>NC_081254.1:17500-2417500 GCF_030490865.1 Poecile atricapillus
TCCCCTACGGCAGCAGAAAAAGATTTTTCTCGAATAAAATCTCTCAAATGATGGGAAAAGGGGGATTTTCATCTCAGTTCAGACCGTGACAAAGTGCAGACAACAGGGCTTCCCCCTCAATTTAAACCTCAGAATAACGAAAAAAGGGGAGGTACCCACAAATCAAACACATGATACGGCAAGAATACTTTTCCCCTTCCTTAATCCTTGTGTTAAAACAACACAAGGATTCGCTGTCAACCGATATACCTAACACCCTGGAAAAGGCAGGTTTTCCTCCTATCCGTACCCTCAAAAACATAGGTGAAAGGGGATTCCCCCTAGTTTAAACACAGACAATAATGGAGGAGGAGTTTCTTCCCTCAGTTTTAACTTCTTTTGTCCTCATAACCCCCCCCTCCTTTTTTTTTTCTTTTTTTTTCTTTTTTTTTTTTTTTCTGGGAGAACAAGGCAGTGAATGGCAAAATAAAATCAAAAGGGGAAAGAGAAAAGTCCCCTCTGCAAACCCACACTGGCTCACCTGTTCAGCTGCTGCTCCTTGACACAAAGGTTTGTCCCTCAGCACCTCTTTAAGCAATGCTCCACATCTGAGTGCATCCAGGTGTTCCCCCAGGCCCTGCGAGATCCCCTCACCATCATTCCATGAGACACCCGGGGGACCCGGCCATAAACCTCTCTCCTCCAGTTGCTCCATGCCCAAATGAGATGAGGGAAACCATCCCCCTGAAACAGTGCCCAGTAGGACCCACCCCGTCCTCATCCTCATCACTGCTCACACCTGGGGCTGCTCTGAGCCCTCATCATCCTCGCTGCTCACACCTGGGGCTGCTCTGAGTCCTCATCATCCTCACTGCTCCCACCTGGGGCTGCTCTGTTCCCTCATCATGCTCATAGTTCACACCTGGGGCTGATCTGAGCCCTCATCATCCTTACAGCTCACACCTGGCACTGCTCTGAGCCCTCATCATCCTCACTGCTCACACCTGGGGCTGCTCTGTCCCCTCATCATCCTCACAGCTCACACCTGGGACTGTTCTGAGCCCTCATCATCCTCACAGCTCACACCTGGGGCTGCTCTGAGCCCTCATCATCCTCACAGCTCACACCTGGGGTTGCTCTGAGTCCTCATCATCCTCACAGCTCACACCTGGGGCTGCTCTGTTCCCTCATCATGCTCACAGCTCACACCTGGGGCTGCTCTGAGCCCTCATCATCCTCACAGCTCACAGTTTGTGCTGCTGTTACCCCAAGACCGAGGGCAGGGGCAGAAGGAACCTATTGCTCATTCCCTAGACAGGTTGATATTACTTGTATTTATTTCTTATTTATGCCTATATATATCTCCCTATATTTATATCTTTATTATAGATTTGTATATTTTCATTTCTATATTATTTATTTAAAATACCTGCCTCTAACCAAATAAAAAACAAAAAGCCCCTTCACCTTAAATGGTTATTTAAATATTTTAATGCCTATTTTTATCAAATTTATATTCATATTTATATACTATATTGAACTAGGCATAACACACAAGGTATCCTATATTAAAAGATATCTCTATTAACAACTATATCTATATTATTCATATTATATATTAAATAGAAACCAATTTGTATGTATTTATAACCCTTATATATCTTTATATATTTAATATATATATTTGTATATTGTACATTTTATTTAAAAGCCCTGCCTCTACCCAAATAAAAAAAAGCAAGCCTTTATTTTAAACTAGATTTAAATAATTATTTTCAACTGAGACTTATAGTTTTTATTTATGCTATATTTTGTATATATTCCTGTATTAATTCTATGGAATATAGGTTAAAGCATATTACAATAACATACATAAGATTACTTATCTTTTAGATGCATATATTTATGGACATTATTTCTATTATATATATTCTATTTATAGGGCCTTCTATTTTTACATTTATATCTTTATCTATTTCTCTTTCTATTTTTCTGCTTTTTGAAATTTGCATTTCTTTCAATTTTAAACTCTATAAATTCATTCACCGAACACATCAGAATAACAAAAATATAAAGCCCTAGTCAACCCCGAGTGCAGAACGCACTCATCTCTATGGAACTCATCTCTATGGAACTTAGAGACACAGAAATTTCACTTGGTGCATTTTAATGCCTCATTGATGCACAGATGTGTTTTATACACTCACATTTTACAGGGAAGGAAGACATGGAAAAACAAAAGCCACTTTCTTAACCCTAAGCCATTCCTGCCATAACAAAACCCTAACGACGGCGTGCACAGAGAGGGGGTTTCTTTCCAAGGGAATTTAGAGAGATCCATTCCTGTTCCTTGCCAATGCCTACCGTAAAAACCAGAACAGCTCCACAGGTTTTTGGATTCTGCATCCAGCCCTCCCAGGGAACTTCCTGGCAGCTCGGGGTCCCCTCTGGGCAAGGGTACCCGGCACGAGCCCTCCCCATTCCCCGCTCACCTTGCTCCTCCAGCGCAGCGCCTGCCTCCCTCTGCCGGGGACCTCGGCGTGCCCCAAGGGACATGGGAGCCCCCCAGTCCCCACCCCATGCCCCTCAGCCTTTGCTCCTCACCCCCAAAGAAGGCACAGAACAACTCCAACTGCCCTGGACAGCAGCACCCTGCTTTATTGGAAGCCCTTCTAGGTCTAGACCCCCTCCCAAAAAGGAGCTCTGCTGCAACAAGAAAAGGGGGGCAGGTGCCAGAAATCCCTCCCCAAAAACCCCAGGCACAGGCTAGAGGCAGAAAGAGGGAGTGGTGGCAGAGAGGACACAGGAAGAAAAGAAAGAACAAAAGAATGGGCTGTAGGATGAAATAGAAAAACAAAACAAAACTGAAAAAAAACCAAACCAAACCAAATCACCAAAAAACCACCAAAAACAAAACCAAACCACCAAAAAACCAAAATTTCCACCCAAACCCAAAACCTGGTATGGGCAGCAAGACAGAGAGGGATTGAAAAAGAACAGAGCCAAGGAAGGGGACACAAGGATCCACTGGGAAACAAGGGCACGGGGAAGAGCAGAGAGACAGACAGAATTAAAAAAGGCACGTGAGTGAGCCACGGAGAAGGACACAGAAAAAGGCCAAGCGCAGAACACACAGCAAGGACAGAGGGATTCTGTCCTTGATTGGACAAGAGGGAAACAAGGAGCCAGAGGGGAAAGGACGACGCCAGGGGCCGGCAAGATGGACGAGATGGCCAAGGTGCTTCTCCCTCCGGCCACTACGGCAAGCGCAGCTTCCCTGCAGTTTCATGTCTCTTCCAAGCACAACAGGTGAACAAAGAGCAGCACAGAGCCACCGGTTTCCGATGCTCCGCAATCTAGAAGGAAAAAGAAGGAAAAAGGAAAAAGAAGGAAAAAGGAAAAAGACTGGTTCATTCTGCCACCAAAGAGAGTTGCTTATCCCAAGACACCTTATTCCAGGCACAGAAATCATTTCTGCCACTCGAACAAACCCACTCGATGCTGTCTCAAGTCGATGGCAGCTACTTAAACCCTGTCTCAAGAATCACAGGGACACGAGCCTTCCAATTCTCAGGAAGGACTCGGCTGAGTCTTCAAGATTTCCCCACCCACAGAAGCCAGTGATCCCAGCTTGAAACAGCACATTTCCTCCCAACCCCATAGAAATTGCCCTGTGCTGCCAGCACTGAGGCTGCCAGCAGGAGCAGCAGGAGAAGCAGCAGGAGCAGCAGCAGGAGCAGCAGATCCGTCCGCTCCGGGCGTGGGTCTCGGGCACCGCCGGGGTCCCTTCGGGCCGGTCCCGGTGCCCCTGGGCTAGTTCAAAATAGTATATAAATTTGATAAAAATAAGCATTAGAAATATATAAATAACCATTTAAGGTGAAGGGGATGTTTTTTTAAATTCGATTACAGGAAGGGCTTTTAAATAAATAATATAGAAATGAAAATATAGAAATCTATAACAAAGGTATAAGTATAGGGAGATATATATATATATAGACATGAAAAAGAAATAAATACTAGTAACAAATATATACTAGTAGATTAAAATTAAATATGAAAAATATATGGATGGATGTTAATATATTTTAATATCTATTATGCAATATATCTATGTGTATAAATATAGAAGATCAATATGATAGATATAGATATTAAAAATATTTAAATGAAGGGACTTTTTGGTTTTTATTTGGTTAGAGGCAGGGCTTGCTAAGTTCCGATGGGGGGTTTTTTGGGGCGTTCCTTGGAGAAGGGTTTTTGGAAGGGGGTTGCACACCTTGTTTCTTGCCTGGCTTCTTTGCACGTGCGGGGGCGCCCCACGCCCAGCCCCGAGCTGAGCTCTGCGGCAGTGCTGCCGCCTTGTGGCCACAGAGCGGTACTGCACCTGTGCGCTGGCGCGGGCGGGGCCGAGCCGAGCCGAAAGGAGCCGAGCCGAGCGGAGCCGAACCGAGGCGAGCCGAGCGGAGCCGAGACGAGCGGAGCCGAACCGAGGCGTGCCGAGCCGAGCCGTGTCGAGCCGAGCCGAACTGTGCCGAGCGGAGCCGAGCGGAGCCGTGCCGAGCGGAGCCGAGCCGAGCAGAAGCGGGACGCGGCAAGGACCCCGTAAGAGAGAGGCGTCTTCACCGCTGCCTCTCGGCGCCCGGCTGGCTCGCGTCCTGCCCCGGCGCCGCTGAGCGTACAGCCCGTGTCGGCACGGCCGGAAAAGCCGCAGAAAATTGCGCCGGAGCGGCGTCGGCGTCGGGGTGTTTCTCAGGCAGTCGAGTAGACACCCACTGCCTGGGGTCCTTGTATTTTCCCGCCTTTTTGCCACCATGCTTGGAAGGTCAAAGCCAGCCGCAACTCGGCAGCCATCTTGTGAGTAGCGTGACGTCACTTCCGCCCTTCCTCGCCGCCATCTTTGTTGTGGTTGAAGCCACTTCCGGCCGAGCTGCCACATTTGTTGTGGCACGATCGAGGCACCCGCTGCTCTCATTGTGCCCGTTGCTAAGCTTTCTCACTGCTTTCGTTGTGCCCGTTGCTAAGCGCTCTGGAGCACTGTTTATGACGTAAGCGGAACACCTCTTGCCATTCCATTCTCAGAGCTCCTGAGTAAATCAAACTGAGACTCTTGGTGCGAATGCCAGAGGAAAACATTTCCAATGTGTCTGGCAGGGAGAAACTGAACCTAGAGAACAGCTTTGTCAGGAGCTTGCACCTGCACCTTACACACACACAGATTTGCATCACATCTAAATGGCCAAGCTCTTTCTTAGACAAGTTGAAAGCTGCTGTCAGAAGGCTGTGGTCCTTGTCAGATGGAAGCAGCAGCACGCACATAGGAGTTTGGCAAGCACTAAAGTGCCACAGAAGAGCGTGGCCTAGGAAAATGAGGCAAGAAAAAGCATATCGCTACATGTGCCCTTGTTGTCGCCTAACAACAGGTAGCAGCATAAACCAGATGCGGGTGAAGATCTTGCAGGCGACATCTAATGTCAAATGAGCAAGCGGGCTTACCACAGCTGCGGTCCTCTGGCAGTCTGAAAGCTTTGCGCACAAGCCGGACGCTAAGCGCCTTCCTTTGCCTTTTGGCAGTGCTCGTGCATTGCCAGCACTAGGCGGGAATGGTCACTATCCCACAGACACGTTTCGTTGTACTCGTTGCTAAGCGCTCTGGAGCACTGTTTATGACGTAAGCGGAACACCTCTTGCCGTTCCATTCTCAGAGCTCCTGAGTTAAGTAATCTGCTACTCTTGGTGCGAATGCCAGAGAAAAACATTTCCAATGTGTCTGGCACGGAGAAACTGAACCTGGAGAACACCTTTGTCAGGAGCTTGCACCTGCACCTTAGACACACACAGATTTGCATCACATCTAAATGGCCAAGCTCTTTCTTAGACAAGTTGAAAGCTGCTGTCAGAAGGCTGTGCTCCTTGTCAGATGGAAGCAGCAGCACGCACATAGGAGATTGGCAAGAACTAAAGAGCCACAGAAGAGCGTGATCTAGCAAAATGAGGCAGGAAAAAGCATATCGCTACATGTGCCCTTGTTGTCGCCTAACAACAGGTAGCAGCATAAACCAGATGCGGGTGAAGATCTTGCAGGCGACTTCTAACGTCAAATGAGCAAACGGGCTTACCACAGCTGCGGTCCTCTGGCAGTCTGAAAGCTTTGCGCACAAGCCGGATGCTAAGCGCCTTCCTTTGCCTTTTAGCAGTGCTCGTGCATTGCCAGCACTAGGCGGGAATGGTCACTATCCCACAGACACGTTTCGTTGTGCCCGTTGCTAAGCGCTCTGGAGCACTGTTTATGACGTAAGCGGAACACCTCTTGCCGTTCCATTCTCAGAGCTCCTGAGTTAAGTAATCTGCGACTCTTGGTGCGAATGATAGAGGAAAACATTTCCAATGTGTCTGGCAAGGAGAAACTGAACCTGGAGAACACCTTTGTCAGGAGCTTGCACCTGCACCTTAGACACACACAGATTTGCATCACATCTAAATGGCCAAGCTCTTTCTTAGACAAGTTGAAAGCTGCTGTCAGAAGGCTGTGCTCCTTGTCAGATGGAAGCAGCAGCACGCACATAGGAGTTTGGCAAGAACTAAAGAGCCACAGAAGAGCGTGGCCTAGGAAAATGAGGCAGGAAAAACGCTACATGTGTCCTTGTTGTCGCCTAACAACAGGTAGCAGCATAAACCAGATGCGGGTGAAGTTCTTGCAGGTGACATCTGACATGAAATGAGCAAACGGGCTTACCACAGCTGCGGTCCTCTGGCAGTCTGAAAGCTTTGCACACAAGCCGGATGCTAAGCGCCTTCCTTTGCCTTTTGGCAGTGCTCGTGCATTGCCAGCACTAGGCGGGAATGGTCACTATCCCGCACACACGTTTCGTTGTGCCCGTTGCTAAGCGCTCTGGAGCACTGTTTATGACGTAAGCGGAACACCTCTTGCCGTTCCATTCTCAGAGCTCCTGAGTTAATCAAACTGAGACTCTTGGTGCGAATGCCAGAGAAAAACATTTCCAATGTGTCTGGCAGGGAGAAACTGAACCTGGAGAACACCTTTGTCAGGAGCTTGCACCTGCACCTAACACACACACAGATTTGCATCACATCTAAATGGCCAAGCTCTTTCTTAGACAAGTTGAAAGCTGCTGTCAGAAGGCTGTGCTCCTTGTCAGATGGAAGCAGCAGCACGCACATAGGAGTTTGGAAAGCACTAAAGAGCCACAGAAGAGCGTGGCCTAGGAAAATGAGGCAGGAAAAACGCTACATGTGCCCTTGTTGTCGCCTAACAACAGGTAGCAGCATAAACCAGATGCGGGTGAAGATCTTGCAGGCGACTTCTAACGTCAAATGAGCAAACGGGCTTACCACAGCTGCGGTCCTCTGGCAGTCTGAAAGCTTTGCGCACAAGCCGGATGCTAAGCGCCTTCCTTTGCCTTTTGGCAGTGCTCGTGCATTGCCAGCACTAGGCGGGAATGGTCACTTACCCAGAGACACGTTTCGTTGTGCCCGTTGCTAAGCGCTCTGGAGCACTGTTTATGACGTAAGCGGAACACCTCTTGCCGTTCCATTCTCAGAGCTCCTGAGTTAAGTAATCTGCTACTCTTGGTGCGAATGCCAGAGAAAAACATTTCCAATGTGTCTGGCAGGGAGAAACTGAACCTGGAGAACACCTTTGTCAGGAGCTTGCACCTCCACCTTACACACACAGAGATTTGCATCACATCTAAATGGCCAAGCTCTTTCTTAGACAAGTTGAAAGCTGCTGTCAGAAGGCTGTGCTCCTTGTCAGATGGAAGCAGCAGCACGCACATAAGAGTTTGGCAAGAACTAAAGAGCCACAGAAGAGCGTGGTCTAGCAAAATGAAACAGGAAAAAGCATTTGCTGCAAGTGCCCTTGTTGTCGCCTAACAACAGGTAGCAGCATAAACCAGATGCGGGTGAAGATCTTGCAGGCGACTTCTAACGTCAAATGAGCAAACGGGCTTACCACAGCTGCGGTCCTCTGGCAGTCTGAAAGCTTTGCGCACAAGCCGGATGCTAAGCGCCTTCCTTTGCCTTTTAGCAGTGCTCGTGCATTGCCAGCACTAGGCGGGAATGGTCACTATCCCACAGACACGTTTCGTTGTGCCCGTTGCTAAGCGCTCTGGAGCACTGTTTATGACGTAAGCGGAACACCTCTTGCCGTTCCATTCTCAGAGCTCCTGAGTTAAGTAATCTGCTACTCTTGGTGCGAATGCCAGAGAAAAACATTTCCAATGTGTCTGGCAAGGAGAAACTGAACCTGGAGAACACCTTTGTCAGGAGCTTGCACCTGCACCTTAGACACACACAGATTTGCATCACATCTAAATGGCCAAGCTCTTTCTTAGACAAGTTGAAAGCTGCTGTCAGAAGGCTGTGCTCCTTGTCAGATGGAAGCAGCAGCACGCACATAGGAGTTTGGAAAGCACTAAAGAGCCACAGAAGAGCGTGGTCTAGCAAAATGAGGCAGGAAAAACGCTACATGTGCCTTTGTGGTCGCCTAACAACAGGTAGCAGCATAAACCAGATGCGGGTGAAGATCTTGCAGGCGACATCTGACGTCAAATGAGCAAACGGACTTACCACAGCTGCGGTCCTCTGGCAGTCTGAAAGCTTTGCGCACAAGCCGGATGCTAAGCGCCTTCCTTTGCCTTTTGGCAGTGCTCGTGCATTGCCAGCACTAGGCGGGAATGGTCACTATCCCACAGACACGTTTCGTTGTGCCCGTTGCTAAGCGCTCTGGAGCACTGTTTATGACGTAAGCGGAACACCTCTTGCCGTTCCATTCTCAGAGCTCCTGAGTTAAGTAATCTGCTACTCTTGGTGCGAATGCCAGAAAAAAACATTTCCAATGTGTCTGGCAGGGAGAAACTGAACCTGGAGAACACCTTTGTCAGGAGCTTGCACCTCCACCTTACACACACAGAGATTTGCATCACATCTAAATGGCCAAGCTCTTTCTTAGACAAGTTGAAAGCTGCTGTCAGAAGGCTGTGCTCCTTGTCAGATGGAAGCAGCAGCACGCACATAGGAGTTTGGCAAGAACTAAAGAGCCACAGAAGAGCGTGGCCTAGGAAAATGAGGCAGGAAAAACGCTACATGTGTCCTTGTTGTCGCCTAACAACAGGTAGCAGCATAAACCAGATGCGGGTGAAGTTCTTGCAGGTGACATCTGACATGAAATGAGCAAACGGGCTTACCACAGCTGCGGTCCTCTGGCAGTCTGAAAGCTTTGCACACAAGCCGGATGCTAAGCGCCTTCCTTTGCCTTTTGGCAGTGCTCGTGCATTGCCAGCACTAGGCGGGAATGGTCACTATCCCGCACACACGTTTCGTTGTGCCCGTTGCTAAGCGCTCTGGAGCACTGTTTATGACGTAAGCGGAACACCTCTTGCCGTTCCATTCTCAGAGCTCCTGAGTTAATCAAACTGAGACTCTTGGTGCGAATGCCAGAGAAAAACATTTCCAATGTGTCTGGCAGGGAGAAACTGAACCTGGAGAACACCTTTGTCAGGAGCTTGCACCTGCACCTAACACACACACAGATTTGCATCACATCTAAATGGCCAAGCTCTTTCTTAGACAAGTTGAAAGCTGCTGTCAGAAGGCTGTGCTCCTTGTCAGATGGAAGCAGCAGCACGCACATAGGAGTTTGGCAAGCACTAAAGAGCCACAGAAGAGCGTGGCCTAGGAAAATGAGGCAGGAAAAACGCTACATGTGCCCTTGTTGTCGCCTAACAACAGGTAGCAGCATAAACCAGATGCGGGTGAAGATCTTGCAGGCGACTTCTAACGTCAAATGAGCAAACGGGCTTACCACAGCTGCGGTCCTCTGGCAGTCTGAAAGCTTTGCGCACAAGCCGGATGCTAAGCGCCTTCCTTTGCCTTTTGGCAGTGCTCGTGCATTGCCAGCACTAGGCGGGAATGGTCACTTACCCAGAGACACGTTTCGTTGTGCCCGTTGCTAAGCGCTCTGGAGCACTGTTTATGACGTAAGCGGAACACCTCTTGCCGTTCCATTCTCAGAGCTCCTGAGTTAAGTAATCTGCTACTCTTGGTGCGAATGCCAGAGAAAAACATTTCCAATGTGTCTGGCAGGGAGAAACTGAACCTGGAGAACACCTTTGTCAGGAGCTTGCACCTCCACCTTACACACACAGAGATTTGCATCACATCTAAATGGCCAAGCTCTTTCTTAGACAAGTTGAAAGCTGCTGTCAGAAGGCTGTGCTCCTTGTCAGATGGAAGCAGCAGCACGCACATAAGAGTTTGGCAAGAACTAAAGAGCCACAGAAGAGCGTGGTCTAGCAAAATGAAACAGGAAAAAGCATTTGCTGCAAGTGCCCTTGTTGTCGCCTAACAACAGGTAGCAGCATAAACCAGATGCGGGTGAAGATCTTGCAGGCGACTTCTAACGTCAAATGAGCAAACGGGCTTACCACAGCTGCGGTCCTCTGGCAGTCTGAAAGCTTTGCGCACAAGCCGGATGCTAAGCGCCTTCCTTTGCCTTTTAGCAGTGCTCGTGCATTGCCAGCACTAGGCGGGAATGGTCACTATCCCACAGACACGTTTCGTTGTGCCCGTTGCTAAGCGCTCTGGAGCACTGTTTATGACGTAAGCGGAACACCTCTTGCCGTTCCATTCTCAGAGCTCCTGAGTTAAGTAATCTGCTACTCTTGGTGCGAATGCCAGAGAAAAACATTTCCAATGTGTCTGGCAGGGAGAAACTGAACCTGGAGAACACCTTTGTCAGGAGCTTGCACCTGCACCTTAGACACACACAGATTTGCATCACATCTAAATGGCCAAGCTCTTTCTTAGACAAGTTGAAAGCTGCTGTCAGAAGGCTGTGCTCCTTGTCAGATGGAAGCAGCAGCACGCACATAGGAGTTTGGCAAGAACTAAAGAGCCACAGAAGAGCGTGGTCTAGCAAAATGAGGCAGGAAAAACGCTACATGTGCCCTTGTTGTCGCCTAACAACAGGTAGCAGCATAAACCAGATGCGGGTGAAGATCTTGCAGGCGACATCTAACGTCAAATGAGCAAACGGGCTTACCACAGCTGCGGTCCTCTGGCAGTCTGAAAGCTTTGCGCACAAGCCGGACGCTAAGCGCCTTCCTTTGCCTTTTGGCAGTGCTCGTGCATTGCCAGCAGTAGGCGGGAATGGTCACTATCCCACAGACACGTTTCGTTGTGCCCGTTGCTAAGCGCTCTGGAGCACTGTTTATGACGTAAGCGGAACACCTCTTGCCGTTCCATTCTCAGAGCTCCTGAGTTAAGTAATCTGCGACTCTTGGTGCGAATGATAGAGGAAAACATTTCCAATGTGTCTGGCAAGGAGAAACTGAACCTGGAGAACACCTTTGTCAGGAGCTTGCACCTGCACCTTAGACACACACAGATTTGCATCACATCTAAATGGCCAAGCTCTTTCTTAGACAAGTTGAAAGCTGCTGTCAGAAGGCTGTGCTCCTTGTCAGATGGAAGCAGCAGCACGCACATAGGAGTTTGGAAAGCACTAAAGAGCCACAGAAGAGCATGGCCCAGGGAAATGAGGCAGGAAAAACGCTACATGTGCCCTTGTTGTCGCCTAACAACAGGTAGCAGCATAAACCAGATGCGGGTGAAGATCTTGCAGGCGACTTCTAACGTCAAATGAGCAAACGGGCTTACCACAGCTGCGGTCCTCTGGCAGTCTGAAAGCTTTGCGCACAAGCCGGATGCTAAGCGCCTTCCTTTGCCTTTTGGCAGTGCTCGTGCATTGCCAGCACTAGGCGGGAATGGTCACTTACCCAGAGACACGTTTCGTTGTGCCCGTTGCTAAGCGCTCTGGAGCACTGTTTATGACGTAAGCGGAACACCTCTTGCCGTTCCATTCTCAGAGCTCCTGAGTTAATCAAAGTGAGACTCTTGGTGCGAATGCCAGAGGAAAACATTTCCAATGTGTCTGGCAGGGAGAAACTGAACCTGGAGAACACCTTTGTCAGGAGCTTGCACCTGCACCTTAGACACACACAGATTGGCATCACATCTAAATGGCCAAGCTCTTTCTTAGACAAGTTGAAAGCTGCTGTCAGAAGGCTGTGCTCCTTGTCAGATGGAAGCAGCAGCACGCACATAGGAGTTTGGCAAGAACTAAAGAGCCACAGAAGAGCGTGGTCTAGCAAAATGAAACAGGAAAAAGCATTTGCTGCATGTGCCCTTGTTGTCGCCTAACAACAGGTAGCAGCATAAACCAGATGCGGGTGAAGATCTTGCAGGCGACTTCTAACGTCAAATGAGCAAACGGGCTTACCACAGCTGCGGTCCTCTGGCAGTCTGAAAGCTTTGCGCACAAGCCGGATGCTAAGCGCCTTCCTTTGCCTTTTGGCAGTGCTCGTGCATTGCCAGCACTAGGCGGGAATGGTCACTTACCCAGAGACACGTTTCGTTGTGCCCGTTGCTAAGCGCTCTGGAGCACTGTTTATGACGTAAGCGGAACACCTCTTGCCGTTCCATTCTCAGAGCTCCTGAGTTAAGTAATCTGCGACTCTTGGTGCGAATGATAGAGGAAAACATTTCCAATGTGTCTGGCAGGGAGAAACTGAACCTGGAGAACACCTTTGTCAGGAGCTTGCACCTGCACCTTAGACACACACAGATTTGCATCACATCTAAATGGCCAAGCTCTTTCTTAGACAAGTTGAAAGCTGCTGTCAGAAGGCTGTGCTCCTTGTCAGATGGAAGCAGCAGCACGCACATAGGAGTTTGGAAAGCACTAAAGAGCCACAGAAGAGCGTGGCCTAGGAAAATGAGGCAGGAAAAACGCTACATGTGCCCTTGTTGTCGCCTAACAACAGGTAGCAGCATAAACCAGATGCGGGTGAAGTTCGTGCAGGTGACATCTGACATCAAATGAGCAAACGGGCTTACCACATCTGCGGTCCTCTGGCAGTCTGAAAGCTTTGCACACAAGCCGGATGCTAAGCGCCTTCCTTTGCCTTTTGGCAGTGCTCGTGCATTGCCAGCACTAGGCGGGAATGGTCACTATCCCGCACACACGTTTCGTTGTGCCCGTTGCTAAGCGCTCTGGAGCACTGTTTATGACGTAAGCGGAACACCTCTTGCCGTTCCATTCTCAGAGCTCCTGAGTTAATCAAACTGAGACTCTTGGTGCGAATTCCAGAGTAAGACATTTCCAATGTGTCTGGCAGGGAGAAACTGAACCTGGAGAACACCTTTGTCAGGAGCTTGCACCTGCACCTTACACACACACAGATTTCCATCACATCTAAATGGCCAAGCTCTTTCTTAGACAAGTTGAAAGCTGCTGTCAGAAGGCTGTGCTCCTTGTCAGACGGAAGCAGCAGCACGCACATAGGAGTTTGGCAAGAACTAAAGAGCCACAGAAGAGCGTGGTCTAGCAAAATGAAACAGGAAAAAGCATATCGCTACATGTGCCCTTGTTGTCGCCTAACAACAGGTAGCAGCATAAACCAGATGCGGGTGAAGATCTTGCAGGCGACTTCTAACGTCAAATGAGCAAACGGGCTTACCACAGCTGCGGTCCTCTGGCAGTCTGAAAGCTTTGCGCACAAGCCGGATGCTAAGCGCCTTCCTTTGCCTTTTGGCAGTGCTCGTGCATTGCCAGCACTAGGCGGGAATGGTCACTATCCCACAGACACGTTTCGTTGTGCCCGTTGCTAAGCGCTCTGGAGCACTGTTTATGACGTAAGCGGAACACCTCTTGCCGTTCCATTCTCAGAGCTCCTGAGTTAAGTAATCTGCGACTCTTGGTGCGAATGATAGAGGAAAACATTTCCAATGTGTCTGGCAAGGAGAAACTGAACCTGGAGAACACCTTTGTCAGGAGCTTGCACCTGCACCTTAGACACACACAGATTTGCATCACATCTAAATGGCCAAGCTCTTTCTTAGACAAGTTGAAAGCTGCTGTCAGAAGGCTGTGCTCCTTGTCAGATGGAAGCAGCAGCACGCACATAGGAGTTTGGAAAGCACTAAAGAGCCACAGAAGAGCATGGCCCAGGGAAATGAGGCAGGAAAAACGCTACATGTGCCCTTGTTGTCGACTAACAACAGGTAGCAGCATAAACCAGATGCGGGTGAAGATCTTGCAGGCGACTTCTAACGTCAAATGAGCAAACGGGCTTACCACAGCTGCGGTCCTCTGGCAGTCTGAAAGCTTTGCGCACAAGCCGGATGCTAAGCGCCTTCCTTTGCCTTTTGGCAGTGCTCGTGCATTGCCAGCACTAGGCGGGAATGGTCACTATCCCACAGACACGTTTCGTTGTGCCCGTTGCTAAGCGCTCTGGAGCACTGTTTATGACGTAAGCGGAACACCTCTTGCCGTTCCATTCTCAGAGCTCCTGAGTTAAGTAATCTGCTACTCTTGGTGCGAATGCCAGAGAAAAACATTTCCAATGTGTCTGGCAGGGAGAAACTGAACCTGGAGAACACCTTTGTCAGGAGCTTGCACCTGCACCTTAGACACACACAGATTTGCATCACATCTAAATGGCCAAGCTCTTTCTTAGACAAGTTGAAAGCTGCTGTTAGAAGGCTGTGCTCCTTGTCAGATGGAAGCAGCAGCACGCACATAGGAGTTTGGAAAGCACTAAAGAGCCACAGAAGAGCGTGGTCTAGCAAAATGAGGCAGGAAAAACGCTACATGTGCCCTTGTTGTCGCCTAACAACAGGTAGCAGCATAAACCAGATGCGGGTGAAGATCTTGCAGGCGACATCTAACGTCAAATGAGCAAACGGGCTTACCACAGCTGCGGTCCTCTGGCAGTCTGAAAGCTTTGCGCACAAGCCGGATGCTAAGCGCCTTCCTTTGCCTTTTGGCAGTGCTCGTGCATTGCCAGCACTAGGCGGGAATGGTCACTTACCCAGAGACACGTTTCGTTGTGCCCGTTGCTAAGCGCTCTGGAGCACTGTTTATGACGTAAGCGGAACACCTCTTGCCGTTCCATTCTCAGAGCTCCTGAGTTAAGTAATCTGCTACTCTTGGTGCGAATGCCAGAGAAAAACATTTCCAATGTGTCTGGCAGGGAGAAACTGAACCTGGAGAACACCTTTGTCAGGAGCTTGCACCTCCACCTTACACACACAGAGATTTGCATCACATCTAAATGGCCAAGCTCTTTCTTAGACAAGTTGAAAGCTGCTGTCAGAAGGCTGTGCTCCTTGTCAGATGGAAGCAGCAGCACGCACATAAGAGTTTGGCAAGAACTAAAGAGCCACAGAAGAGCGTGGTCTAGCAAAATGAAACAGGAAAAAGCATTTGCTGCAAGTGCCCTTGTTGTCGCCTAACAACAGGTAGCAGCATAAACCAGATGCGGGTGAAGATCTTGCAGGCGACTTCTAACGTCAAATGAGCAAACGGGCTTACCACAGCTGCGGTCCTCTGGCAGTCTGAAAGCTTTGCGCACAAGCCGGATGCTAAGCGCCTTCCTTTGCCTTTTAGCAGTGCTCGTGCATTGCCAGCACTAGGCGGGAATGGTCACTATCCCACAGACACGTTTCGTTGTGCCCGTTGCTAAGCGCTCTGGAGCACTGTTTATGACGTAAGCGGAACACCTCTTGCCGTTCCATTCTCAGAGCTCCTGAGTTAAGTAATCTGCTACTCTTGGTGCGAATGCCAGAGAAAAACATTTCCAATGTGTCTGGCAGGGAGAAACTGAACCTGGAGAACACCTTTGTCAGGAGCTTGCACCTGCACCTTAGACACACACAGATTTGCATCACATCTAAATGGCCAAGCTCTTTCTTAGACAAGTTGAAAGCTGCTGTCAGAAGGCTGTGCTCCTTGTCAGATGGAAGCAGCAGCACGCACATAGGAGTTTGGAAAGCACTAAAGAGCCACAGAAGAGCGTGGTCTAGCAAAATGAGGCAGGAAAAACGCTACATGTGCCTTTGTGGTCGCCTAACAACAGGTAGCAGCATAAACCAGATGCGGGTGAAGATCTTGCAGGCGACATCTGACGTCAAATGAGCAAACGGACTTACCACAGCTGCGGTCCTCTGGCAGTCTGAAAGCTTTGCGCACAAGCCGGATGCTAAGCGCCTTCCTTTGCCTTTTGGCAGTGCTCGTGCATTGCCAGCACTAGGCGGGAATGGTCACTATCCCACAGACACGTTTCGTTGTGCCCGTTGCTAAGCGCTCTGGAGCACTGTTTATGACGTAAGCGGAACACCTCTTGCCGTTCCATTCTCAGAGCTCCTGAGTTAAGTAATCTGCTACTCTTGGTGCGAATGATAGAGGAAAACATTTCCAATGTGTCTGGCAAGGAGAAACTGAACCTGGAGAACACCTTTGTCAGGAGCTTGCACCTGCACCTTAGACACACACAGATTTGCATCACATCTAAATGGCCAAGCTCTTTCTTAGACAAGTTGAAAGCTGCTGTCAGAAGGCTGTGCTCCTTGTCAGATGGAAGCAGCAGCACACACATAGGAGTTTGGAAAGCACTAAAGAGCCACAGAAGAGCATGGCCCAGGGAAATGAGGCAGGAAAAACGCTACATGTGCCCTTGTTGTCGCCTAACAACAGGTAGCAGCATAAACCAGATGCGGGTGAAGATCTTGCAGGCGACTTCTAACGTCAAATGAGCAAACGGGCTTACCACAGCTGCGGTCCTCTGGCAGTCTGAAAGCTTTGCGCACAAGCCGGATGCTAAGCGCCTTCCTTTGCCTTTTGGCAGTGCTCGTGCATTGCCAGCACTAGGCGGGAATGGTCACTATCCCACAGACACGTTTCGTTGTGCCCGTTGCTAAGCGCTCTGGAGCACTGTTTATGACGTAAGCGGAACACCTCTTGCCGTTCCATTCTCAGAGCTCCTGAGTTAAGTAATCTGCTACTCTTGGTGCGAATGCCAGAGAAAAACATTTCCAATGTGTCTGGCAGGGAGAAACTGAACCTGGAGAACACCTTTGTCAGGAGCTTGCACCTGCACCTTAGACAAACACAGATTTGCATCACATCTAAATGGCCAAGCTCTTTCTTAGACAAGTTGAAAGCTGCTGTCAGAAGGCTGTGCTCCTTGTCAGATGGAAGCAGCAGCACGCACATAGGAGTTTGGCAAGAACTAAAGAGCCACAGAAGAGCGTGGTCTAGCAAAATGAAACAGGAAAAACGCTACATGTGCCCTTGTTGTCGCCTAACAACAGGTAGCAGCATAAACCAGATGCGGGTGAAGATCTTGCAGGCGACATCTAACGTCAAATGAGCAAACGGGCTTACCACAGCTGCGGTCCTCTGGCAGTCTGAAAGCTTTGCGCACAAGCCGGACGCTAAGCGCCTTCCTTTGCCTTTTGGCAGTGCTCGTGCATTGCCAGCAGTAGGCGGGAATGGTCACTATCCCACAGACACGTTTCGTTGTGCCCGTTGCTAAGCGCTCTGGAGCACTGTTTATGACGTAAGCGGAACACCTCTTGCCGTTCCATTCTCAGAGCTCCTGAGTTAAGTAATCTGCGACTCTTGGTGCGAATGATAGAGGAAAACATTTCCAATGTGTCTGGCAAGGAGAAACTGAACCTGGAGAACACCTTTGTCAGGAGCTTGCACCTGCACCTTAGACACACACAGATTTGCATCACATCTAAATGGCCAAGCTCTTTCTTAGACAAGTTGAAAGCTGCTGTCAGAAGGCTGTGCTCCTTGTCAGATGGAAGCAGCAGCACGCACATAGGAGTTTGGAAAGCACTAAAGAGCCACAGAAGAGCATGGCCCAGGGAAATGAGGCAGGAAAAACGCTACATGTGCCCTTGTTGTCGCCTAACAACAGGTAGCAGCATAAACCAGATGCGGGTGAAGATCTTGCAGGCGACTTCTAACGTCAAATGAGCAAACGGGCTTACCACAGCTGCGGTCCTCTGGCAGTCTGAAAGCTTTGCGCACAAGCCGGATGCTAAGCGCCTTCCTTTGCCTTTTGGCAGTGCTCGTGCATTGCCAGCACTAGGCGGGAATGGTCACTTACCCAGAGACACGTTTCGTTGTGCCCGTTGCTAAGCGCTCTGGAGCACTGTTTATGACGTAAGCGGAACACCTCTTGCCGTTCCATTCTCAGAGCTCCTGAGTTAAGTAATCTGCTACTCTTGGTGCGAATGCCAGAGAAAAACATTTCCAATGTGTCTGGCAGGGAGAAACTGAACCTGGAGAACACCTTTGTCAGGAGCTTGCACCTCCACCTTACACACACAGAGATTTGCATCACATCTAAATGGCCAAGCTCTTTCTTAGACAAGTTGAAAGCTGCTGTCAGAAGGCTGTGCTCCTTGTCAGATGGAAGCAGCAGCACGCACATAAGAGTTTGGCAAGAACTAAAGAGCCACAGAAGAGCGTGGTCTAGCAAAATGAAACAGGAAAAAGCATTTGCTGCAAGTGCCCTTGTTGTCGCCTAACAACAGGTAGCAGCATAAACCAGATGCGGGTGAAGATCTTGCAGGCGACTTCTAACGTCAAATGAGCAAACGGGCTTACCACAGCTGCGGTCCTCTGGCAGTCTGAAAGCTTTGCGCACAAGCCGGATGCTAAGCGCCTTCCTTTGCCTTTTAGCAGTGCTCGTGCATTGCCAGCACTAGGCGGGAATGGTCACTATCCCACAGACACGTTTCGTTGTGCCCGTTGCTAAGCGCTCTGGAGCACTGTTTATGACGTAAGCGGAACACCTCTTGCCGTTCCATTCTCAGAGCTCCTGAGTTAAGTAATCTGCTACTCTTGGTGCGAATGCCAGAGAAAAACATTTCCAATGTGTCTGGCAGGGAGAAACTGAACCTGGAGAACACCTTTGTCAGGAGCTTGCACCTGCACCTTAGACACACACAGATTTGCATCACATCTAAATGGCCAAGCTCTTTCTTAGACAAGTTGAAAGCTGCTGTCAGAAGGCTGTGCTCCTTGTCAGATGGAAGCAGCAGCACGCACATAGGAGTTTGGAAAGCACTAAAGAGCCACAGAAGAGCGTGGTCTAGCAAAATGAGGCAGGAAAAACGCTACATGTGCCTTTGTGGTCGCCTAACAACAGGTAGCAGCATAAACCAGATGCGGGTGAAGATCTTGCAGGCGACATCTGACGTCAAATGAGCAAACGGACTTACCACAGCTGCGGTCCTCTGGCAGTCTGAAAGCTTTGCGCACAAGCCGGATGCTAAGCGCCTTCCTTTGCCTTTTGGCAGTGCTCGTGCATTGCCAGCACTAGGCGGGAATGGTCACTATCCCGCACACACGTTTCGTTGTGCCCGTTGCTAAGCGCTCTGGAGCACTGTTTATGACGTAAGCGGAACACCTCTTGCCGTTCCATTCTCAGAGCTCCTGAGTTAATCAAACTGAGACTCTTGGTGCGAATGCCAGAGAAAAACATTTCCAATGTGTCTGGCAGGGAGAAACTGAACCTGGAGAACACCTTTGTCAGGAGCTTGCACCTGCACCTAACACACACACAGATTTGCATCACATCTAAATGGCCAAGCTCTTTCTTAGACAAGTTGAAAGCTGCTGTCAGAAGGCTGTGCTCCTTGTCAGATGGAAGCAGCAGCACGCACATAGGAGTTTGGCAAGCACTAAAGAGCCACAGAAGAGCGTGGCCTAGGAAAATGAGGCAGGAAAAACGCTACATGTGCCCTTGTTGTCGCCTAACAACAGGTAGCAGCATAAACCAGATGCGGGTGAAGATCTTGCAGGCGACTTCTAACGTCAAATGAGCAAACGGGCTTACCACAGCTGCGGTCCTCTGGCAGTCTGAAAGCTTTGCGCACAAGCCGGATGCTAAGCGCCTTCCTTTGCCTTTTGGCAGTGCTCGTGCATTGCCAGCACTAGGCGGGAATGGTCACTTACCCAGAGACACGTTTCGTTGTGCCCGTTGCTAAGCGCTCTGGAGCACTGTTTATGACGTAAGCGGAACACCTCTTGCCGTTCCATTCTCAGAGCTCCTGAGTTAAGTAATCTGCTACTCTTGGTGCGAATGCCAGAGAAAAACATTTCCAATGTGTCTGGCAGGGAGAAACTGAACCTGGAGAACACCTTTGTCAGGAGCTTGCACCTCCACCTTACACACACAGAGATTTGCATCACATCTAAATGGCCAAGCTCTTTCTTAGACAAGTTGAAAGCTGCTGTCAGAAGGCTGTGCTCCTTGTCAGATGGAAGCAGCAGCACGCACATAAGAGTTTGGCAAGAACTAAAGAGCCACAGAAGAGCGTGGTCTAGCAAAATGAAACAGGAAAAAGCATTTGCTGCAAGTGCCCTTGTTGTCGCCTAACAACAGGTAGCAGCATAAACCAGATGCGGGTGAAGATCTTGCAGGCGACTTCTAACGTCAAATGAGCAAACGGGCTTACCACAGCTGCGGTCCTCTGGCAGTCTGAAAGCTTTGCGCACAAGCCGGATGCTAAGCGCCTTCCTTTGCCTTTTGGCAGTGCTCGTGCATTGCCAGCACTAGGCGGGAATGGTCACTATCCCACAGACACGTTTCGTTGTGCCCGTTGCTAAGCGCTCTGGAGCACTGTTTATGACGTAAGCGGAACACCTCTTGCCGTTCCATTCTCAGAGCTCCTGAGTTAAGTAATCTGCTACTCTTGGTGCGAATGCCAGAGAAAAACATTTCCAATGTGTCTGGCAGGGAGAAACTGAACCTGGAGAACACCTTTGTCAGGAGCTTGCACCTGCACCTTAGACACACACAGATTTGCATCACATCTAAATGGCCAAGCTCTTTCTTAGACAAGTTGAAAGCTGCTGTCAGAAGGCTGTGCTCCTTGTCAGATGGAAGCAGCAGCACGCACATAGGAGTTTGGAAAGCACTAAAGAGCCACAGAAGAGCGTGGTCTAGCAAAATGAGGCAGGAAAAACGCTACATGTGCCTTTGTGGTCGCCTAACAACAGGTAGCAGCATAAACCAGATGCGGGTGAAGATCTTGCAGGCGACATCTGACGTCAAATGAGCAAACGGACTTACCACAGCTGCGGTCCTCTGGCAGTCTGAAAGCTTTGCGCACAAGCCGGATGCTAAGCGCCTTCCTTTGCCTTTTGGCAGTGCTCGTGCATTGCCAGCACTAGGCGGGAATGGTCACTATCCCACAGACACGTTTCGTTGTGCCCGTTGCTAAGCGCTCTGGAGCACTGTTTATGACGTAAGCGGAACACCTCTTGCCGTTCCATTCTCAGAGCTCCTGAGTTAAGTAATCTGCTACTCTTGGTGCGAATGATAGAGGAAAACATTTCCAATGTGTCTGGCAAGGAGAAACTGAACCTGGAGAACACCTTTGTCAGGAGCTTGCACCTGCACCTTAGACACACACAGATTTGCATCACATCTAAATGGCCAAGCTCTTTCTTAGACAAGTTGAAAGCTGCTGTCAGAAGGCTGTGCTCCTTGTCAGATGGAAGCAGCAGCACGCACATAGGAGTTTGGAAAGCACTAAAGAGCCACAGAAGAGCATGGCCCAGGGAAATGAGGCAGGAAAAACGCTACATGTGCCCTTGTTGTCGCCTAACAACAGGTAGCAGCATAAACCAGATGCGGGTGAAGATCTTGCAGGCGACTTCTAACGTCAAATGAGCAAACGGGCTTACCACAGCTGCGGTCCTCTGGCAGTCTGAAAGCTTTGCGCACAAGCCGGATGCTAAGCGCCTTCCTTTGCCTTTTGGCAGTGCTCGTGCATTGCCAGCACTAGGCGGGAATGGTCACTATCCCACAGACACGTTTCGTTGTGCCCGTTGCTAAGCGCTCTGGAGCACTGTTTATGACGTAAGCGGAACACCTCTTGCCGTTCCATTCTCAGAGCTCCTGAGTTAAGTAATCTGCTACTCTTGGTGCGAATGCCAGAGAAAAACATTTCCAATGTGTCTGGCAGGGAGAAACTGAACCTGGAGAACACCTTTGTCAGGAGCTTGCACCTGCACCTTAGACAAACACAGATTTGCATCACATCTAAATGGCCAAGCTCTTTCTTAGACAAGTTGAAAGCTGCTGTCAGAAGGCTGTGCTCCTTGTCAGATGGAAGCAGCAGCACGCACATAGGAGTTTGGCAAGAACTAAAGAGCCACAGAAGAGCGTGGTCTAGCAAAATGAGGCAGGAAAAACGCTACATGTGCCCTTGTTGTCGCCTAACAACAGGTAGCAGCATAAACCAGATGCGGGTGAAGATCTTGCAGGCGACATCTAACGTCAAATGAGCAAACGGGCTTACCACAGCTGCGGTCCTCTGGCAGTCTGAAAGCTTTGCGCACAAGCCGGACGCTAAGCGCCTTCCTTTGCCTTTTGGCAGTGCTCGTGCATTGCCAGCAGTAGGCGGGAATGGTCACTATCCCACAGACACGTTTCGTTGTGCCCGTTGCTAAGCGCTCTGGAGCACTGTTTATGACGTAAGCGGAACACCTCTTGCCGTTCCATTCTCAGAGCTCCTCAGTTAAGTAATCTGCGACTCTTGGTGCGAATGATAGAGGAAAACATTTCCAATGTGTCTGGCAAGGAGAAACTGAACCTGGAGAACACCTTTGTCAGGAGCTTGCACCTGCACCTTAGACACACACAGATTTGCATCACATCTAAATGGCCAAGCTCTTTCTTAGACAAGTTGAAAGCTGCTGTCAGAAGGCTGTGCTCCTTGTCAGATGGAAGCAGCAGCACGCACATAGGAGTTTGGAAAGCACTAAAGAGCCACAGAAGAGCATGGCCCAGGGAAATGAGGCAGGAAAAACGCTACATGTGCCCTTGTTGTCGCCTAACAACAGGTAGCAGCATAAACCAGATGCGGGTGAAGATCTTGCAGGCGACTTCTAACGTCAAATGAGCAAACGGGCTTACCACAGCTGCGGTCCTCTGGCAGTCTGAAAGCTTTGCGCACAAGCCGGATGCTAAGCGCCTTCCTTTGCCTTTTGGCAGTGCTCGTGCATTGCCAGCACTAGGCGGGAATGGTCACTTATCCAGAGACACGTTTCGTTGTGCCCGTTGCTAAGCGCTCTGGAGCACTGTTTATGACGTAAGCGGAACACCTCTTGCCGTTCCATTCTCAGAGCTCCTGAGTTAATCAAACTGAGACTCTTGGTGCGAATGCCAGAGGAAAACATTTCCAATGTGTCTGGCAAGGAGAAACTGAACCTGGAGAACACCTTTGTCAGGAGCTTGCACCTGCACCTTAGACACACACAGATTGGCATCACATCTAAATGGCCAAGCTCTTTCTTAGACAAGTTGAAAGCTGCTGTCAGAAGGCTGTGCTCCTTGTCAGATGGAAGCAGCAGCACGCACATAGGAGTTTGGCAAGAACTAAAGAGCCACAGAAGAGCGTGGTCTAGCAAAATGAAACAGGAAAAAGCATTTGCTGCATGTGCCCTTGTTGTCGCCTAACAACAGGTAGCAGCATAAACCAGATGCGGGTGAAGATCTTGCAGGCGACTTCTAACGTCAAATGAGCAAACGGGCTTACCACAGCTGCGGTCCTCTGGCAGTCTGAAAGCTTTGCGCACAAGCCGGATGCTAAGCGCCTTCCTTTGCCTTTTGGCAGTGCTCGTGCATTGCCAGCACTAGGCGGGAATGGTCACTATCCCACAGACACGTTTCGTTGTGCCCGTTGCTAAGCGCTCTGGAGCACTGTTTATGACGTAAGCGGAACACCTCTTGCCGTTCCATTCTCAGAGCTCCTGAGTTAAGTAATCTGCGACTCTTGGTGCGAATGATAGAGGAAAACATTTCCAATGTGTCTGGCAGGGAGAAACTGAACCTGGAGAACACCTTTGTCAGGAGCTTGCACCTGCACCTTAGACACACACAGATTTGCATCACATCTAAATGGCCAAGCTCTTTCTTAGACAAGTTGAAAGCTGCTGTCAGAAGGCTGTGCTCCTTGTCAGATGGAAGCAGCAGCACGCACATAGGAGTTTGGAAAGCACTAAAGAGCCACAGAAGAGCGTGGCCTAGGAAAATGAGGCAGGAAAAACGCTACATGTGCCCTTGTTGTCGCCTAACAACAGGTAGCAGCATAAACCAGATGCGGGTGAAGTTCGTGCAGGTGACATCTGACATCAAATGAGCAAACGGGCTTACCACATCTGCGGTCCTCTGGCAGTCTGAAAGCTTTGCACACAAGCCGGATGCTAAGCGCCTTCCTTTGCCTTTTGGCAGTGCTCGTGCATTGCCAGCACTAGGCGGGAATGGTCACTATCCCGCACACACGTTTCGTTGTGCCCGTTGCTAAGCGCTCTGGAGCACTGTTTATGACGTAAGCGGAACACCTCTTGCCGTTCCATTCTCAGAGCTCCTGAGTTAATCAAACTGAGACTCTTGGTGCGAATTCCAGAGTAAGACATTTCCAATGTGTCTGGCAGGGAGAAACTGAACCTGGAGAACACCTTTGTCAGGAGCTTGCACCTGAACCTTACACACACACAGATTTCCATCACATCTAAATGGCCAAGCTCTTTCTTAGACAAGTTGAAAGCTGCTGTCAGAAGGCTGTGCTCCTTGTCAGACGGAAGCAGCAGCACGCACATAGGAGTTTGGCAAGAACTAAAGAGCCACAGAAGAGCGTGATCTAGCAAAATGAGGCAGGAAAAAGCATATCGCTACATGTGCCCTTGTTGTCGCCTAACAACAGGTAGCAGCATAAACCAGATGCGGGTGAAGATCTTGCAGGCGACTTCTAACGTCAAATGAGCAAACGGGCTTACCACAGCTGCGGTCCTCTGGCAGTCTGAAAGCTTTGCGCACAAGCCGGATGCTAAGCGCCTTCCTTTGCCTTTTGGCAGTGCTCGTGCATTGCCAGCACTAGGCGGGAATGGTCACTTACCCAGAGACACGTTTCGTTGTGCCCGTTGCTAAGCGCTCTGGAGCACTGTTTATGACGTAAGCGGAACACCTCTTGCCGTTCCATTCTCAGAGCTCCTGAGTTAAGTAATCTGCTACTCTTGGTGCGAATGCCAGAGAAAAACATTTCCAATGTGTCTGGCAGGGAGAAACTGAACCTGGAGAACACCTTTGTCAGGAGCTTGCACCTCCACCTTACACACACAGAGATTTGCATCACATCTAAATGGCCAAGCTCTTTCTTAGACAAGTTGAAAGCTGCTGTCAGAAGGCTGTGCTCCTTGTCAGATGGAAGCAGCAGCACGCACATAAGAGTTTGGCAAGAACTAAAGAGCCACAGAAGAGCGTGGTCTAGCAAAATGAAACAGGAAAAAGCATTTGCTGCAAGTGCCCTTGTTGTCGCCTAACAACAGGTAGCAGCATAAACCAGATGCGGGTGAAGATCTTGCAGGCGACTTCTAACGTCAAATGAGCAAACGGGCTTACCACAGCTGCGGTCCTCTGGCAGTCTGAAAGCTTTGCGCACAAGCCGGATGCTAAGCGCCTTCCTTTGCCTTTTAGCAGTGCTCGTGCATTGCCAGCACTAGGCGGGAATGGTCACTATCCCACAGACACGTTTCGTTGTGCCCGTTGCTAAGCGCTCTGGAGCACTGTTTATGACGTAAGCGGAACACCTCTTGCCGTTCCATTCTCAGAGCTCCTGAGTTAAGTAATCTGCTACTCTTGGTGCGAATGCCAGAGAAAAACATTTCCAATGTGTCTGGCAGGGAGAAACTGAACCTGGAGAACACCTTTGTCAGGAGCTTGCACCTGCACCTTAGACACACACAGATTTGCATCACATCTAAATGGCCAAGCTCTTTCTTAGACAAGTTGAAAGCTGCTGTCAGAAGGCTGTGCTCCTTGTCAGATGGAAGCAGCAGCACGCACATAGGAGTTTGGAAAGCACTAAAGAGCCACAGAAGAGCGTGGTCTAGCAAAATGAGGCAGGAAAAACGCTACATGTGCCTTTGTGGTCGCCTAACAACAGGTAGCAGCATAAACCAGATGCGGGTGAAGATCTTGCAGGCGACATCTGACGTCAAATGAGCAAACGGACTTACCACAGCTGCGGTCCTCTGGCAGTCTGAAAGCTTTGCGCACAAGCCGGATGCTAAGCGCCTTCCTTTGCCTTTTGGCAGTGCTCGTGCATTGCCAGCACTAGGCGGGAATGGTCACTATCCCACAGACACGTTTCGTTGTGCCCGTTGCTAAGCGCTCTGGAGCACTGTTTATGACGTAAGCGGAACACCTCTTGCCGTTCCATTCTCAGAGCTCCTGAGTTAAGTAATCTGCTACTCTTGGTGCGAATGCCAGAGAAAAACATTTCCAATGTGTCTGGCAGGGAGAAACTGAACCTGGAGAACACCTTTGTCAGGAGCTTGCACCTCCACCTTACACACACAGAGATTTGCATCACATCTAAATGGCCAAGCTCTTTCTTAGACAAGTTGAAAGCTGCTGTCAGAAGGCTGTGCTCCTTGTCAGATGGAAGCAGCAGCACGCACATAGGAGTTTGGCAAGAACTAAAGAGCCACAGAAGAGCGTGGCCTAGGAAAATGAGGCAGGAAAAACGCTACATGTGTCCTTGTTGTCGCCTAACAACAGGTAGCAGCATAAACCAGATGCGGGTGAAGTTCTTGCAGGTGACATCTGACATGAAATGAGCAAACGGGCTTACCACAGCTGCGGTCCTCTGGCAGTCTGAAAGCTTTGCACACAAGCCGGATGCTAAGCGCCTTCCTTTGCCTTTTGGCAGTGCTCGTGCATTGCCAGCACTAGGCGGGAATGGTCACTATCCCGCACACACGTTTCGTTGTGCCCGTTGCTAAGCGCTCTGGAGCACTGTTTATGACGTAAGCGGAACACCTCTTGCCGTTCCATTCTCAGAGCTCCTGAGTTAATCAAACTGAGACTCTTGGTGCGAATTCCAGAGTAAGACATTTCCAATGTGTCTGGCAGGGAGAAACTGAACCTGGAGAACACCTTTGTCAGGAGCTTGCACCTGAACCTTACACACACACAGATTTCCATCACATCTAAATGGCCAAGCTCTTTCTTAGACAAGTTGAAAGCTGCTGTCAGAAGGCTGTGCTCCTTGTCAGACGGAAGCAGCAGCACGCACATAGGAGTTTGGCAAGAACTAAAGAGCCACAGAAGAGCGTGATCTAGCAAAATGAGGCAGGAAAAAGCATATCGCTACATGTGCCCTTGTTGTCGCCTAACAACAGGTAGCAGCATAAACCAGATGCGGGTGAAGATCTTGCAGGCGACTTCTAACGTCAAATGAGCAAACGGGCTTACCACAGCTGCGGTCCTCTGGCAGTCTGAAAGCTTTGCGCACAAGCCGGATGCTAAGCGCCTTCCTTTGCCTTTTGGCAGTGCTCGTGCATTGCCAGCACTAGGCGGGAATGGTCACTTACCCAGAGACACGTTTCGTTGTGCCCGTTGCTAAGCGCTCTGGAGCACTGTTTATGACGTAAGCGGAACACCTCTTGCCGTTCCATTCTCAGAGCTCCTGAGTTAAGTAATCTGCTACTCTTGGTGCGAATGCCAGAGAAAAACATTTCCAATGTGTCTGGCAGGGAGAAACTGAACCTGGAGAACACCTTTGTCAGGAGCTTGCACCTCCACCTTACACACACAGAGATTTGCATCACATCTAAATGGCCAAGCTCTTTCTTAGACAAGTTGAAAGCTGCTGTCAGAAGGCTGTGCTCCTTGTCAGATGGAAGCAGCAGCACGCACATAAGAGTTTGGCAAGAACTAAAGAGCCACAGAAGAGCGTGGTCTAGCAAAATGAAACAGGAAAAAGCATTTGCTGCAAGTGCCCTTGTTGTCGCCTAACAACAGGTAGCAGCATAAACCAGATGCGGGTGAAGATCTTGCAGGCGACTTCTAACGTCAAATGAGCAAACGGGCTTACCACAGCTGCGGTCCTCTGGCAGTCTGAAAGCTTTGCGCACAAGCCGGATGCTAAGCGCCTTCCTTTGCCTTTTAGCAGTGCTCGTGCATTGCCAGCACTAGGCGGGAATGGTCACTATCCCACAGACACGTTTCGTTGTGCCCGTTGCTAAGCGCTCTGGAGCACTGTTTATGACGTAAGCGGAACACCTCTTGCCGTTCCATTCTCAGAGCTCCTGAGTTAAGTAATCTGCTACTCTTGGTGCGAATGCCAGAGAAAAACATTTCCAATGTGTCTGGCAGGGAGAAACTGAACCTGGAGAACACCTTTGTCAGGAGCTTGCACCTGCACCTTAGACACACACAGATTTGCATCACATCTAAATGGCCAAGCTCTTTCTTAGACAAGTTGAAAGCTGCTGTCAGAAGGCTGTGCTCCTTGTCAGATGGAAGCAGCAGCACGCACATAGGAGTTTGGAAAGCACTAAAGAGCCACAGAAGAGCGTGGTCTAGCAAAATGAGGCAGGAAAAACGCTACATGTGCCTTTGTGGTCGCCTAACAACAGGTAGCAGCATAAACCAGATGCGGGTGAAGATCTTGCAGGCGACATCTGACGTCAAATGAGCAAACGGACTTACCACAGCTGCGGTCCTCTGGCAGTCTGAAAGCTTTGCGCACAAGCCGGATGCTAAGCGCCTTCCTTTGCCTTTTGGCAGTGCTCGTGCATTGCCAGCACTAGGCGGGAATGGTCACTATCCCACAGACACGTTTCGTTGTGCCCGTTGCTAAGCGCTCTGGAGCACTGTTTATGACGTAAGCGGAACACCTCTTGCCGTTCCATTCTCAGAGCTCCTGAGTTAAGTAATCTGCTACTCTTGGTGCGAATGCCAGAGAAAAACATTTCCAATGTGTCTGGCAGGGAGAAACTGAACCTGGAGAACACCTTTGTCAGGAGCTTGCACCTCCACCTTACACACACAGAGATTTGCATCACATCTAAATGGCCAAGCTCTTTCTTAGACAAGTTGAAAGCTGCTGTCAGAAGGCTGTGCTCCTTGTCAGATGGAAGCAGCAGCACGCACATAGGAGTTTGGCAAGAACTAAAGAGCCACAGAAGAGCGTGGCCTAGGAAAATGAGGCAGGAAAAACGCTACATGTGTCCTTGTTGTCGCCTAACAACAGGTAGCAGCATAAACCAGATGCGGGTGAAGTTCTTGCAGGTGACATCTGACATGAAATGAGCAAACGGGCTTACCACAGCTGCGGTCCTCTGGCAGTCTGAAAGCTTTGCACACAAGCCGGATGCTAAGCGCCTTCCTTTGCCTTTTGGCAGTGCTCGTGCATTGCCAGCACTAGGCGGGAATGGTCACTATCCCGCACACACGTTTCGTTGTGCCCGTTGCTAAGCGCTCTGGAGCACTGTTTATGACGTAAGCGGAACACCTCTTGCCGTTCCATTCTCAGAGCTCCTGAGTTAATCAAACTGAGACTCTTGGTGCGAATGCCAGAGAAAAACATTTCCAATGTGTCTGGCAGGGAGAAACTGAACCTGGAGAACACCTTTGTCAGGAGCTTGCACCTGCACCTAACACACACACAGATTTGCATCACATCTAAATGGCCAAGCTCTTTCTTAGACAAGTTGAAAGCTGCTGTCAGAAGGCTGTGCTCCTTGTCAGATGGAAGCAGCAGCACGCACATAGGAGTTTGGCAAGCACTAAAGAGCCACAGAAGAGCGTGGCCTAGGAAAATGAGGCAGGAAAAACGCTACATGTGCCCTTGTTGTCGCCTAACAACAGGTAGCAGCATAAACCAGATGCGGGTGAAGATCTTGCAGGCGACTTCTAACGTCAAATGAGCAAACGGGCTTACCACAGCTGCGGTCCTCTGGCAGTCTGAAAGCTTTGCGCACAAGCCGGATGCTAAGCGCCTTCCTTTGCCTTTTGGCAGTGCTCGTGCATTGCCAGCACTAGGCGGGAATGGTCACTTACCCAGAGACACGTTTCGTTGTGCCCGTTGCTAAGCGCTCTGGAGCACTGTTTATGACGTAAGCGGAACACCTCTTGCCGTTCCATTCTCAGAGCTCCTGAGTTAAGTAATCTGCTACTCTTGGTGCGAATGCCAGAGAAAAACATTTCCAATGTGTCTGGCAGGGAGAAACTGAACCTGGAGAACACCTTTGTCAGGAGCTTGCACCTCCACCTTACACACACAGAGATTTGCATCACATCTAAATGGCCAAGCTCTTTCTTAGACAAGTTGAAAGCTGCTGTCAGAAGGCTGTGCTCCTTGTCAGATGGAAGCAGCAGCACGCACATAAGAGTTTGGCAAGAACTAAAGAGCCACAGAAGAGCGTGGTCTAGCAAAATGAAACAGGAAAAAGCATTTGCTGCAAGTGCCCTTGTTGTCGCCTAACAACAGGTAGCAGCATAAACCAGATGCGGGTGAAGATCTTGCAGGCGACTTCTAACGTCAAATGAGCAAACGGGCTTACCACAGCTGCGGTCCTCTGGCAGTCTGAAAGCTTTGCGCACAAGCCGGATGCTAAGCGCCTTCCTTTGCCTTTTAGCAGTGCTCGTGCATTGCCAGCACTAGGCGGGAATGGTCACTATCCCACAGACACGTTTCGTTGTGCCCGTTGCTAAGCGCTCTGGAGCACTGTTTATGACGTAAGCGGAACACCTCTTGCCGTTCCATTCTCAGAGCTCCTGAGTTAAGTAATCTGCTACTCTTGGTGCGAATGCCAGAGAAAAACATTTCCAATGTGTCTGGCAGGGAGAAACTGAACCTGGAGAACACCTTTGTCAGGAGCTTGCACCTGCACCTTAGACACACACAGATTTGCATCACATCTAAATGGCCAAGCTCTTTCTTAGACAAGTTGAAAGCTGCTGTCAGAAGGCTGTGCTCCTTGTCAGATGGAAGCAGCAGCACGCACATAGGAGTTTGGAAAGCACTAAAGAGCCACAGAAGAGCGTGGTCTAGCAAAATGAGGCAGGAAAAACGCTACATGTGCCTTTGTGGTCGCCTAACAACAGGTAGCAGCATAAACCAGATGCGGGTGAAGATCTTGCAGGCGACATCTGACGTCAAATGAGCAAACGGACTTACCACAGCTGCGGTCCTCTGGCAGTCTGAAAGCTTTGCGCACAAGCCGGATGCTAAGCGCCTTCCTTTGCCTTTTGGCAGTGCTCGTGCATTGCCAGCACTAGGCGGGAATGGTCACTATCCCACAGACACGTTTCGTTGTGCCCGTTGCTAAGCGCTCTGGAGCACTGTTTATGACGTAAGCGGAACACCTCTTGCCGTTCCATTCTCAGAGCTCCTGAGTTAAGTAATCTGCTACTCTTGGTGCGAATGATAGAGGAAAACATTTCCAATGTGTCTGGCAAGGAGAAACTGAACCTGGAGAACACCTTTGTCAGGAGCTTGCACCTGCACCTTAGACACACACAGATTTGCATCACATCTAAATGGCCAAGCTCTTTCTTAGACAAGTTGAAAGCTGCTGTCAGAAGGCTGTGCTCCTTGTCAGATGGAAGCAGCAGCACGCACATAGGAGTTTGGAAAGCACTAAAGAGCCACAGAAGAGCATGGCCCAGGGAAATGAGGCAGGAAAAACGCTACATGTGCCCTTGTTGTCGCCTAACAACAGGTAGCAGCATAAACCAGATGCGGGTGAAGATCTTGCAGGCGACTTCTAACGTCAAATGAGCAAACGGGCTTACCACAGCTGCGGTCCTCTGGCAGTCTGAAAGCTTTGCGCACAAGCCGGATGCTAAGCGCCTTCCTTTGCCTTTTGGCAGTGCTCGTGCATTGCCAGCACTAGGCGGGAATGGTCACTATCCCACAGACACGTTTCGTTGTGCCCGTTGCTAAGCGCTCTGGAGCACTGTTTATGACGTAAGCGGAACACCTCTTGCCGTTCCATTCTCAGAGCTCCTGAGTTAAGTAATCTGCTACTCTTGGTGCGAATGCCAGAGAAAAACATTTCCAATGTGTCTGGCAGGGAGAAACTGAACCTGGAGAACACCTTTGTCAGGAGCTTGCACCTGCACCTTAGACAAACACAGATTTGCATCACATCTAAATGGCCAAGCTCTTTCTTAGACAAGTTGAAAGCTGCTGTCAGAAGGCTGTGCTCCTTGTCAGATGGAAGCAGCAGCACGCACATAGGAGTTTGGCAAGAACTAAAGAGCCACAGAAGAGCGTGGTCTAGCAAAATGAGGCAGGAAAAACGCTACATGTGCCCTTGTTGTCGCCTAACAACAGGTAGCAGCATAAACCAGATGCGGGTGAAGATCTTGCAGGCGACATCTAACGTCAAATGAGCAAACGGGCTTACCACAGCTGCGGTCCTCTGGCAGTCTGAAAGCTTTGCGCACAAGCCGGACGCTAAGCGCCTTCCTTTGCCTTTTGGCAGTGCTCGTGCATTGCCAGCAGTAGGCGGGAATGGTCACTATCCCACAGACACGTTTCGTTGTGCCCGTTGCTAAGCGCTCTGGAGCACTGTTTATGACGTAAGCGGAACACCTCTTGCCGTTCCATTCTCAGAGCTCCTGAGTTAAGTAATCTGCGACTCTTGGTGCGAATGATAGAGGAAAACATTTCCAATGTGTCTGGCAAGGAGAAACTGAACCTGGAGAACACCTTTGTCAGGAGCTTGCACCTGCACCTTAGACACACACAGATTTGCATCACATCTAAATGGCCAAGCTCTTTCTTAGACAAGTTGAAAGCTGCTGTCAGAAGGCTGTGCTCCTTGTCAGATGGAAGCAGCAGCACGCACATAGGAGTTTGGAAAGCACTAAAGAGCCACAGAAGAGCATGGCCCAGGGAAATGAGGCAGGAAAAACGCTACATGTGCCCTTGTTGTCGCCTAACAACAGGTAGCAGCATAAACCAGATGCGGGTGAAGATCTTGCAGGCGACTTCTAACGTCAAATGAGCAAACGGGCTTACCACAGCTGCGGTCCTCTGGCAGTCTGAAAGCTTTGCGCACAAGCCGGATGCTAAGCGCCTTCCTTTGCCTTTTGGCAGTGCTCGTGCATTGCCAGCACTAGGCGGGAATGGTCACTTACCCAGAGACACGTTTCGTTGTGCCCGTTGCTAAGCGCTCTGGAGCACTGTTTATGACGTAAGCGGAACACCTCTTGCCGTTCCATTCTCAGAGCTCCTGAGTTAATCAAACTGAGACTCTTGGTGCGAATGCCAGAGGAAAACATTTCCAATGTGTCTGGCAAGGAGAAACTGAACCTGGAGAACACCTTTGTCAGGAGCTTGCACCTGCACCTTAGACACACACAGATTGGCATCACATCTAAATGGCCAAGCTCTTTCTTAGACAAGTTGAAAGCTGCTGTCAGAAGGCTGTGCTCCTTGTCAGATGGAAGCAGCAGCACGCACATAGGAGTTTGGCAAGAACTAAAGAGCCACAGAAGAGCGTGGTCTAGCAAAATGAAACAGGAAAAAGCATTTGCTGCATGTGCCCTTGTTGTCGCCTAACAACAGGTAGCAGCATAAACCAGATGCGGGTGAAGATCTTGCAGGCGACTTCTAACGTCAAATGAGCAAACGGGCTTACCACAGCTGCGGTCCTCTGGCAGTCTGAAAGCTTTGCGCACAAGCCGGATGCTAAGCGCCTTCCTTTGCCTTTTGGCAGTGCTCGTGCATTGCCAGCACTAGGCGGGAATGGTCACTTACCCAGAGACACGTTTCGTTGTGCCCGTTGCTAAGCGCTCTGGAGCACTGTTTATGACGTAAGCGGAACACCTCTTGCCGTTCCATTCTCAGAGCTCCTGAGTTAAGTAATCTGCGACTCTTGGTGCGAATGATAGAGGAAAACATTTCCAATGTGTCTGGCAGGGAGAAACTGAACCTGGAGAACACCTTTGTCAGGAGCTTGCACCTGCACCTTAGACACACACAGATTTGCATCACATCTAAATGGCCAAGCTCTTTCTTAGACAAGTTGAAAGCTGCTGTCAGAAGGCTGTGCTCCTTGTCAGATGGAAGCAGCAGCACGCACATAGGAGTTTGGAAAGCACTAAAGAGCCACAGAAGAGCGTGGCCTAGGAAAATGAGGCAGGAAAAACGCTACATGTGCCCTTGTTGTCGCCTAACAACAGGTAGCAGCATAAACCAGATGCGGGTGAAGTTCGTGCAGGTGACATCTGACATCAAATGAGCAAACGGGCTTACCACATCTGCGGTCCTCTGGCAGTCTGAAAGCTTTGCACACAAGCCGGATGCTAAGCGCCTTCCTTTGCCTTTTGGCAGTGCTCGTGCATTGCCAGCACTAGGCGGGAATGGTCACTATCCCGCACACACGTTTCGTTGTGCCCGTTGCTAAGCGCTCTGGAGCACTGTTTATGACGTAAGCGGAACACCTCTTGCCGTTCCATTCTCAGAGCTCCTGAGTTAATCAAACTGAGACTCTTGGTGCGAATTCCAGAGTAAGACATTTCCAATGTGTCTGGCAGGGAGAAACTGAACCTGGAGAACACCTTTGTCAGGAGCTTGCACCTGAACCTTACACACACACAGATTTCCATCACATCTAAATGGCCAAGCTCTTTCTTAGACAAGTTGAAAGCTGCTGTCAGAAGGCTGTGCTCCTTGTCAGACGGAAGCAGCAGCACGCACATAGGAGTTTGGCAAGAACTAAAGAGCCACAGAAGAGCGTGATCTAGCAAAATGAGGCAGGAAAAAGCATATCGCTACATGTGCCCTTGTTGTCGCCTAACAACAGGTAGCAGCATAAACCAGATGCGGGTGAAGATCTTGCAGGCGACTTCTAACGTCAAATGAGCAAACGGGCTTACCACAGCTGCGGTCCTCTGGCAGTCTGAAAGCTTTGCGCACAAGCCGGATGCTAAGCGCCTTCCTTTGCCTTTTGGCAGTGCTCGTGCATTGCCAGCAGTAGGCGGGAATGGTCACTTACCCAGAGACACGTTTCGTTGTGCCCGTTGCTAAGCGCTCTGGAGCACTGTTTATGACGTAAGCGGAACACCTCTTGCCGTTCCATTCTCAGAGCTCCTGAGTTAAGTAATCTGCTACTCTTGGTGCGAATGCCAGAGAAAAACATTTCCAATGTGTCTGGCAGGGAGAAACTGAACCTGGAGAACACCTTTGTCAGGAGCTTGCACCTGCACCTTAGACACACACAGATTTGCATCACATCTAAATGGCCAAGCTCTTTCTTAGACAAGTTGAAAGCTGCTGTTAGAAGGCTGTGCTCCTTGTCAGATGGAAGCAGCAGCACGCACATAGGAGTTTGGAAAGCACTAAAGAGCCACAGAAGAGCGTGGTCTAGCAAAATGAGGCAGGAAAAACGCTACATGTGCCTTTGTGGTCGCCTAACAACAGGTAGCAGCAAAAACCAGATGCGGGTGAAGATCTTGCAGGCGACATCTGACGTCAAATGAGCAAACGGGCTTACCACAGCTGCGGTCCTCTGGCAGTCTGAAAGATTTGCGCACAAGCCGGACGCTAAGCGCCTTCCTTTGCCTTTTGGCAGTGCTCGTGCATTGCCAGCACTAGGCGGGAATGGTCACTATCCCACAGACACGTTTCGTTGTGCCCGTTGCTAAGCGCTCTGGAGCACTGTTTATGACGTAAGCGGAACACCTCTTGCCGTTCCATTCTCAGAGCTCCTGAGTTAAGTAATCTGCGACTCTTGGTGCGAATGATAGAGGAAAACATTTCCATTGTGTCTGGCAAGGAGAAACTGAACCTGGAGAACACCTTTGTCAGGAGCTTGCACCTGCACCTTAGACACACACAGATTTGCATCACATCTAAATGGCCAAGCTCTTTCTTAGACAAGTTGAAAGCTGCTGTCAGAAGGCTGTGCTCCTTGTCAGATGGAAGCAGCAGCACGCACATAGGAGTTTGGAAAGCACTAAAGAGCCACAGAAGAGCATGGCCCAGGGAAATGAGGCAGGAAAAACGCTACATGTGCCCTTGTTGTCGCCTAACAACAGGTAGCAGCATAAACCAGATGCGGGTGAAGATCTTGCAGGCGACTTCTAACGTCAAATGAGCAAACGGGCTTACCACAGCTGCGGTCCTCTGGCAGTCTGAAAGCTTTGCGCACAAGCCGGATGCTAAGCGCCTTCCTTTGCCTTTTGGCAGTGCTCGTGCATTGCCAGCACTAGGCGGGAATGGTCACTATCCCACAGACACGTTTCGTTGTGCCCGTTGCTAAGCGCTCTGGAGCACTGTTTATGACGTAAGCGGAACACCTCTTGCCGTTCCATTCTCAGAGCTCCTGAGTTAAGTAATCTGCTACTCTTGGTGCGAATGCCAGAGAAAAACATTTCCAATGTGTCTGGCAGGGAGAAACTGAACCTGGAGAACACCTTTGTCAGGAGCTTGCACCTGCACCTTAGACACACACAGATTTGCATCACATCTAAATGGCCAAGCTCTTTCTTAGACAAGTTGAAAGCTGCTGTTAGAAGGCTGTGCTCCTTGTCAGATGGAAGCAGCAGCACGCACATAGGAGTTTGGAAAGCACTAAAGAGCCACAGAAGAGCGTGGTCTAGCAAAATGAGGCAGGAAAAACGCTACATGTGCCCTTGTTGTCGCCTAACAACAGGTAGCAGCATAAACCAGATGCGGGTGAAGATCTTGCAGGCGACATCTAACGTCAAATGAGCAAACGGGCTTACCACAGCTGCGGTCCTCTGGCAGTCTGAAAGCTTTGCGCACAAGCCGGATGCTAAGCGCCTTCCTTTGCCTTTTGGCAGTGCTCGTGCATTGCCAGCACTAGGCGGGAATGGTCACTTACCCAGAGACACGTTTCGTTGTGCCCGTTGCTAAGCGCTCTGGAGCACTGTTTATGACGTAAGCGGAACACCTCTTGCCGTTCCATTCTCAGAGCTCCTGAGTTAAGTAATCTGCTACTCTTGGTGCGAATGCCAGAGAAAAACATTTCCAATGTGTCTGGCAGGGAGAAACTGAACCTGGAGAACACCTTTGTCAGGAGCTTGCACCTCCACCTTACACACACAGAGATTTGCATCACATCTAAATGGCCAAGCTCTTTCTTAGACAAGTTGAAAGCTGCTGTCAGAAGGCTGTGCTCCTTGTCAGATGGAAGCAGCAGCACGCACATAAGAGTTTGGCAAGAACTAAAGAGCCACAGAAGAGCGTGGTCTAGCAAAATGAAACAGGAAAAAGCATTTGCTGCAAGTGCCCTTGTTGTCGCCTAACAACAGGTAGCAGCATAAACCAGATGCGGGTGAAGATCTTGCAGGCGACTTCTAACGTCAAATGAGCAAACGGGCTTACCACAGCTGCGGTCCTCTGGCAGTCTGAAAGCTTTGCGCACAAGCCGGATGCTAAGCGCCTTCCTTTGCCTTTTAGCAGTGCTCGTGCATTGCCAGCACTAGGCGGGAATGGTCACTTACCCAGAGACACGTTTCGTTGTGCCCGTTGCTAAGCGCTCTGGAGCACTGTTTATGACGTAAGCGGAACACCTCTTGCCGTTCCATTCTCAGAGCTCCTGAGTTAAGTAATCTGCTACTCTTGGTGCGAATGCCAGAGAAAAACATTTCCAATGTGTCTGGCAGGGAGAAACTGAACCTGGAGAACACCTTTGTCAGGAGCTTGCACCTGCACCTTAGACACACACAGATTTGCATCACATCTAAATGGCCAAGCTCTTTCTTAGACAAGTTGAAAGCTGCTGTCAGAAGGCTGTGCTCCTTGTCAGATGGAAGCAGCAGCACGCACATAGGAGTTTGGAAAGCACTAAAGAGCCACAGAAGAGCGTGGTCTAGCAAAATGAGGCAGGAAAAACGCTACATGTGCCTTTGTGGTCGCCTAACAACAGGTAGCAGCATAAACCAGATGCGGGTGAAGATCTTGCAGGCGACATCTGACGTCAAATGAGCAAACGGACTTACCACAGCTGCGGTCCTCTGGCAGTCTGAAAGCTTTGCGCACAAGCCGGATGCTAAGCGCCTTCCTTTGCCTTTTGGCAGTGCTCGTGCATTGCCAGCACTAGGCGGGAATGGTCACTTACCCAGAGACACGTTTCGTTGTGCCCGTTGCTAAGCGCTCTGGAGCACTGTTTATGACGTAAGCGGAACACCTCTTGCCGTTCCATTCTCAGAGCTCCTGAGTTAAGTAATCTGCTACTCTTGGTGCGAATGATAGAGGAAAACATTTCCAATGTGTCTGGCAAGGAGAAACTGAACCTGGAGAACACCTTTGTCAGGAGCTTGCACCTGCACCTTAGACACACACAGATTTGCATCACATCTAAATGGCCAAGCTCTTTCTTAGACAAGTTGAAAGCTGCTGTCAGAAGGCTGTGCTCCTTGTCAGATGGAAGCAGCAGCACGCACATAGGAGTTTGGAAAGCACTAAAGAGCCACAGAAGAGCATGGCCCAGGGAAATGAGGCAGGAAAAACGCTACATGTGCCCTTGTTGTCGCCTAACAACAGGTAGCAGCATAAACCAGATGCGGGTGAAGATCTTGCAGGCGACTTCTAACGTCAAATGAGCAAACGGGCTTACCACAGCTGCGGTCCTCTGGCAGTCTGAAAGCTTTGCGCACAAGCCGGATGCTAAGCGCCTTCCTTTGCCTTTTGGCAGTGCTCGTGCATTGCCAGCAGTAGGCGGGAATGGTCACTATCCCACAGACACGTTTCGTTGTGCCCGTTGCTAAGCGCTCTGGAGCACTGTTTATGACGTAAGCGGAACACCTCTTGCCGTTCCATTCTCAGAGCTCCTGAGTTAAGTAATCTGCTACTCTTGGTGCGAATGCCAGAGAAAAACATTTCCAATGTGTCTGGCAGGGAGAAACTGAACCTGGAGAACACCTTTGTCAGGAGCTTGCACCTGCACCTTAGACAAACACAGATTTGCATCACATCTAAATGGCCAAGCTCTTTCTTAGACAAGTTGAAAGCTGCTGTCAGAAGGCTGTGCTCCTTGTCAGATGGAAGCAGCAGCACGCACATAGGAGTTTGGCAAGAACTAAAGAGCCACAGAAGAGCGTGGTCTAGCAAAATGAGGCAGGAAAAACGCTACATGTGCCCTTGTTGTCGCCTAACAACAGGTAGCAGCATAAACCAGATGCGGGTGAAGATCTTGCAGGCGACATCTAACGTCAAATGAGCAAACGGGCTTACCACAGCTGCGGTCCTCTGGCAGTCTGAAAGCTTTGCGCACAAGCCGGACGCTAAGCGCCTTCCTTTGCCTTTTGGCAGTGCTCGTGCATTGCCAGCACTAGGCGGGAATGGTCACTATCCCACAGACACGTTTCGTTGTGCCCGTTGCTAAGCGCTCTGGAGCACTGTTTATGACGTAAGCGGAACACCTCTTGCCGTTCCATTCTCAGAGCTCCTGAGTTAAGTAATCTGCGACTCTTGGTGCGAATGATAGAGGAAAACATTTCCAATGTGTCTGGCAAGGAGAAACTGAACCTGGAGAACACCTTTGTCAGGAGCTTGCACCTGCACCTTAGACACACACAGATTTGCATCACATCTAAATGGCCAAGCTCTTTCTTAGACAAGTTGAAAGCTGCTGTCAGAAGGCTGTGCTCCTTGTCAGATGGAAGCAGCAGCACGCACATAGGAGTTTGGAAAGCACTAAAGAGCCACAGAAGAGCATGGCCCAGGGAAATGAGGCAGGAAAAACGCTACATGTGCCCTTGTTGTCGCCTAACAACAGGTAGCAGCATAAACCAGATGCGGGTGAAGATCTTGCAGGCGACTTCTAACGTCAAATGAGCAAACGGGCTTACCACAGCTGCGGTCCTCTGGCAGTCTGAAAGCTTTGCGCACAAGCCGGATGCTAAGCGCCTTCCTTTGCCTTTTGGCAGTGCTCGTGCATTGCCAGCACTAGGCGGGAATGGTCACTTACCCAGAGACACGTTTCGTTGTGCCCGTTGCTAAGCGCTCTGGAGCACTGTTTATGACGTAAGCGGAACACCTCTTGCCGTTCCATTCTCAGAGCTCCTGAGTTAATCAAAGTGAGACTCTTGGTGCGAATGCCAGAGGAAAACATTTCCAATGTGTCTGGCAAGGAGAAACTGAACCTGGAGAACACCTTTGTCAGGAGCTTGCACCTGCACCTTAGACACACACAGATTGGCATCACATCTAAATGGCCAAGCTCTTTCTTAGACAAGTTGAAAGCTGCTGTCAGAAGGCTGTGCTCCTTGTCAGATGGAAGCAGCAGCACGCACATAGGAGTTTGGCAAGAACTAAAGAGCCACAGAAGAGCGTGGTCTAGCAAAATGAAACAGGAAAAAGCATTTGCTGCATGTGCCCTTGTTGTCGCCTAACAACAGGTAGCAGCATAAACCAGATGCGGGTGAAGATCTTGCAGGCGACTTCTAACGTCAAATGAGCAAACGGGCTTACCACAGCTGCGGTCCTCTGGCAGTCTGAAAGCTTTGCGCACAAGCCGGATGCTAAGCGCCTTCCTTTGCCTTTTGGCAGTGCTCGTGCATTGCCAGCACTAGGCGGGAATGGTCACTTACCCAGAGACACGTTTCGTTGTGCCCGTTGCTAAGCGCTCTGGAGCACTGTTTATGACGTAAGCGGAACACCTCTTGCCGTTCCATTCTCAGAGCTCCTGAGTTAAGTAATCTGCGACTCTTGGTGCGAATGATAGAGGAAAACATTTCCAATGTGTCTGGCAGGGAGAAACTGAACCTGGAGAACACCTTTGTCAGGAGCTTGCACCTGCACCTTAGACACACACAGATTTGCATCACATCTAAATGGCCAAGCTCTTTCTTAGACAAGTTGAAAGCTGCTGTCAGAAGGCTGTGCTCCTTGTCAGATGGAAGCAGCAGCACGCACATAGGAGTTTGGAAAGCACTAAAGAGCCACAGAAGAGCGTGGCCTAGGAAAATGAGGCAGGAAAAACGCTACATGTGCCCTTGTTGTCGCCTAACAACAGGTAGCAGCATAAACCAGATGCGGGTGAAGTTCGTGCAGGTGACATCTGACATCAAATGAGCAAACGGGCTTACCACATCTGCGGTCCTCTGGCAGTCTGAAAGCTTTGCACACAAGCCGGATGCTAAGCGCCTTCCTTTGCCTTTTGGCAGTGCTCGTGCATTGCCAGCACTAGGCGGGAATGGTCACTATCCCACAGACACGTTTCGTTGTGCCCGTTGCTAAGCGCTCTGGAGCACTGTTTATGACGTAAGCGGAACACCTCTTGCCGTTCCATTCTCAGAGCTCCTGAGTTAATCAAACTGAGACTCTTGGTGCGAATTCCAGAGTAAGACATTTCCAATGTGTCTGGCAGGGAGAAACTGAACCTGGAGAACACCTTTGTCAGGAGCTTGCACCTGCACCTTACACACACACAGATTTCCATCACATCTAAATGGCCAAGCTCTTTCTTAGACAAGTTGAAAGCTGCTGTCAGAAGGCTGTGCTCCTTGTCAGACGGAAGCAGCAGCACGCACATAGGAGTTTGGCAAGAACTAAAGAGCCACAGAAGAGCGTGATCTAGCAAAATGAGGCAGGAAAAAGCATATCGCTACATGTGCCCTTGTTGTCGCCTAACAACAGGTAGCAGCATAAACCAGATGCGGGTGAAGATCTTGCAGGCGACTTCTAACGTCAAATGAGCAAACGGGCTTACCACAGCTGCGGTCCTCTGGCAGTCTGAAAGCTTTGCGCACAAGCCGGATGCTAAGCGCCTTCCTTTGCCTTTTGGCAGTGCTCGTGCATTGCCAGCAGTAGGCGGGAATGGTCACTTACCCAGAGACACGTTTCGTTGTGCCCGTTGCTAAGCGCTCTGGAGCACTGTTTATGACGTAAGCGGAACACCTCTTGCCGTTCCATTCTCAGAGCTCCTGAGTTAAGTAATCTGCTACTCTTGGTGCGAATGCCAGAGAAAAACATTTCCAATGTGTCTGGCAGGGAGAAACTGAACCTGGAGAACACCTTTGTCAGGAGCTTGCACCTGCACCTTAGACACACACAGATTTGCATCACATCTAAATGGCCAAGCTCTTTCTTAGACAAGTTGAAAGCTGCTGTTAGAAGGCTGTGCTCCTTGTCAGATGGAAGCAGCAGCACGCACATAGGAGTTTGGAAAGCACTAAAGAGCCACAGAAGAGCGTGGTCTAGCAAAATGAGGCAGGAAAAACGCTACATGTGCCTTTGTGGTCGCCTAACAACAGGTAGCAGCAAAAACCAGATGCGGGTGAAGATCTTGCAGGCGACATCTGACGTCAAATGAGCAAACGGGCTTACCACAGCTGCGGTCCTCTGGCAGTCTGAAAGATTTGCGCACAAGCCGGACGCTAAGCGCCTTCCTTTGCCTTTTGGCAGTGCTCGTGCATTGCCAGCACTAGGCGGGAATGGTCACTATCCCACAGACACGTTTCGTTGTGCCCGTTGCTAAGCGCTCTGGAGCACTGTTTATGACGTAAGCGGAACACCTCTTGCCGTTCCATTCTCAGAGCTCCTGAGTTAAGTAATCTGCTACTCTTGGTGCGAATGCCAGAGAAAAACATTTCCAATGTGTCTGGCAGGGAGAAACTGAACCTGGAGAACACCTTTGTCAGGAGCTTGCACCTCCACCTTACACACACAGAGATTTGCATCACATCTAAATGGCCAAGCTCTTTCTTAGAAAAGTTGAAAGCTGCTGTTAGAAGGCTGTGCTCCTTGTCAGATGGAAGCAGCAGCACGCACATAGGAGTTTGGCAAGAACTAAAGAGCCACAGAAGAGCGTGGTCTAGCAAAATGTAACAGGAAAAAGCATTTGCTGCATGTGCCCTTGTTGTCGCCTAACAACAGGTGGCAGCATAAACCAGATGCGGGTGAAGATCTTGCAGGCGACTTCTAACGTCAAATGAGCAAACGGGCTTACCACAGCTGCGGTCCTCTGGCAGTCTGAAAGCTTTGCGCACAAGCCGGATGCTAAGCGCCTTCCTTTGCCTTTTGGCAGTGCTCGTGCATTGCCAGCACTAGGCGGGAATGGTCACTATCCCACAGACACATTTCGTTGTGCCCGTTGCTAAGCGCTCTGGAGCACTGTTTATGACGTAAGCGGAACACCTCTTGCCGTTCCATTCTCAGAGCTCCTGAGTTAAGTAATCTACTACTCTTGGTGCGAATGCCAGAGAAAAACATTTCCAATGTGTCTGGCAGGGAGAAACTGAACCTGGAGAACACCTTTGTCAGGAGCTTGCACCTGCACCTTAGACAAACACAGATTTGCATCACATCTAAATGGCCAAGCGCTTTCTTAGACAAGTTGAAAGCTGCTGTCAGAAGGCTGTGCTCCTTGTCAGATGGAAGCAGCAGCATGCACATAGGAGTTTGGCAAGAACTAAAGAGCCACAGAAGAGCGTGGTCTAGCAAAATGAGGCAGGAAAAACGCTACATGTGCCCTTGTTGTCGCCTAACAACAGGTAGCAGCATAAACCAGATGCAGGTGAAGATCTTGCAGGCAACATCTGACGTCAAATGAGCAAACGGGCTTACCACAGCTGCGGTCCTCTGGCAGTCTGAAAGCTTTGCGCACAAGCCGGACGCTAAGCGCCTTCCTTTGCCTTTTGGCAGTGCTCGTGCATTGCCAGCACTAGGCGGGAATGGTCACTATCCCACAGACACGTTTCGTTGTGCCCGTTGCTAAGCGCTCTGGAGCACTGTTTATGACGTAAGCGGAACACCTCTTGCCGTTCCATTCTCAGAGCTCCTGAGTTAAGTAATCTGCGACTCTTGGTGCGAATGATAGAGGAAAACATTTCCAATGTGTCTGGCAAGGAGAAACTGAACCTGGAGAACACCTTTGTCAGGAGCTTGCACCTGCACCTTAGACACACACAGATTTGCATCACATCTAAATGGCCAAGCTCTTTCTTAGACAAGTTGAAAGCTGCTGTCAGAAGGCTGTGCTCCTTGTCAGATGGAAGCAGCAGCACGCACATAGGAGTTTGGAAAGCACTAAAGAGCCACAGAAGAGCATGGCCCAGGGAAATGAGGCAGGAAAAACGCTACATGTGCCCTTGTTGTCGCCTAACAACAGGTAGCAGCATAAACCAGATGCGGGTGAAGATCTTGCAGGCGACTTCTAACGTCAAATGAGCAAACGGGCTTACCACAGCTGCGGTCCTCTGGCAGTCTGAAAGCTTTGCGCACAAGCCGGATGCTAAGCGCCTTCCTTTGCCTTTTGGCAGTGCTCGTGCATTGCCAGCACTAGGCGGGAATGGTCACTATCCCACAGACACGTTTCGTTGTGCCCGTTGCTAAGCGCTCTGGAGCACTGTTTATGACGTAAGCGGAACACCTCTTGCCGTTCCATTCTCAGAGCTCCTGAGTTAAGTAATCTGCTACTCTTGGTGCGAATGCCAGAGAAAAACATTTCCAATGTGTCTGGCAGGGAGAAACTGAACCTGGAGAACACCTTTGTCAGGAGCTTGCACCTGCACCTTAGACAAACACAGATTTGCATCACATCTAAATGGCCAAGCTCTTTCTTAGACAAGTTGAAAGCTGCTGTCAGAAGGCTGTGCTCCTTGTCAGATGGAAGCAGCAGCACGCACATAGGAGTTTGGCAAGAACTAAAGAGCCACAGAAGAGCGTGGTCTAGCAAAATGAGGCAGGAAAAACGCTACATGTGCCCTTGTTGTCGCCTAACAACAGGTAGCAGCATAAACCAGATGCGGGTGAAGATCTTGCAGGCAACATCTGACGTCAAATGAGCAAACGGGCTTACCACAGCTGCGGTCCTCTGGCAGTCTGAAAGCTTTGCGCACAAGCCGGATGCTAAGCGCCTTCCTTTGCCTTTTGGCAGTGCTCGTGCATTGCCAGCACTAGGCGGGAATGGTCACTATCCCACAGACACGTTTCGTTGTGCCCGTTGCTAAGCGCTCTGGAGCACTGTTTATGACGTAAGCGGAACACCTCTTGCCGTTCCATTCTCAGAGCTCCTGAGTTAAGTAATCTGCGACTCTTGGTGCGAATGATAGAGGAAAACATTTCCAATGTGTCTGGCAAGGAGAAACTGAACCTGGAGAACACCTTTGTCAGGAGCTTGCACCTGCACCTTAGACACACACAGATTTGCATCACATCTAAATGGCCAAGCTCTTTCTTAGACAAGTTGAAAGCTGCTGTCAGAAGGCTGTGCTCCTTGTCAGATGGAAGCAGCAGCACGCACATAGGAGTTTGGAAAGCACTAAAGAGCCACAGAAGAGCATGGCCCAGGGAAATGAGGCAGGAAAAACGCTACATGTGCCCTTGTTGTCGCCTAACAACAGGTAGCAGCATAAACCAGATGCGGGTGAAGATCTTGCAGGCGACTTCTAACGTCAAATGAGCAAACGGGCTTACCACAGCTGCGGTCCTCTGGCAGTCTGAAAGCTTTGCGCACAAGCCGGATGCTAAGCGCCTTCCTTTGCCTTTTGGCAGTGCTCGTGCATTGCCAGCACTAGGCGGGAATGGTCACTATCCCACAGACACGTTTCGTTGTGCCCGTTGCTAAGCGCTCTGGAGCACTGTTTATGACGTAAGCGGAACACCTCTTGCCGTTCCATTCTCAGAGCTCCTGAGTTAAGTAATCTGCTACTCTTGGTGCGAATGCCAGAGAAAAACATTTCCAATGTGTCTGGCAGGGAGAAACTGAACCTGGAGAACACCTTTGTCAGGAGCTTGCACCTCCACCTTACACACACAGAGATTTGCATCACATCTAAATGGCCAAACTCTTTCTTAGACAAGTTGAAAGCTGCTGTTAGAAGGCTGTGCTCCTTGTCAGATGGAAGCAGCAGCACGCACATAGGAGTTTGGCAAGCACTAAAGAGCCACAGAAGAGCGTGGTCTAGCAAAATGAAACAGGAAAAAGCATTTGCTGCATGTGCCCTTGTTGTCGCCTAACAACAGGTAGCAGCATAAACCAGATGCGGGTGAAGATCTTGCAGGCGACTTCTAACGTCAAATGAGCAAACGGGCTTACCACAGCTGCGGTCCTCTGGCAGTCTGAAAGCTTTGCGCACAAGCCGGATGCTAAGCGCCTTCCTTTGCCTTTTGGCAGTGCTCGTGCATTGCCAGCACTAGGCGGGAATGGTCACTATCCCACAGACACGTTTCGTTGTGCCCGTTGCTAAGCGCTCTGGAGCACTGTTTATGACGTAAGCGGAACACCTCTTGCCGTTCCATTCTCAGAGCTCCTGAGTTAAGTAATCTGCTACTCTTGGTGCGAATGCCAGAGAAAAACATTTCCAATGTGTCTGGCAGGGAGAAACTGAACCTGGAGAACACCTTTGTCAGGAGCTTGCACCTGCACCTTAGACAAACACAGATTTGCATCACATCTAAATGGCCAAGCTCTTTCTTAGACAAGTTGAAAGCTGCTGTCAGAAGGCTGTGCTCCTTGTCAGATGGAAGCAGCAGCACGCACATAGGAGTTTGGCAAGAACTAAAGAGCCACAGAAGAGCGTGGTCTAGCAAAATGAGGCAGGAAAAACGCTACATGTGCCCTTGTTGTCGCCTAACAACAGGTAGCAGCATAAACCAGATGCGGGTGAAGATCTTGCAGGCGACTTCTAACGTCAAATGAGCAAACGGGCTTACCACAGCTGCGGTCCTCTGGCAGTCTGAAAGCTTTGCGCACAAGCCGGATGCTAAGCGCCTTCCTTTGCCTTTTGGCAGTGCTCGTGCATTGCCAGCACTAGGCGGGAATGGTCACTATCCCACAGACACGTTTCGTTGTGCCCGTTGCTAAGCGCTCTGGAGCACTGTTTATGACGTAAGCGGAACACCTCTTGCCGTTCCATTCTCAGAGCTCCTGAGTTAAGTAATCTGCGATTCTTGGTGCGAATAATAGAGGAAAACATTTCCAATGTGTCTGGCAAGGAGAAACTGAACCTGGAGAACACCTTTGTCAGGAGCTTGCACCTGCACCTTAGACACACACAGATTTGCATCACATCTAAATGGCCAAGCTCTTTCTTAGACAAGTTGAAAGCTGCTGTCAGAAGGCTGTGCTCCTTGTCAGATGGAAGCAGCAGCACGCACATAGGAGTTTGGCAAGCACTAAAGAGCCACAGAAGAGCATGGCCCAGGGAAATGAGGCAGGAAAAACGCTACATGTGCCCTTGTTGTCGACTAACAACAGGTAGCAGCATAAACCAGATGCGGGTGAAGATCTTGCAGGCGACTTCTAACGTCAAATGAGCTAACGGGCTTACCACAGCTGCGGTCCTCTGGCAGTCTGAAAGCTTTGCGCACAAGCCGGATGCTAAGCGCCTTCCTTTGCCTTTTGGCAGTGCTCGTGCATTGCCAGCACTAGGCGGGAATGGTCACTATCCTGCAGACACGTTTCGTTGTGCCCGTTGCTAAGCGCTCTGGATCACTGTTTATGACGTAAGCAGAACACCTCTTGCCGTTCCATTCTCAGAGCTCCTGAGTTAATCAAACTGAGACTCTTGGTGCGAATTCCAGAGTAAGACATTTCCAATGTGTCTGGCAGGGAGAAACTGAACCTGGAGAACACCTTTGTCAGGAGCTTGCACCTCCACCTTACACACACAGAGATTTGCATCACATCTAAATGGCCAAACTATTTCTTAGACAAGTTGTAAGCTGCTGTTAGAAGGCTGTGCTCCTTGTCAGATGGAAGCAGCCGCACGCACATAGGAGTTTGGCAAGAACTAAAGAGCCACAGAAGAGCGTGGTCTAGCAAAATGAGGCAGGAAAAAGCATATCTCTACATGTGCCCTTGTTGTCGCCTAACAACAGGTAGCAGCATAAACCAGATGCGGGTGAAGATCTTGCAGGCGACTTCTAACGTCAAATGAGCAAACGGGCTTACCACAGCTGCGGTCCTCTGGCAGTCTGAAAGCTTTGCGCACAAGCCGGATGCTAAGCGCCTTCCTTTGCCTTTTGGCAGTGCTCGTGCATTGCCAGCACTAGGCGGGAATGGTCACTATCCCACAGACACGTTTCGTTGTGCCCGTTGCTAAGCGCTCTGGAGCACTGTTTATGACGTAAGCGGAACACCTCTTGCCGTTCCATTCTCAGAGCTCCTGAGTTAAGTAATCTGCTACTCTTGGTGCGAATGCCAGAGAAAAACATTTCCAATGTGTCTGGCAGGGAGAAACTGAACCTGGAGAACACCTTTGTCAGGAGCTTGCACCTCCACCTTACACACACAGAGATTTGCATCACATCTAAATGGCCAAACTCTTTCTTAGAAAAGTTGAAAGCTGCTGTTAGAAGGCTGTGCTCCTTGTCAGATGGAAGCAGCAGCACGCACATAGGAGTTTGGCAAGCACTAAAGAGCCACAGAAGAGCGTGGTCTAGCAAAATGAAACAGGAAAAAGCATTTGCTGCATGTGCCCTTGTTGTCGCCTAACAACAGGTAGCAGCATAAACCAGATGCGGGTGAAGATCTTGCAGGCGACTTCTAACGTCAAATGAGCAAACGGGCTTACCACAGCTGCGGTCCTCTGGCAGTCTGAAAGCTTTGCGCACAAGCCGCATGCTAAGCGCCTTCCTTTGCCTTTTGGCAGTGCTCGTGCATTGCCAGCACTAGGCGGGAATGGTCACTATCCCACAGACACGTTTCGTTGTGCCCGTTGCTAAGCGCTCTGGAGCACTGTTTATGACGTAAGCGGAACACCTCTTGCCGTTCCATTCTCAGAGCTCCTGAGTTAAGTAATCTACTACTCTTGGTGCGAATGCCAGAGAAAAACATTTCCAATGTGTCTGGCAGGGAGAAACTGAACCTGGAGAACACCTTTGTCAGGAGCTTGCACCTGCACCTTAGACAAACACAGATTTGCATCACATCTAAATGGCCAAGCTCTTTCTTAGACAAGTTGAAAGCTGCTGTCAGAAGGCTGTGCTCCTTGTCAGATGGAAGCAGCAGCACGCACATAGGAGTTTGGCAAGCACTAAAGAGCCACAGAAGAGCATGGCCCAGGGAAACGAGGCAGGAAAAACGCTACATGTGCCCTTGTTGTCGACTAACAACAGGTAGCAGCATAAACCAGATGCGGGTGAAGATCTTGCAGGTGACATCTAAAGTCAAATGAGCAAACGGGTTTACCACAGCTGCGGTCCTCTGGCAGTCTGAAAGCTTTGCGCACAAGCCGGACGCTAAGCGCCTTCCTTTGCCTTTTGGCAGTGCTCGTGCATTGCCAGCACTAGGCGGGAATGGTCACTATCCTGCAGACACGTTTCGTTGTGCCCGTTGCTAAGCGCTCTGGATCACTGTTTATGACGTAAGCAGAACACCTCTTGCCGTTCCATTCTCAGAGCTCCTGAGTTAATCAAACTGAGACTCTTGGTGCGAATTCCAGAGTAAGACATTTCCAATGTGTCTGGCAAGGAGAAACTGAACCTGGAGAACACCTTTGTCAGGAGCTTGCACCTCCACCTTACACACACAGAGATTTGCATCACATCTAAATGGCCAAACTATTTCTTAGACAAGTTGTAAGCTGCTGTTAGAAGGCTGTGCTCCTTGTCAGATGGAAGCAGCAGCACGCACATAGGAGTTTGGCAAGAACTAAAGAGCCACAGAAGAGCGTGGTCTAGCAAAATGAGGCAGGAAAAAGCATATCTCTACATGTGCCCTTGTTGTCGCCTAACAACAGGTAGCAGCATAAACCAGATGCGGGTGAAGATCTTGCAGGCGACTTCTAACGTCAAATGAGCAAACGGGCTTACCACAGCTGCGGTCCTCTGGCAGTCTGAAAGCTTTGCGCACAAGCCGGATGCTAAGCGCCTTCCTTTGCCTTTTGGCAGTGCTCGTGCATTGCCAGCACTAGGCGGGAATGGTCACTATCCCACAGACACGTTTCGTTGTGCCCGTTGCTAAGCGCTCTGGAGCACTGTTTATGACGTAAGCGGAACACCTCTTGCCGTTCCATTCTCAGAGCTCCTGAGTTAAGTAATCTGCTACTCTTGGTGCGAATGCCAGAGAAAAACATTTCCAATGTGTCTGGCAGGGAGAAACTGAACCTGGAGAACACCTTTGTCAGGAGCTTGCACCTCCACCTTACACACACAGAGATTTGCATCACATCTAAATGGCCAAACTCTTTCTTAGAAAAGTTGAAAGCTGCTGTTAGAAGGCTGTGCTCCTTGTCAGATGGAAGCAGCAGCACGCACATAGGAGTTTGGCAAGCACTAAAGAGCCACAGAAGAGCGTGGTCTAGCAAAATGAAACAGGAAAAAGCATTTGCTGCATGTGCCCTTGTTGTCGCCTAACAACAGGTAGCAGCATAAACCAGATGCGGGTGAAGATCTTGCAGGCGACTTCTAACGTCAAATGAGCAAACGGGCTTACCACAGCTGCGGTCCTCTGGCAGTCTGAAAGCTTTGCGCACAAGCCGGATGCTAAGCGCCTTCCTTTGCCTTTTGGCAGTGCTCGTGCATTGCCAGCACTAGGCGGGAATGGTCACTTACCCAGAGACACGTTTCGTTGTGCCCGTTGCTAAGCGCTCTGGAGCACTGTTTATGACGTAAGCGGAACACCTCTTGCCGTTCCATTCTCAGAGCTCCTGAGTTAAGTAATCTGCGATTCTTGGTGCGAATAATAGAGGAAAACATTTCCAATGTGTCTGGCAAGGAGAAACTGAACCTGGAGAACACCTTTGTCAGGAGCTTGCACCTGCACCTTAGACACACACCGATTTGCATCACATCTAAATGGCCAAGCTCTTTCTTAGACAAGTTGAAAGCTGCTGTCAGAAGGCTGTGCTCCTTGTCAGATGGAAGCAGCAGCACGCACATAGGAGTTTGGCAAGCACTAAAGAGCCACAGAAGAGCATGGCCCAGGGAAATGAGGCAGGAAAAACGCTACATGTGCCCTTGTTGTCGACTAACAACAGGTAGCAGCATAAACCAGATGCGGGTGAAGATCTTGCAGGTGACATCTAACGTCAAATGAGCAAACGGGTTTACCACAGCTGCGGTCCTCTGGCAGTCTGAAAGCTTTGCGCACAAGCCGGACGCTAAGCGCCTTCCTTTGCCTTTTGGCAGTGCTCGTGCATTGCCAGCACTAGGCGGGAATGGTCACTATCCTGCAGACACGTTTCGTTGTGCCCGTTGCTAAGCGCTCTGGATCACTGTTTATGACGTAAGCAGAACACCTCTTGCCGTTCCATTCTCAGAGCTCCTGAGTTAATCAAACTGAGACTCTTGGTGCGAATTCCAGAGTAAGACATTTCCAATGTGTCTGGCAGGGAGAAACTGAACCTGGAGAACACCTTTGTCAGGAGCTTGCACCTCCACCTTACACACACAGAGATTTGCATCACATCTAAATGGCCAAACTATTTCTTAGACAAGTTGTAAGCTGCTGTTAGAAGGCTGTGCTCCTTGTCAGATGGAAGCAGCAGCACGCACATAGGAGTTTGGCAAGAACTAAAGAGCCACAGAAGAGCGTGGTCTAGCAAAATGAGGCAGGAAAAAGCATATCTCTACATGTGCCCTTGTTGTCGCCTAACAACAGGTAGCAGCATAAACCAGATGCGGGTGAAGATCTTGCAGGCGACTTCTAACGTCAAATGAGCAAACGGGCTTACCACAGCTGCGGTCCTCTGGCAGTCTGAAAGCTTTGCGCACAAGCCGGATGCTAAGCGCCTTCCTTTGCCTTTTGGCAGTGCTCGTGCATTGCCAGCACTAGGCGGGAATGGTCACTATCCCACAGACACGTTTCGTTGTGCCCGTTGCTAAGCGCTCTGGAGCACTGTTTATGACGTAAGCGGAACACCTCTTGCCGTTCCATTCTCAGAGCTCCTGAGTTAAGTAATCTGCTACTCTTGGTGCGAATGCCAGAGAAAAACATTTCCAATGTGTCTGGCAGGGAGAAACTGAACCTGGAGAACACCTTTGTCAGGAGCTTGCACCTCCACCTTACACACACAGAGATTTGCATCACATCTAAATGGCCAAACTCTTTCTTAGAAAAGTTGAAAGCTGCTGTTAGAAGGCTGTGCTCCTTGTCAGATGGAAGCAGCAGCATGAACATAGGAGTTTGGCAAGCACTAAAGAGCCACAGAAGAGCGTGGTCTAGCAAAATGAAACAGGAAAAAGCATTTGCTGCATGTGCCCTTGTTGTCGCCTAACAACAGGTAGCAGCATAAACCAGATGCGGGTGAAGATCTTGCAGGCGACTTCTAACGTCAAATGAGCAAACGGGCTTACCACAGCTGCGGTCCTCTGGCAGTCTGAAAGCTTTGCGCACAAGCCGGATGCTAAGCGCCTTCCTTTGCCTTTTGGCAGTGCTCGTGCATTGCCAGCACTAGGCGGGAATGGTCACTATCCCACAGACACGTTTCGTTGTGCCCGTTGCTAAGCGCTCTGGAGCACTGTTTATGACGTAAGCGGAACACCTCTTGCCGTTCCATTCTCAGAGCTCCTGAGTTAAGTAATCTGCGATTCTTGGTGCGAATAATAGAGGAAAACATTTCCAATGTGTCTGGCAAGGAGAAACTGAACCTGGAGAACACCTTTGTCAGGAGCTTGCACCTGCACCTTAGACACACACCGATTTGCATCACATCTAAATGGCCAAGCTCTTTCTTAGACAAGTTGAAAGCTGCTGTCAGAAGGCTGTGCTCCTTGTCAGATGGAAGCAGCAGCACGCACATAGGAGTTTGGCAAGAACTAAAGAGCCACAGAAGAGCGTGATCTAGCAAAATGAGGCAGGAAAAAGCATATCGCTACATGTGCCCTTGTTGTCGCCTAACAACAGGTAGCAGCATAAACCAGATGCGGGTGAAGATCTTGCAGGCGACTTCTAACGTCAAATGAGCAAACGGGCTTACCACAGCTGCGGTCCTCTGGCAGTCTGAAAGCTTTGCGCACAAGCCGGATGCTAAGCGTCTTCCTTTGCCTTTTGGCAGTGCTCGTGCATTGCCAGCACTAGGCGGGAATGGTCACTTACCCAGAGACACGTTTCGTTGTGCCCGTTGCTAAGCGCTCTGGAGCACTGTTTATGACGTAAGCGGAACACCTCTTGCCGTTCCATTCTCAGAGCTCCTGAGTTAAGTAATCTGCGATTCTTGGTGCGAATAATAGAGGAAAACATTTCCAATGTGTCTGGCAAGGAGAAACTGAACCTGGAGAACACCTTTGTCAGGAGCTTGCACCTGCACCTTAGACACACACCGATTTGCATCACATCTAAATGGCCAAGCTCTTTCTTAGACAAGTTGAAAGCTGCTGTCAGAAGGCTGTGCTCCTTGTCAGATGGAAGCAGCAGCACGCACATAGGAGTTTGGCAAGCACGAAAGAGCCACAGAAGAGCATGGCCCAGGGAAATGAGGCAGGAAAAACGCTACATGTGCCCTTGTTGTCGACTAACAACAGGTAGCAGCATAAACCAGATGCGGGTGAAGATCTTGCAGGTGACATCTAACGTCAAATGAGCAAACGGGTTTACCACAGCTGCGGTCCTCTGGCAGTCTGAAAGCTTTGCGCACAAGCCGGACGCTAAGCGCCTTCCTTTGCCTTTTGGCAGTGCTCGTGCATTGCCAGCACTAGGCGGGAATGGTCACTATCCCGCAGACACGTTTCGTTGTGCCCGTTGCTAAGCGCTCTGGATCACTGTTTATGACGTAAGCGGAACACCTCTTGCCGTTCCATTCTCAGAGCTCCTGAGTTAATCAAACTGAGACTCTTGGTGCGAATTCCAGAGTAAGACATTTCCAATGTGTCTGGCAGGGAGAAACTGAACCTGGAGAACACCTTTGTCAGGAGCTTGCACCTGCACCTTACACACACAGAGATTTGCATCACATCTAAATGGCCAAACTATTTCTTAGACAAGTTGTAAGCTGCTGTCAGAAGGCTGTGCTCCTTGTCAGATGGAAGCAGCAGCACGCACATAGGAGTTTGGCAAGAACTAAAGAGCCACAGAAGAGCGTGGTCTAGCAAAATGAGGCAGGAAAAAGCATATCGCTACATGTGCCCTTGTTGTCGCCTAACAACAGGTGGCAGCATAAACCAGATGCGGGTGAAGATCTTGCAGGCGACTTCTAACGTCAAATGAGCAAACGGGCTTACCACAGCTGCGGTCCTCTGGCAGTCTGAAAGCTTTGCGCACAAGCCGGATGCTAAGCGCCTTCCTTTGCCTTTTGGCAGTGCTCGTGCATTGCCAGCACTAGGCGGGAATGGTCACTATCCCACAGACACGTTTCGTTGTGCCCGTTGCTAAGCGCTCTGGAGCACTGTTTATGACGTAAGCGGAACACCTCTTGCCGTTCCATTCTCAGAGCTCCTGAGTTAAGTAATCTGCTACTCTTGGTGCGAATGCCAGAGAAAAACATTTCCAATGTGTCTGGCAGGGAGAAACTGAACCTGGAGAACACCTTTGTCAGGAGCTTGCACCTCCACCTTACACACACAGAGATTTGCATCACATCTAAATGGCCAAACTCTTTCTTAGAAAAGTTGAAAACTGCTGTTAGAAGGCTGTGCTCCTTGTCAGATGGAAGCAGCAGCACGCACATAGGAGTTTGGCAAGCACGAAAGAGCCACAGAAGAGCGTGGTCTAGCAAAATGAAACAGGAAAAAGCATTTGCTGCATGTGCCCTTGTTGTCGCCTAACAACAGGTAGCAGCATAAACCAGATGCGGGTGAAGATCTTGCAGGCGACTTCTAACGTCAAATGAGCAAACGGGCTTACCACAGCTGCGGTCCTCTGGCAGTCTGAAAGCTTTGCGCACAAGCCGGATGCTAAGCGCCTTCCTTTGCCTTTTGGCAGTGCTCGTGCATTGCCAGCACTAGGCGGGAATGGTCACTTACCCAGAGACACGTTTCGTTGTGCCCGTTGCTAAGCGCTCTGGAGCACTGTTTATGACGTAAGCGGAACACCTCTTGCCGTTCCATTCTCAGAGCTCCTGAGTTAAGTAATCTGCGATTCTTGGTGCGAATAATAGAGGAAAACATTTCCAATGTGTCTGGCAAGGAGAAACTGAACCTGGAGAACACCTTTGTCAGGAGCTTGCACCTGCACCTTAGACACACACAGATTTGCATCACATCTAAATGGCCAAGCTCTTTCTTAGACAAGTTGAAAGCTGCTGTCAGAAGGCTGTGCTCCTTGTCAGATGGAAGCAGCAGCACGCACATAGGAGTTTGGCAAGCACTAAAGAGCCACAGAAGAGCATGGCCCAGGGAAATGAGGCAGGAAAAACGCTACATGTGCCCTTGTTGTCGACTAACAACAGGTAGCAGCATAAACCAGATGCGGGTGAAGATCTTGCAGGTGACATCTAACGTCAAATGAGCAAACGGGTTTACCACAGCTGCGGTCCTCTGGCAGTCTGAAAGCTTTGCGCACAAGCCGGACGCTAAGCGCCTTCCTTTGCCTTTTGGCAGTGCTCGTGCATTGCCAGCACTAGGCGGGAATGGTCACTATCCTGCAGACACGTTTCGTTGTGCCCGTTGCTAAGCGCTCTGGATCACTGTTTATGACGTAAGCAGAACACCTCTTGCCGTTCCATTCTCAGAGCTCCTGAGTTAATCAAACTGAGACTCTTGGTGCGAATTCCAGAGTAAGACATTTCCAATGTGTCTGGCAGGGAGAAACTGAACCTGGAGAACACCTTTGTCAGGAGCTTGCACCTCCACCTTACACACACAGAGATTTGCATCACATCTAAATGGCCAAACTATTTCTTAGACAAGTTGTAAGCTGCTGTTAGAAGGCTGTGCTCCTTGTCAGATGGAAGCAGCAGCACGCACATAGGAGTTTGGCAAGAACTAAAGAGCCACAGAAGAGCGTGGTCTAGCAAAATGAGGCAGGAAAAAGCATATCTCTACATGTGCCCTTGTTGTCGCCTAACAACAGGTAGCAGCATAAACCAGATGCGGGTGAAGATCTTGCAGGCGACTTCTAACGTCAAATGAGCAAACGGGCTTACCACAGCTGCGGTCCTCTGGCAGTCTGAAAGCTTTGCGCACAAGCCGGATGCTAAGCGCCTTCCTTTGCCTTTTGGCAGTGCTCGTGCATTGCCAGCACTAGGCGGGAATGGTCACTATCCCACAGACACGTTTCGTTGTGCCCGTTGCTAAGCGCTCTGGAGCACTGTTTATGACGTAAGCGGAACACCTCTTGCCGTTCCATTCTCAGAGCTCCTGAGTTAAGTAATCTGCTACTCTTGGTGCGAATGCCAGAGAAAAACATTTCCAATGTGTCTGGCAGGGAGAAACTGAACCTGGAGAACACCTTTGTCAGGAGCTTGCACCTCCACCTTACACACACAGAGATTTGCATCACATCTAAATGGCCAAACTCTTTCTTAGAAAAGTTGAAAGCTGCTGTTAGAAGGCTGTGCTCCTTGTCAGATGGAAGCAGCAGCACGCACATAGGAGTTTGGCAAGCACTAAAGAGCCACAGAAGAGCGTGGTCTAGCAAAATGAAACAGGAAAAAGCATTTGCTGCATGTGCCCTTGTTGTCGCCTAACAACAGGTAGCAGCATAAACCAGATGCGGGTGAAGATCTTGCAGGCGACTTCTAACGTCAAATGAGCAAACGGGCTTACCACAGCTGCGGTCCTCTGGCAGTCTGAAAGCTTTGCGCACAAGCCGGATGCTAAGCGCCTTCCTTTGCCTTTTGGCAGTGCTCGTGCATTGCCAGCACTAGGCGGGAATGGTCACTTACCCAGAGACACGTTTCGTTGTGCCCGTTGCTAAGCGCTCTGGAGCACTGTTTATGACGTAAGCGGAACACCTCTTGCCGTTCCATTCTCAGAGCTCCTGAGTTAAGTAATCTGCGATTCTTGGTGCGAATAATAGAGGAAAACATTTCCAATGTGTCTGGCAAGGAGAAACTGAACCTGGAGAACACCTTTGTCAGGAGCTTGCACCTGCACCTTAGACACACACAGATTTGCATCACATCTAAATGGCCAAGCTCTTTCTTAGACAAGTTGAAAGCTGCTGTCAGAAGGCTGTGCTCCTTGTCAGATGGAAGCAGCAGCACGCACATAGGAGTTTGGCAAGCACTAAAGAGCCACAGAAGAGCATGGCCCAGGGAAATGAGGCAGGAAAAACGCTACATGTGCCCTTGTTGTCGACTAACAACAGGTAGCAGCATAAACCAGATGCGGGTGAAGATCTTGCAGGTGACATCTAACGTCAAATGAGCAAACGGGTTTACCACAGCTGCGGTCCTCTGGCAGTCTGAAAGCTTTGCGCACAAGCCGGACGCTAAGCGCCTTCCTTTGCCTTTTGGCAGTGCTCGTGCATTGCCAGCACTAGGCGGGAATGGTCACTATCCTGCAGACACGTTTCGTTGTGCCCGTTGCTAAGCGCTCTGGATCACTGTTTATGACGTAAGCAGAACACCTCTTGCCGTTCCATTCTCAGAGCTCCTGAGTTAATCAAACTGAGACTCTTGGTGCGAATTCCAGAGTAAGACATTTCCAATGTGTCTGGCAGGGAGAAACTGAACCTGGAGAACACCTTTGTCAGGAGCTTGCACCTCCACCTTACACACACAGAGATTTGCATCACATCTAAATGGCCAAACTATTTCTTAGACAAGTTGTAAGCTGCTGTTAGAAGGCTGTGCTCCTTGTCAGATGGAAGCAGCAGCACGCACATAGGAGTTTGGCAAGAACTAAAGAGCCACAGAAGAGCGTGGTCTAGCAAAATGAGGCAGGAAAAAGCATATCGCTACATGTGCCCTTGTTGTCGCCTAACAACAGGTGGCAGCATAAACCAGATGCGGGTGAAGATCTTGCAGGCGACTTCTAACGTCAAATGAGCAAACGGGCTTACCACAGCTGCGGTCCTCTGGCAGTCTGAAAGCTTTGCGCACAAGCCGGATGCTAAGCGCCTTCCTTTGCCTTTTGGCAGTGCTCGTGCATTGCCAGCACTAGGCGGGAATGGTCACTATCCCACAGACACGTTTCGTTGTGCCCGTTGCTAAGCGCTCTGGAGCACTGTTTATGACGTAAGCGGAACACCTCTTGCCGTTCCATTCTCAGAGCTCCTGAGTTAAGTAATCTGCTACTCTTGGTGCGAATGCCAGAGAAAAACATTTCCAATGTGTCTGGCAGGGAGAAACTGAACCTGGAGAACACCTTTGTCAGGAGCTTGCACCTCCACCTTACACACACAGAGATTTGCATCACATCTAAATGGCCAAACTCTTTCTTAGAAAAGTTGAAAACTGCTGTTAGAAGGCTGTGCTCCTTGTCAGATGGAAGCAGCAGCACGCACATAGGAGTTTGGCAAGCACGAAAGAGCCACAGAAGAGCGTGGTCTAGCAAAATGAAACAGGAAAAAGCATTTGCTGCATGTGCCCTTGTTGTCGCCTAACAACAGGTAGCAGCATAAACCAGATGCGGGTGAAGATCTTGCAGGCGACTTCTAACGTCAAATGAGCAAACGGGCTTACCACAGCTGCGGTCCTCTGGCAGTCTGAAAGCTTTGCGCACAAGCCGGATGCTAAGCGCCTTCCTTTGCCTTTTGGCAGTGCTCGTGCATTGCCAGCACTAGGCGGGAATGGTCACTTACCCAGAGACACGTTTCGTTGTGCCCGTTGCTAAGCGCTCTGGAGCACTGTTTATGACGTAAGCGGAACACCTCTTGCCGTTCCATTCTCAGAGCTCCTGAGTTAAGTAATCTGCGATTCTTGGTGCGAATAATAGAGGAAAACATTTCCAATGTGTCTGGCAAGGAGAAACTGAACCTGGAGAACACCTTTGTCAGGAGCTTGCACCTGCACCTTAGACACACACAGATTTGCATCACATCTAAATGGCCAAGCTCTTTCTTAGACAAGTTGAAAGCTGCTGTCAGAAGGCTGTGCTCCTTGTCAGATGGAAGCAGCAGCACGCACATAGGAGTTTGGCAAGCACTAAAGAGCCACAGAAGAGCATGGCCCAGGGAAATGAGGCAGGAAAAACGCTACATGTGCCCTTGTTGTCGACTAACAACAGGTAGCAGCATAAACCAGATGCGGGTGAAGATCTTGCAGGTGACATCTAACGTCAAATGAGCAAACGGGTTTACCACAGCTGCGGTCCTCTGGCAGTCTGAAAGCTTTGCGCACAAGCCGGACGCTAAGCGCCTTCCTTTGCCTTTTGGCAGTGCTCGTGCATTGCCAGCACTAGGCGGGAATGGTCACTATCCTGCAGACACGTTTCGTTGTGCCCGTTGCTAAGCGCTCTGGATCACTGTTTATGACGTAAGCAGAACACCTCTTGCCGTTCCATTCTCAGAGCTCCTGAGTTAATCAAACTGAGACTCTTGGTGCGAATTCCAGAGTAAGACATTTCCAATGTGTCTGGCAGGGAGAAACTGAACCTGGAGAACACCTTTGTCAGGAGCTTGCACCTCCACCTTACACACACAGAGATTTGCATCACATCTAAATGGCCAAACTATTTCTTAGACAAGTTGAAAGCTGCTGTTAGAAGGCTGTGCTCCTTGTCAGATGGAAGCAGCAGCACACACATAGGAGTTTGGCAAGCACTAAAGAGCCACAGAAGAGCGTGGTCTAGCAAAATGAAACAGGAAAAAGCATTTGCTGCATGTGCCCTTGTTGTCGCCTAACAACAGGTAGCAGCATAAACCAGATGCGGGTGAAGATCTTGCAGGCGACTTCTAACGTCAAATGAGCAAACGGGCTTACCACAGCTGCGGTCCTCTGGCAGTCTGAAAGCTTTGCGCACAAGCCGGATGCTAAGCGCCTTCCTTTGCCTTTTGGCAGTGCTCGTGCATTGCCAGCACTAGGCGGGAATGGTCACTATCCCACAGACACGTTTCGTTGTGCCCGTTGCTAAGCGCTCTGGAGCACTGTTTATGACGTAAGCGGAACACCTCTTGCCGTTCCATTCTCAGAGCTCCTGAGTTAAGTAATCTGCGATTCTTGGTGCGAATAATAGAGGAAAACATTTCCAATGTGTCTGGCAAGGAGAAACTGAACCTGGAGAACACCTTTGTCAGGAGCTTGCACCTGCACCTTAGACACACACCGATTTGCATCACATCTAAATGGCCAAGCTCTTTCTTAGACAAGTTGAAAGCTGCTGTCAGAAGGCTGTGCTCCTTGTCAGATGGAAGCAGCAGCACGCACATAGGAGTTTGGCAAGAACTAAAGAGCCACAGAAGAGCGTGATCTAGCAAAATGAGGCAGGAAAAAGCATATCGCTACATGTGCCCTTGTTGTCGCCTAACAACAGGTAGCAGCATAAACCAGATGCGGGTGAAGATCTTGCAGGCGACTTCTAACGTCAAATGAGCAAACGGGCTTACCACAGCTGCGGTCCTCTGGCAGTCTGAAAGCTTTGCGCACAAGCCGGATGCTAAGCGCCTTCCTTTGCCTTTTGGCAGTGCTCGTGCATTGCCAGCACTAGGCGGGAATGGTCACTTACCCAGAGACACGTTTCGTTGTGCCCGTTGCTAAGCGCTCTGGAGCACTGTTTATGACGTAAGCGGAACACCTCTTGCCGTTCCATTCTCAGAGCTCCTGAGTTAAGTAATCTGCGATTCTTGGTGCGAATAATAGAGGAAAACATTTCCAATGTGTCTGGCAAGGAGAAACTGAACCTGGAGAACACCTTTGTCAGGAGCTTGCACCTGCACCTTAGACACACACAGATTTGCATCACATCTAAATGGCCAAGCTCTTTCTTAGACAAGTTGAAAGCTGCTGTCAGAAGGCTGTGCTCCTTGTCAGATGGAAGCAGCAGCACGCACATAGGAGTTTGGCAAGCACTAAAGAGCCACAGAAGAGCATGGCCCAGGGAAATGAGGCAGGAAAAACGCTACATGTGCCCTTGTTGTCGACTAACAACAGGTAGCAGCATAAACCAGATGCGGGTGAAGATCTTGCAGGTGACATCTAACGTCAAATGAGCAAACGGGTTTACCACAGCTGCGGTCCTCTGGCAGTCTGAAAGCTTTGCGCACAAGCCGGACGCTAAGCGCCTTCCTTTGCCTTTTGGCAGTGCTCGTGCATTGCCAGCACTAGGCGGGAATGGTCACTATCCCGCAGACACGTTTCGTTGTGCCCGTTGCTAAGCGCTCTGGATCACTGTTTATGACGTAAGCGGAACACCTCTTGCCGTTCCATTCTCAGAGCTCCTGAGTTAATCAAACTGAGACTCTTGGTGCGAATTCCAGAGTAAGACATTTCCAATGTGTCTGGCAGGGAGAAACTGAACCTGGAGAACACCTTTGTCAGGAGCTTGCACCTGCACCTTACACACACAGAGATTTGCATCACATCTAAATGGCCAAACTATTTCTTAGACAAGTTGTAAGCTGCTGTTAGAAGGCTGTGCTCCTTGTCAGATGGAAGCAGCAGCACGCACATAGGAGTTTGGCAAGAACTAAAGAGCCACAGAAGAGCGTGGTCTAGCAAAATGAGGCAGGAAAAAGCATATCGCTACATGTGCCCTTGTTGTCGCCTAACAACAGGTGGCAGCATAAACCAGATGCGGGTGAAGATCTTGCAGGCGACTTCTAACGTCAAATGAGCAAACGGGCTTACCACAGCTGCGGTCCTCTGGCAGTCTGAAAGCTTTGCGCACAAGCCGGATGCTAAGCGCCTTCCTTTGCCTTTTGGCAGTGCTCGTGCATTGCCAGCACTAGGCGGGAATGGTCACTATCCCACAGACACGTTTCGTTGTGCCCGTTGCTAAGCGCTCTGGAGCACTGTTTATGACGTAAGCGGAACACCTCTTGCCGTTCCATTCTCAGAGCTCCTGAGTTAAGTAATCTGCTACTCTTGGTGCGAATGCCAGAGAAAAACATTTCCAATGTGTCTGGCAGGGAGAAACTGAACCTGGAGAACACCTTTGTCAGGAGCTTGCACCTCCACCTTACACACACAGAGATTTGCATCACATCTAAATGGCCAAACTCTTTCTTAGAAAAGTTGAAAACTGCTGTTAGAAGGCTGTGCTCCTTGTCAGATGGAAGCAGCAGCACGCACATAGGAGTTTGGCAAGCACGAAAGAGCCACAGAAGAGCGTGGTCTAGCAAAATGAAACAGGAAAAAGCATTTGCTGCATGTGCCCTTGTTGTCGCCTAACAACAGGTAGCAGCATAAACCAGATGCGGGTGAAGATCTTGCAGGCGACTTCTAACGTCAAATGAGCAAACGGGCTTACCACAGCTGCGGTCCTCTGGCAGTCTGAAAGCTTTGCGCACAAGCCGGATGCTAAGCGCCTTCCTTTGCCTTTTGGCAGTGCTCGTGCATTGCCAGCACTAGGCGGGAATGGTCACTTACCCAGAGACACGTTTCGTTGTGCCCGTTGCTAAGCGCTCTGGAGCACTGTTTATGACGTAAGCGGAACACCTCTTGCCGTTCCATTCTCAGAGCTCCTGAGTTAAGTAATCTGCGATTCTTGGTGCGAATAATAGAGGAAAACATTTCCAATGTGTCTGGCAAGGAGAAACTGAACCTGGAGAACACCTTTGTCAGGAGCTTGCACCTGCACCTTAGACACACACAGATTTGCATCACATCTAAATGGCCAAGCTCTTTCTTAGACAAGTTGAAAGCTGCTGTCAGAAGGCTGTGCTCCTTGTCAGATGGAAGCAGCAGCACGCACATAGGAGTTTGGCAAGCACTAAAGAGCCACAGAAGAGCATGGCCCAGGGAAATGAGGCAGGAAAAACGCTACATGTGCCCTTGTTGTCGACTAACAACAGGTAGCAGCATAAACCAGATGCGGGTGAAGATCTTGCAGGTGACATCTAACGTCAAATGAGCAAACGGGTTTACCACAGCTGCGGTCCTCTGGCAGTCTGAAAGCTTTGCGCACAAGCCGGACGCTAAGCGCCTTCCTTTGCCTTTTGGCAGTGCTCGTGCATTGCCAGCACTAGGCGGGAATGGTCACTATCCTGCAGACACGTTTCGTTGTGCCCGTTGCTAAGCGCTCTGGATCACTGTTTATGACGTAAGCAGAACACCTCTTGCCGTTCCATTCTCAGAGCTCCTGAGTTAATCAAACTGAGACTCTTGGTGCGAATTCCAGAGTAAGACATTTCCAATGTGTCTGGCAGGGAGAAACTGAACCTGGAGAACACCTTTGTCAGGAGCTTGCACCTCCACCTTACACACACAGAGATTTGCATCACATCTAAATGGCCAAACTATTTCTTAGACAAGTTGAAAGCTGCTGTTAGAAGGCTGTGCTCCTTGTCAGATGGAAGCAGCAGCACACACATAGGAGTTTGGCAAGAACTAAAGAGCCACAGAAGAGCGTGGTCTAGCAAAATGAAACAGGAAAAAGCATTTGCTGCATGTGCCCTTGTTGTCGCCTAACAACAGGTAGCAGCATAAACCAGATGCGGGTGAAGATCTTGCAGGCGACTTCTAACGTCAAATGAGCAAACGGGCTTACCACAGCTGCGGTCCTCTGGCAGTCTGAAAGCTTTGCGCACAAGCCGGATGCTAAGCGCCTTCCTTTGCCTTTTGGCAGTGCTCGTGCATTGCCAGCACTAGGCGGGAATGGTCACTATCCCACAGACACGTTTCGTTGTGCCCGTTGCTAAGCGCTCTGGAGCACTGTTTATGACGTAAGCGGAACACCTCTTGCCGTTCCATTCTCAGAGCTCCTGAGTTAAGTAATCTGCGATTCTTGGTGCGAATAATAGAGGAAAACATTTCCAATGTGTCTGGCAAGGAGAAACTGAACCTGGAGAACACCTTTGTCAGGAGCTTGCACCTGCACCTTAGACACACACCGATTTGCATCACATCTAAATGGCCAAGCTCTTTCTTAGACAAGTTGAAAGCTGCTGTCAGAAGGCTGTGCTCCTTGTCAGATGGAAGCAGCAGCACGCACATAGGAGTTTGGCAAGAACTAAAGAGCCACAGAAGAGCGTGATCTAGCAAAATGAGGCAGGAAAAAGCATATCGCTACATGTGCCCTTGTTGTCGCCTAACAACAGGTAGCAGCATAAACCAGATGCGGGTGAAGATCTTGCAGGCGACTTCTAACGTCAAATGAGCAAACGGGCTTACCACAGCTGCGGTCCTCTGGCAGTCTGAAAGCTTTGCGCACAAGCCGGATGCTAAGCGCCTTCCTTTGCCTTTTGGCAGTGCTCGTGCATTGCCAGCACTAGGCGGGAATGGTCACTTACCCAGAGACACGTTTCGTTGTGCCCGTTGCTAAGCGCTCTGGAGCACTGTTTATGACGTAAGCGGAACACCTCTTGCCGTTCCATTCTCAGAGCTCCTGAGTTAAGTAATCTGCGATTCTTGGTGCGAATAATAGAGGAAAACATTTCCAATGTGTCTGGCAAGGAGAAACTGAACCTGGAGAACACCTTTGTCAGGAGCTTGCACCTGCACCTTAGACACACACAGATTTGCATCACATCTAAATGGCCAAGCTCTTTCTTAGACAAGTTGAAAGCTGCTGTCAGAAGGCTGTGCTCCTTGTCAGATGGAAGCAGCAGCACGCACATAGGAGTTTGGCAAGCACTAAAGAGCCACAGAAGAGCATGGCCCAGGGAAATGAGGCAGGAAAAACGCTACATGTGCCCTTGTTGTCGACTAACAACAGGTAGCAGCATAAACCAGATGCGGGTGAAGATCTTGCAGGTGACATCTAACGTCAAATGAGCAAACGGGTTTACCACAGCTGCGGTCCTCTGGCAGTCTGAAAGCTTTGCGCACAAGCCGGACGCTAAGCGCCTTCCTTTGCCTTTTGGCAGTGCTCGTGCATTGCCAGCACTAGGCGGGAATGGTCACTATCCTGCAGACACGTTTCGTTGTGCCCGTTGCTAAGCGCTCTGGATCACTGTTTATGACGTAAGCAGAACACCTCTTGCCGTTCCATTCTCAGAGCTCCTGAGTTAATCAAACTGAGACTCTTGGTGCGAATTCCAGAGTAAGACATTTCCAATGTGTCTGGCAGGGAGAAACTGAACCTGGAGAACACCTTTGTCAGGAGCTTGCACCTCCACCTTACACACACAGAGATTTGCATCACATCTAAATGGCCAAACTATTTCTTAGACAAGTTGTAAGCTGCTGTTAGAAGGCTGTGCTCCTTGTCAGATGGAAGCAGCAGCACGCACATAGGAGTTTGGCAAGAACTAAAGAGCCACAGAAGAGCGTGGTCTAGCAAAATGAGGCAGGAAAAAGCATATCTCTACATGTGCCCTTGTTGTCGCCTAACAACAGGTAGCAGCATAAACCAGATGCGGGTGAAGATCTTGCAGGCGACTTCTAACGTCAAATGAGCAAACGGGCTTACCACAGCTGCGGTCCTCTGGCAGTCTGAAAGCTTTGCGCACAAGCCGGATGCTAAGCGCCTTCCTTTGCCTTTTGGCAGTGCTCGTGCATTGCCAGCACTAGGCGGGAATGGTCACTATCCCACAGACACGTTTCGTTGTGCCCGTTGCTAAGCGCTCTGGAGCACTGTTTATGACGTAAGCGGAACACCTCTTGCCGTTCCATTCTCAGAGCTCCTGAGTTAAGTAATCTGCTACTCTTGGTGCGAATGCCAGAGAAAAACATTTCCAATGTGTCTGGCAGGGAGAAACTGAACCTGGAGAACACCTTTGTCAGGAGCTTGCACCTCCACCTTACACACACAGAGATTTGCATCACATCTAAATGGCCAAACTCTTTCTTAGAAAAGTTGAAAGCTGCTGTTAGAAGGCTGTGCTCCTTGTCAGATGGAAGCAGCAGCACGCACATAGGAGTTTGGCAAGCACTAAAGAGCCACAGAAGAGCGTGGTCTAGCAAAATGAAACAGGAAAAAGCATTTGCTGCATGTGCCCTTGTTGTCGCCTAACAACAGGTAGCAGCATAAACCAGATGCGGGTGAAGATCTTGCAGGCGACTTCTAACGTCAAATGAGCAAACGGGCTTACCACAGCTGCGGTCCTCTGGCAGTCTGAAAGCTTTGCGCACAAGCCGGATGCTAAGCGCCTTCCTTTGCCTTTTGGCAGTGCTCGTGCATTGCCAGCACTAGGCGGGAATGGTCACTTACCCAGAGACACGTTTCGTTGTGCCCGTTGCTAAGCGCTCTGGAGCACTGTTTATGACGTAAGCGGAACACCTCTTGCCGTTCCATTCTCAGAGCTCCTGAGTTAATCAAACTGAGACTCTTGGTGCGAATTCCAGAGTAAGACATTTCCAATGTGTCTGGCAGGGAGAAACTGAACCTGGAGAACACCTTTGTCAGGAGCTTGCACCTGCACCTTACACACACAGAGATTTGCATCACATCTAAATGGCCAAACTATTTCTTAGACAAGTTGTAAGCTGCTGTTAGAAGGCTGTGCTCCTTGTCAGATGGAAGCAGCAGCACGCACATAGGAGTTTGGCAAGAACTAAAGAGCCACAGAAGAGCGTGGTCTAGCAAAATGAGGCAGGAAAAAGCATATCGCTACATGTGCCCTTGTTGTCGCCTAACAACAGGTGGCAGCATAAACCAGATGCGGGTGAAGATCTTGCAGGCGACTTCTAACGTCAAATGAGCAAACGGGCTTACCACAGCTGCGGTCCTCTGGCAGTCTGAAAGCTTTGCGCACAAGCCGGATGCTAAGCGCCTTCCTTTGCCTTTTGGCAGTGCTCGTGCATTGCCAGCACTAGGCGGGAATGGTCACTATCCCACAGACACGTTTCGTTGTGCCCGTTGCTAAGCGCTCTGGAGCACTGTTTATGACGTAAGCGGAACACCTCTTGCCGTTCCATTCTCAGAGCTCCTGAGTTAAGTAATCTGCTACTCTTGGTGCGAATGCCAGAGAAAAACATTTCCAATGTGTCTGGCAGGGAGAAACTGAACCTGGAGAACACCTTTGTCAGGAGCTTGCACCTCCACCTTACACACACAGAGATTTGCATCACATCTAAATGGCCAAACTCTTTCTTAGAAAAGTTGAAAACTGCTGTTAGAAGGCTGTGCTCCTTGTCAGATGGAAGCAGCAGCACGCACATAGGAGTTTGGCAAGCACGAAAGAGCCACAGAAGAGCGTGGTCTAGCAAAATGAAACAGGAAAAAGCATTTGCTGCATGTGCCCTTGTTGTCGCCTAACAACAGGTAGCAGCATAAACCAGATGCGGGTGAAGATCTTGCAGGCGACTTCTAACGTCAAATGAGCAAACGGGCTTACCACAGCTGCGGTCCTCTGGCAGTCTGAAAGCTTTGCGCACAAGCCGGATGCTAAGCGCCTTCCTTTGCCTTTTGGCAGTGCTCGTGCATTGCCAGCACTAGGCGGGAATGGTCACTTACCCAGAGACACGTTTCGTTGTGCCCGTTGCTAAGCGCTCTGGAGCACTGTTTATGACGTAAGCGGAACACCTCTTGCCGTTCCATTCTCAGAGCTCCTGAGTTAAGTAATCTGCGATTCTTGGTGCGAATAATAGAGGAAAACATTTCCAATGTGTCTGGCAAGGAGAAACTGAACCTGGAGAACACCTTTGTCAGGAGCTTGCACCTGCACCTTAGACACACACAGATTTGCATCACATCTAAATGGCCAAGCTCTTTCTTAGACAAGTTGAAAGCTGCTGTCAGAAGGCTGTGCTCCTTGTCAGATGGAAGCAGCAGCACGCACATAGGAGTTTGGCAAGCACTAAAGAGCCACAGAAGAGCATGGCCCAGGGAAATGAGGCAGGAAAAACGCTACATGTGCCCTTGTTGTCGACTAACAACAGGTAGCAGCATAAACCAGATGCGGGTGAAGATCTTGCAGGTGACATCTAACGTCAAATGAGCAAACGGGTTTACCACAGCTGCGGTCCTCTGGCAGTCTGAAAGCTTTGCGCACAAGCCGGACGCTAAGCGCCTTCCTTTGCCTTTTGGCAGTGCTCGTGCATTGCCAGCACTAGGCGGGAATGGTCACTATCCTGCAGACACGTTTCGTTGTGCCCGTTGCTAAGCGCTCTGGATCACTGTTTATGACGTAAGCGGAACACCTCTTGCCGTTCCATTCTCAGAGCTCCTGAGTTAATCAAACTGAGACTCTTGGTGCGAATTCCAGAGTAAGACATTTCCAATGTGTCTGGCAGGGAGAAACTGAACCTGGAGAACACCTTTGTCAGGAGCTTGCACCTCCACCTTACACACACAGAGATTTGCATCACATCTAAATGGCCAAACTATTTCTTAGACAAGTTGAAAGCTGCTGTTAGAAGGCTGTGCTCCTTGTCAGATGGAAGCAGCAGCACACACATAGGAGTTTGGCAAGAACTAAAGAGCCACAGAAGAGCGTGGTCTAGCAAAATGAGGCAGGAAAAAGCATATCTCTACATGTGCCCTTGTTGTCGCCTAACAACAGGTAGCAGCATAAACCAGATGCGGGTGAAGATCTTGCAGGCGACTTCTAACGTCAAATGAGCAAACGGGCTTACCACAGCTGCGGTCCTCTGGCAGTCTGAAAGCTTTGCGCACAAGCCGGATGTTAAGCGCCTTCCTTTGCCTTTTGGCAGTGCTCGTGCATTGCCAGCACTAGGCGGGAATGGTCACTATCCCACAGACACGTTTCGTTGTGCCCGTTGCTAAGCGCTCTGGAGCACTGTTTATGACGTAAGCGGAACACCTCTTGCCGTTCCATTCTCAGAGCTCCTGAGTTAAGTAATCTGCTACTCTTGGTGCGAATGCCAGAGAAAAACATTTCCAATGTGTCTGGCAGGGAGAAACTGAACCTGGAGAACACCTTTGTCAGGAGCTTGCACCTCCACCTTACACACACAGAGATTTGCATCACATCTAAATGGCCAAACTATTTCTTAGAAAAGTTGAAAGCTGCTGTTAGAAGGCTGTGCTCCTTGTCAGATGGAAGAAGCAGCACGCACATAGGAGTTTGGCAAGCACGAAAGAGCCACAGAAGAGCGTGGTCTAGCAAAATGAAACAGGAAAAAGCATTTGCTGCATGTGCCCTTGTTGTCGCCTAACAACAGGTAGCAGCATAAACCAGATGCGGGTGAAGATCTTGCAGGCGACTTCTAACGTCAAATGAGCAAACGGGCTTACCACAGCTGCGGTCCTCTGGCAGTCTGAAAGCTTTGCGCACAAGCCGGATGCTAAGCGCCTTCCTTTGCCTTTTGGCAGTGCTCGTGCATTGCCAGCACTAGGCGGGAATGGTCACTTACCCAGAGACACGTTTCGTTGTGCCCGTTGCTAAGCGCTCTGGAGCACTGTTTATGACGTAAGCGGAACACCTCTTGCCGTTCCATTCTCAGAGCTCCTGAGTTAAGTAATCTGCGATTCTTGGTGCGAATAATAGAGGAAAACATTTCCAATGTGTCTGGCAAGGAGAAACTGAACCTGGAGAACACCTTTGTCAGGAGCTTGCACCTGCACCTTAGACACACACAGATTTGCATCACATCTAAATGGCCAAGCTCTTTCTTAGACAAGTTGAAAGCTGCTGTCAGAAGGCTGTGCTCCTTGTCAGATGGAAGCAGCAGCACGCACATAGGAGTTTGGCAAGCACTAAAGAGCCACAGAAGAGCATGGCCCAGGGAAATGAGGCAGGAAAAACGCTACATGTGCCCTTGTTGTCGACTAACAACAGGTAGCAGCATAAACCAGATGCGGGTGAAGATCTTGCAGGTGACATCTAACGTCAAATGAGCAAACGGGTTTACCACAGCTGCGGTCCTCTGGCAGTCTGAAAGCTTTGCGCACAAGCCGGACGCTAAGCGCCTTCCTTTGCCTTTTGGCAGTGCTCGTGCATTGCCAGCACTAGGCGGGAATGGTCACTATCCCACAGACACGTTTCGTTGTGCCCGTTGCTAAGCGCTCTGGATCACTGTTTATGACGTAAGCGGAACACCTCTTGCCGTTCCATTCTCAGAGCTCCTGAGTTAATCAAACTGAGACTCTTGGTGCGAATTCCAGAGTAAGACATTTCCAATGTGTCTGGCAGGGAGAAACTGAACCTGGAGAACACCTTTGTCAGGAGCTTGCACCTCCACCTTACACACACAGAGATTTGCATCACATCTAAATGGCCAAACTATTTCTTAGACAAGTTGAAAGCTGCTGTTAGAAGGCTGTGCTCCTTGTCAGATGGAAGCAGCAGCACGCACATAGGAGTTTGGCAAGAACTAAAGAGCCACAGAAGAGCGTGATCTAGCAAAATGAGGCAGGAAAAAGCATATCGCTACATGTGCCCTTGTTGTCGCCTAACAACAGGTAGCAGCATAAACCAGATGCGGGTGAAGATCTTGCAGGCGACTTCTAACGTCAAATGAGCAAACGGGCTTACCACAGCTGCGGTCCTCTGGCAGTCTGAAAGCTTTGCGCACAAGCCGGATGCTAAGCGCCTTCCTTTGCCTTTTGGCAGTGCTCGTGCATTGCCAGCACTAGGCGGGAATGGTCACTTACCCAGAGACACGTTTCGTTGTGCCCGTTGCTAAGCGCTCTGGAGCACTGTTTATGACGTAAGCGGAACACCTCTTGCCGTTCCATTCTCAGAGCTCCTGAGTTAAGTAATCTGCGATTCTTGGTGCGAATAATAGAGGAAAACATTTCCAATGTGTCTGGCAAGGAGAAACTGAACCTGGAGAACACCTTTGTCAGGAGCTTGCACCTGCACCTTAGACACACACAGATTTGCATCACATCTAAATGGCCAAGCTCTTTCTTAGACAAGTTGAAAGCTGCTGTCAGAAGGCTGTGCTCCTTGTCAGATGGAAGCAGCAGCACGCACATAGGAGTTTGGCAAGCACTAAAGAGCCACAGAAGAGCATGGCCCAGGGAAATGAGGCAGGAAAAACGCTACATGTGCCCTTGTTGTCGACTAACAACAGGTAGCAGCATAAACCAGATGCGGGTGAAGATCTTGCAGGTGACATCTAACGTCAAATGAGCAAACGGGTTTACCACAGCTGCGGTCCTCTGGCAGTCTGAAAGCTTTGCGCACAAGCCGGACGCTAAGCACCTTCCTTTGCCTTTTGGCAGTGCTCGTGCATTGCCAGCACTAGGCGGGAATGGTCACTATCCTGCAGACACGTTTCGTTGTGCCCGTTGCTAAGCGCTCTGGATCACTGTTTATGACGTAAGCAGAACACCTCTTGCCGTTCCATTCTCAGAGCTCCTGAGTTAATCAAACTGAGACTCTTGGTGCGAATTCCAGAGTAAGACATTTCCAATGTGTCTGGCAGGGAGAAACTGAACCTGGAGAACACCTTTGTCAGGAGCTTGCACCTCCACCTTACACACACAGAGATTTGCATCACATCTAAATGGCCAAACTATTTCTTAGACAAGTTGTAAGCTGCTGTTAGAAGGCTGTGCTCCTTGTCAGATGGAAGCAGCAGCACGCACATAGGAGTTTGGCAAGAACTAAAGAGCCACAGAAGAGCGTGGTCTAGCAAAATGAGGCAGGAAAAAGCATATCTCTACATGTGCCCTTGTTGTCGCCTAACAACAGGTAGCAGCATAAACCAGATGCGGGTGAAGATCTTGCAGGCGACTTCTAACGTCAAATGAGCAAACGGGCTTACCACAGCTGCGGTCCTCTGGCAGTCTGAAAGCTTTGCGCACAAGCCGGATGCTAAGCGCCTTCCTTTGCCTTTTGGCAGTGCTCGTGCATTGCCAGCACTAGGCGGGAATGGTCACTATCCCACAGACACGTTTCGTTGTGCCCGTTGCTAAGCGCTCTGGAGCACTGTTTATGACGTAAGCGGAACACCTCTTGCCGTTCCATTCTCAGAGCTCCTGAGTTAAGTAATCTGCTACTCTTGGTGCGAATGCCAGAGAAAAACATTTCCAATGTGTCTGGCAGGGAGAAACTGAACCTGGAGAACACCTTTGTCAGGAGCTTGCACCTCCACCTTACACACACAGAGATTTGCATCACATCTAAATGGCCAAACTCTTTCTTAGAAAAGTTGAAAGCTGCTGTTAGAAGGCTGTGCTCCTTGTAAGATGGAAGCAGCAGCACGCACATAGGAGTTTGGCAAGCACTAAAGAGCCACAGAAGAGCGTGGTCTAGCAAAATGAAACAGGAAAAAGCATTTGCTGCATGTGCCCTTGTTGTCGCCTAACAACAGGTAGCAGCATAAACCAGATGCGGGTGAAGATCTTGCAGGCGACTTCTAACGTCAAATGAGCAAACGGGCTTACCACAGCTGCGGTCCTCTGGCAGTCTGAAAGCTTTGCGCACAAGCCGGATGCTAAGCGCCTTCCTTTGCCTTTTGGCAGTGCTCGTGCATTGCCAGCACTAGGCGGGAATGGTCACTTACCCAGAGACACGTTTCGTTGTGCCCGTTGCTAAGCGCTCTGGAGCACTGTTTATGACGTAAGCGGAACACCTCTTGCCGTTCCATTCTCAGAGCTCCTGAGTTAAGTAATCTGCGATTCTTGGTGCGAATAATAGAGGAAAACATTTCCAATGTGTCTGGCAAGGAGAAACTGAACCTGGAGAACACCTTTGTCAGGAGCTTGCACCTGCACCTTAGACACACACCGATTTGCATCACATCTAAATGGCCAAGCTCTTTCTTAGACAAGTTGAAAGCTGCTGTCAGAAGGCTGTGCTCCTTGTCAGATGGAAGCAGCAGCACGCACATAGGAGTTTGGCAAGAACTAAAGAGCCACAGAAGAGCGTGATCTAGCAAAATGAGGCAGGAAAAAGCATATCGCTACATGTGCCCTTGTTGTCGCCTAACAACAGGTAGCAGCATAAACCAGATGCGGGTGAAGATCTTGCAGGCGACTTCTAACGTCAAATGAGCAAACGGGCTTACCACAGCTGCGGTCCTCTGGCAGTCTGAAAGCTTTGCGCACAAGCCGGATGCTAAGCGCCTTCCTTTGCCTTTTGGCAGTGCTCGTGCATTGCCAGCACTAGGCGGGAATGGTCACTTACCCAGAGACACGTTTCGTTGTGCCCGTTGCTAAGCGCTCTGGAGCACTGTTTATGACGTAAGCGGAACACCTCTTGCCGTTCCATTCTCAGAGCTCCTGAGTTAAGTAATCTGCGATTCTTGGTGCGAATAATAGAGGAAAACATTTCCAATGTGTCTGGCAAGGAGAAACTGAACCTGGAGAACACCTTTGTCAGGAGCTTGCACCTGCACCTTAGACACACACAGATTTGCATCACATCTAAATGGCCAAGCTCTTTCTTAGACAAGTTGAAAGCTGCTGTCAGAAGGCTGTGCTCCTTGTCAGATGGAAGCAGCAGCACGCACATAGGAGTTTGGCAAGCACTAAAGAGCCACAGAAGAGCATGGCCCAGGGAAATGAGGCAGGAAAAACGCTACATGTGCCCTTGTTGTCGACTAACAACAGGTAGCAGCATAAACCAGATGCGGGTGAAGATCTTGCAGGTGACATCTAACGTCAAATGAGCAAACGGGTTTACCACAGCTGCGGTCCTCTGGCAGTCTGAAAGCTTTGCGCACAAGCCGGACGCTAAGCGCCTTCCTTTGCCTTTTGGCAGTGCTCGTGCATTGCCAGCACTAGGCGGGAATGGTCACTATCCTGCAGACACGTTTCGTTGTGCCCGTTGCTAAGCGCTCTGGATCACTGTTTATGACGTAAGCGGAACACCTCTTGCCGTTCCATTCTCAGAGCTCCTGAGTTAATCAAACTGAGACTCTTGGTGCGAATTCCAGAGTAAGACATTTCCAATGTGTCTGGCAGGGAGAAACTGAACCTGGAGAACACCTTTGTCAGGAGCTTGCACCTCCACCTTACACACACAGAGATTTGCATCACATCTAAATGGCCAAACTATTTCTTAGACAAGTTGAAAGCTGCTGTTAGAAGGCTGTGCTCCTTGTCAGATGGAAGCAGCAGCACACACATAGGAGTTTGGCAAGAACTAAAGAGCCACAGAAGAGCGTGGTCTAGCAAAATGAGGCAGGAAAAAGCATATCTCTACATGTGCCCTTGTTGTCGCCTAACAACAGGTAGCAGCATAAACCAGATGCGGGTGAAGATCTTGCAGGCGACTTCTAACGTCAAATGAGCAAACGGGCTTACCACAGCTGCGGTCCTCTGGCAGTCTGAAAGCTTTGCGCACAAGCCGGATGCTAAGCGCCTTCCTTTGCCTTTTGGCAGTGCTCGTGCATTGCCAGCACTAGGCGGGAATGGTCACTTACCCAGAGACACGTTTCGTTGTGCCCGTTGCTAAGCGCTCTGGAGCACTGTTTATGACGTAAGCGGAACACCTCTTGCCGTTCCATTCTCAGAGCTCCTGAGTTAAGTAATCTGCTACTCTTGGTGCGAATGCCAGAGAAAAACATTTCCAATGTGTCTGGCAGGGAGAAACTGAACCTGGAGAACACCTTTGTCAGGAGCTTGCACCTCCACCTTACACACACAGAGATTTGCATCACATCTAAATGGCCAAACTATTTCTTAGAAAAGTTGAAAGCTGCTGTTAGAAGGCTGTGCTCCTTGTCAGATGGAAGCAGCAGCACGCACATAGGAGTTTGGCAAGCACGAAAGAGCCACAGAAGAGCGTGGTCTAGCAAAATGAAACAGGAAAAAGCATTTGCTGCATGTGCCCTTGTTGTCGCCTAACAACAGGTAGCAGCATAAACCAGATGCGGGTGAAGATCTTGCAGGCGACTTCTAACGTCAAATGAGCAAACGGGCTTACCACAGCTGCGGTCCTCTGGCAGTCTGAAAGCTTTGCGCACAAGCCGGATGCTAAGCGCCTTCCTTTGCCTTTTGGCAGTGCTCGTGCATTGCCAGCACTAGGCGGGAATGGTCACTTACCCAGAGACACGTTTCGTTGTGCCCGTTGCTAAGCGCTCTGGAGCACTGTTTATGACGTAAGCGGAACACCTCTTGCCGTTCCATTCTCAGAGCTCCTGAGTTAAGTAATCTGCGATTCTTGGTGCGAATAATAGAGGAAAACATTTCCAATGTGTCTGGCAAGGAGAAACTGAACCTGGAGAACACCTTTGTCAGGAGCTTGCACCTGCACCTTAGACACACACAGATTTGCATCACATCTAAATGGCCAAGCTCTTTCTTAGACAAGTTGAAAGCTGCTGTCAGAAGGCTGTGCTCCTTGTCAGATGGAAGCAGCAGCACGCACATAGGAGTTTGGCAAGCACTAAAGAGCCACAGAAGAGCATGGCCCAGGGAAATGAGGCAGGAAAAACGCTACATGTGCCCTTGTTGTCGACTAACAACAGGTAGCAGCATAAACCAGATGCGGGTGAAGATCTTGCAGGTGACATCTAACGTCAAATGAGCAAACGGGTTTACCACAGCTGCGGTCCTCTGGCAGTCTGAAAGCTTTGCGCACAAGCCGGACGCTAAGCGCCTTCCTTTGCCTTTTGGCAGTGCTCGTGCATTGCCAGCACTAGGCGGGAATGGTCACTATCCTGCAGACACGTTTCGTTGTGCCCGTTGCTAAGCGCTCTGGATCACTGTTTATGACGTAAGCGGAACACCTCTTGCCGTTCCATTCTCAGAGCTCCTGAGTTAATCAAACTGAGACTCTTGGTGCGAATTCCAGAGTAAGACATTTCCAATGTGTCTGGCAGGGAGAAACTGAACCTGGAGAACACCTTTGTCAGGAGCTTGCACCTCCACCTTACACACACAGAGATTTGCATCACATCTAAATGGCCAAACTATTTCTTAGACAAGTTGAAAGCTGCTGTTAGAAGGCTGTGCTCCTTGTCAGATGGAAGCAGCAGCACACACATAGGAGTTTGGCAAGAACTAAAGAGCCACAGAAGAGCGTGGTCTAGCAAAATGAGGCAGGAAAAAGCATATCTCTACATGTGCCCTTGTTGTCGCCTAACAACAGGTAGCAGCATAAACCAGATGCGGGTGAAGATCTTGCAGGCGACTTCTAACGTCAAATGAGCAAACGGGCTTACCACAGCTGCGGTCCTCTGGCAGTCTGAAAGCTTTGCGCACAAGCCAGATGCTAAGCGCCTTCCTTTGCCTTTTGGCAGTGCTCGTGCATTGCCAGCACTAGGCGGGAATGGTCACTATCCCACAGACACGTTTCGTTGTGCCCGTTGCTAAGCGCTCTGGAGCACTGTTTATGACGTAAGCGGAACACCTCTTGCCGTTCCATTCTCAGAGCTCCTGAGTTAAGTAATCTGCTACTCTTGGTGCGAATGCCAGAGAAAAACATTTCCAATGTGTCTGGCAGGGAGAAACTGAACCTGGAGAACACCTTTGTCAGGAGCTTGCACCTCCACCTTACACACACAGAGATTTGCATCACATCTAAATGGCCAAACTCTTTCTTAGAAAAGTTGAAAGCTGCTGTTAGAAGGCTGTGCTCCTTGTCAGATGGAAGCAGCAGCACGCACATAGGAGTTTGGCAAGCACTAAAGAGCCACAGAAGAGCGTGGTCTAGCAAAATGAAACAGGAAAAAGCATTTGCTGCATGTGCCCTTGTTGTCGCCTAACAACAGGTAGCAGCATAAACCAGATGCGGGTGAAGATCTTGCAGGCGACTTCTAACGTCAAATGAGCAAACGGGCTTACCACAGCTGCGGTCCTCTGGCAGTCTGAAAGCTTTGCGCACAAGCCGGATGCTAAGCGCCTTCCTTTGCCTTTTGGCAGTGCTCGTGCATTGCCAGCACTAGGCGGGAATGGTCACTTACCCAGAGACACGTTTCGTTGTGCCCGTTGCTAAGCGCTCTGGAGCACTGTTTATGACGTAAGCGGAACACCTCTTGCCGTTCCATTCTCAGAGCTCCTGAGTTAAGTAATCTGCGATTCTTGGTGCGAATAATAGAGGAAAACATTTCCAATGTGTCTGGCAAGGAGAAACTGAACCTGGAGAACACCTTTGTCAGGAGCTTGCACCTGCACCTTAGACACACACCGATTTGCATCACATCTAAATGGCCAAGCTCTTTCTTAGACAAGTTGAAAGCTGCTGTCAGAAGGCTGTGCTCCTTGTCAGATGGAAGCAGCAGCACGCACATAGGAGTTTGGCAAGAACTAAAGAGCCACAGAAGAGCGTGATCTAGCAAAATGAGGCAGGAAAAAGCATATCGCTACATGTGCCCTTGTTGTCGCCTAACAACAGGTAGCAGCATAAACCAGATGCGGGTGAAGATCTTGCAGGCGACTTCTAACGTCAAATGAGCAAACGGGCTTACCACAGCTGCGGTCCTCTGGCAGTCTGAAAGCTTTGCACACAAGCCGGATGCTAAGCGCCTTCCTTTGCCTTTTGGCAGTGCTCGTGCATTGCCAGCACTAGGCGGGAATGGTCACTTACCCAGAGACACGTTTCGTTGTGCCCGTTGCTAAGCGCTCTGGAGCACTGTTTATGACGTAAGCGGAACACCTCTTGCCGTTCCATTCTCAGAGCTCCTGAGTTAAGTAATCTGCGATTCTTGGTGCGAATAATAGAGGAAAACATTTCCAATGTGTCTGGCAAGGAGAAACTGAACCTGGAGAACACCTTTGTCAGGAGCTTGCACCTGCACCTTAGACACACACAGATTTGCATCACATCTAAATGGCCAAGCTCTTTCTTAGACAAGTTGAAAGCTGCTGTCAGAAGGCTGTGCTCCTTGTCAGATGGAAGCAGCAGCACGCACATAGGAGTTTGGCAAGCACTAAAGAGCCACAGAAGAGCATGGCCCAGGGAAATGAGGCAGGAAAAACGCTACATGTGCCCTTGTTGTCGACTAACAACAGGTAGCAGCATAAACCAGATGCGGGTGAAGATCTTGCAGGTGACATCTAACGTCAAATGAGCAAACGGGTTTACCACAGCTGCGGTCCTCTGGCAGTCTGAAAGCTTTGCGCACAAGCCGGACGCTAAGCACCTTCCTTTGCCTTTTGGCAGTGCTCGTGCATTGCCAGCACTAGGCGGGAATGGTCACTATCCTGCAGACACGTTTCGTTGTGCCCGTTGCTAAGCGCTCTGGATCACTGTTTATGACGTAAGCAGAACACCTCTTGCCGTTCCATTCTCAGAGCTCCTGAGTTAATCAAACTGAGACTCTTGGTGCGAATTCCAGAGTAAGACATTTCCAATGTGTCTGGCAGGGAGAAACTGAACCTGGAGAACACCTTTGTCAGGAGCTTGCACCTCCACCTTACACACACAGAGATTTGCATCACATCTAAATGGCCAAACTATTTCTTAGACAAGTTGTAAGCTGCTGTTAGAAGGCTGTGCTCCTTGTCAGATGGAAGCAGCAGCACGCACATAGGAGTTTGGCAAGAACTAAAGAGCCACAGAAGAGCGTGGTCTAGCAAAATGAGGCAGGAAAAAGCATATCTCTACATGTGCCCTTGTTGTCGCCTAACAACAGGTAGCAGCATAAACCAGATGCGGGTGAAGATCTTGCAGGCGACTTCTAACGTCAAATGAGCAAACGGGCTTACCACAGCTGCGGTCCTCTGGCAGTCTGAAAGCTTTGCGCACAAGCCGGATGCTAAGCGCCTTCCTTTGCCTTTTGGCAGTGCTCGTGCATTGCCAGCACTAGGCGGGAATGGTCACTATCCCACAGACACGTTTCGTTGTGCCCGTTGCTAAGCGCTCTGGAGCACTGTTTATGACGTAAGCGGAACACCTCTTGCCGTTCCATTCTCAGAGCTCCTGAGTTAAGTAATCTGCTACTCTTGGTGCGAATGCCAGAGAAAAACATTTCCAATGTGTCTGGCAGGGAGAAACTGAACCTGGAGAACACCTTTGTCAGGAGCTTGCACCTCCACCTTACACACACAGAGATTTGCATCACATCTAAATGGCCAAACTCTTTCTTAGAAAAGTTGAAAGCTGCTGTTAGAAGGCTGTGCTCCTTGTAAGATGGAAGCAGCAGCACGCACATAGGAGTTTGGCAAGCACTAAAGAGCCACAGAAGAGCGTGGTCTAGCAAAATGAAACAGGAAAAAGCATTTGCTGCATGTGCCCTTGTTGTCGCCTAACAACAGGTAGCAGCATAAACCAGATGCGGGTGAAGATCTTGCAGGCGACTTCTAACGTCAAATGAGCAAACGGGCTTACCACAGCTGCGGTCCTCTGGCAGTCTGAAAGCTTTGCGCACAAGCCGGATGCTAAGCGCCTTCCTTTGCCTTTTGGCAGTGCTCGTGCATTGCCAGCACTAGGCGGGAATGGTCACTTACCCAGAGACACGTTTCGTTGTGCCCGTTGCTAAGCGCTCTGGAGCACTGTTTATGACGTAAGCGGAACACCTCTTGCCGTTCCATTCTCAGAGCTCCTGAGTTAAGTAATCTGCGATTCTTGGTGCGAATAATAGAGGAAAACATTTCCAATGTGTCTGGCAAGGAGAAACTGAACCTGGAGAACACCTTTGTCAGGAGCTTGCACCTGCACCTTAGACACACACCGATTTGCATCACATCTAAATGGCCAAGCTCTTTCTTAGACAAGTTGAAAGCTGCTGTCAGAAGGCTGTGCTCCTTGTCAGATGGAAGCAGCAGCACGCACATAGGAGTTTGGCAAGAACTAAAGAGCCACAGAAGAGCGTGATCTAGCAAAATGAGGCAGGAAAAAGCATATCGCTACATGTGCCCTTGTTGTCGCCTAACAACAGGTAGCAGCATAAACCAGATGCGGGTGAAGATCTTGCAGGCGACTTCTAACGTCAAATGAGCAAACGGGCTTACCACAGCTGCGGTCCTCTGGCAGTCTGAAAGCTTTGCGCACAAGCCGGATGCTAAGCGCCTTCCTTTGCCTTTTGGCAGTGCTCGTGCATTGCCAGCACTAGGCGGGAATGGTCACTTACCCAGAGACACGTTTCGTTGTGCCCGTTGCTAAGCGCTCTGGAGCACTGTTTATGACGTAAGCGGAACACCTCTTGCCGTTCCATTCTCAGAGCTCCTGAGTTAAGTAATCTGCGATTCTTGGTGCGAATAATAGAGGAAAACATTTCCAATGTGTCTGGCAAGGAGAAACTGAACCTGGAGAACACCTTTGTCAGGAGCTTGCACCTGCACCTTAGACACACACAGATTTGCATCACATCTAAATGGCCAAGCTCTTTCTTAGACAAGTTGAAAGCTGCTGTCAGAAGGCTGTGCTCCTTGTCAGATGGAAGCAGCAGCACGCACATAGGAGTTTGGCAAGCACTAAAGAGCCACAGAAGAGCATGGCCCAGGGAAATGAGGCAGGAAAAACGCTACATGTGCCCTTGTTGTCGACTAACAACAGGTAGCAGCATAAACCAGATGCGGGTGAAGATCTTGCAGGTGACATCTAACGTCAAATGAGCAAACGGGTTTACCACAGCTGCGGTCCTCTGGCAGTCTGAAAGCTTTGCGCACAAGCCGGACGCTAAGCGCCTTCCTTTGCCTTTTGGCAGTGCTCGTGCATTGCCAGCACTAGGCGGGAATGGTCACTATCCCGCAGACACGTTTCGTTGTGCCCGTTGCTAAGCGCTCTGGATCACTGTTTATGACGTAAGCGGAACACCTCTTGCCGTTCCATTCTCAGAGCTCCTGAGTTAATCAAACTGAGACTCTTGGTGCGAATTCCAGAGTAAGACATTTCCAATGTGTCTGGCAGGGAGAAACTGAACCTGGAGAACACCTTTGTCAGGAGCTTGCACCTGCACCTTACACACACAGAGATTTGCATCACATCTAAATGGCCAAACTATTTCTTAGACAAGTTGTAAGCTGCTGTTAGAAGGCTGTGCTCCTTGTCAGATGGAAGCAGCCGCACGCACATAGGAGTTTGGCAAGAACTAAAGAGCCACAGAAGAGCGTGGTCTAGCAAAATGAGGCAGGAAAAAGCATATCGCTACATGTGCCCTTGTTGTCGCCTAACAACAGGTGGCAGCATAAACCAGATGCGGGTGAAGATCTTGCAGGCGACTTCTAACGTCAAATGAGCAAACGGGCTTACCACAGCTGCGGTCCTCTGGCAGTCTGAAAGCTTTGCGCACAAGCCGGATGCTAAGCGCCTTCCTTTGCCTTTTGGCAGTGCTCGTGCATTGCCAGCACTAGGCGGGAATGGTCACTATCCCACAGACACGTTTCGTTGTGCCCGTTGCTAAGCGCTCTGGAGCACTGTTTATGACGTAAGCGGAACACCTCTTGCCGTTCCATTCTCAGAGCTCCTGAGTTAAGTAATCTGCTACTCTTGGTGCGAATGCCAGAGAAAAACATTTCCAATGTGTCTGGCAGGGAGAAACTGAACCTGGAGAACACCTTTGTCAGGAGCTTGCACCTCCACCTTACACACACAGAGATTTGCATCACATCTAAATGGCCAAACTCTTTCTTAGAAAAGTTGAAAACTGCTGTTAGAAGGCTGTGCTCCTTGTCAGATGGAAGCAGCAGCACGCACATAGGAGTTTGGCAAGCACGAAAGAGCCACAGAAGAGCGTGGTCTAGCAAAATGAAACAGGAAAAAGCATTTGCTGCATGTGCCCTTGTTGTCGCCTAACAACAGGTAGCAGCATAAACCAGATGCGGGTGAAGATCTTGCAGGCGACTTCTAACGTCAAATGAGCAAACGGGCTTACCACAGCTGCGGTCCTCTGGCAGTCTGAAAGCTTTGCGCACAAGCCGGATGCTAAGCGCCTTCCTTTGCCTTTTGGCAGTGCTCGTGCATTGCCAGCACTAGGCGGGAATGGTCACTTACCCAGAGACACGTTTCGTTGTGCCCGTTGCTAAGCGCTCTGGAGCACTGTTTATGACGTAAGCGGAACACCTCTTGCCGTTCCATTCTCAGAGCTCCTGAGTTAAGTAATCTGCGATTCTTGGTGCGAATAATAGAGGAAAACATTTCCAATGTGTCTGGCAAGGAGAAACTGAACCTGGAGAACACCTTTGTCAGGAGCTTGCACCTGCACCTTAGACACACACCGATTTGCATCACATCTAAATGGCCAAGCTCTTTCTTAGACAAGTTGAAAGCTGCTGTCAGAAGGCTGTGCTCCTTGTCAGATGGAAGCAGCAGCACGCACATAGGAGTTTGGCAAGAACTAAAGAGCCACAGAAGAGCGTGGTCTAGCAAAATGAGGCAGGAAAAAGCATATCGCTACATGTGCCCTTGTTGTCGCCTAACAACAGGTAGCAGCATAAACCAGATGCGGGTGAAGATCTTGCAGGCGACTTCTAACGTCAAATGAGCAAACGGGCTTACCACAGCTGCGGTCCTCTGGCAGTCTGAAAGCTTTGCGCACAAGCCGGATGCTAAGCGCCTTCCTTTGCCTTTTGGCAGTGCTCGTGCATTGCCAGCACTAGGCGGGAATGGTCACTTACCCAGAGACACGTTTCGTTGTGCCCGTTGCTAAGCGCTCTGGAGCACTGTTTATGACGTAAGCGGAACACCTCTTGCCGTTCCATTCTCAGAGCTCCTGAGTTCAGTAATCTGCGATTCTTGGTGCGAATAATAGAGGAAAACATTTCCAATGTGTCTGGCAAGGAGAAACTGAACCTGGAGAACACCTTTGTCAGGAGCTTGCACCTGCACCTTAGACACACACAGATTTGCATCACATCTAAATGGCCAAGCTCTTTCTTAGACAAGTTGAAAGCTGCTGTCAGAAGGCTGTGCTCCTTGTCAGATGGAAGCAGCAGCACGCACATAGGAGTTTGGCAAGAACTAAAGAGCCACAGAAGAGCGTGATCTAGCAAAATGAGGCATGAAAAAGCATATCGCTACATGTGCCCTTGTTGTCGCCTAACAACAGGTAGCAGCAGAAACCAGATGCGGGTGAAGATCTTGCAGGCGACTTCTAACGTCAAATGAGCAAACGGGCTTACCACAGCTGCGGTCCTCTGGCAGTCTGAAAGCTTTGCGCACAAGCCGGATGCTAAGCGCCTTCCTTTGCCTTTTGGCAGTGCTCGTGCATTGCCAGCACTAGGCGGGAATGGTCACTATCCCACAGACACGTTTCGTTGTGCCCGTTGCTAAGCGCTCTGGAGCACTGTTTATGACGTAAGCGGAACACCTCTTGCCGTTCCATTCTCAGAGCTCCTGAGTTAAGTAATCTGCTACTCTTGGTGCGAATGCCAAAGAAAAACATTTCCAATGTGTCTGGCAGGGAGAAACTGAACCTGGAGAACACCTTTGTCAGGAGCTTGCACCTCCACCTTACACACACAGAGATTTGCATCACATCTAAATGGCCAAACTCTTTCTTAGAAAAGTTGAAAGCTGCTGTTAGAAGGCTGTGCTCCTTGTCAGATGGAAGCAGCAGCACGCACATAGGAGTTTGGCAAGCACTAAAGAGCCACAGAAGAGCGTGGTCTAGCAAAATGAAACAGGAAAAAGCATTTGCTGCATGTGCCCTTGTTGTCGCCTAACAACAGGTAGCAGCATAAACCAGATGCGGGTGAAGATCTTGCAGGCGACTTCTAACGTCAAATGAGCAAACGGGCTTACCACAGCTGCGGTCCTCTGGCAGTCTGAAAGCTTTGCGCACAAGCCGCATGCTAAGCGCCTTCCTTTGCCTTTTGGCAGTGCTCGTGCATTGCCAGCACTAGGCGGGAATGGTCACTATCCCACAGACACGTTTCGTTGTGCCCGTTGCTAAGCGCTCTGGAGCACTGTTTATGACGTAAGCGGAACACCTCTTGCCGTTCCATTCTCAGAGCTCCTGAGTTAAGTAATCTGCGATTCTTGGTGCGAATAATAGAGGAAAACATTTCCAATGTGTCTGGCAAGGAGAAACTGAACCTGGAGAACACCTTTGTCAGGAGCTTGCACCTGCACCTTAGACACACACCGATTTGCATCACATCTAAATGGCCAAGCTCTTTCTTAGACAAGTTGAAAGCTGCTGTCAGAAGGCTGTGCTCCTTGTCAGATGGAAGCAGCAGCACGCACATAGGAGTTTGGCAAGCACTAAAGAGCCACAGAAGAGCATGGCCCAGGGAAACGAGGCAGGAAAAACGCTACATGTGCCCTTGTTGTCGACTAACAACAGGTAGCAGCATAAACCAGATGCGGGTGAAGATCTTGCAGGTGACATCTAACGTCAAATGAGCAAACGGGTTTACCACAGCTGCGGTCCTCTGGCAGTCTGAAACCTTTGCGCACAAGCCGGACGCTAAGCGCCTTCCTTTGCCTTTTGGCAGTGCTCGTGCATTGCCAGCACTAGGCGGGAATGGTCACTATCCCGCAGACACGTTTCGTTGTGCCCGTTGCTAAGCGCTCTGGATCACTGTTTATGACGTAAGCGGAACACCTCTTGCCGTTCCATTCTCAGAGCTCCTGAGTTAATCAAACTGAGACTCTTGGTGCGAATGCCAGAGTAAGACATTTCCAATGTGTCTGGCAGGGAGAAACTGAACCTGGAGAACACCTTTGTCAGGAGCTTGCACCTGCACCTTACACACACAGAGATTTGCATCACATCTAAATGGCCAAACTATTTCTTAGACAAGTTGTAAGCTGCTGTTAGAAGGCTGTGCTCCTTGTCAGATGGAAGCAGCAGCACGCACATAGGAGTTTGGCAAGAACTAAAGAGCCACAGAAGAGCGTGATCTAGCAAAATGAGGCAGGAAAAAGCATATCGCTACATGTGCCCTTGTTGTCGCCTAACAACAGGTGGCAGCATAAACCAGATGCGGGTGAAGATCTTGCAGGCGACTTCTAACGTCAAATGAGCAAACGGGCTTACCACAGCTGCGGTCCTCTGGCAGTCTGAAAGCTTTGCGCACAAGCCGGATGCTAAGCGCCTTCCTTTGCCTTTTGGCAGTGCTCGTGCATTGCCAGCACTAGGCGGGAATGGTCACTATCCCACAGACACGTTTCGTTGTGCCCGTTGCTAAGCGCTCTGGAGCACTGTTTATGACGTAAGCGGAACACCTCTTGCCGTTCCATTCTCAGAGCTCCTGAGTTAAGTAATCTGCTACTCTTGGTGCGAATGCCAGAGAAAAACATTTCCAATGTGTCTGGCAGGGAGAAACTGAACCTGGAGAACACCTTTGTCAGGAGCTTGCACCTCCACCTTACACACACAGAGATTTGCATCACATCTAAATGGCCAAACTCTTTCTTAGAAAAGTTGAAAGCTGCTGTTAGAAGGCTGTGCTCCTTGTCAGATGGAAGCAGCAGCACGCACATAGGAGTTTGGCAAGCACGAAAGAGCCACAGAAGAGCGTGGTCTAGCAAAATGAAACAGGAAAAAGCATTTGCTGCATGTGCCCTTGTTGTCGCCTAACAACAGGTAGCAGCATAAACCAGATGCGGGTGAAGATCTTGCAGGCGACTTCTAACGTCAAATGAGCAAACGGGCTTACCACAGCTGCGGTCCTCTGGCAGTCTGAAAGCTTTGCGCACAAGCCGGATGCTAAGCGCCTTCCTTTGCCTTTTGGCAGTGCTCGTGCATTGCCAGCACTAGGCGGGAATGGTCACTATCCCACAGACACGTTTCGTTGTGCCCGTTGCTAAGCGCTCTGGAGCACTGTTTATGACGTAAGCGGAACACCTCTTGCCGTTCCATTCTCAGAGCTCCTGAGTTAAGTAATCTGCGATTCTTAATGCGAATAATAGAGGAAAACATTTCCAATGTGTCTGGCAAGGAGAAACTGAACCTGGAGAACACCTTTGTCAGGAGCTTGCACCTGCACCTTAGACACACACCGATTTGCATCACATCTAAATGGCCAAGCTCTTTCTTAGACAAGTTGAAAGCTGCTGTCAGAAGGCTGTGCTCCTTGTCAGATGGAAGCAGCAGCACGCACATAGGAGTTTGGCAAGCACTAAAGAGCCACAGAAGAGCATGGCCCAGGGAAATGAGGCAGGAAAAACGCTACATGTGCCCTTGTTGTCGACTAACAACAGGTAGCAGCATAAACCAGATGCGGGTGAAGATCTTGCAGGCGACATCTAACGTCAAATGAGCAAACGGGCTTACCACAGCTGCGGTCCTCTGGCAGTCTGAAAGCTTTGCGCACAAGCCGGATGCTAAGCACCTTCCTTTGCCTTTTGGCAGTGCTCGTGCATTGCCAACAGTAGGCGGGAATGGTCACTATCCCGCAGACACGTTTCGTTGTGCCCGTTGCTAAGCGCTCTGGAGCACTGTTTATGACGTAAGCGGAACACCTCTTGCCGTTCCATTCTCAGAGCTCCTGAGTTAAGTAATCTGCTACTCTTGGTGCGAATGCCAGAGAAAAACATTTCCAATGTGTCTGGCAGGGAGAAACTGAACCTGGAGAACACCTTTGTCAGGAGCTTGCACCTCCACCTTACACACACAGAGATTTGCATCACATCTAAATGGCCAAACTCTTTCTTAGAAAAGTTGTAAGCTGCTGTTAGAAGGCTGTGCTCCTTGTCAGATGGAAGCAGCAGCACGCACATAGGAGTTTGGCAAGAACTAAAGAGCCACAGAAGAGCGTGGTCTAGCAAAATGAGGCAGGAAAAAGCATATCTCTACATGTGCCCTTGTTGTCGCCTAACAACAGGTAGCAGCATAAACCAGATGCGGGTGAAGATCTTGCAGGCGACTTCTAACGTCAAATGAGCAAACGGGCTTACCACAGCTGCGGTCCTCTGGCAGTCTGAAAGCTTTGCGCACAAGCCGGATGCTAAGCGCCTTCCTTTGCCTTTTGGCAGTGCTCGTGCATTGCCAGCACTAGGCGGGAATGGTCACTATCCCACAGACACGTTTCGTTGTGCCCGTTGCTAAGCGCTCTGGAGCACTGTTTATGACGTAAGCGGAACACCTCTTGCCGTTCCATTCTCAGAGCTCCTGAGTTAAGTAATCTGCTACTCTTGGTGCGAATGCCAGAGAAAAACATTTCCAATGTGTCTGGCAGGGAGAAACTGAACCTGGAGAACACCTTTGTCAGGAGCTTGCACCTCCACCTTACACACACAGAGATTTGCATCACATCTAAATGGCCAAACTCTTTCTTAGAAAAGTTGAAAGCTGCTGTTAGAAGGCTGTGCTCCTTGTCAGATGGAAGCAGCAGCACGCACATAGGAGTTTGGCAAGCACGAAAGAGCCACAGAAGAGCGTGGTCTAGCAAAATGAAACAGGAAAAAGCATTTGCTGCATGTGCCCTTGTTGTCGCCTAACAACAGGTAGCAGCATAAACCAGATGCGGGTGAAGATCTTGCAGGCGACTTCTAACGTCAAATGAGCAAACGGGCTTACCACAGCTGCGGTCCTCTGGCAGTCTGAAAGCTTTGCGCACAAGCCGGATGCTAAGCGCCTTCCTTTGCCTTTTGGCAGTGCTCGTGCATTGCCAGCACTAGGCGGGAATGGTCACTATCCCACAGACACGTTTCGTTGTGCCCGTTGCTAAGCGCTCTGGAGCACTGTTTATGACGTAAGCGGAACACCTCTTGCCGTTCCATTCTCAGAGCTCCTGAGTTAAGTAATCTGCGATTCTTAATGCGAATAATAGAGGAAAACATTTCCAATGTGTCTGGCAAGGAGAAACTGAACCTGGAGAACACCTTTGTCAGGAGCTTGCACCTGCACCTTAGACACACACCGATTTGCATCACATCTAAATGGCCAAGCTCTTTCTTAGACAAGTTGAAAGCTGCTGTCAGAAGGCTGTGCTCCTTGTCAGATGGAAGCAGCAGCACGCACATAGGAGTTTGGCAAGCACTAAAGAGCCACAGAAGAGCATGGCCCAGGGAAATGAGGCAGGAAAAACGCTACATGTGCCCTTGTTGTCGACTAACAACAGGTAGCAGCATAAACCAGATGCGGGTGAAGATCTTGCAGGCGACATCTAACGTCAAATGAGCAAACGGGCTTACCACAGCTGCGGTCCTCTGGCAGTCTGAAAGCTTTGCGCACAAGCCGGATGCTAAGCACCTTCCTTTGCCTTTTGGCAGTGCTCGTGCATTGCCAACAGTAGGCGGGAATGGTCACTATCCCGCAGACACGTTTCGTTGTGCCCGTTGCTAAGCGCTCTGGATCACTGTTTATGACGTAAGCGGAACACCTCTTGCCGTTCCATTCTCAGAGCTCCTGAGTTAAGTAATCTGCTACTCTTGGTGCGAATGCCAGAGAAAAACATTTCCAATGTGTCTGGCAGGGAGAAACTGAACCTGGAGAACACCTTTGTCAGGAGCTTGCACCTCCACCTTACACACACAGAGATTTGCATCACATCTAAATGGCCAAACTCTTTCTTAGAAAAGTTGAAAGCTGCTGTTAGAAGGCTGTGCTCCTTGTCAGATGGAAGCAGCAGCACGCACATAGGAGTTTGGCAAGCACTAAAGAGCCACAGAAGAGCGTGGTCTAGCAAAATGAAACAGGAAAAAGCATTTGCTGCATGTGCCCTTGTTGTCGCCTAACAACAGGTAGCAGCATAAACCAGATGCGGGTGAAGATCTTGCAGGCGACTTCTAACGTCAAATGAGCAAACGGGCTTACCACAGCTGCGGTCCTCTGGCAGTCTGAAAGCTTTGCGCACAAGCCGGATGCTAAGCGCCTTCCTTTGCCTTTTGGCAGTGCTCGTGCATTGCCAGCACTAGGCGGGAATGGTCACTTACCCAGAGACACGTTTCGTTGTGCCCGTTGCTAAGCGCTCTGGAGCACTGTTTATGACGTAAGCGGAACACCTCTTGCCGTTCCATTCTCAGAGCTCCTGAGTTAATCAAACTGAGACTCTTGGTGCGAATTCCAGAGTAAGACATTTCCAATGTGTCTGGCAGGGAGAAACTGAACCTGGAGAACACCTTTGTCAGGAGCTTGCACCTGCACCTTACACACACAGAGATTTGCATCACATCTAAATGGCCAAACTATTTCTTAGACAAGTTGTAAGCTGCTGTTAGAAGGCTGTGCTCCTTGTCAGATGGAAGCAGCAGCACGCACATAGGAGTTTGGCAAGAACTAAAGAGCCACAGAAGAGCGTGATCTAGCAAAATGAGGCAGGAAAAAGCATATCGCTACATGTGCCCTTGTTGTCGCCTAACAACAGGTGGCAGCATAAACCAGATGCGGGTGAAGATCTTGCAGGCGACTTCTAACGTCAAATGAGCAAACGGGCTTACCACAGCTGCGGTCCTCTGGCAGTCTGAAAGCTTTGCGCACAAGCCGGATGCTAAGCGCCTTCCTTTGCCTTTTGGCAGTGCTCGTGCATTGCCAGCACTAGGCGGGAATGGTCACTATCCCACAGACACGTTTCGTTGTGCCCGTTGCTAAGCGCTCTGGAGCACTGTTTATGACGTAAGCGGAACACCTCTTGCCGTTCCATTCTCAGAGCTCCTGAGTTAAGTAATCTGCTACTCTTGGTGCGAATGCCAGAGAAAAACATTTCCAATGTGTCTGGCAGGGAGAAACTGAACCTGGAGAACACCTTTGTCAGGAGCTTGCACCTCCACCTTACACACACAGAGATTTGCATCACATCTAAATGGCCAAACTCTTTCTTAGAAAAGTTGAAAACTGCTGTTAGAAGGCTGTGCTCCTTGTCAGATGGAAGCAGCAGCACGCACATAGGAGTTTGGCAAGCACGAAAGAGCCACAGAAGAGCGTGGTCTAGCAAAATGAAACAGGAAAAAGCATTTGCTGCATGTGCCCTTGTTGTCGCCTAACAACAGGTAGCAGCATAAACCAGATGCGGGTGAAGATCTTGCAGGCGACTTCTAACGTCAAATGAGCAAACGGGCTTACCACAGCTGCGGTCCTCTGGCAGTCTGAAAGCTTTGCGCACAAGCCGGATGCTAAGCGCCTTCCTTTGCCTTTTGGCAGTGCTCGTGCATTGCCAGCACTAGGCGGGAATGGTCACTTACCCAGAGACACGTTTCGTTGTGCCCGTTGCTAAGCGCTCTGGAGCACTGTTTATGACGTAAGCGGAACACCTCTTGCCGTTCCATTCTCAGAGCTCCTGAGTTAAGTAATCTGCGATTCTTAATGCGAATAATAGAGGAAAACATTTCCAATGTGTCTGGCAAGGAGAAACTGAACCTGGAGAACACCTTTGTCAGGAGCTTGCACCTGCACCTTAGACACACACCGATTTGCATCACATCTAAATGGCCAAGCTCTTTCTTAGACAAGTTGAAAGCTGCTGTCAGAAGGCTGTGCTCCTTGTCAGATGGAAGCAGCAGCACGCACATAGGAGTTTGGCAAGCACTAAAGAGCCACAGAAGAGCATGGCCCAGGGAAATGAGGCAGGAAAAACGCTACATGTGCCCTTGTTGTCGACTAACAACAGGTAGCAGCATAAACCAGATGCGGGTGAAGATCTTGCAGGTGACATCTAACGTCAAATGAGCAAACGGGTTTACCACAGCTGCGGTCCTCTGGCAGTCTGAAAGCTTTGCGCACAAGCCGGACGCTAAGCGCCTTCCTTTGCCTTTTGGCAGTGCTCGTGCATTGCCAGCACTAGGCGGGAATGGTCACTATCCTGCAGACACGTTTCGTTGTGCCCGTTGCTAAGCGCTCTGGATCACTGTTTATGACGTAAGCAGAACACCTCTTGCCGTTCCATTCTCAGAGCTCCTGAGTTAATCAAACTGAGACTCTTGGTGCGAATTCCAGAGTAAGACATTTCCAATGTGTCTGGCAGGGAGAAACTGAACCTGGAGAACACCTTTGTCAGGAGCTTGCACCTCCACCTTACACACACAGAGATTTGCATCACATCTAAATGGCCAAACTATTTCTTAGACAAGTTGTAAGCTGCTGTTAGAAGGCTGTGCTCCTTGTCAGATGGAAGCAGCAGCACGCACATAGGAGTTTGGCAAGAACTAAAGAGCCACAGAAGAGCGTGGTCTAGCAAAATGAGGCAGGAAAAAGCATATCTCTACATGTGCCCTTGTTGTCGCCTAACAACAGGTAGCAGCATAAACCAGATGCGGGTGAAGATCTTGCAGGCGACTTCTAACGTCAAATGAGCAAACGGGCTTACCACAGCTGCGGTCCTCTGGCAGTCTGAAAGCTTTGCGCACAAGCCGGATGCTAAGCGCCTTCCTTTGCCTTTTGGCAGTGCTCGTGCATTGCCAGCACTAGGCGGGAATGGTCACTATCCCACAGACACGTTTCGTTGTGCCCGTTGCTAAGCGCTCTGGAGCACTGTTTATGACGTAAGCGGAACACCTCTTGCCGTTCCATTCTCAGAGCTCCTGAGTTAAGTAATCTGCTACTCTTGGTGCGAATGCCAGAGAAAAACATTTCCAATGTGTCTGGCAGGGAGAAACTGAACCTGGAGAACACCTTTGTCAGGAGCTTGCACCTCCACCTTACACACACAGAGATTTGCATCACATCTAAATGGCCAAACTCTTTCTTAGAAAAGTTGAAAGCTGCTGTTAGAAGGCTGTGCTCCTTGTCAGATGGAAGCAGCAGCACGCACATAGGAGTTTGGCAAGCACGAAAGAGCCACAGAAGAGCGTGGTCTAGCAAAATGAAACAGGAAAAAGCATTTGCTGCATGTGCCCTTGTTGTCGCCTAACAACAGGTAGCAGCATAAACCAGATGCGGGTGAAGATCTTGCAGGCGACTTCTAACGTCAAATGAGCAAACGGGCTTACCACAGCTGCGGTCCTCTGGCAGTCTGAAAGCTTTGCGCACAAGCCGGATGCTAAGCGCCTTCCTTTGCCTTTTGGCAGTGCTCGTGCATTGCCAGCACTAGGCGGGAATGGTCACTATCCCACAGACACGTTTCGTTGTGCCCGTTGCTAAGCGCTCTGGAGCACTGTTTATGACGTAAGCGGAACACCTCTTGCCGTTCCATTCTCAGAGCTCCTGAGTTAAGTAATCTGCGATTCTTAATGCGAATAATAGAGGAAAACATTTCCAATGTGTCTGGCAAGGAGAAACTGAACCTGGAGAACACCTTTGTCAGGAGCTTGCACCTGCACCTTAGACACACACCGATTTGCATCACATCTAAATGGCCAAGCTCTTTCTTAGACAAGTTGAAAGCTGCTGTCAGAAGGCTGTGCTCCTTGTCAGATGGAAGCAGCAGCACGCACATAGGAGTTTGGCAAGCACTAAAGAGCCACAGAAGAGCATGGCCCAGGGAAATGAGGCAGGAAAAACGCTACATGTGCCCTTGTTGTCGACTAACAACAGGTAGCAGCATAAACCAGATGCGGGTGAAGATCTTGCAGGTGACATCTAACGTCAAATGAGCAAACGGGTTTACCACAGCTGCGGTCCTCTGGCAGTCTGAAAGCTTTGCGCACAAGCCGGACGCTAAGCGCCTTCCTTTGCCTTTTGGCAGTGCTCGTGCATTGCCAGCACTAGGCGGGAATGGTCACTATCCTGCAGACACGTTTCGTTGTGCCCGTTGCTAAGCGCTATGGATCACTGTTTATGACGTAAGCAGAACACCTCTTGCCGTTCCATTCTCAGAGCTCCTGAGTTAATCAAACTGAGACTCTTGGTGCGAATTCCAGAGTAAGACATTTCCAATGTGTCTGGCAGGGAGAAACTGAACCTGGAGAACACCTTTGTCAGGAGCTTGCACCTCCACCTTACACACACAGAGATTTGCATCACATCTAAATGGCCAAACTATTTCTTAGACAAGTTGTAAGCTGCTGTTAGAAGGCTGTGCTCCTTGTCAGATGGAAGCAGCAGCACGCACATAGGAGTTTGGCAAGAACTAAAGAGCCACAGAAGAGCGTGGTCTAGCAAAATGAGGCAGGAAAAAGCATATCTCTACATGTGCCCTTGTTGTCGCCTAACAACAGGTAGCAGCATAAACCAGATGCGGGTGAAGATCTTGCAGGCGACTTCTAACGTCAAATGAGCAAACGGGCTTACCACAGCTGCGGTCCTCTGGCAGTCTGAAAGCTTTGCGCACAAGCCGGATGCTAAGCGCCTTCCTTTGCCTTTTGGCAGTGCTCGTGCATTGCCAGCACTAGGCGGGAATGGTCACTATCCCACAGACACGTTTCGTTGTGCCCGTTGCTAAGCGCTCTGGAGCACTGTTTATGACGTAAGCGGAACACCTCTTGCCGTTCCATTCTCAGAGCTCCTGAGTTAAGTAATCTGCTACTCTTGGTGCGAATGCCAGAGAAAAACATTTCCAATGTGTCTGGCAGGGAGAAACTGAACCTGGAGAACACCTTTGTCAGGAGCTTGCACCTCCACCTTACACACACAGAGATTTGCATCACATCTAAATGGCCAAACTCTTTCTTAGAAAAGTTGAAAGCTGCTGTTAGAAGGCTGTGCTCCTTGTCAGATGGAAGCAGCAGCACGCACATAGGAGTTTGGCAAGCACTAAAGAGCCACAGAAGAGCGTGGTCTAGCAAAATGAAACAGGAAAAAGCATTTGCTGCATGTGCCCTTGTTGTCGCCTAACAACAGGTAGCAGCATAAACCAGATGCGGGTGAAGATCTTGCAGGCGACTTCTAACGTCAAATGAGCAAACGGGCTTACCACAGCTGCGGTCCTCTGGCAGTCTGAAAGCTTTGCGCACAAGCCGGATGCTAAGCGCCTTCCTTTGCCTTTTGGCAGTGCTCGTGCATTGCCAGCACTAGGCGGGAATGGTCACTTACCCAGAGACACGTTTCGTTGTGCCCGTTGCTAAGCGCTCTGGAGCACTGTTTATGACGTAAGCGGAACACCTCTTGCCGTTCCATTCTCAGAGCTCCTGAGTTAATCAAACTGAGACTCTTGGTGCGAATTCCAGAGTAAGACATTTCCAATGTGTCTGGCAGGGAGAAACTGAACCTGGAGAACACCTTTGTCAGGAGCTTGCACCTGCACCTTACACACACAGAGATTTGCATCACATCTAAATGGCCAAACTATTTCTTAGACAAGTTGTAAGCTGCTGTTAGAAGGCTGTGCTCCTTGTCAGATGGAAGCAGCAGCACGCACATAGGAGTTTGGCAAGAACTAAAGAGCCACAGAAGAGCGTGATCTAGCAAAATGAGGCAGGAAAAAGCATATCGCTACATGTGCCCTTGTTGTCGCCTAACAACAGGTGGCAGCATAAACCAGATGCGGGTGAAGATCTTGCAGGCGACTTCTAACGTCAAATGAGCAAACGGGCTTACCACAGCTGCGGTCCTCTGGCAGTCTGAAAGCTTTGCGCACAAGCCGGATGCTAAGCGCCTTCCTTTGCCTTTTGGCAGTGCTCGTGCATTGCCAGCACTAGGCGGGAATGGTCACTATCCCACAGACACGTTTCGTTGTGCCCGTTGCTAAGCGCTCTGGAGCACTGTTTATGACGTAAGCGGAACACCTCTTGCCGTTCCATTCTCAGAGCTCCTGAGTTAAGTAATCTGCTACTCTTGGTGCGAATGCCAGAGAAAAACATTTCCAATGTGTCTGGCAGGGAGAAACTGAACCTGGAGAACACCTTTGTCAGGAGCTTGCACCTCCACCTTACACACACAGAGATTTGCATCACATCTAAATGGCCAAACTCTTTCTTAGAAAAGTTGAAAACTGCTGTTAGAAGGCTGTGCTCCTTGTCAGATGGAAGCAGCAGCACGCACATAGGAGTTTGGCAAGCACGAAAGAGCCACAGAAGAGCGTGGTCTAGCAAAATGAAACAGGAAAAAGCATTTGCTGCATGTGCCCTTGTTGTCGCCTAACAACAGGTAGCAGCATAAACCAGATGCGGGTGAAGATCTTGCAGGCGACTTCTAACGTCAAATGAGCAAACGGGCTTACCACAGCTGCGGTCCTCTGGCAGTCTGAAAGCTTTGCGCACAAGCCGGATGCTAAGCGCCTTCCTTTGCCTTTTGGCAGTGCTCGTGCATTGCCAGCACTAGGCGGGAATGGTCACTTACCCAGAGACACGTTTCGTTGTGCCCGTTGCTAAGCGCTCTGGAGCACTGTTTATGACGTAAGCGGAACACCTCTTGCCGTTCCATTCTCAGAGCTCCTGAGTTAAGTAATCTGCGATTCTTAATGCGAATAATAGAGGAAAACATTTCCAATGTGTCTGGCAAGGAGAAACTGAACCTGGAGAACACCTTTGTCAGGAGCTTGCACCTGCACCTTAGACACACACCGATTTGCATCACATCTAAATGGCCAAGCTCTTTCTTAGACAAGTTGAAAGCTGCTGTCAGAAGGCTGTGCTCCTTGTCAGATGGAAGCAGCAGCACGCACATAGGAGTTTGGCAAGCACTAAAGAGCCACAGAAGAGCATGGCCCAGGGAAATGAGGCAGGAAAAACGCTACATGTGCCCTTGTTGTCGACTAACAACAGGTAGCAGCATAAACCAGATGCGGGTGAAGATCTTGCAGGTGACATCTAACGTCAAATGAGCAAACGGGTTTACCACAGCTGCGGTCCTCTGGCAGTCTGAAAGCTTTGCGCACAAGCCGGACGCTAAGCGCCTTCCTTTGCCTTTTGGCAGTGCTCGTGCATTGCCAGCACTAGGCGGGAATGGTCACTATCCTGCAGACACGTTTCGTTGTGCCCGTTGCTAAGCGCTCTGGATCACTGTTTATGACGTAAGCAGAACACCTCTTGCCGTTCCATTCTCAGAGCTCCTGAGTTAATCAAACTGAGACTCTTGGTGCGAATTCCAGAGTAAGACATTTCCAATGTGTCTGGCAGGGAGAAACTGAACCTGGAGAACACCTTTGTCAGGAGCTTGCACCTCCACCTTACACACACAGAGATTTGCATCACATCTAAATGGCCAAACTATTTCTTAGACAAGTTGTAAGCTGCTGTTAGAAGGCTGTGCTCCTTGTCAGATGGAAGCAGCAGCACGCACATAGGAGTTTGGCAAGAACTAAAGAGCCACAGAAGAGCGTGGTCTAGCAAAATGAGGCAGGAAAAAGCATATCTCTACATGTGCCCTTGTTGTCGCCTAACAACAGGTAGCAGCATAAACCAGATGCGGGTGAAGATCTTGCAGGCGACTTCTAACGTCAAATGAGCAAACGGGCTTACCACAGCTGCGGTCCTCTGGCAGTCTGAAAGCTTTGCGCACAAGCCGGATGCTAAGCGCCTTCCTTTGCCTTTTGGCAGTGCTCGTGCATTGCCAGCACTAGGCGGGAATGGTCACTATCCCACAGACACGTTTCGTTGTGCCCGTTGCTAAGCGCTCTGGAGCACTGTTTATGACGTAAGCGGAACACCTCTTGCCGTTCCATTCTCAGAGCTCCTGAGTTAAGTAATCTGCTACTCTTGGTGCGAATGCCAGAGAAAAACATTTCCAATGTGTCTGGCAGGGAGAAACTGAACCTGGAGAACACCTTTGTCAGGAGCTTGCACCTCCACCTTACACACACAGAGATTTGCATCACATCTAAATGGCCAAACTCTTTCTTAGAAAAGTTGAAAGCTGCTGTTAGAAGGCTGTGCTCCTTGTCAGATGGAAGCAGCAGCACGCACATAGGAGTTTGGCAAGCACTAAAGAGCCACAGAAGAGCGTGGTCTAGCAAAATGAAACAGGAAAAAGCATTTGCTGCATGTGCCCTTGTTGTCGCCTAACAACAGGTAGCAGCATAAACCAGATGCGGGTGAAGATCTTGCAGGCGACTTCTAACGTCAAATGAGCAAACGGGCTTACCACAGCTGCGGTCCTCTGGCAGTCTGAAAGCTTTGCGCACAAGCCGGATGCTAAGCGCCTTCCTTTGCCTTTTGGCAGTGCTCGTGCATTGCCAGCACTAGGCGGGAATGGTCACTATCCCACAGACACGTTTCGTTGTGCCCGTTGCTAAGCGCTCTGGAGCACTGTTTATGACGTAAGCGGAACACCTCTTGCCGTTCCATTCTCAGAGCTCCTGAGTTAAGTAATCTGCGATTCTTAATGCGAATAATAGAGGAAAACATTTCCAATGTGTCTGGCAAGGAGAAACTGAACCTGGAGAACACCTTTGTCAGGAGCTTGCACCTGCACCTTAGACACACACCGATTTGCATCACATCTAAATGGCCAAGCTCTTTCTTAGACAAGTTGAAAGCTGCTGTCAGAAGGCTGTGCTCCTTGTCAGATGGAAGCAGCAGCACGCACATAGGAGTTTGGCAAGCACTAAAGAGCCACAGAAGAGCATGGCCCAGGGAAATGAGGCAGGAAAAACGCTACATGTGCCCTTGTTGTCGACTAACAACAGGTAGCAGCATAAACCAGATGCGGGTGAAGATCTTGCAGGTGACATCTAACGTCAAATGAGCAAACGGGTTTACCACAGCTGCGGTCCTCTGGCAGTCTGAAAGCTTTGCGCACAAGCCGGACGCTAAGCGCCTTCCTTTGCCTTTTGGCAGTGCTCGTGCATTGCCAGCACTAGGCGGGAATGGTCACTATCCCACAGACACGTTTCGTTGTGCCCGTTGCTAAGCGCTCTGGAGCACTGTTTATGACGTAAGCGGAACACCTCTTGCCGTTCCATTCTCAGAGCTCCTGAGTTAATCAAACTGAGACTCTTGGTGCGAATTCCAGAGTAAGACATTTCCAATGTGTCTGGCAGGGAGAAACTGAACCTGGAGAACACCTTTGTCAGGAGCTTGCACCTCCACCTTACACACACAGAGATTTGCATCACATCTAAATGGCCAAACTATTTCTTAGACAAGTTGTAAGCTGCTGTTAGAAGGCTGTGCTCCTTGTCAGATGGAAGCAGCAGCACGCACATAGGAGTTTGGCAAGAACTAAAGAGCCACAGAAGAGCGTGGTCTAGCAAAATGAGGCAGGAAAAAGCATATCTCTACATGTGCCCTTGTTGTCGCCTAACAACAGGTAGCAGCATAAACCAGATGCGGGTGAAGATCTTGCAGGCGACTTCTAACGTCAAATGAGCAAACGGGCTTACCACAGCTGCGGTCCTCTGGCAGTCTGAAAGCTTTGCGCACAAGCCGGATGCTAAGCGCCTTCCTTTGCCTTTTGGCAGTGCTCGTGCATTGCCAGCACTAGGCGGGAATGGTCACTATCCCACAGACACGTTTCGTTGTGCCCGTTGCTAAGCGCTCTGGAGCACTGTTTATGACGTAAGCGGAACACCTCTTGCCGTTCCATTCTCAGAGCTCCTGAGTTAAGTAATCTGCTACTCTTGGTGCGAATGCCAGAGAAAAACATTTCCAATGTGTCTGGCAGGGAGAAACTGAACCTGGAGAACACCTTTGTCAGGAGCTTGCACCTCCACCTTACACACACAGAGATTTGCATCACATCTAAATGGCCAAACTCTTTCTTAGAAAAGTTGAAAGCTGCTGTTAGAAGGCTGTGCTCCTTGTCAGATGGAAGCAGCAGCACGCACATAGGAGTTTGGCAAGCACTAAAGAGCCACAGAAGAGCGTGGTCTAGCAAAATGAAACAGGAAAAAGCATTTGCTGCATGTGCCCTTGTTGTCGCCTAACAACAGGTAGCAGCATAAACCAGATGCGGGTGAAGATCTTGCAGGCGACTTCTAACGTCAAATGAGCAAACGGGCTTACCACAGCTGCGGTCCTCTGGCAGTCTGAAAGCTTTGCGCACAAGCCGGATGCTAAGCGCCTTCCTTTGCCTTTTGGCAGTGCTCGTGCATTGCCAGCACTAGGCGGGAATGGTCACTATCCCACAGACACGTTTCGTTGTGCCCGTTGCTAAGCGCTCTGGAGCACTGTTTATGACGTAAGCGGAACACCTCTTGCCGTTCCATTCTCAGAGCTCCTGAGTTAAGTAATCTGCGATTCTTAATGCGAATAATAGAGGAAAACATTTCCAATGTGTCTGGCAAGGAGAAACTGAACCTGGAGAACACCTTTGTCAGGAGCTTGCACCTGCACCTTAGACACACACCGATTTGCATCACATCTAAATGGCCAAGCTCTTTCTTAGACAAGTTGAAAGCTGCTGTCAGAAGGCTGTGCTCCTTGTCAGATGGAAGCAGCAGCACGCACATAGGAGTTTGGCAAGCACTAAAGAGCCACAGAAGAGCATGGCCCAGGGAAATGAGGCAGGAAAAACGCTACATGTGCCCTTGTTGTCGACTAACAACAGGTAGCAGCATAAACCAGATGCGGGTGAAGATCTTGCAGGTGACATCTAACGTCAAATGAGCAAACGGGTTTACCACAGCTGCGGTCCTCTGGCAGTCTGAAAGCTTTGCGCACAAGCCGGACGCTAAGCGCCTTCCTTTGCCTTTTGGCAGTGCTCGTGCATTGCCAGCACTAGGCGGGAATGGTCACTATCCTGCAGACACGTTTCGTTGTGCCCGTTGCTAAGCGCTCTGGATCACTGTTTATGACGTAAGCAGAACACCTCTTGCCGTTCCATTCTCAGAGCTCCTGAGTTAATCAAACTGAGACTCTTGGTGCGAATTCCAGAGTAAGACATTTCCAATGTGTCTGGCAGGGAGAAACTGAACCTGGAGAACACCTTTGTCAGGAGCTTGCACCTCCACCTTACACACACAGAGATTTGCATCACATCTAAATGGCCAAACTATTTCTTAGACAAGTTGTAAGCTGCTGTTAGAAGGCTGTGCTCCTTGTCAGATGGAAGCAGCAGCACGCACATAGGAGTTTGGCAAGAACTAAAGAGCCACAGAAGAGCGTGGTCTAGCAAAATGAGGCAGGAAAAAGCATATCTCTACATGTGCCCTTGTTGTCGCCTAACAACAGGTAGCAGCATAAACCAGATGCAGGTGAAGATCTTGCAGGCGACTTCTAACGTCAAATGAGCAAACGGGCTTACCACAGCTGCGGTCCTCTGGCAGTCTGAAAGCTTTGCGCACAAGCCGGATGCTAAGCGCCTTCCTTTGCCTTTTGGCAGTGCTCGTGCATTGCCAGCACTAGGCGGGAATGGTCACTATCCCACAGACACGTTTCGTTGTGCCCGTTGCTAAGCGCTCTGGAGCACTGTTTATGACGTAAGCGGAACACCTCTTGCCGTTCCATTCTCAGAGCTCCTGAGTTAAGTAATCTGCTACTCTTGGTGCGAATGCCAGAGAAAAACATTTCCAATGTGTCTGGCAGGGAGAAACTGAACCTGGAGAACACCTTTGTCAGGAGCTTGCACCTCCACCTTACACACACAGAGATTTGCATCACATCTAAATGGCCAAACTCTTTCTTAGAAAAGTTGAAAGCTGCTGTTAGAAGGCTGTGCTCCTTGTCAGATGGAAGCAGCAGCACGCACATAGGAGTTTGGCAAGCACGAAAGAGCCACAGAAGAGCGTGGTCTAGCAAAATGAAACAGGAAAAAGCATTTGCTGCATGTGCCCTTGTTGTCGCCTAACAACAGGTAGCAGCATAAACCAGATGCGGGTGAAGATCTTGCAGGCGACTTCTAACGTCAAATGAGCAAACGGGCTTACCACAGCTGCGGTCCTCTGGCAGTCTGAAAGCTTTGCGCACAAGCCGGATGCTAAGCGCCTTCCTTTGCCTTTTGGCAGTGCTCGTGCATTGCCAGCACTAGGCGGGAATGGTCACTATCCCACAGACACGTTTCGTTGTGCCCGTTGCTAAGCGCTCTGGAGCACTGTTTATGACGTAAGCGGAACACCTCTTGCCGTTCCATTCTCAGAGCTCCTGAGTTAAGTAATCTGCGATTCTTAATGCGAATAATAGAGGAAAACATTTCCAATGTGTCTGGCAAGGAGAAACTGAACCTGGAGAACACCTTTGTCAGGAGCTTGCACCTGCACCTTAGACACACACCGATTTGCATCACATCTAAATGGCCAAGCTCTTTCTTAGACAAGTTGAAAGCTGCTGTCAGAAGGCTGTGCTCCTTGTCAGATGGAAGCAGCAGCACGCACATAGGAGTTTGGCAAGCACTAAAGAGCCACAGAAGAGCATGGCCCAGGGAAATGAGGCAGGAAAAACGCTACATGTGCCCTTGTTGTCGACTAACAACAGGTAGCAGCATAAACCAGATGCGGGTGAAGATCTTGCAGGTGACATCTAACGTCAAATGAGCAAACGGGTTTACCACAGCTGCGGTCCTCTGGCAGTCTGAAAGCTTTGCGCACAAGCCGGACGCTAAGCGCCTTCCTTTGCCTTTTGGCAGTGCTCGTGCATTGCCAGCACTAGGCGGGAATGGTCACTATCCTGCAGACACGTTTCGTTGTGCCCTTTGCTAAGCGCTATGGATCACTGTTTATGACGTAAGCAGAACACCTCTTGCCGTTCCATTCTCAGAGCTCCTGAGTTAATCAAACTGAGACTCTTGGTGCGAATTCCAGAGTAAGACATTTCCAATGTGTCTGGCAGGGAGAAACTGAACCTGGAGAACACCTTTGTCAGGAGCTTGCACCTCCACCTTACACACACAGAGATTTGCATCACATCTAAATGGCCAAACTATTTCTTAGACAAGTTGTAAGCTGCTGTTAGAAGGCTGTGCTCCTTGTCAGATGGAAGCAGCAGCACGCACATAGGAGTTTGGCAAGAACTAAAGAGCCACAGAAGAGCGTGGTCTAGCAAAATGAGGCAGGAAAAAGCATATCTCTACATGTGCCCTTGTTGTCGCCTAACAACAGGTAGCAGCATAAACCAGATGCGGGTGAAGATCTTGCAGGCGACTTCTAACGTCAAATGAGCAAACGGGCTTACCACAGCTGCGGTCCTCTGGCAGTCTGAAAGCTTTGCGCACAAGCCGGATGCTAAGCGCCTTCCTTTGCCTTTTGGCAGTGCTCGTGCATTGCCAGCACTAGGCGGGAATGGTCACTATCCCACAGACACGTTTCGTTGTGCCCGTTGCTAAGCGCTCTGGAGCACTGTTTATGACGTAAGCGGAACACCTCTTGCCGTTCCATTCTCAGAGCTCCTGAGTTAAGTAATCTGCTACTCTTGGTGCGAATGCCAGAGAAAAACATTTCCAATGTGTCTGGCAGGGAGAAACTGAACCTGGAGAACACCTTTGTCAGGAGCTTGCACCTCCACCTTACACACACAGAGATTTGCATCACATCTAAATGGCCAAACTCTTTCTTAGAAAAGTTGAAAGCTGCTGTTAGAAGGCTGTGCTCCTTGTCAGATGGAAGCAGCAGCACGCACATAGGAGTTTGGCAAGCACTAAAGAGCCACAGAAGAGCGTGGTCTAGCAAAATGAAACAGGAAAAAGCATTTGCTGCATGTGCCCTTGTTGTCGCCTAACAACAGGTAGCAGCATAAACCAGATGCGGGTGAAGATCTTGCAGGCGACTTCTAACGTCAAATGAGCAAACGGGCTTACCACAGCTGCGGTCCTCTGGCAGTCTGAAAGCTTTGCGCACAAGCCGGATGCTAAGCGCCTTCCTTTGCCTTTTGGCAGTGCTCGTGCATTGCCAGCACTAGGCGGGAATGGTCACTATCCCACAGACACGTTTCGTTGTGCCCGTTGCTAAGCGCTCTGGAGCACTGTTTATGACGTAAGCGGAACACCTCTTGCCGTTCCATTCTCAGAGCTCCTGAGTTAAGTAATCTGCGATTCTTAATGCGAATAATAGAGGAAAACATTTCCAATGTGTCTGGCAAGGAGAAACTGAACCTGGAGAACACCTTTGTCAGGAGCTTGCACCTGCACCTTAGACACACACCGATTTGCATCACATCTAAATGGCCAAGCTCTTTCTTAGACAAGTTGAAAGCTGCTGTCAGAAGGCTGTGCTCCTTGTCAGATGGAAGCAGCAGCACGCACATAGGAGTTTGGCAAGCACTAAAGAGCCACAGAAGAGCATGGCCCAGGGAAATGAGGCAGGAAAAACGCTACATGTGCCCTTGTTGTCGACTAACAACAGGTAGCAGCATAAACCAGATGCGGGTGAAGATCTTGCAGGTGACATCTAACGTCAAATGAGCAAACGGGTTTACCACAGCTGCGGTCCTCTGGCAGTCTGAAAGCTTTGCGCACAAGCCGGACGCTAAGCGCCTTCCTTTGCCTTTTGGCAGTGCTCGTGCATTGCCAGCACTAGGCGGGAATGGTCACTATCCTGCAGACACGTTTCGTTGTGCCCGTTGCTAAGCGCTCTGGATCACTGTTTATGACGTAAGCAGAACACCTCTTGCCGTTCCATTCTCAGAGCTCCTGAGTTAATCAAACTGAGACTCTTGGTGCGAATTCCAGAGTAAGACATTTCCAATGTGTCTGGCAGGGAGAAACTGAACCTGGAGAACACCTTTGTCAGGAGCTTGCACCTCCACCTTACACACACAGAGATTTGCATCACATCTAAATGGCCAAACTATTTCTTAGACAAGTTGTAAGCTGCTGTTAGAAGGCTGTGCTCCTTGTCAGATGGAAGCAGCAGCACGCACATAGGAGTTTGGCAAGAACTAAAGAGCCACAGAAGAGCGTGGTCTAGCAAAATGAGGCAGGAAAAAGCATATCTCTACATGTGCCCTTGTTGTCGCCTAACAACAGGTAGCAGCATAAACCAGATGCAGGTGAAGATCTTGCAGGCGACTTCTAACGTCAAATGAGCAAACGGGCTTACCACAGCTGCGGTCCTCTGGCAGTCTGAAAGCTTTGCGCACAAGCCGGATGCTAAGCGCCTTCCTTTGCCTTTTGGCAGTGCTCGTGCATTGCCAGCAGTAGGCGGGAATGGTCACTATCCCACAGACACGTTTCGTTGTGCCCGTTGCTAAGCGCTCTGGAGCACTGTTTATGACGTAAGCGGAACACCTCTTGCCGTTCCATTCTCAGAGCTCCTGAGTTAAGTAATCTGCTACTCTTGGTGCGAATGCCAGAGAAAAACATTTCCAATGTGTCTGGCAGGGAGAAACTGAACCTGGAGAACACCTTTGTCAGGAGCTTGCACCTCCACCTTACACACACAGAGATTTGCATCACATCTAAATGGCCAAACTCTTTCTTAGAAAAGTTGAAAGCTGCTGTTAGAAGGCTGTGCTCCTTGTCAGATGGAAGCAGCAGCACGCACATAGGAGTTTGGCAAGCACTAAAGAGCCACAGAAGAGCGTGGTCTAGCAAAATGAAACAGGAAAAAGCATTTGCTGCATGTGCCCTTGTTGTCGCCTAACAACAGGTAGCAGCATAAACCAGATGCGGGTGAAGATCTTGCAGGCGACTTCTAACGTCAAATGAGCAAACGGGCTTACCACAGCTGCGGTCCTCTGGCAGTCTGAAAGCTTTGCGCACAAGCCGGATGCTAAGCGCCTTCCTTTGCCTTTTGGCAGTGCTCGTGCATTGCCAGCACTAGGCGGGAATGGTCACTATCCCACAGACACGTTTCGTTGTGCCCGTTGCTAAGCGCTCTGGAGCACTGTTTATGACGTAAGCGGAACACCTCTTGCCGTTCCATTCTCAGAGCTCCTGAGTTAAGTAATCTGCGATTCTTGGTGCGAATAATAGAGGAAAACATTTCCAATGTGTCTGGCAAGGAGAAACTGAACCTGGAGAACACCTTTGTCAGGAGCTTGCACCTGCACCTTAGACACACACCGATTTGCATCACATCTAAATGGCCAAGCTCTTTCTTAGACAAGTTGAAAGCTGCTGTCAGAAGGCTGTGCTCCTTGTCAGATGGAAGCAGCAGCACGCACATAGGAGTTTGGCAAGAACTAAAGAGCCACAGAAGAGCGTGATCTAGCAAAATGAGGCAGGAAAAAGCATATCGCTACATGTGCCCTTGTTGTCGCCTAACAACAGGTAGCAGCATAAACCAGATGCGGGTGAAGATCTTGCAGGCGACTTCTAACGTCAAATGAGCAAACGGGCTTACCACAGCTGCGGTCCTCTGGCAGTCTGAAAGCTTTGCGCACAAGCCGGATGCTAAGCGCCTTCCTTTGCCTTTTGGCAGTGCTCGTGCATTGCCAGCACTAGGCGGGAATGGTCACTTACCCAGAGACACGTTTCGTTGTGCCCGTTGCTAAGCGCTCTGGAGCACTGTTTATGACGTAAGCGGAACACCTCTTGCCGTTCCATTCTCAGAGCTCCTGAGTTAAGTAATCTGCGATTCTTGGTGCGAATAATAGAGGAAAACATTTCCAATGTGTCTGGCAAGGAGAAACTGAACCTGGAGAACACCTTTGTCAGGAGCTTGCACCTGCACCTTAGACACACACAGATTTGCATCACATCTAAATGGCCAAGCTCTTTCTTAGACAAGTTGAAAGCTGCTGTCAGAAGGCTGTGCTCCTTGTCAGATGGAAGCAGCAGCACGCACATAGGAGTTTGGCAAGCACTAAAGAGCCACAGAAGAGCATGGCCCAGGGAAATGAGGCAGGAAAAACGCTACATGTGCCCTTGTTGTCGACTAACAACAGGTAGCAGCATAAACCAGATGCGGGTGAAGATCTTGCAGGTGACATCTAACGTCAAATGAGCAAACGGGTTTACCACAGCTGCGGTCCTCTGGCAGTCTGAAAGCTTTGCGCACAAGCCGGACGCTAAGCGCCTTCCTTTGCCTTTTGGCAGTGCTCGTGCATTGCCAGCACTAGGCGGGAATGGTCACTATCCCGCAGACACGTTTCGTTGTGCCCGTTGCTAAGCGCTCTGGATCACTGTTTATGACGTAAGCGGAACACCTCTTGCCGTTCCATTCTCAGAGCTCCTGAGTTAATCAAACTGAGACTCTTGGTGCGAATTCCAGAGTAAGACATTTCCAATGTGTCTGGCAGGGAGAAACTGAACCTGGAGAACACCTTTGTCAGGAGCTTGCACCTGCACCTTACACACACAGAGATTTGCATCACATCTAAATGGCCAAACTATTTCTTAGACAAGTTGTAAGCTGCTGTTAGAAGGCTGTGCTCCTTGTCAGATGGAAGCAGCAGCACGCACATAGGAGTTTGGCAAGAACTAAAGAGCCACAGAAGAGCGTGGTCTAGCAAAATGAGGCAGGAAAAAGCATATCGCTACATGTGCCCTTGTTGTCGCCTAACAACAGGTGGCAGCATAAACCAGATGCGGGTGAAGATCTTGCAGGCGACTTCTAACGTCAAATGAGCAAACGGGCTTACCACAGCTGCGGTCCTCTGGCAGTCTGAAAGCTTTGCGCACAAGCCGGATGCTAAGCGCCTTCCTTTGCCTTTTGGCAGTGCTCGTGCATTGCCAGCACTAGGCGGGAATGGTCACTATCCCACAGACACGTTTCGTTGTGCCCGTTGCTAAGCGCTCTGGATCACTGTTTATGACGTAAGCGGAACACCTCTTGCCGTTCCATTCTCAGAGCTCCTGAGTTAAGTAATCTGCTACTCTTGGTGCGAATGCCAGAGAAAAACATTTCCAATGTGTCTGGCAGGGAGAAACTGAACCTGGAGAACACCTTTGTCAGGAGCTTGCACCTCCACCTTACACACACAGAGATTTGCATCACATCTAAATGGCCAAACTATTTCTTAGACAAGTTGTAAGCTGCTGTTAGAAGGCTGTGCTCCTTGTCAGATGGAAGCAGCAGCACGCACATAGGAGTTTGGCAAGCACTAAAGAGCCACAGAAGAGCGTGGTCTAGCAAAATGAAACAGGAAAAAGCATTTGCTGCATGTGCCCTTGTTGTCGCCTAACAACAGGTAGCAGCATAAACCAGATGCGGGTGAAGATCTTGCAGGCGACTTCTAACGTCAAATGAGCAAACGGGCTTACCACAGCTGCGGTCCTCTGGCAGTCTGAAAGCTTTGCGCACAAGCCGGATGCTAAGCGCCTTCCTTTGCCTTTTGGCAGTGCTCGTGCATTGCCAGCACTAGGCGGGAATGGTCACTATCCCACAGACACGTTTCGTTGTGCCCGTTGCTAAGCGCTCTGGATCACTGTTTATGACGTAAGCGGAACACCTCTTGCCGTTCCATTCTCAGAGCTCCTGAGTTAAGTAATCTGCGATTCTTGGTGCGAATAATAGAGGAAAACATTTCCAATGTGTCTGGCAAGGAGAAACTGAACCTGGAGAACACCTTTGTCAGGAGCTTGCACCTGCACCTTAGACACACACCGATTTGCATCACATCTAAATGGCCAAGCTCTTTCTTAGACAAGTTGAAAGCTGCTGTCAGAAGGCTGTGCTCCTTGTCAGATGGAAGCAGCAGCACGCACATAGGAGTTTGGCAAGAACTAAAGAGCCACAGAAGAGCGTGATCTAGCAAAATGAGGCAGGAAAAAGCATATCGCTACATGTGCCCTTGTTGTCGCCTAACAACAGGTAGCAGCATAAACCAGATGCGGGTGAAGATCTTGCAGGCGACTTCTAACGTCAAATGAGCAAACGGGCTTACCACAGCTGCGGTCCTCTGGCAGTCTGAAAGCTTTGCGCACAAGCCGGATGCTAAGCGCCTTCCTTTGCCTTTTGGCAGTGCTCGTGCATTGCCAGCACTAGGCGGGAATGGTCACTATCCCACAGACACGTTTCGTTGTGCCCGTTGCTAAGCGCTCTGGAGCACTGTTTATGACGTAAGCGGAACACCTCTTGCCGTTCCATTCTCAGAGCTCCTGAGTTAAGTAATCTGCGATTCTTGGTGCGAATAATAGAGGAAAACATTTCCAATGTGTCTGGCAAGGAGAAACTGAACCTGGAGAACACCTTTGTCAGGAGCTTGCACCTGCACCTTAGACACACACAGATTTGCATCACATCTAAAGGGCCAAGCTCTTTCTTAGACAAGTTGAAAGCTGCTGTCAGAAGGCTGTGCTCCTTGTCAGATGGAAGCAGCAGCACGCACATAGGAGTTTGGCAAGCACTAAAGAGCCACAGAAGAGCATGGCCCAGGGAAATGAGGCAGGAAAAACGCTACATGTGCCCTTGTTGTCGCCTAACAACAGGTAGCAGCATAAACCAGATGCGGGTGATGATCTTGCAGGCGACATCTAACGTCAAATGAGCAAACAGGCTTACCACAGCTGCGGTCCTCTGGCAGTCTGAAAGCTTTGCGCACAAGCCGAACGCTAAGCGCCTTCCTTTGCCTTTTGGCAGTGCTCGTGCATTGCCAGCACTAGGCGGGAATGGTCACTATCCCGCAGACACGTTTCGTTGTGCCCGTTGCTAAGCGCTCTGGATCACTGTTTATGACGTAAGCGGAACACCTCTTGCCGTTCCATTCTCAGAGCTCCTGAGTTAATCAAACTGAGACTCTTGGTGCGAATTCCAGAGTAAGACATTTCCAATGTGTCTGGCAGGGAGAAACTGAACCTGGAGAACACCTTTGTCAGGAGCTTGCACCTCCACCTTACACACACAGAGATTTGCATCACATCTAAATGGCCAAACTCTTTCTTAGAAAAGTTGAAAGCTGCTGTTAGAAGGCTGTGCTCCTTGTCAGATGGAAGCAGCAGCACGCACATAGGAGTTTGGCAAGCACTAAAGAGCCACAGAAGAGCGTGGTCTAGCAAAATGAAACAGGAAAAAGCATTTGCTGCATGTGCCCTTGTTGTCGCCTAACAACAGGTAGCAGCATAAACCAGATGCGGGTGAAGATCTTGCAGGCGACTTCTAACGTCAAATGAGCAAACGGGCTTACCACAGCTGCGGTCCTCTGGCAGTCTGAAAGCTTTGCGCACAAGCCGGATGCTAAGCGCCTTCCTTTGCCTTTTGGCAGTGCTCGTGCATTGCCAGCACTAGGCGGGAATGGTCACTATCCCACAGACACGTTTCGTTGTGCCCGTTGCTAAGCGCTCTGGAGCACTGTTTATGACGTAAGCGGAACACCTCTTGCCGTTCCATTCTCAGAGCTCCTGAGTTAAGTAATCTGCGATTCTTGGTGCGAATAATAGAGGAAAACATTTCCAATGTGTCTGGCAAGGAGAAACTGAACCTGGAGAACACCTTTGTCAGGAGCTTGCACCTGCACCTTAGACACACACAGATTTGCATCACATCTAAATGGCCAAGCTCTTTCTTAGACAAGTTGAAAGCTGCTGTCAGAAGGCTGTGCTCCTTGTCAGATGGAAGCAGCAGCACGCACATAGGAGTTTGGCAAGCACTAAAGAGCCACAGAAGAGCGTGGTCTAGCAAAATGAAACAGGAAAAAGCATTTGCTGCATGTGCCCTTGTTGTCGCCTAACAACAGGTAGCAGCATAAACCAGATGCGGGTGAAGATCTTGCAGGCGACTTCTAACGTCAAATGAGCAAACGGGCTTACCACAGCTGCGGTCCTCTGGCAGTCTGAAAGCTTTGCGCACAAGCCGGATGCTAAGCGCCTTCCTTTGCCTTTTGGCAGTGCTCGTGCATTGCCAGCACTAGGCGGGAATGGTCACTATCCCACAGACACGTTTCGTTGTGCCCGTTGCTAAGCGCTCTGGAGCACTGTTTATGACGTAAGCGGAACACCTCTTGCCGTTCCATTCTCAGAGCTCCTGAGTTAAGTAATCTGCGATTCTTGGTGCGAATAATAGAGGAAAACATTTCCAATGTGTCTGGCAGGGAGAAACTGAACCTGGAGAACACCTTTGTCAGGAGCTTGCACCTCCACCTTACACACACAGAGATTTGCATCACATCTAAATGGCCAAACTCTTTCTTAGACAAGTTGAAAGCTGCTGTTAGAAGGCTGTGCTCCTTGTCAGATGGAAGCAGCAGCACGCACATAGGAGTTTGGCAAGCACGAAAGAGCCACAGAAGAGCGTGGTCTAGCAAAATGAAACAGGAAAAAGCATTTGCTGCAAGTGCCCTTGTTGTCGCCTAACAACAGGTAGCAGCATAAACCAGATGCGGGTGAAGATCTTGCAGGCGACTTCTAACGTCAAATGAGCAAACGGGCTTACCACAGCTGCGGTCCTCTGGCAGTCTGAAAGCTTTGCGCACAAGCCGGATGCTAAGCGCCTTCCTTTGCCTTTTGGCAGTGCTCGTGCATTGCCAGCACTAGGCGGGAATGGTCACTATCCCACAGACACGTTTCGTTGTGCCCGTTGCTAAGCGCTCTGGAGCACTGTTTATGACGTAAGCGGAACACCTCTTGCCGTTCCATTCTCAGAGCTCCTGAGTTAAGTAATCTGCTACTCTTGGTGCGAATGCCAGAGAAAAACATTTCCAATGTGTCTGGCAGGGAGAAACTGAACCTGGAGAACACCTTTGTCAGGAGCTTGCACCTCCACCTTACACACACAGAGATTTGCATCACATCTAAATGGCCAAACTCTTTCTTAGAAAAGTTGAAAGCTGCTGTTAGAAGGCTGTGCTCCTTGTCAGATGGAAGCAGCAGCACGCACATAGGAGTTTGGCAAGCACTAAAGAGCCACAGAAGAGCGTGGTCTAGCAAAATGAAACAGGAAAAAGCATTTGCTGCATGTGCCCTTGTTGTCGCCTAACAACAGGTAGCAGCATAAACCAGATGCGGGTGAAGATCTTGCAGGCGACTTCTAACGTCAAATGAGCAAACGGGCTTACCACAGCTGCGGTCCTCTGGCAGTCTGAAAGCTTTGCGCACAAGCCGGATGCTAAGCGCCTTCCTTTGCCTTTTGGCAGTGCTCGTGCATTGCCAGCACTAGGCGGGAATGGTCACTATCCCACAGACACGTTTCGTTGTGCCCGTTGCTAAGCGCTCTGGAGCACTGTTTATGACGTAAGCGGAACACCTCTTGCCGTTCCATTCTCAGAGCTCCTGAGTTAAGTAATCTGCGATTCTTGGTGCGAATAATAGAGGAAAACATTTCCAATGTGTCTGGCAAGGAGAAACTGAACCTGGAGAACACCTTTGTCAGGAGCTTGCACCTGCACCTTAGACACACACCGATTTGCATCACATCTAAATGGCCAAGCTCTTTCTTAGACAAGTTGAAAGCTGCTGTCAGAAGGCTGTGCTCCTTGTCAGATGGAAGCAGCAGCACGCACATAGGAGTTTGGCAAGAACTAAAGAGCCACAGAAGAGCGTGATCTAGCAAAATGAGGCAGGAAAAAGCATATCGCTACATGTGCCCTTGTTGTCGCCTAACAACAGGTAGCAGCATAAACCAGATGCGGGTGAAGATCTTGCAGGCGACTTCTAACGTCAAATGAGCAAACGGGCTTACCACAGCTGCGGTCCTCTGGCAGTCTGAAAGCTTTGCGCACAAGCCGGATGCTAAGCGCCTTCCTTTGCCTTTTGGCAGTGCTCGTGCATTGCCAGCACTAGGCGGGAATGGTCACTTACCCAGAGACACGTTTCGTTGTGCCCGTTGCTAAGCGCTCTGGAGCACTGTTTATGACGTAAGCGGAACACCTCTTGCCGTTCCATTCTCAGAGCTCCTGAGTTAAGTAATCTGCGATTCTTGGTGCGAATAATAGAGGAAAACATTTCCAATGTGTCTGGCAAGGAGAAACTGAACCTGGAGAACACCTTTGTCAGGAGCTTGCACCTGCACCTTAGACACACACAGATTTGCATCACATCTAAATGGCCAAGCTCTTTCTTAGACAAGTTGAAAGCTGCTGTCAGAAGGCTGTGCTCCTTGTCAGATGGAAGCAGCAGCACGCACATAGGAGTTTGGCAAGCACTAAAGAGCCACAGAAGAGCATGGCCCAGGGAAATGAGGCAGGAAAAACGCTACATGTGCCCTTGTTGTCGACTAACAACAGGTAGCAGCATAAACCAGATGCGGGTGAAGATCTTGCAGGTGACATCTAACGTCAAATGAGCAAACGGGTTTACCACAGCTGCGGTCCTCTGGCAGTCTGAAAGCTTTGCGCACAAGCCGGACGCTAAGCGCCTTCCTTTGCCTTTTGGCAGTGCTCGTGCATTGCCAGCACTAGGCGGGAATGGTCACTATCCCGCAGACACGTTTCGTTGTGCCCGTTGCTAAGCGCTCTGGATCACTGTTTATGACGTAAGCGGAACACCTCTTGCCGTTCCATTCTCAGAGCTCCTGAGTTAATCAAACTGAGACTCTTGGTGCGAATTCCAGAGTAAGACATTTCCAATGTGTCTGGCAGGGAGAAACTGAACCTGGAGAACACCTTTGTCAGGAGCTTGCACCTGCACCTTACACACACAGAGATTTGCATCACATCTAAATGGCCAAACTATTTCTTAGACAAGTTGTAAGCTGCTGTTAGAAGGCTGTGCTCCTTGTCAGATGGAAGCAGCAGCACGCACATAGGAGTTTGGCAAGAACTAAAGAGCCACAGAAGAGCGTGGTCTAGCAAAATGAGGCAGGAAAAAGCATATCGCTACATGTGCCCTTGTTGTCGCCTAACAACAGGTAGCAGCATAAACCAGATGCGGGTGAAGATCTTGCAGGCGACTTCTAACGTCAAATGAGCAAACGGGCTTACCACAGCTGCGGTCCTCTGGCAGTCTGAAAGCTTTGCGCACAAGCCGGATGCTAAGCGCCTTCCTTTGCCTTTTGGCAGTGCTCGTGCATTGCCAGCAGTAGGCGGGAATGGTCACTATCCCACAGACACGTTTCGTTGTGCCCGTTGCTAAGCGCTCTGGATCACTGTTTATGACGTAAGCGGAACACCTCTTGCCGTTCCATTCTCAGAGCTCCTGAGTTAAGTAATCTGCTACTCTTGGTGCGAATGCCAGAGAAAAACATTTCCAATGTGTCTGGCAGGGAGAAACTGAACCTGGAGAACACCTTTGTCAGGAGCTTGCACCTCCACCTTACACACACAGAGATTTGCATCACATCTAAATGGCCAAACTATTTCTTAGACAAGTTGTAAGCTGCTGTTAGAAGGCTGTGCTCCTTGTCAGATGGAAGCAGCAGCACGCACATAGGAGTTTGGCAAGCACTAAAGAGCCACAGAAGAGCGTGGTCTAGCAAAATGAAACAGGAAAAAGCATTTGCTGCATGTGCCCTTGTTGTCGCCTAACAACAGGTAGCAGCATAAACCAGATGCGGGTGAAGATCTTGCAGGCGACTTCTAACGTCAAATGAGCAAACGGGCTTACCACAGCTGCGGTCCTCTGGCAGTCTGAAAGCTTTGCGCACAAGCCGGATGCTAAGCGCCTTCCTTTGCCTTTTGGCAGTGCTCGTGCATTGCCAGCACTAGGCGGGAATGGTCACTATCCCACAGACACGTTTCGTTGTGCCCGTTGCTAAGCGCTCTGGATCACTGTTTATGACGTAAGCGGAACACCTCTTGCCGTTCCATTCTCAGAGCTCCTGAGTTAAGTAATCTGCGATTCTTGGTGCGAATAATAGAGGAAAACATTTCCAATGTGTCTGGCAAGGAGAAACTGAACCTGGAGAACACCTTTGTCAGGAGCTTGCACCTGCACCTTAGACACACACCGATTTGCATCACATCTAAATGGCCAAGCTCTTTCTTAGACAAGTTGAAAGCTGCTGTCAGAAGGCTGTGCTCCTTGTCAGATGGAAGCAGCAGCACGCACATAGGAGTTTGGCAAGAACTAAAGAGCCACAGAAGAGCGTGATCTAGCAAAATGAGGCAGGAAAAAGCATATCGCTACATGTGCCCTTGTTGTCGCCTAACAACAGGTAGCAGCATAAACCAGATGCGGGTGAAGATCTTGCAGGCGACTTCTAACGTCAAATGAGCAAACGGGCTTACCACAGCTGCGGTCCTCTGGCAGTCTGAAAGCTTTGCGCACAAGCCGGATGCTAAGCGCCTTCCTTTGCCTTTTGGCAGTGCTCGTGCATTGCCAGCACTAGGCGGGAATGGTCACTATCCCACAGACACGTTTCGTTGTGCCCGTTGCTAAGCGCTCTGGAGCACTGTTTATGACGTAAGCGGAACACCTCTTGCCGTTCCATTCTCAGAGCTCCTGAGTTAAGTAATCTGCGATTCTTGGTGCGAATAATAGAGGAAAACATTTCCAATGTGTCTGGCAAGGAGAAACTGAACCTGGAGAACACCTTTGTCAGGAGCTTGCACCTGCACCTTAGACACACACAGATTTGCATCACATCTAAAGGGCCAAGCTCTTTCTTAGACAAGTTGAAAGCTGCTGTCAGAAGGCTGTGCTCCTTGTCAGATGGAAGCAGCAGCACGCACATAGGAGTTTGGCAAGCACTAAAGAGCCACAGAAGAGCATGGCCCAGGGAAATGAGGCAGGAAAAACGCTACATGTGCCCTTGTTGTCGCCTAACAACAGGTAGCAGCATAAACCAGATGCGGGTGATGATCTTGCAGGCGACATCTAACGTCAAATGAGCAAACAGGCTTACCACAGCTGCGGTCCTCTGGCAGTCTGAAAGCTTTGCGCACAAGCCGAACGCTAAGCGCCTTCCTTTGCCTTTTGGCAGTGCTCGTGCATTGCCAGCACTAGGCGGGAATGGTCACTATCCCGCAGACACGTTTCGTTGTGCCCGTTGCTAAGCGCTCTGGATCACTGTTTATGACGTAAGCGGAACACCTCTTGCCGTTCCATTCTCAGAGCTCCTGAGTTAATCAAACTGAGACTCTTGGTGCGAATTCCAGAGTAAGACATTTCCAATGTGTCTGGCAGGGAGAAACTGAACCTGGAGAACACCTTTGTCAGGAGCTTGCACCTCCACCTTACACACACAGAGATTTGCATCACATCTAAATGGCCAAACTCTTTCTTAGAAAAGTTGAAAGCTGCTGTTAGAAGGCTGTGCTCCTTGTCAGATGGAAGCAGCAGCACGCACATAGGAGTTTGGCAAGCACTAAAGAGCCACAGAAGAGCGTGGTCTAGCAAAATGAAACAGGAAAAAGCATTTGCTGCATGTGCCCTTGTTGTCGCCTAACAACAGGTAGCAGCATAAACCAGATGCGGGTGAAGATCTTGCAGGCGACTTCTAACGTCAAATGAGCAAACGGGCTTACCACAGCTGCGGTCCTCTGGCAGTCTGAAAGCTTTGCGCACAAGCCGGATGCTAAGCGCCTTCCTTTGCCTTTTGGCAGTGCTCGTGCATTGCCAGCACTAGGCGGGAATGGTCACTATCCCACAGACACGTTTCGTTGTGCCCGTTGCTAAGCGCTCTGGAGCACTGTTTATGACGTAAGCGGAACACCTCTTGCCGTTCCATTCTCAGAGCTCCTGAGTTAAGTAATCTGCGATTCTTGGTGCGAATAATAGAGGAAAACATTTCCAATGTGTCTGGCAAGGAGAAACTGAACCTGGAGAACACCTTTGTCAGGAGCTTGCACCTGCACCTTAGACACACACAGATTTGCATCACATCTAAATGGCCAAGCTCTTTCTTAGACAAGTTGAAAGCTGCTGTCAGAAGGCTGTGCTCCTTGTCAGATGGAAGCAGCAGCACGCACATAGGAGTTTGGCAAGCACTAAAGAGCCACAGAAGAGCGTGGTCTAGCAAAATGAAACAGGAAAAAGCATTTGCTGCATGTGCCCTTGTTGTCGCCTAACAACAGGTAGCAGCATAAACCAGATGCGGGTGAAGATCTTGCAGGCGACTTCTAACGTCAAATGAGCAAACGGGCTTACCACAGCTGCGGTCCTCTGGCAGTCTGAAAGCTTTGCGCACAAGCCGGATGCTAAGCGCCTTCCTTTGCCTTTTGGCAGTGCTCGTGCATTGCCAGCACTAGGCGGGAATGGTCACTATCCCACAGACACGTTTCGTTGTGCCCGTTGCTAAGCGCTCTGGAGCACTGTTTATGACGTAAGCGGAACACCTCTTGCCGTTCCATTCTCAGAGCTCCTGAGTTAAGTAATCTGCGATTCTTGGTGCGAATAATAGAGGAAAACATTTCCAATGTGTCTGGCAGGGAGAAACTGAACCTGGAGAACACCTTTGTCAGGAGCTTGCACCTCCACCTTACACACACAGAGATTTGCATCACATCTAAATGGCCAAACTCTTTCTTAGACAAGTTGAAAGCTGCTGTTAGAAGGCTGTGCTCCTTGTCAGATGGAAGCAGCAGCACGCACATAGGAGTTTGGCAAGCACGAAAGAGCCACAGAAGAGCGTGGTCTAGCAAAATGAAACAGGAAAAAGCATTTGCTGCAAGTGCCCTTGTTGTCGCCTAACAACAGGTAGCAGCATAAACCAGATGCGGGTGAAGATCTTGCAGGCGACTTCTAACGTCAAATGAGCAAACGGGCTTACCACAGCTGCGGTCCTCTGGCAGTCTGAAAGCTTTGCGCACAAGCCGGATGCTAAGCGCCTTCCTTTGCCTTTTGGCAGTGCTCGTGCATTGCCAGCACTAGGCGGGAATGGTCACTATCCCACAGACACGTTTCGTTGTGCCCGTTGCTAAGCGCTCTGGAGCACTGTTTATGACGTAAGCGGAACACCTCTTGCCGTTCCATTCTCAGAGCTCCTGAGTTAAGTAATCTGCGATTCTTAATGCGAATAATAGAGGAAAACATTTCCAATGTGTCTGGCAAGGAGAAACTGAACCTGGAGAACACCTTTGTCAGGAGCTTGCACCTGCACCTTAGACACACACCGATTTGCATCACATCTAAATGGCCAAGCTCTTTCTTAGACAAGTTGAAAGCTGCTGTCAGAAGGCTGTGCTCCTTGTCAGATGGAAGCAGCAGCACGCACATAGGAGTTTGGCAAGAACTAAAGAGCCACAGAAGAGCATGGCCCAGGGAAATGAGGCAGGAAAAACGCTACATGTGCCCTTGTTGTCGACTAACAACAGGTAGCAGCATAAACCAGATGCGGGTGAAGATCTTGCAGGTGACATCTAACGTCAAATGAGCAAACGGGTTTACCACAGCTGCGGTCCTCTGGCAGTCTGAAAGCTTTGCGCACAAGCCGGACGCTAAGCGCCTTCCTTTGCCTTTTGGCAGTGCTCGTGCATTGCCAGCACTAGGCGGGAATGGTCACTATCCCGCAGACACGTTTCGTTGTGCCCGTTGCTAAGCGCTCTGGATCACTGTTTATGACGTAAGCGGAACACCTCTTGCCGTTCCATTCTCAGAGCTCCTGAGTTAATCAAACTGAGACTCTTGGTGCGAATTCCAGAGTAAGACATTTCCAATGTGTCTGGCAGGGAGAAACTGAACCTGGAGAACACCTTTGTCAGGAGCTTGCACCTGCACCTTACACACACAGAGATTTGCATCACATCTAAATGGCCAAACTATTTCTTAGACAAGTTGTAAGCTGCTGTTAGAAGGCTGTGCTCCTTGTCAGATGGAAGCAGCAGCACGCACATAGGAGTTTGGCAAGAACTAAAGAGCCACAGAAGAGCGTGGTCTAGCAAAATGAGGCAGGAAAAAGCATATCGCTACATGTGCCCTTGTTGTCGCCTAACAACAGGTAGCAGCATAAACCAGATGCGGGTGAAGATCTTGCAGGCGACTTCTAACGTCAAATGAGCAAACGGGCTTACCACAGCTGCGGTCCTCTGGCAGTCTGAAAGCTTTGCGCACAAGCCGGATGCTAAGCGCCTTCCTTTGCCTTTTGGCAGTGCTCGTGCATTGCCAGCAGTAGGCGGGAATGGTCACTTACCCATAGACACGTTTCGTTGTGCCTGTTGCTAAGCGCTCTGGAGCACTGTTTATGACGTAAGCGGAACACCTCTTGCCGTTCCATTCTCAGAGCTCCTGAGTTAAGTAATCTGCTACTCTTGGTGCGAATGCCAGAGAAAAACATTTCCAATGTGTCTGGCAGGGAGAAACTGAACCTGGAGAACACCTTTGTCAGGAGCTTGCACCTCCACCTTACACACACAGAGATTTGCATCACATCTAAATGGCCAAACTCTTTCTTAGAAAAGTTGAAAGCTGCTGTTAGAAGGCTGTGCTCCTTGTCAGATGGAAGCAGCAGCACGCACATAGGAGTTTGGCAAGCACTAAAGAGCCACAGAAGAGCGTGGTCTAGCAAAATGAAACAGGAAAAAGCATTTGCTGCATGTGCCCTTGTTGTCGCCTAACAACAGGTAGCAGCATAAACCAGATGCGGGTGAAGATCTTGCAGGCGACTTCTAACGTCAAATGAGCAAACGGGCTTACCACAGCTGCGGTCCTCTGGCAGTCTGAAAGCTTTGCGCACAAGCCGGATGCTAAGCGCCTTCCTTTGCCTTTTGGCAGTGCTCGTGCATTGCCAGCACTAGGCGGGAATGGTCACTATCCCACAGACACGTTTCGTTGTGCCCGTTGCTAAGCGCTCTGGAGCACTGTTTATGACGTAAGCGGAACACCTCTTGCCGTTCCATTCTCAGAGCTCCTGAGTTAAGTAATCTGCTACTCTTGGTGCGAATGCCAGAGAAAAACATTTCCAATGTGTCTGGCAGGGAGAAACTGAACCTGGAGAACACCTTTGTCAGGAGCTTGCACCTCCACCTTACACACACAGAGATTTGCATCACATCTAAATGGCCAAACTCTTTCTTAGAAAAGTTGAAAGCTGCTGTTAGAAGGCTGTGCTCCTTGTCAGATGGAAGCAGCAGCACGCACATAGGAGTTTGGCAAGCACTAAAGAGCCACAGAAGAGCGTGGTCTAGCAAAATGAAACAGGAAAAAGCATTTGCTGCATGTGCCCTTGTTGTCGCCTAACAACAGGTAGCAGCATAAACCAGATGCGGGTGAAGATCTTGCAGGCGACTTCTAACGTCAAATGAGCAAACGGGCTTACCACAGCTGCGGTCCTCTGGCAGTCTGAAAGCTTTGCGCACAAGCCGGATGCTAAGCGCCTTCCTTTGCCTTTTGGCAGTGCTCGTGCATTGCCAGCACTAGGCGGGAATGGTCACTATCCCACAGACACGTTTCGTTGTGCCCGTTGCTAAGCGCTCTGGAGCACTGTTTATGACGTAAGCGGAACACCTCTTGCCGTTCCATTCTCAGAGCTCCTGAGTTAAGTAATCTGCGATTCTTGGTGCGAATAATAGAGGAAAACATTTCCAATGTGTCTGGCAGGGAGAAACTGAACCTGGAGAACACCTTTGTCAGGAGCTTGCACCTGCACCTTAGACACACACAGATTTGCATCACATCTAAATGGCCAAGCTCTTTCTTAGACAAGTTGAAAGCTGCTGTCAGAAGGCTGTGCTCCTTGTCAGATGGAAGCAGCAGCACGCACATAGGAGTTTGGCAAGCACTAAAGAGCCACAGAAGAGCATGGCCCAGGGAAATGAGGCAGGAAAAACGCTACATGTGCCCTTGTTGTCGCCTAACAACAGGTAGCAGCATAAACCAGATGCGGGTGAAGATCTTGCAGGTGACATCTAACGTCAAATGAGCAAACGGGTTTACCACAGCTGCGGTCCTCTGGCAGTCTGAAAGCTTTGCGCACAAGCCGGACGCTAAGCGCCTTCCTTTGCCTTTTGGCAGTGCTCGTGCATTGCCAGCACTAGGTGGGAATGGTCACTATCCCGCAGACACGTTTCGTTGTGCCCGTTGCTAAGCGCTCTGGATCACTGTTTATGACGTAAGCGGAACACCTCTTGCCGTTCCATTCTCAGAGCTCCTGAGTTAATCAAACTGAGACTCTTGGTGCGAATTCCAGAGTAAGACATTTCCAATGTGTCTGGCAGGGAGAAACTGAACCTGGAGAACACCTTTGTCAGGAGCTTGCACCTCCACCTTACACACACAGAGATTTGCATCACATCTAAATGGCCAAACTATTTCTTAGACAAGTTGTAAGCTGCTGTTAGAAGGCTGTGCTCCTTGTCAGATGGAAGCAGCAGCACGCACATAGGAGTTTGGCAAGAACTAAAGAGCCACAGAAGAGCGTGGTCTAGCAAAATGAGGCAGGAAAAAGCATATCGCTACATGTGCCCTTGTTGTCGCCTAACAACAGGTAGCAGCATAAACCAGATGCGGGTGAAGATCTTGCAGGCGACTTCTAACGTCAAATGAGCAAACGGGCTTACCACAGCTGCGGTCCTCTGGCAGTCTGAAAGCTTTGCGCACAAGCCGGATGCTAAGCGCCTTCCTTTGCCTTTTGGCAGTGCTCGTGCATTGCCAGCACTAGGCGGGAATGGTCACTATCCCACAGACACGTTTCGTTGTGCCCGTTGCTAAGCGCTCTGGATCACTGTTTATGACGTAAGCGGAACACCTCTTGCCGTTCCATTCTCAGAGCTCCTGAGTTAAGTAATCTGCTACTCTTGGTGCGAATGCCAGAGAAAAACATTTCCAATGTGTCTGGCAGGGAGAAACTGAACCTGGAGAACACCTTTGTCAGGAGCTTGCACCTCCACCTTACACACACAGAGATTTGCATCACATCTAAATGGCCAAACTCTTTCTTAGAAAAGTTGAAAGCTGCTGTTAGAAGGCTGTGCTCCTTGTCAGATGGAAGCAGCAGCACGCACATAGGAGTTTGGCAAGCACTAAAGAGCCACAGAAGAGCGTGGTCTAGCAAAATGAAACAGGAAAAAGCATTTGCTGCATGTGCCCTTGTTGTCGCCTAACAACAGGTAGCAGCATAAACCAGATGCGGGTGAAGATCTTGCAGGCGACTTCTAACGTCAAATGAGCAAACGGGCTTACCACAGCTGCGGTCCTCTGGCAGTCTGAAAGCTTTGCGCACAAGCCGGATGCTAAGCGCCTTCCTTTGCCTTTTGGCAGTGCTCGTGCATTGCCAGCACTAGGCGGGAATGGTCACTATCCCACAGACACGTTTCGTTGTGCCTGTTGCTAAGCGCTCTGGAGCACTGTTTATGACGTAAGCGGAACACCTCTTGCCGTTCCATTCTCAGAGCTCCTGAGTTAATCAAACTGAGACTCTTGGTGCGAATTCCAGAGTAAGACATTTCCAATGTGTCTGGCAGGGAGAAACTGAACCTGGAGAACACCTTTGTCAGGAGCTTGCACCTCCACCTTACACACACAGAGATTTGCATCACATCTAAATGGCCAAACTATTTCTTAGACAAGTTGTAAGCTGCTGTTAGAAGGCTGTGCTCCTTGTCAGATGGAAGCAGCAGCACGCACATAGGAGTTTGGCAAGAACTAAAGAGCCACAGAAGAGCGTGGTCTAGCAAAATGAGGCAGGAAAAAGCATATCGCTACATGTGCCCTTGTTGTCGCCTAACAACAGGTAGCAGCATAAACCAGATGCGGGTGAAGATCTTGCAGGCGACTTCTAACGTCAAATGAGCAAACGGGCTTACCACAGCTGCGGTCCTCTGGCAGTCTGAAAGCTTTGCGCACAAGCCGGATGCTAAGCGCCTTCCTTTGCCTTTTGGCAGTGCTCGTGCATTGCCAGCACTAGGCGGGAATGGTCACTTACCCATAGACACGTTTCGTTGTGCCTGTTGCTAAGCGCTCTGGAGCACTGTTTATGACGTAAGCGGAACACCTCTTGCCGTTCCATTCTCAGAGCTCCTGAGTTAAGTAATCTGCTACTCTTGGTGCGAATGCCAGAGAAAAACATTTCCAATGTGTCTGGCAGGGAGAAACTGAACCTGGAGAACACCTTTGTCAGGAGCTTGCACCTCCACCTTACACACACAGAGATTTGCATCACATCTAAATGGCCAAACTCTTTCTTAGAAAAGTTGAAAGCTGCTGTTAGAAGGCTGTGCTCCTTGTCAGATGGAAGCAGCAGCACGCACATAGGAGTTTGGCAAGCACTAAAGAGCCACAGAAGAGCGTGGTCTAGCAAAATGAAACAGGAAAAAGCATTTGCTGCATGTGCCCTTGTTGTCGCCTAACAACAGGTAGCAGCATAAACCAGATGCGGGTGAAGATCTTGCAGGCGACTTCTAACGTCAAATGAGCAAACGGGCTTACCACAGCTGCGGTCCTCTGGCAGTCTGAAAGCTTTGCGCACAAGCCGGATGCTAAGCGCCTTCCTTTGCCTTTTGGCAGTGCTCGTGCATTGCCAGCACTAGGCGGGAATGGTCACTATCCCACAGACACGTTTCGTTGTGCCCGTTGCTAAGCGCTCTGGAGCACTGTTTATGACGTAAGCGGAACACCTCTTGCCGTTCCATTCTCAGAGCTCCTGAGTTAAGTAATCTGCTACTCTTGGTGCGAATGCCAGAGAAAAACATTTCCAATGTGTCTGGCAGGGAGAAACTGAACCTGGAGAACACCTTTGTCAGGAGCTTGCACCTCCACCTTACACACACAGAGATTTGCATCACATCTAAATGGCCAAACTCTTTCTTAGAAAAGTTGAAAGCTGCTGTTAGAAGGCTGTGCTCCTTGTCAGATGGAAGCAGCAGCACGCACATAGGAGTTTGGCAAGCACTAAAGAGCCACAGAAGAGCGTGGTCTAGCAAAATGAAACAGGAAAAAGCATTTGCTGCATGTGCCCTTGTTGTCGCCTAACAACAGGTAGCAGCATAAACCAGATGCGGGTGAAGATCTTGCAGGCGACTTCTAACGTCAAATGAGCAAACGGGCTTACCACAGCTGCGGTCCTCTGGCAGTCTGAAAGCTTTGCGCACAAGCCGGATGCTAAGCGCCTTCCTTTGCCTTTTGGCAGTGCTCGTGCATTGCCAGCACTAGGCGGGAATGGTCACTATCCCACAGACACGTTTCGTTGTGCCCGTTGCTAAGCGCTCTGGAGCACTGTTTATGACGTAAGCGGAACACCTCTTGCCGTTCCATTCTCAGAGCTCCTGAGTTAAGTAATCTGCGATTCTTGGTGCGAATAATAGAGGAAAACATTTCCAATGTGTCTGGCAAGGAGAAACTGAACCTGGAGAACACCTTTGTCAGGAGCTTGCACCTGCACCTTAGACACACACCGATTTGCATCACATCTAAATGGCCAAGCTCTTTCTTAGACAAGTTGAAAGCTGCTGTCAGAAGGCTGTGCTCCTTGTCAGATGGAAGCAGCAGCACGCACATAGGAGTTTGGCAAGAACTAAAGAGCCACAGAAGAGCGTGATCTAGCAAAATGAGGCAGGAAAAAGCATATCGCTACATGTGCCCTTGTTGTCGCCTAACAACAGGTAGCAGCATAAACCAGATGCGGGTGAAGATCTTGCAGGCGACTTCTAACGTCAAATGAGCAAACGGGCTTACCACAGCTGCGGTCCTCTGGCAGTCTGAAAGCTTTGCGCACAAGCCGGATGCTAAGCGCCTTCCTTTGCCTTTTGGCAGTGCTCGTGCATTGCCAGCACTAGGCGGGAATGGTCACTTACCCAGAGACACGTTTCGTTGTGCCCGTTGCTAAGCGCTCTGGAGCACTGTTTATGACGTAAGCGGAACACCTCTTGCCGTTCCATTCTCAGAGCTCCTGAGTTAAGTAATCTGCGATTCTTGGTGCGAATAATAGAGGAAAACATTTCCAATGTGTCTGGCAAGGAGAAACTGAACCTGGAGAACACCTTTGTCAGGAGCTTGCACCTGCACCTTAGACACACACAGATTTGCATCACATCTAAATGGCCAAGCTCTTTCTTAGACAAGTTGAAAGCTGCTGTCAGAAGGCTGTGCTCCTTGTCAGATGGAAGCAGCAGCACGCACATAGGAGTTTGGCAAGCACTAAAGAGCCACAGAAGAGCATGGCCCAGGGAAATGAGGCAGGAAAAACGCTACATGTGCCCTTGTTGTCGACTAACAACAGGTAGCAGCATAAACCAGATGCGGGTGAAGATCTTGCAGGTGACATCTAACGTCAAATGAGCAAACGGGTTTACCACAGCTGCGGTCCTCTGGCAGTCTGAAAGCTTTGCGCACAAGCCGGACGCTAAGCGCCTTCCTTTGCCTTTTGGCAGTGCTCGTGCATTGCCAGCACTAGGCGGGAATGGTCACTATCCCGCAGACACGTTTCGTTGTGCCCGTTGCTAAGCGCTCTGGATCACTGTTTATGACGTAAGCGGAACACCTCTTGCCGTTCCATTCTCAGAGCTCCTGAGTTAATCAAACTGAGACTCTTGGTGCGAATTCCAGAGTAAGACATTTCCAATGTGTCTGGCAGGGAGAAACTGAACCTGGAGAACACCTTTGTCAGGAGCTTGCACCTGCACCTTACACACACAGAGATTTGCATCACATCTAAATGGCCAAACTATTTCTTAGACAAGTTGTAAGCTGCTGTTAGAAGGCTGTGCTCCTTGTCAGATGGAAGCAGCAGCACGCACATAGGAGTTTGGCAAGAACTAAAGAGCCACAGAAGAGCGTGGTCTAGCAAAATGAGGCAGGAAAAAGCATATCGCTACATGTGCCCTTGTTGTCGCCTAACAACAGGTGGCAGCATAAACCAGATGCGGGTGAAGATCTTGCAGGCGACTTCTAACGTCAAATGAGCAAACGGGCTTACCACAGCTGCGGTCCTCTGGCAGTCTGAAAGCTTTGCGCACAAGCCGGATGCTAAGCGCCTTCCTTTGCCTTTTGGCAGTGCTCGTGCATTGCCAGCAGTAGGCGGGAATGGTCACTATCCCACAGACACGTTTCGTTGTGCCCGTTGCTAAGCGCTCTGGATCACTGTTTATGACGTAAGCGGAACACCTCTTGCCGTTCCATTCTCAGAGCTCCTGAGTTAAGTAATCTGCTACTCTTGGTGCGAATGCCAGAGAAAAACATTTCCAATGTGTCTGGCAGGGAGAAACTGAACCTGGAGAACACCTTTGTCAGGAGCTTGCACCTCCACCTTACACACACAGAGATTTGCATCACATCTAAATGGCCAAACTATTTCTTAGACAAGTTGTAAGCTGCTGTTAGAAGGCTGTGCTCCTTGTCAGATGGAAGCAGCAGCACGCACATAGGAGTTTGGCAAGCACTAAAGAGCCACAGAAGAGCGTGGTCTAGCAAAATGAAACAGGAAAAAGCATTTGCTGCATGTGCCCTTGTTGTCGCCTAACAACAGGTAGCAGCATAAACCAGATGCGGGTGAAGATCTTGCAGGCGACTTCTAACGTCAAATGAGCAAACGGGCTTACCACAGCTGCGGTCCTCTGGCAGTCTGAAAGCTTTGCGCACAAGCCGGATGCTAAGCGCCTTCCTTTGCCTTTTGGCAGTGCTCGTGCATTGCCAGCACTAGGCGGGAATGGTCACTATCCCACAGACACGTTTCGTTGTGCCCGTTGCTAAGCGCTCTGGATCACTGTTTATGACGTAAGCGGAACACCTCTTGCCGTTCCATTCTCAGAGCTCCTGAGTTAAGTAATCTGCGATTCTTGGTGCGAATAATAGAGGAAAACATTTCCAATGTGTCTGGCAAGGAGAAACTGAACCTGGAGAACACCTTTGTCAGGAGCTTGCACCTGCACCTTAGACACACACCGATTTGCATCACATCTAAATGGCCAAGCTCTTTCTTAGACAAGTTGAAAGCTGCTGTCAGAAGGCTGTGCTCCTTGTCAGATGGAAGCAGCAGCACGCACATAGGAGTTTGGCAAGAACTAAAGAGCCACAGAAGAGCGTGATCTAGCAAAATGAGGCAGGAAAAAGCATATCGCTACATGTGCCCTTGTTGTCGCCTAACAACAGGTAGCAGCATAAACCAGATGCGGGTGAAGATCTTGCAGGCGACTTCTAACGTCAAATGAGCAAACGGGCTTACCACAGCTGCGGTCCTCTGGCAGTCTGAAAGCTTTGCGCACAAGCCGGATGCTAAGCGCCTTCCTTTGCCTTTTGGCAGTGCTCGTGCATTGCCAGCACTAGGCGGGAATGGTCACTATCCCACAGACACGTTTCGTTGTGCCCGTTGCTAAGCGCTCTGGAGCACTGTTTATGACGTAAGCGGAACACCTCTTGCCGTTCCATTCTCAGAGCTCCTGAGTTAAGTAATCTGCGATTCTTGGTGCGAATAATAGAGGAAAACATTTCCAATGTGTCTGGCAAGGAGAAACTGAACCTGGAGAACACCTTTGTCAGGAGCTTGCACCTGCACCTTAGACACACACAGATTTGCATCACATCTAAAGGGCCAAGCTCTTTCTTAGACAAGTTGAAAGCTGCTGTCAGAAGGCTGTGCTCCTTGTCAGATGGAAGCAGCAGCACGCACATAGGAGTTTGGCAAGCACTAAAGAGCCACAGAAGAGCATGGCCCAGGGAAATGAGGCAGGAAAAACGCTACATGTGCCCTTGTTGTCGCCTAACAACAGGTAGCAGCATAAACCAGATGCGGGTGATGATCTTGCAGGCGACATCTAACGTCAAATGAGCAAACAGGCTTACCACAGCTGCGGTCCTCTGGCAGTCTGAAAGCTTTGCGCACAAGCCGAACGCTAAGCGCCTTCCTTTGCCTTTTGGCAGTGCTCGTGCATTGCCAGCACTAGGCGGGAATGGTCACTATCCCGCAGACACGTTTCGTTGTGCCCGTTGCTAAGCGCTCTGGATCACTGTTTATGACGTAAGCGGAACACCTCTTGCCGTTCCATTCTCAGAGCTCCTGAGTTAATCAAACTGAGACTCTTGGTGCGAATTCCAGAGTAAGACATTTCCAATGTGTCTGGCAGGGAGAAACTGAACCTGGAGAACACCTTTGTCAGGAGCTTGCACCTCCACCTTACACACACAGAGATTTGCATCACATCTAAATGGCCAAACTCTTTCTTAGAAAAGTTGAAAGCTGCTGTTAGAAGGCTGTGCTCCTTGTCAGATGGAAGCAGCAGCACGCACATAGGAGTTTGGCAAGCACTAAAGAGCCACAGAAGAGCGTGGTCTAGCAAAATGAAACAGGAAAAAGCATTTGCTGCATGTGCCCTTGTTGTCGCCTAACAACAGGTAGCAGCATAAACCAGATGCGGGTGAAGATCTTGCAGGCGACTTCTAACGTCAAATGAGCAAACGGGCTTACCACAGCTGCGGTCCTCTGGCAGTCTGAAAGCTTTGCGCACAAGCCGGATGCTAAGCGCCTTCCTTTGCCTTTTGGCAGTGCTCGTGCATTGCCAGCACTAGGCGGGAATGGTCACTATCCCACAGACACGTTTCGTTGTGCCCGTTGCTAAGCGCTCTGGAGCACTGTTTATGACGTAAGCGGAACACCTCTTGCCGTTCCATTCTCAGAGCTCCTGAGTTAAGTAATCTGCGATTCTTGGTGCGAATAATAGAGGAAAACATTTCCAATGTGTCTGGCAAGGAGAAACTGAACCTGGAGAACACCTTTGTCAGGAGCTTGCACCTGCACCTTAGACACACACAGATTTGCATCACATCTAAATGGCCAAGCTCTTTCTTAGACAAGTTGAAAGCTGCTGTCAGAAGGCTGTGCTCCTTGTCAGATGGAAGCAGCAGCACGCACATAGGAGTTTGGCAAGCACTAAAGAGCCACAGAAGAGCGTGGTCTAGCAAAATGAAACAGGAAAAAGCATTTGCTGCATGTGCCCTTGTTGTCGCCTAACAACAGGTAGCAGCATAAACCAGATGCGGGTGAAGATCTTGCAGGCGACTTCTAACGTCAAATGAGCAAACGGGCTTACCACAGCTGCGGTCCTCTGGCAGTCTGAAAGCTTTGCGCACAAGCCGGATGCTAAGCGCCTTCCTTTGCCTTTTGGCAGTGCTCGTGCATTGCCAGCACTAGGCGGGAATGGTCACTATCCCACAGACACGTTTCGTTGTGCCCGTTGCTAAGCGCTCTGGAGCACTGTTTATGACGTAAGCGGAACACCTCTTGCCGTTCCATTCTCAGAGCTCCTGAGTTAAGTAATCTGCGATTCTTGGTGCGAATAATAGAGGAAAACATTTCCAATGTGTCTGGCAGGGAGAAACTGAACCTGGAGAACACCTTTGTCAGGAGCTTGCACCTCCACCTTACACACACAGAGATTTGCATCACATCTAAATGGCCAAACTCTTTCTTAGACAAGTTGAAAGCTGCTGTTAGAAGGCTGTGCTCCTTGTCAGATGGAAGCAGCAGCACGCACATAGGAGTTTGGCAAGCACGAAAGAGCCACAGAAGAGCGTGGTCTAGCAAAATGAAACAGGAAAAAGCATTTGCTGCAAGTGCCCTTGTTGTCGCCTAACAACAGGTAGCAGCATAAACCAGATGCGGGTGAAGATCTTGCAGGCGACTTCTAACGTCAAATGAGCAAACGGGCTTACCACAGCTGCGGTCCTCTGGCAGTCTGAAAGCTTTGCGCACAAGCCGGATGCTAAGCGCCTTCCTTTGCCTTTTGGCAGTGCTCGTGCATTGCCAGCACTAGGCGGGAATGGTCACTATCCCACAGACACGTTTCGTTGTGCCCGTTGCTAAGCGCTCTGGAGCACTGTTTATGACGTAAGCGGAACACCTCTTGCCGTTCCATTCTCAGAGCTCCTGAGTTAAGTAATCTGCGATTCTTAATGCGAATAATAGAGGAAAACATTTCCAATGTGTCTGGCAAGGAGAAACTGAACCTGGAGAACACCTTTGTCAGGAGCTTGCACCTGCACCTTAGACACACACCGATTTGCATCACATCTAAATGGCCAAGCTCTTTCTTAGACAAGTTGAAAGCTGCTGTCAGAAGGCTGTGCTCCTTGTCAGATGGAAGCAGCAGCACGCACATAGGAGTTTGGCAAGAACTAAAGAGCCACAGAAGAGCATGGCCCAGGGAAATGAGGCAGGAAAAACGCTACATGTGCCCTTGTTGTCGACTAACAACAGGTAGCAGCATAAACCAGATGCGGGTGAAGATCTTGCAGGTGACATCTAACGTCAAATGAGCAAACGGGTTTACCACAGCTGCGGTCCTCTGGCAGTCTGAAAGCTTTGCGCACAAGCCGGACGCTAAGCGCCTTCCTTTGCCTTTTGGCAGTGCTCGTGCATTGCCAGCACTAGGCGGGAATGGTCACTATCCCGCAGACACGTTTCGTTGTGCCCGTTGCTAAGCGCTCTGGATCACTGTTTATGACGTAAGCGGAACACCTCTTGCCGTTCCATTCTCAGAGCTCCTGAGTTAATCAAACTGAGACTCTTGGTGCGAATTCCAGAGTAAGACATTTCCAATGTGTCTGGCAGGGAGAAACTGAACCTGGAGAACACCTTTGTCAGGAGCTTGCACCTCCACCTTACACACACAGAGATTTGCATCACATCTAAATGGCCAAACTATTTCTTAGACAAGTTGTAAGCTGCTGTTAGAAGGCTGTGCTCCTTGTCAGATGGAAGCAGCAGCACGCACATAGGAGTTTGGCAAGAACTAAAGAGCCACAGAAGAGCGTGGTCTAGCAAAATGAGGCAGGAAAAAGCATATCGCTACATGTGCCCTTGTTGTCGCCTAACAACAGGTAGCAGCATAAACCAGATGCGGGTGAAGATCTTGCAGGCGACTTCTAACGTCAAATGAGCAAACGGGCTTACCACAGCTGCGGTCCTCTGGCAGTCTGAAAGCTTTGCGCACAAGCCGGATGCTAAGCGCCTTCCTTTGCCTTTTGGCAGTGCTCGTGCATTGCCAGCAGTAGGCGGGAATGGTCACTTACCCATAGACACGTTTCGTTGTGCCTGTTGCTAAGCGCTCTGGAGCACTGTTTATGACGTAAGCGGAACACCTCTTGCCGTTCCATTCTCAGAGCTCCTGAGTTAAGTAATCTGCTACTCTTGGTGCGAATGCCAGAGAAAAACATTTCCAATGTGTCTGGCAGGGAGAAACTGAACCTGGAGAACACCTTTGTCAGGAGCTTGCACCTCCACCTTACACACACAGAGATTTGCATCACATCTAAATGGCCAAACTCTTTCTTAGAAAAGTTGAAAGCTGCTGTTAGAAGGCTGTGCTCCTTGTCAGATGGAAGCAGCAGCACGCACATAGGAGTTTGGCAAGCACTAAAGAGCCACAGAAGAGCGTGGTCTAGCAAAATGAAACAGGAAAAAGCATTTGCTGCATGTGCCCTTGTTGTCGCCTAACAACAGGTAGCAGCATAAACCAGATGCGGGTGAAGATCTTGCAGGCGACTTCTAACGTCAAATGAGCAAACGGGCTTACCACAGCTGCGGTCCTCTGGCAGTCTGAAAGCTTTGCGCACAAGCCGGATGCTAAGCGCCTTCCTTTGCCTTTTGGCAGTGCTCGTGCATTGCCAGCACTAGGCGGGAATGGTCACTTACCCAGAGACACGTTTCGTTGTGCCCGTTGCTAAGCGCTCTGGAGCACTGTTTATGACGTAAGCGGAACACCTCTTGCCGTTCCATTCTCAGAGCTCCTGAGTTAAGTAATCTGCTACTCTTGGTGCGAATGCCAGAGAAAAACATTTCCAATGTGTCTGGCAGGGAGAAACTGAACCTGGAGAACACCTTTGTCAGGAGCTTGCACCTCCACCTTACACACACAGAGATTTGCATCACATCTAAATGGCCAAACTCTTTCTTAGAAAAGTTGAAAGCTGCTGTTAGAAGGCTGTGCTCCTTGTCAGATGGAAGCAGCAGCACGCACATAGGAGTTTGGCAAGCACTAAAGAGCCACAGAAGAGCGTGGTCTAGCAAAATGAAACAGGAAAAAGCATTTGCTGCATGTGCCCTTGTTGTCGCCTAACAACAGGTAGCAGCATAAACCAGATGCGGGTGAAGATCTTGCAGGCGACTTCTAACGTCAAATGAGCAAACGGGCTTACCACAGCTGCGGTCCTCTGGCAGTCTGAAAGCTTTGCGCACAAGCCGGATGCTAAGCGCCTTCCTTTGCCTTTTGGCAGTGCTCGTGCATTGCCAGCACTAGGCGGGAATGGTCACTATCCCACAGACACGTTTCGTTGTGCCCGTTGCTAAGCGCTCTGGAGCACTGTTTATGACGTAAGCGGAACACCTCTTGCCGTTCCATTCTCAGAGCTCCTGAGTTAAGTAATCTGCGATTCTTGGTGCGAATAATAGAGGAAAACATTTCCAATGTGTCTGGCAGGGAGAAACTGAACCTGGAGAACACCTTTGTCAGGAGCTTGCACCTGCACCTTAGACACACACAGATTTGCATCACATCTAAATGGCCAAGCTCTTTCTTAGACAAGTTGAAAGCTGCTGTCAGAAGGCTGTGCTCCTTGTCAGATGGAAGCAGCAGCACGCACATAGGAGTTTGGCAAGCACTAAAGAGCCACAGAAGAGCATGGCCCAGGGAAATGAGGCAGGAAAAACGCTACATGTGCCCTTGTTGTCGCCTAACAACAGGTAGCAGCATAAACCAGATGCGGGTGAAGATCTTGCAGGTGACATCTAACGTCAAATGAGCAAACGGGTTTACCACAGCTGCGGTCCTCTGGCAGTCTGAAAGCTTTGCGCACAAGCCGGACGCTAAGCGCCTTCCTTTGCCTTTTGGCAGTGCTCGTGCATTGCCAGCACTAGGCGGGAATGGTCACTATCCCGCAGACACGTTTCGTTGTGCCCGTTGCTAAGCGCTCTGGATCACTGTTTATGACGTAAGCGGAACACCTCTTGCCGTTCCATTCTCAGAGCTCCTGAGTTAATCAAACTGAGACTCTTGGTGCGAATTCCAGAGTAAGACATTTCCAATGTGTCTGGCAGGGAGAAACTGAACCTGGAGAACACCTTTGTCAGGAGCTTGCACCTCCACCTTACACACACAGAGATTTGCATCACATCTAAATGGCCAAACTATTTCTTAGACAAGTTGTAAGCTGCTGTTAGAAGGCTGTGCTCCTTGTCAGATGGAAGCAGCAGCACGCACATAGGAGTTTGGCAAGAACTAAAGAGCCACAGAAGAGCGTGGTCTAGCAAAATGAGGCAGGAAAAAGCATATCGCTACATGTGCCCTTGTTGTCGCCTAACAACAGGTAGCAGCATAAACCAGATGCGGGTGAAGATCTTGCAGGCGACTTCTAACGTCAAATGAGCAAACGGGCTTACCACAGCTGCGGTCCTCTGGCAGTCTGAAAGCTTTGCGCACAAGCCGGATGCTAAGCGCCTTCCTTTGCCTTTTGGCAGTGCTCGTGCATTGCCAGCACTAGGCGGGAATGGTCACTATCCCACAGACACGTTTCGTTGTGCCCGTTGCTAAGCGCTCTGGATCACTGTTTATGACGTAAGCGGAACACCTCTTGCCGTTCCATTCTCAGAGCTCCTGAGTTAAGTAATCTGCTACTCTTGGTGCGAATGCCAGAGAAAAACATTTCCAATGTGTCTGGCAGGGAGAAACTGAACCTGGAGAACACCTTTGTCAGGAGCTTGCACCTCCACCTTACACACACAGAGATTTGCATCACATCTAAATGGCCAAACTCTTTCTTAGAAAAGTTGAAAGCTGCTGTTAGAAGGCTGTGCTCCTTGTCAGATGGAAGCAGCAGCACGCACATAGGAGTTTGGCAAGCACTAAAGAGCCACAGAAGAGCGTGGTCTAGCAAAATGAAACAGGAAAAAGCATTTGCTGCATGTGCCCTTGTTGTCGCCTAACAACAGGTAGCAGCATAAACCAGATGCGGGTGAAGATCTTGCAGGCGACTTCTAACGTCAAATGAGCAAACGGGCTTACCACAGCTGCGGTCCTCTGGCAGTCTGAAAGCTTTGCGCACAAGCCGGATGCTAAGCGCCTTCCTTTGCCTTTTGGCAGTGCTCGTGCATTGCCAGCACTAGGCGGGAATGGTCACTATCCCACAGACACGTTTCGTTGTGCCTGTTGCTAAGCGCTCTGGAGCACTGTTTATGACGTAAGCGGAACACCTCTTGCCGTTCCATTCTCAGAGCTCCTGAGTTAATCAAACTGAGACTCTTGGTGCGAATTCCAGAGTAAGACACTTCCAATGTGTCTGGCAGGGAGAAACTGAACCTGGAGAACACCTTTGTCAGGAGCTTGCACCTCCACCTTACACACACAGAGATTTGCATCACATCTAAATGGCCAAACTATTTCTTAGACAAGTTGTAAGCTGCTGTTAGAAGGCTGTGCTCCTTGTCAGATGGAAGCAGCAGCACGCACATAGGAGTTTGGCAAGAACTAAAGAGCCACAGAAGAGCGTGGTCTAGCAAAATGAGGCAGGAAAAAGCATATCGCTACATGTGCCCTTGTTGTCGCCTAACAACAGGTAGCAGCATAAACCAGATGCGGGTGAAGATCTTGCAGGCGACTTCTAACGTCAAATGAGCAAACGGGCTTACCACAGCTGCGGTCCTCTGGCAGTCTGAAAGCTTTGCGCACAAGCCGGATGCTAAGCGCCTTCCTTTGCCTTTTGGCAGTGCTCGTGCATTGCCAGCACTAGGCGGGAATGGTCACTTACCCATAGACACGTTTCGTTGTGCCTGTTGCTAAGCGCTCTGGAGCACTGTTTATGACGTAAGCGGAACACCTCTTGCCGTTCCATTCTCAGAGCTCCTGAGTTAAGTAATCTGCTACTCTTGGTGCGAATGCCAGAGAAAAACATTTCCAATGTGTCTGGCAGGGAGAAACTGAACCTGGAGAACACCTTTGTCAGGAGCTTGCACCTCCACCTTACACACACAGAGATTTGCATCACATCTAAATGGCCAAACTCTTTCTTAGAAAAGTTGAAAGCTGCTGTTAGAAGGCTGTGCTCCTTGTCAGATGGAAGCAGCAGCACGCACATAGGAGTTTGGCAAGCACTAAAGAGCCACAGAAGAGCGTGGTCTAGCAAAATGAAACAGGAAAAAGCATTTGCTGCATGTGCCCTTGTTGTCGCCTAACAACAGGTAGCAGCATAAACCAGATGCGGGTGAAGATCTTGCAGGCGACTTCTAACGTCAAATGAGCAAACGGGCTTACCACAGCTGCGGTCCTCTGGCAGTCTGAAAGCTTTGCGCACAAGCCGGATGCTAAGCGCCTTCCTTTGCCTTTTGGCAGTGCTCGTGCATTGCCAGCACTAGGCGGGAATGGTCACTATCCCACAGACACGTTTCGTTGTGCCCGTTGCTAAGCGCTCTGGAGCACTGTTTATGACGTAAGCGGAACACCTCTTGCCGTTCCATTCTCAGAGCTCCTGAGTTAAGTAATCTGCTACTCTTGGTGCGAATGCCAGAGAAAAACATTTCCAATGTGTCTGGCAGGGAGAAACTGAACCTGGAGAACACCTTTGTCAGGAGCTTGCACCTCCACCTTACACACACAGAGATTTGCATCACATCTAAATGGCCAAACTCTTTCTTAGAAAAGTTGAAAGCTGCTGTTAGAAGGCTGTGCTCCTTGTCAGATGGAAGCAGCAGCACGCACATAGGAGTTTGGCAAGCACTAAAGAGCCACAGAAGAGCGTGGTCTAGCAAAATGAAACAGGAAAAAGCATTTGCTGCATGTGCCCTTGTTGTCGCCTAACAACAGGTAGCAGCATAAACCAGATGCGGGTGAAGATCTTGCAGGCGACTTCTAACGTCAAATGAGCAAACGGGCTTACCACAGCTGCGGTCCTCTGGCAGTCTGAAAGCTTTGCGCACAAGCCGGATGCTAAGCGCCTTCCTTTGCCTTTTGGCAGTGCTCGTGCATTGCCAGCACTAGGCGGGAATGGTCACTATCCCACAGACACGTTTCGTTGTGCCCGTTGCTAAGCGCTCTGGAGCACTGTTTATGACGTAAGCGGAACACCTCTTGCCGTTCCATTCTCAGAGCTCCTGAGTTAAGTAATCTGCGATTCTTGGTGCGAATAATAGAGGAAAACATTTCCAATGTGTCTGGCAGGGAGAAACTGAACCTGGAGAACACCTTTGTCAGGAGCTTGCACCTGCACCTTAGACACACACAGATTTGCATCACATCTAAATGGCCAAGCTCTTTCTTAGACAAGTTGAAAGCTGCTGTCAGAAGGCTGTGCTCCTTGTCAGATGGAAGCAGCAGCACGCACATAGGAGTTTGGCAAGCACTAAAGAGCCACAGAAGAGCATGGCCCAGGGAAATGAGGCAGGAAAAACGCTACATGTGCCCTTGTTGTCGACTAACAACAGGTAGCAGCATAAACCAGATGCGGGTGAAGATCTTGCAGGTGACATCTAACGTCAAATGAGCAAACGGGTTTACCACAGCTGCGGTCCTCTGGCAGTCTGAAAGCTTTGCGCACAAGCCGGACGCTAAGCGCCTTCCTTTGCCTTTTGGCAGTGCTCGTGCATTGCCAGCACTAGGCGGGAATGGTCACTATCCCACAGACACGTTTCGTTGTGCCCGTTGCTAAGCGCTCTGGATCACTGTTTATGACGTAAGCGGAACACCTCTTGCCGTTCCATTCTCAGAGCTCCTGAGTTAATCAAACTGAGACTCTTGGTGCGAATTCCAGAGTAAGACATTTCCAATGTGTCTGGCAGGGAGAAACTGAACCTGGAGAACACCTTTGTCAGGAGCTTGCACCTCCACCTTACACACACAGAGATTTGCATCACATCTAAATGGCCAAACTATTTCTTAGACAAGTTGTAAGCTGCTGTTAGAAGGCTGTGCTCCTTGTCAGATGGAAGCAGCAGCACGCACATAGGAGTTTGGCAAGAACTAAAGAGCCACAGAAGAGCGTGGTCTAGCAAAATGAGGCAGGAAAAAGCATATCGCTACATGTGCCCTTGTTGTCGCCTAACAACAGGTAGCAGCATAAACCAGATGCGGGTGAAGATCTTGCAGGCGACTTCTAACGTCAAATGAGCAAACGGGCTTACCACAGCTGCGGTCCTCTGGCAGTCTGAAAGCTTTGCGCACAAGCCGGATGCTAAGCGCCTTCCTTTGCCTTTTGGCAGTGCTCGTGCATTGCCAGCACTAGGCGGGAATGGTCACTATCCCACAGACACGTTTCGTTGTGCCCGTTGCTAAGCGCTCTGGAGCACTGTTTATGACGTAAGCGGAACACCTCTTGCCGTTCCATTCTCAGAGCTCCTGAGTTAAGTAATCTGCTACTCTTGGTGCGAATGCCAGAGAAAAACATTTCCAATGTGTCTGGCAGGGAGAAACTGAACCTGGAGAACACCTTTGTCAGGAGCTTGCACCTCCACCTTACACACACAGAGATTTGCATCACATCTAAATGGCCAAACTCTTTCTTAGAAAAGTTGAAAGCTGCTGTTAGAAGGCTGTGCTCCTTGTCAGATGGAAGCAGCAGCACGCACATAGGAGTTTGGCAAGCACTAAAGAGCCACAGAAGAGCGTGGTCTAGCAAAATGAAACAGGAAAAAGCATTTGCTGCATGTGCCCTTGTTGTCGCCTAACAACAGGTAGCAGCATAAACCAGATGCGGGTGAAGATCTTGCAGGCGACTTCTAACGTCAAATGAGCAAACGGGCTTACCACAGCTGCGGTCCTCTGGCAGTCTGAAAGCTTTGCGCACAAGCCGGATGCTAAGCGCCTTCCTTTGCCTTTTGGCAGTGCTCGTGCATTGCCAGCACTAGGCGGGAATGGTCACTATCCCACAGACACGTTTCGTTGTGCCCGTTGCTAAGCGCTCTGGAGCACTGTTTATGACGTAAGCGGAACACCTCTTGCCGTTCCATTCTCAGAGCTCCTGAGTTAAGTAATCTGCGATTCTTGGTGCGAATAATAGAGGAAAACATTTCCAATGTGTCTGGCAAGGAGAAACTGAACCTGGAGAACACCTTTGTCAGGAGCTTGCACCTGCACCTTAGACACACACCGATTTGCATCACATCTAAATGGCCAAGCTCTTTCTTAGACAAGTTGAAAGCTGCTGTCAGAAGGCTGTGCTCCTTGTCAGATGGAAGCAGCAGCACGCACATAGGAGTTTGGCAAGCACTAAAGAGCCACAGAAGAGCATGGCCCAGGGAAATGAGGCAGGAAAAACGCTACATGTGCCCTTGTTGTCGACTAACAACAGGTAGCAGCATAAACCAGATGCGGGTGAAGATCTTGCAGGTGACATCTAACGTCAAATGAGCAAACGGGTTTACCACAGCTGCGGTCCTCTGGCAGTCTGAAAGCTTTGCGCACAAGCCGGACGCTAAGCGCCTTCCTTTGCCTTTTGGCAGTGCTCGTGCATTGCCAGCACTAGGCGGGAATGGTCACTATCCCGCAGACACGTTTCGTTGTGCCCGTTGCTAAGCGCTCTGGATCACTGTTTATGACGTAAGCGGAACACCTCTTGCCGTTCCATTCTCAGAGCTCCTGAGTTAATCAAACTGAGACTCTTGGTGCGAATTCCAGAGTAAGACATTTCCAATGTGTCTGGCAGGGAGAAACTGAACCTGGAGAACACCTTTGTCAGGAGCTTGCACCTCCACCTTACACACACAGAGATTTGCATCACATCTGAATGGCCAAACTATTTCTTAGACAAGTTGTAAGCTGCTGTTAGAAGGCTGTGCTCCTTGTCAGATGGAAGCAGCAGCACGCACATAGGAGTTTGGCAAGCACTAAAGAGCCACAGAAGAGCATGGCCCAGGGAAATGAGGCAGGAAAAACGCTACATGTGCCCTTGTTGTCGACTAACAACAGGTAGCAGCATAAACCAGATGCGGGTGAAGATCTTGCAGGTGACATCTAACGTCAAATGAGCAAACGGGTTTACCACAGCTGCGGTCCTCTGGCAGTCTGAAAGCTTTGCGCACAAGCCGGACGCTAAGCGCCTTCCTTTGCCTTTTGGCAGTGCTCGTGCATTGCCAGCACTAGGCGGGAATGGTCACTATCCCGCAGACACGTTTCGTTGTGCCCGTTGCTAAGCGCTCTGGATCACTGTTTATGACGTAAGCAGAACACCTCTTGCCGTTCCATTCTCAGAGCTCCTGAGTTAATCAAACTGAGACTCTTGGTGCGAATTCCAGAGTAAGACATTTCCAATGTGTCTGGCAGGGAGAAACTGAACCTGGAGAACACCTTTGTCAGGAGCTTGCACCTCCACCTTACACACACAGAGATTTGCATCACATCTGAATGGCCAAACTATTTCTTAGACAAGTTGTAAGCTGCTGTTAGAAGGCTGTGCTCCTTGTCAGATGGAAGCAGCAGCACGCACATAGGAGTTTGGCAAGAACTAAAGAGCCACAGAAGAGCGTGGTCTAGCAAAATGAGGCAGGAAAAAGCATATCGCTACATGTGCCCTTGTTGTCGCCTAACAACAGGTAGCAGCATAAACCAGATGCGGGTGAAGATCTTGCAGGCGACTTCTAACGTCAAATGAGCAAACGGGCTTACCACAGCTGCGGTCCTCTGGCAGTCTGAAAGCTTTGCGCACAAGCCGGATGCTAAGCGCCTTCCTTTGCCTTTTGGCAGTGCTCGTGCATTGCCAGCACTAGGCGGGAATGGTCACTATCCCACAGACACGTTTCGTTGTGCCCGTTGCTAAGCGCTCTGGATCACTGTTTATGACGTAAGCGGAACACCTCTTGCCGTTCCATTCTCAGAGCTCCTGAGTTAAGTAATCTGCTACTCTTGGTGCGAATGCCAGAGAAAAACATTTCCAATGTGTCTGGCAGGGAGAAACTGAACCTGGAGAACACCTTTGTCAGGAGCTTGCACCTGCACCTTAGACACACACAGATTTGCATCACATCTAAAGGGCCAAGCTCTTTCTTAGACAAGTTGAAAGCTGCTGTCAGAAGGCTGTGCTCCTTGTCAGATGGAAGCAGCAGCACGCACATAGGAGTTTGGAAAGCACTAAAGAGCCACAGAAGAGCATGGCCCAGGGAAATGAGGCAGGAAAAACGCTACATGTGCCCTTGTTGTCGCCTAACAACAGGTAGCAGCATAAACCAGATGCGGGTGAAGATCTTGCAGGCGACATCTAACGTCAAATGAGCAAACGGGCTTACCACAGCTGCGGTCCTCTGGCAGTCTGAAAGCTTTGCGCACAAGCCGGATGCTAAGCACCTTCCTTTGCCTTTTGGCAGTGCTCGTGCATTGCCAGCAGTAGGCGGGAATGGTCACTATCCCGCAGACACGTTTCGTTGTGCCCGTTGCTAAGCGCTCTGGATCACTGTTTATGACGTAAGCGGAACACCTCTTGCCGTTCCATTCTCAGAGCTCCTGAGTTAAGTAATCTGCGACTCTTGGTGCGAATGCCAGAGGAAAACATTTCCAATGTGTCTGGCAAGGAGAAACTGAACCTGGAGAACACCTTTGTCAGGAGCTTGCACCTCCACCTTACACACACAGAGATTTGCATCACATCTAAATGGCCAAACTCTTTCTTAGAAAAGTTGAAAGCTGCTGTTAGAAGGCTGTGCTCCTTGTCAGATGGAAGCAGCAGCACGCACATAGGAGTTTGGCAAGCACTAAAGAGCCACAGAAGAGCGTGGTCTAGCAAAATGAAACAGGAAAAAGCATTTGCTGCATGTGCCCTTGTTGTCGCCTAACAACAGGTAGCAGCATAAACCAGATGCGGGTGAAGATCTTGCAGGCGACTTCTAACGTCAAATGAGCAAACGGGCTTACCACAGCTGCGGTCCTCTGGCAGTCTGAAAGCTTTGCGCACAAGCCGGATGCTAAGCGCCTTCCTTTGCCTTTTGGCAGTGCTCGTGCATTGCCAGCACTAGGCGGGAATGGTCACTATCCCACAGACACGTTTCGTTGTGCCCGTTGCTAAGCGCTCTGGAGCACTGTTTATGACGTAAGCGGAACACCTCTTGCCGTTCCATTCTCAGAGCTCCTGAGTTAAGTAATCTGCGATTCTTGGTGCGAATAATAGAGGAAAACATTTCCAATGTGTCTGGCAAGGAGAAACTGAACCTGGAGAACACCTTTGTCAGGAGCTTGCACCTGCACCTTAGACACACACAGATTTGCATCACATCTAAATGGCCAAGCTTTTTCTTAGACAAGTTGAAAGCTGCTGTCAGAAGGCTGTGCTCCTTGTCAGATGGAAGCAGCAGCACGCACATAGGAGTTTGGCAAGCACTAAAGAGCCACAGAAGAGCATGGCCCAGGGAAATGAGGCAGGAAAAACGCTACATGTGACCTTGTTGTCGACTAACAACAGGTAGCAGCATAAACCAGATGCGGGTGAAGATCTTGCAGGTGACATCTAACGTCAAATGAGCAAACGGGTTTACCACAGCTGCGGTCCTCTGGCAGTCTGAAAGCTTTGCGCACAAGCCGGACGCTAAGCGCCTTCCTTTGCCTTTTGGCAGTGCTCGTGCATTGCCAGCACTAGGCGGGAATGGTCACTATCCCGCAGACACGTTTCGTTGTGCCCGTTGCTAAGCGCTCTGGAGCACTGTTTATGACGTAAGCGGAACACCTCTTGCCGTTCCATTCTCAGAGCTCCTGAGTTAATCAAACTGAGACTCTTGGTGCGAATGCCAGAGAAAAACATTTCCAATGTGTCTGGCAGGGAGAAACTGAACCTGGAGAACACCTTTGTCAGGAGCTTGCACCTCCACCTTACACACACACAGATTTGCATCACATCTAAATGGCCAAACTCTTTCTTAGAAAAGTTGAAAGCTGCTGTTAGAAGGCTGTGCTCCTTGTCAGATGGAAGCAGCAGCACACACATAGGAGTTTGGCAAGCACTAAAGAGCCACAGAAGAGCGTGGTCTAGCAAAATGAAACAGGAAAAAGCATTTGCTGCATGTGCCCTTGTTGTCGCCTAACAACAGGTAGCAGCATAAACCAGATGCGGGTGAAGATCTTGCAGGCGACTTCTAACGTCAAATGAGCAAAGGGGCTTACCACAGCTGCGGTCCTCTGGCAGTCTGAAAGCTTTGCGCACAAGCCGGATGCTAAGCGCCTTCCTTTGCCTTTTGGCAGTGCTCGTGCATTGCCAGCACTAGGCGGGAATGGTCACTATCCCACAGACACGTTTCGTTGTGCCCGTTGCTAAGCGCTCTGGAGCACTGTTTATGACGTAAGCGGAACACCTCTTGCCGTTCCATTCTCAGATCTCCTGAGTTAAGTAATCTGCGATTCTTGGTGCGAATAATAGAGGAAAACATTTCCAATGTGTCTGGCAAGGAGAAACTGAACCTGGAGAACACCTTTGTCAGGAGCTTGCACCTGCACCTTAGACACACACCGATTTGCATCACATCTAAATGGCCAAGCTCTTTCTTAGACAAGTTGAAAGCTGCTGTCAGAAGGCTGTGCTCCTTGTCAGATGGAAGCAGCAGCACGCACATAGGAGTTTGGCAAGAACTAAAGAGCCACAGAAGAGCGTGATCTAGCAAAATGAGGCAGGAAAAAGCATATCGCTACATGTGCCCTTGTTGTCGCCTAACAACAGGTGGCAGCATAAACCAGATGCGGGTGAAGATCTTGCAGGCGACTTCTAACGTCAAATGAGCAAACGGGCTTACCACAGCTGCGGTCCTCTGGCAGTCTGAAAGCTTTGCGCACAAGCCGGATGCTAAGCGCCTTCCTTTGCCTTTTGGCAGTGCTCGTGCATTGCCAGCACTAGGCGGGAATGGTCACTTACCCAGAGACACGTTTCGTTGTGCCCGTTGCTAAGCGCTCTGGAGCACTGTTTATGACGTAAGCGGAACACCTCTTGCCGTTCCATTCTCAGAGCTCCTGAGTTAATCAAACTGAGACTCTTGGTGCGAATGCCAGAGGAAAACATTTCCAATGTGTCTGGCAAGGAGAAACTGAACCTGGAGAACACCTTTGTCAGGAGCTTGCACCTCCACCTTACACACACAGAGATTTGCATCACATCTAAATGGCCAAACTATTTCTTAGACAAGTTGAAAGCTGCTGTTAAAAGGCTGTGCTCCTTGTCAGATGGAAGCAGCAGCACGCACATAGGAGTTTGGCAAGAACTAAAGAGCCACAGAAGAGCGTGGTCTAGCAAAATGAGGCAGGAAAAAGCATATCGCTACATGTGCCCTTGTCGCCTAACAACAGGTAGCAGCATAAACCAGATGCGGGTGAAGATCTTGCAGGCGACTTCTAACGTCAAATGAGCAAACGGGCTTACCACAGCTGCGGTCCTCTGGCAGTCTGAAAGCTTTGTGCACAAGCCGGATGCTAAGCGCCTTCCTTTGCCTTTTGGCAGTGCTCGTGCATTGCCAGCACTAGGCGGGAATGGTCACTATCCCACAGACACGTTTCGTTGTGCCCGTTGCTAAGCGCTCTGGAGCACTGTTTATGACGTAAGCGGAACACCTCTTGCCGTTCCATTCTCAGAGCTCCTGAGTTAAGTAATCTGCTACTCTTGGTGCGAATGCCAGAGAAAAACATTTCCAATGTGTCTGGCAGGGAGAAACTGAACCTGGAGAACACCTTTGTCAGGAGCTTGCACCTCCACCTTACACACACAGAGATTTGCATCACATCTAAATGGCCAAACTCTTTCTTAGAAAAGTTGAAAGCTGCTGTTAGAAGGCTGTGCTCCTTGTCAGATGGAAGCAGCAGCACGCACATAGGAGTTTGGCAAGCACTAAAGAGCCACAGAAGAGCGTGGTCTAGCAAAATGAAACAGGAAAAAGCATTTGCTGCATGTGCCCTTGTTGTCGCCTAACAACAGGTAGCAGCATAAACCAGATGCGGGTGAAGATCTTGCAGGCGACTTCTAACGTCAAATGAGCAAACGGGCTTACCACAGCTGCGGTCCTCTGGCAGTCTGAAAGCTTTGCGCACAAGCCGGATGCCAAGCGCCTTCCTTTGCCTTTTGGCAGTGCTCGTGCATTGCCAGCACTAGGCGGGAATGGTCACTATCCCACAGACACGTTTCGTTGTGCCCGTTGCTAAGCGCTCTGGAGCACTGTTTATGACGTAAGCGGAACACCTCTTGCCGTTCCATTCTCAGAGCTCCTGAGTTAAGTAATCTGCGATTCTTGGTGCGAATAATAGAGGAAAACATTTCCAATGTGTCTGGCAAGGAGAAACTGAACCTGGAGAACACCTTTGTCAGGAGCTTGCACCTGCACCTTAGACACACACAGATTTGCATCACATCTAAATGGCCAAGCTCTTTCTTAGACAAGTTGAAAGCTGCTGTCAGAAGGCTGTGCTCCTTGTCAGATGGAAGCAGCAGCACGCACATAGGAGTTTGGAAAGCACTAAAGAGCCACAGAAGAGCATGGCCCAGGGAAATGAGGCAGGAAAAACGCTACATGTGCCCTTGTTGTCGCCTAACAACAGGTAGCAGCATAAACCAGATGCGGGTGAAGATCTTGCAGGCGACATCTAACGTCAAATGAGCAAACGGGCTTACCACAGCTGCGGTCCTCTGGCAGTCTGAAAGCTTTGCGCACAAGCCGGATGCTAAGCACCTTCCTTTGCCTTTTGGCAGTGCTCGTGCATTGCCAGCAGTAGGCGGGAATGGTCACTATCCCGCAGACACGTTTCGTTGTGCCCGTTGCTAAGCGCTCTGGAGCACTGTTTATGACGTAAGCGGAACACCTCTTGCCGTTCCATTCTCAGAGCTCCTGAGTTAATCAAACTGAGACTCTTGGTGCGAATGCCAGAGGAAAACATTTCCAATGTGTCTGGCAAGGAGAAACTGAACCTGGAGAACACCTTTGTCAGGAGCTTGCACCTCCACCTTACACACACAGAGATTTGCATCACATCTAAATGGCCAAACTATTTCTTAGACAAGTTGAAAGCTGCTGTTAGAAGGCTGTGCTCCTTGTCAGATGGAAGCAGCAGCACGCACATAGGAGTTTGGCAAGAACTAAAGAGCCACAGAAGAGCGTGGTCTAGCAAAATGAGGCAGGAAAAAGCATATCGCTACATGTGCCCTTGTTGTCGCCTAACAACAGGTAGCAGCATAAACCAGATGCGGGTGAAGATCTTGCAGGCGACTTCTAACGTCAAATGAGCAAACGGGCTTACCACAGCTGCGGTCCTCTGGCAGTCTGAAAGCTTTGCGCACAAGCCGGATGCTAAGCGCCTTCCTTTGCCTTTTGGCAGTGCTCGTGCATTGCCAGCACTAGGCGGGAATGGTCACTATCCCACAGACACGTTTCGTTGTGCCCGTTGCTAAGCGCTCTGGAGCACTGTTTATGACGTAAGCGGAACACCTCTTGCCGTTCCATTCTCAGAGCTCCTGAGTTAAGTAATCTGCTACTCTTGGTGCGAATGCCAGAGAAAAACATTTCCAATGTGTCTGGCAGGGAGAAACTGAACCTGGAGAACACCTTTGTCAGGAGCTTGCACCTCCACCTTACACACACAGAGATTTGCATCACATCTAAATGGCCAAACTCTTTCTTAGAAAAGTTGAAAGCTGCTGTTAGAAGGCTGTGCTCCTTGTCAGATGGAAGCAGCAGCACGCACAAAGGAGTTTGGCAAGCACTAAAGAGCCACAGAAGAGCGTGGTCTAGCAAAATGAAACAGGAAAAAGCATTTGCTGCATGTGCCCTTGTTGTCGCCTAACAACAGGTAGCAGCATAAACCAGATGCGGGTGAAGATCTTGCAGGCGACTTCTAACGTCAAATGAGCAAACGGGCTTACCACAGCTGCGGTCCTCTGGCAGTCTGAAAGCTTTGCGCACAAGCCGGATGCTAAGCGCCTTCCTTTGCCTTTTGGCAGTGCTCGTGCATTGCCAGCACTAGGCGGGAATGGTCACTATCCCACAGACACGTTTCGTTGTGCCCGTTGCTAAGCGCTCTGGAGCACTGTTTATGACGTAAGCGGAACACCTCTTGCCGTTCCATTCTCAGAGCTCCTGAGTTAAGTAATCTGCGATTCTTGGTGCGAATAATAGAGGAAAACATTTCCAATGTGTCTGGCAAGGAGAAACTGAACCTGGAGAACACCTTTGTCAGGAGCTTGCACCTGCACCTTAGACACACACAGATTTGCATCACATCTAAATGGCCAAGCTCTTTCTTAGACAAGTTGAAAGCTGCTGTCAGAAGGCTGTGCTCCTTGTCAGATGGAAGCAGCAGCACGCACATAGGAGTTTGGAAAGCACTAAAGAGCCACAGAAGAGCGTGATCTAGCAAAATGAGGCAGGAAAAAGCATATCGCTGCATGTGCCCTTGTTGTCGCCTAACAACAGGTAGCAGCATAAACCAGATGCGGGTGAAGATCTTGCAGGCGACTTCTAACGTCAAATGAGCAAACGGGCTTACCACAGCTGCGGTCCTCTGGCAGTCTGAAAGCTTTGCGCACAAGCCGGATGCTAAGCGCCTTCCTTTGCCTTTTGGCAGTGCTCGTGCATTGCCAGCACTAGGCGGGAATGGTCACTTACCCAGAGACACGTTTTGTTGTGCCCGTTGCTAAGCGCTCTGGAGCACTGTTTATGACGTAAGCGGAACACCTCTTGCCGTTCCATTCTCAGAGCTCCTGAGTTAAGTAATCTGCGATTCTTGGTGCGAATAATAGAGGAAAACATTTCCAATGTGTCTGGAAAGGAGAAACTGAACCTGGAGAACACCTTTGTCAGGAGCTTGCACCTGCACCTTAGACACACACAGATTTGCATCACATCTAAATGGCCAAGCTCTTTCTTAGACAAGTTGAAAGCTGCTGTCAGAAGGCTGTGCTCCTTGTCAGATGGAAGCAGCAGCACGCACATAGGAGTTTGGAAAGCACTAAAGAGCCACAGAAGAGCGTGGTCTAGCAAAATGAGGCAGGAAAAACGCTACATGTGCCCTTGTTGTCGCCTAACAACAGGTAGCAGCATAAACCAGATGCGGGTGAAGATCTTGCAGGCGACATCTGACGTCAAATGAGCAAACGGGCTTACCACAACTGCGGTCCTCTGGCAGTCTGAAAGCTTTGCGCACAAGCCGGACGCTAAGCGCCTTCCTTTGCCTTTTGGCAGTGCTCGTGCATTGCCAGCACTAGGCGGGAATGGTCACTATCCCAGAGACACGTTTCGTTGTGCCCGTTGCTAAGCGCTCTGGAGCACTGTTTATGACGTAAGCGGAACACCTCTTGCCGTTCCATTCTCAGAGCTCCTGAGTTAATCAAACTGAGACTCTTCGTGCGAATGCCAGAGGAAAACATTTCCAATGTGTCTGGCAGGGAGAAACTGAACCTGGAGAACACCTTTGTCAGGAGCTTGCACCTGCACCTTAGACACACACCGATTTGCATCACATCTAAATGGCCAAGCTCTTTCTTAGACAAGTTGAAAGCTGCTGTCAGAAGGCTGTGCTCCTTGTCAGATGGAAGCAGCAGCACGCACATAGGAGTTTGGAAAGCACTAAAGAGCCACAGAAGAGCATGGCCCAGGGAAATGAGGCAGGAAAAACGCTACATGTGCCCTTGTTGTCGCCTAACAACAGGTAGCAGCATAAACCAGATGCGGGTGAAGATCTTGCAGGCGACTTCTAACGTCAAATGAGCAAACGGGCTTACCACAGCTGCGGTCCTCTGGCAGTCTGAAAGCTTTGCGCACAAGCCGGATGCTAAGCGCCTTCCTTTGCCTTTTGGCAGTGCTCGTGCATTGCCAGCACTAGGCGGGAATGGTCACTATCCCAGAGACACGTTTCGTTGTGCCCGTTGCTAAGCGCTCTGGAGCACTGTTTATGACGTAAGCGGAACACCTCTTGCCGTTCCATTCTCAGAGCTCCTGAGTTAAGTAATCTGCGATTCTTGGTGCGAATAATAGAGGAAAACATTTCCAATGTGTCTGGCAAGGAGAAACTGAACCTGGAGAACACCTTTGTCAGGAGCTTGCACCTGCACCTTAGACACACACCGATTTGCATCACATCTAAATGGCCAAGCTCTTTCTTAGACAAGTTGAAAGCTGCTGTCAGAAGGCTGTGCTCCTTGTCAGATGGAAGCAGCAGCACGCACATAGGAGTTTGGAAAGAACTAAAGAGCTACAGAAGAGCATGGCCCAGGGAAATGAGGCAGGAAAAACGCTACATGTGCCCTTGTTGTCGCCTAACAACAGGTAGCAGCATAAACCAGATGCGGGTGAAGATCTTGCAGGCGACTTCTAACGTCAAATGAGCAAACGGGCTTACCACAGCTGCGGTCCTCTGGCAGTCTGAAAGCTTTGCGCACAAGCCGCATGCTAAGCGCCTCCCTTGGCCTTTTGGCAGTGCTCGTGCATTGCCAGCAGTAGGCGGGAATGGTCACTTACCCATAGACACGTTTCGTTGTGCCCGTTGCTAAGCGCTCTGGAGCACTGTTTATGACGTAAGCGGAACACCTCTTGCCGTTCCATTCTCAGAGCTCCTGAGTTAATCAAACTGAGACTCTTGGTGCGAATAATAGAGGAAAACATTTCCAATGTGTCTGGCAAGGAGAAACTGAACCTGGAGAACACCTTTGTCAGGAGCTTGCACCTGCACCTTAGACACACACAGATTTGCATCACATCTAAATGGCCAAGCTCTTTCTTAGACAAGTTGAAAGCTGCTGTCAGAAGGCTGTGCTCCTTGTCAGATGGAAGCAGCAGCACGCACATAGGAGTTTGGAAAGCACTAAAGAGCCACAGAAGAGCATGGCCCAGGGAAATGAGGCAGGAAAAACGCTACATGTGCCCTTGTTGTCGACTAACAACAGGTAGCAGCATAAACCAGATGCGGGTGAAGATCTTGCAGGTGACATCTAACGTCAAATGAGCAAACGGGTTTACCACAGCTGCGGTCCTCTGGCAGTCTGAAAGCTTTGCGCACAAGCCGGACGCTAAGCGCCTTCCTTTGCCTTTTGGCAGTGCTCGTGCATTGCCAGCACTAGGCGGGAATGGTCACTATCCCGCAGACACGTTTCGTTGTGCCCGTTGCTAAGCGCTCTGGATCACTGTTTATGACGTAAGCGGAACACCTCTTGCCGTTCCATTCTCAGAGCTCCTGAGTTAATCAAACTGAGACTCTTGGTGCGAATTCCAGAGTAAGACATTTCCAATGTGTCTGGCAGGGAGAAACTGAACCTGGAGAACACCTTTGTCAGGAGCTTGCACCTCCACCTTACACACACAGAGATTTGCATCACATCTAAATGGCCAAACTATTTCTTAGACAAGTTGTAAGCTGCTGTTAGAAGGCTGTGCTCCTTGTCAGATGGAAGCAGCAGCACGCACATAGGAGTTTGGCAAGAACTAAAGAGCCACAGAAGAGCGTGGTCTAGCAAAATGAGGCAGGAAAAAGCATATCGCTACATGTGCCCTTGTTGTCGCCTAACAACAGGTAGCAGCATAAACCAGATGCGGGTGAAGATCTTGCAGGCGACTTCTAACGTCAAATGAGCAAACGGGCTTACCACAGCTGCGGTCCTCTGGCAGTCTGAAAGCTTTGCGCACAAGCCGGATGCTAAGCGCCTTCCTTTGCCTTTTGGCAGTGCTCGTGCATTGCCAGCACTAGGCGGGAATGGTCACTATCCCACAGACACGTTTCGTTGTGCCCGTTGCTAAGCGCTCTGGAGCACTGTTTATGACGTAAGCGGAACACCTCTTGCCGTTCCATTCTCAGAGCTCCTGAGTTAAGTAATCTGCTACTCTTGGTGCGAATGCCAGAGAAAAACATTTCCAATGTGTCTGGCAGGGAGAAACTGAACCTGGAGAACACCTTTGTCAGGAGCTTGCACCTCCACCTTACACACACAGAGATTTGCATCACATCTAAATGGCCAAACTCTTTCTTAGAAAAGTTGAAAGCTGCTGTTAGAAGGCTGTGCTCCTTGTCAGATGGAAGCAGCAGCACACACATAGGAGTTTGGCAAGCACTAAAGAGCCACAGAAGAGCGTGGTCTAGCAAAATGAAACAGGAAAAAGCATTTGCTGCATGTGCCCTTGTTGTCGCCTAACAACAGGTAGCAGCATAAACCAGATGCGGGTGAAGATCTTGCAGGCGACTTCTAACGTCAAATGAGCAAAGGGGCTTACCACAGCTGCGGTCCTCTGGCAGTCTGAAAGCTTTGCGCACAAGCCGGATGCTAAGCGCCTTCCTTTGCCTTTTGGCAGTGCTCGTGCATTGCCAGCACTAGGCGGGAATGGTCACTATCCCACAGACACGTTTCGTTGTGCCCGTTGCTAAGCGCTCTGGAGCACTGTTTATGACGTAAGCGGAACACCTCTTGCCGTTCCATTCTCAGATCTCCTGAGTTAAGTAATCTGCGATTCTTGGTGCGAATAATAGAGGAAAACATTTCCAATGTGTCTGGCAAGGAGAAACTGAACCTGGAGAACACCTTTGTCAGGAGCTTGCACCTGCACCTTAGACACACACCGATTTGCATCACATCTAAATGGCCAAGCTCTTTCTTAGACAAGTTGAAAGCTGCTGTCAGAAGGCTGTGCTCCTTGTCAGATGGAAGCAGCAGCACGCACATAGGAGTTTGGCAAGAACTAAAGAGCCACAGAAGAGCGTGATCTAGCAAAATGAGGCAGGAAAAAGCATATCGCTACATGTGCCCTTGTTGTCGCCTAACAACAGGTGGCAGCATAAACCAGATGCGGGTGAAGATCTTGCAGGCGACTTCTAACGTCAAATGAGCAAACGGGCTTACCACAGCTGCGGTCCTCTGGCAGTCTGAAAGCTTTGCGCACAAGCCGGATGCTAAGCGCCTTCCTTTGCCTTTTGGCAGTGCTCGTGCATTGCCAGCACTAGGCGGGAATGGTCACTTACCCAGAGACACGTTTCGTTGTGCCCGTTGCTAAGCGCTCTGGAGCACTGTTTATGACGTAAGCGGAACACCTCTTGCCGTTCCATTCTCAGAGCTCCTGAGTTAATCAAACTGAGACTCTTGGTGCGAATGCCAGAGGAAAACATTTCCAATGTGTCTGGCAAGGAGAAACTGAACCTGGAGAACACCTTTGTCAGGAGCTTGCACCTCCACCTTACACACACAGAGATTTGCATCACATCTAAATGGCCAAACTATTTCTTAGACAAGTTGAAAGCTGCTGTTAAAAGGCTGTGCTCCTTGTCAGATGGAAGCAGCAGCACGCACATAGGAGTTTGGCAAGAACTAAAGAGCCACAGAAGAGCGTGGTCTAGCAAAATGAGGCAGGAAAAAGCATATCGCTACATGTGCCCTTGTCGCCTAACAACAGGTAGCAGCATAAACCAGATGCGGGTGAAGATCTTGCAGGCGACTTCTAACGTCAAATGAGCAAACGGGCTTACCACAGCTGCGGTCCTCTGGCAGTCTGAAAGCTTTGTGCACAAGCCGGATGCTAAGCGCCTTCCTTTGCCTTTTGGCAGTGCTCGTGCATTGCCAGCACTAGGCGGGAATGGTCACTATCCCACAGACACGTTTCGTTGTGCCCGTTGCTAAGCGCTCTGGAGCACTGTTTATGACGTAAGCGGAACACCTCTTGCCGTTCCATTCTCAGAGCTCCTGAGTTAAGTAATCTGCTACTCTTGGTGCGAATGCCAGAGAAAAACATTTCCAATGTGTCTGGCAGGGAGAAACTGAACCTGGAGAACACCTTTGTCAGGAGCTTGCACCTCCACCTTACACACACAGAGATTTGCATCACATCTAAATGGCCAAACTCTTTCTTAGAAAAGTTGAAAGCTGCTGTTAGAAGGCTGTGCTCCTTGTCAGATGGAAGCAGCAGCACGCACATAGGAGTTTGGCAAGCACTAAAGAGCCACAGAAGAGCGTGGTCTAGCAAAATGAAACAGGAAAAAGCATTTGCTGCATGTGCCCTTGTTGTCGCCTAACAACAGGTAGCAGCATAAACCAGATGCGGGTGAAGATCTTGCAGGCGACTTCTAACGTCAAATGAGCAAACGGGCTTACCACAGCTGCGGTCCTCTGGCAGTCTGAAAGCTTTGCGCACAAGCCGGATGCCAAGCGCCTTCCTTTGCCTTTTGGCAGTGCTCGTGCATTGCCAGCACTAGGCGGGAATGGTCACTATCCCACAGACACGTTTCGTTGTGCCCGTTGCTAAGCGCTCTGGAGCACTGTTTATGACGTAAGCGGAACACCTCTTGCCGTTCCATTCTCAGAGCTCCTGAGTTAAGTAATCTGCGATTCTTGGTGCGAATAATAGAGGAAAACATTTCCAATGTGTCTGGCAAGGAGAAACTGAACCTGGAGAACACCTTTGTCAGGAGCTTGCACCTGCACCTTAGACACACACAGATTTGCATCACATCTAAATGGCCAAGCTCTTTCTTAGACAAGTTGAAAGCTGCTGTCAGAAGGCTGTGCTCCTTGTCAGATGGAAGCAGCAGCACGCACATAGGAGTTTGGAAAGCACTAAAGAGCCACAGAAGAGCATGGCCCAGGGAAATGAGGCAGGAAAAACGCTACATGTGCCCTTGTTGTCGCCTAACAACAGGTAGCAGCATAAACCAGATGCGGGTGAAGATCTTGCAGGCGACATCTAACGTCAAATGAGCAAACGGGCTTACCACAGCTGCGGTCCTCTGGCAGTCTGAAAGCTTTGCGCACAAGCCGGATGCTAAGCACCTTCCTTTGCCTTTTGGCAGTGCTCGTGCATTGCCAGCAGTAGGCGGGAATGGTCACTATCCCGCAGACACGTTTCGTTGTGCCCGTTGCTAAGCGCTCTGGAGCACTGTTTATGACGTAAGCGGAACACCTCTTGCCGTTCCATTCTCAGAGCTCCTGAGTTAATCAAACTGAGACTCTTGGTGCGAATGCCAGAGGAAAACATTTCCAATGTGTCTGGCAAGGAGAAACTGAACCTGGAGAACACCTTTGTCAGGAGCTTGCACCTCCACCTTACACACACAGAGATTTGCATCACATCTAAATGGCCAAACTATTTCTTAGACAAGTTGAAAGCTGCTGTTAGAAGGCTGTGCTCCTTGTCAGATGGAAGCAGCAGCACGCACATAGGAGTTTGGCAAGAACTAAAGAGCCACAGAAGAGCGTGGTCTAGCAAAATGAGGCAGGAAAAAGCATATCGCTACATGTGCCCTTGTTGTCGCCTAACAACAGGTAGCAGCATAAACCAGATGCGGGTGAAGATCTTGCAGGCGACTTCTAACGTCAAATGAGCAAACGGGCTTACCACAGCTGCGGTCCTCTGGCAGTCTGAAAGCTTTGCGCACAAGCCGGATGCTAAGCGCCTTCCTTTGCCTTTTGGCAGTGCTCGTGCATTGCCAGCACTAGGCGGGAATGGTCACTATCCCACAGACACGTTTCGTTGTGCCCGTTGCTAAGCGCTCTGGAGCACTGTTTATGACGTAAGCGGAACACCTCTTGCCGTTCCATTCTCAGAGCTCCTGAGTTAAGTAATCTGCTACTCTTGGTGCGAATGCCAGAGAAAAACATTTCCAATGTGTCTGGCAGGGAGAAACTGAACCTGGAGAACACCTTTGTCAGGAGCTTGCACCTCCACCTTACACACACAGAGATTTGCATCACATCTAAATGGCCAAACTCTTTCTTAGAAAAGTTGAAAGCTGCTGTTAGAAGGCTGTGCTCCTTGTCAGATGGAAGCAGCAGCACGCACAAAGGAGTTTGGCAAGCACTAAAGAGCCACAGAAGAGCGTGGTCTAGCAAAATGAAACAGGAAAAAGCATTTGCTGCATGTGCCCTTGTTGTCGCCTAACAACAGGTAGCAGCATAAACCAGATGCGGGTGAAGATCTTGCAGGCGACTTCTAACGTCAAATGAGCAAACGGGCTTACCACAGCTGCGGTCCTCTGGCAGTCTGAAAGCTTTGCGCACAAGCCGGATGCTAAGCGCCTTCCTTTGCCTTTTGGCAGTGCTCGTGCATTGCCAGCACTAGGCGGGAATGGTCACTATCCCACAGACACGTTTCGTTGTGCCCGTTGCTAAGCGCTCTGGAGCACTGTTTATGACGTAAGCGGAACACCTCTTGCCGTTCCATTCTCAGAGCTCCTGAGTTAAGTAATCTGCGATTCTTGGTGCGAATAATAGAGGAAAACATTTCCAATGTGTCTGGCAAGGAGAAACTGAACCTGGAGAACACCTTTGTCAGGAGCTTGCACCTGCACCTTAGACACACACAGATTTGCATCACATCTAAATGGCCAAGCTCTTTCTTAGACAAGTTGAAAGCTGCTGTCAGAAGGCTGTGCTCCTTGTCAGATGGAAGCAGCAGCACGCACATAGGAGTTTGGAAAGCACTAAAGAGCCACAGAAGAGCGTGATCTAGCAAAATGAGGCAGGAAAAAGCATATCGCTGCATGTGCCCTTGTTGTCGCCTAACAACAGGTAGCAGCATAAACCAGATGCGGGTGAAGATCTTGCAGGCGACTTCTAACGTCAAATGAGCAAACGGGCTTACCACAGCTGCGGTCCTCTGGCAGTCTGAAAGCTTTGCGCACAAGCCGGATGCTAAGCGCCTTCCTTTGCCTTTTGGCAGTGCTCGTGCATTGCCAGCACTAGGCGGGAATGGTCACTTACCCAGAGACACGTTTTGTTGTGCCCGTTGCTAAGCGCTCTGGAGCACTGTTTATGACGTAAGCGGAACACCTCTTGCCGTTCCATTCTCAGAGCTCCTGAGTTAAGTAATCTGCGATTCTTGGTGCGAATAATAGAGGAAAACATTTCCAATGTGTCTGGAAAGGAGAAACTGAACCTGGAGAACACCTTTGTCAGGAGCTTGCACCTGCACCTTAGACACACACAGATTTGCATCACATCTAAATGGCCAAGCTCTTTCTTAGACAAGTTGAAAGCTGCTGTCAGAAGGCTGTGCTCCTTGTCAGATGGAAGCAGCAGCACGCACATAGGAGTTTGGAAAGCACTAAAGAGCCACAGAAGAGCGTGGTCTAGCAAAATGAGGCAGGAAAAACGCTACATGTGCCCTTGTTGTCGCCTAACAACAGGTAGCAGCATAAACCAGATGCGGGTGAAGATCTTGCAGGCGACATCTGACGTCAAATGAGCAAACGGGCTTACCACAACTGCGGTCCTCTGGCAGTCTGAAAGCTTTGCGCACAAGCCGGACGCTAAGCGCCTTCCTTTGCCTTTTGGCAGTGCTCGTGCATTGCCAGCACTAGGCGGGAATGGTCACTATCCCAGAGACACGTTTCGTTGTGCCCGTTGCTAAGCGCTCTGGAGCACTGTTTATGACGTAAGCGGAACACCTCTTGCCGTTCCATTCTCAGAGCTCCTGAGTTAATCAAACTGAGACTCTTCGTGCGAATGCCAGAGGAAAACATTTCCAATGTGTCTGGCAGGGAGAAACTGAACCTGGAGAACACCTTTGTCAGGAGCTTGCACCTGCACCTTAGACACACACCGATTTGCATCACATCTAAATGGCCAAGCTCTTTCTTAGACAAGTTGAAAGCTGCTGTCAGAAGGCTGTGCTCCTTGTCAGATGGAAGCAGCAGCACGCACATAGGAGTTTGGAAAGCACTAAAGAGCCACAGAAGAGCATGGCCCAGGGAAATGAGGCAGGAAAAACGCTACATGTGCCCTTGTTGTCGCCTAACAACAGGTAGCAGCATAAACCAGATGCGGGTGAAGATCTTGCAGGCGACTTCTAACGTCAAATGAGCAAACGGGCTTACCACAGCTGCGGTCCTCTGGCAGTCTGAAAGCTTTGCGCACAAGCCGGATGCTAAGCGCCTTCCTTTGCCTTTTGGCAGTGCTCGTGCATTGCCAGCACTAGGCGGGAATGGTCACTATCCCAGAGACACGTTTCGTTGTGCCCGTTGCTAAGCGCTCTGGAGCACTGTTTATGACGTAAGCGGAACACCTCTTGCCGTTCCATTCTCAGAGCTCCTGAGTTAAGTAATCTGCGATTCTTGGTGCGAATAATAGAGGAAAACATTTCCAATGTGTCTGGCAAGGAGAAACTGAACCTGGAGAACACCTTTGTCAGGAGCTTGCACCTGCACCTTAGACACACACCGATTTGCATCACATCTAAATGGCCAAGCTCTTTCTTAGACAAGTTGAAAGCTGCTGTCAGAAGGCTGTGCTCCTTGTCAGATGGAAGCAGCAGCACGCACATAGGAGTTTGGAAAGAACTAAAGAGCTACAGAAGAGCATGGCCCAGGGAAATGAGGCAGGAAAAACGCTACATGTGCCCTTGTTGTCGCCTAACAACAGGTAGCAGCATAAACCAGATGCGGGTGAAGATCTTGCAGGCGACTTCTAACGTCAAATGAGCAAACGGGCTTACCACAGCTGCGGTCCTCTGGCAGTCTGAAAGCTTTGCGCACAAGCCGCATGCTAAGCGCCTCCCTTGGCCTTTTGGCAGTGCTCGTGCATTGCCAGCAGTAGGCGGGAATGGTCACTTACCCATAGACACGTTTCGTTGTGCCCGTTGCTAAGCGCTCTGGAGCACTGTTTATGACGTAAGCGGAACACCTCTTGCCGTTCCATTCTCAGAGCTCCTGAGTTAATCAAACTGAGACTCTTGGTGCGAATAATAGAGGAAAACATTTCCAATGTGTCTGGCAAGGAGAAACTGAACCTGGAGAACACCTTTGTCAGGAGCTTGCACCTGCACCTTAGACACACACAGATTTGCATCACATCTAAATGGCCAAGCTCTTTCTTAGACAAGTTGAAAGCTGCTGTCAGAAGGCTGTGCTCCTTGTCAGATGGAAGCAGCAGCACGCACATAGGAGTTTGGAAAGCACTAAAGAGCCACAGAAGAGCATGGCCCAGGGAAATGAGGCAGGAAAAACGCTACATGTGCCCTTGTTGTCGACTAACAACAGGTAGCAGCATAAACCAGATGCGGGTGAAGATCTTGCAGGTGACATCTAACGTCAAATGAGCAAACGGGTTTACCACAGCTGCGGTCCTCTGGCAGTCTGAAAGCTTTGCGCACAAGCCGGACGCTAAGCGCCTTCCTTTGCCTTTTGGCAGTGCTCGTGCATTGCCAGCACTAGGCGGGAATGGTCACTATCCCGCAGACACGTTTCGTTGTGCCCGTTGCTAAGCGCTCTGGATCACTGTTTATGACGTAAGCGGAACACCTCTTGCCGTTCCATTCTCAGAGCTCCTGAGTTAATCAAACTGAGACTCTTGGTGCGAATTCCAGAGTAAGACATTTCCAATGTGTCTGGCAGGGAGAAACTGAACCTGGAGAACACCTTTGTCAGGAGCTTGCACCTCCACCTTACACACACAGAGATTTGCATCACATCTAAATGGCCAAACTATTTCTTAGACAAGTTGTAAGCTGCTGTTAGAAGGCTGTGCTCCTTGTCAGATGGAAGCAGCAGCACGCACATAGGAGTTTGGCAAGAACTAAAGAGCCACAGAAGAGCGTGGTCTAGCAAAATGAGGCAGGAAAAAGCATATCGCTACATGTGCCCTTGTTGTCGCCTAACAACAGGTAGCAGCATAAACCAGATGCGGGTGAAGATCTTGCAGGCGACTTCTAACGTCAAATGAGCAAACGGGCTTACCACAGCTGCGGTCCTCTGGCAGTCTGAAAGCTTTGCGCACAAGCCGGATGCTAAGCGCCTTCCTTTGCCTTTTGGCAGTGCTCGTGCATTGCCAGCACTAGGCGGGAATGGTCACTATCCCACAGACACGTTTCGTTGTGCCCGTTGCTAAGCGCTCTGGAGCACTGTTTATGACGTAAGCGGAACACCTCTTGCCGTTCCATTCTCAGAGCTCCTGAGTTAAGTAATCTGCTACTCTTGGTGCGAATGCCAGAGAAAAACATTTCCAATGTGTCTGGCAGGGAGAAACTGAACCTGGAGAACACCTTTGTCAGGAGCTTGCACCTCCACCTTACACACACAGAGATTTGCATCACATCTAAATGGCCAAACTCTTTCTTAGACAAGTTGAAAGCTGCTGTTAGAAGGCTGTGCTCCTTGTCAGATGGAAGCAGCAGCACGCACATAGGAGTTTGGCAAGCACTAAAGAGCCACAGAAGAGCGTGGTCTAGCAAAATGAAACAGGAAAAAGCATTTGCTGCATGTGCCCTTGTTGTCGCCTAACAACAGGTAGCAGCATAAACCAGATGCGGGTGAAGATCTTGCAGGCGACATCTAACGTCAAATGAGCAAACGGGTTTACCACATCTGCGGTCCTCTGGCAGTCTGAAAGCTTTGCGCACAAGCCGGACGCTAAGCACCTTCCTTTGCCTTTTGGCAGTGCTCGTGCATTGCCAGCAGTAGGCGGGAATGGTCACTATCCCGCAGACACGTTTCGTTGTGCCCGTTGCTAAGCGCTCTGGATCACTGTTTATGACGTAAGCGGAACACCTCTTGCCGTTCCATTCTCAGAGCTCCTGAGTTAATCAAACTGAGACTCTTGGTGCGAATTCCAGAGTAAGACATTTCCAATGTGTCTGGCAGGGAGAAACTGAACCTGGAGAACACCTTTGTCAGGAGCTTGCACCTCCACCTTACACACACAGAGATTTGCATCACATCTAAATGGCCAAACTATTTCTTAGACAAGTTGTAAGCTGCTGTTAGAAGGCTGTGCTCCTTGTCAGATGGAAGCAGCAGCACGCACATAGGAGTTTGGCAAGAACTAAAGAGCCACAGAAGAGCGTGGTCTAGCAAAATGAGGCAGGAAAAAGCATATCGCTACATGTGCCCTTGTTGTCGCCTAACAACAGGTAGCAGCATAAACCAGATGCGGGTGAAGATCTTGCAGGCGACTTCTAACGTCAAATGAGCAAACGGGCTTACCACAGCTGCGGTCCTCTGGCAGTCTGAAAGCTTTGCGCACAAGCCGGATGCTAAGCGCCTTCCTTTGCCTTTTGGCAGTGCTCGTGCATTGCCAGCACTAGGCGGGAATGGTCACTATCCCACAGACACGTTTCGTTGTGCCCGTTGCTAAGCGCTCTGGAGCACTGTTTATGACGTAAGCGGAACACCTCTTGCCGTTCCATTCTCAGAGCTCCTGAGTTAAGTAATCTGCTACTCTTGGTGCGAATGCCAGAGAAAAACATTTCCAATGTGTCTGGCAGGGAGAAACTGAACCTGGAGAACACCTTTGTCAGGAGCTTGCACCTCCACCTTACACACACAGAGATTTGCATCACATCTAAATGGCCAAACTCTTTCTTAGACAAGTTGAAAGCTGCTGTTAGAAGGCTGTGCTCCTTGTCAGATGGAAGCAGCAGCACGCACATAGGAGTTTGGCAAGCACTAAAGAGCCACAGAAGAGCGTGGTCTAGCAAAATGAAACAGGAAAAAGCATTTGCTGCATGTGCCCTTGTTGTCGCCTAACAACAGGTAGCAGCATAAACCAGATGCGGGTGAAGATCTTGCAGGCGACATCTAAGGTCAAATGAGCAAACGGGTTTACCACATCTGCGGTCCTCTGGCAGTCTGAAAGCTTTGCGCACAAGCCGGACGCTAAGCACCTTCCTTTGCCTTTTGGCAGTGCTCGTGCATTGCCAGCAGTAGGCGGGAATGGTCACTATCCCGCAGACACGTTTCGTTGTGCCCGTTGCTAAGCGCTCTGGATCACTGTTTATGACGTAAGCGGAACACCTCTTGCCGTTCCATTCTCAGAGCTCCTGAGTTAATCAAACTGAGACTCTTGGTGCGAATTCCAGAGTAAGACATTTCCAATGTGTCTGGCAGGGAGAAACTGAACCTGGAGAACACCTTTGTCAGGAGCTTGCACCTCCACCTTACACACACAGAGATTTGCATCACATCTAAATGGCCAAACTATTTCTTAGACAAGTTGTAAGCTGCTGTTAGAAGGCTGTGCTCTTTGTAAGATGGAAGCAGCAGCACGCACATAGGAGTTTGGCAAGAACTAAAGAGCCACAGAAGAGCGTGGTCTAGCAAAATGAGGCAGGAAAAAGCATATCGCTACATGTGCCCTTGTTGTCGCCTAACAACAGGCAGCAGCATAAACCAGATGCGGGTGAAGATCTTGCAGGCGACTTCTAACGTCAAATGAGCAAACGGGCTTACCACAGCTGCGGTCCTCTGGCAGTCTGAAAGCTTTGCGCACAAGCCGGATGCTAAGCGCCTTCCTTTGCCTTTTGGCAGTGCTCGTGCATTGCCAGCACTAGGCGGGAATGGTCACTATCCCACAGACACGTTTCGTTGTGCCCGTTGCTAAGCGCTCTGGAGCACTGTTTATGACGTAAGCGGAACACCTCTTGCCGTTCCATTCTCAGAGCTCCTGAGTTAAGTAATCTGCTACTCTTGGTGCGAATGCCAAAGAAAAACATTTCCAATGTGTCTGGCAGGGAGAAACTGAACCTGGAGAACACCTTTGTCAGGAGCTTGCACCTCCACCTTACACACACAGAGATTTGCATCACATCTAAATGGCCAAACTCTTTCTTAGAAAAGTTGAAAGCTGCTGTTAGAAGGCTGTGCTCCTTGTCAGATGGAAGCAGCAGCACGCACATAGGAGTTTGGCAAGCACTAAAGAGCCACAGAAGAGCGTGGTCTAGCAAAATGAAACAGGAAAAAGCATTTGCTGCATGTGCCCTTGTTGTCGCCTAACAACAGGTAGCAGCATAAACCAGATGCGGGTGAAGATCTTGCAGGCGACTTCTAACGTCAAATGAGCAAACGGGCTTACCACAGCTGCGGTCCTCTGGCAGTCTGAAAGCTTTGCGCACAAGCCGCATGCTAAGCGCCTTCCTTTGCCTTTTGGCAGTGCTCGTGCATTGCCAGCACTAGGCGGGAATGGTCACTATCCCACAGACACGTTTCGTTGTGCCCGTTGCTAAGCGCTCTGGAGCACTGTTTATGACGTAAGCGGAACACCTCTTGCCGTTCCATTCTCAGAGCTCCTGAGTTAAGTAATCTGCGATTCTTGGTGCGAATAATAGAGGAAAACATTTCCAATGTGTCTGGCAAGGAGAAACTGAACCTGGAGAACACCTTTGTCAGGAGCTTGCACCTGCACCTTAGACACACACCGATTTGCATCACATCTAAATGGCCAAGCTCTTTCTTAGACAAGTTGAAAGCTGCTGTCAGAAGGCTGTGCTCCTTGTCAGATGGAAGCAGCAGCACGCACATAGGAGTTTGGCAAGCACTAAAGAGCCACAGAAGAGCATGGCCCAGGGAAACGAGGCAGGAAAAACGCTACATGTGCCCTTGTTGTCGACTAACAACAGGTAGCAGCATAAACCAGATGCGGGTGAAGATCTTGCAGGTGACATCTAACGTCAAATGAGCAAACGGGTTTACCACAGCTGCGGTCCTCTGGCAGTCTGAAACCTTTGCGCACAAGCCGGACGCTAAGCGCCTTCCTTTGCCTTTTGGCAGTGCTCGTGCATTGCCAGCACTAGGCGGGAATGGTCACTATCCCGCAGACACGTTTCGTTGTGCCCGTTGCTAAGCGCTCTGGATCACTGTTTATGACGTAAGCGGAACACCTCTTGCCGTTCCATTCTCAGAGCTCCTGAGTTAATCAAACTGAGACTCTTGGTGCGAATGCCAGAGTAAGACATTTCCAATGTGTCTGGCAGGGAGAAACTGAACCTGGAGAACACCTTTGTCAGGAGCTTGCACCTCCACCTTACACACACAGAGATTTGCATCACATCTAAATGGCCAAACTATTTCTTAGACAAGTTGTAAGCTGCTGTTAGAAGGCTGTGCTCCTTGTAAGATGGAAGCAGCAGCACGCACATAGGAGTTTGGCAAGAACTAAAGAGCCACAGAAGAGCGTGGTCTAGCAAAATGAGGCAGGAAAAAGCATATCGCTACATGTGCCCTTGTTGTCGCCTAACAACAGGTAGCAGCATAAACCAGATGCGGGTGAAGATCTTGCAGGCGACTTCTAACGTCAAATGAGCAAACGGGCTTACCACAGCTGCGGTCCTCTGGCAGTCTGAAAGCTTTGCGCACAAGCCGGATGCTAAGCGCCTTCCTTTGCCTTTTGGCAGTGCTCGTGCATTGCCAGCAGTAGGCGGGAATGGTCACTTACCCAGAGACACGTTTCGTTGTGCCCGTTGCTAAGCGCTCTGGAGCACTGTTTATGACGTAAGCGGAACACCTCTTGCCGTTCCATTCTCAGAGCTCCTGAGTTAAGTAATCTGCTACTCTTGGTGCGAATGCCAGAGAAAAACATTTCCAATGTGTCTGGCAGGGAGAAACTGAACCTGGAGAACACCTTTGTCAGGAGCTTGCACCTCCACCTTACACACACAGAGATTTGCATCACATCTAAATGGCCAAACTCTTTCTTAGAAAAGTTGAAAGCTGCTGTTAGAAGGCTGTGCTCCTTGTCAGATGGAAGCAGCAGCACGCACATAGGAGTTTGGCAAGCACTAAAGAGCCACAGAAGAGCGTGGTCTAGCAAAATGAAACAGGAAAAAGCATTTGCTGCATGTGCCCTTGTTGTCGCCTAACAACAGGTAGCAGCATAAACCAGATGCGGGTGAAGATCTTGCAGGCGACTTCTAACGTCAAATGAGCAAACGGGCTTACCACAGCTGCGGTCCTCTGGCAGTCTGAAAGCTTTGCGCACAAGCCGGATGCTAAGCGCCTTCCTTTGCCTTTTGGCAGTGCTCGTGCATTGCCAGCACTAGGCGGGAATGGTCACTATCCCACAGACACGTTTCGTTGTGCCCGTTGCTAAGCGCTCTGGATCACTGTTTATGACGTAAGCGGAACACCTCTTGCCGTTCCATTCTCAGAGCTCCTGAGTTAAGTAATCTGCGATTCTTGGTGCGAATAATAGAGGAAAACATTTCCAATGTGTCTGGCAAGGAGAAACTGAACCTGGAGAACACCTTTGTCAGGAGCTTGCACCTGCACCTTAGACACACACCGATTTGCATCACATCTAAATGGCCAAGCTCTTTCTTCGACAAGTTGAAAGCTGCTGTCAGAAGGCTGTGCTCCTTGTCAGATGGAAGCAGCAGCACGCACATAGGAGTTTGGCAAGCACTAAAGAGCCACAGAAGAGCATGGCCCAGGGAAACGAGGCAGGAAAAACGCTACATGTGCCCTTGTTGTCGACTAACAACAGGTAGCAGCATAAACCAGATGCGGGTGAAGATCTTGCAGGCGACATCTGACGTCAAATGAGCAAACGGGCTTACCACAGCTGCGGTCCTCTGGCAGTCTGAAAGCTTTGCGCACAAGCCGGACGCTAAGCGCCTTCCTTTGCCTTTTGGCAGTGCTCGTGCATTGCCAGCACTAGGCGGGAATGGTCACTTACCCAGAGACACGTTTCGTTGTGCCCGTTGCTAAGCGCTCTGGAGCACTGTTTATGACGTAAGCGGAACACCTCTTGCCGTTCCATTCTCAGAGCTCCTGAGTTAAGTAATCTGCGACTCTTGGTGCGAATGATAGAGGAAAACATTTCCAATGTGTCTGGCAAGGAGAAACTGAACCTGGAGAACACCTTTGTCAGGAGCTTGCACCTGCACCTTAGACACACACAGATTTGCATCACATCTAAATGGCCAAGCTCTTTCTTAGACAAGTTGAAAGCTGCTGTCAGAAGGCTGTGCTCCTTGTCAGATGGAAGCAGCAGCACGCACATAGGAGTTTGGAAAGCACTAAAGAGCCACAGAAGAGCATGGCCCAGGGAAATGAGGCAGGAAAAACGCTACATGTGCCCTTGTTGTCGCCTAACAACAGGTAGCAGCATAAACCAGATGCGGGTGAAGATCTTGCAGGCGACATCTAACGTCAAATGAGCAAACGGGCTTACCACAGCTGCGGTCCTCTGGCAGTCTGAAAGCTTTGCGCACAAGCCGCATGCTAAGCGCCTCCCTTGGCCTTTTGGCAGTGCTCGTGCATTGCCAGCAGTAGGCGGGAATGGTCACTTACCCATAGACACGTTTCGTTGTGCCCGTTGCTAAGCGCTCTGGAGCACTGTTTATGACGTAAGCGGAACACCTCTTGCCGTTCCATTCTCAGAGCTCCTGAGTTAATCAAACTGAGACTCTTGGTGCGAATGCCAGAGGAAAACATTTCCAATGTGTCTGGCAAGGAGAAACTGAACCTGGAGAACACCTTTGTCAGGAGCTTGCACCTGCACCTTAGACACACACAGATTTGCATCACATCTAAATGGCCAAGCTCTTTCTTAGACAAGTTGAAAGCTGCTGTCAGAAGGCTATGCTCCTTGTCAGATGGAAGCAGCAGCACGCACATAGGAGTTTGGCAAGAACTAAAGAGCCACAGAAGAGCGTGGTCTAGCAAAATGAGGCAGGAAAAAGCATATCGCTACATGTGCCCTTGTTGTCGCCTAACAACAGGTAGCAGCATAAACCAGATGCGGGTGAAGATCTTGCAGGCGACTTCTAACGTCAAATGAGCAAACGGGCTTACCACAGCTGCGGTCCTCTGGCAGTCTGAAAGCTTTGCGCACAAGCCGGATGCTAAGCGCCTTCCTTTGCCTTTTGGCAGTGCTCGTGCATTGCCAGCACTAGGCGGGAATGGTCACTATCCCACAGACACGTTTCGTTGTGCCCGTTGCTAAGCGCTCTGGAGCACTGTTTATGACGTAAGCGGAACACCTCTTGCCGTTCCATTCTCAGAGCTCCTGAGTTCAGTAATCTGCGATTCTTGGTGCGAATAATAGAGGAAAACATTTCCAATGTGTCTGGCAAGGAGAAACTGAACCTGGAGAACACCTTTGTCAGGAGCTTGCACCTGCACCTTAGACACACACAGATTTGCATCACATCTAAATGGCCAAGCTCTTTCTTAGACAAGTTGAAAGCTGCTGTCAGAAGGCTGTGCTCCTTGTCAGATGGAAGCAGCAGCACGCACATAGGAGTTTGGCAAGAACTAAAGAGCCACAGAAGAGCGTGATCTAGCAAAATGAGGCATGAAAAAGCATATCGCTACATGTGCCCTTGTTGTCGCCTAACAACAGGTAGCAGCATAAACCAGATGCGGGTGAAGATCTTGCAGGCGACTTCTAACGTCAAATGAGCAAACGGGCTTACCACAGCTGCGGTCCTCTGGCAGTCTGAAAGCTTTGCGCACAAGCCGGATGCTAAGCGCCTTCCTTTGCCTTTTGGCAGTGCTCGTGCATTGCCAGCACTAGGCGGGAATGGTCACTATCCCACAGACACGTTTCGTTGTGCCCGTTGCTAAGCGCTCTGGAGCACTGTTTATGACGTAAGCGGAACACCTCTTGCCGTTCCATTCTCAGAGCTCCTGAGTTAAGTAATCTGCTACTCTTGGTGCGAATGCCAAAGAAAAACATTTCCAATGTGTCTGGCAGGGAGAAACTGAACCTGGAGAACACCTTTGTCAGGAGCTTGCACCTCCACCTTACACACACAGAGATTTGCATCACATCTAAATGGCCAAACTCTTTCTTAGAAAAGTTGAAAGCTGCTGTTAGAAGGCTGTGCTCCTTGTCAGATGGAAGCAGCAGCACGCACATAGGAGTTTGGCAAGCACTAAAGAGCCACAGAAGAGCGTGGTCTAGCAAAATGAAACAGGAAAAAGCATTTGCTGCATGTGCCCTTGTTGTCGCCTAACAACAGGTAGCAGCATAAACCAGATGCGGGTGAAGATCTTGCAGGCGACTTCTAACGTCAAATGAGCAAACGGGCTTACCACAGCTGCGGTCCTCTGGCAGTCTGAAAGCTTTGCGCACAAGCCGCATGCTAAGCGCCTTCCTTTGCCTTTTGGCAGTGCTCGTGCATTGCCAGCACTAGGCGGGAATGGTCACTATCCCACAGACACGTTTCGTTGTGCCCGTTGCTAAGCGCTCTGGAGCACTGTTTATGACGTAAGCGGAACACCTCTTGCCGTTCCATTCTCAGAGCTCCTGAGTTAAGTAATCTGCGATTCTTGGTGCGAATAATAGAGGAAAACATTTCCAATGTGTCTGGCAAGGAGAAACTGAACCTGGAGAACACCTTTGTCAGGAGCTTGCACCTGCACCTTAGACACACACCGATTTGCATCACATCTAAATGGCCAAGCTCTTTCTTAGACAAGTTGAAAGCTGCTGTCAGAAGGCTGTGCTCCTTGTCAGATGGAAGCAGCAGCACGCACATAGGAGTTTGGCAAGCACTAAAGAGCCACAGAAGAGCATGGCCCAGGGAAACGAGGCAGGAAAAACGCTACATGTGCCCTTGTTGTCGACTAACAACAGGTAGCAGCATAAACCAGATGCGGGTGAAGATCTTGCAGGTGACATCTAACGTCAAATGAGCAAACGGGTTTACCACAGCTGCGGTCCTCTGGCAGTCTGAAACCTTTGCGCACAAGCCGGACGCTAAGCGCCTTCCTTTGCCTTTTGGCAGTGCTCGTGCATTGCCAGCACTAGGCGGGAATGGTCACTATCCCGCAGACACGTTTCGTTGTGCCCGTTGCTAAGCGCTCTGGATCACTGTTTATGACGTAAGCGGAACACCTCTTGCCGTTCCATTCTCAGAGCTCCTGAGTTAATCAAACTGAGACTCTTGGTGCGAATGCCAGAGTAAGACATTTCCAATGTGTCTGGCAGGGAGAAACTGAACCTGGAGAACACCTTTGTCAGGAGCTTGCACCTCCACCTTACACACACAGAGATTTGCATCACATCTAAATGGCCAAACTATTTCTTAGACAAGTTGTAAGCTGCTGTTAGAAGGCTGTGCTCCTTGTAAGATGGAAGCAGCAGCACGCACATAGGAGTTTGGCAAGAACTAAAGAGCCACAGAAGAGCGTGGTCTAGCAAAATGAGGCAGGAAAAAGCATATCGCTACATGTGCCCTTGTTGTCGCCTAACAACAGGTAGCAGCATAAACCAGATGCGGGTGAAGATCTTGCAGGCGACTTCTAACGTCAAATGAGCAAACGGGCTTACCACAGCTGCGGTCCTCTGGCAGTCTGAAAGCTTTGCGCACAAGCCGGATGCTAAGCGCCTTCCTTTGCCTTTTGGCAGTGCTCGTGCATTGCCAGCAGTAGGCGGGAATGGTCACTATCCCACAGACACGTTTCGTTGTGCCCGTTGCTAAGCGCTCTGGAGCACTGTTTATGACGTAAGCGGAACACCTCTTGCCGTTCCATTCTCAGAGCTCCTGAGTTAAGTAATCTGCTACTCTTGGTGCGAATGCCAGAGAAAAACATTTCCAATGTGTCTGGCAGGGAGAAACTGAACCTGGAGAACACCTTTGTCAGGAGCTTGCACCTCCACCTTACACACACAGAGATTTGCATCACATCTAAATGGCCAAACTCTTTCTTAGAAAAGTTGAAAGCTGCTGTTAGAAGGCTGTGCTCCTTGTCAGATGGAAGCAGCAGCACGCACATAGGAGTTTGGCAAGCACGAAAGAGCCACAGAAGAGCGTGGTCTAGCAAAATGAAACAGGAAAAAGCATTTGCTGCATGTGCCCTTGTTGTCGCCTAACAACAGGTAGCAGCATAAACCAGATGCGGGTGAAGATCTTGCAGGCGACTTCTAACGTCAAATGAGCAAACGGGCTTACCACAGCTGCGGTCCTCTGGCAGTCTGAAAGCTTTGCGCACAAGCCGGATGCTAAGCGCCTTCCTTTGCCTTTTGGCAGTGCTCGTGCATTGCCAGCACTAGGCGGGAATGGTCACTATCCCACAGACACGTTTCGTTGTGCCCGTTGCTAAGCGCTCTGGATCACTGTTTATGACGTAAGCGGAACACCTCTTGCCGTTCCATTCTCAGAGCTCCTGAGTTAAGTAATCTGCGATTCTTGGTGCGAATAATAGAGGAAAACATTTCCAATGTGTCTGGCAAGGAGAAACTGAACCTGGAGAACACCTTTGTCAGGAGCTTGCACCTGCACCTTAGACACACACCGATTTGCATCACATCTAAATGGCCAAGCTCTTTCTTCGACAAGTTGAAAGCTGCTGTCAGAAGGCTGTGCTCCTTGTCAGATGGAAGCAGCAGCACGCACATAGGAGTTTGGCAAGCACTAAAGAGCCACAGAAGAGCATGGCCCAGGGAAACGAGGCAGGAAAAACGCTACATGTGCCCTTGTTGTCGACTAACAACAGGTAGCAGCATAAACCAGATGCGGGTGAAGATCTTGCAGGCGACATCTGACGTCAAATGAGCAAACGGGCTTACCACAGCTGCGGTCCTCTGGCAGTCTGAAAGCTTTGCGCACAAGCCGGACGCTAAGCGCCTTCCTTTGCCTTTTGGCAGTGCTCGTGCATTGCCAGCACTAGGCGGGAATGGTCACTTACCCAGAGACACGTTTCGTTGTGCCCGTTGCTAAGCGCTCTGGATCACTGTTTATGACGTAAGCGGAACACCTCTTGCCGTTCCATTCTCAGAGCTCCTGAGTTAAGTAATCTGCGACTCTTGGTGCGAATGATAGAGGAAAACATTTCCAATGTGTCTGGCAAGGAGAAACTGAACCTGGAGAACACCTTTCTCAGGAGCTTGCACCTGCACCTTAGACACACACAGATTTGCATCACATCTAAATGGCCAAGCTCTTTCTTAGACAAGTTGAAAGCTGCTGTCAGAAGGCTGTGCTCCTTGTCAGATGGAAGCAGCAGCACGCACATAGGAGTTTGGAAAGCACTAAAGAGCCACAGAAGAGCATGGCCCAGGGAAATGAGGCAGGAAAAACGCTACATGTGCCCTTGTTGTCGCCTAACAACAGGTAGCAGCATAAACCAGATGCGGGTGAAGATCTTGCAGGCGACATCTAACGTCAAATGAGCAAACGGGCTTACCACAGCTGCGGTCCTCTGGCAGTCTGAAAGCTTTGCGCACAAGCCGCATGCTAAGCGCCTCCCTTGGCCTTTTGGCAGTGCTCGTGCATTGCCAGCAGTAGGCGGGAATGGTCACTTACCCATAGACACGTTTCGTTGTGCCCGTTGCTAAGCGCTCTGGAGCACTGTTTATGACGTAAGCGGAACACCTCTTGCCGTTCCATTCTCAGAGCTCCTGAGTTAATCAAACTGAGACTCTTGGTGCGAATGCCAGAGGAAAACATTTCCAATGTGTCTGGCAAGGAGAAACTGAACCTGGAGAACACCTTTGTCAGGAGCTTGCACCTGCGCCTTAGACACACACAGATTTGCATCACATCTAAATGGCCAAGCTCTTTCTTAGACAAGTTGAAAGCTGCTGTCAGAAGGCTGTGCTCCTTGTCAGATGGAAGCAGCAGCACGCACATAGGAGTTTGGCAAGAACTAAAGAGCCACAGAAGAGCGTGGTCTAGCAAAATGAGGCAGGAAAAAGCATATCGCTACATGTGCCCTTGTTGTCGCCTAACAACAGGTAGCAGCATAAACCAGATGCGGGTGAAGATCTTGCAGGCGACTTCTAACGTCAAATGAGCAAACGGGCTTACCACAGCTGCGGTCCTCTGGCAGTCTGAAAGCTTTGCGCACAAGCCGGATGCTAAGCGCCTTCCTTTGCCTTTTGGCAGTGCTCGTGCATTGCCAGCACTAGGCGGGAATGGTCACTATCCCACAGACACGTTTCGTTGTGCCCGTTGCTAAGCGCTCTGGAGCACTGTTTATGACGTAAGCGGAACACCTCTTGCCGTTCCATTCTCAGAGCTCCTGAGTTAAGTAATCTGCTACTCTTGGTGCGAATGCCAGAGAAAAACATTTCCAATGTGTCTGGCAGGGAGAAACTGAACCTGGAGAACACCTTTGTCAGGAGCTTGCACCTCCACCTTACACACACAGAGATTTGCATCACATCTAAATGGCCAAACTCTTTCTTAGAAAAGTTGAAAGCTGCTGTTAGAAGGCTGTGCTCCTTGTCAGATGGAAGCAGCAGCACGCACATAGGAGTTTGGCAAGCACGAAAGAGCCACAGAAGAGCGTGGTCTAGCAAAATGAAACAGGAAAAAGCATTTGCTGCATGTGCCCTTGTTGTCGCCTAACAACAGGTAGCAGCATAAACCAGATGCGGGTGAAGATCTTGCAGGCGACTTCTAACGTCAAATGAGCAAACGGGCTTACTACAGCTGCGGTCCTCTGGCAGTCTGAAAGCTTTGCGCACAAGCCGGATGCTAAGCGCCTTCCTTTGCCTTTTGGCAGTGCTCGTGCATTGCCAGCACTAGGCGGGAATGGTCACTATCCCACAGACACGTTTCGTTGTGCCCGTTGCTAAGCGCTCTGGATCACTGTTTATGACGTAAGCGGAACACCTCTTGCCGTTCCATTCTCAGAGCTCCTGAGTTAAGTAATCTGCGATTCTTGGTGCGAATAATAGAGGAAAACATTTCCAATGTGTCTGGCAAGGAGAAACTGAACCTGGAGAACACCTTTGTCAGGAGCTTGCACCTGCACCTTAGACACACACCGATTTGCATCACATCTAAATGGCCAAGCTCTTTCTTCGACAAGTTGAAAGCTGCTGTCAGAAGGCTGTGCTCCTTGTCAGATGGAAGCAGCAGCACGCACATAGGAGTTTGGCAAGCACTAAAGAGCCACAGAAGAGCATGGCCCAGGGAAACGAGGCAGGAAAAACGCTACATGTGCCCTTGTTGTCGACTAACAACAGGTAGCAGCATAAACCAGATGCGGGTGAAGATCTTGCAGGCGACATCTGACGTCAAATGAGCAAACGGGCTTACCACAGCTGCGGTCCTCTGGCAGTCTGAAAGCTTTGCGCACAAGCCGGACGCTAAGCGCCTTCCTTTGCCTTTTGGCAGTGCTCGTGCATTGCCAGCACTAGGCGGGAATGGTCACTTACCCAGAGACACGTTTCGTTGTGCCCGTTGCTAAGCGCTCTGGATCACTGTTTATGACGTAAGCGGAACACCTCTTGCCGTTCCATTCTCAGAGCTCCTGAGTTAAGTAATCTGCGACTCTTGGTGCGAATGATAGAGGAAAACATTTCCAATGTGTCTGGCAAGGAGAAACTGAACCTGGAGAACACCTTTCTCAGGAGCTTGCACCTGCACCTTAGACACACACAGATTTGCATCACATCTAAATGGCCAAGCTCTTTCTTAGACAAGTTGAAAGCTGCTGTCAGAAGGCTGTGCTCCTTGTCAGATGGAAGCAGCAGCACGCACATAGGAGTTTGGAAAGCACTAAAGAGCCACAGAAGAGCATGGCCCAGGGAAATGAGGCAGGAAAAACGCTACATGTGCCCTTGTTGTCGCCTAACAACAGGTAGCAGCATAAACCAGATGCGGGTGAAGATCTTGCAGGCGACATCTAACGTCAAATGAGCAAACGGGCTTACCACAGCTGCGGTCCTCTGGCAGTCTGAAAGCTTTGCGCACAAGCCGCATGCTAAGCGCCTCCCTTGGCCTTTTGGCAGTGCTCGTGCATTGCCAGCAGTAGGCGGGAATGGTCACTTACCCATAGACACGTTTCGTTGTGCCCGTTGCTAAGCGCTCTGGAGCACTGTTTATGACGTAAGCGGAACACCTCTTGCCGTTCCATTCTCAGAGCTCCTGAGTTAATCAAACTGAGACTCTTGGTGCGAATGCCAGAGGAAAACATTTCCAATGTGTCTGGCAAGGAGAAACTGAACCTGGAGAACACCTTTGTCAGGAGCTTGCACCTGCACCTTAGACACACACAGATTTGCATCACATCTAAATGGCCAAGCTCTTTCTTAGACAAGTTGAAAGCTGCTGTCAGAAGGCTGTGCTCCTTGTCAGATGGAAGCAGCAGCACGCACATAGGAGTTTGGCAAGAACTAAAGAGCCACAGAAGAGCGTGGTCTAGCAAAATGAGGCAGGAAAAAGCATATCGCTACATGTGCCCTTGTTGTCGCCTAACAACAGGTAGCAGCATAAACCAGATGCGGGTGAAGATCTTGCAGGCGACTTCTAACGTCAAATGAGCAAACGGGCTTACCACAGCTGCGGTCCTCTGGCAGTCTGAAAGCTTTGCGCACAAGCCGGATGCTAAGCGCCTTCCTTTGCCTTTTGGCAGTGCTCGTGCATTGCCAGCACTAGGCGGGAATGGTCACTATCCCACAGACACGTTTCGTTGTGCCCGTTGCTAAGCGCTCTGGAGCACTGTTTATGACGTAAGCGGAACACCTCTTGCCGTTCCATTCTCAGAGCTCCTGAGTTCAGTAATCTGCGATTCTTGGTGCGAATAATAGAGGAAAACATTTCCAATGTGTCTGGCAAGGAGAAACTGAACCTGGAGAACACCTTTGTCAGGAGCTTGCACCTGCACCTTAGACACACACAGATTTGCATCACATCTAAATGGCCAAGCTCTTTCTTAGACAAGTTGAAAGCTGCTGTCAGAAGGCTGTGCTCCTTGTCAGATGGAAGCAGCAGCACGCACATAGGAGTTTGGCAAGAACTAAAGAGCCACAGAAGAGCGTGATCTAGCAAAATGAGGCATGAAAAAGCATATCGCTACATGTGCCCTTGTTGTCGCCTAACAACAGGTAGCAGCATAAACCAGATGCGGGTGAAGATCTTGCAGGCGACATCTAACGTCAAATGAGCAAACGGGCTTACCACAGCTGCGGTCCTCTGGCAGTCTGAAAGCTTTGCGCACAAGCCGGATGCTAAGCGCCTTCCTTTGCCTTTTGGCAGTGCTCGTGCATTGCCAGCACTAGGCGGGAATGGTCACTATCCCACAGACACGTTTCGTTGTGCCCGTTGCTAAGCGCTCTGGAGCACTGTTTATGACGTAAGCGGAACACCTCTTGCCGTTCCATTCTCAGAGCTCCTGAGTTAATCAAACTGAGACTCTTGGTGCGAATTCCAGAGTAAGACATTTCCAATGTGTCTGGCAGGGAGAAACTGAACCTGGAGAACACCTTTGTCAGGAGCTTGCACCTCCACCTTACACACACAGAGATTTGCATCACATCTAAATGGCCAAACTATTTCTTAGACAAGTTGTAAGCTGCTGTTAGAAGGCTGTGCTCTTTGTAAGATGGAAGCAGCAGCACGCACATAGGAGTTTGGCAAGAACTAAAGAGCCACAGAAGAGCGTGGTCTAGCAAAATGAGGCAGGAAAAAGCATATCGCTACATGTGCCCTTGTTGTCGCCTAACAACAGGTAGCAGCATAAACCAGATGCGGGTGAAGATCTTGCAGGCGACTTCTAACGTCAAATGAGCAAACGGGCTTACCACAGCTGCGGTCCTCTGGCAGTCTGAAAGCTTTGCGCACAAGCCGGATGCTAAGCGCCTTCCTTTGCCTTTTGGCAGTGCTCGTGCATTGCCAGCACTAGGCGGGAATGGTCACTATCCCACAGACACGTTTCGTTGTGCCCGTTGCTAAGCGCTCTGGAGCACTGTTTATGACGTAAGCGGAACACCTCTTGCCGTTCCATTCTCAGAGCTCCTGAGTTAAGTAATCTGCTACTCTTGGTGCGAATGCCAAAGAAAAACATTTCCAATGTGTCTGGCAGGGAGAAACTGAACCTGGAGAACACCTTTGTCAGGAGCTTGCACCTCCACCTTACACACACAGAGATTTGCATCACATCTAAATGGCCAAACTCTTTCTTAGAAAAGTTGAAAGCTGCTGTTAGAAGGCTGTGCTCCTTGTCAGATGGAAGCAGCAGCACGCACATAGGAGTTTGGCAAGCACTAAAGAGCCACAGAAGAGCGTGGTCTAGCAAAATGAAACAGGAAAAAGCATTTGCTGCATGTGCCCTTGTTGTCGCCTAACAACAGGTAGCAGCATAAACCAGATGCGGGTGAAGATCTTGCAGGCGACTTCTAACGTCAAATGAGCAAACGGGCTTACCACAGCTGCGGTCCTCTGGCAGTCTGAAAGCTTTGCGCACAAGCCGCATGCTAAGCGCCTCCCTTGGCCTTTTGGCAGTGCTCGTGCATTGCCAGCAGTAGGCGGGAATGGTCACTTACCCATAGACACGTTTCGTTGTGCCCGTTGCTAAGCGCTCTGGAGCACTGTTTATGACGTAAGCGGAACACCTCTTGCCGTTCCATTCTCAGAGCTCCTGAGTTAATCAAACTGAGACTCTTGGTGCGAATGCCAGAGGAAAACATTTCCAATGTGTCTGGCAAGGAGAAACTGAACCTGGAGAACACCTTTGTCAGGAGCTTGCACCTGCACCTTAGACACACACAGATTTGCATCACATCTAAATGGCCAAGCTCTTTCTTAGACAAGTTGAAAGCTGCTGTCAGAAGGCTGTGCTCCTTGTCAGATGGAAGCAGCAGCACGCACATAGGAGTTTGGCAAGAACTAAAGAGCCACAGAAGAGCGTGGTCTAGCAAAATGAGGCAGGAAAAAGCATATCGCTACATGTGCCCTTGTTGTCGCCTAACAACAGGTAGCAGCATAAACCAGATGCGGGTGAAGATCTTGCAGGCGACTTCTAACGTCAAATGAGCAAACGGGCTTACCACAGCTGCGGTCCTCTGGCAGTCTGAAAGCTTTGCGCACAAGCCGGATGCTAAGCGCCTTCCTTTGCCTTTTGGCAGTGCTCGTGCATTGCCAGCACTAGGCGGGAATGGTCACTATCCCACAGACACGTTTCGTTGTGCCCGTTGCTAAGCGCTCTGGAGCACTGTTTATGACGTAAGCGGAACACCTCTTGCCGTTCCATTCTCAGAGCTCCTGAGTTCAGTAATCTGCGATTCTTGGTGCGAATAATAGAGGAAAACATTTCCAATGTGTCTGGCAAGGAGAAACTGAACCTGGAGAACACCTTTGTCAGGAGCTTGCACCTGCACCTTAGACACACACCGATTTGCATCACATCTAAATGGCCAAACTCTTTCTTAGAAAAGTTGAAAGCTGCTGTTAGAAGGCTGTGCTCCTTGTCAGATGGAAGCAGCAGCACGCACATAGGAGTTTGGCAAGCACTAAAGAGCCACAGAAGAGCGTGGTCTAGCAAAATGAAACAGGAAAAAGCATTTGCTGCATGTGCCCTTGTTGTCGCCTAACAACAGGTAGCAGCATAAACCAGATGCGGGTGAAGATCTTGCAGGCGACTTCTAACGTCAAATGAGCAAACGGGCTTACCACAGCTGCGGTCCTCTGGCAGTCTGAAAGCTTTGCGCACAAGCCGGATGCTAAGCGCCTTCCTTTGCCTTTTGGCAGTGCTCGTGCATTGCCAGCACTAGGCGGGAATGGTCACTATCCCACAGACACGTTTCGTTGTGCCCGTTGCTAAGCGCTCTGGATCACTGTTTATGACGTAAGCGGAACACCTCTTGCCGTTCCATTCTCAGAGCTCCTGAGTTAAGTAATCTGCGATTCTTGGTGCGAATAATAGAGGAAAACATTTCCAATGTGTCTGGCAAGGAGAAACTGAACCTGGAGAACACCTTTGTCAGGAGCTTGCACCTGCACCTTAGACACACACCGATTTGCATCACATCTAAATGGCCAAGCTCTTTCTTCGACAAGTTGAAAGCTGCTGTCAGAAGGCTGTGCTCCTTGTCAGATGGAAGCAGCAGCACGCACATAGGAGTTTGGCAAGCACTAAAGAGCCACAGAAGAGCATGGCCCAGGGAAACGAGGCAGGAAAAACGCTACATGTGCCCTTGTTGTCGACTAACAACAGGTAGCAGCATAAACCAGATGCGGGTGAAGATCTTGCAGGCGACATCTGACGTCAAATGAGCAAACGGGCTTACCACAGCTGCGGTCCTCTGGCAGTCTGAAAGCTTTGCGCACAAGCCGGACGCTAAGCGCCTTCCTTTGCCTTTTGGCAGTGCTCGTGCATTGCCAGCACTAGGCGGGAATGGTCACTTACCCAGAGACACGTTTCGTTGTGCCCGTTGCTAAGCGCTCTGGAGCACTGTTTATGACGTAAGCGGAACACCTCTTGCCGTTCCATTCTCAGAGCTCCTGAGTTAAGTAATCTGCGACTCTTGGTGCGAATGATAGAGGAAAACATTTCCAATGTGTCTGGCAAGGAGAAACTGAACCTGGAGAACACCTTTGTCAGGAGCTTGCACCTGCACCTTAGACACACACAGATTTGCATCACATCTAAATGGCCAAGCTCTTTCTTAGACAAGTTGAAAGCTGCTGTCAGAAGGCTGTGCTCCTTGTCAGATGGAAGCAGCAGCACGCACATAGGAGTTTGGAAAGCACTAAAGAGCCACAGAAGAGCATGGCCCAGGGAAATGAGGCAGGAAAAACGCTACATGTGCCCTTGTTGTCGCCTAACAACAGGTAGCAGCATAAACCAGATGCGGGTGAAGATCTTGCAGGCGACATCTAACGTCAAATGAGCAAACGGGCTTACCACAGCTGCGGTCCTCTGGCAGTCTGAAAGCTTTGCGCACAAGCCGCATGCTAAGCGCCTCCCTTGGCCTTTTGGCAGTGCTCGTGCATTGCCAGCAGTAGGCGGGAATGGTCACTTACCCATAGACACGTTTCGTTGTGCCCGTTGCTAAGCGCTCTGGAGCACTGTTTATGACGTAAGCGGAACACCTCTTGCCGTTCCATTCTCAGAGCTCCTGAGTTAATCAAACTGAGACTCTTGGTGCGAATGCCAGAGGAAAACATTTCCAATGTGTCTGGCAAGGAGAAACTGAACCTGGAGAACACCTTTGTCAGGAGCTTGCACCTGCACCTTAGACACACACAGATTTGCATCACATCTAAATGGCCAAGCTCTTTCTTAGACAAGTTGAAAGCTGCTGTCAGAAGGCTGTGCTCCTTGTCAGATGGAAGCAGCAGCACGCACATAGGAGTTTGGCAAGAACTAAAGAGCCACAGAAGAGCGTGGTCTAGCAAAATGAGGCAGGAAAAAGCATATCGCTACATGTGCCCTTGTTGTCGCCTAACAACAGGTAGCAGCATAAACCAGATGCGGGTGAAGATCTTGCAGGCGACTTCTAACGTCAAATGAGCAAACGGGCTTACCACAGCTGCGGTCCTCTGGCAGTCTGAAAGCTTTGCGCACAAGCCGGATGCTAAGCGCCTTCCTTTGCCTTTTGGCAGTGCTCGTGCATTGCCAGCACTAGGCGGGAATGGTCACTATCCCACAGACACGTTTCGTTGTGCCCGTTGCTAAGCGCTCTGGAGCACTGTTTATGACGTAAGCGGAACACCTCTTGCCGTTCCATTCTCAGAGCTCCTGAGTTAAGTAATCTGCTACTCTTGGTGCGAATGCCAAAGAAAAACATTTCCAATGTGTCTGGCAGGGAGAAACTGAACCTGGAGAACACCTTTGTCAGGAGCTTGCACCTCCACCTTACACACACAGAGATTTGCATCACATCTAAATGGCCAAACTCTTTCTTAGAAAAGTTGAAAGCTGCTGTTAGAAGGCTGTGCTCCTTGTCAGATGGAAGCAGCAGCACGCACATAGGAGTTTGGCAAGCACTAAAGAGCCACAGAAGAGCGTGGTCTAGCAAAATGAAACAGGAAAAAGCATTTGCTGCATGTGCCCTTGTTGTCGCCTAACAACAGGTAGCAGCATAAACCAGATGCGGGTGAAGATCTTGCAGGCGACTTCTAACGTCAAATGAGCAAACGGGCTTACCACAGCTGCGGTCCTCTGGCAGTCTGAAAGCTTTGCGCACAAGCCGCATGCTAAGCGCCTCCCTTGGCCTTTTGGCAGTGCTCGTGCATTGCCAGCAGTAGGCGGGAATGGTCACTTACCCATAGACACGTTTCGTTGTGCCCGTTGCTAAGCGCTCTGGAGCACTGTTTATGACGTAAGCGGAACACCTCTTGCCGTTCCATTCTCAGAGCTCCTGAGTTAATCAAACTGAGACTCTTGGTGCGAATGCCAGAGGAAAACATTTCCAATGTGTCTGGCAAGGAGAAACTGAACCTGGAGAACACCTTTGTCAGGAGCTTGCACCTGCACCTTAGACACACACAGATTTGCATCACATCTAAATGGCCAAGCTCTTTCTTAGACAAGTTGAAAGCTGCTGTCAGAAGGCTGTGCTCCTTGTCAGATGGAAGCAGCAGCACGCACATAGGAGTTTGGCAAGAACTAAAGAGCCACAGAAGAGCGTGGTCTAGCAAAATGAGGCAGGAAAAAGCATATCGCTACATGTGCCCTTGTTGTCGCCTAACAACAGGTAGCAGCATAAACCAGATGCGGGTGAAGATCTTGCAGGCGACTTCTAACGTCAAATGAGCAAACGGGCTTACCACAGCTGCGGTCCTCTGGCAGTCTGAAAGCTTTGCGCACAAGCCGGATGCTAAGCGCCTTCCTTTGCCTTTTGGCAGTGCTCGTGCATTGCCAGCACTAGGCGGGAATGGTCACTATCCCACAGACACGTTTCGTTGTGCCCGTTGCTAAGCGCTCTGGAGCACTGTTTATGACGTAAGCGGAACACCTCTTGCCGTTCCATTCTCAGAGCTCCTGAGTTCAGTAATCTGCGATTCTTGGTGCGAATAATAGAGGAAAACATTTCCAATGTGTCTGGCAAGGAGAAACTGAACCTGGAGAACACCTTTGTCAGGAGCTTGCACCTGCACCTTAGACACACACCGATTTGCATCACATCTAAATGGCCAAACTCTTTCTTAGAAAAGTTGAAAGCTGCTGTTAGAAGGCTGTGCTCCTTGTCAGATGGAAGCAGCAGCACGCACATAGGAGTTTGGCAAGCACTAAAGAGCCACAGAAGAGCGTGGTCTAGCAAAATGAAACAGGAAAAAGCATTTGCTGCATGTGCCCTTGTTGTCGCCTAACAACAGGTAGCAGCATAAACCAGATGCGGGTGAAGATCTTGCAGGCGACTTCTAACGTCAAATGAGCAAACGGGCTTACCACAGCTGCGGTCCTCTGGCAGTCTGAAAGCTTTGCGCACAAGCCGGATGCTAAGCGCCTTCCTTTGCCTTTTGGCAGTGCTCGTGCATTGCCAGCACTAGGCGGGAATGGTCACTATCCCACAGACACGTTTCGTTGTGCCCGTTGCTAAGCGCTCTGGATCACTGTTTATGACGTAAGCGGAACACCTCTTGCCGTTCCATTCTCAGAGCTCCTGAGTTAAGTAATCTGCGATTCTTGGTGCGAATAATAGAGGAAAACATTTCCAATGTGTCTGGCAAGGAGAAACTGAACCTGGAGAACACCTTTGTCAGGAGCTTGCACCTGCACCTTAGACACACACCGATTTGCATCACATCTAAATGGCCAAGCTCTTTCTTCGACAAGTTGAAAGCTGCTGTCAGAAGGCTGTGCTCCTTGTCAGATGGAAGCAGCAGCACGCACATAGGAGTTTGGCAAGCACTAAAGAGCCACAGAAGAGCATGGCCCAGGGAAACGAGGCAGGAAAAACGCTACATGTGCCCTTGTTGTCGACTAACAACAGGTAGCAGCATAAACCAGATGCGGGTGAAGATCTTGCAGGCGACATCTGACGTCAAATGAGCAAACGGGCTTACCACAGCTGCGGTCCTCTGGCAGTCTGAAAGCTTTGCGCACAAGCCGGACGCTAAGCGCCTTCCTTTGCCTTTTGGCAGTGCTCGTGCATTGCCAGCACTAGGCGGGAATGGTCACTTACCCAGAGACACGTTTCGTTGTGCCCGTTGCTAAGCGCTCTGGAGCACTGTTTATGACGTAAGCGGAACACCTCTTGCCGTTCCATTCTCAGAGCTCCTGAGTTAAGTAATCTGCGACTCTTGGTGCGAATGATAGAGGAAAACATTTCCAATGTGTCTGGCAAGGAGAAACTGAACCTGGAGAACACCTTTGTCAGGAGCTTGCACCTGCACCTTAGACACACACAGATTTGCATCACATCTAAATGGCCAAGCTCTTTCTTAGACAAGTTGAAAGCTGCTGTCAGAAGGCTGTGCTCCTTGTCAGATGGAAGCAGCAGCACGCACATAGGAGTTTGGAAAGCACTAAAGAGCCACAGAAGAGCATGGCCCAGGGAAATGAGGCAGGAAAAACGCTACATGTGCCCTTGTTGTCGCCTAACAACAGGTAGCAGCATAAACCAGATGCGGGTGAAGATCTTGCAGGCGACATCTAACGTCAAATGAGCAAACGGGCTTACCACAGCTGCGGTCCTCTGGCAGTCTGAAAGCTTTGCGCACAAGCCGCATGCTAAGCGCCTCCCTTGGCCTTTTGGCAGTGCTCGTGCATTGCCAGCAGTAGGCGGGAATGGTCACTTACCCATAGACACGTTTCGTTGTGCCCGTTGCTAAGCGCTCTGGAGCACTGTTTATGACGTAAGCGGAACACCTCTTGCCGTTCCATTCTCAGAGCTCCTGAGTTAATCAAACTGAGACTCTTGGTGCGAATGCCAGAGGAAAACATTTCCAATGTGTCTGGCAAGGAGAAACTGAACCTGGAGAACACCTTTGTCAGGAGCTTGCACCTGCACCTTAGACACACACAGATTTGCATCACATCTAAATGGCCAAGCTCTTTCTTAGACAAGTTGAAAGCTGCTGTCAGAAGGCTGTGCTCCTTGTCAGATGGAAGCAGCAGCACGCACATAGGAGTTTGGCAAGAACTAAAGAGCCACAGAAGAGCGTGGTCTAGCAAAATGAGGCAGGAAAAAGCATATCGCTACATGTGCCCTTGTTGTCGCCTAACAACAGGTAGCAGCATAAACCAGATGCGGGTGAAGATCTTGCAGGCGACTTCTAACGTCAAATGAGCAAACGGGCTTACCACAGCTGCGGTCCTCTGGCAGTCTGAAAGCTTTGCGCACAAGCCGGATGCTAAGCGCCTTCCTTTGCCTTTTGGCAGTGCTCGTGCATTGCCAGCACTAGGCGGGAATGGTCACTATCCCACAGACACGTTTCGTTGTGCCCGTTGCTAAGCGCTCTGGAGCACTGTTTATGACGTAAGCGGAACACCTCTTGCCGTTCCATTCTCAGAGCTCCTGAGTTCAGTAATCTGCGATTCTTGGTGCGAATAATAGAGGAAAACATTTCCAATGTGTCTGGCAAGGAGAAACTGAACCTGGAGAACACCTTTGTCAGGAGCTTGCACCTGCACCTTAGACACACACAGATTTGCATCACATCTAAATGGCCAAGCTCTTTCTTAGACAAGTTGAAAGCTGCTGTCAGAAGGCTGTGCTCCTTGTCAGATGGAAGCAGCAGCACGCACATAGGAGTTTGGCAAGAACTAAAGAGCCACAGAAGAGCGTGATCTAGCAAAATGAGGCATGAAAAAGCATATCGCTACATGTGCCCTTGTTGTCGCCTAACAACAGGTAGCAGCATAAACCAGATGCGGGTGAAGATCTTGCAGGCGACTTCTAACGTCAAATGAGCAAACGGGCTTACCACAGCTGCGGTCCTCTGGCAGTCTGAAAGCTTTGCGCACAAGCCGGATGCTAAGCGCCTTCCTTTGCCTTTTGGCAGTGCTCGTGCATTGCCAGCACTAGGCGGGAATGGTCACTATCCCACAGACACGTTTCGTTGTGCCCGTTGCTAAGCGCTCTGGAGCACTGTTTATGACGTAAGCGGAACACCTCTTGCCGTTCCATTCTCAGAGCTCCTGAGTTAAGTAATCTGCTACTCTTGGTGCGAATGCCAAAGAAAAACATTTCCAATGTGTCTGGCAGGGAGAAACTGAACCTGGAGAACACCTTTGTCAGGAGCTTGCACCTCCACCTTACACACACAGAGATTTGCATCACATCTAAATGGCCAAACTCTTTCTTAGAAAAGTTGAAAGCTGCTGTTAGAAGGCTGTGCTCCTTGTCAGATGGAAGCAGCAGCACGCACATAGGAGTTTGGCAAGCACTAAAGAGCCACAGAAGAGCGTGGTCTAGCAAAATGAAACAGGAAAAAGCATTTGCTGCATGTGCCCTTGTTGTCGCCTAACAACAGGTAGCAGCATAAACCAGATGCGGGTGAAGATCTTGCAGGCGACTTCTAACGTCAAATGAGCAAACGGGCTTACCACAGCTGCGGTCCTCTGGCAGTCTGAAAGCTTTGCGCACAAGCCGCATGCTAAGCGCCTTCCTTTGCCTTTTGGCAGTGCTCGTGCATTGCCAGCACTAGGCGGGAATGGTCACTATCCCACAGACACGTTTCGTTGTGCCCGTTGCTAAGCGCTCTGGAGCACTGTTTATGACGTAAGCGGAACACCTCTTGCCGTTCCATTCTCAGAGCTCCTGAGTTAAGTAATCTGCGATTCTTGGTGCGAATAATAGAGGAAAACATTTCCAATGTGTCTGGCAAGGAGAAACTGAACCTGGAGAACACCTTTGTCAGGAGCTTGCACCTGCACCTTAGACACACACCGATTTGCATCACATCTAAATGGCCAAGCTCTTTCTTAGACAAGTTGAAAGCTGCTGTCAGAAGGCTGTGCTCCTTGTCAGATGGAAGCAGCAGCACGCACATAGGAGTTTGGCAAGCACTAAAGAGCCACAGAAGAGCATGGCCCAGGGAAACGAGGCAGGAAAAACGCTACATGTGCCCTTGTTGTCGACTAACAACAGGTAGCAGCATAAACCAGATGCGGGTGAAGATCTTGCAGGTGACATCTAACGTCAAATGAGCAAACGGGTTTACCACAGCTGCGGTCCTCTGGCAGTCTGAAACCTTTGCGCACAAGCCGGACGCTAAGCGCCTTCCTTTGCCTTTTGGCAGTGCTCGTGCATTGCCAGCACTAGGCGGGAATGGTCACTATCCCGCAGACACGTTTCGTTGTGCCCGTTGCTAAGCGCTCTGGATCACTGTTTATGACGTAAGCGGAACACCTCTTGCCGTTCCATTCTCAGAGCTCCTGAGTTAATCAAACTGAGACTCTTGGTGCGAATGCCAGAGTAAGACATTTCCAATGTGTCTGGCAGGGAGAAACTGAACCTGGAGAACACCTTTGTCAGGAGCTTGCACCTCCACCTTACACACACAGAGATTTGCATCACATCTAAATGGCCAAACTATTTCTTAGACAAGTTGTAAGCTGCTGTTAGAAGGCTGTGCTCCTTGTAAGATGGAAGCAGCAGCACGCACATAGGAGTTTGGCAAGAACTAAAGAGCCACAGAAGAGCGTGGTCTAGCAAAATGAGGCAGGAAAAAGCATATCGCTACATGTGCCCTTGTTGTCGCCTAACAACAGGTAGCAGCATAAACCAGATGCGGGTGAAGATCTTGCAGGCGACTTCTAACGTCAAATGAGCAAACGGGCTTACCACAGCTGCGGTCCTCTGGCAGTCTGAAAGCTTTGCGCACAAGCCGGATGCTAAGCGCCTTCCTTTGCCTTTTGGCAGTGCTCGTGCATTGCCAGCAGTAGGCGGGAATGGTCACTATCCCACAGACACGTTTCGTTGTGCCCGTTGCTAAGCGCTCTGGAGCACTGTTTATGACGTAAGCGGAACACCTCTTGCCGTTCCATTCTCAGAGCTCCTGAGTTAAGTAATCTGCTACTCTTGGTGCGAATGCCAGAGAAAAACATTTCCAATGTGTCTGGCAGGGAGAAACTGAACCTGGAGAACACCTTTGTCAGGAGCTTGCACCTCCACCTTACACACACAGAGATTTGCATCACATCTAAATGGCCAAACTCTTTCTTAGAAAAGTTGAAAGCTGCTGTTAGAAGGCTGTGCTCCTTGTCAGATGGAAGCAGCAGCACGCACATAGGAGTTTGGCAAGCACGAAAGAGCCACAGAAGAGCGTGGTCTAGCAAAATGAAACAGGAAAAAGCATTTGCTGCATGTGCCCTTGTTGTCGCCTAACAACAGGTAGCAGCATAAACCAGATGCGGGTGAAGATCTTGCAGGCGACTTCTAACGTCAAATGAGCAAACGGGCTTACCACAGCTGCGGTCCTCTGGCAGTCTGAAAGCTTTGCGCACAAGCCGGATGCTAAGCGCCTTCCTTTGCCTTTTGGCAGTGCTCGTGCATTGCCAGCACTAGGCGGGAATGGTCACTATCCCACAGACACGTTTCGTTGTGCCCGTTGCTAAGCGCTCTGGATCACTGTTTATGACGTAAGCGGAACACCTCTTGCCGTTCCATTCTCAGAGCTCCTGAGTTAAGTAATCTGCGATTCTTGGTGCGAATAATAGAGGAAAACATTTCCAATGTGTCTGGCAAGGAGAAACTGAACCTGGAGAACACCTTTGTCAGGAGCTTGCACCTGCACCTTAGACACACACCGATTTGCATCACATCTAAATGGCCAAGCTCTTTCTTCGACAAGTTGAAAGCTGCTGTCAGAAGGCTGTGCTCCTTGTCAGATGGAAGCAGCAGCACGCACATAGGAGTTTGGCAAGCACTAAAGAGCCACAGAAGAGCATGGCCCAGGGAAACGAGGCAGGAAAAACGCTACATGTGCCCTTGTTGTCGACTAACAACAGGTAGCAGCATAAACCAGATGCGGGTGAAGATCTTGCAGGCGACATCTGACGTCAAATGAGCAAACGGGCTTACCACAGCTGCGGTCCTCTGGCAGTCTGAAAGCTTTGCGCACAAGCCGGACGCTAAGCGCCTTCCTTTGCCTTTTGGCAGTGCTCGTGCATTGCCAGCACTAGGCGGGAATGGTCACTTACCCAGAGACACGTTTCGTTGTGCCCGTTGCTAAGCGCTCTGGATCACTGTTTATGACGTAAGCGGAACACCTCTTGCCGTTCCATTCTCAGAGCTCCTGAGTTAAGTAATCTGCGACTCTTGGTGCGAATGATAGAGGAAAACATTTCCAATGTGTCTGGCAAGGAGAAACTGAACCTGGAGAACACCTTTCTCAGGAGCTTGCACCTGCACCTTAGACACACACAGATTTGCATCACATCTAAATGGCCAAGCTCTTTCTTAGACAAGTTGAAAGCTGCTGTCAGAAGGCTGTGCTCCTTGTCAGATGGAAGCAGCAGCACGCACATAGGAGTTTGGAAAGCACTAAAGAGCCACAGAAGAGCATGGCCCAGGGAAATGAGGCAGGAAAAACGCTACATGTGCCCTTGTTGTCGCCTAACAACAGGTAGCAGCATAAACCAGATGCGGGTGAAGATCTTGCAGGCGACATCTAACGTCAAATGAGCAAACGGGCTTACCACAGCTGCGGTCCTCTGGCAGTCTGAAAGCTTTGCGCACAAGCCGCATGCTAAGCGCCTCCCTTGGCCTTTTGGCAGTGCTCGTGCATTGCCAGCAGTAGGCGGGAATGGTCACTTACCCATAGACACGTTTCGTTGTGCCCGTTGCTAAGCGCTCTGGAGCACTGTTTATGACGTAAGCGGAACACCTCTTGCCGTTCCATTCTCAGAGCTCCTGAGTTAATCAAACTGAGACTCTTGGTGCGAATGCCAGAGGAAAACATTTCCAATGTGTCTGGCAAGGAGAAACTGAACCTGGAGAACACCTTTGTCAGGAGCTTGCACCTGCACCTTAGACACACACAGATTTGCATCACATCTAAATGGCCAAGCTCTTTCTTAGACAAGTTGAAAGCTGCTGTCAGAAGGCTGTGCTCCTTGTCAGATGGAAGCAGCAGCACGCACATAGGAGTTTGGCAAGAACTAAAGAGCCACAGAAGAGCGTGGTCTAGCAAAATGAGGCAGGAAAAAGCATATCGCTACATGTGCCCTTGTTGTCGCCTAACAACAGGTAGCAGCATAAACCAGATGCGGGTGAAGATCTTGCAGGCGACTTCTAACGTCAAATGAGCAAACGGGCTTACCACAGCTGCGGTCCTCTGGCAGTCTGAAAGCTTTGCGCACAAGCCGGATGCTAAGCGCCTTCCTTTGCCTTTTGGCAGTGCTCGTGCATTGCCAGCACTAGGCGGGAATGGTCACTATCCCACAGACACGTTTCGTTGTGCCCGTTGCTAAGCGCTCTGGAGCACTGTTTATGACGTAAGCGGAACACCTCTTGCCGTTCCATTCTCAGAGCTCCTGAGTTAAGTAATCTGCTACTCTTGGTGCGAATGCCAGAGAAAAACATTTCCAATGTGTCTGGCAGGGAGAAACTGAACCTGGAGAACACCTTTGTCAGGAGCTTGCACCTCCACCTTACACACACAGAGATTTGCATCACATCTAAATGGCCAAACTCTTTCTTAGAAAAGTTGAAAGCTGCTGTTAGAAGGCTGTGCTCCTTGTCAGATGGAAGCAGCAGCACGCACATAGGAGTTTGGCAAGCACGAAAGAGCCACAGAAGAGCGTGGTCTAGCAAAATGAAACAGGAAAAAGCATTTGCTGCATGTGCCCTTGTTGTCGCCTAACAACAGGTAGCAGCATAAACCAGATGCGGGTGAAGATCTTGCAGGCGACTTCTAACGTCAAATGAGCAAACGGGCTTACCACAGCTGCGGTCCTCTGGCAGTCTGAAAGCTTTGCGCACAAGCCGGATGCTAAGCGCCTTCCTTTGCCTTTTGGCAGTGCTCGTGCATTGCCAGCACTAGGCGGGAATGGTCACTATCCCACAGACACGTTTCGTTGTGCCCGTTGCTAAGCGCTCTGGATCACTGTTTATGACGTAAGCGGAACACCTCTTGCCGTTCCATTCTCAGAGCTCCTGAGTTAAGTAATCTGCGATTCTTGGTGCGAATAATAGAGGAAAACATTTCCAATGTGTCTGGCAAGGAGAAACTGAACCTGGAGAACACCTTTGTCAGGAGCTTGCACCTGCACCTTAGACACACACCGATTTGCATCACATCTAAATGGCCAAGCTCTTTCTTCGACAAGTTGAAAGCTGCTGTCAGAAGGCTGTGCTCCTTGTCAGATGGAAGCAGCAGCACGCACATAGGAGTTTGGCAAGCACTAAAGAGCCACAGAAGAGCATGGCCCAGGGAAACGAGGCAGGAAAAACGCTACATGTGCCCTTGTTGTCGACTAACAACAGGTAGCAGCATAAACCAGATGCGGGTGAAGATCTTGCAGGCGACATCTGACGTCAAATGAGCAAACGGGCTTACCACAGCTGCGGTCCTCTGGCAGTCTGAAAGCTTTGCGCACAAGCCGGACGCTAAGCGCCTTCCTTTGCCTTTTGGCAGTGCTCGTGCATTGCCAGCACTAGGCGGGAATGGTCACTTACCCAGAGACACGTTTCGTTGTGCCCGTTGCTAAGCGCTCTGGATCACTGTTTATGACGTAAGCGGAACACCTCTTGCCGTTCCATTCTCAGAGCTCCTGAGTTAAGTAATCTGCGACTCTTGGTGCGAATGATAGAGGAAAACATTTCCAATGTGTCTGGCAAGGAGAAACTGAACCTGGAGAACACCTTTCTCAGGAGCTTGCACCTGCACCTTAGACACACACAGATTTGCATCACATCTAAATGGCCAAGCTCTTTCTTAGACAAGTTGAAAGCTGCTGTCAGAAGGCTGTGCTCCTTGTCAGATGGAAGCAGCAGCACGCACATAGGAGTTTGGAAAGCACTAAAGAGCCACAGAAGAGCATGGCCCAGGGAAATGAGGCAGGAAAAACGCTACATGTGCCCTTGTTGTCGCCTAACAACAGGTAGCAGCATAAACCAGATGCGGGTGAAGATCTTGCAGGCGACATCTAACGTCAAATGAGCAAACGGGCTTACCACAGCTGCGGTCCTCTGGCAGTCTGAAAGCTTTGCGCACAAGCCGCATGCTAAGCGCCTCCCTTGGCCTTTTGGCAGTGCTCGTGCATTGCCAGCAGTAGGCGGGAATGGTCACTTACCCATAGACACGTTTCGTTGTGCCCGTTGCTAAGCGCTCTGGAGCACTGTTTATGACGTAAGCGGAACACCTCTTGCCGTTCCATTCTCAGAGCTCCTGAGTTAATCAAACTGAGACTCTTGGTGCGAATGCCAGAGGAAAACATTTCCAATGTGTCTGGCAAGGAGAAACTGAACCTGGAGAACACCTTTGTCAGGAGCTTGCACCTGCACCTTAGACACACACAGATTTGCATCACATCTAAATGGCCAAGCTCTTTCTTAGACAAGTTGAAAGCTGCTGTCAGAAGGCTGTGCTCCTTGTCAGATGGAAGCAGCAGCACGCACATAGGAGTTTGGCAAGAACTAAAGAGCCACAGAAGAGCGTGGTCTAGCAAAATGAGGCAGGAAAAAGCATATCGCTACATGTGCCCTTGTTGTCGCCTAACAACAGGTAGCAGCATAAACCAGATGCGGGTGAAGATCTTGCAGGCGACTTCTAACGTCAAATGAGCAAACGGGCTTACCACAGCTGCGGTCCTCTGGCAGTCTGAAAGCTTTGCGCACAAGCCGGATGCTAAGCGCCTTCCTTTGCCTTTTGGCAGTGCTCGTGCATTGCCAGCACTAGGCGGGAATGGTCACTATCCCACAGACACGTTTCGTTGTGCCCGTTGCTAAGCGCTCTGGAGCACTGTTTATGACGTAAGCGGAACACCTCTTGCCGTTCCATTCTCAGAGCTCCTGAGTTCAGTAATCTGCGATTCTTGGTGCGAATAATAGAGGAAAACATTTCCAATGTGTCTGGCAAGGAGAAACTGAACCTGGAGAACACCTTTGTCAGGAGCTTGCACCTGCACCTTAGACACACACAGATTTGCATCACATCTAAATGGCCAAGCTCTTTCTTAGACAAGTTGAAAGCTGCTGTCAGAAGGCTGTGCTCCTTGTCAGATGGAAGCAGCAGCACGCACATAGGAGTTTGGCAAGAACTAAAGAGCCACAGAAGAGCGTGATCTAGCAAAATGAGGCATGAAAAAGCATATCGCTACATGTGCCCTTGTTGTCGCCTAACAACAGGTAGCAGCATAAACCAGATGCGGGTGAAGATCTTGCAGGCGACATCTAACGTCAAATGAGCAAACGGGCTTACCACAGCTGCGGTCCTCTGGCAGTCTGAAAGCTTTGCGCACAAGCCGGATGCTAAGCGCCTTCCTTTGCCTTTTGGCAGTGCTCGTGCATTGCCAGCACTAGGCGGGAATGGTCACTATCCCACAGACACGTTTCGTTGTGCCCGTTGCTAAGCGCTCTGGAGCACTGTTTATGACGTAAGCGGAACACCTCTTGCCGTTCCATTCTCAGAGCTCCTGAGTTAATCAAACTGAGACTCTTGGTGCGAATTCCAGAGTAAGACATTTCCAATGTGTCTGGCAGGGAGAAACTGAACCTGGAGAACACCTTTGTCAGGAGCTTGCACCTCCACCTTACACACACAGAGATTTGCATCACATCTAAATGGCCAAACTATTTCTTAGACAAGTTGTAAGCTGCTGTTAGAAGGCTGTGCTCTTTGTAAGATGGAAGCAGCAGCACGCACATAGGAGTTTGGCAAGAACTAAAGAGCCACAGAAGAGCGTGGTCTAGCAAAATGAGGCAGGAAAAAGCATATCGCTACATGTGCCCTTGTTGTCGCCTAACAACAGGTAGCAGCATAAACCAGATGCGGGTGAAGATCTTGCAGGCGACTTCTAACGTCAAATGAGCAAACGGGCTTACCACAGCTGCGGTCCTCTGGCAGTCTGAAAGCTTTGCGCACAAGCCGGATGCTAAGCGCCTTCCTTTGCCTTTTGGCAGTGCTCGTGCATTGCCAGCACTAGGCGGGAATGGTCACTATCCCACAGACACGTTTCGTTGTGCCCGTTGCTAAGCGCTCTGGAGCACTGTTTATGACGTAAGCGGAACACCTCTTGCCGTTCCATTCTCAGAGCTCCTGAGTTAAGTAATCTGCTACTCTTGGTGCGAATGCCAAAGAAAAACATTTCCAATGTGTCTGGCAGGGAGAAACTGAACCTGGAGAACACCTTTGTCAGGAGCTTGCACCTCCACCTTACACACACAGAGATTTGCATCACATCTAAATGGCCAAACTCTTTCTTAGAAAAGTTGAAAGCTGCTGTTAGAAGGCTGTGCTCCTTGTCAGATGGAAGCAGCAGCACGCACATAGGAGTTTGGCAAGCACTAAAGAGCCACAGAAGAGCGTGGTCTAGCAAAATGAAACAGGAAAAAGCATTTGCTGCATGTGCCCTTGTTGTCGCCTAACAACAGGTAGCAGCATAAACCAGATGCGGGTGAAGATCTTGCAGGCGACTTCTAACGTCAAATGAGCAAACGGGCTTACCACAGCTGCGGTCCTCTGGCAGTCTGAAAGCTTTGCGCACAAGCCGCATGCTAAGCGCCTCCCTTGGCCTTTTGGCAGTGCTCGTGCATTGCCAGCAGTAGGCGGGAATGGTCACTTACCCATAGACACGTTTCGTTGTGCCCGTTGCTAAGCGCTCTGGAGCACTGTTTATGACGTAAGCGGAACACCTCTTGCCGTTCCATTCTCAGAGCTCCTGAGTTAATCAAACTGAGACTCTTGGTGCGAATGCCAGAGGAAAACATTTCCAATGTGTCTGGCAAGGAGAAACTGAACCTGGAGAACACCTTTGTCAGGAGCTTGCACCTGCACCTTAGACACACACAGATTTGCATCACATCTAAATGGCCAAGCTCTTTCTTAGACAAGTTGAAAGCTGCTGTCAGAAGGCTGTGCTCCTTGTCAGATGGAAGCAGCAGCACGCACATAGGAGTTTGGCAAGAACTAAAGAGCCACAGAAGAGCGTGGTCTAGCAAAATGAGGCAGGAAAAAGCATATCGCTACATGTGCCCTTGTTGTCGCCTAACAACAGGTAGCAGCATAAACCAGATGCGGGTGAAGATCTTGCAGGCGACTTCTAACGTCAAATGAGCAAACGGGCTTACCACAGCTGCGGTCCTCTGGCAGTCTGAAAGCTTTGCGCACAAGCCGGATGCTAAGCGCCTTCCTTTGCCTTTTGGCAGTGCTCGTGCATTGCCAGCACTAGGCGGGAATGGTCACTATCCCACAGACACGTTTCGTTGTGCCCGTTGCTAAGCGCTCTGGAGCACTGTTTATGACGTAAGCGGAACACCTCTTGCCGTTCCATTCTCAGAGCTCCTGAGTTCAGTAATCTGCGATTCTTGGTGCGAATAATAGAGGAAAACATTTCCAATGTGTCTGGCAAGGAGAAACTGAACCTGGAGAACACCTTTGTCAGGAGCTTGCACCTGCACCTTAGACACACACCGATTTGCATCACATCTAAATGGCCAAGCTCTTTCTTAGACAAGTTGAAAGCTGCTGTCAGAAGGCTGTGCTCCTTGTCAGATGCAAGCAGCAGCACGCACATAGGAGTTTGGCAAGCACTAAAGAGCCACAGAAGAGCGTGGTCTAGCAAAATGAAACAGGAAAAAGCATTTGCTGCATGTGCCCTTGTTGTCGCCTAACAACAGGTAGCAGCATAAACCAGATGCGGGTGAAGATCTTGCAGGCGACTTCTAACGTCAAATGAGCAAACGGGCTTACCACAGCTGCGGTCCTCTGGCAGTCTGAAAGCTTTGCGCACAAGCCGGATGCTAAGCGCCTTCCTTTGCCTTTTGGCAGTGCTCGTGCATTGCCAGCACTAGGCGGGAATGGTCACTATCCCACAGACACGTTTCGTTGTGCCCGTTGCTAAGCGCTCTGGAGCACTGTTTATGACGTAAGCGGAACACCTCTTGCCGTTCCATTCTCAGAGCTCCTGAGTTAAGTAATCTGCGATTCTTGGTGCGAATAATAGAGGAAAACATTTCCAATGTGTCTGGCAAGGAGAAACTGAACCTGGAGAACACCTTTGTCAGGAGCTTGCACCTGCACCTTAGACACACACCGATTTGCATCACATCTAAATGGCCAAGCTCTTTCTTAGACAAGTTGAAAGCTGCTCTCAGAAGGCTGTGCTCCTTGTCAGATGGAAGCAGCAGCACGCACATAGGAGTTTGGCAAGCACTAAAGAGCCACAGAAGAGCATGGCCCAGGGAAACGAGGCAGGAAAAACGCTACATGTGCCCTTGTTGTCGACTAACAACAGGTAGCAGCATAAACCAGATGCGGGTGAAGATCTTGCAGGCGACATCTAACGTCAAATGAGCAAACGGGTTTACCACAGCTGCGGTCCTCTGGCAGTCTGAAACCTTTGCGCACAAGCCGGACGCTAAGCACCTTCCTTTGCCTTTTGGCAGTGCTCGTGCATTGCCAGCACTAGGCGGGAATGGTCACTATCCCGCAGACACGTTTCGTTGTGCCCGTTGCTAAGCGCTCTGGATCACTGTTTATGACGTAAGCGGAACACCTCTTGCCGTTCCATTCTCAGAGCTCCTGAGTTAATCAAACTGAGACTCTTGGTGCAAATTCCAGAGTAAGACATTTCCAATGTGTCTGGCAGGGAGAAACTGAACCTGGAGAACACCTTTGTCAGGAGCTTGCACCTCCACCTTACACACACAGAGATTTGCATCACATCTAAATGGCCAAACTCTTTCTTAGAAAAGTTGAAAGCTGCTGTTAGAAGGCTGTGCTCCTTGTCAGATGGAAGCAGCAGCACGCACATAGGAGTTTGGCAAGAACTAAAGAGCCACAGAAGAGCGTGGTCTAGCAAAATGAGGCAGGAAAAAGCATATCGCTACATGTGCCCTTGTTGTCGCCTAACAACAGGTAGCAGCATAAACCAGATGCGGGTGAAGATCTTGCAGGCGACTTCTAACGTCAAATGAGCAAACGGGCTTACCACAGCTGCGGTCCTCTGGCAGTCTGAAAGCTTTGCGCACAAGCCGGATGCTAAGCGCCTTCCTTTGCCTTTTGGCAGTGCTCGTGCATTGCCAGCACTAGGCGGGAATGGTCACTTACCCAGAGACACGTTTCGTTGTGCCCGTTGCTAAGCGCTCTGGAGCACTGTTTATGACGTAAGCGGAACACCTCTTGCCGTTCCATTCTCAGAGCTCCTGAGTTAAGTAATCTGCGATTCTTGGTGCGAATAATAGAGGAAAACATTTCCAATGTGTCTGGCAAGGAGAAACTGAACCTGGAGAACACCTTTGTCAGGAGCTTGCACCTGCACCTTAGACACACACAGATTTGCATCACATCTAAATGGCCAAGCTCTTTCTTAGACAAGTTGAAAGCTGCTGTCAGAAGGCTGTGCTCCTTGTCAGATGGAAGCAGCAGCACGCACATAGGAGTTTGGCAAGCACTAAAGAGCCACAGAAGAGCATGGCCCAGGGAAATGAGGCAGGAAAAACACTACATGTGCCCTTGTTGTCGCCTAACAACAGGTAGCAGCATAAACCAGATGCGGGTGAAGATCTTGCAGGCGACATCTAACGTCAAATGAGCAAACGGGCTTACCACAGCTGCGGTCCTCTGGCAGTCTGAAAGCTTTGCGCACAAGCCGGATGCTAAGCGCCTTCCTTTGCCTTTTGGCAGTGCTCGTGCATTGCCAGCACTAGGCGGGAATGGTCACTATCCCACAGACACGTTTCGTTGTGCCCGTTGCTAAGCGCTCTGGAGCACTGTTTATGACGTAAGCGGAACACCTCTTGCCGTTCCATTCTCAGAGCTCCTGAGTTAAGTAATCTGCGACTCTTGGTGCGAATGATAGAGGAAAACATTTCCAATGTGTCTGGCAAGGAGAAACTGAACCTGGAGAACACCTTTGTCAGGAGCTTGCACCTGCACCTTAGACACACACAGATTTGCATCACATCTAAATGGCCAAGCTCTTTCTTAGACAAGTTGAAAGCTGCTGTCAGAAGGCTGTGCTCCTTGTCAGATGGAAGCAGCAGCACGCACATAGGAGTTTGGAAAGCACTAAAGAGCCACAGAAGAGCATGGCCCAGGGAAATGAGGCAGGAAAAACGCTACATGTGCCCTTGTTGTCGCCTAACAACAGGTAGCAGCATAAACCAGATGCGGGTGAAGATCTTGCAGGCGACATCTAACGTCAAATGAGCAAACGGGCTTACCACAGCTGCGGTCCTCTGGCAGTCTGAAAGCTTTGCGCACAAGCCGGATGCTAAGCACCTTCCTTTGCCTTTTGGCAGTGCTCGTGCATTGCCAACAGTAGGCGGGAATGGTCACTATCCCGCAGACACGTTTCGTTGTGCCCGTTGCTAAGCGCTCTGGATCACTGTTTATGACGTAAGCGGAACACCTCTTGCCGTTCCATTCTCAGAGCTCCTGAGTTAATCAAACTGAGACTCTTGGTGCGAATGCCAGAGGAAAACATTTCCAATGTGTCTGGCAGGGAGAAACTGAACCTGGAGAACACCTTTGTCAGGAGCTTGCACCTCCACCTTACACACACAGAGATTTGCATCACATCTAAATGGCCAAACTCTTTCTTAGAAAAGTTGAAAGCTGCTGTCAGAAGGCTGTGCTCCTTGTCAGATGGAAGCAGCAGCACGCACATAGGAGTTTGGCAAGCACTAAAGAGCCACAGAAGAGCGTGGTCTAGCAAAATGAAACAGGAAAAAGCATTTGCTGCATGTGCCCTTGTTGTCGCCTAACAACAGGTAGCAGCATAAACCAGATGCGGGTGAAGATCTTGCAGGCGACTTCTAACGTCAAATGAGCAAACGGGCTTACCACAGCTGCGGTCCTCTGGCAGTCTGAAAGCTTTGCGCACAAGCCGGATGCTAAGCGCCTTCCTTTGCCTTTTGGCAGTGCTCGTGCATTGCCAGCACTAGGCGGGAATGGTCACTATCCCACAGACACGTTTCGTTGTGCCCGTTGCTAAGCGCTCTGGAGCACTGTTTATGACGTAAGCGGAACACCTCTTGCCGTTCCATTCTCAGAGCTCCTGAGTTAAGTAATCTGCGATTCTTGGTGCGAATAATAGAGGAAAACATTTCCAATGTGTCTGGCAGGGAGAAACTGAACCTGGAGAACACCTTTGTCAGGAGCTTGCACCTGCACCTTAGACACACACCGATTTGCATCACATCTAAATGGCCAAGCTCTTTCTTAGACAAGTTGAAAGCTGCTGTCAGAAGGCTGTGCTCCTTGTCAGATGGAAGCAGCAGCACGCACATAGGAGTTTGGCAAGAACTAAAGAGCCACAGAAGAGCGTGATCTAGCAAAATGAGGCAGGAAAAAGCATATCGCTACATGTGCCCTTGTTGTCGCCTAACAACAGGTAGCAGCATAAACCAGATGCGGGTGAAGATCTTGCAGGCGACATCTAACGTCAAATGAGCAAACGGGCTTACCACAGCTGCGGTCCTCTGGCAGTCTGAAAGCTTTGCGCACAAGCCGGATGCTAAGCGCCTTCCTTTGCCTTTTGGCAGTGCTCGTGCATTGCCAGCACTAGGCGGGAATGGTCACTATCCCACAGACACGTTTCGTTGTGCCCGTTGCTAAGCGCTCTGGAGCACTGTTTATGACGTAAGCGGAACACCTCTTGCCGTTCCATTCTCAGAGCTCCTGAGTTAAGTAATCTGCTACTCTTGGTGCGAATGCCAGAGAAAAACATTTCCAATGTGTCTGGCAGGGAGAAACTGAACCTGGAGAACACCTTTGTCAGGAGCTTGCACCTCCACCTTACACACACAGAGATTTGCATCACATCTAAATGGCCAAACTCTTTCTTAGAAAAGTTGAAAGCTGCTGTTAGAAGGCTGTGCTCCTTGTCAGATGGAAGCAGCAGCACGCACATAGGAGTTTGGCAAGCACTAAAGAGCCACAGAAGAGCGTGGTCTAGCAAAATGAAACAGGAAAAAGCATTTGCTGCATGTGCCCTTGTTGTCGCCTAACAACAGGTAGCAGCATAAACCAGATGCGGGTGAAGATCTTGCAGGCGACTTCTAACGTCAAATGAGCAAACGGGCTTACCACAGCTGCGGTCCTCTGGCAGTCTGAAAGCTTTGCGCACAAGGCGGATGCTAAGCGCCTTCCTTTGCCTTTTGGCAGTGCTCGTGCATTGCCAGCACTAGGCGGGAATGGTCACTATCCCACAGACACGTTTCGTTGTGCCCGTTGCTAAGCGCTCTGGAGCACTGTTTATGACGTAAGCGGAACACCTCTTGCCGTTCCATTCTCAGAGCTCCTGAGTTAAGTAATCTGCGATTCTTGGTGCGAATAATAGAGGAAAACATTTCCAATGTGTCTGGCAGGGAGAAACTGAACCTGGAGAACACCTTTGTCAGGAGCTTGCACCTGCACCTTAGACACACACCGATTTGCATCACATCTAAATGGCCAAGCTCTTTCTTAGACAAGTTGAAAGCTGCTGTCAGAAGGCTGTGCTCCTTGTCAGATGGAAGCAGCAGCACGCACATAGGAGTTTGGCAAGAACTAAAGAGCCACAGAAGAGCGTGATCTAGCAAAATGAGGCAGGAAAAAGCATATCGCTACATGTGCCCTTGTTGTCGCCTAACAACAGGTAGCAGCATAAACCAGATGCGGGTGAAGATCTTGCAGGCGACATCTAACGTCAAATGAGCAAACGGGCTTACCACAGCTGTGGTCCTCTGGCAGTCTGAAAGCTTTGCGCACAAGCCGGATGCTAAGCGCCTTCCTTTGCCTTTTGGCAGTGCTAATGCATTGCCAGCACTAGGCGGGAATGGTCACTATCCCACAGACACGTTTCGTTGTGCCCGTTGCTAAGCGCTCTGGAGCACTGTTTATGACGTAAGCGGAACACCTCTTGCCGTTCCATTCTCAGAGCTCCTGAGTTAAGTAATCTGCGACTCTTGGTGCGAATGATAGAGGAAAACATTTCCAATGTGTCTGGCAAGGAGAAACTGAACCTGGAGAACACCTTTGTCAGGAGCTTGCACCTGCACCTTAGACACACACAGATTTGCATCACATCTAAATGGCCAAGCTCTTAGACAAGTTGAAAGCTGCTGTCAGAAGGCTGTGCTCCTTGTCAGATGGAAGCAGCAGCACGCACATAGGAGTTTGGCAAGCACTAAAGAGCCACACAAGAGCATGGCCCAGGGAAATGAGGCAGGAAAAACGCTACATGTGCCCTTGTTGTCGCCTAACAACAGGTAGCAGCATAAACCAGATGCGGGTGAAGATCTTGCAGGCGACATCTAACGTCAAATGAGCAAACGGGCTTACCACAGCTGCGGTCCTCTGGCAGTCTGAAAGCTTTGCGCACAAGCCGGATGCTAAGCACCTTCCTTTGCCTTTTGGCAGTGCTCGTGCATTGCCAACAGTAGGCGGGAATGGTCACTATCCCGCAGACACGTTTCGTTGTGCCCGTTGCTAAGCGCTCTGGATCACTGTTTATGACGTAAGCGGAACACCTCTTGCCGTTCCATTCTCAGAGCTCCTGAGTTAATCAAACTGAGACTCTTGGTGCGAATGCCAGAGGAAAACATTTCCAATGTGTCTGGCAAGGAGAAACTGAACCTGGAGAACACCTTTGTCAGGAGCTTGCACCTCCACCTTACACACACAGAGATTTGCATCACATCTAAATGGCCAAACTATTTCTTAGACAAGTTGAAAGCTGCTGTTAGAAGGCTGTGCTCCTTGTCAGATGGAAGCAGCAGCACGCACATAGGAGTTTGGCAAGAACTAAAGAGCCACAGAAGAGTGTGGTCTAGCAAAATGAGGCAGGAAAAAGCATATCGCTACATGTGCCCTTGTTGTCGCCTAACAACAGGTAGCAGCATAAACCAGATGCGGGTGAAGATCTTGCAGGCGACTTCTAACGTCAAATGAGCAAACGGGCTTACCACAGCTGCGGTCCTCTGGCAGTCTGAAAGCTTTGCGCACAAGCCGGATGCTAAGCGCCTTCCTTTGCCTTTTGGCAGTGCTCGTGCATTGCCAGCACTAGGCGGGAATGGTCACTATCCCACAGACACGTTTCGTTGTGCCCGTTGCTAAGCGCTCTGGAGCACTGTTTATGACGTAAGCGGAACACCTCTTGCCGTTCCATTCTCAGAGCTCCTGAGTTAAGTAATCTGCGATTCTTGGTGCGAATAATAGAGGAAAACATTTCCAATGTGTCTGGCAAGGAGAAACTGAACCTGGAGAACACCTTTGTCAGGAGCTTGCACCTGCACCTTAGACACACACCGATTTGCATCACATCTAAATGGCCAAGCTCTTTCTTAGACAAGTTGAAAGCTGCTGTCAGAAGGCTGTGCTCCTTGTCAGATGGAAGCAGCAGCACGCACATAGGAGTTTGGCAAGCACTAAAGAGCCACAGAAGAGCGTGGTCTAGCAAAATGAAACAGGAAAAAGCATTTGCTGCATGTGCCCTTGTTGTCGCCTAACAACAGGTAGCAGCATAAACCAGATGCGGGTGAAGATCTTGCAGGCGACATCTAACGTCAAATGAGCAAACGGGCTTACCACAGCTGCGGTCCTCTGGCAGTCTGAAAGCTTTGCGCACAAGCCGGATGCTAAGCGCCTTCCTTTGCCTTTTGGCAGTGCTCGTGCATTGCCAGCACTAGGCGGGAATGGTCACTTACCCAGAGACACGTTTCGTTGTGCCCGTTGCTAAGCGCTCTGGAGCACTGTTTATGACGTAAGCGGAACACCTCTTGCCGTTCCATTCTCAGAGCTCCTGAGTTAAGTAATCTGCGATTCTTGGTGCGAATAATAGAGGAAAACATTTCCAATGTGTCTGGCAGGGAGAAACTGAACCTGGAGAACACCTTTGTCAGGAGCTTGCACCTGCACCTTAGACACACACAGATTTGCATCACATCTAAATGGCCAAGCTCTTTCTTAGACAAGTTGAAAGCTGCTGTCAGAAGGCTGTGCTCCTTGTCAGATGGAAGCAGCAGCACGCACATAGGAGTTTGGAAAGCACTAAAGAGCCACAGAAGAGCGTGGCCTAGGAAAATGAGGCAGGAAAAACGCTACATGTGCCCTTGTTGTCGCCTAACAACAGGTAGCAGCATAAACCAGATGCGGGTGAAGATCTTGCAGGCGACATCTGACGTCAAATGAGCAAATGGGCTTACCACAGCTGCGGTCCTCTGGCAGTCTGAAAGCTTTGCGCACAAGCCGGACGCTAAGCGCCTTCCTTTGCCTTTTGGCAGTGCTCGTGCATTGCCAGCACTAGGCGGGAATGGTCACTTACCCAGAGACACGTTTCGTTGTGCCCGTTGCTAAGCGCTCTGGAGCACTGTTTATGACGTAAGCGGAACACCTCTTGCCGTTCCATTCTCAGAGCTCCTGAGTTAATCAAACTGAGACTCTTGGTGCGAATGCCAGAGGAAAACATTTCCAATGTGTCTGGCAAGGAGAAACTGAACCTGGAGAACACCTTTGTCAGGAGCTTGCACCTCCACCTTACACACACAGAGATTTGCATCACATCTAAATGGCCAAGCTCTTTCTTAGACAAGTTGAAAGCTGCTGTCAGAAGGCTGTGCTCCTTGTCAGATGGAAGCAGCAGCACGCACATAGGAGTTTGGAAAGCACTAAAGAGCCACAGAAGAGCATGGCCCAGGGAAATGAGGCAGGAAAAACGCTACATGTGCCCTTGTTGTCGCCTAACAACAGGTAGCAGCATAAACCAGATGCGGGTGAAGATCTTGCAGGCGACTTCTAACGTCAAATGAGCAAACGGGCTTACCACAGCTGCGGTCCTCTGGCAGTCTGAAAGCTTTGCGCACAAGCCGGATGCTAAGCGCCTTCCTTTGCCTTTTGGCAGTGCTCGTGCATTGCCAGCACTAGGCGGGAATGGTCACTTACCCAGAGACACGTTTCGTTGTGCCCGTTGCTAAGCGCTCTGGAGCACTGTTTATGACGTAAGCGGAACACCTCTTGCCGTTCCATTCTCAGAGCTCCTGAGTTAAGTAATCTGCTACTCTTGGTGCGAATGCCAGAGAAAAACATTTCCAATGTGTCTGGCAGGGAGAAACTGAACCTGGAGAACACCTTTGTCAGGAGCTTGCACCTCCACCTTACACACACAGAGATTTGCATCACATCTAAATGGCCAAACTCTTTCTTAGAAAAGTTGAAAGCTGCTGTTAGAAGGCTGTGCTCCTTGTCAGATGGAAGCAGCAGCACGCACATAGGAGTTTGGCAAGCACGAAAGAGCCACAGAAGAGCGTGGTCTAGCAAAATGAAACAGGAAAAAGCATTTGCTGCATGTGCCCTTGTTGTCGCCTAACAACAGGTAGCAGCATAAACCAGATGCGGGTGAAGATCTTGCAGGCGACTTCTAACGTCAAATGAGCAAACGGGCTTACCACAGCTGCGGTCCTCTGGCAGTCTGAAAGCTTTGCGCACAAGCCGGATGCTAAGCGCCTTCCTTTGCCTTTTGGCAGTGCTCGTGCATTGCCAGCACTAGGCGGGAATGGTCACTTACCCAGAGACACGTTTCGTTGTGCCCGTTGCTAAGCGCTCTGGAGCACTGTTTATGACGTAAGCGGAACACCTCTTGCCGTTCCATTCTCAGAGCTCCTGAGTTAAGTAATCTGCGATTCTTGGTGCGAATAATAGAGGAAAACATTTCCAATGTGTCTGGCAAGGAGAAACTGAACCTGGAGAACACCTTTGTCAGGAGCTTGCACCTGCACCTTAGACACACACCGATTTGCATCACATCTAAATGGCCAAGCTCTTTCTTAGACAAGTTGAAAGCTGCTGTCAGAAGGCTGTGCTCCTTGTCAGATGGAAGCAGCAGCACGCACATAGGAGTTTGGCAAGAACTAAAGAGCCACAGAAGAGCGTGGTCTAGCAAAATGAGGCAGGAAAAACGCTACATGTGCCCTTGTTGTCGCCTAACAACAGGTAGCAGCATAAACCAGATGCGGGTGAAGATCTTGCAGGCGACTTCTAACGTCAAATGAGCAAACCAGCTTACCACAGCTGCGGTCCTCTGGCAGTCTGAAAGCTTTGCGCACAAGCCGCATGCTAAGCGCCTCCCTTGGCCTTTTGGCAGTGCTCGTGCATTGCCAGCAGTAGGCGGGAATGGTCACTTACCCATAGACACGTTTCGTTGTGCCCGTTGCTAAGCGCTCTGGAGCACTGTTTATGACGTAAGCGGAACACCTCTTGCCGTTCCATTCTCAGAGCTCCTGAGTTAATCAAACTGAGACTCTTGGTGCGAATGCCAGAGGAAAACATTTCCAATGTGTCTGGCAAGGAGAAACTGAACCTGGAGAACACCTTTGTCAGGAGCTTGCACCTGCACCTTAGACACACACAGATTTGCATCACATCTAAATGGCCAAGCTCTTTCTTAGACAAGTTGAAAGCTGCTGTCAGAAGGCTGTGCTCCTTGTCAGATGGAAGCAGCAGCACGCACATAGGAGTTTGGCAAGAACTAAAGAGCCACAGAAGAGCGTGATCTAGCAAAATGAGGCAGGAAAAACGCTACATGTGCCCTTGTTGTCGCCTAACAACAGGTAGCAGCATAAACCAGATGCGGGTGAAGATCTTGCAGGCGACTTCTAACGTCAAATGAGCAAACGGGCTTACCACAGCTGCAGTCCTCTGGCAGTCTGAAAGCTTTGCGCACAAGCCGGATGCTAAGCACCTTCCTTTGCCTTTTGGCAGTGCTCGTGCATTGCCAGCACTAGGCGGGAATGGTCACTATCCCGCAGACACGTTTCGTTGTGCCCGTTGCTAAGCGCTCTGGAGCACTGTTTATGACGTAAGCGGAACACCTCTTGCCGTTCCATTCTCAGAGCTCCTGAGTTAATCAAACTGAGACTCTTGGTGCGAATGCCAGAGGAAAACATTTCCAATGTGTCTGGCAAGGAGAAACTGAACCTGGAGAACACCTTTGTCAGGAGCTTGCACCTGCACCTTAGACACACACAGATTTGCATCACATCTAAATGGCCAAACTCTTTCTTAGACAAGTTGAAAGCTGCTGTCAGAAGGCTGTGCTCCTTGTCAGATGGAAGCAGCAGCACGCACATAGGAGTTTGGCAAGCACTAAAGAGCCACAGAAGAGCATGGCCCAGGGAAATGAGGCAGGAAAAACGCTACATGTGCCCTTGTTGTCGCCTAACAACAGGTAGCAGCATAAACCAGATGCGGGTGAAGATCTTGCAGGCGACATCTAACGTCAAATGAGCAAACGGGCTTACCACAGCTGCGGTCCTCTGGCAGTCTGAAAGCTTTGCGCACAAGCCGGATGCTAAGCACCTTCCTTTGCCTTTTGGCAGTGCTCGTGCATTGCCAACAGTAGGCGGGAATGGTCACTATCCCGCAGACACGTTTCGTTGTGCCCGTTGCTAAGCGCTCTGGATCACTGTTTATGACGTAAGCGGAACACCTCTTGCCGTTCCATTCTCAGAGCTCCTGAGTTAATCAAACTGAGACTCTTGGTGCGAATGCCAGAGGAAAACATTTCCAATGTGTCTGGCAAGGAGAAACTGAACCTGGAGAACACCTTTGTCAGGAGCTTGCACCTCCACCTTACACACACAGAGATTTGCATCACATCTAAATGGCCAAACTATTTCTTAGACAAGTTGAAAGCTGCTGTTAGAAGGCTGTGCTCCTTGTCAGATGGAAGCAGCAGCACGCACATAGGAGTTTGGCAAGAACTAAAGAGCCACAGAAGAGTGTGGTCTAGCAAAATGAGGCAGGAAAAAGCATATCGCTACATGTGCCCTTGTTGTCGCCTAACAACAGGTAGCAGCATAAACCAGATGCGGGTGAAGATCTTGCAGGCGACTTCTAACGTCAAATGAGCTAACGGGCTTACCACAGCTGCGGTCCTCTGGCAGTCTGAAAGCTTTGCGCACAAGGCGGATGCTAAGCGCCTTCCTTTGCCTTTTGGCAGTGCTCGTGCATTGCCAGCACTAGGCGGGAATGGTCACTATCCCACAGACACGTTTCGTTGTGCCCGTTGCTAAGCGCTCTGGAGCACTGTTTATGACGTAAGCGGAACACCTCTTGCCGTTCCATTCTCAGAGCTCCTGAGTTAAGTAATCTGCTACTCTTGGTGCGAATGCCAGAGAAAAACATTTCCAATGTGTCTGGCAGGGAGAAACTGAACCTGGAGAACACCTTTGTCAGGAGCTTGCACCTCCACCTTACACACACAGAGATTTGCATCACATCTAAATGGCCAAACTCTTTCTTAGAAAAGTTGAAAGCTGCTGTTAGAAGGCTGTGCTCCTTGTCAGATGGAAGCAGCAGCACGCACATAGGAGTTTGGCAAGCACTAAAGAGCCACAGAAGAGCGTGGTCTAGCAAAATGAAACAGGAAAAAGCATTTGCTGCATGTGCCCTTGTTGTCGCCTAACAACAGGTAGCAGCATAAACCAGATGCGGGTGAAGATCTTGCAGGCGACTTCTAACGTCAAATGAGCAAACGGGCTTACCACAGCTGCGGTCCTCTGGCAGTCTGAAAGCTTTGCGCACAAGCCGGATGCTAAGCGCCTTCCTTTGCCTTTTGGCAGTGCTCGTGCATTGCCAGCACTAGGCGGGAATGGTCACTATCCCACAGACACGTTTCGTTGTGCCCGTTGCTAAGCGCTCTGGAGCACTGTTTATGACGTAAGCGGAACACCTCTTGCCGTTCCATTCTCAGAGCTCCTGAGTTAAGTAATCTGCGATTCTTGGTGCGAATAATAGAGGAAAACATTTCCAATGTGTCTGGCAAGGAGAAACTGAACCTGGAGAACACCTTTGTCAGGAGCTTGCACCTGCACCTTAGACACACACCGATTTGCATCACATCTAAATGGCCAAGCTCTTTCTTAGACAAGTTGAAAGCTGCTGTCAGAAGGCTGTGCTCCTTGTCAGATGGAAGCAGCAGCACGCACATAGGAGTTTGGCAAGCACTAAAGAGCCACAGAAGAGCATGGCCCAGGGAAACGAGGCAGGAAAAACGCTACATGTGCCCTTGTTGTCGACTAACAACAGGTAGCAGCATAAACCAGATGCGGGTGAAGATCTTGCAGGCGACATCTAACGTCAAATGAGCAAACGGGTTTACCACAGCTGCGGTCCTCTGGCAGTCTGAAACCTTTGCGCACAAGCCGGACGCTAAGCACCTTCCTTTGCCTTTTGGCAGTGCTCGTGCATTGCCAGCACTAGGCGGGAATGGTCACTTACCCAGAGACACGTTTCGTTGTGCCCGTTGCTAAGCGCTCTGGAGCACTGTTTATGACGTAAGCGGAACACCTCTTGCCGTTCCATTCTCAGAGCTCCTGAGTTAATCAAACTGAGACTCTTGGTGCGAATGCCAGAGGAAAACATTTCCAATGTGTCTGGCAAGGAGAAACTGAACCTGGAGAACACCTTTGTCAGGAGCTTGCACCTGCACCTTAGACACACACAGATTTGCATCACATCTAAATGGCCAAGCTCTTTCTTAGACAAGTTGAAAGCTGCTGTCAGAAGGCTGTGCTCCTTGTCAGATGGAAGCAGCAGCACGCACATAGGAGTTTGGCAAGAACTAAAGAGCCACAGAAGAGCGTGATCTAGCAAAATGAGGCAGGAAAAACGCTACATGTGCCCTTGTTGTCGCCTAACAACAGGTAGCAGCATAAACCAGATGCGGGTGAAGATCTTGCAGGCGACTTCTAACGTCAAATGAGCAAACGGGCTTACCACAGCTGCAGTCCTCTGGCAGTCTGAAAGCTTTGCGCACAAGCCGGATGCTAAGCACCTTCCTTTGCCTTTTGGCAGTGCTCGTGCATTGCCAGCACTAGGCGGGAATGGTCACTATCCCGCAGACACGTTTCGTTGTGCCCGTTGCTAAGCGCTCTGGAGCACTGTTTATGACGTAAGCGGAACACCTCTTGCCGTTCCATTCTCAGAGCTCCTGAGTTAATCAAACTGAGACTCTTGGTGCGAATGCCAGAGGAAAACATTTCCAATGTGTCTGGCAAGGAGAAACTGAACCTGGAGAACACCTTTGTCAGGAGCTTGCACCTGCACCTTAGACACACACAGATTTGCATCACATCTAAATGGCCAAACTCTTTCTTAGAAAAGTTGAAAGCTGCTGTTAGAAGGCTGTGCTCCTTGTCAGATGGAAGCAGCAGCACGCACATAGGAGTTTGGCAAGCACGAAAGAGCCACAGAAGAGCGTGGTCTAGCAAAATGAAACAGGAAAAAGCATTTGCTGCATGTGCCCTTGTTGTCGCCTAACAACAGGTAGCAGCATAAACCAGATGCGGGTGAAGATCTTGCAGGCGACTTCTAACGTCAAATGAGCAAACGGGCTTACCACAGCTGCGGTCCTCTGGCAGTCTGAAAGCTTTGCGCACAAGCCGGATGCTAAGCGCCTTCCTTTGCCTTTTGGCAGTGCTCGTGCATTGCCAGCACTAGGCGGGAATGGTCACTATCCCACAGACACGTTTCGTTGTGCCCGTTGCTAAGCGCTCTGGATCACTGTTTATGACGTAAGCGGAACACCTCTTGCCGTTCCATTCTCAGAGCTCCTGAGTTAAGTAATCTGCGATTCTTGGTGCGAATAATAGAGGAAAACATTTCCAATGTGTCTGGCAAGGAGAAACTGAACCTGGAGAACACCTTTGTCAGGAGCTTGCACCTGCACCTTAGACACACACCGATTTGCATCACATCTAAATGGCCAAGCTCTTTCTTCGACAAGTTGAAAGCTGCTGTCAGAAGGCTGTGCTCCTTGTCAGATGGAAGCAGCAGCACGCACATAGGAGTTTGGCAAGCACTAAAGAGCCACAGAAGAGCATGGCCCAGGGAAACGAGGCAGGAAAAACGCTACATGTGCCCTTGTTGTCGACTAACAACAGGTAGCAGCATAAACCAGATGCGGGTGAAGATCTTGCAGGCGACATCTAACGTCAAATGAGCAAACGGGTTTACCACAGCTGCGGTCCTCTGGCAGTCTGAAACCTTTGCGCACAAGCCGGACGCTAAGCACCTTCCTTTGCCTTTTGGCAGTGCTCGTGCATTGCCAGCACTAGGCGGGAATGGTCACTATCCCGCAGACACGTTTCGTTGTGCCCGTTGCTAAGCGCTCTGGATCACTGTTTATGACGTAAGCGGAACACCTCTTGCCGTTCCATTCTCAGAGCTCCTGAGTTAATCAAACTGAGACTCTTGGTGCGAATTCCAGAGTAAGACATTTCCAATGTGTCTGGCAGGGAGAAACTGAACCTGGAGAACACCTTTGTCAGGAGCTTGCACCTGCACCTTAGACACACACCGATTTGCATCACATCTAAATGGCCAAGCTCTTTCTTAGACAAGTTGAAAGCTGCTGTCAGAAGGCTGTGCTCCTTGTCAGATGGAAGCAGCAGCACGCACATAGGAGTTTGGCAAGCACTAAAGAGCCACAGAAGAGCGTGGTCTAGCAAAATGAGGCAGGAAAAACGCTACATGTGCCCTTGTTGTCGCCTAACAACAGGTAGCAGCATAAACCAGATGCGGGTGAAGATCTTGCAGGCGACATCTGACGTCAAATGAGCAAACGGGCTTACCACAGCTGCGGTCCTCTGGCAGTCTGAAAGCTTTGCGCACAAGCCGGACGCTAAGCGCCTTCCTTTGCCTTTTGGCAGTGCTCGTGCATTGCCAGCACTAGGCGGGAATGGTCACTTACCCAGAGACACGTTTCGTTGTGCCCGTTGCTAAGCGCTCTGGAGCACTGTTTATGACGTAAGCGGAACACCTCTTGCCGTTCCATTCTCAGAGCTCCTGAGTTAAGTAATCTGCGACTCTTGGTGCGAATGATAGAGGAAAACATTTCCAATGTGTCTGGCAAGGAGAAACTGAACCTGGAGAACACCTTTGTCAGGAGCTTGCACCTGCACCTTAGACACACACCGATTTGCATCACATCTAAATGGCCAAGCTCTTTCTTAGACAAGTTGAAAGCTGCTGTCAGAAGGCTGTGCTCCTTGTCAGATGGAAGCAGCAGCACGCACATAGGAGTTTGGCAAGCACTAAAGAGCCACAGAAGAGCATGGCCCAGGGAAACGAGGCAGGAAAAACGCTACATGTGCCCTTGTTGTCGACTAACAACAGGTAGCAGCATAAACCAGATGCGGGTGAAGATCTTGCAGGCGACATCTAACGTCAAATGAGCAAACGGGTTTACCACAGCTGCGGTCCTCTGGCAGTCTGAAACCTTTGCGCACAAGCCGGACGCTAAGCACCTTCCTTTGCCTTTTGGCAGTGCTCGTGCATTGCCAGCACTAGGCGGGAATGGTCACTTACCCAGAGACACGTTTCGTTGTGCCCGTTGCTAAGCGCTCTGGAGCACTGTTTATGACGTAAGCGGAACACCTCTTGCCGTTCCATTCTCAGAGCTCCTGAGTTAATCAAACTGAGACTCTTGGTGCGAATGCCAGAGGAAAACATTTCCAATGTGTCTGGCAAGGAGAAACTGAACCTGGAGAACACCTTTGTCAGGAGCTTGCACCTGCACCTTAGACACACACAGATTTGCATCACATCTAAATGGCCAAGCTCTTTCTTAGACAAGTTGAAAGCTGCTGTCAGAAGGCTGTGCTCCTTGTCAGATGGAAGCAGCAGCACGCACATAGGAGTTTGGCAAGAACTAAAGAGCCACAGAAGAGCGTGATCTAGCAAAATGAGGCAGGAAAAACGCTACATGTGCCCTTGTTGTCGCCTAACAACAGGTAGCAGCATAAACCAGATGCGGGTGAAGATCTTGCAGGCGACATCTAACGTCAAATGAGCAAACGGGCTTACCACAGCTGCAGTCCTCTGGCAGTCTGAAAGCTTTGCGCACAAGCCGGATGCTAAGCACCTTCCTTTGCCTTTTGGCAGTGCTCGTGCATTGCCAGCAGTAGGCGGGAATGGTCACTATCCCGCAGACACGTTTCGTTGTGCCTGTTGCTAAGCGCTCTGGAGCACTGTTTATGACGTAAGCGGAACACCTCTTGCCGTTCCATTCTCAGAGCTCCTGAGTTAAGTAATCTGCTACTCTTGGTGCGAATGCCAGAGAAAAACATTTCCAATGTGTCTGGCAGGGAGAAACTGAACCTGGAGAACACCTTTGTCAGGAGCTTGCACCTCCACCTTACACACACAGAGATTTGCATCACATCTAAATGGCCAAACTCTTTCTTAGAAAAGTTGAAAGCTGCTGTTAGAAGGCTGTGCTCCTTGTCAGATGGAAGCAGCAGCACGCACATAGGAGTTTGGCAAGCACGAAAGAGCCACAGAAGAGCGTGGTCTAGCAAAATGAAACAGGAAAAAGCATTTGCTGCATGTGCCCTTGTTGTCGCCTAACAACAGGTAGCAGCATAAACCAGATGCGGGTGAAGATCTTGCAGGCGACTTCTAACGTCAAATGAGCAAACGGGCTTACCACAGCTGCGGTCCTCTGGCAGTCTGAAAGCTTTGCGCACAAGCCGGATGCTAAGCGCCTTCCTTTGCCTTTTGGCAGTGCTCGTGCATTGCCAGCACTAGGCGGGAATGGTCACTATCCCACAGACACGTTTCGTTGTGCCCGTTGCTAAGCGCTCTGGATCACTGTTTATGACGTAAGCGGAACACCTCTTGCCGTTCCATTCTCAGAGCTCCTGAGTTAAGTAATCTGCGATTCTTGGTGCGAATAATAGAGGAAAACATTTCCAATGTGTCTGGCAAGGAGAAACTGAACCTGGAGAACACCTTTGTCAGGAGCTTGCACCTGCACCTTAGACACACACCGATTTGCATCACATCTAAATGGCCAAGCTCTTTCTTCGACAAGTTGAAAGCTGCTGTCAGAAGGCTGTGCTCCTTGTCAGATGGAAGCAGCAGCACGCACATAGGAGTTTGGCAAGCACTAAAGAGCCACAGAAGAGCATGGCCCAGGGAAACGAGGCAGGAAAAACGCTACATGTGCCCTTGTTGTCGCCTAACAACAGGTAGCAGCATAAACCAGATGCGGGTGAAGATCTTGCAGGCGACATCTAACGTCAAATGAGCAAACGGGTTTACCACAGCTGCGGTCCTCTGGCAGTCTGAAACCTTTGCGCACAAGCCGGACGCTAAGCACCTTCCTTTGCCTTTTGGCAGTGCTCGTGCATTGCCAGCACTAGGCGGGAATGGTCACTATCCCGCAGACACGTTTCGTTGTGCCCGTTGCTAAGCGCTCTGGATCACTGTTTATGACGTAAGCGGAACACCTCTTGCCGTTCCATTCTCAGAGCTCCTGAGTTAATCAAACTGAGACTCTTGGTGCGAATTCCAGAGTAAGACATTTCCAATGTGTCTGGCAGGGAGAAACTGAACCTGGAGAACACCTTTGTCAGGAGCTTGCACCTGCACCTTAGACACACACCGATTTGCATCACATCTAAATGGCCAAGCTCTTTCTTAGACAAGTTGAAAGCTGCTGTCAGAAGGCTGTGCTCCTTGTCAGATGGAAGCAGCAGCACGCACATAGGAGTTTGGCAAGCACTAAAGAGCCACAGAAGAGCGTGGTCTAGCAAAATGAGGCAGGAAAAACGCTACATGTGCCCTTGTTGTCGCCTAACAACAGGTAGCAGCATAAACCAGATGCGGGTGAAGATCTTGCAGGCGACATCTGACGTCAAATGAGCAAACGGGCTTACCACAGCTGCGGTCCTCTGGCAGTCTGAAAGCTTTGCGCGCAAGCCGGACGCTAAGCGCCTTCCTTTGCCTTTTGGCAGTGCTCGTGCATTGCCAGCACTAGGCGGGAATGGTCACTTACCCAGAGACACGTTTCGTTGTGCCCGTTGCTAAGCGCTCTGGAGCACTGTTTATGACGTAAGCGGAACACCTCTTGCCGTTCCATTCTCAGAGCTCCTGAGTTAAGTAATCTGCGACTCTTGGTGCGAATGATAGAGGAAAACATTTCCAATGTGTCTGGCAAGGAGAAACTGAACCTGGAGAACACCTTTGTCAGGAGCTTGCACCTGCACCTTAGACACACACAGATTTGCATCACATCTAAATGGCCAAGCTCTTTCTTAGACAAGTTGAAAGCTGCTGTCAGAAGGCTGTGCTCCTTGTCAGATGGAAGCAGCAGCACGCACATAGGAGTTTGGAAAGCACTAAAGAGCCACAGAAGAGCATGGCCCAGGGAAATGAGGCAGGAAAAACGCTACATGTGCCCTTGTTGTCGCCTAACAACAGGTAGCAGCATAAACCAGATGCGGGTGAAGATCTTGCAGGCGACATCTAACGTCAAATGAGCAAACGGGCTTACCACAGCTGCGGTCCTCTGGCAGTCTGAAAGCTTTGCGCACAAGCCGGATGCTAAGCGCCTTCCTTTGCCTTTTGGCAGTGCTCGTGCATTGCCAGCACTAGGCGGGAATGGTCACTATCCCACAGACACGTTTCGTTGTGCCCGTTGCTAAGCGCTCTGGAGCACTGTTTATGACGTAAGCGGAACACCTCTTGCCGTTCCATTCTCAGAGCTCCTGAGTTAATCAAACTGAGACTCTTGGTGCGAATTCCAGAGTAAGACATTTCCAATGTGTCTGGCAGGGAGAAACTGAACCTGGAGAACACCTTTGTCAGGAGCTTGCACCTCCACCTTACACACACAGAGATTTGCATCACATCTAAATGGCCAAACTCTTTCTTAGAAAAGTTGAAAGCTGCTGTTAGAAGGCTGTGCTCCTTGTCAGATGGAAGCAGCAGCACGCACATAGGAGTTTGGCAAGAACTAAAGAGCCACAGAAGAGCGTGGTCTAGCAAAATGAGGCAGGAAAAAGCATATCGCTACATGTGCCCTTGTTGTCGCCTAACAACAGGTAGCAGCATAAACCAGATGCGGGTGAAGATCTTGCAGGCGACTTCTAACGTCAAATGAGCAAACGGGCTTACCACAGCTGCGGTCCTCTGGCAGTCTGAAAGCTTTGCGCACAAGCCGGATGCTAAGCGCCTTCCTTTGCCTTTTGGCAGTGCTCGTGCATTGCCAGCACTAGGCGGGAATGGTCACTATCCCACAGACACGTTTCGTTGTGCCCGTTGCTAAGCGCTCTGGAGCACTGTTTATGACGTAAGCGGAACACCTCTTGCCGTTCCATTCTCAGAGCTCCTGAGTTAAGTAATCTGCTACTCTTGGTGCGAATGCCAAAGAAAAACATTTCCAATGTGTCTGGCAGGGAGAAACTGAACCTGGAGAACACCTTTGTCAGGAGCTTGCACCTCCACCTTACACACACAGAGATTTGCATCACATCTAAATGGCCAAACTCTTTCTTAGAAAAGTTGAAAGCTGCTGTTAGAAGGCTGTGCTCCTTGTCAGATGGAAGCAGCAGCACGCACATAGGAGTTTGGCAAGCACTAAAGAGCCACAGAAGAGCGTGGTCTAGCAAAATGAAACAGGAAAAAGCATTTGCTGCATGTGCCCTTGTTGTCGCCTAACAACAGGTAGCAGCATAAACCAGATGCGGGTGAAGATCTTGCAGGCGACTTCTAACGTCAAATGAGCAAACGGGCTTACCACAGCTGCGGTCCTCTGGCAGTCTGAAAGCTTTGCGCACAAGCCGCATGCTAAGCGCCTCCATTGGCCTTTTGGCAGTGCTCGTGCATTGCCAGCAGTAGGCGGGAATGGTCACTTACCCATAGACACGTTTCGTTGTGCCCGTTGCTAAGCGCTCTGGAGCACTGTTTATGACGTAAGCGGAACACCTCTTGCCGTTCCATTCTCAGAGCTCCTGAGTTAATCAAACTGAGACTCTTGGTGCGAATGCCAGAGGAAAACATTTCCAATGTGTCTGGCAAGGAGAAACTGAACCTGGAGAACACCTTTGTCAGGAGCTTGCACCTGCACCTTAGACACACACAGATTTGCATCACATCTAAATGGCCAAGCTCTTTCTTAGACAAGTTGAAAGCTGCTGTCAGAAGGCTGTGCTCCTTGTCAGATGGAAGCAGCAGCACGCACATAGGAGTTTGGCAAGAACTAAAGAGCCACAGAAGAGCGTGGTCTAGCAAAATGAGGCAGGAAAAAGCATATCGCTACATGTGCCCTTGTTGTCGCCTAACAACAGGTAGCAGCATAAACCAGATGCGGGTGAAGATCTTGCAGGCGACTTCTAACGTCAAATGAGCAAACGGGCTTACCACAGCTGCGGTCCTCTGGCAGTCTGAAAGCTTTGTGCACAAGCCGGATGCTAAGCGCCTTCCTTTGCCTTTTGGCAGTGCTCGTGCATTGCCAGCACTAGGCGGGAATGGTCACTATCCCACAGACACGTTTCGTTGTGCCCGTTGCTAAGCGCTCTGGAGCACTGTTTATGACGTAAGCGGAACACCTCTTGCCGTTCCATTCTCAGAGCTCCTGAGTTCAGTAATCTGCGATTCTTGGTGCGAATAATAGAGGAAAACATTTCCAATGTGTCTGGCAAGGAGAAACTGAACCTGGAGAACACCTTTGTCAGGAGCTTGCACCTGCACCTTAGACACACACCGATTTGCATCACATCTAAATGGCCAAGCTCTTTCTTAGACAAGTTGAAAGCTGCTGTCAGAAGGCTGTGCTCCTTGTCAGATGGAAGCAGCAGCACGCACATAGGAGTTTGGCAAGAACTAAAGAGCCACAGAAGAGCGTGATCTAGCAAAATGAGGCATGAAAAAGCATATCGCTACATGTGCCCTTGTTGTCGCCTAACAACAGGTAGCAGCATAAGCCAGATGCGGGTGAAGATCTTGCAGGCGACATCTAACGTCAAATGAGCAAACGGGCTTACCGCAGCTGCGGTCCTCTGGCAGTATGAAAGCTTTGCGCACAAGCCGGATGCTAAGCGCCTTCCTTTGCCTTTTGGCAGTGCTCGTGCATTGCCAGCACTAGGCGGGAATGGTCACTATCCCACAGACACGTTTCGTTGTGCCCGTTGCTAAGCGCTCTGGAGCACTGTTTATGACGTAAGCGGAACACCTCTTGCCGTTCCATTCTCAGAGCTCCTGAGTTAATCAAACTGAGACTCTTGGTGCGAATTCCAGAGTAAGACATTTCCAATGTGTCTGGCAGGGAGAAACTGAACCTGGAGAACACCTTTGTCAGGAGCTTGCACCTCCACCTTACACACACAGAGATTTGCATCACATCTAAATGGCCAAACTATTTCTTAGACAAGTTGTAAGCTGCTGTTAGAAGGCTGTGCTCTTTGTAAGATGGAAGCAGCAGCACGCACATAGGAGTTTGGCAAGAACTAAAGAGCCACAGAAGAGCGTGGTCTAGCAAAATGAGGCAGGAAAAAGCATATCGCTACATGTGCCCTTGTTGTCGCCTAACAACAGGTAGCAGCATAAACCAGATGCGGGTGAAGATCTTGCAGGCGACTTCTAACGTCAAATGAGCAAACGGGCTTACCACAGCTGCGGTCCTCTGGCAGTCTGAAAGCTTTGCGCACAAGGCGGATGCTAAGCGCCTTCCTTTGCCTTTTGGCAGTGCTCGTGCATTGCCAGCACTAGGCGGGAATGGTCACTATCCCACAGACACGTTTCGTTGTGCCCGTTGCTAAGCGCTCTGGAGCACTGTTTATGACGTAAGCGGAACACCTCTTGCCGTTCCATTCTCAGAGCTCCTGAGTTAAGTAATCTGCTACTCTTGGTGCGAATGCCAAAGAAAAACATTTCCAATGTGTCTGGCAGGGAGAAACTGAACCTGGAGAACACCTTTGTCAGGAGCTTGCACCTCCACCTTACACACACAGAGATTTGCATCACATCTAAATGGCCAAACTCTTTCTTAGAAAAGTTGAAAGCTGCTGTTAGAAGGCTGTGCTCCTTGTCAGATGGAAGCAGCAGCACGCACATAGGAGTTTGGCAAGCACTAAAGAGCCACAGAAGAGCGTGGTCTAGCAAAATGAAACAGGAAAAAGCATTTGCTGCATGTGCCCTTGTTGTCGCCTAACAACAGGTAGCAGCATAAACCAGATGCGGGTGAAGATCTTGCAGGCGACTTCTAACGTCAAATGAGCAAACGGGCTTACCACAGCTGCGGTCCTCTGGCAGTCTGAAAGCTTTGCGCACAAGCCGGATGCTAAGCGCCTTCCTTTGCCTTTTGGCAGTGCTCGTGCATTGCCAGCACTAGGCGGGAATGGTCACTATCCCACAGACACGTTTCGTTGTGCCCGTTGCTAAGCGCTCTGGAGCACTGTTTATGACGTAAGCGGAACACCTCTTGCCGTTCCATTCTCAGAGCTCCTGAGTTAAGTAATCTGCGATTCTTGGTGCGAATAATAGAGGAAAACATTTCCAATGTGTCTGGCAAGGAGAAACTGAACCTGGAGAACACCTTTGTCAGGAGCTTGCACCTGCACCTTAGACACACACCGATTTGCATCACATCTAAATGGCCAAGCTCTTTCTTAGACAAGTTGAAAGCTGCTGTCAGAAGGCTGTGCTCCTTGTCAGATGGAAGCAGCAGCACGCACATAGGAGTTTGGCAAGCACTAAAGAGCCACAGAAGAGCATGGCCCAGGGAAACGAGGCAGGAAAAACGCTACATGTGCCCTTGTTGTCGACTAACAACAGGTAGCAGCATAAACCAGATGCGGGTGAAGATCTTGCAGGCGACATCTAACGTCAAATGAGCAAACGGGTTTACCACAGCTGCGGTCCTCTGGCAGTCTGAAACCTTTGCGCACAAGCCGGACGCTAAGCACCTTCCTTTGCCTTTTGGCAGTGCTCGTGCATTGCCAGCACTAGGCGGGAATGGTCACTATCCCGCAGACACGTTTCGTTGTGCCCGTTGCTAAGCGCTCTGGATCACTGTTTATGACGTAAGCGGAACACCTCTTGCCGTTCCATTCTCAGAGCTCCTGAGTTAATCAAACTGAGACTCTTGGTGCGAATTCCAGAGTAAGACATTTCCAATGTGTCTGGCAGGGAGAAACTGAACCTGGAGAACACCTTTGTCAGGAGCTTGCACCTCCACCTTACACACACAGAGATTTGCATCACATCTAAATGGCCAAACTCTTTCTTAGAAAAGTTGAAAGCTGCTGTTAGAAGGCTGTGCTCCTTGTCAGATGGAAGCAGCAGCACGCACATAGGAGTTTGGCAAGAACTAAAGAGCCACAGAAGAGCGTGGTCTAGCAAAATGAGGCAGGAAAAAGCATATCGCTACATGTGCCCTTGTTGTCACCTAACAACAGGTAGCAGCATAAACCAGATGCGGGTGAAGATCTTGCAGGCGACTTCTAACGTCAAATGAGCAAACGGGCTTACCACAGCTGCGGTCCTCTGGCAGTCTGAAACCTTTGCGCACAAGCCGGATGCTAAGCGCCTTCCTTTGCCTTTTGGCAGTGCTCGTGCATTGCCAGCACTAGGCGGGAATGGTCACTTACCCAGAGACACGTTTCGTTGTGCCCGTTGCTAAGCGCTCTGGAGCACTGTTTATGACGTAAGCGGAACACCTCTTGCCGTTCCATTCTCAGAGCTCCTGAGTTAAGTAATCTGCGATTCTTGGTGCGAATAATAGAGGAAAACATTTCCAATGTGTCTGGCAAGGAGAAACTGAACCTGGAGAACACCTTTGTCAGGAGCTTGCACCTGCACCTTAGACACACACAGATTTGCATCACATCTAAATGGCCAAGCTCTTTCTTAGACAAGTTGAAAGCTGCTGTCAGAAGGCTGTGCTCCTTGTCAGATGGAAGCAGCAGCACGCACATAGGAGTTTGGCAAGCACTAAAGAGCCACAGAAGAGCATGGCCCAGGGAAATGAGGCAGGAAAAACACTACATGTGCCCTTGTTGTCGCCTAACAACAGGTAGCAGCATAAACCAGATGCGGGTGAAGATCTTGCAGGCGACATCTAACGTCAAATGAGCAAACGGGCTTACCACAGCTGCGGTCCTCTGGCAGTCTGAAAGCTTTGCGCACAAGCCGGATGCTAAGCGCCTTCCTTTGCCTTTTGGCAGTGCTCGTGCATTGCCAGCACTAGGCGGGAATGGTCACTATCCCACAGACACGTTTCGTTGTGCCCGTTGCTAAGCGCTCTGGAGCACTGTTTATGACGTAAGCGGAACACCTCTTGCCGTTCCATTCTCAGAGCTCCTGAGTTAAGTAATCTGCGACTCTTGGTGCGAATGATAGAGGAAAACATTTCCAATGTGTCTGGCAAGGAGAAACTGAACCTGGAGAACACCTTTGTCAGGAGCTTGCACCTGCACCTTAGACACACACAGATTTGCATCACATCTAAATGGCCAAGCTCTTTCTTAGACAAGTTGAAAGCTGCTGTCAGAAGGCTGTGCTCCTTGTCAGATGGAAGCAGCAGCACGCACATAGGAGTTTGGAAAGCACTAAAGAGCCACAGAAGAGCATGGCCCAGGGAAATGAGGCAGGAAAAACGCTACATGTGCCCTTGTTGTCGCCTAACAACAGGTAGCAGCATAAACCAGATGCGGGTGAAGATCTTGCAGGCGACATCTAACGTCAAATGAGCAAACGGGCTTACCACAGCTGCGGTCCTCTGGCAGTCTGAAAGCTTTGCGCACAAGCCGGATGCTAAGCACCTTCCTTTGCCTTTTGGCAGTGCTCGTGCATTGCCAACAGTAGGCGGGAATGGTCACTATCCCGCAGACACGTTTCGTTGTGCCCGTTGCTAAGCGCTCTGGATCACTGTTTATGACGTAAGCGGAACACCTCTTGCCGTTCCATTCTCAGAGCTCCTGAGTTAATCAAACTGAGACTCTTGGTGCGAATGCCAGAGGAAAACATTTCCAATGTGTCTGGCAGGGAGAAACTGAACCTGGAGAACACCTTTGTCAGGAGCTTGCACCTCCACCTTACACACACAGAGATTTGCATCACATCTAAATGGCCAAACTCTTTCTTAGAAAAGTTGAAAGCTGCTGTTAGAAGGCTGTGCTCCTTGTCAGATGGAAGCAGCAGCACGCACATAGGAGTTTGGCAAGCACTAAAGAGCCACAGAAGAGCGTGGTCTAGCAAAATGAAACAGGAAAAAGCATTTGCTGCATGTGCCCTTGTTGTCGCCTAACAACAGGTAGCAGCATAAACCAGATGCGGGTGAAGATCTTGCAGGCGACTTCTAACGTCAAATGAGCAAACGGGCTTACCACAGCTGCGGTCCTCTGGCAGTCTGAAAGCTTTGCGCACAAGCCGGATGCTAAGCGCCTTCCTTTGCCTTTTGGCAGTGCTCGTGCATTGCCAGCACTAGGCGGGAATGGTCACTATCCCACAGACACGTTTCGTTGTGCCCGTTGCTAAGCGCTCTGGAGCACTGTTTATGACGTAAGCGGAACACCTCTTGCCGTTCCATTCTCAGAGCTCCTGAGTTAAGTAATCTGCGATTCTTGGTGCGAATAATAGAGGAAAACATTTCCAATGTGTCTGGCAGGGAGAAACTGAACCTGGAGAACACCTTTGTCAGGAGCTTGCACCTGCACCTTAGACACACACCGATTTGCATCACATCTAAATGGCCAAGCTCTTTCTTAGACAAGTTGAAAGCTGCTGTCAGAAGGCTGTGCTCCTTGTCAGATGGAAGCAGCAGCACGCACATAGGAGTTTGGCAAGAACTAAAGAGCCACAGAAGAGCGTGATCTAGCAAAATGAGGCAGGAAAAAGCATATCGCTACATGTGCCCTTGTTGTCGCCTAACAACAGGTAGCAGCATAAACCAGATGCGGGTGAAGATCTTGCAGGCGACATCTAACGTCAAATGAGCAAACGGGCTTACCACAGCTGCGGTCCTCTGGCAGTCTGAAAGCTTTGCGCACAAGCCGGATGCTAAGCGCCTTCCTTTGCCTTTTGGCAGTGCTCGTGCATTGCCAGCACTAGGCGGGAATGGTCACTATCCCACAGACACGTTTCGTTGTGCCCGTTGCTAAGCGCTCTGGAGCACTGTTTATGACGTAAGCGGAACACCTCTTGCCGTTCCATTCTCAGAGCTCCTGAGTTAAGTAATCTGCTACTCTTGGTGCGAATGCCAGAGAAAAACATTTCCAATGTGTCTGGCAGGGAGAAACTGAACCTGGAGAACACCTTTGTCAGGAGCTTGCACCTCCACCTTACACACACAGAGATTTGCATCACATCTAAATGGCCAAACTCTTTCTTAGAAAAGTTGAAAGCTGCTGTTAGAAGGCTGTGCTCCTTGTCAGATGGAAGCAGCAGCACGCACATAGGAGTTTGGCAAGCACTAAAGAGCCACAGAAGAGCGTGGTCTAGCAAAATGAAACAGGAAAAAGCATTTGCTGCATGTGCCCTTGTTGTCGCCTAACAACAGGTAGCAGCATAAACCAGATGCGGGTGAAGATCTTGCAGGCGACTTCTAACGTCAAATGAGCAAACGGGCTTACCACAGCTGCGGTCCTCTGGCAGTCTGAAAGCTTTGCGCACAAGCCGGATGCTAAGCGCCTTCCTTTGCCTTTTGGCAGTGCTCGTGCATTGCCAGCACTAGGCGGGAATGGTCACTATCCCACAGACACGTTTCGTTGTGCCCGTTGCTAAGCGCTCTGGAGCACTGTTTATGACGTAAGCGGAACACCTCTTGCCGTTCCATTCTCAGAGCTCCTGAGTTAAGTAATCTGCGATTCTTGGTGCGAATAATAGAGGAAAACATTTCCAATGTGTCTGGCAGGGAGAAACTGAACCTGGAGAACACCTTTGTCAGGAGCTTGAACCTGCACCTTAGACACACACCGATTTGCATCACATCTAAATGGCCAAGCTCTTTCTTAGACAAGTTGAAAGCTGCTGTCAGAAGGCTGTGCTCCTTGTCAGATGGAAGCAGCAGCACGCACATAGGAGTTTGGCAAGAACTAAAGAGCCACAGAAGAGCGTGGTCTAGCAAAATGAGGCAGGAAAAAGCATATCGCTACATGTGCCCTTGTTGTCGCCTAACAACAGGTAGCAGCATAAACCAGATGCGGGTGAAGATCTTGCAGGCGACATCTAACGTCAAATGAGCAAACCGGCTTACCACAGCTGTGGTCCTCTGGCAGTCTGAAAGCTTTGCGCACAAGCCGGATGCTAAGCGCCTTCCTTTGCCTTTTGGCAGTGCTAATGCATTGCCAGCACTAGGCGGGAATGGTCACTATCCCACAGACACGTTTCGTTGTGCCCGTTGCTAAGCGCTCTGGAGCACTGTTTATGACGTAAGCGGAACACCTCTTGCCGTTCCATTCTCAGAGCTCCTGAGTTAAGTAATCTGCGACTCTTGGTGCGAATGATAGAGGAAAACATTTCCAATGTGTCTGGCAAGGAGAAACTGAACCTGGAGAACACCTTTGTCAGGAGCTTGCACCTGCACCTTAGACACACACAGATTTGCATCACATCTAAATGGCCAAGCTCTTAGACAAGTTGAAAGCTGCTGTCAGAAGGCTGTGCTCCTTGTCAGATGGAAGCAGCAGCACGCACATAGGAGTTTGGCAAGCACTAAAGAGCCACAGAAGAGCATGGCCCAGGGAAATGAGGCAGGAAAAACGCTACATGTGCCCTTGTTGTCGCCTAACAACAGGTAGCAGCATAAACCAGATGCGGGTGAAGATCTTGCAGGCGACATCTAACGTCAAATGAGCAAACGGGCTTACCACAGCTGCGGTCCTCTGGCAGTCTGAAAGCTTTGCGCACAAGCCGGATGCTAAGCACCTTCCTTTGCCTTTTGGCAGTGCTCGTGCATTGCCAACAGTAGGCGGGAATGGTCACTATCCCGCAGACACGTTTCGTTGTGCCCGTTGCTAAGCGCTCTGGATCACTGTTTATGACGTAAGCGGAACACCTCTTGCCGTTCCATTCTCAGAGCTCCTGAGTTAATCAAACTGAGACTCTTGGTGCGAATGCCAGAGGAAAACATTTCCAATGTGTCTGGCAAGGAGAAACTGAACCTGGAGAACACCTTTGTCAGGAGCTTGCACCTCCACCTTACACACACAGAGATTTGCATCACATCTAAATGGCCAAACTATTTCTTAGACAAGTTGAAAGCTGCTGTTAGAAGGCTGTGCTCCTTGTCAGATGGAAGCAGCAGCACGCACATAGGAGTTTGGCAAGAACTAAAGAGCCACAGAAGAGTGTGGTCTAGCAAAATGAGGCAGGAAAAAGCATATCGCTACATGTGCCCTTGTTGTCGCCTAACAACAGGTAGCAGCATAAACCAGATGCGGGTGAAGATCTTGCAGGCGACTTCTAACGTCAAATGAGCAAACGGGCTTACCACAGCTGCGGTCCTCTGGCAGTCTGAAAGCTTTGCGCACAAGCCGGATGCTAAGCGCCTTCCTTTGCCTTTTGGCAGTGCTCGTGCATTGCCAGCAGTAGGCGGGAATGGTCACTTACCCATAGACACGTTTCGTTGTGCCCGTTGCTAAGCGCTCTGGAGCACTGTTTATGACGTAAGCGGAACACCTCTTGCCGTTCCATTCTCAGAGCTCCTGAGTTAATCAAACTGAGACTCTTGGTGCGAATGCCAGAGGAAAACATTTCCAATGTGTCTGGCAAGGAGAAACTGAACCTGGAGAACACCTTTGTCAGGAGCTTGCACCTGCACCTTAGACACACACAGATTTGCATCACATCTAAATGGCCAAGCTCTTTCTTAGACAAGTTGAAAGCTGCTGTCAGAAGGCTGTGCTCCTTGTCAGATGGAAGCAGCAGCACGCACATAGGAGTTTGGCAAGAACTAAAGAGCCACAGAAGAGCGTGGTCTAGCAAAATGAGGCAGGAAAAAGCATATCGCTACATGTGCCCTTGTTGTCGCCTAACAACAGGTAGCAGCATAAACCAGATGCGGGTGAAGATCTTGCAGGCGACTTCTAACGTCAAATGAGCAAACGGGCTTACCACAGCTGCGGTCCTCTGGCAGTCTGAAAGCTTTGTGCACAAGCCGGATGCTAAGCGCCTTCCTTTGCCTTTTGGCAGTGCTCGTGCATTGCCAGCACTAGGCGGGAATGGTCACTATCCCACAGACACGTTTCGTTGTGCCCGTTGCTAAGCGCTCTGGAGCACTGTTTATGACGTAAGCGGAACACCTCTTGCCGTTCCATTCTCAGAGCTCCTGAGTTCAGTAATCTGCGATTCTTGGTGCGAATAATAGAGGAAAACATTTCCAATGTGTCTGGCAAGGAGAAACTGAACCTGGAGAACACCTTTGTCAGGAGCTTGCACCTGCACCTTAGACACACACCGATTTGCATCACATCTAAATGGCCAAGCTCTTTCTTAGACAAGTTGAAAGCTGCTGTCAGAAGGCTGTGCTCCTTGTCAGATGGAAGCAGCAGCACGCACATAGGAGTTTGGCAAGAACTAAAGAGCCACAGAAGAGCGTGATCTAGCAAAATGAGGCATGAAAAAGCATATCGCTACATGTGCCCTTGTTGTCGCCTAACAACAGGTAGCAGCATAAGCCAGATGCGGGTGAAGATCTTGCAGGCGACATCTAACGTCAAATGAGCAAACGGGCTTACCGCAGCTGCGGTCCTCTGGCAGTCTGAAAGCTTTGCGCACAAGCCGGATGCTAAGCGCCTTCCTTTGCCTTTTGGCAGTGCTCGTGCATTGCCAGCACTAGGCGGGAATGGTCACTATCCCACAGACACGTTTCGTTGTGCCCGTTGCTAAGCGCTCTGGAGCACTGTTTATGACGTAAGCGGAACACCTCTTGCCGTTCCATTCTCAGAGCTCCTGAGTTAATCAAACTGAGACTCTTGGTGCGAATTCCAGAGTAAGACATTTCCAATGTGTCTGGCAGGGAGAAACTGAACCTGGAGAACACCTTTGTCAGGAGCTTGCACCTCCACCTTACACACACAGAGATTTGCATCACATCTAAATGGCCAAACTATTTCTTAGACAAGTTGTAAGCTGCTGTTAGAAGGCTGTGCTCTTTGTAAGATGGAAGCAGCAGCACGCACATAGGAGTTTGGCAAGAACTAAAGAGCCACAGAAGAGCGTGGTCTAGCAAAATGAGGCAGGAAAAAGCATATCGCTACATGTGCCCTTGTTGTCGCCTAACAACAGGTAGCAGCATAAACCAGATGCGGGTGAAGATCTTGCAGGCGACTTCTAACGTCAAATGAGCAAACGGGCTTACCACAGCTGCGGTCCTCTGGCAGTCTGAAAGCTTTGCGCACAAGCCGGATGCTAAGCGCCTTCCTTTGCCTTTTGGCAGTGCTCGTGCATTGCCAGCACTAGGCGGGAATGGTCACTATCCCACAGACACGTTTCGTTGTGCCCGTTGCTAAGCGCTCTGGAGCACTGTTTATGACGTAAGCGGAACACCTCTTGCCGTTCCATTCTCAGAGCTCCTGAGTTAAGTAATCTGCTACTCTTGGTGCGAATGCCAAAGAAAAACATTTCCAATGTGTCTGGCAGGGAGAAACTGAACCTGGAGAACACCTTTGTCAGGAGCTTGCACCTCCACCTTACACACACAGAGATTTGCATCACATCTAAATGGCCAAACTCTTTCTTAGAAAAGTTGAAAGCTGCTGTTAGAAGGCTGTGCTCCTTGTCAGATGGAAGCAGCAGCACGCACATAGGAGTTTGGCAAGCACTAAAGAGCCACAGAAGAGCGTGGTCTAGCAAAATGAAACAGGAAAAAGCATTTGCTGCATGTGCCCTTGTTGTCGCCTAACAACAGGTAGCAGCATAAACCAGATGCGGGTGAAGATCTTGCAGGCGACTTCTAACGTCAAATGAGCAAACGGGCTTACCACAGCTGCGGTCCTCTGGCAGTCTGAAAGCTTTGCGCACAAGCCGGATGCTAAGCGCCTTCCTTTGCCTTTTGGCAGTGCTCGTGCATTGCCAGCACTAGGCGGGAATGGTCACTATCCCACAGACACGTTTCGTTGTGCCCGTTGCTAAGCGCTCTGGAGCACTGTTTATGACGTAAGCGGAACACCTCTTGCCGTTCCATTCTCAGAGCTCCTGAGTTAAGTAATCTGCGATTCTTGGTGCGAATAATAGAGGAAAACATTTCCAATGTGTCTGGCAAGGAGAAACTGAACCTGGAGAACACCTTTGTCAGGAGCTTGCACCTGCACCTTAGACACACACCGATTTGCATCACATCTAAATGGCCAAGCTCTTTCTTAGACAAGTTGAAAGCTGCTGTCAGAAGGCTGTGCTCCTTGTCAGATGGAAGCAGCAGCACGCACATAGGAGTTTGGCAAGCACTAAAGAGCCACAGAAGAGCATGGCCCAGGGAAACGAGGCAGGAAAAACGCTACATGTGCCCTTGTTGTCGACTAACAACAGGTAGCAGCATAAACCAGATGCGGGTGAAGATCTTGCAGGCGACATCTAACGTCAAATGAGCAAACGGGTTTACCACAGCTGCGGTCCTCTGGCAGTCTGAAAGCTTTGCGCACAAGCCGGACGCTAAGCACCTTCCTTTGCCTTTTGGCAGTGCTCGTGCATTGCCAGCACTAGGCGGGAATGGTCACTATCCCGCAGACACGTTTCGTTGTGCCCGTTGCTAAGCGCTCTGGATCACTGTTTATGACGTAAGCGGAACACCTCTTGCCGTTCCATTCTCAGAGCTCCTGAGTTAATCAAACTGAGACTCTTGGTGCGAATTCCAGAGTAAGACATTTCCAATGTGTCTGGCAGGGAGAAACTGAACCTGGAGAACACCTTTGTCAGGAGCTTGCACCTCCACCTTACACACACAGAGATTTGCATCACATCTAAATGGCCAAACTCTTTCTTAGAAAAGTTGAAAGCTGCTGTTAGAAGGCTGTGCTCCTTGTCAGATGGAAGCAGCAGCACGCACATAGGAGTTTGGCAAGAACTAAAGAGCCACAGAAGAGCGTGGTCTAGCAAAATGAGGCAGGAAAAAGCATATCGCTACATGTGCCCTTGTTGTCGCCTAACAACAGGTAGCAGCATAAACCAGATGCGGGTGAAGATCTTGCAGGCGACTTCTAACGTCAAATGAGCAAACGGGCTTACCACAGCTGCGGTCCTCTGGCAGTCTGAAAGCTTTGCGCACAAGCCGGATGCTAAGCGCCTTCCTTTGCCTTTTGGCAGTGCTCGTGCATTGCCAGCACTAGGCGGGAATGGTCACTTACCCAGAGACACGTTTTGTTGTGCCCGTTGCTAAGCGCTCTGGAGCACTGTTTATGACGTAAGCGGAACACCTCTTGCCGTTCCATTCTCAGAGCTCCTGAGTTAAGTAATCTGCGATTCTTGGTGCGAATAATAGAGGAAAACATTTCCAATGTGTCTGGCAAGGAGAAACTGAACCTGGAGAACACCTTTGTCAGGAGCTTGCACCTGCACCTTAGACACACACAGATTTGCATCACATCTAAATGGCCAAGCTCTTTCTTAGACAAGTTGAAAGCTGCTGTCAGAAGGCTGTGCTCCTTGTCAGATGGAAGCAGCAGCACGCACATAGGAGTTTGGCAAGCACTAAAGAGCCACAGAAGAGCATGGCCCAGGGAAATGAGGCAGGAAAAACACTACATGTGCCCTTGTTGTCGCCTAACAACAGGTAGCAGCATAAACCAGATGCGGGTGAAGATCTTGCAGGCGACATCTAACGTCAAATGAGCAAACGGGCTTACCACAGCTGCGGTCCTCTGGCAGTCTGAAAGCTTTGCGCACAAGCCGGATGCTAAGCGCCTTCCTTTGCCTTTTGGCAGTGCTCGTGCATTGCCAGCACTAGGCGGGAATGGTCACTATCCCACAGACACGTTTCGTTGTGCCCGTTGCTAAGCGCTCTGGAGCACTGTTTATGACGTAAGCGGAACACCTCTTGCCGTTCCATTCTCAGAGCTCCTGAGTTAAGTAATCTGCGACTCTTGGTGCGAATGATAGAGGAAAACATTTCCAATGTGTCTGGCAAGGAGAAACTGAACCTGGAGAACACCTTTGTCAGGAGCTTGCACCTGCACCTTAGACACACACAGATTTGCATCACATCTAAATGGCCAAGCTCTTTCTTAGACAAGTTGAAAGCTGCTGTCAGAAGGCTGTGCTCCTTGTCAGATGGAAGCAGCAGCACGCACATAGGAGTTTGGAAAGCACTAAAGAGCCACAGAAGAGCATGGCCCAGGGAAATGAGGCAGGAAAAACGCTACATGTGCCCTTGTTGTCGCCTAACAACAGGTAGCAGCATAAACCAGATGCGGGTGAAGATCTTGCAGGCGACATCTAACGTCAAATGAGCAAACGGGCTTACCACAGCTGCGGTCCTCTGGCAGTCTGAAAGCTTTGCGCACAAGCCGGATGCTAAGCGCCTTCCTTTGCCTTTTGGCAGTGCTCGTGCATTGCCAGCAGTAGGCGGGAATGGTCACTATCCCACAGACACGTTTCGTTGTGCCCGTTGCTAAGCGCTCTGGAGCACTGTTTATGACGTAAGCGGAACACCTCTTGCCGTTCCATTCTCAGAGCTCCTGAGTTAAGTAATCTGCTACTCTTGGTGCGAATGCCAGAGAAAAACATTTCCAATGTGTCTGGCAGGGAGAAACTGAACCTGGAGAACACCTTTGTCAGGAGCTTGCACCTCCACCTTACACACACAGAGATTTGCATCACATCTAAATGGCCAAACTCTTTCTTAGAAAAGTTGAAAGCTGCTGTTAGAAGGCTGTGCTCCTTGTCAGATGGAAGCAGCAGCACGCACATAGGAGTTTGGCAAGCACTAAAGAGCCACAGAAGAGCGTGGTCTAGCAAAATGAAACAGGAAAAAGCATTTGCTGCATGTGCCCTTGTTGTCGCCTAACAACAGGTAGCAGCATAAACCAGATGCGGGTGAAGATCTTGCAGGCGACTTCTAACGTCAAATGAGCAAACGGGCTTACCACAGCTGCGGTCCTCTGGCAGTCTGAAAGCTTTGCGCACAAGCCGGATGCTAAGCGCCTTCCTTTGCCTTTTGGCAGTGCTCGTGCATTGCCAGCACTAGGCGGGAATGGTCACTATCCCACAGACACGTTTCGTTGTGCCCGTTGCTAAGCGCTCTGGAGCACTGTTTATGACGTAAGCGGAACACCTCTTGCCGTTCCATTCTCAGAGCTCCTGAGTTAAGTAATCTGCGATTCTTGGTGCGAATAATAGAGGAAAACATTTCCAATGTGTCTGGCAAGGAGAAACTGAACCTGGAGAACACCTTTGTCAGGAGCTTGCACCTGCACCTTAGACACACACCGATTTGCATCACATCTAAATGGCCAAGCTCTTTCTTAGACAAGTTGAAAGCTGCTGTCAGAAGGCTGTGCTCCTTGTCAGATGGAAGCAGCAGCACGCACATAGGAGTTTGGCAAGCACTAAAGAGCCACAGAAGAGCATGGCCCAGGGAAACGAGGCAGGAAAAACGCTACATGTGCCCTTGTTGTCGACTAACAACAGGTAGCAGCATAAACCAGATGCGGGTGAAGATCTTGCAGGCGACATCTAACGTCAAATGAGCAAACGGGTTTACCACAGCTGCGGTCCTCTGGCAGTCTGAAAGCTTTGCGCACAAGCCGGATGCTAAGCGCCTTCCTTTGCCTTTTGGCAGTGCTAATGCATTGCCAGCACTAGGCGGGAATGGTCACTATCCCACAGACACGTTTCGTTGTGCCCGTTGCTAAGCGCTCTGGAGCACTGTTTATGACGTAAGCGGAACACCTCTTGCCGTTCCATTCTCAGAGCTCCTGAGTTAAGTAATCTGCGATTCTTGGTGCGAATAATAGAGGAAAACATTTCCAATGTGTCTGGCAAGGAGAAACTGAACCTGGAGAACACCTTTGTCAGGAGCTTGCACCTGCACCTTAGACACACACCGATTTGCATCACATCTAAATGGCCAAGCTCTTTCTTAGACAAGTTGAAAGCTGCTGTCAGAAGGCTGTGCTCCTTGTCAGATGGAAGCAGCAGCACGCACATAGGAGTTTGGCAAGCACTAAAGAGCCACAGAAGAGCATGGCCCAGGGAAACGAGGCAGGAAAAACGCTACATGTGCCCTTGTTGTCGACTAACAACAGGTAGCAGCATAAACCAGATGCGGGTGAAGATCTTGCAGGCGACATCTAACGTCAAATGAGCAAACGGGTTTACCACAGCTGCGGTCCTCTGGCAGTCTGAAAGCTTTGCGCACAAGCCGGACGCTAAGCACCTTCCTTTGCCTTTTGGCAGTGCTCGTGCATTGCCAGCACTAGGCGGGAATGGTCACTATCCCGCAGACACGTTTCGTTGTGCCCGTTGCTAAGCGCTCTGGATCACTGTTTATGACGTAAGCGGAACACCTCTTGCCGTTCCATTCTCAGAGCTCCTGAGTTAATCAAACTGAGACTCTTGGTGCGAATTCCAGAGTAAGACATTTCCAATGTGTCTGGCAGGGAGAAACTGAACCTGGAGAACACCTTTGTCAGGAGCTTGCACCTCCACCTTACACACACAGAGATTTGCATCACATCTAAATGGCCAAACTCTTTCTTAGAAAAGTTGAAAGCTGCTGTTAGAAGGCTGTGCTCCTTGTCAGATGGAAGCAGCAGCACGCACATAGGAGTTTGGCAAGAACTAAAGAGCCACAGAAGAGCGTGGTCTAGCAAAATGAGGCAGGAAAAAGCATATCGCTACATGTGCCCTTGTTGTCGCCTAACAACAGGTAGCAGCATAAACCAGATGCGGGTGAAGATCTTGCAGGCGACTTCTAACGTCAAATGAGCAAACGGGCTTACCACAGCTGCGGTCCTCTGGCAGTCTGAAAGCTTTGCGCACAAGCCGGATGCTAAGCGCCTTCCTTTGCCTTTTGGCAGTGCTCGTGCATTGCCAGCACTAGGCGGGAATGGTCACTTACCCAGAGACACGTTTCGTTGTGCCCGTTGCTAAGCGCTCTGGAGCACTGTTTATGACGTAAGCGGAACACCTCTTGCCGTTCCATTCTCAGAGCTCCTGAGTTAAGTAATCTGCGATTCTTGGTGCGAATAATAGAGGAAAACATTTCCAATGTGTCTGGCAAGGAGAAACTGAACCTGGAGAACACCTTTGTCAGGAGCTTGCACCTGCACCTTAGACACACACAGATTTGCATCACATCTAAATGGCCAAGCTCTTTCTTAGACAAGTTGAAAGCTGCTGTCAGAAGGCTGTGCTCCTTGTCAGATGGAAGCAGCAGCACGCACATAGGAGTTTGGCAAGCACTAAAGAGCCACAGAAGAGCATGGCCCAGGGAAATGAGGCAGGAAAAACACTACATGTGCCCTTGTTGTCGCCTAACAACAGGTAGCAGCATAAACCAGATGCGGGTGAAGATCTTGCAGGCGACATCTAACGTCAAATGAGCAAACGGGCTTACCACAGCTGCGGTCCTCTGGCAGTCTGAAAGCTTTGCGCACAAGCCGGATGCTAAGCGCCTTCCTTTGCCTTTTGGCAGTGCTCGTGCATTGCCAGCACTAGGCGGGAATGGTCACTATCCCACAGACACGTTTCGTTGTGCCCGTTGCTAAGCGCTCTGGAGCACTGTTTATGACGTAAGCGGAACACCTCTTGCCGTTCCATTCTCAGAGCTCCTGAGTTAAGTAATCTGCGACTCTTGGTGCGAATGATAGAGGAAAACATTTCCAATGTGTCTGGCAAGGAGAAACTGAACCTGGAGAACACCTTTGTCAGGAGCTTGCACCTGCACCTTAGACACACACAGATTTGCATCACATCTAAATGGCCAAGCTCTTTCTTAGACAAGTTGAAAGCTGCTGTCAGAAGGCTGTGCTCCTTGTCAGATGGAAGCAGCAGCACGCACATAGGAGTTTGGAAAGCACTAAAGAGCCACAGAAGAGCATGGCCCAGGGAAATGAGGCAGGAAAAACGCTACATGTGCCCTTGTTGTCGCCTAACAACAGGTAGCAGCATAAACCAGATGCGGGTGAAGATCTTGCAGGCGACATCTAACGTCAAATGAGCAAACGGGCTTACCACAGCTGCGGTCCTCTGGCAGTCTGAAAGCTTTGCGCACAAGCCGGATGCTAAGCGCCTTCCTTTGCCTTTTGGCAGTGCTCGTGCATTGCCAGCAGTAGGCGGGAATGGTCACTATCCCACAGACACGTTTCGTTGTGCCCGTTGCTAAGCGCTCTGGAGCACTGTTTATGACGTAAGCGGAACACCTCTTGCCGTTCCATTCTCAGAGCTCCTGAGTTAAGTAATCTGCTACTCTTGGTGCGAATGCCAGAGAAAAACATTTCCAATGTGTCTGGCAGGGAGAAACTGAACCTGGAGAACACCTTTGTCAGGAGCTTGCACCTCCACCTTACACACACAGAGATTTGCATCACATCTAAATGGCCAAACTCTTTCTTAGAAAAGTTGAAAGCTGCTGTTAGAAGGCTGTGCTCCTTGTCAGATGGAAGCAGCAGCACGCACATAGGAGTTTGGCAAGCACTAAAGAGCCACAGAAGAGCGTGGTCTAGCAAAATGAAACAGGAAAAAGCATTTGCTGCATGTGCCCTTGTTGTCGCCTAACAACAGGTAGCAGCATAAACCAGATGCGGGTGAAGATCTTGCAGGCGACTTCTAACGTCAAATGAGCAAACGGGCTTACCACAGCTGCGGTCCTCTGGCAGTCTGAAAGCTTTGCGCACAAGCCGGATGCTAAGCGCCTTCCTTTGCCTTTTGGCAGTGCTCGTGCATTGCCAGCACTAGGCGGGAATGGTCACTATCCCACAGACACGTTTCGTTGTGCCCGTTGCTAAGCGCTCTGGAGCACTGTTTATGACGTAAGCGGAACACCTCTTGCCGTTCCATTCTCAGAGCTCCTGAGTTAAGTAATCTGCGATTCTTGGTGCGAATAATAGAGGAAAACATTTCCAATGTGTCTGGCAGGGAGAAACTGAACCTGGAGAACACCTTTGTCAGGAGCTTGCACCTGCACCTTAGACACACACCGATTTGCATCACATCTAAATGGCCAAGCTCTTTCTTAGACAAGTTGAAAGCTGCTGTCAGAAGGCTGTGCTCCTTGTCAGATGGAAGCAGCAGCACGCACATAGGAGTTTGGCAAGAACTAAAGAGCCACAGAAGAGCGTGATCTAGCAAAATGAGGCAGGAAAAAGCATATCGCTACATGTGCCCTTGTTGTCGCCTAACAACAGGTAGCAGCATAAACCAGATGCGGGTGAAGATCTTGCAGGCGACATCTAACGTCAAATGAGCAAACGGGCTTACCACAGCTGTGGTCCTCTGGCAGTCTGAAAGCTTTGCGCACAAGCCGGATGCTAAGCGCCTTCCTTTGCCTTTTGGCAGTGCTAATGCATTGCCAGCACTAGGCGGGAATGGTCACTATCCCACAGACACGTTTCGTTGTGCCCGTTGCTAAGCGCTCTGGAGCACTGTTTATGACGTAAGCGGAACACCTCTTGCCGTTCCATTCTCAGAGCTCCTGAGTTAAGTAATCTGCGACTCTTGGTGCGAATGATAGAGGAAAACATTTCCAATGTGTCTGGCAAGGAGAAACTGAACCTGGAGAACACCTTTGTCAGGAGCTTGCACCTGCACCTTAGACACACACAGATTTGCATCACATCTAAATGGCCAAGCTCTTAGACAAGTTGAAAGCTGCTCTCAGAAGGCTGTGCTCCTTGTCAGATGGAAGCAGCAGCACGCACATAGGAGTTTGGCAAGCACTAAAGAGCCACAGAAGAGCATGGCCCAGGGAAATGAGGCAGGAAAAACGCTACATGTGCCCTTGTTGTCGCCTAACAACAGGTAGCAGCATAAACCAGATGCGGGTGAAGATCTTGCAGGCGACATCTGACGTCAAATGAGCAAACGGGCTTACCACAGCTGCGGTCCTCTGGCAGTCTGAAAGCTTTGCGCACAAGCCGGATGCTAAGCGCCTTCCTTTGCCTTTTGGCAGTGCTCGTGCATTGCCAGCACTAGGCGGGAATGGTCACTTACCCAGAGACACGTTTCGTTGTGCCCGTTGCTAAGCGCTCTGGAGCACTGTTTATGACGTAAGCGGAACACCTCTTGCCGTTCCATTCTCAGAGCTCCTGAGTTAAGTAATCTGCGATTCTTGGTGCGAATAATAGAGGAAAACATTTCCAATGTGTCTGGCAGGGAGAAACTGAACCTGGAGAACACCTTTGTCAGGAGCTTGCACCTGCACCTTAGACACACACAGATTTGCATCACATCTAAATGGCCAAGCTCTTTCTTAGACAAGTTGAAAGCTGCTGTCAGAAGGCTGTGCTCCTTGTCAGATGGAAGCAGCAGCACGCACATAGGAGTTTGGAAAGCACTAAAGAGCCACAGAAGAGCGTGGCCTAGGAAAATGAGGCAGGAAAAACGCTACATGTGCCCTTGTTGTCGCCTAACAACAGGTAGCAGCATAAACCAGATGCGGGTGAAGATCTTGCAGGCGACATCTGACGTCAAATGAGCAAACGGGCTTACCACAGCTGCGGTCCTCTGGCAGTCTGAAAGCTTTGCGCACAAGCCGGACGCTAAGCGCCTTCCTTTGCCTTTTGGCAGTGCTCGTGCATTGCCAGCACTAGGCGGGAATGGTCACTATCCCACAGACACGTTTCGTTGTGCCCGTTGCTAAGCGCTCTGGAGCACTGTTTATGACGTAAGCGGAACACCTCTTGCCGTTCCATTCTCAGAGCTCCTGAGTTAAGTAATCTGCGACTCTTGGTGCGAATGATAGAGGAAAACATTTCCAATGTGTCTGGCAAGGAGAAACTGAACCTGGAGAACACCTTTGTCAGGAGCTTGCACCTGCACCTTAGACACACACAGATTTGCATCACATCTAAATGGCCAAGCTCTTTCTTAGACAAGTTGAAAGCTGCTGTCAGAAGGCTGTGCTCCTTGTCAGATGGAAGCAGCAGCACGCACATAGGAGTTTGGCAAGAACTAAAGAGCCACAGAAGAGCGTGATCTAGCAAAATGAGGCAGGAAAAACGCTACATGTGCCCTTGTTGTCGCCTAACAACAGGTAGCAGCATAAACCAGATGCGGGTGAAGATCTTGCAGGCGACTTCTAACGTCAAATGAGCAAACGGGCTTACCACAGCTGCAGTCCTCTGGCAGTCTGAAAGCTTTGCGCACAAGCCGGATGCTAAGCACCTTCCTTTGCCTTTTGGCAGTGCTCGTGCATTGCCAGCACTAGGCGGGAATGGTCACTATCCTGCAGACACGTTTCGTTGTGCCCGTTGCTAAGCGCTCTGGAGCACTGTTTATGACGTAAGCGGAACACCTCTTGCCGTTCCATTCTCAGAGCTCCTGAGTTAATCAAACTGAGACTCTTGGTGCGAATGCCAGAGGAAAACATTTCCAATGTGTCTGGCAAGGAGAAACTGAACCTGGAGAACACCTTTGTCAGGAGCTTGCACCTGCACCTTAGACACACACAGATTTGCATCACATCTAAATGGCCAAACTCTTTCTTAGACAAGTTGAAAGCTGCTGTCAGAAGGCTGTGCTCCTTGTCAGATGGAAGCAGCAGCACGCACATAGGAGTTTGGCAAGCACTAAAGAGCCACAGAAGAGCATGGCCCAGGGAAATGAGGCAGGAAAAACGCTACATGTGCCCTTGTTGTCGCCTAACAACAGGTAGCAGCATAAACCAGATGCGGGTGAAGATCTTGCAGGCGACATCTAACGTCAAATGAGCAAACGGGCTTACCACAGCTGCGGTCCTCTGGCAGTCTGAAAGCTTTGCGCACAAGCCGGATGCTAAGCGCCTTCCTTTGCCTTTTGGCAGTGCTCGTGCATTGCCAGCACTAGGCGGGAATGGTCACTTACCCAGAGACACGTTTCGTTGTGCCCGTTGCTAAGCGCTCTGGAGCACTGTTTATGACGTAAGCGGAACACCTCTTGCCGTTCCATTCTCAGAGCTCCTGAGTTAAGTAATCTGCTACTCTTGGTGCGAATGCCAGAGAAAAACATTTCCAATGTGTCTGGCAGGGAGAAACTGAACCTGGAGAACACCTTTGTCAGGAGCTTGCACCTCCACCTTACACACACAGAGATTTGCATCACATCTAAATGGCCAAACTCTTTCTTAGAAAAGTTGAAAGCTGCTGTTAGAAGGCTGTGCTCCTTGTCAGATGGAAGCAGCAGCACGCACATAGGAGTTTGGCAAGCACGAAAGAGCCACAGAAGAGCGTGGTCTAGCAAAATGAAACAGGAAAAAGCATTTGCTGCATGTGCCCTTGTTGTCGCCTAACAACAGGTAGCAGCATAAACCAGATGCGGGTGAAGATCTTGCAGGCGACTTCTAACGTCAAATGAGCAAACGGGCTTACCACAGCTGCGGTCCTCTGGCAGTCTGAAAGCTTTGCGCACAAGCCGGATGCTAAGCGCCTTCCTTTGCCTTTTGGCAGTGCTCGTGCATTGCCAGCACTAGGCGGGAATGGTCACTTACCCAGAGACACGTTTCGTTGTGCCCGTTGCTAAGCGCTCTGGAGCACTGTTTATGACGTAAGCGGAACACCTCTTGCCGTTCCATTCTCAGAGCTCCTGAGTTAAGTAATCTGCGATTCTTGGTGCGAATAATAGAGGAAAACATTTCCAATGTGTCTGGCAAGGAGAAACTGAACCTGGAGAACACCTTTGTCAGGAGCTTGCACCTGCACCTTAGACACACACCGATTTGCATCACATCTAAATGGCCAAGCTCTTTCTTAGACAAGTTGAAAGCTGCTGTCAGAAGGCTGTGCTCCTTGTCAGATGGAAGCAGCAGCACGCACATAGGAGTTTGGCAAGAACTAAAGAGCCACAGAAGAGCGTGGTCTAGCAAAATGAGGCAGGAAAAACGCTACATGTGCCCTTGTTGTCGCCTAACAACAGGTAGCAGCATAAACCAGATGCGGGTGAAGATCTTGCAGGCGACTTCTAACGTCAAATGAGCAAACCAGCTTACCACAGCTGCGGTCCTCTGGCAGTCTGAAAGCTTTGCGCACAAGCCGCATGCTAAGCGCCTCCCTTGGCCTTTTGGCAGTGCTCGTGCATTGCCAGCAGTAGGCGGGAATGGTCACTTACCCATAGACACGTTTCGTTGTGCCCGTTGCTAAGCGCTCTGGAGCACTGTTTATGACGTAAGCGGAACACCTCTTGCCGTTCCATTCTCAGAGCTCCTGAGTTAATCAAACTGAGACTCTTGGTGCGAATGCCAGAGGAAAACATTTCCAATGTGTCTGGCAAGGAGAAACTGAACCTGGAGAACACCTTTGTCAGGAGCTTGCACCTGCACCTTAGACACACACAGATTTGCATCACATCTAAATGGCCAAGCTCTTTCTTAGACAAGTTGAAAGCTGCTGTCAGAAGGCTGTGCTCCTTGTCAGATGGAAGCAGCAGCACGCACATAGGAGTTTGGCAAGAACTAAAGAGCCACAGAAGAGCGTGATCTAGCAAAATGAGGCAGGAAAAACGCTACATGTGCCCTTGTTGTCGCCTAACAACAGGTAGCAGCATAAACCAGATGCGGGTGAAGATCTTGCAGGCGACTTCTAACGTCAAATGAGCAAACGGGCTTACCACAGCTGCAGTCCTCTGGCAGTCTGAAAGCTTTGCGCACAAGCCGGATGCTAAGCACCTTCCTTTGCCTTTTGGCAGTGCTCGTGCATTGCCAGCACTAGGCGGGAATGGTCACTATCCCGCAGACACGTTTCGTTGTGCCCGTTGCTAAGCGCTCTGGAGCACTGTTTATGACGTAAGCGGAACACCTCTTGCCGTTCCATTCTCAGAGCTCCTGAGTTAATCAAACTGAGACTCTTGGTGCGAATGCCAGAGGAAAACATTTCCAATGTGTCTGGCAAGGAGAAACTGAACCTGGAGAACACCTTTGTCAGGAGCTTGCACCTGCACCTTAGACACACACAGATTTGCATCACATCTAAATGGCCAAACTCTTTCTTAGACAAGTTGAAAGCTGCTGTCAGAAGGCTGTGCTCCTTGTCAGATGGAAGCAGCAGCACGCACATAGGAGTTTGGCAAGCACTAAAGAGCCACAGAAGAGCATGGCCCAGGGAAATGAGGCAGGAAAAACGCTACATGTGCCCTTGTTGTCGCCTAACAACAGGTAGCAGCATAAACCAGATGCGGGTGAAGATCTTGCAGGCGACATCTAACGTCAAATGAGCAAACGGGCTTACCACAGCTGCGGTCCTCTGGCAGTCTGAAAGCTTTGCGCACAAGCCGGATGCTAAGCACCTTCCTTTGCCTTTTGGCAGTGCTCGTGCATTGCCAACAGTAGGCGGGAATGGTCACTATCCCGCAGACACGTTTCGTTGTGCCCGTTGCTAAGCGCTCTGGATCACTGTTTATGACGTAAGCGGAACACCTCTTGCCGTTCCATTCTCAGAGCTCCTGAGTTAATCAAACTGAGACTCTTGGTGCGAATGCCAGAGGAAAACATTTCCAATGTGTCTGGCAAGGAGAAACTGAACCTGGAGAACACCTTTGTCAGGAGCTTGCACCTCCACCTTACACACACAGAGATTTGCATCACATCTAAATGGCCAAACTATTTCTTAGACAAGTTGAAAGCTGCTGTTAGAAGGCTGTGCTCCTTGTCAGATGGAAGCAGCAGCACGCACATAGGAGTTTGGCAAGAACTAAAGAGCCACAGAAGAGTGTGGTCTAGCAAAATGAGGCAGGAAAAAGCATATCGCTACATGTGCCCTTGTTGTCGCCTAACAACAGGTAGCAGCATAAACCAGATGCGGGTGAAGATCTTGCAGGCGACTTCTAACGTCAAATGAGCTAACGGGCTTACCACAGCTGCGGTCCTCTGGCAGTCTGAAAGCTTTGCGCACAAGGCGGATGCTAAGCGCCTTCCTTTGCCTTTTGGCAGTGCTCGTGCATTGCCAGCACTAGGCGGGAATGGTCACTATCCCACAGACACGTTTCGTTGTGCCCGTTGCTAAGCGCTCTGGAGCACTGTTTATGACGTAAGCGGAACACCTCTTGCCGTTCCATTCTCAGAGCTCCTGAGTTAAGTAATCTGCTACTCTTGGTGCGAATGCCAGAGAAAAACATTTCCAATGTGTCTGGCAGGGAGAAACTGAACCTGGAGAACACCTTTGTCAGGAGCTTGCACCTCCACCTTACACACACAGAGATTTGCATCACATCTAAATGGCCAAACTCTTTCTTAGAAAAGTTGAAAGCTGCTGTTAGAAGGCTGTGCTCCTTGTCAGATGGAAGCAGCAGCACGCACATAGGAGTTTGGCAAGCACTAAAGAGCCACAGAAGAGCGTGGTCTAGCAAAATGAAACAGGAAAAAGCATTTGCTGCATGTGCCCTTGTTGTCGCCTAACAACAGGTAGCAGCATAAACCAGATGCGGGTGAAGATCTTGCAGGCGACTTCTAACGTCAAATGAGCAAACGGGCTTACCACAGCTGCGGTCCTCTGGCAGTCTGAAAGCTTTGCGCACAAGCCGGATGCTAAGCGCCTTCCTTTGCCTTTTGGCAGTGCTCGTGCATTGCCAGCACTAGGCGGGAATGGTCACTATCCCACAGACACGTTTCGTTGTGCCCGTTGCTAAGCGCTCTGGATCACTGTTTATGACGTAAGCGGAACACCTCTTGCCGTTCCATTCTCAGAGCTCCTGAGTTAAGTAATCTGCGATTCTTGGTGCGAATAATAGAGGAAAACATTTCCAATGTGTCTGGCAAGGAGAAACTGAACCTGGAGAACACCTTTGTCAGGAGCTTGCACCTGCACCTTAGACACACACCGATTTGCATCACATCTAAATGGCCAAGCTCTTTCTTAGACAAGTTGAAAGCTGCTGTCAGAAGGCTGTGCTCCTTGTCAGATGGAAGCAGCAGCACGCACATAGGAGTTTGGCAAGCACTAAAGAGCCACAGAAGAGCATGGCCCAGGGAAACGAGGCAGGAAAAACGCTACATGTGCCCTTGTTGTCGACTAACAACAGGTAGCAGCATAAACCAGATGCGGGTGAAGATCTTGCAGGCGACATCTAACGTCAAATGAGCAAACGGGTTTACCACAGCTGCGGTCCTCTGGCAGTCTGAAACCTTTGCGCACAAGCCGGACGCTAAGCACCTTCCTTTGCCTTTTGGCAGTGCTCGTGCATTGCCAGCACTAGGCGGGAATGGTCACTTACCCAGAGACACGTTTCGTTGTGCCCGTTGCTAAGCGCTCTGGAGCACTGTTTATGACGTAAGCGGAACACCTCTTGCCGTTCCATTCTCAGAGCTCCTGAGTTAATCAAACTGAGACTCTTGGTGCGAATGCCAGAGGAAAACATTTCCAATGTGTCTGGCAAGGAGAAACTGAACCTGGAGAACACCTTTGTCAGGAGCTTGCACCTGCACCTTAGACACACACAGATTTGCATCACATCTAAATGGCCAAGCTCTTTCTTAGACAAGTTGAAAGCTGCTGTCAGAAGGCTGTGCTCCTTGTCAGATGGAAGCAGCAGCACGCACATAGGAGTTTGGCAAGAACTAAAGAGCCACAGAAGAGCGTGATCTAGCAAAATGAGGCAGGAAAAACGCTACATGTGCCCTTGTTGTCGCCTAACAACAGGTAGCAGCATAAACCAGATGCGGGTGAAGATCTTGCAGGCGACTTCTAACGTCAAATGAGCAAACGGGCTTACCACAGCTGCAGTCCTCTGGCAGTCTGAAAGCTTTGCGCACAAGCCGGATGCTAAGCACCTTCCTTTGCCTTTTGGCAGTGCTCGTGCATTGCCAGCACTAGGCGGGAATGGTCACTATCCCGCAGACACGTTTCGTTGTGCCCGTTGCTAAGCGCTCTGGAGCACTGTTTATGACGTAAGCGGAACACCTCTTGCCGTTCCATTCTCAGAGCTCCTGAGTTAATCAAACTGAGACTCTTGGTGCGAATGCCAGAGGAAAACATTTCCAATGTGTCTGGCAAGGAGAAACTGAACCTGGAGAACACCTTTGTCAGGAGCTTGCACCTGCACCTTAGACACACACAGATTTGCATCACATCTAAATGGCCAAACTCTTTCTTAGAAAAGTTGAAAGCTGCTGTTAGAAGGCTGTGCTCCTTGTCAGATGGAAGCAGCAGCACGCACATAGGAGTTTGGCAAGCACGAAAGAGCCACAGAAGAGCGTGGTCTAGCAAAATGAAACAGGAAAAAGCATTTGCTGCATGTGCCCTTGTTGTCGCCTAACAACAGGTAGCAGCATAAACCAGATGCGGGTGAAGATCTTGCAGGCGACTTCTAACGTCAAATGAGCAAACGGGCTTACCACAGCTGCGGTCCTCTGGCAGTCTGAAAGCTTTGCGCACAAGCCGGATGCTAAGCGCCTTCCTTTGCCTTTTGGCAGTGCTCGTGCATTGCCAGCACTAGGCGGGAATGGTCACTATCCCACAGACACGTTTCGTTGTGCCCGTTGCTAAGCGCTCTGGATCACTGTTTATGACGTAAGCGGAACACCTCTTGCCGTTCCATTCTCAGAGCTCCTGAGTTAAGTAATCTGCGATTCTTGGTGCGAATAATAGAGGAAAACATTTCCAATGTGTCTGGCAAGGAGAAACTGAACCTGGAGAACACCTTTGTCAGGAGCTTGCACCTGCACCTTAGACACACACCGATTTGCATCACATCTAAATGGCCAAGCTCTTTCTTCGACAAGTTGAAAGCTGCTGTCAGAAGGCTGTGCTCCTTGTCAGATGGAAGCAGCAGCACGCACATAGGAGTTTGGCAAGCACTAAAGAGCCACAGAAGAGCATGGCCCAGGGAAACGAGGCAGGAAAAACGCTACATGTGCCCTTGTTGTCGACTAACAACAGGTAGCAGCATAAACCAGATGCGGGTGAAGATCTTGCAGGCGACATCTAACGTCAAATGAGCAAACGGGTTTACCACAGCTGCGGTCCTCTGGCAGTCTGAAACCTTTGCGCACAAGCCGGACGCTAAGCACCTTCCTTTGCCTTTTGGCAGTGCTCGTGCATTGCCAGCACTAGGCGGGAATGGTCACTATCCCGCAGACACGTTTCGTTGTGCCCGTTGCTAAGCGCTCTGGATCACTGTTTATGACGTAAGCGGAACACCTCTTGCCGTTCCATTCTCAGAGCTCCTGAGTTAATCAAACTGAGACTCTTGGTGCGAATTCCAGAGTAAGACATTTCCAATGTGTCTGGCAGGGAGAAACTGAACCTGGAGAACACCTTTGTCAGGAGCTTGCACCTGCACCTTAGACACACACCGATTTGCATCACATCTAAATGGCCAAGCTCTTTCTTAGACAAGTTGAAAGCTGCTGTCAGAAGGCTGTGCTCCTTGTCAGATGGAAGCAGCAGCACGCACATAGGAGTTTGGCAAGCACTAAAGAGCCACAGAAGAGCGTGGTCTAGCAAAATGAGGCAGGAAAAACGCTACATGTGCCCTTGTTGTCGCCTAACAACAGGTAGCAGCATAAACCAGATGCGGGTGAAGATCTTGCAGGCGACATCTGACGTCAAATGAGCAAACGGGCTTACCACAGCTGCGGTCCTCTGGCAGTCTGAAAGCTTTGCGCACAAGCCGGACGCTAAGCGCCTTCCTTTGCCTTTTGGCAGTGCTCGTGCATTGCCAGCACTAGGCGGGAATGGTCACTTACCCAGAGACACGTTTCGTTGTGCCCGTTGCTAAGCGCTCTGGAGCACTGTTTATGACGTAAGCGGAACACCTCTTGCCGTTCCATTCTCAGAGCTCCTGAGTTAAGTAATCTGCGACTCTTGGTGCGAATGATAGAGGAAAACATTTCCAATGTGTCTGGCAAGGAGAAACTGAACCTGGAGAACACCTTTGTCAGGAGCTTGCACCTGCACCTTAGACACACACCGATTTGCATCACATCTAAATGGCCAAGCTCTTTCTTAGACAAGTTGAAAGCTGCTGTCAGAAGGCTGTGCTCCTTGTCAGATGGAAGCAGCAGCACGCACATAGGAGTTTGGCAAGCACTAAAGAGCCACAGAAGAGCATGGCCCAGGGAAACGAGGCAGGAAAAACGCTACATGTGCCCTTGTTGTCGACTAACAACAGGTAGCAGCATAAACCAGATGCGGGTGAAGATCTTGCAGGCGACATCTAACGTCAAATGAGCAAACGGGTTTACCACAGCTGCGGTCCTCTGGCAGTCTGAAACCTTTGCGCACAAGCCGGACGCTAAGCACCTTCCTTTGCCTTTTGGCAGTGCTCGTGCATTGCCAGCACTAGGCGGGAATGGTCACTTACCCAGAGACACGTTTCGTTGTGCCCGTTGCTAAGCGCTCTGGAGCACTGTTTATGACGTAAGCGGAACACCTCTTGCCGTTCCATTCTCAGAGCTCCTGAGTTAATCAAACTGAGACTCTTGGTGCGAATGCCAGAGGAAAACATTTCCAATGTGTCTGGCAAGGAGAAACTGAACCTGGAGAACACCTTTGTCAGGAGCTTGCACCTGCACCTTAGACACACACAGATTTGCATCACATCTAAATGGCCAAGCTCTTTCTTAGACAAGTTGAAAGCTGCTGTCAGAAGGCTGTGCTCCTTGTCAGATGGAAGCAGCAGCACGCACATAGGAGTTTGGCAAGAACTAAAGAGCCACAGAAGAGCGTGATCTAGCAAAATGAGGCAGGAAAAACGCTACATGTGCCCTTGTTGTCGCCTAACAACAGGTAGCAGCATAAACCAGATGCGGGTGAAGATCTTGCAGGCGACATCTAACGTCAAATGAGCAAACGGGCTTACCACAGCTGCAGTCCTCTGGCAGTCTGAAAGCTTTGCGCACAAGCCGGATGCTAAGCACCTTCCTTTGCCTTTTGGCAGTGCTCGTGCATTGCCAGCAGTAGGCGGGAATGGTCACTATCCCGCAGACACGTTTCGTTGTGCCTGTTGCTAAGCGCTCTGGAGCACTGTTTATGACGTAAGCGGAACACCTCTTGCCGTTCCATTCTCAGAGCTCCTGAGTTAAGTAATCTGCTACTCTTGGTGCGAATGCCAGAGAAAAACATTTCCAATGTGTCTGGCAGGGAGAAACTGAACCTGGAGAACACCTTTGTCAGGAGCTTGCACCTCCACCTTACACACACAGAGATTTGCATCACATCTAAATGGCCAAACTCTTTCTTAGAAAAGTTGAAAGCTGCTGTTAGAAGGCTGTGCTCCTTGTCAGATGGAAGCAGCAGCACGCACATAGGAGTTTGGCAAGCACGAAAGAGCCACAGAAGAGCGTGGTCTAGCAAAATGAAACAGGAAAAAGCATTTGCTGCATGTGCCCTTGTTGTCGCCTAACAACAGGTAGCAGCATAAACCAGATGCGGGTGAAGATCTTGCAGGCGACTTCTAACGTCAAATGAGCAAACGGGCTTACCACAGCTGCGGTCCTCTGGCAGTCTGAAAGCTTTGCGCACAAGCCGGATGCTAAGCGCCTTCCTTTGCCTTTTGGCAGTGCTCGTGCATTGCCAGCACTAGGCGGGAATGGTCACTATCCCACAGACACGTTTCGTTGTGCCCGTTGCTAAGCGCTCTGGATCACTGTTTATGACGTAAGCGGAACACCTCTTGCCGTTCCATTCTCAGAGCTCCTGAGTTAAGTAATCTGCGATTCTTGGTGCGAATAATAGAGGAAAACATTTCCAATGTGTCTGGCAAGGAGAAACTGAACCTGGAGAACACCTTTGTCAGGAGCTTGCACCTGCACCTTAGACACACACCGATTTGCATCACATCTAAATGGCCAAGCTCTTTCTTCGACAAGTTGAAAGCTGCTGTCAGAAGGCTGTGCTCCTTGTCAGATGGAAGCAGCAGCACGCACATAGGAGTTTGGCAAGCACTAAAGAGCCACAGAAGAGCATGGCCCAGGGAAACGAGGCAGGAAAAACGCTACATGTGCCCTTGTTGTCGACTAACAACAGGTAGCAGCATAAACCAGATGCGGGTGAAGATCTTGCAGGCGACATCTAACGTCAAATGAGCAAACGGGTTTACCACAGCTGCGGTCCTCTGGCAGTCTGAAACCTTTGCGCACAAGCCGGACGCTAAGCACCTTCCTTTGCCTTTTGGCAGTGCTCGTGCATTGCCAGCACTAGGCGGGAATGGTCACTATCCCGCAGACACGTTTCGTTGTGCCCGTTGCTAAGCGCTCTGGATCACTGTTTATGACGTAAGCGGAACACCTCTTGCCGTTCCATTCTCAGAGCTCCTGAGTTAATCAAACTGAGACTCTTGGTGCGAATTCCAGAGTAAGACATTTCCAATGTGTCTGGCAGGGAGAAACTGAACCTGGAGAACACCTTTGTCAGGAGCTTGCACCTGCACCTTAGACACACACCGATTTGCATCACATCTAAATGGCCAAGCTCTTTCTTAGACAAGTTGAAAGCTGCTGTCAGAAGGCTGTGCTCCTTGTCAGATGGAAGCAGCAGCACGCACATAGGAGTTTGGCAAGCACTAAAGAGCCACAGAAGAGCGTGGTCTAGCAAAATGAGGCAGGAAAAACGCTACATGTGCCCTTGTTGTCGCCTAACAACAGGTAGCAGCATAAACCAGATGCGGGTGAAGATCTTGCAGGCGACATCTGACGTCAAATGAGCAAACGGGCTTACCACAGCTGCGGTCCTCTGGCAGTCTGAAAGCTTTGCGCGCAAGCCGGACGCTAAGCGCCTTCCTTTGCCTTTTGGCAGTGCTCGTGCATTGCCAGCACTAGGCGGGAATGGTCACTTACCCAGAGACACGTTTCGTTGTGCCCGTTGCTAAGCGCTCTGGAGCACTGTTTATGACGTAAGCGGAACACCTCTTGCCGTTCCATTCTCAGAGCTCCTGAGTTAAGTAATCTGCGACTCTTGGTGCGAATGATAGAGGAAAACATTTCCAATGTGTCTGGCAAGGAGAAACTGAACCTGGAGAACACCTTTGTCAGGAGCTTGCACCTGCACCTTAGACACACACAGATTTGCATCACATCTAAATGGCCAAGCTCTTTCTTAGACAAGTTGAAAGCTGCTGTCAGAAGGCTGTGCTCCTTGTCAGATGGAAGCAGCAGCACGCACATAGGAGTTTGGAAAGCACTAAAGAGCCACAGAAGAGCATGGCCCAGGGAAATGAGGCAGGAAAAACGCTACATGTGCCCTTGTTGTCGCCTAACAACAGGTAGCAGCATAAACCAGATGCGGGTGAAGATCTTGCAGGCGACATCTAACGTCAAATGAGCAAACGGGCTTACCACAGCTGCGGTCCTCTGGCAGTCTGAAAGCTTTGCGCACAAGCCGGATGCTAAGCGCCTTCCTTTGCCTTTTGGCAGTGCTCGTGCATTGCCAGCACTAGGCGGGAATGGTCACTATCCCACAGACACGTTTCGTTGTGCCCGTTGCTAAGCGCTCTGGAGCACTGTTTATGACGTAAGCGGAACACCTCTTGCCGTTCCATTCTCAGAGCTCCTGAGTTAATCAAACTGAGACTCTTGGTGCGAATTCCAGAGTAAGACATTTCCAATGTGTCTGGCAGGGAGAAACTGAACCTGGAGAACACCTTTGTCAGGAGCTTGCACCTCCACCTTACACACACAGAGATTTGCATCACATCTAAATGGCCAAACTATTTCTTAGACAAGTTGTAAGCTGCTGTTAGAAGGCTGTGCTCTTTGTAAGATGGAAGCAGCAGCACGCACATAGGAGTTTGGCAAGAACTAAAGAGCCACAGAAGAGCGTGGTCTAGCAAAATGAGGCAGGAAAAAGCATATCGCTACATGTGCCCTTGTTGTCGCCTAACAACAGGTAGCAGCATAAACCAGATGCGGGTGAAGATCTTGCAGGCGACTTCTAACGTCAAATGAGCAAACGGGCTTACCACAGCTGCGGTCCTCTGGCAGTCTGAAAGCTTTGCGCACAAGCCGGATGCTAAGCGCCTTCCTTTGCCTTTTGGCAGTGCTCGTGCATTGCCAGCACTAGGCGGGAATGGTCACTTACCCAGAGACACGTTTCGTTGTGCCCGTTGCTAAGCGCTCTGGAGCACTGTTTATGACGTAAGCGGAACACCTCTTGCCGTTCCATTCTCAGAGCTCCTGAGTTAAGTAATCTGCTACTCTTGGTGCGAATGCCAAAGAAAAACATTTCCAATGTGTCTGGCAGGGAGAAACTGAACCTGGAGAACACCTTTGTCAGGAGCTTGCACCTCCACCTTACACACACAGAGATTTGCATCACATCTAAATGGCCAAACTCTTTCTTAGAAAAGTTGAAAGCTGCTGTTAGAAGGCTGTGCTCCTTGTCAGATGGAAGCAGCAGCACGCACATAGGAGTTTGGCAAGCACTAAAGAGCCACAGAAGAGCGTGGTCTAGCAAAATGAAACAGGAAAAAGCATTTGCTGCATGTGCCCTTGTTGTCGCCTAACAACAGGTAGCAGCATAAACCAGATGCGGGTGAAGATCTTGCAGGCGACTTCTAACGTCAAATGAGCAAACGGGCTTACCACAGCTGCGGTCCTCTGGCAGTCTGAAAGCTTTGCGCACAAGCCGCATGCTAAGCGCCTCCCTTGGCCTTTTGGCAGTGCTCGTGCATTGCCAGCAGTAGGCGGGAATGGTCACTTACCCATAGACACGTTTCGTTGTGCCCGTTGCTAAGCGCTCTGGAGCACTGTTTATGACGTAAGCGGAACACCTCTTGCCGTTCCATTCTCAGAGCTCCTGAGTTAATCAAACTGAGACTCTTGGTGCGAATGCCAGAGGAAAACATTTCCAATGTGTCTGGCAAGGAGAAACTGAACCTGGAGAACACCTTTGTCAGGAGCTTGCACCTGCACCTTAGACACACACAGATTTGCATCACATCTAAATGGCCAAGCTCTTTCTTAGACAAGTTGAAAGCTGCTGTCAGAAGGCTGTGCTCCTTGTCAGATGGAAGCAGCAGCACGCACATAGGAGTTTGGCAAGAACTAAAGAGCCACAGAAGAGCGTGGTCTAGCAAAATGAGGCAGGAAAAAGCATATCGCTACATGTGCCCTTGTTGTCGCCTAACAACAGGTAGCAGCATAAACCAGATGCGGGTGAAGATCTTGCAGGCGACTTCTAACGTCAAATGAGCAAACGGGCTTACCACAGCTGCGGTCCTCTGGCAGTCTGAAAGCTTTGTGCACAAGCCGGATGCTAAGCGCCTTCCTTTGCCTTTTGGCAGTGCTCGTGCATTGCCAGCACTAGGCGGGAATGGTCACTATCCCAGAGACACGTTTCGTTGTGCCCGTTGCTAAGCGCTCTGGAGCACTGTTTATGACGTAAGCGGAACACCTCTTGCCGTTCCATTCTCAGAGCTCCTGAGTTCAGTAATCTGCGATTCTTGGTGCGAATAATAGAGGAAAACATTTCCAATGTGTCTGGCAAGGAGAAACTGAACCTGGAGAACACCTTTGTCAGGAGCTTGCACCTGCACCTTAGACACACACCGATTTGCATCACATCTAAATGGCCAAGCTCTTTCTTAGACAAGTTGAAAGCTGCTGTCAGAAGGCTGTGCTCCTTGTCAGATGGAAGCAGCAGCACGCACATAGGAGTTTGGCAAGAACTAAAGAGCCACAGAAGAGCGTGATCTAGCAAAATGAGGCATGAAAAAGCATATCGCTACATGTGCCCTTGTTGTCGCCTAACAACAGGTAGCAGCATAAGCCAGATGCGGGTGAAGATCTTGCAGGCGACATCTAACGTCAAATGAGCAAACGGGCTTACCGCAGCTGCGGTCCTCTGGCAGTATGAAAGCTTTGCGCACAAGCCGGATGCTAAGCGCCTTCCTTTGCCTTTTGGCAGTGCTCGTGCATTGCCAGCACTAGGCGGGAATGGTCACTATCCCACAGACACGTTTCGTTGTGCCCGTTGCTAAGCGCTCTGGAGCACTGTTTATGACGTAAGCGGAACACCTCTTGCCGTTCCATTCTCAGAGCTCCTGAGTTAATCAAACTGAGACTCTTGGTGCGAATTCCAGAGTAAGACATTTCCAATGTGTCTGGCAGGGAGAAACTGAACCTGGAGAACACCTTTGTCAGGAGCTTGCACCTCCACCTTACACACACAGAGATTTGCATCACATCTAAATGGCCAAACTATTTCTTAGACAAGTTGTAAGCTGCTGTTAGAAGGCTGTGCTCTTTGTAAGATGGAAGCAGCAGCACGCACATAGGAGTTTGGCAAGAACTAAAGAGCCACAGAAGAGCGTGGTCTAGCAAAATGAGGCAGGAAAAAGCATATCGCTACATGTGCCCTTGTTGTCGCCTAACAACAGGTAGCAGCATAAACCAGATGCGGGTGAAGATCTTGCAGGCGACTTCTAACGTCAAATGAGCAAACGGGCTTACCACAGCTGCGGTCCTCTGGCAGTCTGAAAGCTTTGCGCACAAGGCGGATGCTAAGCGCCTTCCTTTGCCTTTTGGCAGTGCTCGTGCATTGCCAGCACTAGGCGGGAATGGTCACTATCCCACAGACACGTTTCGTTGTGCCCGTTGCTAAGCGCTCTGGAGCACTGTTTATGACGTAAGCGGAACACCTCTTGCCGTTCCATTCTCAGAGCTCCTGAGTTAAGTAATCTGCTACTCTTGGTGCGAATGCCAAAGAAAAACATTTCCAATGTGTCTGGCAGGGAGAAACTGAACCTGGAGAACACCTTTGTCAGGAGCTTGCACCTCCACCTTACACACACAGAGATTTGCATCACATCTAAATGGCCAAACTCTTTCTTAGAAAAGTTGAAAGCTGCTGTTAGAAGGCTGTGCTCCTTGTCAGATGGAAGCAGCAGCACGCACATAGGAGTTTGGCAAGCACTAAAGAGCCACAGAAGAGCGTGGTCTAGCAAAATGAAACAGGAAAAAGCATTTGCTGCATGTGCCCTTGTTGTCGCCTAACAACAGGTAGCAGCATAAACCAGATGCGGGTGAAGATCTTGCAGGCGACTTCTAACGTCAAATGAGCAAACGGGCTTACCACAGCTGCGGTCCTCTGGCAGTCTGAAAGCTTTGCGCACAAGCCGGATGCTAAGCGCCTTCCTTTGCCTTTTGGCAGTGCTCGTGCATTGCCAGCACTAGGCGGGAATGGTCACTATCCCACAGACACGTTTCGTTGTGCCCGTTGCTAAGCGCTCTGGAGCACTGTTTATGACGTAAGCGGAACACCTCTTGCCGTTCCATTCTCAGAGCTCCTGAGTTAAGTAATCTGCGATTCTTGGTGCGAATAATAGAGGAAAACATTTCCAATGTGTCTGGCAAGGAGAAACTGAACCTGGAGAACACCTTTGTCAGGAGCTTGCACCTGCACCTTAGACACACACCGATTTGCATCACATCTAAATGGCCAAGCTCTTTCTTAGACAAGTTGAAAGCTGCTGTCAGAAGGCTGTGCTCCTTGTCAGATGGAAGCAGCAGCACGCACATAGGAGTTTGGCAAGCACTAAAGAGCCACAGAAGAGCATGGCCCAGGGAAACGAGGCAGGAAAAACGCTACATGTGCCCTTGTTGTCGACTAACAACAGGTAGCAGCATAAACCAGATGCGGGTGAAGATCTTGCAGGCGACATCTAACGTCAAATGAGCAAACGGGTTTACCACAGCTGCGGTCCTCTGGCAGTCTGAAACCTTTGCGCACAAGCCGGACGCTAAGCACCTTCCTTTGCCTTTTGGCAGTGCTCGTGCATTGCCAGCACTAGGCGGGAATGGTCACTATCCCGCAGACACGTTTCGTTGTGCCCGTTGCTAAGCGCTCTGGATCACTGTTTATGACGTAAGCGGAACACCTCTTGCCGTTCCATTCTCAGAGCTCCTGAGTTAATCAAACTGAGACTCTTGGTGCGAATTCCAGAGTAAGACATTTCCAATGTGTCTGGCAGGGAGAAACTGAACCTGGAGAACACCTTTGTCAGGAGCTTGCACCTCCACCTTACACACACAGAGATTTGCATCACATCTAAATGGCCAAACTCTTTCTTAGAAAAGTTGAAAGCTGCTGTTAGAAGGCTGTGCTCCTTGTCAGATGGAAGCAGCAGCACGCACATAGGAGTTTGGCAAGAACTAAAGAGCCACAGAAGAGCGTGGTCTAGCAAAATGAGGCAGGAAAAAGCATATCGCTACATGTGCCCTTGTTGTCGCCTAACAACAGGTAGCAGCATAAACCAGATGCGGGTGAAGATCTTGCAGGCGACTTCTAACGTCAAATGAGCAAACGGGCTTACCACAGCTGCGGTCCTCTGGCAGTCTGAAAGCTTTGCGCACAAGCCGGATGCTAAGCGCCTTCCTTTGCCTTTTGGCAGTGCTCGTGCATTGCCAGCACTAGGCGGGAATGGTCACTTACCCAGAGACACGTTTCGTTGTGCCCGTTGCTAAGCGCTCTGGAGCACTGTTTATGACGTAAGCGGAACACCTCTTGCCGTTCCATTCTCAGAGCTCCTGAGTTAAGTAATCTGCGATTCTTGGTGCGAATAATAGAGGAAAACATTTCCAATGTGTCTGGCAAGGAGAAACTGAACCTGGAGAACACCTTTGTCAGGAGCTTGCACCTGCACCTTAGACACACACAGATTTGCATCACATCTAAATGGCCAAGCTCTTTCTTAGACAAGTTGAAAGCTGCTGTCAGAAGGCTGTGCTCCTTGTCAGATGGAAGCAGCAGCACGCACATAGGAGTTTGGCAAGCACTAAAGAGCCACAGAAGAGCATGGCCCAGGGAAATGAGGCAGGAAAAACACTACATGTGCCCTTGTTGTCGCCTAACAACAGGTAGCAGCATAAACCAGATGCGGGTGAAGATCTTGCAGGCGACATCTAACGTCAAATGAGCAAACGGGCTTACCACAGCTGCGGTCCTCTGGCAGTCTGAAAGCTTTGCGCACAAGCCGGATGCTAAGCGCCTTCCTTTGCCTTTTGGCAGTGCTCGTGCATTGCCAGCACTAGGCGGGAATGGTCACTATCCCACAGACACGTTTCGTTGTGCCCGTTGCTAAGCGCTCTGGAGCACTGTTTATGACGTAAGCGGAACACCTCTTGCCGTTCCATTCTCAGAGCTCCTGAGTTAAGTAATCTGCGACTCTTGGTGCGAATGATAGAGGAAAACATTTCCAATGTGTCTGGCAAGGAGAAACTGAACCTGGAGAACACCTTTGTCAGGAGCTTGCACCTGCACCTTAGACACACACAGATTTGCATCACATCTAAATGGCCAAGCTCTTTCTTAGACAAGTTGAAAGCTGCTGTCAGAAGGCTGTGCTCCTTGTCAGATGGAAGCAGCAGCACGCACATAGGAGTTTGGAAAGCACTAAAGAGCCACAGAAGAGCATGGCCCAGGGAAATGAGGCAGGAAAAACGCTACATGTGCCCTTGTTGTCGCCTAACAACAGGTAGCAGCATAAACCAGATGCGGGTGAAGATCTTGCAGGCGACATCTAACGTCAAATGAGCAAACGGGCTTACCACAGCTGCGGTCCTCTGGCAGTCTGAAAGCTTTGCGCACAAGCCGGATGCTAAGCACCTTCCTTTGCCTTTTGGCAGTGCTCGTGCATTGCCAACAGTAGGCGGGAATGGTCACTATCCCGCAGACACGTTTCGTTGTGCCCGTTGCTAAGCGCTCTGGATCACTGTTTATGACGTAAGCGGAACACCTCTTGCCGTTCCATTCTCAGAGCTCCTGAGTTAATCAAACTGAGACTCTTGGTGCGAATGCCAGAGGAAAACATTTCCAATGTGTCTGGCAGGGAGAAACTGAACCTGGAGAACACCTTTGTCAGGAGCTTGCACCTCCACCTTACACACACAGAGATTTGCATCACATCTAAATGGCCAAACTCTTTCTTAGAAAAGTTGAAAGCTGCTGTTAGAAGGCTGTGCTCCTTGTCAGATGGAAGCAGCAGCACGCACATAGGAGTTTGGCAAGCACTAAAGAGCCACAGAAGAGCGTGGTCTAGCAAAATGAAACAGGAAAAAGCATTTGCTGCATGTGCCCTTGTTGTCGCCTAACAACAGGTAGCAGCATAAACCAGATGCGGGTGAAGATCTTGCAGGCGACTTCTAACGTCAAATGAGCAAACGGGCTTACCACAGCTGCGGTCCTCTGGCAGTCTGAAAGCTTTGCGCACAAGCCGGATGCTAAGCGCCTTCCTTTGCCTTTTGGCAGTGCTCGTGCATTGCCAGCACTAGGCGGGAATGGTCACTATCCCACAGACACGTTTCGTTGTGCCCGTTGCTAAGCGCTCTGGAGCACTGTTTATGACGTAAGCGGAACACCTCTTGCCGTTCCATTCTCAGAGCTCCTGAGTTAAGTAATCTGCGATTCTTGGTGCGAATAATAGAGGAAAACATTTCCAATGTGTCTGGCAGGGAGAAACTGAACCTGGAGAACACCTTTGTCAGGAGCTTGCACCTGCACCTTAGACACACACCGATTTGCATCACATCTAAATGGCCAAGCTCTTTCTTAGACAAGTTGAAAGCTGCTGTCAGAAGGCTGTGCTCCTTGTCAGATGGAAGCAGCAGCACGCACATAGGAGTTTGGCAAGAACTAAAGAGCCACAGAAGAGCGTGATCTAGCAAAATGAGGCAGGAAAAAGCATATCGCTACATGTGCCCTTGTTGTCGCCTAACAACAGGTAGCAGCATAAACCAGATGCGGGTGAAGATCTTGCAGGCGACATCTAACGTCAAATGAGCAAACGGGCTTACCACAGCTGCGGTCCTCTGGCAGTCTGAAAGCTTTGCGCACAAGCCGGATGCTAAGCGCCTTCCTTTGCCTTTTGGCAGTGCTCGTGCATTGCCAGCACTAGGCGGGAATGGTCACTATCCCACAGACACGTTTCGTTGTGCCCGTTGCTAAGCGCTCTGGAGCACTGTTTATGACGTAAGCGGAACACCTCTTGCCGTTCCATTCTCAGAGCTCCTGAGTTAAGTAATCTGCTACTCTTGGTGCGAATGCCAGAGAAAAACATTTCCAATGTGTCTGGCAGGGAGAAACTGAACCTGGAGAACACCTTTGTCAGGAGCTTGCACCTCCACCTTACACACACAGAGATTTGCATCACATCTAAATGGCCAAACTCTTTCTTAGAAAAGTTGAAAGCTGCTGTTAGAAGGCTGTGCTCCTTGTCAGATGGAAGCAGCAGCACGCACATAGGAGTTTGGCAAGCACTAAAGAGCCACAGAAGAGCGTGGTCTAGCAAAATGAAACAGGAAAAAGCATTTGCTGCATGTGCCCTTGTTGTCGCCTAACAACAGGTAGCAGCATAAACCAGATGCGGGTGAAGATCTTGCAGGCGACTTCTAACGTCAAATGAGCAAACGGGCTTACCACAGCTGCGGTCCTCTGGCAGTCTGAAAGCTTTGCGCACAAGCCGGATGCTAAGCGCCTTCCTTTGCCTTTTGGCAGTGCTCGTGCATTGCCAGCACTAGGCGGGAATGGTCACTATCCCACAGACACGTTTCGTTGTGCCCGTTGCTAAGCGCTCTGGAGCACTGTTTATGACGTAAGCGGAACACCTCTTGCCGTTCCATTCTCAGAGCTCCTGAGTTAAGTAATCTGCGATTCTTGGTGCGAATAATAGAGGAAAACATTTCCAATGTGTCTGGCAGGGAGAAACTGAACCTGGAGAACACCTTTGTCAGGAGCTTGCACCTGCACCTTAGACACACACCGATTTGCATCACATCTAAATGGCCAAGCTCTTTCTTAGACAAGTTGAAAGCTGCTGTCAGAAGGCTGTGCTCCTTGTCAGATGGAAGCAGCAGCACGCACATAGGAGTTTGGCAAGAACTAAAGAGCCACAGAAGAGCGTGGTCTAGCAAAATGAGGCAGGAAAAAGCATATCGCTACATGTGCCCTTGTTGTCGCCTAACAACAGGTAGCAGCATAAACCAGATGCGGGTGAAGATCTTGCAGGCGACATCTAACGTCAAATGAGCAAACCGGCTTACCACAGCTGTGGTCCTCTGGCAGTCTGAAAGCTTTGCGCACAAGCCGGATGCTAAGCGCCTTCCTTTGCCTTTTGGCAGTGCTAATGCATTGCCAGCACTAGGCGGGAATGGTCACTATCCCACAGACACGTTTCGTTGTGCCCGTTGCTAAGCGCTCTGGAGCACTGTTTATGACGTAAGCGGAACACCTCTTGCCGTTCCATTCTCAGAGCTCCTGAGTTAAGTAATCTGCGACTCTTGGTGCGAATGATAGAGGAAAACATTTCCAATGTGTCTGGCAAGGAGAAACTGAACCTGGAGAACACCTTTGTCAGGAGCTTGCACCTGCACCTTAGACACACACAGATTTGCATCACATCTAAATGGCCAAGCTCTTAGACAAGTTGAAAGCTGCTGTCAGAAGGCTGTGCTCCTTGTCAGATGGAAGCAGCAGCACGCACATAGGAGTTTGGCAAGCACTAAAGAGCCACAGAAGAGCATGGCCCAGGGAAATGAGGCAGGAAAAACGCTACATGTGCCCTTGTTGTCGCCTAACAACAGGTAGCAGCATAAACCAGATGCGGGTGAAGATCTTGCAGGCGACATCTAACGTCAAATGAGCAAACGGGCTTACCACAGCTGCGGTCCTCTGGCAGTCTGAAAGCTTTGCGCACAAGCCGGATGCTAAGCACCTTCCTTTGCCTTTTGGCAGTGCTCGTGCATTGCCAACAGTAGGCGGGAATGGTCACTATCCCGCAGACACGTTTCGTTGTGCCCGTTGCTAAGCGCTCTGGATCACTGTTTATGACGTAAGCGGAACACCTCTTGCCGTTCCATTCTCAGAGCTCCTGAGTTAATCAAACTGAGACTCTTGGTGCGAATGCCAGAGGAAAACATTTCCAATGTGTCTGGCAAGGAGAAACTGAACCTGGAGAACACCTTTGTCAGGAGCTTGCACCTCCACCTTACACACACAGAGATTTGCATCACATCTAAATGGCCAAACTATTTCTTAGACAAGTTGAAAGCTGCTGTTAGAAGGCTGTGCTCCTTGTCAGATGGAAGCAGCAGCACGCACATAGGAGTTTGGCAAGAACTAAAGAGCCACAGAAGAGTGTGGTCTAGCAAAATGAGGCAGGAAAAAGCATATCGCTACATGTGCCCTTGTTGTCGCCTAACAACAGGTAGCAGCATAAACCAGATGCGGGTGAAGATCTTGCAGGCGACTTCTAACGTCAAATGAGCAAACGGGCTTACCACAGCTGCGGTCCTCTGGCAGTCTGAAAGCTTTGCGCACAAGCCGGATGCTAAGCGCCTTCCTTTGCCTTTTGGCAGTGCTCGTGCATTGCCAGCAGTAGGCGGGAATGGTCACTTACCCATAGACACGTTTCGTTGTGCCCGTTGCTAAGCGCTCTGGAGCACTGTTTATGACGTAAGCGGAACACCTCTTGCCGTTCCATTCTCAGAGCTCCTGAGTTAATCAAACTGAGACTCTTGGTGCGAATGCCAGAGGAAAACATTTCCAATGTGTCTGGCAAGGAGAAACTGAACCTGGAGAACACCTTTGTCAGGAGCTTGCACCTGCACCTTAGACACACACAGATTTGCATCACATCTAAATGGCCAAGCTCTTTCTTAGACAAGTTGAAAGCTGCTGTCAGAAGGCTGTGCTCCTTGTCAGATGGAAGCAGCAGCACGCACATAGGAGTTTGGCAAGAACTAAAGAGCCACAGAAGAGCGTGGTCTAGCAAAATGAGGCAGGAAAAAGCATATCGCTACATGTGCCCTTGTTGTCGCCTAACAACAGGTAGCAGCATAAACCAGATGCGGGTGAAGATCTTGCAGGCGACTTCTAACGTCAAATGAGCAAACGGGCTTACCACAGCTGCGGTCCTCTGGCAGTCTGAAAGCTTTGTGCACAAGCCGGATGCTAAGCGCCTTCCTTTGCCTTTTGGCAGTGCTCGTGCATTGCCAGCACTAGGCGGGAATGGTCACTATCCCACAGACATGTTTCGTTGTGCCCGTTGCTAAGCGCTCTGGAGCACTGTTTATGACGTAAGCGGAACACCTCTTGCCGTTCCATTCTCAGAGCTCCTGAGTTCAGTAATCTGCGATTCTTGGTGCGAATAATAGAGGAAAACATTTCCAATGTGTCTGGCAAGGAGAAACTGAACCTGGAGAACACCTTTGTCAGGAGCTTGCACCTGCACCTTAGACACACACCGATTTGCATCACATCTAAATGGCCAAGCTCTTTCTTAGACAAGTTGAAAGCTGCTGTCAGAAGGCTGTGCTCCTTGTCAGATGGAAGCAGCAGCACGCACATAGGAGTTTGGCAAGAACTAAAGAGCCACAGAAGAGCGTGATCTAGCAAAATGAGGCATGAAAAAGCATATCGCTACATGTGCCCTTGTTGTCGCCTAACAACAGGTAGCAGCATAAACCAGATGCGGGTGAAGATCTTGCAGGCGACTTCTAACGTCAAATGAGCAAACGGGCTTACCACAGCTGCGGTCCTCTGGCAGTCTGAAAGCTTTGCGCACAAGCCGGATGCTAAGCGCCTTCCTTTGCCTTTTGGCAGTGCTCGTGCATTGCCAGCACTAGGCGGGAATGGTCACTATCCCACAGACACGTTTCGTTGTGCCCGTTGCTAAGCGCTCTGGAGCACTGTTTATGACGTAAGCGGAACACCTCTTGCCGTTCCATTCTCAGAGCTCCTGAGTTAAGTAATCTGCGATTCTTGGTGCGAATAATAGAGGAAAACATTTCCAATGTGTCTGGCAAGGAGAAACTGAACCTGGAGAACACCTTTGTCAGGAGCTTGCACCTGCACCTTAGACACACACCGATTTGCATCACATCTAAATGGCCAAGCTCTTTCTTAGACAAGTTGAAAGCTGCTGTCAGAAGGCTGTGCTCCTTGTCAGATGGAAGCAGCAGCACGCACATAGGAGTTTGGCAAGCACTAAAGAGCCACAGAAGAGCATGGCCCAGGGAAACGAGGCAGGAAAAACGCTACATGTGCCCTTGTTGTCGACTAACAACAGGTAGCAGCATAAACCAGATGCGGGTGAAGATCTTGCAGGCGACATCTAACGTCAAATGAGCAAACGGGTTTACCACAGCTGCGGTCCTCTGGCAGTCTGAAAGCTTTGCGCACAAGCCGGACGCTAAGCACCTTCCTTTGCCTTTTGGCAGTGCTCGTGCATTGCCAGCACTAGGCGGGAATGGTCACTATCCCGCAGACACGTTTCGTTGTGCCCGTTGCTAAGCGCTCTGGATCACTCTTTATGACGTAAGCGGAACACCTCTTGCCGTTCCATTCTCAGAGCTCCTGAGTTAATCAAACTGAGACTCTTGGTGCGAATTCCAGAGTAAGACATTTCCAATGTGTCTGGCAGGGAGAAACTGAACCTGGAGAACACCTTTGTCAGGAGCTTGCACCTCCACCTTACACACACAGAGATTTGCATCACATCTAAATGGCCAAACTCTTTCTTAGAAAAGTTGAAAGCTGCTGTTAGAAGGCTGTGCTCCTTGTCAGATGGAAGCAGCAGCACGCACATAGGAGTTTGGCAAGAACTAAAGAGCCACAGAAGAGCGTGGTCTAGCAAAATGAGGCAGGAAAAAGCATATCGCTACATGTGCCCTTGTTGTCGCCTAACAACAGGTAGCAGCATAAACCAGATGCGGGTGAAGATCTTGCAGGCGACTTCTAACGTCAAATGAGCAAACGGGCTTACCACAGCTGCGGTCCTCTGGCAGTCTGAAAGCTTTGCGCACAAGCCGGATGCTAAGCGCCTTCCTTTGCCTTTTGGCAGTGCTCGTGCATTGCCAGCACTAGGCGGGAATGGTCACTTACCCAGAGACACGTTTCGTTGTGCCCGTTGCTAAGCGCTCTGGAGCACTGTTTATGACGTAAGCGGAACACCTCTTGCCGTTCCATTCTCAGAGCTCCTGAGTTAAGTAATCTGCGATTCTTGGTGCGAATAATAGAGGAAAACATTTCCAATGTGTCTGGCAAGGAGAAACTGAACCTGGAGAACACCTTTGTCAGGAGCTTGCACCTGCACCTTAGACACACACAGATTTGCATCACATCTAAATGGCCAAGCTCTTTCTTAGACAAGTTGAAAGCTGCTGTCAGAAGGCTGTGCTCCTTGTCAGATGGAAGCAGCAGCACGCACATAGGAGTTTGGCAAGCACTAAAGAGCCACAGAAGAGCATGGCCCAGGGAAATGAGGCAGGAAAAACACTACATGTGCCCTTGTTGTCGCCTAACAACAGGTAGCAGCATAAACCAGATGCGGGTGAAGATCTTGCAGGCGACATCTAACGTCAAATGAGCAAACGGGCTTACCACAGCTGCGGTCCTCTGGCAGTCTGAAAGCTTTGCGCACAAGCCGGATGCTAAGCGCCTTCCTTTGCCTTTTGGCAGTGCTCGTGCATTGCCAGCACTAGGCGGGAATGGTCACTATCCCACAGACACGTTTCGTTGTGCCCGTTGCTAAGCGCTCTGGAGCACTGTTTATGACGTAAGCGGAACACCTCTTGCCGTTCCATTCTCAGAGCTCCTGAGTTAAGTAATCTGCGACTCTTGGTGCGAATGATAGAGGAAAACATTTCCAATGTGTCTGGCAAGGAGAAACTGAACCTGGAGAACACCTTTGTCAGGAGCTTGCACCTGCACCTTAGACACACACAGATTTGCATCACATCTAAATGGCCAAGCTCTTTCTTAGACAAGTTGAAAGCTGCTGTCAGAAGGCTGTGCTCCTTGTCAGATGGAAGCAGCAGCACGCACATAGGAGTTTGGAAAGCACTAAAGAGCCACAGAAGAGCATGGCCCAGGGAAATGAGGCAGGAAAAACGCTACATGTGCCCTTGTTGTCGCCTAACAACAGGTAGCAGCATAAACCAGATGCGGGTGAAGATCTTGCAGGCGACATCTAACGTCAAATGAGCAAACGGGCTTACCACAGCTGCGGTCCTCTGGCAGTCTGAAAGCTTTGCGCACAAGCCGGATGCTAAGCGCCTTCCTTTGCCTTTTGGCAGTGCTCGTGCATTGCCAGCAGTAGGCGGGAATGGTCACTATCCCACAGACACGTTTCGTTGTGCCCGTTGCTAAGCGCTCTGGAGCACTGTTTATGACGTAAGCGGAACACCTCTTGCCGTTCCATTCTCAGAGCTCCTGAGTTAAGTAATCTGCTACTCTTGGTGCGAATGCCAGAGAAAAACATTTCCAATGTGTCTGGCAGGGAGAAACTGAACCTGGAGAACACCTTTGTCAGGAGCTTGCACCTCCACCTTACACACACAGAGATTTGCATCACATCTAAATGGCCAAACTCTTTCTTAGAAAAGTTGAAAGCTGCTGTTAGAAGGCTGTGCTCCTTGTCAGATGGAAGCAGCAGCACGCACATAGGAGTTTGGCAAGCACTAAAGAGCCACAGAAGAGCGTGGTCTAGCAAAATGAAACAGGAAAAAGCATTTGCTGCATGTGCCCTTGTTGTCGCCTAACAACAGGTAGCAGCATAAACCAGATGCGGGTGAAGATCTTGCAGGCGACTTCTAACGTCAAATGAGCAAACGGGCTTACCACAGCTGCGGTCCTCTGGCAGTCTGAAAGCTTTGCGCACAAGCCGGATGCTAAGCGCCTTCCTTTGCCTTTTGGCAGTGCTCGTGCATTGCCAGCACTAGGCGGGAATGGTCACTATCCCACAGACACGTTTCGTTGTGCCCGTTGCTAAGCGCTCTGGAGCACTGTTTATGACGTAAGCGGAACACCTCTTGCCGTTCCATTCTCAGAGCTCCTGAGTTAAGTAATCTGCGATTCTTGGTGCGAATAATAGAGGAAAACATTTCCAATGTGTCTGGCAGGGAGAAACTGAACCTGGAGAACACCTTTGTCAGGAGCTTGCACCTGCACCTTAGACACACACCGATTTGCATCACATCTAAATGGCCAAGCTCTTTCTTAGACAAGTTGAAAGCTGCTGTCAGAAGGCTGTGCTCCTTGTCAGATGGAAGCAGCAGCACGCACATAGGAGTTTGGCAAGAACTAAAGAGCCACAGAAGAGCGTGATCTAGCAAAATGAGGCAGGAAAAAGCATATCGCTACATGTGCCCTTGTTGTCGCCTAACAACAGGTAGCAGCATAAACCAGATGCGGGTGAAGATCTTGCAGGCGACATCTAACGTCAAATGAGCAAACGGGCTTACCACAGCTGTGGTCCTCTGGCAGTCTGAAAGCTTTGCGCACAAGCCGGATGCTAAGCGCCTTCCTTTGCCTTTTGGCAGTGCTAATGCATTGCCAGCACTAGGCGGGAATGGTCACTATCCCACAGACACGTTTCGTTGTGCCCGTTGCTAAGCGCTCTGGAGCACTGTTTATGACGTAAGCGGAACACCTCTTGCCGTTCCATTCTCAGAGCTCCTGAGTTAAGTAATCTGCGACTCTTGGTGCGAATGATAGAGGAAAACATTTCCAATGTGTCTGGCAAGGAGAAACTGAACCTGGAGAACACCTTTGTCAGGAGCTTGCACCTGCACCTTAGACACACACAGATTTGCATCACATCTAAATGGCCAAGCTCTTAGACAAGTTGAAAGCTGCTCTCAGAAGGCTGTGCTCCTTGTCAGATGGAAGCAGCAGCACGCACATAGGAGTTTGGCAAGCACTAAAGAGCCACAGAAGAGCATGGCCCAGGGAAATGAGGCAGGAAAAACGCTACATGTGCCCTTGTTGTCGCCTAACAACAGGTAGCAGCATAAACCAGATGCGGGTGAAGATCTTGCAGGCGACATCTAACGTCAAATGAGCAAACGGGCTTACCACAGCTGCGGTCCTCTGGCAGTCTGAAAGCTTTGCGCACAAGCCGGATGCTAAGCGCCTTCCTTTGCCTTTTGGCAGTGCTCGTGCATTGCCAGCACTAGGCGGGAATGGTCACTTACCCAGAGACACGTTTCGTTGTGCCCGTTGCTAAGCGCTCTGGAGCACTGTTTATGACGTAAGCGGAACACCTCTTGCCGTTCCATTCTCAGAGCTCCTGAGTTAAGTAATCTGCGATTCTTGGTGCGAATAATAGAGGAAAACATTTCCAATGTGTCTGGCAGGGAGAAACTGAACCTGGAGAACACCTTTGTCAGGAGCTTGCACCTGCACCTTAGACACACACAGATTTGCATCACATCTAAATGGCCAAGCTCTTTCTTAGACAAGTTGAAAGCTGCTGTCAGAAGGCTGTGCTCCTTGTCAGATGGAAGCAGCAGCACGCACATAGGAGTTTGGAAAGCACTAAAGAGCCACAGAAGAGCGTGGCCTAGGAAAATGAGGCAGGAAAAACGCTACATGTGCCCTTGTTGTCGCCTAACAACAGGTAGCAGCATAAACCAGATGCGGGTGAAGATCTTGCAGGCGACATCTGACGTCAAATGAGCAAACGGGCTTACCACAGCTGCGGTCCTCTGGCAGTCTGAAAGCTTTGCGCACAAGCCGGACGCTAAGCGCCTTCCTTTGCCTTTTGGCAGTGCTCGTGCATTGCCAGCACTAGGCGGGAATGGTCACTATCCCACAGACACGTTTCGTTGTGCCCGTTGCTAAGCGCTCTGGAGCACTGTTTATGACGTAAGCGGAACACCTCTTGCCGTTCCATTCTCAGAGCTCCTGAGTTAAGTAATCTGCGACTCTTGGTGCGAATGATAGAGGAAAACATTTCCAATGTGTCTGGCAAGGAGAAACTGAACCTGGAGAACACCTTTGTCAGGAGCTTGCACCTGCACCTTAGACACACACAGATTTGCATCACATCTAAATGGCCAAGCTCTTTCTTAGACAAGTTGAAAGCTGCTGTCAGAAGGCTGTGCTCCTTGTCAGATGGAAGCAGCAGCACGCACATAGGAGTTTGGCAAGAACTAAAGAGCCACAGAAGAGCGTGATCTAGCAAAATGAGGCAGGAAAAACGCTACATGTGCCCTTGTTGTCGCCTAACAACAGGTAGCAGCATAAACCAGATGCGGGTGAAGATCTTGCAGGCGACTTCTAACGTCAAATGAGCAAACGGGCTTACCACAGCTGCAGTCCTCTGGCAGTCTGAAAGCTTTGCGCACAAGCCGGATGCTAAGCACCTTCCTTTGCCTTTTGGCAGTGCTCGTGCATTGCCAGCACTAGGCGGGAATGGTCACTATCCTGCAGACACGTTTCGTTGTGCCCGTTGCTAAGCGCTCTGGAGCACTGTTTATGACGTAAGCGGAACACCTCTTGCCGTTCCATTCTCAGAGCTCCTGAGTTAATCAAACTGAGACTCTTGGTGCGAATGCCAGAGGAAAACATTTCCAATGTGTCTGGCAAGGAGAAACTGAACCTGGAGAACACCTTTGTCAGGAGCTTGCACCTGCACCTTAGACACACACAGATTTGCATCACATCTAAATGGCCAAACTCTTTCTTAGACAAGTTGAAAGCTGCTGTCAGAAGGCTGTGCTCCTTGTCAGATGGAAGCAGCAGCACGCACATAGGAGTTTGGCAAGCACTAAAGAGCCACAGAAGAGCATGGCCCAGGGAAATGAGGCAGGAAAAACGCTACATGTGCCCTTGTTGTCGCCTAACAACAGGTAGCAGCATAAACCAGATGCGGGTGAAGATCTTGCAGGCGACATCTAACGTCAAATGAGCAAACGGGCTTACCACAGCTGCGGTCCTCTGGCAGTCTGAAAGCTTTGCGCACAAGCCGGATGCTAAGCACCTTCCTTTGCCTTTTGGCAGTGCTCGTGCATTGCCAACAGTAGGCGGGAATGGTCACTATCCCGCAGACACGTTTCGTTGTGCCCGTTGCTAAGCGCTCTGGATCACTGTTTATGACGTAAGCGGAACACCTCTTGCCGTTCCATTCTCAGAGCTCCTGAGTTAATCAAACTGAGACTCTTGGTGCGAATGCCAGAGGAAAACATTTCCAATGTGTCTGGCAAGGAGAAACTGAACCTGGAGAACACCTTTGTCAGGAGCTTGCACCTCCACCTTACACACACAGAGATTTGCATCACATCTAAATGGCCAAACTATTTCTTAGACAAGTTGAAAGCTGCTGTTAGAAGGCTGTGCTCCTTGTCAGATGGAAGCAGCAGCACGCACATAGGAGTTTGGCAAGAACTAAAGAGCCACAGAAGAGTGTGGTCTAGCAAAATGAGGCAGGAAAAAGCATATCGCTACATGTGCCCTTGTTGTCGCCTAACAACAGGTAGCAGCATAAACCAGATGCGGGTGAAGATCTTGCAGGCGACTTCTAACGTCAAATGAGCAAACGGGCTTACCACAGCTGCGGTCCTCTGGCAGTCTGAAAGCTTTGCGCACAAGCCGGATGCTAAGCGCCTTCCTTTGCCTTTTGGCAGTGCTCGTGCATTGCCAGCACTAGGCGGGAATGGTCACTATCCCACAGACACGTTTCGTTGTGCCCGTTGCTAAGCGCTCTGGAGCACTGTTTATGACGTAAGCGGAACACCTCTTGCCGTTCCATTCTCAGAGCTCCTGAGTTAAGTAATCTGCGATTCTTGGTGCGAATAATAGAGGAAAACATTTCCAATGTGTCTGGCAAGGAGAAACTGAACCTGGAGAACACCTTTGTCAGGAGCTTGCACCTGCACCTTAGACACACACCGATTTGCATCACATCTAAATGGCCAAGCTCTTTCTTAGACAAGTTGAAAGCTGCTGTCAGAAGGCTGTGCTCCTTGTCAGATGGAAGCAGCAGCACGCACATAGGAGTTTGGCAAGCACTAAAGAGCCACAGAAGAGCGTGGTCTAGCAAAATGAAACAGGAAAAAGCATTTGCTGCATGTGCCCTTGTTGTCGCCTAACAACAGGTAGCAGCATAAACCAGATGCGGGTGAAGATCTTGCAGGCGACATCTAACGTCAAATGAGCAAACGGGCTTACCACAGCTGCGGTCCTCTGGCAGTCTGAAAGCTTTGCGCACAAGCCGGATGCTAAGCGCCTTCCTTTGCCTTTTGGCAGTGCTCGTGCATTGCCAGCACTAGGCGGGAATGGTCACTATCCCAGAGACACGTTTCGTTGTGCCCGTTGCTAAGCGCTCTGGAGCACTGTTTATGACGTAAGCGGAACACCTCTTGCCGTTCCATTCTCAGAGCTCCTGAGTTAAGTAATCTGCGATTCTTGGTGCGAATAATAGAGGAAAACATTTCCAATGTGTCTGGCAGGGAGAAACTGAACCTGGAGAACACCTTTGTCAGGAGCTTGCACCTGCACCTTAGACACACACAGATTTGCATCACATCTAAATGGCCAAGCTCTTTCTTAGACAAGTTGAAAGCTGCTGTCAGAAGGCTGTGCTCCTTGTCAGATGGAAGCAGCAGCACGCACATAGGAGTTTGGAAAGCACTAAAGAGCCACAGAAGAGCGTGGCCTAGGAAAATGAGGCAGGAAAAACGCTACATGTGCCCTTGTTGTCGCCTAACAACAGGTAGCAGCATAAACCAGATGCGGGTGAAGATCTTGCAGGCGACATCTGACGTCAAATGAGCAAACGGGCTTACCACAGCTGCGGTCCTCTGGCAGTCTGAAAGCTTTGCGCACAAGCCGGATGCTAAGCGCCTTCCTTTGCCTTTTGGCAGTGCTCGTGCATTGCCAGCACTAGGCGGGAATGGTCACTATCCCACAGACACGTTTCGTTGTGCCCGTTGCTAAGCGCTCTGGAGCACTGTTTATGACGTAAGCGGAACACCTCTTGCCGTTCCATTCTCAGAGCTCCTGAGTTAATCAAACTGAGACTCTTGGTGCGAATGCCAGAGGAAAACATTTCCAATGTGTCTGGCAAGGAGAAACTGAACCTGGAGAACACCTTTGTCAGGAGCTTGCACCTCCACCTTACACACACAGAGATTTGCATCACATCTAAATGGCCAAGCTCTTTCTTAGACAAGTTGAAAGCTGCTGTCAGAAGGCTGTGCTCCTTGTCAGATGGAAGCAGCAGCACGCACATAGGAGTTTGGAAAGCACTAAAGAGCCACAGAAGAGCATGGCCCAGGGAAATGAGGCAGGAAAAACGCTACATGTGCCCTTGTTGTCGCCTAACAACAGGTAGCAGCATAAACCAGATGCGGGTGAAGATCTTGCAGGCGACTTCTAACGTCAAATGAGCAAACGGGCTTACCACAGCTGCGGTCCTCTGGCAGTCTGAAAGCTTTGCGCACAAGCCGGATGCTAAGCGCCTTCCTTTGCCTTTTGGCAGTGCTCGTGCATTGCCAGCACTAGGCGGGAATGGTCACTTACCCAGAGACACGTTTCGTTGTGCCCGTTGCTAAGCGCTCTGGAGCACTGTTTATGACGTAAGCGGAACACCTCTTGCCGTTCCATTCTCAGAGCTCCTGAGTTAAGTAATCTGCTACTCTTGGTGCGAATAATAGAGGAAAACATTTCCAATGTGTCTGGCAAGGAGAAACTGAACCTGGAGAACACCTTTGTCAGGAGCTTGCACCTGCACCTTAGACACACACCGATTTGCATCACATCTAAATGGCCAAGCTCTTTCTTAGACAAGTTGAAAGCTGCTGTCAGAAGGCTGTGCTCCTTGTCAGATGGAAGCAGCAGCACGCACATAGGAGTTTGGCAAGAACTAAAGAGCCACAGAAGAGCGTGGTCTAGCAAAATGAGGCAGGAAAAACGCTACATGTGCCCTTGTTGTCGCCTAACAACAGGTAGCAGCATAAACCAGATGCGGGTGAAGATCTTGCAGGCGACTTCTAACGTCAAATGAGCAAACCAGCTTACCACAGCTGCGGTCCTCTGGCAGTCTGAAAGCTTTGCGCACAAGCCGCATGCTAAGCGCCTCCCTTGGCCTTTTGGCAGTGCTCGTGCATTGCCAGCAGTAGGCGGGAATGGTCACTTACCCATAGACACGTTTCGTTGTGCCCGTTGCTAAGCGCTCTGGAGCACTGTTTATGACGTAAGCGGAACACCTCTTGCCGTTCCATTCTCAGAGCTCCTGAGTTAATCAAACTGAGACTCTTGGTGCGAATGCCAGAGGAAAACATTTCCAATGTGTCTGGCAAGGAGAAACTGAACCTGGAGAACACCTTTGTCAGGAGCTTGCACCTGCACCTTAGACACACACAGATTTGCATCACATCTAAATGGCCAAACTCTTTCTTAGACAAGTTGAAAGCTGCTGTCAGAAGGCTGTGCTCCTTGTCAGATGGAAGCAGCAGCACGCACATAGGAGTTTGGCAAGCACTAAAGAGCCACAGAAGAGCATGGCCCAGGGAAATGAGGCAGGAAAAACGCTACATGTGCCCTTGTTGTCGCCTAACAACAGGTAGCAGCATAAACCAGATGCGGGTGAAGATCTTGCAGGCGACATCTAACGTCAAATGAGCAAACGGGCTTACCACAGCTGCGGTCCTCTGGCAGTCTGAAAGCTTTGCGCACAAGCCGGATGCTAAGCACCTTCCTTTGCCTTTTGGCAGTGCTCGTGCATTGCCAGCACTAGGCGGGAATGGTCACTATCCCGCAGACACGTTTCGTTGTGCCCGTTGCTAAGCGCTCTGGATCACTGTTTATGACGTAAGCGGAACACCTCTTGCCGTTCCATTCTCAGAGCTCCTGAGTTAATCAAACTGAGACTCTTGGTGCGAATGCCAGAGGAAAACATTTCCAATGTGTCTGGCAAGGAGAAACTGAACCTGGAGAACACCTTTGTCAGGAGCTTGCACCTCCACCTTACACACACAGAGATTTGCATCACATCTAAATGGCCAAACTATTTCTTAGACAAGTTGAAAGCTGCTGTTAGAAGGCTGTGCTCCTTGTCAGATGGAAGCAGCAGCACGCACATAGGAGTTTGGCAAGAACTAAAGAGCCACAGAAGAGTGTGGTCTAGCAAAATGAGGCAGGAAAAAGCATATCGCTACATGTGCCCTTGTTGTCGCCTAACAACAGGTAGCAGCATAAACCAGATGCGGGTGAAGATCTTGCAGGCGACTTCTAACGTCAAATGAGCTAACGGGCTTACCACAGCTGCGGTCCTCTGGCAGTCTGAAAGCTTTGCGCACAAGGCGGATGCTAAGCGCCTTCCTTTGCCTTTTGGCAGTGCTCGTGCATTGCCAGCACTAGGCGGGAATGGTCACTTACCCAGAGACACGTTTCGTTGTGCCCGTTGCTAAGCGCTCTGGAGCACTGTTTATGACGTAAGCGGAACACCTCTTGCCGTTCCATTCTCAGAGCTCCTGAGTTAAGTAATCTGCTACTCTTGGTGCGAATGCCAGAGAAAAACATTTCCAATGTGTCTGGCAGGGAGAAACTGAACCTGGAGAACACCTTTGTCAGGAGCTTGCACCTCCACCTTACACACACAGAGATTTGCATCACATCTAAATGGCCAAACTCTTTCTTAGAAAAGTTGAAAGCTGCTGTTAGAAGGCTGTGCTCCTTGTCAGATGGAAGCAGCAGCACGCACATAGGAGTTTGGCAAGCACTAAAGAGCCACAGAAGAGCGTGGTCTAGCAAAATGAAACAGGAAAAAGCATTTGCTGCATGTGCCCTTGTTGTCGCCTAACAACAGGTAGCAGCATAAACCAGATGCGGGTGAAGATCTTGCAGGCGACTTCTAACGTCAAATGAGCAAACGGGCTTACCACAGCTGCGGTCCTCTGGCAGTCTGAAAGCTTTGCGCACAAGCCGGATGCTAAGCGCCTTCCTTTGCCTTTTGGCAGTGCTCGTGCATTGCCAGCACTAGGCGGGAATGGTCACTATCCCACAGACACGTTTCGTTGTGCCCGTTGCTAAGCGCTCTGGAGCACTGTTTATGACGTAAGCGGAACACCTCTTGCCGTTCCATTCTCAGAGCTCCTGAGTTAAGTAATCTGCGATTCTTGGTGCGAATAATAGAGGAAAACATTTCCAATGTGTCTGGCAGGGAGAAACTGAACCTGGAGAACACCTTTGTCAGGAGCTTGCACCTGCACCTTAGACACACACCGATTTGCATCACATCTAAATGGCCAAGCTCTTTCTTAGACAAGTTGAAAGCTGCTGTCAGAAGGCTGTGCTCCTTGTCAGATGGAAGCAGCAGCACGCACATAGGAGTTTGGCAAGCACGAAAGAGCCACAGAAGAGCGTGGTCTAGCAAAATGAGGCAGGAAAAACGCTACATGTGCCCTTGTTGTCGCCTAACAACAGGTAGCAGCATAAACCAGATGCGGGTGAAGATCTTGCAGGCGACTTCTAACGTCAAATGAGCAAACCAGCTTACCACAGCTGCGGTCCTCTGGCAGTCTGAAAGCTTTGCGCACAAGCCGCATGCTAAGCGCCTCCCTTGGCCTTTTGGCAGTGCTCGTGCATTGCCAGCAGTAGGCGGGAATGGTCACTTACCCATAGACACGTTTCGTTGTGCCCGTTGCTAAGCGCTCTGGAGCACTGTTTATGACGTAAGCGGAACACCTCTTGCCGTTCCATTCTCAGAGCTCCTGAGTTAATCAAACTGAGACTCTTGGTGCGAATGCCAGAGGAAAACATTTCCAATGTGTCTGGCAAGGAGAAACTGAACCTGGAGAACACCTTTGTCAGGAGCTTGCACCTGCACCTTAGACACACACCGATTTGCATCACATCTAAATGGCCAAGCTCTTTCTTAGACAAGTTGAAAGCTGCTGTCAGAAGGCTGTGCTCCTTGTCAGATGGAAGCAGCAGCACGCACATAGGAGTTTGGCAAGAACTAAAGAGCCACAGAAGAGCGTGATCTAGCAAAATGAGGCAGGAAAAAGCATATCGCTACATGTGCCCTTGTTGTCGCCTAACAACAGGTAGCAGCATAAACCAGATGCGGGTGAAGATCTTGCAGGCGACATCTAACGTCAAATGAGCAAACGGGCTTACCACAGCTGCGGTCCTCTGGCAGTCTGAAAGCTTTGCGCACAAGCCGGATGCTAAGCACCTTCCTTTGCCTTTTGGCAGTGCTCGTGCATTGCCAGCACTAGGCGGGAATGGTCACTTACCCAGAGACACGTTTCGTTGTGCCCGTTGCTAAGCGCTCTGGAGCACTGTTTATGACGTAAGCGGAACACCTCTTGCCGTTCCATTCTCAGAGCTCCTGAGTTAATCAAACTGAGACTCTTGGTGCGAATGCCAGAGGAAAACATTTCCAATGTGTCTGGCAAGGAGAAACTGAACCTGGAGAACACCTTTGTCAGGAGCTTGCACCTGCACCTTAGACACACACAGATTTGCATCACATCTAAATGGCCAAGCTCTTTCTTAGACAAGTTGAAAGCTGCTGTCAGAAGGCTGTGCTCCTTGTCAGATGGAAGCAGCAGCACGCACATAGGAGTTTGGCAAGAACTAAAGAGCCACAGAAGAGCGTGATCTAGCAAAATGAGGCAGGAAAAACGCTACATGTGCCCTTGTTGTCGCCTAACAACAGGTAGCAGCATAAACCAGATGCGGGTGAAGATCTTGCAGGCGACTTCTAACGTCAAATGAGCAAACGGGCTTACCACAGCTGCAGTCCTCTGGCAGTCTGAACGCTTTGCGCACAAGCCGGATGCTAAGCACCTTCCTTTGCCTTTTGGCAGTGCTCGTGCATTGCCAGCAGTAGGCGGGAATGGTCACTATCCCGCAGACACGTTTCGTTGTGCCCGTTGCTAAGCGCTCTGGAGCACTGTTTATGACGTAAGCGGAACACCTCTTGCCGTTCCATTCTCAGAGCTCCTGAGTTAATCAAACTGAGACTCTTGGTGCGAATGCCAGAGGAAAACATTTCCAATGTGTCTGGCAAGGAGAAACTGAACCTGGAGAACACCTTTGTCAGGAGCTTGCACCTGCACCTTAGACACACACAGATTTGCATCACATCTAAATGGCCAAGCTCTTTCTTAGACAAGTTGAAAGCTGCTGTCAGAAGGCTGTGCTCCTTGTCAGATGGAAGCAGCAGCATGCACATAGGAGTTTGGCAAGAACTAAAGAGCCACAGAAGAGCGTGGTCTAGCAAAATGAGGCAGGAAAAAGCATATCGCTACATGTGCCCTTGTTGTCGCCTAACAACAGGTAGCAGCATAAACCAGATGCGGGTGAAGATCTTGCAGGCGACTTCTAACGTCAAATGAGCAAACGGGCTTACCACAGCTGCGGTCCTCTGGCAGTCTGAAAGCTTTGCGCACAAGCCGGATGCTAAGCGCCTTCCTTTGCCTTTTGGCAGTGCTCGTGCATTGCCAGCACTAGGCGGGAATGGTCACTATCCCACAGACACGTTTCGTTGTGCCCGTTGCTAAGCGCTCTGGAGCACTGTTTATGACGTAAGCGGAACACCTCTTGCCGTTCCATTCTCAGAGCTCCTGAGTTAAGTAATCTGCTACTCTTGGTGCGAATGCCAGAGAAAAACATTTCCAATGTGTCTGGCAGGGAGAAACTGAACCTGGAGAACACCTTTGTCAGGAGCTTGCACCTCCACCTTACACACACAGAGATTTGCATCACATCTAAATGGCCAAACTCTTTCTTAGAAAAGTTGAAAGCTGCTGTTAGAAGGCTGTGCTCCTTGTCAGATGGAAGCAGCAGCACGCACATAGGAGTTTGGCAAGCACTAAAGAGCCACAGAAGAGCGTGGTCTAGCAAAATGAAACAGGAAAAAGCATTTGCTGCATGTGCCCTTGTTGTCGCCTAACAACAGGTAGCAGCATAAACCAGATGCGGGTGAAGATCTTGCAGGCGACTTCTAACGTCAAATGAGCAAACGGGCTTACCACAGCTGCGGTCCTCTGGCAGTCTGAAAGCTTTGCGCACAAGCCGGATGCTAAGCGCCTTCCTTTGCCTTTTGGCAGTGCTCGTGCATTGCCAGCAGTAGGCGGGAATGGTCACTTACCCAGAGACACGTTTCGTTGTGCCCGTTGCTAAGCGCTCTGGAGCACTGTTTATGACGTAAGCGGAACACCTCTTGCCGTTCCATTCTCAGAGCTCCTGAGTTAAGTAATCTGCGATTCTTGGTGCGAATAATAGAGGAAAACATTTCCAATGTGTCTGGCAAGGAGAAACTGAACCTGGAGAACACCTTTGTCAGGAGCTTGCACCTGCACCTTAGACACACACAGATTTGCATCACATCTAAATGGCCAAGCTCTTTCTTAGACAAGTTGAAAGCTGCTGTCAGAAGGCTGTGCTCCTTGTCAGATGGAAGCAGCAGCACGCACATAGGAGTTTGGAAAGCACTAAAGAGCCACAGAAGAGCGTGGCCTAGGAAAATGAGGCAGGAAAAACGCTACATGTGCCCTTGTTGTCGCCTAACAACAGGTAGCAGCATAAACCAGATGCGGGTGAAGATCTTGCAGGCGACATCTGACGTCAAATGAGCAAACGGGCTTACCACAGCTGCGGTCCTCTGGCAGTCTGAAAGCTTTGCGCACAAGCCGGACGCTAAGCGCCTTCCTTTGCCTTTTGGCAGTGCTCGTGCATTGCCAGCACTAGGCGGGAATGGTCACTTACCCAGAGACACGTTTCGTTGTGCCCGTTGCTAAGCGCTCTGGAGCACTGTTTATGACGTAAGCGGAACACCTCTTGCCGTTCCATTCTCAGAGCTCCTGAGTTAATCAAACTGAGACTCTTGGAGCGAATGCCAGAGGAAAACATTTCCAATGTGTCTGGCAGGGAGAAACTGAACCTGGAGAACACCTTTGTCAGGAGCTTGCACCTGCACCTTAGACACACACAGATTTGCATCACATCTAAATGGCCAAGCTCTTTCTTAGACAAGTTGAAAGCTGCTGTCAGAAGGCTGTGCTCCTTGTCAGATGGAAGCAGCAGCACGCACATAGGAGTTTGGAAAGCACTAAAGAGCCACAGAAGAGCATGGCCCAGGGAAATGAGGCAGGAAAAAGCATATCGCTACATGTGCCCTTGTTGTCGCCTAACAACAGGTAGCAGCATAAACCAGATGCGGGTGAAGATCTTGCAGGCGACTTCTAACGTCAAATGAGCAAACGGGCTTACCACAGCTGCGGTCCTCTGGCAGTCTGAAAGCTTTGCGCACAAGCCGGATGCTAAGCGCCTTCCTTTGCCTTTTGGCAGTGCTCGTGCATTGCCAGCACTAGGCGGGAATGGTCACTATCCCACAGACACGTTTCGTTGTGCCCGTTGCTAAGCGCTCTGGAGCACTGTTTATGACGTAAGCGGAACACCTCTTGCCGTTCCATTCTCAGAGCTCCTGAGTTAATCAAACTGAGACTCTTGGTGCGAATGCCAGAGAAAAACATTTCCAATGTGTCTGGCAGGGAGAAACTGAACCTGGAGAACACCTTTGTCAGGAGCTTGCACCTCCACCTTACACACACAGAGATTTGCATCACATCTAAATGGCCAAACTCTTTCTTAGAAAAGTTGAAAGCTGCTGTTAGAAGGCTGTGCTCCTTGTCAGATGGAAGCAGCAGCACGCACATAGGAGTTTGGCAAGCACTAAAGAGCCACAGAAGAGCGTGGTCTAGCAAAATGAAACAGGAAAAAGCATTTGCTGCATGTGCCCTTGTTGTCGCCTAACAACAGGTAGCAGCATAAACCAGATGCGGGTGAAGATCTTGCAGGCGACTTCTAACGTCAAATGAGCAAACGGGCTTACCACAGCTGCGGTCCTCTGGCAGTCTGAAAGCTTTGCGCACAAGCCGGATGCTAAGCGCCTTCCTTTGCCTTTTGGCAGTGCTCGTGCATTGCCAGCACTAGGCGGGAATGGTCACTTACCCAGAGACACGTTTCGTTGTGCCCGTTGCTAAGCGCTCTGGAGCACTGTTTATGACGTAAGCGGAACACCTCTTGCCGTTCCATTCTCAGAGCTCCTGAGTTAAGTAATCTGCGATTCTTGGTGCGAATAATAGAGGAAAACATTTCCAATGTGTCTGGCAAGGAGAAACTGAACCTGGAGAACACCTTTGTCAGGAGCTTGCACCTGCACCTTAGACACACACCGATTTGCATCACATCTAAATGGCCAAGCTCTTTCTTAGACAAGTTGAAAGCTGCTGTCAGAAGGCTGTGCTCCTTGTCAGATGGAAGCAGCAGCACGCACATAGGAGTTTGGCAAGAACTAAAGAGCCACAGAAGAGCGTGATCTAGCAAAATGAGGCAGGAAAAAGCATATCGCTACATGTGCCCTTGTTGTCGCCTAACAACAGGTAGCAGCATAAACCAGATGCGGGTGAAGATCTTGCAGGCGACATCTGACGTCAAATGAGCAAACGGGCTTACCACAGCTGCGGTCCTCTGGCAGTCTGAAAGCTTTGCGCACAAGCCGGACGCTAAGCGCCTTCCTTTGCCTTTTGGCAGTGCTCGTGCATTGCCAGCACTAGGCGGGAATGGTCACTATCCCACAGACACGTTTCGTTGTGCCCGTTGCTAAGCGCTCTGGAGCACTGTTTATGACGTAAGCGGAACACCTCTTGCCGTTCCATTCTCAGAGCTCCTGAGTTAAGTAATCTGCGACTCTTGGTGCGAATGATAGAGGAAAACATTTCCAATGTGTCTGGCAAGGAGAAACTGAACCTGGAGAACACCTTTGTCAGGAGCTTGCACCTGCACCTTAGACACACACAGATTTGCATCACATCTAAATGGCCAAGCTCTTTCTTAGACAAGTTGAAAGCTGCTGTCAGAAGGCTGTGCTCCTTGTCAGATGGAAGCAGCAGCACGCACATAGGAGTTTGGAAAGCACTAAAGAGCCACAGAAGAGCATGGCCCAGGGAAATGAGGCAGGAAAAACGCTACATGTGCCCTTGTTGTCGACTAACAACAGGTAGCAGCATAAACCAGATGCGGGTGAAGATCTTGCAGGCGACTTCTAACGTCAAATGAGCAAACGGGCTTACCACAGCTGCAGTCCTCTGGCAGTCTGAAAGCTTTGCGCACAAGCCGGATGCTAAGCACCTTCCTTTGCCTTTTGGCAGTGCTCGTGCATTGCCAGCACTAGGCGGGAATGGTCACTATCCCACAGACACGTTTCGTTGTGCCCGTTGCTAAGCGCTCTGGAGCACTGTTTATGACGTAAGCGGAACACCTCTTGCCGTTCCATTCTCAGAGCTCCTGAGTTAAGTAATCTGCTACTCTTGGTGCGAATGCCAGAGAAAAACATTTCCAATGTGTCTGGCAGGGAGAAACTGAACCTGGAGAACACCTTTGTCAGGAGCTTGCACCTCCACCTTACACACACAGAGATTTGCATCACATCTAAATGGCCAAACTCTTTCTTAGAAAAGTTGAAAGCTGCTGTTAGAAGGCTGTGCTCCTTGTCAGATGGAAGCAGCAGCACGCACATAGGAGTTTGGCAAGCACTAAAGAGCCACAGAAGAGCGTGGTCTAGCAAAATGAAACAGGAAAAAGCATTTGCTGCATGTGCCCTTGTTGTCGCCTAACAACAGGTAGCAGCATAAACCAGATGCGGGTGAAGATCTTGCAGGCGACTTCTAACGTCAAATGAGCAAACGGGCTTACCACAGCTGCGGTCCTCTGGCAGTCTGAAAGCTTTGCGCACAAGCCGGATGCTAAGCGCCTTCCTTTGCCTTTTGGCAGTGCTCGTGCATTGCCAGCACTAGGCGGGAATGGTCACTATCCCACAGACACGTTTCGTTGTGCCCGTTGCTAAGCGCTCTGGAGCACTGTTTATGACGTAAGCGGAACACCTCTTGCCGTTCCATTCTCAGAGCTCCTGAGTTAAGTAATCTGCGATTCTTGGTGCGAATAATAGAGGAAAACATTTCCAATGTGTCTGGCAAGGAGAAACTGAACCTGGAGAACACCTTTGTCAGGAGCTTGCACCTGCACCTTAGACACACACAGATTTGCATCACATCTAAATGGCCAAGCTCTTTCTTAGACAAGTTGAAAGCTGCTGTCAGAAGGCTGTGCTCCTTGTCAGATGGAAGCAGCAGCACGCACATAGGAGTTTGGAAAGCACTAAAGAGCCACAGAAGAGCGTGGCCTAGGAAAATGAGGCAGGAAAAACGCTACATGTGCCCTTGTTGTCGCCTAACAACAGGTAGCAGCATAAACCAGATGCGGGTGAAGATCTTGCAGGCGACATCTGACGTCAAATGAGCAAACGGGCTTACCACAGCTGCGGTCCTCTGGCAGTCTGAAAGCTTTGCGCACAAGCCGGACGCTAAGCGCCTTCCTTTGCCTTTTGGCAGTGCTCGTGCATTGCCAGCACTAGGCGGGAATGGTCACTTACCCAGAGACACGTTTCGTTGTGCCCGTTGCTAAGCGCTCTGGAGCACTGTTTATGACGTAAGCGGAACACCTCTTGCCGTTCCATTCTCAGAGCTCCTGAGTTAATCAAACTGAGACTCTTGGAGCGAATGCCAGAGGAAAACATTTCCAATGTGTCTGGCAGGGAGAAACTGAACCTGGAGAACACCTTTGTCAGGAGCTTGCACCTGCACCTTAGACACACACAGATTTGCATCACATCTAAATGGCCAAGCTCTTTCTTAGACAAGTTGAAAGCTGCTGTCAGAAGGCTGTGCTCCTTGTCAGATGGAAGCAGCAGCACGCACATAGGAGTTTGGAAAGCACTAAAGAGCCACAGAAGAGCATGGCCCAGGGAAATGAGGCAGGAAAAAGCATATCGCTACATGTGCCCTTGTTGTCGCCTAACAACAGGTAGCAGCATAAACCAGATGCGGGTGAAGATCTTGCAGGCGACTTCTAACGTCAAATGAGCAAACGGGCTTACCACAGCTGCGGTCCTCTGGCAGTCTGAAAGCTTTGCGCACAAGCCGGATGCTAAGCGCCTTCCTTTGCCTTTTGGCAGTGCTCGTGCATTGCCAGCACTAGGCGGGAATGGTCACTATCCCACAGACACGTTTCGTTGTGCCCGTTGCTAAGCGCTCTGGAGCACTGTTTATGACGTAAGCGGAACACCTCTTGCCGTTCCATTCTCAGAGCTCCTGAGTTAAGTAATCTGCTACTCTTGGTGCGAATGCCAGAGAAAAACATTTCCAATGTGTCTGGCAGGGAGAAACTGAACCTGGAGAACACCTTTGTCAGGAGCTTGCACCTCCACCTTACACACACAGAGATTTGCATCACATCTAAATGGCCAAACTCTTTCTTAGAAAAGTTGAAAGCTGCTGTTAGAAGGCTGTGCTCCTTGTCAGATGGAAGCAGCAGCACGCACATAGGAGTTTGGCAAGCACTAAAGAGCCACAGAAGAGCGTGGTCTAGCAAAATGAAACAGGAAAAAGCATTTGCTGCATGTGCCCTTGTTGTCGCCTAACAACAGGTAGCAGCATAAACCAGATGCGGGTGAAGATCTTGCAGGCGACTTCTAACGTCAAATGAGCTAACGGGCTTACCACAGCTGCGGTCCTCTGGCAGTCTGAAAGCTTTGCGCACAAGCCGGATGCTAAGCGCCTTCCTTTGCCTTTTGGCAGTGCTCGTGCATTGCCAGCACTAGGCGGGAATGGTCACTATCCCACAGACACGTTTCGTTGTGCCCGTTGCTAAGCGCTCTGGAGCACTGTTTATGACGTAAGCGGAACACCTCTTGCCGTTCCATTCTCAGAGCTCCTGAGTTAATCAAACTGAGACTCTTGGTGCGAATGCCAGAGAAAAACATTTCCAATGTGTCTGGCAGGGAGAAACTGAACCTGGAGAACACCTTTGTCAGGAGCTTGCACCTCCACCTTACACACACAGATTTGCATCACATCTAAATGGCCAAACTCTTTCTTAGAAAAGTTGAAAGCTGCTGTTAGAAGGCTGTGCTCCTTGTCAGATGGAAGCAGCAGCACGCACATAGGAGTTTGGCAAGCACTAAAGAGCCACAGAAGAGCGTGGTCTAGCAAAATGAAACAGGAAAAAGCATTTGCTGCATGTGCCCTTGTTGTCGCCTAACAACAGGTAGCAGCATAAACCAGATGCGGGTGAAGATCTTGCAGGCGACTTCTAACGTCAAATGAGCAAACGGGCTTACCACAGCTGCGGTCCTCTGGCAGTCTGAAAGCTTTGCGCACAAGCCGGATGCTAAGCGCCTTCCTTTGCCTTTTGGCAGTGCTCGTGCATTGCCAGCACTAGGCGGGAATGGTCACTTACCCAGAGACACGTTTCGTTGTGCCCGTTGCTAAGCGCTCTGGAGCACTGTTTATGACGTAAGCGGAACACCTCTTGCCGTTCCATTCTCAGAGCTCCTGAGTTAAGTAATCTGCGATTCTTGGTGCGAATAATAGAGGAAAACATTTCCAATGTGTCTGGCAAGGAGAAACTGAACCTGGAGAACACCTTTGTCAGGAGCTTGCACCTGCACCTTAGACACACACCGATTTGCATCACATCTAAATGGCCAAGCTCTTTCTTAGACAAGTTGAAAGCTGCTGTCAGAAGGCTGTGCTCCTTGTCAGATGGAAGCAGCAGCACGCACATAGGAGTTTGGCAAGAACTAAAGAGCCACAGAAGAGCGTGATCTAGCAAAATGAGGCAGGAAAAAGCATATCGCTACATGTGCCCTTGTTGTCGCCTAACAACAGGTAGCAGCATAAACCAGATGCGGGTGAAGATCTTGCAGGCGACATCTAACGTCAAATGAGCAAACGGGTTTACCACAGCTGCGGTCCTCTGGCAGTCTGAAAGCTTTGCGCACAAGCCGGATGCTAAGCACCTTCCTTTGCCTTTTGGCAGTGCTCGTGCATTGCCAGCACTAGGCGGGAATGGTCATTATCCCGCAGACACGTTTCGTTGTGCCCGTTGCTAAGCGCTCTGGAGCACTGTTTATGACGTAAGCGGAACACCTCTTGCCGTTCCATTCTCAGAGCTCCTGAGTTAAGTAATCTGCGATTCTTGGTGCGAATGCCAGAGGAAAACATTTCCAATGTGTCTGGCAAGGAGAAACTGAACCTGGAGAACACCTTTGTCAGGAGCTTGCACCTGCACCTTAGACACACACAGATTTGCATCACATCTAAATGGCCAAGCTCTTTCTTAGACAAGTTGAAAGCTGCTGTCAGAAGGCTGTGCTCCTTGTCAGATGGAAGCAGCAGCACGCACATAGGAGTTTGGCAAGAACTAAAGAGCCACAGAAGAGCGTGGTCTAGCAAAATGAGGCAGGAAAAACGCTACATGTGCCCTTGTTGTCGCCTAACAACAGGTAGCAGCATAAACCAGATGCGGGTGAAGATCTTGCAGGCGACATCTGACGTCAAATGAGCAAACGGGCTTACCACAGCTGCGGTCCTCTGGCAGTCTGAAAGCTTTGCGCACAAGCCGGACGCTAAGCGCCTTCCTTTGCCTTTTGGCAGTGCTCGTGCATTGCCAGCACTAGGCGGGAATGGTCACTATCCCACAGACACGTTTCGTTGTGCCCGTTGCTAAGCGCTCTGGAGCACTGTTTATGACGTAAGCGGAACACCTCTTGCCGTTCCATTCTCAGAGCTCCTGAGTTAAGTAATCTGCGACTCTTGGTGCGAATGATAGAGGAAAACATTTCCAATGTGTCTGGCAAGGAGAAACTGAACCTGGAGAACACCTTTGTCAGGAGCTTGCACCTGCACCTTAGACACACACAGATTTGCATCACATCTAAATGGCCAAGCTCTTTCTTAGACAAGTTGAAAGCTGCTGTCAGAAGGCTGTGCTCCTTGTCAGATGGAAGCAGCAGCACGCACATAGGAGTTTGGAAAGCACTAAAGAGCCACAGAAGAGCATGGCCCAGGGAAATGAGGCAGGAAAAAGCATATCGCTACATGTGCCCTTGTTGTCGCCTAACAACAGGTAGCAGCATAAACCAGATGCGGGTGAAGATCTTGCAGGCGACTTCTAACGTCAAATGAGCAAACGGGCTTACCACAGCTGCGGTCCTCTGGCAGTCTGAAAGCTTTGCGCACAAGCCGGATGCTAAGCGCCTTCCTTTGCCTTTTGGCAGTGCTCGTGCATTGCCAGCACTAGGCGGGAATGGTCACTATCCCACAGACACGTTTCGTTGTGCCCGTTGCTAAGCGCTCTGGAGCACTGTTTATGACGTAAGCGGAACACCTCTTGCCGTTCCATTCTCAGAGCTCCTGAGTTAAGTAATCTGCTACTCTTGGTGCGAATGCCAGAGAAAAACATTTCCAATGTGTCTGGCAGGGAGAAACTGAACCTGGAGAACACCTTTGTCAGGAGCTTGCACCTCCACCTTACACACACAGAGATTTGCATCACATCTAAATGGCCAAACTCTTTCTTAGAAAAGTTGAAAGCTGCTGTTAGAAGGCTGTGCTCCTTGTCAGATGGAAGCAGCAGCACGCACATAGGAGTTTGGCAAGCACTAAAGAGCCACAGAAGAGCGTGGTCTAGCAAAATGAAACAGGAAAAAGCATTTGCTGCATGTGCCCTTGTTGTCGCCTAACAACAGGTAGCAGCATAAACCAGATGCGGGTGAAGATCTTGCAGGCGACTTCTAACGTCAAATGAGCTAACGGGCTTACCACAGCTGCGGTCCTCTGGCAGTCTGAAAGCTTTGCGCACAAGCCGGATGCTAAGCGCCTTCCTTTGCCTTTTGGCAGTGCTCGTGCATTGCCAGCACTAGGCGGGAATGGTCACTATCCCACAGACACGTTTCGTTGTGCCCGTTGCTAAGCGCTCTGGAGCACTGTTTATGACGTAAGCGGAACACCTCTTGCCGTTCCATTCTCAGAGCTCCTGAGTTAATCAAACTGAGACTCTTGGTGCGAATGCCAGAGAAAAACATTTCCAATGTGTCTGGCAGGGAGAAACTGAACCTGGAGAACACCTTTGTCAGGAGCTTGCACCTCCACCTTACACACACAGATTTGCATCACATCTAAATGGCCAAACTCTTTCTTAGAAAAGTTGAAAGCTGCTGTTAGAAGGCTGTGCTCCTTGTCAGATGGAAGCAGCAGCACGCACATAGGAGTTTGGCAAGCACTAAAGAGCCACAGAAGAGCGTGGTCTAGCAAAATGAAACAGGAAAAAGCATTTGCTGCATGTGCCCTTGTTGTCGCCTAACAACAGGTAGCAGCATAAACCAGATGCGGGTGAAGATCTTGCAGGCGACTTCTAACGTCAAATGAGCAAACGGGCTTACCACAGCTGCGGTCCTCTGGCAGTCTGAAAGCTTTGCGCACAAGCCGGATGCTAAGCGCCTTCCTTTGCCTTTTGGCAGTGCTCGTGCATTGCCAGCACTAGGCGGGAATGGTCACTTACCCAGAGACACGTTTCGTTGTGCCCGTTGCTAAGCGCTCTGGAGCACTGTTTATGACGTAAGCGGAACACCTCTTGCCGTTCCATTCTCAGAGCTCCTGAGTTAAGTAATCTGCGATTCTTGGTGCGAATAATAGAGGAAAACATTTCCAATGTGTCTGGCAAGGAGAAACTGAACCTGGAGAACACCTTTGTCAGGAGCTTGCACCTGCACCTTAGACACACACCGATTTGCATCACATCTAAATGGCCAAGCTCTTTCTTAGACAAGTTGAAAGCTGCTGTCAGAAGGCTGTGCTCCTTGTCAGATGGAAGCAGCAGCACGCACATAGGAGTTTGGCAAGAACTAAAGAGCCACAGAAGAGCGTGATCTAGCAAAATGAGGCAGGAAAAAGCATATCGCTACATGTGCCCTTGTTGTCGCCTAACAACAGGTAGCAGCATAAACCAGATGCGGGTGAAGATCTTGCAGGCGACATCTAACGTCAAATGAGCAAACGGGTTTACCACAGCTGCGGTCCTCTGGCAGTCTGAAAGCTTTGCGCACAAGCCGGATGCTAAGCACCTTCCTTTGCCTTTTGGCAGTGCTCGTGCATTGCCAGCACTAGGCGGGAATGGTCATTATCCCGCAGACACGTTTCGTTGTGCCCGTTGCTAAGCGCTCTGGAGCACTGTTTATGACGTAAGCGGAACACCTCTTGCCGTTCCATTCTCAGAGCTCCTGAGTTAAGTAATCTGCGATTCTTGGTGCGAATGCCAGAGGAAAACATTTCCAATGTGTCTGGCAAGGAGAAACTGAACCTGGAGAACACCTTTGTCAGGAGCTTGCACCTGCACCTTAGACACACACAGATTTGCATCACATCTAAATGGCCAAGCTCTTTCTTAGACAAGTTGAAAGCTGCTGTCAGAAGGCTGTGCTCCTTGTCAGATGGAAGCAGCAGCACGCACATAGGAGTTTGGCAAGAACTAAAGAGCCACAGAAGAGCGTGGTCTAGCAAAATGAGGCAGGAAAAACGCTACATGTGCCCTTGTTGTCGCCTAACAACAGGTAGCAGCATAAACCAGATGCGGGTGAAGATCTTGCAGGCGACATCTGACGTCAAATGAGCAAACGGGCTTACCACAGCTGCGGTCCTCTGGCAGTCTGAAAGCTTTGCGCACAAGCCGGACGCTAAGCGCCTTCCTTTGCCTTTTGGCAGTGCTCGTGCATTGCCAGCACTAGGCGGGAATGGTCACTATCCCACAGACACGTTTCGTTGTGCCCGTTGCTAAGCGCTCTGGAGCACTGTTTATGACGTAAGCGGAACACCTCTTGCCGTTCCATTCTCAGAGCTCCTGAGTTAAGTAATCTGCGACTCTTGGTGCGAATGATAGAGGAAAACATTTCCAATGTGTCTGGCAAGGAGAAACTGAACCTGGAGAACACCTTTGTCAGGAGCTTGCACCTGCACCTTAGACACACACAGATTTGCATCACATCTAAATGGCCAAGCTCTTTCTTAGACAAGTTGAAAGCTGCTGTCAGAAGGCTGTGCTCCTTGTCAGATGGAAGCAGCAGCACGCACATAGGAGTTTGGAAAGCACTAAAGAGCCACAGAAGAGCATGGCCCAGGGAAATGAGGCAGGAAAAACGCTACATGTGCCCTTGTTGTCGACTAACAACAGGTAGCAGCATAAACCAGATGCGGGTGAAGATCTTGCAGGCGACTTCTAACGTCAAATGAGCAAACGGGCTTACCACAGCTGCAGTCCTCTGGCAGTCTGAAAGCTTTGCGCACAAGCCGGATGCTAAGCACCTTCCTTTGCCTTTTGGCAGTGCTCGTGCATTGCCAGCACTAGGCGGGAATGGTCACTATCCCACAGACACGTTTCGTTGTGCCCGTTGCTAAGCGCTCTGGAGCACTGTTTATGACGTAAGCGGAACACCTCTTGCCGTTCCATTCTCAGAGCTCCTGAGTTAAGTAATCTGCTACTCTTGGTGCGAATGCCAGAGAAAAACATTTCCAATGTGTCTGGCAGGGAGAAACTGAACCTGGAGAACACCTTTGTCAGGAGCTTGCACCTCCACCTTACACACACAGAGATTTGCATCACATCTAAATGGCCAAACTCTTTCTTAGAAAAGTTGAAAGCTGCTGTTAGAAGGCTGTGCTCCTTGTCAGATGGAAGCAGCAGCACGCACATAGGAGTTTGGCAAGCACTAAAGAGCCACAGAAGAGCGTGGTCTAGCAAAATGAAACAGGAAAAAGCATTTGCTGCATGTGCCCTTGTTGTCGCCTAACAACAGGTAGCAGCATAAACCAGATGCGGGTGAAGATCTTGCAGGCGACTTCTAACGTCAAATGAGCAAACGGGCTTACCACAGCTGCGGTCCTCTGGCAGTCTGAAAGCTTTGCGCACAAGCCGGATGCTAAGCGCCTTCCTTTGCCTTTTGGCAGTGCTCGTGCATTGCCAGCACTAGGCGGGAATGGTCACTATCCCACAGACACGTTTCGTTGTGCCCGTTGCTAAGCGCTCTGGAGCACTGTTTATGACGTAAGCGGAACACCTCTTGCCGTTCCATTCTCAGAGCTCCTGAGTTAAGTAATCTGCGATTCTTGGTGCGAATAATAGAGGAAAACATTTCCAATGTGTCTGGCAAGGAGAAACTGAACCTGGAGAACACCTTTGTCAGGAGCTTGCACCTGCACCTTAGACACACACAGATTTGCATCACATCTAAATGGCCAAGCTCTTTCTTAGACAAGTTGAAAGCTGCTGTCAGAAGGCTGTGCTCCTTGTCAGATGGAAGCAGCAGCACGCACATAGGAGTTTGGAAAGCACTAAAGAGCCACAGAAGAGCGTGGCCTAGGAAAATGAGGCAGGAAAAACGCTACATGTGCCCTTGTTGTCGCCTAACAACAGGTAGCAGCATAAACCAGATGCGGGTGAAGATCTTGCAGGCGACATCTGACGTCAAATGAGCAAACGGGCTTACCACAGCTGCGGTCCTCTGGCAGTCTGAAAGCTTTGCGCACAAGCCGGACGCTAAGCGCCTTCCTTTGCCTTTTGGCAGTGCTCGTGCATTGCCAGCACTAGGCGGGAATGGTCACTTACCCAGAGACACGTTTCGTTGTGCCCGTTGCTAAGCGCTCTGGAGCACTGTTTATGACGTAAGCGGAACACCTCTTGCCGTTCCATTCTCAGAGCTCCTGAGTTAATCAAACTGAGACTCTTGGAGCGAATGCCAGAGGAAAACATTTCCAATGTGTCTGGCAGGGAGAAACTGAACCTGGAGAACACCTTTGTCAGGAGCTTGCACCTGCACCTTAGACACACACAGATTTGCATCACATCTAAATGGCCAAGCTCTTTCTTAGACAAGTTGAAAGCTGCTGTCAGAAGGCTGTGCTCCTTGTCAGATGGAAGCAGCAGCACGCACATAGGAGTTTGGAAAGCACTAAAGAGCCACAGAAGAGCATGGCCCAGGGAAATGAGGCAGGAAAAAGCATATCGCTACATGTGCCCTTGTTGTCGCCTAACAACAGGTAGCAGCATAAACCAGATGCGGGTGAAGATCTTGCAGGCGACTTCTAACGTCAAATGAGCAAACGGGCTTACCACAGCTGCGGTCCTCTGGCAGTCTGAAAGCTTTGCGCACAAGCCGGATGCTAAGCGCCTTCCTTTGCCTTTTGGCAGTGCTCGTGCATTGCCAGCACTAGGCGGGAATGGTCACTATCCCACAGACACGTTTCGTTGTGCCCGTTGCTAAGCGCTCTGGAGCACTGTTTATGACGTAAGCGGAACACCTCTTGCCGTTCCATTCTCAGAGCTCCTGAGTTAAGTAATCTGCTACTCTTGGTGCGAATGCCAGAGAAAAACATTTCCAATGTGTCTGGCAGGGAGAAACTGAACCTGGAGAACACCTTTGTCAGGAGCTTGCACCTCCACCTTACACACACAGAGATTTGCATCACATCTAAATGGCCAAACTCTTTCTTAGAAAAGTTGAAAGCTGCTGTTAGAAGGCTGTGCTCCTTGTCAGATGGAAGCAGCAGCACGCACATAGGAGTTTGGCAAGCACTAAAGAGCCACAGAAGAGCGTGGTCTAGCAAAATGAAACAGGAAAAAGCATTTGCTGCATGTGCCCTTGTTGTCGCCTAACAACAGGTAGCAGCATAAACCAGATGCGGGTGAAGATCTTGCAGGCGACTTCTAACGTCAAATGAGCTAACGGGCTTACCACAGCTGCGGTCCTCTGGCAGTCTGAAAGCTTTGCGCACAAGCCGGATGCTAAGCGCCTTCCTTTGCCTTTTGGCAGTGCTCGTGCATTGCCAGCACTAGGCGGGAATGGTCACTATCCCACAGACACGTTTCGTTGTGCCCGTTGCTAAGCGCTCTGGAGCACTGTTTATGACGTAAGCGGAACACCTCTTGCCGTTCCATTCTCAGAGCTCCTGAGTTAATCAAACTGAGACTCTTGGTGCGAATGCCAGAGAAAAACATTTCCAATGTGTCTGGCAGGGAGAAACTGAACCTGGAGAACACCTTTGTCAGGAGCTTGCACCTCCACCTTACACACACAGATTTGCATCACATCTAAATGGCCAAACTCTTTCTTAGAAAAGTTGAAAGCTGCTGTTAGAAGGCTGTGCTCCTTGTCAGATGGAAGCAGCAGCACGCACATAGGAGTTTGGCAAGCACTAAAGAGCCACAGAAGAGCGTGGTCTAGCAAAATGAAACAGGAAAAAGCATTTGCTGCATGTGCCCTTGTTGTCGCCTAACAACAGGTAGCAGCATAAACCAGATGCGGGTGAAGATCTTGCAGGCGACTTCTAACGTCAAATGAGCAAACGGGCTTACCACAGCTGCGGTCCTCTGGCAGTCTGAAAGCTTTGCGCACAAGCCGGATGCTAAGCGCCTTCCTTTGCCTTTTGGCAGTGCTCGTGCATTGCCAGCACTAGGCGGGAATGGTCACTTACCCAGAGACACGTTTCGTTGTGCCCGTTGCTAAGCGCTCTGGAGCACTGTTTATGACGTAAGCGGAACACCTCTTGCCGTTCCATTCTCAGAGCTCCTGAGTTAAGTAATCTGCGATTCTTGGTGCGAATAATAGAGGAAAACATTTCCAATGTGTCTGGCAAGGAGAAACTGAACCTGGAGAACACCTTTGTCAGGAGCTTGCACCTGCACCTTAGACACACACCGATTTGCATCACATCTAAATGGCCAAGCTCTTTCTTAGACAAGTTGAAAGCTGCTGTCAGAAGGCTGTGCTCCTTGTCAGATGGAAGCAGCAGCACGCACATAGGAGTTTGGCAAGAACTAAAGAGCCACAGAAGAGCGTGATCTAGCAAAATGAGGCAGGAAAAAGCATATCGCTACATGTGCCCTTGTTGTCGCCTAACAACAGGTAGCAGCATAAACCAGATGCGGGTGAAGATCTTGCAGGCGACATCTAACGTCAAATGAGCAAACGGGTTTACCACAGCTGCGGTCCTCTGGCAGTCTGAAAGCTTTGCGCACAAGCCGGATGCTAAGCACCTTCCTTTGCCTTTTGGCAGTGCTCGTGCATTGCCAGCACTAGGCGGGAATGGTCATTATCCCGCAGACACGTTTCGTTGTGCCCGTTGCTAAGCGCTCTGGAGCACTGTTTATGACGTAAGCGGAACACCTCTTGCCGTTCCATTCTCAGAGCTCCTGAGTTAAGTAATCTGCGATTCTTGGTGCGAATGCCAGAGGAAAACATTTCCAATGTGTCTGGCAAGGAGAAACTGAACCTGGAGAACACCTTTGTCAGGAGCTTGCACCTGCACCTTAGACACACACAGATTTGCATCACATCTAAATGGCCAAGCTCTTTCTTAGACAAGTTGAAAGCTGCTGTCAGAAGGCTGTGCTCCTTGTCAGATGGAAGCAGCAGCACGCACATAGGAGTTTGGCAAGAACTAAAGAGCCACAGAAGAGCGTGGTCTAGCAAAATGAGGCAGGAAAAACGCTACATGTGCCCTTGTTGTCGCCTAACAACAGGTAGCAGCATAAACCAGATGCGGGTGAAGATCTTGCAGGCGACATCTGACGTCAAATGAGCAAACGGGCTTACCACAGCTGCGGTCCTCTGGCAGTCTGAAAGCTTTGCGCACAAGCCGGACGCTAAGCGCCTTCCTTTGCCTTTTGGCAGTGCTCGTGCATTGCCAGCAGTAGGCGGGAATGGTCACTATCCCACAGACACGTTTCGTTGTGCCCGTTGCTAAGCGCTCTGGAGCACTGTTTATGACGTAAGCGGAACACCTCTTGCCGTTCCATTCTCAGAGCTCCTGAGTTAAGTAATCTGCGACTCTTGGTGCGAATGATAGAGGAAAACATTTCCAATGTGTCTGGCAAGGAGAAACTGAACCTGGAGAACACCTTTGTCAGGAGCTTGCACCTGCACCTTAGACACACACAGATTTGCATCACATCTAAATGGCCAAGCTCTTTCTTAGACAAGTTGAAAGCTGCTGTCAGAAGGCTGTGCTCCTTGTCAGATGGAAGCAGCAGCACGCACATAGGAGTTTGGAAAGCACTAAAGAGCCACAGAAGAGCATGGCCCAGGGAAATGAGGCAGGAAAAACGCTACATGTGCCCTTGTTGTCGACTAACAACAGGTAGCAGCATAAACCAGATGCGGGTGAAGATCTTGCAGGCGACTTCTAACGTCAAATGAGCAAACGGGCTTACCACAGCTGCAGTCCTCTGGCAGTCTGAAAGCTTTGCGCACAAGCCGGATGCTAAGCACCTTCCTTTGCCTTTTGGCAGTGCTCGTGCATTGCCAGCACTAGGCGGGAATGGTCACTATCCCACAGACACGTTTCGTTGTGCCCGTTGCTAAGCGCTCTGGAGCACTGTTTATGACGTAAGCGGAACACCTCTTGCCGTTCCATTCTCAGAGCTCCTGAGTTAAGTAATCTGCTACTCTTGGTGCGAATGCCAGAGAAAAACATTTCCAATGTGTCTGGCAGGGAGAAACTGAACCTGGAGAACACCTTTGTCAGGAGCTTGCACCTCCACCTTACACACACAGAGATTTGCATCACATCTAAATGGCCAAACTCTTTCTTAGAAAAGTTGAAAGCTGCTGTTAGAAGGCTGTGCTCCTTGTCAGATGGAAGCAGCAGCACGCACATAGGAGTTTGGCAAGCACTAAAGAGCCACAGAAGAGCGTGGTCTAGCAAAATGAAACAGGAAAAAGCATTTGCTGCATGTGCCCTTGTTGTCGCCTAACAACAGGTAGCAGCATAAACCAGATGCGGGTGAAGATCTTGCAGGCGACTTCTAACGTCAAATGAGCAAACGGGCTTACCACAGCTGCGGTCCTCTGGCAGTCTGAAAGCTTTGCGCACAAGCCGGATGCTAAGCACCTTCCTTTGCCTTTTGGCAGTGCTCGTGCATTGCCAGCACTAGGCGGGAATGGTCACTTACCCAGAGACACGTTTCGTTGTGCCCGTTGCTAAGCGCTCTGGAGCACTGTTTATGACGTAAGCGGAACACCTCTTGCCGTTCCATTCTCAGAGCTCCTGAGTTAAGTAATCTGCGATTCTTGGTGCGAATAATAGAGGAAAACATTTCCAATGTGTCTGGCAAGGAGAAACTGAACCTGGAGAACACCTTTGTCAGGAGCTTGCACCTGCACCTTAGACACACACCGATTTGCATCACATCTAAATGGCCAAGCTCTTTCTTAGACAAGTTGAAAGCTGCTGTCAGAAGGCTGTGCTCCTTGTCAGATGGAAGCAGCAGCACGCACATAGGAGTTTGGCAAGCACTAAAGAGCCACAGAAGAGCATGGCCCAGGGAAACGAGGCAGGAAAAACGCTACATGTGCCCTTGTTGTCGACTAACAACAGGTAGCAGCATAAACCAGATGCGGGTGAAGATCTTGCAGGCGACATCTAACGTCGAATGAGCAAACGGGTTTACCACAGCTGCGGTCCTCTGGCAGTCTGAAACCTTTGCGCACAAGCCGGACGCTAAGCACCTTCCTTTGCCTTTTGGCAGTGCTCGTGCATTGCCAGCACTAGGCGGGAATGGTCACTATCCCGCAGACACGTTTCGTTGTGCCCGTTGCTAAGCGCTCTGGATCACTGTTTATGACGTAAGCGGAACACCTCTTGCCGTTCCATTCTCAGAGCTCCTGAGTTAATCAAACTGAGACTCTTGGTGCGAATGCCAGAGGAAAACATTTCCAATGTGTCTGGCAAGGAGAAACTGAACCTGGAGAACACCTTTGTCAGGAGCTTGCACCTGCACCTTAGACACACACAGATTTGCATCACATCTAAATGGCCAAGCTCTTTCTTAGACAAGTTGAAAGCTGCTGTCAGAAGGCTGTGCTCCTTGTCAGATGGAAGCAGCAGCACGCACATAGGAGTTTGGCAAGAACTAAAGAGCCACAGAAGAGCGTGGTCTAGCAAAATGAGGCAGGAAAAAGCATATCGCTACATGTGCCCTTGTTGTCGCCTAACAACAGGTAGCAGCATAAACCAGATGCGGGTGAAGATCTTGCAGGCGACTTCTAACGTCAAATGAGCTAACGGGCTTACCACAGCTGCGGTCCTCTGGCAGTCTGAAAGCTTTGCGCACAAGCCGGATGCTAAGCGCCTTCCTTTGCCTTTTGGCAGTGCTCGTGCATTGCCAGCACTAGGCGGGAATGGTCACTTACCCAGAGACACGTTTCGTTGTGCCCGTTGCTAAGCGCTCTGGAGCACTGTTTATGACGTAAGCGGAACACCTCTTGCCGTTCCATTCTCAGAGCTCCTGAGTTAAGTAATCTGCTACTCTTGGTGCGAATGCCAGAGAAAAACATTTCCAATGTGTCTGGCAGGGAGAAACTGAACCTGGAGAACACCTTTGTCAGGAGCTTGCACCTCCACCTTACACACACAGAGATTTGCATCACATCTAAATGGCCAAACTCTTTCTTAGAAAAGTTGAAAGCTGCTGTTAGAAGGCTGTGCTCCTTGTAAGATGGAAGCAGCAGCACGCACATAGGAGTTTGGCAAGCACTAAAGAGCCACAGAAGAGCGTGGTCTAGCAAAATGAAACAGGAAAAAGCATTTGCTGCATGTGCCCTTGTTGTCGCCTAACAACAGGTAGCAGCATAAACCAGATGCGGGTGAAGATCTTGCAGGCGACTTCTAACGTCAAATGAGCAAACGGGCTTACCACAGCTGCGGTCCTCTGGCAGTCTGAAAGCTTTGCGCACAAGCCGGATGCTAAGCGCCTTCCTTTGCCTTTTGGCAGTGCTCGTGCATTGCCAGCACTAGGCGGGAATGGTCACTTACCCAGAGACACGTTTCGTTGTGCCCGTTGCTAAGCGCTCTGGAGCACTGTTTATGACGTAAGCGGAACACCTCTTGCCGTTCCATTCTCAGAGCTCCTGAGTTAAGTAATCTGCGACTCTTGGTGCGAATGCCAGAGAAAAACATTTCCAATGTGTCTGGCAAGGAGAAACTGAACCTGGAGAACACCTTTGTCAGGAGCTTGCACCTGCACCTTAGACACACACCGATTTGCATCACATCTAAATGGCCAAGCTCTTTCTTAGACAAGTTGAAAGCTGCTGTCAGAAGGCTGTGCTCCTTGTCAGATGGAAGCAGCAGCACGCACATAGGAGTTTGGCAAGAACTAAAGAGCCACAGAAGAGCGTGATCTAGCAAAATGAGGCAGGAAAAAGCATATCGCTACATGTGCCCTTGTTGTCGCCTAACAACAGGTAGCAGCATAAACCAGATGCGGGTGAAGATCTTGCAGGCGACATCTAACGTCAAATGAGCAAACGGGCTTACCACAGCTGCGGTCCTCTGGCAGTCTGAAAGCTTTGCGCACAAGCCGGATGCTAAGCGCCTTCCTTTGCCTTTTGGCAGTGCTCGTGCATTGCCAGCACTAGGCGGGAATGGTCACTATCCCACAGACACGTTTCGTTGTGCCTGTTGCTAAGCGCTCTGGAGCACTGTTTATGACGTAAGCGGAACACCTCTTGCCGTTCCATTCTCAGAGCTCCTGAGTTAAGTAATCTGCGATTCTTGGTGCGAATAATAGAGGAAAACATTTCCAATGTGTCTGGCAAGGAGAAACTGAACCTGGAGAACACCTTTGTCAGGAGCTTGCACCTGCACCTTAGACACACACAGATTTGCATCACATCTAAATGGCCAAGCTCTTTCTTAGACAAGTTGAAAGCTGCTGTCAGAAGGCTGTGCTCCTTGTCAGATGGAAGCAGCAGCACGCACATAGGAGTTTGGAAAGCACTAAAGAGCCACAGAAGAGCGTGGCCTAGGAAAATGAGGCAGGAAAAACGCTACATGTGCCCTTGTTGTCGCCTAACAACAGGTAGCAGCATAAACCAGATGCGGGTGAAGATCTTGCAGGCGACATCTGACGTCAAATGAGCAAACGGGCTTACCACAGCTGCGGTCCTCTGGCAGTCTGAAAGCTTTGCGCACAAGCCGGACGCTAAGCGCCTTCCTTTGCCTTTTGGCAGTGCTCGTGCATTGCCAGCACTAGGCGGGAATGGTCACTTACCCAGAGACACGTTTCGTTGTGCCCGTTGCTAAGCGCTCTGGAGCACTGTTTATGACGTAAGCGGAACACCTCTTGCCGTTCCATTCTCAGAGCTCCTGAGTTAATCAAACTGAGACTCTTGGAGCGAATGCCAGAGGAAAACATTTCCAATGTGTCTGGCAGGGAGAAACTGAACCTGGAGAACACCTTTGTCAGGAGCTTGCACCTGCACCTTAGACACACACAGATTTGCATCACATCTAAATGGCCAAGCTCTTTCTTAGACAAGTTGAAAGCTGCTGTCAGAAGGCTGTGCTCCTTGTCAGATGGAAGCAGCAGCACGCACATAGGAGTTTGGAAAGCACTAAAGAGCCACAGAAGAGCATGGCCCAGGGAAATGAGGCAGGAAAAAGCATATCGCTACATGTGCCCTTGTTGTCGCCTAACAACAGGTAGCAGCATAAACCAGATGCGGGTGAAGATCTTGCAGGCGACTTCTAACGTCAAATGAGCAAACGGGCTTACCACAGCTGCGGTCCTCTGGCAGTCTGAAAGCTTTGCGCACAAGCCGGATGCTAAGCGCCTTCCTTTGCCTTTTGGCAGTGCTCGTGCATTGCCAGCACTAGGCGGGAATGGTCACTATCCCACAGACACGTTTCGTTGTGCCCGTTGCTAAGCGCTCTGGAGCACTGTTTATGACGTAAGCGGAACACCTCTTGCCGTTCCATTCTCAGAGCTCCTGAGTTAAGTAATCTGCTACTCTTGGTGCGAATGCCAGAGAAAAACATTTCCAATGTGTCTGGCAGGGAGAAACTGAACCTGGAGAACACCTTTGTCAGGAGCTTGCACCTCCACCTTACACACACAGAGATTTGCATCACATCTAAATGGCCAAACTCTTTCTTAGAAAAGTTGAAAGCTGCTGTTAGAAGGCTGTGCTCCTTGTCAGATGGAAGCAGCAGCACGCACATAGGAGTTTGGCAAGCACTAAAGAGCCACAGAAGAGCGTGGTCTAGCAAAATGAAACAGGAAAAAGCATTTGCTGCATGTGCCCTTGTTGTCGCCTAACAACAGGTAGCAGCATAAACCAGATGCGGGTGAAGATCTTGCAGGCGACTTCTAACGTCAAATGAGCTAACGGGCTTACCACAGCTGCGGTCCTCTGGCAGTCTGAAAGCTTTGCGCACAAGCCGGATGCTAAGCGCCTTCCTTTGCCTTTTGGCAGTGCTCGTGCATTGCCAGCACTAGGCGGGAATGGTCACTATCCCACAGACACGTTTCGTTGTGCCCGTTGCTAAGCGCTCTGGAGCACTGTTTATGACGTAAGCGGAACACCTCTTGCCGTTCCATTCTCAGAGCTCCTGAGTTAATCAAACTGAGACTCTTGGTGCGAATGCCAGAGAAAAACATTTCCAATGTGTCTGGCAGGGAGAAACTGAACCTGGAGAACACCTTTGTCAGGAGCTTGCACCTCCACCTTACACACACAGATTTGCATCACATCTAAATGGCCAAACTCTTTCTTAGAAAAGTTGAAAGCTGCTGTTAGAAGGCTGTGCTCCTTGTCAGATGGAAGCAGCAGCACGCACATAGGAGTTTGGCAAGCACTAAAGAGCCACAGAAGAGCGTGGTCTAGCAAAATGAAACAGGAAAAAGCATTTGCTGCATGTGCCCTTGTTGTCGCCTAACAACAGGTAGCAGCATAAACCAGATGCGGGTGAAGATCTTGCAGGCGACTTCTAACGTCAAATGAGCAAACGGGCTTACCACAGCTGCGGTCCTCTGGCAGTCTGAAAGCTTTGCGCACAAGCCGGATGCTAAGCGCCTTCCTTTGCCTTTTGGCAGTGCTCGTGCATTGCCAGCACTAGGCGGGAATGGTCACTTACCCAGAGACACGTTTCGTTGTGCCCGTTGCTAAGCGCTCTGGAGCACTGTTTATGACGTAAGCGGAACACCTCTTGCCGTTCCATTCTCAGAGCTCCTGAGTTAAGTAATCTGCGATTCTTGGTGCGAATAATAGAGGAAAACATTTCCAATGTGTCTGGCAAGGAGAAACTGAACCTGGAGAACACCTTTGTCAGGAGCTTGCACCTGCACCTTAGACACACACCGATTTGCATCACATCTAAATGGCCAAGCTCTTTCTTAGACAAGTTGAAAGCTGCTGTCAGAAGGCTGTGCTCCTTGTCAGATGGAAGCAGCAGCACGCACATAGGAGTTTGGCAAGAACTAAAGAGCCACAGAAGAGCGTGATCTAGCAAAATGAGGCAGGAAAAAGCATATCGCTACATGTGCCCTTGTTGTCGCCTAACAACAGGTAGCAGCATAAACCAGATGCGGGTGAAGATCTTGCAGGCGACATCTAACGTCAAATGAGCAAACGGGTTTACCACAGCTGCGGTCCTCTGGCAGTCTGAAAGCTTTGCGCACAAGCCGGATGCTAAGCACCTTCCTTTGCCTTTTGGCAGTGCTCGTGCATTGCCAGCACTAGGCGGGAATGGTCATTATCCCGCAGACACGTTTCGTTGTGCCCGTTGCTAAGCGCTCTGGAGCACTGTTTATGACGTAAGCGGAACACCTCTTGCCGTTCCATTCTCAGAGCTCCTGAGTTAAGTAATCTGCGATTCTTGGTGCGAATGCCAGAGGAAAACATTTCCAATGTGTCTGGCAAGGAGAAACTGAACCTGGAGAACACCTTTGTCAGGAGCTTGCACCTGCACCTTAGACACACACAGATTTGCATCACATCTAAATGGCCAAGCTCTTTCTTAGACAAGTTGAAAGCTGCTGTCAGAAGGCTGTGCTCCTTGTCAGATGGAAGCAGCAGCACGCACATAGGAGTTTGGCAAGAACTAAAGAGCCACAGAAGAGCGTGGTCTAGCAAAATGAGGCAGGAAAAACGCTACATGTGCCCTTGTTGTCGCCTAACAACAGGTAGCAGCATAAACCAGATGCGGGTGAAGATCTTGCAGGCGACATCTGACGTCAAATGAGCAAACGGGCTTACCACAGCTGCGGTCCTCTGGCAGTCTGAAAGCTTTGCGCACAAGCCGGACGCTAAGCGCCTTCCTTTGCCTTTTGGCAGTGCTCGTGCATTGCCAGCACTAGGCGGGAATGGTCACTATCCCACAGACACGTTTCGTTGTGCCCGTTGCTAAGCGCTCTGGAGCACTGTTTATGACGTAAGCGGAACACCTCTTGCCGTTCCATTCTCAGAGCTCCTGAGTTAAGTAATCTGCGACTCTTGGTGCGAATGATAGAGGAAAACATTTCCAATGTGTCTGGCAAGGAGAAACTGAACCTGGAGAACACCTTTGTCAGGAGCTTGCACCTGCACCTTAGACACACACAGATTTGCATCACATCTAAATGGCCAAGCTCTTTCTTAGACAAGTTGAAAGCTGCTGTCAGAAGGCTGTGCTCCTTGTCAGATGGAAGCAGCAGCACGCACATAGGAGTTTGGAAAGCACTAAAGAGCCACAGAAGAGCATGGCCCAGGGAAATGAGGCAGGAAAAACGCTACATGTGCCCTTGTTGTCGACTAACAACAGGTAGCAGCATAAACCAGATGCGGGTGAAGATCTTGCAGGCGACTTCTAACGTCAAATGAGCAAACGGGCTTACCACAGCTGCAGTCCTCTGGCAGTCTGAAAGCTTTGCGCACAAGCCGGATGCTAAGCACCTTCCTTTGCCTTTTGGCAGTGCTCGTGCATTGCCAGCACTAGGCGGGAATGGTCACTATCCCACAGACACGTTTCGTTGTGCCCGTTGCTAAGCGCTCTGGAGCACTGTTTATGACGTAAGCGGAACACCTCTTGCCGTTCCATTCTCAGAGCTCCTGAGTTAAGTAATCTGCTACTCTTGGTGCGAATGCCAGAGAAAAACATTTCCAATGTGTCTGGCAGGGAGAAACTGAACCTGGAGAACACCTTTGTCAGGAGCTTGCACCTCCACCTTACACACACAGAGATTTGCATCACATCTAAATGGCCAAACTCTTTCTTAGAAAAGTTGAAAGCTGCTGTTAGAAGGCTGTGCTCCTTGTCAGATGGAAGCAGCAGCACGCACATAGGAGTTTGGCAAGCACTAAAGAGCCACAGAAGAGCGTGGTCTAGCAAAATGAAACAGGAAAAAGCATTTGCTGCATGTGCCCTTGTTGTCGCCTAACAACAGGTAGCAGCATAAACCAGATGCGGGTGAAGATCTTGCAGGCGACTTCTAACGTCAAATGAGCAAACGGGCTTACCACAGCTGCGGTCCTCTGGCAGTCTGAAAGCTTTGCGCACAAGCCGGATGCTAAGCACCTTCCTTTGCCTTTTGGCAGTGCTCGTGCATTGCCAGCACTAGGCGGGAATGGTCACTTACCCAGAGACACGTTTCGTTGTGCCCGTTGCTAAGCGCTCTGGAGCACTGTTTATGACGTAAGCGGAACACCTCTTGCCGTTCCATTCTCAGAGCTCCTGAGTTAAGTAATCTGCGATTCTTGGTGCGAATAATAGAGGAAAACATTTCCAATGTGTCTGGCAAGGAGAAACTGAACCTGGAGAACACCTTTGTCAGGAGCTTGCACCTGCACCTTAGACACACACCGATTTGCATCACATCTAAATGGCCAAGCTCTTTCTTAGACAAGTTGAAAGCTGCTGTCAGAAGGCTGTGCTCCTTGTCAGATGGAAGCAGCAGCACGCACATAGGAGTTTGGCAAGCACTAAAGAGCCACAGAAGAGCATGGCCCAGGGAAACGAGGCAGGAAAAACGCTACATGTGCCCTTGTTGTCGACTAACAACAGGTAGCAGCATAAACCAGATGCGGGTGAAGATCTTGCAGGCGACATCTAACGTCGAATGAGCAAACGGGTTTACCACAGCTGCGGTCCTCTGGCAGTCTGAAACCTTTGCGCACAAGCCGGACGCTAAGCACCTTCCTTTGCCTTTTGGCAGTGCTCGTGCATTGCCAGCACTAGGCGGGAATGGTCACTATCCCGCAGACACGTTTCGTTGTGCCCGTTGCTAAGCGCTCTGGATCACTGTTTATGACGTAAGCGGAACACCTCTTGCCGTTCCATTCTCAGAGCTCCTGAGTTAATCAAACTGAGACTCTTGGTGCGAATGCCAGAGGAAAACATTTCCAATGTGTCTGGCAAGGAGAAACTGAACCTGGAGAACACCTTTGTCAGGAGCTTGCACCTGCACCTTAGACACACACAGATTTGCATCACATCTAAATGGCCAAGCTCTTTCTTAGACAAGTTGAAAGCTGCTGTCAGAAGGCTGTGCTCCTTGTCAGATGGAAGCAGCAGCACGCACATAGGAGTTTGGCAAGAACTAAAGAGCCACAGAAGAGCGTGGTCTAGCAAAATGAGGCAGGAAAAAGCATATCGCTACATGTGCCCTTGTTGTCGCCTAACAACAGGTAGCAGCATAAACCAGATGCGGGTGAAGATCTTGCAGGCGACTTCTAACGTCAAATGAGCTAACGGGCTTACCACAGCTGCGGTCCTCTGGCAGTCTGAAAGCTTTGCGCACAAGCCGGATGCTAAGCGCCTTCCTTTGCCTTTTGGCAGTGCTCGTGCATTGCCAGCACTAGGCGGGAATGGTCACTATCCCACAGACACGTTTCGTTGTGCCCGTTGCTAAGCGCTCTGGAGCACTGTTTATGACGTAAGCGGAACACCTCTTGCCGTTCCATTCTCAGAGCTCCTGAGTTAAGTAATCTGCTACTCTTGGTGCGAATGCCAGAGAAAAACATTTCCAATGTGTCTGGCAGGGAGAAACTGAACCTGGAGAACACCTTTGTCAGGAGCTTGCACCTCCACCTTACACACACAGAGATTTGCATCACATCTAAATGGCCAAACTCTTTCTTAGAAAAGTTGAAAGCTGCTGTTAGAAGGCTGTGCTCCTTGTAAGATGGAAGCAGCAGCACGCACATAGGAGTTTGGCAAGCACTAAAGAGCCACAGAAGAGCGTGGTCTAGCAAAATGAAACAGGAAAAAGCATTTGCTGCATGTGCCCTTGTTGTCGCCTAACAACAGGTAGCAGCATAAACCAGATGCGGGTGAAGATCTTGCAGGCGACTTCTAACGTCAAATGAGCAAACGGGCTTACCACAGCTGCGGTCCTCTGGCAGTCTGAAAGCTTTGCGCACAAGCCGGATGCTAAGCGCCTTCCTTTGCCTTTTGGCAGTGCTCGTGCATTGCCAGCACTAGGCGGGAATGGTCACTTACCCAGAGACACGTTTCGTTGTGCCCGTTGCTAAGCGCTCTGGAGCACTGTTTATGACGTAAGCGGAACACCTCTTGCCGTTCCATTCTCAGAGCTCCTGAGTTAAGTAATCTGCGACTCTTGGTGCGAATGCCAGAGAAAAACATTTCCAATGTGTCTGGCAAGGAGAAACTGAACCTGGAGAACACCTTTGTCAGGAGCTTGCACCTGCACCTTAGACACACACCGATTTGCATCACATCTAAATGGCCAAGCTCTTTCTTAGACAAGTTGAAAGCTGCTGTCAGAAGGCTGTGCTCCTTGTCAGATGGAAGCAGCAGCACGCACATAGGAGTTTGGCAAGAACTAAAGAGCCACAGAAGAGCGTGATCTAGCAAAATGAGGCAGGAAAAAGCATATCGCTACATGTGCCCTTGTTGTCGCCTAACAACAGGTAGCAGCATAAACCAGATGCGGGTGAAGATCTTGCAGGCGACATCTAACGTCAAATGAGCAAACGGGCTTACCACAGCTGCGGTCCTCTGGCAGTCTGAAAGCTTTGCGCACAAGGCGGATGCTAAGCGCCTTCCTTTGCCTTTTGGCAGTGCTCGTGCATTGCCAGCAGTAGGCGGGAATGGTCACTTACCCAGAGACACGTTTCGTTGTGCCCGTTGCTAAGCGCTCTGGAGCACTGTTTATGACGTAAGCGGAACACCTCTTGCCGTTCCATTCTCAGAGCTCCTGAGTTAAGTAATCTGCGATTCTTGGTGCGAATAATAGAGGAAAACATTTCCAATGTGTCTGGCAAGGAGAAACTGAACCTGGAGAACACCTTTGTCAGGAGCTTGCACCTGCACCTTAGACACACACAGATTTGCATCACATCTAAATGGCCAAGCTCTTTCTTAGACAAGTTGAAAGCTGCTGTCAGAAGGCTGTGCTCCTTGTCAGATGGAAGCAGCAGCACGCACATAGGAGTTTGGCAAGCACTAAAGAGCCACAGAAGAGCGTGGCCTAGGAAAATGAGGCAGGAAAAAGCATATCGCTACATGTGCCCTTGTTGTCGCCTAACAACAGGTAGCAGCATAAACCAGATGCGGGTGAAGATCTTGCAGGCGACTTCTAACGTCAAATGAGCAAACGGGCTTACCACAGCTGCGGTCCTCTGGCAGTCTGAAAGCTTTGCGCACAAGCCGGATGCTAAGCGCCTTCCTTTGCCTTTTGGCAGTGCTCGTGCATTGCCAGCACTAGGCAGGAATGGTCACTATCCCACAGACACGTTTCGTTGTGCCCGTTGCTAAGCGCTCTGGAGCACTGTTTATGACGTAAGCGGAACACCTCTTGCCGTTCCATTCTCAGAGCTCCTGAGTTAAGTAATCTGCTACTCTTGGTGCGAATGCCAGAGAAAAACATTTCCAATGTGTCTGGCAGGGAGAAACTGAACCTGGAGAACACCTTTGTCAGGAGCTTGCACCTCCACCTTACACACACAGAGATTTGCATCACATCTAAATGGCCAAACTCTTTCTTAGAAAAGTTGAAAGCTGCTGTTAGAAGGCTGTGCTCCTTGTCAGATGGAAGCAGCAGCACGCACATAGGAGTTTGGCAAGCACTAAAGAGCCACAGAAGAGCGTGGTCTAGCAAAATGAAACAGGAAAAAGCATTTGCTGCATGTGCCCTTGTTGTCGCCTAACAACAGGTAGCAGCATAAACCAGATGCGGGTGAAGATCTTGCAGGCGACTTCTAACGTCAAATGAGCAAACGGGCTTACCACAGCTGCGGTCCTCTGGCAGTCTGAAAGCTTTGCGCACAAGCCGGATGCTAAGCGCCTTCCTTTGCCTTTTGGCAGTGCTCGTGCATTGCCAGCACTAGGCGGGAATGGTCACTATCCCACAGACACGTTTCGTTGTGCCCGTTGCTAAGCGCTCTGGAGCACTGTTTATGACGTAAGCGGAACACCTCTTGCCGTTCCATTCTCAGAGCTCCTGAGTTAAGTAATCTGCGATTCTTGGTGCGAATAATAGAGGAAAACATTTCCAATGTGTCTGGCAGGGAGAAACTGAACCTGGAGAACACCTTTGTCAGGAGCTTGCACCTGCACCTTAGACACACACCGATTTGCATCACATCTAAATGGCCAAGCTCTTTCTTAGACAAGTTGAAAGCTGCTGTCAGAAGGCTGGGCTCCTTGTCAGATGGAAGCAGCAGCACGCACATAGGAGTTTGGCAAGCACTAAAGAGCCACAGAAGAGCATGGCCCAGGGAAACGAGGCAGGAAAAACGCTACATGTGCCCTTGTTGTCGACTAACAACAGGTAGCAGCATAAACCAGATGCGGGTGAAGATCTTGCAGGCGACATCTAACGTCGAATGAGCAAACGGGCTTACCACAGCTGTGGTCCTCTGGCAGTCTGAAACCTTTGCGCACAAGCCGGACGCTAAGCACCTTCCTTTGCCTTTTGGCAGTGCTCGTGCATTGCCAGCACTAGGCGGGAATGGTCACTATCCCGCAGACACGTTTCGTTGTGCCCGTTGCTAAGCGCTCTGGATCACTGTTTATGACGTAAGCGGAACACCTCTTGCCGTTCCATTCTCAGAGCTCCTGAGTTAATCAAACTGAGACTCTTGGTGCGAATTCCAGAGTAAGACATTTCCAATGTGTCTGGCAGGGAGAAACTGAACCTGGAGAACACCTTTGTCAGGAGCTTGCACCTCCACCTTACACACACAGAGATTTGCATCACATCTAAATGGCCAAACTATTTCTTAGACAAGTTGTAAGCTGCTGTTAGAAGGCTGTGCTCCTTGTCAGATGGAAGCAGCAGCACGCACATAGGAGTTTGGCAAGAACTAAAGAGCCACAGAAGAGCGTGGTCTAGCAAAATGAGGCAGGAAAAAGCATATCGCTACATGTGCCCTTGTTGTCGCCTAACAACAGGTAGCAGCATAAACCAGATGCGGGTGAAGATCTTGCAGGCGACTTCTAACGTCAAATGAGCAAACGGGCTTACCACAGCTGTGGTCCTCTGGCAGTCTGAAAGCTTTGCGCACAAGGCGGATGCTAAGCGCCTTCCTTTGCCTTTTGGCAGTGCTCGTGCATTGCCAGCACTAGGCGGGAATGGTCACTTACCCAGAGACACGTTTCGTTGTGCCCGTTGCTAAGCGCTCTGGATCACTGTTTATGACGTAAGCGGAACACCTCTTGCCGTTCCATTCTCAGAGCTCCTGAGTTAATCAAACTGAGACTCTTGGTGCGAATGCCAGAGAAAAACATTTCCAATGTGTCTGGCAGGGAGAAACTGAACCTGGAGAACACCTTTGTCAGGAGCTTGCACCTCCACCTTACACACACAGATTTGCATCACATCTAAATGGCCAAACTCTTTCTTAGAAAAGTTGAAAGCTGCTGTTAGAAGGCTGTGCTCCTTGTCAGATGGAAGCAGCAGCACGCACATAGGAGTTTGGCAAGCACTAAAGAGCCACAGAAGAGCGTGGTCTAGCAAAATGAAACAGGAAAAAGCATTTGCTGCATGTGCCCTTGTTGTCGCCTAACAACAGGTAGCAGCATAAACCAGATGCGGGTGAAGATCTTGCAGGCGACTTCTAACGTCAAATGAGCAAACGGGCTTACCACAGCTGCGGTCCTCTGGCAGTCTGAAAGCTTTGCGCACAAGCCGGATGCTAAGCGCCTTCCTTTGCCTTTTGGCAGTGCTCGTGCATTGCCAGCACTAGGCGGGAATGGTCACTATCCCACAGACACGTTTCGTTGTGCCCGTTGCTAAGCGCTCTGGAGCACTGTTTATGACGTAAGCGGAACACCTCTTGCCGTTCCATTCTCAGAGCTCCTGAGTTAAGTAATCTGCGATTCTTGGTGCGAATAATAGAGGAAAACATTTCCAATGTGTCTGGCAAGGAGAAACTGAACCTGGAGAACACCTTTGTCAGGAGCTTGCACCTGCACCTTAGACACACACAGATTTGCATCACATCTAAATGGCCAAGCTCTTTCTTAGACAAGTTGAAAGCTGCTGTCAGAAGGCTGTGCTCCTTGTCAGATGGAAGCAGCAGCACGCACATAGGAGTTTGGCAAGAACTAAAGAGCCACAGAAGAGCGTGGTCTAGCAAAATGAGGCAGGAAAAAGCATATCGCTACATGTGCCCTTGTTGTCGCCTAACAACAGGTAGCAGCATAAACCAGATGCGGGTGAAGATCTTGCAGGCGACTTCTAACGTCAAATGAGCAAACGGGCTTACCACAGCTGCGGTCCTCTGGCAGTCTGAAAGCTTTGCGCACAAGGCGGATGCTAAGCGCCTTCCTTTGCCTTTTGGCAGTGCTCGTGCATTGCCAGCAGTAGGCGGGAATGGTCACTTACCCAGAGACACGTTTCGTTGTGCCCGTTGCTAAGCGCTCTGGAGCACTGTTTATGACGTAAGCGGAACACCTCTTGCCGTTCCATTCTCAGAGCTCCTGAGTTAAGTAATCTGCGATTCTTGGTGCGAATAATAGAGGAAAACATTTCCAATGTGTCTGGCAAGGAGAAACTGAACCTGGAGAACACCTTTGTCAGGAGCTTGCACCTGCACCTTAGACACACACAGATTTGCATCACATCTAAATGGCCAAGCTCTTTCTTAGACAAGTTGAAAGCTGCTGTCAGAAGGCTGTGCTCCTTGTCAGATGGAAGCAGCAGCACGCACATAGGAGTTTGGAAAGCACTAAAGAGCCACAGAAGAGCGTGGCCTAGGAAAATGAGGCAGGAAAAAGCATATCGCTACATGTGCCCTTGTTGTCGCCTAACAACAGGTAGCAGCATAAACCAGATGCGGGTGAAGATCTTGCAGGCGACTTCTAACGTCAAATGAGCAAACGGGCTTACCACAGCTGCGGTCCTCTGGCAGTCTGAAAGCTTTGCGCACAAGGCGGATGCTAAGCGCCTTCCTTTGCCTTTTGGCAGTGCTCGTGCATTGCCAGCACTAGGCGGGAATGGTCACTATCCCACAGACACGTTTCGTTGTGCCCGTTGCTAAGCGCTCTGGAGCACTGTTTATGACGTAAGCGGAACACCTCTTGCCGTTCCATTCTCAGAGCTCCTGAGTTAAGTAATCTGCTACTCTTGGTGCGAATGCCAGAGAAAAACATTTCCAATGTGTCTGGCAGGGAGAAACTGAACCTGGAGAACACCTTTGTCAGGAGCTTGCACCTCCACCTTACACACACAGAGATTTGCATCACATCTAAATGGCCAAACTCTTTCTTAGAAAAGTTGAAAGCTGCTGTTAGAAGGCTGTGCTCCTTGTCAGATGGAAGCAGCAGCACGCACATAGGAGTTTGGCAAGCACTAAAGAGCCACAGAAGAGCGTGGTCTAGCAAAATGAAACAGGAAAAAGCATTTGCTGCATGTGCCCTTGTTGTCGCCTAACAACAGGTAGCAGCATAAACCAGATGCGGGTGAAGATCTTGCAGGCGACTTCTAACGTCAAATGAGCAAACGGGCTTACCACAGCTGCGGTCCTCTGGCAGTCTGAAAGCTTTGCGCACAAGCCGGATGCTAAGCGCCTTCCTTTGCCTTTTGGCAGTGCTCGTGCATTGCCAGCACTAGGCGGGAATGGTCACTATCCCACAGACACGTTTCGTTGTGCCCGTTGCTAAGCGCTCTGGAGCACTGTTTATGACGTAAGCGGAACACCTCTTGCCGTTCCATTCTCAGAGCTCCTGAGTTAAGTAATCTGCGATTCTTGGTGCGAATAATAGAGGAAAACATTTCCAATGTGTCTGGCAGGGAGAAACTGAACCTGGAGAACACCTTTGTCAGGAGCTTGCACCTGCACCTTAGACACACACCGATTTGCATCACATCTAAATGGCCAAGCTCTTTCTTAGACAAGTTGAAAGCTGCTGTCAGAAGGCTGTGCTCCTTGTCAGATGGAAGCAGCAGCACGCACATAGGAGTTTGGCAAGCACTAAAGAGCCACAGAAGAGCATGGCCCAGGGAAACGAGGCAGGAAAAACGCTACATGTGCCCTTGTTGTCGACTAACAACAGGTAGCAGCATAAACCAGATGCGGGTGAAGATCTTGCAGGCGACATCTAACGTCGAATGAGCAAACGGGCTTACCACAGCTGTGGTCCTCTGGCAGTCTGAAACCTTTGCGCACAAGCCGGACGCTAAGCACCTTCCTTTGCCTTTTGGCAGTGCTCGTGCATTGCCAGCACTAGGCGGGAATGGTCACTATCCCGCAGACACGTTTCGTTGTGCCCGTTGCTAAGCGCTCTGGATCACTGTTTATGACGTAAGCGGAACACCTCTTGCCGTTCCATTCTCAGAGCTCCTGAGTTAATCAAACTGAGACTCTTGGTGCGAATTCCAGAGTAAGACATTTCCAATGTGTCTGGCAGGGAGAAACTGAACCTGGAGAACACCTTTGTCAGGAGCTTGCACCTCCACCTTACACACACAGAGATTTGCATCACATCTAAATGGCCAAACTATTTCTTAGACAAGTTGTAAGCTGCTGTTAGAAGGCTGTGCTCCTTGTCAGATGGAAGCAGCAGCACGCACATAGGAGTTTGGCAAGAACTAAAGAGCCACAGAAGAGCGTGGTCTAGCAAAATGAGGCAGGAAAAAGCATATCGCTACATGTGCCCTTGTTGTCGCCTAACAACAGGTAGCAGCATAAACCAGATGCGGGTGAAGATCTTGCAGGCGACTTCTAACGTCAAATGAGCAAACGGGCTTACCACAGCTGTGGTCCTCTGGCAGTCTGAAAGCTTTGCGCACAAGGCGGATGCTAAGCGCCTTCCTTTGCCTTTTGGCAGTGCTCGTGCATTGCCAGCACTAGGCGGGAATGGTCACTTACCCAGAGACACGTTTCGTTGTGCCCGTTGCTAAGCGCTCTGGATCACTGTTTATGACGTAAGCGGAACACCTCTTGCCGTTCCATTCTCAGAGCTCCTGAGTTAATCAAACTGAGACTCTTGGTGCGAATGCCAGAGAAAAACATTTCCAATGTGTCTGGCAGGGAGAAACTGAACCTGGAGAACACCTTTGTCAGGAGCTTGCACCTCCACCTTACACACACAGATTTGCATCACATCTAAATGGCCAAACTCTTTCTTAGAAAAGTTGAAAGCTGCTGTTAGAAGGCTGTGCTCCTTGTCAGATGGAAGCAGCAGCACGCACATAGGAGTTTGGCAAGCACTAAAGAGCCACAGAAGAGCGTGGTCTAGCAAAATGAAACAGGAAAAAGCATTTGCTGCATGTGCCCTTGTTGTCGCCTAACAACAGGTAGCAGCATAAACCAGATGCGGGTGAAGATCTTGCAGGCGACTTCTAACGTCAAATGAGCAAACGGGCTTACCACAGCTGCGGTCCTCTGGCAGTCTGAAAGCTTTGCGCACAAGCCGGATGCTAAGCGCCTTCCTTTGCCTTTTGGCAGTGCTCGTGCATTGCCAGCACTAGGCGGGAATGGTCACTATCCCACAGACACGTTTCGTTGTGCCCGTTGCTAAGCGCTCTGGAGCACTGTTTATGACGTAAGCGGAACACCTCTTGCCGTTCCATTCTCAGAGCTCCTGAGTTAAGTAATCTGCGATTCTTGGTGCGAATAATAGAGGAAAACATTTCCAATGTGTCTGGCAAGGAGAAACTGAACCTGGAGAACACCTTTGTCAGGAGCTTGCACCTGCACCTTAGACACACACCGATTTGCATCACATCTAAATGGCCAAGCTCTTTCTTAGACAAGTTGAAAGCTGCTGTCAGAAGGCTGTGCTCCTTGTCAGACGGAAGCAGCAGCACGCACATAGGAGTTTGGCAAGAACTAAAGAGCCACAGAAGAGCGTGATCTAGCAAAATGAGGCATGAAAAAGCATATCGCTACATGTGCCCTTGTTGTCGCCTAACAACAGGTAGCAGCATAAACCAGATGCGGGTGAAGATCTTGCAGGCGACATCTAACGTCAAATGAGCAAACGGGCTTACCACAGCTGCGGTCCTCTGGCAGTCTGAAAGCTTTGCGCACAAGCCGGATGCTAAGCGCCTTCCTTTGCCTTTTGGCAGTGCTCGTGCATTGCCAGCAGTAGGCGGGAATGGTCACTTACCCAGAGACACGTTTCGTTGTGCCCGTTGCTAAGCGCTCTGGAGCACTGTTTATGACGTAAGCGGAACACCTCTTGCCGTTCCATTCTCAGAGCTCCTGAGTTAATCAAACTGAGACTCTTGGTGCGAATTCCAGAGTAAGACATTTCCAATGTGTCTGGCACGGAGAAACTGAACCTGGAGAACACCTTTGTCAGGAGCTTGCACCTCCACCTTACACACACAGAGATTTGCATCAGATCTAAATGGCCAAACTCTTTCTTAGAAAAGTTGAAAGCTGCTGTCAGAAGGCTGTGCTCCTTGTCAGATGGAAGCAGCAGCACGCACATAGGAGTTTGGAAAGCACTAAAGAGCCACAGAAGAGCGTGGCCTAGGAAAATGAGGCAGGAAAAACGCTACATGTGCCCTTGTTGTCGCCTAACAACAGGTAGCAGCATAAACCAGATGCGGGTGAAGATCTTGCAGGCGACATCTGACGTCAAATGAGCAAACGGGCTTACCACAGCTGCGGTCCTCTGGCAGTCTGAAAGCTTTGCGCACAAGCCGGACGCTAAGCGCCTTCCTTTGCCTTTTGGCAGTGCTCGTGCATTGCCAGCACTAGGCGGGAATGGTCACTTACCCAGAGACACGTTTCGTTGTGCCCGTTGCTAAGCGCTCTGGAGCACTGTTTATGACGTAAGCGGAACACCTCTTGCCGTTCCATTCTCAGAGCTCCTGAGTTAATCAAACTGAGACTCTTGGAGCGAATGCCAGAGGAAAACATTTCCAATGTGTCTGGCAGGGAGAAACTGAACCTGGAGAACACCTTTGTCAGGAGCTTGCACCTGCACCTTAGACACACACAGATTTGCATCACATCTAAATGGCCAAGCTCTTTCTTAGACAAGTTGAAAGCTGCTGTCAGAAGGCTGTGCTCCTTGTCAGATGGAAGCAGCAACACGCACATAGGAGTTTGGAAAGCACTAAAGAGCCACAGAAGAGCATGGCCCAGGGAAATGAGGCAGGAAAAAGCATATCGCTACATGTGCCCTTGTTGTCGCCTAACAACAGGTAGCAGCATAAACCAGATGCGGGTGAAGATCTTGCAGGCGACTTCTAACGTCAAATGAGAAAACGGGCTTACCACAGCTGCGGTCCTCTGGCAGTCTGAAAGCTTTGCGCACAAGGCGGATGCTAAGCGCCTTCCTTTGCCTTTTGGCAGTGCTCGTGCATTGCCAGCACTAGGCGGGAATGGTCACTATCCCACAGGCACATTTCGTTGTGCCCGTTGCTAAGCGCTCTGGAGCACTGTTTATGACGTAAGCGGAACACCTCTTGCCGTTCCATTCTCAGAGCTCCTGAGTTAAGTAATCTGCTACTCTTGGTGCGAATGCCAGAGAAAAACATTTCCAATGTGTCTGGCAGGGAGAAACTGAACCTGGAGAACACCTTTGTCAGGAGCTTGCACCTCCACCTTACACACACAGAGATTTGCATCACATCTAAATGGCCAAACTCTTTCTTAGAAAAGTTGAAAGCTGCTGTTAGAAGGCTGTGCTCCTTGTCAGATGGAAGCAGCAGCACGCACATAGGAGTTTGGCAAGCACTAAAGAGCCACAGAAGAGCATGGCCCAGGGAAACGAGGCAGGAAAAACGCTACATGTGCCCTTGTTGTCGACTAACAACAGGTAGCAGCATAAACCAGATGCGGGTGAAGATCTTGCAGGCGACATCTAACGTCGAATGAGCAAACGGGTTTACCACAGCTGCGGTCCTCTGGCAGTCTGAAACCTTTGCGCACAAGCCGGACGCTAAGCACCTTCCTTTGCCTTTTGGCAGTGCTCGTGCATTGCCAGCACTAGGCGGGAATGGTCACTATCCCGCAGACACGTTTCGTTGTGCCCGTTGCTAAGCGCTCTGGATCACTGTTTATGACGTAAGCGGAACACCTCTTGCCGTTCCATTCTCAGAGCTCCTGAGTTAATCAAACTGAGACTCTTGGTGCGAATTCCAGAGTAAGTCATTTCCAATGTGTCTGGCAGGGAGAAACTGAACCTGGAGAACACCTTTGTCAGGAGCTTGCACCTCCACCTTACACACACAGAGATTTGCATCACATCTAAATGGCCAAACTATTTCTTAGACAAGTTGTAAGCTGCTGTTAGAAGGCTGTGCTCCTTGTAAGATGGAAGCAGCAGCACGCACATAGGAGTTTGGCAAGAACTAAAGAGCCACAGAAGAGCGTGGTCTAGCAAAATGAGGCAGGAAAAAGCATATCGCTACATGTGCCCTTGTTGTCGCCTAACAACAGGTAGCAGCATAAACCAGATGCGGGTGAAGATCTTGCAGGCGACTTCTAACGTCAAATGAGCAAACGGGCTTACCACAGCTGTGGTCCTCTGGCAGTCTGAAAGCTTTGCGCACAAGCCGGATGCTAAGCGCCTTCCTTTGCCTTTTGGCAGTGCTCGTGCATTGCCAGCACTAGGCGGGAATGGTCACTTACCCAGAGACACGTTTCGTTGTGCCCGTTGCTAAGCGCTCTGGATCACTGTTTATGACGTAAGCGGAACACCTCTTGCCGTTCCATTCTCAGAGCTCCTGAGTTAATCAAACTGAGACTCTTGGTGCGAATGCCAGAGAAAAACATTTCCAATGTGTCTGGCAGGGAGAAACTGAACCTGGAGAACACCTTTGTCAGGAGCTTGCACCTCCACCTTACACACACAGATTTGCATCACATCTAAATGGCCAAACTCTTTCTTAGAAAAGTTGAAAGCTGCTGTTAGAAGGCTGTGCTCCTTGTCAGATGGAAGCAGCAGCACGCACATAGGAGTTTGGCAAGCACTAAAGAGCCACAGAAGAGCGTGGTCTAGCAAAATGAAACAGAAAAAAGCATTTGCTGCATGTGCCCTTGTTGTCGCCTAACAACAGGTAGCAGCATAAACCAGATGCGGGTGAAGATCTTGCAGGCGACTTCTAACGTCAAATGAGCAAACGGGCTTACCACAGCTGCAGTCCTCTGGCAGTCTGAAAGCTTTGCGCACAAGCCGCATGCTAAGCACCTTCCTTTGCCTTTTGGCAGTGCTCGTGCATTGCCAGCAGTAGGCGGGAATGGTCACTATCCCACAGACACGTTTCGTTGTGCCCGTTGCTAAGCGCTCTGGAGCACTGTTTATGACGTAAGCGGAACACCTCTTGCCGTTCCATTCTCAGAGCTCCTGAGTTAATCAAACTGAGACTCTTGGTGCGAATGCCAGAGGAAAACATTTCCAATGTGTCTGGCAAGGAGAAACTGAACCTGGAGAACACCTTTGTCAGGAGCTTGCACCTGCACCTTAGACACACACAGATTTGCATCACATCTAAATGGCCAAGCTCTTTCTTAGACAAGTTGAAAGCTGCTGTCAGAAGGCTGTGCTCCTTGTCAGATGGAAGCAGCAGCACGCACATAGGAGTTTGGCAAGAACTAAAGAGCCACAGAAGAGCGTGGTCTAGCAAAATGAGGCAGGAAAAAGCATATCGCTACATGTGCCCTTGTTGTCGCCTAACAACAGGTAGCAGCATAAACCAGATGCGGGTGAAGATCTTGCAGGCGACTTCTAACGTCAAATGAGCTAACGGGCTTACCACAGCTGCGGTCCTCTGGCAGTCTGAAAGCTTTGCGCACAAGCCGGATGCTAAGCGCCTTCCTTTGCCTTTTGGCAGTGCTCGTGCATTGCCAGCACTAGGCGGGAATGGTCACTATCCCACAGACACGTTTCGTTGTGCCCGTTGCTAAGCGCTCTGGAGCACTGTTTATGACGTAAGCGGAACACCTCTTGCCGTTCCATTCTCAGAGCTCCTGAGTTAAGTAATCTGCTACTCTTGGTGCGAATGCCAGAGAAAAACATTTCCAATGTGTCTGGCAGGGAGAAACTGAACCTGGAGAACACCTTTGTCAGGAGCTTGCACCTCCACCTTACACACACAGAGATTTGCATCACATCTAAATGGCCAAACTCTTTCTTAGAAAAGTTGAAAGCTGCTGTTAGAAGGCTGTGCTCCTTGTCAGATGGAAGCAGCAGCACGCACATAGGAGTTTGGCAAGCACTAAAGAGCCACAGAAGAGCGTGGTCTAGCAAAATGAAACAGGAAAAAGCATTTGCTGCATGTGCCCTTGTTGTCGCCTAACAACAGGTAGCAGCATAAACCAGATGCGGGTGAAGATCTTGCAGGCGACTTCTAACGTCAAATGAGCAAACGGGCTTACCACAGCTGCGGTCCTCTGGCAGTCTGAAAGCTTTGCGCACAAGCCGGATGCTAAGCGCCTTCCTTTGCCTTTTGGCAGTGCTCGTGCATTGCCAGCACTAGGCGGGAATGGTCACTATCCCACAGACACGTTTCGTTGTGCCCGTTGCTAAGCGCTCTGGAGCACTGTTTATGACGTAAGCGGAACACCTCTTGCCGTTCCATTCTCAGAGCTCCTGAGTTAAGTAATCTGCGACTCTTGGTGCGAATGCCAGAGAAAAACATTTCCAATGTGTCTGGCAAGGAGAAACTGAACCTGGAGAACACCTTTGTCAGGAGCTTGCACCTGCACCTTAGACACACACCGATTTGCATCACATCTAAATGGCCAAGCTCTTTCTTAGACAAGTTGAAAGCTGCTGTCAGAAGGCTGTGCTCCTTGTCAGATGGAAGCAGCAGCACGCACATAGGAGTTTGGCAAGAACTAAAGAGCCACAGAAGAGCGTGATCTAGCAAAATGAGGCAGGAAAAAGCATATCGCTACATGTGCCCTTGTTGTCGCCTAACAACAGGTAGCAGCATAAACCAGATGCGGGTGAAGATCTTGCAGGCGACATCTAACGTCAAATGAGCAAACGGGCTTACCACAGCTGCGGTCCTCTGGCAGTCTGAAAGCTTTGCGCACAAGCCGGATGCTAAGCGCCTTCCTTTGCCTTTTGGCAGTGCTCGTGCATTGCCAGCACTAGGCGGGAATGGTCACTTACCCAGAGACACGTTTCGTTGTGCCCGTTGCTAAGCGCTCTGGAGCACTGTTTATGACGTAAGCGGAACACCTCTTGCCGTTCCATTCTCAGAGCTCCTGAGTTAAGTAATCTGCGATTCTTGGTGCGAATAATAGAGGAAAACATTTCCAATGTGTCTGGCAAGGAGAAACTGAACCTGGAGAACACCTTTGTCAGGAGCTTGCACCTGCACCTTAGACACACACAGATTTGCATCACATCTAAATGGCCAAGCTCTTTCTTAGACAAGTTGAAAGCTGCTGTCAGAAGGCTGTGCTCCTTGTCAGATGGAAGCAGCAGCACGCACATAGGAGTTTGGAAAGCACTAAAGAGCCACAGAAGAGCGTGGCCTAGGAAAATGAGGCAGGAAAAACGCTACATGTGCCCTTGTTGTCGCCTAACAACAGGTAGCAGCATAAACCAGATGCGGGTGAAGATCTTGCAGGCGACTTCTAACGTCAAATGAGCAAACGGGCTTACCACAGCTGCGGTCCTCTGGCAGTCTGAAAGCTTTGCGCACAAGCCGGATGCTAAGCGCCTTCCTTTGCCTTTTGGCAGTGCTCGTGCATTGCCAGCACTAGGCGGGAATGGTCACTATCCCACAGACACGTTTCGTTGTGCCCGTTGCTAAGCGCTCTGGAGCACTGTTTATGACGTAAGCGGAACACCTCTTGCCGTTCCATTCTCAGAGCTCCTGAGTTAAGTAATCTGCGATTCTTGGTGCGAATAATAGAGGAAAACATTTCCAATGTGTCTGGCAGGGAGAAACTGAACCTGGAGAACACCTTTGTCAGGAGCTTGCACCTGCACCTTAGACACACACCGATTTGCATCACATCTAAATGGCCAAGCTCTTTCTTAGACAAGTTGAAAGCTGCTGTCAGAAGGCTGTGCTCCTTGTCAGATGGAAGCAGCAGCACGCACATAGGAGTTTGGCAAGCACTAAAGAGCCACAGAAGAGCATGGCCCAGGGAAACGAGGCAGGAAAAACGCTACATGTGCCCTTGTTGTCGACTAACAACAGGTAGCAGCATAAACCAGATGCGGGTGAAGATCTTGCAGGCGACATCTAACGTCGAATGAGCAAACGGGCTTACCACAGCTGCGGTCCTCTGGCAGTCTGAAACCTTTGCGCACAAGCCGGACGCTAAGCACCTTCCTTTGCCTTTTGGCAGTGCTCGTGCATTGCCAGCACTAGGCGGGAATGGTCACTATCCCGCAGACACGTTTCGTTGTGCCCGTTGCTAAGCGCTCTGGAGCACTGTTTATGACGTAAGCGGAACACCTCTTGCCGTTCCATTCTCAGAGCTCCTGAGTTAATCAAACTGAGACTCTTGGTGCGAATGCCAGAGAAAAACATTTCCAATGTGTCTGGCAGGGAGAAACTGAACCTGGAGAACACCTTTGTCAGGAGCTTGCACCTCCACCTTACACACACAGATTTGCATCACATCTAAATGGCCAAACTCTTTCTTAGAAAAGTTGAAAGCTGCTGTTAGAAGGCTGTGCTCCTTGTCAGATGGAAGCAGCAGCACGCACATAGGAGTTTGGCAAGCACTAAAGAGCCACAGAAGAGCGTGGTCTAGCAAAATGAAACAGGAAAAAGCATTTGCTGCATGTGCCCTTGTTGTCGCCTAACAACAGGTAGCAGCATAAACCAGATGCGGGTGAAGATCTTGCAGGCGACTTCTAACGTCAAATGAGCAAACGGGCTTACCACAGCTGCGGTCCTCTGGCAGTCTGAAAGCTTTGCGCACAAGCCGGATGCTAAGCGCCTTCCTTTGCCTTTTGGCAGTGCTCGTGCATTGCCAGCACTAGGCGGGAATGGTCACTATCCCACAGACACGTTTCGTTGTGCCCGTTGCTAAGCGCTCTGGAGCACTGTTTATGACGTAAGCGGAACACCTCTTGCCGTTCCATTCTCAGAGCTCCTGAGTTAATCAAAGTGAGACTCTTGGTGCGAATGCCAGAGAAAAACATTTCCAATGTGTCTGGCAAGGAGAAACTGAATCTGGAGAACACCTTTGTCAGGAGCTTGCACCTGCACCTTAGACACACACAGATTTGCATCACATCTAAATGGCCAAGCTCTTTCTTAGACAAGTTGAAAGCTGCTGTCAGAAGGCTGTGCTCCTTGTCAGATGGAAGCAGCAGCACGCACATAGGAGTTTGGCAAGAACTAAAGAGCCACAGAAGAGCGTGGTCTAGCAAAATGAGGCAGGAAAAACGCTACATGTGCCCTTGTTGTCGACTAACAACAGGTAGCAGCATAAACCAGATGCGGGTGAAGATCTTGCAGGTGACATCTAACGTCAAATGAGCAAACGGGTTTACCACAGCTGCGGTCCTCTGGCAGTCTGAAAGCTTTGCGCACAAGCCGGACGCTAAGCGCCTTCCTTTGCCTTTTGGCAGTGCTCGTGCATTGCCAGCACTAGGCGGGAATGGTCACTATCCCGCAGACACGTTTCGTTGTGCCCGTTGCTAAGCGCTCTGGATCACTGTTTATGACGTAAGCGGAACACCTCTTGCCGTTCCATTCTCAGAGCTCCTGAGTTAATCAAACTGAGACTCTTGGTGCGAATTCCAGAGTAAGACATTTCCAATGTGTCTGGCAAGGAGAAACTGAACCTGGAGAACACCTTTGTCAGGAGCTTGCACCTCCACCTTACACACACAGAGATTTGCATCACATCTAAATGGCCAAACTATTTCTTAGAAAAGTTGTAAGCTGCTGTTAGAAGGCTGTGCTCCTTGTCAGATGGAAGCAGCAGCACGCACATAGGAGTTTGGCAAGAACTAAAGAGCCACAGAAGAGCGTGGTCTAGCAAAATGAAACAGGAAAAAGCATTTGCTGCATGTGCCCTTGTTGTCGCCTAACAACAGGTAGCAGCATAAACCAGATGCGGGTGAAGATCTTGCAGGCGACTTCTAACGTCAAATGAGCAAACGGGCTTACCACAGCTGCGGTCCTCTGGCAGTCTGAAAGCTTTGCGCACAAGCCGGACGCTAAGCGCCTTCCTTTGCCTTTTGGCAGTGCTCGTGCATTGCCAGCACTAGGCGGGAATGGTCACTATCCCACAGACACGTTTCGTTGTGCCCGTTGCTAAGCGCTCTGGAGCACTGTTTATGACGTAAGCGGAACACCTCTTGCCGTTCCATTCTCAGAGCTCCTGAGTTAATCAAACTGAGACTCTTGGTGCGAATGCCAGAGAAAAACATTTCCAATGTGTCTGGCAGGGAGAAACTGAACCTGGAGAACACCTTTGTCAGGAGCTTGCACCTGCACCTTAGACACACACAGATTTGCATCACATCTAAATGGCCAAGCTCTTTCTTAGACAAGTTGAAAGCTGCTGTCAGAAGGCTGTGCTCCTTGTCAGACGGAAGCAGCAGCACGCACATAGGAGTTTGGCAAGAACTAAAGAGCCACAGAAGAGCGTGGCCTAGGAAAATGAGGCAGGAAAAACGCTACATGTGCCCTTGTTGTCGCCTAACAACAGGTAGCAGCATAAACCAGATGCGGGTGAAGATCTTGCAGGCGACTTCTAACGTCAAATGAGCAAACGGGCTTACCACAGCTGCGGTCCTCTGGCAGTCTGAAAGCTTTGCGCACAAGCCGGACGCTAAGCGCCTTCCTTTGCCTTTTGGCAGTGCTCGTGCATTGCCAGCACTAGGCGGGAATGGTCACTATCCCACAGACACGTTTCGTTGTGCCCGTTGCTAAGCGCTCTGGAGCACTGTTTATGACGTAAGCGGAACACCTCTTGCCGTTCCATTCTCAGAGCTCCTGAGTTAAGTAATCTGCTACTCTTGGTGCGAATGCCAGAGAAAAACATTTCCAATGTGTCTGGCAGGGAGAAACTGAACCTGGAGAACACCTTTGTCAGGAGCTTGCACCTCCACCTTACACACACAGAGATTTGCATCACATCTAAATGGCCAAACTCTTTCTTAGAAAAGTTGAAAGCTGCTGTTAGAAGGCTGTGCTCCTTGTCAGATGGAAGCAGCAGCACGCACATAGGAGTTTGGCAAGCACTAAAGAGCCACAGAAGAGCGTGGTCTAGCAAAATGAAACAGGAAAAAGCATTTGCTGCATGTGCCCTTGTTGTCGCCTAACAACAGGTAGCAGCATAAACCAGATGCGGGTGAAGATCTTGCAGGCGACTTCTAACGTCAAATGAGCAAACGGGCTTACCACAGCTGCGGTCCTCTGGCAGTCTGAAAGCTTTGCGCACAAGCCGGATGCTAAGCGCCTTCCTTTGCCTTTTGGCAGTGCTCGTGCATTGCCAGCACTAGGCGGGAATGGTCACTATCCCACAGACACGTTTCGTTGTGCCCGTTGCTAAGCGCTCTGGAGCACTGTTTATGACGTAAGCGGAACACCTCTTGCCGTTCCATTCTCAGAGCTCCTGAGTTAAGTAATCTGCGACTCTTGGTGCGAATGCCAGAGAAAAACATTTCCAATGTGTCTGGCAAGGAGAAACTGAACCTGGAGAACACCTTTGTCAGGAGCTTGCACCTGCACCTTAGACACACACCGATTTGCATCACATCTAAATGGCCAAGCTCTTTCTTAGACAAGTTGAAAGCTGCTGTCAGAAGGCTGTGCTCCTTGTCAGATGGAAGCAGCAGCACGCACATAGGAGTTTGGCAAGAACTAAAGAGCCACAGAAGAGCGTGATCTAGCAAAATGAGGCAGGAAAAAGCATATCGCTACATGTGCCCTTGTTGTCGCCTAACAACAGGTAGCAGCATAAACCAGATGCGGGTGAAGATCTTGCAGGCGACATCTAACGTCAAATGAGCAAACGGGCTTACCACAGCTGCGGTCCTCTGGCAGTCTGAAAGCTTTGCGCACAAGCCGGATGCTAAGCGCCTTCCTTTGCCTTTTGGCAGTGCTCGTGCATTGCCAGCACTAGGCGGGAATGGTCACTTACCCAGAGACACGTTTCGTTGTGCCCGTTGCTAAGCGCTCTGGAGCACTGTTTATGACGTAAGCGGAACACCTCTTGCCGTTCCATTCTCAGAGCTCCTGAGTTAAGTAATCTGCGATTCTTGGTGCGAATAATAGAGGAAAACATTTCCAATGTGTCTGGCAAGGAGAAACTGAACCTGGAGAACACCTTTGTCAGGAGCTTGCACCTGCACCTTAGACACACACAGATTTGCATCACATCTAAATGGCCAAGCTCTTTCTTAGACAAGTTGAAAGCTGCTGTCAGAAGGCTGTGCTCCTTGTCAGATGGAAGCAGCAGCACGCACATAGGAGTTTGGAAAGCACTAAAGAGCCACAGAAGAGCGTGGCCTAGGAAAATGAGGCAGGAAAAACGCTACATGTGCCCTTGTTGTCGCCTAACAACAGGTAGCAGCATAAACCAGATGCGGGTGAAGATCTTGCAGGCGACTTCTAACGTCAAATGAGCAAACGGGCTTACCACAGCTGCGGTCCTCTGGCAGTCTGAAAGCTTTGCGCACAAGCCGGATGCTAAGCGCCTTCCTTTGCCTTTTGGCAGTGCTCGTGCATTGCCAGCACTAGGCGGGAATGGTCACTATCCCACAGACACGTTTCGTTGTGCCCGTTGCTAAGCGCTCTGGAGCACTGTTTATGACGTAAGCGGAACACCTCTTGCCGTTCCATTCTCAGAGCTCCTGAGTTAAGTAATCTGCTACTCTTGGTGCGAATGCCAGAGAAAAACATTTCCAATGTGTCTGGCAGGGAGAAACTGAACCTGGAGAACACCTTTGTCAGGAGCTTGCACCTCCACCTTACACACACAGAGATTTGCATCACATCTAAATGGCCAAACTCTTTCTTAGAAAAGTTGAAAGCTGCTGTTAGAAGGCTGTGCTCCTTGTCAGATGGAAGCAGCAGCACGCACATAGGAGTTTGGCAAGCACTAAAGAGCCACAGAAGAGCGTGGTCTAGCAAAATGAAACAGGAAAAAGCATTTGCTGCATGTGCCCTTGTTGTCGCCTAACAACAGGTAGCAGCATAAACCAGATGCGGGTGAAGATCTTGCAGGCGACTTCTAACGTCAAATGAGCAAACGGGCTTACCACAGCTGCGGTCCTCTGGCAGTCTGAAAGCTTTGCGCACAAGCCGGATGCTAAGCGCCTTCCTTTGCCTTTTGGCAGTGCTCGTGCATTGCCAGCACTAGGCGGGAATGGTCACTATCCCACAGACACGTTTCGTTGTGCCCGTTGCTAAGCGCTCTGGAGCACTGTTTATGACGTAAGCGGAACACCTCTTGCCGTTCCATTCTCAGAGCTCCTGAGTTAAGTAATCTGCGATTCTTGGTGCGAATAATAGAGGAAAACATTTCCAATGTGTCTGGCAGGGAGAAACTGAACCTGGAGAACACCTTTGTCAGGAGCTTGCACCTGCACCTTAGACACACACCGATTTGCATCACATCTAAATGGCCAAGCTCTTTCTTAGACAAGTTGAAAGCTGCTGTCAGAAGGCTGTGCTCCTTGTCAGACGGAAGCAGCAGCACGCACATAGGAGTTTGGCAAGAACTAAAGAGCCACAGAAGAGCGTGATCTAGCAAAATGAGGCATGAAAAAGCATATCGCTACATGTGCCCTTGTTGTCGCCTAACAACAGGTAGCAGCATAAACCAGATGCGGGTGAAGATCTTGCAGGCGACATCTAACGTCAAATGAGCAAACGGGCTTACCACAGCTGCGGTCCTCTGGCAGTCTGAAAGCTTTGCGCACAAGCCGGATGCTAAGCGCCTTCCTTTGCCTTTTGGCAGTGCTCGTGCATTGCCAGCAGTAGGCGGGAATGGTCACTTACCCAGAGACACGTTTCGTTGTGCCCGTTGCTAAGCGCTCTGGAGCACTGTTTATGACGTAAGCGGAACACCTCTTGCCGTTCCATTCTCAGAGCTCCTGAGTTAATCAAACTGAGACTCTTGGTGCGAATTCCAGAGTAAGACATTTCCAATGTGTCTGGCAGGGAGAAACTGAACCTGGAGAACACCTTTGTCAGGAGCTTGCACCTCCACCTTACACACACAGAGATTTGCATCAGATCTAAATGGCCAAACTCTTTCTTAGAAAAGTTGAAAGCTGCTGTCAGAAGGCTGTGCTCCTTGTCAGATGGAAGCAGCAGCACGCACATAGGAGTTTGGAAAGCACTAAAGAGCCACAGAAGAGCGTGGCCTAGGAAAATGAGGCAGGAAAAACGCTACATGTGCCCTTGTTGTCGCCTAACAACAGGTAGCAGCATAAACCAGATGCGGGTGAAGATCTTGCAGGCGACATCTGACGTCAAATGAGCAAACGGGCTTACCACAGCTGCGGTCCTCTGGCAGTCTGAAAGCTTTGCGCACAAGCCGGACGCTAAGCGCCTTCCTTTGCCTTTTGGCAGTGCTCGTGCATTGCCAGCACTAGGCGGGAATGGTCACTTACCCAGAGACACGTTTCGTTGTGCCCGTTGCTAAGCGCTCTGGAGCACTGTTTATGACGTAAGCGGAACACCTCTTGCCGTTCCATTCTCAGAGCTCCTGAGTTAATCAAACTGAGACTCTTGGAGCGAATGCCAGAGGAAAACATTTCCAATGTGTCTGGCAGGGAGAAACTGAACCTGGAGAACACCTTTGTCAGGAGCTTGCACCTGCACCTTAGACACACACAGATTTGCATCACATCTAAATGGCCAAGCTCTTTCTTAGACAAGTTGAAAGCTGCTGTCAGAAGGCTGTGCTCCTTGTCAGATGGAAGCAGCAGCACGCACATAGGAGTTTGGAAAGCACTAAAGAGCCACAGAAGAGCATGGCCCAGGGAAATGAGGCAGGAAAAAGCATATCGCTACATGTGCCCTTGTTGTCGCCTAACAACAGGTAGCAGCATAAACCAGATGCGGGTGAAGATCTTGCAGGCGACTTCTAACGTCAAATGAGAAAACGGGCTTACCACAGCTGCGGTCCTCTGGCAGTCTGAAAGCTTTGCGCACAAGGCGGATGCTAAGCGCCTTCCTTTGCCTTTTGGCAGTGCTCGTGCATTGCCAGCACTAGGCGGGAATGGTCACTATCCCACAGGCACATTTCGTTGTGCCCGTTGCTAAGCGCTCTGGAGCACTGTTTATGACGTAAGCGGAACACCTCTTGCCGTTCCATTCTCAGAGCTCCTGAGTTAAGTAATCTGCTACTCTTGGTGCGAATGCCAGAGAAAAACATTTCCAATGTGTCTGGCAGGGAGAAACTGAACCTGGAGAACACCTTTGTCAGGAGCTTGCACCTCCACCTTACACACACAGAGATTTGCATCACATCTAAATGGCCAAACTCTTTCTTAGAAAAGTTGAAAGCTGCTGTTAGAAGGCTGTGCTCCTTGTCAGATGGAAGCAGCAGCACGCACATAGGAGTTTGGCAAGCACTAAAGAGCCACAGAAGAGCGTGGTCTAGCAAAATGAAACAGGAAAAAGCATTTGCTGCATGTGCCCTTGTTGTCGCCTAACAACAGGTAGCAGCATAAACCAGATGCGGGTGAAGATCTTGCAGGCGACTTCTAACGTCAAATGAGCAAACGGGCTTACCACAGCTGCGGTCCTCTGGCAGTCTGAAAGCTTTGCGCACAAGCCGGATGCTAAGCGCCTTCCTTTGCCTTTTGGCAGTGCTCGTGCATTGCCAGCACTAGGCGGGAATGGTCACTATCCCACAGACACGTTTCGTTGTGCCCGTTGCTAAGCGCTCTGGAGCACTGTTTATGACGTAAGCGGAACACCTCTTGCCGTTCCATTCTCAGAGCTCCTGAGTTAAGTAATCTGCGACTCTTGGTGCGAATAATAGAGGAAAACATTTCCAATGTGTCTGGCAAGGAGAAACTGAACCTGGAGAACACCTTTGTCAGGAGCTTGCACCTGCACCTTAGACACACACCGATTTGCATCACATCTAAATGGCCAAGCTCTTTCTTAGACAAGTTGAAAGCTGCTGTCAGAAGGCTGTGCTCCTTGTCAGATGGAAGCAGCAGCACGCACATAGGAGTTTGGCAAGCACTAAAGAGCCACAGAAGAGCATGGCCCAGGGAAACGAGGCAGGAAAAACGCTACATGTGCCCTTGTTGTCGACTAACAACAGGTAGCAGCATAAACCAGATGCGGGTGAAGATCTTGCAGGCGACTTCTAACGTCAAATGAGCAAACGGGCTTACCACAGCTGCGGTCCTCTGGCAGTCTGAAAGCTTTGCGCACAAGCCGGATGCTAAGCGCCTTCCTTTGCCTTTTGGCAGTGCTCGTGCATTGCCAGCACTAGGCGGGAATGGTCACTATCCCGCAGACACGTTTCGTTGTGCCCGTTGCTAAGCGCTCTGGATCACTGTTTATGACGTAAGCGGAACACCTCTTGCCGTTCCATTCTCAGAGCTCCTGAGTTAATCAAACTGAGACTCTTGGTGCGAATGCCAGAGGAAAACATTTCCAATGTGTCTGGCAAGGAGAAACTGAACCTGGAGAACACCTTTGTCAGGAGCTTGCACCTCCACCTTAGACACACACAGATTTGCATCACATCTAAATGGCCAAGCTCTTTCTTAGACAAGTTGAAAGCTGCTGTCAGAAGGCTGTGCTCCTTGTCAGATGGAAGCAGCAGCACGCACATAGGAGTTTGGCAAGAACTAAAGAGCCACAGAAGAGCGTGGTCTAGCAAAATGAGGCAGGAAAAAGCATATCGCTACATGTGCCCTTGTTGTCGCCTAACAACAGGTAGCAGCATAAACCAGATGCGGGTGAAGATCTTGCAGGCGACTTCTAACGTCAAATGAGCTAACGGGCTTACCACAGCTGCGGTCCTCTGGCAGTCTGAAAGCTTTGCGCACAAGCCGGACGCTAAGCGCCTTCCTTTGCCTTTTGGCAGTGCTCGTGCATTGCCAGCACTAGGCGGGAATGGTCACTATCCCACAGACACGTTTCGTTGTGCCCGTTGCTAAGCGCTCTGGAGCACTGTTTATGACGTAAGCGGAACACCTCTTGCCGTTCCATTCTCAGAGCTCCTGAGTTAAGTAATCTGCTACTCTTGGTGCGAATGCCAGAGAAAAACATTTCCAATGTGTCTGGCAGGGAGAAACTGAACCTGGAGAACACCTTTGTCAGGAGCTTGCACCTCCACCTTACACACACAGAGATTTGCATCACATCTAAATGGCCAAACTCTTTCTTAGAAAAGTTGAAAGCTGCTGTTAGAAGGCTGTGCTCCTTGTCAGATGGAAGCAGCAGCACGCACATAGGAGTTTGGCAAGCACTAAAGAGCCACAGAAGAGCGTGGTCTAGCAAAATGAAACAGGAAAAAGCATTTGCTGCATGTGCCCTTGTTGTCGCCTAACAACAGGTAGCAGCATAAACCAGATGCGGGTGAAGATCTTGCAGGCGACTTCTAACGTCAAATGAGCAAACGGGCTTACCACAGCTGCGGTCCTCTGGCAGTCTGAAAGCTTTGCGCACAAGCCGGATGCTAAGCGCCTTCCTTTGCCTTTTGGCAGTGCTCGTGCATTGCCAGCACTAGGCGGGAATGGTCACTATCCCACAGACACGTTTCGTTGTGCCCGTTGCTAAGCGCTCTGGAGCACTGTTTATGACGTAAGCGGAACACCTCTTGCCGTTCCATTCTCAGAGCTCCTGAGTTAAGTAATCTGCGACTCTTGGTGCGAATGCCAGAGAAAAACATTTCCAATGTGTCTGGCAAGGAGAAACTGAACCTGGAGAACACCTTTGTCAGGAGCTTGCACCTGCACCTTAGACACACACCGATTTGCATCACATCTAAATGGCCAAGCTCTTTCTTAGACAAGTTGAAAGCTGCTGTCAGAAGGCTGTGCTCCTTGTCAGATGGAAGCAGCAGCACGCACATAGGAGTTTGGCAAGAACTAAAGAGCCACAGAAGAGCGTGATCTAGCAAAATGAGGCAGGAAAAAGCATATCGCTACATGTGCCCTTGTTGTCGCCTAACAACAGGTAGCAGCATAAACCAGATGCGGGTGAAGATCTTGCAGGCGACATCTAACGTCAAATGAGCAAACGGGCTTACCACAGCTGCGGTCCTCTGGCAGTCTGAAAGCTTTGCGCACAAGCCGGATGCTAAGCGCCTTCCTTTGCCTTTTGGCAGTGCTCGTGCATTGCCAGCAGTAGGCGGGAATGGTCACTTACCCAGAGACACGTTTCGTTGTGCCCGTTGCTAAGCGCTCTGGAGCACTGTTTATGACGTAAGCGGAACACCTCTTGCCGTTCCATTCTCAGAGCTCCTGAGTTAAGTAATCTGCGATTCTTGGTGCGAATAATAGAGGAAAACATTTCCAATGTGTCTGGCAAGGAGAAACTGAACCTGGAGAACACCTTTGTCAGGAGCTTGCACCTGCACCTTAGACACACACAGATTTGCATCACATCTAAATGGCCAAGCTCTTTCTTAGACAAGTTGAAAGCTGCTGTCAGAAGGCTGTGCTCCTTGTCAGATGGAAGCAGCAGCACGCACATAGGAGTTTGGAAAGCACTAAAGAGCCACAGAAGAGCGTGGCCTAGGAAAATGAGGCAGGAAAAACGCTACATGTGCCCTTGTTGTCGCCTAACAACAGGTAGCAGCATAAACCAGATGCGGGTGAAGATCTTGCAGGCGACTTCTAACGTCAAATGAGCAAACGGGCTTACCACAGCTGCGGTCCTCTGGCAGTCTGAAAGCTTTGCGCACAAGCCGGATGCTAAGCGCCTTCCTTTGCCTTTTGGCAGTGCTCGTGCATTGCCAGCACTAGGCGGGAATGGTCACTATCCCACAGACACGTTTCGTTGTGCCCGTTGCTAAGCGCTCTGGAGCACTGTTTATGACGTAAGCGGAACACCTCTTGCCGTTCCATTCTCAGAGCTCCTGAGTTAAGTAATCTGCTACTCTTGGTGCGAATGCCAGAGAAAAACATTTCCAATGTGTCTGGCAGGGAGAAACTGAACCTGGAGAACACCTTTGTCAGGAGCTTGCACCTCCACCTTACACACACAGAGATTTGCATCACATCTAAATGGCCAAACTCTTTCTTAGAAAAGTTGAAAGCTGCTGTTAGAAGGCTGTGCTCCTTGTCAGATGGAAGCAGCAGCACGCACATAGGAGTTTGGCAAGCACTAAAGAGCCACAGAAGAGCGTGGTCTAGCAAAATGAAACAGGAAAAAGCATTTGCTGCATGTGCCCTTGTTGTCGCCTAACAACAGGTAGCAGCATAAACCAGATGCGGGTGAAGATCTTGCAGGCGACTTCTAACGTCAAATGAGCAAACGGGCTTACCACAGCTGCGGTCCTCTGGCAGTCTGAAAGCTTTGCACACCAGCCGGATGCTAAGCGCCTTCCTTTGCCTTTTGGCAGTGCTCGTGCATTGCCAGCACTAGGCGGGAATGGTCACTATCCCAGAGACACGTTTCGTTGTGCCCGTTGCTAAGCGCTCTGGAGCACTGTTTATGACGTAAGTGGAACACCTCTTGCCGTTCCATTCTCAGAGCTCCTGAGTTAAGTAATCTGCGATTCTTGGTGCGAATAATAGAGGAAAACATTTCCAATGTGTCTGGCAGGGAGAAACTGAACCTGGAGAACACCTTTGTCAGGAGCTTGCACCTGCACCTTAGACACACACCGATTTGCATCACATCTAAATGGCCAAGCTCTTTCTTAGACAAGTTGAAAGCTGCTGTCAGAAGGCTGTGCTCCTTGTCAGATGGAAGCAGCAGCACGCACATAGGAGTTTGGCAAGCACTAAAGAGCCACAGAAGAGCATGGCCCAGGGAAACGAGGCAGGAAAAACGCTACATGTGCCCTTGTTGTCGACTAACAACAGGTAGCAGCATAAACCAGATGCGGGTGAAGATCTTGCAGGCGACATCTAACGTCGAATGAGCAAACGGGCTTACCACAGCTGCGGTCCTCTGGCAGTCTGAAACCTTTGCGCACAAGCCGGATGCTAAGCACCTTCCTTTGCCTTTTGGCAGTGCTCGTGCATTGCCAGCACTAGGCGGGAATGGTCACTATCCCGCAGACACGTTTCGTTGTGCCCGTTGCTAAGCGCTCTGGATCACTGTTTATGACGTAAGCGGAACACCTCTTGCCGTTCCATTCTCAGAGCTCCTGAGTTAATCAAACTGAGACTCTTGGTGCGAATTCCAGAGTAAGACATTTCCAATGTGTCTGGCAGGGAGAAACTGAACCTGGAGAACACCTTTGTCAGGAGCTTGCACCTCCACCTTACACACACAGAGATTTGCATCACATCTAAATGGCCAAACTATTTCTTAGACAAGTTGTAAGCTGCTGTTAGAAGGCTGTGCTCCTTGTAAGATGGAAGCAGCAGCACGCACATAGGAGTTTGGCAAGAACTAAAGAGCCACAGAAGAGCGTGGTCTAGCAAAATGAGGCAGGAAAAAGCATATCGCTACATGTGCCCTTGTTGTCGCCTAACAACAGGTAGCAGCATAAACCAGATGCGGGTGAAGATCTTGCAGGCGACTTCTAACGTCAAATGAGCAAACGGGCTTACCACAGCTGTGGTCCTCTGGCAGTCTGAAAGCTTTGCGCACAAGGCGGATGCTAAGCGCCTTCCTTTGCCTTTTGGCAGTGCTCGTGCATTGCCAGCACTAGGCGGGAATGGTCACTATCCCACAGACACGTTTCGTTGTGCCCGTTGCTAAGCGCTCTGGAGCACTGTTTATGACGTAAGCGGAACACCTCTTGCCGTTCCATTCTCAGAGCTCCTGAGTTAATCAAACTGAGACTCTTGGTGCGAATGCCAGAGAAAAACATTTCCAATGTGTCTGGCAGGGAGAAACTGAACCTGGAGAACACCTTTGTCAGGAGCTTGCACCTCCACCTTACACACACAGATTTGCATCACATCTAAATGGCCAAACTCTTTCTTAGAAAAGTTGAAAGCTGCTGTTAGAAGGCTGTGCTCCTTGTCAGATGGAAGCAGCAGCACGCACATAGGAGTTTGGCAAGAACTAAAGAGCCACAGAAGAGCGTGGTCTAGCAAAATGAAACAGGAAAAAGCATTTGCTGCATGTGCCCTTGTTGTCGCCTAACAACAGGTAGCAGCATAAACCAGATGCGGGTGAAGATCTTGCAGGCGACTTCTAACGTCAAATGAGCAAACGGGCTTACCACAGCTGCGGTCCTCTGGCAGTCTGAAAGCTTTGCGCACAAGCCGGATGCTAAGCGCCTTCCTTTGCCTTTTGGCAGTGCTCGTGCATTGCCAGCACTAGGCGGGAATGGTCACTATCCCACAGACACGTTTCGTTGTGCCCGTTGCTAAGCGCTCTGGAGCACTGTTTATGACGTAAGCGGAACACCTCTTGCCGTTCCATTCTCAGAGCTCCTGAGTTAATCAAAGTGAGACTCTTGGTGCGAATGCCACAGAAAAACATTTCCAATGTGTCTGGCAAGGAGAAACTGAATCTGGAGAACACCTTTGTCAGGAGCTTGCACCTGCACCTTAGACACACACAGATTTGCATCACATCTAAATGGCCAAGCTCTTTCTTAGACAAGTTGAAAGCTGCTGTCAGAAGGCTGTGCTCCTTGTCAGATGGAAGCAGCAGCACGCACATAGGAGTTTGGAAAGCACTAAAGAGCCACAGAAGAGCATTGTCTCGCAAAATGAGGCAGGAAAAACGCTACATGTGCCCTTGTTGTCGACTAACAACAGGTAGCAGCATAAACCAGATGCGGGTGAAGATCTTGCAGGTGACATCTAACGTCAAATGAGCAAACGGGTTTACCACAGCTGCGGTCCTCTGGCAGTCTGAAAGCTTTGCGCACAAGCCGGACGCTAAGCGCCTTCCTTTGCCTTTTGGCAGTGCTCGTGCATTGCCAGCACTAGGCGGGAATGGTCACTATCCCGCAGACACGTTTCGTTGTGCCCGTTGCTAAGCGCTCTGGATCACTGTTTATGACGTAAGCGGAACACCTCTTGCCGTTCCATTCTCAGAGCTCCTGAGTTAATCAAACTGAGACTCTTGGTGCGAATTCCAGAGTAAGACATTTCCAATGTGTCTGGCAGGGAGAAACTGAACCTGGAGAACACCTTTGTCAGGAGCTTGCACCTCCACCTTACACACACAGAGATTTGCATCACATCTAAATGGCCAAACTATTTCTTAGAAAAGTTGTAAGCTGCTGTTAGAAGGCTGTGCTCCTTGTCAGATGGAAGCAGCAGCACGCACATAGGAGTTTGGCAAGAACTAAAGAGCCACAGAAGAGCGTGGTCTAGCAAAATGAAACAGGAAAAAGCATTTGCTGCATGTGCCCTTGTTGTCGCCTAACAACAGGTAGCAGCATAAACCAGATGCGGGTGAAGATCTTGCAGGCGACTTCTAACGTCAAATGAGCAAACGGGCTTACCACAGCTGCGGTCCTCTGGCAGTCTGAAACCTTTGCGCACAAGCCGGACGCTAAGCGCCTTCCTTTGCCTTTTGGCAGTGCTCGTGCATTGCCAGCACTAGGCGGGAATGGTCACTATCCCACAGACACGTTTCGTTGTGCCCGTTGCTAAGCGCTCTGGAGCACTGTTTATGACGTAAGCGGAACACCTCTTGCCGTTCCATTCTCAGAGCTCCTGAGTTAATCAAACTGAGACTCTTGGTGCGAATGCCAGAGAAAAACATTTCCAATGTGTCTGGCAGGGAGAAACTGAACCTGGAGAACACCTTTGTCAGGAGCTTGCACCTGCACCTTAGACACACACAGATTTGCATCACATCTAAATGGCCAAGCTCTTTCTTAGACAAGTTGAAAGCTGCTGTCAGAAGGCTGTGCTCCTTGTCAGACGGAAGCAGCAGCACGCACATAGGAGTTTGGCAAGAACTAAAGAGCCACAGAAGAGCGTGGTCTAGCAAAATGAGGCAGGAAAGAGCATATCGCTACATGTGCCCTTGTTGTCGCCTAACAACAGGTAGCAGCATAAACCAGATGCGGGTGAAGATCTTGCAGGCGACTTCTAACGTCAAATGAGCAAACGGGCTTACCACAGCTGCGGTCCTCTGGCAGTCTGAAAGCTTTGCGCACAAGCCGGATGCTAAGCACCTTCCTTTGCCTTTTGGCAGTGCTCGTGCATTGCCAGCACTAGGCGGGAATGGTCACTTACCCAGAGACACGTTTCGTTGTGCCCGTTGCTAAGCGCTCTGGAGCACTGTTTATGACGTAAGCGGAACACCTCTTGCCGTTCCATTCTCAGAGCTCCTGAGTTAAGTAATCTGCTACTCTTGGTGCGAATGCCAGAGAAAGGCATTTCCAATGTGTCTGGCAGGGAGAAACTGAACCTGGAGAACACCTTTGTCAGGAGCTTGCACCTGCACCTTACACACACAGAGATTTGCATCACATCTAAATGGCCAAACTCTTTCTTAGAAAAGTTGAAAGCTGCTGTTAGAAGGCTGTGCTCCTTGTCAGATGGAAGCAGCAGCACGCACATAGGAGTTTGGCAAGAACTAAAGAGCCACAGAAGAGCGTGGTCTAGCAAAGTGAAACAGGAAAAAGCATTTGCTGCATGTGCCCTTGTTGTCGCCTAACAACAGGTAGCAGCATAAACCAGATGCGGGTGAAGATCTTGCAGGCGACTTCTAACGTCAAATGAGCAAACGGGCTTACCACAGCTGCGGTCCTCTGGCAGTCTGAAAGCTTTGCGCACAAGCCGGACGCTAAGCGCCTTCCTTTGCCTTTTGGCAGTGCTCGTGCATTGCCAGCAGTAGGCGGGAATGGTCACTTACCCAGAGACACGTTTCGTTGTGCCCGTTGCTAAGCGCTCTGGAGCACTGTTTATGACGTAAGCGGAACACCTCTTGCCGTTCCATTCTCAGAGCTCCTGAGTTAATCAAACTGAGACTCTTGGTGCGAATGCCAGAGAAAAATATTTCCAATGTGTCTGGCAGGGAGAAACTGAACCTGGAGAACACCTTTGTCAGGAGCTTGCACCTGCACCTTAGACACACACAGATTTGCATCACATCTAAATGGCCAAGCTCTTTCTTAGACAAGTTGAAAGCTGCTGTCAGAAGGCTGTGCTCCTTGTCAGATGGAAGCAGCAGCACGCACATAGGAGTTTGGAAAGCACTAAAGAGCCACAGAAGAGCGTGGCCTAGGAAAATGAGGCAGGAAAAACGCTACATGTGCCCTTGTTGTCGCCTAACAACAGGTAGCAGCATAAACCAGATGCGGGTGAAGATCTTGCAGGCGACATCTAACGTCAAATGAGCAAACGGGCTTACCACAGCTGCGGTCCTCTGGCAGTCTGAAAGCTTTGCGCACAAGCCGGATGCTAAGCGCCTTCCTTTGCCTTTTGGCAGTGCTCGTGCATTGCCAGCACTAGGCGGGAATGGTCACTTACCCAGAGACACGTTTCGTTGTGCCCGTTGCTAAGCGCTCTGGAGCACTGTTTATGACGTAAGCGGAACACCTCTTGCCGTTCCATTCTCAGAGCTCCTGAGTTAAGTAATCTGCGACTCTTGGTGCGAATGATAGAGGAAAACATTTCCAATGTGTCTGGCAGGGAGAAACTGAACCTGGAGAACACCTTTGTCAGGAGCTTGCACCTGCACCTTAGACACACACAGATTTGCATCACATCTAAATGGCCAAGCTCTTTCTTAGACAAGTTGAAAGCTGCTGTCAGAAGGCTGTGCTCCTTGTCAGATGGAAGCAGCAGCACGCACATAAAAGTTTGGAAAGCACTAAAGAGCCACAGAAGAGCATGGCCCAGGGAAATGAGGCAAGAAAAACGCTACATGTGCCCTTGTTGTCGCCTAACAACAGGTAGCAGCATAAACCAGATGCGGGTGAAGATCTTGCAGGCGACTTCTAACGTCAAATGAGCAAACCAGCTTACCACAGCTGCGGTCCTCTGGCAGTCTGAAAGCTTTGCGCACAAGCCGGATGCTAAGCACCTTCCTTTGCCTTTTGGCAGTGCTCGTGCATTGCCAGCACTAGGCGGGAATGGTCACTATCCCAGAGACACGTTTCGTTGTGCCCGTTGCTAAGCGCTCTGGAGCACTGTTTATGACGTAAGCGGAACACCTCTTGCCGTTCCATTCTCAGAGCTCCTGAGTTAATCAAACTGAGGTCTTGGCGCGAATGCCAGAGGAAAACATTTCCAATGTGTCTGGCAGGGAGAAACTGAACCTAGAGAACACCTTTGTCAGGAGCTTGCACCTGCACCTTAGACACACACAGATTTGCATCACATCTAAATGGCCAAGCTCTTTCTTAGACAAGTTGAAAGCTGCTGTCAGAAGGCTGTGCTCCTTGTCAGATGGAAGCAGCAGCACGCACATAGGAGTTTGGCAAGAACTAAAGAGCCACAGAAGAGCGTGGCCTAGGAAAATGAGGCAGGAAAAAGCATATCGCTACATGTGTCCTTGTTGTCACCTAACAACAGGTAGCAGCATAAACCAGATGCGGGTGAAGTTCTTGCAGGCGACATCTAACGTCAAATGAGCAAACGGGCTTACCACAGCTGCGGTCCTCTGGCAGTCTGAAAGCTTTGCACACAAGCCGGATGCTAAGCGCCTTCCTTTGCCTTTTGGCAGTGCTCGTGCATTGCCAGCACTAGGCGGGAATGGTCACTATCCCACAGAAACGTTTCGTTGTGCCCGTTGCTAAGCGCTCTGGATCACTGTTTATGACGTAAGCGGAACACCTCTTGCCGTTCCATTCTCAGAGCTCCTGAGTTAATCAAACTGAGACTCTTGGTGCGAATGCCAGAGAAAAACATTTCCAATGTGTCTGGCAGGGAGAAACTGAACCTGGAGAACACCTTTGTCAGGAGCTTGCACCTCCACCTTACACACACAGATTTGCATCACATCTAAATGGCCAAACTCTTTCTTAGAAAAGTTGAAAGCTGCTGTTAGAAGGCTGTGCTCCTTGTCAGATGGAAGCAGCAGCACGCACATAGGAGTTTGGCAAGAACTAAAGAGCCACAGAAGAGCGTGGTCTAGCAAAATGAAACAGGAAAAAGCATTTGCTGCATGTGCCCTTGTTGTCGCCTAACAACAGGTAGCAGCATAAACCAGATGCGGGTGAAGATCTTGCAGGCGACTTCTAACGTCAAATGAGCAAACGGGCTTACCACAGCTGCGGTCCTCTGGCAGTCTGAAAGCTTTGCGCACAAGCCGGATGCTAAGCGCCTTCCTTTGCCTTTTGGCAGTGCTCGTGCATTGCCAGCACTAGGCGGGAATGGTCACTATCCCACAGACACGTTTCGTTGTGCCCGTTGCTAAGCGCTCTGGAGCACTGTTTATGACGTAAGCGGAACACCTCTTGCCGTTCCATTCTCAGAGCTCCTGAGTTAATCAAAGTGAGACTCTTGGTGCGAATGCCACAGAAAAACATTTCCAATGTGTCTGGCAAGGAGAAACTGAATCTGGAGAACACCTTTGTCAGGAGCTTGCACCTGCACCTTAGACACACACAGATTTGCATCACATCTAAATGGCCAAGCTCTTTCTTAGACAAGTTGAAAGCTGCTGTCAGAAGGCTGTGCTCCTTGTCAGATGGAAGCAGCAGCACGCACATAGGAGTTTGGAAAGCACTAAAGAGCCACAGAAGAGCATTGTCTCGCAAAATGAGGCAGGAAAAACGCTACATGTGCCCTTGTTGTCGACTAACAACAGGTAGCAGCATAAACCAGATGCGGGTGAAGATCTTGCAGGTGACATCTAACGTCAAATGAGCAAACGGGTTTACCACAGCTGCGGTCCTCTGGCAGTCTGAAAGCTTTGCGCACAAGCCGGACGCTAAGCGCCTTCCTTTGCCTTTTGGCAGTGCTCGTGCATTGCCAGCACTAGGCGGGAATGGTCACTATCCCGCAGACACGTTTCGTTGTGCCCGTTGCTAAGCGCTCTGGATCACTGTTTATGACGTAAGCGGAACACCTCTTGCCGTTCCATTCTCAGAGCTCCTGAGTTAATCAAACTGAGACTCTTGGTGCGAATTCCAGAGTAAGACATTTCCAATGTGTCTGGCAGGGAGAAACTGAACCTGGAGAACACCTTTGTCAGGAGCTTGCACCTCCACCTTACACACACAGAGATTTGCATCACATCTAAATGGCCAAACTATTTCTTAGAAAAGTTGTAAGCTGCTGTTAGAAGGCTGTGCTCCTTGTCAGATGGAAGCAGCAGCACGCACATAGGAGTTTGGCAAGAACTAAAGAGCCACAGAAGAGCGTGGTCTAGCAAAATGAAACAGGAAAAAGCATTTGCTGCATGTGCCCTTGTTGTCGCCTAACAACAGGTAGCAGCATAAACCAGATGCGGGTGAAGATCTTGCAGGCGACTTCTAACGTCAAATGAGCAAACGGGCTTACCACAGCTGCGGTCCTCTGGCAGTCTGAAACCTTTGCGCACAAGCCGGACGCTAAGCGCCTTCCTTTGCCTTTTGGCAGTGCTCGTGCATTGCCAGCACTAGGCGGGAATGGTCACTATCCCACAGACACGTTTCGTTGTGCCCGTTGCTAAGCGCTCTGGAGCACTGTTTATGACGTAAGCGGAACACCTCTTGCCGTTCCATTCTCAGAGCTCCTGAGTTAATCAAACTGAGACTCTTGGTGCGAATGCCAGAGAAAAACATTTCCAATGTGTCTGGCAGGGAGAAACTGAACCTGGAGAACACCTTTGTCAGGAGCTTGCACCTGCACCTTAGACACACACAGATTTGCATCACATCTAAATGGCCAAGCTCTTTCTTAGACAAGTTGAAAGCTGCTGTCAGAAGGCTGTGCTCCTTGTCAGACGGAAGCAGCAGCACGCACATAGGAGTTTGGCAAGAACTAAAGAGCCACAGAAGAGCGTGGTCTAGCAAAATGAGGCAGGAAAGAGCATATCGCTACATGTGCCCTTGTTGTCGCCTAACAACAGGTAGCAGCATAAACCAGATGCGGGTGAAGATCTTGCAGGCGACTTCTAACGTCAAATGAGCAAACGGGCTTACCACAGCTGCGGTCCTCTGGCAGTCTGAAAGCTTTGCGCACAAGCCGGATGCTAAGCACCTTCCTTTGCCTTTTGGCAGTGCTCGTGCATTGCCAGCACTAGGCGGGAATGGTCACTTACCCAGAGACACGTTTCGTTGTGCCCGTTGCTAAGCGCTCTGGAGCACTGTTTATGACGTAAGCGGAACACCTCTTGCCGTTCCATTCTCAGAGCTCCTGAGTTAAGTAATCTGCTACTCTTGGTGCGAATGCCAGAGAAAGGCATTTCCAATGTGTCTGGCAGGGAGAAACTGAACCTGGAGAACACCTTTGTCAGGAGCTTGCACCTGCACCTTACACACACAGAGATTTGCATCACATCTAAATGGCCAAACTCTTTCTTAGAAAAGTTGAAAGCTGCTGTTAGAAGGCTGTGCTCCTTGTCAGATGGAAGCAGCAGCACGCACATAGGAGTTTGGCAAGAACTAAAGAGCCACAGAAGAGCGTGGTCTAGCAAAGTGAAACAGGAAAAAGCATTTGCTGCATGTGCCCTTGTTGTCGCCTAACAACAGGTAGCAGCATAAACCAGATGCGGGTGAAGATCTTGCAGGCGACTTCTAACGTCAAATGAGCAAACGGGCTTACCACAGCTGCGGTCCTCTGGCAGTCTGAAAGCTTTGCGCACAAGCCGGACGCTAAGCGCCTTCCTTTGCCTTTTGGCAGTGCTCGTGCATTGCCAGCAGTAGGCGGGAATGGTCACTTACCCAGAGACACGTTTCGTTGTGCCCGTTGCTAAGCGCTCTGGAGCACTGTTTATGACGTAAGCGGAACACCTCTTGCCGTTCCATTCTCAGAGCTCCTGAGTTAATCAAACTGAGACTCTTGGTGCGAATGCCAGAGAAAAATATTTCCAATGTGTCTGGCAGGGAGAAACTGAACCTGGAGAACACCTTTGTCAGGAGCTTGCACCTGCACCTTAGACACACACAGATTTGCATCACATCTAAATGGCCAAGCTCTTTCTTAGACAAGTTGAAAGCTGCTGTCAGAAGGCTGTGCTCCTTGTCAGATGGAAGCAGCAGCACGCACATAGGAGTTTGGAAAGCACTAAAGAGCCACAGAAGAGCGTGGCCTAGGAAAATGAGGCAGGAAAAACGCTACATGTGCCCTTGTTGTCGCCTAACAACAGGTAGCAGCATAAACCAGATGCGGGTGAAGATCTTGCAGGCGACATCTAACGTCAAATGAGCAAACGGGCTTACCACAGCTGCGGTCCTCTGGCAGTCTGAAAGCTTTGCGCACAAGCCGGATGCTAAGCGCCTTCCTTTGCCTTTTGGCAGTGCTCGTGCATTGCCAGCACTAGGCGGGAATGGTCACTATCCCACAGACACGTTTCGTTGTGCCCGTTGCTAAGCGCTCTGGAGCACTGTTTATGACGTAAGCGGAACACCTCTTGCCGTTCCATTCTCAGAGCTCCTGAGTTAAGTAATCTGCGACTCTTGGTGCGAATGATAGAGGAAAACATTTCCAATGTGTCTGGCAGGGAGAAACTGAACCTGGAGAACACCTTTGTCAGGAGCTTGCACCTGCACCTTAGACACACACAGATTTGCATCACATCTAAATGGCCAAGCTCTTTCTTAGACAAGTTGAAAGCTGCTGTCAGAAGGCTGTGCTCCTTGTCAGATGGAAGCAGCAGCACGCACATAAAAGTTTGGAAAGCACTAAAGAGCCACAGAAGAGCATGGCCCAGGGAAATGAGGCAGGAAAAACGCTACATGTGCCCTTGTTGTCGCCTAACAACAGGTAGCAGCATAAACCAGATGCGGGTGAAGATCTTGCAGGCGACTTCTAACGTCAAATGAGCAAACCAGCTTACCACAGCTGCGGTCCTCTGGCAGTCTGAAAGCTTTGCGCACAAGCCGGATGCTAAGCACCTTCCTTTGCCTTTTGGCAGTGCTCGTGCATTGCCAGCACTAGGCGGGAATGGTCACTATCCCAGAGACACGTTTCGTTGTGCCCGTTGCTAAGCGCTCTGGAGCACTGTTTATGACGTAAGCGGAACACCTCTTGCCGTTCCATTCTCAGAGCTCCTGAGTTAATCAAACTGAGACTCTTGGCGCGAATGCCAGAGGAAAACATTTCCAATGTGTCTGGCAGGGAGAAACTGAACCTAGAGAACACCTTTGTCAGGAGCTTGCACCTGCACCTTAGACACACACAGATTTGCATCACATCTAAATGGCCAAGCTCTTTCTTAGACAAGTTGAAAGCTGCTGTCAGAAGGCTGTGCTCCTTGTCAGATGGAAGCAGCAGCACGCACATAGGAGTTTGGCAAGAACTAAAGAGCCACAGAAGAGCGTGGCCTAGGAAAATGAGGCAGGAAAAAGCATATCGCTACATGTGTCCTTGTTGTCACCTAACAACAGGTAGCAGCATAAACCAGATGCGGGTGAAGTTCTTGCAGGCGACATCTAACGTCAAATGAGCAAACGGGCTTACCACAGCTGCGGTCCTCTGGCAGTCTGAAAGCTTTGCACACAAGCCGGATGCTAAGCGCCTTCCTTTGCCTTTTGGCAGTGCTCGTGCATTGCCAGCACTAGGCGGGAATGGTCACTATCCCACAGAAACGTTTCGTTGTGCCCGTTGCTAAGCGCTCTGGATCACTGTTTATGACGTAAGCGGAACACCTCTTGCCGTTCCATTCTCAGAGCTCCTGAGTTAATCAAACTGAGACTCTTGGTGCGAATGCCAGAGGAAAACATTTCCAATGTGTCTGGCAGGGAGAAACTGAACCTGGAGAACACCTTTGTCAGGAGCTTGCACCTCCACCTTACACACACAGAGATTTGCATCACATCTAAATGGCCAAGCTCTTTCTTAGAAAAGTTGAAAGCTGCTGTTAGAAGGCTGTGCTCCTTGTCAGATGGAAGCAGCAGCACGCACATAGGAGTTTGGCAAGAACTAAAGAGCCACAGAAGAGCGTGGTCTAGCAAAATGAAACAGGAAAAAGCATTTGCTGCATGTGCCCTTGTTGTCGCCTAACAACAGGTAGCAGCATAAACCAGATGCGGGTGAAGATCTTGCAGGCGACTTCTAACGTCAAATGAGCAAACGGGCTTACCACAGCTGCGGTCCTCTGGCAGTCTGAAAGCTTTGCGCACAAGCCGGACGCTAAGCGCCTTCCTTTGCCTTTTGGCAGTGCTCGTGCATTGCCAGCAGTAGGCGGGAATGGTCACTTACCCAGAGACACGTTTCGTTGTGCCCGTTGCTAAGCGCTCTGGAGCACTGTTTATGACGTAAGCGGAACACCTCTTGCCGTTCCATTCTCAGAGCTCCTGAGTTAATCAAACTGAGACTCTTGGTGCGAATGCCAGAGAAAAACATTTCCAATGTGTCTGGCAGGGAGAAACTGAACCTGGAGAACACCTTTGTCAGGAGCTTGCACCTGCACCTTAGACACACACAGATTTGCATCACATCTAAATGGCCAAGCTCTTTCTTAGACAAGTTGAAAGCTGCTGTCAGAAGGCTGTGCTCCTTGTCAGATGGAAGCAGCAGCACGCACATAGGAGTTTGGAAAGCACTAAAGAGCCACAGAAGAGCGTGGCCTAGGAAAATGAGGCAGGAAAAACGCTACATGTGCCCTTGTTGTCGCCTAACAACAGGTAGCAGCATAAACCAGATGCGGGTGAAGATCTTGCAGGCGACATCTAACGTCAAATGAGCAAACGGGCTTACCACAGCTGCGGTCCTCTGGCAGTCTGAAAGCTTTGCGCACAAGCCGGATGCTAAGCACCTTCCTTTGCCTTTTGGCAGTGCTCGTGCATTGCCAGCACTAGGCGGGAATGGTCACTTACCCAGAGACACGTTTCGTTGTGCCCGTTGCTAAGCGCTCTGGAGCACTGTTTATGACGTAAGCGGAACACCTCTTGCCGTTCCATTCTCAGAGCTCCTGAGTTAAGTAATCTGCGACTCTTGGTGCGAATGATAGAGGAAAACATTTCCAATGTGTCTGGCAAGGAGAAACTGAACCTGGAGAACACCTTTGTCAAGAGCTTGCACCTGCACCTTAGACACACACAGATTTGCATCACATCTAAATGGCCAAGCTCTTTCTTAGACAAGTTGAAAGCTGCTGTCAGAAGGCTGTGCTCCTTGTCAGATGGAAGCAGCAGCACGCACATAGGAGTTTGGAAAGAACTAAAGAGCCACAGAAGAGCGTGGCCTAGGAAAATGAGGCAGGAAAAACGCTACATGTGCCCTTGTTGTCGCCTAACAACAGGTAGCAGCATAAACCAGATGCGGGTGAAGATCTTGCAGGCGACATCTAACGTCAAATGAGCAAACGGGCTTACCACAGCTGCGGTCCTCTGGCAGTCTGAAAGCTTTGCGCACAAGCCAGATGCTAAGCGCCTTCCTTTGCCTTTTGGCAGTGCTCGTGCATTGCCAGCACTAGGCGGGAATGGTCACTATCCCACAGACACGTTTCGTTGTGCCCGTTGCTAAGCGCTCTGGAGCACTGTTTATGACGTAAGCGGAACACCTCTTGCCGTTCCATTCTCAGAGCTCCTGAGTTAAGTAATCTGCGACTCTTGGTGCGAATGATAGAGGAAAACATTTCCAATGTGTCTGGCAGGGAGAAACTGAACCTGGAGAACACCTTTGTCAGGAGCTTGCACCTGCACCTTAGACACACACAGATTTGCATCACATCTAAATGGCCAAGCTCTTTCTTAGACAAGTTGAAAGCTGCTGTCAGAAGGCTGTGCTCCTTGTCAGATGCAAGCAGCAGCACGCACATAAAAGTTTGGAAAGCACTAAAGAGCCACAGAAGAGCATGGCCCAGGGAAATGAGGCAGGAAAAACGCTACATGTGCCCTTGTTGTCGCCTAACAACAGGTAGCAGCATAAACCAGATGCGGGTGAAGATCTTGCAGGCGACTTCTAACGTCAAATGAGCAAACGGGCTTACCACAGCTGCGGTCCTCTGGCAGTCTGAAAGCTTTGCGCACAAGCCGGATGCTAAGCGCCTTCCTTTGCCTTTTGGCAGTGCTCGTGCATTGCCAGCACTAGGCGGGAATGGTCACTATCCCAGAGACACGTTTCGTTGTGCCCGTTGCTAAGCGCTCTGGAGCACAGTTTATGACGTAAGCGGAACACCTCTTGCCGTTCCATTCTCAGAGCTCCTGAGTTAATCAAACTGAGACTCTTGGCTCGAATGCCAGAGGAAAACATTTCCAATGTGTCTGGCAGGGAGAAACTGAACCTAGAGAACACCTTTGTCAGGAGCTTGCACCTGCACCTTAGACACACACAGATTTGCATCACATCTAAATGGCCAAGCTCTTTCTTAGACAAGTTGAAAGCTGCTGTCAGAAGGCTGTGCTCCTTGTCAGATGGAAGCAGCAGCACACACATAGGAGTTTGGCAAGAACTAAAGAGCCACAGAAGAGCGTGGCCTAGGAAAATGAGGCAGGAAAAAGCATATCGCTACATGTGTCCTTGTTGTCACCTAACAACAGGTAGCAGCATAAACCAGATGCGGGTGAAGTTCTTGCAGGCGACATCTAACGTCAAATGAGCAAACGGGCTTACCACAGCTGCGGTCCTCTGGCAGTCTGAAAGCTTTGCACACAAGGCGGATGCTAAGCGCCTTCCTTTGCCTTTTGGCAGTGCTCGTGCATTGCCAGCACTAGGCGGGAATGGTCACTATCCCACAGAAACGTTTCGTTGTGCCCGTTGCTAAGCGCTCTGGAGCACTGTTTATGACGTAAGCGGAACACCTCTTGCCGTTCCATTCTCAGAGCTCCTGAGTTAATCAAACTGAGACTCTTGGTGCGAATGCCAGAGAAAAACATTTCCAATGTGTCTGGCAGGGAGAAACTGAACCTGGAGAACACCTTTGTCAGGAGCTTGCACCTCCACCTTACACACACAGAGATTTGCATCACATCTAAATGGCCAAGCTCTTTCTTAGAAAAGTTGAAAGCTGCTGTTAGAAGGCTGTGCTCCTTGTCAGATGGAAGCAGCAGCACGCACATAGGAGTTTGGCAAGAACTAAAGAGCCACAGAAGAGCGTGGTCTAGCAAAATGAAACAGGAAAAAGCATTTGCTGCATGTGCCCTTGTTGTCGCCTAACAACAGGTAGCAGCATAAACCAGATGCGGGTGAAGATCTTGCAGGCGACTTCTAACGTCAAATGAGCAAACGGGCTTACCACAGCTGCGGTCCTCTGGCAGTCTGAAAGCTTTGCGCACAAGCCGGACGCTAAGCGCCTTCCTTTGCCTTTTGGCAGTGCTCGTGCATTGCCAGCACTAGGCGGGAATGGTCACTATCCCACAGACACGTTTCGTTGTGCCCGTTGCTAAGCGCTCTGGAGCACTGTTTATGACGTAAGCGGAACACCTCTTGCCGTTCCATTCTCAGAGCTCCTGAGTTAATCAAACTGAGACTCTTGGTGCGAATGCCAGAGAAAAACATTTCCAATGTGTCTGGCAGGGAGAAACTGAACCTGGAGAACACCTTTGTCAGGAGCTTGCACCTGCACCTTAGACACACACAGATTTGCATCACATCTAAATGGCCAAGCTCTTTCTTAGACAAGTTGAAAGCTGCTGTCAGAAGGCTGTGCTCCTTGTCAGATGGAAGCAGCAGCACGCACATAGGAGTTTGGAAAGCACTAAAGAGCCACAGAAGAGCGTGGCCTAGGAAAATGAGGCAGGAAAAACGCTACATGTGCCCTTGTTGTCGCCTAACAACAGGTAGCAGCATAAACCAGATGCGGGTGAAGATCTTGCAGGCGACATCTAACGTCAAATGAGCAAACGGGCTTACCACAGCTGCGGTCCTCTGGCAGTCTGAAAGCTTTGCGCACAAGCCGGATGCTAAGCACCTTCCTTTGCCTTTTGGCAGTGCTCGTGCATTGCCAGCACTAGGCGGGAATGGTCACTATCCCACAGACACGTTTCGTTGTGCCCGTTGCTAAGCGCTCTGGAGCACTGTTTATGACGTAAGCGGAACACCTCTTGCCGTTCCATTCTCAGAGCTCCTGAGTTAAGTAATCTGCGACTCTTGCTGCGAATGCCAGAGAAAGGCATTTCCAATGTGTCTGGCAGGGAGAAACTGAACCTGGAGAACACCTTTGTCAGGAGCTTGCACCTGCACCTTAGACACACACAGATTTGCATCACATCTAAATGGCCAAGCTCTTTCTTAGACAAGTTGAAAGCTGCTGTCAGAAGGCTATGCTCCTTGTCAGATGGAAGCAGCAGCACGCACATAGGAGTTTGGCAAGAACTAAAGAGCCACAGAAGAGCGTGATCTAGCAAAATGAGGCAGGAAAAACGCTACATGTGCCCTTGTTGTCGCCTAACAACAGGTAGCAGCATAAACCAGATGCGGGTGAAGATCTTGCAGGCGACATCTGACATCAAATGAGCAAACGGGCTTACCACAGCTGCGGTCCTCTGGCAGTCTGAAAGCTTTGCGCACAAGGCGGATGCTAAGCGCCTTCCTTTGCCTTTTGGCAGTGCTCGTGCATTGCCAGCACTAGGCGGGAATGGTCACTTACCCAGAGACACGTTTCGTTGTGCCCGTTGCTAAGCGCTCTGGAGCACTGTTTATGACATAAGCGGAACGCCTCTTGCCGTTCCATTCTCAGAGCTCCTGAGTTAATCAAACTGAGACTCTTGGTGCGAATGCCAGAGGAAAACATTTCCAATGTGTCTGGCAGGGAGAAACTGAACCTAGAGAACACCTTTGTCAGGAGCTTGCACCTGCACCTTAGACACACACAGATTTGCATCACATCTAAATGGCCAAGCTCTTTCTTAGACAAGTTGAAAGCTGCTGTCAGAAGGCTGTGCTCCTTGTCAGATGGAAGCAGCAGCACGCACATAGGAGTTTGGAAAGAACTAAAGAGCCACAGAAGAGCGTGGCCTAGGAAAATGAGGCAGGAAAAAGCATATCGCTACATGTGTCCTTGTTGTCACCTAAAAACAGGTAGCAGCATAAACCAGATGCGGGTGAAGTTCTCGCAGGTGACATCTAACGTCAAATGAGCAAACGGGCTTACCACAGCTGCGGTCCTCTGGCAGTCTGAAAGCTTTGCACACAAGGCGGATGCTAAGCGCCTTCCTTTGCCTTTTGGCAGTGCTCGTGCATTGCCAGCACTAGGCGGGAATGGTCACTATCCCAGAGACACGTTTCGTTGTGCCCGTTGCTAAGCGCTCTGGATCACTGTTTATGACGTAAGCGGAACACCTCTTGCCGTTCCATTCTCAGAGCTCCTGAGTTAATCAAACTGAGACTCTTGGTGCGAATGCCAGAGGAAAACATTTCCAATGTGTCGGGCAGGGAGAAACTGAACCTGGAGAACACCTTTGTCAGGAGCTTGCACCTCCACCTTACACACACAGAGATTTGCATCACATCTAAATGGCCAAGCTCTTTCTTAGAAAAGTTGAAAGCTGCTGTTAGAAGGCTGTGATCTTTGTCAGATGGAAGCAACAGCACGCACATAGAAGTTTGGCAAGAACTAAAGAGCCACAGAAGAGCGTGGTCTAGAAAAATGAAACAGGAAAAAGCATTTGCTGCATGTGCCCTTGTTGTCGCCTAACAACAGGTAGCAGCATAAACCAGATGCGGGTGAAGATCTTGCAGGCGATTTCTAACGTCAAATGAGCAAACGGGCTTACCACAGCTGCGGTCCTCTGGCAGTCTGAAAGCTTTGCGCACAAGCCGGATGCTAAGCGCCTTCCTTTGCCTTTTGGCAGTGCTCGTGCATTGCCAGCACTAGGCGGGAATGGTCACTATCCCACAGACACGTTTCGTTGTGCCCGTTGCTAAGCGCTCTGGAGCACTGTTTATGACGTAAGCGGAACACCTCTTGCCGTTCCATTCTCAGAGCTCCTGAGTTAAGTAATCTGCTACTCTTGGTGCGAATGCCAGAGAAAAACATTTCCAATGTGTCTGGCAGGGAGAAACTGAATCTGGAGAACACCTTTGTCAGGAGCTTGCACCTGCACCTTAGACACACACAGATTTGCATCACATCTAAATGGCCAAGCTCTTTCTTAGACAAGTTGAAAGCTGCTGTCAGAAGGCTATGCTCCTTGTCAGATGGAAGCAGCAGCACGCACATAGGAGTTTGGCAAGAACTAAAGAGCCACAGAAGAGCATGGCCCAGGGAAATGAGGCAGGAAAAACGCTACATGTGCCCTTGTTGTCGCCTAACAACAGGTAGCAGCATAAACCAGATGCGGGTGAAGATCTTGCAGGCGACATCTAACGTCAAATGAGCAAACGGGCTTACCACAGCTGCGGTCCTCTGGCAGTCTGAAAGCTTTGCGCACAAGCCGGATGCTAAGCACCTTCCTTTGCCTTTTGGCAGTGCTCGTGCATTGCCAGCACTAGGCGGGAATGGTCACTATCCCACAGACACGTTTCGTTGTGCCCGTTGCTAAGCGCTCTGGAGCACTGTTTATGACATAAGCGGAACGCCTCTTGCCGTTCCATTCTCAGAGCTCCTGAGTTAATCAAACTGAGACTCTTGGTGCGAATGCCAGAGGAAAACATTTCCAATGTGTCTGGCAGGGAGAAACTGAACCTAGAGAACACCTTTATCAGGAGCTTGCACCTGCACCTTAGACACACACAGATTTGCATCACATCTAAATGGCCAAGCTCTTTCTTAGACAAGTTGAAAGCTGCTGTCAGAAGGCTGTGCTCCTTGTCAGATGGAAGCAGCAGCACGCACATAGGAGTTTGGAAAGAACTAAAGAGCCACAGAAGAGCATGGTCTAGGAAAATGAGGCAGGAAAAACGCTACATGTGCCCTTGTTGTCGCCTAACAACAGGTAGCAGCATAAACCAGATGCGAGTGAAGATCTTGCAGGCGACATCTGACATCAAATGAGCAAACGGGCTTACCACAGCTGCGGTCCTCTGGCAGTCTGAAAGCTTTGCGCACAAGCCGGACGCTAAGCGCCTTCCTTTGCCTTTTGGCAGTGCTCGTGCATTGCCAGCACTAGGCGGGAATGGTCACTTACCCAGAGACACGTTTCGTTGTGCCCGTTGCTAAGCGCTCTGGAGCACTGTTTATGACGTAAGCGGAACACCTCTTGCCGTTCCATTCTCAGAGCTCCTGAGTTAATCAAACTGAGACTCTTGGTGCGAATGCCAGAGGAAAACATTTCCAATGTGTCTGGCAGGGAGAAACTGAACCTGGAGAACACCTTTGTCAGGAGCTTGCACCTGCACCTTAGACACACACAGATTTGCATCACATCTAAATGGCCAAGCTCTTTCTTAGACAAGTTGAAAGCTGCTGTCAGAAGGCTGTGCTCCTTGTCAGATGGAAGCAGCAGCACGCACATAGGAGTTTGGAAAGCACTAAAGAGCCACAGAAGAGCGTGGCCTAGGAAAATGAGGCAGGAAAAACGCTACATGTGCCCTTGTTGTCGCCTAACAACAGGTAGCAGCATAAACCAGATGCGGGTGAAGATCTTGCAGGCGACATCTAACGTCAAATGAGCAAACGGGCTTACCACAGCTGCGGTCCTCTGGCAGTCTGAAAGCTTTGCGCACAAGCCAGATGCTAAGCGCCTTCCTTTGCCTTTTGGCAGTGCTCGTGCATTGCCAGCACTAGGCGGGAATGGTCACTTACCCAGAGACACGTTTCGTTGTGCCCGTTGCTAAGCGCTCTGGAGCACTGTTTATGACGTAAGCGGAACACCTCTTGCCGTTCCATTCTCAGAGCTCCTGAGTTAAGTAATCTGCGACTCTTGGTGCGAATGATAGAGGAAAACATTTCCAATGTGTCTGGCAGGGAGAAACTGAACCTGGAGAACACCTTTGTCAGGAGCTTGCACCTGCACCTTAGACACACACAGATTTGCATCACATCTAAATGGCCAAGCTCTTTCTTAGACAAGTTGAAAGCTGCTGTCAGAAGGCTGTGCTCCTTGTCAGATGCAAGCAGCAGCACGCACATAAAAGTTTGGAAAGCACTAAAGAGCCACAGAAGAGCATGGCCCAGGGAAATGAGGCAGGAAAAACGCTACATGTGCCCTTGTTGTCGCCTAACAACAGGTAGCAGCATAAACCAGATGCGGGTGAAGATCTTGCAGGCGACTTCTAACGTCAAATGAGCAAACCAGCTTACCACAGCTGCGGTCCTCTGGCAGTCTGAAAGCTTTGCGCACAAGCCGGATGCTAAGCGCCTTCCTTTGCCTTTTGGCAGTGCTCGTGCATTGCCAGCACTAGGCGGGAATGGTCACTATCCCAGAGACACGTTTCGTTGTGCCCGTTGCTAAGCGCTCTGGAGCACTGTTTATGACGTAAGCGGAACACCTCTTGCCGTTCCATTCTCAGAGCTCCTGAGTTAATCAAAGTGAGACTCTTGGTGCGAATGCCAGAGGAAAACATTTCCAATGTGTCTGGCAGGGAGAAACTGAACCTAGAGAACACCTTTGTCAGGAGCTTGCACCTGCACCTTAGACACACACAGATTTGCATCACATCTAAATGGCCAAGCTCTTTCTTAGACAAGTTGAAAGCTGCTGTCAGAAGGCTGTGCTCCTTGTCAGATGGAAGCAGCAGCACGCACATAGGAGTTTGGCAAGAACTAAAGAGCCACAGAAGAGCGTGGCCTAGGAAAATGAGGCAGGAAAAAGCATATCGCTACATGTGTCCTTGTTGTCACCTAACAACAGGTAGCAGCATAAACCAGATGCGGGTGAAGTTCTTGCAGGCGACATCTAACGTCAAATGAGCAAACGGGCTTACCACAGCTGCGGTCCTCTGGCAGTCTGAAAGCTTTGCACACAAGGCGGATGCTAAGCGCCTTCCTTTGCCTTTTGGCAGTGCTCGTGCATTGCCAGCACTAGGCGGGAATGGTCACTATCCCACAGAAACGTTTCGTTGTGCCCGTTGCTAAGCGCTCTGGAGCACTGTTTATGACGTAAGCGGAACACCTCTTGCCGTTCCATTCTCAGAGCTCCTGAGTTAATCAAACTGAGACTCTTGGTGCGAATGCCAGAGGAAAACATTTCCAATGTGTCTGGCAGGGAGAAACTGAACCTGGAGAACACCTTTGTCAGGAGCTTGCACCTCCACCTTACACACACAGAGATTTGCATCACATCTAAATGGCCAAGCTCTTTCTTAGAAAAGTTGAAAGCTGCTGTTAGAAGGCTGTGCTCCTTGTCAGATGGAAGCAGCAGCACGCACATAGGAGTTTGGCAAGAACTAAAGAGCCACAGAAGAGCGTGGTCTAGCAAAATGAAACAGGAAAAAGCATTTGCTGCATGTGCCCTTGTTGTCGCCTAACAACAGGTAGCAGCATAAACCAGATGCGGGTGAAGATCTTGCAGGCGACTTCTAACGTCAAATGAGCAAACGGGCTTACCACAGCTGCGGTCCTCTGGCAGTCTGAAAGCTTTGCGCACAAGCCGGACGCTAAGCGCCTTCCTTTGCCTTTTGGCAGTGCTCGTGCATTGCCAGCAGTAGGCGGGAATGGTCACTTACCCAGAGACACGTTTCGTTGTGCCCGTTGCTAAGCGCTCTGGAGCACTGTTTATGACGTAAGCGGAACACCTCTTGCCGTTCCATTCTCAGAGCTCCTGAGTTAATCAAACTGAGACTCTTGGTGCGAATGCCAGAGAAAAACATTTCCAATGTGTCTGGCAGGGAGAAACTGAACCTGGAGAACACCTTTGTCAGGAGCTTGCACCTGCACCTTAGACACACACAGATTTGCATCACATCTAAATGGCCAAGCTCTTTCTTAGACAAGTTGAAAGCTGCTGTCAGAAGGCTGTGCTCCTTGTCAGATGGAAGCAGCAGCACGCACATAGGAGTTTGGAAAGCACTAAAGAGCCACAGAAGAGCGTGGCCTAGGAAAATGAGGCAGGAAAAACGCTACATGTGCCCTTGTTGTCGCCTAACAACAGGTAGCAGCATAAACCAGATGCGGGTGAAGATCTTGCAGGCGACATCTAACGTCAAATGAGCAAACGGGCTTACCACAGCTGCGGTCCTCTGGCAGTCTGAAAGCTTTGCGCACAAGCCGGATGCTAAGCACCTTCCTTTGCCTTTTGGCAGTGCTCGTGCATTGCCAGCACTAGGCGGGAATGGTCACTTACCCAGAGACACGTTTCGTTGTGCCCGTTGCTAAGCGCTCTGGAGCACTGTTTATGACGTAAGCGGAACACCTCTTGCCGTTCCATTCTCAGAGCTCCTGAGTTAAGTAATCTGCGACTCTTGCTGCGAATGCCAGAGAAAGGCATTTCCAATGTGTCTGGCAGGGAGAAACTGAACCTGGAGAACACCTTTGTCAGGAGCTTGCACCTGCACCTTAGACACACACAGATTTGCATCACATCTAAATGGCCAAGCTCTTTCTTAGACAAGTTGAAAGCTGCTGTCAGAAGGCTATGCTCCTTGTCAGATGGAAGCAGCAGCACGCACATAGGAGTTTGGCAAGAACTAAAGAGCCACAGAAGAGCGTGATCTAGCAAAATGAGGCAGGAAAAACGCTACATGTGCCCTTGTTGTCGCCTAACAACAGGTAGCAGCATAAACCAGATGCGGGTGAAGATCTTGCAGGCGACATCTGACATCAAATGAGCAAACGGGCTTACCACAGCTGCGGTCCTCTGGCAGTCTGAAAGCTTTGCGCACAAGGCGGATGCTAAGCGCCTTCCTTTGCCTTTTGGCAGTGCTCGTGCATTGCCAGCACTAGGCGGGAATGGTCACTATCCCACAGACACGTTTCGTTGTGCCCGTTGCTAAGCGCTCTGGAGCACTGTTTATGACATAAGCGGAACGCCTCTTGCCGTTCCATTCTCAGAGCTCCTGAGTTAATCAAACTGAGACTCTTGGTGCGAATGCCAGAGGAAAACATTTCCAATGTGTCTGGCAGGGAGAAACTGAACCTAGAGAACACCTTTGTCAGGAGCTTGCACCTGCACCTTAGACACACACAGATTTGCATCACATCTAAATGGCCAAGCTCTTTCTTAGACAAGTTGAAAGCTGCTGTCAGAAGGCTGTGCTCCTTGTCAGATGGAAGCAGCAGCACGCACATAGGAGTTTGGAAAGAACTAAAGAGCCACAGAAGAGCGTGGCCTAGGAAAATGAGGCAGGAAAAAGCATATCGCTACATGTGTCCTTGTTGTCACCTAAAAACAGGTAGCAGCATAAACCAGATGCGGGTGAAGTTCTCGCAGGTGACATCTAACGTCAAATGAGCAAACGGGCTTACCACAGCTGCGGTCCTCTGGCAGTCTGAAAGCTTTGCGCACAAGCCGGATGCTAAGCGCCTTCCTTTGCCTTTTGGCAGTGCTCGTGCATTGCCAGCACTAGGCGGGAATGGTCACTTACCCAGAGACACGTTTCGTTGTGCCCGTTGCTAAGCGCTCTGGAGCACTGTTTATGACGTAAGCGGAACACCTCTTGCCGTTCCATTCTCAGAGCTCCTGAGTTAATCAAACTGAGACTCTTGGTGCGAATGCCAGAGAAAAACATTTCCAATGTGTCTGGCAGGGAGAAACTGAACCTGGAGAACACCTTTGTCAGGAGCTTGCACCTGCACCTTAGACACACACAGATTTGCATCACATCTAAATGGCCAAGCTCTTTCTTAGACAAGTTGAAAGCTGCTGTCAGAAGGCTATGCTCCTTGTCAGATGGAAGCAGCAGCACGCACATAGGAGTTTGGCAAGAACTAAAGAGCCACAGAAGAGCGTGGTCTAGCAAAATGAGGCAGGAAAAACGCTACATGTGCCCTTGTTGTCGCCTAACAACAGGTAGCAGCATAAACCAGATGCGGGTGAAGATCTTGCAGGCGACATCTAACGTCAAATGAGCAAACGGGCTTACCACAGCTGCGGTCCTCTGGCAGTCTGAAAGCTTTGCGCACAAGCCGGATGCTAAGCACCTTCCTTTGCCTTTTGGCAGTGCTCGTGCATTGCCAGCACTAGGCGGGAATGGTCACTATCCCACAGACACGTTTCGTTGTGCCCGTTGCTAAGCGCTCTGGAGCACTGTTTATGACATAAGCGGAACGCCTCTTGCCGTTCCATTCTCAGAGCTCCTGAGTTAATCAAACTGAGACTCTTGGTGCGAATGCCAGAGGAAAACATTTCCAATGTGTCTGGCAGGGAGAAACTGAACCTAGAGAACACCTTTATCAGGAGCTTGCACCTGCACCTTAGACACACACAGATTTGCATCACATCTAAATGGCCAAGCTCTTTCTTAGACAAGTTGAAAGCTGCTGTCAGAAGGCTGTGCTCCTTGTCAGATGGAAGCAGCAGCACGCACATAGGAGTTTGGAAAGAACTAAAGAGCCACAGAAGAGCATGGTCTAGGAAAATGAGGCAGGAAAAACGCTACATGTGCCCTTGTTGTCGCCTAACAACAGGTAGCAGCATAAACCAGATGCGAGTGAAGATCTTGCAGGCGACATCTGACATCAAATGAGCAAACGGGCTTACCACAGCTGCGGTCCTCTGGCAGTCTGAAAGCTTTGCGCACAAGCCGGACGCTAAGCGCCTTCCTTTGCCTTTTGGCAGTGCTCGTGCATTGCCAGCACTAGGCGGGAATGGTCACTTACCCAGAGACACGTTTCGTTGTGCCCGTTGCTAAGCGCTCTGGAGCACTGTTTATGACGTAAGCGGAACACCTCTTGCCGTTCCATTCTCAGAGCTCCTGAGTTAAGTAATCTGCGATTCTTGGTGCGAATAATAGAGGAAAACATTTCCAATGTGTCTGGCAAGGAGAAACTGAACCTGGAGAACACCTTTGTCAGGAGCTTGCACCTGCACCTTAGACACACACAGATTTGCATCACATCTAAATGGCCAAGCTCTTTCTTAGACAAGTTGAAAGCTGCTGTCAGAAGGCTATGCTCCTTGTCAGATGGAAGCAGCAGCACGCACATAGGAGTTTGGCAAGAACTAAAGAGCCACAGAAGAGCGTGGTCTAGCAAAATGAGGCAGGAAAAACGCTACATGTGCCCTTGTTGTCGCCTAACAACAGGTAGCAGCATAAACCAGATGCGGGTGAAGATCTTGCAGGCGACATCTAACGTCAAATGAGCAAACGGGCTTACCACAGCTGCGGTCCTCTGGCAGTCTGAAAGCTTTGCGCACAAGCCGGATGCTAAGCACCTTCCTTTGCCTTTTGGCAGTGCTCGTGCATTGCCAGCACTAGGCGGGAATGGTCACTATCCCACAGACACGTTTCGTTGTGCCCGTTGCTAAGCGCTCTGGAGCACTGTTTATGACATAAGCGGAACGCCTCTTGCCGTTCCATTCTCAGAGCTCCTGAGTTAATCAAACTGAGACTCTTGGTGCGAATGCCAGAGGAAAACATTTCCAATGTGTCTGGCAGGGAGAAACTGAACCTAGAGAACACCTTTATCAGGAGCTTGCACCTGCACCTTAGACACACACAGATTTGCATCACATCTAAATGGCCAAGCTCTTTCTTAGACAAGTTGAAAGCTGCTGTCAGAAGGCTGTGCTCCTTGTCAGATGGAAGCAGCAGCACGCACATAGGAGTTTGGAAAGAACTAAAGAGCCACAGAAGAGCATGGTCTAGGAAAATGAGGCAGGAAAAACGCTACATGTGCCCTTGTTGTCGCCTAACAACAGGTAGCAGCATAAACCAGATGCGAGTGAAGATCTTGCAGGCGACATCTGACATCAAATGAGCAAACGGGCTTACCACAGCTGCGGTCCTCTGGCAGTCTGAAAGCTTTGCGCACAAGCCGGACGCTAAGCGCCTTCCTTTGCCTTTTGGCAGTGCTCGTGCATTGCCAGCACTAGGCGGGAATGGTCACTTACCCAGAGACACGTTTCGTTGTGCCCGTTGCTAAGCGCTCTGGAGCACTGTTTATGACGTAAGCGGAACACCTCTTGCCGTTCCATTCTCAGAGCTCCTGAGTTAATCAAACTGAGACTCTTGGTGCGAATGCCAGAGGAAAACATTTCCAATGTGTCTGGCAGGGAGAAACTGAACCTGGAGAACACCTTTGTCAGGAGCTTGCACCTGCACCTTAGACACACACAGATTTGCATCACATCTAAATGGCCAAGCTCTTTCTTAGACAAGTTGAAAGCTGCTGTCAGAAGGCTGTGCTCCTTGTCAGATGGAAGCAGCAGCACGCACATAGGAGTTTGGAAAGCACTAAAGAGCCACAGAAGAGCGTGGCCTAGGAAAATGAGGCAGGAAAAACGCTACATGTGCCCTTGTTGTCGCCTAACAACAGGTAGCAGCATAAACCAGATGCGGGTGAAGATCTTGCAGGCGACATCTAACGTCAAATGAGCAAACGGGCTTACCACAGCTGCGGTCCTCTGGCAGTCTGAAAGCTTTGCGCACAAGCCAGATGCTAAGCGCCTTCCTTTGCCTTTTGGCAGTGCTCGTGCATTGCCAGCACTAGGCGGGAATGGTCACTTACCCAGAGACACGTTTCGTTGTGCCCGTTGCTAAGCGCTCTGGAGCACTGTTTATGACGTAAGCGGAACACCTCTTGCCGTTCCATTCTCAGAGCTCCTGAGTTAAGTAATCTGCGACTCTTGGTGCGAATGATAGAGGAAAACATTTCCAATGTGTCTGGCAGGGAGAAACTGAACCTGGAGAACACCTTTGTCAGGAGCTTGCACCTGCACCTTAGACACACACAGATTTGCATCACATCTAAATGGCCAAGCTCTTTCTTAGACAAGTTGAAAGCTGCTGTCAGAAGGCTGTGCTCCTTGTCAGATGCAAGCAGCAGCACGCACATAAAAGTTTGGAAAGCACTAAAGAGCCACAGAAGAGCATGGCCCAGGGAAATGAGGCAGGAAAAACGCTACATGTGCCCTTGTTGTCGCCTAACAACAGGTAGCAGCATAAACCAGATGCGGGTGAAGATCTTGCAGGCGACTTCTAACGTCAAATGAGCAAACCAGCTTACCACAGCTGCGGTCCTCTGGCAGTCTGAAAGCTTTGCGCACAAGCCGGATGCTAAGCGCCTTCCTTTGCCTTTTGGCAGTGCTCGTGCATTGCCAGCACTAGGCGGGAATGGTCACTATCCCAGAGACACGTTTCGTTGTGCCCGTTGCTAAGCGCTCTGGAGCACTGTTTATGACGTAAGCGGAACACCTCTTGCCGTTCCATTCTCAGAGCTCCTGAGTTAATCAAAGTGAGACTCTTGGTGCGAATGCCAGAGGAAAACATTTCCAATGTGTCTGGCAGGGAGAAACTGAACCTAGAGAACACCTTTGTCAGGAGCTTGCACCTGCACCTTAGACACACACAGATTTGCATCACATCTAAATGGCCAAGCTCTTTCTTAGACAAGTTGAAAGCTGCTGTCAGAAGGCTGTGCTCCTTGTCAGATGGAAGCAGCAGCACGCACATAGGAGTTTGGCAAGAACTAAAGAGCCACAGAAGAGCGTGGCCTAGGAAAATGAGGCAGGAAAAAGCATATCGCTACATGTGTCCTTGTTGTCACCTAACAACAGGTAGCAGCATAAACCAGATGCGGGTGAAGTTCTTGCAGGCGACATCTAACGTCAAATGAGCAAACGGGCTTACCACAGCTGCGGTCCTCTGGCAGTCTGAAAGCTTTGCACACAAGGCGGATGCTAAGCGCCTTCCTTTGCCTTTTGGCAGTGCTCGTGCATTGCCAGCACTAGGCGGGAATGGTCACTATCCCACAGAAACGTTTCGTTGTGCCCGTTGCTAAGCGCTCTGGAGCACTGTTTATGACGTAAGCGGAACACCTCTTGCCGTTCCATTCTCAGAGCTCCTGAGTTAATCAAACTGAGACTCTTGGTGCGAATGCCAGAGGAAAACATTTCCAATGTGTCTGGCAGGGAGAAACTGAACCTGGAGAACACCTTTGTCAGGAGCTTGCACCTCCACCTTACACACACAGAGATTTGCATCACATCTAAATGGCCAAGCTCTTTCTTAGAAAAGTTGAAAGCTGCTGTTAGAAGGCTGTGCTCCTTGTCAGATGGAAGCAGCAGCACGCACATAGGAGTTTGGCAAGAACTAAAGAGCCACAGAAGAGCGTGGTCTAGCAAAATGAAACAGGAAAAAGCATTTGCTGCATGTGCCCTTGTTGTCGCCTAACAACAGGTAGCAGCATAAACCAGATGCGGGTGAAGATCTTGCAGGCGACTTCTAACGTCAAATGAGCAAACGGGCTTACCACAGCTGCGGTCCTCTGGCAGTCTGAAAGCTTTGCGCACAAGCCGGACGCTAAGCGCCTTCCTTTGCCTTTTGGCAGTGCTCGTGCATTGCCAGCAGTAGGCGGGAATGGTCACTTACCCAGAGACACGTTTCGTTGTGCCCGTTGCTAAGCGCTCTGGAGCACTGTTTATGACGTAAGCGGAACACCTCTTGCCGTTCCATTCTCAGAGCTCCTGAGTTAATCAAACTGAGACTCTTGGTGCGAATGCCAGAGAAAAACATTTCCAATGTGTCTGGCAGGGAGAAACTGAACCTGGAGAACACCTTTGTCAGGAGCTTGCACCTGCACCTTAGACACACACAGATTTGCATCACATCTAAATGGCCAAGCTCTTTCTTAGACAAGTTGAAAGCTGCTGTCAGAAGGCTGTGCTCCTTGTCAGATGGAAGCAGCAGCACGCACATAGGAGTTTGGAAAGCACTAAAGAGCCACAGAAGAGCGTGGCCTAGGAAAATGAGGCAGGAAAAACGCTACATGTGCCCTTGTTGTCGCCTAACAACAGGTAGCAGCATAAACCAGATGCGGGTGAAGATCTTGCAGGCGACATCTAACGTCAAATGAGCAAACGGGCTTACCACAGCTGCGGTCCTCTGGCAGTCTGAAAGCTTTGCGCACAAGCCGGATGCTAAGCACCTTCCTTTGCCTTTTGGCAGTGCTCGTGCATTGCCAGCACTAGGCGGGAATGGTCACTTACCCAGAGACACGTTTCGTTGTGCCCGTTGCTAAGCGCTCTGGAGCACTGTTTATGACGTAAGCGGAACACCTCTTGCCGTTCCATTCTCAGAGCTCCTGAGTTAAGTAATCTGCGACTCTTGCTGCGAATGCCAGAGAAAGGCATTTCCAATGTGTCTGGCAGGGAGAAACTGAACCTGGAGAACACCTTTGTCAGGAGCTTGCACCTGCACCTTAGACACACACAGATTTGCATCACATCTAAATGGCCAAGCTCTTTCTTAGACAAGTTGAAAGCTGCTGTCAGAAGGCTATGCTCCTTGTCAGATGGAAGCAGCAGCACGCACATAGGAGTTTGGCAAGAACTAAAGAGCCACAGAAGAGCGTGATCTAGCAAAATGAGGCAGGAAAAACGCTACATGTGCCCTTGTTGTCGCCTAACAACAGGTAGCAGCATAAACCAGATGCGGGTGAAGATCTTGCAGGCGACATCTGACATCAAATGAGCAAACGGGCTTACCACAGCTGCGGTCCTCTGGCAGTCTGAAAGCTTTGCGCACAAGGCGGATGCTAAGCGCCTTCCTTTGCCTTTTGGCAGTGCTCGTGCATTGCCAGCACTAGGCGGGAATGGTCACTATCCCACAGACACGTTTCGTTGTGCCCGTTGCTAAGCGCTCTGGAGCACTGTTTATGACATAAGCGGAACGCCTCTTGCCGTTCCATTCTCAGAGCTCCTGAGTTAATCAAACTGAGACTCTTGGTGCGAATGCCAGAGGAAAACATTTCCAATGTGTCTGGCAGGGAGAAACTGAACCTAGAGAACACCTTTGTCAGGAGCTTGCACCTGCACCTTAGACACACACAGATTTGCATCACATCTAAATGGCCAAGCTCTTTCTTAGACAAGTTGAAAGCTGCTGTCAGAAGGCTGTGCTCCTTGTCAGATGGAAGCAGCAGCACGCACATAGGAGTTTGGAAAGAACTAAAGAGCCACAGAAGAGCGTGGCCTAGGAAAATGAGGCAGGAAAAAGCATATCGCTACATGTGTCCTTGTTGTCACCTAAAAACAGGTAGCAGCATAAACCAGATGCGGGTGAAGTTCTCGCAGGTGACATCTAACGTCAAATGAGCAAACGGGCTTACCACAGCTGCGGTCCTCTGGCAGTCTGAAAGCTTTGCACACAAGGCGGATGCTAAGCGCCTTCCTTTGCCTTTTGGCAGTGCTCGTGCATTGCCAGCACTAGGCGGGAATGGTCACTATCCCAGAGACACGTTTCGTTGTGCCCGTTGCTAAGCGCTCTGGATCACTGTTTATGACGTAAGCGGAACACCTCTTGCCGTTCCATTCTCAGAGCTCCTGAGTTAATCAAACTGAGACTCTTGGTGCGAATGCCAGAGGAAAACATTTCCAATGTGTCGGGCAGGGAGAAACTGAACCTGGAGAACACCTTTGTCAGGAGCTTGCACCTCCACCTTACACACACAGAGATTTGCATCACATCTAAATGGCCAAGCTCTTTCTTAGAAAAGTTGAAAGCTGCTGTTAGAAGGCTGTGATCTTTGTCAGATGGAAGCAACAGCACGCACATAGAAGTTTGGCAAGAACTAAAGAGCCACAGAAGAGCGTGGTCTAGCAAAATGAAACAGGAAAAAGCATTTGCTGCATGTGCCCTTGTTGTCGCCTAACAACAGGTAGCAGCATAAACCAGATGCGGGTGAAGATCTTGCAGGCGATTTCTAACGTCAAATGAGCAAACGGGCTTACCACAGCTGCGGTCCTCTGGCAGTCTGAAAGCTTTGCGCACAAGCCGGATGCTAAGCGCCTTCCTTTGCCTTTTGGCAGTGCTCGTGCATTGCCAGCACTAGGCGGGAATGGTCACTTACCCAGAGACACGTTTCGTTGTGCCCGTTGCTAAGCGCTCTGGAGCACTGTTTATGACGTAAGCGGAACACCTCTTGCCGTTCCATTCTCAGAGCTCCTGAGTTAAGTAATCTGCTACTCTTGGTGCGAATGCCAGAGAAAAACATTTCCAATGTGTCTGGCAGGGAGAAACTGAATCTGGAGAACACCTTTGTCAGGAGCTTGCACCTGCACCTTAGACACACACAGATTTGCATCACATCTAAATGGCCAAGCTCTTTCTTAGACAAGTTGAAAGCTGCTGTCAGAAGGCTATGCTCCTTGTCAGATGGAAGCAGCAGCACGCACATAGGAGTTTGGCAAGAACTAAAGAGCCACAGAAGAGCGTGGTCTAGCAAAATGAGGCAGGAAAAACGCTACATGTGCCCTTGTTGTCGCCTAACAACAGGTAGCAGCATAAACCAGATGCGGGTGAAGATCTTGCAGGCGACATCTAACGTCAAATGAGCAAACGGGCTTACCACAGCTGCGGTCCTCTGGCAGTCTGAAAGCTTTGCGCACAAGCCGGATGCTAAGCGCCTTCCTTTGCCTTTTGGCAGTGCTCGTGCATTGCCAGCACTAGGCGGGAATGGTCACTATCCCACAGACACGTTTCGTTGTGCCCGTTGCTAAGCGCTCTGGATCACTGTTTATGACATAAGCGGAACGCCTCTTGCCGTTCCATTCTCAGAGCTCCTGAGTTAATCAAACTGAGACTCTTGGTGCGAATGCCAGAGGAAAACATTTCCAATGTGTCTGGCAGGGAGAAACTGAACCTAGAGAACACCTTTATCAGGAGCTTGCACCTGCACCTTAGACACACACAGATTTGCATCACATCTAAATGGCCAAGCTGTTTCTTAGACAAGTTGAAAGCTGCTGTCAGAAGGCTGTGCTCCTTGTCAGATGGAAGCAGCAGCACGCACATAGGAGTTTGGAAAGAACTAAAGAGCCACAGAAGAGCGTGGTCTAGGAAAATGAGGCAGGAAAAACGCTACATGTGCCCTTGTTGTCGCCTAACAACAGGTAGCAGCATAAACCAGATGCGAGTGAAGATCTTGCAGGCGACATCTGACATCAAATGAGCAAACGGGCTTACCACAGCTGCGGTCCTCTGGCAGTCTGAAAGCTTTGCGCACAAGCCGGACGCTAAGCGCCTTCCTTTGCCTTTTGGCAGTGCTCGTGCATTGCCAGCACTAGGCGGGAATGGTCACTTACCCAGAGACACGTTTCGTTGTGCCCGTTGCTAAGCGCTCTGGAGCACTGTTTATGACGTAAGCGGAACACCTCTTGCCGTTCCATTCTCAGAGCTCCTGAGTTAATCAAACTGAGACTCTTGGTGCGAATGCCAGAGGAAAACATTTCCAATGTGTCTGGCAGGGAGAAACTGAACCTGGAGAACACCTTTGTCAGGAGCTTGCACCTGCACCTTAGACACACACAGATTTGCATCACATCTAAATGGCCAAGCTCTTTCTTAGACAAGTTGAAAGCTGCTGTCAGAAGGCTGTGCTCCTTGTCAGATGGAAGCAGCAGCACGCACATAGGAGTTTGGAAAGCACTAAAGAGCCACAGAAGAGCGTGGCCTAGGAAAATGAGGCAGGAAAAACGCTACATGTGCCCTTGTTGTCGCCTAACAACAGGTAGCAGCATAAACCAGATGCGGGTGAAGATCTTGCAGGCGACATCTAACGTCAAATGAGCAAACGGGCTTACCACAGCTGCGGTCCTCTGGCAGTCTGAAAGCTTTGCGCACAAGCCAGATGCTAAGCGCCTTCCTTTGCCTTTTGGCAGTGCTCGTGCATTGCCAGCACTAGGCGGGAATGGTCACTTACCCAGAGACACGTTTCGTTGTGCCCGTTGCTAAGCGCTCTGGAGCACTGTTTATGACGTAAGCGGAACACCTCTTGCCGTTCCATTCTCAGAGCTCCTGAGTTAAGTAATCTGCGACTCTTGGTGCGAATGATAGAGGAAAACATTTCCAATGTGTCTGGCAGGGAGAAACTGAACCTGGAGAACACCTTTGTCAGGAGCTTGCACCTGCACCTTAGACACACACAGATTTGCATCACATCTAAATGGCCAAGCTCTTTCTTAGACAAGTTGAAAGCTGCTGTCAGAAGGCTGTGCTCCTTGTCAGATGCAAGCAGCAGCACGCACATAAAAGTTTGGAAAGCACTAAAGAGCCACAGAAGAGCATGGCCCAGGGAAATGAGGCAGGAAAAACGCTACATGTGCCCTTGTTGTCGCCTAACAACAGGTAGCAGCATAAACCAGATGCGGGTGAAGATCTTGCAGGCGACTTCTAACGTCAAATGAGCAAACCAGCTTACCACAGCTGCGGTCCTCTGGCAGTCTGAAAGCTTTGCGCACAAGCCGGATGCTAAGCGCCTTCCTTTGCCTTTTGGCAGTGCTCGTGCATTGCCAGCACTAGGCGGGAATGGTCACTATCCCAGAGACACGTTTCGTTGTGCCCGTTGCTAAGCGCTCTGGAGCACTGTTTATGACGTAAGCGGAACACCTCTTGCCGTTCCATTCTCAGAGCTCCTGAGTTAATCAAAGTGAGACTCTTGGTGCGAATGCCAGAGGAAAACATTTCCAATGTGTCTGGCAGGGAGAAACTGAACCTAGAGAACACCTTTGTCAGGAGCTTGCACCTGCACCTTAGACACACACAGATTTGCATCACATCTAAATGGCCAAGCTCTTTCTTAGACAAGTTGAAAGCTGCTGTCAGAAGGCTGTGCTCCTTGTCAGATGGAAGCAGCAGCACGCACATAGGAGTTTGGCAAGAACTAAAGAGCCACAGAAGAGCGTGGCCTAGGAAAATGAAACAGGAAAAAGCATTTCGCTACATGTGTCCTTGTTGTCACCTAACAACAGGTAGCAGCATAAACCAGATGCGGGTGAAGTTCTTGCAGGCGACATCTAACGTCAAATGAGCAAACGGGCTTACCACAGCTGCGGTCCTCTGGCAGTCTGAAAGCTTTGCACACAAGGCGGATGCTAAGCGCCTTCCTTTGCCTTTTGGCAGTGCTCGTGCATTGCCAGCACTAGGCGGGAATGGTCACTATCCCACAGAAACGTTTCGTTGTGCCCGTTGCTAAGCGCTCTGGAGCACTGTTTATGACGTAAGCGGAACACCTCTTGCCGTTCCATTCTCAGAGCTCCTGAGTTAATCAAACTGAGACTCTTGGTGCGAATGCCAGAGAAAAACATTTCCAATGTGTCTGGCAGGGAGAAACTGAACCTGGAGAACACCTTTGTCAGGAGCTTGCACCTCCACCTTACACACACAGAGATTTGCATCACATCTAAATGGCCAAGCTCTTTCTTAGACAAGTTGAAAGCTGCTGTCAGAAGGCTGTGCTCCTTGTCAGATGGAAGCAGCAGCACGCACATAGGAGTTTGGAAAGCACTAAAGAGCCACAGAAGAGCGTGGCCTAGGAAAATGAGGCAGGAAAAACGCTACATGTGCCCTTGTTGTCGCCTAACAACAGGTAGCAGCATAAACCAGATGCGGGTGAAGATCTTGCAGGCGACATCTAACGTCAAATGAGCAAACGGGCTTACCACAGCTGCGGTCCTCTGGCAGTCTGAAAGCTTTGCGCACAAGCCGGATGCTAAGCACCTTCCTTTGCCTTTTGGCAGTGCTCGTGCATTGCCAGCACTAGGCGGGAATGGTCACTATCCCACAGACACGTTTCGTTGTGCCCGTTGCTAAGCGCTCTGGAGCACTGTTTATGACGTAAGCGGAACACCTCTTGCCGTTCCATTCTCAGAGCTCCTGAGTTAAGTAATCTGCGACTCTTGCTGCGAATGCCAGAGAAAGGCATTTCCAATGTGTCTGGCAGGGAGAAACTGAACCTGGAGAACACCTTTGTCAGGAGCTTGCACCTGCACCTTAGACACACACAGATTTGCATCACATCTAAATGGCCAAGCTCTTTCTTAGACAAGTTGAAAGCTGCTGTCAGAAGGCTATGCTCCTTGTCAGATGGAAGCAGCAGCACGCACATAGGAGTTTGGCAAGAACTAAAGAGCCACAGAAGAGCGTGATCTAGCAAAATGAGGCAGGAAAAACGCTACATGTGCCCTTGTTGTCGCCTAACAACAGGTAGCAGCATAAACCAGATGCGGGTGAAGATCTTGCAGGCGACATCTGACATCAAATGAGCAAACGGGCTTACCACAGCTGCGGTCCTCTGGCAGTCTGAAAGCTTTGCGCACAAGGCGGATGCTAAGCGCCTTCCTTTGCCTTTTGGCAGTGCTCGTGCATTGCCAGCACTAGGCGGGAATGGTCAATATCCCACAGACACGTTTCGTTGTGCCCGTTGCTAAGCGCTCTGGAGCACTGTTTATGACATAAGCGGAACGCCTCTTGCCGTTCCATTCTCAGAGCTCCTGAGTTAATCAAACTGAGACTCTTGGTGCGAATGCCGGAGGAAAACATTTCCAATGTGTCTGGCAGGGAGAAACTGAACCTAGAGAACACCTTTGTCAGGAGCTTGCACCTGCACCTTAGACACACACAGATTTGCATCACATCTAAATGGCCAAGCTCTTTCTTAGACAAGTTGAAAGCTGCTGTCAGAAGGCTGTGCTCCTTGTCAGATGGAAGCAGCAGCACGCACATAGGAGTTTGGAAAGAACTAAAGAGCCACAGAAGAGCGTGGTCTAGGAAAATGAGGCAGGAAAAAGCATATCGCTACATGTGTCCTTGTTGTCACCTAAAAACAGGTAGCAGCATAAACCAGATGCGGGTGAAGTTCTCGCAGGTGACATCTAACGTCAAATGAGCAAACGGGCTTACCACAGCTGCGGTCCTCTGGCAGTCTGAAAGCTTTGCACACAAGGCGGATGCTAAGCGCCTTCCTTTGCCTTTTGGCAGTGCTCGTGCATTGCCAGCACTAGGCGGGAATGGTCACTATCCCAGAGACACGTTTCGTTGTGCCCGTTGCTAAGCGCTCTGGATCACTGTTTATGACGTAAGCGGAACACCTCTTGCCGTTCCATTCTCAGAGCTCCTGAGTTAATCAAACTGAGACTCTTGGTGCGAATGCCAGAGGAAAACATTTCCAATGTGTCGGGCAGGGAGAAACTGAACCTGGAGAACACCTTTGTCAGGAGCTTGCACCTCCACCTTACACACACAGAGATTTGCATCACATCTAAATGGCCAAGCTCTTTCTTAGAAAAGTTGAAAGCTGCTGTTAGAAGGCTGTGATCTTTGTCAGATGGAAGCAACAGCACGCACATAGAAGTTTGGCAAGAACTAAAGAGCCACAGAAGAGCGTGGTCTAGCAAAATGAAACAGGAAAAAGCATTTGCTGCATGTGCCCTTGTTGTCGCCTAACAACAGGTAGCAGCATAAACCAGATGCGGGTGAAGATCTTGCAGGCGATTTCTAACGTCAAATGAGCAAACGGGCTTACCACAGCTGCGGTCCTCTGGCAGTCTGAAAGCTTTGCGCACAAGCCGGATGCTAAGCGCCTTCCTTTGCCTTTTGGCAGTGCTCGTGCATTGCCAGCACTAGGCGGGAATGGTCACTTACCCAGAGACACGTTTCGTTGTGCCCGTTGCTAAGCGCTCTGGAGCACTGTTTATGACGTAAGCGGAACACCTCTTGCCGTTCCATTCTCAGAGCTCCTGAGTTAAGTAATCTGCTACTCTTGGTGCGAATGCCAGAGAAAAACATTTCCAATGTGTCTGGCAGGGAGAAACTGAATCTGGAGAACACCTTTGTCAGGAGCTTGCACCTGCACCTTAGACACACACAGATTTGCATCACATCTAAATGGCCAAGCTCTTTCTTAGACAAGTTGAAAGCTGCTGTCAGAAGGCTATGCTCCTTGTCAGATGGAAGCAGCAGCACGCACATAGGAGTTTGGCAAGAACTAAAGAGCCACAGAAGAGCGTGGTCTAGCAAAATGAGGCAGGAAAAACGCTACATGTGCCCTTGTTGTCGCCTAACAACAGGTAGCAGCATAAACCAGATGCGGGTGAAGATCTTGCAGGCGACATCTAACGTCAAATGAGCAAACGGGCTTACCACAGCTGCGGTCCTCTGGCAGTCTGAAAGCTTTGCGCACAAGCCGGATGCTAAGCGCCTTCCTTTGCCTTTTGGCAGTGCTCGTGCATTGCCAGCACTAGGCGGGAATGGTCACTATCCCACAGACACGTTTCGTTGTGCCCGTTGCTAAGCGCTCTGGAGCACTGTTTATGACATAAGCGGAACGCCTCTTGCCGTTCCATTCTCAGAGCTCCTGAGTTAATCAAACTGAGACTCTTGGTGCGAATGCCAGAGGAAAACATTTCCAATGTGTCTGGCAGGGAGAAACTGAACCTAGAGAACACCTTTGTCAGGAGCTTGCACCTGCACCTTAGACACACACAGATTTGCATCACATCTAAATGGCCAAGCTCTTTCTTAGACAAGTTGAAAGCTGCTGTCAGAAGGCTATGCTCCTTGTCAGATGGAAGCAGCAGCACGCACATAGGAGTTTGGCAAGAACTAAAGAGCCACAGAAGAGCGTGGTCTAGCAAAATGAGGCAGGAAAAACGCTACATGTGCCCTTGTTGTCGCCTAACAACAGGTAGCAGCATAAACCAGATGCGGGTGAAGATCTTGCAGGCGACATCTAACGTCAAATGAGCAAACGGGTTTACCACAGCTGCGGTCCTCTGGCAGTCTGAAAGCTTTGCGCACAAGCCGGATGCTAAGCACCTTCCTTTGCCTTTTGGCAGTGCTCGTGCATTGCCAGCACTAGGCGGGAATGGTCACTTACCCAGAGACACGTTTCGTTGTGCCCGTTGCTAAGCGCTCTGGAGCACTGTTTATGACGTAAGCGGAACACCTCTTGCCGTTCCATTCTCAGAGCTCCTGAGTTAATCAAACTGAGACTCTTGGTGCGAATGCCAGAGGAAAACATTTCCAATGTGTCTGGCAGGGAGAAACTGAACCTGGAGAACACCTTTGTCAGGAGCTTGCACCTGCACCTTAGACACACACAGATTTGCATCACATCTAAATGGCCAAGCTCTTTCTTAGACAAGTTGAAAGCTGCTGTCAGAAGGCTGTGCTCCTTGTCAGATGCAAGCAGCAGCACGCACATAGGAGTTTGGCAAGAACTAAAGAGCCACAGAAGAGCGTGGCCTAGGAAAATGAGGCAGGAAAAACGCTACATGTGCCCTTGTTGTCGCCTAACAACAGGTAGCAGCATAAACCAGATGCGGGTGAAGATCTTGCAGGCGACATCTAACGTCAAATGAGCAAACGGGCTTACCACAGCTGCGGTCCTCTGGCAGTCTGAAAGCTTTGCGCACAAGGTGGATGCTAAGCGCCTTCCTTTGCCTTTTGGCAGTGCTCGTGCATTGCCAGCACTAGGCGGGAATGGTCACTTACCCAGAGACACGTTTCGTTGTGCCCGTTGCTAAGCGCTCTGGAGCACTGTTTATGACGTAAGCGGAACACCTCTTGCCGTTCCATTCTCAGAGCTCCTGAGTTAATCAAACTGAGACTCTTGGTGCGAATGCCAGAGAAAAACATTTCCAATGTGTCTGGCAGGGAGAAACTGAACCTGGAGAACACCTTTGTCAGGAGCTTGCACCTGCACCTTAGACACACACAGATTTGCATCACATCTAAATGGCCAAGCTCTTTCTTAGACAAGTTGAAAGCTGCTGTCAGAAGGCTGTGCTCCTTGTCAGATGCAAGCAGCAGCACGCACATAGGAGTTTGGCAAGAACTAAAGAGCCACAGAAGAGCGTGGTCTAGCAAAATGAGGCAGGAAAAACGCTACATGTGCCCTTGTTGTCGACTAACAACAGGTAGCAGCATAAACCAGATGCGGGTGAAGATCTTGCAGGCGACATCTGACGTCAAATGAGCAAACGGGCTTACCACAGCTGCGGTCCTCTGGCAGTCTGAAAGCTTTGCGCACAAGCCGGACGCTAAGCGCCTTCCTTTGCCTTTTGGCAGTGCTCGTGCATTGCCAGCACTAGGCGGGAATGGCCACTTACCCAGAGACACGTTTCGTTGTGCCCGTTGCTAAGCGCTCTGGAGCACTGTTTATGACGTAAGCGGAACACCTCTTGCCGTTCCATTCTCAGAGCTCCTGAGTTAAGTAATCTGCGACTCTTGGTGCGAATGATAGAGGAAAACATTTCCAATGTGTCTGGCAAGGAGAAACTGAACTTGGAGAACACCTTTGTCAAGAGCTTGCACCTGCACCTTAGACACACACAGATTTGCATCACATCTAAATGGCCAAGCTCTTTCTTAGACAAGTTGAAAGCTGCTGTCAGAAGGCTGTGCTCCTTGTCAGATGCAAGCAGCAGCACGCACATAGGAGTTTGGCAAGAACTAAAGAGCCACAGAAGAGCGTGGCCTAGGAAAATGAGGCAGGAAAAAGCATATCGCTACATGTGTCCTTGTTGTCACCGAACAACAGGTAGCAGCATAAACCAGATGCGGGTGAAGTTCTTGCAGGTGACATCTAACGTCAAATGAGCAAACGGGCTTACCACAGCTGCGGTCCTCTGGCAGTCTGAAAGCTTTGCACACAAGGCGGATGCTAAGCGCCTTCCTTTGCCTTTTGGCAGTGCTCGTGCATTGCCAGCACTAGGCGGGAATGGTCACTATCCCAGAGACACGTTTCGTTGTGCCCGTTGCTAAGCGCTCTGGAGCACTGTTTATGACGTAAGCGGAACACCTCTTGCCGTTCCATTCTCAGAGCTCCTGAGTTAATCAAACTGAGACTCTTGGTGCGAATGCCAGAGGAAAACATTTCCAATGTGTCGGGCAGGGAGAAACTGAACCTGGAGAACACCTTTGTCAGGAGCTTGCACCTCCACCTTACACACACAGAGATTTGCATCACATCTAAATGGCCAAGCTCTTTCTTAGAAAAGTTGAAAGCTGCTGTTAGAAGGCTGTGCTCTTTGTCAGATGGAAGCAACAGCACGCACATAGAAGTTTGGCAAGAACTAAAGAGCCACAGAAGAGCGTGGTCTAGCAAAATGAAACAGGAAAAAGCATTTGCTGCATGTGCCCTTGTTGTCGCCTAACAACAGGTAGCAGCATAAACCAGATGCGGGTGAAGATCTTGCAGGCGACTTCTAACGTCAAATGAGCAAACGGGCTTACCACAGCTGCGGTCCTCTGGCAGTCTGAAAGCTTTGCGCACAAGCCGGACGCTAAGCGCCTTCCTTTGCCTTTTGGCAGTGCTCGTGCATTGCCAGCACTAGGCGGGAATGGTCACTTACCCAGAGACACGTTTCGTTGTGCCCGTTGCTAAGTGCTCTGGAGCACTGTTTATGACGTAAGCGGAACACCTCTTGCCGTTCCATTCTCAGAGCTCCTGAGTTAATCAAACTGAGACTCTTGGTGCGAATGCCAGAGAAAAACATTTCCAATGTGTCTGGCAGGGAGAAACTGAATCTGGAGAACACCTTTGTCAGGAGCTTGCACCTGCACCTTAGACACACACAGATTTGCATCACATCTAAATGGCCAAGCTCTTTCTTAGACAAGTTGAAAGCTGCTGTCAGAAGGCTGTGCTCCTTGTCAGATGGAAGCAGCAGCACGCACATAGGAGTTTGGCAAGAACTAAAGAGCCACAGAAGAGCGTGGTCTAGGAAAATGAGGCAGGAAAAACGCTACATGTGCCCTTGTTGTCGCCTAACAACAGGTAGCAGCATAAACCAGATGCGGGTGAAGATCTTGCAGGCGACTTCTAACGTCAAATGAGCAAACGGGCTTACCACAGCTGCGGTCCTCTGGCAGTCTGAAAGCTTTGCGCACAAGCCGGATGCTAAGCGCCTTCCTTTGCCTTTTGGCAGTGCTCGTGCATTGCCAGCACTAGGCGGGAATGGTCACTTACCCAGAGACACGTTTCGTTGTGCCCGTTGCTAAGCGCTCTGGAGCACTGTTTATGACGTAAGCGGAACACCTCTTGCCGTTCCATTCTCAGAGCTCCTGAGTTAAGTAATCTGCTACTCTTGGTGCGAATGCCGGAGGAAAACATTTCCAATGTGTCTGGCAGGGAGAAACTGAACCTGGAGAACACCTTTGTCAAGAGCTTGCACCTGCACCTTACACACACAGAGATTTGCATCACATCTAAATGGCCAAGCTCTTTCTTAGAAAAGTTGAAAGCTGCTGTTAGAAGGCTGTGCTCCTTGTCAGATGGAAGCAGCAGCACGCACATAGGAGTTTGGCAAGAACTAAAGAGCCACAGAAGAGCGTGGTCTAGGAAAATGAGGCAGGAAAAACGCTACATGTGCCCTTGTTGTCGCCTAACAACAGGTAGCAGCATAAACCAGATGCGGGTGAAGATCTTGCAGGTGACTTCTAACGTCAAATGAGCAAACGGGCTTACCACAGCTGCGGTCCTCTGGCAGTCTGAAAGCTTTGCGCACAAGCCGGACCCTAAGCGCCTTCCTTTGCCTTTTGGCAGTGCTCGTGCATTGCCAGCACTAGGCTAGAATGGTCACTTACCCAGAGACACGTTTCGTTGTGCCCGTTGCTAAGCGCTCTGGAGCACTGTTTATGACGTAAGCGGAACACCTCTTGCCGTTCCATTCTCAGAGCTCCTGAGTTAAGTAATCTGCGACTCTTGGTGCGAATGATAGAGGAAAACATTTCCAATGTGTCTGGCAGGGAGAAACTGAACCTGGAGAACACCTTTGTCAGGAGCTTGCACCTGCACCTTAGACACACACAGATTTGCATCACATCTAAATGGCCAAGCTCTTTCTTAGACAAGTTGAAAGCTGCTGTCAGAAGGCTGTGCTCCTTGTCAGATGGAAGCAGCAGCACGCACATAGGAGTTTGGCAAGAACTAAAGAGCCACAGAAGAGCGTGGTCTAGCAAAATGAGGCAGGAAAAACGCTACATGTGCCCTTGTTGTCGCCTAACAACAGGTAGCAGCATAAACCAGATGCGGGTGAAGATCTTGCAGGCGACTTCTAACGTCAAATGAGCAAACGGGCTTACCACAGCTGCGGTCCTCTGGCAGTCTGAAAGCTTTGCGCACAAGCCAGATGCTAAGCGCCTTCCTTTGCCTTTTGGCAGTGCTCGTGCATTGCCAGCAGTAGGCGGGAATGGTCACTTACCCAGAGACACGTTTCGTTGTGCCCGTTGCTAAGCGCTCTGGATCACTGTTTATGACGTAAGCGGAACACCTCTTGCCGTTCCATTCTCAGAGCTCCTGAGTTAATCAAACTGAGACTCTTGGTGCGAATGCCAGAGGAAAACATTTCCAATGTGTCGGGCAGGGAGAAACTGAACCTGGAGAACACCTTTGTCAGGAGCTTGCACCTCCACCTTACACACACAGAGATTTGCATCACATCTAAATGGCCAAGCTCTATCTTAGAAAAGTTGAAAGCTGCTGTTAGAAGGCTGTGATCTTTGTCAGATGGAAGCAACAGCACGCACATAGAAGTTTGGCAAGAACTAAAGAGCCACAGAAGAGCGTGGCCTAGGAAAATGAGGCAGGAAAAACGCTACATGTGCCCTTGTTGTCGCCTAACAACAGGTAGCAGCATAAACCAGATGCGGGTGAAGATCTTGCAGGCGACATCTAACGTCAAATGAGCAAACGGGCTTACCACAGCTGCGGTCCTCTGGCAGTCTGAAAGCTTTGCGCACAAGGTGGATGCTAAGCGCCTTCCTTTGCCTTTTGGCAGTGCTCGTGCATTGCCAGCACTAGGCGGGAATGGTCACTTACCCAGAGACACGTTTCGTTGTGCCCGTTGCTAAGCGCTCTGGAGCACTGTTTATGACGTAAGCGGAACACCTCTTGCCGTTCCATTCTCAGAGCTCCTGAGTTAAGTAATCTGCGACTCTTGCTGCGAATGCCAGAGAAAGGCATTTCCAATGTGTCTGGCAGGGAGAAACTGAACCTGGAGAACACCTTTGTCAGGAGCTTGCACCTGCACCTTAGACACACACAGATTTGCATCACATCTGAGTGGCCAAGCTCTTTCTTAGACAAGTTGAAAGCTGCTGTCAGAAGGCTATGCTCCTTGTCAGATGGAAGCAGCAGCACGCACATAGGAGTTTGGCAAGAACTAAAGAGCCACAGAAGAGCGTGGTCTAGGAAAATGAGGCAGGAAAAACGCTACATGTGCCCTTGTTGTCGCCTAACAACAGGTAGCAGCATAAACCAGATGCGGGTGAAGATCTTGCAGGCGACTTCTAACGTCAAATGAGCAAACGGGCTTACCACAGCTGCGGTCCTCTGGCAGTCTGAAAGCTTTGCGCACAAGGCGGATGCTAAGCGCCTTCCTTTGCCTTTTGGCAGTGCTCGTGCATTGCCAGCACTAGGCGGGAATGGTCACTTACCCAGAGACACGTTTCGTTGTGCCCGTTGCTAAGCGCTCTGGAGCACTGTTTATGACGTAAGCGGAACACCTCTTGCCGTTCCATTCTCAGAGCTCCTGAGTTAAGTAATCTGCTACTCTTGGTGCGAATTATAGAGGAAAACATTTCCAATGTGTCTGGCAGGGAGAAACTGAACCTGGAGAACACCTTTGTCAGGAGCTTGCACCTGCACCTTAGACACACACAGATTTGCATCACATCTAAATGGCCAAGCTCTTTCTTAGACAAGTTGAAAGCTGCTGTCAGAAGGCTGTGCTCCTTGTCAGATGGAAGCAGCAGCACGCACATAGGAGTTTGGCAAGAACTAAAGAGCCACAGAAGAGCGTGGTCTAGCAAAATGAGGCAGGAAAAACGCTACATGTGCCCTTGTTGTCGCCTAACAACAGGTAGCAGCATAAACCAGATGCGGGTGAAGATCTTGCAGGCGACTTCTAACGTCAAATGAGCAAACGGGCTTACCACAGCTGCGGTCCTCTGGCAGTCTGAAAGCTTTGCGCACAAGCCAGATGCTAAGCGCCTTCCTTTGCCTTTTGGCAGTGCTCGTGCATTGCCAGCAGTAGGCGGGAATGGTCACTTACCCAGAGACACGTTTCGTTGTGCCCGTTGCTAAGCGCTCTGGATCACTGTTTATGACGTAAGCGGAACACCTCTTGCCGTTCCATTCTCAGAGCTCCTGAGTTAATCAAACTGAGACTCTTGGTGCGAATGCCAGAGGAAAACATTTCCAATGTGTCGGGCAGGGAGAAACTGAACCTGGAGAACACCTTTGTCAGGAGCTTGCACCTCCACCTTACACACACAGAGATTTGCATCACATCTAAATGGCCAAGCTCTATCTTAGAAAAGTTGAAAGCTGCTGTTAGAAGGCTGTGATCTTTGTCAGATGGAAGCAACAGCACGCACATAGAAGTTTGGCAAGAACTAAAGAGCCACAGAAGAGCGTGGCCTAGGAAAATGAGGCAGGAAAAACGCTACATGTGCCCTTGTTGTCGCCTAACAACAGGTAGCAGCATAAACCAGATGCGGGTGAAGATCTTGCAGGCGACATCTAACGTCAAATGAGCAAACGGGCTTACCACAGCTGCGGTCCTCTGGCAGTCTGAAAGCTTTGCGCACAAGGTGGATGCTAAGCGCCTTCCTTTGCCTTTTGGCAGTGCTCGTGCATTGCCAGCACTAGGCGGGAATGGTCACTTACCCAGAGACACGTTTCGTTGTGCCCGTTGCTAAGCGCTCTGGAGCACTGTTTATGACGTAAGCGGAACACCTCTTGCCGTTCCATTCTCAGAGCTCCTGAGTTAAGTAATCTGCGACTCTTGCTGCGAATGCCAGAGAAAGGCATTTCCAATGTGTCTGGCAGGGAGAAACTGAACCTGGAGAACACCTTTGTCAGGAGCTTGCACCTGCACCTTAGACACACACAGATTTGCATCACATCTGAGTGGCCAAGCTCTTTCTTAGACAAGTTGAAAGCTGCTGTCAGAAGGCTATGCTCCTTGTCAGATGGAAGCAGCAGCACGCACATAGGAGTTTGGCAAGAACTAAAGAGCCACAGAAGAGCGTGGTCTAGGAAAATGAGGCAGGAAAAACGCTACATGTGCCCTTGTTGTCGCCTAACAACAGGTAGCAGCATAAACCAGATGCGGGTGAAGATCTTGCAGGCGACTTCTAACGTCAAATGAGCAAACGGGCTTACCACAGCTGCGGTCCTCTGGCAGTCTGAAAGCTTTGCGCACAAGGCGGATGCTAAGCGCCTTCCTTTGCCTTTTGGCAGTGCTCGTGCATTGCCAGCACTAGGCGGGAATGGTCACTTACCCAGAGACACGTTTCGTTGTGCCCGTTGCTAAGCGCTCTGGAGCACTGTTTATGACGTAAGCGGAACACCTCTTGCCGTTCCATTCTCAGAGCTCCTGAGTTAAGTAATCTGCTACTCTTGGTGCGAATTATAGAGGAAAACATTTCCAATGTGTCTGGCAGGGAGAAACTGAACCTGGAGAACACCTTTGTCAGGAGCTTGCACCTGCACCTTAGACACACACAGATTTGCATCACATCTAAATGGCCAAGCTCTTTCTTAGACAAGTTGAAAGCTGCTGTCAGAAGGCTGTGCTCCTTGTCAGATGGAAGCAGCAGCACGCACATAGGAGTTTGGAAAGCACTAAAGAGCCACAGAAGAGCATGGCCCTGGGAAATGAGGCAGGAAAAACGCTACATGTGCTTTTGTTGTCGCCTAACAACAGGTAGCAGCATAAACCAGATGCGGGTGAAGATCTTGCAGGCGACTTCTAACGTCAAATGAGCAAACGGGCTTACCACAGCTGCGGTCCTCTGGCAGTCTGAAAGCTTTGCGCACAAGCCAGACGCTAAGCGCCTTCCTTTGCCTTTTGGCAGTGCTCGTGCATTGCCAGCACTAGGCGGGAATGGTCACTTACCCAGAGACACGTTTCGTTGTGCCCGTTGCTAAGTGCTCTGGAGCACTGTTTATGACGTAAGCGGAACACCTCTTGCCGTTCCATTCTCAGAGCTCCTGAGTTAATCAAACTGAGACTCTTGGTGCGAATGCCAGAGAAAAACATTTCCAATGTGTCTGGCAGGGAGAAACTGAATCTGGAGAACACCTTTGTCAGGAGCTTGCACCTGCACCTTAGACACACACAGATTTGCATCACATCTAAATGGCCAAGCTCTTTCTTAGACAAGTTGAAAGCTGCTGTCAGAAGGCTGTGCTCCTTGTCAGATGGAAGCAGCAGCACGCACATAGGAGTTTGGCAAGAACTAAAGAGCCACAGAAGAGCGTGGTCTAGCAAAATGAGGCAGGAAAAACGCTACATGTGCCCTTGTTGTCGCCTAACAACAGGTAGCAGCATAAACCAGATGCGGGTGAAGATCTTGCAGGCGACATCTAACGTCAAATGAGCAAACGGGCTTACCACAGCTGCGGTCCTCTGGCAGTCTGAAAGCTTTGCGCACAAGCCGGATGCTAAGCACCTTCCTTTGCCTTTTGGCAGTGCTCGTGCATTGCCAGCACTAGGCGGGAATGGTCACTTACCCAGAGACACGTTTCGTTGTGCCCGTTGCTAAGCGCTCTGGAGCACTGTTTATGACGTAAGCGGAACACCTCTTGCCGTTCCATTCTCAGAGCTCCTGAGTTAAGTAATCTGCTACTCTTGGTGCGAATGCCGGAGGAAAACATTTCCAATGTGTCTGGCAGGGAGAAACTGAACCTGGAGAACACCTTTGTCAGGAGCTTGCACCTGCACCTTACACACACAGAGATTTGCATCACATCTAAATGGCCAAGCTCTTTCTTAGAAAAGTTGAAAGCTGCTGTTAGAAGGCTGTGCTCCTTGTCAGATGGAAGCAGCAGCACGCACATAGGAGTTTGGCAAGAACTAAAGAGCCACAGAAGAGCGTGGTCTAGGAAAATGAGGCAGGAAAAACACTACATGTGCCCTTGTTGTCGCCTAACAACAGGTAGCAGCATAAACCAGATGCGGGTGAAGATCTTGCAGGTGACTTCTAACGTCAAATGAGCAAACGGGCTTACCACAGCTGCGGTCCTCTGGCAGTCTGAAAGCTTTGCGCACAAGCCGGACCCTAAGCGCCTTCCTTTGCCTTTTGGCAGTGCTCGTGCATTGCCAGCACTAGGCTAGAATGGTCACTTACCCAGAGACACGTTTCGTTGTGCCCGTTGCTAAGCGCTCTGGAGCACTGTTTATGACGTAAGCGGAACACCTCTTGCCGTTCCATTCTCAGAGCTCCTGAGTTAAGTAATCTGCGACTCTTGGTGCGAATGATAGAGGAAAACATTTCCAATGTGTCTGGCAGGGAGAAACTGAACCTGGAGAACACCTTTGTCAGGAGCTTGCACCTGCACCTTAGACACACACAGATTTGCATCACATCTAAATGGCCAAGCTCTTTCTTAGACAAGTTGAAAGCTGCTGTCAGAAGGCTATGCTCCTTGTCAGATGGAAGCAGCAGGACGCACATAGGAGTTTGGCAAGAACTAAAGAGCCACAGAAGAGCGTGGTCTAGCAAAATGAGGCAGGAAAAACGCTACATGTGCCCTTGTTGTCGCCTAACAACAGGTAGCAGCATAAACCAGATGCGGGTGAAGATCTTGCAGGCGACTTCTAACGTCAAATGAGCAAACGGGCTTACCACAGCTGCGGTCCTCTGGCAGTCTGAAAGCTTTGCGCACAAGCCAGATGCTAAGCGCCTTCCTTTGCCTTTTGGCAGTGCTCGTGCATTGCCAGCAGTAGGCGGGAATGGTCACTTACCCAGAGACACGTTTCGTTGTGCCCGTTGCTAAGCGCTCTGGAGCACTGTTTATGACGTAAGCGGAACACCTCTTGCCGTTCCATTCTCAGAGCTCCTGAGTTAATCAAACTGAGACTCTTGGTGCGAATGCCAGAGGAAAACATTTCCAATGTGTCTGGCAGGGAGAAACTGAACCTGGAGAACACCTTTGTCAGGAGTTTGCACCTGCACCTTACACACACAGAGATTTGCATCACATCTAAATGGCCAAGCTCTTTCTTAGAAAAGTTGAAAGCTGCTGTTAGAAGGCTGTGCTCCTTGTCAGATGGAAGCAGCAGCACGCACATAGGAGTTTGGCAAGAACTAAAGAGCCACAGAAGAGCGTGGTCTAGCAAAATGAAACAGGAAAAAGCATTTCCTGCATGTGCCCTTGTTGTCGCCTAACAACAGGTAGCAGCATAAACCAGATGCGGGTGAAGATCTTGCAGGCGACTTCTAACGTCAAATGAGCAAACGGGCTTACCACAGCTGCGGTCCTCTGGCAGTCTGAAAGCTTTGCGCACAAGCCGGACGCTAAGCGCCTTCCTTTGCCTTTTGGCAGTGCTCGTGCATTGCCAGCACTAGGCGGGAATGGTCACTTACCCAGAGACACGTTTCGTTGTGCCCGTTGCTAAGCGCTCTGGAGCACTGTTTATGACGTAAGCGGAACACCTCTTGCCGTTCCATTCTCAGAGCTCCTGAGTTAATCAAACTGAGACTCTTGGTGCGAATGCCAGAGAAAAACATTTCCAATGTGTCTGGCAGGGAGAAACTGAACCTGGAGAACACCTTTGTCAGGAGCTTGCACCTGCACCTTAGACACACACAGATTTGCATCACATCTAAATGGCCAAGCTCTTTCTTAGACAAGTTGAAAGCTGCTGTCAGAAGGCTGTGCTCCTTGTCAGATGGAAGCAGCAGCACGCACATAGGAGTTTGGCAAGAACTAAAGAGCCACAGAAGAGCGTGGCCTAGGAAAATGAGGCAGGAAAAACGCTACATGTGCCCTTGTTGTCGCCTAACAACAGGTAGCAGCATAAACCAGATGCGGGTGAAGATCTTGCAGGCGACATCTAACGTCAAATGAGCAAACGGGCTTACCACAGCTGCGGTCCTCTGGCAGTCTGAAAGCTTTGCGCACAAGGCGGATGCTAAGCGCCTTCCTTTGCCTTTTGGCAGTGCTCGTGCATTGCCAGCACTAGGCGGGAATGGTCACTTACCCAGAGACACGTTTCGTTGTGCCCGTTGCTAAGCGCTCTGGAGCACTGTTTATGACGTAAGCGGAACACCTCTTGCCGTTCCATTCTCAGAGCTCCTGAGTTAATCAAACTGAGACTCTTGGTGCGAATGCCAGAGAAAAACATTTCCAATGTGTCTGGCAGGGAGAAACTGAACCTGGAGAACACCTTTGTCAGGAGCTTGCACCTGCACCTTAGACAGACAGAGATTTGCATCACATCTAAATGGCCAAACTATTTCTTAGACAAGTTGAAAGCTGCTGTCAGAAGGCTGTGCTCCTTGTCAGACGGAAGCAGCAGCACGCACATAGGAGTTTGGCAAGAACTAAAGAGCCACAGAAGAGCGTGGTCTAGCAAAATGAGGCAGGAAAAAGCATATCGCTACATGTGCCCTTGTTGTCGCCTAACAACAGGTAGCAGCATAAACCAGATGCGGGTGAAGATCTTGCAGGCGACTTCTAACGTCAAATGAGCAAATGGGCTTACCACAGCTGCGGTCCTCTGGCAGTCTGAAAGCTTTGCGCACAAGCCGGATGCTAAGCACCTTCCTTTGCCTTTTGGCAGTGCTCGTGCATTGCCAGCACTAGGCGGGAATGGTCACTTACCCAGAGACACGTTTCGTTGTGCCCGTTGCTAAGCGCTCTGGAGCACTGTTTATGACGTAAGCGGAACACCTCTTGCCGTTCCATTCTCAGAGCTCCTGAGTTAAGTAATCTGCTACTCTTGGTGCGAATGCCAGAGGAAAACATTTCCAATGTGTCTGGCAGGGAGAAACTGAACCTGGAGAACACCTTTGTCAGGAGCTTGCACCTGCACCTTAGACACACAGAGATTTGCATCACATCTAAATGGCCAAGCTCTTTCTTAGAAAAGTTGAAAGCTGCTGTTAGAAGGCTGTGCTCCTTGTCAGATGGAAGCAGCAGCACGCACATAGGAGTTTGGCAAGAACTAAAGAGCCACAGAAGAGCGTGGTCTAGCAAAGTGAAACAGGAAAAAGCATTTGCTGCATGTGCCCTTGTTGTCGCCTAACAACAGGTAGCAGCATAAACCAGATGCGGGTGAAGATCTTGCAGGCGACTTCTAACGTCAAATGAGCAAACGGGCTTACCACAGCTGCGGTCCTCTGGCAGTCTGAAAGCTTTGCGCACAAGCCGGACGCTAAGCGCCTTCCTTTGCCTTTTGGCAGTGCTCGTGCATTGCCAGCACTAGGCGGGAATGGTCACTATCCCACAGACACGTTTCGTTGTGCCCGTTGCTAAGCGCTCTGGAGCACTGTTTATGACGTAAGCGGAACACCTCTTGCCGTTCCATTCTCAGAGCTCCTGAGTTAAGTAATCTGCTACTCTTGGTGCGAATGCCAGAGAAAAACATTTCCAATGTGTCTGGCAGGGAGAAACTGAACCTGGAGAACACCTTTGTCAGGAGCTTGCACCTGCACCTTAGACACACACAGATTTGCATCACATCTAAATGGCCAAGCTCTTTCTTAGACAAGTTGAAAGCTGCTGTCAGAAGGCTGTGCTCCTTGTCAGATGGAAGCAGCAGCACGCACATAGGAGTTTGGAAAGCACTAAAGAGCCACAGAAGAGCATTGTCTCGCAAAATGAGGCAGGAAAAACGCTACATGTGCCCTTGTTGTCGACTAACAACAGGTAGCAGCATAAACCAGATGCGGGTGAAGATCTTGCAGGTGACATCTAACGTCAAATGAGCAAACGGGTTTACCACAGCTGCGGTCCTCTGGCAGTCTGAAAGCTTTGCGCACAAGCCGGACGCTAAGCGCCTTCCTTTGCCTTTTGGCAGTGCTCGTGCATTGCCAGCACTAGGCGGGAATGGTCACTATCCCACAGACACGTTTCGTTGTGCCCGTTGCTAAGCGCTCTGGATCACTGTTTATGACGTAAGCGGAACACCTCTTGCCGTTCCATTCTCAGAGCTCCTGAGTTAATCAAACTGAGACTCTTGGTGCGAATTCCAGAGTAAGACATTTCCAATGTGTCTGGCAGGGAGAAACTGAACCTGGAGAACACCTTTGTCAGGAGCTTGCACCTCCACCTTACACACACAGAGATTTGCATCACATCTAAATGGCCAAACTATTTCTTAGACAAGTTGTAAGCTGCTGTTAGAAGGCTGTGCTCCTTGTCAGATGGAAGCAGCAGCACGCACATAGGAGTTTGGCAAGAACTAAAGAGCCACAGAAGAGCGTGGTCTAGCAAAATGAAACAGGAAAAAGCATTTGCTGCATGTGCCCTTGTTGTCGCCTAACAACAGGTAGCAGCATAAACCAGATGCGGGTGAAGATCTTGCAGGCGACTTCTAACGTCAAATGAGCAAACGGGCTTACCACAGCTGCGGTCCTCTGGCAGTCTGAAAGCTTTGCGCACAAGCCGGACGCTAAGCGCCTTCCTTTGCCTTTTGGCAGTGCTCGTGCATTGCCAGCACTAGGCGGGAATGGTCACTTACCCAGAGACACGTTTCGTTGTGCCCGTTGCTAAGCGCTCTGGAGCACTGTTTATGACGTAAGCGGAACACCTCTTGCCGTTCCATTCTCAGAGCTCCTGAGTTAAGTAATCTGCTACTCTTGGTGCGAATGCCAGAGGAAAACATTTCCAATGTGTCTGGCAGGGAGAAACTGAACCTGGAGAACACCTTTGTCAGGAGCTTGCACCTGCACCTTAGACACACACAGATTTGCATCACATCTAAATGGCCAAGCTCTTTCTTAGAAAAGTTGAAAGCTGCTGTTAGAAGGCTGTGCTCCTTGTCAGATGGAAGCAGCAGCACGCACATAGGAGTTTGGAAAGCACTAAAGAGCCACAGAAGAGCGTGGCCTAGGAAAATGAGGCAGGAAAAACGCTACATGTGCCCTTGTTGTCGCCTAACAACAGGTAGCAGCATAAACCAGATGCGGGTGAAGATCTTGCAGGCGACTTCTAACGTCAAATGAGAAAACCGGCTTACCACAGCTGCGGTCCTCTGGCAGTCTGAAAGCTTTGCGCACAAGCCGGACGCTAAGCGCCTTCCTTTGCCTTTTGGCAGTGCTCGTGCATTGCCAGCACTAGGCGGGAATGGTCACTATCCCGCACACACGTTTCGTTGTGCCCGTTGCTAAGCGCTCTGGAGCACTGTTTATGACGTAAGCGGAACACCTCTTGCCGTTCCATTCTCAGAGCTCCTGAGTTAAGTAATCTGCGATTCTTGGTGCGAATAATAGAGGAAAACATTTCCAATGTGTCTGGCAAGGAGAAACTGAACCTGGAGAACACCTTTGTCAGGAGCTTGCACCTGCACCTTAGACACACACAGATTTGCATCACATCTAAATGGCCAAGCTCTTTCTTAGACAAGTTGAAAGCTGCTGTCAGAAGGCTGTGCTCCTTGTCAGATGCAAGCAGCAGCACGCACATAGGAGTTTGGCAAGCACTAAAGAGCCACAGAAGAGCATGGCCCAGGGAAATGAGGCAGGAAAAACGCTACATGTGCCCTTGTTGTCGACTAACAACAGGTAGCAGCACAAACCAGATGCGGGTGAAGATCTTGCAGGCGACTTCTAACGTCAAATGAGAAAACCGGCTTACCACAGCTGCGGTCCTCTGGCAGTCTGAAAGCTTTGCGCACAAGCCGGATGCAAAGCGCCTTCCTTTGCCTTTTGGCAGTGCTCGTGCATTGCCAGCACTAGGCGGGAATGGTCACTTACCCAGAGACACGTTTCGTTGTGCCCGTTGCTAAGCGCTCTGGAGCACTGTTTATGACGTAAGCGGAACACCTCTTGCCGTTCCATTCTCAGAGCTCCTGAGTTAAGTAATCTGCGACTCTTGGTGCGAATGATAGAGGAAAACATTTCCAATGTGTCTGGCAGGGAGAAACTGAACCTGGAGAACACCTTTGTCAGGAGCTTGCACCTGCACCTTAGACACACACAGATTTGCATCACATCTAAATGGCCAAGCTCTTTCTTAGACAAGTTGAAAGCTGCTGTCAGAAGGCTGTGCTCCTTGTCAGATGCAAGCAGCAGCACGCACATAAAAGTTTGGAAAGCACTAAAGAGCCACAAAAGAGCATGGCCCAGGGAAATGAGGCAGGAAAAACGCTACATGTGCCCTTGTTGTCGCCTAACAACAGGTAGCAGCATAAACCAGATGCGGGTGAAGATCTTGCAGGCGACTTCTAACGTCAAATGAGCAAACGGGCTTACCACAGCTGCGGTCCTCTGGCAGTCTGAAAGCTTTGCGCACAAGCCGGACGCTAAGCGCCTTCCTTTGCCTTTTGGCAGTGCTCGTGCATTGCCAGCACTAGGCGGGAATGGTCACTATCCCACAGACACGTTTCGTTGTGCCCGTTGCTAAGCGCTCTGGAGCACTGTTTATGACGTAAGCGGAACACCTCTTGCCGTTCCATTCTCAGAGCTCCTGAGTTAATCAAACTGAGACTCTTGGTGCGAATGCCAGAGAAAAACATTTCCAATGTGTCTGGCAGGGAGAAACTGAACCTGGAGAACACCTTTGTCAGGAGCTTGCACCTGCACCTTAGACACACACAGATTTGCATCACATCTAAATGGCCAAGCTCTTTCTTAGACAAGTTGAAAGCTGCTGTCAGAAGGCTGTGCTCCTTGTCAGATGGAAGCAGCAGCACGCACATAGGAGTTTGGAAAGCACTAAAGAGCCACAGAAGAGCATTGTCTCGCAAAATGAGGCAGGAAAAACGCTACATGTGCCCTTGTTGTCGACTAACAACAGGTAGCAGCATAAACCAGATGCGGGTGAAGATCTTGCAGGTGACATCTAACGTCAAATGAGCAAACGGGTTTACCACAGCTGCGGTCCTCTGGCAGTCTGAAAGCTTTGCGCACAAGCCGGACGCTAAGCGCCTTCCTTTGCCTTTTGGCAGTGCTCGTGCATTGCCAGCACTAGGCGGGAATGGTCACTATCCCACAGACACGTTTCGTTGTGCCCGTTGCTAAGCGCTCTGGATCACTGTTTATGACGTAAGCGGAACACCTCTTGCCGTTCCATTCTCAGAGCTCCTGAGTTAATCAAACTGAGACTCTTGGTGCGAATTCCAGAGTAAGACATTTCCAATGTGTCTGGCAGGGAGAAACTGAACCTGGAGAACACCTTTGTCAGGAGCTTGCACCTCCACCTTACACACACAGAGATTTGCATCACATCTAAATGGCCAAACTATTTCTTAGACAAGTTGTAAGCTGCTGTTAGAAGGCTGTGCTCCTTGTCAGATGGAAGCAGCAGCACGCACATAGGAGTTTGGCAAGAACTAAAGAGCCACAGAAGAGCGTGGTCTAGCAAAATGAAACAGGAAAAAGCATTTGCTGCATGTGCCCTTGTTGTCGCCTAACAACAGGTAGCAGCATAAACCAGATGCGGGTGAAGATCTTGCAGGCGACTTCTAACGTCAAATGAGCAAACGGGCTTACCACAGCTGCGGTCCTCTGGCAGTCTGAAAGCTTTGCGCACAAGCCGGACGCTAAGCGCCTTCCTTTGCCTTTTGGCAGTGCTCGTGCATTGCCAGCACTAGGCGGGAATGGTCACTTACCCAGAGACACGTTTCGTTGTGCCCGTTGCTAAGCGCTCTGGAGCACTGTTTATGACGTAAGCGGAACACCTCTTGCCGTTCCATTCTCAGAGCTCCTGAGTTAAGTAATCTGCTACTCTTGGTGCGAATGCCAGAGGAAAACATTTCCAATGTGTCTGGCAGGGAGAAACTGAACCTGGAGAACACCTTTGTCAGGAGCTTGCACCTGCACCTTAGACACACACAGATTTGCATCACATCTAAATGGCCAAGCTCTTTCTTAGAAAAGTTGAAAGCTGCTGTTAGAAGGCTGTGCTCCTTGTCAGATGGAAGCAGCAGCACGCACATAGGAGTTTGGAAAGCACTAAAGAGCCACAGAAGAGCGTGGCCTAGGAAAATGAGGCAGGAAAAACGCTACATGTGCCCTTGTTGTCGCCTAACAACAGGTAGCAGCATAAACCAGATGCGGGTGAAGATCTTGCAGGCGACTTCTAACGTCAAATGAGAAAACCGGCTTACCACAGCTGCGGTCCTCTGGCAGTCTGAAAGCTTTGCGCACAAGCCGGACGCTAAGCGCCTTCCTTTGCCTTTTGGCAGTGCTCGTGCATTGCCAGCACTAGGCGGGAATGGTCACTATCCCGCACACACGTTTCGTTGTGCCCGTTGCTAAGCGCTCTGGAGCACTGTTTATGACGTAAGCGGAACACCTCTTGCCGTTCCATTCTCAGAGCTCCTGAGTTAAGTAATCTGCGATTCTTGGTGCGAATAATAGAGGAAAACATTTCCAATGTGTCTGGCAAGGAGAAACTGAACCTGGAGAACACCTTTGTCAGGAGCTTGCACCTGCACCTTAGACACACACAGATTTGCATCACATCTAAATGGCCAAGCTCTTTCTTAGACAAGTTGAAAGCTGCTGTCAGAAGGCTGTGCTCCTTGTCAGATGCAAGCAGCAGCACGCACATAGGAGTTTGGCAAGCACTAAAGAGCCACAGAAGAGCATGGCCCAGGGAAATGAGGCAGGAAAAACGCTACATGTGCCCTTGTTGTCGACTAACAACAGGTAGCAGCATAAACCAGATGCGGGTGAAGATCTTGCAGGCGACTTCTAACGTCAAATGAGAAAACCGGCTTACCACAGCTGCGGTCCTCTGGCAGTCTGAAAGCTTTGCGCACAAGCCGGATGCAAAGCGCCTTCCTTTGCCTTTTGGCAGTGCTCGTGCATTGCCAGCACTAGGCGGGAATGGTCACTTACCCAGAGACACGTTTCGTTGTGCCCGTTGCTAAGCGCTCTGGAGCACTGTTTATGACGTAAGCGGAACACCTCTTGCCGTTCCATTCTCAGAGCTCCTGAGTTAAGTAATCTGCGACTCTTGGTGCGAATGATAGAGGAAAACATTTCCAATGTGTCTGGCAGGGAGAAACTGAACCTGGAGAACACCTTTGTCAGGAGCTTGCACCTGCACCTTAGACACACACAGATTTGCATCACATCTAAATGGCCAAGCTCTTTCTTAGACAAGTTGAAAGCTGCTGTCAGAAGGCTGTGCTCCTTGTCAGATGCAAGCAGCAGCACGCACATAAAAGTTTGGAAAGCACTAAAGAGCCACAAAAGAGCATGGCCCAGGGAAATGAGGCAGGAAAAACGCTACATGTGCCCTTGTTGTCGCCTAACAACAGGTAGCAGCATAAACCAGATGCGGGTGAAGATCTTGCAGGCGACTTCTAACGTCAAATGAGCAAACGGGCTTACCACAGCTGCGGTCCTCTGGCAGTCTGAAAGCTTTGCGCACAAGCCGGACGCTAAGCACCTTCCTTTGCCTTTTGGCAGTGCTCGTGCATTGCCAGCACTAGGCGGGAATGGTCACTATCCCAGAGACACGTTTCGTTGTGCCCGTTGCTAAGCGCTCTGGAGCACTGTTTATGACGTAAGCGGAACACCTCTTGCCGTTCCATTCTCAGAGCTCCTGAGTTAATCAAACTGAGACTCTTGGCGCGAATGCCAGAGGAAAACATTTCCAATGTGTCTGGCAGGGAGAAACTGAACCTAGAGAACACCTTTGTCAGGAGCTTGCACCTGCACCTTAGACACACACAGATTTGCATCACATCTAAATGGCCAAGCTCTTTCTTAGACAAGTTGAAAGCTGCTGTCAGAAGGCTGTGCTCCTTGTCAGATGGAAGCAGCAGCACGCACATAGGAGTTTGGCAAGAACTAAAGAGCCACAGAAGAGCGTGGCCTAGGAAAATGAGGCAGGAAAAAGCATATCGCTACATGTGTCCTTGTTGTCACCTAACAACAGGTAGCAGCATAAACCAGATGCGGGTGAAGTTCTTGCAGGCGACATCTAACGTCAAATGAGCAAACGGGCTTACCACAGCTGCGGTCCTCTGGCAGTCTGAAAGCTTTGCACACAAGGCGGATGCTAAGCGCCTTCCTTTGCCTTTTGGCAGTGCTCGTGCATTGCCAGCACTAGGCGGGAATGGTCACTATCCCACAGAAACGTTTCGTTGTGCCCGTTGCTAAGCGCTCTGGATCACTGTTTATGACGTAAGCGGAACACCTCTTGCCGTTCCATTCTCAGAGCTCCTGAGTTAATCAAACTGAGACTCTTGGTGCGAATGCCAGAGGAAAACATTTCCAATGTGTCTGGCAGGGAGAAACTGAACCTGGAGAACACCTTTGTCAGGAGCTTGCACCTGCACCTTAGACACACACAGATTTGCATCACATCTAAATGGCCAAGCTCTTTCTTAGACAAGTTGAAAGCTGCTGTCAGAAGGCTATGCTCCTTGTCAGATGGAAGCAGCAGCACGCACATAGGAGTTTGGCAAGAACTAAAGAGCCACAGAAGAGCGTGGCCTAGGAAAATGAGGCAGGAAAAACGCTACATGTGCCCTTGTTGTCGCCTAACAACAGGTAGCAGCATAAACCAGATGCGGGTGAAGATCTTGCAGGCAACATCTGACATCAAATGAGCAAACGGGCTTACCACAGCTGCGGTCCTCTGGCAGTCTGAAAGCTTTGCGCACAAGGCGGATGCTAAGCGCCTTCCTTTGCCTTTTGGCAGTGCTCGTGCATTGCCAGCACTAGGCGGGAATGGTCACTATCCCACAGACACGTTTCGTTGTGCCCGTTGCTAAGCGCTCTGGAGCACTGTTTATGACATAAGCGGAACACCTCTTGCCGTTCCATTCTCAGAGCTCCTGAGTTAATCAAACTGAGACTCTTGGTGCGAATGCCAGAGGAAAACATTTCCAATGTGTCTGGCAGGGAGAAACTGAACCTAGAGAACACCTTTGTCAGGAGCTTGCACCTGCACCTTAGACACACACAGATTTGCATCACATCTAAATGGCCAAGCTCTTTCTTAGACAAGTTGAAAGCTGCTGTCAGAAGGCTGTGCTCCTTGTCAGATGGAAGCAGCAGCACGCACATAGGAGTTTGGAAAGAACTAAAGAGCCACAGAAGAGCGTGGTCTAGGAAAATGAGGCAGGAAAAACGCTACATGTGCCCTTGTTGTCGCCTAACAACAGGTAGCAGCATAAACCAGATGCGGGTGAAGATCTTGCAGGCGACATCTAACGTCAAATGAGCAAACGGGCTTACCACAGCTGCGGTCCTCTGGCAGTCTGAAAGCTTTGCGCACAAGCCGGATGCTAAGCACCTTCCTTTGCCTTTTGGCAGTGCTCGTGCATTGCCAGCACTAGGCGGGAATGGTCACTTACCCAGAGACACGTTTCGTTGTGCCCGTTGCTAAGCGCTCTGGAGCACTGTTTATGACGTAAGCGGAACACCTCTTGCCGTTCCATTCTCAGAGCTCCTGAGTTAAGTAATCTGCTACTCTTGGTGCGAATGATAGAGGAAAACATTTCCAATGTGTCTGGCAAGGAGAAACTGAACCTGGAGAACACCTTTGTCAAGAGCTTGCACCTGCACCTTAGACACACACAGATTTGCATCACATCTAAATGGCCAAGCTCTTTCTTAGACAAGTTGAAAGCTGCTGTCAGAAGGCTGTGCTCCTTGTCAGATGGAAGCAGCAGCACGCACATAGGAGTTTGGCAAGAACTAAAGAGCCACAGAAGAGCGTGGCCTAGGAAAATGAGGCAGGAAAAAGCATATCGCTACATGTGTCCTTGTTGTCACCTAACAACAGGTAGCAGCATAAACCAGATGCGGGTGAAGTTCTTGCAGGTGACATCTAACGTCAAATGAGCAAACGGGCTTACCACAGCTGCGGTCCTCTGGCAGTCTGAAAGCTTTGCACACAAGGCGGATGCTAAGCGCCTTCCTTTGCCTTTTGGCAGTGCTCGTGCATTGCCAGCACTAGGCGGGAATGGTCACTATCCCACAGACACGTTTCGTTGTGCCCGTTGCTAAGCGCTCTGGATCACTGTTTATGACGTAAGCGGAACACCTCTTGCCGTTCCATTCTCAGAGCTCCTGAGTTAAGTAATCTGCTACTCTTGGTGCGAATGCCAGAGGAAAACATTTCTAATGTGTCTGGCAGGGAGAAACTGAACCTGGAGAACACCTTTGTCAGGAGCTTGCACCTGCACCTTACACACACAGAGATTTGCATCACATCTAAATGGCCAAGCTCTTTCTTAGAAAAGTTGAAAGCTGCTGTCAGAAGGCTGTGCTCCTTGTCAGATGGAAGCAGCAGCACGCACATAGGAGTTTGGCAAGAACTAAAGAGCCACAGAAGAGCGTGGTCTAGCAAAATGAGGCAGGAAAAACGCTACATGTGCCCTTGTTGTCGCCTAACAACAGGTAGCAGCATAAACCAGATGCGGGTGAAGATCTTGCAGGCGACATCTAACGTCAAATGAGCAAACGGGCTTACCACAGCTGCGGTCCTCTGGCAGTCTGAAAGCTTTGCGCACAAGGCGGATGCTAAGCGCCTTCCTTTGCCTTTTGGCAGTGCTCGTGCATTGCCAGCACTAGGCGGGAATGGTCACTTACCCAGAGACACGTTTCGTTGTGCCCGTTGCTAAGCGCTCTGGAGCACTGTTTATGACGTAAGCGGAACACCTCTTGCCGTTCCATTCTCAGAGCTCCTGAGTTAATCAAACTGAGACTCTTGGTGCGAATTCCAGAGTAAGACATTTCCAATGTGTCTGGCAGGGAGAAACTGAACCTGGAGAACACCTTTGTCAGGAGCTTGCACCTCCACCTTACACACACAGAGATTTGCATCACATCTAAATGGCCAAACTATTTCTTAGAAAAGTTGTAAGCTGCTGTTAGAAGGCTGTGCTCCTTGTCAGATGGAAGCAGCAGCACGCACATAGGAGTTTGGCAAGAACTAAAGAGCCACAGAAGAGCGTGGTCTAGCAAAATGAAACAGGAAAAAGCATTTGCTGCATGTGCCCTTGTTGTCGCCTAACAACAGGTAGCAGCATAAACCAGATGCGGGTGAAGATCTTGCAGGCGACTTCTAACGTCAAATGAGCAAACGGGCTTACCACAGCTGCGGTCCTCTGGCAGTCTGAAAGCTTTGCGCACAAGCCGGATGCTAAGCGCCTTCCTTTGCCTTTTGGCAGTGCTCGTGCATTGCCAGCACTAGGCGGGAATGGTCACTATCCCACAGACACGTTTCGTTGTGCCCGTTGCTAAGCGCTCTGGAGCACTGTTTATGACGTAAGCGGAACACCTCTTGCCGTTCCATTCTCAGAGCTCCTGAGTTAAGTAATCTGCTACTCTTGGTGCGAATGCCAGAGGAAAACATTTCCAATGTGTCTGGCAGGGAGAAACTGAACCTGGAGAACACCTTTGTCAGGAGCTTGCACCTGCACCTTAGACACACAGAGATTTGCATCACATCTAAATGGCCAAGCTCTTTCTTAGAAAAGTTGAAAGCTGCTGTTAGAAGGCTGTGCTCCTTGTCAGATGGAAGCAGCAGCACGCACATAGGAGTTTGGCAAGAACTAAAGAGCCACAGAAGAGCGTGGCCTAGGAAAATGAGGCAGGAAAAACGCTACATGTGCCCTTGTTGTCGCCTAACAACAGGTAGCAGCATAAACCAGATGCGGGTGAAGATCTTGCAGGCGACTTCTAACGTCAAATGAGCAAACGGGCTTACCACAGCTGCGGTCCTCTGGCAGTCTGAAAGCTTTGCGCACAAGCCGGATGCTAAGCGCCTTCCTTTGCCTTTTGGCAGTGCTCGTGCATTGCCAGCACTAGGCGGGAATGGTCACTTACCCAGAGACACGTTTCGTTGTGCCCGTTGCTAAGCGCTCTGGAGCACTGTTTATGACGTAAGCGGAACACCTCTTGCCGTTCCATTCTCAGAGCTCCTGAGTTAAGTAATCTGCGACTCTTGCTGCGAATGCCAGAGAAAGGCATTTCCAATGTGTCTGGCAGGGAGAAACTGAACCTGGAGAACACCTTTGTCAGGAGCTTGCACCTGCACCTTAGACACACACAGATTTGCATCACATCTAAATGGCCAAGCTCTTTCTTAGACAAGTTGAAAGCTGCTGTCAGAAGGCTGTGCTCCTTGTCAGATGGAAGCAGCAGCACGCACATAGGAGTTTGGCAAGAACTAAAGAGCCACAGAAGAGCGTGGTCTAGCAAAATGAAACAGGAAAAAGCATTTGCTGCATGTGCCCTTGTTGTCGCCTAACAACAGGTAGCAGCATAAACCAGATGCGGGTGAAGATCTTGCAGGCGACTTCTAACGTCAAATGAGCAAACGGGCTTACCACAGCTGCGGTCCTCTGGCAGTCTGAAAGCTTTGCGCACAAGCCGGATGCTAAGCGCCTTCCTTTGCCTTTTGGCAGTGCTCGTGCATTGCCAGCACTAGGCGGGAATGGTCACTATCCCACAGACACGTTTCGTTGTGCCCGTTGCTAAGCGCTCTGGAGCACTGTTTATGACGTAAGCGGAACACCTCTTGCCGTTCCATTCTCAGAGCTCCTGAGTTAATCAAACTGAGACTCTTGGTGCGAATTCCAGAGTAAGACATTTCCAATGTGTCTGGCAGGGAGAAACTGAACCTGGAGAACACCTTTGTCAGGAGCTTGCACCTCCACCTTACACACACAGAGATTTGCATCACATCTAAATGGCCAAACTATTTCTTAGAAAAGTTGTAAGCTGCTGTTAGAAGGCTGTGCTCCTTGTCAGATGGAAGCAGCAGCACGCACATAGGAGTTTGGCAAGAACTAAAGAGCCACAGAAGAGCGTGGTCTAGCAAAATGAAACAGGAAAAAGCATTTGCTGCATGTGCCCTTGTTGTCGCCTAACAACAGGTAGCAGCATAAACCAGATGCGGGTGAAGATCTTGCAGGCGACTTCTAACGTCAAATGAGCAAACGGGCTTACCACAGCTGCGGTCCTCTGGCAGTCTGAAAGCTTTGCGCACAAGCCGGACGCTAAGCGCCTTCCTTTGCCTTTTGGCAGTGCTCGTGCATTGCCAGCACTAGGTGGGAATGGTCACTATCCCACAGACACGTTTCGTTGTGCCCGTTGCTAAGCGCTCTGGAGCACTGTTTATGACGTAAGCGGAACACCTCTTGCCGTTCCATTCTCAGAGCTCCTGAGTTAATCAAACTGAGACTCTTGGTGCGAATGCCAGAGAAAAACATTTCCAATGTGTCTGGCAGGGAGAAACTGAACCTGGAGAACACCTTTGTCAGGAGCTTGCACCTGCACCTTAGACACACAGAGATTTGCATCACATCTAAATGGCCAAGCTCTTTCTTAGACAAGTTGAAAGCTGCTGTCAGAAGGCTGTGCTCCTTGTCAGATGGAAGCAGCAGCACGCACATAGGAGTTTGGCAAGAACTAAAGAGCCACAGAAGAGCGTGGTCTAGCAAAATGAGGCAGGAAAAAGCATATCGCTACATGTGCCCTTGTTGTCGCCTAACAACAGGTAGCAGCATAAACCAGATGCGGGTGAAGATCTTGCAGGCGACTTCTAACGTCAAATGAGCAAATGGGCTTACCACAGCTGCGGTCCTCTGGCAGTCTGAAAGCTTTGCGCACAAGCCGGATGCTAAGCGCCTTCCTTTGCCTTTTGGCAGTGCTCGTGCATTGCCAGCACTAGGCGGGAATGGTCACTTACCCAGAGACACGTTTCGTTGTGCCCGTTGCTAAGCGCTCTGGAGCACTGTTTATGACGTAAGCGGAACACCTCTTGCCGTTCCATTCTCAGAGCTCCTGAGTTAAGTAATCTGCTACTCTTGGTGCGAATGCCAGAGGAAAACATTTCCAATGTGTCTGGCAGGGAGAAACTGAACCTGGAGAACACCTTTGTCAGGAGCTTGCACCTGCACCTTAGACACACAGAGATTTGCATCACATCTAAATGGCCAAGCTCTTTCTTAGAAAAGTTGAAAGCTGCTGTTAGAAGGCTGTGCTCCTTGTCAGATGGAAGCAGCAGCACGCACATAGGAGTTTGGCAAGAACTAAAGAGCCACAGAAGAGCGTGGCCTAGGAAAATGAGGCAGGAAAAACGCTACATGTGCCCTTGTTGTCGCCTAACAACAGGTAGCAGCATAAACCAGATGCGGGTGAAGATCTTGCAGGCGACATCTAACGTCAAATGAGCAAACGGGCTTACCACAGCTGCGGTCCTCTGGCAGTCTGAAAGCTTTGCGCACAAGGCGGATGCTAAGCGCCTTCCTTTGCCTTTTGGCAGTGCTCGTGCATTGCCAGCACTAGGCGGGAATGGTCACTTACCCAGAGACACGTTTCGTTGTGCCCGTTGCTAAGCGCTCTGGAGCACTGTTTATGACGTAAGCGGAACACCTCTTGCCGTTCCATTCTCAGAGCTCCTGAGTTAAGTAATCTGCGACTCTTGCTGCGAATGCCAGAGAAAAACATTTCCAATGTGTCTGGCAGGGAGAAACTGAACCTGGAGAACACCTTTGTCAGGAGCTTGCACCTGCACCTTAGACACACAGAGATTTGCATCACATCTAAATGGCCAAGCTCTTTCTTAGACAAGTTGAAAGCTGCTGTCAGAAGGCTGTGCTCCTTGTCAGATGGAAGCAGCAGCACGCACATAGGAGTTTGGCAAGAACTAAAGAGCCACAGAAGAGCGTGGTCTAGCAAAATGAAACAGGAAAAAGCATTTGCTGCATGTGCCCTTGTTGTCGCCTAACAACAGGTAGCAGCATAAACCAGATGCGGGTGAAGATCTTGCAGGCGACTTCTAACGTCAAATGAGCAAACGGGCTTACCACAGCTGCGGTCCTCTGGCAGTCTGAAAGCTTTGCGCACAAGCCGGATGCTAAGCGCCTTCCTTTGCCTTTTGGCAGTGCTCGTGCATTGCCAGCACTAGGCGGGAATGGTCACTTACCCAGAGACACGTTTCGTTGTGCCCGTTGCTAAGCGCTCTGGAGCACTGTTTATGACGTAAGCGGAACACCTCTTGCCGTTCCATTCTCAGAGCTCCTGAGTTAATCAAACTGAGACTCTTGGTGCGAATTCCAGAGTAAGACATTTCCAATGTGTCTGGCAGGGAGAAACTGAACCTGGAGAACACCTTTGTCAGGAGCTTGCACCTCCACCTTACACACACAGAGATTTGCATCACATCTAAATGGCCAAACTATTTCTTAGAAAAGTTGTAAGCTGCTGTTAGAAGGCTGTGCTCCTTGTCAGATGGAAGCAGCAGCACGCACATAGGAGTTTGGCAAGAACTAAAGAGCCACAGAAGAGCGTGGTCTAGCAAAATGAAACAGGAAAAAGCATTTGCTGCATGTGCCCTTGTTGTCGCCTAACAACAGGTAGCAGCATAAACCAGATGCGGGTGAAGATCTTGCAGGCGACTTCTAACGTCAAATGAGCAAACGGGCTTACCACAGCTGCGGTCCTCTGGCAGTCTGAAAGCTTTGCGCACAAGCCGGATGCTAAGCGCCTTCCTTTGCCTTTTGGCAGTGCTCGTGCATTGCCAGCACTAGGCGGGAATGGTCACTTACCCAGAGACACGTTTCGTTGTGCCCGTTGCTAAGCGCTCTGGAGCACTGTTTATGACGTAAGCGGAACACCTCTTGCCGTTCCATTCTCAGAGCTCCTGAGTTAATCAAACTGAGACTCTTGGTGCGAATGCCAGAGAAAAACATTTCCAATGTGTCTGGCAGGGAGAAACTGAACCTGGAGAACACCTTTGTCAGGAGCTTGCACCTGCACCTTAGACACACAGAGATTTGCATCACATCTAAATGGCCAAGCTCTTTCTTAGAAAAGTTGAAAGCTGCTGTTAGAAGGCTGTGCTCCTTGTCAGATGGAAGCAGCAGCACGCACATAGGAGTTTGGAAAGCACTAAAGAGCCACAGAAGAGCGTGGCCTAGGAAAATGAGGCAGGAAAAACGCTACATGTGCCCTTGTTGTCGCCTAACAACAGGTAGCAGCATAAACCAGATGCGGGTGAAGATCTTGCAGGCGACTTCTAACGTCAAATGAGCAAACGGGCTTACCACAGCTGCGGTCCTCTGGCAGTCTGAAAGCTTTGCGCACAAGCCGGACGCTAAGCGCCTTCCTTTGCCTTTTGGCAGTGCTCGTGCATTGCCAGCACTAGGCGGGAATGGTCACTATCCCGCACACACGTTTCGTTGTGCCCGTTGCTAAGCGCTCTGGAGCACTGTTTATGACGTAAGCGGAACACCTCTTGCCGTTCCATTCTCAGAGCTCCTGAGTTAAGTAATCTGCGATTCTTGGTGCGAATGATAGAGGAAAACATTTCCAATGTGTCTGGCAGGGAGAAACTGAACCTGGAGAACACCTTTGTCAGGAGCTTGCACCTGCACCTTACACACACACAGATTTGCATCACATCTAAATGGCCAAGCTCTTTCTTAGACAAGTTGAAAGCTGCTGTCAGAAGGCTGTGCTCCTTGTCAGATGGAAGCAGCAGCACGCACATAGGAGTTTGGCAAGCACTAAAGAGCCACAGAAGAGCATGGCCCAGGGAAATGAGGCAGGAAAAACGCTACATGTGCCCTTGTTGTCGACTAACAACAGGTAGCAGCATAAACCAGATGCGGGTGAAGATCTTGCAGGCGACTTCTAACGTCAAATGAGAAAACCGGCTTACCACAGCTGCGGTCCTCTGGCAGTCTGAAAGCTTTGCGCACAAGCCGGATGCAAAGCGCCTTCCTTTGCCTTTTGGCAGTGCTCGTGCATTGCCAGCACTAGGCGGGAATGGTCACTTACCCAGAGACACGTTTCGTTGTGCCCGTTGCTAAGCGCTCTGGAGCACTGTTTATGACGTAAGCGGAACACCTCTTGCCGTTCCATTCTCAGAGCTCCTGAGTTAAGTAATCTGCGACTCTTGGTGCGAATGATAGAGGAAAACATTTCCAATGTGTCTGGCAGGGAGAAACTGAACCTGGAGAACACCTTTGTCAGGAGCTTGCACCTGCACCTTAGACACACACAGATTTGCATCACATCTAAATGGCCAAGCTCTTTCTTAGACAAGTTGAAAGCTGCTGTCAGAAGGCTGTGCTCCTTGTCAGATGCAAGCAGCAGCACGCACATAAAAGTTTGGAAAGCACTAAAGAGCCACAAAAGAGCATGGCCCAGGGAAATGAGGCAGGAAAAACGCTACATGTGCCCTTGTTGTCGCCTAACAACAGGTAGCAGCATAAACCAGATGCGGGTGAAGATCTTGCAGGCGACTTCTAACGTCAAATGAGCAAACCAGCTTACCACAGCTGCGGTCCTCTGGCAGTCTGAAAGCTTTGCGCACAAGCCGGACGCTAAGCACCTTCCTTTGCCTTTTGGCAGTGCTCGTGCATTGCCAGCACTAGGCGGGAATGGTCACTATCCCAGAGACACGTTTCGTTGTGCCCGTTGCTAAGCGCTCTGGAGCACTGTTTATGACGTAAGCGGAACACCTCTTGCCGTTCCATTCTCAGAGCTCCTGAGTTAATCAAACTGAGACTCTTGGCGCGAATGCCAGAGGAAAACATTTCCAATGTGTCTGGCAGGGAGAAACTGAACCTAGAGAACACCTTTGTCAGGAGCTTGCACCTGCACCTTAGACACACACAGATTTGCATCACATCTAAATGGCCAAGCTCTTTCTTAGACAAGTTGAAAGCTGCTGTCAGAAGGCTGTGCTCCTTGTCAGATGGAAGCAGCAGCACGCACATAGGAGTTTGGCAAGAACTAAAGAGCCACAGAAGAGCGTGGCCTAGGAAAATGAGGCAGGAAAAAGCATATCGCTACATGTGTCCTTGTTGTCACCTAACAACAGGTAGCAGCATAAACCAGATGCGGGTGAAGTTCTTGCAGGCGACATCTAACGTCAAATGAGCAAACGGGCTTACCACAGCTGCGGTCCTCTGGCAGTCTGAAAGCTTTGCACACAAGGCGGATGCTAAGCGCCTTCCTTTGCCTTTTGGCAGTGCTCGTGCATTGCCAGCACTAGGCGGGAATGGTCACTATCCCACAGAAACGTTTCGTTGTGCCCGTTGCTAAGCGCTCTGGATCACTGTTTATGACGTAAGCGGAACACCTCTTGCCGTTCCATTCTCAGAGCTCCTGAGTTAATCAAACTGAGACTCTTGGTGCGAATGCCAGAGGAAAACATTTCCAATGTGTCTGGCAGGGAGAAACTGAACCTGGAGAACACCTTTGTCAGGAGCTTGCACCTGCACCTTAGACACACACAGATTTGCATCACATCTAAATGGCCAAGCTCTTTCTTAGACAAGTTGAAAGCTGCTGTCAGAAGGCTATGCTCCTTGTCAGATGGAAGCAGCAGCACGCACATAGGAGTTTGGCAAGAACTAAAGAGCCACAGAAGAGCGTGGCCTAGGAAAATGAGGCAGGAAAAACGCTACATGTGCCCTTGTTGTCGCCTAACAACAGGTAGCAGCATAAACCAGATGCGGGTGAAGATCTTGCAGGCAACATCTGACATCAAATGAGCAAACGGGCTTACCACAGCTGCGGTCCTCTGGCAGTCTGAAAGCTTTGCGCACAAGGCGGATGCTAAGCGCCTTCCTTTGCCTTTTGGCAGTGCTCGTGCATTGCCAGCACTAGGCGGGAATGGTCACTATCCCACAGACACGTTTCGTTGTGCCCGTTGCTAAGCGCTCTGGAGCACTGTTTATGACATAAGCGGAACACCTCTTGCCGTTCCATTCTCAGAGCTCCTGAGTTAATCAAACTGAGACTCTTGGTGCGAATGCCAGAGGAAAACATTTCCAATGTGTCTGGCAGGGAGAAACTGAACCTAGAGAACACCTTTGTCAGGAGCTTGCACCTGCACCTTAGACACACACAGATTTGCATCACATCTAAATGGCCAAGCTCTTTCTTCGACAAGTTGAAAGCTGCTGTCAGAAGGCTGTGCTCCTTGTCAGATGGAAGCAGCAGCACGCACATAGGAGTTTGGAAAGAACTAAAGAGCCACAGAAGAGCGTGGTCTAGGAAAATGAGGCAGGAAAAACGCTACATGTGCCCTTGTTGTCGCCTAACAACAGGTAGCAGCATAAACCAGATGCGGGTGAAGATCTTGCAGGCGACATCTAACGTCAAATGAGCAAACGGGCTTACCACAGCTGCGGTCCTCTGGCAGTCTGAAAGCTTTGCGCACAAGCCGGACGCTAAGCGCCTTCCTTTGCCTTTTGGCAGTGCTCGTGCATTGCCAGCACTAGGCGGGAATGGTCACTTACCCAGAGACACGTTTCGTTGTGCCCGTTGCTAAGCGCTCTGGAGCACTGTTTATGACGTAAGCGGAACACCTCTTGCCGTTCCATTCTCAGAGCTCCTGAGTTAAGTAATCTGCTACTCTTGGTGCGAATGATAGAGGAAAACATTTCCAATGTGTCTGGCAAGGAGAAACTGAACCTGGAGAACACCTTTGTCAAGAGCTTGCACCTGCACCTTAGACACACACAGATTTGCATCACATCTAAATGGCCAAGCTCTTTCTTAGACAAGTTGAAAGCTGCTGTCAGAAGGCTGTGCTCCTTGTCAGATGGAAGCAGCAGCACGCACATAGGAGTTTGGCAAGAACTAAAGAGCCACAGAAGAGCGTGGCCTAGGAAAATGAGGCAGGAAAAAGCATATCGCTACATGTGTCCTTGTTGTCACCTAACAACAGGTAGCAGCATAAACCAGATGCGGGTGAAGTTCTTGCAGGTGACATCTAACGTCAAATGAGCAAACGGGCTTACCACAGCTGCGGTCCTCTGGCAGTCTGAAAGCTTTGCACACAAGGCGGATGCTAAGCGCCTTCCTTTGCCTTTTGGCAGTGCTCGTGCATTGCCAGCACTAGGCGGGAATGGTCACTATCCCACAGACACGTTTCGTTGTGCCCGTTGCTAAGCGCTCTGGATCACTGTTTATGACGTAAGCGGAACACCTCTTGCCGTTCCATTCTCAGAGCTCCTGAGTTAAGTAATCTGCTACTCTTGGTGCGAATGCCAGAGGAAAACATTTCTAATGTGTCTGGCAGGGAGAAACTGAACCTGGAGAACACCTTTGTCAGGAGCTTGCACCTGCACCTTACACACACAGAGATTTGCATCACATCTAAATGGCCAAGCTCTTTCTTAGAAAAGTTGAAAGCTGCTGTCAGAAGGCTGTGCTCCTTGTCAGATGGAAGCAGCAGCACGCACATAGGAGTTTGGCAAGAACTAAAGAGCCACAGAAGAGCGTGGTCTAGCAAAATGAGGCAGGAAAAACGCTACATGTGCCCTTGTTGTCGCCTAACAACAGGTAGCAGCATAAACCAGATGCGGGTGAAGATCTTGCAGGCGACATCTAACGTCAAATGAGCAAACGGGCTTACCACAGCTGCGGTCCTCTGGCAGTCTGAAAGCTTTGCGCACAAGCCGGATGCTAAGCACCTTCCTTTGCCTTTTGGCAGTGCTCGTGCATTGCCAGCACTAGGCGGGAATGGTCACTTACCCAGAGACACGTTTCGTTGTGCCCGTTGCTAAGCGCTCTGGAGCACTGTTTATGACGTAAGCGGAACACCTCTTGCCGTTCCATTCTCAGAGCTCCTGAGTTAAGTAATCTGCTACTCTTGGTGCGAATGCCAGAGGAAAACATTTCCAATGTGTCTGGCAGGGAGAAACTGAACCTGGAGAACACCTTTGTCAGCAGCTTGCACCTGCACCTTACACACACAGAGATTTGCATCACATCTAAATGGCCAAGCTCTTTCTTAGAAAAGTTGAAAGCTGCTGTTAGAAGGCTGTGCTCCTTGTCAGATGGAAGCAGCAGCACGCACATAGGAGTTTGGCAAGAACTAAAGAGCCACAGAAGAGCGTGGTCTAGCAAAATGAGGCAGGAAAAACGCTACATGTGCCCTTGTTGTCGCCTAACAACAGGTAGCAGCATAAACCAGATGCGGGTGAAGATCTTGCAGGCGACTTCTAACGTCAAATGAGCAAACGGGCTTACCACAGCTGCGGTCCTCTGGCAGTCTGAAAGCTTTGCGCACAAGCCGGATGCTAAGCGCCTTCCTTTGCCTTTTGGCAGTGCTCGTGCATTGCCAGCACTAGGCGGGAATGGTCACTATCCCACAGACACGTTTCGTTGTGCCCGTTGCTAAGCGCTCTGGAGCACTGTTTATGACATAAGCGGAACACCTCTTGCCGTTCCATTCTCAGAGCTCCTGAGTTAATCAAACTGAGACTCTTGGCGCGAATGCCAGAGGAAAACATTTCCAATGTGTCTGGCAGGGAGAAACTGAACCTAGAGAACACCTTTGTCAGGAGCTTGCACCTGCACCTTAGACACACACAGATTTGCATCACATCTAAATGGCCAAGCTCTTTCTTAGACAAGTTGAAAGCTGCTGTCAGAAGGCTGTGCTCCTTGTCAGATGGAAGCAGCAGCACGCACATAGGAGTTTGGCAAGAACTAAAGAGCCACAGAAGAGCGTGGTCTAGCAAAATGAGGCAGGAAAAACGCTACATGTGCCCTTGTTGTCGCCTAACAACAGGTAGCAGCATAAACCAGATGCGGGTGAAGATCTTGCAGGCGACATCTAACGTCAAATGAGCAAACGGGCTTACAACAGCTGCGGTCCTCTGGCAGTCTGAAAGCTTTGCGCACAAGCCGGATGCTAAGCACCTTCCTTTGCCTTTTGGCAGTGCTCGTGCATTGCCAGCACTAGGCGGGAATGGTCACTTACCCAGAGACACGTTTCGTTGTGCCCGTTGCTAAGCGCTCTGGAGCACTGTTTATGACGTAAGCGGAACACCTCTTGCCGTTCCATTCTCAGAGCTCCTGAGTTAAGTAATCTGCGACTCTTGGTGCGAATGATAGAGGAAAACATTTCCAATGTGTCTGGCAGGGAGAAACTGAACCTGGAGAACACCTTTGTCAGGAGCTTGCACCTGCACCTTACACACACACAGATTTGCATCACATCTAAATGGCCAAGCTCTTTCTTAGACAAGTTGAAAGCTGCTGTCAGAAGGCTGTGCTCCTTGTCAGATGGAAGCAGCAGCACGCACATAGGAGTTTGGCAAGAACTAAAGAGCCACAGAAGAGCGTGGTCTAGCAAAATGAGGCAGGAAAAAGCATATCGCTACATGTGCCCTTGTTGTCGCCTAACAACAGGTAGCAGCATAAACCAGATGCGGGTGAAGATCTTGCAGGCGACTTCTAACGTCAAATGAGCAAACCGGCTTACCACAGCTGCGGTCCTCTGGCAGTCTGAAAGCTTTGCGCACAAGCCGGATGCTAAGCGCCTTCCTTTGCCTTTTGGCAGTGCTCGTGCATTGCCAGCACTAGGCGGGAATGGTCACTTACCCAGAGACACGTTTCGTTGTGCCCGTTGCTAAGCGCTCTGGAGCACTGTTTATGACGTAAGCGGAACACCTCTTGCCGTTCCATTCTCAGAGCTCCTGAGTTAAGTAATCTGCTACTCTTGGTGCGAATGCCAGAGGAAAACATTTCCAATGTGTCTGGCAGGGAGAAACTGAACCTGGAGAACACCTTTGTCAGGAGCTTGCACCTGCACCTTAGACACACAGAGATTTGCATCACATCTAAATGGCCAAGCTCTTTCTTAGAAAAGTTGAAAGCTGCTGTTAGAAGGCTGTGCTCCTTGTCAGATGGAAGCAGCAGCACGCACATAGGAGTTTGGCAAGAACTAAAGAGCCACAGAAGAGCGTGGCCTAGGAAAATGAGGCAGGAAAAACGCTACATGTGCCCTTGTTGTCGCCTAACAACAGGTAGCAGCATAAACCAGATGCGGGTGAAGATCTTGCAGGCGACATCTAACGTCAAATGAGCAAACGGGCTTACCACAGCTGCGGTCCTCTGGCAGTCTGAAAGCTTTGCGCACAAGGCGGATGCTAAGCACCTTCCTTTGCCTTTTGGCAGTGCTCGTGCATTGCCAGCACTAGGCGGGAATGGTCACTTACCCAGAGACACGTTTCGTTGTGCCCGTTGCTAAGCGCTCTGGAGCACTGTTTATGACGTAAGCGGAACACCTCTTGCCGTTCCATTCTCAGAGCTCCTGAGTTAAGTAATCTGCGACTCTTGCTGCGAATGCCAGAGAAAGGCATTTCCAATGTGTCTGGCAGGGAGAAACTGAACCTGGAGAACACCTTTGTCAGGAGCTTGCACCTGCACCTTAGACACACACAGATTTGCATCACATCTGAGTGGCCAAGCTCTTTCTTAGACAAGTTGAAAGCTGCTGTCAGAAGGCTATGCTCCTTGTCAGATGGAAGCAGCAGCACGCACATAGGAGTTTGGCAAGAACTAAAGAGCCACAGAAGAGCGTGGTCTAGCAAAATGAAACAGGAAAAAGCATTTGCTGCATGTGCCCTTGTTGTCGCCTAACAACAGGTAGCAGCATAAACCAGATGCGGGTGAAGATCTTGCAGGCGACTTCTAACGTCAAATGAGCAAACGGGCTTACCACAGCTGCGGTCCTCTGGCAGTCTGAAAGCTTTGCGCACAAGCCGGATGCTAAGCGCCTTCCTTTGCCTTTTGGCAGTGCTCGTGCATTGCCAGCACTAGGCGGGAATGGTCACTTACCCAGAGACACGTTTCGTTGTGCCCGTTGCTAAGCGCTCTGGAGCACTGTTTATGACGTAAGCGGAACACCTCTTGCCGTTCCATTCTCAGAGCTCCTGAGTTAAGTAATCTGCTGCTCTTGGTGCGAATGCCAGAGAAAAACATTTCCAATGTGTCTGGCAGGGAGAAACTGAACCTGGAGAACACCTTTGTCAGGAGCTTGCACCTGCACCTTAGACACACAGAGATTTGCATCACATCTAAATGGCCAAACTATTTCTTAGACAAGTTGAAAGCTGCTGTCAGAAGGCTGTGCTCCTTGTCAGACGGAAGCAGCAGCACGCACATAGGAGTTTGGCAAGAACTAAAGAGCCACAGAAGAGCGTGGTCTAGCAAAATGAGGCAGGAAAAAGCATATCGCTACATGTGCCCTTGTTGTCGCCTAACAACAGGTAGCAGCATAAACCAGATGCGGGTGAAGATCTTGCAGGCGACTTCTAACGTCAAATGAGCAAATGGGCTTACCACAGCTGCGGTCCTCTGGCAGTCTGAAAGCTTTGCGCACAAGCCGGATGCTAAGCACCTTCCTTTGCCTTTTGGCAGTGCTCGTGCATTGCCAGCACTAGGCGGGAATGGTCACTTACCCAGAGACACGTTTCGTTGTGCCCGTTGCTAAGCGCTCTGGAGCACTGTTTATGACGTAAGCGGAACACCTCTTGCCGTTCCATTCTCAGAGCTCCTGAGTTAAGTAATCTGCGACTCTTGGTGCGAATGATAGAGGAAAACATTTCCAATGTGTCTGGCAGGGAGAAACTGAACCTGGAGAACACCTTTGTCAGGAGCTTGCACCTGCACCTTACACACACACAGATTTGCATCACATCTAAATGGCCAAGCTCTTTCTTAGACAAGTTGAAAGCTGCTGTCAGAAGGCTGTGCTCCTTGTCAGATGGAAGCAGCAGCACGCACATAGGAGTTTGGCAAGAACTAAAGAGCCACAGAAGAGCGTGGTCTAGCAAAATGAGGCAGGAAAAAGCATATCGCTACATGTGCCCTTGTTGTCGCCTAACAACAGGTAGCAGCATAAACCAGATGCGGGTGAAGATCTTGCAGGCGACTTCTAACGTCAAATGAGCAAACCGGCTTACCACAGCTGCGGTCCTCTGGCAGTCTGAAAGCTTTGCGCACAAGCCGGATGCTAAGCGCCTTCCTTTGCCTTTTGGCAGTGCTCGTGCATTGCCAGCACTAGGCGGGAATGGTCACTTACCCAGAGACACGTTTCGTTGTGCCCGTTGCTAAGCGCTCTGGAGCACTGTTTATGACGTAAGCGGAACACCTCTTGCCGTTCCATTCTCAGAGCTCCTGAGTTAAGTAATCTGCTACTCTTGGTGCGAATGCCAGAGGAAAACATTTCCAATGTGTCTGGCAGGGAGAAACTGAACCTGGAGAACACCTTTGTCAGGAGCTTGCACCTGCACCTTAGACACACAGAGATTTGCATCACATCTAAATGGCCAAGCTCTTTCTTAGAAAAGTTGAAAGCTGCTGTTAGAAGGCTGTGCTCCTTGTCAGATGGAAGCAGCAGCACGCACATAGGAGTTTGGCAAGAACTAAAGAGCCACAGAAGAGCGTGGCCTAGGAAAATGAGGCAGGAAAAACGCTACATGTGCCCTTGTTGTCGCCTAACAACAGGTAGCAGCATAAACCAGATGCGGGTGAAGATCTTGCAGGCGACATCTAACGTCAAATGAGCAAACGGGCTTACCACAGCTGCGGTCCTCTGGCAGTCTGAAAGCTTTGCGCACAAGGCGGATGCTAAGCACCTTCCTTTGCCTTTTGGCAGTGCTCGTGCATTGCCAGCACTAGGCGGGAATGGTCACTTACCCAGAGACACGTTTCGTTGTGCCCGTTGCTAAGCGCTCTGGAGCACTGTTTATGACGTAAGCGGAACACCTCTTGCCGTTCCATTCTCAGAGCTCCTGAGTTAAGTAATCTGCGACTCTTGCTGCGAATGCCAGAGAAAGGCATTTCCAATGTGTCTGGCAGGGAGAAACTGAACCTGGAGAACACCTTTGTCAGGAGCTTGCACCTGCACCTTAGACACACACAGATTTGCATCACATCTGAGTGGCCAAGCTCTTTCTTAGACAAGTTGAAAGCTGCTGTCAGAAGGCTATGCTCCTTGTCAGATGGAAGCAGCAGCACGCACATAGGAGTTTGGCAAGAACTAAAGAGCCACAGAAGAGCGTGGTCTAGCAAAATGAAACAGGAAAAAGCATTTGCTGCATGTGCCCTTGTTGTCGCCTAACAACAGGTAGCAGCATAAACCAGATGCGGGTGAAGATCTTGCAGGCGACTTCTAACGTCAAATGAGCAAACGGGCTTACCACAGCTGCGGTCCTCTGGCAGTCTGAAAGCTTTGCGCACAAGCCGGATGCTAAGCGCCTTCCTTTGCCTTTTGGCAGTGCTCGTGCATTGCCAGCACTAGGCGGGAATGGTCACTTACCCAGAGACACGTTTCGTTGTGCCCGTTGCTAAGCGCTCTGGAGCACTGTTTATGACGTAAGCGGAACACCTCTTGCCGTTCCATTCTCAGAGCTCCTGAGTTAAGTAATCTGCTGCTCTTGGTGCGAATGCCAGAGAAAAACATTTCCAATGTGTCTGGCAGGGAGAAACTGAACCTGGAGAACACCTTTGTCAGGAGCTTGCACCTGCACCTTAGACACACAGAGATTTGCATCACATCTAAATGGCCAAACTATTTCTTAGACAAGTTGAAAGCTGCTGTCAGAAGGCTGTGCTCCTTGTCAGACGGAAGCAGCAGCACGCACATAGGAGTTTGGCAAGAACTAAAGAGCCACAGAAGAGCGTGGTCTAGCAAAATGAGGCAGGAAAAAGCATATCGCTACATGTGCCCTTGTTGTCGCCTAACAACAGGTAGCAGCATAAACCAGATGCGGGTGAAGATCTTGCAGGCGACTTCTAACGTCAAATGAGCAAATGGGCTTACCACAGCTGCGGTCCTCTGGCAGTCTGAAAGCTTTGCGCACAAGCCGGATGCTAAGCACCTTCCTTTGCCTTTTGGCAGTGCTCGTGCATTGCCAGCACTAGGCGGGAATGGTCACTTACCCAGAGACACGTTTCGTTGTGCCCGTTGCTAAGCGCTCTGGAGCACTGTTTATGACGTAAGCGGAACACCTCTTGCCGTTCCATTCTCAGAGCTCCTGAGTTAAGTAATCTGCTACTCTTGGTGCGAATGCCAGAGGAAAACATTTCCAATGTGTCTGGCAGGGAGAAACTGAACCTGGAGAACACCTTTGTCAGGAGCTTGCACCTGCACCTTAGACACACAGAGATTTGCATCACATCTAAATGGCCAAGCTCTTTCTTAGACAAGTTGAAAGCTGCTGTCAGAAGGCTGTGCTCCTTGTCAGATGGAAGCAGCAGCACGCACATAGGAGTTTGGCAAGAACTAAAGAGCCACAGAAGAGCGTGGTCTAGCAAAATGAAACAGGAAAAAGCATTTGCTGCATGTGCCCTTGTTGTCGCCTAACAACAGGTAGCAGCATAAACCAGATGCGGGTGAAGATCTTGCAGGCGACTTCTAACGTCAAATGAGCAAACGGGCTTACCACAGCTGCGGTCCTCTGGCAGTCTGAAAGCTTTGCGCACAAGCCGGACGCTAAGCGCCTTCCTTTGCCTTTTGGCAGTGCTCGTGCATTGCCAGCACTAGGCGGGAATGGTCACTTACCCAGAGACACGTTTCGTTGTGCCCGTTGCTAAGCGCTCTGGAGCACTGTTTATGACGTAAGCGGAACACCTCTTGCCGTTCCATTCTCAGAGCTCCTGAGTTAATCAAACTGAGACTCATGGTGCGAATTCCAGAGTAAGACATTTCCAATGTGTCTGGCAGGGAGAAACTGAACCTGGAGAACACCTTTGTCAGGAGCTTGCACCTGCACCTTAGACACACACAGATTTGCATCACATCTAAATGGCCAAGCTCTTTCTTAGACAAGTTGAAAGCTGCTGTCAGAAGGCTGTGCTCCTTGTCAGACGGAAGCAGCAGCACGCACATAGGAGTTTGGCAAGAACTAAAGAGCCACAGAAGAGCGTGGTCTAGCAAAATGAGGCAGGAAAAACGCTACATGTGCCCTTGTTGTCGCCTAACAACAGGTAGCAGCATAAACCAGATGCGGGTGAAGATCTTGCAGGCGACTTCTAACGTCAAATGAGCAAACGGGCTTACCACAGCTGCGGTCCTCTGGCAGTCTGAAAGCTTTGCGCACAAGCCGGATGCTAAGCGCCTTCCTTTGCCTTTTGGCAGTGCTCGTGCATTGCCAGCACTAGGCGGGAATGGTCACTTACCCAGAGACACGTTTCGTTGTGCCCGTTGCTAAGCGCTCTGGAGCACTGTTTATGACGTAAGCGGAACACCTCTTGCCGTTCCATTCTCAGAGCTCCTGAGTTAAGTAATCTGCTGCTCTTGGTGCGAATGCCAGAGAAAAACATTTCCAATGTGTCTGGCAGGGAGAAACTGAACCTGGAGAACACCTTTGTCAGGAGCTTGCACCTGCACCTTAGACACACAGAGATTTGCATCACATCTAAATGGCCAAACTATTTCTTAGACAAGTTGAAAGCTGCTGTCAGAAGGCTGTGCTCCTTGTCAGACGGAAGCAGCAGCACGCACATAGGAGTTTGGCAAGAACTAAAGAGCCACAGAAGAGCGTGGTCTAGCAAAATGAGGCAGGAAAAATCATATCGCTACATGTGCCCTTGTTGTCGCCTAACAACAGGTAGCAGCATAAACCAGATGCGGGTGAAGATCTTGCAGGCGACTTCTAACGTCAAATGAGCAAATGGGCTTACCACAGCTGCGGTCCTCTGGCAGTCTGAAAGCTTTGCGCACAAGCCGGATGCTAAGCACCTTCCTTTGCCTTTTGGCAGTGCTCGTGCATTGCCAGCACTAGGCGGGAATGGTCACTTACCCAGAGACACGTTTCGTTGTGCCCGTTGCTAAGCGCTCTGGAGCACTGTTTATGACGTAAGCGGAACACCTCTTGCCGTTCCATTCTCAGAGCTCCTGAGTTAAGTAATCTGCTACTCTTGGTGCGAATGCCAGAGGAAAACATTTCCAATGTGTCTGGCAGGGAGAAACTGAACCTGGAGAACACCTTTGTCAGGAGCTTGCACCTGCACCTTACACACACAGAGATTTGCATCACATCTAAATGGCCAAGCTCTTTCTTAGACAAGTTGAAAGCTGCTGTCAGAAGGCTGTGCTCCTTGTCAGATGGAAGCAGCAGCACGCACATAGGAGTTTGGCAAGAACTAAAGAGCCACAGAAGAGCGTGGTCTAGCAAAATGAAACAGGAAAAAGCATTTGCTGCATGTGCCCTTGTTGTCGCCTAACAACAGGTAGCAGCATAAACCAGATGCGGGTGAAGATCTTGCAGGCGACTTCTAACGTCAAATGAGCAAACGGGCTTACCACAGCTGCGGTCCTCTGGCAGTCTGAAAGCTTTGCGCACAAGCCGGACGCTAAGCGCCTTCCTTTGCCTTTTGGCAGTGCTCGTGCATTGCCAGCACTAGGCGGGAATGGTCACTTACCCAGAGACACGTTTCGTTGTGCCCGTTGCTAAGCGCTCTGGAGCACTGTTTATGACGTAAGCGGAACACCTCTTGCCGTTCCATTCTCAGAGCTCCTGAGTTAATCAAACTGAGACTCATGGTGCGAATTCCAGAGTAAGACATTTCCAATGTGTCTGGCAGGGAGAAACTGAACCTGGAGAACACCTTTGTCAGGAGCTTGCACCTGCACCTTAGACACACACAGATTTGCATCACATCTAAATGGCCAAGCTCTTTCTTAGACAAGTTGAAAGCTGCTGTCAGAAGGCTGTGCTCCTTGTCAGACGGAAGCAGCAGCACGCACATAGGAGTTTGGCAAGAACTAAAGAGCCACAGAAGAGCGTGGTCTAGCAAAATGAGGCAGGAAAAACGCTACATGTGCCCTTGTTGTCGCCTAACAACAGGTAGCAGCATAAACCAGATGCGGGTGAAGATCTTGCAGGCGACTTCTAACGTCAAATGAGCAAACGGGCTTACCACAGCTGCGGTCCTCTGGCAGTCTGAAAGCTTTGCGCACAAGCCGGATGCTAAGCACCTTCCTTTGCCTTTTGGCAGTGCTCGTGCATTGCCAGCACTAGGCGGGAATGGTCACTATCCCACAGACACGTTTCGTTGTGCCCGTTGCTAAGCGCTCTGGAGCACTGTTTATGATGTAAGCGGAACACCTCTTGCCGTTCCATTCTCAGAGCTCCTGAGTTAAGTAATCTGCTACTCTTGGTGCGAATGCCAGAGGAAAACATTTCCAATGTGTCTGGCAGGGAGAAACTGAACCTGGAGAACACCTTTGTCAGGAGCTTGCACCTGCACCTTAGACACACACAGATTTGCATCACATCTAAATGGCCAAGCTCTTTCTTAGAAAAGTTGAAAGCTGCTGTTAGAAGGCTGTGCTCCTTGTCAGATGGAAGCAGCAGCACGCACATAGGAGTTTGGAAAGCACTAAAGAGCCACAGAAGAGCGTGGCCTAGGAAAATGAGGCAGGAAAAACGCTACATGTGCCCTTGTTGTCGCCTAACAACAGGTAGCAGCATAAACCAGATGCGGGTGAAGATCTTGCAGGCGACTTCTAACGTCAAATGAGCAAACGGGCTTACCACAGCTGCGGTCCTCTGGCAGTCTGAAAGCTTTGCGCACAAGCCGGACGCTAAGCGCCTTCCTTTGCCTTTTGGCAGTGCTCGTGCATTGCCAGCACTAGGCGGGAATGGTCACTATCCCGCACACACGTTTCGTTGTGCCCGTTGCTAAGCGCTCTGGAGCACTGTTTATGACGTAAGCGGAACACCTCTTGCCGTTCCATTCTCAGAGCTCCTGAGTTAAGTAATCTGCGACTCTTGGTGCGAATGATAGAGGAAAACATTTCCAATGTGTCTGGCAGGGAGAAACTGAACCTAGAGAACACCTTTGTCAGGAGCTTGCACCTGCACCTTAGACACACACAGATTTGCATCACATCTAAATGGCCAAGCTCTTTCTTAGACAAGTTGAAAGCTGCTGTCAGAAGGCTGTGCTCCTTGTCAGATGCAAGCAGCAGCACGCACATAAAAGTTTGGAAAGCACTAAAGAGCCACAAAAGAGCATGGCCCAGGGAAATGAGGCAGGAAAAACGCTACATGTGCCCTTGTTGTCGCCTAACAACAGGTAGCAGCATAAACCAGATGCGGGTGAAGATCTTGCAGGCGACTTCTAACGTCAAATGAGCAAACCAGCTTACCACAGCTGCGGTCCTCTGGCAGTCTGAAAGCTTTGCGCACAAGCCGGACGCTAAGCACCTTCCTTTGCCTTTTGGCAGTGCTCGTGCATTGCCAGCACTAGGCGGGAATGGTCACTATCCCAGAGACACGTTTCGTTGTGCCCGTTGCTAAGCGCTCTGGAGCACTGTTTATGACGTAAGCGGAACACCTCTTGCCGTTCCATTCTCAGAGCTCCTGAGTTAATCAAACTGAGACTCTTGGCGCGAATGCCAGAGGAAAACATTTCCAATGTGTCTGGCAGGGAGAAACTGAACCTAGAGAACACCTTTGTCAGGAGCTTGCACCTGCACCTTAGACACACACAGATTTGCATCACATCTAAATGGCCAAGCTCTTTCTTAGACAAGTTGAAAGCTGCTGTCAGAAGGCTGTGCTCCTTGTCAGATGGAAGCAGCAGCACGCACATAGGAGTTTGGCAAGAACTAAAGAGCCACAGAAGAGCGTGGCCTAGGAAAATGAGGCAGGAAAAAGCATATCGCTACATGTGTCCTTGTTGTCACCTAACAACAGGTAGCAGCATAAACCAGATGCGGGTGAAGTTCTTGCAGGCGACATCTAACGTCAAATGAGCAAACGGGCTTACCACAGCTGCGGTCCTCTGGCAGTCTGAAAGCTTTGCACACAAGGCGGATGCTAAGCGCCTTCCTTTGCCTTTTGGCAGTGCTCGTGCATTGCCAGCACTAGGCGGGAATGGTCACTATCCCACAGAAACGTTTCGTTGTGCCCGTTGCTAAGCGCTCTGGATCACTGTTTATGACGTAAGCGGAACACCTCTTGCCGTTCCATTCTCAGAGCTCCTGAGTTAATCAAACTGAGACTCTTGGTGCGAATGCCAGAGGAAAACATTTCCAATGTGTCTGGCAGGGAGAAACTGAACCTGGAGAACACCTTTGTCAGGAGCTTGCACCTGCACCTTAGACACACACAGATTTGCATCACATCTAAATGGCCAAGCTCTTTCTTAGACAAGTTGAAAGCTGCTGTCAGAAGGCTATGCTCCTTGTCAGATGGAAGCAGCAGCACGCACATAGGAGTTTGGCAAGAACTAAAGAGCCACAGAAGAGCGTGGCCTAGGAAAATGAGGCAGGAAAAACGCTACATGTGCCCTTGTTGTCGCCTAACAACAGGTAGCAGCATAAACCAGATGCGGGTGAAGATCTTGCAGGCAACATCTGACATCAAATGAGCAAACGGGCTTACCACAGCTGCGGTCCTCTGGCAGTCTGAAAGCTTTGCGCACAAGGCGGATGCTAAGCGCCTTCCTTTGCCTTTTGGCAGTGCTCGTGCATTGCCAGCACTAGGCGGGAATGGTCACTATCCCACAGACACGTTTCGTTGTGCCCGTTGCTAAGCGCTCTGGAGCACTGTTTATGACATAAGCGGAACACCTCTTGCCGTTCCATTCTCAGAGCTCCTGAGTTAATCAAACTGAGACTCTTGGTGCGAATGCCAGAGGAAAACATTTCCAATGTGTCTGGCAGGGAGAAACTGAACCTAGAGAACACCTTTGTCAGGAGCTTGCACCTGCACCTTAGACACACACAGATTTGCATCACATCTAAATGGCCAAGCTCTTTCTTAGACAAGTTGAAAGCTGCTGTCAGAAGGCTGTGCTCCTTGTCAGATGGAAGCAGCAGCACGCACATAGGAGTTTGGAAAGAACTAAAGAGCCACAGAAGAGCGTGGTCTAGGAAAATGAGGCAGGAAAAACGCTACATGTGCCCTTGTTGTCGCCTAACAACAGGTAGCAGCATAAACCAGATGCGGGTGAAGATCTTGCAGGCGACTTCTAACGTCAAATGAGCAAACGGGCTTACCACAGCTGCGGTCCTCTGGCAGTCTGAAAGCTTTGCGCACAAGCCGGATGCTAAGCGCCTTCCTTTGCCTTTTGGCAGTGCTCGTGCATTGCCAGCACTAGGCGGGAATGGTCACTTACCCAGAGACACGTTTCGTTGTGCCCGTTGCTAAGCGCTCTGGAGCACTGTTTATGACGTAAGCGGAACACCTCTTGCCGTTCCATTCTCAGAGCTCCTGAGTTAAGTAATCTGCTACTCTTGGTGCGAATGCCAGAGAAAAACATTTCCAATGTGTCTGGCAGGGAGAAACTGAACCTGGAGAACACCTTTGTCAGGAGCTTGCACCTGCACCTTAGACACACACAGATTTGCATCACATCTAAATGGCCAAGCTCTTTCTTAGACAAGTTGAAAGCTGCTGTCAGAAGGCTGTGCTCCTTGTCAGATGGAAGCAGCAGCACGCACATAGGAGTTTGGCAAGAACTAAAGAGCCACAGAAGAGCGTGGTCTAGCAAAATGAGGCAGGAAAAACGCTACATGTGCCCTTGTTGTCGCCTAACAACAGGTAGCAGCATAAACCAGATGCGGGTGAAGATCTTGCAGGCGACATCTAACGTCAAATGAGCAAACGGGCTTACCACAGCTGCGGTCCTCTGGCAGTCTGAAAGCTTTGCGCACAAGCCGGATGCTAAGCACCTTCCTTTGCCTTTTGGCAGTGCTCGTGCATTGCCAGCACTAGGCGGGAATGGTCACTTACCCAGAGACACGTTTCGTTGTGCCCGTTGCTAAGCGCTCTGGAGCACTGTTTATGACGTAAGCGGAACACCTCTTGCCGTTCCATTCTCAGAGCTCCTGAGTTAAGTAATCTGCTACTCTTGGTGCGAATGCCAGAGGAAAACATTTCCAATGTGTCTGGCAGGGAGAAACTGAACCTGGAGAACACCTTTGTCAGCAGCTTGCACCTGCACCTTACACACACAGAGATTTGCATCACATCTAAATGGCCAAGCTCTTTCTTAGAAAAGTTGAAAGCTGCTGTTAGAAGGCTGTGCTCCTTGTCAGATGGAAGCAGCAGCACGCACATAGGAGTTTGGCAAGAACTAAAGAGCCACAGAAGAGCGTGGTCTAGCAAAATGAGGCAGGAAAAACGCTACATGTGCCCTTGTTGTCGCCTAACAACAGGTAGCAGCATAAACCAGATGCGGGTGAAGATCTTGCAGGCGACTTCTAACGTCAAATGAGCAAACGGGCTTACCACAGCTGCGGTCCTCTGGCAGTCTGAAAGCTTTGCGCACAAGCCGGATGCTAAGCGCCTTCCTTTGCCTTTTGGCAGTGCTCGTGCATTGCCAGCACTAGGCGGGAATGGTCACTATCCCACAGACACGTTTCGTTGTGCCCGTTGCTAAGCGCTCTGGAGCACTGTTTATGACATAAGCGGAACACCTCTTGCCGTTCCATTCTCAGAGCTCCTGAGTTAATCAAACTGAGACTCTTGGCGCGAATGCCAGAGGAAAACATTTCCAATGTGTCTGGCAGGGAGAAACTGAACCTGGAGAACACCTTTGTCAGGAGCTTGCACCTGCACCTTAGACACACACAGATTTGCATCACATCTAAATGGCCAAGCTCTTTCTTAGACAAGTTGAAAGCTGCTGTCAGAAGGCTGTGCTCCTTGTCAGATGGAAGCAGCAGCACGCACATAGGAGTTTGGAAAGCACTAAAAAGCCACAGAAGAGCATGGCCCAGGGAAATGAGGCAGGAAAAACGCTACATGTGCCCTTGTTGTCGCCTAACAACAGGTAGCAGCATAAACCAGATGCGGGTGAAGATCTTGCAGGCGACTTCTAACGTCAAATGAGCAAACGGGCTTACCACAGCTGCGGTCCTCTGGCAGTCTGAAAGCTTTGCGCACAAGCCGGACGCTAAGCGCCTTCCTTTGCCTTTTGGCAGTGCTCGTGCATTGCCAGCACTAGGCGGGAATGGTCACTATACCACAGACACGTTTCGTTGTGCCCGTTGCTAAGCGCTCTGGAGCACTGTTTATGACGTAAGCGGAACACCTCTTGCCGTTCCATTCTCAGAGCTCCTGAGTTAATCAAACTGAGACTCTTGGTGCGAATGCCAGAGAAAAACATTTCCAATGTGTCTGGCAGGGAGAAACTGAACCTGGAGAACACCTTTGTCAGGAGCTTGCACCTGCACCTTAGACACACACAGATTTGCATCACATCTAAATGGCCAAGCTCTTTCTTAGACAAGTTGAAAGCTGCTGTCAGAAGGCTGTGCTCCTTGTCAGATGCAAGCAGCAGCACGCACATAGGAGTTTGGCAAGAACTAAAGAGCCACAGAAGAGCGTGGCCTAGGAAAATGAGGCAGGAAAAACGCTACATGTGCCCTTGTTGTCGCCTAACAACAGGTAGCAGCATAAACCAGATGCGGGTGAAGATCTTGCAGGCGACATCTAACGTCAAATGAGCAAACGGGCTTACCACAGCTGCGGTCCTCTGGCAGTCTGAAAGCTTTGCGCACAAGGCGGATGCTAAGCGCCTTCCTTTGCCTTTTGGCAGTGCTCGTGCATTGCCAGCACTAGGCGGGAATGGTCACTTACCCAGAGACACGTTTCGTTGTGCCCGTTGCTAAGCGCTCTGGAGCACTGTTTATGACGTAAGCGGAACACCTCTTGCCGTTCCATTCTCAGAGCTCCTGAGTTAAGTAATCTGCTACTCTTGGTGCGAATGCCAGAGGAAAACATTTCCAATGTGTCTGGCAGGGAGAAACTGAACCTGGAGAACACCTTTGTCAGGAGCTTGCACCTGCACCTTAGACACACACAGATTTGCATCACATCTAAATGGCCAAGCTCTTTCTTAGACAAGTTGAAAGCTGCTGTCAGAAGGCTGTGCTCCTTGTCAGATGGAAGCAGCAGCACGCACATAGGAGTTTGGCAAGAACTAAAGAGCCACAGAAGAGCGTGGTCTAGCAAAATGAGGCAGGAAAAACGCTACATGTGCCCTTGTTGTCGCCTAACAACAGGTAGCAGCATAAACCAGATGCGGGTGAAGATCTTGCAGGCGACATCTAACGTCAAATGAGCAAACGGGCTTACCACAGCTGCGGTCCTCTGGCAGTCTGAAAGCTTTGCGCACAAGCCGGATGCTAAGCACCTTCCTTTGCCTTTTGGCAGTGCTCGTGCATTGCCAGCACTAGGCGGGAATGGTCACTTACCCAGAGACACGTTTCGTTGTGCCCGTTGCTAAGCGCTCTGGAGCACTGTTTATGACGTAAGCGGAACACCTCTTGCCGTTCCATTCTCAGAGCTCCTGAGTTAAGTAATCTGCGACTCTTGGTGCGAATGATAGAGGAAAACATTTCCAATGTGTCTGGCAGGGAGAAACTGAACCTGGAGAACACCTTTGTCAGGAGCTTGCACCTGCACCTTACACACACACAGATTTGCATCACATCTAAATGGCCAAGCTCTTTCTTAGACAAGTTGAAAGCTGCTGTCAGAAGGCTGTGCTCCTTGTCAGATGGAAGCAGCAGCACGCACATAGGAGTTTGGCAAGAACTAAAGAGCCACAGAAGAGCGTGGTCTAGCAAAATGAGGCAGGAAAAACGCTACATGTGCCCTTGTTGTCGCCTAACAACAGGTAGCAGCATAAACCAGATGCGGGTGAAGATCTTGCAGGCGACTTCTAACGTCAAATGAGCAAACGGGCTTACCACAGCTGCGGTCCTCTGGCAGTCTGAAAGCTTTGCGCACAAGCCGGACGCTAAGCGCCTTCCTTTGCCTTTTGGCAGTGCTCGTGCATTGCCAGCACTAGGCGGGAATGGTCACTATCCCACAGACACATTTCGTTGTGCCCGTTGCTAAGCGCTCTGGAGCACTGTTTATGACGTAAGCGGAACACCTCTTGCCGTTCCATTCTCAGAGCTCCTGAGTTAATCAAACTGAGACTCTTGGTGCGAATGCCAGAGAAAAACATTTCCAATGTGTCTGGCAGGGAGAAACTGAACCTGGAGAACACCTTTGTCAGGAGCTTGCACCTGCACCTTAGACACACACAGATTTGCATCACATCTAAATGGCCAAGCTCTTTCTTAGACAAGTTGAAAGCTGCTGTCAGAAGGCTGTGCTCCTTGTCAGATGCAAGCAGCAGCACGCACATAGGAGTTTGGCAAGAACTAAAGAGCCACAGAAGAGCGTGGCCTAGGAAAATGAGGCAGGAAAAACGCTACATGTGCCCTTGTTGTCGCCTAACAACAGGTAGCAGCATAAACCAGATGCGGGTGAAGATCTTGCAGGCGACATCTAACGTCAAATGAGCAAACGGGCTTACCACAGCTGCGGTCCTCTGGCAGTCTGAAAGCTTTGCGCACAAGGCGGATGCTAAGCGCCTTCCTTTGCCTTTTGGCAGTGCTCGTGCATTGCCAGCACTAGGCGGGAATGGTCACTTACCCAGAGACACGTTTCGTTGTGCCCGTTGCTAAGCGCTCTGGAGCACTGTTTATGACGTAAGCGGAACACCTCTTGCCGTTCCATTCTCAGAGCTCCTGAGTTAAGTAATCTGCGACTCTTGCTGCGAATGCCAGAGAAAGGCATTTCCAATGTGTCTGGCAGGGAGAAACTGAACCTGGAGAACACCTTTGTCAGGAGCTTGCACCTGCACCTTAGACACACACAGATTTGCATCACATCTGAGTGGCCAAGCTCTTTCTTAGACAAGTTGAAAGCTGCTGTCAGAAGGCTGTGCTCCTTGTCAGATGGAAGCAGCAGCACGCACATAGGAGTTTGGCAAGAACTAAAGAGCCACAGAAGAGCGTGGTCTAGCAAAATGAAACAGGAAAAAGCATTTGCTGCATGTGCCCTTGTTGTCGCCTAACAACAGGTAGCAGCATAAACCAGATGCGGGTGAAGATCTTGCAGGCGACTTCTAACGTCAAATGAGCAAACGGGCTTACCACAGCTGTGGTCCTCTGGCAGTCTGAAAGCTTTGCGCACAAGCCGGATGCTAAGCACCTTCCTTTGCCTTTTGGCAGTGCTCGTGCATTGCCAGCACTAGGCGGGAATGGTCACTATCCCACAGACACGTTTCGTTGTGCCCGTTGCTAAGCGCTCTGGAGCACTGTTTATGACGTAAGCGGAACACCTCTTGCCGTTCCATTCTCAGAGCTCCTGAGTTAATCAAACTGAGACTCTTGGCGCGAATGCCAGAGGAAAACATTTCCAATGTGTCTGGCAGGGAGAAACTGAACCTAGAGAACACCTTTGTCAGGAGCTTGCACCTGCACCTTAGACACACACAGATTTGCATCACATCTAAATGGCCAAGCTCTTTCTTAGAAAAGTTGAAAGCTGCTGTTAGAAGGCTGTGATCTTTGTCAGATGGAAGCAACAGCACGCACATAGAAGTTTGGCAAGAACTAAAGAGCCACAGAAGAGCGTGGTCTAGCAAAATGAGGCAGGAAAAACGCTACATGTGCCCTTGTTGTCGCCTAACAACAGGTAGCAGCATAAACCAGATGCGGGTGAAGATCTTGCAGGCGACATCTAACGTCAAATGAGCAAACGGGCTTACCACAGCTGCGGTCCTCTGGCAGTCTGAAAGCTTTGCGCACAAGCCGGATGCTAAGCACCTTCCTTTGCCTTTTGGCAGTGCTCGTGCATTGCCAGCACTAGGCGGGAATGGTCACTTACCCAGAGACACGTTTCGTTGTGCCCGTTGCTAAGCGCTCTGGAGCACTGTTTATGACGTAAGCGGAACACCTCTTGCCGTTCCATTCTCAGAGCTCCTGAGTTAAGTAATCTGCTACTCTTGGTGCGAATGCCAGAGGAAAACATTTCTAATGTGTCTGGCAGGGAGAAACTGAACCTGGAGAACACCTTTGTCAGGAGCTTGCACCTGCACCTTACACACACAGAGATTTGCATCACATCTAAATGGCCAAGCTCTTTCTTAGAAAAGTTGAAAGCTGCTGTCAGAAGGCTGTGCTCCTTGTCAGATGGAAGCAGCAGCACGCACATAGGAGTTTGGCAAGAACTAAAGAGCCACAGAAGAGCGTGGTCTAGCAAAATGAGGCAGGAAAAACGCTACATGTGCCCTTGTTGTCGCCTAACAACAGGTAGCAGCATAAACCAGATGCGGGTGAAGATCTTGCAGGCGACTTCTAACGTCAAATGAGCAAACGGGCTTACCACAGCTGCGGTCCTCTGGCAGTCTGAAAGCTTTGCGCACAAGCCGGATGCTAAGCGCCTTCCTTTGCCTTTTGGCAGTGCTCGTGCATTGCCAGCACTAGGCGGGAATGGTCACTTACCCAGAGACACGTTTCGTTGTGCCCGTTGCTAAGCGCTCTGGAGCACTGTTTATGACGTAAGCGGAACACCTCTTGCCGTTCCATTCTCAGAGCTCCTGAGTTAAGTAATCTGCTACTCTTGGTGCGAATGCCAGAGAAAAACATTTCCAATGTGTCTGGCAGGGAGAAACTGAACCTGGAGAACACCTTTGTCAGGAGCTTGCACCTGCACCTTAGACACACACAGATTTGCATCACATCTAAATGGCCAAGCTCTTTCTTAGACAAGTTGAAAGCTGCTGTCAGAAGGCTGTGCTCCTTGTCAGATGCAAGCAGCAGCATGCACATAGGAGTTTGGCAAGAACTAAAGAGCCACAGAAGAGCGTGGCCTAGGAAAATGAGGCAGGAAAAACGCTACATGTGCCCTTGTTGTCGCCTAACAACAGGTAGCAGCATAAACCAGATGCGGGTGAAGATCTTGCAGGCGACATCTAACGTCAAATGAGCAAACGGGCTTACCACAGCTGCGGTCCTCTGGCAGTCTGAAAGCTTTGCGCACAAGCCGGATGCTAAGCGCCTTCCTTTGCCTTTTGGCAGTGCTCGTGCATTGCCAGCACTAGGCGGGAATGGTCACTTACCCAGAGACACGTTTCGTTGTGCCCGTTGCTAAGCGCTCTGGAGCACTGTTTATGACGTAAGCGGAACACCTCTTGCCGTTCCATTCTCAGAGCTCCTGAGTTAAGTAATCTGCTACTCTTGGTGCGAATGCCAGAGAAAAACATTTCCAATGTGTCTGGCAGGGAGAAACTGAACCTGGAGAACACCTTTGTCAGGAGCTTGCACCTGCACCTTAGACACACACAGATTTGCATCACATCTAAATGGCCAAGCTCTTTCTTAGACAAGTTGAAAGCTGCTGTCAGAAGGCTGTGCTCCTTGTCAGATGGAAGCAGCAGCACGCACATAGGAGTTTGGCAAGAACTAAAGAGCCACAGAAGAGCGTGGTCTAGCAAAATGAGGCAGGAAAAACGCTACATGTGCCCTTGTTGTCGCCTAACAACAGGTAGCAGCATAAACCAGATGCGGGTGAAGATCTTGCAGGCGACATCTAACGTCAAATGAGCAAACGGGCTTACCACAGCTGCGGTCCTCTGGCAGTCTGAAAGCTTTGCGCACAAGGCGGATGCTAAGCACCTTCCTTTGCCTTTTGGCAGTGCTCGTGCATTGCCAGCACTAGGCGGGAATGGTCACTTACCCAGAGACACGTTTCGTTGTGCCCGTTGCTAAGCGCTCTGGAGCACTGTTTATGACGTAAGCGGAACACCTCTTGCCGTTCCATTCTCAGAGCTCCTGAGTTAAGTAATCTGCGACTCTTGGTGCGAATGATAGAGGAAAACATTTCCAATGTGTCTGGCAGGGAGAAACTGAACCTGGAGAACACCTTTGTCAGGAGCTTGCACCTGCACCTTACACACACACAGATTTGCATCACATCTAAATGGCCAAGCTCTTTCTTAGACAAGTTGAAAGCTGCTGTCAGAAGGCTGTGCTCCTTGTCAGATGGAAGCAGCAGCACGCACATAGGAGTTTGGCAAGAACTAAAGAGCCACAGAAGAGCGTGGTCTAGCAAAATGAGGCAGGAAAAACGCTACATGTGCCCTTGTTGTCGCCTAACAACAGGTAGCAGCATAAACCAGATGCGGGTGAAGATCTTGCAGGCGACTTCTAACGTCAAATGAGCAAACGGGCTTACCACAGCTGCGGTCCTCTGGCAGTCTGAAAGCTTTGCGCACAAGCCGGACGCTAAGCGCCTTCCTTTGCCTTTTGGCAGTGCTCGTGCATTGCCAGCACTAGGCGGGAATGGTCACTATCCCACAGACACATTTCGTTGTGCCCGTTGCTAAGCGCTCTGGAGCACTGTTTATGACGTAAGCGGAACACCTCTTGCCGTTCCATTCTCAGAGCTCCTGAGTTAATCAAACTGAGACTCTTGGTGCGAATGCCAGAGAAAAACATTTCCAATGTGTCTGGCAGGGAGAAACTGAACCTGGAGAACACCTTTGTCAGGAGCTTGCACCTGCACCTTAGACACACACAGATTTGCATCACATCTAAATGGCCAAGCTCTTTCTTAGACAAGTTGAAAGCTGCTGTCAGAAGGCTGTGCTCCTTGTCAGATGCAAGCAGCAGCACGCACATAGGAGTTTGGCAAGAACTAAAGAGCCACAGAAGAGCGTGGCCTAGGAAAATGAGGCAGGAAAAACGCTACATGTGCCCTTGTTGTCGCCTAACAACAGGTAGCAGCATAAACCAGATGCGGGTGAAGATCTTGCAGGCGACATCTAACGTCAAATGAGCAAACGGGCTTACCACAGCTGCGGTCCTCTGGCAGTCTGAAAGCTTTGCGCACAAGGCGGATGCTAAGCGCCTTCCTTTGCCTTTTGGCAGTGCTCGTGCATTGCCAGCACTAGGCGGGAATGGTCACTTACCCAGAGACACGTTTCGTTGTGCCCGTTGCTAAGCGCTCTGGAGCACTGTTTATGACGTAAGCGGAACACCTCTTGCCGTTCCATTCTCAGAGCTCCTGAGTTAAGTAATCTGCGACTCTTGCTGCGAATGCCAGAGAAAGGCATTTCCAATGTGTCTGGCAGGGAGAAACTGAACCTGGAGAACACCTTTGTCAGGAGCTTGCACCTGCACCTTAGACACACACAGATTTGCATCACATCTGAGTGGCCAAGCTCTTTCTTAGACAAGTTGAAAGCTGCTGTCAGAAGGCTGTGCTCCTTGTCAGATGGAAGCAGCAGCACGCACATAGGAGTTTGGCAAGAACTAAAGAGCCACAGAAGAGCGTGGTCTAGCAAAATGAAACAGGAAAAAGCATTTGCTGCATGTGCCCTTGTTGTCGCCTAACAACAGGTAGCAGCATAAACCAGATGCGGGTGAAGATCTTGCAGGCGACTTCTAACGTCAAATGAGCAAACGGGCTTACCACAGCTGTGGTCCTCTGGCAGTCTGAAAGCTTTGCGCACAAGCCGGATGCTAAGCACCTTCCTTTGCCTTTTGGCAGTGCTCGTGCATTGCCAGCACTAGGCGGGAATGGTCACTATCCCACAGACACGTTTCGTTGTGCCCGTTGCTAAGCGCTCTGGAGCACTGTTTATGACGTAAGCGGAACACCTCTTGCCGTTCCATTCTCAGAGCTCCTGAGTTAATCAAACTGAGACTCTTGGCGCGAATGCCAGAGGAAAACATTTCCAATGTGTCTGGCAGGGAGAAACTGAACCTAGAGAACACCTTTGTCAGGAGCTTGCACCTGCACCTTAGACACACACAGATTTGCATCACATCTAAATGGCCAAGCTCTTTCTTAGAAAAGTTGAAAGCTGCTGTTAGAAGGCTGTGATCTTTGTCAGATGGAAGCAACAGCACGCACATAGAAGTTTGGCAAGAACTAAAGAGCCACAGAAGAGCGTGGTCTAGCAAAATGAGGCAGGAAAAACGCTACATGTGCCCTTGTTGTCGCCTAACAACAGGTAGCAGCATAAACCAGATGCGGGTGAAGATCTTGCAGGCGACATCTAACGTCAAATGAGCAAACGGGCTTACCACAGCTGCGGTCCTCTGGCAGTCTGAAAGCTTTGCGCACAAGCCGGATGCTAAGCACCTTCCTTTGCCTTTTGGCAGTGCTCGTGCATTGCCAGCACTAGGCGGGAATGGTCACTTACCCAGAGACACGTTTCGTTGTGCCCGTTGCTAAGCGCTCTGGAGCACTGTTTATGACGTAAGCGGAACACCTCTTGCCGTTCCATTCTCAGAGCTCCTGAGTTAAGTAATCTGCTACTCTTGGTGCGAATGCCAGAGGAAAACATTTCTAATGTGTCTGGCAGGGAGAAACTGAACCTGGAGAACACCTTTGTCAGGAGCTTGCACCTGCACCTTACACACACAGAGATTTGCATCACATCTAAATGGCCAAGCTCTTTCTTAGAAAAGTTGAAAGCTGCTGTCAGAAGGCTGTGCTCCTTGTCAGATGGAAGCAGCAGCACGCACATAGGAGTTTGGCAAGAACTAAAGAGCCACAGAAGAGCGTGGTCTAGCAAAATGAGGCAGGAAAAACGCTACATGTGCCCTTGTTGTCGCCTAACAACAGGTAGCAGCATAAACCAGATGCGGGTGAAGATCTTGCAGGCGACTTCTAACGTCAAATGAGCAAACGGGCTTACCACAGCTGCGGTCCTCTGGCAGTCTGAAAGCTTTGCGCACAAGCCGGATGCTAAGCGCCTTCCTTTGCCTTTTGGCAGTGCTCGTGCATTGCCAGCACTAGGCGGGAATGGTCACTTACCCAGAGACACGTTTCGTTGTGCCCGTTGCTAAGCGCTCTGGAGCACTGTTTATGACGTAAGCGGAACACCTCTTGCCGTTCCATTCTCAGAGCTCCTGAGTTAAGTAATCTGCTACTCTTGGTGCGAATGCCAGAGAAAAACATTTCCAATGTGTCTGGCAGGGAGAAACTGAACCTGGAGAACACCTTTGTCAGGAGCTTGCACCTGCACCTTAGACACACACAGATTTGCATCACATCTAAATGGCCAAGCTCTTTCTTAGACAAGTTGAAAGCTGCTGTCAGAAGGCTGTGCTCCTTGTCAGATGCAAGCAGCAGCATGCACATAGGAGTTTGGCAAGAACTAAAGAGCCACAGAAGAGCGTGGCCTAGGAAAATGAGGCAGGAAAAACGCTACATGTGCCCTTGTTGTCGCCTAACAACAGGTAGCAGCATAAACCAGATGCGGGTGAAGATCTTGCAGGCGACATCTAACGTCAAATGAGCAAACGGGCTTACCACAGCTGCGGTCCTCTGGCAGTCTGAAAGCTTTGCGCACAAGCCGGATGCTAAGCGCCTTCCTTTGCCTTTTGGCAGTGCTCGTGCATTGCCAGCACTAGGCGGGAATGGTCACTTACCCAGAGACACGTTTCGTTGTGCCCGTTGCTAAGCGCTCTGGAGCACTGTTTATGACGTAAGCGGAACACCTCTTGCCGTTCCATTCTCAGAGCTCCTGAGTTAAGTAATCTGCTACTCTTGGTGCGAATGCCAGAGAAAAACATTTCCAATGTGTCTGGCAGGGAGAAACTGAACCTGGAGAACACCTTTGTCAGGAGCTTGCACCTGCACCTTAGACACACACAGATTTGCATCACATCTAAATGGCCAAGCTCTTTCTTAGACAAGTTGAAAGCTGCTGTCAGAAGGCTGTGCTCCTTGTCAGATGGAAGCAGCAGCACGCACATAGGAGTTTGGCAAGAACTAAAGAGCCACAGAAGAGCGTGGTCTAGCAAAATGAGGCAGGAAAAACGCTACATGTGCCCTTGTTGTCGCCTAACAACAGGTAGCAGCATAAACCAGATGCGGGTGAAGATCTTGCAGGCGACATCTAACGTCAAATGAGCAAACGGGCTTACCACAGCTGCGGTCCTCTGGCAGTCTGAAAGCTTTGCGCACAAGCCGGATGCTAAGCACCTTCCTTTGCCTTTTGGCAGTGCTCGTGCATTGCCAGCACTAGGCGGGAATGGTCACTTACCCAGAGACACGTTTCGTTGTGCCCGTTGCTAAGCGCTCTGGAGCACTGTTTATGACGTAAGCGGAACACCTCTTGCCGTTCCATTCTCAGAGCTCCTGAGTTAAGTAATCTGCGACTCTTGGTGCGAATGATAGAGGAAAACATTTCCAATGTGTCTGGCAGGGAGAAACTGAACCTGGAGAACACCTTTGTCAGGAGCTTGCACCTGCACCTTACACACACACAGATTTGCATCACATCTAAATGGCCAAGCTCTTTCTTAGACAAGTTGAAAGCTGCTGTCAGAAGGCTGTGCTCCTTGTCAGATGGAAGCAGCAGCACGCACATAGGAGTTTGGCAAGAACTAAAGAGCCACAGAAGAGCGTGGTCTAGCAAAATGAGGCAGGAAAAACGCTACATGTGCCCTTGTTGTCGCCTAACAACAGGTAGCAGCATAAACCAGATGCGGGTGAAGATCTTGCAGGCGACTTCTAACGTCAAATGAGCAAACGGGCTTACCACAGCTGCGGTCCTCTGGCAGTCTGAAAGCTTTGCGCACAAGCCGGACGCTAAGCGCCTTCCTTTGCCTTTTGGCAGTGCTCGTGCATTGCCAGCACTAGGCGGGAATGGTCACTATCCCACAGACACATTTCGTTGTGCCCGTTGCTAAGCGCTCTGGAGCACTGTTTATGACGTAAGCGGAACACCTCTTGCCGTTCCATTCTCAGAGCTCCTGAGTTAATCAAACTGAGACTCTTGGTGCGAATGCCAGAGAAAAACATTTCCAATGTGTCTGGCAGGGAGAAACTGAACCTGGAGAACACCTTTGTCAGGAGCTTGCACCTGCACCTTAGACACACACAGATTTGCATCACATCTAAATGGCCAAGCTCTTTCTTAGACAAGTTGAAAGCTGCTGTCAGAAGGCTGTGCTCCTTGTCAGATGCAAGCAGCAGCACGCACATAGGAGTTTGGCAAGAACTAAAGAGCCACAGAAGAGCGTGGCCTAGGAAAATGAGGCAGGAAAAACGCTACATGTGCCCTTGTTGTCGCCTAACAACAGGTAGCAGCATAAACCAGATGCGGGTGAAGATCTTGCAGGCGACATCTAACGTCAAATGAGCAAACGGGCTTACCACAGCTGCGGTCCTCTGGCAGTCTGAAAGCTTTGCGCACAAGGCGGATGCTAAGCGCCTTCCTTTGCCTTTTGGCAGTGCTCGTGCATTGCCAGCACTAGGCGGGAATGGTCACTTACCCAGAGACACGTTTCGTTGTGCCCGTTGCTAAGCGCTCTGGAGCACTGTTTATGACGTAAGCGGAACACCTCTTGCCGTTCCATTCTCAGAGCTCCTGAGTTAAGTAATCTGCGACTCTTGCTGCGAATGCCAGAGAAAGGCATTTCCAATGTGTCTGGCAGGGAGAAACTGAACCTGGAGAACACCTTTGTCAGGAGCTTGCACCTGCACCTTAGACACACACAGATTTGCATCACATCTGAGTGGCCAAGCTCTTTCTTAGACAAGTTGAAAGCTGCTGTCAGAAGGCTGTGCTCCTTGTCAGATGGAAGCAGCAGCACGCACATAGGAGTTTGGCAAGAACTAAAGAGCCACAGAAGAGCGTGGTCTAGCAAAATGAAACAGGAAAAAGCATTTGCTGCATGTGCCCTTGTTGTCGCCTAACAACAGGTAGCAGCATAAACCAGATGCGGGTGAAGATCTTGCAGGCGACTTCTAACGTCAAATGAGCAAACGGGCTTACCACAGCTGTGGTCCTCTGGCAGTCTGAAAGCTTTGCGCACAAGCCGGATGCTAAGCACCTTCCTTTGCCTTTTGGCAGTGCTCGTGCATTGCCAGCACTAGGCGGGAATGGTCACTATCCCACAGACACGTTTCGTTGTGCCCGTTGCTAAGCGCTCTGGAGCACTGTTTATGACGTAAGCGGAACACCTCTTGCCGTTCCATTCTCAGAGCTCCTGAGTTAATCAAACTGAGACTCTTGGCGCGAATGCCAGAGGAAAACATTTCCAATGTGTCTGGCAGGGAGAAACTGAACCTAGAGAACACCTTTGTCAGGAGCTTGCACCTGCACCTTAGACACACACAGATTTGCATCACATCTAAATGGCCAAGCTCTTTCTTAGAAAAGTTGAAAGCTGCTGTTAGAAGGCTGTGATCTTTGTCAGATGGAAGCAACAGCACGCACATAGAAGTTTGGCAAGAACTAAAGAGCCACAGAAGAGCGTGGTCTAGCAAAATGAGGCAGGAAAAACGCTACATGTGCCCTTGTTGTCGCCTAACAACAGGTAGCAGCATAAACCAGATGCGGGTGAAGATCTTGCAGGCGACATCTAACGTCAAATGAGCAAACGGGCTTACCACAGCTGCGGTCCTCTGGCAGTCTGAAAGCTTTGCGCACAAGCCGGATGCTAAGCACCTTCCTTTGCCTTTTGGCAGTGCTCGTGCATTGCCAGCACTAGGCGGGAATGGTCACTTACCCAGAGACACGTTTCGTTGTGCCCGTTGCTAAGCGCTCTGGAGCACTGTTTATGACGTAAGCGGAACACCTCTTGCCGTTCCATTCTCAGAGCTCCTGAGTTAAGTAATCTGCTACTCTTGGTGCGAATGCCAGAGGAAAACATTTCTAATGTGTCTGGCAGGGAGAAACTGAACCTGGAGAACACCTTTGTCAGGAGCTTGCACCTGCACCTTACACACACAGAGATTTGCATCACATCTAAATGGCCAAGCTCTTTCTTAGAAAAGTTGAAAGCTGCTGTCAGAAGGCTGTGCTCCTTGTCAGATGGAAGCAGCAGCACGCACATAGGAGTTTGGCAAGAACTAAAGAGCCACAGAAGAGCGTGGTCTAGCAAAATGAGGCAGGAAAAACGCTACATGTGCCCTTGTTGTCGCCTAACAACAGGTAGCAGCATAAACCAGATGCGGGTGAAGATCTTGCAGGCGACTTCTAACGTCAAATGAGCAAACGGGCTTACCACAGCTGCGGTCCTCTGGCAGTCTGAAAGCTTTGCGCACAAGCCGGATGCTAAGCGCCTTCCTTTGCCTTTTGGCAGTGCTCGTGCATTGCCAGCACTAGGCGGGAATGGTCACTTACCCAGAGACACGTTTCGTTGTGCCCGTTGCTAAGCGCTCTGGAGCACTGTTTATGACGTAAGCGGAACACCTCTTGCCGTTCCATTCTCAGAGCTCCTGAGTTAAGTAATCTGCTACTCTTGGTGCGAATGCCAGAGAAAAACATTTCCAATGTGTCTGGCAGGGAGAAACTGAACCTGGAGAACACCTTTGTCAGGAGCTTGCACCTGCACCTTAGACACACACAGATTTGCATCACATCTAAATGGCCAAGCTCTTTCTTAGACAAGTTGAAAGCTGCTGTCAGAAGGCTGTGCTCCTTGTCAGATGGAAGCAGCAGCACGCACATAGGAGTTTGGAAAGCACTAAAAAGCCACAGAAGAGCATGGCCCAGGGAAATGAGGCAGGAAAAACGCTACATGTGCCCTTGTTGTCGCCTAACAACAGGTAGCAGCATAAACCAGATGCGGGTGAAGATCTTGCAGGCGACTTCTAACGTCAAATGAGCAAACGGGCTTACCACAGCTGCGGTCCTCTGGCAGTCTGAAAGCTTTGCGCACAAGCCGGACGCTAAGCGCCTTCCTTTGCCTTTTGGCAGTGCTCGTGCATTGCCAGCACTAGGCGGGAATGGTCACTATCCCACAGACACGTTTCGTTGTGCCCGTTGCTAAGCGCTCTGGAGCACTGTTTATGACGTAAGCGGAACACCTCTTGCCGTTCCATTCTCAGAGCTCCTGAGTTAATCAAACTGAGACTCTTGGTGCGAATGCCAGAGAAAAACATTTCCAATGTGTCTGGCAGGGAGAAACTGAACCTGGAGAACACCTTTGTCAGGAGCTTGCACCTGCACCTTAGACACACACAGATTTCCATCACATCTAAATGGCCAAGCTCTTTCTTAGACAAGTTGAAAGCTGCTGTCAGAAGGCTGTGCTCCTTGTCAGATGCAAGCAGCAGCACGCACATAGGAGTTTGGCAAGAACTAAAGAGCCACAGAAGAGCGTGGCCTAGGAAAATGAGGCAGGAAAAACGCTACATGTGCCCTTGTTGTCGCCTAACAACAGGTAGCAGCATAAACCAGATGCGGGTGAAGATCTTGCAGGCGACATCTAACGTCAAATGAGCAAACGGGCTTACCACAGCTGCGGTCCTCTGGCAGTCTGAAAGCTTTGCGCACAAGGCGGATGCTAAGCGCCTTCCTTTGCCTTTTGGCAGTGCTCGTGCATTGCCAGCACTAGGCGGGAATGGTCACTTACCCAGAGACACGTTTCGTTGTGCCCGTTGCTAAGCGCTCTGGAGCACTGTTTATGACGTGAGCGGAACACCTCTTGCCGTTCCATTCTCAGAGCTCCTGAGTTAAGTAATCTGCTACTCTTGGTGCGAATGCCAGAGAAAAACATTTCCAATGTGTCTGGCAGGGAGAAACTGAACCTGGAGAACACCTTTGTCAGGAGCTTGCACCTGCACCTTAGACACACACAGATTTGCATCACATCTAAATGGCCAAGCTCTTTCTTAGACAAGTTGAAAGCTGCTGTCAGAAGGCTGTGCTCCTTGTCAGATGGAAGCAGCAGCACGCACATAGGAGTTTGGCAAGAACTAAAGAGCCACAGAAGAGCGTGGTCTAGCAAAATGAGGCAGGAAAAACGCTACATGTGCCCTTGTTGTCGCCTAACAACAGGTAGCAGCATAAACCAGATGCGGGTGAAGATCTTGCAGGCGACATCTAACGTCAAATGAGCAAACGGGCTTACCACAGCTGCGGTCCTCTGGCAGTCTGAAAGCTTTGCGCACAAGCCGGATGCTAAGCACCTTCCTTTGCCTTTTGGCAGTGCTCGTGCATTGCCAGCACTAGGCGGGAATGGTCACTTACCCAGAGACACGTTTCGTTGTGCCCGTTGCTAAGCGCTCTGGAGCACTGTTTATGACGTAAGCGGAACACCTCTTGCCGTTCCATTCTCAGAGCTCCTGAGTTAAGTAATCTGCGACTCTTGGTGCGAATGATAGAGGAAAACATTTCCAATGTGTCTGGCAGGGAGAAACTGAACCTGGAGAACACCTTTGTCAGGAGCTTGCACCTGCACCTTACACACACACAGATTTGCATCACATCTAAATGGCCAAGCTCTTTCTTAGACAAGTTGAAAGCTGCTGTCAGAAGGCTGTGCTCCTTGTCAGATGGAAGCAGCAGCACGCACATAGGAGTTTGGCAAGAACTAAAGAGCCACAGAAGAGCGTGGTCTAGCAAAATGAGGCAGGAAAAACGCTACATGTGCCCTTGTTGTCGCCTAACAACAGGTAGCAGCATAAACCAGATGCGGGTGAAGATCTTGCAGGCGACTTCTAACGTCAAATGAGCAAACGGGCTTACCACAGCTGCGGTCCTCTGGCAGTCTGAAAGCTTTGCGCACAAGCCGGACGCTAAGCGCCTTCCTTTGCCTTTTGGCAGTGCTCGTGCATTGCCAGCACTAGGCGGGAATGGTCACTATCCCACAGACACATTTCGTTGTGCCCGTTGCTAAGCGCTCTGGAGCACTGTTTATGACGTAAGCGGAACACCTCTTGCCGTTCCATTCTCAGAGCTCCTGAGTTAATCAAACTGAGACTCTTGGTGCGAATGCCAGAGAAAAACATTTCCAATGTGTCTGGCAGGGAGAAACTGAACCTGGAGAACACCTTTGTCAGGAGCTTGCACCTGCACCTTAGACACACACAGATTTGCATCACATCTAAATGGCCAAGCTCTTTCTTAGACAAGTTGAAAGCTGCTGTCAGAAGGCTGTGCTCCTTGTCAGATGCAAGCAGCAGCACGCACATAGGAGTTTGGCAAGAACTAAAGAGCCACAGAAGAGCGTGGCCTAGGAAAATGAGGCAGGAAAAACGCTACATGTGCCCTTGTTGTCGCCTAACAACAGGTAGCAGCATAAACCAGATGCGGGTGAAGATCTTGCAGGCGACATCTAACGTCAAATGAGCAAACGGGCTTACCACAGCTGCGGTCCTCTGGCAGTCTGAAAGCTTTGCGCACAAGGCGGATGCTAAGCGCCTTCCTTTGCCTTTTGGCAGTGCTCGTGCATTGCCAGCACTAGGCGGGAATGGTCACTTACCCAGAGACACGTTTCGTTGTGCCCGTTGCTAAGCGCTCTGGAGCACTGTTTATGACGTAAGCGGAACACCTCTTGCCGTTCCATTCTCAGAGCTCCTGAGTTAAGTAATCTGCGACTCTTGCTGCGAATGCCAGAGAAAGGCATTTCCAATGTGTCTGGCAGGGAGAAACTGAACCTGGAGAACACCTTTGTCAGGAGCTTGCACCTGCACCTTAGACACACACAGATTTGCATCACATCTGAGTGGCCAAGCTCTTTCTTAGACAAGTTGGAAGCTGCTGTCAGAAGGCTATGCTCCTTGTCAGATGGAAGCAGCAGCACGCACATAGGAGTTTGGCAAGAACTAAAGAGCCACAGAAGAGCGTGGTCTAGCAAAATGAAACAGGAAAAAGCATTTGCTGCATGTGCCCTTGTTGTCGCCTAACAACAGGTAGCAGCATAAACCAGATGCGGGTGAAGATCTTGCAGGCGACATCTAACGTCAAATGAGCAAACGGGCTTACCACAGCTGCGGTCCTCTGGCAGTCTGAAAGCTTTGCGCACAAGCCGGATGCTAAGCGCCTTCCTTTGCCTTTTGGCAGTGCTCGTGCATTGCCAGCACTAGGCGGGAATGGTCACTTACCCAGAGACACGTTTCGTTGTGCCCGTTGCTAAGCGCTCTGGAGCACTGTTTATGACGTAAGCGGAACACCTCTTGCCGTTCCATTCTCAGAGCTCCTGAGTTAAGTAATCTGCTACTCTTGGTGCGAATGCCAGAGAAAAACATTTCCAATGTGTCTGGCAGGGAGAAACTGAACCTGGAGAACACCTTTGTCAGGAGCTTGCACCTGCACCTTAGACACACACAGATTTGCATCACATCTAAATGGCCAAGCTCTTTCTTAGACAAGTTGAAAGCTGCTGTCAGAAGGCTGTGCTCCTTGTCAGATGGAAGCAGCAGCACGCACATAGGAGTTTGGCAAGAACTAAAGAGCCACAGAAGAGCGTGGTCTAGCAAAATGAGGCAGGAAAAACGCTACATGTGCCCTTGTTGTCGACTAACAACAGGTAGCAGCATAAACCAGATGCGGGTGAAGATCTTGCAGGCGACATCTAACGTCAAATGAGCAAACGGGCTTACCACAGCTGCGGTCCTCTGGCAGTCTGAAAGCTTTGCGCACAAGCCGGACGCTAAGCGCCTTCCTTTGCCTTTTGGCAGTGCTCGTGCATTGCCAGCAGTAGGCAGGAATGGTCACTTTCCCAGAGACACGTTTCGTTGTGCCCGTTGCTAAGCGCTCTGGAGCACTGTTTATGACGTAAGCGGAACACCTCTTGCCGTTCCATTCTCAGAGCTCCTGAGTTAATCAAACTGAGACTCTTGGTGCGAATGCCAGAGAAAAACATTTCCAATGTGTCTGGCAGGGAGAAACTGAACCTGGAGAACACCTTTGTCAGGAGCTTGCACCTGCACCTTAGACACACACAGATTTGCATCACATCTAAATGGCCAAGCTCTTTCTTAGACAAGTTGAAAGCTGCTGTTAGAAGGCTGTGCTCCTTGTCAGATGGAAGCAGCAGCACGCACATAGGAGTTTGGCAAGAACTAAAGAGCCACAGAAGAGCGTGGTCTAGCAAAACGAGGCAGGAAAAAGCATATCGCTACATGTGCCCTTGTTGTCGCCTAACAACAGGTAGCAGCATAAACCAGATGCGGGTGAAGATCTTGCAGGCGACTTCTAACGTCAAATGAGAAAACCGGCTTACCACAGCTGCGGTCCTCTGGCAGTCTGAAAGCTTTGCGCACAAGCCGGATGCAAAGCGCCTTCCTTTGCCTTTTGGCAGTGCTCGTGCATTGCCAGCACTAGGCGGGAATGGTCACTTACCCAGAGACACGTTTCGTTGTGCCCGTTGCTAAGCGCTCTGGAGCACTGTTTATGACGTAAGCGGAACACCTCTTGCCGTTCCATTCTCAGAGCTCCTGAGTTAAGTAATCTGCGACTCTTGGTGCGAATGATAGAGGAAAACATTTCCAATGTGTCTGGCAGGGAGAAACTGAACCTGGAGAACACCTTTGTCAGGAGCTTGCACCTGCACCTTAGACACACACAGATTTGCATCACATCTAAATGGCCAAGCTCTTTCTTAGACAAGTTGAAAGCTGCTGTCAGAAGGCTGTGCTCCTTGTCAGATGCAAGCAGCAGCACGCACATAAAAGTTTGGAAAGCACTAAAGAGCCACAGAAGAGCATGGCCCAGGGAAATGAGGCAGGAAAAACGCTACATGTGCCCTTGTTGTCGCCTAACAACAGGTAGCAGCATAAACCAGATGCGGGTGAAGATCTTGCAGGCGACTTCTAACGTCAAATGAGCAAACGGGCTTACCACAGCTGCGGTCCTCTGGCAGTCTGAAAGCTTTGCGCACAAGCCGGATGCTAAGCGCCTTCCTTTGCCTTTTGGCAGTGCTCGTGCATTGCCAGCAGTAGGCGGGAATGGTCACTTACCCAGAGACACGTTTCGTTGTGCCCGTTGCTAAGCGCTCTGGAGCACTGTTTATGACGTAAGCGGAACACCTCTTGCCGTTCCATTCTCAGAGCTCCTGAGTTAATCAAACTGAGACTCTTGGTGCGAATGCCAGAGGAAAACATTTCCAATGTGTCTGGCAGGGAGAAACTGAACCTGGAGAACACCTTTGTCAGGAGCTTGCACCTCCACCTTACACACACAGATTTGCATCACATCTAAATGGCCAAGCTCTTTCTTAGAAAAGTTGAAAGCTGCTGTTAGAAGGCTGTGCTCCTTGTCAGATGGAAGCAGCAGCACGCACATAGGAGTTTGGCAAGAACTAAAGAGCCACAGAAGAGCGTGGTCTAGCAAAATGAAACAGGAAAAAGCATTTCCTGCATGTGCCCTTGTTGTCGCCTAACAACAGGTAGCAGCATAAACCAGATGCGGGTGAAGATCTTGCAGGCGACTTCTAACGTCAAATGAGCAAACGGGCTTACCACAGCTGCGGTCCTCTGGCAGTCTGAAAGCTTTGCGCACAAGCCGGACGCTAAGCGCCTTCCTTTGCCTTTTGGCAGTGCTCGTGCATTGCCAGCACTAGGCGGGAATGGTCACTATCCCACAGACACGTTTCGTTGTGCCCGTTGCTAAGCGCTCTGGAGCACTGTTTATGACGTAAGCGGAACACCTCTTGCCGTTCCATTCTCAGAGCTCCTGAGTTAAGTAATCTGCTACTCTTGGTGCGAATGCCAGAGAAAAACATTTCCAATGTGTCTGGCAGGGAGAAACTGAACCTGGAGAACACCTTTGTCAGGAGCTTGCACCTGCACCTTAGACACACACAGATTTGCATCACATCTAAATGGCCAAGCTCTTTCTTAGACAAGTTGAAAGCTGCTGTCAGAAGGCTGTGCTCCTTGTCAGATGGAAGCAGCAGCACGCACATAGGAGTTTGGCAAGAACTAAAGAGCCACAGAAGAGCGTGGTCTAGCAAAATGAGGCAGGAAAAACGCTACATGTGCCCTTGTTGTCGCCTAACAACAGGTAGCAGCATAAACCAGATGCGGGTGAAGATCTTGCAGGCGACATCTAACGTCAAATGAGCAAACGGGCTTACCACAGCTGCGGTCCTCTGGCAGTCTGAAAGCTTTGCGCACAAGCCGGATGCTAAGCACCTTCCTTTGCCTTTTGGCAGTGCTCGTGCATTGCCAGCACTAGGCGGGAATGGTCACTTACCCAGAGACACGTTTCGTTGTGCCCGTTGCTAAGCGCTCTGGAGCACTGTTTATGACGTAAGCGGAACACCTCTTGCCGTTCCATTCTCAGAGCTCCTGAGTTAAGTAATCTGCTACTCTTGGTGCGAATGCCAGAGGAAAACATTTCCAATGTGTCTGGCAGGGAGAAACTGAACCTGGAGAACACCTTTGTCAGCAGCTTGCACCTGCACCTTACACACACAGAGATTTGCATCACATCTAAATGGCCAAGCTCTTTCTTAGAAAAGTTGAAAGCTGCTGTTAGAAGGCTGTGCTCCTTGTCAGATGGAAGCAGCAGCACGCACATAGGAGTTTGGCAAGAACTAAAGAGCCACAGAAGAGCGTGGTCTAGCAAAATGAGGCAGGAAAAACGCTACATGTGCCCTTGTTGTCGCCTAACAACAGGTAGCAGCATAAACCAGATGCGGGTGAAGATCTTGCAGGCGACTTCTAACGTCAAATGAGCAAACGGGCTTACCACAGCTGCGGTCCTCTGGCAGTCTGAAAGCTTTGCGCACAAGGCGGATGCTAAGCGCCTTCCTTTGCCTTTTGGCAGTGCTCGTGCATTGCCAGCACTAGGCGGGAATGGTCACTATCCCACAGACACGTTTCGTTGTGCCCGTTGCTAAGCGCTCTGGAGCACTGTTTATGACATAAGCGGAACACCTCTTGCCGTTCCATTCTCAGAGCTCCTGAGTTAATCAAACTGAGACTCTTGGCGCGAATGCCAGAGGAAAACATTTCCAATGTGTCTGGCAGGGAGAAACTGAACCTAGAGAACACCTTTGTCAGGAGCTTGCACCTGCACCTTAGACACACACAGATTTGCATCACATCTAAATGGCCAAGCTCTTTCTTAGACAAGTTGAAAGCTGCTGTTAGAAGGCTGTGCTCCTTGTCAGATGGAAGCAGCAGCACGCACATAGGAGTTTGGAAAGAACTAAAGAGCCACAGAAGAGCGTGGTCTAGCAAAATGAGGCAGGAAAAACGCTACATGTGCCCTTGTTGTCGCCTAACAACAGGTAGCAGCATAAACCAGATGCGGGTGAAGATCTTGCAGGCGACTTCTAACGTCAAATGAGCAAACGGGCTTACCACAGCTGCGGTCCTCTGGCAGTCTGAAAGCTTTGCGCACAAGGCGGATGCTAAGCGCCTTCCTTTGCCTTTTGGCAGTGCTCGTGCATTGCCAGCACTAGGCGGGAATGGTCACTTACCCAGAGACACGTTTCGTTGTGCCCGTTGCTAAGCGCTCTGGAGCACTGTTTATGACGTAAGCGGAACACATCTTGCCGTTCCATTCTCAGAGCTCCTGAGTTAAGTAATCTGCTACTCTTGGTGCGAATGATAGAGGAAAACATTTCCAATGTGTCTGGCAGGGAGAAACTGAACCTGGAGAACACCTTTGTCAGGAGCTTGCACCTGCACCTTAGACACACACAGATTTGCATCACATCTAAATGGCCAAGCTCTTTCTTAGACAAGTTGAAAGCTGCTGTCAGAAGGCTGTGCTCCTTGTCAGATGGAAGCAGCAGCCCGCACATAGGAGTTTGGAAAGCACTAAAGAGCCACAGAAGAGCATGGCCCAGGGAAATGAGGCAGGAAAAACGCTACATGTGCCCTTGTTGTCGCCTAACAACAGGTAGCAGCATAAACCAGATGCGGGTGAAGATCTTGCAGGCGACTTCTAACGTCAAATGAGCAAACGGGCTTACCACAGCTGCGGTCCTCTGGCAGTCTGAAAGCTTTGCACACAAGCCGGATGCTAAGCGCCTTCCTTTGCCTTTTGGCAGTGCTCGTGCATTGCCAGCACTAGGCGGGAATGGTCACTATCCCACAGACACGTTTCGTTGTGCCCGTTGCTAAGCGCTCTGGAGCACTGTTTATGACGTAAGCGGAACACCTCTTGCCGTTCCATTCTCAGAGCTCCTGAGTTAATCAAACTGAGACTCTTGGTGCGAATGCCAGAGAAAAACATTTCCAATGTGTCTGGCAGGGAGAAACTGAACCTGGAGAACACCTTTGTCAGGAGCTTGCACCTGCACCTTAGACACACACAGATTTGCATCACATCTAAATGGCCAAGCTCTTTCTTAGACAAGTTGAAAGCTGCTGTCAGAAGGCTGTGCTCCTTGTCAGATGCAAGCAGCAGCACGCACATAGGAGTTTGGCAAGAACTAAAGAGCCACAGAAGAGCGTGGCCTAGGAAAATGAGGCAGGAAAAACGCTACATGTGCCCTTGTTGTCGCCTAACAACAGGTAGCAGCATAAACCAGATGCGGGTGAAGATCTTGCAGGCGACATCTAACGTCAAATGAGCAAACGGGCTTACCACAGCTGCGGTCCTCTGGCAGTCTGAAAGCTTTGCGCACAAGCCGGATGCTAAGCGCCTTCCTTTGCCTTTTGGCAGTGCTCGTGCATTGCCAGCACTAGGCGGGAATGGTCACTTACCCAGAGACACGTTTCGTTGTGCCCGTTGCTAAGCGCTCTGGATCACTGTTTATGACGTAAGCGGAACACCTCTTGCCGTTCCATTCTCAGAGCTCCTGAGTTAAGTAATCTGCGACTCTTGCTGCGAATGCCAGAGAAAGGCATTTCCAATGTGTCTGGCAGGGAGAAACTGAACCTGGAGAACACCTTTGTCAGGAGCTTGCACCTGCACCTTAGACACACACAGATTTGCATCACATCTGAGTGGCCAAGCTCTTTCTTAGACAAGTTGAAAGCTGCTGTCAGAAGGCTATGCTCCTTGTCAGATGGAAGCAGCAGCACGCACATAGGAGTTTGGCAAGAACTAAAGAGCCACAGAAGAGCGTGGTCTAGCAAAATGAAACAGGAAAAAGCATTTCCTGCATGTGCCCTTGTTGTCGCCTAACAACAGGTAGCAGCATAAACCAGATGCGGGTGAAGATCTTGCAGGCGACTTCTAACGTCAAATGAGCAAACGGGCTTACCACAGCTGCGGTCCTCTGGCAGTCTGAAAGCTTTGCGCACAAGCCGGATGCTAAGCGCCTTCCTTTGCCTTTTGGCAGTGCTCGTGCATTGCCAGCACTAGGCGGGAATGGTCACTTACCCAGAGACACGTTTCGTTGTGCCCGTTGCTAAGCGCTCTGGAGCACTGTTTATGACGTAAGCGGAACACCTCTTGCCGTTCCATTCTCAGAGCTCCTGAGTTAAGTAATCTGCTACTCTTGGTGCGAATGCCAGAGAAAAACATTTCCAATGTGTCTGGCAGGGAGAAACTGAACCTGGAGAACACCTTTGTCAGGAGCTTGCACCTGCACCTTACACACACACAGATTTGCATCACATCTAAATGGCCAAGCTCTTTCTTAGACAAGTTGAAAGCTGCTGTCAGAAGGCTGTGCTCCTTGTCAGATGGAAGCAGCAGCACGCACATAGGAGTTTGGCAAGAACTAAAGAGCCACAGAAGAGCGTGGTCTAGCAAAATGAGGCAGGAAAAACGCTACATGTGCCCTTGTTGTCGCCTAACAACAGGTAGCAGCATAAACCAGATGCGGGTGAAGATCTTGCAGGCGACATCTAACGTCAAATGAGCAAACGGGCTTACCACAGCTGCGGTCCTCTGGCAGTCTGAAAGCTTTGCGCACAAGCCGGATGCTAAGCACCTTCCTTTGCCTTTTGGCAGTGCTCGTGCATTGCCAGCACTAGGCGGGAATGGTCACTTACCCAGAGACACGTTTCGTTGTGCCCGTTGCTAAGCGCTCTGGAGCACTGTTTATGACGTAAGCGGAACACCTCTTGCCGTTCCATTCTCAGAGCTCCTGAGTTAATCAAACTGAGACTCTTGGTGCGAATGCCAGAGAAAAACATTTCCAATGTGTCTGGCAGGGAGAAACTGAACCTGGAGAACACCTTTGTCAGGAGCTTGCACCTGCACCTTACACACACAGAGATTTGCATCACATCTAAATGGCCAAGCTCTTTCTTAGACAAGTTGAAAGCTGCTGTTAGAAGGCTGTGCTCCTTGTCAGATGGAAGCAGCAGCACGCACATAGGAGTTTGGCAAGAACTAAAGAGCCACAGAAGAGCGTGGTCTAGCAAAATGAAACAGGAAAAAGCATTTCCTGCATGTGCCCTTGTTGTCGCCTAACAACAGGTAGCAGCATAAACCAGATGCGGGTGAAGATCTTGCAGGCGACTTCTAACGTCAAATGAGCAAACGGGCTTACCACAGCTGCGGTCCTCTGGCAGTCTGAAAGCTTTGCGCACAAGCCGGACGCTAAGTGCCTTCCTTTGCCTTTTGGCAGTGCTCGTGCATTGCCAGCACTAGGCGGGAATGGTCACTATCCCACAGACACGTTTCGTTGTGCCCGTTGCTAAGCGCTCTGGAGCACTGTTTATGACGTAAGCGGAACACCTCTTGCCGTTCCATTCTCAGAGCTCCTGAGTTAATCAAACTGAGACTCTTGGTGCGAATGCCAGAGAAAAACATTTCCAATGTGTCTGGCAGGGAGAAACTGAACCTGGAGAACACCTTTGTCAGGAGCTTGCACCTGCACCTTAGACACACACAGATTTGCATCACATCTAAATGGCCAAGCTCTTTCTTAGACAAGTTGAAAGCTGCTGTCAGAAGGCTGTGCTCCTTGTCAGATGGAAGCAGCAGCACGCACATAGGAGTTTGGCAAGAACTAAAGAGCCACAGAAGAGCGTGGCCTAGGAAAATGAGGCAGGAAAAACGCTACATGTGCCCTTGTTGTCGCCTAACAACAGGTAGCAGCATAAACCAGATGCGGGTGAAGATCTTGCAGGCGACATCTAACGTCAAATGAGCAAACGGGCTTACCACAGCTGCGGTCCTCTGGCAGTCTGAAAGCTTTGCGCACAAGGCGGATGCTAAGCACCTTCCTTTGCCTTTTGGCAGTGCTCGTGCATTGCCAGCACTAGGCGGGAATGGTCACTTACCCAGAGACACGTTTCGTTGTGCCCGTTGCTAAGCGCTCTGGAGCACTGTTTATGACGTAAGCGGAACACCTCTTGCCGTTCCATTCTCAGAGCTCCTGAGTTAAGTAATCTGCGACTCTTGCTGCGAATGCCAGAGAAAGGCATTTCCAATGTGTCTGGCAGGGAGAAACTGAACCTGGAGAACACCTTTGTCAGGAGCTTGCACCTGCACCTTAGACACACACAGATTTGCATCACATCTGAGTGGCCATGCTCTTTCTTAGACAAGTTGAAAGCTGCTGTCAGAAGGCTATGCTCCTTGTCAGATGGAAGCAGCAGCACGCACATAGGAGTTTGGCAAGAACTAAAGAGCCACAGAAGAGCGTGGTCTAGCAAAATGAAACAGGAAAAAGCATTTCCTGCATGTGCCCTTGTTGTCGCCTAACAACAGGTAGCAGCATAAACCAGATGCGGGTGAAGATCTTGCAGGCGACTTCTAACGTCAAATGAGCAAACGGGCTTACCACAGCTGCGGTCCTCTGGCAGTCTGAAAGCTTTGCGCACAAGCCGGACGCTAAGCGCCTTCCTTTGCCTTTTGGCAGTGCTCGTGCATTGCCAGCACTAGGCGGGAATGGTCACTATCCCACAGACACGTTTCGTTGTGCCCGTTGCTAAGCGCTCTGGAGCACTGTTTATGACGTAAGCGGAACACCTCTTGCCGTTCCATTCTCAGAGCTCCTGAGTTAATCAAACTGAGACTCTTGGTGCGAATGCCAGAGAAAAACATTTCCAATGTGTCTGGCAGGGAGAAACTGAACCTGGAGAACACCTTTGTCAGGAGCTTGCACCTGCACCTTAGACACACACAGATTTGCATCACATCTAAATGGCCAAGCTCTTTCTTAGACAAGTTGAAAGCTGCTGTCAGAAGGCTGTGCTCCTTGTCAGATGCAAGCAGCAGCACGCACATAGGAGTTTGGCAAGAACTAAAGAGCCACAGAAGAGCGTGGCCTAGGAAAATGAGGCAGGAAAAACGCTACATGTGCCCTTGTTGTCGCCTAACAACAGGTAGCAGCATAAACCAGATGCGGGTGAAGATCTTGCAGGCGACATCTAACGTCAAATGAGCAAACGGGCTTACCACAGCTGCGGTCCTCTGGCAGTCTGAAAGCTTTGCGCACAAGCCGGATGCTAAGCGCCTTCCTTTGCCTTTTGGCAGTGCTCGTGCATTGCCAGCACTAGGCGGGAATGGTCACTTACCCAGAGACACGTTTCGTTGTGCCCGTTGCTAAGCGCTCTGGATCACTGTTTATGACGTAAGCGGAACACCTCTTGCCGTTCCATTCTCAGAGCTCCTGAGTTAAGTAATCTGCGACTCTTGCTGCGAATGCCAGAGAAAGGCATTTCCAATGTGTCTGGCAGGGAGAAACTGAACCTGGAGAACACCTTTGTCAGGAGCTTGCACCTGCACCTTAGACACACACAGATTTGCATCACATCTGAGTGGCCAAGCTCTTTCTTAGACAAGTTGAAAGCTGCTGTCAGAAGGCTATGCTCCTTGTCAGATGGAAGCAGCAGCACGCACATAGGAGTTTGGCAAGAACTAAAGAGCCACAGAAGAGCGTGGTCTAGCAAAATGAAACAGGAAAAAGCATTTCCTGCATGTGCCCTTGTTGTCGCCTAACAACAGGTAGCAGCATAAACCAGATGCGGGTGAAGATCTTGCAGGCGACTTCTAACGTCAAATGAGCAAACGGGCTTACCACAGCTGCGGTCCTCTGGCAGTCTGAAAGCTTTGCGCACAAGCCGGATGCTAAGCGCCTTCCTTTGCCTTTTGGCAGTGCTCGTGCATTGCCAGCACTAGGCGGGAATGGTCACTTACCCAGAGACACGTTTCGTTGTGCCCGTTGCTAAGCGCTCTGGAGCACTGTTTATGACGTAAGCGGAACACCTCTTGCCGTTCCATTCTCAGAGCTCCTGAGTTAAGTAATCTGCTACTCTTGGTGCGAATGCCAGAGAAAAACATTTCCAATGTGTCTGGCAGGGAGAAACTGAACCTGGAGAACACCTTTGTCAGGAGCTTGCACCTGCACCTTAGACACACACAGATTTGCATCACATCTAAATGGCCAAGCTCTTTCTTAGACAAGTTGAAAGCTGCTGTCAGAAGGCTGTGCTCCTTGTCAGATGGAAGCAGCAGCACGCACATAGGAGTTTGGCAAGAACTAAAGAGCCACAGAAGAGCGTGGTCTAGCAAAATGAGGCAGGAAAAACGCTACATGTGCCCTTGTTGTCGCCTAACAACAGGTAGCAGCATAAACCAGATGCGGGTGAAGATCTTGCAGGCGACATCTAACGTCAAATGAGCAAACGGGCTTACCACAGCTGCGGTCCTCTGGCAGTCTGAAAGCTTTGCGCACAAGCCGGATGCTAAGCACCTTCCTTTGCCTTTTGGCAGTGCTCGTGCATTGCCAGCACTAGGCGGGAATGGTCACTTACCCAGAGACACGTTTCGTTGTGCCCGTTGCTAAGCGCTCTGGAGCACTGTTTATGACGTAAGCGGAACACCTCTTGCCGTTCCATTCTCAGAGCTCCTGAGTTAAGTAATCTGCTACTCTTGGTGCGAATGCCAGAGAAAAACATTTCCAATGTGTCTGGCAGGGAGAAACTGAACCTGGAGAACACCTTTGTCAGGAGCTTGCACCTGCACCTTAGACACACACAGATTTGCATCACATCTAAATGGCCAAGCTCTTTCTTAGACAAGTTGAAAGCTGCTGTCAGAAGGCTGTGCTCCTTGTCAGATGGAAGCAGCAGCACGCACATAGGAGTTTGGCAAGAACTAAAGAGCCACAGAAGAGCGTGGTCTAGCAAAATGAGGCAGGAAAAACGCTACATGTGCCCTTGTTGTCGCCTAACAACAGGTAGCAGCATAAACCAGATGCGGGTGAAGATCTTGCAGGCGACATCTAACGTCAAATGAGCAAACGGGCTTACCACAGCTGCGGTCCTCTGGCAGTCTGAAAGCTTTGCGCACAAGCCGGATGCTAAGCACCTTCCTTTGCCTTTTGGCAGTGCTCGTGCATTGCCAGCACTAGGCGGGAATGGTCACTTACCCAGAGACACGTTTCGTTGTGCCCGTTGCTAAGCGCTCTGGAGCACTGTTTATGACGTAAGCGGAACACCTCTTGCCGTTCCATTCTCAGAGCTCCTGAGTTAAGTAATCTGCTACTCTTGGTGCGAATGCCAGAGAAAAACATTTCCAATGTGTCTGGCAGGGAGAAACTGAACCTGGAGAACACCTTTGTCAGGAGCTTGCACCTGCACCTTAGACACACACAGATTTGCATCACATCTAAATGGCCAAGCTCTTTCTTAGACAAGTTGAAAGCTGCTGTCAGAAGGCTGTGCTCCTTGTCAGATGGAAGCAGCAGCACGCACATAGGAGTTTGGCAAGAACTAAAGAGCCACAGAAGAGCGTGGTCTAGCAAAATGAGGCAGGAAAAACGCTACATGTGCCCTTGTTGTCGCCTAACAACAGGTAGCAGCATAAACCAGATGCGGGTGAAGATCTTGCAGGCGACATCTAACGTCAAATGAGCAAACGGGCTTACCACAGCTGCGGTCCTCTGGCAGTCTGAAAGCTTTGCGCACAAGCCGGATGCTAAGCACCTTCCTTTGCCTTTTGGCAGTGCTCGTGCATTGCCAGCACTAGGCGGGAATGGTCACTTACCCAGAGACACGTTTCGTTGTGCCCGTTGCTAAGCGCTCTGGAGCACTGTTTATGACGTAAGCGGAACACCTCTTGCCGTTCCATTCTCAGAGCTCCTGAGTTAAGTAATCTGCGACTCTTGCTGCGAATGCCAGAGAAAGGCATTTCCAATGTGTCTGGCAGGGAGAAACTGAACCTGGAGAACACCTTTGTCAGGAGCTTGCACCTGCACCTTAGACACACACAGATTTGCATCACATCTGAGTGGCCAAGCTCTTTCTTAGACAAGTTGAAAGCTGCTGTCAGAAGGCTATGCTCCTTGTCAGATGGAAGCAGCAGCACGCACATAGGAGTTTGGCAAGAACTAAAGAGCCACAGAAGAGCGTGGTCTAGCAAAATGAAACAGGAAAAAGCATTTCCTGCATGTGCCCTTGTTGTCGCCTAACAACAGGTAGCAGCATAAACCAGATGCGGGTGAAGATCTTGCAGGCGACTTCTAACGTCAAATGAGCAAACGGGCTTACCACAGCTGCGGTCCTCTGGCAGTCTGAAAGCTTTGCGCACAAGCCGGACGCTAAGCGCCTTCCTTTGCCTTTTGGCAGTGCTCGTGCATTGCCAGCACTAGGCGGGAATGGTCACTTACCCAGAGACACGTTTCGTTGTGCCCGTTGCTAAGCGCTCTGGAGCACTGTTTATGACGTAAGCGGAACACCTCTTGCCGTTCCATTCTCAGAGCTCCTGAGTTAATCAAACTGAGACTCTTGGTGCGAATGCCAGAGAAAAACATTTCCAATGTGTCTGGCAGGGAGAAACTGAACCTGGAGAACACCTTTGTCAGGAGCTTGCACCTGCACCTTAGACACACACAGATTTGCATCACATCTAAATGGCCAAGCTCTTTCTTAGACAAGTTGAAAGCTGCTGTCAGAAGGCTGTGCTCCTTGTCAGATGGAAGCAGCAGCACGCACATAGGAGTTTGGCAAGAACTAAAGAGCCACAGAAGAGCGTGGTCTAGCAAAATGAGGCAGGAAAAACGCTACATGTGCCCTTGTTGTCGCCTAACAACAGGTAGCAGCATAAACCAGATGCGGGTGAAGATCTTGCAGGCGACATCTAACGTCAAATGAGCAAACGGGCTTACCACAGCTGCGGTCCTCTGGCAGTCTGAAAGCTTTGCGCACAAGCCGGATGCTAAGCACCTTCCTTTGCCTTTTGGCAGTGCTCGTGCATTGCCAGCACTAGGCGGGAATGGTCACTTACCCAGAGACACGTTTCGTTGTGCCCGTTGCTAAGCGCTCTGGAGCACTGTTTATGACGTAAGCGGAACACCTCTTGCCGTTCCATTCTCAGAGCTCCTGAGTTAAGTAATCTGCTACTCTTGGTGCGAATGCCAGAGGAAAACATTTCCAATGTGTCTGGCAGGGAGAAACTGAACCTGGAGAACACCTTTGTCAGGAGCTTGCACCTGCACCTTACACACACAGAGATTTGCATCACATCTAAATGGCCAAGCTCTTTCTTAGAAAAGTTGAAAGCTGCTGTTAGAAGGCTGTGCTCCTTGTCAGATGGAAGCAGCAGCACGCACATAGGAGTTTGGCAAGAACTAAAGAGCCACAGAAGAGCGTGGTCTAGCAAAATGAGGCAGGAAAAACGCTACATGTGCCCTTGTTGTCGCCTAACAACAGGTAGCAGCATAAACCAGATGCGGGTGAAGATCTTGCAGGCGACATCTAACGTCAAATGAGCAAACGGGCTTACCACAGCTGCGGTCCTCTGGCAGTCTGAAAGCTTTGCGCACAAGCCGGATGCTAAGCGCCTTCCTTTGCCTTTTGGCAGTGCTCGTGCATTGCCAGCACTAGGCGGGAATGGTCACTTACCCAGAGACACGTTTCGTTGTGCCCGTTGCTAAGCGCTCTGGAGCACTGTTTATGACGTAAGCGGAACACCTCTTGCCGTTCCATTCTCAGAGCTCCTGAGTTAAGTAATCTGCTACTCTTGGTGCGAATGCCAGAGAAAAACATTTCCAATGTGTCTGGCAGGGAGAAACTGAACCTGGAGAACACCTTTGTCAGGAGCTTGCACCTGCACCTTAGACACACACAGATTTGCATCACATCTAAATGGCCAAGCTCTTTCTTAGACAAGTTGAAAGCTGCTGTCAGAAGGCTGTGCTCCTTGTCAGATGGAAGCAGCAGCACGCACATAGGAGTTTGGCAAGAACTAAAGAGCCACAGAAGAGCGTGGTCTAGCAAAATGAGGCAGGAAAAACGCTACATGTGCCCTTGTTGTCGCCTAACAACAGGTAGCAGCATAAACCAGATGCGGGTGAAGATCTTGCAGGCGACATCTAACGTCAAATGAGCAAACGGGCTTACCACAGCTGCGGTCCTCTGGCAGTCTGAAAGCTTTGCGCACAAGCCGGATGCTAAGCACCTTCCTTTGCCTTTTGGCAGTGCTCGTGCATTGCCAGCACTAGGCGGGAATGGTCACTTACCCAGAGACACGTTTCGTTGTGCCCGTTGCTAAGCGCTCTGGAGCACTGTTTATGACGTAAGCGGAACACCTCTTGCCGTTCCATTCTCAGAGCTCCTGAGTTAATCAAACTGAGACTCTTGGTGCGAATGCCAGAGAAAAACATTTCCAATGTGTCTGGCAGGGAGAAACTGAACCTGGAGAACACCTTTGTCAGGAGCTTGCACCTGCACCTTACACACACAGAGATTTGCATCACATCTAAATGGCCAAGCTCTTTCTTAGAAAAGTTGAAAGCTGCTGTTAGAAGGCTGTGCTCCTTGTCAGATGGAAGCAGCAGCACGCACATAGGAGTTTGGCAAGAACTAAAGAGCCACAGAAGAGCGTGGTCTAGCAAAATGAAACAGGAAAAAGCATTTCCTGCATGTGCCCTTGTTGTCGCCTAACAACAGGTAGCAGCATAAACCAGATGCGGGTGAAGATCTTGCAGGCGACTTCTAACGTCAAATGAGCAAACGGGCTTACCACAGCTGCGGTCCTCTGGCAGTCTGAAAGCTTTGCGCACAAGCCGGACCCTAAGCGCCTTCCTTTGCCTTTTGGCAGTGCTCGTGCATTGCCAGCAGTAGGCGGGAATGGTCACTTACCCAGAGACACGTTTCGTTGTGCCCGTTGCTAAGCGCTCTGGAGCACTGTTTATGACGTAAGCGGAACACCTCTTGCCGTTCCATTCTCAGAGCTCCTGAGTTAAGTAATCTGCTACTCTTGGTGCGAATGCCAGAGAAAAACATTTCCAATGTGTCTGGCAGGGAGAAACTGAACCTGGAGAACACCTTTGTCAGGAGCTTGCACCTGCACCTTAGACACACACAGATTTGCATCACATCTAAATGGCCAAGCTCTTTCTTAGACAAGTTGAAAGCTGCTGTCAGAAGGCTGTGCTCCTTGTCAGATGGAAGCAGCAGCACGCACATAGGAGTTTGGCAAGCACTAAAGAGCCACAGAAGAGCGTGGTCTAGCAAAATGAGGCAGGAAAAACGCTACATGTGCCCTTGTTGTCGCCTAACAACAGGTAGCAGCATAAACCAGATGCGGGTGAAGATCTTGCAGGCGACATCTAACGTCAAATGAGCAAACGGGCTTACCACAGCTGCGGTCCTCTGGCAGTCTGAAAGCTTTGCGCACAAGCCGGATGCTAAGCACCTTCCTTTGCCTTTTGGCAGTGCTCGTGCATTGCCAGCACTAGGCGGGAATGGTCACTTACCCAGAGACACGTTTCGTTGTGCCCGTTGCTAAGCGCTCTGGAGCACTGTTTATGACGTAAGCGGAACACCTCTTGCCGTTCCATTCTCAGAGCTCCTGAGTTAAGTAATCTGCTACTCTTGGTGCGAATGCCAGAGGAAAACATTTCCAATGTGTCTGGCAGGGAGAAACTGAACCTGGAGAACACCTTTGTCAGCAGCTTGCACCTGCACCTTACACACACAGAGATTTGCATCACATCTAAATGGCCAAGCTCTTTCTTAGAAAAGTTGAAAGCTGCTGTCAGAAGGCTGTGCTCCTTGTCAGATGGAAGCAGCAGCACGCACATAGGAGTTTGGCAAGAACTAAAGAGCCACAGAAGAGCGTGGCCTAGGAAAATGAGGCAGGAAAAACGCTACATGTGCCCTTGTTGTCGCCTAACAACAGGTAGCAGCATAAACCAGATGCGGGTGAAGATCTTGCAGGCGACATCTAACGTCAAATGAGCAAACGGGCTTACCACAGCTGCGGTCCTCTGGCAGTCTGAAAGCTTTGCGCACAAGGCGGATGCTAAGCGCCTTCCTTTGCCTTTTGGCAGTGCTCGTGCATTGCCAGCACTAGGCGGGAATGGTCACTTACCCAGAGACACGTTTCGTTGTGCCCGTTGCTAAGCGCTCTGGAGCACTGTTTATGACGTAAGCGGAACACCTCTTGCCGTTCCATTCTCAGAGCTCCTGAGTTAAGTAATCTGCGACTCTTGCTGCGAATGCCAGAGAAAGGCATTTCCAATGTGTCTGGCAGGGAGAAACTGAACCTGGAGAACACCTTTGTCAGGAGCTTGCACCTGCACCTTAGACACACACAGATTTGCATCACATCTGAGTGGCCAAGCTCTTTCTTAGACAAGTTGAAAGCTGCTGTCAGAAGGCTATGCTCCTTGTCAGATGGAAGCAGCAGCACGCACATAGGAGTTTGGCAAGAACTAAAGAGCCACAGAAGAGCGTGGTCTAGCAAAATGAAACAGGAAAAAGCATTTGCTGCATGTGCCCTTGTTGTCGCCTAACAACAGGTAGCAGCATAAACCAGATGCGGGTGAAGATCTTGCAGGCGACTTCTAACGTCAAATGAGCAAACGGGCTTACCACAGCTGCGGTCCTCTGGCAGTCTGAAAGCTTTGCGCACAAGCCGGATGCTAAGCGCCTTCCTTTGCCTTTTGGCAGTGCTCGTGCATTGCCAGCACTAGGCGGGAATGGTCACTTACCCAGAGACACGTTTCGTTGTGCCCGTTGCTAAGCGCTCTGGAGCACTGTTTATGACGTAAGCGGAACACCTCTTGCCGTTCCATTCTCAGAGCTCCTGAGTTAAGTAATCTGCTACTCTTGGTGCGAATGCCAGAGAAAAACATTTCCAATGTGTCTGGCAGGGAGAAACTGAACCTGGAGAACACCTTTGTCAGGAGCTTGCACCTGCACCTTAGACACACACAGATTTGCATCACATCTAAATGGCCAAGCTCTTTCTTAGACAAGTTGAAAGCTGCTGTCAGAAGGCTGTGCTCCTTGTCAGATGGAAGCAGCAGCACGCACATAGGAGTTTGGCAAGAACTAAAGAGCCACAGAAGAGCGTGGTCTAGCAAAATGAGGCAGGAAAAACGCTACATGTGCCCTTGTTGTCGCCTAACAACAGGTAGCAGCATAAACCAGATGCGGGTGAAGATCTTGCAGGCGACATCTAACGTCAAATGAGCAAACGGGCTTACCACAGCTGCGGTCCTCTGGCAGTCTGAAAGCTTTGCGCACAAGCCGGATGCTAAGCACCTTCCTTTGCCTTTTGGCAGTGCTCGTGCATTGCCAGCACTAGGCGGGAATGGTCACTTACCCAGAGACACGTTTCGTTGTGCCCGTTGCTAAGCGCTCTGGAGCACTGTTTATGACGTAAGCGGAACACCTCTTGCCGTTCCATTCTCAGAGCTCCTGAGTTAATCAAACTGAGACTCTTGGTGCGAATGCCAGAGAAAAACATTTCCAATGTGTCTGGCAGGGAGAAACTGAACCTGGAGAACACCTTTGTCAGGAGCTTGCACCTGCACCTTACACACACAGAGATTTGCATCACATCTAAATGGCCAAACTCTTTCTTAGAAAAGTTGAAAGCTGCTGTTAGAAGGCTGTGCTCCTTGTCAGATGGAAGCAGCAGCACGCACATAGGAGTTTGGCAAGAACTAAAGAGCCACAGAAGAGCGTGGTCTAGCAAAATGAAACAGGAAAAAGCATTTGCTGCATGTGCCCTTGTTGTCGCCTAACAACAGGTAGCAGCATAAACCAGATGCGGGTGAAGATCTTGCAGGCGACTTCTAACGTCAAATGAGCAAACGGGCTTACCACAGCTGCGGTCCTCTGGCAGTCTGAAAGCTTTGCGCACAAGCCGGATGCTAAGCGCCTTCCTTTGCCTTTTGGCAGTGCTCGTGCATTGCCAGCACTAGGCGGGAATGGTCACTTACCCAGAGACACGTTTCGTTGTGCCCGTTGCTAAGCGCTCTGGAGCACTGTTTATGACGTAAGCGGAACACCTCTTGCCGTTCCATTCTCAGAGCTCCTGAGTTAAGTAATCTGCTACTCTTGGTGCGAATGCCAGAGAAAAACATTTCCAATGTGTCTGGCAGGGAGAAACTGAACCTGGAGAACACCTTTGTCAGGAGCTTGCACCTGCACCTTAGACACACACAGATTTGCATCACATCTAAATGGCCAAGCTCTTTCTTAGACAAGTTGAAAGCTGCTGTCAGAAGGCTGTGCTCCTTGTCAGATGGAAGCAGCAGCACGCACATAGGAGTTTGGCAAGAACTAAAGAGCCACAGAAGAGCGTGGTCTAGCAAAATGAGGCAGGAAAAACGCTACATGTGCCCTTGTTGTCGCCTAACAACAGGTAGCAGCATAAACCAGATGCGGGTGAAGATCTTGCAGGCGACATCTAACGTCAAATGAGCAAACGGGCTTACCACAGCTGCGGTCCTCTGGCAGTCTGAAAGCTTTGCGCACAAGCCGGATGCTAAGCACCTTCCTTTGCCTTTTGGCAGTGCTCGTGCATTGCCAGCACTAGGCGGGAATGGTCACTTACCCAGAGACACGTTTCGTTGTGCCCGTTGCTAAGCGCTCTGGAGCACTGTTTATGACGTAAGCGGAACACCTCTTGCCGTTCCATTCTCAGAGCTCCTGAGTTAATCAAACTGAGACTCTTGGTGCGAATGCCAGAGAAAAACATTTCCAATGTGTCTGGCAGGGAGAAACTGAACCTGGAGAACACCTTTGTCAGGAGCTTGCACCTGCACCTTACACACACAGAGATTTGCATCACATCTAAATGGCCAAACTCTTTCTTAGAAAAGTTGAAAGCTGCTGTTAGAAGGCTGTGCTCCTTGTCAGATGGAAGCAGCAGCACGCACATAGGAGTTTGGCAAGAACTAAAGAGCCACAGAAGAGCGTGGTCTAGCAAAATGAAACAGGAAAAAGCATTTGCTGCATGTGCCCTTGTTGTCGCCTAACAACAGGTAGCAGCATAAACCAGATGCGGGTGAAGATCTTGCAGGCGACTTCTAACGTCAAATGAGCAAACGGGCTTACCACAGCTGCGGTCCTCTGGCAGTCTGAAAGCTTTGCGCACAAGCCGGACCCTAAGCGCCTTCCTTTGCCTTTTGGCAGTGCTCGTGCATTGCCAGCACTAGGCGGGAATGGTCACTATCCCACAGACACGTTTCGTTGTGCCCGTTGCTAAGCGCTCTGGAGCACTGTTTATGACGTAAGCGGAACACCTCTTGCCGTTCCATTCTCAGAGCTCCTGAGTTAATCAAACTGAGACTCTTGGTGCGAATGCCAGAGAAAAACATTTCCAATGTGTCTGGCAAGGAGAAACTGAACCTGGAGAACACCTTTGTCAGGAGCTTGCACCTGCACCTTAGACACACACAGATTTGCATCACATCTAAATGGCCAAGCTCTTTCTTAGACAAGTTGAAAGCTGCTGTCAGAAGGCTGTGCTCCTTGTCAGATGGAAGCAGCAGCACGCACATAGGAGTTTGGCAAGAACTAAAGAGCCACAGAAGAGCGTGGCCTAGGAAAATGAGGCAGGAAAAACGCTACATGTGCCCTTGTTGTCGCCTAACAACAGGTAGCAGCATAAACCAGATGCGGGTGAAGATCTTGCAGGCGACATCTAACGTCAAATGAGCAAACGGGCTTACCACAGCTGCGGTCCTCTGGCAGTCTGAAAGCTTTGCGCACAAGGCGGATGCTAAGCGCCTTCCTTTGCCTTTTGGCAGTGCTCGTGCATTGCCAGCACTAGGCGGGAATGGTCACTTACCCAGAGACATGTTTCGTTGTGCCCGTTGCTAAGCGCTCTGGAGCACTGTTTATGACGTAAGCGGAACACCTCTTGCCGTTCCATTCTCAGAGCTCCTGAGTTAAGTAATCTGCGACTCTTGGTGCGAATGCCAGAGAAAGGCATTTCCAATGTGTCTGGCAGGGAGAAACTGAACCTGGAGAACACCTTTGTCAGGAGCTTGCACCTGCACCTTAGACACACACAGATTTGCATCACATCTGAGTGGCCAAGCTCTTTCTTAGACAAGTTGAAAGCTGCTGTCAGAAGGCTATGCTCCTTGTCAGATGGAAGCAGCAGCACGCACATAGGAGTTTGGCAAGAACTAAAGAGCCACAGAAGAGCGTGGTCTAGCAAAATGAAACAGGAAAAAGCATTTGCTGCATGTGCCCTTGTTGTCGCCTAACAACAGGTAGCAGCATAAACCAGATGCGGGTGAAGATCTTGCAGGCGACTTCTAACGTCAAATGAGCAAACGGGCTTACCACAGCTGTGGTCCTCTGGCAGTCTGAAAGCTTTGCGCACAAGCCGGATGCTAAGCGCCTTCCTTTGCCTTTTGGCAGTGCTCGTGCATTGCCAGCACTAGGCGGGAATGGTCACTTACCCAGAGACACGTTTCGTTGTGCCCGTTGCTAAGCGCTCTGGAGCACTGTTTATGACGTAAGCGGAACACCTCTTGCCGTTCCATTCTCAGAGCTCCTGAGTTAAGTAATCTGCGACTCTTGGTGCGAATGATAGAGGAAAACATTTCCAATGTGTCTGGCAGGGAGAAACTGAACCTGGAGAACACCTTTGTCAGGAGCTTGCACCTGCACCTTAGACACACACAGATTTGCATCACATCTAAATGGCCAAGCTCTTTCTTAGACAAGTTGAAAGCTGCTGTCAGAAGGCTGTGCTCCTTGTCAGATGGAAGCAGCAGCACGCACATAGGAGTTTGGCAAGAACTAAAGAGCCACAGAAGAGCGTGGTCTAGCAAAATGAGGCAGGAAAAACGCTACATGTGCCCTTGTTGTCGCCTAACAACAGGTAGCAGCATAAACCAGATGCGGGTGAAGATCTTGCAGGCGACTTCTAACGTCAAATGAGCAAACGGGCTTACCACAGCTGCGGTCCTCTGGCAGTCTGAAAGCTTTGCGCACAAGCCGGACGCTAAGCGCCTTCCTTTGCCTTTTGGCAGTGCTCGTGCATTGCCAGCACTAGGCGGGAATGGTCACTATCCCACAGACACATTTCGTTGTGCCCGTTGCTAAGCGCTCTGGAGCACTGTTTATGACGTAAGCGGAACACCTCTTGCCGTTCCATTCTCAGAGCTCCTGAGTTAATCAAACTGAGACTCTTGGTGCGAATGCCAGAGAAAAACATTTCCAATGTGTCTGGCAGGGAGAAACTGAACCTGGAGAACACCTTTGTCAGGAGCTTGCACCTGCACCTTACACACACAGAGATTTGCATCACATCTAAATGGCCAAACTCTTTCTTAGAAAAGTTGAAAGCTGCTGTTAGAAGGCTGTGCTCCTTGTCAGATGGAAGCAGCAGCACGCACATAGGAGTTTGGCAAGAACTAAAGAGCCACAGAAGAGCGTGGTCTAGCAAAATGAAACAGGAAAAAGCATTTGCTGCATGTGCCCTTGTTGTCGCCTAACAACAGGTAGCAGCATAAACCAGATGCGGGTGAAGATCTTGCAGGCGACTTCTAACGTCAAATGAGCAAACGGGCTTACCACAGCTGCGGTCCTCTGGCAGTCTGAAAGCTTTGCGCACAAGCCGGACCCTAAGCGCCTTCCTTTGCCTTTTGGCAGTGCTCGTGCATTGCCAGCACTAGGCGGGAATGGTCACTATCCCACAGACACGTTTCGTTGTGCCCGTTGCTAAGCGCTCTGGAGCACTGTTTATGACGTAAGCGGAACACCTCTTGCCGTTCCATTCTCAGAGCTCCTGAGTTAATCAAACTGAGACTCTTGGTGCGAATGCCAGAGAAAAACATTTCCAATGTGTCTGGCAAGGAGAAACTGAACCTGGAGAACACCTTTGTCAGGAGCTTGCACCTGCACCTTAGACACACACAGATTTGCATCACATCTAAATGGCCAAGCTCTTTCTTAGACAAGTTGAAAGCTGCTGTCAGAAGGCTGTGCTCCTTGTCAGATGGAAGCAGCAGCACGCACATAGGAGTTTGGCAAGAACTAAAGAGCCACAGAAGAGCGTGGCCTAGGAAAATGAGGCAGGAAAAACGCTACATGTGCCCTTGTTGTCGCCTAACAACAGGTAGCAGCATAAACCAGATGCGGGTGAAGATCTTGCAGGCGACATCTAACGTCAAATGAGCAAACGGGCTTACCACAGCTGCGGTCCTCTGGCAGTCTGAAAGCTTTGCGCACAAGCCGGATGCTAAGCGCCTTCCTTTGCCTTTTGGCAGTGCTCGTGCATTGCCAGCACTAGGCGGGAATGGTCACTTACCCAGAGACATGTTTCGTTGTGCCCGTTGCTAAGCGCTCTGGAGCACTGTTTATGACGTAAGCGGAACACCTCTTGCCGTTCCATTCTCAGAGCTCCTGAGTTAAGTAATCTGCGACTCTTGGTGCGAATGCCAGAGAAAGGCATTTCCAATGTGTCTGGCAGGGAGAAACTGAACCTGGAGAACACCTTTGTCAGGAGCTTGCACCTGCACCTTAGACACACACAGATTTGCATCACATCTGAGTGGCCAAGCTCTTTCTTAGACAAGTTGAAAGCTTCTGTCAGAAGGCTATGCTCCTTGTCAGATGGAAGCAGCAGCACGCACATAGGAGTTTGGCAAGAACTAAAGAGCCACAGAAGAGCGTGGTCTAGCAAAATGAAACAGGAAAAAGCATTTGCTGCATGTGCCCTTGTTGTCGCCTAACAACAGGTAGCAGCATAAACCAGATGCGGGTGAAGATCTTGCAGGCGACTTCTAACGTCAAATGAGCAAACGGGCTTACCACAGCTGCGGTCCTCTGGCAGTCTGAAAGCTTTGCGCACAAGCCGGATGCTAAGCGCCTTCCTTTGCCTTTTGGCAGTGCTCGTGCATTGCCAGCACTAGGCGGGAATGGTCACTTACCCAGAGACACGTTTCGTTGTGCCCGTTGCTAAGCGCTCTGGAGCACTGTATATGACGTAAGCGGAACACCTCTTGCCGTTCCATTCTCAGAGCTCCTGAGTTAAGTAATCTGCGACTCTTGGTGCGAATGATAGAGGAAAACATTTCCAATGTGTCTGGCAGGGAGAAACTGAACCTGGAGAACACCTTTGTCAGGAGCTTGCACCTGCACCTTAGACACACACAGATTTGCATCACATCTAAATGGCCAAGCTCTTTCTTAGACAAGTTGAAAGCTGCTGTCAGAAGGCTGTGCTCCTTGTCAGATGGAAGCAGCAGCACGCACATAGGAGTTTGGCAAGAACTAAAGAGCCACAGAAGAGCGTGGTCTAGCAAAATGAGGCAGGAAAAACGCTACATGTGCCCTTGTTGTCGCCTAACAACAGGTAGCAGCATAAACCAGATGCGGGTGAAGATCTTGCAGGCGACTTCTAACGTCAAATGAGCAAACGGGCTTACCACAGCTGCGGTCCTCTGGCAGTCTGAAAGCTTTGCGCACAAGCCGGACGCTAAGCGCCTTCCTTTGCCTTTTGGCAGTGCTCGTGCATTGCCAGCACTAGGCGGGAATGGTCACTATCCCACAGACACATTTCGTTGTGCCCGTTGCTAAGCGCTCTGGAGCACTGTTTATGACGTAAGCGGAACACCTCTTGCCGTTCCATTCTCAGAGCTCCTGAGTTAATCAAACTGAGACTCTTGGTGCGAATGCCAGAGAAAAACATTTCCAATGTGTCTGGCAGGGAGAAACTGAACCTGGAGAACACCTTTGTCAGGAGCTTGCACCTGCACCTTAGACACACACAGATTTGCATCACATCTAAATGGCCAAGCTCTTTCTTAGACAAGTTGAAAGCTGCTGTCAGAAGGCTGTGCTCCTTGTCAGATGCAAGCAGCAGCACGCACATAGGAGTTTGGCAAGAACTAAAGAGCCACAGAAGAGCGTGGCCTAGGAAAATGAGGCAGGAAAAACGCTACATGTGCCCTTGTTGTCGCCTAACAACAGGTAGCAGCATAAACCAGATGCGGGTGAAGATCTTGCAGGCGACATCTAACGTCAAATGAGCAAACGGGCTTACCACAGCTGCGGTCCTCTGGCAGTCTGAAAGCTTTGCGCACAAGGCGGATGCTAAGCGCCTTCCTTTGCCTTTTGGCAGTGCTCGTGCATTGCCAGCACTAGGCGGGAATGGTCACTTACCCAGAGACACGTTTCGTTGTGCCCGTTGCTAAGCGCTCTGGAGCACTGTTTATGACGTAAGCGGAACACCTCTTGCCGTTCCATTCTCAGAGCTCCTGAGTTAAGTAATCTGCGACTCTTGCTGCGAATGCCAGAGAAAGGCATTTCCAATGTGTCTGGCAGGGAGAAACTGAACCTGGAGAACACCTTTGTCAGGAGCTTGCACCTGCACCTTAGACACACACAGATTTGCATCACATCTGAGTGGCCAAGCTCTTTCTTAGACAAGTTGAAAGCTGCTGTCAGAAGGCTATGCTCCTTGTCAGATGGAAGCAGCAGCACGCACATAGGAGTTTGGCAAGAACTAAAGAGCCACAGAAGAGCGTGGTCTAGCAAAATGAAACAGGAAAAAGCATTTCCTGCATGTGCCCTTGTTGTCGCCTAACAACAGGTAGCAGCATAAACCAGATGCGGGTGAAGATCTTGCAGGCGACTTCTAACGTCAAATGAGCAAACGGGCTTACCACAGCTGCGGTCCTCTGGCAGTCTGAAAGCTTTGCGCACAAGCCGGATGCTAAGCGCCTTCCTTTGCCTTTTGGCAGTGCTCGTGCATTGCCAGCACTAGGCGGGAATGGTCACTTACCCAGAGACACGTTTCGTTGTGCCCGTTGCTAAGCGCTCTGGAGCACTGTTTATGACGTAAGCGGAACACCTCTTGCCGTTCCATTCTCAGAGCTCCTGAGTTAAGTAATCTGCTACTCTTGGTGCGAATGCCAGAGAAAAACATTTCCAATGTGTCTGGCAGGGAGAAACTGAACCTGGAGAACACCTTTGTCAGGAGCTTGCACCTGCACCTTAGACACACACAGATTTGCATCACATCTAAATGGCCAAGCTCTTTCTTAGACAAGTTGAAAGCTGCTGTCAGAAGGCTGTGCTCCTTGTCAGATGGAAGCAGCAGCACGCACATAGGAGTTTGGCAAGAACTAAAGAGCCACAGAAGAGCGTGGTCTAGCAAAATGAGGCAGGAAAAACGCTACATGTGCCCTTGTTGTCGCCTAACAACAGGTAGCAGCATAAACCAGATGCGGGTGAAGATCTTGCAGGCGACATCTAACGTCAAATGAGCAAACGGGCTTACCACAGCTGCGGTCCTCTGGCAGTCTGAAAGCTTTGCGCACAAGCCGGATGCTAAGCACCTTCCTTTGCCTTTTGGCAGTGCTCGTGCATTGCCAGCACTAGGCGGGAATGGTCACTTACCCAGAGACACGTTTCGTTGTGCCCGTTGCTAAGCGCTCTGGAGCACTGTTTATGACGTAAGCGGAACACCTCTTGCCGTTCCATTCTCAGAGCTCCTGAGTTAAGTAATCTGCTACTCTTGGTGCGAATGCCAGAGAAAAACATTTCCAATGTGTCTGGCAGGGAGAAACTGAACCTGGAGAACACCTTTGTCAGGAGCTTGCACCTCCACCTTACACACACAGAGATTTGCATCACATCTAAATGGCCAAGCTCTTTCTTAGAAAAGTTGAAAGCTGCTGTCAGAAGGCTGTGCTCCTTGTCAGATGGAAGCAGCAGCACGCACATAGGAGTTTGGCAAGAACTAAAGAGCCACAGAAGAGCGTGGTCTAGCAAAATGAGGCAGGAAAAACGCTACATGTGCCCTTGTTGTCGCCTAACAACAGGTAGCAGCATAAACCAGATGCGGGTGAAGATCTTGCAGGCGACTTCTAACGTCAAATGAGCAAACGGGCTTACCACAGCTGCGGTCCTCTGGCAGTCTGAAAGCTTTGCGCACAAGCCGGATGCTAAGCGCCTTCCTTTGCCTTTTGGCAGTGCTCGTGCATTGCCAGCACTAGGCGGGAATGGTCACTATCCCACAGACACGTTTCGTTGTGCCCGTTGCTAAGCGCTCTGGAGCACTGTTTATGACGTAAGCGGAACACCTCTTGCCGTTCCATTCTCAGAGCTCCTGAGTTAATCAAACTGAGACTCTTGGTGCGAATGCCAGAGAAAAACATTTCCAATGTGTCTGGCAGGGAGAAACTGAACCTGGAGAACACCTTTGTCAGGAGCTTGCACCTGCACCTTAGACACACACAGATTTGCATCACATCTAAATGGCCAAGCTCTTTCTTAGACAAGTTGAAAGCTGCTGTCAGAAGGCTGTGCTCCTTGTCAGATGGAAGCAGCAGCACGCACATAGGAGTTTGGCAAGAACTAAAGAGCCACAGAAGAGCGTGGTCTAGGAAAATGAGGCAGGAAAAAGCATATCGCTACATGTGCCCTTGTTGTCGCCTAACAACAGGTAGCAGCATAAACCAGATGCGGGTGAAGTTCTTGCAGGTGACATCTAACGTCAAATGAGCAAACGGGCTTACCACAGCTGCGGTCCTCTGGCAGTCTGAAAGCTTTGCACACAAGGCGGATGCTAAGCGCCTTCCTTTGCCTTTTGGCAGTGCTCGTGCATTGCCAGCACTAGGCGGGAATGGTCACTATCCCACAGACACGTTTCGTTGTGCCCGTTGCTAAGCGCTCTGGAGCACTGTTTATGACATAAGCGGAACACCTCTTGCCGTTCCATTCTCAGAGCTCCTGAGTTAATCAAACTGAGACTCTTGGCGCGAATGCCAGAGGAAAACATTTCCAATGTGTCTGGCAGGGAGAAACTGAACCTAGAGAACACCTTTGTCAGGAGCTTGCACCTGCACCTTAGACACACACAGATTTGCATCACATCTAAATGGCCAAGCTCTTTCTTAGACAAGTTGAAAGCTGCTGTCAGAAGGCTGTGCTCCTTGTCAGATGGAAGCAGCAGCACGCACATAGGAGTTTGGCAAGAACTAAAGAGCCACAGAAGAGCATGGCCCAGGGAAATGAGGCAGGAAAAACGCTACATGTGCCCTTGTTGTCGCCTAACAACAGGTAGCAGCATAAACCAGATGCGGGTGAAGATCTTGCAGGCGACTTCTAACGTCAAATGAGCAAACGGGCTTACCACAGCTGCGGTCCTCTGGCAGTCTGAAAGCTTTGCGCACAAGCCGGACGCTAAGCGCCTTCCTTTGCCTTTTGGCAGTGCTCGTGCATTGCCAGCACTAGGCGGGAATGGTCACTATCCCACAGACACGTTTCGTTGTGCCCGTTGCTAAGCGCTCTGGAGCACTGTTTATGACGTAAGCGGAACACCTCTTGCCGTTCCATTCTCAGAGCTCCTGAGTTAATCAAACTGAGACTCTTGGTGCGAATGCCAGAGAAAAACATTTCCAATGTGTCTGGCAGGGAGAAACTGAACCTGGAGAACACCTTTGTCAGGAGCTTGCACCTGCACCTTAGACACACACAGATTTGCATCACATCTAAATGGCCAAGCTCTTTCTTAGACAAGTTGAAAGCTGCTGTCAGAAGGCTGTGCTCCTTGTCAGATGCAAGCAGCAGCACGCACATAGGAGTTTGGCAAGAACTAAAGAGCCACAGAAGAGCGTGGCCTAGGAAAATGAGGCCGGAAAAACGCTACATGTGCCCTTGTTGTCGCCTAACAACAGGTAGCAGCATAAACCAGATGCGGGTGAAGATCTTGCAGGCGACATCTAACGTCAAATGAGCAAACGGGCTTACCACAGCTGCGGTCCTCTGGCAGTCTGAAAGCTTTGCGCACAAGCCGGATGCTAAGCGCCTTCCTTTGCCTTTTGGCAGTGCTCGTGCATTGCCAGCACTAGGCGGGAATGGTCACTTACCCAGAGACACGTTTCGTTGTGCCCGTTGCTAAGCGCTCTGGAGCACTGTTTATGACGTAAGCGGAACACCTCTTGCCGTTCCATTCTCAGAGCTCCTGAGTTAAGTAATCTGCTACTCTTGCTGCGAATGCCAGAGAAAGGCATTTCCAATGTGTCTGGCAGGGAGAAACTGAACCTGGAGAACACCTTTGTCAGGAGCTTGCACCTGCACCTTAGACACACACAGATTTGCATCACATCTGAGTGGCCAAGCTCTTTCTTAGACAAGTTGAAAGCTGCTGTCAGAAGGCTATGCTCCTTGTCAGATGGAAGCAGCAGCACGCACATAGGAGTTTGGCAAGAACTAAAGAGCCACAGAAGAGCGTGGTCTAGCAAAATGAAACAGGAAAAAGCATTTGCTGCATGTGCCCTTGTTGTCGCCTAACAACAGGTAGCAGCATAAACCAGATGCGGGTGAAGATCTTGCAGGCGACTTCTAACGTCAAATGAGCAAACGGGCTTACCACAGCTGTGGTCCTCTGGCAGTCTGAAAGCTTTGCGCACAAGCCGGATGCTAAGCGCCTTCCTTTGCCTTTTGGCAGTGCTCGTGCATTGCCAGCACTAGGCGGGAATGGTCACTTACCCAGAGACACGTTTCGTTGTGCCCGTTGCTAAGCGCTCTGGAGCACTGTTTATGACGTAAGCGGAACACCTCTTGCCGTTCCATTCTCAGAGCTCCTGAGTTAAGTAATCTGCTACTCTTGGTGCGAATGCCAGAGAAAAACATTTCCAATGTGTCTGGCAGGGAGAAACTGAACCTGGAGAACACCTTTGTCAGGAGCTTGCACCTGCACCTTAGACACACACAGATTTGCATCACATCTAAATGGCCAAGCTCTTTCTTAGACAAGTTGAAAGCTGCTGTCAGAAGGCTGTGCTCCTTGTCAGATGGAAGCAGCAGCACGCACATAGGAGTTTGGCAAGAACTAAAGAGCCACAGAAGAGCGTGGTCTAGCAAAATGAGGCAGGAAAAACGCTACATGTGCCCTTGTTGTCGCCTAACAACAGGTAGCAGCATAAACCAGATGCGGGTGAAGATCTTGCAGGCGACATCTAACGTCAAATGAGCAAACGGGCTTACCACAGCTGCGGTCCTCTGGCAGTCTGAAAGCTTTGCGCACAAGCCGGATGCTAAGCACCTTCCTTTGCCTTTTGGCAGTGCTCGTGCATTGCCAGCACTAGGCGGGAATGGTCACTTACCCAGAGACACGTTTCGTTGTGCCCGTTGCTAAGCGCTCTGGAGCACTGTTTATGACGTAAGCGGAACACCTCTTGCCGTTCCATTCTCAGAGCTCCTGAGTTAATCAAACTGAGACTCTTGGTGCGAATGCCAGAGAAAAACATTTCCAATGTGTCTGGCAGGGAGAAACTGAACCTGGAGAACACCTTTGTCAGGAGCTTGCACCTGCACCTTACACACACAGAGATTTGCATCACATCTAAATGGCCAAGCTCTTTCTTAGACAAGTTGAAAGCTGCTGTTAGAAGGCTGTGCTCCTTGTCAGATGGAAGCAGCAGCACGCACATAGGAGTTTGGCAAGAACTAAAGAGCCACAGAAGAGCGTGGTCTAGCAAAATGAAACAGGAAAAAGCATTTGCTGCATGTGCCCTTGTTGTCGCCTAACAACAGGTAGCAGCATAAACCAGATGCGGGTGAAGATCTTGCAGGCGACTTCTAACGTCAAATGAGCAAACGGGCTTACCACAGCTGCGGTCCTCTGGCAGTCTGAAAGCTTTGCGCACAAGCCGGACGCTAAGCGCCTTCCTTTGCCTTTTGGCAGTGCTCGTGCATTGCCAGCACTAGGCGGGAATGGTCACTATCCCACAGACACGTTTCGTTGTGCCCGTTGCTAAGCGCTCTGGAGCACTGTTTATGACGTAAGCGGAACACCTCTTGCCGTTCCATTCTCAGAGCTCCTGAGTTAATCAAACTGAGACTCTTGGTGCGAATGCCAGAGAAAAACATTTCCAATGTGTCTGGCAGGGAGAAACTGAACCTGGAGAACACCTTTGTCAGGAGCTTGCACCTGCACCTTAGACACACACAGATTTGCATCACATCTAAATGGCCAAGCTCTTTCTTAGACAAGTTGAAAGCTGCTGTCAGAAGGCTGTGCTCCTTGTCAGATGGAAGCAGCAGCACGCACATAGGAGTTTGGCAAGAACTAAAGAGCCACAGAAGAGCGTGGCCTAGGAAAATGAGGCAGGAAAAAGCATATCGCTACATGTGTCCTTGTTGTCACCGAACAACAGGTAGCAGCATAAACCAGATGCGGGTGAAGTTCTTGCAGGTGACATCTAACGTCAAATGAGCAAACGGGCTTACCACAGCTGCGGTCCTCTGGCAGTCTGAAAGCTTTGCACACAAGGCGGATGCTAAGCGCCTTCCTTTGCCTTTTGGCAGTGCTCGTGCATTGCCAGCACTAGGCGGGAATGGTCACTATCCCACAGACACGTTTCGTTGTGCCCGTTGCTAAGCGCTCTGGAGCACTGTTTATGACATAAGCGGAACACCTCTTGCCGTTCCATTCTCAGAGCTCCTGAGTTAATCAAACTGAGACTCTTGGCGCGAATGCCAGAGGAAAACATTTCCAATGTGTCTGGCAGGGAGAAACTGAACCTGGAGAACACCTTTGTCAGGAGCTTGCACCTGCACCTTAGACACACACAGATTTGCATCACATCTAAATGGCCAAGCTCTTTCTTAGACAAGTTGAAAGCTGCTGTCAGAAGGCTGTGCTCCTTGTCAGATGGAAGCAGCAGCACGCACATAGGAGTTTGGAAAGAACTAAAGAGCCACAGAAGAGCGTGGTCTAGGAAAATGAGGCAGGAAAAACGCTACATGTGCCCTTGTTGTCGCCTAACAACAGGTAGCAGCATAAACCAGATGCGGGTGAAGATCTTGCAGGCGACATCTGACATCAAATGAGCAAACGGGCTTACCACAGCTGCGGTCCTCTGGCAGTCTGAAAGCTTTGCGCACAAGGCGGATGCTAAGCGCCTTCCTTTGCCTTTTGGCAGTGCTCGTGCATTGCCAGCACTAGGCGGGAATGGTCACTTACCCAGAGACACGTTTCGTTGTGCCCGTTGCTAAGCGCTCTGGAGCACTGTTTATGACGTAAGCGGAACACCTCTTGCCGTTCCATTCTCAGAGCTCCTGAGTTAAGTAATCTGCTACTCTTGGTGCGAATGATAGAGGAAAACATTTCCAATGTGTCTGGCAGGGAGAAACTGAACCTGGAGAACACCTTTGTCAGGAGCTTGCACCTGCACCTTAGACACACACAGATTTGCATCACATCTAAATGGCCAAGCTCTTTCTTAGACAAGTTGAAAGCTGCTGTCAGAAGGCTGTGCTCCTTGTCAGATGGAAGCAGCAGCACGCACATAGGAGTTTGGCAAGAACTAAAGAGCCACAGAAGAGCATGGCCCAGGGAAATGAGGCAGGAAAAACGCTACATGTGCCCTTGTTGTCGCCTAACAACAGGTAGCAGCATAAACCAGATGCGGGTGAAGATCTTGCAGGCGACTTCTAACGTCAAATGAGCAAACGGGCTTACCACAGCTGCGGTCCTCTGGCAGTCTGAAAGCTTTGCGCACAAGCCGGACGCTAAGCGCCTTCCTTTGCCTTTTGGCAGTGCTCGTGCATTGCCAGCACTAGGCGGGAATGGTCACTATCCCACAGACACGTTTCGTTGTGCCCGTTGCTAAGCGCTCTGGAGCACTGTTTATGACGTAAGCGGAACACCTCTTGCCGTTCCATTCTCAGAGCTCCTGAGTTAATCAAACTGAGACTCTTGGTGCGAATGCCAGAGAAAAACATTTCCAATGTGTCTGGCAGGGAGAAACTGAACCTGGAGAACACCTTTGTCAGGAGCTTGCACCTGCACCTTAGACACACACAGATTTGCATCACATCTAAATGGCCAAGCTCTTTCTTAGACAAGTTGAAAGCTGCTGTCAGAAGGCTGTGCTCCTTGTCAGATGCAAGCAGCAGCACGCACATAGGAGTTTGGCAAGAACTAAAGAGCCACAGAAGAGCGTGGCCTAGGAAAATGAGGCCGGAAAAACGCTACATGTGCCCTTGTTGTCGCCTAACAACAGGTAGCAGCATAAACCAGATGCGGGTGAAGATCTTGCAGGCGACATCTAACGTCAAATGAGCAAACGGGCTTACCACAGCTGCGGTCCTCTGGCAGTCTGAAAGCTTTGCGCACAAGCCGGATGCTAAGCGCCTTCCTTTGCCTTTTGGCAGTGCTCGTGCATTGCCAGCACTAGGCGGGAATGGTCACTTACCCAGAGACACGTTTCGTTGTGCCCGTTGCTAAGCGCTCTGGAGCACTGTTTATGACGTAAGCGGAACACCTCTTGCCGTTCCATTCTCAGAGCTCCTGAGTTAAGTAATCTGCTACTCTTGCTGCGAATGCCAGAGAAAGGCATTTCCAATGTGTCTGGCAGGGAGAAACTGAACCTGGAGAACACCTTTGTCAGGAGCTTGCACCTGCACCTTAGACACACACAGATTTGCATCACATCTGAGTGGCCAAGCTCTTTCTTAGACAAGTTGAAAGCTGCTGTCAGAAGGCTATGCTCCTTGTCAGATGGAAGCAGCAGCACGCACATAGGAGTTTGGCAAGAACTAAAGAGCCACAGAAGAGCGTGGTCTAGCAAAATGAAACAGGAAAAAGCATTTGCTGCATGTGCCCTTGTTGTCGCCTAACAACAGGTAGCAGCATAAACCAGATGCGGGTGAAGATCTTGCAGGCGACTTCTAACGTCAAATGAGCAAACGGGCTTACCACAGCTGTGGTCCTCTGGCAGTCTGAAAGCTTTGCGCACAAGCCGGATGCTAAGCGCCTTCCTTTGCCTTTTGGCAGTGCTCGTGCATTGCCAGCACTAGGCGGGAATGGTCACTTACCCAGAGACACGTTTCGTTGTGCCCGTTGCTAAGCGCTCTGGAGCCCTGTTTATGACGTAAGCGGAACACCTCTTGCCGTTCCATTCTCAGAGCTCCTGAGTTAATCAAACTGAGACTCTTGGTGCGAATGCCAGAGAAAAACATTTCCAATGTGTCTGGCAGGGAGAAACTGAACCTGGAGAACACCTTTGTCAGGAGCTTGCACCTGCACCTTAGACACACACAGATTTGCATCACATCTAAATGGCCAAGCTCTTTCGTAGACAAGTTGAAAGCTGCTGTCAGAAGGCTGTGCTCCTTGTCAGATGGAAGCAGCAGCACGCACATAGGAGTTTGGCAAGAACTAAAGAGCCACAGAAGAGCGTGGCCTAGGAAAATGAGGCAGGAAAAACGCTACATGTGCCCTTGTTGTCGCCTAACAACAGGTAGCAGCATAAACCAGATGCGGGTGAAGATCTTGCAGGCGACATCTAACGTCAAATGAGCAAACGGGCTTACCACAGCTGCGGTCCTCTGGCAGTCTGAAAGCTTTGCGCACAAGCCGGATGCTAAGCGCCTTCCTTTGCCTTTTGGCAGTGCTCGTGCATTGCCAGCACTAGGCGGGAATGGTCACTTACCCAGAGACACGTTTCGTTGTGCCCGTTGCTAAGCGCTCTGGAGCACTGTTTATGACGTAAGCGGAACACCTCTTGCCGTTCCATTCTCAGAGCTCCTGAGTTAAGTAATCTGCGACTCTTGCTGCGAATGCCAGAGAAAGGCATTTCCAATGTGTCTGGCAGGGAGAAACTGAACCTGGAGAACACCTTTGTCAGGAGCTTGCACCTGCACCTTAGACACACACAGATTTGCATCACATCTGAGTGGCCAAGCTCTTTCTTAGACAAGTTGAAAGCTGCTGTCAGAAGGCTATGCTCCTTGTCAGATGGAAGCAGCAGCACGCACATAGGAGTTTGGCAAGAACTAAAGAGCCACAGAAGAGCGTGGTCTAGCAAAATGAAACAGGAAAAAGCATTTGCTGCATGTGCCCTTGTTGTCGCCTAACAACAGGTAGCAGCATAAACCAGATGCGGGTGAAGATCTTGCAGGCGACTTCTAACGTCAAATGAGCAAACGGGCTTACCACAGCTGCGGTCCTCTGGCAGTCTGAAAGCTTTGCGCACAAGCCGGATGCTAAGCGCCTTCCTTTGCCTTTTGGCAGTGCTCGTGCATTGCCAGCACTAGGCGGGAATGGTCACTTACCCAGAGACACGTTTCGTTGTGCCCGTTGCTAAGCGCTCTGGATCACTGTTTATGACGTAAGCGGAACACCTCTTGCCGTTCCATTCTCAGAGCTCCTGAGTTAAGTAATCTGCTACTCTTGGTGCGAATGCCAGAGAAAAACATTTCCAATGTGTCTGGCAGGGAGAAACTGAACCTGGAGAACACCTTTGTCAGGAGCTTGCACCTGCACCTTAGACACACACAGATTTGCATCACATCTAAATGGCCAAGCTCTTTCTTAGACAAGTTGAAAGCTGCTGTCAGAAGGCTGTGCTCCTTGTCAGATGGAAGCAGCAGCACGCACATAGGAGTTTGGCAAGAACTAAAGAGCCACAGAAGAGCGTGGCCTAGGAAAATGAGGCAGGAAAAACGCTACATGTGCCCTTGTTGTCGCCTAACAACAGGTAGCAGCATAAACCAGATGTGGGTGAAGATCTTGCAGGCGACTTCTAACGTCAAATGAGCAAACGGGCTTACCACAGCTGCGGTCCTCTGGCAGTCTGAAAGCTTTGCGCACAAGCCGGACGCTAAGCGCCTTCCTTTGCCTTTTGGCAGTGCTCGTGCATTGCCAGCACTAGGCGGGAATGGTCACTTACCCAGAGACACGTTTCGTTGTGCCCGTTGCTAAGCGCTCTGGAGCACTGTTTATGACGTAAGCGGAACACCTCTTGCCGTTCCATTCTCAGAGCTCCTGAGTTAAGTAATCTGCGACTCTTGGTGCGAATGATAGAGGTGAAGCCATAAAATAGGTAGCCTTCGAGAAATAATGGGTTAAAACATAGAATATGAAGGGAACATCTGGAAGTAATAAACACAACGACAGGAGGGAAAGAGAAGGATAAAAAAATCACCGGACTAAGCGTAATTTAAGCCGAAGCTAAAAGCATGCCTAATGTCAATATGATAAGTTGGCCCTAGGAGGTTGGGAACTCGGCCAACTACACCGGGAAAGGACCAAATTTGGAAAGAAGTTCAAAAGTTTAAGGAGGAAGACTCCTCGGAGACCCTCGCCCACGATGAAGGCCGACCGGAACGACCCCCGAAAAGATCCTCAAAATAGAAGTTTCCGCCCACGCCCCGCCTACGGCACGCCCCATATGAATATGCATTGATATGATGTAATTCCAAACCTAAACTGTATAAAAGGCATGCTTTTGTTGTAAGACTTTGGAAAACTCCCTTTAGAGATTTCCCCAACGTGCACGTTGCTAATAAAATACCTCCTGTCTATCTGACTTAAACTGCGTCTCTTAGACAGTTATTCATCGCCTTTTGGGGCAAAATTCGGCATCAGTTCTGGCGACCCAGGTGGGACGAAACAGGAGACTCAGACTTTGAGGGGTTCCCTCCGAAGAGCCGGTCCGGGGCCGGGACCCTCTGGGGCCCCTGACGGATTTTTGTCAGAAGAGACTCCCCTCCCGGACCAGCGCTCTTCGGCAGAGGAAGGATTCCCTGCATCTCCTGCTCCAATTAAGAGGTATTTTTAATTGTTTATTGGTTTTGGTTTAAAGCGCTTTATTGGGACACGGGGGTCAGACGTGACCACCGAAGGGTAAACCAGGGGACGCCCTGGTAAAAATCCCTAATTGGTACCATTTGTGTTCGATATCTCGGACATCATAGGTTTTGGTACTATTGGTGTTTGTCCCTAATTGGTACCATTTGTGTTCGATATCTCGGACATCATAGGTTTTGGTACTATTGGTGTTTGTCCCTAATTGGTACCATTTGTGTTCGATATCTCGGACATCATAGGTTTTGGTACTATTGGTGTTTGTCCCTAATTGGTACCATTTGTGTTCGATATCTCGGACATCATAGGTTTTGGTACTATTGGTGTTTGTCCCTAATTGGTACCATTTGTGTTCGATATCTCGGACATCATAGGTTTTGGTACTATTGGTGTTTGTCCCTAATTGGTACCATTTGTGTTCGATATCTCGGACATCATAGGTTTTGGTACCATTGGTGTTTGTATGTGTTTTGTGTGTTCGTTTTATGTGTTTGTTGCAAAGTTTTATAGGAGACATCTTGTCACTCTTTATGTAATAGATTGAAACGCGCATTGTGCTGTCTACGTGCCTTGAATTTGGGAAGCCGGTACTTCACAGTTTGAGGGCGACTTTTTTTTTGTGACAAAACCTGGTAAAACAATTTTATTTTATAAGTGTGTGTTGTATGTGAGGGTGAGTGAGACGCAGCGTAGCTGCGAAGCGAGAGGGAGTCCTGCTCCGCATTTCCTGTTCTTCGCGAGAAGCCAGGTCGGAAACGGACGAAGCGATTGAGATTGTGTGCATGAAGTGTTAAAATATATCAGCATATCGTGGTTGCGAGAGAGGGACTGTTTCGGTTAACAGAAAACGCAGATACAGGGGATAGTCATGGGAGGTCAACAGAGTAAGGACGTAAATATGAAAACCCCCTTAGGGTGCATCCTAAAGCATTGGAAGGACCTGGGAGGGAGTCCGGGGTTGGAAGGAGGGCAGCCCATTAAAATCAGAGATTGACGGGAGAAAAAACAGCCCTCAGGGACTAGATAGTCCACAGGGGTCAGGGAGCTACATGAATGCTGACAGCCCACCCACACTGGAGGTTGAGGGGGAGGAAGGCAGTGGGTCAGAAGCAGAGAGCCGAAGGGAGGCACGTAGCATACCCGAGCTCAGTCCATATGGAGATAGCAACACCTCCAGAAATGGAGGCGTCTGTAGAATGGAAACCAGTGCACCAAGGACTGGGGATAAAAGCAATTCACCGGGAGGCGACGTCCCTAAATTGAGATACAGCAAGAAGAATGATAATGAGGCATACGAAAGGGAGGCAGAGAGTAACTCACAGAAACTGAACATAGTAATTCAGATAGAGGATAAGAGAAGTGGAGGGGGAGCAGAGGATGAGAGGAACCGCAGCCCGGGACAGGATAAGAGCTGGCAGATACAAAAGAGGCGACAGACGCAGGATGAGAATCGGATGGATTGTGTGATAGAGATAGGAGAGGAAAATGAAGAGCAGGAAGGGGGAAAGAAGAAAGAGAAGAGAAAGAATAGGGAAAGCATTGAGGCACAGGAAGAAAATCCCGGGGAGGGGACCAGTCACTCGTATTACACCAGATCTGTGGCACGGGGGGAAGCAAAGCAAGGGGAGAAAGGGAATCGCACGATAGCTCCTCTCCGACAAGTTATGCCAATAGTAGGGGAAAAGACTAGAGTAAAGGTGCCATTCTCGACGAGTGATTTGAACAATTGGAGGGATGAGGCAAGGAACTTCAGGAGGAATCCAGAGGGAGTAGCAAAGAGGTTTGAACTAATGGCAAAGAACTTAGATATTGATTGGGAGGATATAGAAGTGATGTTGTCAGAGTTGACAGATACGGAAAGGGAACTCGTATTGGAAACGGGGAGGCGACATGCCCAACTATTATCGGGGAGACTAGAAGATAATTTTCCCAGCAGTAAACCAGAGTGGGACCCGGGCAACGCGGAACACTATCAACGGCTAGTGCAGTATAAAGCTAGGGGAGGGTAAAAAGGAATTAGACTTTTTGATTGATACGGGAGCAACCTTTTCGGTTTTAAATCAAGAATTTGTACCTAAAAGTGATGAATTTGTGCAAGTTGTGGGAGCAACAGGCCAACCAGAAAAGGCTTACTTTTGAAACCCATTAAATACAAAATTGGGAAGCAAATGGGAATTCATCAGTTCCTGTATTTACCAAATTCACCAAAACCCCTACTAGGGAGAGACTTATTGGAGAACTTGGGGGCCGTAATAAAGTTTAACAAAGACCAATTGGAGTTTCAAGTAAATGAAGAACAACTGATTACAGCTCTAAGCCTAACGATCAGTTGTGTGGAGCCTAAACCTGAAAGCCACAATTTCGAGCAAATCCTGAGCAAGATGTACCCATTGGTGTGGGCTACTGATATACCTGGAAAATCAAAACAAGCAGCACCGATTGTCGTTGAACTTAAAGCTGGGACAAAACCGGTGAGAAAGAAACAATACCCTCTGAGGATAGAAGATAGGAAAGGGATTGAGCCCACAATCAGAAGGTTTATGGAACTGGGGTTATTGGTAGAATGCGAATCAGATTTTAATACACCAATCCTGCCAGTCAAGAAACCTAATGGAACCTATAGGTTAGTCCAGGATCTGAGAGCAGTAAATGAAATAACTAAGGCATTGCATCCGGTAGTTGCTAACCCATACACGCTTTTGACCAGACTGAAGGAGAATTTGGCCTGGTTCACCGTATTAGATTTAAAAGACGCGTTCTTTTGCCTCCCCTTAGCTCTCGAGAGTCAAAAGATTTTTGCCTTTGAGTGGGAATCTGTAGATAGTGGAAGAAAGACCCAACTCACCTGGACAGTGTTGCCCCAAGGGTGGTGCAATTCCCCTACGATTTTTGGGAATCAGTTAGCCAAGGAACTAGAACAGTGGGAAAGGCCGCTGGGAGATGGCACCCTTCTGCAGTACGTAGACGACCTCCTAATAGCAACAGCGACAGAGGAAGAATGCATTGAATGGACCATTTCCTTGCCGAATTTCCTGGGTTTAAATGGATATCGAGTCTCTCGACAGAAAGCACAGCTGGTACAGACACAAGTGGTGTACCTGGGATACGAAGTCTCCAGAGGACAGCGATCCCTGGGAGCAGCTAGGAAAGAGGCCATCTGCCAGATGCCCAAACCAGAGACGGTGAGAGATCTGCGCGCCTTTTTGGGGATGACAGGTTGGTGTCGGTTATGGATCTACCAGTACGGGATACTCGCTAAACCACTGTATGATTTGTTGAAGGAGGCTAAGAGCATCCTAGTTTGGACTCCCGAGGCAGAAGAAGCCTTCAAGAAGCTGAAGATGGAACTAATGAGAGCACCAGCCTTAGGTCTCCCAGACGTATCAAAACCATTCTGGCTGTTCTCCCACGAACGACAAGGGATGGCCTTAGGAGTCCTAGCACAGCAGCTGGGACCGCACAAGAGAGCTGTGGCCTACTTCTCTAAGCGATTGGATGAAGTAAGCAAAGGATGGCCAGGCTGTCTGAGGGCAGTGGCCGCAGTGATAATTAACATAGAAGAGGCCAGGAAGCTCACGCTGGGCCAAAAGGTGACTGTACTAGTATCCCACACCGTGTCAGCTGTGCTGGAACAGAAAGGCAACCATTGGTTGTCGCCTTCCAGATTCCTAAAATACCAGGCCGTTCTGGCTGAATCAGATGACGTAACCATTCAGGTAACTAACATTGTGAACCCAGCTTCATTTCTAGAAGGAAGAGCCCCGGCAGAACCCATCGAACACGACTACCTGGAGACAATTGAAGCTGTCTATTCCAGTCGCCCGGACCTCAAAGAAGAGCCGTTCGAAGATGCGGACAACTGGTTCTCAGATGGCAGCAGCTTCGTGAAGCAAGGAGTAAGAATGGCTGGTTATGCGGTCACTACTACAGAAAGGGTAATTGAGTCGAACCCCTTACCCACAGGAACTTCAGCCCAGAAGGCAGAACTGATAGCTCTGACTCGAGCTCTGGAATTGGCAGAGAATATGCAAATCAATATATGGACAGACTCTAAATATGCCTTTTCTGTTGTACATGCTCATGGGGCCATCTGGAAAGAAAGAGGACTGTTGACTACACAAGGAAAAACAGTCAAACATGCAGAAGAGGTTCTGCGATTGCTAGAGGCGGTCCAACTCCCAGCTCAAGTGGCCATAATGCATTGTAAGGGACATCTGAAAGGCAATACTATTCCAGAAATAGGAAATAGAAAGGCAGATACAGAGGCCAAATTGGCTGCCACAAAGTCTAGGGAAGTGGGAATAATGGCCCTAATACCAGGAGACCTGGATATCAGTATCAAGCCAGATTACCAGGAATCAGACCATAAATGGATTCAAAGAAATAAGGGCAAAATATTAGAAAATGGTTAGGGTCAATTGGAAACAGGACAGTTAGTAGTACCAGGAAATGTGATGTGGCAGTTTGTAAAAGCAGAACATGAGAAGGCCCATTGGGGTTTGGATCCGCTTTACCAATATTTGCAAACCAGGATAGCAGGACCGAAATTATTTACTACTATAAAGCACGTAACATCCCAGTGCGAACGGTGCCTGAGAAATAACCCGAATACGAGAACCAAGATACACCAAGGAGCCATAAGTCGAGGTAAATTCCCAGGTGAAGTATGGCAAATTGATTTTTCTGAGCTCCCAAGAAAAGGGGGGCTCCGATATTTGTTGGTATTAACTGATACATTTTCTGGGTGGCCTGAAGCATTCCCTTGCAGGACAAACAAGGAAAGAGAAGTGACCGAAATACTGTTGAATGAAATCATTCCGCGGTTTGGGGTACCGAAGAGTATTTCCTCGGATAGGGGTACACACTTCTGTGCGAAAGTGGTGAGAGCAATAAGCAAAGCATTATGGTATCAAGCCTTGCCTATTGCTCTGCTGAGGCTGAGAGTCAAACCAAGGTCAAAAGAGAAGCTAAGCCCATTCGAAATCCTGTATGGTAGACCTTATGCTATGCAAGTTGTAAACGGGGATGCCATAGGCCAAATCGGTAACCAGTACATTTATGATTATGTAATTACAGTGGGGAAACAATTGGATAAGAATGCTACCGTGGTAATAGAGCACCAACCTAAACAACCTGATTGTAAATTGCATCCGTTTAACCCCGGTGATTGGGTGTATGTTAAGAATCTTTTAGGAAAACCCCTACAAGAGAAGTGGGAAGGACCTTTCCAAGTGCTGCTGACTACCTTCACCGCGGTCCGGATCAAGGAGCGACCTACGTGGATTCATTACTCGCGGGTCAAGAAAGCTCCAGAGAGTAAACAAGAGGAACGGACATCATGACCTTGACTTCACCTCAAGCCCTTTCAACCCTGATCATTGGACTCTCGATAAGTATAGTTCTTCCCCGAGACTCTGACCCGATAGATCCATGGTCTCACGCACACCAGTGTATCCACCCGGAATAGGGAGCGAAGGGACCCTATTTCGAGGTATATGCCCTACGTAACAATCAGCCATACGCAAGTAAATTATGGCATCAATCTTCCATGGTAGCATACAAGGGAGACCAAATCCAAATTGGGTGTCGAGAGCTTGACTCAGTGGAAGGAAGAACAAAGCAGCTAGTATTGACAATTCGATCCTTGGGGAAGTCAGCATCCGAACATAACTTAATTACCTTTAGTCCGGTAAAAATGGGTAAGCCCACTATTTGGAGGCAGCAAAAGGGCCCAATTTCATGTCGGTGGAGTGATTTCCGGGAAGATCCAACCGGATCACAGCCCCAAAGACTTGCCCCAAGAAACCACTCCACCAGCGGAATGCAAACAATGTTTGGGCCAGTTATGATTATATCAAAAATAAGTGGCAATCGGTTAGCACAGAAGCATGTATTCCTAGAGGACAGCTAGGTTATGTTTGCGAAAACGCTGTAGTAGAGGCAGAAGATTTATGCTTAGATGCTGAGAATAGAGTGTGCACCTTTGAAGTGCTTTTGCGTAATCGAACACAGTCACAAGTTTACTATATAGGGAATGGGTGTGCTTGCGTACGGACAGCCTGTGACAATGTCACTATAGATAATTGCCAAGAGGAAACTAACAATACTAACTTTTGTGCATGCAACTTTACCAAAATAGTGGGTTGCGATTTTCATTATACTGTCCCAATAACTACTCAACAGCTAATTAACACAGATTTTAACCTGCATCGAGAAATACCAGAATTGCAAATAGGGATGGATGTCAAAATTCTCAAAGCAATGCTCGCACACCCTAAAGTAAAGGAATTGGTGCAAAGAGTGAATCAAACAACTACACGGATGGTATGGCAGGTAGAACATGATTCAGAAAGAATAAAGAATGTCCTCACCGAAGTAGAACAAGTAGGCCAGCATCATTGGTGGGATATCTTCACAGGATTTTCCCCAACAGCCACACAGGTTTTCAATTACCTGGTGCCCCCAATGATATTGGTAGTTGGAGCCTTGTTGGTTTTAACTTTTACAAATATTTTTATGTGGTGGAAGCTAAGGATCATAATGAAAAGGACCCAAATGGTTTGGGCTATGGTACGAGCGCATCAGCGCTCTTAGGATTAGACATCAGCACTCTTAGGATCAGACCTTGACGAAAGAATTCGTAAGTCATAAGAAAAGGGGGGAATGAAGCCATAAAATAGATAGCCTTCGAGAAATAATGGGTTAAAACATAGAATATGAAGGGAACATCTGGAAGTAATAAACACAACGACAGGAGGGAAAGAGAAGGATAAAAAAATCACCGGACTAAGCGTAATTTAAGCCGAAGCTAAAGCATGCCTAATGTCAATATGATAAGTTGGCCCTAGGAGGTTGGGAACTCGGCCAACTACACCGGGAAAGGACCAAATTTGGAAAGAAGTTCAAAAGTTTAAGGAGGAAGACTCCTCGGAGACCCTCGCCCACGATGAAGGCCGACCGGAACGACCCCCGAAAAGATCCTCAAAATAGAAGTTTCCGCCCACGCCCCGCCTACGGCACGCCCCATATGAATATGCATTGATATGATGTAATTCCAAACCTAAACTGTATAAAAGGCATGCTTTTGTTGTAAGACTTTGGAAAACTCCCTTTAGAGATTTCCCCAACGTGCACGTTGCTAATAAAATACCTCCTGTCTATCTGACTTAAACTGCGTCTCTTAGACAGTTATTCATCGCCTTTTGGGGCAAAATTCGGCATCAGAGGAAAACATTTCCAATGTGTCTGGCAAGGAGAAACTGAACCTGGAGAACACCTTTGTCAAGAGCTTGCACCTGCACCTTAGACACACACAGATTTGCATCACATCTAAATGGCCAAGCTCTTTCTTAGACAAGTTGAAAGCTGCTGTCAGAAGGCTGTGCTCCTTGTCAGATGGAAGCAGCAGCACGCACATAGGAGTTTGGCAAGAACTAAAGAGCCACAGAAGAGCGTGGCCTAGGAAAATGAGGCAGGAAAAAGCATATCGCTACATGTGTCCTTGTTGTCACCGAACAACAGGTAGCAGCATAAACCAGATGCGGGTGAAGTTCTTGCAGGTGACATCTAACGTCAAATGAGCAAACGGGCTTACCACAGCTGCGGTCCTCTGGCAGTCTGAAAGCTTTGCACACAAGGCGGATGCTAAGCGCCTTCCTTTGCCTTTTGGCAGTGCTCGTGCATTGCCAGCACTAGGCGGGAATGGTCACTATCCCACAGACACGTTTCGTTGTGCCCGTTGCTAAGCGCTCTGGAGCACTGTTTATGACATAAGCGGAACACCTCTTGCCGTTCCATTCTCAGAGCTCCTGAGTTAATCAAAGTGAGACTCTTGGTGCGAATGCCAGAGGAAAACATTTCCAATGTGTCTGGCAGGGAGAAACTGAACCTAGAGAACACCTTTGTCAGGAGCTTGCACCTGCACCTTAGACACACACAGATTTGCATCACATCTAAATGGCCAAGCTCTTTCTTAGACAAGTTGAAAGCTGCTGTCAGAAGGCTGTGCTCCTTGTCAGATGGAAGCAGCAGCACGCACATAGGAGTTTGGAAAGAACTAAAGAGCCACAGAAGAGCGTGGTCTAGGAAAATGAGGCAGGAAAAACGCTACATGTGCCCTTGTTGTCGCCTAACAACAGGTAGCAGCATAAACCAGATGCGGGTGAAGATCTTGCAGGCGACATCTGACATCAAATGAGCAAACGGGCTTACCACAGCTGCGGTCCTCTGGCAGTCTGAAAGCTTTGCGCACAAGGCGGATGCTAAGCGCCTTCCTTTGCCTTTTGGCAGTGCTCGTGCATTGCCAGCACTAGGCGGGAATGGTCACTTACCCAGAGACACGTTTCGTTGTGCCCGTTGCTAAGCGCTCTGGAGCACTGTTTATGACGTAAGCGGAACACCTCTTGCCGTTCCATTCTCAGAGCTCCTGAGTTAAGTAATCTGCTACTCTTGGTGCGAATGATAGAGGAAAACATTTCCAATGTGTCTGGCAGGGAGAAACTGAACCTGGAGAACACCTTTGTCAGGAGCTTGCACCTGCACCTTAGACACACACAGATTTGCATCACATCTAAATGGCCAAGCTCTTTCTTAGACAAGCTGAAAGCTGCTGTCAGAAGGCTGTGCTCCTTGTCAGATGGAAGCAGCAGCACGCACATAGGAGTTTGGAAAGCACTAAAGAGCCACAGAAGAGCATGGCCCAGGGAAATGAGGCAGGAAAAACGCTACATGTGCCCTTGTTGTCGCCTAACAACAGGTAGCAGCATAAACCAGATGCGGGTGAAGATCTTGCAGGCGACTTCTAACGTCAAATGAGCAAACGGGCTTACCACAGCTGCGGTCCTCTGGCAGTCTGAAAGCTTTGCGCACAAGCCGGATGCTAAGCGCCTTCCTTTGCCTTTTGGCAGTGCTCGTGCATTGCCAGCACTAGGCGGGAATGGTCACTTACCCAGAGACACGTTTCGTTGTGCCCGTTGCTAAGCGCTCTGGAGCACTGTTTATGACGTAAGCGGAACACCTCTTGCCGTTCCATTCTCAGAGCTCCTGAGTTAAGTAATCTGCGACTCTTGCTGCGAATGCCAGAGAAAGGCATTTCCAATGTGTCTGGCAGGGAGAAACTGAACCTGGAGAACACCTTTGTCAGGAGCTTGCACCTGCACCTTAGACACACACAGATTTGCATCACATCTGAGTGGCCAAGCTCTTTCTTAGACAAGTTGAAAGCTGCTGTCAGAAGGCTATGCTCCTTGTCAGATGGAAGCAGCAGCACGCACATAGGAGTTTGGCAAGAACTAAAGAGCCACAGAAGAGCGTGGTCTAGCAAAATGAAACAGGAAAAAGCATTTGCTGCATGTGCCCTTGTTGTCGCCTAACAACAGGTAGCAGCATAAACCAGATGCGGGTGAAGATCTTGCAGGCGACTTCTAACGTCAAATGAGCAAACGGGCTTACCACAGCTGCGGTCCTCTGGCAGTCTGAAAGCTTTGCGCACAAGCCGGATGCTAAGCGCCTTCCTTTGCCTTTTGGCAGTGCTCGTGCATTGCCAGCACTAGGCGGGAATGGTCACTTACCCAGAGACACGTTTCGTTGTGCCCGTTGCTAAGCGCTCTGGAGCACTGTTTATGACGTAAGCGGAACACCTCTTGCCGTTCCATTCTCAGAGCTCCTGAGTTAAGTAATCTGCTACTCTTGGTGCGAATGCCAGAGAAAAACATTTCCAATGTGTCTGGCAGGGAGAAACTGAACCTGGAGAACACCTTTGTCAGGAGCTTGCACCTGCACCTTAGACACACACAGATTTGCATCACATCTAAATGGCCAAGCTCTTTCTTAGACAAGTTGAAAGCTGCTGTCAGAAGGCTGTGCTCCTTGTCAGATGGAAGCAGCAGCACGCACATAGGAGTTTGGCAAGAACTAAAGAGCCACAGAAGAGCGTGGCCTAGCAAAATGAGGCAGGAAAAACGCTACATGTGCCCTTGTTGTCGCCTAACAACAGGTAGCAGCATAAACCAGATGCGGGTGAAGATCTTGCAGGCGACATCTGACATCAAATGAGCAAACGGGCTTACCACAGCTGCGGTCCTCTGGCAGTCTGAAAGCTTTGCGCACAAGGCGGATGCTAAGCGCCTTCCTTTGCCTTTTGGCAGTGCTCGTGCATTGCCAGCACTAGGCGGGAATGGTCACTTACCCAGAGACACGTTTCGTTGTGCCCGTTGCTAAGCGCTCTGGAGCACTGTTTATGACGTAAGCGGAACACCTCTTGCCGTTCCATTCTCAGAGCTCCTGAGTTAAGTAATCTGCTACTCTTGGTGCGAATGATAGAGGAAAACATTTCCAATGTGTCTGGCAGGGAGAAACTGAACCTGGAGAACACCTTTGTCAGGAGCTTGCACCTGCACCTTAGACACACACAGATTTGCATCACATCTAAATGGCCAAGCTCTTTCTTAGACAAGCTGAAAGCTGCTGTCAGAAGGCTGTGCTCCTTGTCAGATGGAAGCAGCAGCACGCACATAGGAGTTTGGAAAGCACTAAAGAGCCACAGAAGAGCATGGCCCAGGGAAATGAGGCAGGAAAAACGCTACATGTGCCCTTGTTGTCGCCTAACAACAGGTAGCAGCATAAACCAGATGCGGGTGAAGATCTTGCAGGCGACTTCTAACGTCAAATGAGCAAACGGGCTTACCACAGCTGCGGTCCTCTGGCAGTCTGAAAGCTTTGCGCACAAGCCGGATGCTAAGCGCCTTCCTTTGCCTTTTGGCAGTGCTCGTGCATTGCCAGCACTAGGCGGGAATGGTCACTTACCCAGAGACACGTTTCGTTGTGCCCGTTGCTAAGCGCTCTGGAGCACTGTTTATGACGTAAGCGGAACACCTCTTGCCGTTCCATTCTCAGAGCTCCTGAGTTAAGTAATCTGCGACTCTTGCTGCGAATGCCAGAGAAAGGCATTTCCAATGTGTCTGGCAGGGAGAAACTGAACCTGGAGAACACCTTTGTCAGGAGCTTGCACCTGCACCTTAGACACACACAGATTTGCATCACATCTGAGTGGCCAAGCTCTTTCTTAGACAAGTTGAAAGCTGCTGTCAGAAGGCTATGCTCCTTGTCAGATGGAAGCAGCAGCACGCACATAGGAGTTTGGCAAGAACTAAAGAGCCACAGAAGAGCGTGGTCTAGCAAAATGAAACAGGAAAAAGCATTTGCTGCATGTGCCCTTGTTGTCGCCTAACAACAGGTAGCAGCATAAACCAGATGCGGGTGAAGATCTTGCAGGCGACTTCTAACGTCAAATGAGCAAACGGGCTTACCACAGCTGCGGTCCTCTGGCAGTCTGAAAGCTTTGCGCACAAGCCGGATGCTAAGCGCCTTCCTTTGCCTTTTGGCAGTGCTCGTGCATTGCCAGCACTAGGCGGGAATGGTCACTTACCCAGAGACACGTTTCGTTGTGCCCGTTGCTAAGCGCTCTGGAGCACTGTTTATGACGTAAGCGGAACACCTCTTGCCGTTCCATTCTCAGAGCTCCTGAGTTAAGTAATCTGCTACTCTTGGTGCGAATGCCAGAGAAAAACATTTCCAATGTGTCTGGCAGGGAGAAACTGAACCTGGAGAACACCTTTGTCAGGAGCTTGCACCTGCACCTTAGACACACACAGATTTGCATCACATCTAAATGGCCAAGCTCTTTCTTAGACAAGTTGAAAGCTGCTGTCAGAAGGCTGTGCTCCTTGTCAGATGGAAGCAGCAGCACGCACATAGGAGTTTGGCAAGAACTAAAGAGCCACAGAAGAGCGTGGCCTAGCAAAATGAGGCAGGAAAAACGCTACATGTGCCCTTGTTGTCGCCTAACAACAGGTAGCAGCATAAACCAGATGCGGGTGAAGATCTTGCAGGCGACATCTAACGTCAAATGAGCAAACGGGCTTACCACAGCTGCGGTCCTCTGGCAGTCTGAAAGCTTTGCGCACAAGCCGGATGCTAAGCACCTTCCTTTGCCTTTTGGCAGTGCTCGTGCATTGCCAGCAGTCGGCGGGAATGGTCACTTACCCAGAGACACGTTTCGTTGTGCCCGTTGCTAAGCGCTCTGGAGCACTGTTTATGACGTAAGCGGAACACCTCTTGCCGTTCCATTCTCAGAGCTCCTGAGTTAATCAAACTGAGACTCTTGGTGCGAATGCCAGAGAAAAACATTTCCAATGTGTCTGGCAGGGAGAAACTGAACCTGGAGAACACCTTTGTCAGGAGCTTGCACCTGCACCTTACACACACAGAGATTTGCATCACATCTAAATGGCCAAGCTCTTTCTTAGAAAAGTTGAAAGCTGCTGTTAGAAGGCTGTGCTCCTTGTCAGATGGAAGCAGCAGCACGCACATAGGAGTTTGGCAAGAACTAAAGAGCCACAGAAGAGCGTGGTCTAGCAAAATGAAACAGGAAAAAGCATTTCCTGCATGTGCCCTTGTTGTCGCCTAACAACAGGTAGCAGCATAAACCAGATGCGGGTGAAGATCTTGCAGGCGACTTCTAACGTCAAATGAGCAAACGGGCTTACCACAGCTGCGGTCCTCTGGCAGTCTGAAAGCTTTGCGCACAAGCCGGACGCTAAGCGCCTTCCTTTGCCTTTTGGCAGTGCTCGTGCATTGCCAGCACTAGGCGGGAATGGTCACTATCCCACAGACACGTTTTGTTGTGCCCGTTGCTAAGCGCTCTGGAGCACTGTTTATGACGTAAGCGGAACACCTCTTGCCGTTCCATTCTCAGAGCTCCTGAGTTAATCAAACTGAGACTCTTGGTGCGAATGCCAGAGAAAAACATTTCCAATGTGTCTGGCAGGGAGAAACTGAACCTGGAGAACACCTTTGTCAGGAGCTTGCACCTGCACCTTAGACACACACAGATTTGCATCACATCTAAATGGCCAAGCTCTTTCTTAGACAAGTTGAAAGCTGCTGTCAGAAGGCTGTGCTCCTTGTCAGATGGAAGCAGCAGCACGCACATAGGAGTTTGGCAAGAACTAAAGAGCCACAGAAGAGCGTGGCCTAGCAAAATGAGGCAGGAAAAACGCTACATGTGCCCTTGTTGTCGCCTAACAACAGGTAGCAGCATAAACCAGATGCGGGTGAAGATCTTGCAGGCGACATCTAACGTCAAATGAGCAAACGGGCTTACCACAGCTGCGGTCCTCTGGCAGTCTGAAAGCTTTGCGCACAAGCCGGATGCTAAGCACCTTCCTTTGCCTTTTGGCAGTGCTCGTGCATTGCCAGCAGTAGGCGGGAATGGTCACTTACCCAGAGACACGTTTCGTTGTGCCCGTTGCTAAGCGCTCTGGAGCACTGTTTATGACGTAAGCGGAACACCTCTTGCCGTTCCATTCTCAGAGCTCCTGAGTTAATCAAACTGAGACTCTTGGTGCGAATGCCAGAGAAAAACATTTCCAATGTGTCTGGCAGGGAGAAACTGAACCTGGAGAACACCTTTGTCAGGAGCTTGCACCTGCACCTTACACACACAGAGATTTGCATCACATCTAAATGGCCAAGCTCTTTCTTAGAAAAGTTGAAAGCTGCTGTTAGAAGGCTGTGCTCCTTGTCAGATGGAAGCAGCAGCACGCACATAGGAGTTTGGCAAGAACTAAAGAGCCACAGAAGAGCGTGGTCTAGCAAAATGAAACAGGAAAAAGCATTTCCTGCATGTGCCCTTGTTGTCGCCTAACAACAGGTAGCAGCATAAACCAGATGCGGGTGAAGATCTTGCAGGCGACTTCTAACGTCAAATGAGCAAACGGGCTTACCACAGCTGCGGTCCTCTGGCAGTCTGAAAGCTTTGCGCACAAGCCGGACGCTAAGCGCCTTCCTTTGCCTTTTGGCAGTGCTCGTGCATTGCCAGCACTAGGCGGGAATGGTCACTATCCCACAGACACGTTTTGTTGTGCCCGTTGCTAAGCGCTCTGGAGCACTGTTTATGACGTAAGCGGAACACCTCTTGCCGTTCCATTCTCAGAGCTCCTGAGTTAATCAAACTGAGACTCTTGGCGCGAATGCCAGAGGAAAACATTTCCAATGTGTCTGGCAGGGAGAAACTGAACCTAGAGAACACCTTTGTCAGGAGCTTGCACCTGCACCTTAGACACACACAGATTTGCATCACATCTAAATGGCCAAGCTCTTTCTTAGACAAGTTGAAAGCTGCTGTCAGAAGGCTGTGCTCCTTGTCAGATGGAAGCAGCAGCACGCACATAGGAGTTTGGAAAGAACTAAAGAGCCACAGAAGAGCGTGGTCTAGGAAAATGAGGCAGGAAAAACGCTACATGTGCCCTTGTTGTCGCCTAACAACAGGTAGCAGCATAAACCAGATGCGGGTGAAGATCTTGCAGGCGACTTCTAACGTCAAATGAGCAAACGGGCTTACCACAGCTGCGGTCCTCTGGCAGTCTGAAAGCTTTGCGCACAAGCTGGATGCTAAGCGCCTTCCTTTGCCTTTTGGCAGTGCTCGTGCATTGCCAGCAGTAGGCGGGAATGGTCACTTACCCAGAGACACGTTTCGTTGTGCCCGTTGCTAAGCGCTCTGGAGCACTGTTTATGACGTAAGCGGAACACCTCTTGCCGTTCCATTCTCAGAGCTCCTGAGTTAAGTAATCTGCGACTCTTGCTGCGAATGCCAGAGAAAGGCATTTCCAATGTGTCTGGCAGGGAGAAACTGAACCTGGAGAACACCTTTGTCAGGAGCTTGCACCTGCACCTTAGACACACACAGATTTGCATCACATCTAAATGGCCAAGCTCTTTCTTAGACAAGTTGAAAGCTGCTGTCAGAAGGCTGTGCTCCTTGTCAGATGGAAGCAGCAGCACGCACATAGGAGTTTGGCAAGAACTAAAGAGCCACAGAAGAGCGTGGTCTAGCAAAATGAGGCAGGAAAAACGCTACATGTGCCCTTGTTGTCGCCTAACAACAGGTAGCAGCATAAACCAGATGCGGGTGAAGATCTTGCAGGCGACATCTAACGTCAAATGAGCAAACGGGCTTACCACAGCTGCGGTCCTCTGGCAGTCTGAAAGCTTTGCGCACAAGCCGGATGCTAAGCACCTTCCTTTGCCTTTTGGCAGTGCTCGTGCATTGCCAGCACTAGGCGGGAATGGTCACTTACCCAGAGACACGTTTCGTTGTGCCCGTTGCTAAGCGCTCTGGAGCACTGTTTATGACGTAAGCGGAACACCTCTTGCCGTTCCATTCTCAGAGCTCCTGAGTTAAGTAATCTGCTACTCTTGGTGCGAATGCCAGAGGAAAACATTTCCAATGTGTCTGGCAGGGAGAAACTGAACCTGGAGAACACCTTTGTCAGGAGCTTGCACCTGCACCTTACACACACAGAGATTTGCATCACATCTAAATGGCCAAGCTCTTTCTTAGAAAAGTTGAAAGCTGCTGTTAGAAGGCTGTGCTCCTTGTCAGATGGAAGCAGCAGCACGCACATAGGAGTTTGGCAAGAACTAAAGAGCCACAGAAGAGCGTGGTCTAGCAAAATGAGGCAGGAAAAACGCTACATGTGCCCTTGTTGTCGCCTAACAACAGGTAGCAGCATAAACCAGATGCGGGTGAAGATCTTGCAGGCGACTTCTAACGTCAAATGAGCAAACGGGCTTACCACAGCTGCGGTCCTCTGGCAGTCTGAAAGCTTTGCGCACAAGCCGGATGCTAAGCGCCTTCCTTTGCCTTTTGGCAGTGCTCGTGCATTGCCAGCACTAGGCGGGAATGGTCACTATCCCACAGACACGTTTCGTTGTGCCCGTTGCTAAGCGCTCTGGAGCACTGTTTATGACATAAGCGGAACACCTCTTGCCGTTCCATTCTCAGAGCTCCTGAGTTAATCAAAGTGAGACTCTTGGCGCGAATGCCAGAGGAAAACATTTCCAATGTGTCTGGCAGGGAGAAACTGAACCTAGAGAACACCTTTGTCAGGAGCTTGCACCTGCACCTTAGACACACACAGATTTGCATCACATCTAAATGGCCAAGCTCTTTCTTAGACAAGTTGAAAGCTGCTGTCAGAAGGCTGTGCTCCTTGTCAGATGGAAGCAGCAGCACGCACATAGGAGTTTGGCAAGAACTAAAGAGCCACAGAAGAGCGTGGTCTAGGAAAATGAGGCAGGAAAAACGCTACATGTGCCCTTGTTGTCGCCTAACAACAGGTAGCAGCATAAACCAGATGCGGGTGAAGATCTTGCAGGCGACATCTGACATCAAATGAGCAAACGGGCTTACCACAGCTGCGGTCCTCTGGCAGTCTGAAAGCTTTGCGCACAAGCCGGATGCTAAGCGCCTTCCTTTGCCTTTTGGCAGTGCTCGTGCATTGCCAGCACTAGGCGGGAATGGTCACTATCCCACAGACACGTTTCGTTGTGCCCGTTGCTAAGCGCTCTGGAGCACTGTTTATGACATAAGCGGAACACCTCTTGCCGTTCCATTCTCAGAGCTCCTGAGTTAAGTAATCTGCGACTCTTGCTGCGAATGCCAGAGAAAGGCATTTCCAATGTGTCTGGCAGGGAGAAACTGAACCTGGAGAACACCTTTGTCAGGAGCTTGCACCTGCACCTTAGACACACACAGATTTGCATCACATCTGAGTGGCCAAGCTCTTTCTTAGACAAGTTGAAAGCTGCTGTCAGAAGGCTATGCTCCTTGTCAGATGGAAGCAGCAGCACGCACATAGGAGTTTGGCAAGAACTAAAGAGCCACAGAAGAGCGTGGTCTAGCAAAATGAAACAGGAAAAAGCATTTGCTGCATGTGCCCTTGTTGTCGCCTAACAACAGGTAGCAGCATAAACCAGATGCGGGTGAAGATCTTGCAGGCGACTTCTAACGTCAAATGAGCAAACGGGCTTACCACAGCTGCGGTCCTCTGGCAGTCTGAAAGCTTTGCGCACAAGCCGGATGCTAAGCACCTTCCTTTGCCTTTTGGCAGTGCTCGTGCATTGCCAGCACTAGGCGGGAATGGTCACTTACCCAGAGACACGTTTCGTTGTGCCCGTTGCTAAGCGCTCTGGAGCACTGTTTATGACGTAAGCGGAACACCTCTTGCCGTTCCATTCTCAGAGCTCCTGAGTTAATCAAACTGAGACTCTTGGTGCGAATGCCAGAGGAAAACATTTCCAATGTGTCTGGCAGGGAGAAACTGAACCTGGAGAACACCTTTGTCAGGAGCTTGCACCTGCACCTTAGACACACACAGATTTGCATCACATCTAAATGGCCAAGCTCTTTCTTAGACAAGTTGAAAGCTGCTGTCAGAAGGCTGTGCTCCTTGTCAGATGGAAGCAGCAGCACGCACATAGGAGTTTGGCAAGAACTAAAGAGCCACAGAAGAGCGTGGTCTAGCAAAATGAGGCAGGAAAAACGCTACATGTGCCCTTGTTGTCGCCTAACAACAGGTAGCAGCATAAACCAGATGCGGGTGAAGATCTTGCAGGCGACATCTGACGTCAAATGAGCAAACGGGCTTACCACAGCTGCGGTCCTCTGGCAGTCTGAAAGCTTTGCGCACAAGCCGGACGCTAAGCGCCTTCCTTTGCCTTTTGGCAGTGCTCGTGCATTGCCAGCACTAGGCGGGAATGGTCACTTACCCAGAGACACGTTTCGTTGTGCCCGTTGCTAAGCGCTCTGGAGCACTGTTTATGACGTAAGCGGAACACCTCTTGCCGTTCCATTCTCAGAGCTCCTGAGTTAAGTAATCTGCGACTCTTGGTGCGAATGATAGAGGAAAACATTTCCAATGTGTCTGGCAAGGAGAAACTGAACCTGGAGAACACCTTTGTCAAGAGCTTGCACCTGCACCTTAGACACACACAGATTTGCATCACATCTAAATGGCCAAGCTCTTTCTTAGACAAGTTGAAAGCTGCTGTCAGAAGGCTGTGCTCCTTGTCAGATGGAAGCAGCAGCACGCACATAGGAGTTTGGCAAGAACTAAAGAGCCACAGAAGAGCGTGGCCTAGGAAAATGAGGCAGGAAAAAGCATATCGCTACATGTGTCCTTGTTGTCACCGAACAACAGGTAGCAGCATAAACCAGATGCGGGTGAAGTTCTTGCAGGTGACATCTAACGTCAAATGAGCAAACGGGCTTACCACAGCTGCGGTCCTCTGGCAGTCTGAAAGCTTTGCACACAAGGCGGATGCTAAGCGCCTTCCTTTGCCTTTTGGCAGTGCTCGTGCATTGCCAGCACTAGGCGGGAATGGTCACTATCCCACAGACACGTTTCGTTGTGCCCGTTGCTAAGCGCTCTGGATCACTGTTTATGACGTAAGTGGAACACCTCTTGCCGTTCCATTCTCAGAGCTCCTGAGTTAATCAAACTGAGACTCTTGGTGCGAATGCCAGAAAAAAACATTTCCAATGTGTCGGGCAGGGAGAAACTGAACCTGGAGAACACCTTTGTCAGGAGCTTGCACCTCCACCTTACACACACAGAGATTTGCATCACATCTAAATGGCCAAGCTCTTTCTTAGAAAAGTTGAAAGCTGCTGTTAGAAGGCTGTGCTCTTTGTCAGATGGAAGCAACAGCACGCACATAGAAGTTTGGCAAGAACTAAAGAGCCACAGAAGAGCGTGGTCTAGCAAAATGAAACAGGAAAAAGCATTTGCTGCATGTGCCCTTGTTGTCGCCTAACAACAGGTAGCAGCATAAACCAGATGCGGGTGAAGATCTTGCAGGCGACTTCTAACGTCAAATGAGCAAACGGGCTTACCACAGCTGCGGTCCTCTGGCAGTCTGAAAGCTTTGCGCACAAGCCGGACGCTAAGCGCCTTCCTTTGCCTTTTGGCAGTGCTCGTGCATTGCCAGCACTAGGCGGGAATGGTCACTTACCCAGAGACACGTTTCGTTGTGCCCGTTGCTAAGCGCTCTGGAGCACTGTTTATGACGTAAGCGGAACACCTCTTGCCGTTCCATTCTCAGAGCTCCTGAGTTAAGTAATCTGCTACTCTTGGTGCGAATGCCAGAGAAAAACATTTCCAATGTGTCTGGCAGGGAGAAACTGAATCTGGAGAACACCTTTGTCAGGAGCTTGCACCTGCACCTTAGACACACACAGATTTGCATCACATCTAAATGGCCAAGCTCTTTCTTAGACAAGTTGAAAGCTGCTGTCAGAAGGCTGTGCTCCTTGTCAGATGGAAGCAGCAGCACGCACATAGGAGTTTGGCAAGAACTAAAGAGCCACAGAAGAGCGTGGTCTAGCAAAATGAGGCAGGAAAAACGCTACATGTGCCCTTGTTGTCGCCTAACAACAGGTAGCAGCATAAACCAGATGCGGGTGAAGATCTTGCAGGCGACATCTAACGTCAAATGAGCAAACGGGCTTACCACAGCTGCGGTCCTCTGGCAGTCTGAAAGCTTTGCGCACAAGGCGGATGCTAAGCGCCTTCCTTTGCCTTTTGGCAGTGCTCGTGCATTGCCAGCACTAGGCGGGAATGGTCACTTACCCAGAGACACGTTTCGTTGTGCCCGTTGCTAAGCGCTCTGGAGCACTGTTTATGACGTAAGCGGAACACCTCTTGCCGTTCCATTCTCAGAGCTCCTGAGTTAAGTAATCTGCGACTCTTGCTGCGAATGCCAGAGAAAGGCATTTCCAATGTGTCTGGCAGGGAGAAACTGAACCTGGAGAACACCTTTGTCAGGAGCTTGCACCTGCACCTTAGACACACACAGATTTGCATCACATCTGAGTGGCCAAGCTCTTTCTTAGACAAGTTGAAAGCTGCTGTCAGAAGGCTATGCTCCTTGTCAGATGGAAGCAGCAGCACGCACATAGGAGTTTGGCAAGAACTAAAGAGCCACAGAAGAGCGTGGTCTAGCAAAATGAAACAGGAAAAAGCATTTGCTGCATGTGCCCTTGTTGTCGCCTAACAACAGGTAGCAGCATAAACCAGATGCGGGTGAAGATCTTGCAGGCGACTTCTAACGTCAAATGAGCAAACGGGCTTACCACAGCTGCGGTCCTCTGGCAGTCTGAAAGCTTTGCGCACAAGCCGGATGCTAAGCGCCTTCCTTTGCCTTTTGGCAGTGCTCGTGCATTGCCAGCACTAGGCGGGAATGGTCACTTACCCAGAGACACGTTTCGTTGTGCCCGTTGCTAAGCGCTCTGGAGCACTGTTTATGACGTAAGCGGAACACCTCTTGCCGTTCCATTCTCAGAGCTCCTGAGTTAAGTAATCTGCTACTCTTGGTGCGAATGCCAGAGAAAAACATTTCCAATGTGTCTGGCAGGGAGAAACTGAACCTGGAGAACACCTTTGTCAGGAGCTTGCACCTGCACCTTAGACACACACAGATTTGCATCACATCTAAATGGCCAAGCTCTTTCTTAGACAAGTTGAAAGCTGCTGTCAGAAGGCTGTGCTCCTTGTCAGATGGAAGCAGCAGCACGCACATAGGAGTTTGGCAAGAACTAAAGAGCCACAGAAGAGCGTGGTCTAGCAAAATGAGGCAGGAAAAACGCTACATGTGCCCTTGTTGTCGCCTAACAACAGGTAGCAGCATAAACCAGATGCGGGTGAAGATCTTGCAGGCGACATCTAACGTCAAATGAGCAAACGGGCTTACCACAGCTGCGGTCCTCTGGCAGTCTGAAAGCTTTGCGCACAAGCCGGATGCTAAGCACCTTCCTTTGCCTTTTGGCAGTGCTCGTGCATTGCCAGCACTAGGCGGGAATGGTCACTTACCCAGAGACACGTTTCGTTGTGCCCGTTGCTAAGTGCTCTGGAGCACTGTTTATGACGTAAGCGGAACACCTCTTGCCGTTCCATTCTCAGAGCTCCTGAGTTAATCAAACTGAGACTCTTGGTGCGAATGCCAGAGGAAAACATTTCCAATGTGTCTGGCAGGGAGAAACTGAACCTGGAGAACACCTTTGTCAGCAGCTTGCACCTGCACCTTACACACACAGAGATTTGCATCACATCTAAATGGCCAAGCTCTTTCTTAGAAAAGTTGAAAGCTGCTGTTAGAAGGCTGTGCTCCTTGTCAGATGGAAGCAGCAGCACGCACATAGGAGTTTGGCAAGAACTAAAGAGCCACAGAAGAGCGTGGTCTAGCAAAATGAGGCAGGAAAAACGCTACATGTGCCCTTGTTGTCGCCTAACAACAGGTAGCAGCATAAACCAGATGCGGTTGAAGATCTTGCAGGCGACTTCTAACGTCAAATGAGCAAACGGGCTTACCACAGCTGCGGTCCTCTGGCAGTCTGAAAGCTTTGCGCACAAGCCGGATGCTAAGCGCCTTCCTTTGCCTTTTGGCAGTGCTCGTGCATTGCCAGCACTATGCGGGAATGGTCACTTACCCACAGACACGTTTCGTTGTGCCCGTTGCTAAGCGCTCTGGAGCACTGTTTATGACATAAGCGGAACACCTCTTGCCGTTCCATTCTCAGAGCTCCTGAGTTAATCAAACTGAGACTCTTGGCGCGAATGCCAGAGGAAAACATTTCCAATGTGTCTGGCAGGGAGAAACTGAACCTAGAGAACACCTTTGTCAGGAGCTTGCACCTGCACCTTAGACACACACAGATTTGCATCACATCTAAATGGCCAAGCTCTTTCTTAGACAAGTTGAAAGCTGCTGTCAGAAGGCTGTGCTCCTTGTCAGATGGAAGCAGCAGCACGCACATAGGAGTTTGGAAAGCACTAAAGAGCCACAGAAGAGCATGGCCCAGGGAAATGAGGCAGGAAAAACGCTACATGTGCCCTTGTTGTCGCCTAACAACAGGTAGCAGCATAAACCAGATGCGGGTGAAGATCTTGCAGGCGACTTCTAACGTCAAATGAGCAAACCAGCTTACCACAGCTGCGGTCCTCTGGCAGTCTGAAAGCTTTGCGCACAAGCCGGATGCTAAGCACCTTCCTTTGCCTTTTGGCAGTGCTCGTGCATTGCCAGCACTAGGCGGGAATGGTCACTTACCCAGAGACACGTTTCGTTGTGCCCGTTGCTAAGCGCTTTAGAGCACTGTTTATGACGTAAGCGGAACACCTCTTGCCGTTCCATTCTCAGAGCTCCTGAGTTAATCAAACTGAGACTCTTGGTGCGAATGCCAGAGGAAAACATTTCCAATGTGTCTGGCAGGGAGAAACTGAACCTGGAGAACACCTTTGTCAGGAGCTTGCACCTGCACCTTAGACACACACAGATTTGCATCACATCTAAATGGCCAAGCTCTTTCTTAGACAAGTTGAAAGCTGCTGTCAGAAGGCTGTGCTCCTTGTCAGATGGAAGCAGCAGCACGCACATAGGAGTTTGGCAAGAACTAAAGAGCCACAGAAGAGCGTGGTCTAGCAAAATGAGGCAGGAAAAACGCTACATGTGCCCTTGTTGTCGCCTAACAACAGGTAGCAGCATAAACCAGATGCGGGTGAAGATCTTGCAGGCGACTTCTAACGTCAAATGAGCAAACGGGCTTACCACAGCTGCGGTCCTCTGGCAGTCTGAAAGCTTTGCGCACAAGCCGGACGCTAAGCGCCTTCCTTTGCCTTTTGGCAGTGCTCGTGCATTGCCAGCACTAGGCGGGAATGGTCACTATCCCACAGACACATTTCGTTGTGCCCGTTGCTAAGCGCTCTGGAGCACTGTTTATGACGTAAGCGGAACACCTCTTGCCGTTCCATTCTCAGAGCTCCTGAGTTAATCAAACTGAGACTCTTGGCGCGAATGCCAGAGGAAAACATTTCCAATGTGTCTGGCAGGGAGAAACTGAACCTAGAGAACACCTTTGTCAGGAGCTTGCACCTGCACCTTAGACACACACAGATTTGCATCACATCTAAATGGCCAAGCTCTTTCTTAGACAAGTTGAAAGCTGCTGTCAGAAGGCTGTGCTCCTTGTCAGATGGAAGCAGCAGCACGCACATAGGAGTTTGGAAAGAACTAAAGAGCCACAGAAGAGCGTGGTCTAGGAAAATGAGGCAGGAAAAACGCTACATGTGCCCTTGTTGTCGCCTAACAACAGGTAGCAGCATAAACCAGATGCGGGTGAAGATCTTGCAGGCGACTTCTAACGTCAAATGAGCAAACGGGCTTACCACAGCTGCGGTCCTCTGGCAGTCTGAAAGCTTTGCGCACAAGCCGGATGCTAAGCGCCTTCCTTTGCCTTTTGGCAGTGCTCGTGCATTGCCAGCACTAGGCGGGAATGGTCACTTACCCAGAGACACGTTTCGTTGTGCCCGTTGCTAAGCGCTCTGGAGCACTGTTTATGACGTAAGCGGAACACCTCTTGCCGTTCCATTCTCAGAGCTCCTGAGTTAATCAAAGTGAGACTCTTGGCGCGAATGCCAGAGGAAAACATTTCCAATGTGTCTGGCAGGGAGAAACTGAACCTAGAGAACACCTTTGTCAGGAGCTTGCACCTGCACCTTAGACACACACAGATTTGCATCACATCTAAATGGCCAAGCTCTTTCTTAGACAAGTTGAAAGCTGCTGTCAGAAGGCTGTGCTCCTTGTCAGATGGAAGCAGCAGCACGCACATAGGAGTTTGGCAAGAACTAAAGAGCCACAGAAGAGCGTGGTCTAGGAAAATGAGGCAGGAAAAACGCTACATGTGCCCTTGTTGTCGCCTAACAACAGGTAGCAGCATAAACCAGATGCGGGTGAAGATCTTGCAGGCGACATCTAACGTCAAATGAGCAAACGGGCTTACCACAGCTGCGGTCCTCTGGCAGTCTGAAAGCTTTGCGCACAAGCCGGATGCTAAGCGCCTTCCTTTGCCTTTTGGCAGTGCTCGTGCATTGCCAGCACTAGGCGGGAATGGTCACTATCCCACAGACACGTTTCGTTGTGCCCGTTGCTAAGCGCTCTGGAGCACTGTTTATGACATAAGCGGAACACCTCTTGCCGTTCCATTCTCAGAGCTCCTGAGTTAAGTAATCTGCTACTCTTGGTGCGAATGCCAGAGAAAAACATTTCCAATGTGTCTGGCAGGGAGAAACTGAACCTGGAGAACACCTTTGTCAGGAGCTTGCACCTGCACCTTAGACACACACAGATTTGCATCACATCTAAATGGCCAAGCTCTTTCTTAGACAAGTTGAAAGCTGCTGTCAGAAGGCTGTGCTCCTTGTCAGATGGAAGCAGCAGCACGCACATAGGAGTTTGGCAAGCACTAAAGAGCCACAGAAGAGCATGGCCCAGGGAAATGAGGCAGGAAAAACGCTACATGTGCCCTTGTTGTCGCCTAACAACAGGTAGCAGCATAAACCAGATGCGGGTGAAGATCTTGCAGGCGACTTCTAACGTCAAATGAGCAAACGGGCTTACCACAGCTGCGGTCCTCTGGCAGTCTGAAAGCTTTGCGCACAAGCCGGATGCTAAGCACCTTCCTTTGCCTTTTGGCAGTGCTCGTGCATTGCCAGCACTAGGCGGGAATGGTCACTTACCCAGAGACACGTTTCGTTGTGCCCGTTGCTAAGCGCTCTGGAGCACTGTTTATGACGTAAGCGGAACACCTCTTGCCGTTCCATTCTCAGAGCTCCTGAGTTAATCAAACTGAGACTCTTGGTGCGAATGCCAGAGGAAAACATTTCCAATGTGTCTGGCAGGGAGAAACTGAACCTGGAGAACACCTTTGTCAGGAGCTTGCACCTGCACCTTAGACACACACAGATTTGCATCACATCTAAATGGCCAAGCTCTTTCTTAGACAAGTTGAAAGCTGCTGTCAGAAGGCTGTGCTCCTTGTCAGATGGAAGCAGCAGCACGCACATAGGAGTTTGGCAAGAACTAAAGAGCCACAGAAGAGCGTGGTCTAGCAAAATGAGGCAGGAAAAACGCTACATGTGCCCTTGTTGTCGCCTAACAACAGGTAGCAGCATAAACCAGATGCGGGTGAAGATCTTGCAGGCGACATCTGACGTCAAATGAGCAAACGGGCTTACCACAGCTGCGGTCCTCTGGCAGTCTGAAAGCTTTGCGCACAAGCCGGACGCTAAGCGCCTTCCTTTGCCTTTTGGCAGTGCTCGTGCATTGCCAGCACTAGGCGGGAATGGTCACTTACCCAGAGACACGTTTCGTTGTGCCCGTTGCTAAGCGCTCTGGAGCACTGTTTATGACGTAAGCGGAACACCTCTTGCCGTTCCATTCTCAGAGCTCCTGAGTTAAGTAATCTGCGACTCTTGGTGCGAATGATAGAGGAAAACATTTCCAATGTGTCTGGCAAGGAGAAACTGAACCTGGAGAACACCTTTGTCAAGAGCTTGCACCTGCACCTTAGACACACACAGATTTGCATCACATCTAAATGGCCAAGCTCTTTCTTAGACAAGTTGAAAGCTGCTGTCAGAAGGCTGTGCTCCTTGTCAGATGGAAGCAGCAGCACGCACATAGGAGTTTGGCAAGAACTAAAGAGCCACAGAAGAGCGTGGCCTAGGAAAATGAGGCAGGAAAAAGCATATCGCTACATGTGTCCTTGTTGTCACCGAACAACAGGTAGCAGCATAAACCAGATGCGGGTGAAGTTCTAGCAGGTGACATCTAACGTCAAATGAGCAAACGGGCTTACCACAGCTGCGGTCCTCTGGCAGTCTGAAAGCTTTGCACACAAGGCGGATGCTAAGCGCCTTCCTTTGCCTTTTGGCAGTGCTTGTGCATTGCCAGCACTAGGCGGGAATGGTCACTTACCCAGAGACACGTTTCGTTGTGCCCGTTGCTAAGCGCTCTGGAGCACTGTTTATGACGTAAGCGGAACACCTCTTGCCGTTCCATTCTCAGAGCTCCTGAGTTAAGTAATCTGCTACTCTTGGTGCGAATGCCAGAGAAAAACATTTCCAATGTGTCTGGCAGGGAGAAACTGAATCTGGAGAACACCTTTGTCAGGAGCTTGCACCTGCACCTTAGACACACACAGATTTGCATCACATCTAAATGGCCAAGCTCTTTCTTAGACAAGTTGAAAGCTGCTGTCAGAAGGCTGTGCTCCTTGTCAGATGGAAGCAGCAGCACGCACATAGGAGTTTGGCAAGAACTAAAGAGCCACAGAAGAGCGTGGTCTAGCAAAATGAGGCAGGAAAAACGCTACATGTGCCCTTGTTGTCGCCTAACAACAGGTAGCAGCATAAACCAGATGCGGGTGAAGATCTTGCAGGCGACATCTAACGTCAAATGAGCAAACGGGCTTACCACAGCTGCGGTCCTCTGGCAGTCTGAAAGCTTTGCGCACAAGCCGGATGCTAAGCGCCTTCCTTTGCCTTTTGGCAGTGCTCTTGCATTGCCAGCACTAGGCGGGAATGGTCACTTACCCAGAGACACGTTTCGTTGTGCCCGTTGCTAAGCGCTCTGGAGCACTGTTTATGACGTAAGCGGAACACCTCTTGCCGTTCCATTCTCAGAGCTCCTGAGTTAAGTAATCTGCGACTCTTGCTGCGAATGCCAGAGAAAGGCATTTCCAATGTGTCTGGCAGGGAGAAACTGAACCTGGAGAACACCTTTGTCAGGAGCTTGCACCTGCACCTTAGACACACACAGATTTGCATCACATCTGAGTGGCCAAGCTCTTTCTTAGACAAGTTGAAAGCTGCTGTCAGAAGGCTGTGCTCCTTGTCAGATGGAAGCAGCAGCACGCACATAGGAGTTTGGCAAGAACTAAAGAGCCACAGAAGAGCGTGGTCTAGCAAAATGAGGCAGGAAAAACGCTACATGTGCCCTTGTTGTCGCCTAACAACAGGTAGCAGCATAAACCAGATGCGGGTGAAGATCTTGCAGGCGACATCTGACGTCAAATGAGCAAACGGGCTTACCACAGCTGCGGTCCTCTGGCAGTCTGAAAGCTTTGCGCACAAGCCGGACGCTAAGCGCCTTCCTTTGCCTTTTGGCAGTGCTCGTGCATTGCCAGCACTAGGCGGGAATGGTCACTTACCCAGAGACACGTTTCGTTGTGCCCGTTGCTAAGCGCTCTGGAGCACTGTTTATGACGTAAGCGGAACACCTCTTGCCGTTCCATTCTCAGAGCTCCTGAGTTAAGTAATCTGCGACTCTTGGTGCGAATGATAGAGGAAAACATTTCCAATGTGTCTGGCAAGGAGAAACTGAACCTGGAGAACACCTTTGTCAAGAGCTTGCACCTGCACCTTAGACACACACAGATTTGCATCACATCTAAATGGCCAAGCTCTTTCTTAGACAAGTTGAAAGCTGCTGTCAGAAGGCTGTGCTCCTTGTCAGATGGAAGCAGCAGCACGCACATAGGAGTTTGGCAAGAACTAAAGAGCCACAGAAGAGCGTGGTCTAGCAAAATGAGGCAGGAAAAACGCTACATGTGCCCTTGTTGTCGCCTAACAACAGGTAGCAGCATAAACCAGATGCGGGTGAAGATCTTGCAGGCGACATCTAACGTCAAATGAGCAAACGGGCTTACCACAGCTGCGGTCCTCTGGCAGTCTGAAAGCTTTGCGCACAAGCCGGATGCTAAGCGCCTTCCTTTGCCTTTTGGCAGTGCTCTTGCATTGCCAGCACTAGGTGGGAATGGTCACTTACCCAGAGACACGTTTCGTTGTGCCCGTTGCTAAGCGCTCTGGAGCACTGTTTATGACGTAAGCGGAACACCTCTTGCCGTTCCATTCTCAGAGCTCCTGAGTTAAGTAATCTGCGACTCTTGCTGCGAATGCCAGAGAAAGGCATTTCCAATGTGTCTGGCAGGGAGAAACTGAACCTGGAGAACACCTTTGTCAGGAGCTTGCACCTGCACCTTAGACACACACAGATTTGCATCACATCTGAGTGGCCAAGCTCTTTCTTAGACAAGTTGAAAGCTGCTGTCAGAAGGCTATGCTCCTTGTCAGATGGAAGCAGCAGCACGCACATAGGAGTTTGGCAAGAACTAAAGAGCCACAGAAGAGCGTGGTCTAGCAAAATGAAACAGGAAAAAGCATTTGCTGCATGTGCCCTTGTTGTCGCCTAACAACAGGTAGCAGCATAAACCAGATGCGGGTGAAGATCTTGCAGGCGACTTCTAACGTCAAATGAGCAAACGGGCTTACCACAGCTGCGGTCCTCTGGCAGTCTGAAAGCTTTGCGCACAAGCCGGATGCTAAGCGCCTTCCTTTGCCTTTTGGCAGTGCTCGTGCATTGCCAGCACTAGGCGGGAATGGTCACTTACCCAGAGACACGTTTCGTTGTGCCCGTTGCTAAGCGCTCTGGAGCACTGTTTATGACGTAAGCGGAACACCTCTTGCCGTTCCATTCTCAGAGCTCCTGAGTTAAGTAATCTGCTACTCTTGGTGCGAATGCCAGAGAAAAACATTTCCAATGTGTCTGGCAGGGAGAAACTGAACCTGGAGAACACCTTTGTCAGGAGCTTGCACCTGCACCTTAGACACACACAGATTTGCATCACATCTAAATGGCCAAGCTCTTTCTTAGACAAGTTGAAAGCTGCTGTCAGAAGGCTGTGCTCCTTGTCAGATGGAAGCAGCAGCACGCACATAGGAGTTTGGAAAGCACTAAAGAGCCACAGAAGAGCATGGCCCAGGGAAATGAGGCAGGAAAAACGCTACATGTGCCCTTGTTGTCGCCTAACAACAGGTAGCAGCATAAACCAGATGCGGGTGAAGATCTTGCAGGCGACTTCTAACGTCAAATGAGCAAACCAGCTTACCACAGCTGCGGTCCTCTGGCAGTCTGAAAGCTTTGCGCACAAGCCGGATGCTAAGCACCTTCCTTTGCCTTTTGGCAGTGCTCGTGCATTGCCAGCACTAGGCGGGAATGGTCACTTACCCAGAGACACGTTTCGTTGTGCCCGTTGCTAAGCGCTTTGGAGCACTGTTTATGACGTAAGCGGAACACCTCTTGCCGTTCCATTCTCAGAGCTCCTGAGTTAATCAAACTGAGACTCTTGGTGCGAATGCCAGAGGAAAACATTTCCAATGTGTCTGGCAGGGAGAAACTGAACCTGGAGAACACCTTTGTCAGGAGCTTGCACCTGCACCTTAGACACACACAGATTTGCATCACATCTAAATGGCCAAGCTCTTTCTTAGACAAGTTGAAAGCTGCTGTCAGAAGGCTGTGCTCCTTGTCAGATGGAAGCAGCAGCACGCACATAGGAGTTTGGCAAGAACTAAAGAGCCACAGAAGAGCGTGGTCTAGCAAAATGAGGCAGGAAAAACGCTACATGTGCCCTTGTTGTCGCCTAACAACAGGTAGCAGCATAAACCAGATGCGGGTGAAGATCTTGCAGGCGACATCTGACGTCAAATGAGCAAACGGGCTTACCACAGCTGCGGTCCTCTGGCAGTCTGAAAGCTTTGCACACAAGGCGGATGCTAAGCGCCTTCCTTTGCCTTTTGGCAGTGCTCGTGCATTGCCAGCACTAGGCGGGAATGGTCACTATCCCACAGACACGTTTCGTTGTGCCCGTTGCTAAGCGCTCTGGATCACTGTTTATGACGTAAGTGGAACACCTCTTGCCGTTCCATTCTCAGAGCTCCTGAGTTAATCAAACTGAGACTCTTGGTGCGAATGCCAGAGGAAAACATTTCCAATGTGTCGGGCAGGGAGAAACTGAACCTGGAGAACACCTTTGTCAGGAGCTTGCACCTCCACCTTACACACACAGAGATTTGCATCACATCTAAATGGCCAAGCTCTTTCTTAGAAAAGTTGAAAGCTGCTGTTAGAAGGCTGTGCTCTTTGTCAGATGGAAGCAACAGCACGCACATAGAAGTTTGGCAAGAACTAAAGAGCCACAGAAGAGCGTGGTCTAGCAAAATGAAACAGGAAAAAGCATTTGCTGCATGTGCCCTTGTTGTCGCCTAACAACAGGTAGCAGCATAAACCAGATGCGGGTGAAGATCTTGCAGGCGACATCTAACGTCAAATGAGCAAACGGGCTTACCACAGCTGCGGTCCTCTGGCAGTCTGAAAGCTTTGCGCACAAGCCGGACGCTAAGCGCCTTCCTTTGCCTTTTGGCAGTGCTCGTGCATTGCCAGCAGTAGGCGGGAATGGTCACTTACCCAGAGACACGTTTCGTTGTGCCCGTTGCTAAGCGCTCTGGAGCACTGTTTATGACGTAAGCGGAACACCTCTTGCCGTTCCATTCTCAGAGCTCCTGAGTTAAGTAATCTGCTACTCTTGGTGCGAATGCCAGAGGAAAACATTTCCAATGTGTCTGGCAGGGAGAAACTGAACCTGGAGAACACCTTTGTCAGGTGCTTGCACCTGCACCTTAGACACACACAGATTTGCATCACATCTAAATGGCCAAGCTCTTTCTTAGACAAGTTGAAAGCTGCTGTCAGAAGGCTGTGCTCCTTGTCAGATGGAAGCAGCAGCACGCACATAGGAGTTTGGCAAGAACTAAAGAGCCACAGAAGAGCGTGGTCTAGCAAAATGAGGCAGGAAAAACGCTACATGTGCCCTTGTTGTCGCCTAACAACAGGTAGCAGCATAAACCAGATGCGGGTGAAGATCTTGCAGGCGACATCTAACGTCAAATGAGCAAACGGGCTTACCACAGCTGCGGTCCTCTGGCAGTCTGAAAGCTTTGCGCACAAGCCGGACGCTAAGCACCTTCCTTTGCCTTTTGGCAGTGCTCGTGCATTGCCAGCACTAGGCGGGAATGGTCACTTACCCAGAGACACGTTTCGTTGTGCCCGTTGCTAAGCGCTCTGGAGCACTGTTTATGACGTAAGCGGAACACCTCTTGCCGTTCCATTCTCAGAGCTCCTGAGTTAATCAAACTGAGACTCTTGGTGCAAATGCCAGAGAAAAACATTTCCAATGTGTCTGGCAGGGAGAAACTGAATCTGGAGAACACCTTTGTCAGGAGCTTGCACCTGCACCTTAGACACACACAGATTTGCATCACATCTAAATGGCCAAGCTCTTTCTTAGACAAGTTGAAAGCTTCTGTCAGAAGGCTGTGCTCCTTGTCAGATGGAAGCAGCAGCACGCACATAGGAGTTTGGCAAGAACTAAAGAGCCACAGAAGAGCGTGGTCTAGCAAAATGAGGCAGGAAAAACGCTACATGTGCCCTTGTTGTCGCCTAACAACAGGTAGCAGCATAAACCAGATGCGGGTGAAGATCTTGCAGGTGACTTCTAACGTCAAACGAGCAAACGGGCTTACCACAGCTGCGGTCCTCTGGCAGTCTGAAAGCTTTGCACACAAGGCGGATGCTAAGCGCCTTCCTTTGCCTTTTGGCAGTGCTCGTGCATTGCCAGCACTAGGCGGGAATGGTCACTATCCCACAGACACGTTTCGTTGTGCCCGTTGCTAAACGCTCTGGAGCACTGTTTATGACGTAAGCGGAACACCTCTTGCCGTTCCATTCTCAGAGCTCCTGAGTTAATCAAACTGAGACTCTTGGTGCGAATGCCAGAGAAAAACATTTCCAATGTGTCTGGCAGGGAGAAACTGAACCTGGAGAACACCTTTGTCAGGAGCTTGCACCTGCACCTTAGACACACACAGATTTGCATCACATCTAAATGGCCAAGCTCTTTCTTAGACAAGTTGAAAGCTGCTGTCAGAAGGCTGTGCTCCTTGTCAGATGGAAGCAGCAGCACGCACATAGGAGTTTGGAAAGCACTAAAGAGCCACAGAAGAGCGTGGCCTAGGAAAATGAGGCAGGAAAAACGCTACATGTGCCCTTGTTGTCGCCTAACAACAGGTAGCAGCATAAACCAGATGCGGGTGAAGATCTTGCAGGCGACATCTAACGTCAAATGAGCAAACAGGCTTACCACAGCTGCGGTCCTCTGGCAGTCTGAAAGCTTTGCGCACAAGCCGGATGCTAAGCACCTTCCTTTGCCTTTTGGCAGTGCTCGTGCATTGCCAGCACTAGGCGGGAATGGTCACTTACCCAGAGACACGTTTCGTTGTGCCCGTTGCTAAGCGCTCTGGAGCACTGTTTATGACGTAAGCGGAACACCTCTTGCCGTTCCATTCTCAGAGCTCCTGAGTTAAGTAATCTGCGACTCTTGGTGCGAATGCCAGAGAAAGGCATTTCCAATGTGTCTGGCAAGGAGAAACTGAACCAGGAGAACACCTTTGTCAGGAGCTTGCACCTGCACCTTAGACACACACAGATTTGCATCACATCTGAATGGCCAAGCTCTTTCTTAGACAAGTTGAAAGCTGCTGTCAGAAGGCTATGCTCCTTGTCAGATGGAAGCAGAAGCACGCACATAGGAGTTTGGCAAGAACTAAAGAGCCACAGAAGAGCGTGGTCTAGCAAAATGAAACAGGAAAAAGCATTTGCTGCATGTGCCCTTGTTGTCGCCTAACAACAGGTAGCAGCATAAACCAGATGCGGGTGAAGATCTTGCAGGCGACTTCTAACGTCAAATGAGCAAACGGGCTTACCACAGCTGCGGTCCTCTGGCAGTCTGAAAGCTTTGCGCACAAGGCGGATGCTAAGCGCCTTCCTTTGCCTTTTGGCAGTGCTCGTGCATTGCCAGCACTAGGCGGGAATGGTCACTTACCCAGAGACACGTTTCGTTGTGCCCGTTGCTAAGCGCTCTGGAGCACTGTTTATGACGTAAGCGGAACACCTCTTGCCGTTCCATTCTCAGAGCTCCTGAGTTAAATAATCTGCTACTCTTGGTGCGAATGCCAGAGAAAAACATTTCCAATGTGTCTGGCAGGGAGAAACTGAACCTGGAGAACACCTTTGTCAGGAGCTTGCACCTGCACCTTAGACACACACAGATTTGCATCACATCTAAATGGCCAAGCTCTTTCTTAGACAAGTTGAAAGCTGCTGTCAGAAGGCTGTGCTCCTTGTCAGATGGAAGCAGCAGCACGCACATAGGAGTTTGGCAAGAACTAAAGAGCCACAGAAGAGCGTGGTCTAGGAAAATGAGGCAGGAAAAACGCTACATGTGCCCTTGTTGTCGCCTAACAACAGGTAGCAGCATAAACCAGATGCGGGTGAAGATCTTGCAGGCGACATCTAACGTCAAATGAGCAAACGGGCTTACCACAGCTGCGGTCCTCTGGCAGTCTGAAAGCTTTGCGCACAAGCCGGACGCTAAGCGCCTTCCTTTGCCTTTTGGCAGTGCTCGTGCATTGCCAGCACTAGGCGGGAATGGTCACTTACCCAGAGACACGTTTCGTTGTGCCCGTTGCTAAGCGCTCTGGAGCACTGTTTATGACGTAAGCGGAACACCTCTTGCCGTTCCATTCTCAGAGCTCCTGAGTTAAGTAATCTGCTACTCTTGGTGCGAATGCCAGAGGAAAACATTTCCAATGTGTCTGGCAGGGAGAAACTGAACCTGGAGAACACCTTTGTCAGGAGCTTGCACCTCCACCTTACACACACAGAGATTTGCATCACATCTAAATGGCCAAGCTCTTTCTTAGACAAGTTGAAAGCTGCTGTTAGAAGGCTGTGCTCCTTGTCAGATGGAAGCAGCAGCACGCACATAGGAGTTTGGCAAGAACTAAAGAGCCACAGAAGAGCGTGGTCTAGCAAAATGAGGCAGGAAAAACGCTACATGTGCCCTTGTTGTCGCCTAACAACAGGTAGCAGCATAAACCAGATGCGGGTGAAGATCTTGCAGGCGACTTCTAACGTCAAATGAGCAAACGGGCTTACCACAGCTGCGGTCCTCTGGCAGTCTGAAAGCTTTGCGCACAAGCCGGACGCTAAGCGCCTTCCTTTGCCTTTTGGCAGTGCTCGTGCATTGCCAGCACTAGGCGGGAATGGTCACTATCCCAGAGACACGTTTCGTTGTGCCCGTTGCTAAGCGCTCTGGAGCACTGTTTATGACGTAAGCGGAACACCTCTTGCCGTTCCATTCTCAGAGCTCCTGAGTTAATCAAAGTGAGACTCTTGGTGCGAATGCCAGAGAAAAACATTTCCAATGTGTCTGGCAGGGAGAAACTGAACCTGGAGAACACCTTTGTCAGGAGCTTGCACCTGCACCTTAGACACACACAGATTTGCATCACATCTAAATGGCCAAGCTCTTTCTTAGACAAGTTGAAAGCTGCTGTCAGAAGGCTGTGCTCCTTGTCAGATGGAAGCAGCAGCACGCACATAGGAGTTTGGAAAGCACTAAAGAGCCACAGAAGAGCGTGGCCTAGGAAAATGAGGCAGGAAAAACGCTACATGTGCCCTTGTTGTCGCCTAACAACAGGTAGCAGCATAAACCAGATGCGGGTGAAGATCTTGCAGGCGACATCTAACGTCAAATGAGCAAACGGGCTTACCACAGCTGCGGTCCTCTGGCAGTCTGAAAGCTTTGCGCACAAGCCGGATGCTAAGCGCCTTCCTTTGCCTTTTGGCAGTGCTCGTGCATTGCCAGCACTAGGCGGGAATGGTCACTATCCCGCAGACACGTTTCGTTGTGCCCGTTGCTAAGCGCTCTGGAGCACTGTTTATGACGTAAGCGGAACACCTCTTGCCGTTCCATTCTCAGAGCTCCTGAGTTAAGTAATCTGCGACTCTTGGTGCGAATGCCAGAGAAAAACATTTCCAATGTGTCTGGCAGGGAGAAACTGAATCTGGAGAACACCTTTGTCAGGTGCTTGCACCTGCACCTTAGACACACACAGATTTGCATCACATCTAAATGGCCAAGCTCTTTCTTAGACAAGTTGAAAGCTGCTGTCAGAAGGCTGTGCTCCTTGTCAGATGGAAGCAGCAGCACGCACATAGGAGTTTGGCAAGAACTAAAGAGCCACAGAAGAGCGTGGTCTAGCAAAATGAGGCAGGAAAAACGCTACATGTGCCCTTGTTGTTGCCTAACAACAGGTAGCAGCATAAACCAGATGCGGGTGAAGATCTTGCAGGCGACATCTAACGTCAAATGAGCAAACGGGCTTACCACAGCTGCGGTCCTCTGGCAGTCTGAAAGCTTTGCGCACAAGCCGGATGCTAAGCACCTTCCTTTGCCTTTTGGCAGTGCTCGTGCATTGCCAGCACTAGGCGGGAATGGTCACTTACCCAGAGACACGTTTCGTTGTGCCCGTTGCTAAGCGCTCTGGAGCACTGTTTATGACGTAAGCGGAACACCTCTTGCCGTTCCATTCTCAGAGCTCCTGAGTTAATCAAACTGAGACTCTTGGTGCGAATGCCAGAGAAAAACATTTCCAATGTGTCTGGCAGGGAGAAACTGAACCTGGAGAACACCTTTGTCAGGAGCTTGCACCTGCACCTTAGACACACACAGATTTGCATCACATCTAAATGGCCAAGCTCTTTCTTAGACAAGTTGAAAGCTGCTGTCAGAAGGCTGTGCTCCTTGTCAGATGGAAGCAGCAGCACGCACATAGGAGTTTGGAAAGCACTAAAGAGCCACAGAAGAGCGTGGCCTAGGAAAATGAGGCAGGAAAAACGCTACATGTGCCCTTGTTGTCGCCTAACAACAGGTAGCAGCATAAACCAGATGCGGGTGAAGATCTTGCAGGCGACATCTAACGTCAAATGAGCAAACGGGCTTACCACAGCTGCGGTCCTCTGGCAGTCTGAAAGCTTTGCGCACAAGCCGGATGCTAAGCGCCTTCCTTTGCCTTTTGGCAGTGCTCGTGCATTGCCAGCACTAGGCGGGAATGGTCACTATCCCGCAGACACGTTTCGTTGTGCCCGTTGCTAAGCGCTCTGGAGCACTGTTTATGACGTAAGCGGAACACCTCTTGCCGTTCCATTCTCAGAGCTCCTGAGTTAAGTAATCTGCGACTCTTGGTGCGAATGCCAGAGAAAAACATTTCCAATGTGTCTGGCAGGGAGAAACTGAATCTGGAGAACACCTTTGTCAGGTGCTTGCACCTGCACCTTAGACACACACAGATTTGCATCACATCTAAATGGCCAAGCTCTTTCTTAGACAAGTTGAAAGCTGCTGTCAGAAGGCTGTGCTCCTTGTCAGATGGAAGCAGCAGCACGCACATAGGAGTTTGGCAAGAACTAAAGAGCCACAGAAGAGCGTGGTCTAGCAAAATGAGGCAGGAAAAACGCTACATGTGCCCTTGTTGTTGCCTAACAACAGGTAGCAGCATAAACCAGATGCGGGTGAAGATCTTGCAGGCGACATCTAACGTCAAATGAGCAAACGGGCTTACCACAGCTGCGGTCCTCTGGCAGTCTGAAAGCTTTGCGCACAAGCCGGATGCTAAGCACCTTCCTTTGCCTTTTGGCAGTGCTCGTGCATTGCCAGCACTAGGCGGGAATGGTCACTTACCCAGAGACACGTTTCGTTGTGCCCGTTGCTAAGCGCTCTGGAGCACTGTTTATGACGTAAGCGGAACACCTCTTGCCGTTCCATTCTCAGAGCTCCTGAGTTAAGTAATCTGCTACTCTTGGTGCGAATGCCAGAGGAAAACATTTCCAATGTGTCTGGCAGGGAGAAACTGAACCTGGAGAACACCTTTGTCAAGAGCTTGCACCTGCACCTTAGACACACACAGATTTGCATCACATCTAAATGGCCAAGCTCTTTCTTAGACAAGTTGAAAGCTGCTGTCAGAAGGCTGTGCTCCTTGTCAGATGGAAGCAGCAGCACGCACATAGGAGTTTGGCAAGAACTAAAGAGCCACAGAAGAGCGTGGCCTAGGAAAATGAGGCAGGAAAAAGCATATCGCTACATGTGTCCTTGTTGTCACCTAACAACAGGTAGCAGCAAAAACCAGATGCGGGTGAAGTTCTTGCAGGTGACATCTAACGTCAAATGAGCAAACGGGCTTACCACAGCTGCGGTCCTCTGGCAGTCTGAAAGCTTTGCGCACAAGCCGGATGCTAAGCGCCTTCCTTTGCCTTTTGGCAGTGCTCGTGCATTGCCAGCACTAGGCGGGAATGGTCACTATCCCACAGACACGTTTCGTTGTGCCCGTTGCTAAGCGCTCTGGAGCACTGTTTATGACATAAGCGGAACACCTCTTGCCGTTCCATTCTCAGAGCTCCTGAGTTAATCAAACTGAGACTCTTGGCGCGAATGCCAGAGGAAAACATTTCCAATGTGTCTGGCAGGGAGAAACTGAACCTAGAGAACACCTTTGTCAGGAGCTTGCACCTGCACCTTAGACACACACAGATTTGCATCACATCTAAATGGCCAAGCTCTTTCTTAGACAAGTTGAAAGCTGCTGTCAGAAGGCTGTGCTCCTTGTCAGATGGAAGCAGCAGCACGCACATAGGAGTTTGGCAAGAACTAAAGAGCCACAGAAGAGCGTGGTCTAGCAAAATGAGGCAGGAAAAACGCTACATGTGCCCTTGTTGTCGCCTAACAACAGGTAGCAGCATAAACCAGATGCGGGTGAAGATCTTGCAGGCGACATCTAACGTCAAATGAGCAAACGGGCTTACCACAGCTGCAATCCTCTGGCAGTCTGAAAGCTTTGCGCACAAGCCGGATGCTAAGCACCTTCCTTTGCCTTTTGGCAGTGCTCGTGCATTGCCAGCAGTAGGCGGGAATGGTCACTTACCCAGAGACACGTTTCGTTGTGCCCGTTGCTAAGCGCTCTGGAGCACTGTTTATGACGTAAGCGGAACACCTCTTGCCGTTCCATTCTCAGAGCTCCTGAGTTAAGTAATCTGCTACTCTTGGTGCGAATGCCAGAGGAAAACATTTCCAATGTGTCTGGCAGGGAGAAACTGAACCTAGAGAACACCTTTGTCAGGAGCTTGCACCTGCACCTTAGACACACACAGATTTGCATCACATCTAAATGGCCAAGCTCTTTCTTAGACAAGTTGAAAGCTGCTGTCAGAAGGCTGTGCTCCTTGTCAGATGGAAGCAGCAGCACGCACATAGGAGTTTGGAAAGAACTAAAGAGCCACAGAAGAGCGTGGTCTAGGAAAATGAGGCAGGAAAAACGCTACATGTGCCCTTGTTGTCGCCTAACAACAGGTAGCAGCATAAACCAGATGCGGGTGAAGATCTTGCAGGCGACATCTAACGTCAAATGAGCAAACGGGCTTACCACAGCTGCGGTCCTCTGGCAGTCTGAAAGCTTTGCGCACAAGGCGGATGCTAAGCGCCTTCCTTTGCCTTTTGGCAGTGCTCGTGCATTGCCAGCACTAGGCGGGAATGGTCACTTACCCAGAGACACGTTTCGTTGTGCCCGTTGCTAAGCGCTCTGGAGCACTGTTTATGACGTAAGCGGAACACCTCTTGCCGTTCCATTCTCAGAGCTCCTGAGTTAAGTAATCTGCTACTCTTGGTGCGAATGATAGAGGAAAACATTTCCAATGTGTCTGGCAGGGAGAAACTGAACCTGGAGAACACCTTTGTCAGGAGCTTGCACCTGCACCTTAGACACACACAGATTTGCATCACATCTAAATGGCCAAGCTCTTTCTTAGACAAGTTGAAAGCTGCTGTCAGAAGGCTGTGCTCCTTGTCAGATGGAAGCAGCAGCACGCACATAGGAGTTTGGCAAGAACTAAAGAGCCACAGAAGAGCGTGGTCTAGCAAAATGAGGCAGGAAAAACGCTACATGTGCCCTTGTTGTCGCCTAACAACAGGTAGCAGCATAAACCAGATGCGGGTGAAGATCTTGCAGGCGACATCTAACGTCAAATGAGCAAACGGGCTTACCACAGCTGCGGTCCTCTGGCAGTCTGAAAGCTTTGCACACAAGGCGGATGCTAAGCGCCTTCCTTTGCCTTTTGGCAGTGCTCGTGCATTGCCAGCACTAGGCGGGAATGGTCACTTACCCAGAGACACGTTTCGTTGTGCCCGTTGCTAAGCGCTCTGGATCACTGTTTATGACGTAAGCGGAACACCTCTTGCCGTTCCATTCTCAGAGCTCCTGAGTTAAGTAATCTGCTACTCTTGGTGCGAATGCCAGAGGAAAACATTTCCAATGTGTCTGGCAGGGAGAAACTGAACCTGGAGAACACCTTTGTCAGGAGCTTGCACCTCCACCTTAGACACACACAGATTTGCATCACATCTAAATGGCCAAGCTCTTTCTTAGAAAAGTTGAAAGCTGCTGTTAGAAGGCTGTGCTCTTTGTCAGATGGAAGCAACAGCACGCACATAGAAGTTTGGCAAGAACTAAAGAGCCACAGAAGAGCGTGGTCTAGCAAAATGAAACAGGAAAAAGCATTTGCTGCATGTGCCCTTGTTGTCGCCTAACAACAGGTAGCAGCATAAACCAGATGCGGGTGAAGATCTTGCAGGCGACATCTGACGTCAAATGAGCAAACGGGCTTACCACAGCTGCGGTCCTCTGGCAGTCTGAAAGCTTTGCGCACAAGCCGGATGCTAAGCGCCTTCCTTTGCCTTTTGGCAGTGCTCGTGCATTGCCAGCAGTAGGCGGGAATGGTCACTTACCCAGAGACACGTTTCGTTGTGCCCGTTGCTAAGCGCTCTGGAGCACTGTTTATGACGTAAGCGGAACACCTCTTGCCGTTCCATTCTCAGAGCTCCTGAGTTAAGTAATCTGCTACTCTTGGTGCGAATGCCAGAGGAAAACATTTCCAATGTGTCTGGCAGGGAGAAACTGAACCTGGAGAACACCTTTGTCAGGTGCTTGCACCTGCACCTTAGACACACACAGATTTGCATCACATCTAAATGGCCAAGCTCTTTCTTAGACAAGTTGAAAGCTGCTGTCAGAAGGCTGTGCTCCTTGTCAGATGGAAGCAGCAGCACGCACATAGGAGTTTGGCAAGAACTAAAGAGCCACAGAAGAGCGTGGTCTAGCAAAATGAGGCAGGAAAAACGCTACATGTGCCCTTGTTGTCGCCTAACAACAGGTAGCAGCATAAACCAGATGCGGGTGAAGATCTTGCAGGCGACATCTAACGTCAAATGAGCAAACGGGCTTACCACAGCTGCGGTCCTCTGGCAGTCTGAAAGCTTTGCGCACAAGCCGGATGCTAAGCACCTTCCTTTGCCTTTTGGCAGTGCTCGTGCATTGCCAGCACTAGGCGGGAATGGTCACTTACCCAGAGACACGTTTCGTTGTGCCCGTTGCTAAGCGCTCTGGAGCACTGTTTATGACGTAAGCGGAACACCTCTTGCCGTTCCATTCTCAGAGCTCCTGAGTTAATCAAACTGAGACTCTTGGTGCGAATGCCAGAGGAAAACATTTCCAATGTGTCGGGCAGGGAGAAACTGAACCTGGAGAACACCTTTGTCAAGAGCTTGCACCTCCACCTTACACACACAGAGATTTGCATCACATCTAAATGGCCAAGCTCTTTCTTAGAAAAGTTGAAAGCTGCTGTTAGAAGGCTGTGCTCCTTGTCAGATGGAAGCAGCAGCACGCACATAGGAGTTTGGCAAGAACTAAAGAGCCACAGAAGAGCGTGGTCTAGCAAAATGAAACAGGAAAAAGCATTTGCTGCATGTGCCCTTGTTGTCGCCTAACAACAGGTAGCAGCATAAACCAGATGCGGGTGAAGATCTTGCAGGCGACATCTAACGTCAAATGAGCAAACGGGCTTACCACAGCTGCGGTCCTCTGGCAGTCTGAAAGCTTTGCGCACAAGCCGGACGCTAAGCGCCTTCCTTTGCCTTTTGGCAGTGCTCGTGCATTGCCAGCACTAGGCGGGAATGGTCACTATCCCACAGACACGTTTCGTTGTGCCCGTTGCTAAACGCTCTGGAGCACTGTTTATGACGTAAGCGGAACACCTCTTGCCGTTCCATTCTCAGAGCTCCTGAGTTAAGTAATCTGCTACTCTTGGTGCGAATGCCAGAGGAAAACATTTCCAATGTGTCTGGCAGGGAGAAACTGAACCTGGAGAACACCTTTGTCAAGAGCTTGCACCTGCACCTTAGACACACACAGATTTGCATCACATCTAAATGGCCAAGCTCTTTCTTAGACAAGTTGAAAGCTGCTGTCAGAAGGCTGTGCTCCTTGTCAGATGGAAGCAGCAGCACGCACATAGGAGTTTGGCAAGAACTAAAGAGCCACAGAAGAGCGTGGCCTAGGAAAATGAGGCAGGAAAAAGCATATCGCTACATGTGTCCTTGTTGTCACCTAACAACAGGTAGCAGCATAAACCAGATGCGGGTGAAGTTCTTGCAGGTGACATCTAACGTCAAATGAGCAAACGGGCTTACCACAGCTGCGGTCCTCTGGCAGTCTGAAAGCTTTGCACACAAGCCGGATGCTAAGCGCCTTCCTTTGCCTTTTGGCAGTGCTTGTGCATTGCCAGCACTAGGCGGGAATGGTCACTATCCCACAGACACGTTTCGTTGTGCCCGTTGCTAAGCGCTCTGGAGCACTGTTTATGACGTAAGCGGAACACCTCTTGCCGTTCCATTCTCAGAGCTCCTGAGTTAAGTAATCTGCTACTCTTGGTGCGAATGCCAGAGAAAAACATTTCCAATGTGTCTGGCAGGGAGAAACTGAACCTGGAGAACACCTTTGTCAGGAGCTTGCACCTGCACCTTAGACACACACAGATTTGCATCACATCTAAATGGCCAAGCTCTTTCTTAGACAAGTTGAAAGCTGCTGTCAGAAGGCTGTGCTCCTTGTCAGATGGAAGCAGCAGCACGCACATAGGAGTTTGGCAAGAACTAAAGAGCCACAGAAGAGCGTGGTCTAGCAAAATGAGGCAGGAAAAACGCTACATGTGCCCTTGTTGTCGCCTAACAACAGGTAGCAGCATAAACCAGATGCGGGTGAAGATCTTGCAGGCGACATCTGACGTCAAATGAGCAAACGGGCTTACCACAGCTGCGGTCCTCTGGCAGTCTGAAAGCTTTGCGCACAAGCCGGATGCTAAGCGCCTTCCTTTGCCTTTTGGCAGTGCTCGTGCATTGCCAGCACTAGGCGGGAATGGTCACTTACCCAGAGACACGTTTCGTTGTGCCCGTTGCTAAGCGCTCTGGAGCACTGTTTATGACGTAAGCGGAACACCTCTTGCCGTTCCATTCTCAGAGCTCCTGAGTTAAGTAATCTGCTACTCTTGGTGCGAATGCCAGAGGAAAACATTTCCAATGTGTCTGGCAGGGAGAAACTGAACCTGGAGAACACCTTTGTCAGGTGCTTGCACCTGCACCTTAGACACACACAGATTTGCATCACATCTAAATGGCCAAGCTCTTTCTTAGACAAGTTGAAAGCTGCTGTCAGAAGGCTGTGCTCCTTGTCAGATGGAAGCAGCAGCACGCACATAGGAGTTTGGCAAGAACTAAAGAGCCACAGAAGAGCGTGGTCTAGCAAAATGAGGCAGGAAAAACGCTACATGTGCCCTTGTTGTCGCCTAACAACAGGTAGCAGCATAAACCAGATGCGGGTGAAGATCTTGCAGGCGACATCTAACGTCAAATGAGCAAACGGGCTTACCACAGCTGCGGTCCTCTGGCAGTCTGAAAGCTTTGCGCACAAGCCGGACGCTAAGCGCCTTCCTTTGCCTTTTGGCAGTGCTCGTGCATTGCCAGCACTAGGCGGGAATGGTCACTATCCCACAGACACGTTTCGTTGTGCCCGTTGCTAAGCGCTCTGGAGCACTGTTTATGACGTAAGCGGAACACCTCTTGCCGTTCCATTCTCAGAGCTCCTGAGTTAAGTAATCTGCTACTCTTGGTGCGAATGCCAGAGGAAAACATTTCCAATGTGTCTGGCAGGGAGAAACTGAACCTGGAGAACACCTTTGTCAAGAGCTTGCACCTGCACCTTAGACACACACAGATTTGCATCACATCTAAATGGCCAAGCTCTTTCTTAGACAAGTTGAAAGCTGCTGTCAGAAGGCTGTGCTCCTTGTCAGATGCAAGCAGCAGCACGCACATAGGAGTTTGGCAAGAACTAAAGAGCCACAGAAGAGCGTGGCCTAGGAAAATGAGGCAGGAAAAAGCATATCGCTACATGTGTCCTTGTTGTCACCTAACAACAGGTAGCAGCATAAACCAGATGCGGGTGAAGTTCTTGCAGGTGACATCTAACGTCAAATGAGCAAACGGGCTTACCACAGCTGCGGTCCTCTGGCAGTCTGAAAGCTTTGCACACAAGGCGGATGCTAAGCGCCTTCCTTTGCCTTTTGGCAGTGCTTGTGCATTGCCAGCACTAGGCGGGAATGGTCACTATCCCACAGACACGTTTCGTTGTGCCCGTTGCTAAGCGCTCTGGAGCACTGTTTATGACGTAAGCGGAACACCTCTTGCCGTTCCATTCTCAGAGCTCCTGAGTTAATCAAACTGAGACTCTTGGTGCGAATGCCAGAGGAAAACATTTCCAATGTGTCTGGCAGGGAGAAACTGAACCTGGAGAACACCTTTGTCAGGAGCTTGCACCTCCACCTTACACACACAGAGATTTGCATCACATCTAAATGGCCAAGCTCTTTCTTAGAAAAGTTGAAAGCTGCTGTCAGAAGGCTGTGCTCCTTGTCAGATGGAAGCAGCAGCACGCACATAGGAGTTTGGAAAGCACTAAAGAGCCACAGAAGAGCGTGGCCTAGCAAAATGAGGCAGGAAAAACGCTACATGTGCCCTTGTTGTCGCCTAACAACAGGTAGCAGCATAAACCAGATGCGGGTGAAGATCTTGCAGGCGACATCTAACGTCAAATGAGCAAACGGGCTTACCACAGCTGCGGTCCTCTGGCAGTCTGAAAGCTTTGCGCACAAGGCGGATGCTAAGCGCCTTCCTTTGCCTTTTGGCAGTGCTCGTGCATTGCCAGCAGTAGGCGGGAATGGTCACTTACCCAGAGACACGTTTCGTTGTGCCCGTTGCTAAGCGCTCTGGAGCACTGTTTATGACGTAAGCGGAACACCTCTTGCCGTTCCATTCTCAGAGCTCCTGAGTTAATCAAACTGAGACTCTTGGTGCGAATGCCAGAGGAAAACATTTCCAATGTGTCTGGCAGGGAGAAACTGAACCTGGAGAACACCTTTGTCAGGAGCTTGCACCTCCACCTTAGACACACACAGATTTGCATCACATCTAAATGGCCAAGCTCTTTCTTAGACAAGTTGAAAGCTGCTGTCAGAAGGCTGTGCTCCTTGTCAGATGGAAGCAACAGCACGCACATAGAAGTCTGGCAAGAACTAAAGAGCCACAGAAGAGCGTGGTCTAGCAAAATGAAACAGGAAAAAGCATTTGCTGCATGTGCCCTTGTTGTCGCCTAACAACAGGTAGCAGCATAAACCAGATGCGGGTGAAGATCTTGCAGGCGACATCTGACGTCAAATGAGCAAACGGGCTTACCACAGCTGCGGTCCTCTGGCAGTCTGAAAGCTTTGCACACAAGCCGGATGCTAAGCGCCTTCCTTTGCCTTTTGGCAGTGCTCGTGCATTGCCAGCACTAGGCGGGAATGGTCACTATCCCACAGACACGTTTCGTTGTGCCCGTTGCTAAGCGCTCTGGAGCACTGTTTATGACGTAAGCGGAACACCTCTTGCCGTTCCATTCTCAGAGCTCCTGAGTTAAGTAATCTGCTACTCTTGGTGCGAATGCCAGAGGAAAACATTTCCAATGTGTCTGGCAGGGAGAAACTGAACCTGGAGAACACCTTTGTCAGGTGCTTGCACCTGCACCTTAGACACACACAGATTTGCATCACATCTAAATGGCCAAGCTCTTTCTTAGACAAGTTGAAAGCTGCTGTCAGAAGGCTGTGCTCCTTGTCAGATGGAAGCAGCAGCACGCACATAGGAGTTTGGCAAGAACTAAAGAGCCACAGAAGAGCGTGGTCTAGCAAAATGAGGCAGGAAAAACGCTACATGTGCCCTTGTTGTCGCCTAACAACAGGTAGCAGCATAAACCAGATGCGGGTGAAGATCTTGCAGGCGACATCTAACGTCAAATGAGCAAACGGGCTTACCACAGCTGCGGTCCTCTGGCAGTCTGAAAGCTTTGCGCACAAGCCGGATGCTAAGCGCCTTCCTTTGCCTTTTGGCAGTGCTCGTGCATTGCCAGCACTAGGCGGGAATGGTCACTTACCCAGAGACACGTTTCGTTGTGCCCGTTGCTAAACGCTCTGGAGCACTGTTTATGACGTAAGCGGAACACCTCTTGCCGTTCCATTCTCAGAGCTCCTGAGTTAAGTAATCTGCTACTCTTGGTGCGAATGCCAGAGGAAAACATTTCCAATGTGTCTGGCAGGGAGAAACTGAACCTGGAGAACACCTTTGTCAAGAGCTTGCACCTGCACCTTAGACACACACAGATTTGCATCACATCTAAATGGCCAAGCTCTTTCTTAGACAAGTTGAAAGCTGCTGTCAGAAGGCTGTGCTCCTTGTCAGATGGAAGCAGCAGCACGCACATAGGAGTTTGGCAAGAACTAAAGAGCCACAGAAGAGCGTGGCCTAGGAAAATGAGGCAGGAAAAAGCATATCGCTACATGTGTCCTTGTTGTCACCTAACAACAGGTAGCAGCATAAACCAGATGCGGGTGAAGTTCTTGCAGGTGACATCTAACGTCAAATGAGCAAACGGGCTTACCACAGCTGCGGTCCTCTGGCAGTCTGAAAGCTTTGCACACAAGGCGGATGCTAAGCGCCTTCCTTTGCCTTTTGGCAGTGCTTGTGCATTGCCAGCACTAGGCGGGAATGGTCACTATCCCACAGACACGTTTCGTTGTGCCCGTTGCTAAGCGCTCTGGAGCACTGTTTATGACGTAAGCGGAACACCTCTTGCCGTTCCATTCTCAGAGCTCCTGAGTTAATCAAACTGAGACTCTTGGTGCGAATGCCAGAGGAAAACATTTCCAATGTGTCTGGCAGGGAGAAACTGAACCTGGAGAACACCTTTGTCAGGAGCTTGCACCTCCACCTTACACACACAGAGATTTGCATCACATCTAAATGGCCAAGCTCTTTCTTAGAAAAGTTGAAAGCTGCTGTTAGAAGGCTGTGCTCCTTGTCAGATGGAAGCAGCAGCACGCATATAGGAGTTTGGCAAGAACTAAAGAGCCACAGAAGAGCGTGGTCTAGCAAAATGAAACAGGAAAAAGCATTTGCTGCATGTGCCCTTGTTGTCGCCTAACAACAGGTAGCAGCATAAACCAGATGCGGGTGAAGATCTTGCAGGCGACATCTAACGTCAAATGAGCAAACGGGCTTACCACAGCTGCGGTCCTCTGGCAGTCTGAAAGCTTTGCGCACAAGCCGGATGCTAAGCGCCTTCCTTTGCCTTTTGGCAGTGCTCGTGCATTGCCAGCACTAGGCGGGAATGGTCACTATCCCACAGACACGTTTCGTTGTGCCCGTTGCTAAGCGCTCTGGAGCACTGTTTATGACATAAGCGGAACACCTCTTGCCGTTCCATTCTCAGAGCTCCTGAGTTAATCAAACTGAGACTCTTGGCGCGAATGCCAGAGGAAAACATTTCCAATGTGTCTGGCAGGGAGAAACTGAACCTGGAGAACACCTTTGTCAAGAGCTTGCACCTGCACCTTAGACACACACAGATTTGCATCACATCTAAATGGCCAAGCTCTTTCTTAGACAAGTTGAAAGCTGCTGTCAGAAGGCTGTGCTCCTTGTCAGATGGAAGCAGCAGCACGCACATAGGAGTTTGGCAAGAACTAAAGAGCCACAGAAGAGCGTGGCCTAGGAAAATGAGGCAGGAAAAAGCATATCGCTACATGTGTCCTTGTTGTCACCTAACAACAGGTAGCAGCATAAACCAGATGCGGGTGAAGTTCTTGCAGGTGACATCTAACGTCAAATGAGCAAACGGGCTTACCACAGCTGCGGTCCTCTGGCAGTCTGAAAGCTTTGCACACAAGGCGGATGCTAAGCGCCTTCCTTTGCCTTTTGGCAGTGCTTGTGCATTGCCAGCACTAGGCGGGAATGGTCACTATCCCACAGACACGTTTCGTTGTGCCCGTTGCTAAGCGCTCTGGATCACTGTTTATGACGTAAGCGGAACACCTCTTGCCGTTCCATTCTCAGAGCTCCTGAGTTAATCAAACTGAGACTCTTGGTGCGAATGCCAGAGGAAAACATTTCCAATGTGTCTGGCAGGGAGAAACTGAACCTGGAGAACACCTTTGTCAGGAGCTTGCACCTGCACCTTAGACACACACAGATTTGCATCACATCTAAATGGCCAAGCTCTTTCTTAGAAAAGTTGAAAGCTGCTGTTAGAAGGCTGTGCTCTTTGTCAGATGGAAGCAACAGCACGCACATAGAAGTTTGGCAAGAACTAAAGAGCCACAGAAGAGCGTGGTCTAGCAAAATGAAACAGGAAAAAGCATTTGCTGCATGTGCCCTTGTTGTCGCCTAACAACAGGTAGCAGCATAAACCAGATGCGGGTGAAGATCTTGCAGGCGACATCTGACGTCAAATGAGCAAACGGGCTTACCACAGCTGCGGTCCTCTGGCAGTCTGAAAGCTTTGCGCACAAGCCGGATGCTAAGCGCCTTCCTTTGCCTTTTGGCAGTGCTCGTGCATTGCCAGCACTAGGCGGGAATGGTCACTATCCCACAGACACGTTTCGTTGTGCCCGTTGCTAAGCGCTCTGGAGCACTGTTTATGACGTAAGCGGAACACCTCTTGCCGTTCCATTCTCAGAGCTCCTGAGTTAAGTAATCTGCTACTCTTGGTGCGAATGCCAGAGGAAAACATTTCCAATGTGTCTGGCAGGGAGAAACTGAACCTGGAGAACACCTTTGTCAGGTGCTTGCACCTGCACCTTAGACACACACAGATTTGCATCACATCTAAATGGCCAAGCTCTTTCTTAGACAAGTTGAAAGCTGCTGTCAGAAGGCTGTGCTCCTTGTCAGATGGAAGCAGCAGCACGCACATAGGAGTTTGGCAAGAACTAAAGAGCCACAGAAGAGCGTGGTCTAGCAAAATGAGGCAGGAAAAACGCTACATGTGCCCTTGTTGTCGCCTAACAACAGGTAGCAGCATAAACCAGATGCGGGTGAAGATCTTGCAGGCGACATCTAACGTCAAATGAGCAAACGGGCTTACCACAGCTGCGGTCCTCTGGCAGTCTGAAAGCTTTGCGCACAAGCCGGATGCTAAGCACCTTCCTTTGCCTTTTGGCAGTGCTCGTGCATTGCCAGCACTAGGCGGGAATGGTCACTATCCCACAGACACGTTTCGTTGTGCCCGTTGCTAAACGCTCTGGAGCACTGTTTATGACGTAAGCGGAACACCTCTTGCCGTTCCATTCTCAGAGCTCCTGAGTTAAGTAATCTGCTACTCTTGGTGCGAATGCCAGAGGAAAACATTTCCAATGTGTCTGGCAGGGAGAAACTGAACCTGGAGAACACCTTTGTCAAGAGCTTGCACCTGCACCTTAGACACACACAGATTTGCATCACATCTAAATGGCCAAGCTCTTTCTTAGACAAGTTGAAAGCTGCTGTCAGAAGGCTGTGCTCCTTGTCAGATGGAAGCAGCAGCACGCACATAGGAGTTTGGCAAGAACTAAAGAGCCACAGAAGAGCGTGGCCTAGGAAAATGAGGCAGGAAAAAGCATATCGCTACATGTGTCCTTGTTGTCACCTAACAACAGGTAGCAGCATAAACCAGATGCGGGTGAAGTTCTTGCAGGTGACATCTAACGTCAAATGAGCAAACGGGCTTACCACAGCTGCGGTCCTCTGGCAGTCTGAAAGCTTTGCACACAAGGCGGATGCTAAGCGCCTTCCTTTGCCTTTTGGCAGTGCTTGTGCATTGCCAGCACTAGGCGGGAATGGTCACTATCCCACAGACACGTTTCGTTGTGCCCGTTGCTAAGCGCTCTGGAGCACTGTTTATGACGTAAGCGGAACACCTCTTGCCGTTCCATTCTCAGAGCTCCTGAGTTAATCAAACTGAGACTCTTGGTGCGAATGCCAGAGGAAAACATTTCCAATGTGTCTGGCAGGGAGAAACTGAACCTGGAGAACACCTTTGTCAGGAGCTTGCACCTCCACCTTACACACACAGAGATTTGCATCACATCTAAATGGCCAAGCTCTTTCTTAGAAAAGTTGAAAGCTGCTGTTAGAAGGCTGTGCTCCTTGTCAGATGGAAGCAGCAGCACGCATATAGGAGTTTGGCAAGAACTAAAGAGCCACAGAAGAGCGTGGTCTAGCAAAATGAAACAGGAAAAAGCATTTGCTGCATGTGCCCTTGTTGTCGCCTAACAACAGGTAGCAGCATAAACCAGATGCGGGTGAAGATCTTGCAGGCGACATCTAACGTCAAATGAGCAAACGGGCTTACCACAGCTGCGGTCCTCTGGCAGTCTGAAAGCTTTGCGCACAAGCCGGATGCTAAGCGCCTTCCTTTGCCTTTTGGCAGTGCTCGTGCATTGCCAGCACTAGGCGGGAATGGTCACTATCCCACAGACACGTTTCGTTGTGCCCGTTGCTAAGCGCTCTGGAGCACTGTTTATGACATAAGCGGAACACCTCTTGCCGTTCCATTCTCAGAGCTCCTGAGTTAATCAAACTGAGACTCTTGGCGCGAATGCCAGAGGAAAACATTTCCAATGTGTCTGGCAGGGAGAAACTGAACCTGGAGAACACCTTTGTCAAGAGCTTGCACCTGCACCTTAGACACACACAGATTTGCATCACATCTAAATGGCCAAGCTCTTTCTTAGACAAGTTGAAAGCTGCTGTCAGAAGGCTGTGCTCCTTGTCAGATGGAAGCAGCAGCACGCACATAGGAGTTTGGCAAGAACTAAAGAGCCACAGAAGAGCGTGGCCTAGGAAAATGAGGCAGGAAAAAGCATATCGCTACATGTGTCCTTGTTGTCACCTAACAACAGGTAGCAGCATAAACCAGATGCGGGTGAAGTTCTTGCAGGTGACATCTAACGTCAAATGAGCAAACGGGCTTACCACAGCTGCGGTCCTCTGGCAGTCTGAAAGCTTTGCACACAAGGCGGATGCTAAGCGCCTTCCTTTGCCTTTTGGCAGTGCTTGTGCATTGCCAGCACTAGGCGGGAATGGTCACTATCCCACAGACACGTTTCGTTGTGCCCGTTGCTAAGCGCTCTGGAGCACTGTTTATGACGTAAGCGGAACACCTCTTGCCGTTCCATTCTCAGAGCTCCTGAGTTAATCAAACTGAGACTCTTGGTGCGAATGCCAGAGGAAAACATTTCCAATGTGTCTGGCAGGGAGAAACTGAACCTGGAGAACACCTTTGTCAGGAGCTTGCACCTGCACCTTAGACACACACAGATTTGCATCACATCTAAATGGCCAAGCTCTTTCTTAGAAAAGTTGAAAGCTGCTGTTAGAAGGCTGTGCTCTTTGTCAGATGGAAGCAACAGCACGCACATAGAAGTTTGGCAAGAACTAAAGAGCCACAGAAGAGCGTGGTCTAGCAAAATGAAACAGGAAAAAGCATTTGCTGCATGTGCCCTTGTTGTCGCCTAACAACAGGTAGCAGCATAAACCAGATGCGGGTGAAGATCTTGCAGGCGACATCTGACGTCAAATGAGCAAACGGGCTTACCACAGCTGCGGTCCTCTGGCAGTCTGAAAGCTTTGCGCACAAGCCGGATGCTAAGCGCCTTCCTTTGCCTTTTGGCAGTGCTCGTGCATTGCCAGCACTAGGCGGGAATGGTCACTAACCCAGAGACACGTTTCGTTGTGCCCGTTGCTAAGCGCTCTGGAGCACTGTTTATGACGTAAGCGGAACACCTCTTGCCGTTCCATTCTCAGAGCTCCTGAGTTAAGTAATCTGCTACTCTTGGTGCGAATGCCAGAGGAAAACATTTCCAATGTGTCTGGCAGGGAGAAACTGAACCTGGAGAACACCTTTGTCAGGTGCTTGCACCTGCACCTTAGACACACACAGATTTGCATCACATCTAAATGGCCAAGCTCTTTCTTAGACAAGTTGAAAGCTGCTGTCAGAAGGCTGTGCTCCTTGTCAGATGGAAGCAGCAGCACGCACATAGGAGTTTGGCAAGAACTAAAGAGCCACAGAAGAGCGTGGTCTAGCAAAATGAGGCAGGAAAAACGCTACATGTGCCCTTGTTGTCGCCTAACAACAGGTAGCAGCATAAACCAGATGCGGGTGAAGATCTTGCAGGCGACATCTAACGTCAAATGAGCAAACGGGCTTACCACAGCTGCGGTCCTCTGGCAGTCTGAAAGCTTTGCGCACAAGCCGGATGCTAAGCACCTTCCTTTGCCTTTTGGCAGTGCTCGTGCATTGCCAGCACTAGGCGGGAATGGTCACTATCCCACAGACACGTTTCGTTGTGCCCGTTGCTAAACGCTCTGGAGCACTGTTTATGACGTAAGCGGAACACCTCTTGCCGTTCCATTCTCAGAGCTCCTGAGTTAAGTAATCTGCTACTCTTGGTGCGAATGCCAGAGGAAAACATTTCCAATGTGTCTGGCAGGGAGAAACTGAACCTGGAGAACACCTTTGTCAAGAGCTTGCACCTGCACCTTAGACACACACAGATTTGCATCACATCTAAATGGCCAAGCTCTTTCTTAGACAAGTTGAAAGCTGCTGTCAGAAGGCTGTGCTCCTTGTCAGATGGAAGCAGCAGCACGCACATAGGAGTTTGGCAAGAACTAAAGAGCCACAGAAGAGCGTGGCCTAGGAAAATGAGGCAGGAAAAAGCATATCGCTACATGTGTCCTTGTTGTCACCTAACAACAGGTAGCAGCATAAACCAGATGCGGGTGAAGTTCTTGCAGGTGACATCTAACGTCAAATGAGCAAACGGGCTTACCACAGCTGCGGTCCTCTGGCAGTCTGAAAGCTTTGCACACAAGGCGGATGCTAAGCGCCTTCCTTTGCCTTTTGGCAGTGCTTGTGCATTGCCAGCACTAGGCGGGAATGGTCACTATCCCACAGACACGTTTCGTTGTGCCCGTTGCTAAGCGCTCTGGAGCACTGTTTATGACGTAAGCGGAACACCTCTTGCCGTTCCATTCTCAGAGCTCCTGAGTTAATCAAACTGAGACTCTTGGTGCGAATGCCAGAGGAAAACATTTCCAATGTGTCTGGCAGGGAGAAACTGAACCTGGAGAACACCTTTGTCAGGAGCTTGCACCTCCACCTTACACACACAGAGATTTGCATCACATCTAAATGGCCAAGCTCTTTCTTAGAAAAGTTGAAAGCTGCTGTTAGAAGGCTGTGCTCCTTGTCAGATGGAAGCAGCAGCACGCATATAGGAGTTTGGCAAGAACTAAAGAGCCACAGAAGAGCGTGGTCTAGCAAAATGAAACAGGAAAAAGCATTTGCTGCATGTGCCCTTGTTGTCGCCTAACAACAGGTAGCAGCATAAACCAGATGCGGGTGAAGATCTTGCAGGCGACATCTAACGTCAAATGAGCAAACGGGCTTACCACAGCTGCGGTCCTCTGGCAGTCTGAAAGCTTTGCGCACAAGCCGGATGCTAAGCGCCTTCCTTTGCCTTTTGGCAGTGCTCGTGCATTGCCAGCACTAGGCGGGAATGGTCACTATCCCACAGACACGTTTCGTTGTGCCCGTTGCTAAGCGCTCTGGAGCACTGTTTATGACATAAGCGGAACACCTCTTGCCGTTCCATTCTCAGAGCTCCTGAGTTAATCAAACTGAGACTCTTGGCGCGAATGCCAGAGGAAAACATTTCCAATGTGTCTGGCAGGGAGAAACTGAACCTGGAGAACACCTTTGTCAAGAGCTTGCACCTGCACCTTAGACACACACAGATTTGCATCACATCTAAATGGCCAAGCTCTTTCTTAGACAAGTTGAAAGCTGCTGTCAGAAGGCTGTGCTCCTTGTCAGATGGAAGCAGCAGCACGCACATAGGAGTTTGGCAAGAACTAAAGAGCCACAGAAGAGCGTGGCCTAGGAAAATGAGGCAGGAAAAAGCATATCGCTACATGTGTCCTTGTTGTCACCTAACAACAGGTAGCAGCATAAACCAGATGCGGGTGAAGTTCTTGCAGGTGACATCTAACGTCAAATGAGCAAACGGGCTTACCACAGCTGCGGTCCTCTGGCAGTCTGAAAGCTTTGCACACAAGGCGGATGCTAAGCGCCTTCCTTTGCCTTTTGGCAGTGCTTGTGCATTGCCAGCACTAGGCGGGAATGGTCACTATCCCACAGACACGTTTCGTTGTGCCCGTTGCTAAGCGCTCTGGAGCACTGTTTATGACGTAAGCGGAACACCTCTTGCCGTTCCATTCTCAGAGCTCCTGAGTTAATCAAACTGAGACTCTTGGTGCGAATGCCAGAGGAAAACATTTCCAATGTGTCTGGCAGGGAGAAACTGAACCTGGAGAACACCTTTGTCAGGAGCTTGCACCTGCACCTTAGACACACACAGATTTGCATCACATCTAAATGGCCAAGCTCTTTCTTAGAAAAGTTGAAAGCTGCTGTTAGAAGGCTGTGCTCTTTGTCAGATGGAAGCAACAGCACGCACATAGAAGTTTGGCAAGAACTAAAGAGCCACAGAAGAGCGTGGTCTAGCAAAATGAAACAGGAAAAAGCATTTGCTGCATGTGCCCTTGTTGTCGCCTAACAACAGGTAGCAGCATAAACCAGATGCGGGTGAAGATCTTGCAGGCGACATCTGACGTCAAATGAGCAAACGGGCTTACCACAGCTGCGGTCCTCTGGCAGTCTGAAAGCTTTGCGCACAAGCCGGATGCTAAGCGCCTTCCTTTGCCTTTTGGCAGTGCTCGTGCATTGCCAGCACTAGGCGGGAATGGTCACTAACCCAGAGACACGTTTCGTTGTGCCCGTTGCTAAGCGCTCTGGAGCACTGTTTATGACGTAAGCGGAACACCTCTTGCCGTTCCATTCTCAGAGCTCCTGAGTTAAGTAATCTGCTACTCTTGGTGCGAATGCCAGAGGAAAACATTTCCAATGTGTCTGGCAGGGAGAAACTGAACCTGGAGAACACCTTTGTCAAGAGCTTGCACCTGCACCTTAGACACACACAGATTTGCATCACATCTGAGTGGCCAAGCTCTTTCTTAGACAAGTTGAAAGCTGCTGTCAGAAGGCTGTGCTCCTTGTCAGATGGAAGCAGCAGCACGCACATAGGAGTTTGGCAAGAACTAAAGAGCCACAGAAGAGCGTGGTCTAGCAAAATGAAACAGGAAAAAGCATTTGCTGCATGTGCCCTTGTTGTCGCCTAACAACAGGTAGCAGCATAAACCAGATGCGGGTGAAGATCTTGCAGGCGACATCTAACGTCAAATGAGCAAACGGGCTTACCACAGCTGCGGTCCTCTGGCAGTCTGAAAGCTTTGCGCACAAGCCGGACGCTAAGCGCCTTCCTTTGCCTTTTGGCAGTGCTCGTGCATTGCCAGCACTAGGCGGGAATGGTCACTATCCCACAGACACGTTTCGTTGTGCCCGTTGCTAAGCGCTCTGGAGCACTGTTTATGACGTAAGCGGAACACCTCTTGCCGTTCCATTCTCAGAGCTCCTGAGTTAATCAAACTGAGACTCTTGGTGCGAATGCCAGAGAAAAACATTTCCAATGTGTCTGGCAGGGAGAAACTGAACCTGGAGAACACCTTTGTCAGGAGCTTGCACCTCCACCTTAGACACACACAGATTTGCATCACATCTAAATGGCCAAGCTCTTTCTTAGACAAGTTGAAAGCTGCTGTCAGAAGGCTGTGCTCCTTGTCAGATGGAAGCAGCAGCACGCACATAGGAGTTTGGAAAGCACTAAAGAGCCACAGAAGAGCGTGGCCTAGGAAAATGAGGCAGGAAAAACGCTACATGTGCCCTTGTTGTCGCCTAACAACAGGTAGCAGCATAAACCAGATGCGGGTGAAGATCTTGCAGGCGACTTCTAACGTCAAATGAGCAAACGGGCTTACCACAGCTGCGGTCCTCTGGCAGTCTGAAAGCTTTGCGCACAAGCTGGATGCTAAGCGCCTTCCTTTGCCTTTTGGCAGTGCTCGTGCATTGCCAGCAGTAGGCGGGAATGGTCACTTACCCAGAGACACGTTTCGTTGTGCCCGTTGCTAAGCGCTCTGGAGCACTGTTTATGACGTAAGCGGAACACCTCTTGCCGTTCCATTCTCAGAGCTCCTGAGTTAAGTAATCTGCTACTCTTGGTGCGAATGCCAGAGAAAAACATTTCCAATGTGTCTGGCAGGGAGAAACTGAATCTGGAGAACACCTTTGTCAGGAGCTTGCACCTGCACCTTAGACACACACAGATTTGCATCACATCTAAATGGCCAAGCTCTTTCTTAGACAAGTTGAAAGCTGCTGTCAGAAGGCTGTGCTCCTTGTCAGATGGAAGCAGCAGCACGCACATAGGAGTTTGGCAAGAACTAAAGAGCCACAGAAGAGCGTGGTCTAGCAAAATGAGGCAGGAAAAACGCTACATGTGTCCTTGTTGTCGCCTAACAACAGGTAGCAGCATAAACCAGATGCGGGTGAAGATCTTGCAGGCGACATCTAACGTCAAATGAGCAAACGGGCTTACCACAGCTGCGGTCCTCTGGCAGTCTGAAAGCTTTGCGCACAAGCCGGATGCTAAGCACCTTCCTTTGCCTTTTGGCAGTGCTCGTGCATTGCCAGCACTAGGCGGGAATGGTCACTTACCCAGAGACACGTTTTGTTGTGCCCGTTGCTAAGCGCTCTGGAGCACTGTTTATGACGTAAGCGGAACACCTCTTGCCGTTCCATTCTCAGAGCTCCTGAGTTAAGTAATCTGCTACTCTTGGTGCGAATGCCAGAGGAAAACATTTCCAATGTGTCTGGCAGGGAGAAACTGAACCTGGAGAACACCTTTGTCAGGAGCTTGCACCTGCACCTTACACACACAGAGATTTGCATCACATCTAAATGGCCAAGCTCTTTCTTAGAAAAGTTGAAAGCTGCTGTTAGAAGGCTGTGCTCCTTGTCAGATGGAAGCAGCAGCACGCACATAGGAGTTTGGCAAGAACTAAAGAGCCACAGAAGAGCGTGGTCTAGCAAAATGAGGCAGGAAAAACGCTACATGTGCCCTTGTTGTCGCCTAACAACAGGTAGCAGCATAAACCAGATGCGGGTGAAGATCTTGCAGGCGACTTCTAACGTCAAATGAGCAAACGGGCTTACCACAGCTGCGGTCCTCTGGCAGTCTGAAAGCTTTGCGCACAAGCCGGATGCTAAGCGCCTTCCTTTGCCTTTTGGCAGTGCTCGTGCATTGCCAGCACTAGGCGGGAATGGTCACTTACCCAGAGACACGTTTCGTTGTGCCCGTTGCTAAGCGCTCTGGAGCACTGTTTATGACGTAAGCGGAACACCTCTTGCCGTTCCATTCTCAGAGCTCCTGAGTTAAGTAATCTGCGACTCTTGGTGCGAATGATAGAGGAAAACATTTCCAATGTGTCTGGCAGGGAGAAACTGAACCTGGAGAACACCTTTGTCAGGAGCTTGCACCTGCACCTTAGACACACACAGATTTGCATCACATCTAAATGGCCAAGCTCTTTCTTAGACAAGTTGAAAGCTGCTGTCAGAAGGCTGTGCTCCTTGTCAGATGGAAGCAGCAGCACGCACATAGGAGTTTGGCAAGAACTAAAGAGCCACAGAAGAGCGTGGTCTAGCAAAATGAGGCAGGAAAAACGCTACATGTGCCCTTGTTGTCGCCTAACAACAGGTAGCAGCATAAACCAGATGCGGGTGAAGATCTTGCAGGTGACTTCTAACGTCAAACGAGCAAACGGGCTTACCACAGCTGCGGTCCTCTGGCAGTCTGAAAGCTTTGCACACAAGGCGGATGCTAAGCGCCTTCCTTTGCCTTTTGGCAGTGCTCGTGCATTGCCAGCACTAGGCGGGAATGGTCACTATCCCACAGACACGTTTCGTTGTGCCCGTTGCTAAGCGCTCTGGAGCACTGTTTATGACGTAAGCGGAACACCTCTTGCCGTTCCATTCTCAGAGCTCCTGAGTTAATCAAACTGAGACTCTTGGTGCGAATGCCAGAGAAAAACATTTCCAATGTGTCTGGCAGGGAGAAACTGAACCTGGAGAACACCTTTGTCAGGAGCTTGCACCTGCACCTTAGACACACACAGATTTGCATCACATCTAAATGGCCAAGCTCTTTCTTAGACAAGTTGAAAGCTGCTGTCAGAAGGCTGTGCTCCTTGTCAGATGGAAGCAGCAGCACGCACATAGGAGTTTGGAAAGCACTAAAGAGCCACAGAAGAGCGTGGCCTAGGAAAATGAGGCAGGAAAAACGCTACATGTGCCCTTGTTGTCGCCTAACAACAGGTAGCAGCATAAACCAGATGCGGGTGAAGATCTTGCAGGCGACATCTAACGTCAAATGAGCAAACGGGCTTACCACAGCTGCGGTCCTCTGGCAGTCTGAAAGCTTTGCGCACAAGCCGGATGCTAAGCACCTTCCTTTGCCTTTTGGCAGTGCTCGTGCATTGCCAGCACTAGGCGGGAATGGTCACTTACCCAGAGACACGTTTCGTTGTGCCCGTTGCTAAGCGCTCTGGAGCACTGTTTATGACGTAAGCGGAACACCTCTTGCCGTTCCATTCTCAGAGCTCCTGAGTTAAGTAATCTGCGACTCTTGCTGCGAATGCCAGAGAAAGGCATTTCCAATGTGTCTGGCAAGGAGAAACTGAACCAGGAGAACACCTTTGTCAGGAGCTTGCACCTGCACCTTAGACACACACAGATTTGCATCACATCTGAATGGCCAAGCTCTTTCTTAGACAAGTTGAAAGCTGCTGTCAGAAGGCTATGCTCCTTGTCAGATGGAAGCAGAAGCACGCACATAGGAGTTTGGCAAGAACTAAAGAGCCACAGAAGAGCGTGGTCTAGCAAAATGAAACAGGAAAAAGCATTTCCTGCATGTGCCCTTGTTGTCGCCTAACAACAGGTAGCAGCATAAACCAGATGCGGGTGAAGATCTTGCAGGCGACTTCTAACGTCAAATGAGCAAACGGGCTTACCACAGCTGCGGTCCTCTGGCAGTCTGAAAGCTTTGCGCACAAGGCGGATGCTAAGCGCCTTCCTTTGCCTTTTGGCAGTGCTCGTGCATTGCCAGCACTAGGCGGGAATGGTCACTTACCCAGAGACACGTTTCGTTGTGCCCGTTGCTAAGCGCTCTGGAGCACTGTTTATGACGTAAGCGGAACACCTCTTGCCGTTCCATTCTCAGAGCTCCTGAGTTAAGTAATCTGCTACTCTTGGTGCGAATGCCAGAGAAAAACATTTCCAATGTGTCTGGCAGGGAGAAACTGAACCTGGAGAACACCTTTGTCAGGAGCTTGCACCTGCACCTTAGACACACACAGATTTGCATCACATCTAAATGGCCAAGCTCTTTCTTAGACAAGTTGAAAGCTGCTGTCAGAAGGCTGTGCTCCTTGTCAGATGGAAGCAGCAGCACGCACATAGGAGTTTGGCAAGAACTAAAGAGCCACAGAAGAGCGTGGTCTAGCAAAATGAGGCAGGAAAAACGCTACATGTGCCCTTGTTGTCGCCTAACAACAGGTAGCAGCATAAACCAGATGCGGGTGAAGATCTTGCAGGCGACATCTGACGTCAAATGAGCAAACGGGCTTACCACAGCTGCGGTCCTCTGGCAGTCTGAAAGCTTTGCGCACAAGCCGGATGCTAAGCACCTTCCTTTGCCTTTTGGCAGTGCTCGTGCATTGCCAGCACTAGGCGGGAATGGTCACTATCCCAGAGACACGTTTCGTTGTGCCCGTTGCTAAGCGCTCTGGAGCACTGTTTATGACGTAAGCGGAACACCTCTTGCCGTTCCATTCTCAGAGCTCCTGAGTTAAGTAATCTGCTACTCTTGGTGCGAATGCCAGAGGAAAACATTTCCAATGTGTCTGGCAGGGAGAAACTGAACCTGGAGAACACCTTTGTCAGGAGCTTGCACCTCCACCTTACACACACAGAGATTTGCATCACATCTAAATGGCCAAGCTCTTTCTTAGAAAAGTTGAAAGCTGCTGTTAGAAGGCTGTGCTCCTTGTCAGATGGAAGCAGCAGCACGCACATAGGAGTTTGGCAAGAACTAAAGAGCCACAGAAGAGCGTGGTCTAGCAAAATGAGGCAGGAAAAACGCTACATGTGCCCTTGTTGTCGCCTAACAACAGGTAGCAGCATAAACCAGATGCGGGTGAAGATCTTGCAGGCGACTTCTAACGTCAAATGAGCAAACGGGCTTACCACAGCTGCGGTCCTCTGGCAGTCTGAAAGCTTTGCGCACAAGCCGGACGCTAAGCGCCTTCCTTTGCCTTTTGGCAGTGCTCGTGCATTGCCAGCACTAGGCGGGAATGGTCACTATCCCGCAGACACGTTTCGTTGTGCCCGTTGCTAAGCGCTCTGGAGCACTGTTTATGACGTAAGCGGAACACCTCTTGCCGTTCCATTCTCAGAGCTCCTGAGTTAATCAAACTGAGACTCTTGGTGCGAATGCCAGAGAAAAACATTTCCAATGTGTCTGGCAGGGAGAAACTGAACCTGGAGAACACCTTTGTCAGGAGCTTGCACCTGCACCTTAGACACACACAGATTTGCATCACATCTAAATGGCCAAGCTCTTTCTTAGACAAGTTGAAAGCTGCTGTCAGAAGGCTGTGCTCCTTGTCAGATGGAAGCAGCAGCACGCACATAGGAGTTTGGAAAGCACTAAAGAGCCACAGAAGAGCGTGGCCTAGGAAAATGAGGCAGGAAAAACGCTACATGTGTCCTTGTTGTCACCTAACAACAGGTAGCAGCATAAACCAGATGCGGGTGAAGTTCTTGCAGGTGACATCTAACGTCAAATGAGCAAACGGGCTTACCACAGCTGCGGTCCTCTGGCAGTCTGAAAGCTTTGCACACAAGGCGGATGCTAAGCGCCTTCCTTTGCCTTTTGGCAGTGCTCGTGCATTGCCAGCACTAGGCGGGAATGGTCACTATCCCACAGACAAGTTTCGTTGTGCCCGTTGCTAAGCGCTCTGGAGCACTGTTTATGACGTAAGCGGAACACCTCTTGCCGTTCCATTCTCAGAGCTCCTGAGTTAATCAAACTGAGACTCTTGGTGCGAATGCCAGAGGAAAACATTTCCAATGTGTCTGGCAGGGAGAAACTGAACCTGGAGAACACCTTTGTCAGGAGCTTGCACCTCCACCTTACACACACAGAGATTTGCATCACATCTAAATGGCCAAGCTCTTTCTTAGAAAAGTTGAAAGCTGCTGTTAGAAGGCTGTGCTCCTTGTCAGATGGAAGCAGCAGCACGCACATAGGAGTTTGGCAAGAACTAAAGAGCCACAGAAGAGCGTGGTCTAGCAAAATGAAACAGGAAAAAGCATTTCCTGCATGTGCCCTTGTTGTCGCCTAACAACAGGTAGCAGCATAAACCAGATGCGGGTGAAGATCTTGCAGGCGACTTCTAACGTCAAATGAGCAAACCAGCTTACCACAGCTGCGGTCCTCTGGCAGTCTGAAAGCTTTGCGCACAAGCCGGATGCTAAGCACCTTCCTTTGCCTTTTGGCAGTGCTCGTGCATTGCCAGCACTAGGCGGGAATGGTCACTTACCCAGAGACACGTTTCGTTGTGCCCGTTGCTAAGCGCTCTGGAGCACTGTTTATGACGTAAGCGGAACACCTCTTGCCGTTCCATTCTCAGAGCTCCTGAGGTAAGTAATGTGCGACTCTTGCTGCGAATGCCAGAGAAAGACATTTCCAATGTGTCTGGCAGGGAGAAACTGAACCTGGAGAACACCTTTGTCAGGAGCTTGCACCTGCACCTTAGACACACACAGATTTGCATCACATCTAAATGGCCAAGCTCTTTCTTAGACAAGTTGAAAGCTGCTGTCAGAAGGCTATGCTCCTTGTCAGATGGAAGCAGAAGCACGCACATAGGAGTTTGGCAAGAACTAAAGAGCCACAGAAGAGCGTGGTCTAGCAAAATGAAACAGGAAAAAGCATTTGCTGCATGTGCCCTTGTTGTCGCCTAACAACAGGTAGCAGCATAAACCAGATGCGGGTGAAGATCTTGCAGGCGACTTCTAACGTCAAATGAGCAAACGGGCTTACCACAGCTGCGGTCCTCTGGCAGTCTGAAAGCTTTGCGCACAAGCCGGATGCTAAGCGCCTTCCTTTGCCTTTTGGCAGTGCTCGTGCATTGCCAGCACTAGGCGGGAATGGTCACTTACCCAGAGACACGTTTCGTTGTGCCCGTTTCTAAGCGCTCTGGAGCACTGTTTATGACGTAAGCGGAACACCTCTTGCCGTTCCATTCTCAGAGCTCCTGAGTTAAGTAATCTGCTACTCTTGGTGCGAATGCCAGAGAAAAACATTTCCAATGTGTCTGGCAGGGAGAAACTGAACCTGGAGAACACCTTTGTCAGGAGCTTGCACCTGCACCTTAGACACACACAGATTTGCATCACATCTAAATGGCCAAGCTCTTTCTTAGACAAGTTGAAAGCTGCTGTCAGAAGGCTGTGCTCCTTGTCAGATGGAAGCAGCAGCACGCACATAGGAGTTTGGCAAGAACTAAAGAGCCACAGAAGAGCGTGGTCTAGCAAAATGAGGCAGGAAAAACGCTACATGTGCCCTTGTTGTCGCCTAACAACAGGTAGCAGCATAAACCAGATGCGGGTGAAGATCTTGCAGGCGACATCTGACGTCAAATGAGCAAACGGGCTTACCACAGCTGCGGTCCTCTGGCAGTCTGAAAGCTTTGCGCACAAGCCGGATGCTAAGCACCTTCCTTTGCCTTTTGGCAGTGCTCGTGCATTGCCAGCACTAGGCGGGAATGGTCACTATCCCAGAGACACGTTTCGTTGTGCCCGTTGCTAAGCGCTCTGGAGCACTGTTTATGACGTAAGCGGAACACCTCTTGCCGTTCCATTCTCAGAGCTCCTGAGTTAAGTAATCTGCTACTCTTGGTGCGAATGCCAGAGGAAAACATTTCCAATGTGTCTGGCAGGGAGAAACTGAACCTGGAGAACACCTTTGTCAGGAGCTTGCACCTCCACCTTACACACACACAGATTTGCATCACATCTAAATGGCCAAGCTCTTTCTTAGAAAAGTTGAAAGCTGCTGTTAGAAGGCTGTGCTCCTTGTCAGATGGAAGCAGCAGCACGCACATAGGAGTTTGGCAAGAACTAAAGAGCCACAGAAGAGCGTGGTCTAGCAAAATGAGGCAGGAAAAACGCTACATGTGCCCTTGTTGTCGCCTAACAACAGGTAGCAGCATAAACCAGATGCGGGTGAAGATCTTGCAGGCGACTTCTAACGTCAAATGAGCAAACGGGCTTACCACAGCTGCGGTCCTCTGGCAGTCTGAAAGCTTTGCGCACAAGCCGGACGCTAAGCGCCTTCCTTTGCCTTTTGGCAGTGCTCGTGCATTGCCAGCACTAGGCGGGAATGGTCACTATCCCGCAGACACGTTTCGTTGTGCCCGTTGCTAAGCGCTCTGGAGCACTGTTTATGACGTAAGCGGAACACCTCTTGCCGTTCCATTCTCAGAGCTCCTGAGTTAATCAAACTGAGACTCTTGGTGCGAATGCCAGAGAAAAACATTTCCAATGTGTCTGGCAGGGAGAAACTGAACCTGGAGAACACCTTTGTCAGGAGCTTGCACCTGCACCTTAGACACACACAGATTTGCATCACATCTAAATGGCCAAGCTCTTTCTTAGACAAGTTGAAAGCTGCTGTCAGAAGGCTGTGCTCCTTGTCAGATGGAAGCAGCAGCACGCACATAGGAGTTTGGAAAGCACTAAAGAGCCACAGAAGAGCGTGGCCTAGGAAAATGAGGCAGGAAAAACGCTACATGTGTCCTTGTTGTCACCTAACAACAGGTAGCAGCATAAACCAGATGCGGGTGAAGTTCTTGCAGGTGACATCTAACGTCAAATGAGCAAACGGGCTTACCACAGCTGCGGTCCTCTGGCAGTCTGAAAGCTTTGCACACAAGGCGGATGCTAAGCACCTTCCTTTGCCTTTTGGCAGTGCTCGTGCATTGCCAGCACTAGGCGGGAATGGTCACTATCCCACAGACAAGTTTCGTTGTGCCCGTTGCTAAGCGCTCTGGAGCACTGTTTATGACGTAAGCGGAACACCTCTTGCCGTTCCATTCTCAGAGCTCCTGAGTTAATCAAACTGAGACTCTTGGTGCGAATGCCAGAGAAAAACATTTCCAATGTGTCTGGCAGGGAGAAACTGAACCTGGAGAACACCTTTGTCAGGAGCTTGCACCTCCACCTTACACACACAGAGATTTGCATCACATCTAAATGGCCAAGCTCTTTCTTAGAAAAGTTGAAAGCTGCTGTTAGAAGGCTGTGCTCCTTGTCAGATGGAAGCAGCAGCACGCACATAGGAGTTTGGCAAGAACTAAAGAGCCACAGAAGAGCGTGGTCTAGCAAAATGAAACAGGAAAAAGCATTTCCTGCATGTGCCCTTGTTGTCGCCTAACAACAGGTAGCAGCATAAACCAGATGCGGGTGAAGATCTTGCAGGCGACTTCTAACGTCAAATGAGCAAACCAGCTTACCACAGCTGCGGTCCTCTGGCAGTCTGAAAGCTTTGCGCACAAGCCGGATGCTAAGCACCTTCCTTTGCCTTTTGGCAGTGCTCGTGCATTGCCAGCACTAGGCGGGAATGGTCACTTACCCAGAGACACGTTTCGTTGTGCCCGTTGCTAAGCGCTCTGGAGCACTGTTTATGACGTAAGCGGAACACCTCTTGCCGTTCCATTCTCAGAGCTCCTGAGGTAAGTAATGTGCGACTCTTGCTGCGAATGCCAGAGAAAGACATTTCCAATGTGTCTGGCAGGGAGAAACTGAACCTGGAGAACACCTTTGTCAGGAGCTTGCACCTGCACCTTAGACACACACAGATTTGCATCACATCTAAATGGCCAAGCTCTTTCTTAGACAAGTTGAAAGCTGCTGTCAGAAGGCTGTGCTCCTTGTCAGATGGAAGCAGCAGCACGCACATAGGAGTTTGGCAAGAACTAAAGAGCCACAGAAGAGCGTGGTCTAGCAAAATGAGGCAGGAAAAACGCTACATGTGCCCTTGTTGTCGCCTAACAACAGGTAGCAGCATAAACCAGATGCGGGTGAAGATCTTGCAGGCGACATCTAACGTCAAATGAGCAAACGGGCTTACCACAGCTGCGGTCCTCTGGCAGTCTGAAAGCTTTGCGCACAAGCCGGATGCTAAGCACCTTCCTTTGCCTTTTGGCAGTGCTCGTGCATTGCCAGCACTAGGCGGGAATGGTCACTATCCCAGAGACACGTTTCGTTGTGCCCGTTGCTAAGCGCTCTGGAGCACTGTTTATGACGTAAGCGGAACACCTCTTGCCGTTCCATTCTCAGAGCTCCTGAGTTAATCAAACTGAGACTCTTGGTGCGAATGCCAGAGGAAAACATTTCCAATGTGTCTGGCAGGGAGAAACTGAACCTGGAGAACACCTTTGTCAGGAGCTTGCACCTGCACCTTAGACACACACAGATTTGCATCACATCTAAATGGCCAAGCTCTTTCTTAGACAAGTTGAAAGCTGCTGTCAGAAGGCTGTGCTCCTTGTCAGATGGAAGCAGCAGCACGCACATAGGAGTTTGGAAAGAACTAAAGAGCCACAGAAGAGCGTGGTCTAGCAAAATAAGGCAGGAAAAACGCTACATGTGCCCTTGTTGTCGCCTAACAACAGGTAGCAGCATAAACCAGATGCGGGTGAAGATCTTGCAGGCGACATCTAACGTCAAATGAGCAAACGGGCTTACCACAGCTGCGGTCCTCTGGCAGTCTGAAAGCTTTGCGCACAAGCCGGACGCTAAGCGCCTTCCTTTGCCTTTTGGCAGTGCTCGTGCATTGCCAGCACTAGGCGGGAATGGTCACTTACCCAGAGACAAGTTTCGTTGTGCCCGTTGCTAAGCGCTCTGGAGCACTGTTTATGACGTAAGCGGAACACCTCTTGCCGTTCCATTCTCAGAGCTCCTGAGTTAAGTAATCTGCTACTCTTGGTGCGAATGCCAGAGAAAAACATTTCCAATGTGTCTGGCAGGGAGAAACTGAATCTGGAGAACACCTTTGTCAGGTGCTTGCACCTGCACCTTAGACACACACAGATTTGCATCACATCTAAATGGCCAAGCTCTTTCTTAGACAAGTTGAAAGCTGCTGTCAGAAGGCTGTGCTCCTTGTCAGATGGAAGCAGCAGCACGCACATAGGAGTTTGGCAAGAACTAAAGAGCCACAGAAGAGCGTGGTCTAGCAAAATGAGGCAGGAAAAACGCTACATGTGCCCTTGTTGTCGCCTAACAACAGGTAGCAGCATAAACCAGATGCGGGTGAAGATCTTGCAGGCGACATCTAACGTCAAATGAGCAAACGGGCTTACCACAGCTGCGGTCCTCTGGCAGTCTGAAAGCTTTGCGCACAAGCCGGATGCTAAGCACCTTCCTTTGCCTTTTGGCAGTGCTCGTGCATTGCCAGCACTAGGCGGAAATGGTCACTTACCCAGAGACACGTTTCGTTGTGCCCGTTGCTAAGCGCTCTGGAGCACTGTTTATGACGTAAGCGGAACACCTCTTGCCGTTCCATTCTCAGAGCTCCTGAGTTAAGTAATCTGCTACTCTTGGTGCGAATGCCAGAGGAAAACATTTCCAATGTGTCTGGCAGGGAGAAACTGAACCTGGAGAACACCTTTGTCAAGAGCTTGCACCTGCACCTTAGACACACACAGATTTGCATCACATCTAAATGGCCAAGCTCTTTCTTAGACAAGTTGAAAGCTGCTGTCAGAAGGCTGTGCTCCTTGTCAGATGGAAGCAGCAGCACGCACATAGGAGTTTGGCAAGAACTAAAGAGCCACAGAAGAGCGTGGCCTAGGAAAATGAGGCAGGAAAAAGCATATCGCTACATGTGTCCTTGTTGTCGCCTAACAACAGGTAGCAGCATAAACCAGATGCGGGTGAAGATCTTGCAGGCGACATCTGACGTCAAATGAGCAAACGGGCTTACCACAGCTGCGGTCCTCTGGCAGTCTGAAAGCTTTGCGCACAAGGCGGATGCTAAGCGCCTTCCTTTGCCTTTTGGCAGTGCTCGTGCATTGCCAGCACTAGGCGGGAATGGTCACTTACCCAGAGACACGTTTCGTTGTGCCCGTTGCTAAGCGCTCTGGAGCACTGTTTATGACGTAAGCGGAACACCTCTTGCCGTTCCATTCTCAGAGCTCCTGAGTTAATCAAACTGAGACTCTTGGTGCGAATGCCAGAGGAAAACATTTCCAATGTGTCTGGCAGGGAGAAACTGAACCTGGAGAACACCTTTGTCAAGAGCTTGCACCTCCACCTTACACACACAGAGATTTGCATCACATCTAAATGGCCAATCTCTTTCTTAGAAAAGTTGAAAGCTGCTGTCAGAAGGCTGTGCTCCTTGTCAGATGGAAGCAGCAGCACGCACATAGAAGTTTGGCAAGAACTAAAGAGCCACAGAAGAGCGTGGTCTAGCAAAATGAAACAGGAAAAAGCATTTGCTGCATGTGCCCTTGTTGTCGCCTAACAACAGGTAGCAGCATAAACCAGATGCGGGTGAAGATCTTGCAGGCGACATCTGACGTCAAATGAGCAAACGGGCTTACCACAGCTGCGGTCCTCTGGCAGTCTGAAAGCTTTGCGCACAAGCCGGATGCTAAGCGCCTTCCTTTGCCTTTTGGCAGTGCTCGTGCATTGCCAGCAGTAGGCGGGAATGGTCACTATCCCAGAGACACGTTTCGTTGTGCCCGTTGCTAAGCGCTCTGGAGCACTGTTTATGACGTAAGCGGAACACCTCTTGCCGTTCCATTCTCAGAGCTCCTGAGTTAATCAAACTGAGACTCTTGGTGCGAATGCCAGAGAAAAACATTTCCAATGTGTCTGGCAGGGAGAAACTGAACCTGGAGAACACCTTTGTCAGGAGCTTGCACCTGCACCTTAGACACACACAGATTTGCATCACATCTAAATGGCCAAGCTCTTTCTTAGACAAGTTGAAAGCTGCTGTCAGAAGGCTGTGCTCCATGTCAGATGGAAGCAGCAGCACGCACATAGGAGTTTGGAAAGCACTAAAGAGCCACAGAAGAGCGTGGCCTAGGAAAATGAGGCAGGAAAAACGCTACATGTGCCCTTGTTGTCGCCTAACAACAGGTAGCAGCATAAACCAGATGCGGGTGAAGATCTTGCAGGCGACATCTAACGTCAAATGAGCAAACGGGCTTACCACAGCTGCGGTCCTCTGGCAGTCTGAAAGCTTTGCGCACAAGCCGGATGCTAAGCGCCTTCCTTTGCCTTTTGGCAGTGCTCGTGCATTGCCAGCACTAGGCGGGAATGGTCACTTACCCAGAGACACGTTTCGTTGTGCCCGTTGCTAAGCGCTCTGGAGCACTGTTTATGACGTAAGCGGAACACCTCTTGCCGTTCCATTCTCAGAGCTCCTGAGTTAAGTAATCTGCGACTCTTGCTGCGAATGCCAGAGAAAGGCATTTCCAATGTGTCTGGCAAGGAGAAACTGAACCAGGAGAACACCTTTGTCAGGAGCTTGCACCTGCACCTTAGACACACACAGATTTGCATCACATCTGAATGGCCAAGCTCTTTCTTAGACAAGTTGAAAGCTGCTGTCAGAAGGCTATGCTCCTTGTCAGATGGAAGCAGAAGCACGCACATAGGAGTTTGGCAAGAACTAAAGAGCCACAGAAGAGCGTGGTCTAGCAAAATGAAACAGGAAAAAGCATTTCCTGCATGTGCCCTTGTTGTCGCCTAACAACAGGTAGCAGCATAAACCAGATGCGGGTGAAGATCTTGCAGGCGACTTCTAACGTCAAATGAGCAAACGGGCTTACCACAGCTGCGGTCCTCTGGCAGTCTGAAAGCTTTGCGCACAAGCCGGATGCTAAGCGCCTTCCTTTGCCTTTTGGCAGTGCTCGTGCATTGCCAGCACTAGGCGGGAATGGTCACTTACCCAGAGACACGTTTCGTTGTGCCCGTTGCTAAGCGCTCTGGAGCACTGTTTATGACGTAAGCGGAACACCTCTTGCCGTTCCATTCTCAGAGCTCCTGAGTTAAGTAATCTGCTACTCTTGGTGCGAATGCCAGAGAAAAACATTTCCAATGTGTCTGGCAGGGAGAAACTGAACCTGGAGAACACCTTTGTCAGGAGCTTGCACCTGCACCTTAGACACACACAGATTTGCATCACATCTAAATGGCCAAGCTCTTTCTTAGACAAGTTGAAAGCTGCTGTCAGAAGGCTGTGCTCCTTGTCAGATGGAAGCAGCAGCACGCACATAGGAGTTTGGCAAGAACTAAAGAGCCACAGAAGAGCGTGGTCTAGCAAAATGAGGCAGGAAAAACGCTACATGTGCCCTTGTTGTCGCCTAACAACAGGTAGCAGCATAAACCAGATGCGGGTGAAGATCTTGCAGGCGACATCTGACGTCAAATGAGCAAACGGGCTTACCACAGCTGCGGTCCTCTGGCAGTCTGAAAGCTTTGCGCACAAGCCGGATGCTAAGCACCTTCCTTTGCCTTTTGGCAGTGCTCGTGCATTGCCAGCACTAGGCGGGAATGGTCACTATCCCAGAGACACGTTTCGTTGTGCCCGTTGCTAAGCGCTCTGGAGCACTGTTTATGACGTAAGCGGAACACCTCTTGCCGTTCCATTCTCAGAGCTCCTGAGTTAAGTAATCTGCTACTCTTGGTGCGAATGCCAGAGGAAAACATTTCCAATGTGTCTGGCAGGGAGAAACTGAACCTGGAGAACACCTTTGTCAGGAGCTTGCACCTCCACCTTACACACACAGAGATTTGCATCACATCTAAATGGCCAAGCTCTTTCTTAGAAAAGTTGAAAGCTGCTGTTAGAAGGCTGTGCTCCTTGTCAGATGGAAGCAGCAGCACGCACATAGGAGTTTGGCAAGAACTAAAGAGCCACAGAAGAGCGTGGTCTAGCAAAATGAGGCAGGAAAAACGCTACATGTGCCCTTGTTGTCGCCTAACAACAGGTAGCAGCATAAACCAGATGCGGGTGAAGATCTTGCAGGCGACTTCTAACGTCAAATGAGCAAACGGGCTTACCACAGCTGCGGTCCTCTGGCAGTCTGAAAGCTTTGCGCACAAGCCGGACGCTAAGCGCCTTCCTTTGCCTTTTGGCAGTGCTCGTGCATTGCCAGCACTAGGCGGGAATGGTCACTATCCCGCAGACACGTTTCGTTGTGCCCGTTGCTAAGCGCTCTGGAGCACTGTTTATGACGTAAGCGGAACACCTCTTGCCGTTCCATTCTCAGAGCTCCTGAGTTAATCAAACTGAGACTCTTGGTGCGAATGCCAGAGAAAAACATTTCCAATGTGTCTGGCAGGGAGAAACTGAACCTGGAGAACACCTTTGTCAGGAGCTTGCACCTCCACCTTACACACACAGAGATTTGCATCACATCTAAATGGCCAAGCTCTTTCTTAGAAAAGTTGAAAGCTGCTGTTAGAAGGCTGTGCTCCTTGTCAGATGGAAGCAGCAGCACGCACATAGGAGTTTGGCAAGAACTAAAGAGCCACAGAAGAGCGTGGTCTAGCAAAATGAAACAGGAAAAAGCATTTCCTGCATGTGCCCTTGTTGTCGCCTAACAACAGGTAGCAGCATAAACCAGATGCGGGTGAAGATCTTGCAGGCGACTTCTAACGTCAAATGAGCAAACCAGCTTACCACAGCTGCGGTCCTCTGGCAGTCTGAAAGCTTTGCGCACAAGCCGGATGCTAAGCACCTTCCTTTGCCTTTTGGCAGTGCTCGTGCATTGCCAGCACTAGGCGGGAATGGTCACTTACCCAGAGACACGTTTCGTTGTGCCCGTTGCTAAGCGCTCTGGAGCACTGTTTATGACGTAAGCGGAACACCTCTTGCCGTTCCATTCTCAGAGCTCCTGAGGTAAGTAATGTGCGACTCTTGCTGCGAATGCCAGAGAAAGACATTTCCAATGTGTCTGGCAGGGAGAAACTGAACCTGGAGAACACCTTTGTCAGGAGCTTGCACCTGCACCTTAGACACACACAGATTTGCATCACATCTAAATGGCCAAGCTCTTTCTTAGACAAGTTGAAAGCTGCTGTCAGAAGGCTGTGCTCCTTGTCAGATGGAAGCAGCAGCACGCACATAGGAGTTTGGCAAGAACTAAAGAGCCACAGAAGAGCGTGGTCTAGCAAAATGAGGCAGGAAAAACGCTACATGTGCCCTTGTTGTCGCCTAACAACAGGTAGCAGCATAAACCAGATGCGGGTGAAGATCTTGCAGGCGACATCTAACGTCAAATGAGCAAACGGGCTTACCACAGCTGCGGTCCTCTGGCAGTCTGAAAGCTTTGCGCACAAGCCGGATGCTAAGCACCTTCCTTTGCCTTTTGGCAGTGCTCGTGCATTGCCAGCACTAGGCGGGAATGGTCACTATCCCAGAGACACGTTTCGTTGTGCCCGTTGCTAAGCGCTCTGGAGCACTGTTTATGACGTAAGCGGAACACCTCTTGCCGTTCCATTCTCAGAGCTCCTGAGTTAATCAAACTGAGACTCTTGGTGCGAATGCCAGAGGAAAACATTTCCAATGTGTCTGGCAGGGAGAAACTGAACCTGGAGAACACCTTTGTCAGGAGCTTGCACCTGCACCTTAGACACACACAGATTTGCATCACATCTAAATGGCCAAGCTCTTTCTTAGACAAGTTGAAAGCTGCTGTCAGAAGGCTGTGCTCCTTGTCAGATGGAAGCAGCAGCACGCACATAGGAGTTTGGAAAGAACTAAAGAGCCACAGAAGAGCGTGGTCTAGCAAAATAAGGCAGGAAAAACGCTACATGTGCCCTTGTTGTCGCCTAACAACAGGTAGCAGCATAAACCAGATGCGGGTGAAGATCTTGCAGGCGACATCTAACGTCAAATGAGCAAACGGGCTTACCACAGCTGCGGTCCTCTGGCAGTCTGAAAGCTTTGCGCACAAGCCGGACGCTAAGCGCCTTCCTTTGCCTTTTGGCAGTGCTCGTGCATTGCCAGCACTAGGCGGGAATGGTCACTTACCCAGAGACAAGTTTCGTTGTGCCCGTTGCTAAGCGCTCTGGAGCACTGTTTATGACGTAAGCGGAACACCTCTTGCCGTTCCATTCTCAGAGCTCCTGAGTTAAGTAATCTGCTACTCTTGGTGCGAATGCCAGAGAAAAACATTTCCAATGTGTCTGGCAGGGAGAAACTGAATCTGGAGAACACCTTTGTCAGGTGCTTGCACCTGCACCTTAGACACACACAGATTTGCATCACATCTAAATGGCCAAGCTCTTTCTTAGACAAGTTGAAAGCTGCTGTCAGAAGGCTGTGCTCCTTGTCAGATGGAAGCAGCAGCACGCACATAGGAGTTTGGCAAGAACTAAAGAGCCACAGAAGAGCGTGGTCTAGCAAAATGAGGCAGGAAAAACGCTACATGTGCCCTTGTTGTCGCCTAACAACAGGTAGCAGCATAAACCAGATGCGGGTGAAGATCTTGCAGGCGACATCTAACGTCAAATGAGCAAACGGGCTTACCACAGCTGCGGTCCTCTGGCAGTCTGAAAGCTTTGCGCACAAGCCGGATGCTAAGCACCTTCCTTTGCCTTTTGGCAGTGCTCGTGCATTGCCAGCACTAGGCGGAAATGGTCACTTACCCAGAGACACGTTTCGTTGTGCCCGTTGCTAAGCGCTCTGGAGCACTGTTTATGACGTAAGCGGAACACCTCTTGCCGTTCCATTCTCAGAGCTCCTGAGTTAAGTAATCTGCTACTCTTGGTGCGAATGCCAGAGGAAAACATTTCCAATGTGTCTGGCAGGGAGAAACTGAACCTGGAGAACACCTTTGTCAAGAGCTTGCACCTGCACCTTAGACACACACAGATTTGCATCACATCTAAATGGCCAAGCTCTTTCTTAGACAAGTTGAAAGCTGCTGTCAGAAGGCTGTGCTCCTTGTCAGATGGAAGCAGCAGCACGCACATAGGAGTTTGGCAAGAACTAAAGAGCCACAGAAGAGCGTGGCCTAGGAAAATGAGGCAGGAAAAAGCATATCGCTACATGTGTCCTTGTTGTCGCCTAACAACAGGTAGCAGCATAAACCAGATGCGGGTGAAGATCTTGCAGGCGACATCTGACGTCAAATGAGCAAACGGGCTTACCACAGCTGCGGTCCTCTGGCAGTCTGAAAGCTTTGCGCACAAGGCGGATGCTAAGCGCCTTCCTTTGCCTTTTGGCAGTGCTCGTGCATTGCCAGCACTAGGCGGGAATGGTCACTTACCCAGAGACACGTTTCGTTGTGCCCGTTGCTAAGCGCTCTGGAGCACTGTTTATGACGTAAGCGGAACACCTCTTGCCGTTCCATTCTCAGAGCTCCTGAGTTAATCAAACTGAGACTCTTGGTGCGAATGCCAGAGGAAAACATTTCCAATGTGTCTGGCAGGGAGAAACTGAACCTGGAGAACACCTTTGTCAAGAGCTTGCACCTCCACCTTACACACACAGAGATTTGCATCACATCTAAATGGCCAATCTCTTTCTTAGAAAAGTTGAAAGCTGCTGTCAGAAGGCTGTGCTCCTTGTCAGATGGAAGCAGCAGCACGCACATAGAAGTTTGGCAAGAACTAAAGAGCCACAGAAGAGCGTGGTCTAGCAAAATGAAACAGGAAAAAGCATTTGCTGCATGTGCCCTTGTTGTCGCCTAACAACAGGTAGCAGCATAAACCAGATGCGGGTGAAGATCTTGCAGGCGACATCTGACGTCAAATGAGCAAACGGGCTTACCACAGCTGCGGTCCTCTGGCAGTCTGAAAGCTTTGCGCACAAGCCGGATGCTAAGCGCCTTCCTTTGCCTTTTGGCAGTGCTCGTGCATTGCCAGCAGTAGGCGGGAATGGTCACTATCCCAGAGACACGTTTCGTTGTGCCCGTTGCTAAGCGCTCTGGAGCACTGTTTATGACGTAAGCGGAACACCTCTTGCCGTTCCATTCTCAGAGCTCCTGAGTTAATCAAACTGAGACTCTTGGTGCGAATGCCAGAGAAAAACATTTCCAATGTGTCTGGCAGGGAGAAACTGAACCTGGAGAACACCTTTGTCAGGAGCTTGCACCTGCACCTTAGACACACACAGATTTGCATCACATCTAAATGGCCAAGCTCTTTCTTAGACAAGTTGAAAGCTGCTGTCAGAAGGCTGTGCTCCATGTCAGATGGAAGCAGCAGCACGCACATAGGAGTTTGGAAAGCACTAAAGAGCCACAGAAGAGCGTGGCCTAGGAAAATGAGGCAGGAAAAACGCTACATGTGCCCTTGTTGTCGCCTAACAACAGGTAGCAGCATAAACCAGATGCGGGTGAAGATCTTGCAGGCGACATCTAACGTCAAATGAGCAAACGGGCTTACCACAGCTGCGGTCCTCTGGCAGTCTGAAAGCTTTGCGCACAAGCCGGATGCTAAGCGCCTTCCTTTGCCTTTTGGCAGTGCTCGTGCATTGCCAGCACTAGGCGGGAATGGTCACTTACCCAGAGACACGTTTCGTTGTGCCCGTTGCTAAGCGCTCTGGAGCACTGTTTATGACGTAAGCGGAACACCTCTTGCCGTTCCATTCTCAGAGCTCCTGAGTTAATCAAACTGAGACTCTTGGTGCGAATGCCAGAGGAAAACATTTCCAATGTGTCTGGCAGGGAGAAACTGAACCTGGAGAACACCTTTGTCAGGAGCTTGCACCTGCACCTTAGACACACACAGATTTGCATCACATCTAAATGGCCAAGCTCTTTCTTAGACAAGTTGAAAGCTGCTGTCAGAAGGCTGTGCTCCTTGTCAGATGGAAGCAGCAGCACGCACATAGGAGTTTGGAAAGAACTAAAGAGCCACAGAAGAGCGTGGTCTAGCAAAATAAGGCAGGAAAAACGCTACATGTGCCCTTGTTGTCGCCTAACAACAGGTAGCAGCATAAACCAGATGCGGGTGAAGATCTTGCAGGCGACATCTAACGTCAAATGAGCAAACGGGCTTACCACAGCTGCGGTCCTCTGGCAGTCTGAAAGCTTTGCGCACAAGCCGGACGCTAAGCGCCTTCCTTTGCCTTTTGGCAGTGCTCGTGCATTGCCAGCACTAGGCGGGAATGGTCACTTACCCAGAGACAAGTTTCGTTGTGCCCGTTGCTAAGCGCTCTGGAGCACTGTTTATGACGTAAGCGGAACACCTCTTGCCGTTCCATTCTCAGAGCTCCTGAGTTAAGTAATCTGCTACTCTTGGTGCGAATGCCAGAGAAAAACATTTCCAATGTGTCTGGCAGGGAGAAACTGAATCTGGAGAACACCTTTGTCAGGTGCTTGCACCTGCACCTTAGACACACACAGATTTGCATCACATCTAAATGGCCAAGCTCTTTCTTAGACAAGTTGAAAGCTGCTGTCAGAAGGCTGTGCTCCTTGTCAGATGGAAGCAGCAGCACGCACATAGGAGTTTGGCAAGAACTAAAGAGCCACAGAAGAGCGTGGTCTAGCAAAATGAGGCAGGAAAAACGCTACATGTGCCCTTGTTGTCGCCTAACAACAGGTAGCAGCATAAACCAGATGCGGGTGAAGATCTTGCAGGCGACATCTAACGTCAAATGAGCAAACGGGCTTACCACAGCTGCGGTCCTCTGGCAGTCTGAAAGCTTTGCGCACAAGCCGGATGCTAAGCACCTTCCTTTGCCTTTTGGCAGTGCTCGTGCATTGCCAGCACTAGGCGGAAATGGTCACTTACCCAGAGACACGTTTCGTTGTGCCCGTTGCTAAGCGCTCTGGAGCACTGTTTATGACGTAAGCGGAACACCTCTTGCCGTTCCATTCTCAGAGCTCCTGAGTTAAGTAATCTGCTACTCTTGGTGCGAATGCCAGAGGAAAACATTTCCAATGTGTCTGGCAGGGAGAAACTGAACCTGGAGAACACCTTTGTCAAGAGCTTGCACCTGCACCTTAGACACACACAGATTTGCATCACATCTAAATGGCCAAGCTCTTTCTTAGACAAGTTGAAAGCTGCTGTCAGAAGGCTGTGCTCCTTGTCAGATGGAAGCAGCAGCACGCACATAGGAGTTTGGCAAGAACTAAAGAGCCACAGAAGAGCGTGGCCTAGGAAAATGAGGCAGGAAAAAGCATATCGCTACATGTGTCCTTGTTGTCGCCTAACAACAGGTAGCAGCATAAACCAGATGCGGGTGAAGATCTTGCAGGCGACATCTGACGTCAAATGAGCAAACGGGCTTACCACAGCTGCGGTCCTCTGGCAGTCTGAAAGCTTTGCGCACAAGGCGGATGCTAAGCGCCTTCCTTTGCCTTTTGGCAGTGCTCGTGCATTGCCAGCACTAGGCGGGAATGGTCACTTACCCAGAGACACGTTTCGTTGTGCCCGTTGCTAAGCGCTCTGGAGCACTGTTTATGACGTAAGCGGAACACCTCTTGCCGTTCCATTCTCAGAGCTCCTGAGTTAATCAAACTGAGACTCTTGGTGCGAATGCCAGAGGAAAACATTTCCAATGTGTCTGGCAGGGAGAAACTGAACCTGGAGAACACCTTTGTCAAGAGCTTGCACCTCCACCTTACACACACAGAGATTTGCATCACATCTAAATGGCCAATCTCTTTCTTAGAAAAGTTGAAAGCTGCTGTCAGAAGGCTGTGCTCCTTGTCAGATGGAAGCAGCAGCACGCACATAGAAGTTTGGCAAGAACTAAAGAGCCACAGAAGAGCGTGGTCTAGCAAAATGAAACAGGAAAAAGCATTTGCTGCATGTGCCCTTGTTGTCGCCTAACAACAGGTAGCAGCATAAACCAGATGCGGGTGAAGATCTTGCAGGCGACATCTGACGTCAAATGAGCAAACGGGCTTACCACAGCTGCGGTCCTCTGGCAGTCTGAAAGCTTTGCGCACAAGCCGGATGCTAAGCGCCTTCCTTTGCCTTTTGGCAGTGCTCGTGCATTGCCAGCAGTAGGCGGGAATGGTCACTATCCCAGAGACACGTTTCGTTGTGCCCGTTGCTAAGCGCTCTGGAGCACTGTTTATGACGTAAGCGGAACACCTCTTGCCGTTCCATTCTCAGAGCTCCTGAGTTAATCAAACTGAGACTCTTGGTGCGAATGCCAGAGAAAAACATTTCCAATGTGTCTGGCAGGGAGAAACTGAACCTGGAGAACACCTTTGTCAGGAGCTTGCACCTGCACCTTAGACACACACAGATTTGCATCACATCTAAATGGCCAAGCTCTTTCTTAGACAAGTTGAAAGCTGCTGTCAGAAGGCTGTGCTCCATGTCAGATGGAAGCAGCAGCACGCACATAGGAGTTTGGAAAGCACTAAAGAGCCACAGAAGAGCGTGGCCTAGGAAAATGAGGCAGGAAAAACGCTACATGTGCCCTTGTTGTCGCCTAACAACAGGTAGCAGCATAAACCAGATGCGGGTGAAGATCTTGCAGGCGACATCTAACGTCAAATGAGCAAACGGGCTTACCACAGCTGCGGTCCTCTGGCAGTCTGAAAGCTTTGCGCACAAGCCGGATGCTAAGCGCCTTCCTTTGCCTTTTGGCAGTGCTCGTGCATTGCCAGCACTAGGCGGGAATGGTCACTTACCCAGAGACACGTTTCGTTGTGCCCGTTGCTAAGCGCTCTGGAGCACTGTTTATGACGTAAGCGGAACACCTCTTGCCGTTCCATTCTCAGAGCTCCTGAGTTAAGTAATCTGCGACTCTTGCTGCGAATGCCAGAGAAAGGCATTTCCAATGTGTCTGGCAAGGAGAAACTGAACCAGGAGAACACCTTTGTCAGGAGCTTGCACCTGCACCTTAGACACACACAGATTTGCATCACATCTGAATGGCCAAGCTCTTTCTTAGACAAGTTGAAAGCTGCTGTCAGAAGGCTATGCTCCTTGTCAGATGGAAGCAGAAGCACGCACATAGGAGTTTGGCAAGAACTAAAGAGCCACAGAAGAGCGTGGTCTAGCAAAATGAAACAGGAAAAAGCATTTCCTGCATGTGCCCTTGTTGTCGCCTAACAACAGGTAGCAGCATAAACCAGATGCGGGTGAAGATCTTGCAGGCGACTTCTAACGTCAAATGAGCAAACGGGCTTACCACAGCTGCGGTCCTCTGGCAGTCTGAAAGCTTTGCGCACAAGCCGGATGCTAAGCGCCTTCCTTTGCCTTTTGGCAGTGCTCGTGCATTGCCAGCACTAGGCGGGAATGGTCACTTACCCAGAGACACGTTTCGTTGTGCCCGTTGCTAAGCGCTCTGGAGCACTGTTTATGACGTAAGCGGAACACCTCTTGCCGTTCCATTCTCAGAGCTCCTGAGTTAAGTAATCTGCTACTCTTGGTGCGAATGCCAGAGAAAAACATTTCCAATGTGTCTGGCAGGGAGAAACTGAACCTGGAGAACACCTTTGTCAGGAGCTTGCACCTGCACCTTAGACACACACAGATTTGCATCACATCTAAATGGCCAAGCTCTTTCTTAGACAAGTTGAAAGCTGCTGTCAGAAGGCTGTGCTCCTTGTCAGATGGAAGCAGCAGCACGCACATAGGAGTTTGGCAAGAACTAAAGAGCCACAGAAGAGCGTGGTCTAGCAAAATGAGGCAGGAAAAACGCTACATGTGCCCTTGTTGTCGCCTAACAACAGGTAGCAGCATAAACCAGATGCGGGTGAAGATCTTGCAGGCGACATCTGACGTCAAATGAGCAAACGGGCTTACCACAGCTGCGGTCCTCTGGCAGTCTGAAAGCTTTGCGCACAAGCCGGATGCTAAGCACCTTCCTTTGCCTTTTGGCAGTGCTCGTGCATTGCCAGCACTAGGCGGGAATGGTCACTATCCCAGAGACACGTTTCGTTGTGCCCGTTGCTAAGCGCTCTGGAGCACTGTTTATGACGTAAGCGGAACACCTCTTGCCGTTCCATTCTCAGAGCTCCTGAGTTAAGTAATCTGCTACTCTTGGTGCGAATGCCAGAGGAAAACATTTCCAATGTGTCTGGCAGGGAGAAACTGAACCTGGAGAACACCTTTGTCAGGAGCTTGCACCTCCACCTTACACACACAGAGATTTGCATCACATCTAAATGGCCAAGCTCTTTCTTAGAAAAGTTGAAAGCTGCTGTTAGAAGGCTGTGCTCCTTGTCAGATGGAAGCAGCAGCACGCACATAGGAGTTTGGCAAGAACTAAAGAGCCACAGAAGAGCGTGGTCTAGCAAAATGAGGCAGGAAAAACGCTACATGTGCCCTTGTTGTCGCCTAACAACAGGTAGCAGCATAAACCAGATGCGGGTGAAGATCTTGCAGGCGACTTCTAACGTCAAATGAGCAAACGGGCTTACCACAGCTGCGGTCCTCTGGCAGTCTGAAAGCTTTGCGCACAAGCCGGACGCTAAGCGCCTTCCTTTGCCTTTTGGCAGTGCTCGTGCATTGCCAGCACTAGGCGGGAATGGTCACTATCCCGCAGACACGTTTCGTTGTGCCCGTTGCTAAGCGCTCTGGAGCACTGTTTATGACGTAAGCGGAACACCTCTTGCCGTTCCATTCTCAGAGCTCCTGAGTTAATCAAACTGAGACTCTTGGTGCGAATGCCAGAGAAAAACATTTCCAATGTGTCTGGCAGGGAGAAACTGAACCTGGAGAACACCTTTGTCAGGAGCTTGCACCTGCACCTTAGACACACACAGATTTGCATCACATCTAAATGGCCAAGCTCTTTCTTAGACAAGTTGAAAGCTGCTGTCAGAAGGCTGTGCTCCTTGTCAGATGGAAGCAGCAGCACGCACATAGGAGTTTGGAAAGCACTAAAGAGCCACAGAAGAGCGTGGCCTAGGAAAATGAGGCAGGAAAAACGCTACATGTGTCCTTGTTGTCACCTAACAACAGGTAGCAGCATAAACCAGATGCGGGTGAAGTTCTTGCAGGTGACATCTAACGTCAAATGAGCAAACGGGCTTACCACAGCTGCGGTCCTCTGGCAGTCTGAAAGCTTTGCACACAAGGCGGATGCTAAGCGCCTTCCTTTGCCTTTTGGCAGTGCTCGTGCATTGCCAGCACTAGGCGGGAATGGTCACTATCCCACAGACAAGTTTCGTTGTGCCCGTTGCTAAGCGCTCTGGAGCACTGTTTATGACGTAAGCGGAACACCTCTTGCCGTTCCATTCTCAGAGCTCCTGAGTTAATCAAACTGAGACTCTTGGTGCGAATGCCAGAGGAAAACATTTCCAATGTGTCTGGCAGGGAGAAACTGAACCTGGAGAACACCTTTGTCAGGAGCTTGCACCTCCACCTTACACACACAGAGATTTGCATCACATCTAAATGGCCAAGCTCTTTCTTAGAAAAGTTGAAAGCTGCTGTTAGAAGGCTGTGCTCCTTGTCAGATGGAAGCAGCAGCACGCACATAGGAGTTTGGCAAGAACTAAAGAGCCACAGAAGAGCGTGGTCTAGCAAAATGAAACAGGAAAAAGCATTTCCTGCATGTGCCCTTGTTGTCGCCTAACAACAGGTAGCAGCATAAACCAGATGCGGGTGAAGATCTTGCAGGCGACTTCTAACGTCAAATGAGCAAACCAGCTTACCACAGCTGCGGTCCTCTGGCAGTCTGAAAGCTTTGCGCACAAGCCGGATGCTAAGCACCTTCCTTTGCCTTTTGGCAGTGCTCGTGCATTGCCAGCACTAGGCGGGAATGGTCACTTACCCAGAGACACGTTTCGTTGTGCCCGTTGCTAAGCGCTCTGGAGCACTGTTTATGACGTAAGCGGAACACCTCTTGCCGTTCCATTCTCAGAGCTCCTGAGGTAAGTAATGTGCGACTCTTGCTGCGAATGCCAGAGAAAGACATTTCCAATGTGTCTGGCAGGGAGAAACTGAACCTGGAGAACACCTTTGTCAGGAGCTTGCACCTGCACCTTAGACACACACAGATTTGCATCACATCTAAATGGCCAAGCTCTTTCTTAGACAAGTTGAAAGCTGCTGTCAGAAGGCTGTGCTCCTTGTCAGATGGAAGCAGCAGCACGCACATAGGAGTTTGGCAAGAACTAAAGAGCCACAGAAGAGCGTGGTCTAGCAAAATGAGGCAGGAAAAACGCTACATGTGCCCTTGTTGTCGCCTAACAACAGGTAGCAGCATAAACCAGATGCGGGTGAAGATCTTGCAGGCGACATCTAACGTCAAATGAGCAAACGGGCTTACCACAGCTGCGGTCCTCTGGCAGTCTGAAAGCTTTGCGCACAAGCCGGATGCTAAGCACCTTCCTTTGCCTTTTGGCAGTGCTCGTGCATTGCCAGCACTAGGCGGGAATGGTCACTATCCCAGAGACACGTTTCGTTGTGCCCGTTGCTAAGCGCTCTGGAGCACTGTTTATGACGTAAGCGGAACACCTCTTGCCGTTCCATTCTCAGAGCTCCTGAGTTAATCAAACTGAGACTCTTGGTGCGAATGCCAGAGGAAAACATTTCCAATGTGTCTGGCAGGGAGAAACTGAACCTGGAGAACACCTTTGTCAGGAGCTTGCACCTGCACCTTAGACACACACAGATTTGCATCACATCTAAATGGCCAAGCTCTTTCTTAGACAAGTTGAAAGCTGCTGTCAGAAGGCTGTGCTCCTTGTCAGATGGAAGCAGCAGCACGCACATAGGAGTTTGGAAAGAACTAAAGAGCCACAGAAGAGCGTGGTCTAGCAAAATAAGGCAGGAAAAACGCTACATGTGCCCTTGTTGTCGCCTAACAACAGGTAGCAGCATAAACCAGATGCGGGTGAAGATCTTGCAGGCGACATCTAACGTCAAATGAGCAAACGGGCTTACCACAGCTGCGGTCCTCTGGCAGTCTGAAAGCTTTGCGCACAAGCCGGACGCTAAGCGCCTTCCTTTGCCTTTTGGCAGTGCTCGTGCATTGCCAGCACTAGGCGGGAATGGTCACTTACCCAGAGACACGTTTCGTTGTGCCCGTTGCTAAGCGCTCTGGAGCACTGTTTATGACGTAAGCGGAACACCTCTTGCCGTTCCATTCTCAGAGCTCCTGAGTTAAGTAATCTGCTACTCTTGGTGCGAATGCCAGAGAAAAACATTTCCAATGTGTCTGGCAGGGAGAAACTGAATCTGGAGAACACCTTTGTCAGGTGCTTGCACCTGCACCTTAGACACACACAGATTTGCATCACATCTAAATGGCCAAGCTCTTTCTTAGACAAGTTGAAAGCTGCTGTCAGAAGGCTGTGCTCCTTGTCAGATGGAAGCAGCAGCACGCACATAGGAGTTTGGCAAGAACTAAAGAGCCACAGAAGAGCGTGGTCTAGCAAAATGAGGCAGGAAAAACGCTACATGTGCCCTTGTTGTCGCCTAACAACAGGTAGCAGCATAAACCAGATGCGGGTGAAGATCTTGCAGGCGACATCTAACGTCAAATGAGCAAACGGGCTTACCACAGCTGCGGTCCTCTGGCAGTCTGAAAGCTTTGCGCACAAGCCGGATGCTAAGCACCTTCCTTTGCCTTTTGGCAGTGCTCGTGCATTGCCAGCACTAGGCGGGAATGGTCACTTACCCAGAGACACGTTTCGTTGTGCCCGTTGCTAAGCGCTCTGGAGCACTGTTTATGACGTAAGCGGAACACCTCTTGCCGTTCCATTCTCAGAGCTCCTGAGTTAAGTAATCTGCTACTCTTGGTGCGAATGCCAGAGGAAAACATTTCCAATGTGTCTGGCAGGGAGAAACTGAACCTGGAGAACACCTTTGTCAAGAGCTTGCACCTGCACCTTAGACACACACAGATTTGCATCACATCTAAATGGCCAAGCTCTTTCTTAGACAAGTTGAAAGCTGCTGTCAGAAGGCTGTGCTCCTTGTCAGATGGAAGCAGCAGCACGCACATAGGAGTTTGGCAAGAACTAAAGAGCCACAGAAGAGCGTGGCCTAGGAAAATGAGGCAGGAAAAAGCATATCGCTACATGTGTCCTTGTTGTCGCCTAACAACAGGTAGCAGCATAAACCAGATGCGGGTGAAGATCTTGCAGGCGACTTCTAACGTCAAATGAGCAAACGGGCTTACCACAGCTGCGGTCCTCTGGCAGTCTGAAAGCTTTGCGCACAAGGCGGATGCTAAGCGCCTTCCTTTGCCTTTTGGCAGTGCTCGTGCATTGCCAGCACTAGGCGGGAATGGTCACTTACCCAGAGACACGTTTCGTTGTGCCCGTTGCTAAGCGCTCTGGAGCACTGTTTATGACGTAAGCGGAACACCTCTTGCCGTTCCATTCTCAGAGCTCCTGAGTTAATCAAACTGAGACTCTTGGTGCGAATGCCAGAGGAAAACATTTCCAATGTGTCTGGCAGGGAGAAACTGAACCTGGAGAACACCTTTGTCAAGAGCTTGCACCTCCACCTTACACACACAGAGATTTGCATCACATCTAAATGGCCAATCTCTTTCTTAGAAAAGTTGAAAGCTGCTGTTAGAAGGCTGTGCTCCTTGTCAGATGGAAGCAGCAGCACGCACATAGGAGTTTGGCAAGAACTAAAGAGCCACAGAAGAGCGTGGTCTAGCAAAATGAGGCAGGAAAAACGCTACATGTGCCCTTGTTGTCGCCTAACAACAGGTAGCAGCATAAACCAGATGCGGGTGAAGATCTTGCAGGCGACATCTAACGTCAAATGAGCAAACGGGCTTACCACAGCTGCGGTCCTCTGGCAGTCTGAAAGCTTTGCGCACAAGCCGGACGCTAAGCGCCTTCCTTTGCCTTTTGGCAGTGCTCGTGCATTGCCAGCACTAGGCGGGAATGGTCACTATCCCGCAGACACGTTTCGTTGTGCCCGTTGCTAAGCGCTCTGGAGCACTGTTTATGACGTAAGCGGAACACCTCTTGCCGTTCCATTCTCAGAGCTCCTGAGTTAATCAAACTGAGACTCTTGGTGCGAATGCCAGAGAAAAACATTTCCAATGTGTCTGGCAGGGAGAAACTGAACCTGGAGAACACCTTTGTCAGGAGCTTGCACCTGCACCTTAGACACACACAGATTTGCATCACATCTAAATGGCCAAGCTCTTTCTTAGACAAGTTGAAAGCTGCTGTCAGAAGGCTGTGCTCCTTGTCAGATGGAAGCAGCAGCACGCACATAGGAGTTTGGAAAGCACTAAAGAGCCACAGAAGAGCGTGGCCTAGGAAAATGAGGCAGGAAAAACGCTACATGTGTCCTTGTTGTCACCTAACAACAGGTAGCAGCATAAACCAGATGCGGGTGAAGTTCTTGCAGGTGACATCTAACGTCAAATGAGCAAACGGGCTTACCACAGCTGCGGTCCTCTGGCAGTCTGAAAGCTTTGCACACAAGGCGGATGCTAAGCGCCTTCCTTTGCCTTTTGGCAGTGCTCGTGCATTGCCAGCACTAGGCGGGAATGGTCACTATCCCACAGACAAGTTTCGTTGTGCCCGTTGCTAAGCGCTCTGGAGCACTGTTTATGACGTAAGCGGAACACCTCTTGCCGTTCCATTCTCAGAGCTCCTGAGTTAATCAAACTGAGACTCTTGGTGCGAATGCCAGAGGAAAACATTTCCAATGTGTCTGGCAGGGAGAAACTGAACCTGGAGAACACCTTTGTCAGGAGCTTGCACCTCCACCTTACACACACAGAGATTTGCATCACATCTAAATGGCCAAGCTCTTTCTTAGAAAAGTTGAAAGCTGCTGTTAGAAGGCTGTGCTCCTTGTCAGATGGAAGCAGCAGCACGCACATAGGAGTTTGGCAAGAACTAAAGAGCCACAGAAGAGCGTGGTCTAGCAAAATGAAACAGGAAAAAGCATTTCCTGCATGTGCCCTTGTTGTCGCCTAACAACAGGTAGCAGCATAAACCAGATGCGGGTGAAGATCTTGCAGGCGACTTCTAACGTCAAATGAGCAAACCAGCTTACCACAGCTGCGGTCCTCTGGCAGTCTGAAAGCTTTGCGCACAAGCCGGATGCTAAGCACCTTCCTTTGCCTTTTGGCAGTGCTCGTGCATTGCCAGCACTAGGCGGGAATGGTCACTTACCCAGAGACACGTTTCGTTGTGCCCGTTGCTAAGCGCTCTGGAGCACTGTTTATGACGTAAGCGGAACACCTCTTGCCGTTCCATTCTCAGAGCTCCTGAGGTAAGTAATGTGCGACTCTTGCTGCGAATGCCAGAGAAAGACATTTCCAATGTGTCTGGCAGGGAGAAACTGAACCTGGAGAACACCTTTGTCAGGAGCTTGCACCTGCACCTTAGACACACACAGATTTGCATCACATCTAAATGGCCAAGCTCTTTCTTAGACAAGTTGAAAGCTGCTGTCAGAAGGCTGTGCTCCTTGTCAGATGGAAGCAGCAGCACGCACATAGGAGTTTGGCAAGAACTAAAGAGCCACAGAAGAGCGTGGTCTAGCAAAATGAGGCAGGAAAAACGCTACATGCGCCCTTGTTGTCGCCTAACAACAGGTAGCAGCATAAACCAGATGCGGGTGAAGATCTTGCAGGCGACATCTAACGTCAAATGAGCAAACGGGCTTACCACAGCTGCGGTCCTCTGGCAGTATGAAAGCTTTGCGCACAAGCCGGATGCTAAGCACCTTCCTTTGCCTTTTGTCAGTGCTCGTGCATTGCCAGCACTAGGCGGGAATGGTCACTATCCCAGAGACACGTTTCGTTGTGCCCGTTGCTAAGCGCTCTGGAGCACTGTTTATGACGTAAGCGGAACACCTCTTGCCGTTCCATTCTCAGAGCTCCTGAGTTAATCAAACTGAGACTCTTGGTGCGAATGCCAGAGGAAAACATTTCCAATGTGTCTGGCAGGGAGAAACTGAACCTGGAGAACACCTTTGTCAGGAGCTTGCACCTGCACCTTAGACACACACAGATTTGCATCACATCTAAATGGCCAAGCTCTTTCTTAGACAAGTTGAAAGCTGCTGTCAGAAGGCTGTGCTCCTTGTCAGATGGAAGCAGCAGCACGCACATAGGAGTTTGGAAAGAACTAAAGAGCCACAGAAGAGCGTGGTCTAGCAAAATAAGGCAGGAAAAACGCTACATGTGCCCTTGTTGTCGCCTAACAACAGGTAGCAGCATAAACCAGATGCGGGTGAAGATCTTGCAGGCGACATCTAACGTCAAATGAGCAAACGGGCTTACCACAGCTGCGGTCCTCTGGCAGTCTGAAAGCTTTGCGCACAAGCCGGACGCTAAGCGCCTTCCTTTGCCTTTTGGCAGTGCTCGTGCATTGCCAGCACTAGGCGGGAATGGTCACTTACCCAGAGACACGTTTCGTTGTGCCCGTTGCTAAGCGCTCTGGAGCACTGTTTATGACGTAAGCGGAACACCTCTTGCCGTTCCATTCTCAGAGCTCCTGAGTTAAGTAATCTGCTACTCTTGGTGCGAATGCCAGAGAAAAACATTTCCAATGTGTCTGGCAGGGAGAAACTGAACCTGGAGAACACCTTTGTCAGGAGCTTGCACCTGCACCTTAGACACACACAGATTTGCATCACATCTAAATGGCCAAGCTCTTTCTTAGACAAGTTGAAAGCTGCTGTCAGAAGGCTGTGCTCCTTGTCAGATGGAAGCAGCAGCACGCACATAGGAGTTTGGCAAGAACTAAAGAGCCACAGAAGAGCGTGGTCTAGCAAAATGAGGCAGGAAAAACGCTACATGTGCCCTTGTTGTCGCCTAACAACAGGTAGCAGCATAAACCAGATGCGGGTGAAGATCTTGCAGGCGACATCTAACGTCAAATGAGCAAACGGGCTTACCACAGCTGCGGTCCTCTGGCAGTCTGAAAGCTTTGCGCACAAGCCGGATGCTAAGCACCTTCCTTTGCCTTTTGGCAGTGCTCGTGCATTGCCAGCACTAGGCGGGAATGGTCACTTACCCAGAGACACGTTTCGTTGTGCCCGTTGCTAAGCGCTCTGGAGCACTGTTTATGACGTAAGCGGAACACCTCTTGCCGTTCCATTCTCAGAGCTCCTGAGTTAAGTAATCTGCTACTCTTGGTGCGAATGCCAGAGGAAAACATTTCCAATGTGTCTGGCAGGGAGAAACTGAACCTGGAGAACACCTTTGTCAGGAGCTTGCACCTCCACCTTACACACACACAGATTTGCATCACATCTAAATGGCCAAACTCTTTCTTAGAAAAGTTGAAAGCTGCTGTTAGAAGGCTGTGCTCTTTGTCAGATGGAAGCAACAGCACGCACATAGAAGTTTGGCAAGAACTAAAGAGCCACAGAAGAGCGTGGTCTAGCAAAATGAAACAGGAAAAAGCATTTGCTGCATGTGGCTTGTTGTCGCCTAACAACAGGTAGCAGCATAAACCAGATGCGGGTGAAGATCTTGCAGGCGACTTCTAACGTCAAATGAGCAAACGGGCTTACCACAGCTGCGGTCCTCTGGCAGTCTGAAAGCTTTGCGCACAAGCTGGATGCTAAGCGCCTTCCTTTGCCTTTTGGCAGTGCTCGTGCATTGCCAGCACTAGGCGGGAATGGTCACTTACCCAGAGACACGTTTCGTTGTGCCCGTTGCTAAGCGCTCTGGAGCACTGTTTATGACGTAAGCGGAACACCTCTTGCCGTTCCATTCTCAGAGCTCCTGAGTTAATCAAACTGAGACTCTTGGTGCGAATGCCAGAGGAAAACATTTCCAATGTGTCTGGCAAGGAGAAACTGAACCTGGAGAACACCTTTGTCAAGAGCTTGCACCTGCACCTTAGACACACACAGATTTGCATCACATCTAAATGGCCAAGCTCTTTCTTAGACAAGTTGAAAGCTGCTGTCAGAAGGCTGTGCTCCTTGTCAGATGGAAGCAGCAGCACGCACCTAGGAGTTTGGCAAGAACTAAAGAGCCACAGAAGAGCGTGGCCTAGGAAAATGAGGCAGGAAAAAGCATATCGCTACATGTGTCCTTGTTGTCACCTAACAACAGGTAGCAGCATAAACCAGATGCGGGTGAAGTTCTTGCAGGTGACATCTAACGTCAAATGAGCAAACGGGCTTACCACAGCTGCGGTCCTCTGGCAGTCTGAAAGCTTTGCACACAAGGCGGATGCTAAGCGCCTTCCTTTGCCTTTTGGCAGTGCTCGTGCATTGCCAGCACTAGGCGGGAATGGTCACTATCCCACAGACACGTTTCGTTGTGCCCGTTGCTAAGCGCTCTGGAGCACTGTTTATGACGTAAGCGGAACACCTCTTGCCGTTCCATTCTCAGAGCTCCTGAGTTAATCAAACTGAGACTCTTGGTGCGAATGCCAGAGGAAAACATTTCCAATGTGTCTGGCAAGGAGAAACTGAACCTGGAGAACACCTTTGTCAGGAGCTTGCACCTCCACCTTACACACACACAGATTTGCATCACATCTAAATGGCCAAGCTCTTTCTTAGACAAGTTGAAAGCTGCTGTCAGAAGGCTGTGCTCCTTGTCAGATGGAAGCAGCAGCACGCACATAGGAGTTTGGCAAGAACTAAAGAGCCACAGAAGAGCGTGGTCTAGCAAAATGAAACAGGAAAAAGCATTTCCTGCATGTGCCCTTGTTGTCGCCTAACAACAGGTAGCAGCATAAACCAGATGCGGGTGAAGATCTTGCAGGCGACTTCTAACGTCAAATGAGCAAACGGGCTTACCACAGCTGCGGTCCTCTGGCAGTCTGAAAGCTTTGCGCACAAGCCGGACGCTAAGCGCCTTCCTTTGCCTTTTGGCAGTGCTCGTGCATTGCCAGCACTAGGCGGGAATGGTCACTATCCCACAGACACGTTTCGTTGTGCCCGTTGCTAAGCGCTCTGGAGCACTGTTTATGACGTAAGCGGAACACCTCTTGCCGTTCCATTCTCAGAGCTCCTGAGTTAAGTAATCTGCGACTCTTGGTGCGAATGATAGAGGAAAACATTTCCAATGTGTCTGGCAAGGAGAAACTGAACCTGGAGAACACCTTTGTCAGGAGCTTGCACCTGCACCTTAGACACACACAGATTTGCATCACATCTAAATGGCCAAGCTCTTTCTTAGACAAGTTGAAAGCTGCTGTCAGAAGGCTGTGCTCCTTGTCAGATGGAAGCAGCAGCACGCACATAGGAGTTTGGAAAGCACTAAAGAGCCACAGAAGAGCGTGGCCTAGGAAAATGAGGCAGGAAAAACGCTACATGTGCCCTTGTTGTCGCCTAACAACAGGTAGCAACATAAACCAGATGCGGGTGAAGATCTTGCAGGCGACATCTAACGTCAAATGAGCAAACGGGCTTACCACAGCTGCGGTCCTCTGGCAGTCTGAAAGCTTTGCGCACAAGCTGGATGCTAAGCGCCTTCCTTTGCCTTTTGGCAGTGCTCGTGCATTGCCAGCAGTAGGCGGGAATGGTCACTTACCCAGAGACACGTTTCGTTGTGCCCGTTGCTAAGCGCTCTGGAGCACTGTTTATGACGTAAGCGGAACACCTCTTGCCGTTCCATTCTCAGAGCTCCTGAGTTAAGTAATCTGCTACTCTTGGTGCGAATGCCAGAGAAAAACATTTCCAATGTGTCTGGCAGGGAGAAACTGAATCTGGAGAACACCTTTGTCAGGTGCTTGCACCTGCACCTTAGACACACACAGATTTGCATCACATCTAAATGGCCAAGCTCTTTCTTAGACAAGTTGAAAGCTGCTGTCAGAAGGCTGTGCTCCTTGTCAGATGGAAGCAGCAGCACGCACATAGGAGTTTGGCAAGAACTAAAGAGCCACAGAAGAGCGTGGTCTAGCAAAATGAGGCAGGAAAAACGCTACATGTGCCCTTGTTGTCGCCTAACAACAGGTAGCAGCATAAACCAGATGCGGGTGAAGATCTTGCAGGCGACATCTAACGTCAAATGAGCAAACGGGCTTACCACAGCTGCGGTCCTCTGGCAGTCTGAAAGCTTTGCACACAAGGCGGATGCTAAGCGCCTTCCTTTGCCTTTTGGCAGTGCTCGTGCATTGCCAGCACTAGGCGGGAATGGTCACTATCCCACAGACACGTTTCGTTGTGCCCGTTGCTAAGCGCTCTGGAGCACTGTTTATGACGTAAGCGGAACACCTCTTGCCGTTCCATTCTCAGAGCTCCTGAGTTAATCAAACTGAGACTCTTGGTGCGAATGCCAGAGGAAAACATTTCCAATGTGTCTGGCAAGGAGAAACTGAACCTGGAGAACACCTTTGTCAGGAGCTTGCACCTCCACCTTACACACACACAGATTTGCATCACATCTAAATGGCCAAGCTCTTTCTTAGACAAGTTGAAAGCTGCTGTCAGAAGGCTGTGCTCCTTGTCAGATGGAAGCAGCAGCACGCACATAGGAGTTTGGCAAGAACTAAAGAGCCACAGAAGAGCGTGGTCTAGCAAAATGAAACAGGAAAAAGCATTTCCTGCATGTGCCCTTGTTGTCGCCTAACAACAGGTAGCAGCATAAACCAGATGCGGGTGAAGATCTTGCAGGCGACTTCTAACGTCAAATGAGCAAACGGGCTTACCACAGCTGCGGTCCTCTGGCAGTCTGAAAGCTTTGCGCACAAGCCGGACGCTAAGCGCCTTCCTTTGCCTTTTGGCAGTGCTCGTGCATTGCCAGCACTAGGCGGGAATGGTCACTATCCCACAGACACGTTTCGTTGTGCCCGTTGCTAAGCGCTCTGGAGCACTGTTTATGACGTAAGCGGAACACCTCTTGCCGTTCCATTCTCAGAGCTCCTGAGTTAAGTAATCTGCGACTCTTGGTGCGAATGATAGAGGAAAACATTTCCAATGTGTCTGGCAAGGAGAAACTGAACCTGGAGAACACCTTTGTCAGGAGCTTGCACCTGCACCTTAGACACACACAGATTTGCATCACATCTAAATGGCCAAGCTCTTTCTTAGACAAGTTGAAAGCTGCTGTCAGAAGGCTGTGCTCCTTGTCAGATGGAAGCAGCAGCACGCACATAGGAGTTTGGAAAGCACTAAAGAGCCACAGAAGAGCGTGGCCTAGGAAAATGAGGCAGGAAAAACGCTACATGTGCCCTTGTTGTCGCCTAACAACAGGTAGCAACATAAACCAGATGCGGGTGAAGATCTTGCAGGCGACATCTAACGTCAAATGAGCAAACGGGCTTACCACAGCTGCGGTCCTCTGGCAGTCTGAAAGCTTTGCGCACAAGCTGGATGCTAAGCGCCTTCCTTTGCCTTTTGGCAGTGCTCGTGCATTGCCAGCAGTAGGCGGGAATGGTCACTTACCCAGAGACACGTTTCGTTGTGCCCGTTGCTAAGCGCTCTGGAGCACTGTTTATGACGTAAGCGGAACACCTCTTGCCGTTCCATTCTCAGAGCTCCTGAGTTAAGTAATCTGCTACTCTTGGTGCGAATGCCAGAGAAAAACATTTCCAATGTGTCTGGCAGGGAGAAACTGAATCTGGAGAACACCTTTGTCAGGTGCTTGCACCTGCACCTTAGACACACACAGATTTGCATCACATCTAAATGGCCAAGCTCTTTCTTAGACAAGTTGAAAGCTGCTGTCAGAAGGCTGTGCTCCTTGTCAGATGGAAGCAGCAGCACGCACATAGGAGTTTGGCAAGAACTAAAGAGCCACAGAAGAGCGTGGTCTAGCAAAATGAGGCAGGAAAAACGCTACATGTGCCCTTGTTGTCGCCTAACAACAGGTAGCAGCATAAACCAGATGCGGGTGAAGATCTTGCAGGCGACATCTAACGTCAAATGAGCAAACGGGCTTACCACAGCTGCGGTCCTCTGGCAGTCTGAAAGCTTTGCGCACAAGCCGGATGCTAAGCACCTTCCTTTGCCTTTTGGCAGTGCTCGTGCATTGCCAGCACTAGGCGGGAATGGTCACTTACCCAGAGACACGTTTCGTTGTGCCCGTTGCTAAGCGCTCTGGAGCACTGTTTATGACGTAAGCGGAACACCTCTTGCCGTTCCATTCTCAGAGCTCCTGAGTTAAGTAATCTGCTACTCTTGGTGCGAATGCCAGAGGAAAACATTTCCAATGTGTCTGGCAGGGAGAAACTGAACCTGGAGAACACCTTTGTCAAGAGCTTGCACCTGCACCTTAGACACACATAGATTTGCATCACATCTAAATGGCCAAGCTCTTTCTTAGAAAAGTTGAAAGCTGCTGTTAGAAGGCTGTGCTCCTTGTCAGATGGAAGCAGCAGCACGCACATAGAAGTTTGGCAAGAACTAAAGAGCCACAGAAGAGCGTGGTCTAGCAAAATGAAACAGGAAAAAGCATTTGCTGCATGTGCCCTTGTTGTCGCCTAACAACAGGTAGCAGCATAAACCAGATGCGGGTGAAGATCTTGCAGGCGACATCTGATGTCAAATGAGCAAACGGGCTTACCACAGCTGCGGTCCTCTGGCAGTCTGAAAGCTTTGCGCACAAGCCGGATGCTAAGCGCCTTCCTTTGCCTTTTGGCAGTGCTCGTGCATTGCCAGCAGTAGGCGGGAATGGTCACTATCCCAGAGACACGTTTCGTTGTGCCCGTTGCTAAGCGCTCTGGAGCACTGTTTATGACGTAAGCGGAACACCTCTTGCCGTTCCATTCTCAGAGCTCCTGAGTTAAGTAATCTGCTACTCTTGGTGCGAATGCCAGAGAAAAACATTTCCAATGTGTCTGGCAGGGAGAAACTGAATCTGGAGAACACCTTTGTCAGGAGCTTGCACCTGCACCTTAGACACACACAGATTTGCATCACATCTAAATGGCCAAGCTCTTTCTTAGACAAGTTGAAAGCTGCTGTCAGAAGGCTGTGCTCCTTGTCAGATGGAAGCAGCAGCACGCACATAGGAGTTTGGCAAGAACTAAAGAGCCACAGAAGAGCGTGGTCTAGCAAAATGAGGCAGGAAAAACGCTACATGTGCCCTTGTTGTCGCCTAACAACAGGTAGCAGCATAAACCAGATGCGGGTGAAGATCTTGCAGGCGACATCTAACGTCAAATGAGCAAACGGGCTTACCACAGCTGCGGTCCTCTGGCAGTCTGAAAGCTTTGCACACAAGGCGGATGCTAAGCGCCTTCCTTTGCCTTTTGGCAGTGCTCGTGCATTGCCAGCACTAGGCGGGAATGGTCACTATCCCACAGACACGTTTCGTTGTGCCCGTTGCTAAGCGCTCTGGAGCACTGTTTATGACGTAAGCGGAACACCTCTTGCCGTTCCATTCTCAGAGCTCCTGAGTTAATCAAACTGAGACTCTTGGTGCGAATGCCAGAGGAAAACATTTCCAATGTGTCTGGCAGGGAGAAACTGAACCTGGAGAACACCTTTGTCAGGAGCTTGCACCTCCACCTTACACACACACAGATTTGCATCACATCTAAATGGCCAAGCTCTTTCTTAGAAAAGTTGAAAGCTGCTGTTAGAAGGCTGTGCTCTTTGTCAGATGGAAGCAACAGCACGCACATAGAAGTTTGGCAAGAACTAAAGAGCCACAGAAGAGCGTGGTCTAGCAAAATGAAACAGGAAAAAGCATTTGCTGCATGTGCCCTTGTTGTCGCCTAAAAACAGGTAGCAGCATAAACCAGATGCGGGTGAAGATCTTGCAGGCGACATCTGACGTCAAATGAGCAAACGGGCTTACCACAGCTGCGGTCCTCTGGCAGTCTGAAAGCTTTGCGCACAAGCCGGATGCTAAGCGCCTTCCTTTGCCTTTTGGCAGTGCTCGTGCATTGCCAGCAGTAGGCGGGAATGGTCACTTACCCAGAGACACGTTTCGTTGTGCCCGTTGCTAAGCGCTCTGGAGCACTGTTTATGACATAAGCGGAACACCTCTTGCCGTTCCATTCTCAGAGCTCCTGAGTTAAGTAATCTGCTACTCTTGGTGCGAATGCCAGAGGAAAACATTTCCAATGTGTCTGGCAGGGAGAAACTGAACCTGGAGAACACCTTTGTCAGGTGCTTGCACCTGCACCTTAGACACACACAGATTTGCATCACATCTAAATGGCCAAGCTCTTTCTTAGACAAGTTGAAAGCTGCTGTCAGAAGGCTGTGCTCCTTGTCAGATGGAAGCAGCAGCACGCACATAGGAGTTTGGCAAGAACTAAAGAGCCACAGAAGAGCGTGGCCTAGGAAAATGAGGCAGGAAAAAGCATATCGCTACATGTGTCCTTGTTGTCACCTAACAACAGGTAGCAGCATAAACCAGATGCGGGTGAAGTTCTTGCAGGTGACATCTAACGTCAAATGAGCAAACGGGCTTACCACAGCTGCGGTCCTCTGGCAGTCTGAAAGCTTTGCACACAAGGCGGATGCTAAGCGCCTTCCTTTGCCTTTTGGCAGTGCTCGTGCATTGCCAGCACTAGGCGGGAATGGTCACTATCCCACAGACACGTTTCGTTGTGCCCGTTGCTAAGCGCTCTGGAGCACTGTTTATGACGTAAGCGGAACACCTCTTGCCGTTCCATTCTCAGAGCTCCTGAGTTAATCAAACTGAGACTCTTGGTGCGAATGCCAGAGGAAAACATTTCCAATGTGTCTGGCAAGGAGAAACTGAACCTGGAGAACACCTTTGTCAGGAGCTTGCACCTCCACCTTACACACACACAGATTTGCATCACATCTAAATGGCCAAGCTCTTTCTTAGAAAAGTTGAAAGCTGCTGTTAGAAGGCTGTTCTCCTTGTCAGATGGAAGCAGCAGCACGCACATAGGAGTTTGGCAAGAACTAAAGAGCCACAGAAGAGCGTGGTCTAGCAAAATGAAACAGGAAAAAGCATTTCCTGCATGTGCCCTTGTTGTCGCCTAACAACAGGTAGCAGCATAAACCAGATGCGGGTGAAGATCTTGCAGGCGACTTCTAACGTCAAATGAGCAAACGGGCTTACCACAGCTGCGGTCCTCTGGCAGTCTGAAAGCTTTGCGCACAAGCCGGACGCTAAGCGCCTTCCTTTGCCTTTTGGCAGTGCTCGTGCATTGCCAGCACTAGGCGGGAATGGTCACTATCCCACAGACACGTTTCGTTGTGCCCGTTGCTAAGCGCTCTGGATCACTGTTTATGACGTAAGCGGAACACCTCTTGCCGTTCCATTCTCAGAGCTCCTGAGTTAATCAAACTGAGACTCTTGGTGCGAATGCCAGAGGAAAACATTTCCAATGTGTCGGGCAGGGAGAAACTGAACCTGGAGAACACCTTTGTCAGGAGCTTGCACCTCCACCTTTCACACACACAGATTTGCATCACATCTAAATGGCCAAACTCTTTCTTAGAAAAGTTGAAAGCTGCTGTTAGAAGGCTGTGCTCTTTGTCAGATGGAAGCAACAGCACGCACATAGAAGTTTGGCAAGAACTAAAGAGCCACAGAAGAGCGTGGTCTAGCAAAATGAAACAGGAAAAAGCATTTGCTGCATGTGGCTTGTTGTCGCCTAACAACAGGTAGCAGCATAAACCAGATGCGGGTGAAGATCTTGCAGGCGACTTCTAACGTCAAATGAGCAAACGGGCTTACCACAGCTGCGGTCCTCTGGCAGTCTGAAAGCTTTGCGCACAAGCTGGATGCTAAGCGCCTTCCTTTGCCTTTTGGCAGTGCTCGTGCATTGCCAGCACTAGGCGGGAATGGTCACTTACCCAGAGACACGTTTCGTTGTGCCCGTTGCTAAGCGCTCTGGAGCACTGTTTATGACGTAAGCGGAACACCTCTTGCCGTTCCATTCTCAGAGCTCCTGAGTTAATCAAACTGAGACTCTTGGTGCGAATGCCAGAGGAAAACATTTCCAATGTGTCTGGCAAGGAGAAACTGAACCTGGAGAACACCTTTGTCAAGAGCTTGCACCTGCACCTTAGACACACACAGATTTGCATCACATCTAAATGGCCAAGCTCTTTCTTAGACAAGTTGAAAGCTGCTGTCAGAAGGCTGTGCTCCTTGTCAGATGGAAGCAGCAGCACGCACCTAGGAGTTTGGCAAGAACTAAAGAGCCACAGAAGAGCGTGGCCTAGGAAAATGAGGCAGGAAAAAGCATATCGCTACATGTGTCCTTGTTGTCACCTAACAACAGGTAGCAGCATAAACCAGATGCGGGTGAAGTTCTTGCAGGTGACATCTAACGTCAAATGAGCAAACGGGCTTACCACAGCTGCGGTCCTCTGGCAGTCTGAAAGCTTTGCACACAAGGCGGATGCTAAGCGCCTTCCTTTGCCTTTTGGCAGTGCTCGTGCATTGCCAGCACTAGGCGGGAATGGTCACTATCCCACAGACACGTTTCGTTGTGCCCGTTGCTAAGCGCTCTGGAGCACTGTTTATGACGTAAGCGGAACACCTCTTGCCGTTCCATTCTCAGAGCTCCTGAGTTAATCAAACTGAGACTCTTGGTGCGAATGCCAGAGGAAAACATTTCCAATGTGTCTGGCAAGGAGAAACTGAACCTGGAGAACACCTTTGTCAGGAGCTTGCACCTCCACCTTACACACACACAGATTTGCATCACATCTAAATGGCCAAGCTCTTTCTTAGAAAAGTTGAAAGCTGCTGTTAGAAGGCTGCTCTCCTTGTCAGATGGAAGCAGCAGCACGCACATAGGAGTTTGGCAAGAACTAAAGAGCCACAGAAGAGCGTGGTCTAGCAAAATGAAACAGGAAAAAGCATTTCCTGCATGTGCCCTTGTTGTCGCCTAACAACAGGTAGCAGCATAAACCAGATGCGGGTGAAGATCTTGCAGGCGACTTCTAACGTCAAATGAGCAAACGGGCTTACCACAGCTGCGGTCCTCTGGCAGTCTGAAAGCTTTGCGCACAAGCCGGACGCTAAGCGCCTTCCTTTGCCTTTTGGCAGTGCTCGTGCATTGCCAGCACTAGGCGGGAATGGTCACTATCCCACAGACACGTTTCGTTGTGCCCGTTGCTAAGCGCTCTGGAGCACTGTTTATGACGTAAGCGGAACACCTCTTGCCGTTCCATTCTCAGAGCTCCTGAGTTAAGTAATCTGCGACTCTTGGTGCGAATGATAGAGGAAAACATTTCCAATGTGTCTGGCAAGGAGAAACTGAACCTGGAGAACACCTTTGTCAGGAGCTTGCACCTGCACCTTAGACACACACAGATTTGCATCACATCTAAATGGCCAAGCTCTTTCTTAGACAAGTTGAAAGCTGCTGTCAGAAGGCTGTGCTCCTTGTCAGATGGAAGCAGCAGCACGCACATAGGAGTTTGGAAAGCACTAAAGAGCCACAGAAGAGCGTGGCCTAGGAAAATGAGGCAGGAAAAACGCTACATGTGCCCTTGTTGTCGCCTAACAACAGGTAGCAACATAAACCAGATGCGGGTGAAGATCTTGCAGGCGACATCTAACGTCAAATGAGCAAACGGGCTTACCACAGCTGCGGTCCTCTGGCAGTCTGAAAGCTTTGCGCACAAGCTGGATGCTAAGCGCCTTCCTTTGCCTTTTGGCAGTGCTCGTGCATTGCCAGCAGTAGGCGGGAATGGTCACTTACCCAGAGACACGTTTCGTTGTGCCCGTTGCTAAGCGCTCTGGAGCACTGTTTATGACGTAAGCGGAACACCTCTTGCCGTTCCATTCTCAGAGCTCCTGAGTTAAGTAATCTGCTACTCTTGGTGCGAATGCCAGAGAAAAACATTTCCAATGTGTCTGGCAGGGAGAAACTGAATCTGGAGAACACCTTTGTCAGGTGCTTGCACCTGCACCTTAGACACACACAGATTTGCATCACATCTAAATGGCCAAGCTCTTTCTTAGACAAGTTGAAAGCTGCTGTCAGAAGGCTGTGCTCCTTGTCAGATGGAAGCAGCAGCACGCACATAGGAGTTTGGCAAGAACTAAAGAGCCACAGAAGAGCGTGGTCTAGCAAAATGAGGCAGGAAAAACGCTACATGTGCCCTTGTTGTCGCCTAACAACAGGTAGCAGCATAAACCAGATGCGGGTGAAGATCTTGCAGGCGACATCTAACGTCAAATGAGCAAACGGGCTTACCACAGCTGCGGTCCTCTGGCAGTCTGAAAGCTTTGCGCACAAGCCGGATGCTAAGCACCTTCCTTTGCCTTTTGGCAGTGCTCGTGCATTGCCAGCACTAGGCGGGAATGGTCACTTACCCAGAGACACGTTTCGTTGTGCCCGTTGCTAAGCGCTCTGGAGCACTGTTTATGACGTAAGCGGAACACCTCTTGCCGTTCCATTCTCAGAGCTCCTGAGTTAAGTAATCTGCTACTCTTGGTGCGAATGCCAGAGGAAAACATTTCCAATGTGTCTGGCAGGGAGAAACTGAACCTGGAGAACACCTTTGTCAAGAGCTTGCACCTGCACCTTAGACACACATAGATTTGCATCACATCTAAATGGCCAAGCTCTTTCTTAGAAAAGTTGAAAGCTGCTGTTAGAAGGCTGTGCTCCTTGTCAGATGGAAGCAGCAGCACGCACATAGAAGTTTGGCAAGAACTAAAGAGCCACAGAAGAGCGTGGTCTAGCAAAATGAAACAGGAAAAAGCATTTCCTGCATGTGCCCTTGTTGTCGCCTAACAACAGGTAGCAGCATAAACCAGATGCGGGTGAAGATCTTGCAGGCGACATCTGATGTCAAATGAGCAAACGGGCTTACCACAGCTGCGGTCCTCTGGCAGTCTGAAAGCTTTGCGCACAAGCCGGATGCTAAGCGCCTTCCTTTGCCTTTTGGCAGTGCTCGTGCATTGCCAGCAGTAGGCGGGAATGGTCACTATCCCAGAGACACGTTTCGTTGTGCCCGTTGCTAAGCGCTCTGGAGCACTGTTTATGACGTAAGCGGAACACCTCTTGCCGTTCCATTCTCAGAGCTCCTGAGTTAATCAAACTGAGACTCTTGGTGCGAATGCCAGAGGAAAACATTTCCAATGTGTCTGGCAGGGAGAAACTGAACCTGGAGAACACCTTTGTCAGGAGCTTGCACCTGCACCTTAGACACACACAGATTTGCATCACATCTAAATGGCCAAGCTCTTTCTTAGACAAGTTGAAAGCTGCTGTCAGAAGGCTGTGCTCCTTGTCAGATGGAAGCAGCAGCACGCACATAGGAGTTTGGCAAGAACTAAAGAGCCACAGAAGAGCGTGGTCTAGCAAAATGAGGCAGGAAAAACGCTACATGTGCCCTTGTTGTCGCCTAACAACAGGTAGCAGCATAAACCAGATGCGGGTGAAGATCTTGCAGGCGACATCTAACGTCAAATGAGCAAACGGGCTTACCACAGCTGCGGTCCTCTGGCAGTCTGAAAGCTTTGCACACAAGGCGGATGCTAAGCGCCTTCCTTTGCCTTTTGGCAGTGCTCGTGCATTGCCAGCACTAGGCGGGAATGGTCACTATCCCACAGACACGTTTCGTTGTGCCCGTTGCTAAGCGCTCTGGAGCACTGTTTATGACGTAAGCGGAACACCTCTTGCCGTTCCATTCTCAGAGCTCCTGAGTTAATCAAACTGAGACTCTTGGTGCGAATGCCAGAGGAAAACATTTCCAATGTGTCTGGCAGGGAGAAACTGAACCTGGAGAACACCTTTGTCAGGAGCTTGCACCTCCACCTTACACACACACAGATTTGCATCACATCTAAATGGCCAAGCTCTTTCTTAGAAAAGTTGAAAGCTGCTGTTAGAAGGCTGTGCTCTTTGTCAGATGGAAGCAACAGCACGCACATAGAAGTTTGGCAAGAACTAAAGAGCCACAGAAGAGCGTGGTCTAGCAAAATGAAACAGGAAAAAGCATTTGCTGCATGTGCCCTTGTTGTCGCCTAACAACAGGTAGCAGCATAAACCAGATGCGGGTGAAGATCTTGCAGGCGACATCTGACGTCAAATGAGCAAACGGGCTTACCACAGCTGCGGTCCTCTGGCAGTCTGAAAGCTTTGCGCACAAGCCGGATGCTAAGCGCCTTCCTTTGCCTTTTGGCAGTGCTCGTGCATTGCCAGCAGTAGGCGGGAATGGTCACTTACCCAGAGACACGTTTCGTTGTGCCCGTTGCTAAGCGCTCTGGAGCACTGTTTATGACATAAGCGGAACACCTCTTGCCGTTCCATTCTCAGAGCTCCTGAGTTAAGTAATCTGCTACTCTTGGTGCGAATGCCAGAGGAAAACATTTCCAATGTGTCTGGCAGGGAGAAACTGAACCTGGAGAACACCTTTGTCAGGTGCTTGCACCTGCACCTTAGACACACACAGATTTGCATCACATCTAAATGGCCAAGCTCTTTCTTAGACAAGTTGAAAGCTGCTGTCAGAAGGCTGTGCTCCTTGTCAGATGGAAGCAGCAGCACGCACATAGGAGTTTGGCAAGAACTAAAGAGCCACAGAAGAGCGTGGCCTAGGAAAATGAGGCAGGAAAAAGCATATCGCTACATGTGTCCTTGTTGTCACCTAACAACAGGTAGCAGCATAAACCAGATGCGGGTGAAGTTCTTGCAGGTGACATCTAACGTCAAATGAGCAAACGGGCTTACCACAGCTGCGGTCCTCTGGCAGTCTGAAAGCTTTGCACACAAGGCGGATGCTAAGCGCCTTCCTTTGCCTTTTGGCAGTGCTCGTGCATTGCCAGCACTAGGCGGGAATGGTCACTATCCCACAGACACGTTTCGTTGTGCCCGTTGCTAAGCGCTCTGGAGCACTGTTTATGACGTAAGCGGAACACCTCTTGCCGTTCCATTCTCAGAGCTCCTGAGTTAATCAAACTGAGACTCTTGGTGCGAATGCCAGAGGAAAACATTTCCAATGTGTCTGGCAAGGAGAAACTGAACCTGGAGAACACCTTTGTCAGGAGCTTGCACCTCCACCTTACACACACACAGATTTGCATCACATCTAAATGGCCAAGCTCTTTCTTAGAAAAGTTGAAAGCTGCTGTTAGAAGGCTGTTCTCCTTGTCAGATGGAAGCAGCAGCACGCACATAGGAGTTTGGCAAGAACTAAAGAGCCACAGAAGAGCGTGGTCTAGCAAAATGAAACAGGAAAAAGCATTTCCTGCATGTGCCCTTGTTGTCGCCTAACAACAGGTAGCAGCATAAACCAGATGCGGGTGAAGATCTTGCAGGCGACTTCTAACGTCAAATGAGCAAACGGGCTTACCACAGCTGCGGTCCTCTGGCAGTCTGAAAGCTTTGCGCACAAGCCGGACGCTAAGCGCCTTCCTTTGCCTTTTGGCAGTGCTCGTGCATTGCCAGCACTAGGCGGGAATGGTCACTATCCCACAGACACGTTTCGTTGTGCCCGTTGCTAAGCGCTCTGGAGCACTGTTTATGACGTAAGCGGAACACCTCTTGCCGTTCCATTCTCAGAGCTCCTGAGTTAAGTAATCTGCGACTCTTGGTGCGAATGATAGAGGAAAACATTTCCAATGTGTCTGGCAAGGAGAAACTGAACCTGGAGAACACCTTTGTCAGGAGCTTGCACCTGCACCTTAGACACACACAGATTTGCATCACATCTAAATGGCCAAGCTCTTTCTTAGACAAGTTGAAAGCTGCTGTCAGAAGGCTGTGCTCCTTGTCAGATGGAAGCAGCAGCACGCACATAGGAGTTTGGAAAGCACTAAAGAGCCACAGAAGAGCGTGGCCTAGGAAAATGAGGCAGGAAAAACGCTACATGTGCCCTTGTTGTCGCCTAACAACAGGTAGCAACATAAACCAGATGCGGGTGAAGATCTTGCAGGCGACATCTAACGTCAAATGAGCAAACGGGCTTACCACAGCTGCGGTCCTCTGGCAGTCTGAAAGCTTTGCGCACAAGCTGGATGCTAAGCGCCTTCCTTTGCCTTTTGGCAGTGCTCGTGCATTGCCAGCAGTAGGCGGGAATGGTCACTTACCCAGAGACACGTTTCGTTGTGCCCGTTGCTAAGCGCTCTGGAGCACTGTTTATGACGTAAGCGGAACACCTCTTGCCGTTCCATTCTCAGAGCTCCTGAGTTAAGTAATCTGCTACTCTTGGTGCGAATGCCAGAGAAAAACATTTCCAATGTGTCTGGCAGGGAGAAACTGAATCTGGAGAACACCTTTGTCAGGTGCTTGCACCTGCACCTTAGACACACACAGATTTGCATCACATCTAAATGGCCAAGCTCTTTCTTAGACAAGTTGAAAGCTGCTGTCAGAAGGCTGTGCTCCTTGTCAGATGGAAGCAGCAGCACGCACATAGGAGTTTGGCAAGAACTAAAGAGCCACAGAAGAGCGTGGTCTAGCAAAATGAGGCAGGAAAAACGCTACATGTGCCCTTGTTGTCGCCTAACAACAGGTAGCAGCATAAACCAGATGCGGGTGAAGATCTTGCAGGCGACATCTAACGTCAAATGAGCAAACGGGCTTACCACAGCTGCGGTCCTCTGGCAGTCTGAAAGCTTTGCACACAAGGCGGATGCTAAGCGCCTTCCTTTGCCTTTTGGCAGTGCTCGTGCATTGCCAGCACTAGGCGGGAATGGTCACTATCCCACAGACACGTTTCGTTGTGCCCGTTGCTAAGCGCTCTGGAGCACTGTTTATGACGTAAGCGGAACACCTCTTGCCGTTCCATTCTCAGAGCTCCTGAGTTAATCAAACTGAGACTCTTGGTGCGAATGCCAGAGGAAAACATTTCCAATGTGTCTGGCAGGGAGAAACTGAACCTGGAGAACACCTTTGTCAGGAGCTTGCACCTCCACCTTACACACACACAGATTTGCATCACATCTAAATGGCCAAGCTCTTTCTTAGAAAAGTTGAAAGCTGCTGTTAGAAGGCTGTGCTCTTTGTCAGATGGAAGCAACAGCACGCACATAGAAGTTTGGCAAGAACTAAAGAGCCACAGAAGAGCGTGGTCTAGCAAAATGAAACAGGAAAAAGCATTTGCTGCATGTGCCCTTGTTGTCGCCTAACAACAGGTAGCAGCATAAACCAGATGCGGGTGAAGATCTTGCAGGCGACATCTGACGTCAAATGAGCAAACGGGCTTACCACAGCTGCGGTCCTCTGGCAGTCTGAAAGCTTTGCGCACAAGCCGGATGCTAAGCGCCTTCCTTTGCCTTTTGGCAGTGCTCGTGCATTGCCAGCAGTAGGCGGGAATGGTCACTTACCCAGAGACACGTTTCGTTGTGCCCGTTGCTAAGCGCTCTGGAGCACTGTTTATGACATAAGCGGAACACCTCTTGCCGTTCCATTCTCAGAGCTCCTGAGTTAAGTAATCTGCTACTCTTGGTGCGAATGCCAGAGGAAAACATTTCCAATGTGTCTGGCAGGGAGAAACTGAACCTGGAGAACACCTTTGTCAGGTGCTTGCACCTGCACCTTAGACACACACAGATTTGCATCACATCTAAATGGCCAAGCTCTTTCTTAGACAAGTTGAAAGCTGCTGTCAGAAGGCTGTGCTCCTTGTCAGATGGAAGCAGCAGCACGCACATAGGAGTTTGGCAAGAACTAAAGAGCCACAGAAGAGCGTGGCCTAGGAAAATGAGGCAGGAAAAAGCATATCGCTACATGTGTCCTTGTTGTCACCTAACAACAGGTAGCAGCATAAACCAGATGCGGGTGAAGTTCTTGCAGGTGACATCTAACGTCAAATGAGCAAACGGGCTTACCACAGCTGCGGTCCTCTGGCAGTCTGAAAGCTTTGCACACAAGTCGGATGCTAAGCGCCTTCCTTTGCCTTTTGGCAGTGCTCGTGCATTGCCAGCACTAGGCGGGAATGGTCACTATCCCACAGACACGTTTCGTTGTGCCCGTTGCTAAGCGCTCTGGAGCACTGTTTATGACGTAAGCGGAACACCTCTTGCCGTTCCATTCTCAGAGCTCCTGAGTTAATCAAACTGAGACTCTTGGTGCGAATGCCAGAGGAAAACATTTCCAATGTGTCTGGCAAGGAGAAACTGAACCTGGAGAACACCTTTGTCAGGAGCTTGCACCTCCACCTTACACACACACAGATTTGCATCACATCTAAATGGCCAAGCTCTTTCTTAGAAAAGTTGAAAGCTGCTGTTAGAAGGCTGTTCTCCTTGTCAGATGGAAGCAGCAGCACGCACATAGGAGTTTGGCAAGAACTAAAGAGCCACAGAAGAGCGTGGTCTAGCAAAATGAAACAGGAAAAAGCATTTCCTGCATGTGCCCTTGTTGTCGCCTAACAACAGGTAGCAGCATAAACCAGATGCGGGTGAAGATCTTGCAGGCGACTTCTAACGTCAAATGAGCAAACGGGCTTACCACAGCTGCGGTCCTCTGGCAGTCTGAAAGCTTTGCGCACAAGCCGGACGCTAAGCGCCTTCCTTTGCCTTTTGGCAGTGCTCGTGCATTGCCAGCACTAGGCGGGAATGGTCACTATCCCACAGACACGTTTCGTTGTGCCCGTTGCTAAGCGCTCTGGAGCACTGTTTATGACGTAAGCGGAACACCTCTTGCCGTTCCATTCTCAGAGCTCCTGAGTTAAGTAATCTGCGACTCTTGGTGCGAATGATAGAGGAAAACATTTCCAATGTGTCTGGCAAGGAGAAACTGAACCTGGAGAACACCTTTGTCAGGAGCTTGCACCTGCACCTTAGACACACACAGATTTGCATCACATCTAAATGGCCAAGCTCTTTCTTAGACAAGTTGAAAGCTGCTGTCAGAAGGCTGTGCTCCTTGTCAGATGGAAGCAGCAGCACGCACATAGGAGTTTGGAAAGCACTAAAGAGCCACAGAAGAGCGTGGCCTAGGAAAATGAGGCAGGAAAAACGCTACATGTGCCCTTGTTGTCGCCTAACAACAGGTAGCAACATAAACCAGATGCGGGTGAAGATCTTGCAGGCGACATCTAACGTCAAATGAGCAAACGGGCTTACCACAGCTGCGGTCCTCTGGCAGTCTGAAAGCTTTGCGCACAAGCTGGATGCTAAGCGCCTTCCTTTGCCTTTTGGCAGTGCTCGTGCATTGCCAGCAGTAGGCGGGAATGGTCACTTACCCAGAGACACGTTTCGTTGTGCCCGTTGCTAAGCGCTCTGGAGCACTGTTTATGACGTAAGCGGAACACCTCTTGCCGTTCCATTCTCAGAGCTCCTGAGTTAAGTAATCTGCTACTCTTGGTGCGAATGCCAGAGAAAAACATTTCCAATGTGTCTGGCAGGGAGAAACTGAATCTGGAGAACACCTTTGTCAGGTGCTTGCACCTGCACCTTAGACACACACAGATTTGCATCACATCTAAATGGCCAAGCTCTTTCTTAGACAAGTTGAAAGCTGCTGTCAGAAGGCTGTGCTCCTTGTCAGATGGAAGCAGCAGCACGCACATAGGAGTTTGGCAAGAACTAAAGAGCCACAGAAGAGCGTGGTCTAGCAAAATGAGGCAGGAAAAACGCTACATGTGCCCTTGTTGTCGCCTAACAACAGGTAGCAGCATAAACCAGATGCGGGTGAAGATCTTGCAGGCGACATCTAACGTCAAATGAGCAAACGGGCTTACCACAGCTGCGGTCCTCTGGCAGTCTGAAAGCTTTGCGCACAAGCCGGATGCTAAGCACCTTCCTTTGCCTTTTGGCAGTGCTCGTGCATTGCCAGCACTAGGCGGGAATGGTCACTTACCCAGAGACACGTTTCGTTGTGCCCGTTGCTAAGCGCTCTGGAGCACTGTTTATGACGTAAGCGGAACACCTCTTGCCGTTCCATTCTCAGAGCTCCTGAGTTAAGTAATCTGCTACTCTTGGTGCGAATGCCAGAGGAAAACATTTCCAATGTGTCTGGCAGGGAGAAACTGAACCTGGAGAACACCTTTGTCAGGAGCTTGCACCTGCACCTTAGACACACATAGATTTGCATCACATCTAAATGGCCAAGCTCTTTCTTAGAAAAGTTGAAAGCTGCTGTTAGAAGGCTGTGCTCCTTGTCAGATGGAAGCAGCAGCACGCACATAGAAGTTTGGCAAGAACTAAAGAGCCACAGAAGAGCGTGGTCTAGCAAAATGAAACAGGAAAAAGCATTTGCTGCATGTGCCCTTGTTGTCGCCTAACAACAGGTAGCAGCATAAACCAGATGCGGGTGAAGATCTTGCAGGCGACATCTGATGTCAAATGAGCAAACGGGCTTACCACAGCTGCGGTCCTCTGGCAGTCTGAAAGCTTTGCGCACAAGCCGGACGCTAAGCGCCTTCCTTTGCCTTTTGACAGTGCTCGTGCATTGCCAGCAGTAGGCGGGAATGGTCACTATCCCAGAGACACGTTTCGTTGTGCCCGTTGCTAAGCGCTCTGGAGCACTGTTTATGACGTAAGCGGAACACCTCTTGCCGTTCCATTCTCAGAGCTCCTGAGTTAAGTAATCTGCTACTCTTGGTGCGAATGCCAGAGAAAAACATTTCCAATGTGTCTGGCAGGGAGAAACTGAATCTGGAGAACACCTTTGTCAGGAGCTTGCACCTGCACCTTAGACACACACAGATTTGCATCACATCTAAATGGCCAAGCTCTTTCTTAGACAAGTTGAAAGCTGCTGTCAGAAGGCTGTGCTCCTTGTCAGATGGAAGCAGCAGCACGCACATAGGAGTTTGGCAAGAACTAAAGAGCCACAGAAGAGCGTGGTCTAGCAAAATGAGGCAGGAAAAACGCTACATGTGCCCTTGTTGTCGCCTAACAACAGGTAGCAGCATAAACCAGATGCGGGTGAAGATCTTGCAGGCGACATCTAACGTCAAATGAGCAAACGGGCTTACCACAGCTGCGGTCCTCTGGCAGTCTGAAAGCTTTGCACACAAGGCGGATGCTAAGCGCCTTCCTTTGCCTTTTGGCAGTGCTCGTGCATTGCCAGCACTAGGCGGGAATGGTCACTATCCCACAGACACGTTTCGTTGTGCCCGTTGCTAAGCGCTCTGGAGCACTGTTTATGACGTAAGCGGAACACCTCTTGCCGTTCCATTCTCAGAGCTCCTGAGTTAATCAAACTGAGACTCTTGGTGCGAATGCCAGAGGAAAACATTTCCAATGTGTCTGGCAGGGAGAAACTGAACCTGGAGAACACCTTTGTCAGGAGCTTGCACCTCCACCTTACACACACACAGATTTGCATCACATCTAAATGGCCAAGCTCTTTCTTAGAAAAGTTGAAAGCTGCTGTTAGAAGGCTGTGCTCTTTGTCAGATGGAAGCAACAGCACGCACATAGAAGTTTGGCAAGAACTAAAGAGCCACAGAAGAGCGTGGTCTAGCAAAATGAAACAGGAAAAACGCTACATGTGCCCTTGTTGTCGCCTAACAACAGGTAGCAGCATAAACCAGATGCGGGTGAAGATCTTGCAGGCGACATCTAACGTCAAATGAGCAAACGGGCTTACCACAGCTGCGGTCCTCTGGCAGTCTGAAAGCTTTGCGCACAAGCCGGACGCTAAGCACCTTCCTTTGCCTTTTGGCAGTGCTCGTGCATTGCCAGCACTAGGCGGGAATGGTCACTTACCCAGAGACACGTTTCGTTGTGCCCGTTGCTAAGCGCTCTGGAGCACTGTTTATGACGTAAGCGGAACACCTCTTGCCGTTCCATTCTCAGAGCTCCTGAGTTAATCAAACTGAGACTCTTGGTGCGAATGCCAGAGGAAAACATTTCCAATGTGTCTGGCAGGGAGAAACTGAACCTGGAGAACACCTTTGTCAAGAGCTTGCACCTCCACCTTACACACACAGAGATTTGCATCACATCTAAATGGCCAATCTCTTTCTTAGACAAGTTGAAAGCTGCTGTTAGAAGGCTGTGCTCCTTGTCAGATGGAAGCAGCAGCACGCACATAGGAGTTTGGCAAGAACTAAAGAGCCACAGAAGAGCGTGGTCTAGCAAAATGAAACAGGAAAAAGCATTTGCTGCATGTGCCCTTGTTGTCGCCTAACAACAGGTAGCAGCATAAACCAGATGCGGGTGAAGATCTTGCAGGCGACATCTAACGTCAAATGAGCAAACGGGCTTACCACAGCTGCGGTCCTCTGGCAGTCTGAAAGCTTTGCGCACAAGCCGGACGCTAAGCGCCTTCCTTTGCCTTTTGGCAGTGCTCGTGCATTGCCAGCACTAGGCGGGAATGGTCACTATCCCACAGACACGTTTCGTTGTGCCCGTTGCTAAACGCTCTGGAGCACTGTTTATGACGTAAGCGGAACACCTCTTGCCGTTCCATTCTCAGAGCTCCTGAGTTAATCAAACTGAGACTCTTGGTGCGAATGCCAGAGGAAAACATTTCCAATGTGTCTGGCAAGGAGAAACTGAACCTGGAGAACACCTTTGTCAAGAGCTTGCACCTGCACCTTAGACACACACAGATTTGCATCACATCTAAATGGCCAAGCTCTTTCTTAGACAAGTTGAAAGCTGCTGTCAGAAGGCTGTGCTCCTTGTCAGATGGAAGCAGCAGCACGCACATAGGAGTTTGGCAAGAACTAAAGAGCCACAGAAGAGCGTGGCCTAGGAGAATGAGGCAGGAAAAAGCATATCGCTACATGTGTCCTTGTTGTCACCTAACAACAGGTAGCAGCATAAACCAGATGCGGGTGAAGTTCTTGCAGGTGACATCTAACGTCAAATGAGCAAACGGGCTTACCACAGCTGTGGTCCTCTGGCAGTCTGAAAGCTTTGCACACAAGGCGGATGCTAAGCGCCTTCCTTTGCCTTTTGGCAGTGCTCGTGCATTGCCAGCACTAGGCGGGAATGGTCACTTACCCAGAGACACGTTTCGTTGTGCCCGTTGCTAAGCGCTCTGGAGCACTGTTTATGACGTAAGCGGAACACCTCTTGCCGTTCCATTCTCAGAGCTCCTGAGTTAATCAAACTGAGACTCTTGGTGCGAATGCCAGAGGAAAACATTTCCAATGTGTCTGGCAGGGAGAAACTGAACCTGGAGAACACCTTTGTCAGGAGCTTGCACCTCCACCTTACACACACAGAGATTTGCATCACATCTAAATGGCCAAGCTCTTTCTTAGAAAAGTTGAAAGCTGCTGTTAGAAGGCTGTGCTCCTTGTCAGATGGAAGCAGCAGCACGCACATAGGAGTTTGGCAAGAACTAAAGAGCCACAGAAGAGCGTGGTCTAGCAAAATGAAACAGGAAAAAGCATTTCCTGCATGTGCCCTTGTTGTCGCCTAACAACAGGTAGCAGCATAAACCAGATGCGGGTGAAGATCTTGCAGGCGACTTCTAACGTCAAATGAGCAAACGGGCTTACCACAGCTGCGGTCCTCTGGCAGCCTGAAAGCTTTGCGCACAAGCCGGACGCTAAGCGCCTTCCTTTGCCTTTTGGCAGTGCTCGTGCATTGCCAGCACTAGGCGGGAATGGTCACTTACCCAGAGACACGTTTCGTTGTGCCCGTTGCTAAGCGCTCTGGAGCACTGTTTATGACGTAAGCGGAACACCTCTTGCCGTTCCATTCTCAGAGCTCCTGAGTTAATCAAACTGAGACACTTGGTGCGAATGCCAGAGAAAAACATTTCCAATGTGTCTGGCAGGGAGAAACTGAACCTGGAGAACACCTTTGTCAGGAGCTTGCACCTCCACCTTAGACACACACAGATTTGCATCACATCTAAATGGCCAAGCTCTTTCTTAGACAAGTTGAAAGCTGCTGTCAGAAGGCTGTGCTCCTTGTCAGATGGAAGCAGCAGCACGCACATAGGAGTTTGGAAAGCACTAAAGAGCCACAGAAGAGCGTGGCCTAGGAAAATGAGGCAGGAAAAACGCTACATGTGCCCTTGTTGTCGCCTAACAACAGGTAGCAGCATAAACCAGATGCGGGTGAAGATCTTGCAGGCGACTTCTAACGTCAAATGAGCAAACGGGCTTACCACAGCTGCGGTCCTCTGGCAGTCTGAAAGCTTTGCGCACAAGCTGGATGCTAAGCGCCTTCCTTTGCCTTTTGGCAGTGCTCGTGCATTGCCAGCACTAGGCGGGAATGGTCACTTACCCAGAGACACGTTTCGTTGTGCCCGTTGCTAAGCGCTCTGGAGCACTGTTTATGACGTAAGCGGAACACCTCTTGCCGTTCCATTCTCAGAGCTCCTGAGTTAAGTAATCTGCTACTCTTGGTGCGAATGCCAGAGAAAAACATTTCCAATGTGTCTGGCAGGGAGAAACTGAACCTGGAGAACACCTTTGTCAAGAGCTTGCACCTGCACCTTAGACACACACAGATTTGCATCACATCTAAATGGCCAAGCTCTTTCTTAGACAAGTTGAAAGCTGCTGTCAGAAGGCTGTGCTCCTTGTCAGATGGAAGCAGCAGCACGCACATAGGAGTTTGGCAAGAACTAAAGAGCCACAGAAGAGCGTGGCCTAGGAAAATGAGGCAGGAAAAAGCATATCGCTACATGTGTCCTTGTTGTCACCTAACAACAGGTAGCAGCATAAACCAGATGCGGGTGAAGTTCTTGCAGGTGACATCTAACGTCAAATGAGCAAACGGGCTTACCACAGCTGCGGTCCTCTGGCAGTCTGAAAGCTTTGCACACAAGGCGGATGCTAAGCGCCTTCCTTTGCCTTTTGGCAGTGCTCGTGCATTGCCAGCACTAGGCGGGAATGGTCACTATCCCACAGACAAGTTTCGTTGTGCCCGTTGCTAAGCGCTCTGGAGCACTGTTTATGACGTAAGCGGAACACCTCTTGCCGTTCCATTCTCAGAGCTCCTGAGTTAATCAAACTGAGACTCTTGGTGCGAATGCCAGAGGAAAACATTTCCAATGTGTCTGGCAGGGAGAAACTGAACCTGGAGAACACCTTTGTCAGGAGCTTGCACCTCCACCTTACACACACACAGATTTGCATCACATCTAAATGGCCAAGCTCTTTCTTAGACAAGTTGAAAGCTGCTGTCAGAAGGCTGTGCTCCTTGTCAGATGGAAGCAGCAGCACGCACATAGGAGTTTGGCAAGAACTAAAGAGCCACAGAAGAGCGTGGTCTAGCAAAATGAGGCAGGAAAAACGCTACATGTGCCCTTGTTGTCGCCTAACAACAGGTAGCAGCATAAACCAGATGCGGGTGAAGATCTTGCAGGCGACATCTGACGTCAAATGAGCAAACGGGCTTACCACAGCTGCGGTCCTCTGGCAGTCTGAAAGCTTTGCGCACAAGCCGGATGCTAAGCACCTTCCTTTGCCTTTTGGCAGTGCTCGTGCATTGCCAGCACTAGGCGGGAATGGTCACTTACCCAGAGACACGTTTCGTTGTGCCCGTTGCTAAGCGCTCTGGAGCACTGTTTATGACGTAAGCGGAACACCTCTTGCCGTTCCATTCTCAGAGCTCCTGAGTTAAGTAATCTGCTACTCTTGGTGCGAATGCCAGAGGAAAACATTTCCAATGTGTCTGGCAGGGAGAAACTGAACCTGGAGAACACCTTTGTCAAGAGCTTGCACCTGCACCTTAGACACACACAGATTTGCATCACATCTAAATGGCCAAGCTCTTTCTTAGACAAGTTGAAAGCTGCTGTCAGAAGGCTGTGCTCCTTGTCAGATGGAAGCAGCAGCACGCACATAGGAGTTTGGCAAGAACTAAAGAGCCACAGAAGAGCGTGGCCTAGGAAAATGAGGCAGGAAAAAGCATATCGCTACATGTGTCCTTGTTGTCACCTAACAACAGGTAGCAGCATAAACCAGATGCGGGTGAAGATCTTGCAGGTGACATCTGACGTCAAATGAGCAAACGGGCTTACCACAGCTGCGGTCCTCTGGCAGTCTGAAAGCTTTGCGCACAAGCCGGATGCTAAGCACCTTCCTTTGCCTTTTGGCAGTGCTCGTGCATTGCCAGCACTAGGCGGGAATGGTCACTTACCCAGAGACACGTTTCGTTGTGCCCGTTGCTAAGCGCTCTGGAGCACTGTTTATGACGTAAGCGGAACACCTCTTGCCGTTCCATTCTCAGAGCTCCTGAGTTAATCAAACTGAGACTCTTGGTGCGAATGCCAGAGGAAAACATTTCCAATGTGTCTGGCAGGGAGAAACTGAACCTGGAGAACACCTTTGTCAGGAGCTTGCACCTCCACCTTACACACACACAGATTTGCATCACATCTAAATGGCCAAGCTCTTTCTTAGAAAAGTTGAAAGCTGCTGTTAGAAGGCTGTGCTCCTTGTCAGATGGAAGCAGCAGCACGCACATAGGAGTTTGGCAAGAACTAAAGAGCCACAGAAGAGCGTGGTCTAGCAAAATGAAACAGGAAAAAGCATTTGCTGCATGTGCCCTTGTTGTCGCCTAACAACAGGTAGCAGCATAAACCAGATGCGGGTGAAGTTCTTGCAGGCGACATCTAACGTCAAATGAGCAAACGGGCTTACCACAGCTGCGGTCCTCTGGCAGTCTGAAAGCTTTGCACACAAGGCGGATGCTAAGCGCCTTCCTTTGCCTTTTGGCAGTGCTCGTGCATTGCCAGCACTAGGCGGGAATGGTCACTATCCCACAGACACGTTTCGTTGTGCCCGTTGCTAAGCGCTCTGGAGCACTGTTTATGACGTAAGCGGAACACCTCTTGCCGTTCCATTCTCAGAGCTCCTGAGTTAATCAAACTGAGACTCTTGGTGCGAATGCCAGAGGAAAACATTTCCAATGTGTCTGGCAGGGAGAAACTGAACCTGGAGAACACCTTTGTCAAGAGCTTGCACCTCCACCTTAGACACACAGAGATTTGCATCACATCTAAATGGCCAAGCTCTTTCTTAGAAAAGTTGAAAGCTGCTGTTAGAAGGCTGTGCTCCTTGTCAGATGGAAGCAGCAGCACGCACATAGGAGTTTGGCAAGAACTAAAGAGCCACAGAAGAGCGTGGTCTAGCAAAATGAGGCAGGAAAAACGCTACATGTGCCCTTGTTGTCGCCTAACAACAGGTAGCAGCATAAACCAGATGCGGGTGAAGATCTTGCAGGCGACATCTGACGTCAAATGAGCAAACGGGCTTACCACAGCTGCGGTCCTCTGGCAGTCTGAAAGCTTTGCGCACAAGCCGGATGCTAAGCACCTTCCTTTGCCTTTTGGCAGTGCTCGTGCATTGCCAGCACTAGGCGGGAATGGTCACTTACCCAGAGACACGTTTCGTTGTGCCCGTTGCTAAGCGCTCTGGAGCACTGTTTATGACGTAAGCGGAACACCTCTTGCCGTTCCATTCTCAGAGCTCCTGAGTTAAGTAATCTGCTACTCTTGGTGCGAATGCCAGAGGAAAACATTTCCAATGTGTCTGGCAGGGAGAAACTGAACCTGGAGAACACCTTTGTCAAGAGCTTGCACCTGCACCTTAGACACACACAGATTTGCATCACATCTAAATGGCCAAGCTCTTTCTTAGACAAGTTGAAAGCTGCTGTCAGAAGGCTGTGCTCCTTGTCAGATGGAAGCAGCAGCACGCACATAGGAGTTTGGCAAGAACTAAAGAGCCACAGAAGAGCGTGGCCTAGGAAAATGAGGCAGGAAAAAGCATATCGCTACATGTGTCCTTGTTGTCGCCTAACAACAGGTAGCAGCATAAACCAGATGCGGGTGAAGTTCTTGCAGGTGACATCTAACGTCAAATGAGCAAACGGGCTTACCACAGCTGCGGTCCTCTGGCAGTCTGAAAGCTTTGCACACAAGGCGGATGCTAAGCGCCTTCCTTTGCCTTTTGGCAGTGCTCGTGCATTGCCAGCACTAGGCGGGAATGGTCACTTACCCAGAGACACGTTTCGTTGTGCCCGTTGCTAAGCGCTCTGGAGCACTGTTTATGACGTAAGCGGAACACCTCTTGCCGTTCCATTCTCAGAGCTCCTGAGTTAATCAAACTGAGACTCTTGGTGCGAATGCCAGAGGAAAACATTTCCAATGTGTCTGGCAGGGAGAAACTGAACCTGGAGAACACCTTTGTCAGGAGCTTGCACCTGCACCTTAGACACACACAGATTTGCATCACATCTAAATGGCCAAGCTCTTTCTTAGAAAAGTTGAAAGCTGCTGTTAGAAGGCTGTGCTCCTTGTCAGATGGAAGCAGCAGCACGCACATAGAAGTTTGGCAAGAACTAAAGAGCCACAGAAGAGCGTGGTCTAGCAAAATGAAACAGGAAAAAGCATTTCCTGCATGTGCCCTTGTTGTCGCCTAACAACAGGTAGCAGCATAAACCAGATGCGGGTGAAGATCTTGCAGGCGACTTCTAACGTCAAATGAGCAAACGGGCTTACCACAGCTGCGGTCCTCTGGCAGTCTGAAAGCTTTGCGCACAAGCCGGACGCTAAGCGCCTTCCTTTGCCTTTTGGCAGTGCTCGTGCATTGCCAGCACTAGGCGGGAATGGTCACTATCCCACAGACACGTTTCGTTGTGCCCGTTGCTAAGCGCTCTGGAGCACTGTTTATGACGTAAGCGGAACACCTCTTGCCGTTCCATTCTCAGAGCTCCTGAGTTAATCAAACTGAGACTCTTGGTGCGAATGCCAGAGAAAAACATTTCCAATGTGTCTGGCAGGGAGAAACTGAACCTGGAGAACACCTTTGTCAGGAGCTTGCACCTGCACCTTAGACACACACAGATTTGCATCACATCTAAATGGCCAAGCTCTTTCTTAGACAAGTTGAAAGCTGCTGTCAGAAGGCTGTGCTGCTTGTCAGATGGAAGCAGCAGCACGCACATAGGAGTTTGGAAAGCACTAAAGAGCCACAGAAGAGCGTGGCCTAGGAAAATGAGGCAGGAAAAACGCTACATGTGCCCTTGTTGTCGCCTAACAACAGGTAGCAGCATAAACCAGATGCGGGTGAAGATCTTGCAGGCGACTTCTAACGTCAAATGAGCAAACCAGCTTACCACAGCTGCGGTCCTCTGGCAGTCTGAAAGCTTTGCGCACAAGCCGGATGCTAAGCACCTTCCTTTGCCTTTTGGCAGTGCTCGTGCATTGCCAGCACTAGGCGGGAATGGTCACTTACCCAGAGACACGTTTCGTTGTGCCCGTTGCTAAGCGCTCTGGAGCACTGTTTATGACGTAAGCGGAACACCTCTTGCCGTTCCATTCTCAGAGCTCCTGAGGTAAGTAATGTGCGACTCTTGCTGCGAATGCCAGAGAAAGACATTTCCAATGTGTCTGGCAGGGAGAAACTGAACCTGGAGAACACCTTTGTCAGGAGCTTGCACCTGCACCTTAGACACACACAGATTTGCATCACATCTAAATGGCCAAGCTCTTTCTTAGACAAGTTGAAAGCTGCTGTCAGAAGGCTGTGCTCCTTGTCAGATGGAAGCAGCAGCACGCACATAGGAGTTTGGCAAGAACTAAAGAGCCACAGAAGAGCGTGGTCTAGCAAAATGAGGCAGGAAAAACGCTACATGTGCCCTTGTTGTCGCCTAACAACAGGTAGCAGCATAAACCAGATGCGGGTGAAGATCTTGCAGGCGACATCTAACGTCAAATGAGCAAACGGGCTTACCACAGCTGCGGTCCTCTGGCAGTCTGAAAGCTTTGCGCACAAGCCGGATGCTAAGCACCTTCCTTTGCCTTTTGGCAGTGCTCGTGCATTGCCAGCAGTAGGCGGGAATGGTCACTTACCCAGAGACACGTTTCGTTGTGCCCGTTGCTAAGCGCTCTGGAGCACTGTTTATGACGTAAGCGGAACACCTCTTGCCGTTCCATTCTCAGAGCTCCTGAGTTAATCAAACTGAGACTCTTGGTGCGAATGCCAGAGGAAAACATTTCCAATGTGTCTGGCAGGGAGAAACTGAACCTGGAGAACACCTTTGTCAGGAGCTTGCACCTCCACCTTACACACACACAGATTTGCATCACATCTAAATGGCCAAGCTCTTTCTTAGAAAAGTTGAAAGCTGCTGTTAGAAGGCTGTGCTCCTTGTCAGATGGAAGCAGCAGCACGCACATAGGAGTTTGGCAAGAACTAAAGAGCCACAGAAGAGCGTGGTCTAGCAAAATGAAACAGGAAAAAGCATTTCCTGCATGTGCCCTTGTTGTCGCCTAACAACAGGTAGCAGCATAAACCAGATGCGGGTGAAGATCTTGCAGGCGACTTCTAACGTCAAATGAGCAAACGGGCTTACCACAGCTGCGGTCCTCTGGCAGTCTGAAAGCTTTGCGCACAAGCCGGACGCTAAGCGCCTTCCTTTGCCTTTTGGCAGTGCTCGTGCATTGCCAGCACTAGGCGGGAATGGTCACTTACCCAGAGACACGTTTCGTTGTGCCCGTTGCTAAGCGCTCTGGAGCACTGTTTATGACGTAAGCGGAACACCTCTTGCCGTTCCATTCTCAGAGCTCCTGAGTTAATCAAACTGAGACACTTGGTGCGAATGCCAGAGAAAAACATTTCCAATGTGTCTGGCAGGGAGAAACTGAACCTGGAGAACACCTTTGTCAGGAGCTTGCACCTCCACCTTAGACACACAGAGATTTGCATCACATCTAAATGGCCAAGCTCTTTCTTAGACAAGTTGAAAGCTGCTGTCAGAAGGCTGTGCTCCTTGTCAGATGGAAGCAGCAGCACGCACATAGGAGTTTGGAAAGCACTAAAGAGCCACAGAAGAGCGTGGCCTAGGAAAATGAGGCAGGAAAAACGCTACATGTGCCCTTGTTGTCGCCTAACAACAGGTAGCAGCATAAACCAGATGCGGGTGAAGATCTTGCAGGCGACTTCTAACGTCAAATGAGCAAACGGGCTTACCACAGCTGCGGTCCTCTGGCAGTCTGAAAGCTTTGCGCACAAGCTGGATGCTAAGCGCCTTCCTTTGCCTTTTGGCAGTGCTCGTGCATTGCCAGCACTAGGCGGGAATGGTCACTTACCCAGAGACACGTTTCGTTGTGCCCGTTGCTAAGCGCTCTGGAGCACTGTTTATGACGTAAGCGGAACACCTCTTGCCGTTCCATTCTCAGAGCTCCTGAGTTAAGTAATCTGCTACTCTTGGTGCGAATGCCAGAGAAAAACATTTCCAATGTGTCTGGCAGGGAGAAACTGAATCTGGAGAACACCTTTGTCAGGTGCTTGCACCTGCACCTTAGACACACACAGATTTGCATCACATCTAAATGGCCAAGCTCTTTCTTAGACAAGTTGAAAGCTGCTGTCAGAAGGCTGTGCTGCTTGTCAGATGGAAGCAGCAGCACGCACATAGGAGTTTGGAAAGCACTAAAGAGCCACAGAAGAGCGTGGCCTAGGAAAATGAGGCAGGAAAAACGCTACATGTGCCCTTGTTGTCGCCTAACAACAGGTAGCAGCATAAACCAGATGCGGGTGAAGATCTTGCAGGCGACTTCTAACGTCAAATGAGCAAACCAGCTTACCACAGCTGCGGTCCTCTGGCAGTCTGAAAGCTTTGCGCACAAGCCGGATGCTAAGCACCTTCCTTTGCCTTTTGGCAGTGCTCGTGCATTGCCAGCACTAGGCGGGAATGGTCACTTACCCAGAGACACGTTTCGTTGTGCCCGTTGCTAAGCGCTCTGGAGCACTGTTTATGACGTAAGCGGAACACCTCTTGCCGTTCCATTCTCAGAGCTCCTGAGGTAAGTAATGTGCGACTCTTGCTGCGAATGCCAGAGAAAGACATTTCCAATGTGTCTGGCAGGGAGAAACTGAACCTGGAGAACACCTTTGTCAGGAGCTTGCACCTGCACCTTAGACACACAGAGATTTGCATCACATCTAAATGGCCAAGCTCTTTCTTAGACAAGTTGAAAGCTGCTGTCAGAAGGCTGTGCTCCTTGTCAGATGGAAGCAGCAGCACGCACATAGGAGTTTGGCAAGAACTAAAGAGCCACAGAAGAGCGTGGTCTAGCAAAATGAGGCAGGAAAAACGCTACATGTGCCCTTGTTGTCGCCTAACAACAGGTAGCAGCATAAACCAGATGCGGGTGAAGATCTTGCAGGCGACATCTAACGTCAAATGAGCAAACGGGCTTACCACAGCTGCGGTCCTCTGGCAGTCTGAAAGCTTTGCGCACAAGCCGGATGCTAAGCACCTTCCTTTGCCTTTTGGCAGTGCTCGTGCATTGCCAGCAGTAGGCGGGAATGGTCACTTACCCAGAGACACGTTTCGTTGTGCCCGTTGCTAAGCGCTCTGGAGCACTGTTTATGACGTAAGCGGAACACCTCTTGCCGTTCCATTCTCAGAGCTCCTGAGTTAATCAAACTGAGACTCTTGGTGCGAATGCCAGAGGAAAACATTTCCAATGTGTCTGGCAGGGAGAAACTGAACCTGGAGAACACCTTTGTCAGGAGCTTGCACCTCCACCTTACACACACACAGATTTGCATCACATCTAAATGGCCAAGCTCTTTCTTAGAAAAGTTGAAAGCTGCTGTTAGAAGGCTGTGCTCCTTGTCAGATAGAAGCAGCAGCACGCACATAGGAGTTTGGCAAGAACTAAAGAGCCACAGAAGAGCGTGGTCTAGCAAAATGAAACAGGAAAAAGCATTTCCTGCATGTGCCCTTGTTGTCGCCTAACAACAGGTAGCAGCATAAACCAGATGCGGGTGAAGATCTTGCAGGCGACTTCTAACGTCAAATGAGCAAACGGGCTTACCACAGCTGCGGTCCTCTGGCAGTCTGAAAGCTTTGCGCACAAGCCGGACGCTAAGCGCCTTCCTTTGCCTTTTGGCAGTGCTCGTGCATTGCCAGCACTAGGCGGGAATGGTCACTTACCCAGAGACACGTTTCGTTGTGCCCGTTGCTAAGCGCTCTGGAGCACTGTTTATGACGTAAGCGGAACACCTCTTGCCGTTCCATTCTCAGAGCTCCTGAGTTAATCAAACTGAGACACTTGGTGCGAATGCCAGAGAAAAACATTTCCAATGTGTCTGGCAGGGAGAAACTGAACCTGGAGAACACCTTTGTCAGGAGCTTGCACCTCCACCTTAGACACACACAGATTTGCATCACATCTAAATGGCCAAGCTCTTTCTTAGACAAGTTGAAAGCTGCTGTCAGAAGGCTGTGCTCCTTGTCAGATGGAAGCAGCAGCACGCACATAGGAGTTTGGAAAGCACTAAAGAGCCACAGAAGAGCGTGGCCTAGGAAAATGAGGCAGGAAAAACGCTACATGTGCCCTTGTTGTCGCCTAACAACAGGTAGCAGCATAAACCAGATGCGGGTGAAGATCTTGCAGGCGACTTCTAACGTCAAATGAGCAAACGGGCTTACCACAGCTGCGGTCCTCTGGCAGTCTGAAAGCTTTGCGCACAAGCTGGATGCTAAGCGCCTTCCTTTGCCTTTTGGCAGTGCTCGTGCATTGCCAGCACTAGGCGGGAATGGTCACTTACCCAGAGACACGTTTCGTTGTGCCCGTTGCTAAGCGCTCTGGAGCACTGTTTATGACGTAAGCGGAACACCTCTTGCCGTTCCATTCTCAGAGCTCCTGAGTTAAGTAATCTGCTACTCTTGGTGCGAATGCCAGAGAAAAACATTTCCAATGTGTCTGGCAGGGAGAAACTGAATCTGGAGAACACCTTTGTCAGGTGCTTGCACCTGCACCTTAGACACACACAGATTTGCATCACATCTAAATGGCCAAGCTCTTTCTTAGACAAGTTGAAAGCTGCTGTCAGAAGGCTGTGCTGCTTGTCAGATGGAAGCAGCAGCACGCACATAGGAGTTTGGAAAGCACTAAAGAGCCACAGAAGAGCGTGGCCTAGGAAAATGAGGCAGGAAAAACGCTACATGTGCCCTTGTTGTCGCCTAACAACAGGTAGCAGCATAAACCAGATGCGGGTGAAGATCTTGCAGGCGACTTCTAACGTCAAATGAGCAAACCAGCTTACCACAGCTGCGGTCCTCTGGCAGTCTGAAAGCTTTGCGCACAAGCCGGATGCTAAGCACCTTCCTTTGCCTTTTGGCAGTGCTCGTGCATTGCCAGCACTAGGCGGGAATGGTCACTTACCCAGAGACACGTTTCGTTGTGCCCGTTGCTAAGCGCTCTGGAGCACTGTTTATGACGTAAGCGGAACACCTCTTGCCGTTCCATTCTCAGAGCTCCTGAGGTAAGTAATGTGCGACTCTTGCTGCGAATGCCAGAGAAAGACATTTCCAATGTGTCTGGCAGGGAGAAACTGAACCTGGAGAACACCTTTGTCAGGAGCTTGCACCTGCACCTTAGACACACACAGATTTGCATCACATCTAAATGGCCAAGCTCTTTCTTAGACAAGTTGAAAGCTGCTGTCAGAAGGCTGTGCTCCTTGTCAGATGGAAGCAGCAGCACGCACATAGGAGTTTGGCAAGAACTAAAGAGCCACAGAAGAGCGTGGTCTAGCAAAATGAGGCAGGAAAAACGCTACATGTGCCCTTGTTGTCGCCTAACAACAGGTAGCAGCATAAACCAGATGCGGGTGAAGATCTTGCAGGCGACATCTAACGTCAAATGAGCAAACGGGCTTACCACAGCTGCGGTCCTCTGGCAGTCTGAAAGCTTTGCGCACAAGCCGGATGCTAAGCACCTTCCTTTGCCTTTTGGCAGTGCTCGTGCATTGCCAGCAGTAGGCGGGAATGGTCACTTACCCAGAGACACGTTTCGTTGTGCCCGTTGCTAAGCGCTCTGGAGCACTGTTTATGACGTAAGCGGAACACCTCTTGCCGTTCCATTCTCAGAGCTCCTGAGTTAATCAAACTGAGACTCTTGGTGCGAATGCCAGAGGAAAACATTTCCAATGTGTCTGGCAGGGAGAAACTGAACCTGGAGAACACCTTTGTCAGGAGCTTGCACCTCCACCTTACACACACACAGATTTGCATCACATCTAAATGGCCAAGCTCTTTCTTAGAAAAGTTGAAAGCTGCTGTTAGAAGGCTGTGCTCCTTGTCAGATGGAAGCAGCAGCACGCACATAGGAGTTTGGCAAGAACTAAAGAGCCACAGAAGAGCGTGGTCTAGCAAAATGAAACAGGAAAAAGCATTTCCTGCATGTGCCCTTGTTGTCGCCTAACAACAGGTAGCAGCATAAACCAGATGCGGGTGAAGATCTTGCAGGCGACTTCTAACGTCAAATGAGCAAACGGGCTTACCACAGCTGCGGTCCTCTGGCAGTCTGAAAGCTTTGCGCACAAGCTGGATGCTAAGCGCCTTCCTTTGCCTTTTGGCAGTGCTCGTGCATTGCCAGCACTAGGCGGGAATGGTCACTTACCCAGAGACACGTTTCGTTGTGCCCGTTGCTAAGCGCTCTGGAGCACTGTTTATGACGTAAGCGGAACACCTCTTGCCGTTCCATTCTCAGAGCTCCTGAGTTAAGTAATCTGCTACTCTTGGTGCGAATGCCAGAGAAAAACATTTCCAATGTGTCTGGCAGGGAGAAACTGAATCTGGAGAACACCTTTGTCAGGTGCTTGCACCTGCACCTTAGACACACACAGATTTGCATCACATCTAAATGGCCAAGCTCTTTCTTAGACAAGTTGAAAGCTGCTGTCAGAAGGCTGTGCTCCTTGTCAGATGGAAGCAGCAGCACGCACATAGGAGTTTGGCAAGAACTAAAGAGCCACAGAAGAGCGTGGTCTAGCAAAATGAAACAGGAAAAAGCATTTGCTGCATGTGCCCTTGTTGTCGCCTAACAACAGGTAGCAGCATAAACCAGATGCGGGTGAAGTTCTTGCAGGCGACATCTAACGTCAAATGAGCAAACGGGCTTACCACAGCTGCGGTCCTCTGGCAGTCTGAAAGCTTTGCACACAAGGCGGATGCTAAGCGCCTTCCTTTGCCTTTTGGCAGTGCTCGTGCATTGCCAGCACTAGGCGGGAATGGTCACTATCCCACAGACACGTTTCGTTGTGCCCGTTGCTAAGCGCTCTGGAGCACTGTTTATGACGTAAGCGGAACACCTCTTGCCGTTCCATTCTCAGAGCTCCTGAGTTAATCAAACTGAGACTCTTGGTGCGAATGCCAGAGGAAAACATTTCCAATGTGTCTGGCAGGGAGAAACTGAACCTGGAGAACACCTTTGTCAGGAGCTTGCACCTGCACCTTAGATACACACAGATTTGCATCACATCTAAATGGCCAAGCTCTTTCTTAGAAAAGTTGAAAGCTGCTGTTAGAAGGCTGTGCTCCTTGTCAGATGGAAGCAGCAGCACGCACATAGAAGTTTGGCAAGAACTAAAGAGCCACAGAAGAGCGTGGTCTAGCAAAATGAAACAGGAAAAAGCATTTCCTGCATGTGCCCTTGTTGTCGCCTAACAACAGGTAGCAGCATAAACCAGATGCGGGTGAAGATCTTGCAGGCGACTTCTAACGTCAAATGAGCAAACGGGCTTACCACAGCTGCGGTCCTCTGGCAGTCTGAAAGCTTTGCGCACAAGCCGGATGCTAAGCGCCTTCCTTTGCCTTTTGGCAGTGCTCGTGCATTGCCAGCACTAGGCGGGAATGGTCACTTACCCAGAGACACGTTTCGTTGTGCCCGTTGCTAAGCGCTCTGGAGCACTGTTTATGACGTAAGCGGAACACCTCTTGCCGTTCCATTCTCAGAGCTCCTGAGTTAATCAAACTGAGACTCTTGGTGCGAATGCCAGAGAAAAACATTTCCAATGTGTCTGGCAGGGAGAAACTGAACCTGGAGAACACCTTTGTCAGGAGCTTGCACCTGCACCTTAGACACACACAGATTTGCATCACATCTAAATGGCCAAGCTCTTTCTTAGACAAGTTGAAAGCTGCTGTCAGAAGGCTGTGCTGCTTGTCAGATGGAAGCAGCAGCACGCACATAGGAGTTTGGAAAGCACTAAAGAGCCACAGAAGAGCGTGGCCTAGGAAAATGAGGCAGGAAAAACGCTACATGTGCCCTTGTTGTCGCCTAACAACAGGTAGCAGCATAAACCAGATGCGGGTGAAGATCTTGCAGGCGACTTCTAACGTCAAATGAGCAAACCAGCTTACCACAGCTGCGGTCCTCTGGCAGTCTGAAAGCTTTGCGCACAAGCCGGATGCTAAGCACCTTCCTTTGCCTTTTGGCAGTGCTCGTGCATTGCCAGCTGTAGGCGGGAATGGTCACTTACCCAGAGACACGTTTCGTTGTGCCCGTTGCTAAGCGCTCTGGAGCACTGTTTATGACGTAAGCGGAACACCTCTTGCCGTTCCATTCTCAGAGCTCCTGAGGTAAGTAATGTGCGACTCTTGGTGCGAATGCCAGAGAAAGACATTTCCAATGTGTCTGGCAGGGAGAAACTGAACCTGGAGAACACCTTTGTCAGGAGCTTGCACCTGCACCTTAGACACACACAGATTTGCATCACATCTAAATGGCCAAGCTCTTTCTTAGACAAGTTGAAAGCTGCTGTCAGAAGGCTGTGCTCCTTGTCAGATGGAAGCAGCAGCACGCACATAGGAGTTTGGCAAGAACTAAAGAGCCACAGAAGAGCGTGGTCTAGCAAAATGAGGCAGGAAAAACGCTACATGTGCCCTTGTTGTCGCCTAACAACAGGTAGCAGCATAAACCAGATGCGGGTGAAGATCTTGCAGGCGACATCTAACGTCAAATGAGCAAACGGGCTTACCACAGCTGCGGTCCTCTGGCAGTCTGAAAGCTTTGCACACAAGGCGGATGCTAAGCGCCTTCCTTTGCCTTTTGGCAGTGCTCGTGCATTGCCAGCACTAGGCGGGAATGGTCACTATCCCACAGACACGTTTCGTTGTGCCCGTTGCTAAGCGCTCTGGAGCACTGTTTATGACGTAAGCGGAACACCTCTTGCCGTTCCATTCTCAGAGCTCCTGAGTTAATCAAACTGAGACTCTTGGTGCGAATGCCAGAGGAAAACATTTCCAATGTGTCTGGCAGGGAGAAACTGAACCTGGAGAACACCTTTGTCAAGAGCTTGCACCTCCACCTTACACACAAAGAGATTTGCATCACATCTAAATGGCCAAGCTCTTTCTTAGAAAAGTTGAAAGCTGCTGTTAGAAGGCTGTGCTCCTTGTCAGATGGAAGCAGCAGCACGCACATAGGAGTTTGGCAAGAACTAAAGAGCCACAGAAGAGCGTGGTCTAGCAAAATGAAACAGGAAAAAGCATTTGCTGCATGTGCCCTTGTTGTCGCCTAACAACAGGTAGCAGCATAAACCAGATGCGGGTGAAGATCTTGCAGGCGACTTCTAACGTCAAATGAGCAAACGGGCTTACCACAGCTGCGGTCCTCTGGCAGTCTGAAAGCTTTGCGCACAAGCCGGACGCTAAGCGCCTTCCTTTGCCTTTTGGCAGTGCTCGTGCATTGCCAGCACTAGGCGGGAATGGTCACTATCCCACAGACACGTTTCGTTGTGCCCGTTGCTAAGCGCTCTGGAGCACTGTTTATGACGTAAGCGGAACACCTCTTGCCGTTCCATTCTCAGAGCTCCTGAGTTAATCAAACTGAGACTCTTGGTGCGAATGCCAGAGAAAGACATTTCCAATGTGTCTGGCAGGGAGAAACTGAATCTGGAGAACACCTTTGTCAGGTGCTTGCACCTGCACCTTAGACAAACACAGATTTGCATCACATCTAAATGGCCAAGCTCTTTCTTAGACAAGTTGAAAGCTGCTGTCAGAAGGCTGTGCTCCTTGTCAGATGGAAGCAGCAGCACGCACATAGGAGTTTGGCAAGAACTAAAGAGCCACAGAAGAGCGTGGTCTAGCAAAATGAAACAGGAAAAACGCTACATGTGCCCTTGTTGTCGCCTAACAACAGGTAGCAGCATAAACCAGATGCGGGTGAAGATCTTGCAGGCGACATCTGACGTCAAATGAGCAAACGGGCTTACCACAGCTGCGGTCCTCTGGCAGTCTGAAAGCTTTGCGCACAAGCCGGATGCTAAGCACCTTCCTTTGCCTTTTGGCAGTGCTCGTGCATTGCCAGCACTAGGCGGGAATGGTCACTTACCCAGAGACACGTTTCGTTGTGCCCGTTGCTAAGCGCTCTGGAGCACTGTTTATGACGTAAGCGGAACACCTCTTGCCGTTCCATTCTCAGAGCTCCTGAGTTAAGTAATCTTCTACTCTTGGTGCGAATGCCAGAGGAAAACATTTCCAATGTGTCTGGCAGGGAGAAACTGAACCTGGAGAACACCTTTGTCAAGAGCTTGCACCTGCACCTTAGACACACACAGATTTGCATCACATCTAAATGGCCAAGCTCTTTCTTAGACAAGTTGAAAGCTGCTGTCAGAAGGCTGTGCTCCTTGTCAGATGGAAGCAGCAGCACGCACATAGGAGTTTGGCAAGAACTAAAGAGCCACAGAAGAGCGTGGCCTAGGAAAATGAGGCAGGAAAAAGCATATCGCTACATGTGTCCTTGTTGTCGCCTAACAACAGGTAGCAGCATAAACCAGATGCGGGTGAAGTTCTTGCAGGTGACATCTAACGTCAAATGAGCAAACGGGCTTACCACAGCTGCGGTCCTCTGGCAGTCTGAAAGCTTTGCACACAAGGCGGATGCTAAGCGCCTTCCTTTGCCTTTTGGCAGTGCTCGTGCATTGCCAGCACTAGGCGGGAATGGTCACTTACCCAGAGACACGTTTCGTTGTGCCCGTTGCTAAGCGCTCTGGAGCACTGTTTATGACGTAAGCGGAACACCTCTTGCCGTTCCATTCTCAGAGCTCCTGAGTTAATCAAACTGAGACTCTTGGTGCGAATGCCAGAGGAAAACATTTCCAATGTGTCTGGCAGGGAGAAACTGAACCTGGAGAACACCTTTGTCAGGAGCTTGCACCTCCACCTTACACACACACAGATTTGCATCACATCTAAATGGCCAAGCTCTTTCTTAGACAAGTTGAAAGCTGCTGTCAGAAGGCTGTGCTCCTTGTCAGATGGAAGCAGCAGCACGCACATAGGAGTTTGGCAAGAACTAAAGAGCCACAGAAGAGCGTGGTCTAGCAAAATGAGGCAGGAAAAACGCTACATGTGCCCTTGTTGTCGCCTAACAACAGGTAGCAGCATAAACCAGATGCGGGTGAAGATCTTGCAGGCGACATCTAACGTCAAATGAGCAAACGGGCTTACCACAGCTGCGGTCCTCTGGCAGTCTGAAAGCTTTGCACACAAGGCGGATGCTAAGCGCCTTCCTTTGCCTTTTGGCAGTGCTCGTGCATTGCCAGCACTAGGCGGGAATGGTCACTTACCCAGAGACACGTTTCGTTGTGCCCGTTGCTAAGCGCTCTGGAGCACTGTTTATGACGTAAGCGGAACACCTCTTGCCGTTCCATTCTCAGAGCTCCTGAGTTAATCAAACTGAGACTCTTGCTGCGAATGCCAGAGAAAAACATTTCCAATGTGTCTGGCAGGGAGAAACTGAACCTGGAGAACACCTTTGTCAGGAGCTTGCACCTGCACCTTAGACACACACAGATTTGCATCACATCTAAATGGCCAAGCTCTTTCTTAGACAAGTTGAAAGCTGCTGTCAGAAGGCTGTGCTCCTTGTCAGATGGAAGCAGCAGCACACACATAGGAGTTTGGCAAGAACTAAAGAGCCACAGAAGAGCGTGGTCTAGCAAAATGAGGCAGGAAAAACGCTACATGTGCCCTTGTTGTCGCCTAACAACAGGTAGCAGCATAAACCAGATGCGGGTGAAGATCTTGCAGGCGACATCTGACGTCAAATGAGCAAACGGGCTTACCACAGCTGCGGTCCTCTGGCAGTCTGAAAGCTTTGCGCACAAGGCGGATGCTAAGCACCTTCCTTTGCCTTTTGGCAGTGCTCGTGCATTGCCAGCACTAGGCGGGAATGGTCACTTACCCAGAGACACGTTTCGTTGTGCCCGTTGCTAAGCGCTCTGGAGCACTGTTTATGACGTAAGCGGAACACCTCTTGCCGTTCCATTCTCAGAGCTCCTGAGTTAAGTAATCTGCTACTCTTGGTGCGAATGCCAGAGGAAAACATTTCCAATGTGTCTGGCAGGGAGAAACTGAACCTGGAGAACACCTTTGTCAAGAGCTTGCACCTGCACCTTAGACACACACAGATTTGCATCACATCTAAATGGCCAAGCTCTTTCTTAGACAAGTTGAAAGCTGCTGTCAGAAGGCTGTGCTCCTTGTCAGATGGAAGCAGCAGCACGCACATAGGAGTTTGGCAAGAACTAAAGAGCCACAGAAGAGCGTGGCCTAGGAAAATGAGGCAGGAAAAAGCATATCGCTACATGTGTCCTTGTTGTCGCCTAACAACAGGTAGCAGCATAAACCAGATGCGGGTGAAGTTCTTGCAGGTGACATCTAACGTCAAATGAGCAAACGGGCTTACCACAGCTGCGGTCCTCTGGCAGTCTGAAAGCTTTGCACACAAGGCGGATGCTAAGCGCCTTCCTTCGCCTTTTGGCAGTGCTCGTGCATTGCCAGCACTAGGCGGGAATGGTCACTATCCCACAGACACGTTTCGTTGTGCCCGTTGCTAAGCGCTCTGGAGCACTGTTTATGACGTAAGCGGAACACCTCTTGCCGTTCCATTCTCAGAGCTCCTGAGTTAATCAAACTGAGACTCTTGGTGCGAATGCCAGAGGAAAACATTTCCAATGTGTCTGGCAGGGAGAAACTGAACCTGGAGAACACCTTTGTCAAGAGCTTGCACCTCCACCTTACACACACAGAGATTTGCATCACATCTAAATGGCCAAGCTCTTTCTTAGAAAAGTTGAAAGCTGCTGTTAGAAGGCTGTGCTCCTTGTCAGATGGAAGCAGCAGCACGCACATAGGAGTTTGGCAAGAACTAAAGAGCCACAGAAGAGCGTGGTCTAGCAAAATGAAACAGGAAAAAGCATTTGCTGCATGTGCCCTTGTTGTCGCCTAACAACAGGTAGCAGCATAAACCAGATGCGGGTGAAGTTCTTGCAGGCGACATCTAACGTCAAATGAGCAAACGGGCTTACCACAGCTGCGGTCCTCTGGCAGTCTGAAAGCTTTGCACACAAGGCGGATGCTAAGCGCCTTCCTTTGCCTTTTGGCAGTGCTCGTGCATTGCCAGCACTAGGCGGGAATGGTCACTATCCCACAGACACGTTTCGTTGTGCCCGTTGCTAAGCGCTCTGGAGCACTGTTTATGACGTAAGCGGAACACCTCTTGCCGTTCCATTCTCAGAGCTCCTGAGTTAATCAAACTGAGACTCTTGGTGCGAATGCCAGAGGAAAACATTTCCAATGTGTCTGGCAGGGAGAAACTGAACCTGGAGAACACCTTTGTCAAGAGCTTGCACCTCCACCTTAGACACACAGAGATTTGCATCACATCTAAATGGCCAAGCTCTTTCTTAGAAAAGTTGAAAGCTGCTGTTAGAAGGCTGTGCTCCTTGTCAGATGGAAGCAGCAGCACGCACATAGGAGTTTGGCAAGAACTAAAGAGCCACAGAAGAGCGTGGTCTAGCAAAATGAAACAGGAAAAAGCATTTCCTGCATGTGCCCTTGTTGTCGCCTAACAACAGGTAGCAGCATAAACCAGATGCGGGTGAAGATCTTGCAGGCGACATCTGACGTCAAATGAGCAAACGGGCTTACCACAGCTGCGGTCCTCTGGCAGTCTGAAAGCTTTGCGCACAAGCCGGATGCTAAGCACCTTCCTTTGCCTTTTGGCAGTGCTCGTGCATTGCCAGCACTAGGCGGGAATGGTCACTTACCCAGAGACACGTTTCGTTGTGCCCGTTGCTAAGCGCTCTGGAGCACTGTTTATGACGTAAGCGGAACACCTCTTGCCGTTCCATTCTCAGAGCTCCTGAGGTAAGTAATGTGCGACTCTTGCTGCGAATGCCAGAGAAAGACATTTCCAATGTGTCTGGCAGGGAGAAACTGAACCTGGAGAACACCTTTGTCAGGAGCTTGCACCTGCACCTTAGACACACACAGATTTGCATCACATCTAAATGGCCAAGCTCTTTCTTAGACAAGTTGAAAGCTGCTGTCAGAAGGCTGTGCTCCTTGTCAGATGGAAGCAGCAGCACGCACATAGGAGTTTGGCAAGAACTAAAGAGCCACAGAAGAGCGTGGTCTAGCAAAATGAAACAGGAAAAAGCATTTCCTGCATGTGCCCTTGTTGTCGCCTAACAACAGGTAGCAGCATAAACCAGATGCGGGTGAAGATCTTGCAGGCGACTTCTAACGTCAAATGAGCAAACGGGCTTACCACAGCTGCGGTCCTCTGGCAGTCTGAAAGCTTTGCGCACAAGCCGGACGCTAAGCGCCTTCCTTTGCCTTTTGGCAGTGCTCGTGCATTGCCAGCACTAGGCGGGAATGGTCACTTACCCAGAGACACGTTTCGTTGTGCCCGTTGCTAAGCGCTCTGGAGCACTGTTTATGACGTAAGCGGAACACCTCTTGCCGTTCCATTCTCAGAGCTCCTGAGTTAATCAAACTGAGACACTTGGTGCGAATGCCAGAGAAAAACATTTCCAATGTGTCTGGCAAGGAGAAACTGAACCTGGAGAACACCTTTGTCAGGAGCTTGCACCTCCACCTTAGACACACACAGATTTGCATCACATCTAAATGGCCAAGCTCTTTCTTAGACAAGTTGAAAGCTGCTGTCAGAAGGCTGTGCTCCTTGTCAGATGGAAGCAGCAGCACGCACATAGGAGTTTGGAAAGCACTAAAGAGCCACAGAAGAGCGTGGCCTAGGAAAATGAGGCAGGAAAAACGCTACATGTGCCCTTGTTGTCGCCTAACAACAGGTAGCAGCATAAACCAGATGCGGGTGAAGATCTTGCAGGCGACTTCTAACGTCAAATGAGCAAACGGGCTTACCACAGCTGCGGTCCTCTGGCAGTCTGAAAGCTTTGCGCACAAGCTGGATGCTAAGCGCCTTCCTTTGCCTTTTGGCAGTGCTCGTGCATTGCCAGCACTAGGCGGGAATGGTCACTTACCCAGAGACACGTTTCGTTGTGCCCGTTGCTAAGCGCTCTGGAGCACTGTTTATGACGTAAGCGGAACACCTCTTGCCGTTCCATTCTCAGAGCTCCTGAGTTAAGTAATCTGCTACTCTTGGTGCGAATGCCAGAGAAAAACATTTCCAATGTGTCTGGCAGGGAGAAACTGAATCTGGAGAACACCTTTGTCAGGTGCTTGCACCTGCACCTTAGACACACACAGATTTGCATCACATCTAAATGGCCAAGCTCTTTCTTAGACAAGTTGAAAGCTGCTGTCAGAAGGCTGTGCTCCTTGTCAGATGGAAGCAGCAGCACGCACATAGGAGTTTGGCAAGAACTAAAGAGCCACAGAAGAGCGTGGCCTAGGAAAATGAGGCAGGAAAAAGCATATCGCTACATGTGTCCTTGTTGTCGCCTAACAACAGGTAGCAGCATAAACCAGATGCGGGTGAAGATCTTGCAGGCGACATCTGACGTCAAATGAGCAAACGGGCTTACCACAGCTGCGGTCCTCTAGCAGTCTGAAAGCTTTGCGCACAAGCCGGATGCTAAGCGCCTTCCTTTGCCTTTTGGCAGTGCTCGTGCATTGCCAGCACTAGGCGGGAATGGTCACTTACCCAGAGACACGTTTCGTTGTGCCCGTTGCTAAGCGCTCTGGAGCACTGTTTATGACGTAAGCGGAACACCTCTTGCCGTTCCATTCTCAGAGCTCCTGAGTTAAGTAATCTGCTACTCTGTGTGCGAATGCCAGAGAAAAACATTTCCAATGTGTCTGGCAGGGAGAAACTGAACCTGGAGAACACCTTTGTCAAGAGCTTGCACCTGCACCTTAGACACACACAGATTTGCATCACATCTAAATGGCCAAGCTCTTTCTTAGACAAGTTGAAAGCTGCTGTCAGAAGGCTGTGCTCCTTGTCAGATGGAAGCAGCAGCACGCACATAGGAGTTTGGCAAGAACTAAAGAGCCACAGAAGAGCGTGGCCTAGGAAAACGAGGCAGGAAAAAGCATATCGCTACATGTGTCCTTGTTGTCACCTAACAACAGGTAGCAGCATAAACCAGATGCGGGTGAAGTTCTTGCAGGCGACATCTAACGTCAAATGAGCAAACGGGCTTACCACAGCTGCGGTCCTCTGGCAGTCTGAAAGCTTTGCACACAAGGCGGATGCTAAGCGCCTTCCTTTGCCTTTTGGCAGTGCTCGTGCATTGCCAGCACTAGGCGGGAATGGTCACTATCCCACAGACACGTTTCGTTGTGCCCGTTGCTAAGCACTCTGGAGCACTGTTTATGACGTAAGCGGAACACCTCTTGCCGTTCCATTCTCAGAGCTCCTGAGTTAATCAAACTGAGACTCTTGGTGCGAATGCCAGAGAAAGACATTTCCAATGTGTCTGGCAGGGAGAAACTGAATCTGGAGAACACCTTTGTCAGGTGCTTGCACCTGCACCTTAGACAAACACAGATTTGCATCACATCTAAATGGCCAAGCTCTTTCTTAGACAAGTTGAAAGCTGCTGTCAGAAGGCTGTGCTCCTTGTCAGATGGAAGCAGCAGCACGCACATAGGAGTTTGGCAAGAACTAAAGAGCCACAGAAGAGCGTGGTCTAGCAAAATGAGGCAGGAAAAACGCTACATGTGCCCTTGTTGTCGCCTAACAACAGGTAGCAGCATAAACCAGATGCGGGTGAAGATCTTGCAGGCGACATCTGACGTCAAATGAGCAAACGGGCTTACCACAGCTGCGGTCCTCTGGCAGTCTGAAAGCTTTGCGCACAAGCCGGATGCTAAGCACCTTCCTTTGCCTTTTGGCAGTGCTCGTGCATTGCCAGCACTAGGCGGGAATGGTCACTTACCCAGAGACACGTTTCGTTGTGCCCGTTGCTAAGCGCTCTGGAGCACTGTTTATGACGTAAGCGGAACACCTCTTGCCGTTCCATTCTCAGAGCTCCTGAGTTAAGTAATCTGCTACTCTTGGTGCGAATGCCAGAGGAAAACATTTCCAATGTGTCTGGCAGGGAGAAACTGAACCTGGAGAACACCTTTGTCAAGAGCTTGCACCTGCACCTTAGACACACACAGATTTGCATCACATCTAAATGGCCAAGCTCTTTCTTAGACAAGTTGAAAGCTGCTGTCAGAAGGCTGTGCTCCTTGTCAGATGGAAGCAGCAGCACGCACATAGGAGTTTGGCAAGAACTAAAGAGCCACAGAAGAGCGTGGTCTAGCAAAATGAGGCAGGAAAAACGCTACATGTGCCCTTGTTGTCGCCTAACAACAGGTAGCAGCATAAACCAGATGCGGGTGAAGATCTTGCAGGCGACTTCTAACGTCAAATGAGCAAACCAGCTTACCACAGCTGCGGTCCTCTGGCAGTCTGAAAGCTTTGCGCACAAGCCGGATGCTAAGCACCTTCCTTTGCCTTTTGGCAGTGCTCGTGCATTGCCAGCACTAGGCGGGAATGGTCACTATCCCACAGACACGTTTCGTTGTGCCCGTTGCTAAGCGCTCTGGAGCACTGTTTATGACGTAAGCGGAACACCTCTTGCCGTTCCATTCTCAGAGCTCCTGAGTTAATCAAACTGAGACTCTTGGTGCGAATGCCAGAGGAAAACATTTCCAATGTGTCTGGCAGGGAGAAACTGAACCTGGAGAACACCTTTGTCAGGAGCTTGCACCTCCACCTTACACACACAGAGATTTGCATCACATCTAAATGGCCAAGCTCTTTCTTAGAAAAGTTGAAAGCTGCTGTTAGAAGGCTGTGCTCCTTGTCAGATGGAAGCAGCAGCACGCACATAGGAGTTTGGCAAGAACTAAAGAGCCACAGAAGAGCGTGGTCTAGCAAAATGAAACAGGAAAAAGCATTTGCTGCATGTGCCCTTGTTGTCGCCTAACAACAGGTAGCAGCATAAACCAGATGCGGGTGAAGATCTTGCAGGCGACTTCTAACGTCAAATGAGCAAACGGGCTTACCACAGCTGCGGTCCTCTGGCAGTCTGAAAGCTTTGCGCACAAGGCGGATGCTAAGCGCCTTCCTTTGCCTTTTGGCAGTGCTCGTGCATTGCCAGCACTAGGCGGGAATGGTCACTATCCCACAGACACGTTTCGTTGTGCCCGTTGCTAAGCGCTCTGGAGCACTGTTTATGACGTAAGCGGAACACCTCTTGCCGTTCCATTCTCAGAGCTCCTGAGTTAATCAAACTGAGACTCTTGGTGCGAATGCCAGAGGAAAACATTTCCAATGTGTCTGGCAGGGAGAAACTGAACCTGGAGAACACCTTTGTCAGGAGCTTGCACCTCCACCTTACACACACAGAGATTTGCATCACATCTAAATGGCCAAGCTCTTTCTTAGACAAGTTGAAAGCTGCTGTCAGAAGGCTGTGCTCCTTGTCAGATGGAAGCAGCAGCACGCACATAGGAGTTTGGCAAGAACTAAAGAGCCACAGAAGAGCGTGGCCTAGGAAAATGAGGCAGGAAAAAGCATATCGCTACATGTGTCCTTGTTGTCGCCTAACAACAGGTAGCAGCATAAACCAGATGCGGGTGAAGATCTTGCAGGCGACATCTGACGTCAAATGAGCAAACGGGCTTACCACAGCTGCGGTCCTCTAGCAGTCTGAAAGCTTTGCGCACAAGCCGGATGCTAAGCGCCTTCCTTTGCCTTTTGGCAGTGCTCGTGCATTGCCAGCACTAGGCGGGAATGGTCACTTACCCAGAGACACGTTTCGTTGTGCCCGTTGCTAAGCGCTCTGGAGCACTGTTTATGACGTAAGCGGAACACCTCTTGCCGTTCCATTCTCAGAGCTCCTGAGTTAAGTAATCTGCTACTCTGTGTGCGAATGCCAGAGAAAAACATTTCCAATGTGTCTGGCAGGGAGAAACTGAACCTGGAGAACACCTTTGTCAAGAGCTTGCACCTGCACCTTAGACACACACAGATTTGCATCACATCTAAATGGCCAAGCTCTTTCTTAGACAAGTTGAAAGCTGCTGTCAGAAGGCTGTGCTCCTTGTCAGATGGAAGCAGCAGCACGCACATAGGAGTTTGGCAAGAACTAAAGAGCCACAGAAGAGCGTGGTCTAGCAAAATGAGGCAGGAAAAACGCTACATGTGCCCTTGTTGTCGCCTAACAACAGGTAGCAGCATAAACCAGATGCGGGTGAAGATCTTGCAGGCGACTTCTAACGTCAAATGAGCAAACCGGCTTACCACAGCTGCGGTCCTCTGGCAGTCTGAAAGCTTTGCGCACAAGCCGGATGCTAAGCACCTTCCTTTGCCTTTTGGCAGTGCTCGTGCATTGCCAGCACTAGGCGGGAATGGTCACTATCCCACAGACACGTTTCGTTGTGCCCGTTGCTAAGCGCTCTGGAGCACTGTTTATGACGTAAGCGGAACACCTCTTGCCGTTCCATTCTCAGAGCTCCTGAGTTAATCAAACTGAGACTCTTGGTGCGAATGCCAGAGGAAAACATTTCCAATGTGTCTGGCAGGGAGAAACTGAACCTGGAGAACACCTTTGTCAGGAGCTTGCACCTGCACCTTAGACACACACAGATTTGCATCACATCTAGATGGCCAAGCTCTTTCTTAGACAAGTTGAAAGCTGCTGTCAGAAGGCTGTGCTCCTTGTCAGATGGAAGCAGCAGCACGCACATAGGAGTTTGGCAAGAACTAAAGAGCCACAGAAGAGCGTGGTCTAGCAAAATGAGGCAGGAAAAACGCTACATGTGCCCTTGTTGTCGCCTAACAACAGGTAGCAGCATAAACCAGATGCGGGTGAAGATCTTGCAGGCGACTTCTAACGTCAAATGAGCAAACGGGCTTACCACAGCTGCGGTCCTCTGGCAGTCTGAAAGCTTTGCGCACAAGCCGGATGCTAAGCGCCTTCCTTTGCCTTTTGGCAGTGCTCGTGCATTGCCAGCACTAGGCGGGAATGGTCACTATCCCACAGACACGTTTCGTTGTGCCCGTTGCTAAGCGCTCTGGAGCACTGTTTATGACGTAAGCGGAACACCTCTTGCCGTTCCATTCTCAGAGCTCCTGAGTTAATCAAACTGAGACTCTTGGTGCGAATGCCAGAGGAAAACATTTCCAATGTGTCTGGCAGGGAGAAACTGAACCTGGAGAACACCTTTGTCAGGAGCTTGCACCTCCACCTTACACACACAGAGATTTGCATCACATCTAAATGGCCAAGCTCTTTCTTAGAAAAGTTGAAAGCTGCTGTTAGAAGGCTGTGCTCCTTGTCAGATGGAAGCAGCAGCACGCACATAGGAGTTTGGCAAGAACTAAAGAGCCACAGAAGAGCGTGGTCTAGCAAAATGAAACAGGAAAAAGCATTTGCTGCATGTGCCCTTGTTGTCGCCTAACAACAGGTAGCAGCATAAACCAGATGCGGGTGAAGATCTTGCAGGCGACTTCTAACGTCAAATGAGCAAACGGGCTTACCACAGCTGCGGTCCTCTGGCAGTCTGAAAGCTTTGCGCACAAGGCGGATGCTAAGCGCCTTCCTTTGCCTTTTGGCAGTGCTCGTGCATTGCCAGCACTAGGCGGGAATGGTCACTATCCCACAGACACGTTTCGTTGTGCCCGTTGCTAAGCGCTCTGGAGCACTGTTTATGACGTAAGCGGAACACCTCTTGCCGTTCCATTCTCAGAGCTCCTGAGTTAATCAAACTGAGACTCTTGGTGCGAATGCCAGAGGAAAACATTTCCAATGTGTCTGGCAGGGAGAAACTGAACCTGGAGAACACCTTTGTCAGGAGCTTGCACCTCCACCTTACACACACAGAGATTTGCATCACATCTAAATGGCCAAGCTCTTTCTTAGACAAGTTGAAAGCTGCTGTCAGAAGGCTGTGCTCCTTGTCAGATGGAAGCAGCAGCACGCACATAGGAGTTTGGCAAGAACTAAAGAGCCACAGAAGAGCGTGGCCTAGGAAAATGAGGCAGGAAAAAGCATATCGCTACATGTGTCCTTGTTGTCGCCTAACAACAGGTAGCAGCATAAACCAGATGCGGGTGAAGATCTTGCAGGCGACATCTGACGTCAAATGAGCAAACGGGCTTACCACAGCTGCGGTCCTCTAGCAGTCTGAAAGCTTTGCGCACAAGCCGGATGCTAAGCGCCTTCCTTTGCCTTTTGGCAGTGCTCGTGCATTGCCAGCACTAGGCGGGAATGGTCACTTACCCAGAGACACGTTTCGTTGTGCCCGTTGCTAAGCGCTCTGGAGCACTGTTTATGACGTAAGCGGAACACCTCTTGCCGTTCCATTCTCAGAGCTCCTGAGTTAAGTAATCTGCTACTCTGTGTGCGAATGCCAGAGAAAAACATTTCCAATGTGTCTGGCAGGGAGAAACTGAACCTGGAGAACACCTTTGTCAAGAGCTTGCACCTGCACCTTAGACACACACAGATTTGCATCACATCTAAATGGCCAAGCTCTTTCTTAGACAAGTTGAAAGCTGCTGTCAGAAGGCTGTGCTCCTTGTCAGATGGAAGCAGCAGCACGCACATAGGAGTTTGGCAAGAACTAAAGAGCCACAGAAGAGCGTGGCCTAGGAAAACGAGGCAGGAAAAAGCATATCGCTACATGTGTCCTTGTTGTCACCTAACAACAGGTAGCAGCATAAACCAGATGCGGGTGAAGTTCTTGCAGGCGACATCTAACGTCAAATGAGCAAACGGGCTTACCACAGCTGCGGTCCTCTGGCAGTCTGAAAGCTTTGCACACAAGGCGGATGCTAAGCGCCTTCCTTTGCCTTTTGGCAGTGCTCGTGCATTGCCAGCACTAGGCGGGAATGGTCACTATCCCACAGACACGTTTCGTTGTGCCCGTTGCTAAGCGCTCTGGAGCACTGTTTATGACGTAAGCGGAACACCTCTTGCCGTTCCATTCTCAGAGCTCCTGAGTTAATCAAACTGAGACTCTTGGTGCGAATGCCAGAGAAAGACATTTCCAATGTGTCTGGCAGGGAGAAACTGAATCTGGAGAACACCTTTGTCAGGTGCTTGCACCTGCACCTTAGACAAACACAGATTTGCATCACATCTAAATGGCCAAGCTCTTTCTTAGACAAGTTGAAAGCTGCTGTCAGAAGGCTGTGCTCCTTGTCAGATGGAAGCAGCAGCACGCACATAGGAGTTTGGCAAGAACTAAAGAGCCACAGAAGAGCGTGGTCTAGCAAAATGAGGCAGGAAAAACGCTACATGTGCCCTTGTTGTCGCCTAACAACAGGTAGCAGCATAAACCAGATGCGGGTGAAGATCTTGCAGGCGACATCTGACGTCAAATGAGCAAACGGGCTTACCACAGCTGCGGTCCTCTGGCAGTCTGAAAGCTTTGCGCACAAGCCGGATGCTAAGCACCTTCCTTTGCCTTTTGGCAGTGCTCGTGCATTGCCAGCACTAGGCGGGAATGGTCACTTACCCAGAGACACGTTTCGTTGTGCCCGTTGCTAAGCGCTCTGGAGCACTGTTTATGACGTAAGCGGAACACCTCTTGCCGTTCCATTCTCAGAGCTCCTGAGTTAAGTAATCTGCTACTCTTGGTGCGAATGCCAGAGGAAAACATTTCCAATGTGTCTGGCAGGGAGAAACTGAACCTGGAGAACACCTTTGTCAAGAGCTTGCACCTGCACCTTAGACACACAGAGATTTGCATCACATCTAAATGGCCAAGCTCTTTCTTAGACAAGTTGAAAGCTGCTGTCAGAAGGCTGTGCTCCTTGTCAGATGGAAGCAGCAGCACGCACATAGGAGTTTGGCAAGAACTAAAGAGCCACAGAAGAGCGTGGTCTAGCAAAATGAAACAGGAAAAAGCATTTGCTGCATGTGCCCTTGTTGTCGCCTAACAACAGGTAGCAGCATAAACCAGATGCGGGTGAAGTTCTTGCAGGCAACATCTAACGTCAAATGAGCAAACGGGCTTACCACAGCTGCGGTCCTCTGGCAGTCTGAAAGCTTTGCACACAAGGCGGATGCTAAGCGCCTTCCTTTGCCTTTTGGCAGTGCTCGTGCATTGCCAGCACTAGGCGGGAATGGTCACTATCCCACAGACACGTTTCGTTGTGCCCGTTGCTAAGCGCTCTGGAGCACTGTTTATGACGTAAGCGGAACACCTCTTGCCGTTCCATTCTCAGAGCTCCTGAGTTAATCAAACTGAGACTCTTGGTGCGAATGCCAGAGGAAAACATTTCCAATGTGTCTGGCAGGGAGAAACTGAACCTGGAGAACACCTTTGTCAAGAGCTTGCACCTCCACCTTACACACACACAGATTTGCATCACATCTAAATGGCCAAGCTCTTTCTTAGACAAGTTGAAAGCTGCTGTCAGAAGGCTGTGCTCCTTGTCAGATGGAAGCAGCAGCACGCACATAGGAGTTTGGAAAGCACTAAAGAGCCACAGAAGAGCGTGGTCTAGGAAAATGAGGCAGGAAAAACGCTACATGTGCCCTTGTTGTCGCCTAACAACAGGTAGCAGCATAAACCAGATGCGGGTGAAGATCTTGCAGGCGACATCTAACGTCAAATGAGCAAACGGGCTTACCACAGCTGCGGTCCTCTGGCAGTCTGAAAGCTTTGCGCACAAGCCGGATGCTAAGCACCTTCCTTTGCCTTTTGGCAGTGCTCGTGCATTGCCAGCACTAGGCGGGAATGGTCACTTACCCAGAGACACGTTTCGTTGTGCCCGTTGCTAAGCGTTCTGGAGCACTGTTTATGACGTAAGCGGAACACCTCTTGCCGTTCCATTCTCAGAGCTCCTGAGTTAAGTAATCTGCTACTCTTGGTGCGAATGCCAGAGAAAAACATTTCCAATGTGTCTGGCAGGGAGAAACTGAATCTGGAGAACACCTTTGTCAGGAGCTTGCACCTGCACCTTAGACACACACAGATTTGCATCACATCTAAATGGCCAAGCTCTTTCTTAGACAAGTTGAAAGCTGCTGTCAGAAGGCTGTGCTCCTTGTCAGATGGAAGCAGCAGCACGCACATAGGAGTTTGGCAAGAACTAAAGAGCCACAGAAGAGCGTGGTCTAGCAAAATGAGGCAGGAAAAACGCTACATGTGCCCTTGTTGTCGCCTAACAACAGGTAGCAGCATAAACCAGATGCGGGTGAAGATCTTGCAGGCGACTTCTAACGTCAAATGAGCAAACCAGCTTACCACAGCTGCGGTCCTCTGGCAGTCTGAAAGCTTTGCGCACAAGCCGGATGCTAAGCACCTTCCTTTGCCTTTTGGCAGTGCTCGTGCATTGCCAGCACTAGGCGGGAATGGTCACTATCCCACAGACACGTTTCGTTGTGCCCGTTGCTAAGCGCTCTGGAGCACTGTTTATGACGTAAGCGGAACACCTCTTGCCGTTCCATTCTCAGAGCTCCTGAGTTAATCAAACTGAGACTCTTGGTGCGAATGCCAGAGGAAAACATTTCCAATGTGTCTGGCAGGGAGAAACTGAACCTGGAGAACACCTTTGTCAGGAGCTTGCACCTGCACCTTAGACACACACAGATTTGCATCACATCTAGATGGCCAAGCTCTTTCTTAGACAAGTTGAAAGCTGCTGTCAGAAGGCTGTGCTCCTTGTCAGATGGAAGCAGCAGCACGCACATAGGAGTTTGGCAAGAACTAAAGAGCCACAGAAGAGCGTGGTCTAGCAAAATGAAACAGGAAAAAGCATTTGCTGCATGTGCCCTTGTTGTCGCCTAACAACAGGTAGCAGCATAAACCAGATGCGGGTGAAGATCTTGCAGGCGACTTCTAACGTCAAATGAGCAAACGGGCTTACCACAGCTGCGGTCCTCTGGCAGTCTGAAAGCTTTGCGCACAAGGCGGATGCTAAGCGCCTTCCTTTGCCTTTTGGCAGTGCTCGTGCATTGCCAGCAGTAGGCGGGAATGGTCACTTACCCAGAGACACGTTTCGTTGTGCCCGTTGCTAAGCGCTCTGGAGCACTGTTTATGACGTAAGCGGAACACCTCTTGCCGTTCCATTCTCAGAGCTCCTGAGTTAATCAAACTGAGACTCTTGGTGCGAATGCCAGAGAAAAACATTTCCAATGTGTCTGGCAGGGAGAAACTGAACCTGGAGAACACCTTTGTCAGGAGCTTGCACCTCCACTTTACACACACAGAGATTTGCATCACATCTAAATGGCCAAGCTCTTTCTTAGACAAGTTGAAAGCTGCTGTCAGAAGGCTGTGCTCCTTGTCAGATGGAAGCAGCAGCACGCACATAGGAGTTTGGAAAGCACTAAAGAGCCACAGAAGAGCGTGGCCTAGGAAAATGAGGCAGGAAAAACGCTACATGTGCCCTTGTTGTCGCCTAACAACAGGTAGCAGCATAAACCAGATGCGGGTGAAGATCTTGCAGGCGACATCTAACGTCAAATGGGCAAACGGGCTTACCACAGCTGCGGTCCTCTGGCAGTCTGAAAGCTTTGCGCACAAGCCGGATGCTAAGCACCTTCCTTTGCCTTTTGGCAGTGCTCGTGCATTGCCAGCACTAGGCGGGAATGGTCACTATCCCACAGACACGTTTCGTTGTGCCCGTTGCTAAGCGCTCTGGAGCACTGTTTATGACGTAAGCGGAACACCTCTTGCCGTTCCATTCTCAGAGCTCCTGAGTTAAGTAATCTGCGACTCTTGCTGCGAATGTCAGAGAAAGGCATTTCCAATGTGTCGGGCAGGGAGAAACTGAACCTGGAGAACACCTTTGTCAGGAGCTTGCACCTGCACCTTAGACACACAGAGATTTGCATCACATCTAAATGGCCAAGCTCTTTCTTAGAAAAGTTGAAAGCTGCTGTTAGAAGGCTGTGCTCCTTGTCAGATGGAAGCAGCAGCACGCACATAGGAGTTTGGCAAGAACTAAAGAGCCACAGAAGAGCGTGGTCTAGCAAAATGAAACAGGAAAAAGCATTTGCTGCATGTGCCCTTGTTGTCGCCTAACAACAGGTAGCAGCATAAACCAGATGCGGGTGAAGATCTTGCAGGCGACATCTAACGTCAAATGAGCAAACGGGCTTACCACAGCTGCGGTCCTCTGGCAGTCTGAAAGCTTTGCGCACAAGCCGGATGCTAAGCACCTTCCTTTGCCTTTTGGCAGTGCTCGTGCATTGCCAGCACTAGGCGGGAATGGTCACTTACCCAGAGACACGTTTCGTTGTGCCCGTTGCTAAGCGCTCTGGAGCACTGTTTATGACGTAAGCGGAACACCTCTTGCCGTTCCATTCTCAGAGCTCCTGAGTTAAGTAATCTGCTACTCTTGGTGCGAATGCCAGAGGAAAACATTTCCAAAGTGTCTGGCAGGGAGAAACTGAACCTGGAGAACACCTTTGTCAAGAGCTTGCACCTGCACCTTAGACACACACAGATTTGCATCACATCTAAATGGCCAAGCTCTTTCTTAGACAAGTTGAAAGCTGCTGTCAGAAGGCTGTGCTCCTTGTCAGATGGAAGCAGCAGCACGCACATAGGAGTTTGGCAAGAACTAAAGAGCCACAGAAGAGCGTGGCCTAGGAAAATGAGGCAGGAAAAAGCATATCGCTACATGTGTCCTTGTTGTCGCCTAACAACAGGTAGCAGCATAAACCAGATGCGGGTGAAGATCTTGCAGGCGACATCTGACGTCAAATGAGCAAACGGGCTTACCACAGCTGCGGTCCTCTGGCAGTCTGAAAGCTTTGCGCACAAGCCGGATGCTAAGCGCCTTCCTTTGCCTTTTGGCAGTGCTCGTGCATTGCCAGCAGTAGGCGGGAATGGTCACTTACCCAGAGACACGTTTCGTTGTGCCCGTTGCTAAGCGCTCTGGAGCACTCTTTATGACGTAAGCGGAACACCTCTTGCCGTTCCATTCTCAGAGCTCCTGAGTTAAGTAATCTGCTACTCTTGGTGCGAATGCCAGAGAAAAACATTTCCAATGTGTCTGGCAGGGAGAAACTGAATCTGGAGAACACCTTTGTCAGGAGCTTGCACCTGCACCTTAGACACACACAGATTTGCATCACATCTAAATGGCCAAGCTCTTTCTTAGACAAGTTGAAAGCTGCTGTCAGAAGGCTGTGCTCCTTGTCAGATGGAAGCAGCAGCACGCACATAGGAGTTTGGCAAGAACTAAAGAGCCACAGAAGAGCGTGGTCTAGCAAAATGAGGCAGGAAAAACGCTACATGTGCCCTTGTTGTCGCCTAACAACAGGTAGCAGCATAAACCAGATGCGGGTGAAGATCTTGCAGGCGACATCTAACGTCAAATGAGCAAACGGGCTTACCACAGCTGCGGTCCTCTGGCAGTCTGAAAGCTTTGCGCACAAGCCGGATGCTAAGCACCTTCCTTTGCCTTTTGGCAGTGCTCGTGCATTGCCAGCACTAGGCGGGAATGGTCACTATCCCACAGACACGTTTCGTTGTGCCCGTTGCTAAGCGCTCTGGAGCACTGTTTATGACGTAAGCGGAACACCTCTTGCCGTTCCATTCTCAGAGCTCCTGAGTTAAGTAATCTGCTACTCTTGGTGCGAATGCCAGAGAAAAACATTTCCAATGTGTCTGGCAGGGAGAAACTGAATCTGGAGAACACCTTTGTCAGGAGCTTGCACCTGCACCTTAGACACACACAGATTTGCATCACATCTAAATGGCCAAGCTCTTTCTTAGACAAGTTGAAAGCTGCTGTCAGAAGGCTGTGCTCCTTGTCAGATGGAAGCAGCAGCACGCACATAGGAGTTTGGCAAGAACTAAAGAGCCACAGAAGAGCGTGGTCTAGCAAAATGAGGCAGGAAAAACGCTACATGTGCCCTTGTTGTCGCCTAACAACAGGTAGCAGCATAAACCAGATGCGGGTGAAGATCTTGCAGGCGACATCTAACGTCAAATGAGCAAACGGGCTTACCACAGCTGCGGTCCTCTGGCAGTCTGAAAGCTTTGCGCACAAGCCGGATGCTAAGCACCTTCCTTTGCCTTTTGGCAGTGCTCGTGCATTGCCAGCACTAGGCGGGAATGGTCACTTACCCAGAGACACGTTTCGTTGTGCCCGTTGCTAAGCGCTCTGGAGCACTGTTTATGACGTAAGCGGAACACCTCTTGCCGTTCCATTCTCAGAGCTCCTGAGTTAAGTAATCTGCTACTCTTGGTGCGAATGCCAGAGGAAAACATTTCCAATGTGTCTGGCAGGGAGAAACTGAACCTGGAGAACACCTTTGTCAAGAGCTTGCACCTGCACCTTAGACACACACAGATTTGCATCACATCTAAATGGCCAAGCTCTTTCTTAGACAAGTTGAAAGCTGCTGTCAGAAGGCTGTGCTCCTTGTCAGATGGAAGCAGCAGCACGCACATAGGAGTTTGGCAAGAACTAAAGAGCCACAGAAGAGCGTGGCCTAGGAAAATGAGGCAGGAAAAAGCATATCGCTACATGTGTCCTTGTTGTCACCTAACAACAGGTAGCAGCATAAACCAGATGCGGGTGAAGTTCTTGCAGGTGACATCTAACGTCAAATGAGCAAACGGGCTTACCACAGCTGCGGTCCTCTGGCAGTCTGAAAGCTTTGCACACAAGGCGGATGCTAAGCGCCTTCCTTTGCCTTTTGGCAGTGCTCGTGCATTGCCAGCACTAGGCGGGAATGGTCACTTACCCAGAGACACGTTTCGTTGTGCCCGTTGCTAAGCGCTCTGGAGCACTGTTTATGACGTAAGCGGAACACCTCTTGCCGTTCCATTCTCAGAGCTCCTGAGTTAAGTAATCTGCTACTCTTGGTGCGAATGCCAGAGAAAAACATTTCCAATGTGTCTGGCAGGGAGAAACTGAATCTGGAGAACACCTTTGTCAGGAGCTTGCACCTGCACCTTAGACACACACAGATTTGCATCACATCTAAATGGCTGTAAGAGACGGTCCGAAGATTCCCTCATCTGTCTCACAACCGTCTCAAGGACAGAGACTGAGACCCTGAATATCACAAGGGACTTGGCTTGGGGGTTTGGGCCTAGCTGAGGTGGATGTTTGCTAAGTGATTGTTTGCAGGTGGTTGCACGGTACACTGCTCTCGTTCCTGCTGGTGAGCAGAGGCTTGGTAACCTGCGCAACGGGTTTTCCACGACTCATGGCTCTCGTTCCAGCTGGTGAACAGAGGTTTGTGCGTGGTACCCTGTGCAATGGGTTTTCCACCACACATTGCCCTCGTTCCTGCTGGTGAGCAGAGACTTGCACGACATGGATCGCTCTGTACCCTACACCTGTCCCCTGCGCAATGGAATTCATCACAATACTTATCAATCTCCTCTGGTTTTGGCCCTGCGCCCCTCGCTTTGCAAAAGACTATAAAATTATACCCCAAACTTACCTTCCTTTGAGATCTCCCCAACGGACAGAAGACTCTGCGTCGTTGGACGGCTGAGTGGACTCCGACGTTGGTAGCTATAATCCCCTTACTCTCTTTTCCTTATGCTTTGCTTTCTCCTCTCTCTCTCTATCGCATATTAGTGCTGATGAGCACTCAATAAAGTGTGTTTTGCTGTTTAAGTCCTTGGTTTGCTGATAATCTTTTGTACTCTAAGACCGACTAAAAGAACCACATCACGAATCCCACCTTGCGGATCGTGACATAAATTGGCGTCACGGACAGGATTCTGAGAGACAGAAGGGGTTGCAGGTTGTTGTGCAGTCTGTATCAGGGGAAGGACGTTTCGCTTCAGCCGCACCTAGCCTGCCACGCTGGTGAGCAGTGTCTAGAAAGCAAGGGAGGCGACTCGAATTTCTCGCAAACTGCACACGCCCAGGTGAAAAGCACCCCTACACTCGTTTGAGGGCTCTGTCTTCAGAATTTTACACGGGACCTTTGAGTACAAAAGGTGGGACTTACTGATTTTTTATATGTGGACTGCTTGGTGTAGCGGAGAGACAACCTGAATTTTGAACTAAAGGAGTGCCTCCCAAGCAGATTTGGTCTCTCCACCCACGGCAGGGGGGAACGCAGCGCTGGCTGCGTCTGATGTAGTGTGACTGAGTTTTACCTCCCTGTAGTGGTTCTGTGTACTGTTATGTGTTTTTGATGAATTCTGACTGCTTGGTGTAGTGAAGAGACGAACTTGAATTTTAACATAAAGGGGTGCCTCCCAAGCAGACTTAGTCTCTTCATCCATACAGGGACGCGAAGGGTGACGTGGCAAAGGCTGCGTTTGTGTGTAACTTAAGTTTTACCTCCCTGTAGTGGTACTGGACCCTTCACACACACAAAGATGAGTGAACACTCTGAAAACTCTAGTATAAAAGATAAAGCTGCATTCATTGCTTTGTTAGCAAAACACAATGCTAAGCCCTCCCCAGCTGGGGAAGAATGGGCTCAAAATAATTGGTTCAACTTGGAAAACGTAACTGATAGAATTTGCTCCTTGCAACATGAGTCAAAATTCAAATTTGGCCGTAATAAAGCCATAATTTGTTCTGTATTGGGAGCTTGCCTTACGTCAGCCGTAGAGGCTCGCACGAGACGAAGGCAGGAAGAGAATGTAATTATACAATCCCTACAAAATTTAGTTGAAAGTTTGCAAAATGAAATTCATTTCTTACGAACTGCTCTGAGTGAGGAATGTGCCAAAAATTCACAGTCTGCTGATTCCTTTAAGGAGTCGCTGGAAAAGGAAACTCCTCAGATAAAACACATATATCCTCAAGCAGAATTACATTCGGTAAAAAATTGTGGTGAAAACTGTTGCTCCTAAATAAGACCTTTGATTAAAACAGAATACAACTATATCAATGATGAAGATCTTGATCCACATATAACCACTAAAGAAATCCCGTACACTGCTACTGAATTGGCTAAGTTGAAAAAGGAGTACGGGCGTCTCCCTCACGAGTCAGAGACAGAATACGTATTCCGAGTGTCTCTCACAGGGGGAGATCAAATTCGATTAACAGAACAAGAAGCAAGTGGTTACTGGGGACATGGCGTGTTCTTAACAACAGGAGATAACCGCAACCCATGGTCCCTAACACAGCAAGCTGCATATTGGGCAGGGGGACTTAATCCCCTGGAAAGGGGAGATCTTGTAGCTCTAACCGGCTCCCCGGACCAAATTCTAGAAAACATTCATAAGGCAGCTTGTCTACAACTGATTCATGAAAGAAAATTAATTGTTGGTTCTGAATCACCAATGTTGTTACCCGTGAAGGCTGAAATTATGACCCCTTTAATTCGTGGCCTTCCAGAATCACTGAAACCTACAGCAATTCTCCTCCAACCAACCATAGATGATATCCTTGTGGAAGGAGTTGAAAAAGAAGTAATAAAAAATAAAGATGCTGAAAAGAGGTACACTACCTTGGAAAGGGGATTGTTTGTAGTTAATCCAGCTCTCATAGAAGTAGAAAAAATTGTACAAGAACAACCAATTGCATTAAAAGGCCCTTTTGAAATTACTAAGACAGTCCCTACTGGGACTCTCCACCCTGACGGGGTGGCCCAGAAGGCCTCAGTGAGAAAGTGGTATGCCCAGATTGAACATTACTCTAACATCTTCTCAATAACAGAAGGAGCTGTAAAAAGTCAGGTGATACAAAAAACTGAGAGCTTAAGTAGCAGCCATGACAAACCTGACTTGGTAATTAAAGAAACCCCTCCTAACATAAAAACAGAAAAGGGTAGGCAAATTTCTAGCCTACAGTATTGGTGGAACTTGGGGGTGAAGAAGGGGGTACCGAAGGATTTAATGGTCAACCTGCCGCTTGAAAAATTAAGTAAATTGGTCTCTCAGTGGCAGGATTCCAGCCCCATTGTACCAAGCGCTCCACCTCGCCCTCAACTAATTCCGGGCAGTGGGCCAAAGCAACACCACTCACAGGTTCTGGACAGTGAGCAAAAACAATCAGCAAACTCTTGGTTCACTGATACCTTTGCCAAACGAGAGGGAGAGGTGTGGAGGTGCAGGGCAGTAGCCCTCCACCTTTCCTCTGCTGAACGAATCGTTACTGAGGGAGAAAGCAGCGCTCAGGCTGCAGAGCTGAGAGCTGTTTGGAGTGTTTTCCAACATGAGGCACAGAATACCTCTTCTGTCTGTATCTACACTAACTCTTATGCTATGTTCAAGGGATACACTGAGTGGCTTCCTTTTTGGCAACAAAAGGACTGGGAAGTAAACAGAATTCCAGTATGGCAAAAGGAAAAGTGCCAAGAAATTCTACGCTTTCTGCTGGTAAGAGTGGGGATTATATCTTGGTTAGTCCAAACTGAATCTTTTAAAAGAACTACAGGAGAATATGCATGGGTAGCCTCCGATGCCTTGGGGAAAGAGCATTGGATAAACACCCACTGGATAATTCCATCATTTTAATCTCCTGCCCCTATGTGGCAGACTCTGTTTTGTTTATTTTCTACAGAAGAACACCGAGGGACATGAAGATCAGATAAACCATGAACTTATAGATTTAAAATAAATGCTGTAGCAAGGCCTATATTAAGTGTGATAATCACATACCATGGTGTGAATACCCCTTTTGTGCTGAATGGCAAAACTAACGTTTTCCCTTCTTTTCTGTTAACTCAAGGTGATGATGTTTCAATATGCTGCAGACTGAGTACCGGATCCCACACTGAGCCTGTACACAGTCAAGTCGCCGGATCTCGTGGCCAGGTTATATCTTGTGAAACTCGGAATCAAGATTGTTGGCTGAATTTAACGGCTGTACAATTGTCCTCCAAAGTTGTATGTGGTAAAAACAATACCAAATATTGGGGAGAGCTTAATGTTCATGTTGTACTACCTACCACACAGCCACCAATTAGATTGACTCCAAAAATTTCTGAAATTGGACCCTATGTAATCAGGAAAACTGGCCAACAACAAATGCTATTTAATCCAGCATGGTCTATCAAACAAGTTAAATTACTAATGCAAAACAATGTCTCAGAGATTCAGCCAGCTTGTTCACCTTTTTTGCAAACTTCCTTTGAGGGGTGGACAACCTGGTTGCGAAAGCGAAATTCTTTTCACAAACGGATGACAAGAGATATAACCGGTGTCGTGGGATCAGGACTAGGAATTTTGAATAGTATTGATTCAGAAGTATTGATGAATAAATTGGCTGTTGCAACTAAAGATTTGACCAAAATACAACAACCACTGAAGTCATCATTAACTGCATTGGGAACCCAACAGTGGTTGCTATCAAACATATTACCAAATTGGGAAAGGGTAAATGTAGATGATCACAAATTAATAATTGATGCACTCAGTGCTACCCAAAACAATGTTTCTCTGGCTCTTAGCTGTATTCAAGCCCAGTTGTGGATGCAGTCAGTTGCTGCATCAATTATCAGAGAGGGTGAAGAAGGCACCTTTCCCACTGAAATTCGGAAAATAGTCTGGGACAATGCCAATGATTTTGAAAAAGAATTTCAATCTTGGTGGAATTTGGTGAATTTTACCTACGATCCCACCACAAACACAGCCACGGCTTTTGTGTTGACAATACGTAATGCTTCAGTACATTCAATCTTTCCTATCATTGCACTGGGGCTAAATCATGACGGAGCTGTTCTCTATCCTCTAGAGCATAGGGAATGGGCCCGTCAGATTGGTGGGAAATGGCAAACTGTTGGTTTAGAAAATTGTATTGTCCGGGAACAACAAGGGTTTATCTGTGAAAGTAATGCAATCAAAGCTCAAGACATTTGTTTAGACACAGAACAGAATATCTGTCATTTTGAAATCCATCCTAATGACACTTCTGAAACAGTGCTTGTGTATGTAGGCAATGGATGTGTATGCTTGAGAACTGCTTGTGATAGCATGCTTGTAGAAAACATAGTAGTGGATACTAAGAATCATTCAAATTTTTGTGTATGCAATTTTACTGAGATTATAGGATGTGACTTTTCTTATTTAGCTCCAGTTACTTCATATTATCTTTTGCAGTATAATTACACTTTGATTCATCATTTAGTGCCTGCTCCAATTGGAATGAACTTTACTCTGGTGAGGAAATTGTTGTTTCACCAGGATTTAATCGAAATTTTGGAAAAGATCAAAAAGGATGGACAAAAGACCTTAGTCACAGTTCACCACAATATGGAAGGAATACATCGTGTTCTGGAAAGAGTAAGGAAAGATGCTGAACACGAGTGGTGGGACACTCTTTTTGGGTGGTCACCAACTGCTACAGGTGTTCTGAACAAATTGTGTCATCCCATCATCGTCCTCTTGGTTTTAGTTTTACTTGGTTTTGTTCTATCAGCAATCCTGTACATCCTGAATTGGAGAATGATGAAGCGGTTGACACAATTAACTTCCATAATGGATGCACACAATATGATTGGTACTTTACATGTTGCTGATACCCCTAAGGTTATTGATACTCGATGAATTATGCAGGCACTACAACAAATAATTTGCCATTGTGACTATGAGGTTAATCATTTTATCATGTTGTATTTTAGAATATAATTTATTGTTTGTTTTAAGAAACCAATATGTAAGCCTTAGTTGAAAATATTTATATGGAAAAGTTTTCTTTGAAATCGATATATTGATTTTCTTATTGTTTTGTTTTCTCTTTTTCCTTTTTCTTTCCCTTATCTTTTCCCTACTACCTGTCTCTGTTTTTTCCGGGATATACTACCAACTGTAACGAGTCCTGAAGACTTCAACGAAGAATTCTGCAGCAGCACTACAACATCATGCAGAAAGACCTCGACGATTGTGAGCCACGGGGTGGTGTAAGAGACGGTCCGAAGATTCCCTCATCTGTCTCACAACCGTCTCAAGGACAGAGACTGAGACCCTGAATATCACAAGGGACTTGGCTTGGGGGTTTGGGCCTAGCTGAGGTGGATGTTTGCTAAGTGATTGTTTGCAGGTGGTTGCACGGTACACTGCTCTCGTTCCTGCTGGTGAGCAGAGGCTTGGTAACCTGCGCAACGGGTTTTCCACGACTCATGGCTCTCGTTCCAGCTGGTGAACAGAGGTTTGTGCGTGGTACCCTGTGCAATGGGTTTTCCACCACACATTGCCCTCGTTCCTGCTGGTGAGCAGAGACTTGCACGACATGGATCGCTCTGTACCCTACACCTGTCCCCTGCGCAATGGAATTCATCACAATACTTATCAATCTCCTCTGGTTTTGGCCCTGCGCCCCTCGCTTTGCAAAAGACTATAAAATTATACCCCAAACTTACCTTCCTTTGAGATCTCCCCAACGGACAGAAGACTCTGCGTCGTTGGACGGCTGAGTGGACTCCGACGTTGGTAGCTATAATCCCCTTACTCTCTTTTCCTTATGCTTTGCTTTCTCCTCTCTCTCTCTATCGCATATTAGTGCTGATGAGCACTCAATAAAGTGTGTTTTGCTGTTTAAGTCCTTGGTTTGCTGATAATCTTTTGTACTCTAAGACCGACTAAAAGAACCACATCACGAATCCCACCTTGCGGATCGTGACAATGGCCAAGCTCTTTCTTAGACAAGTTGAAAGCTGCTGTCAGAAGGCTGTGCTCCTTGTCAGATGGAAGCAGCAGCACGCACATAGGAGTTTGGAAAGCACTAAAGAGCCACAGAAGAGCGTGGCCTAGGAAAATGAGGCAGGAAAAACGCTACATGTGCCCTTGTTGTCGCCTAACAACAGGTAGCAGCATAAACCAGATGCGGGTGAAGATCTTGCAGGCGACATCTAACGTCAAATGGGCAAACGGGCTTACCACAGCTGCGGTCCTCTGGCAGTCTGAAAGCTTTGCGCACAAGCCGGATGCTAAGCACCTTCCTTTGCCTTTTGGCAGTGCTCGTGCATTGCCAGCACTAGGCGGGAATGGTCACTATCCCACAGACAGGTTTCGTTGTGCCCGTTGCTAAGCGCTCTGGAGCACTGTTTATGACGTAAGCGGAACACCTCTTGCCGTTCCATTCTCAGAGCTCCTGAGTTAAGTAATCTGCGACTCTTGCTGCGAATGTCAGAGAAAGGCATTTCCAATGTGTCGGGCAGGGAGAAACTGAACCTGGAGAACACCTTTGTCAGGAGCTTGCACCTGCACCTTAGACACACACAGATTTGCATCACATCTAAATGGCCAAGCTCTTTCTTAGAAAAGTTGAAAGCTGCTGTTAGAAGGCTGTGCTCCTTGTCAGATGGAAGCAGCAGCACGCACATAGGAGTTTGGCAAGAACTAAAGAGCCACAGAAGAGCGTGGTCTAGCAAAATGAAACAGGAAAAAGCATTTGCTGCATGTGCCCTTGTTGTCGCCTAACAACAGGTAGCAGCATAAACCAGATGCGGGTGAAGATCTTGCAGGCGACATCTAACGTCAAATGAGCAAACGGGCTTACCACAGCTGCGGTCCTCTGGCAGTCTGAAAGCTTTGCGCACAAGGCGGATGCTAAGCGCCTTCCTTTGCCTTTTGGCAGTGCTCGTGCATTGCCAGCAGTAGGCGGGAATGGTCACTTACCCAGAGACAGGTTTCGTTGTGCCCGTTGCTAAGCGCTCTGGAGCACTGTTTATGACGTAAGCGGAACACCTCTTGCCGTTCCATTCTCAGAGCTCCTGAGTTAAGTAATCTGCTACTCTTGGTGCGAATGCCAGAGAAAAACATTTCCAATGTGTCTGGCAGGGAGAAACTGAATCTGGAGAACACCTTTGTCAGGAGCTTGCACCTGCACCTTAGACACACACAGATTTGCATCACATCTAAATGGCCAAGCTCTTTCTTAGACAAGTTGAAAGCTGCTGTCAGAAGGCTGTGCTCCTTGTCAGATGGAAGCAGCAGCACGCACATAGGAGTTTGGCAAGAACTAAAGAGCCACAGAAGAGCGTGGTCTAGCAAAATGAGGCAGGAAAAACGCTACATGTGCCCTTGTTGTCGCCTAACAACAGGTAGCAGCATAAACCAGATGCGGGTGAAGATCTTGCAGGCGACATCTAACGTCAAATGAGCAAACGGGCTTACCACAGCTGCGGTCCTCTGGCAGTCTGAAAGCTTTGCGCACAAGCCGGATGCTAAGCACCTTCCTTTGCCTTTTGGCAGTGCTCGTGCATTGCCAGCACTAGGCGGGAATGGTCACTTACCCAGAGACACGTTTCGTTGTGCCCGTTGCTAAGCGCTCTGGAGCACTGTTTATGACGTAAGCGGAACACCTCTTGCCGTTCCATTCTCAGAGCTCCTGAGTTAAGTAATCTGCTACTCTTGGTGCGAATGCCAGAGGAAAACATTTCCAATGTGTCTGGCAGGGAGAAACTGAACCTGGAGAACACCTTTGTCAAGAGCTTGCACCTGCACCTTAGACACACACAGATTTGCATCACATCTAAATGGCCAAGCTCTTTCTTAGACAAGTTGAAAGCTGCTGTCAGAAGGCTGTGCTCCTTGTCAGATGGAAGCAGCAGCACGCACATAGGAGTTTGGCAAGAACTAAAGAGCCACAGAAGAGCGTGGCCTAGGAAAATGAGGCAGGAAAAAGCATATCGCTACATGTGTCCTTGTTGTCACCTAACAACAGGTAGCAGCATAAACCAGATGCGGGTGAAGTTCTTGCAGGTGACATCTAACGTCAAATGAGCAAACGGGCTTACCACAGCTGCGGTCCTCTGGCAGTCTGAAAGCTTTGCACACAAGGCGGATGCTAAGCGCCTTCCTTTGCCTTTTGGCAGTGCTCGTGCATTGCCAGCACTAGGCGGGAATGGTCACTTACCCAGAGACAGGTTTCGTTGTGCCCGTTGCTAAGCGCTCTGGAGCACTGTTTATGACGTAAGCGGAACACCTCTTGCCGTTCCATTCTCAGAGCTCCTGAGTTAAGTAATCTGCTACTCTTGGTGCGAATGCCAGAGAAAAACATTTCCAATGTGTCTGGCAGGGAGAAACTGAATCTGGAGAACACCTTTGTCAGGAGCTTGCACCTGCACCTTAGACACACACAGATTTGCATCACATCTAAATGGCCAAGCTCTTTCTTAGACAAGTTGAAAGCTGCTGTCAGAAGGCTGTGCTCCTTGTCAGATGGAAGCAGCAGCACGCACATAGGAGTTTGGAAAGCACTAAAGAGCCACAGAAGAGCGTGGCCTAGGAAAATGAGGCAGGAAAAACGCTACATGTGCCCTTGTTGTCGCCTAACAACAGGTAGCAGCATAAACCAGATGCGGGTGAAGATCTTGCAGGCGACATCTAACGTCAAATGGGCAAACGGGCTTACCACAGCTGCGGTCCTCTGGCAGTCTGAAAGCTTTGCGCACAAGCCGGATGCTAAGCACCTTCCTTTGCCTTTTGGCAGTGCTCGTGCATTGCCAGCACTAGGCGGGAATGGTCACTTACCCAGAGACACGTTTCGTTGTGCCCGTTGCTAAGCGCTCTGGAGCACTGTTTATGACGTAAGCGGAACACCTCTTGCCGTTCCATTCTCAGAGCTCCTGAGTTAAGTAATCTGCGACTCTTGCTGCGAATGTCAGAGAAAGGCATTTCCAATGTGTCGGGCAGGGAGAAACTGAACCTGGAGAACACCTTTGTCAGGAGCTTGCACCTGCACCTTAGACACACACAGATTTGCATCACATCTAAATGGCCAAGCTCTTTCTTAGAAAAGTTGAAAGCTGCTGTTAGAAGGCTGTGCTCCTTGTCAGATGGAAGCAGCAGCACGCACATAGGAGTTTGGCAAGAACTAAAGAGCCACAGAAGAGCGTGGTCTAGCAAAATGAAACAGGAAAAAGCATTTGCTGCATGTGCCCTTGTTGTCGCCTAACAACAGGTAGCAGCATAAACCAGATGCGGGTGAAGATCTTGCAGGCGACATCTAACGTCAAATGAGCAAACGGGCTTACCACAGCTGCGGTCCTCTGGCAGTCTGAAAGCTTTGCGCACAAGCCGGATGCTAAGCACCTTCCTTTGCCTTTTGGCAGTGCTCGTGCATTGCCAGCACTAGGCGGGAATGGTCACTTACCCAGAGACACGTTTCGTTGTGCCCGTTGCTAAGCGCTCTGGAGCACTGTTTATGACGTAAGCGGAACACCTCTTGCCGTTCCATTCTCAGAGCTCCTGAGTTAAGTAATCTGCTACTCTTGGTGCGAATGCCAGAGGAAAACATTTCCAATGTGTCTGGCAGGGAGAAACTGAACCTGGAGAACACCTTTGTCAAGAGCTTGCACCTGCACCTTAGACACACACAGATTTGCATCACATCTAAATGGCCAAGCTCTTTCTTAGACAAGTTGAAAGCTGCTGTCAGAAGGCTGTGCTCCTTGTCAGATGGAAGCAGCAGCACGCACATAGGAGTTTGGCAAGAACTAAAGAGCCACAGAAGAGCGTGGCCTAGGAAAATGAGGCAGGAAAAAGCATATCGCTACATGTGTCCTTGTTGTCACCTAACAACAGGTAGCAGCATAAACCAGATGCGGGTGAAGTTCTTGCAGGTGACATCTAACGTCAAATGAGCAAACGGGCTTACCACAGCTGCGGTCCTCTGGCAGTCTGAAAGCTTTGCACACAAGCCGGATGCTAAGCGCCTTCCTTTGCCTTTTGGCAGTGCTCGTGCATTGCCAGCACTAGGCGGGAATGGTCACTATCCCACAGACACGTTTCGTTGTGCCCGTTGCTAAGCGCTCTGGAGCACTGTTTATGACGTAAGCGGAACACCTCTTGCCGTTCCATTCTCAGAGCTCCTGAGTTAAGTAATCTGCTACTCTTGGTGCGAATGCCAGAGAAAAACATTTCCAATGTGTCTGGCAGGGAGAAACTGAATCTGGAGAACACCTTTGTCAGGAGCTTGCACCTGCACCTTAGACACACACAGATTTGCATCACATCTAAATGGCCAAGCTCTTTCTTAGACAAGTTGAAAGCTGCTGTCAGAAGGCTGTGCTCCTTGTCAGATGGAAGCAGCAGCACACACATAGGATTTTGGCAAGAACTAAAGAGCCACAGAAGAGCGTGGTCTAGCAAAATGAGGCAGGAAAAACGCTACATGTGCCCTTGTTGTCGCCTAACAACAGGTAGCAGCATAAACCAGATGCGGGTGAAGATCTTGCAGGCGACATCTAACGTCAAATGAGCAAACGGGCTTACCACAGCTGCGGTCCTCTGGCAGTCTGAAAGCTTTGCGCACAAGCCGGATGCTAAGCACCTTCCTTTGCCTTTTGGCAGTGCTCGTGCATTGCCAGCACTAGGCGGGAATGGTCACTTACCCAGAGACACGTTTCGTTGTGCCCGTTGCTAAGCGCTCTGGAGCACTGTTTATGACGTAAGCGGAACACCTCTTGCCGTTCCATTCTCAGAGCTCCTGAGTTAAGTAATCTGCTACTCTTGGTGCGAATGCCAGAGGAAAACATTTCCAATGTGTCTGGCAGGGAGAAACTGAACCTGGAGAACACCTTTGTCAAGAGCTTGCACCTGCACCTTAGACACACACAGATTTGCATCACATCTAAATGGCCAAGCTCTTTCTTAGACAAGTTGAAAGCTGCTGTCAGAAGGCTGTGCTCCTTGTCAGATGGAAGCAGCAGCACGCACATAGGAGTTTGGCAAGAACTAAAGAGCCACAGAAGAGCGTGGCCTAGGAAAATGAGGCAGGAAAAAGCATATCGCTACATGTGTCCTTGTTGTCACCTAACAACAGGTAGCAGCATAAACCAGATGCGGGTGAAGATCTTGCAGGCGACATCTAACGTCAAATGAGCAAACGGGCTTACCACAGCTGCGGTCCTCTGGCAGTCTGAAAGCTTTGCACACAAGGCGGATGCTAAGCGCCTTCCTTTGCCTTTTGGCAGTGCTCGTGCATTGCCAGCACTAGGCGGGAATGGTCACTATCCCACAGACACGTTTCGTTGTGCCCGTTGCTAAGCGCTCTGGAGCACTGTTTATGACGTAAGCGGAACACCTCTTGCCGTTCCATTCTCAGAGCTCCTGAGTTAATCAAACTGAGACTCTTGGTGCGAATGCCAGAGGAAAACATTTCCAATGTGTCTGGCAGGGAGAAACTGAACCTGGAGAACACCTTTGTCAGGAGCTTGCACCTCCACCTTACACACACACAGATTTGCATCACATCTAAATGGCCAAGCTCTTTCTTAGAAAAGTTGAAAGCTGCTGTTAGAAGGCTGTGCTCTTTGTCAGATGGAAGCAACAGCACGCACATAGAAGTTTGGCAAGAACTAAAGAGCCACAGAAGAGCGTGGTCTAGCAAAATGAAACAGGAAAAAGCATTTGCTGCATGTGCCCTTGTTGTCGCCTAACAACAGGTAGCAGCATAAACCAGATGCGGGTGAAGATCTTGCAGGCGACTTCTAACGTCAAATGAGCAAACGGGCTTACCACAGCTGCGGTCCTCTGGCAGTCTGAAAGCTTTGCGCACAAGCCGGATGCTAAGCGCCTTCCTTTGCCTTTTGGCAGTGCTCGTGCATTGCCAGCAGTAGGCGGGAATGGTCACTTACCCAGAGACACGTTTCGTTGTGCCCGTTGCTAAGCGCTCTGGAGCACTGTTTATGACGTAAGCGGAACACCTCTTGCCGTTCCATTCTCAGAGCTCCTGAGTTAATCAAACTGAGACTCTTGGTGCGAATGCCAGAGAAAAACATTTCCAATGTGTCTGGCAGGGAGAAACTGAACCTGGAGAACACCTTTGTCAGGAGCTTGCACCTGCACCTTAGACACACACAGATTTGCATCACATCTAAATGGCCAAGCTCTTTCTTAGAAAAGTTGAAAGCTGCTGTCAGAAGGCTGTGCTCCTTGTCAGATGGAAGCAGCAGCACGCACATAGGAGTTTGGAAAGCACTAAAGAGCCACAGAAGAGCGTGGCCTAGGAAAATGAGGCAGGAAAAACGCTACATGTGCCCTTGTTGTCGCCTAACAACAGGTAGCAGCATAAACCAGATGCGGGTGAAGATCTTGCAGGCGACTTCTAACGTCAAATGAGCAAACCAGCTTACCACAGCTGCGGTCCTCTGGCAGTCTGAAAGCTTTGCGCACAAGCCGGATGCTAAGCACCTTCCTTTGCCTTTTGGCAGTGCTCGTGCATTGCCAGCACTAGGCGGGAATGGTCACTTACCCAGAGACACGTTTCGTTGTGCCCGTTGCTAAGCGCTCTGGAGCACTGTTTATGACGTAAGCGGAACACCTCTTGCCGTTCCATTCTCAGAGCTCCTGAGGTAAGTAATGTGCGACTCTTGGTGCGAATGCCAGAGAAAGACATTTCCAATGTGTCTGGCAGGGAGAAACTGAACCTGGAGAACACCTTTGTCAGGAGCTTGCACCTGCACCTTAGACACACACAGATTTGCATCACATCTAAATGGCCAAACTCTTTCTTAGAAAAGTTGAAAGCTGCTGTCAGAAGGCTGTGCTCCTTGTCAGATGGAAGCAGCAGCACGCACATAGGAGTTTGGCAAGAACTAAAGAGCCACAGAAGAGCGTGGCCTAGGAAAATGAGGCAGGAAAAACGCTACATGTGCCCTTGTTGTCGCCTAACAACAGGTAGCAGCATAAACCAGATGCGGGTGAAGATCTTGCAGGCGACATCTGACGTCAAATGAGCAAACGGGCTTACCACAGCTGCGGTCCTCTGGCAGTCTGAAAGCTTTGCGCACAAGCCGGACGCTAAGCGCCTTCCTTTGCCTTTTGGCAGTGCTCGTGCATTGCCAGCACTAGGCGGGAATGGTCACTTACCCAGAGACACGTTTCGTTGTGCCCGTTGCTAAGCGCTCTGGAGCACTGTTTATGACGTAAGCGGAACACCTCTTGCCGTTCCATTCTCAGAGCTCCTGAGTTAATCAAACTGAGACTCTTGGAGCGAATGCCAGAGGAAAACATTTCCAATGTGTCTGGCAGGGAGAAACTGAACCTGGAGAACACCTTTGTCAGGAGCTTGCACCTGCACCTTAGACACACACAGATTTGCATCACATCTAAATGGCCAAGCTCTTTCTTAGACAAGTTGAAAGCTGCTGTCAGAAGGCTGTGCTCCTTGTCAGATGGAAGCAGCAGCACGCACATAGGAGTTTGGAAAGCACTAAAGAGCCACAGAAGAGCATGGCCCAGGGAAATGAGGCAGGAAAAAGCATATCGCTACATGTGCCCTTGTTGTCGCCTAACAACAGGTAGCAGCATAAACCAGATGCGGGTGAAGATCTTGCAGGCGACTTCTAACGTCAAATGAGAAAACGGGCTTACCACAGCTGCGGTCCTCTGGCAGTCTGAAAGCTTTGCGCACAAGGCGGATGCTAAGCGCCTTCCTTTGCCTTTTGGCAGTGCTCGTGCATTGCCAGCACTAGGCGGGAATGGTCACTATCCCACAGGCACATTTCGTTGTGCCCGTTGCTAAGCGCTCTGGAGCACTGTTTATGACGTAAGCGGAACACCTCTTGCCGTTCCATTCTCAGAGCTCCTGAGTTAAGTAATCTGCTACTCTTGGTGCGAATGCCAGAGAAAAACATTTCCAATGTGTCTGGCAGGGAGAAACTGAACCTGGAGAACACCTTTGTCAGGAGCTTGCACCTCCACCTTACACACACAGAGATTTGCATCACATCTAAATGGCCAAACTCTTTCTTAGAAAAGTTGAAAGCTGCTGTTAGAAGGCTGTGCTCCTTGTCAGATGGAAGCAGCAGCACGCACATAGGAGTTTGGCAAGCACTAAAGAGCCACAGAAGAGCGTGGTCTAGCAAAATGAAACAGGAAAAAGCATTTGCTGCATGTGCCCTTGTTGTCGCCTAACAACAGGTAGCAGCATAAACCAGATGCGGGTGAAGATCTTGCAGGCGACTTCTAACGTCAAATGAGCAAACGGGCTTACCACAGCTGCGGTCCTCTGGCAGTCTGAAAGCTTTGCGCACAAGCCGGATGCTAAGCGCCTTCCTTTGCCTTTTGGCAGTGCTCGTGCATTGCCAGCACTAGGCGGGAATGGTCACTATCCCACAGACACGTTTCGTTGTGCCCGTTGCTAAGCGCTCTGGAGCACTGTTTATGACGTAAGCGGAACACCTCTTGCCGTTCCATTCTCAGAGCTCCTGAGTTAAGTAATCTGCGATTCTTGGTGCGAATAATAGAGGAAAACATTTCCAATGTGTCTGGCAAGGAGAAACTGAACCTGGAGAACACCTTTGTCAGGAGCTTGCACCTGCACCTTAGACACACACCGATTTGCATCACATCTAAATGGCCAAGCTCTTTCTTAGACAAGTTGAAAGCTGCTGTCAGAAGGCTGTGCTCCTTGTCAGATGGAAGCAGCAGCACGCACATAGGAGTTTGGCAAGCACTAAAGAGCCACAGAAGAGCATGGCCCAGGGAAACGAGGCAGGAAAAACGCTACATGTGCCCTTGTTGTCGACTAACAACAGGTAGCAGCATAAACCAGATGCGGGTGAAGATCTTGCAGGCGACTTCTAACGTCAAATGAGCAAACGGGCTTACCACAGCTGCGGTCCTCTGGCAGTCTGAAAGCTTTGCGCACAAGCCGGATGCTAAGCGCCTTCCTTTGCCTTTTGGCAGTGCTCGTGCATTGCCAGCACTAGGCGGGAATGGTCACTATCCCGCAGACACGTTTCGTTGTGCCCGTTGCTAAGCGCTCTGGATCACTGTTTATGACGTAAGCGGAACACCTCTTGCCGTTCCATTCTCAGAGCTCCTGAGTTAATCAAACTGAGACTCTTGGTGCGAATGCCAGAGGAAAACATTTCCAATGTGTCTGGCAAGGAGAAACTGAACCTGGAGAACACCTTTGTCAGGAGCTTGCACCTCCACCTTAGACACACACAGATTTGCATCACATCTAAATGGCCAAGCTCTTTCTTAGACAAGTTGAAAGCTGCTGTCAGAAGGCTGTGCTCCTTGTCAGATGGAAGCAGCAGCACGCACATAGGAGTTTGGCAAGAACTAAAGAGCCACAGAAGAGCGTGGTCTAGCAAAATGAGGCAGGAAAAAGCATATCGCTACATGTGCCCTTGTTGTCGCCTAACAACAGGTAGCAGCATAAACCAGATGCGGGTGAAGATCTTGCAGGCGACTTCTAACGTCAAATGAGCTAACGGGCTTACCACAGCTGCGGTCCTCTGGCAGTCTGAAAGCTTTGCGCACAAGCCGGATGCTAAGCGCCTTCCTTTGCCTTTTGGCAGTGCTCGTGCATTGCCAGCACTAGGCGGGAATGGTCACTATCCCACAGACACGTTTCGTTGTGCCCGTTGCTAAGCGCTCTGGAGCACTGTTTATGACGTAAGCGGAACACCTCTTGCCGTTCCATTCTCAGAGCTCCTGAGTTAAGTAATCTGCTACTCTTGGTGCGAATGCCAGAGAAAAACATTTCCAATGTGTCTGGCAGGGAGAAACTGAACCTGGAGAACACCTTTGTCAGGAGCTTGCACCTCCACCTTACACACACAGAGATTTGCATCACATCTAAATGGCCAAACTCTTTCTTAGAAAAGTTGAAAGCTGCTGTTAGAAGGCTGTGCTCCTTGTCAGATGGAAGCAGCAGCACGCACATAGGAGTTTGGCAAGCACTAAAGAGCCACAGAAGAGCGTGGTCTAGCAAAATGAAACAGGAAAAAGCATTTGCTGCATGTGCCCTTGTTGTCGCCTAACAACAGGTAGCAGCATAAACCAGATGCGGGTGAAGATCTTGCAGGCGACTTCTAACGTCAAATGAGCAAACGGGCTTACCACAGCTGCGGTCCTCTGGCAGTCTGAAAGCTTTGCGCACAAGCCGGATGCTAAGCGCCTTCCTTTGCCTTTTGGCAGTGCTCGTGCATTGCCAGCACTAGGCGGGAATGGTCACTATCCCACAGACACGTTTCGTTGTGCCCGTTGCTAAGCGCTCTGGAGCACTGTTTATGACGTAAGCGGAACACCTCTTGCCGTTCCATTCTCAGAGCTCCTGAGTTAAGTAATCTGCGACTCTTGGTGCGAATGCCAGAGAAAAACATTTCCAATGTGTCTGGCAAGGAGAAACTGAACCTGGAGAACACCTTTGTCAGGAGCTTGCACCTGCACCTTAGACACACACCGATTTGCATCACATCTAAATGGCCAAGCTCTTTCTTAGACAAGTTGAAAGCTGCTGTCAGAAGGCTGTGCTCCTTGTCAGATGGAAGCAGCAGCACGCACATAGGAGTTTGGCAAGAACTAAAGAGCCACAGAAGAGCGTGATCTAGCAAAATGAGGCAGGAAAAAGCATATCGCTACATGTGCCCTTGTTGTCGCCTAACAACAGGTAGCAGCATAAACCAGATGCGGGTGAAGATCTTGCAGGCGACATCTAACGTCAAATGAGCAAACGGGCTTACCACAGCTGCGGTCCTCTGGCAGTCTGAAAGCTTTGCGCACAAGCCGGATGCTAAGCGCCTTCCTTTGCCTTTTGGCAGTGCTCGTGCATTGCCAGCAGTAGGCGGGAATGGTCACTTACCCAGAGACACGTTTCGTTGTGCCCGTTGCTAAGCGCTCTGGAGCACTGTTTATGACGTAAGCGGAACACCTCTTGCCGTTCCATTCTCAGAGCTCCTGAGTTAAGTAATCTGCGATTCTTGGTGCGAATAATAGAGGAAAACATTTCCAATGTGTCTGGCAAGGAGAAACTGAACCTGGAGAACACCTTTGTCAGGAGCTTGCACCTGCACCTTAGACACACACAGATTTGCATCACATCTAAATGGCCAAGCTCTTTCTTAGACAAGTTGAAAGCTGCTGTCAGAAGGCTGTGCTCCTTGTCAGATGGAAGCAGCAGCACGCACATAGGAGTTTGGAAAGCACTAAAGAGCCACAGAAGAGCGTGGCCTAGGAAAATGAGGCAGGAAAAACGCTACATGTGCCCTTGTTGTCGCCTAACAACAGGTAGCAGCATAAACCAGATGCGGGTGAAGATCTTGCAGGCGACTTCTAACGTCAAATGAGCAAACGGGCTTACCACAGCTGCGGTCCTCTGGCAGTCTGAAAGCTTTGCGCACAAGCCGGATGCTAAGCGCCTTCCTTTGCCTTTTGGCAGTGCTCGTGCATTGCCAGCACTAGGCGGGAATGGTCACTATCCCACAGACACGTTTCGTTGTGCCCGTTGCTAAGCGCTCTGGAGCACTGTTTATGACGTAAGCGGAACACCTCTTGCCGTTCCATTCTCAGAGCTCCTGAGTTAAGTAATCTGCTACTCTTGGTGCGAATGCCAGAGAAAAACATTTCCAATGTGTCTGGCAGGGAGAAACTGAACCTGGAGAACACCTTTGTCAGGAGCTTGCACCTCCACCTTACACACACAGAGATTTGCATCACATCTAAATGGCCAAACTCTTTCTTAGAAAAGTTGAAAGCTGCTGTTAGAAGGCTGTGCTCCTTGTCAGATGGAAGCAGCAGCACGCACATAGGAGTTTGGCAAGCACTAAAGAGCCACAGAAGAGCGTGGTCTAGCAAAATGAAACAGGAAAAAGCATTTGCTGCATGTGCCCTTGTTGTCGCCTAACAACAGGTAGCAGCATAAACCAGATGCGGGTGAAGATCTTGCAGGCGACTTCTAACGTCAAATGAGCAAACGGGCTTACCACAGCTGCGGTCCTCTGGCAGTCTGAAAGCTTTGCGCACAAGCCGGATGCTAAGCGCCTTCCTTTGCCTTTTGGCAGTGCTCGTGCATTGCCAGCACTAGGCGGGAATGGTCACTATCCCACAGACACGTTTCGTTGTGCCCGTTGCTAAGCGCTCTGGAGCACTGTTTATGACGTAAGCGGAACACCTCTTGCCGTTCCATTCTCAGAGCTCCTGAGTTAAGTAATCTGCGATTCTTGGTGCGAATAATAGAGGAAAACATTTCCAATGTGTCTGGCAGGGAGAAACTGAACCTGGAGAACACCTTTGTCAGGAGCTTGCACCTGCACCTTAGACACACACCGATTTGCATCACATCTAAATGGCCAAGCTCTTTCTTAGACAAGTTGAAAGCTGCTGTCAGAAGGCTGTGCTCCTTGTCAGATGGAAGCAGCAGCACGCACATAGGAGTTTGGCAAGCACTAAAGAGCCACAGAAGAGCATGGCCCAGGGAAACGAGGCAGGAAAAACGCTACATGTGCCCTTGTTGTCGACTAACAACAGGTAGCAGCATAAACCAGATGCGGGTGAAGATCTTGCAGGCGACATCTAACGTCGAATGAGCAAACGGGCTTACCACAGCTGCGGTCCTCTGGCAGTCTGAAACCTTTGCGCACAAGCCGGACGCTAAGCACCTTCCTTTGCCTTTTGGCAGTGCTCGTGCATTGCCAGCACTAGGCGGGAATGGTCACTATCCCGCAGACACGTTTCGTTGTGCCCGTTGCTAAGCGCTCTGGATCACTGTTTATGACGTAAGCGGAACACCTCTTGCCGTTCCATTCTCAGAGCTCCTGAGTTAATCAAACTGAGACTCTTGGTGCGAATTCCAGAGTAAGACATTTCCAATGTGTCTGGCAGGGAGAAACTGAACCTGGAGAACACCTTTGTCAGGAGCTTGCACCTCCACCTTACACACACAGAGATTTGCATCACATCTAAATGGCCAAACTATTTCTTAGACAAGTTGTAAGCTGCTGTTAGAAGGCTGTGCTCCTTGTAAGATGGAAGCAGCAGCACGCACATAGGAGTTTGGCAAGAACTAAAGAGCCACAGAAGAGCGTGGTCTAGCAAAATGAGGCAGGAAAAAGCATATCGCTACATGTGCCCTTGTTGTCGCCTAACAACAGGTAGCAGCATAAACCAGATGCGGGTGAAGATCTTGCAGGCGACTTCTAACGTCAAATGAGCAAACGGGCTTACCACAGCTGTGGTCCTCTGGCAGTCTGAAAGCTTTGCGCACAAGGCGGATGCTAAGCGCCTTCCTTTGCCTTTTGGCAGTGCTCGTGCATTGCCAGCACTAGGCGGGAATGGTCACTTACCCAGAGACACGTTTCGTTGTGCCCGTTGCTAAGCGCTCTGGATCACTGTTTATGACGTAAGCGGAACACCTCTTGCCGTTCCATTCTCAGAGCTCCTGAGTTAATCAAACTGAGACTCTTGGTGCGAATGCCAGAGAAAAACATTTCCAATGTGTCTGGCAGGGAGAAACTGAACCTGGAGAACACCTTTGTCAGGAGCTTGCACCTCCACCTTACACACACAGATTTGCATCACATCTAAATGGCCAAACTCTTTCTTAGAAAAGTTGAAAGCTGCTGTTAGAAGGCTGTGCTCCTTGTCAGATGGAAGCAGCAGCACGCACATAGGAGTTTGGCAAGCACTAAAGAGCCACAGAAGAGCGTGGTCTAGCAAAATGAAACAGGAAAAAGCATTTGCTGCATGTGCCCTTGTTGTCGCCTAACAACAGGTAGCAGCATAAACCAGATGCGGGTGAAGATCTTGCAGGCGACTTCTAACGTCAAATGAGCAAACGGGCTTACCACAGCTGCGGTCCTCTGGCAGTCTGAAAGCTTTGCGCACAAGCCGGATGCTAAGCGCCTTCCTTTGCCTTTTGGCAGTGCTCGTGCATTGCCAGCACTAGGCGGGAATGGTCACTATCCCACAGACACGTTTCGTTGTGCCCGTTGCTAAGCGCTCTGGAGCACTGTTTATGACGTAAGCGGAACACCTCTTGCCGTTCCATTCTCAGAGCTCCTGAGTTAATCAAAGTGAGACTCTTGGTGCGAATGCCAGAGAAAAACATTTCCAATGTGTCTGGCAAGGAGAAACTGAATCTGGAGAACACCTTTGTCAGGAGCTTGCACCTGCACCTTAGACACACACAGATTTGCATCACATCTAAATGGCCAAGCTCTTTCTTAGACAAGTTGAAAGCTGCTGTCAGAAGGCTGTGCTCCTTGTCAGATGGAAGCAGCAGCACGCACATAGGAGTTTGGAAAGCACTAAAGAGCCACAGAAGAGCATTGTCTCGCAAAATGAGGCAGGAAAAACGCTACATGTGCCCTTGTTGTCGACTAACAACAGGTAGCAGCATAAACCAGATGCGGGTGAAGATCTTGCAGGTGACATCTAACGTCAAATGAGCAAACGGGTTTACCACAGCTGCGGTCCTCTGGCAGTCTGAAAGCTTTGCGCACAAGCCGGACGCTAAGCGCCTTCCTTTGCCTTTTGGCAGTGCTCGTGCATTGCCAGCACTAGGCGGGAATGGTCACTATCCCGCAGACACGTTTCGTTGTGCCCGTTGCTAAGCGCTCTGGATCACTGTTTATGACGTAAGCGGAACACCTCTTGCCGTTCCATTCTCAGAGCTCCTGAGTTAATCAAACTGAGACTCTTGGTGCGAATTCCAGAGTAAGACATTTCCAATGTGTCTGGCAGGGAGAAACTGAACCTGGAGAACACCTTTGTCAGGAGCTTGCACCTCCACCTTACACACACAGAGATTTGCATCACATCTAAATGGCCAAACTATTTCTTAGAAAAGTTGTAAGCTGCTGTTAGAAGGCTGTGCTCCTCGTCAGATGGAAGCAGCAGCACGCACATAGGAGTTTGGCAAGAACTAAAGAGCCACAGAAGAGCGTGGTCTAGCAAAATGAAACAGGAAAAAGCATTTCCTGCATGTGCCCTTGTTGTCGCCTAACAACAGGTAGCAGCATAAACCAGATGCGGGTGAAGATCTTGCAGGCGACTTCTAACGTCAAATGAGCAAACGGGCTTACCACAGCTGCGGTCCTCTGGCAGTCTGAAAGCTTTGCGCACAAGCCGGACGCTAAGCGCCTTCCTTTGCCTTTTGGCAGTGCTCGTGCATTGCCAGCACTAGGCGGGAATGGTCACTATCCCACAGACACGTTTCGTTGTGCCCGTTGCTAAGCGCTCTGGAGCACTGTTTATGACGTAAGCGGAACACCTCTTGCCGTTCCATTCTCAGAGCTCCTGAGTTAATCAAACTGAGACTCTTGGTGCGAATGCCAGAGAAAAACATTTCCAATGTGTCTGGCAGGGAGAAACTGAACCTGGAGAACACCTTTGTCAGGAGCTTGCACCTGCACCTTAGACACACACAGATTTGCATCACATCTAAATGGCCAAGCTCTTTCTTAGACAAGTTGAAAGCTGCTGTCAGAAGGCTGTGCTCCTTGTCAGACGGAAGCAGCAGCACGCACATAGGAGTTTGGCAAGAACTAAAGAGCCACAGAAGAGCGTGGCCTAGGAAAATGAGGCAGGAAAAACGCTACATGTGCCCTTGTTGTCGCCTAACAACAGGTAGCAGCATAAACCAGATGCGGGTGAAGATCTTGCAGGCGACTTCTAACGTCAAATGAGCAAACGGGCTTACCACAGCTGCGGTCCTCTGGCAGTCTGAAAGCTTTGCGCACAAGCCGGACGCTAAGCGCCTTCCTTTGCCTTTTGGCAGTGCTCGTGCATTGCCAGCACTAGGCGGGAATGGTCACTATCCCACAGACACGTTTCGTTGTGCCCGTTGCTAAGCGCTCTGGAGCACTGTTTATGACGTAAGCGGAACACCTCTTGCCGTTCCATTCTCAGAGCTCCTGAGTTAAGTAATCTGCTACTCTTGGTGCGAATGCCAGAGAAAAACATTTCCAATGTGTCTGGCAGGGAGAAACTGAACCTGGAGAACACCTTTGTCAGGAGCTTGCACCTCCACCTTACACACACAGAGATTTGCATCACATCTAAATGGCCAAACTCTTTCTTAGAAAAGTTGAAAGCTGCTGTTAGAAGGCTGTGCTCCTTGTCAGATGGAAGCAGCAGCACGCACATAGGAGTTTGGCAAGCACTAAAGAGCCACAGAAGAGCGTGGTCTAGCAAAATGAAACAGGAAAAAGCATTTGCTGCATGTGCCCTTGTTGTCGCCTAACAACAGGTAGCAGCATAAACCAGATGCGGGTGAAGATCTTGCAGGCGACTTCTAACGTCAAATGAGCAAACGGGCTTACCACAGCTGCGGTCCTCTGGCAGTCTGAAAGCTTTGCGCACAAGCCGGATGCTAAGCGCCTTCCTTTGCCTTTTGGCAGTGCTCGTGCATTGCCAGCACTAGGCGGGAATGGTCACTATCCCACAGACACGTTTCGTTGTGCCCGTTGCTAAGCGCTCTGGAGCACTGTTTATGACGTAAGCGGAACACCTCTTGCCGTTCCATTCTCAGAGCTCCTGAGTTAAGTAATCTGCGACTCTTGGTGCGAATGCCAGAGAAAAACATTTCCAATGTGTCTGGCAAGGAGAAACTGAACCTGGAGAACACCTTTGTCAGGAGCTTGCACCTGCACCTTAGACACACACCGATTTGCATCACATCTAAATGGCCAAGCTCTTTCTTAGACAAGTTGAAAGCTGCTGTCAGAAGGCTGTGCTCCTTGTCAGATGGAAGCAGCAGCACGCACATAGGAGTTTGGCAAGAACTAAAGAGCCACAGAAGAGCGTGATCTAGCAAAATGAGGCAGGAAAAAGCATATCGCTACATGTGCCCTTGTTGTCGCCTAACAACAGGTAGCAGCATAAACCAGATGCGGGTGAAGATCTTGCAGGCGACATCTAACGTCAAATGAGCAAACGGGCTTACCACAGCTGCGGTCCTCTGGCAGTCTGAAAGCTTTGCGCACAAGCCGGATGCTAAGCGCCTTCCTTTGCCTTTTGGCAGTGCTCGTGCATTGCCAGCAGTAGGCGGGAATGGTCACTTACCCAGAGACACGTTTCGTTGTGCCCGTTGCTAAGCGCTCTGGAGCACTGTTTATGACGTAAGCGGAACACCTCTTGCCGTTCCATTCTCAGAGCTCCTGAGTTAAGTAATCTGCGATTCTTGGTGCGAATAATAGAGGAAAACATTTCCAATGTGTCTGGCAAGGAGAAACTGAACCTGGAGAACACCTTTGTCAGGAGCTTGCACCTGCACCTTAGACACACACAGATTTGCATCACATCTAAATGGCCAAGCTCTTTCTTAGACAAGTTGAAAGCTGCTGTCAGAAGGCTGTGCTCCTTGTCAGATGGAAGCAGCAGCACGCACATAGGAGTTTGGAAAGCACTAAAGAGCCACAGAAGAGCGTGGCCTAGGAAAATGAGGCAGGAAAAACGCTACATGTGCCCTTGTTGTCGCCTAACAACAGGTAGCAGCATAAACCAGATGCGGGTGAAGATCTTGCAGGCGACTTCTAACGTCAAATGAGCAAACGGGCTTACCACAGCTGCGGTCCTCTGGCAGTCTGAAAGCTTTGCGCACAAGCCGGATGCTAAGCGCCTTCCTTTGCCTTTTGGCAGTGCTCGTGCATTGCCAGCACTAGGCGGGAATGGTCACTATCCCACAGACACGTTTCGTTGTGCCCGTTGCTAAGCGCTCTGGAGCACTGTTTATGACGTAAGCGGAACACCTCTTGCCGTTCCATTCTCAGAGCTCCTGAGTTAAGTAATCTGCTACTCTTGGTGCGAATGCCAGAGAAAAACATTTCCAATGTGTCTGGCAGGGAGAAACTGAACCTGGAGAACACCTTTGTCAGGAGCTTGCACCTCCACCTTACACACACAGAGATTTGCATCACATCTAAATGGCCAAACTCTTTCTTAGAAAAGTTGAAAGCTGCTGTTAGAAGGCTGTGCTCCTTGTCAGATGGAAGCAGCAGCACGCACATAGGAGTTTGGCAAGCACTAAAGAGCCACAGAAGAGCGTGGTCTAGCAAAATGAAACAGGAAAAAGCATTTGCTGCATGTGCCCTTGTTGTCGCCTAACAACAGGTAGCAGCATAAACCAGATGCGGGTGAAGATCTTGCAGGCGACTTCTAACGTCAAATGAGCAAACGGGCTTACCACAGCTGCGGTCCTCTGGCAGTCTGAAAGCTTTGCGCACCAGCCGGATGCTAAGCGCCTTCCTTTGCCTTTTGGCAGTGCTCGTGCATTGCCAGCACTAGGCGGGAATGGTCACTATCCCACAGACACGTTTCGTTGTGCCCGTTGCTAAGCGCTCTGGAGCACTGTTTATGACGTAAGTGGAACACCTCTTGCCGTTCCATTCTCAGAGCTCCTGAGTTAAGTAATCTGCGATTCTTGGTGCGAATAATAGAGGAAAACATTTCCAATGTGTCTGGCAGGGAGAAACTGAACCTGGAGAACACCTTTGTCAGGAGCTTGCACCTGCACCTTAGACACACACCGATTTGCATCACATCTAAATGGCCAAGCTCTTTCTTAGACAAGTTGAAAGCTGCTGTCAGAAGGCTGTGCTCCTTGTCAGATGGAAGCAGCAGCACGCACATAGGAGTTTGGCAAGCACTAAAGAGCCACAGAAGAGCATGGCCCAGGGAAACGAGGCAGGAAAAACGCTACATGTGCCCTTGTTGTCGACTAACAACAGGTAGCAGCATAAACCAGATGCGGGTGAAGATCTTGCAGGCGACATCTAACGTCGAATGAGCAAACGGGCTTACCACAGCTGCGGTCCTCTGGCAGTCTGAAAGCTTTGCGCACAAGCCGGATGCTAAGCACCTTCCTTTGCCTTTTGGCAGTGCTCGTGCATTGCCAGCACTAGGCGGGAATGGTCACTATCCCGCAGACACGTTTCGTTGTGCCCGTTGCTAAGCGCTCTGGATCACTGTTTATGACGTAAGCGGAACACCTCTTGCCGTTCCATTCTCAGAGCTCCTGAGTTAATCAAACTGAGACTCTTGGTGCGAATTCCAGAGTAAGACATTTCCAATGTGTCTGGCAGGGAGAAACTGAACCTGGAGAACACCTTTGTCAGGAGCTTGCACCTCCACCTTACACACACAGAGATTTGCATCACATCTAAATGGCCAAACTATTTCTTAGACAAGTTGTAAGCTGCTGTTAGAAGGCTGTGCTCCTTGTAAGATGGAAGCAGCAGCACGCACATAGGAGTTTGGCAAGAACTAAAGAGCCACAGAAGAGCGTGGTCTAGCAAAATGAGGCAGGAAAAAGCATATCGCTACATGTGCCCTTGTTGTCGCCTAACAACAGGTAGCAGCATAAACCAGATGCGGGTGAAGATCTTGCAGGCGACTTCTAACGTCAAATGAGCAAACGGGCTTACCACAGCTGTGGTCCTCTGGCAGTCTGAAAGCTTTGCGCACAAGGCGGATGCTAAGCGCCTTCCTTTGCCTTTTGGCAGTGCTCGTGCATTGCCAGCACTAGGCGGGAATGGTCACTTACCCAGAGACACGTTTCGTTGTGCCCGTTGCTAAGCGCTCTGGATCACTGTTTATGACGTAAGCGGAACACCTCTTGCCGTTCCATTCTCAGAGCTCCTGAGTTAATCAAACTGAGACTCTTGGTGCGAATGCCAGAGAAAAACATTTCCAATGTGTCTGGCAGGGAGAAACTGAACCTGGAGAACACCTTTGTCAGGAGCTTGCACCTCCACCTTACACACACAGATTTGCATCACATCTAAATGGCCAAACTCTTTCTTAGAAAAGTTGAAAGCTGCTGTTAGAAGGCTGTGCTCCTTGTCAGATGGAAGCAGCAGCACGCACATAGGAGTTTGGCAAGAACTAAAGAGCCACAGAAGAGCGTGGTCTAGCAAAATGAAACAGGAAAAAGCATTTGCTGCATGTGCCCTTGTTGTCGCCTAACAACAGGTAGCAGCATAAACCAGATGCGGGTGAAGATCTTGCAGGCGACTTCTAACGTCAAATGAGCAAACGGGCTTACCACAGCTGCGGTCCTCTGGCAGTCTGAAAGCTTTGCGCACAAGCCGGATGCTAAGCGCCTTCCTTTGCCTTTTGGCAGTGCTCGTGCATTGCCAGCACTAGGCGGGAATGGTCACTATCCCACAGACACGTTTCGTTGTGCCCGTTGCTAAGCGCTCTGGAGCACTGTTTATGACGTAAGCGGAACACCTCTTGCCGTTCCATTCTCAGAGCTCCTGAGTTAATCAAAGTGAGACTCTTGGTGCGAATGCCACAGAAAAACATTTCCAATGTGTCTGGCAAGGAGAAACTGAATCTGGAGAACACCTTTGTCAGGAGCTTGCACCTGCACCTTAGACACACACAGATTTGCATCACATCTAAATGGCCAAGCTCTTTCTTAGACAAGTTGAAAGCTGCTGTCAGAAGGCTGTGCTCCTTGTCAGATGGAAGCAGCAGCACGCACATAGGAGTTTGGAAAGCACTAAAGAGCCACAGAAGAGCATTGTCTCGCAAAATGAGGCAGGAAAAACGCTACATGTGCCCTTGTTGTCGACTAACAACAGGTAGCAGCATAAACCAGATGCGGGTGAAGATCTTGCAGGTGACATCTAACGTCAAATGAGCAAACGGGTTTACCACAGCTGCGGTCCTCTGGCAGTCTGAAAGCTTTGCGCACAAGCCGGACGCTAAGCGCCTTCCTTTGCCTTTTGGCAGTGCTCGTGCATTGCCAGCACTAGGCGGGAATGGTCACTATCCCGCAGACACGTTTCGTTGTGCCCGTTGCTAAGCGCTCTGGATCACTGTTTATGACGTAAGCGGAACACCTCTTGCCGTTCCATTCTCAGAGCTCCTGAGTTAATCAAACTGAGACTCTTGGTGCGAATTCCAGAGTAAGACATTTCCAATGTGTCTGGCAGGGAGAAACTGAACCTGGAGAACACCTTTGTCAGGAGCTTGCACCTCCACCTTACACACACAGAGATTTGCATCACATCTAAATGGCCAAACTATTTCTTAGAAAAGTTGTAAGCTGCTGTTAGAAGGCTGTGCTCCTTGTCAGATGGAAGCAGCAGCACGCACATAGGAGTTTGGCAAGAACTAAAGAGCCACAGAAGAGCGTGGTCTAGCAAAATGAAACAGGAAAAAGCATTTGCTGCATGTGCCCTTGTTGTCGCCTAACAACAGGTAGCAGCATAAACCAGATGCGGGTGAAGATCTTGCAGGCGACTTCTAACGTCAAATGAGCAAACGGGCTTACCACAGCTGCGGTCCTCTGGCAGTCTGAAAGCTTTGCGCACAAGCCGGACGCTAAGCGCCTTCCTTTGCCTTTTGGCAGTGCTCGTGCATTGCCAGCACTAGGCGGGAATGGTCACTATCCCACAGACACGTTTCGTTGTGCCCGTTGCTAAGCGCTCTGGAGCACTGTTTATGACGTAAGCGGAACACCTCTTGCCGTTCCATTCTCAGAGCTCCTGAGTTAATCAAACTGAGACTCTTGGTGCGAATGCCAGAGAAAAACATTTCCAATGTGTCTGGCAGGGAGAAACTGAACCTGGAGAACACCTTTGTCAGGAGCTTGCACCTGCACCTTAGACACACACAGATTTGCATCACATCTAAATGGCCAAGCTCTTTCTTAGACAAGTTGAAAGCTGCTGTCAGAAGGCTGTGCTCCTTGTCAGACGGAAGCAGCAGCACGCACATAGGAGTTTGGCAAGAACTAAAGAGCCACAGAAGAGCGTGGTCTAGCAAAATGAGGCAGGAAAGAGCATATCGCTACATGTGCCCTTGTTGTCGCCTAACAACAGGTAGCAGCATAAACCAGATGCGGGTGAAGATCTTGCAGGCGACTTCTAACGTCAAATGAGCAAACGGGCTTACCACAGCTGCGGTCCTCTGGCAGTCTGAAAGCTTTGCGCACAAGCCGGATGCTAAGCACCTTCCTTTGCCTTTTGGCAGTGCTCGTGCATTGCCAGCACTAGGCGGGAATGGTCACTTACCCAGAGACACGTTTCGTTGTGCCCGTTGCTAAGCGCTCTGGAGCACTGTTTATGACGTAAGCGGAACACCTCTTGCCGTTCCATTCTCAGAGCTCCTGAGTTAAGTAATCTGCTACTCTTGGTGCGAATGCCAGAGAAAGGCATTTCCAATGTGTCTGGCAGGGAGAAACTGAACCTGGAGAACACCTTTGTCAGGAGCTTGCACCTGCACCTTACACACACAGAGATTTGCATCACATCTAAATGGCCAAACTCTTTCTTAGAAAAGTTGAAAGCTGCTGTTAGAAGGCTGTGCTCCTTGTCAGATGGAAGCAGCAGCACGCACATAGGAGTTTGGCAAGAACTAAAGAGCCACAGAAGAGCGTGGTCTAGCAAAGTGAAACAGGAAAAAGCATTTGCTGCATGTGCCCTTGTTGTCGCCTAACAACAGGTAGCAGCATAAACCAGATGCGGGTGAAGATCTTGCAGGCGACTTCTAACGTCAAATGAGCAAACGGGCTTACCACAGCTGCGGTCCTCTGGCAGTCTGAAAGCTTTGCGCACAAGCCGGACGCTAAGCGCCTTCCTTTGCCTTTTGGCAGTGCTCGTGCATTGCCAGCACTAGGCGGGAATGGTCACTTACCCAGAGACACGTTTCGTTGTGCCCGTTGCTAAGCGCTCTGGAGCACTGTTTATGACGTAAGCGGAACACCTCTTGCCGTTCCATTCTCAGAGCTCCTGAGTTAATCAAACTGAGACTCTTGGTGCGAATGCCAGAGAAAAATATTTCCAATGTGTCTGGCAGGGAGAAACTGAACCTGGAGAACACCTTTGTCAGGAGCTTGCACCTGCACCTTAGACACACACAGATTTGCATCACATCTAAATGGCCAAGCTCTTTCTTAGACAAGTTGAAAGCTGCTGTCAGAAGGCTGTGCTCCTTGTCAGATGGAAGCAGCAGCACGCACATAGGAGTTTGGAAAGCACTAAAGAGCCACAGAAGAGCGTGGCCTAGGAAAATGAGGCAGGAAAAACGCTACATGTGCCCTTGTTGTCGCCTAACAACAGGTAGCAGCATAAACCAGATGCGGGTGAAGATCTTGCAGGCGACATCTAACGTCAAATGAGCAAACGGGCTTACCACAGCTGCGGTCCTCTGGCAGTCTGAAAGCTTTGCGCACAAGCCGGATGCTAAGCGCCTTCCTTTGCCTTTTGGCAGTGCTCGTGCATTGCCAGCACTAGGCGGGAATGGTCACTATCCCACAGACACGTTTCGTTGTGCCCGTTGCTAAGCGCTCTGGAGCACTGTTTATGACGTAAGCGGAACACCTCTTGCCGTTCCATTCTCAGAGCTCCTGAGTTAAGTAATCTGCGACTCTTGGTGCGAATGATAGAGGAAAACATTTCCAATGTGTCTGGCAGGGAGAAACTGAACCTGGAGAACACCTTTGTCAGGAGCTTGCACCTGCACCTTAGACACACACAGATTTGCATCACATCTAAATGGCCAAGCTCTTTCTTAGACAAGTTGAAAGCTGCTGTCAGAAGGCTGTGCTCCTTGTCAGATGGAAGCAGCAGCACGCACATAAAAGTTTGGAAAGCACTAAAGAGCCACAGAAGAGCATGGCCCAGGGAAATGAGGCAAGAAAAACGCTACATGTGCCCTTGTTGTCGCCTAACAACAGGTAGCAGCATAAACCAGATGCGGGTGAAGATCTTGCAGGCGACTTCTAACGTCAAATGAGCAAACCAGCTTACCACAGCTGCGGTCCTCTGGCAGTCTGAAAGCTTTGCGCACAAGCCGGATGCTAAGCACCTTCCTTTGCCTTTTGGCAGTGCTCGTGCATTGCCAGCACTAGGCGGGAATGGTCACTATCCCAGAGACACGTTTCGTTGTGCCCGTTGCTAAGCGCTCTGGAGCACTGTTTATGACGTAAGCGGAACACCTCTTGCCGTTCCATTCTCAGAGCTCCTGAGTTAATCAAACTGAGACTCTTGGCGCGAATGCCAGAGGAAAACATTTCCAATGTGTCTGGCAGGGAGAAACTGAACCTAGAGAACACCTTTGTCAGGAGCTTGCACCTGCACCTTAGACACACACAGATTTGCATCACATCTAAATGGCCAAGCTCTTTCTTAGACAAGTTGAAAGCTGCTGTCAGAAGGCTGTGCTCCTTGTCAGATGGAAGCAGCAGCACGCACATAGGAGTTTGGCAAGAACTAAAGAGCCACAGAAGAGCGTGGCCTAGGAAAATGAGGCAGGAAAAAGCATATCGCTACATGTGTCCTTGTTGTCACCTAACAACAGGTAGCAGCATAAACCAGATGCGGGTGAAGTTCTTGCAGGCGACATCTAACGTCAAATGAGCAAACGGGCTTACCACAGCTGCGGTCCTCTGGCAGTCTGAAAGCTTTGCACACAAGCCGGATGCTAAGCGCCTTCCTTTGCCTTTTGGCAGTGCTCGTGCATTGCCAGCACTAGGCGGGAATGGTCACTATCCCACAGAAACGTTTCGTTGTGCCCGTTGCTAAGCGCTCTGGAGCACTGTTTATGACGTAAGCGGAACACCTCTTGCCGTTCCATTCTCAGAGCTCCTGAGTTAATCAAACTGAGACTCTTGGTGCGAATGCCAGAGGAAAACATTTCCAATGTGTCTGGCAGGGAGAAACTGAACCTGGAGAACACCTTTGTCAGGAGCTTGCACCTCCACCTTACACACACAGAGATTTGCATCACATCTAAATGGCCAAGCTCTTTCTTAGAAAAGTTGAAAGCTGCTGTTAGAAGGCTGTGCTCCTTGTCAGATGGAAGCAGCAGCACGCACATAGGAGTTTGGCAAGAACTAAAGAGCCACAGAAGAGCGTGGTCTAGCAAAATGAAACAGGAAAAAGCATTTGCTGCATGTGCCCTTGTTGTCGCCTAACAACAGGTAGCAGCATAAACCAGATGCGGGTGAAGATCTTGCAGGCGACTTCTAACGTCAAATGAGCAAACGGGCTTACCACAGCTGCGGTCCTCTGGCAGTCTGAAAGCTTTGCGCACAAGCCGGACGCTAAGCGCCTTCCTTTGCCTTTTGGCAGTGCTCGTGCATTGCCAGCAGTAGGCGGGAATGGTCACTTACCCAGAGACACGTTTCGTTGTGCCCGTTGCTAAGCGCTCTGGAGCACTGTTTATGACGTAAGCGGAACACCTCTTGCCGTTCCATTCTCAGAGCTCCTGAGTTAATCAAACTGAGACTCTTGGTGCGAATGCCAGAGAAAAACATTTCCAATGTGTCTGGCAGGGAGAAACTGAACCTGGAGAACACCTTTGTCAGGAGCTTGCACCTGCACCTTAGACACACACAGATTTGCATCACATCTAAATGGCCAAGCTCTTTCTTAGACAAGTTGAAAGCTGCTGTCAGAAGGCTGTGCTCCTTGTCAGATGGAAGCAGCAGCACGCACATAGGAGTTTGGAAAGCACTAAAGAGCCACAGAAGAGCGTGGCCTAGGAAAATGAGGCAGGAAAAACGCTACATGTGCCCTTGTTGTCGCCTAACAACAGGTAGCAGCATAAACCAGATGCGGGTGAAGATCTTGCAGGCGACATCTAACGTCAAATGAGCAAACGGGCTTACCACAGCTGCGGTCCTCTGGCAGTCTGAAAGCTTTGCGCACAAGCCGGATGCTAAGCACCTTCCTTTGCCTTTTGGCAGTGCTCGTGCATTGCCAGCACTAGGCGGGAATGGTCACTTACCCAGAGACACGTTTCGTTGTGCCCGTTGCTAAGCGCTCTGGAGCACTGTTTATGACGTAAGCGGAACACCTCTTGCCGTTCCATTCTCAGAGCTCCTGAGTTAAGTAATCTGCGACTCTTGGTGCGAATGATAGAGGAAAACATTTCCAATGTGTCTGGCAGGGAGAAACTGAACCTGGAGAACACCTTTGTCAGGAGCTTGCACCTGCACCTTAGACACACACAGATTTGCATCACATCTAAATGGCCAAGCTCTTTCTTAGACAAGTTGAAAGCTGCTGTCAGAAGGCTGTGCTCCTTGTCAGATGCAAGCAGCAGCACGCACATAAAAGTTTGGAAAGCACTAAAGAGCCACAGAAGAGCATGGCCCAGGGAAATGAGGCAGGAAAAACGCTACATGTGCCCTTGTTGTCGCCTAACAACAGGTAGCAGCATAAACCAGATGCGGGTGAAGATCTTGCAGGCGACTTCTAACGTCAAATGAGCAAACCAGCTTACCACAGCTGCGGTCCTCTGGCAGTCTGAAAGCTTTGCGCACAAGCCGGATGCTAAGCGCCTTCCTTTGCCTTTTGGCAGTGCTCGTGCATTGCCAGCACTAGGCGGGAATGGTCACTATCCCAGAGACACGTTTCGTTGTGCCCGTTGCTAAGCGCTCTGGAGCACAGTTTATGACGTAAGCGGAACACCTCTTGCCGTTCCATTCTCAGAGCTCCTGAGTTAATCAAACTGAGACTCTTGGCTCGAATGCCAGAGGAAAACATTTCCAATGTGTCTGGCAGGGAGAAACTGAACCTAGAGAACACCTTTGTCAGGAGCTTGCACCTGCACCTTAGACACACACAGATTTGCATCACATCTAAATGGCCAAGCTCTTTCTTAGACAAGTTGAAAGCTGCTGTCAGAAGGCTGTGCTCCTTGTCAGATGGAAGCAGCAGCACGCACATAGGAGTTTGGAAAGCACTAAAGAGCCACAGAAGAGCGTGGCCTAGGAAAATGAGGCAGGAAAAACGCTACATGTGCCCTTGTTGTCGCCTAACAACAGGTAGCAGCATAAACCAGATGCGGGTGAAGATCTTGCAGGCGACTTCTAACGTCAAATGAGCAAACGGGCTTACCACAGCTGCGGTCCTCTGGCAGTCTGAAAGCTTTGCGCACAAGCCGGATGCTAAGCGCCTTCCTTTGCCTTTTGGCAGTGCTCGTGCATTGCCAGCACTAGGCGGGAATGGTCACTATCCCACAGACACGTTTCGTTGTGCCCGTTGCTAAGCGCTCTGGAGCACTGTTTATGACGTAAGCGGAACACCTCTTGCCGTTCCATTCTCAGAGCTCCTGAGTTAAGTAATCTGCTACTCTTGGTGCGAATGCCAGAGAAAAACATTTCCAATGTGTCTGGCAGGGAGAAACTGAACCTGGAGAACACCTTTGTCAGGAGCTTGCACCTCCACCTTACACACACAGAGATTTGCATCACATCTAAATGGCCAAACTCTTTCTTAGAAAAGTTGAAAGCTGCTGTTAGAAGGCTGTGCTCCTTGTCAGATGGAAGCAGCAGCACGCACATAGGAGTTTGGCAAGCACTAAAGAGCCACAGAAGAGCGTGGTCTAGCAAAATGAAACAGGAAAAAGCATTTGCTGCATGTGCCCTTGTTGTCGCCTAACAACAGGTAGCAGCATAAACCAGATGCGGGTGAAGATCTTGCAGGCGACTTCTAACGTCAAATGAGCAAACGGGCTTACCACAGCTGCGGTCCTCTGGCAGTCTGAAAGCTTTGCGCACCAGCCGGATGCTAAGCGCCTTCCTTTGCCTTTTGGCAGTGCTCGTGCATTGCCAGCACTAGGCGGGAATGGTCACTATCCCACAGACACGTTTCGTTGTGCCCGTTGCTAAGCGCTCTGGAGCACTGTTTATGACGTAAGTGGAACACCTCTTGCCGTTCCATTCTCAGAGCTCCTGAGTTAAGTAATCTGCGATTCTTGGTGCGAATAATAGAGGAAAACATTTCCAATGTGTCTGGCAGGGAGAAACTGAACCTGGAGAACACCTTTGTCAGGAGCTTGCACCTGCACCTTAGACACACACCGATTTGCATCACATCTAAATGGCCAAGCTCTTTCTTAGACAAGTTGAAAGCTGCTGTCAGAAGGCTGTGCTCCTTGTCAGATGGAAGCAGCAGCACGCACATAGGAGTTTGGCAAGCACTAAAGAGCCACAGAAGAGCATGGCCCAGGGAAACGAGGCAGGAAAAACGCTACATGTGCCCTTGTTGTCGACTAACAACAGGTAGCAGCATAAACCAGATGCGGGTGAAGATCTTGCAGGCGACATCTAACGTCGAATGAGCAAACGGGCTTACCACAGCTGCGGTCCTCTGGCAGTCTGAAACCTTTGCGCACAAGCCGGATGCTAAGCACCTTCCTTTGCCTTTTGGCAGTGCTCGTGCATTGCCAGCACTAGGCGGGAATGGTCACTATCCCGCAGACACGTTTCGTTGTGCCCGTTGCTAAGCGCTCTGGATCACTGTTTATGACGTAAGCGGAACACCTCTTGCCGTTCCATTCTCAGAGCTCCTGAGTTAATCAAACTGAGACTCTTGGTGCGAATTCCAGAGTAAGACATTTCCAATGTGTCTGGCAGGGAGAAACTGAACCTGGAGAACACCTTTGTCAGGAGCTTGCACCTCCACCTTACACACACAGAGATTTGCATCACATCTAAATGGCCAAACTATTTCTTAGACAAGTTGTAAGCTGCTGTTAGAAGGCTGTGCTCCTTGTAAGATGGAAGCAGCAGCACGCACATAGGAGTTTGGCAAGAACTAAAGAGCCACAGAAGAGCGTGGTCTAGCAAAATGAGGCAGGAAAAAGCATATCGCTACATGTGCCCTTGTTGTCGCCTAACAACAGGTAGCAGCATAAACCAGATGCGGGTGAAGATCTTGCAGGCGACTTCTAACGTCAAATGAGCAAACGGGCTTACCACAGCTGTGGTCCTCTGGCAGTCTGAAAGCTTTGCGCACAAGGCGGATGCTAAGCGCCTTCCTTTGCCTTTTGGCAGTGCTCGTGCATTGCCAGCACTAGGCGGGAATGGTCACTTACCCAGAGACACGTTTCGTTGTGCCCGTTGCTAAGCGCTCTGGATCACTGTTTATGACGTAAGCGGAACACCTCTTGCCGTTCCATTCTCAGAGCTCCTGAGTTAATCAAACTGAGACTCTTGGTGCGAATGCCAGAGAAAAACATTTCCAATGTGTCTGGCAGGGAGAAACTGAACCTGGAGAACACCTTTGTCAGGAGCTTGCACCTCCACCTTACACACACAGATTTGCATCACATCTAAATGGCCAAACTCTTTCTTAGAAAAGTTGAAAGCTGCTGTTAGAAGGCTGTGCTCCTTGTCAGATGGAAGCAGCAGCACGCACATAGGAGTTTGGCAAGAACTAAAGAGCCACAGAAGAGCGTGGTCTAGCAAAATGAAACAGGAAAAAGCATTTGCTGCATGTGCCCTTGTTGTCGCCTAACAACAGGTAGCAGCATAAACCAGATGCGGGTGAAGATCTTGCAGGCGACTTCTAACGTCAAATGAGCAAACGGGCTTACCACAGCTGCGGTCCTCTGGCAGTCTGAAAGCTTTGCGCACAAGCCGGATGCTAAGCGCCTTCCTTTGCCTTTTGGCAGTGCTCGTGCATTGCCAGCACTAGGCGGGAATGGTCACTATCCCACAGACACGTTTCGTTGTGCCCGTTGCTAAGCGCTCTGGAGCACTGTTTATGACGTAAGCGGAACACCTCTTGCCGTTCCATTCTCAGAGCTCCTGAGTTAATCAAAGTGAGACTCTTGGTGCGAATGCCACAGAAAAACATTTCCAATGTGTCTGGCAAGGAGAAACTGAATCTGGAGAACACCTTTGTCAGGAGCTTGCACCTGCACCTTAGACACACACAGATTTGCATCACATCTAAATGGCCAAGCTCTTTCTTAGACAAGTTGAAAGCTGCTGTCAGAAGGCTGTGCTCCTTGTCAGATGGAAGCAGCAGCACGCACATAGGAGTTTGGAAAGCACTAAAGAGCCACAGAAGAGCATTGTCTCGCAAAATGAGGCAGGAAAAACGCTACATGTGCCCTTGTTGTCGACTAACAACAGGTAGCAGCATAAACCAGATGCGGGTGAAGATCTTGCAGGTGACATCTAACGTCAAATGAGCAAACGGGTTTACCACAGCTGCGGTCCTCTGGCAGTCTGAAAGCTTTGCGCACAAGCCGGACGCTAAGCGCCTTCCTTTGCCTTTTGGCAGTGCTCGTGCATTGCCAGCACTAGGCGGGAATGGTCACTATCCCGCAGACACGTTTCGTTGTGCCCGTTGCTAAGCGCTCTGGATCACTGTTTATGACGTAAGCGGAACACCTCTTGCCGTTCCATTCTCAGAGCTCCTGAGTTAATCAAACTGAGACTCTTGGTGCGAATTCCAGAGTAAGACATTTCCAATGTGTCTGGCAGGGAGAAACTGAACCTGGAGAACACCTTTGTCAGGAGCTTGCACCTCCACCTTACACACACAGAGATTTGCATCACATCTAAATGGCCAAACTATTTCTTAGAAAAGTTGTAAGCTGCTGTTAGAAGGCTGTGCTCCTTGTCAGATGGAAGCAGCAGCACGCACATAGGAGTTTGGCAAGAACTAAAGAGCCACAGAAGAGCGTGGTCTAGCAAAATGAAACAGGAAAAAGCATTTGCTGCATGTGCCCTTGTTGTCGCCTAACAACAGGTAGCAGCATAAACCAGATGCGGGTGAAGATCTTGCAGGCGACTTCTAACGTCAAATGAGCAAACGGGCTTACCACAGCTGCGGTCCTCTGGCAGTCTGAAAGCTTTGCGCACAAGCCGGACGCTAAGCGCCTTCCTTTGCCTTTTGGCAGTGCTCGTGCATTGCCAGCACTAGGCGGGAATGGTCACTATCCCACAGACACGTTTCGTTGTGCCCGTTGCTAAGCGCTCTGGAGCACTGTTTATGACGTAAGCGGAACACCTCTTGCCGTTCCATTCTCAGAGCTCCTGAGTTAATCAAACTGAGACTCTTGGTGCGAATGCCAGAGAAAAACATTTCCAATGTGTCTGGCAGGGAGAAACTGAACCTGGAGAACACCTTTGTCAGGAGCTTGCACCTGCACCTTAGACACACACAGATTTGCATCACATCTAAATGGCCAAGCTCTTTCTTAGACAAGTTGAAAGCTGCTGTCAGAAGGCTGTGCTCCTTGTCAGACGGAAGCAGCAGCACGCACATAGGAGTTTGGCAAGAACTAAAGAGCCACAGAAGAGCGTGGTCTAGCAAAATGAGGCAGGAAAGAGCATATCGCTACATGTGCCCTTGTTGTCGCCTAACAACAGGTAGCAGCATAAACCAGATGCGGGTGAAGATCTTGCAGGCGACTTCTAACGTCAAATGAGCAAACGGGCTTACCACAGCTGCGGTCCTCTGGCAGTCTGAAAGCTTTGCGCACAAGCCGGATGCTAAGCACCTTCCTTTGCCTTTTGGCAGTGCTCGTGCATTGCCAGCACTAGGCGGGAATGGTCACTTACCCAGAGACACGTTTCGTTGTGCCCGTTGCTAAGCGCTCTGGAGCACTGTTTATGACGTAAGCGGAACACCTCTTGCCGTTCCATTCTCAGAGCTCCTGAGTTAAGTAATCTGCTACTCTTGGTGCGAATGCCAGAGAAAGGCATTTCCAATGTGTCTGGCAGGGAGAAACTGAACCTGGAGAACACCTTTGTCAGGAGCTTGCACCTGCACCTTACACACACAGAGATTTGCATCACATCTAAATGGCCAAACTCTTTCTTAGAAAAGTTGAAAGCTGCTGTTAGAAGGCTGTGCTCCTTGTCAGATGGAAGCAGCAGCACGCACATAGGAGTTTGGCAAGAACTAAAGAGCCACAGAAGAGCGTGGTCTAGCAAAGTGAAACAGGAAAAAGCATTTGCTGCATGTGCCCTTGTTGTCGCCTAACAACAGGTAGCAGCATAAACCAGATGCGGGTGAAGATCTTGCAGGCGACTTCTAACGTCAAATGAGCAAACGGGCTTACCACAGCTGCGGTCCTCTGGCAGTCTGAAAGCTTTGCGCACAAGCCGGACGCTAAGCGCCTTCCTTTGCCTTTTGGCAGTGCTCGTGCATTGCCAGCACTAGGCGGGAATGGTCACTTACCCAGAGACACGTTTCGTTGTGCCCGTTGCTAAGCGCTCTGGAGCACTGTTTATGACGTAAGCGGAACACCTCTTGCCGTTCCATTCTCAGAGCTCCTGAGTTAATCAAACTGAGACTCTTGGTGCGAATGCCAGAGAAAAATATTTCCAATGTGTCTGGCAGGGAGAAACTGAACCTGGAGAACACCTTTGTCAGGAGCTTGCACCTGCACCTTAGACACACACAGATTTGCATCACATCTAAATGGCCAAGCTCTTTCTTAGACAAGTTGAAAGCTGCTGTCAGAAGGCTGTGCTCCTTGTCAGATGGAAGCAGCAGCACGCACATAGGAGTTTGGAAAGCACTAAAGAGCCACAGAAGAGCGTGGCCTAGGAAAATGAGGCAGGAAAAACGCTACATGTGCCCTTGTTGTCGCCTAACAACAGGTAGCAGCATAAACCAGATGCGGGTGAAGATCTTGCAGGCGACATCTAACGTCAAATGAGCAAACGGGCTTACCACAGCTGCGGTCCTCTGGCAGTCTGAAAGCTTTGCGCACAAGCCGGATGCTAAGCGCCTTCCTTTGCCTTTTGGCAGTGCTCGTGCATTGCCAGCACTAGGCGGGAATGGTCACTATCCCACAGACACGTTTCGTTGTGCCCGTTGCTAAGCGCTCTGGAGCACTGTTTATGACGTAAGCGGAACACCTCTTGCCGTTCCATTCTCAGAGCTCCTGAGTTAAGTAATCTGCGACTCTTGGTGCGAATGATAGAGGAAAACATTTCCAATGTGTCTGGCAGGGAGAAACTGAACCTGGAGAACACCTTTGTCAGGAGCTTGCACCTGCACCTTAGACACACACAGATTTGCATCACATCTAAATGGCCAAGCTCTTTCTTAGACAAGTTGAAAGCTGCTGTCAGAAGGCTGTGCTCCTTGTCAGATGGAAGCAGCAGCACGCACATAAAAGTTTGGAAAGCACTAAAGAGCCACAGAAGAGCATGGCCCAGGGAAATGAGGCAAGAAAAACGCTACATGTGCCCTTGTTGTCGCCTAACAACAGGTAGCAGCATAAACCAGATGCGGGTGAAGATCTTGCAGGCGACTTCTAACGTCAAATGAGCAAACCAGCTTACCACAGCTGCGGTCCTCTGGCAGTCTGAAAGCTTTGCGCACAAGCCGGATGCTAAGCACCTTCCTTTGCCTTTTGGCAGTGCTCGTGCATTGCCAGCACTAGGCGGGAATGGTCACTATCCCAGAGACACGTTTCGTTGTGCCCGTTGCTAAGCGCTCTGGAGCACTGTTTATGACGTAAGCGGAACACCTCTTGCCGTTCCATTCTCAGAGCTCCTGAGTTAATCAAACTGAGACTCTTGGCGCGAATGCCAGAGGAAAACATTTCCAATGTGTCTGGCAGGGAGAAACTGAACCTAGAGAACACCTTTGTCAGGAGCTTGCACCTGCACCTTAGACACACACAGATTTGCATCACATCTAAATGGCCAAGCTCTTTCTTAGACAAGTTGAAAGCTGCTGTCAGAAGGCTGTGCTCCTTGTCAGATGGAAGCAGCAGCACGCACATAGGAGTTTGGCAAGAACTAAAGAGCCACAGAAGAGCGTGGCCTAGGAAAATGAGGCAGGAAAAAGCATATCGCTACATGTGTCCTTGTTGTCACCTAACAACAGGTAGCAGCATAAACCAGATGCGGGTGAAGTTCTTGCAGGCGACATCTAACGTCAAATGAGCAAACGGGCTTACCACAGCTGCGGTCCTCTGGCAGTCTGAAAGCTTTGCACACAAGCCGGATGCTAAGCGCCTTCCTTTGCCTTTTGGCAGTGCTCGTGCATTGCCAGCACTAGGCGGGAATGGTCACTATCCCACAGAAACGTTTCGTTGTGCCCGTTGCTAAGCGCTCTGGATCACTGTTTATGACGTAAGCGGAACACCTCTTGCCGTTCCATTCTCAGAGCTCCTGAGTTAATCAAACTGAGACTCTTGGTGCGAATGCCAGAGGAAAACATTTCCAATGTGTCTGGCAGGGAGAAACTGAACCTGGAGAACACCTTTGTCAGGAGCTTGCACCTCCACCTTACACACACAGAGATTTGCATCACATCTAAATGGCCAAGCTCTTTCTTAGAAAAGTTGAAAGCTGCTGTTAGAAGGCTGTGCTCCTTGTCAGATGGAAGCAGCAGCACGCACATAGGAGTTTGGCAAGAACTAAAGAGCCACAGAAGAGCGTGGTCTAGCAAAATGAAACAGGAAAAAGCATTTGCTGCATGTGCCCTTGTTGTCGCCTAACAACAGGTAGCAGCATAAACCAGATGCGGGTGAAGATCTTGCAGGCGACTTCTAACGTCAAATGAGCAAACGGGCTTACCACAGCTGCGGTCCTCTGGCAGTCTGAAAGCTTTGCGCACAAGCCGGACGCTAAGCGCCTTCCTTTGCCTTTTGGCAGTGCTCGTGCATTGCCAGCAGTAGGCGGGAATGGTCACTTACCCAGAGACACGTTTCGTTGTGCCCGTTGCTAAGCGCTCTGGAGCACTGTTTATGACGTAAGCGGAACACCTCTTGCCGTTCCATTCTCAGAGCTCCTGAGTTAATCAAACTGAGACTCTTGGTGCGAATGCCAGAGAAAAACATTTCCAATGTGTCTGGCAGGGAGAAACTGAACCTGGAGAACACCTTTGTCAGGAGCTTGCACCTGCACCTTAGACACACACAGATTTGCATCACATCTAAATGGCCAAGCTCTTTCTTAGACAAGTTGAAAGCTGCTGTCAGAAGGCTGTGCTCCTTGTCAGATGGAAGCAGCAGCACGCACATAGGAGTTTGGAAAGCACTAAAGAGCCACAGAAGAGCGTGGCCTAGGAAAATGAGGCAGGAAAAACGCTACATGTGCCCTTGTTGTCGCCTAACAACAGGTAGCAGCATAAACCAGATGCGGGTGAAGATCTTGCAGGCGACATCTAACGTCAAATGAGCAAACGGGCTTACCACAGCTGCGGTCCTCTGGCAGTCTGAAAGCTTTGCGCACAAGCCGGATGCTAAGCACCTTCCTTTGCCTTTTGGCAGTGCTCGTGCATTGCCAGCACTAGGCGGGAATGGTCACTTACCCAGAGACACGTTTCGTTGTGCCCGTTGCTAAGCGCTCTGGAGCACTGTTTATGACGTAAGCGGAACACCTCTTGCCGTTCCATTCTCAGAGCTCCTGAGTTAAGTAATCTGCGACTCTTGGTGCGAATGATAGAGGAAAACATTTCCAATGTGTCTGGCAAGGAGAAACTGAACCTGGAGAACACCTTTGTCAAGAGCTTGCACCTGCACCTTAGACACACACAGATTTGCATCACATCTAAATGGCCAAGCTCTTTCTTAGACAAGTTGAAAGCTGCTGTCAGAAGGCTGTGCTCCTTGTCAGATGGAAGCAGCAGCACGCACATAGGAGTTTGGAAAGAACTAAAGAGCCACAGAAGAGCGTGGCCTAGGAAAATGAGGCAGGAAAAACGCTACATGTGCCCTTGTTGTCGCCTAACAACAGGTAGCAGCATAAACCAGATGCGGGTGAAGATCTTGCAGGCGACATCTAACGTCAAATGAGCAAACGGGCTTACCACAGCTGCGGTCCTCTGGCAGTCTGAAAGCTTTGCGCACAAGCCAGATGCTAAGCGCCTTCCTTTGCCTTTTGGCAGTGCTCGTGCATTGCCAGCACTAGGCGGGAATGGTCACTATCCCACAGACACGTTTCGTTGTGCCCGTTGCTAAGCGCTCTGGAGCACTGTTTATGACGTAAGCGGAACACCTCTTGCCGTTCCATTCTCAGAGCTCCTGAGTTAAGTAATCTGCGACTCTTGGTGCGAATGATAGAGGAAAACATTTCCAATGTGTCTGGCAGGGAGAAACTGAACCTGGAGAACACCTTTGTCAGGAGCTTGCACCTGCACCTTAGACACACACAGATTTGCATCACATCTAAATGGCCAAGCTCTTTCTTAGACAAGTTGAAAGCTGCTGTCAGAAGGCTGTGCTCCTTGTCAGATGCAAGCAGCAGCACGCACATAAAAGTTTGGAAAGCACTAAAGAGCCACAGAAGAGCATGGCCCAGGGAAATGAGGCAGGAAAAACGCTACATGTGCCCTTGTTGTCGCCTAACAACAGGTAGCAGCATAAACCAGATGCGGGTGAAGATCTTGCAGGCGACTTCTAACGTCAAATGAGCAAACCAGCTTACCACAGCTGCGGTCCTCTGGCAGTCTGAAAGCTTTGCGCACAAGCCGGATGCTAAGCGCCTTCCTTTGCCTTTTGGCAGTGCTCGTGCATTGCCAGCACTAGGCGGGAATGGTCACTATCCCAGAGACACGTTTCGTTGTGCCCGTTGCTAAGCGCTCTGGAGCACAGTTTATGACGTAAGCGGAACACCTCTTGCCGTTCCATTCTCAGAGCTCCTGAGTTAATCAAACTGAGACTCTTGGCTCGAATGCCAGAGGAAAACATTTCCAATGTGTCTGGCAGGGAGAAACTGAACCTAGAGAACACCTTTGTCAGGAGCTTGCACCTGCACCTTAGACACACACAGATTTGCATCACATCTAAATGGCCAAGCTCTTTCTTAGACAAGTTGAAAGCTGCTGTCAGAAGGCTGTGCTCCTTGTCAGATGGAAGCAGCAGCACACACATAGGAGTTTGGCAAGAACTAAAGAGCCACAGAAGAGCGTGGCCTAGGAAAATGAGGCAGGAAAAAGCATATCGCTACATGTGTCCTTGTTGTCACCTAACAACAGGTAGCAGCATAAACCAGATGCGGGTGAAGTTCTTGCAGGCGACATCTAACGTCAAATGAGCAAACGGGCTTACCACAGCTGCGGTCCTCTGGCAGTCTGAAAGCTTTGCACACAAGGCGGATGCTAAGCGCCTTCCTTTGCCTTTTGGCAGTGCTCGTGCATTGCCAGCACTAGGCGGGAATGGTCACTATCCCACAGAAACGTTTCGTTGTGCCCGTTGCTAAGCGCTCTGGAGCACTGTTTATGACGTAAGCGGAACACCTCTTGCCGTTCCATTCTCAGAGCTCCTGAGTTAATCAAACTGAGACTCTTGGTGCGAATGCCAGAGAAAAACATTTCCAATGTGTCTGGCAGGGAGAAACTGAACCTGGAGAACACCTTTGTCAGGAGCTTGCACCTCCACCTTACACACACAGAGATTTGCATCACATCTAAATGGCCAAGCTCTTTCTTAGAAAAGTTGAAAGCTGCTGTTAGAAGGCTGTGCTCCTTGTCAGATGGAAGCAGCAGCACGCACATAGGAGTTTGGCAAGAACTAAAGAGCCACAGAAGAGCGTGGTCTAGCAAAATGAAACAGGAAAAAGCATTTGCTGCATGTGCCCTTGTTGTCGCCTAACAACAGGTAGCAGCATAAACCAGATGCGGGTGAAGATCTTGCAGGCGACTTCTAACGTCAAATGAGCAAACGGGCTTACCACAGCTGCGGTCCTCTGGCAGTCTGAAAGCTTTGCGCACAAGCCGGACGCTAAGCGCCTTCCTTTGCCTTTTGGCAGTGCTCGTGCATTGCCAGCACTAGGCGGGAATGGTCACTTACCCAGAGACACGTTTCGTTGTGCCCGTTGCTAAGCGCTCTGGAGCACTGTTTATGACGTAAGCGGAACACCTCTTGCCGTTCCATTCTCAGAGCTCCTGAGTTAATCAAACTGAGACTCTTGGTGCGAATGCCAGAGAAAAACATTTCCAATGTGTCTGGCAGGGAGAAACTGAACCTGGAGAACACCTTTGTCAGGAGCTTGCACCTGCACCTTAGACACACACAGATTTGCATCACATCTAAATGGCCAAGCTCTTTCTTAGACAAGTTGAAAGCTGCTGTCAGAAGGCTGTGCTCCTTGTCAGATGGAAGCAGCAGCACGCACATAGGAGTTTGGAAAGCACTAAAGAGCCACAGAAGAGCGTGGCCTAGGAAAATGAGGCAGGAAAAACGCTACATGTGCCCTTGTTGTCGCCTAACAACAGGTAGCAGCATAAACCAGATGCGGGTGAAGATCTTGCAGGCGACATCTAACGTCAAATGAGCAAACGGGCTTACCACAGCTGCGGTCCTCTGGCAGTCTGAAAGCTTTGCGCACAAGCCGGATGCTAAGCACCTTCCTTTGCCTTTTGGCAGTGCTCGTGCATTGCCAGCACTAGGCGGGAATGGTCACTATCCCACAGACACGTTTCGTTGTGCCCGTTGCTAAGCGCTCTGGAGCACTGTTTATGACGTAAGCGGAACACCTCTTGCCGTTCCATTCTCAGAGCTCCTGAGTTAAGTAATCTGCGACTCTTGCTGCGAATGCCAGAGAAAGGCATTTCCAATGTGTCTGGCAGGGAGAAACTGAACCTGGAGAACACCTTTGTCAGGAGCTTGCACCTGCACCTTAGACACACACAGATTTGCATCACATCTAAATGGCCAAGCTCTTTCTTAGACAAGTTGAAAGCTGCTGTCAGAAGGCTATGCTCCTTGTCAGATGGAAGCAGCAGCACGCACATAGGAGTTTGGCAAGAACTAAAGAGCCACAGAAGAGCGTGATCTAGCAAAATGAGGCAGGAAAAACGCTACATGTGCCCTTGTTGTCGCCTAACAACAGGTAGCAGCATAAACCAGATGCGGGTGAAGATCTTGCAGGCGACATCTGACATCAAATGAGCAAACGGGCTTACCACAGCTGCGGTCCTCTGGCAGTCTGAAAGCTTTGCGCACAAGGCGGATGCTAAGCGCCTTCCTTTGCCTTTTGGCAGTGCTCGTGCATTGCCAGCACTAGGCGGGAATGGTCACTATCCCACAGACACGTTTCGTTGTGCCCGTTGCTAAGCGCTCTGGAGCACTGTTTATGACATAAGCGGAACGCCTCTTGCCATTCCATTCTCAGAGCTCCTGAGTTAATCAAACTGAGACTCTTGGTGCGAATGCCAGAGGAAAACATTTCCAATGTGTCTGGCAGGGAGAAACTGAACCTAGAGAACACCTTTGTCAGGAGCTTGCACCTGCACCTTAGACACACACAGATTTGCATCACATCTAAATGGCCAAGCTCTTTCTTAGACAAGTTGAAAGCTGCTGTCAGAAGGCTGTGCTCCTTGTCAGATGGAAGCAGCAGCACGCACATAGGAGTTTGGAAAGAACTAAAGAGCCACAGAAGAGCGTGGCCTAGGAAAATGAGGCAGGAAAAAGCATATCGCTACATGTGTCCTTGTTGTCACCTAAAAACAGGTAGCAGCATAAACCAGATGCGGGTGAAGTTCTCGCAGGTGACATCTAACGTCAAATGAGCAAACGGGCTTACCACAGCTGCGGTCCTCTGGCAGTCTGAAAGCTTTGCACACAAGGCGGATGCTAAGCGCCTTCCTTTGCCTTTTGGCAGTGCTCGTGCATTGCCAGCACTAGGCGGGAATGGTCACTATCCCAGAGACACGTTTCGTTGTGCCCGTTGCTAAGCGCTCTGGATCACTGTTTATGACGTAAGCGGAACACCTCTTGCCGTTCCATTCTCAGAGCTCCTGAGTTAATCAAACTGAGACTCTTGGTGCGAATGCCAGAGGAAAACATTTCCAATGTGTCGGGCAGGGAGAAACTGAACCTGGAGAACACCTTTGTCAGGAGCTTGCACCTCCACCTTACACACACAGAGATTTGCATCACATCTAAATGGCCAAGCTCTTTCTTAGAAAAGTTGAAAGCTGCTGTTAGAAGGCTGTGATCTTTGTCAGATGGAAGCAACAGCACGCACATAGAAGTTTGGCAAGAACTAAAGAGCCACAGAAGAGCGTGGTCTAGCAAAATGAAACAGGAAAAAGCATTTGCTGCATGTGCCCTTGTTGTCGCCTAACAACAGGTAGCAGCATAAACCAGATGCGGGTGAAGATCTTGCAGGCGATTTCTAACGTCAAATGAGCAAACGGGCTTACCACAGCTGCGGTCCTCTGGCAGTCTGAAAGCTTTGCGCACAAGCCGGATGCTAAGCGCCTTCCTTTGCCTTTTGGCAGTGCTCGTGCATTGCCAGCAGTAGGCGGGAATGGTCACTTACCCAGAGACACGTTTCGTTGTGCCCGTTGCTAAGCGCTCTGGAGCACTGTTTATGACGTAAGCGGAACACCTCTTGCCGTTCCATTCTCAGAGCTCCTGAGTTAATCAAACTGAGACTCTTGGTGCGAATGCCAGAGGAAAACATTTCCAATGTGTCTGGCAGGGAGAAACTGAACCTAGAGAACACCTTTATCAGGAGCTTGCACCTGCACCTTAGACACACACAGATTTGCATCACATCTAAATGGCCAAGCTCTTTCTTAGACAAGTTGAAAGCTGCTGTCAGAAGGCTGTGCTCCTTGTCAGATGGAAGCAGCAGCACGCACATAGGAGTTTGGAAAGAACTAAAGAGCCACAGAAGAGCGTGGTCTAGGAAAATGAGGCAGGAAAAACGCTACATGTGCCCTTGTTGTCGCCTAACAACAGGTAGCAGCATAAACCAGATGCGAGTGAAGATCTTGCAGGCGACATCTGACATCAAATGAGCAAACGGGCTTACCACAGCTGCGGTCCTCTGGCAGTCTGAAAGCTTTGCGCACAAGCCGGACGCTAAGCGCCTTCCTTTGCCTTTTGGCAGTGCTCGTGCATTGCCAGCACTAGGCGGGAATGGTCACTTACCCAGAGACACGTTTCGTTGTGCCCGTTGCTAAGCGCTCTGGAGCACTGTTTATGACGTAAGCGGAACACCTCTTGCCGTTCCATTCTCAGAGCTCCTGAGTTAATCAAACTGAGACTCTTGGTGCGAATGCCAGAGGAAAACATTTCCAATGTGTCTGGCAGGGAGAAACTGAACCTGGAGAACACCTTTGTCAGGAGCTTGCACCTGCACCTTAGACACACACAGATTTGCATCACATCTAAATGGCCAAGCTCTTTCTTAGACAAGTTGAAAGCTGCTGTCAGAAGGCTGTGCTCCTTGTCAGATGGAAGCAGCAGCACGCACATAGGAGTTTGGAAAGCACTAAAGAGCCACAGAAGAGCGTGGCCTAGGAAAATGAGGCAGGAAAAACGCTACATGTGCCCTTGTTGTCGCCTAACAACAGGTAGCAGCATAAACCAGATGCGGGTGAAGATCTTGCAGGCGACATCTAACGTCAAATGAGCAAACGGGCTTACCACAGCTGCGGTCCTCTGGCAGTCTGAAAGCTTTGCGCACAAGCCAGATGCTAAGCGCCTTCCTTTGCCTTTTGGCAGTGCTCGTGCATTGCCAGCACTAGGCGGGAATGGTCACTTACCCAGAGACACGTTTCGTTGTGCCCGTTGCTAAGCGCTCTGGAGCACTGTTTATGACGTAAGCGGAACACCTCTTGCCGTTCCATTCTCAGAGCTCCTGAGTTAAGTAATCTGCGACTCTTGGTGCGAATGATAGAGGAAAACATTTCCAATGTGTCTGGCAGGGAGAAACTGAACCTGGAGAACACCTTTGTCAGGAGCTTGCACCTGCACCTTAGACACACACAGATTTGCATCACATCTAAATGGCCAAGCTCTTTCTTAGACAAGTTGAAAGCTGCTGTCAGAAGGCTGTGCTCCTTGTCAGATGCAAGCAGCAGCACGCACATAAAAGTTTGGAAAGCACTAAAGAGCCACAGAAGAGCATGGCCCAGGGAAATGAGGCAGGAAAAACGCTACATGTGCCCTTGTTGTCGCCTAACAACAGGTAGCAGCATAAACCAGATGCGGGTGAAGATCTTGCAGGCGACTTCTAACGTCAAATGAGCAAACCAGCTTACCACAGCTGCGGTCCTCTGGCAGTCTGAAAGCTTTGCGCACAAGCCGGATGCTAAGCGCCTTCCTTTGCCTTTTGGCAGTGCTCGTGCATTGCCAGCACTAGGCGGGAATGGTCACTATCCCAGAGACACGTTTCGTTGTGCCCGTTGCTAAGCGCTCTGGAGCACTGTTTATGACGTAAGCGGAACACCTCTTGCCGTTCCATTCTCAGAGCTCCTGAGTTAATCAAAGTGAGACTCTTGGTGCGAATGCCAGAGGAAAACATTTCCAATGTGTCTGGCAGGGAGAAACTGAACCTAGAGAACACCTTTGTCAGGAGCTTGCACCTGCACCTTAGACACACACAGATTTGCATCACATCTAAATGGCCAAGCTCTTTCTTAGACAAGTTGAAAGCTGCTGTCAGAAGGCTGTGCTCCTTGTCAGATGGAAGCAGCAGCACGCACATAGGAGTTTGGCAAGAACTAAAGAGCCACAGAAGAGCGTGGCCTAGGAAAATGAGGCAGGAAAAAGCATATCGCTACATGTGTCCTTGTTGTCACCTAACAACAGGTAGCAGCATAAACCAGATGCGGGTGAAGTTCTTGCAGGCGACATCTAACGTCAAATGAGCAAACGGGCTTACCACAGCTGCGGTCCTCTGGCAGTCTGAAAGCTTTGCACACAAGGCGGATGCTAAGCGCCTTCCTTTGCCTTTTGGCAGTGCTCGTGCATTGCCAGCACTAGGCGGGAATGGTCACTATCCCACAGAAACGTTTCGTTGTGCCCGTTGCTAAGCGCTCTGGAGCACTGTTTATGACGTAAGCGGAACACCTCTTGCCGTTCCATTCTCAGAGCTCCTGAGTTAATCAAACTGAGACTCTTGGTGCGAATGCCAGAGGAAAACATTTCCAATGTGTCTGGCAGGGAGAAACTGAACCTGGAGAACACCTTTGTCAGGAGCTTGCACCTCCACCTTACACACACAGAGATTTGCATCACATCTAAATGGCCAAGCTCTTTCTTAGAAAAGTTGAAAGCTGCTGTTAGAAGGCTGTGCTCCTTGTCAGATGGAAGCAGCAGCACGCACATAGGAGTTTGGCAAGAACTAAAGAGCCACAGAAGAGCGTGGTCTAGCAAAATGAAACAGGAAAAAGCATTTGCTGCATGTGCCCTTGTTGTCGCCTAACAACAGGTAGCAGCATAAACCAGATGCGGGTGAAGATCTTGCAGGCGACATCTAACGTCAAATGAGCAAACGGGCTTACCACAGCTGCGGTCCTCTGGCAGTCTGAAAGCTTTGCGCACAAGCCGGACGCTAAGCGCCTTCCTTTGCCTTTTGGCAGTGCTCGTGCATTGCCAGCAGTAGGCGGGAATGGTCACTTACCCAGAGACACGTTTCGTTGTGCCCGTTGCTAAGCGCTCTGGAGCACTGTTTATGACGTAAGCGGAACACCTCTTGCCGTTCCATTCTCAGAGCTCCTGAGTTAATCAAACTGAGACTCTTGGTGCGAATGCCAGAGAAAAACATTTCCAATGTGTCTGGCAGGGAGAAACTGAACCTGGAGAACACCTTTGTCAGGAGCTTGCACCTGCACCTTAGACACACACAGATTTGCATCACATCTAAATGGCCAAGCTCTTTCTTAGACAAGTTGAAAGCTGCTGTCAGAAGGCTGTGCTCCTTGTCAGATGGAAGCAGCAGCACGCACATAGGAGTTTGGAAAGCACTAAAGAGCCACAGAAGAGCGTGGCCTAGGAAAATGAGGCAGGAAAAACGCTACATGTGCCCTTGTTGTCGCCTAACAACAGGTAGCAGCATAAACCAGATGCGGGTGAAGATCTTGCAGGCGACATCTAACGTCAAATGAGCAAACGGGCTTACCACAGCTGCGGTCCTCTGGCAGTCTGAAAGCTTTGCGCACAAGCCGGATGCTAAGCACCTTCCTTTGCCTTTTGGCAGTGCTCGTGCATTGCCAGCACTAGGCGGGAATGGTCACTATCCCACAGACACGTTTCGTTGTGCCCGTTGCTAAGCACTCTGGAGCACTGTTTATGACGTAAGCGGAACACCTCTTGCCGTTCCATTCTCAGAGCTCCTGAGTTAAGTAATCTGCGACTCTTGCTGCGAATGCCAGAGAAAGGCATTTCCAATGTGTCTGGCAGGGAGAAACTGAACCTGGAGAACACCTTTGTCAGGAGCTTGCACCTGCACCTTAGACACACACAGATTTGCATCACATCTAAATGGCCAAGCTCTTTCTTAGACAAGTTGAAAGCTGCTGTCAGAAGGCTATGCTCCTTGTCAGATGGAAGCAGCAGCACGCACATAGGAGTTTGGCAAGAACTAAAGAGCCACAGAAGAGCGTGATCTAGCAAAATGAGGCAGGAAAAACGCTACATGTGCCCTTGTTGTCGCCTAACAACAGGTAGCAGCATAAACCAGATGCGGGTGAAGATCTTGCAGGCGACATCTGACATCAAATGAGCAAACGGGCTTACCACAGCTGCGGTCCTCTGGCAGTCTGAAAGCTTTGCGCACAAGGCGGATGCTAAGCGCCTTCCTTTGCCTTTTGGCAGTGCTCGTGCATTGCCAGCACTAGGCGGGAATGGTCACTATCCCACAGACACGTTTCGTTGTGCCCGTTGCTAAGCGCTCTGGAGCACTGTTTATGACATAAGCGGAACGCCTCTTGCCGTTCCATTCTCAGAGCTCCTGAGTTAATCAAACTGAGACTCTTGGTGCGAATGCCAGAGGAAAACATTTCCAATGTGTCTGGCAGGGAGAAACTGAACCTAGAGAACACCTTTGTCAGGAGCTTGCACCTGCACCTTAGACACACACAGATTTGCATCACATCTAAATGGCCAAGCTCTTTCTTAGACAAGTTGAAAGCTGCTGTCAGAAGGCTGTGCTCCTTGTCAGATGGAAGCAGCAGCACGCACATAGGAGTTTGGAAAGAACTAAAGAGCCACAGAAGAGCGTGGCCTAGGAAAATGAGGCAGGAAAAAGCATATCGCTACATGTGTCCTTGTTGTCACCTAAAAACAGGTAGCAGCATAAACCAGATGCGGGTGAAGTTCTCGCAGGTGACATCTAACGTCAAATGAGCAAACGGGCTTACCACAGCTGCGGTCCTCTGGCAGTCTGAAAGCTTTGCACACAAGGCGGATGCTAAGCGCCTTCCTTTGCCTTTTGGCAGTGCTCGTGCATTGCCAGCACTAGGCGGGAATGGTCACTATCCCAGAGACACGTTTCGTTGTGCCCGTTGCTAAGCGCTCTGGATCACTGTTTATGACGTAAGCGGAACACCTCTTGCCGTTCCATTCTCAGAGCTCCTGAGTTAATCAAACTGAGACTCTTGGTGCGAATGCCAGAGGAAAACATTTCCAATGTGTCTGGCAGGGAGAAACTGAACCTGGAGAACACCTTTGTCAGGAGCTTGCACCTCCACCTTACACACACAGAGATTTGCATCACATCTAAATGGCCAAGCTCTTTCTTAGAAAAGTTGAAAGCTGCTGTTAGAAGGCTGTGATCTTTGTCAGATGGAAGCAACAGCACGCACATAGAAGTTTGGCAAGAACTAAAGAGCCACAGAAGAGCGTGGTCTAGCAAAATGAAACAGGAAAAAGCATTTGCTGCATGTGCCCTTGTTGTCGCCTAACAACAGGTAGCAGCATAAACCAGATGCGGGTGAAGATCTTGCAGGCGATTTCTAACGTCAAATGAGCAAACGGGCTTACCACAGCTGCGGTCCTCTGGCAGTCTGAAAGCTTTGCGCACAAGCCGGATGCTAAGCGCCTTCCTTTGCCTTTTGGCAGTGCTCGTGCATTGCCAGCACTAGGCGGGAATGGTCACTTACCCAGAGACACGTTTCGTTGTGCCCGTTGCTAAGCGCTCTGGAGCACTGTTTATGACGTAAGCGGAACACCTCTTGCCGTTCCATTCTCAGAGCTCCTGAGTTAAGTAATCTGCTACTCTTGGTGCGAATGCCAGAGAAAAACATTTCCAATGTGTCTGGCAGGGAGAAACTGAATCTGGAGAACACCTTTGTCAGGAGCTTGCACCTGCACCTTAGACACACACAGATTTGCATCACATCTAAATGGCCAAGCTCTTTCTTAGACAAGTTGAAAGCTGCTGTCAGAAGGCTATGCTCCTTGTCAGATGGAAGCAGCAGCACGCACATAGGAGTTTGGCAAGAACTAAAGAGCCACAGAAGAGCGTGGTCTAGCAAAATGAGGCAGGAAAAACGCTACATGTGCCCTTGTTGTCGCCTAACAACAGGTAGCAGCATAAACCAGATGCGGGTGAAGATCTTGCAGGCGACATCTAACGTCAAATGAGCAAACGGGCTTACCACAGCTGCGGTCCTCTGGCAGTCTGAAAGCTTTGCGCACAAGCCGGATGCTAAGCACCTTCCTTTGCCTTTTGGCAGTGCTCGTGCATTGCCAGCACTAGGCGGGAATGGTCACTATCCCACAGACACGTTTCGTTGTGCCCGTTGCTAAGCGCTCTGGAGCACTGTTTATGACATAAGCGGAACGCCTCTTGCCGTTCCATTCTCAGAGCTCCTGAGTTAATCAAACTGAGACTCTTGGTGCGAATGCCAGAGGAAAACATTTCCAATGTGTCTGGCAGGGAGAAACTGAACCTAGAGAACACCTTTATCAGGAGCTTGCACCTGCACCTTAGACACACACAGATTTGCATCACATCTAAATGGCCAAGCTCTTTCTTAGACAAGTTGAAAGCTGCTGTCAGAAGGCTGTGCTCCTTGTCAGATGGAAGCAGCAGCACGCACATAGGAGTTTGGAAAGAACTAAAGAGCCACAGAAGAGCGTGGCCTAGGAAAATGAGGCAGGAAAAACGCTACATGTGCCCTTGTTGTCGCCTAACAACAGGTAGCAGCATAAACCAGATGCGAGTGAAGATCTTGCAGGCGACATCTGACATCAAATGAGCAAACGGGCTTACCACAGCTGCGGTCCTCTGGCAGTCTGAAAGCTTTGCGCACAAGCCGGACGCTAAGCGCCTTCCTTTGCCTTTTGGCAGTGCTCGTGCATTGCCAGCACTAGGCGGGAATGGTCACTTACCCAGAGACACGTTTCGTTGTGCCCGTTGCTAAGCGCTCTGGAGCACTGTTTATGACGTAAGCGGAACACCTCTTGCCGTTCCATTCTCAGAGCTCCTGAGTTAAGTAATCTGCGACTCTTGCTGCGAATGCCAGAGAAAGGCATTTCCAATGTGTCTGGCAGGGAGAAACTGAACCTGGAGAACACCTTTGTCAGGAGCTTGCACCTGCACCTTAGACACACACAGATTTGCATCACATCTAAATGGCCAAGCTCTTTCTTAGACAAGTTGAAAGCTGCTGTCAGAAGGCTATGCTCCTTGTCAGATGGAAGCAGCAGCACGCACATAGGAGTTTGGCAAGAACTAAAGAGCCACAGAAGAGCGTGATCTAGCAAAATGAGGCAGGAAAAACGCTACATGTGCCCTTGTTGTCGCCTAACAACAGGTAGCAGCATAAACCAGATGCGGGTGAAGATCTTGCAGGCGACATCTGACATCAAATGAGCAAACGGGCTTACCACAGCTGCGGTCCTCTGGCAGTCTGAAAGCTTTGCGCACAAGGCGGATGCTAAGCGCCTTCCTTTGCCTTTTGGCAGTGCTCGTGCATTGCCAGCACTAGGCGGGAATGGTCACTATCCCACAGACACGTTTCGTTGTGCCCGTTGCTAAGCGCTCTGGAGCACTGTTTATGACATAAGCGGAACGCCTCTTGCCGTTCCATTCTCAGAGCTCCTGAGTTAATCAAACTGAGACTCTTGGTGCGAATGCCAGAGGAAAACATTTCCAATGTGTCTGGCAGGGAGAAACTGAACCTAGAGAACACCTTTGTCAGGAGCTTGCACCTGCACCTTAGACACACACAGATTTGCATCACATCTAAATGGCCAAGCTCTTTCTTAGACAAGTTGAAAGCTGCTGTCAGAAGGCTGTGCTCCTTGTCAGATGGAAGCAGCAGCACGCACATAGGAGTTTGGAAAGAACTAAAGAGCCACAGAAGAGCGTGGCCTAGGAAAATGAGGCAGGAAAAAGCATATCGCTACATGTGTCCTTGTTGTCACCTAAAAACAGGTAGCAGCATAAACCAGATGCGGGTGAAGTTCTCGCAGGTGACATCTAACGTCAAATGAGCAAACGGGCTTACCACAGCTGCGGTCCTCTGGCAGTCTGAAAGCTTTGCACACAAGGCGGATGCTAAGCGCCTTCCTTTGCCTTTTGGCAGTGCTCGTGCATTGCCAGCACTAGGCGGGAATGGTCACTATCCCAGAGACACGTTTCGTTGTGCCCGTTGCTAAGCGCTCTGGATCACTGTTTATGACGTAAGCGGAACACCTCTTGCCGTTCCATTCTCAGAGCTCCTGAGTTAATCAAACTGAGACTCTTGGTGCGAATGCCAGAGGAAAACATTTCCAATGTGTCTGGCAGGGAGAAACTGAACCTGGAGAACACCTTTGTCAGGAGCTTGCACCTCCACCTTACACACACAGAGATTTGCATCACATCTAAATGGCCAAGCTCTTTCTTAGAAAAGTTGAAAGCTGCTGTTAGAAGGCTGTGCTCCTTGTCAGATGGAAGCAGCAGCACGCACATAGGAGTTTGGCAAGAACTAAAGAGCCACAGAAGAGCGTGGTCTAGCAAAATGAAACAGGAAAAAGCATTTGCTGCATGTGCCCTTGTTGTCGCCTAACAACAGGTAGCAGCATAAACCAGATGCGGGTGAAGATCTTGCAGGCGACATCTAACGTCAAATGAGCAAACGGGCTTACCACAGCTGCGGTCCTCTGGCAGTCTGAAAGCTTTGCGCACAAGCCGGACGCTAAGCGCCTTCCTTTGCCTTTTGGCAGTGCTCGTGCATTGCCAGCAGTAGGCGGGAATGGTCACTTACCCAGAGACACGTTTCGTTGTGCCCGTTGCTAAGCGCTCTGGAGCACTGTTTATGACGTAAGCGGAACACCTCTTGCCGTTCCATTCTCAGAGCTCCTGAGTTAATCAAACTGAGACTCTTGGTGCGAATGCCAGAGAAAAACATTTCCAATGTGTCTGGCAGGGAGAAACTGAACCTGGAGAACACCTTTGTCAGGAGCTTGCACCTGCACCTTAGACACACACAGATTTGCATCACATCTAAATGGCCAAGCTCTTTCTTAGACAAGTTGAAAGCTGCTGTCAGAAGGCTGTGCTCCTTGTCAGATGGAAGCAGCAGCACGCACATAGGAGTTTGGAAAGCACTAAAGAGCCACAGAAGAGCGTGGCCTAGGAAAATGAGGCAGGAAAAACGCTACATGTGCCCTTGTTGTCGCCTAACAACAGGTAGCAGCATAAACCAGATGCGGGTGAAGATCTTGCAGGCGACATCTAACGTCAAATGAGCAAACGGGCTTACCACAGCTGCGGTCCTCTGGCAGTCTGAAAGCTTTGCGCACAAGCCGGATGCTAAGCACCTTCCTTTGCCTTTTGGCAGTGCTCGTGCATTGCCAGCACTAGGCGGGAATGGTCACTATCCCACAGACACGTTTCGTTGTGCCCGTTGCTAAGCACTCTGGAGCACTGTTTATGACGTAAGCGGAACACCTCTTGCCGTTCCATTCTCAGAGCTCCTGAGTTAAGTAATCTGCGACTCTTGCTGCGAATGCCAGAGAAAGGCATTTCCAATGTGTCTGGCAGGGAGAAACTGAACCTGGAGAACACCTTTGTCAGGAGCTTGCACCTGCACCTTAGACACACACAGATTTGCATCACATCTAAATGGCCAAGCTCTTTCTTAGACAAGTTGAAAGCTGCTGTCAGAAGGCTATGCTCCTTGTCAGATGGAAGCAGCAGCACGCACATAGGAGTTTGGCAAGAACTAAAGAGCCACAGAAGAGCGTGATCTAGCAAAATGAGGCAGGAAAAACGCTACATGTGCCCTTGTTGTCGCCTAACAACAGGTAGCAGCATAAACCAGATGCGGGTGAAGATCTTGCAGGCGACATCTGACATCAAATGAGCAAACGGGCTTACCACAGCTGCGGTCCTCTGGCAGTCTGAAAGCTTTGCGCACAAGGCGGATGCTAAGCGCCTTCCTTTGCCTTTTGGCAGTGCTCGTGCATTGCCAGCACTAGGCGGGAATGGTCACTATCCCACAGACACGTTTCGTTGTGCCCGTTGCTAAGCGCTCTGGAGCACTGTTTATGACATAAGCGGAACGCCTCTTGCCGTTCCATTCTCAGAGCTCCTGAGTTAATCAAACTGAGACTCTTGGTGCGAATGCCAGAGGAAAACATTTCCAATGTGTCTGGCAGGGAGAAACTGAACCTAGAGAACACCTTTGTCAGGAGCTTGCACCTGCACCTTAGACACACACAGATTTGCATCACATCTAAATGGCCAAGCTCTTTCTTAGACAAGTTGAAAGCTGCTGTCAGAAGGCTGTGCTCCTTGTCAGATGGAAGCAGCAGCACGCACATAGGAGTTTGGAAAGAACTAAAGAGCCACAGAAGAGCGTGGCCTAGGAAAATGAGGCAGGAAAAAGCATATCGCTACATGTGTCCTTGTTGTCACCTAAAAACAGGTAGCAGCATAAACCAGATGCGGGTGAAGTTCTCGCAGGTGACATCTAACGTCAAATGAGCAAACGGGCTTACCACAGCTGCGGTCCTCTGGCAGTCTGAAAGCTTTGCACACAAGGCGGATGCTAAGCGCCTTCCTTTGCCTTTTGGCAGTGCTCGTGCATTGCCAGCACTAGGCGGGAATGGTCACTATCCCAGAGACACGTTTCGTTGTGCCCGTTGCTAAGCGCTCTGGATCACTGTTTATGACGTAAGCGGAACACCTCTTGCCGTTCCATTCTCAGAGCTCCTGAGTTAATCAAACTGAGACTCTTGGTGCGAATGCCAGAGGAAAACATTTCCAATGTGTCTGGCAGGGAGAAACTGAACCTGGAGAACACCTTTGTCAGGAGCTTGCACCTCCACCTTACACACACAGAGATTTGCATCACATCTAAATGGCCAAGCTCTTTCTTAGAAAAGTTGAAAGCTGCTGTTAGAAGGCTGTGATCTTTGTCAGATGGAAGCAACAGCACGCACATAGAAGTTTGGCAAGAACTAAAGAGCCACAGAAGAGCGTGGTCTAGCAAAATGAAACAGGAAAAAGCATTTGCTGCATGTGCCCTTGTTGTCGCCTAACAACAGGTAGCAGCATAAACCAGATGCGGGTGAAGATCTTGCAGGCGATTTCTAACGTCAAATGAGCAAACGGGCTTACCACAGCTGCGGTCCTCTGGCAGTCTGAAAGCTTTGCGCACAAGCCGGATGCTAAGCGCCTTCCTTTGCCTTTTGGCAGTGCTCGTGCATTGCCAGCACTAGGCGGGAATGGTCACTTACCCAGAGACACGTTTCGTTGTGCCCGTTGCTAAGCGCTCTGGAGCACTGTTTATGACGTAAGCGGAACACCTCTTGCCGTTCCATTCTCAGAGCTCCTGAGTTAAGTAATCTGCTACTCTTGGTGCGAATGCCAGAGAAAAACATTTCCAATGTGTCTGGCAGGGAGAAACTGAATCTGGAGAACACCTTTGTCAGGAGCTTGCACCTGCACCTTAGACACACACAGATTTGCATCACATCTAAATGGCCAAGCTCTTTCTTAGACAAGTTGAAAGCTGCTGTCAGAAGGCTATGCTCCTTGTCAGATGGAAGCAGCAGCACGCACATAGGAGTTTGGCAAGAACTAAAGAGCCACAGAAGAGCGTGGTCTAGCAAAATGAGGCAGGAAAAACGCTACATGTGCCCTTGTTGTCGCCTAACAACAGGTAGCAGCATAAACCAGATGCGGGTGAAGATCTTGCAGGCGACATCTAACGTCAAATGAGCAAACGGGCTTACCACAGCTGCGGTCCTCTGGCAGTCTGAAAGCTTTGCGCACAAGCCGGATGCTAAGCACCTTCCTTTGCCTTTTGGCAGTGCTCGTGCATTGCCAGCACTAGGCGGGAATGGTCACTATCCCACAGACACGTTTCGTTGTGCCCGTTGCTAAGCGCTCTGGAGCACTGTTTATGACATAAGCGGAACGCCTCTTGCCGTTCCATTCTCAGAGCTCCTGAGTTAATCAAACTGAGACTCTTGGTGCGAATGCCAGAGGAAAACATTTCCAATGTGTCTGGCAGGGAGAAACTGAACCTAGAGAACACCTTTATCAGGAGCTTGCACCTGCACCTTAGACACACACAGATTTGCATCACATCTAAATGGCCAAGCTCTTTCTTAGACAAGTTGAAAGCTGCTGTCAGAAGGCTGTGCTCCTTGTCAGATGGAAGCAGCAGCACGCACATAGGAGTTTGGAAAGAACTAAAGAGCCACAGAAGAGCGTGGCCTAGGAAAATGAGGCAGGAAAAACGCTACATGTGCCCTTGTTGTCGCCTAACAACAGGTAGCAGCATAAACCAGATGCGAGTGAAGATCTTGCAGGCGACATCTGACATCAAATGAGCAAACGGGCTTACCACAGCTGCGGTCCTCTGGCAGTCTGAAAGCTTTGCGCACAAGCCGGACGCTAAGCGCCTTCCTTTGCCTTTTGGCAGTGCTCGTGCATTGCCAGCACTAGGCGGGAATGGTCACTTACCCAGAGACACGTTTCGTTGTGCCCGTTGCTAAGCGCTCTGGAGCACTGTTTATGACGTAAGCGGAACACCTCTTGCCGTTCCATTCTCAGAGCTCCTGAGTTAAGTAATCTGCGACTCTTGCTGCGAATGCCAGAGAAAGGCATTTCCAATGTGTCTGGCAGGGAGAAACTGAACCTGGAGAACACCTTTGTCAGGAGCTTGCACCTGCACCTTAGACACACACAGATTTGCATCACATCTAAATGGCCAAGCTCTTTCTTAGACAAGTTGAAAGCTGCTGTCAGAAGGCTATGCTCCTTGTCAGATGGAAGCAGCAGCACGCACATAGGAGTTTGGCAAGAACTAAAGAGCCACAGAAGAGCGTGATCTAGCAAAATGAGGCAGGAAAAACGCTACATGTGCCCTTGTTGTCGCCTAACAACAGGTAGCAGCATAAACCAGATGCGGGTGAAGATCTTGCAGGCGACATCTGACATCAAATGAGCAAACGGGCTTACCACAGCTGCGGTCCTCTGGCAGTCTGAAAGCTTTGCGCACAAGGCGGATGCTAAGCGCCTTCCTTTGCCTTTTGGCAGTGCTCGTGCATTGCCAGCACTAGGCGGGAATGGTCACTATCCCACAGACACGTTTCGTTGTGCCCGTTGCTAAGCGCTCTGGAGCACTGTTTATGACATAAGCGGAACGCCTCTTGCCGTTCCATTCTCAGAGCTCCTGAGTTAATCAAACTGAGACTCTTGGTGCGAATGCCAGAGGAAAACATTTCCAATGTGTCTGGCAGGGAGAAACTGAACCTAGAGAACACCTTTGTCAGGAGCTTGCACCTGCACCTTAGACACACACAGATTTGCATCACATCTAAATGGCCAAGCTCTTTCTTAGACAAGTTGAAAGCTGCTGTCAGAAGGCTGTGCTCCTTGTCAGATGGAAGCAGCAGCACGCACATAGGAGTTTGGAAAGAACTAAAGAGCCACAGAAGAGCGTGGCCTAGGAAAATGAGGCAGGAAAAAGCATATCGCTACATGTGTCCTTGTTGTCACCTAAAAACAGGTAGCAGCATAAACCAGATGCGGGTGAAGTTCTCGCAGGTGACATCTAACGTCAAATGAGCAAACGGGCTTACCACAGCTGCGGTCCTCTGGCAGTCTGAAAGCTTTGCACACAAGGCGGATGCTAAGCGCCTTCCTTTGCCTTTTGGCAGTGCTCGTGCATTGCCAGCACTAGGCGGGAATGGTCACTATCCCAGAGACACGTTTCGTTGTGCCCGTTGCTAAGCGCTCTGGATCACTGTTTATGACGTAAGCGGAACACCTCTTGCCGTTCCATTCTCAGAGCTCCTGAGTTAATCAAACTGAGACTCTTGGTGCGAATGCCAGAGGAAAACATTTCCAATGTGTCGGGCAGGGAGAAACTGAACCTGGAGAACACCTTTGTCAGGAGCTTGCACCTCCACCTTACACACACAGAGATTTGCATCACATCTAAATGGCCAAGCTCTTTCTTAGAAAAGTTGAAAGCTGCTGTTAGAAGGCTGTGATCTTTGTCAGATGGAAGCAACAGCACGCACATAGAAGTTTGGCAAGAACTAAAGAGCCACAGAAGAGCGTGGTCTAGCAAAATGAAACAGGAAAAAGCATTTGCTGCATGTGCCCTTGTTGTCGCCTAACAACAGGTAGCAGCATAAACCAGATGCGGGTGAAGATCTTGCAGGCGATTTCTAACGTCAAATGAGCAAACGGGCTTACCACAGCTGCGGTCCTCTGGCAGTCTGAAAGCTTTGCGCACAAGCCGGATGCTAAGCGCCTTCCTTTGCCTTTTGGCAGTGCTCGTGCATTGCCAGCACTAGGCGGGAATGGTCACTTACCCAGAGACACGTTTCGTTGTGCCCGTTGCTAAGCGCTCTGGAGCACTGTTTATGACGTAAGCGGAACACCTCTTGCCGTTCCATTCTCAGAGCTCCTGAGTTAAGTAATCTGCTACTCTTGGTGCGAATGCCAGAGAAAAACATTTCCAATGTGTCTGGCAGGGAGAAACTGAATCTGGAGAACACCTTTGTCAGGAGCTTGCACCTGCACCTTAGACACACACAGATTTGCATCACATCTAAATGGCCAAGCTCTTTCTTAGACAAGTTGAAAGCTGCTGTCAGAAGGCTATGCTCCTTGTCAGATGGAAGCAGCAGCACGCACATAGGAGTTTGGCAAGAACTAAAGAGCCACAGAAGAGCGTGGTCTAGCAAAATGAGGCAGGAAAAACGCTACATGTGCCCTTGTTGTCGCCTAACAACAGGTAGCAGCATAAACCAGATGCGGGTGAAGATCTTGCAGGCGACATCTAACGTCAAATGAGCAAACGGGCTTACCACAGCTGCGGTCCTCTGGCAGTCTGAAAGCTTTGCGCACAAGCCGGATGCTAAGCACCTTCCTTTGCCTTTTGGCAGTGCTCGTGCATTGCCAGCACTAGGCGGGAATGGTCACTATCCCACAGACACGTTTCGTTGTGCCCGTTGCTAAGCGCTCTGGAGCACTGTTTATGACATAAGCGGAACGCCTCTTGCCGTTCCATTCTCAGAGCTCCTGAGTTAATCAAACTGAGACTCTTGGTGCGAATGCCAGAGGAAAACATTTCCAATGTGTCTGGCAGGGAGAAACTGAACCTAGAGAACACCTTTATCAGGAGCTTGCACCTGCACCTTAGACACACACAGATTTGCATCACATCTAAATGGCCAAGCTCTTTCTTAGACAAGTTGAAAGCTGCTGTCAGAAGGCTGTGCTCCTTGTCAGATGGAAGCAGCAGCACGCACATAGGAGTTTGGAAAGAACTAAAGAGCCACAGAAGAGCGTGGTCTAGGAAAATGAGGCAGGAAAAACGCTACATGTGCCCTTGTTGTCGCCTAACAACAGGTAGCAGCATAAACCAGATGCGAGTGAAGATCTTGCAGGCGACATCTGACATCAAATGAGCAAACGGGCTTACCACAGCTGCGGTCCTCTGGCAGTCTGAAAGCTTTGCGCACAAGCCGGACGCTAAGCGCCTTCCTTTGCCTTTTGGCAGTGCTCGTGCATTGCCAGCACTAGGCGGGAATGGTCACTTACCCAGAGACACGTTTCGTTGTGCCCGTTGCTAAGCGCTCTGGAGCACTGTTTATGACGTAAGCGGAACACCTCTTGCCGTTCCATTCTCAGAGCTCCTGAGTTAATCAAACTGAGACTCTTGGTGCGAATGCCAGAGGAAAACATTTCCAATGTGTCTGGCAGGGAGAAACTGAACCTGGAGAACACCTTTGTCAGGAGCTTGCACCTGCACCTTAGACACACACAGATTTGCATCACATCTAAATGGCCAAGCTCTTTCTTAGACAAGTTGAAAGCTGCTGTCAGAAGGCTGTGCTCCTTGTCAGATGGAAGCAGCAGCACGCACATAGGAGTTTGGAAAGCACTAAAGAGCCACAGAAGAGCGTGGCCTAGGAAAATGAGGCAGGAAAAACGCTACATGTGCCCTTGTTGTCGCCTAACAACAGGTAGCAGCATAAACCAGATGCGGGTGAAGATCTTGCAGGCGACATCTAACGTCAAATGAGCAAACGGGCTTACCACAGCTGCGGTCCTCTGGCAGTCTGAAAGCTTTGCGCACAAGCCAGATGCTAAGCGCCTTCCTTTGCCTTTTGGCAGTGCTCGTGCATTGCCAGCACTAGGCGGGAATGGTCACTATCCCACAGACACGTTTCGTTGTGCCCGTTGCTAAGCGCTCTGGAGCACTGTTTATGACGTAAGCGGAACACCTCTTGCCGTTCCATTCTCAGAGCTCCTGAGTTAAGTAATCTGCGACTCTTGGTGCGAATGATAGAGGAAAACATTTCCAATGTGTCTGGCAGGGAGAAACTGAACCTGGAGAACACCTTTGTCAGGAGCTTGCACCTGCACCTTAGACACACACAGATTTGCATCACATCTAAATGGCCAAGCTCTTTCTTAGACAAGTTGAAAGCTGCTGTCAGAAGGCTGTGCTCCTTGTCAGATGCAAGCAGCAGCACGCACATAAAAGTTTGGAAAGCACTAAAGAGCCACAGAAGAGCATGGCCCAGGGAAATGAGGCAGGAAAAACGCTACATGTGCCCTTGTTGTCGCCTAACAACAGGTAGCAGCATAAACCAGATGCGGGTGAAGATCTTGCAGGCGACTTCTAACGTCAAATGAGCAAACCAGCTTACCACAGCTGCGGTCCTCTGGCAGTCTGAAAGCTTTGCGCACAAGCCGGATGCTAAGCGCCTTCCTTTGCCTTTTGGCAGTGCTCGTGCATTGCCAGCACTAGGCGGGAATGGTCACTATCCCAGAGACACGTTTCGTTGTGCCCGTTGCTAAGCGCTCTGGAGCACTGTTTATGACGTAAGCGGAACACCTCTTGCCGTTCCATTCTCAGAGCTCCTGAGTTAATCAAAGTGAGACTCTTGGTGCGAATGCCAGAGGAAAACATTTCCAATGTGTCTGGCAGGGAGAAACTGAACCTAGAGAACACCTTTGTCAGGAGCTTGCACCTGCACCTTAGACACACACAGATTTGCATCACATCTAAATGGCCAAGCTCTTTCTTAGACAAGTTGAAAGCTGCTGTCAGAAGGCTGTGCTCCTTGTCAGATGGAAGCAGCAGCACGCACATAGGAGTTTGGCAAGAACTAAAGAGCCACAGAAGAGCGTGGCCTAGGAAAATGAAACAGGAAAAAGCATTTCGCTACATGTGTCCTTGTTGTCACCTAACAACAGGTAGCAGCATAAACCAGATGCGGGTGAAGTTCTTGCAGGCGACATCTAACGTCAAATGAGCAAACGGGCTTACCACAGCTGCGGTCCTCTGGCAGTCTGAAAGCTTTGCACACAAGGCGGATGCTAAGCGCCTTCCTTTGCCTTTTGGCAGTGCTCGTGCATTGCCAGCACTAGGCGGGAATGGTCACTATCCCACAGAAACGTTTCGTTGTGCCCGTTGCTAAGCGCTCTGGAGCACTGTTTATGACGTAAGCGGAACACCTCTTGCCGTTCCATTCTCAGAGCTCCTGAGTTAATCAAACTGAGACTCTTGGTGCGAATGCCAGAGAAAAACATTTCCAATGTGTCTGGCAGGGAGAAACTGAACCTGGAGAACACCTTTGTCAGGAGCTTGCACCTCCACCTTACACACACAGAGATTTGCATCACATCTAAATGGCCAAGCTCTTTCTTAGACAAGTTGAAAGCTGCTGTCAGAAGGCTGTGCTCCTTGTCAGATGGAAGCAGCAGCACGCACATAGGAGTTTGGAAAGCACTAAAGAGCCACAGAAGAGCGTGGCCTAGGAAAATGAGGCAGGAAAAACGCTACATGTGCCCTTGTTGTCGCCTAACAACAGGTAGCAGCATAAACCAGATGCGGGTGAAGATCTTGCAGGCGACATCTAACGTCAAATGAGCAAACGGGCTTACCACAGCTGCGGTCCTCTGGCAGTCTGAAAGCTTTGCGCACAAGCCGGATGCTAAGCACCTTCCTTTGCCTTTTGGCAGTGCTCGTGCATTGCCAGCACTAGGCGGGAATGGTCACTATCCCACAGACACGTTTCGTTGTGCCCGTTGCTAAGCGCTCTGGAGCACTGTTTATGACATAAGCGGAACGCCTCTTGCCGTTCCATTCTCAGAGCTCCTGAGTTAATCAAACTGAGACTCTTGGTGCGAATGCCAGAGGAAAACATTTCCAATGTGTCTGGCAGGGAGAAACTGAACCTAGAGAACACCTTTATCAGGAGCTTGCACCTGCACCTTAGACACACACAGATTTGCATCACATCTAAATGGCCAAGCTCTTTCTTAGACAAGTTGAAAGCTGCTGTCAGAAGGCTGTGCTCCTTGTCAGATGGAAGCAGCAGCACGCACATAGGAGTTTGGAAAGAACTAAAGAGCCACAGAAGAGCGTGGCCTAGGAAAATGAGGCAGGAAAAACGCTACATGTGCCCTTGTTGTCGCCTAACAACAGGTAGCAGCATAAACCAGATGCGAGTGAAGATCTTGCAGGCGACATCTGACATCAAATGAGCAAACGGGCTTACCACAGCTGCGGTCCTCTGGCAGTCTGAAAGCTTTGCGCACAAGCCGGACGCTAAGCGCCTTCCTTTGCCTTTTGGCAGTGCTCGTGCATTGCCAGCACTAGGCGGGAATGGTCACTTACCCAGAGACACGTTTCGTTGTGCCCGTTGCTAAGCGCTCTGGAGCACTGTTTATGACGTAAGCGGAACACCTCTTGCCGTTCCATTCTCAGAGCTCCTGAGTTAAGTAATCTGCGACTCTTGCTGCGAATGCCAGAGAAAGGCATTTCCAATGTGTCTGGCAGGGAGAAACTGAACCTGGAGAACACCTTTGTCAGGAGCTTGCACCTGCACCTTAGACACACACAGATTTGCATCACATCTAAATGGCCAAGCTCTTTCTTAGACAAGTTGAAAGCTGCTGTCAGAAGGCTATGCTCCTTGTCAGATGGAAGCAGCAGCACGCACATAGGAGTTTGGCAAGAACTAAAGAGCCACAGAAGAGCGTGATCTAGCAAAATGAGGCAGGAAAAACGCTACATGTGCCCTTGTTGTCGCCTAACAACAGGTAGCAGCATAAACCAGATGCGGGTGAAGATCTTGCAGGCGACATCTGACATCAAATGAGCAAACGGGCTTACCACAGCTGCGGTCCTCTGGCAGTCTGAAAGCTTTGCGCACAAGGCGGATGCTAAGCGCCTTCCTTTGCCTTTTGGCAGTGCTCGTGCATTGCCAGCACTAGGCGGGAATGGTCACTATCCCACAGACACGTTTCGTTGTGCCCGTTGCTAAGCGCTCTGGAGCACTGTTTATGACATAAGCGGAACGCCTCTTGCCGTTCCATTCTCAGAGCTCCTGAGTTAATCAAACTGAGACTCTTGGTGCGAATGCCAGAGGAAAACATTTCCAATGTGTCTGGCAGGGAGAAACTGAACCTAGAGAACACCTTTGTCAGGAGCTTGCACCTGCACCTTAGACACACACAGATTTGCATCACATCTAAATGGCCAAGCTCTTTCTTAGACAAGTTGAAAGCTGCTGTCAGAAGGCTGTGCTCCTTGTCAGATGGAAGCAGCAGCACGCACATAGGAGTTTGGAAAGAACTAAAGAGCCACAGAAGAGCGTGGCCTAGGAAAATGAGGCAGGAAAAAGCATATCGCTACATGTGTCCTTGTTGTCACCTAAAAACAGGTAGCAGCATAAACCAGATGCGGGTGAAGTTCTCGCAGGTGACATCTAACGTCAAATGAGCAAACGGGCTTACCACAGCTGCGGTCCTCTGGCAGTCTGAAAGCTTTGCACACAAGGCGGATGCTAAGCGCCTTCCTTTGCCTTTTGGCAGTGCTCGTGCATTGCCAGCACTAGGCGGGAATGGTCACTATCCCAGAGACACGTTTCGTTGTGCCCGTTGCTAAGCGCTCTGGATCACTGTTTATGACGTAAGCGGAACACCTCTTGCCGTTCCATTCTCAGAGCTCCTGAGTTAATCAAACTGAGACTCTTGGTGCGAATGCCAGAGGAAAACATTTCCAATGTGTCGGGCAGGGAGAAACTGAACCTGGAGAACACCTTTGTCAGGAGCTTGCACCTCCACCTTACACACACAGAGATTTGCATCACATCTAAATGGCCAAGCTCTTTCTTAGAAAAGTTGAAAGCTGCTGTTAGAAGGCTGTGATCTTTGTCAGATGGAAGCAACAGCACGCACATAGAAGTTTGGCAAGAACTAAAGAGCCACAGAAGAGCGTGGTCTAGCAAAATGAAACAGGAAAAAGCATTTGCTGCATGTGCCCTTGTTGTCGCCTAACAACAGGTAGCAGCATAAACCAGATGCGGGTGAAGATCTTGCAGGCGATTTCTAACGTCAAATGAGCAAACGGGCTTACCACAGCTGCGGTCCTCTGGCAGTCTGAAAGCTTTGCGCACAAGCCGGATGCTAAGCGCCTTCCTTTGCCTTTTGGCAGTGCTCGTGCATTGCCAGCACTAGGCGGGAATGGTCACTTACCCAGAGACACGTTTCGTTGTGCCCGTTGCTAAGCGCTCTGGAGCACTGTTTATGACGTAAGCGGAACACCTCTTGCCGTTCCATTCTCAGAGCTCCTGAGTTAAGTAATCTGCTACTCTTGGTGCGAATGCCAGAGAAAAACATTTCCAATGTGTCTGGCAGGGAGAAACTGAATCTGGAGAACACCTTTGTCAGGAGCTTGCACCTGCACCTTAGACACACACAGATTTGCATCACATCTAAATGGCCAAGCTCTTTCTTAGACAAGTTGAAAGCTGCTGTCAGAAGGCTATGCTCCTTGTCAGATGGAAGCAGCAGCACGCACATAGGAGTTTGGCAAGAACTAAAGAGCCACAGAAGAGCGTGGTCTAGCAAAATGAGGCAGGAAAAACGCTACATGTGCCCTTGTTGTCGCCTAACAACAGGTAGCAGCATAAACCAGATGCGGGTGAAGATCTTGCAGGCGACATCTAACGTCAAATGAGCAAACGGGCTTACCACAGCTGCGGTCCTCTGGCAGTCTGAAAGCTTTGCGCACAAGCCGGATGCTAAGCACCTTCCTTTGCCTTTTGGCAGTGCTCGTGCATTGCCAGCACTAGGCGGGAATGGTCACTATCCCACAGACACGTTTCGTTGTGCCCGTTGCTAAGCGCTCTGGAGCACTGTTTATGACATAAGCGGAACGCCTCTTGCCGTTCCATTCTCAGAGCTCCTGAGTTAATCAAACTGAGACTCTTGGTGCGAATGCCAGAGGAAAACATTTCCAATGTGTCTGGCAGGGAGAAACTGAACCTAGAGAACACCTTTATCAGGAGCTTGCACCTGCACCTTAGACACACACAGATTTGCATCACATCTAAATGGCCAAGCTCTTTCTTAGACAAGTTGAAAGCTGCTGTCAGAAGGCTGTGCTCCTTGTCAGATGGAAGCAGCAGCACGCACATAGGAGTTTGGAAAGAACTAAAGAGCCACAGAAGAGCGTGGTCTAGGAAAATGAGGCAGGAAAAACGCTACATGTGCCCTTGTTGTCGCCTAACAACAGGTAGCAGCATAAACCAGATGCGAGTGAAGATCTTGCAGGCGACATCTGACATCAAATGAGCAAACGGGCTTACCACAGCTGCGGTCCTCTGGCAGTCTGAAAGCTTTGCGCACAAGCCGGACGCTAAGCGCCTTCCTTTGCCTTTTGGCAGTGCTCGTGCATTGCCAGCACTAGGCGGGAATGGTCACTTACCCAGAGACACGTTTCGTTGTGCCCGTTGCTAAGCGCTCTGGAGCACTGTTTATGACGTAAGCGGAACACCTCTTGCCGTTCCATTCTCAGAGCTCCTGAGTTAATCAAACTGAGACTCTTGGTGCGAATGCCAGAGGAAAACATTTCCAATGTGTCTGGCAGGGAGAAACTGAACCTGGAGAACACCTTTGTCAGGAGCTTGCACCTGCACCTTAGACACACACAGATTTGCATCACATCTAAATGGCCAAGCTCTTTCTTAGACAAGTTGAAAGCTGCTGTCAGAAGGCTGTGCTCCTTGTCAGATGGAAGCAGCAGCACGCACATAGGAGTTTGGAAAGCACTAAAGAGCCACAGAAGAGCGTGGCCTAGGAAAATGAGGCAGGAAAAACGCTACATGTGCCCTTGTTGTCGCCTAACAACAGGTAGCAGCATAAACCAGATGCGGGTGAAGATCTTGCAGGCGACATCTAACGTCAAATGAGCAAACGGGCTTACCACAGCTGCGGTCCTCTGGCAGTCTGAAAGCTTTGCGCACAAGCCAGATGCTAAGCGCCTTCCTTTGCCTTTTGGCAGTGCTCGTGCATTGCCAGCACTAGGCGGGAATGGTCACTATCCCACAGACACGTTTCGTTGTGCCCGTTGCTAAGCGCTCTGGAGCACTGTTTATGACGTAAGCGGAACACCTCTTGCCGTTCCATTCTCAGAGCTCCTGAGTTAAGTAATCTGCGACTCTTGGTGCGAATGATAGAGGAAAACATTTCCAATGTGTCTGGCAGGGAGAAACTGAACCTGGAGAACACCTTTGTCAGGAGCTTGCACCTGCACCTTAGACACACACAGATTTGCATCACATCTAAATGGCCAAGCTCTTTCTTAGACAAGTTGAAAGCTGCTGTCAGAAGGCTGTGCTCCTTGTCAGATGCAAGCAGCAGCACGCACATAAAAGTTTGGAAAGCACTAAAGAGCCACAGAAGAGCATGGCCCAGGGAAATGAGGCAGGAAAAACGCTACATGTGCCCTTGTTGTCGCCTAACAACAGGTAGCAGCATAAACCAGATGCGGGTGAAGATCTTGCAGGCGACTTCTAACGTCAAATGAGCAAACCAGCTTACCACAGCTGCGGTCCTCTGGCAGTCTGAAAGCTTTGCGCACAAGCCGGATGCTAAGCGCCTTCCTTTGCCTTTTGGCAGTGCTCGTGCATTGCCAGCACTAGGCGGGAATGGTCACTATCCCAGAGACACGTTTCGTTGTGCCCGTTGCTAAGCGCTCTGGAGCACTGTTTATGACGTAAGCGGAACACCTCTTGCCGTTCCATTCTCAGAGCTCCTGAGTTAATCAAAGTGAGACTCTTGGTGCGAATGCCAGAGGAAAACATTTCCAATGTGTCTGGCAGGGAGAAACTGAACCTAGAGAACACCTTTGTCAGGAGCTTGCACCTGCACCTTAGACACACACAGATTTGCATCACATCTAAATGGCCAAGCTCTTTCTTAGACAAGTTGAAAGCTGCTGTCAGAAGGCTGTGCTCCTTGTCAGATGGAAGCAGCAGCACGCACATAGGAGTTTGGCAAGAACTAAAGAGCCACAGAAGAGCGTGGCCTAGGAAAATGAAACAGGAAAAAGCATTTCGCTACATGTGTCCTTGTTGTCACCTAACAACAGGTAGCAGCATAAACCAGATGCGGGTGAAGTTCTTGCAGGCGACATCTAACGTCAAATGAGCAAACGGGCTTACCACAGCTGCGGTCCTCTGGCAGTCTGAAAGCTTTGCACACAAGGCGGATGCTAAGCGCCTTCCTTTGCCTTTTGGCAGTGCTCGTGCATTGCCAGCACTAGGCGGGAATGGTCACTATCCCACAGAAACGTTTCGTTGTGCCCGTTGCTAAGCGCTCTGGAGCACTGTTTATGACGTAAGCGGAACACCTCTTGCCGTTCCATTCTCAGAGCTCCTGAGTTAATCAAACTGAGACTCTTGGTGCGAATGCCAGAGAAAAACATTTCCAATGTGTCTGGCAGGGAGAAACTGAACCTGGAGAACACCTTTGTCAGGAGCTTGCACCTCCACCTTACACACACAGAGATTTGCATCACATCTAAATGGCCAAGCTCTTTCTTAGACAAGTTGAAAGCTGCTGTCAGAAGGCTGTGCTCCTTGTCAGATGGAAGCAGCAGCACGCACATAGGAGTTTGGAAAGCACTAAAGAGCCACAGAAGAGCGTGGCCTAGGAAAATGAGGCAGGAAAAACGCTACATGTGCCCTTGTTGTCGCCTAACAACAGGTAGCAGCATAAACCAGATGCGGGTGAAGATCTTGCAGGCGACATCTAACGTCAAATGAGCAAACGGGCTTACCACAGCTGCGGTCCTCTGGCAGTCTGAAAGCTTTGCGCACAAGCCGGATGCTAAGCACCTTCCTTTGCCTTTTGGCAGTGCTCGTGCATTGCCAGCACTAGGCGGGAATGGTCACTATCCCACAGACACGTTTCGTTGTGCCCGTTGCTAAGCGCTCTGGAGCACTGTTTATGACGTAAGCGGAACACCTCTTGCCGTTCCATTCTCAGAGCTCCTGAGTTAAGTAATCTGCGACTCTTGCTGCGAATGCCAGAGAAAGGCATTTCCAATGTGTCTGGCAGGGAGAAACTGAACCTGGAGAACACCTTTGTCAGGAGCTTGCACCTGCACCTTAGACACACACAGATTTGCATCACATCTAAATGGCCAAGCTCTTTCTTAGACAAGTTGAAAGCTGCTGTCAGAAGGCTATGCTCCTTGTCAGATGGAAGCAGCAGCACGCACATAGGAGTTTGGCAAGAACTAAAGAGCCACAGAAGAGCGTGATCTAGCAAAATGAGGCAGGAAAAACGCTACATGTGCCCTTGTTGTCGCCTAACAACAGGTAGCAGCATAAACCAGATGCGGGTGAAGATCTTGCAGGCGACATCTGACATCAAATGAGCAAACGGGCTTACCACAGCTGCGGTCCTCTGGCAGTCTGAAAGCTTTGCGCACAAGGCGGATGCTAAGCGCCTTCCTTTGCCTTTTGGCAGTGCTCGTGCATTGCCAGCACTAGGCGGGAATGGTCAATATCCCACAGACACGTTTCGTTGTGCCCGTTGCTAAGCGCTCTGGAGCACTGTTTATGACATAAGCGGAACGCCTCTTGCCGTTCCATTCTCAGAGCTCCTGAGTTAATCAAACTGAGACTCTTGGTGCGAATGCCAGAGGAAAACATTTCCAATGTGTCTGGCAGGGAGAAACTGAACCTAGAGAACACCTTTGTCAGGAGCTTGCACCTGCACCTTAGACACACACAGATTTGCATCACATCTAAATGGCCAAGCTCTTTCTTAGACAAGTTGAAAGCTGCTGTCAGAAGGCTGTGCTCCTTGTCAGATGGAAGCAGCAGCACGCACATAGGAGTTTGGAAAGAACTAAAGAGCCACAGAAGAGCGTGGTCTAGGAAAATGAGGCAGGAAAAAGCATATCGCTACATGTGTCCTTGTTGTCACCTAAAAACAGGTAGCAGCATAAACCAGATGCGGGTGAAGTTCTCGCAGGTGACATCTAACGTCAAATGAGCAAACGGGCTTACCACAGCTGCGGTCCTCTGGCAGTCTGAAAGCTTTGCACACAAGGCGGATGCTAAGCGCCTTCCTTTGCCTTTTGGCAGTGCTCGTGCATTGCCAGCACTAGGCGGGAATGGTCACTATCCCAGAGACACGTTTCGTTGTGCCCGTTGCTAAGCGCTCTGGATCACTGTTTATGACGTAAGCGGAACACCTCTTGCCGTTCCATTCTCAGAGCTCCTGAGTTAATCAAACTGAGACTCTTGGTGCGAATGCCAGAGGAAAACATTTCCAATGTGTCGGGCAGGGAGAAACTGAACCTGGAGAACACCTTTGTCAGGAGCTTGCACCTCCACCTTACACACACAGAGATTTGCATCACATCTAAATGGCCAAGCTCTTTCTTAGAAAAGTTGAAAGCTGCTGTTAGAAGGCTGTGATCTTTGTCAGATGGAAGCAACAGCACGCACATAGAAGTTTGGCAAGAACTAAAGAGCCACAGAAGAGCGTGGTCTAGCAAAATGAAACAGGAAAAAGCATTTGCTGCATGTGCCCTTGTTGTCGCCTAACAACAGGTAGCAGCATAAACCAGATGCGGGTGAAGATCTTGCAGGCGATTTCTAACGTCAAATGAGCAAACGGGCTTACCACAGCTGCGGTCCTCTGGCAGTCTGAAAGCTTTGCGCACAAGCCGGATGCTAAGCGCCTTCCTTTGCCTTTTGGCAGTGCTCGTGCATTGCCAGCACTAGGCGGGAATGGTCACTTACCCAGAGACACGTTTCGTTGTGCCCGTTGCTAAGCGCTCTGGAGCACTGTTTATGACGTAAGCGGAACACCTCTTGCCGTTCCATTCTCAGAGCTCCTGAGTTAAGTAATCTGCTACTCTTGGTGCGAATGCCAGAGAAAAACATTTCCAATGTGTCTGGCAGGGAGAAACTGAATCTGGAGAACACCTTTGTCAGGAGCTTGCACCTGCACCTTAGACACACACAGATTTGCATCACATCTAAATGGCCAAGCTCTTTCTTAGACAAGTTGAAAGCTGCTGTCAGAAGGCTATGCTCCTTGTCAGATGGAAGCAGCAGCACGCACATAGGAGTTTGGCAAGAACTAAAGAGCCACAGAAGAGCGTGGTCTAGCAAAATGAGGCAGGAAAAACGCTACATGTGCCCTTGTTGTCGCCTAACAACAGGTAGCAGCATAAACCAGATGCGGGTGAAGATCTTGCAGGCGACATCTAACGTCAAATGAGCAAACGGGCTTACCACAGCTGCGGTCCTCTGGCAGTCTGAAAGCTTTGCGCACAAGCCGGATGCTAAGCGCCTTCCTTTGCCTTTTGGCAGTGCTCGTGCATTGCCAGCACTAGGCGGGAATGGTCACTATCCCACAGACACGTTTCGTTGTGCCCGTTGCTAAGCGCTCTGGAGCACTGTTTATGACATAAGCGGAACGCCTCTTGCCGTTCCATTCTCAGAGCTCCTGAGTTAATCAAACTGAGACTCTTGGTGCGAATGCCAGAGGAAAACATTTCCAATGTGTCTGGCAGGGAGAAACTGAACCTAGAGAACACCTTTATCAGGAGCTTGCACCTGCACCTTAGACACACACAGATTTGCATCACATCTAAATGGCCAAGCTCTTTCTTAGACAAGTTGAAAGCTGCTGTCAGAAGGCTGTGCTCCTTGTCAGATGGAAGCAGCAGCACGCACATAGGAGTTTGGAAAGAACTAAAGAGCCACAGAAGAGCGTGGTCTAGGAAAATGAGGCAGGAAAAACGCTACATGTGCCCTTGTTGTCGCCTAACAACAGGTAGCAGCATAAACCAGATGCGAGTGAAGATCTTGCAGGCGACATCTGACATCAAATGAGCAAACGGGCTTACCACAGCTGCGGTCCTCTGGCAGTCTGAAAGCTTTGCGCACAAGCCGGACGCTAAGCGCCTTCCTTTGCCTTTTGGCAGTGCTCGTGCATTGCCAGCACTAGGCGGGAATGGTCACTTACCCAGAGACACGTTTCGTTGTGCCCGTTGCTAAGCGCTCTGGAGCACTGTTTATGACGTAAGCGGAACACCTCTTGCCGTTCCATTCTCAGAGCTCCTGAGTTAAGTAATCTGCGACTCTTGCTGCGAATGCCAGAGAAAGGCATTTCCAATGTGTCTGGCAGGGAGAAACTGAACCTGGAGAACACCTTTGTCAGGAGCTTGCACCTGCACCTTAGACACACACAGATTTGCATCACATCTAAATGGCCAAGCTCTTTCTTAGACAAGTTGAAAGCTGCTGTCAGAAGGCTATGCTCCTTGTCAGATGGAAGCAGCAGCACGCACATAGGAGTTTGGCAAGAACTAAAGAGCCACAGAAGAGCGTGATCTAGCAAAATGAGGCAGGAAAAACGCTACATGTGCCCTTGTTGTCGCCTAACAACAGGTAGCAGCATAAACCAGATGCGGGTGAAGATCTTGCAGGCGACATCTGACATCAAATGAGCAAACGGGCTTACCACAGCTGCGGTCCTCTGGCAGTCTGAAAGCTTTGCGCACAAGCCGGATGCTAAGCGCCTTCCTTTGCCTTTTGGCAGTGCTCGTGCATTGCCAGCACTAGGCGGGAATGGTCAATATCCCACAGACACGTTTCGTTGTGCCCGTTGCTAAGCGCTCTGGAGCACTGTTTATGACATAAGCGGAACGCCTCTTGCCGTTCCATTCTCAGAGCTCCTGAGTTAATCAAACTGAGACTCTTGGTGCGAATGCCAGAGGAAAACATTTCCAATGTGTCTGGCAGGGAGAAACTGAACCTAGAGAACACCTTTGTCAGGAGCTTGCACCTGCACCTTAGACACACACAGATTTGCATCACATCTAAATGGCCAAGCTCTTTCTTAGACAAGTTGAAAGCTGCTGTCAGAAGGCTGTGCTCCTTGTCAGATGGAAGCAGCAGCACGCACATAGGAGTTTGGAAAGAACTAAAGAGCCACAGAAGAGCGTGGTCTAGGAAAATGAGGCAGGAAAAAGCATATCGCTACATGTGTCCTTGTTGTCACCTAAAAACAGGTAGCAGCATAAACCAGATGCGGGTGAAGTTCTCGCAGGTGACATCTAACGTCAAATGAGCAAACGGGCTTACCACAGCTGCGGTCCTCTGGCAGTCTGAAAGCTTTGCACACAAGGCGGATGCTAAGCGCCTTCCTTTGCCTTTTGGCAGTGCTCGTGCATTGCCAGCACTAGGCGGGAATGGTCACTATCCCAGAGACACGTTTCGTTGTGCCCGTTGCTAAGCGCTCTGGATCACTGTTTATGACGTAAGCGGAACACCTCTTGCCGTTCCATTCTCAGAGCTCCTGAGTTAATCAAACTGAGACTCTTGGTGCGAATGCCAGAGGAAAACATTTCCAATGTGTCGGGCAGGGAGAAACTGAACCTGGAGAACACCTTTGTCAGGAGCTTGCACCTCCACCTTACACACACAGAGATTTGCATCACATCTAAATGGCCAAGCTCTTTCTTAGAAAAGTTGAAAGCTGCTGTTAGAAGGCTGTGATCTTTGTCAGATGGAAGCAACAGCACGCACATAGAAGTTTGGCAAGAACTAAAGAGCCACAGAAGAGCGTGGTCTAGCAAAATGAAACAGGAAAAAGCATTTGCTGCATGTGCCCTTGTTGTCGCCTAACAACAGGTAGCAGCATAAACCAGATGCGGGTGAAGATCTTGCAGGCGATTTCTAACGTCAAATGAGCAAACGGGCTTACCACAGCTGCGGTCCTCTGGCAGTCTGAAAGCTTTGCGCACAAGCCGGATGCTAAGCGCCTTCCTTTGCCTTTTGGCAGTGCTCGTGCATTGCCAGCACTAGGCGGGAATGGTCACTTACCCAGAGACACGTTTCGTTGTGCCCGTTGCTAAGCGCTCTGGAGCACTGTTTATGACGTAAGCGGAACACCTCTTGCCGTTCCATTCTCAGAGCTCCTGAGTTAAGTAATCTGCTACTCTTGGTGCGAATGCCAGAGAAAAACATTTCCAATGTGTCTGGCAGGGAGAAACTGAATCTGGAGAACACCTTTGTCAGGAGCTTGCACCTGCACCTTAGACACACACAGATTTGCATCACATCTAAATGGCCAAGCTCTTTCTTAGACAAGTTGAAAGCTGCTGTCAGAAGGCTATGCTCCTTGTCAGATGGAAGCAGCAGCACGCACATAGGAGTTTGGCAAGAACTAAAGAGCCACAGAAGAGCGTGGTCTAGCAAAATGAGGCAGGAAAAACGCTACATGTGCCCTTGTTGTCGCCTAACAACAGGTAGCAGCATAAACCAGATGCGGGTGAAGATCTTGCAGGCGACATCTAACGTCAAATGAGCAAACGGGCTTACCACAGCTGCGGTCCTCTGGCAGTCTGAAAGCTTTGCGCACAAGCCGGATGCTAAGCGCCTTCCTTTGCCTTTTGGCAGTGCTCGTGCATTGCCAGCACTAGGCGGGAATGGTCACTATCCCACAGACACGTTTCGTTGTGCCCGTTGCTAAGCGCTCTGGAGCACTGTTTATGACATAAGCGGAACGCCTCTTGCCGTTCCATTCTCAGAGCTCCTGAGTTAATCAAACTGAGACTCTTGGTGCGAATGCCAGAGGAAAACATTTCCAATGTGTCTGGCAGGGAGAAACTGAACCTAGAGAACACCTTTATCAGGAGCTTGCACCTGCACCTTAGACACACACAGATTTGCATCACATCTAAATGGCCAAGCTCTTTCTTAGACAAGTTGAAAGCTGCTGTCAGAAGGCTGTGCTCCTTGTCAGATGGAAGCAGCAGCACGCACATAGGAGTTTGGAAAGAACTAAAGAGCCACAGAAGAGCGTGGTCTAGGAAAATGAGGCAGGAAAAACGCTACATGTGCCCTTGTTGTCGCCTAACAACAGGTAGCAGCATAAACCAGATGCGAGTGAAGATCTTGCAGGCGACATCTGACATCAAATGAGCAAACGGGCTTACCACAGCTGCGGTCCTCTGGCAGTCTGAAAGCTTTGCGCACAAGCCGGACGCTAAGCGCCTTCCTTTGCCTTTTGGCAGTGCTCGTGCATTGCCAGCACTAGGCGGGAATGGTCACTTACCCAGAGACACGTTTCGTTGTGCCCGTTGCTAAGCGCTCTGGAGCACTGTTTATGACGTAAGCGGAACACCTCTTGCCGTTCCATTCTCAGAGCTCCTGAGTTAAGTAATCTGCGACTCTTGGTGCGAATGATAGAGGAAAACATTTCCAATGTGTCTGGCAAGGAGAAACTGAACCTGGAGAACACCTTTGTCAAGAGCTTGCACCTGCACCTTAGACACACACAGATTTGCATCACATCTAAATGGCCAAGCTCTTTCTTAGACAAGTTGAAAGCTGCTGTCAGAAGGCTGTGCTCCTTGTCAGATGGAAGCAGCAGCACGCACATAGGAGTTTGGAAAGAACTAAAGAGCCACAGAAGAGCGTGGCCTAGGAAAATGAGGCAGGAAAAAGCATATCGCTACATGTGTCCTTGTTGTCACCTAAAAACAGGTAGCAGCATAAACCAGATGCGGGTGAAGTTCTCGCAGGTGACATCTAACGTCAAATGAGCAAACGGGCTTACCACAGCTGCGGTCCTCTGGCAGTCTGAAAGCTTTGCACACAAGGCGGATGCTAAGCGCCTTCCTTTGCCTTTTGGCAGTGCTCGTGCATTGCCAGCACTAGGCGGGAATGGTCACTATCCCAGAGACACGTTTCGTTGTGCCCGTTGCTAAGCGCTCTGGATCACTGTTTATGACGTAAGCGGAACACCTCTTGCCGTTCCATTCTCAGAGCTCCTGAGTTAATCAAACTGAGACTCTTGGTGCGAATGCCAGAGGAAAACATTTCCAATGTGTCGGGCAGGGAGAAACTGAACCTGGAGAACACCTTTGTCAGGAGCTTGCACCTCCACCTTACACACACAGAGATTTGCATCACATCTAAATGGCCAAGCTCTTTCTTAGAAAAGTTGAAAGCTGCTGTTAGAAGGCTGTGATCTTTGTCAGATGGAAGCAACAGCACGCACATAGAAGTTTGGCAAGAACTAAAGAGCCACAGAAGAGCGTGGTCTAGCAAAATGAAACAGGAAAAAGCATTTGCTGCATGTGCCCTTGTTGTCGCCTAACAACAGGTAGCAGCATAAACCAGATGCGGGTGAAGATCTTGCAGGCGATTTCTAACGTCAAATGAGCAAACGGGCTTACCACAGCTGCGGTCCTCTGGCAGTCTGAAAGCTTTGCGCACAAGCCGGATGCTAAGCGCCTTCCTTTGCCTTTTGGCAGTGCTCGTGCATTGCCAGCACTAGGCGGGAATGGTCACTTACCCAGAGACACGTTTCGTTGTGCCCGTTGCTAAGCGCTCTGGAGCACTGTTTATGACGTAAGCGGAACACCTCTTGCCGTTCCATTCTCAGAGCTCCTGAGTTAAGTAATCTGCTACTCTTGGTGCGAATGCCAGAGAAAAACATTTCCAATGTGTCTGGCAGGGAGAAACTGAATCTGGAGAACACCTTTGTCAGGAGCTTGCACCTGCACCTTAGACACACACAGATTTGCATCACATCTAAATGGCCAAGCTCTTTCTTAGACAAGTTGAAAGCTGCTGTCAGAAGGCTATGCTCCTTGTCAGATGGAAGCAGCAGCACGCACATAGGAGTTTGGCAAGAACTAAAGAGCCACAGAAGAGCGTGGTCTAGCAAAATGAGGCAGGAAAAACGCTACATGTGCCCTTGTTGTCGCCTAACAACAGGTAGCAGCATAAACCAGATGCGGGTGAAGATCTTGCAGGCGACATCTAACGTCAAATGAGCAAACGGGTTTACCACAGCTGCGGTCCTCTGGCAGTCTGAAAGCTTTGCGCACAAGCCGGATGCTAAGCACCTTCCTTTGCCTTTTGGCAGTGCTCGTGCATTGCCAGCACTAGGCGGGAATGGTCACTTACCCAGAGACACGTTTCGTTGTGCCCGTTGCTAAGCGCTCTGGAGCACTGTTTATGACGTAAGCGGAACACCTCTTGCCGTTCCATTCTCAGAGCTCCTGAGTTAATCAAACTGAGACTCTTGGTGCGAATGCCAGAGGAAAACATTTCCAATGTGTCTGGCAGGGAGAAACTGAACCTGGAGAACACCTTTGTCAGGAGCTTGCACCTGCACCTTAGACACACACAGATTTGCATCACATCTAAATGGCCAAGCTCTTTCTTAGACAAGTTGAAAGCTGCTGTCAGAAGGCTGTGCTCCTTGTCAGATGCAAGCAGCAGCACGCACATAGGAGTTTGGCAAGAACTAAAGAGCCACAGAAGAGCGTGGCCTAGGAAAATGAGGCAGGAAAAACGCTACATGTGCCCTTGTTGTCGCCTAACAACAGGTAGCAGCATAAACCAGATGCGGGTGAAGATCTTGCAGGCGACATCTAACGTCAAATGAGCAAACGGGCTTACCACAGCTGCGGTCCTCTGGCAGTCTGAAAGCTTTGCGCACAAGGTGGATGCTAAGCGCCTTCCTTTGCCTTTTGGCAGTGCTCGTGCATTGCCAGCACTAGGCGGGAATGGTCACTTACCCAGAGACACGTTTCGTTGTGCCCGTTGCTAAGCGCTCTGGAGCACTGTTTATGACGTAAGCGGAACACCTCTTGCCGTTCCATTCTCAGAGCTCCTGAGTTAATCAAACTGAGACTCTTGGTGCGAATGCCAGAGAAAAACATTTCCAATGTGTCTGGCAGGGAGAAACTGAACCTGGAGAACACCTTTGTCAGGAGCTTGCACCTGCACCTTAGACACACACAGATTTGCATCACATCTAAATGGCCAAGCTCTTTCTTAGACAAGTTGAAAGCTGCTGTCAGAAGGCTGTGCTCCTTGTCAGATGCAAGCAGCAGCACGCACATAGGAGTTTGGCAAGAACTAAAGAGCCACAGAAGAGCGTGGTCTAGCAAAATGAGGCAGGAAAAACGCTACATGTGCCCTTGTTGTCGCCTAACAACAGGTAGCAGCATAAACCAGATGCGGGTGAAGATCTTGCAGGCGACATCTGACGTCAAATGAGCAAACGGGCTTACCACAGCTGCGGTCCTCTGGCAGTCTGAAAGCTTTGCGCACAAGCCGGACGCTAAGCGCCTTCCTTTGCCTTTTGGCAGTGCTCGTGCATTGCCAGCACTAGGCGGGAATGGCCACTTACCCAGAGACACGTTTCGTTGTGCCCGTTGCTAAGCGCTCTGGAGCACTGTTTATGACGTAAGCGGAACACCTCTTGCCGTTCCATTCTCAGAGCTCCTGAGTTAAGTAATCTGCGACTCTTGGTGCGAATGATAGAGGAAAACATTTCCAATGTGTCTGGCAAGGAGAAACTGAACTTGGAGAACACCTTTGTCAAGAGCTTGCACCTGCACCTTAGACACACACAGATTTGCATCACATCTAAATGGCCAAGCTCTTTCTTAGACAAGTTGAAAGCTGCTGTCAGAAGGCTGTGCTCCTTGTCAGATGCAAGCAGCAGCACGCACATAGGAGTTTGGCAAGAACTAAAGAGCCACAGAAGAGCGTGGCCTAGGAAAATGAGGCAGGAAAAAGCATATCGCTACATGTGTCCTTGTTGTCACCGAACAACAGGTAGCAGCATAAACCAGATGCGGGTGAAGTTCTTGCAGGTGACATCTAACGTCAAATGAGCAAACGGGCTTACCACAGCTGCGGTCCTCTGGCAGTCTGAAAGCTTTGCACACAAGGCGGATGCTAAGCGCCTTCCTTTGCCTTTTGGCAGTGCTCGTGCATTGCCAGCACTAGGCGGGAATGGTCACTATCCCAGAGACACGTTTCGTTGTGCCCGTTGCTAAGCGCTCTGGAGCACTGTTTATGACGTAAGCGGAACACCTCTTGCCGTTCCATTCTCAGAGCTCCTGAGTTAATCAAACTGAGACTCTTGGTGCGAATGCCAGAGGAAAACATTTCCAATGTGTCGGGCAGGGAGAAACTGAACCTGGAGAACACCTTTGTCAGGAGCTTGCACCTCCACCTTACACACACAGAGATTTGCATCACATCTAAATGGCCAAGCTCTTTCTTAGAAAAGTTGAAAGCTGCTGTTAGAAGGCTGTGCTCTTTGTCAGATGGAAGCAACAGCACGCACATAGAAGTTTGGCAAGAACTAAAGAGCCACAGAAGAGCGTGGTCTAGCAAAATGAAACAGGAAAAAGCATTTGCTGCATGTGCCCTTGTTGTCGCCTAACAACAGGTAGCAGCATAAACCAGATGCGGGTGAAGATCTTGCAGGCGACTTCTAACGTCAAATGAGCAAACGGGCTTACCACAGCTGCGGTCCTCTGGCAGTCTGAAAGCTTTGCGCACAAGCCAGACGCTAAGCGCCTTCCTTTGCCTTTTGGCAGTGCTCGTGCATTGCCAGCACTAGGCGGGAATGGTCACTTACCCAGAGACACGTTTCGTTGTGCCCGTTGCTAAGTGCTCTGGAGCACTGTTTATGACGTAAGCGGAACACCTCTTGCCGTTCCATTCTCAGAGCTCCTGAGTTAATCAAACTGAGACTCTTGGTGCGAATGCCAGAGAAAAACATTTCCAATGTGTCTGGCAGGGAGAAACTGAATCTGGAGAACACCTTTGTCAGGAGCTTGCACCTGCACCTTAGACACACACAGATTTGCATCACATCTAAATGGCCAAGCTCTTTCTTAGACAAGTTGAAAGCTGCTGTCAGAAGGCTGTGCTCCTTGTCAGATGGAAGCAGCAGCACGCACATAGGAGTTTGGCAAGAACTAAAGAGCCACAGAAGAGCGTGGTCTAGGAAAATGAGGCAGGAAAAACGCTACATGTGCCCTTGTTGTCGCCTAACAACAGGTAGCAGCATAAACCAGATGCGGGTGAAGATCTTGCAGGCGACTTCTAACGTCAAATGAGCAAACGGGCTTACCACAGCTGCGGTCCTCTGGCAGTCTGAAAGCTTTGCGCACAAGCCGGATGCTAAGCACCTTCCTTTGCCTTTTGGCAGTGCTCGTGCATTGCCAGCACTAGGCGGGAATGGTCACTTACCCAGAGACACGTTTCGTTGTGCCCGTTGCTAAGCGCTCTGGAGCACTGTTTATGACGTAAGCGGAACACCTCTTGCCGTTCCATTCTCAGAGCTCCTGAGTTAAGTAATCTGCTACTCTTGGTGCGAATGCCGGAGGAAAACATTTCCAATGTGTCTGGCAGGGAGAAACTGAACCTGGAGAACACCTTTGTCAAGAGCTTGCACCTGCACCTTACACACACAGAGATTTGCATCACATCTAAATGGCCAAGCTCTTTCTTAGACAAGTTGAAAGCTGCTGTCAGAAGGCTGTGCTCCTTGTCAGATGGAAGCAGCAGCACGCACATAGGAGTTTGGCAAGAACTAAAGAGCCACAGAAGAGCGTGGTCTAGCAAAATGAGGCAGGAAAAACGCTACATGTGCCCTTGTTGTCGCCTAACAACAGGTAGCAGCATAAACCAGATGCGGGTGAAGATCTTGCAGGCGACTTCTAACGTCAAATGAGCAAACGGGCTTACCACAGCTGCGGTCCTCTGGCAGTCTGAAAGCTTTGCGCACAAGCCAGACGCTAAGCGCCTTCCTTTGCCTTTTGGCAGTGCTCGTGCATTGCCAGCACTAGGCGGGAATGGTCACTTACCCAGAGACACGTTTCGTTGTGCCCGTTGCTAAGTGCTCTGGAGCACTGTTTATGACGTAAGCGGAACACCTCTTGCCGTTCCATTCTCAGAGCTCCTGAGTTAATCAAACTGAGACTCTTGGTGCGAATGCCAGAGAAAAACATTTCCAATGTGTCTGGCAGGGAGAAACTGAATCTGGAGAACACCTTTGTCAGGAGCTTGCACCTGCACCTTAGACACACACAGATTTGCATCACATCTAAATGGCCAAGCTCTTTCTTAGACAAGTTGAAAGCTGCTGTCAGAAGGCTGTGCTCCTTGTCAGATGGAAGCAGCAGCACGCACATAGGAGTTTGGCAAGAACTAAAGAGCCACAGAAGAGCGTGGTCTAGCAAAATGAGGCAGGAAAAACGCTACATGTGCCCTTGTTGTCGCCTAACAACAGGTAGCAGCATAAACCAGATGCGGGTGAAGATCTTGCAGGCGACATCTAACGTCAAATGAGCAAACGGGCTTACCACAGCTGCGGTCCTCTGGCAGTCTGAAAGCTTTGCGCACAAGCCGGATGCTAAGCACCTTCCTTTGCCTTTTGGCAGTGCTCGTGCATTGCCAGCAGTAGGCGGGAATGGTCACTTACCCAGAGACACGTTTCGTTGTGCCCGTTGCTAAGCGCTCTGGAGCACTGTTTATGACGTAAGCGGAACACCTCTTGCCGTTCCATTCTCAGAGCTCCTGAGTTAAGTAATCTGCTACTCTTGGTGCGAATGCCGGAGGAAAACATTTCCAATGTGTCTGGCAGGGAGAAACTGAACCTGGAGAACACCTTTGTCAGGAGCTTGCACCTGCACCTTACACACACAGAGATTTGCATCACATCTAAATGGCCAAGCTCTTTCTTAGAAAAGTTGAAAGCTGCTGTTAGAAGGCTGTGCTCCTTGTCAGATGGAAGCAGCAGCACGCACATAGGAGTTTGGCAAGAACTAAAGAGCCACAGAAGAGCGTGGTCTAGGAAAATGAGGCAGGAAAAACACTACATGTGCCCTTGTTGTCGCCTAACAACAGGTAGCAGCATAAACCAGATGCGGGTGAAGATCTTGCAGGTGACTTCTAACGTCAAATGAGCAAACGGGCTTACCACAGCTGCGGTCCTCTGGCAGTCTGAAAGCTTTGCGCACAAGCCGGACCCTAAGCGCCTTCCTTTGCCTTTTGGCAGTGCTCGTGCATTGCCAGCACTAGGCTAGAATGGTCACTTACCCAGAGACACGTTTCGTTGTGCCCGTTGCTAAGCGCTCTGGAGCACTGTTTATGACGTAAGCGGAACACCTCTTGCCGTTCCATTCTCAGAGCTCCTGAGTTAAGTAATCTGCGACTCTTGGTGCGAATGATAGAGGAAAACATTTCCAATGTGTCTGGCAGGGAGAAACTGAACCTGGAGAACACCTTTGTCAGGAGCTTGCACCTGCACCTTAGACACACACAGATTTGCATCACATCTAAATGGCCAAGCTCTTTCTTAGACAAGTTGAAAGCTGCTGTCAGAAGGCTATGCTCCTTGTCAGATGGAAGCAGCAGGACGCACATAGGAGTTTGGCAAGAACTAAAGAGCCACAGAAGAGCGTGGTCTAGCAAAATGAGGCAGGAAAAACGCTACATGTGCCCTTGTTGTCGCCTAACAACAGGTAGCAGCATAAACCAGATGCGGGTGAAGATCTTGCAGGCGACTTCTAACGTCAAATGAGCAAACGGGCTTACCACAGCTGCGGTCCTCTGGCAGTCTGAAAGCTTTGCGCACAAGCCAGATGCTAAGCGCCTTCCTTTGCCTTTTGGCAGTGCTCGTGCATTGCCAGCAGTAGGCGGGAATGGTCACTTACCCAGAGACACGTTTCGTTGTGCCCGTTGCTAAGCGCTCTGGAGCACTGTTTATGACGTAAGCGGAACACCTCTTGCCGTTCCATTCTCAGAGCTCCTGAGTTAATCAAACTGAGACTCTTGGTGCGAATGCCAGAGGAAAACATTTCCAATGTGTCTGGCAGGGAGAAACTGAACCTGGAGAACACCTTTGTCAGGAGTTTGCACCTGCACCTTACACACACAGAGATTTGCATCACATCTAAATGGCCAAGCTCTTTCTTAGAAAAGTTGAAAGCTGCTGTTAGAAGGCTGTGCTCCTTGTCAGATGGAAGCAGCAGCACGCACATAGGAGTTTGGCAAGAACTAAAGAGCCACAGAAGAGCGTGGTCTAGCAAAATGAAACAGGAAAAAGCATTTCCTGCATGTGCCCTTGTTGTCGCCTAACAACAGGTAGCAGCATAAACCAGATGCGGGTGAAGATCTTGCAGGCGACTTCTAACGTCAAATGAGCAAACGGGCTTACCACAGCTGCGGTCCTCTGGCAGTCTGAAAGCTTTGCGCACAAGCCGGACGCTAAGCGCCTTCCTTTGCCTTTTGGCAGTGCTCGTGCATTGCCAGCAGTAGGCGGGAATGGTCACTTACCCAGAGACACGTTTCGTTGTGCCCGTTGCTAAGCGCTCTGGAGCACTGTTTATGACGTAAGCGGAACACCTCTTGCCGTTCCATTCTCAGAGCTCCTGAGTTAATCAAACTGAGACTCTTGGTGCGAATGCCAGAGAAAAACATTTCCAATGTGTCTGGCAGGGAGAAACTGAACCTGGAGAACACCTTTGTCAGGAGCTTGCACCTGCACCTTAGACACACACAGATTTGCATCACATCTAAATGGCCAAGCTCTTTCTTAGACAAGTTGAAAGCTGCTGTCAGAAGGCTGTGCTCCTTGTCAGATGGAAGCAGCAGCACGCACATAGGAGTTTGGCAAGAACTAAAGAGCCACAGAAGAGCGTGGCCTAGGAAAATGAGGCAGGAAAAACGCTACATGTGCCCTTGTTGTCGCCTAACAACAGGTAGCAGCATAAACCAGATGCGGGTGAAGATCTTGCAGGCGACATCTAACGTCAAATGAGCAAACGGGCTTACCACAGCTGCGGTCCTCTGGCAGTCTGAAAGCTTTGCGCACAAGGCGGATGCTAAGCGCCTTCCTTTGCCTTTTGGCAGTGCTCGTGCATTGCCAGCACTAGGCGGGAATGGTCACTTACCCAGAGACACGTTTCGTTGTGCCCGTTGCTAAGCGCTCTGGAGCACTGTTTATGACGTAAGCGGAACACCTCTTGCCGTTCCATTCTCAGAGCTCCTGAGTTAATCAAACTGAGACTCTTGGTGCGAATGCCAGAGAAAAACATTTCCAATGTGTCTGGCAGGGAGAAACTGAACCTGGAGAACACCTTTGTCAGGAGCTTGCACCTGCACCTTAGACACACAGAGATTTGCATCACATCTAAATGGCCAAACTATTTCTTAGACAAGTTGAAAGCTGCTGTTAGAAGGCTGTGCTCCTTGTCAGACGGAAGCAGCAGCACGCACATAGGAGTTTGGCAAGAACTAAAGAGCCACAGAAGAGCGTGGTCTAGCAAAATGAGGCAGGAAAAAGCATATCGCTACATGTGCCCTTGTTGTCGCCTAACAACAGGTAGCAGCATAAACCAGATGCGGGTGAAGATCTTGCAGGCGACTTCTAACGTCAAATGAGCAAATGGGCTTACCACAGCTGCGGTCCTCTGGCAGTCTGAAAGCTTTGCGCACAAGCCGGATGCTAAGCACCTTCCTTTGCCTTTTGGCAGTGCTCGTGCATTGCCAGCACTAGGCGGGAATGGTCACTTACCCAGAGACACGTTTCGTTGTGCCCGTTGCTAAGCGCTCTGGAGCACTGTTTATGACGTAAGCGGAACACCTCTTGCCGTTCCATTCTCAGAGCTCCTGAGTTAAGTAATCTGCTACTCTTGGTGCGAATGCCAGAGGAAAACATTTCCAATGTGTCTGGCAGGGAGAAACTGAACCTGGAGAACACCTTTGTCAGGAGCTTGCACCTGCACCTTAGACACACAGAGATTTGCATCACATCTAAATGGCCAAGCTCTTTCTTAGAAAAGTTGAAAGCTGCTGTTAGAAGGCTGTGCTCCTTGTCAGATGGAAGCAGCAGCACGCACATAGGAGTTTGGCAAGAACTAAAGAGCCACAGAAGAGCGTGGTCTAGCAAAGTGAAACAGGAAAAAGCATTTGCTGCATGTGCCCTTGTTGTCGCCTAACAACAGGTAGCAGCATAAACCAGATGCGGGTGAAGATCTTGCAGGCGACTTCTAACGTCAAATGAGCAAACGGGCTTACCACAGCTGCGGTCCTCTGGCAGTCTGAAAGCTTTGCGCACAAGCCGGACGCTAAGCGCCTTCCTTTGCCTTTTGGCAGTGCTCGTGCATTGCCAGCACTAGGCGGGAATGGTCACTATCCCACAGACACGTTTCGTTGTGCCCGTTGCTAAGCGCTCTGGAGCACTGTTTATGACGTAAGCGGAACACCTCTTGCCGTTCCATTCTCAGAGCTCCTGAGTTAATCAAACTGAGACTCTTGGTGCGAATGCCAGAGAAAAACATTTCCAATGTGTCTGGCAGGGAGAAACTGAACCTGGAGAACACCTTTGTCAGGAGCTTGCACCTGCACCTTAGACACACACAGATTTGCATCACATCTAAATGGCCAAGCTCTTTCTTAGACAAGTTGAAAGCTGCTGTCAGAAGGCTGTGCTCCTTGTCAGATGGAAGCAGCAGCACGCACATAGGAGTTTGGAAAGCACTAAAGAGCCACAGAAGAGCATTGTCTCGCAAAATGAGGCAGGAAAAACGCTACATGTGCCCTTGTTGTCGACTAACAACAGGTAGCAGCATAAACCAGATGCGGGTGAAGATCTTGCAGGTGACATCTAACGTCAAATGAGCAAACGGGTTTACCACAGCTGCGGTCCTCTGGCAGTCTGAAAGCTTTGCGCACAAGCCGGACGCTAAGCGCCTTCCTTTGCCTTTTGGCAGTGCTCGTGCATTGCCAGCACTAGGCGGGAATGGTCACTATCCCACAGACACGTTTCGTTGTGCCCGTTGCTAAGCGCTCTGGATCACTGTTTATGACGTAAGCGGAACACCTCTTGCCGTTCCATTCTCAGAGCTCCTGAGTTAATCAAACTGAGACTCTTGGTGCGAATTCCAGAGTAAGACATTTCCAATGTGTCTGGCAGGGAGAAACTGAACCTGGAGAACACCTTTGTCAGGAGCTTGCACCTCCACCTTACACACACAGAGATTTGCATCACATCTAAATGGCCAAACTATTTCTTAGACAAGTTGTAAGCTGCTGTTAGAAGGCTGTGCTCCTTGTCAGATGGAAGCAGCAGCACGCACATAGGAGTTTGGCAAGAACTAAAGAGCCACAGAAGAGCGTGGTCTAGCAAAATGAAACAGGAAAAAGCATTTGCTGCATGTGCCCTTGTTGTCGCCTAACAACAGGTAGCAGCATAAACCAGATGCGGGTGAAGATCTTGCAGGCGACTTCTAACGTCAAATGAGCAAACGGGCTTACCACAGCTGCGGTCCTCTGGCAGTCTGAAAGCTTTGCGCACAAGCCGGACGCTAAGCGCCTTCCTTTGCCTTTTGGCAGTGCTCGTGCATTGCCAGCACTAGGCGGGAATGGTCACTTACCCAGAGACACGTTTCGTTGTGCCCGTTGCTAAGCGCTCTGGAGCACTGTTTATGACGTAAGCGGAACACCTCTTGCCGTTCCATTCTCAGAGCTCCTGAGTTAAGTAATCTGCTACTCTTGGTGCGAATGCCAGAGGAAAACATTTCCAATGTGTCTGGCAGGGAGAAACTGAACCTGGAGAACACCTTTGTCAGGAGCTTGCACCTGCACCTTAGACACACACAGATTTGCATCACATCTAAATGGCCAAGCTCTTTCTTAGAAAAGTTGAAAGCTGCTGTTAGAAGGCTGTGCTCCTTGTCAGATGGAAGCAGCACCACGCACATAGGAGTTTGGAAAGCACTAAAGAGCCACAGAAGAGCGTGGCCTAGGAAAATGAGGCAGGAAAAACGCTACATGTGCCCTTGTTGTCGCCTAACAACAGGTAGCAGCATAAACCAGATGCGGGTGAAGATCTTGCAGGCGACTTCTAACGTCAAATGAGCAAACGGGCTTACCACAGCTGCGGTCCTCTGGCAGTCTGAAAGCTTTGCGCACAAGCCGGACGCTAAGCGCCTTCCTTTGCCTTTTGGCAGTGCTCGTGCATTGCCAGCACTAGGCGGGAATGGTCACTATCCCGCACACACGTTTCGTTGTGCCCGTTGCTAAGCGCTCTGGAGCACTGTTTATGACGTAAGCGGAACACCTCTTGCCGTTCCATTCTCAGAGCTCCTGAGTTAAGTAATCTGCGATTCTTGGTGCGAATAATAGAGGAAAACATTTCCAATGTGTCTGGCAAGGAGAAACTGAACCTGGAGAACACCTTTGTCAGGAGCTTGCACCTGCACCTTAGACACACACAGATTTGCATCACATCTAAATGGCCAAGCTCTTTCTTAGACAAGTTGAAAGCTGCTGTCAGAAGGCTGTGCTCCTTGTCAGATGCAAGCAGCAGCACGCACATAAAAGTTTGGCAAGCACTAAAGAGCCACAGAAGAGCATGGCCCAGGGAAATGAGGCAGGAAAAACGCTACATGTGCCCTTGTTGTCGACTAACAACAGGTAGCAGCATAAACCAGATGCGGGTGAAGATCTTGCAGGCGACTTCTAACGTCAAATGAGAAAACCGGCTTACCACAGCTGCGGTCCTCTGGCAGTCTGAAAGCTTTGCGCACAAGCCGGATGCAAAGCGCCTTCCTTTGCCTTTTGGCAGTGCTCGTGCATTGCCAGCACTAGGCGGGAATGGTCACTTACCCAGAGACACGTTTCGTTGTGCCCGTTGCTAAGCGCTCTGGAGCACTGTTTATGACGTAAGCGGAACACCTCTTGCCGTTCCATTCTCAGAGCTCCTGAGTTAAGTAATCTGCGACTCTTGGTGCGAATGATAGAGGAAAACATTTCCAATGTGTCTGGCAGGGAGAAACTGAACCTGGAGAACACCTTTGTCAGGAGCTTGCACCTGCACCTTAGACACACACAGATTTGCATCACATCTAAATGGCCAAGCTCTTTCTTAGACAAGTTGAAAGCTGCTGTCAGAAGGCTGTGCTCCTTGTCAGATGCAAGCAGCAGCACGCACATAAAAGTTTGGAAAGCACTAAAGAGCCACAAAAGAGCATGGCCCAGGGAAATGAGGCAGGAAAAACGCTACATGTGCCCTTGTTGTCGCCTAACAACAGGTAGCAGCATAAACCAGATGCGGGTGAAGATCTTGCAGGCGACTTCTAACGTCAAATGAGCAAACGGGCTTACCACAGCTGCGGTCCTCTGGCAGTCTGAAAGCTTTGCGCACAAGCCGGACGCTAAGCACCTTCCTTTGCCTTTTGGCAGTGCTCGTGCATTGCCAGCACTAGGCGGGAATGGTCACTATCCCAGAGACACGTTTCGTTGTGCCCGTTGCTAAGCGCTCTGGAGCACTGTTTATGACGTAAGCGGAACACCTCTTGCCGTTCCATTCTCAGAGCTCCTGAGTTAATCAAACTGAGACTCTTGGCGCGAATGCCAGAGGAAAACATTTCCAATGTGTCTGGCAGGGAGAAACTGAACCTAGAGAACACCTTTGTCAGGAGCTTGCACCTGCACCTTAGACACACACAGATTTGCATCACATCTAAATGGCCAAGCTCTTTCTTAGACAAGTTGAAAGCTGCTGTCAGAAGGCTGTGCTCCTTGTCAGATGGAAGCAGCAGCACGCACATAGGAGTTTGGCAAGAACTAAAGAGCCACAGAAGAGCGTGGCCTAGGAAAATGAGGCAGGAAAAAGCATATCGCTACATGTGTCCTTGTTGTCACCTAACAACAGGTAGCAGCATAAACCAGATGCGGGTGAAGTTCTTGCAGGCGACATCTAACGTCAAATGAGCAAACGGGCTTACCACAGCTGCGGTCCTCTGGCAGTCTGAAAGCTTTGCACACAAGGCGGATGCTAAGCGCCTTCCTTTGCCTTTTGGCAGTGCTCGTGCATTGCCAGCACTAGGCGGGAATGGTCACTATCCCACAGAAACGTTTCGTTGTGCCCGTTGCTAAGCGCTCTGGATCACTGTTTATGACGTAAGCGGAACACCTCTTGCCGTTCCATTCTCAGAGCTCCTGAGTTAATCAAACTGAGACTCTTGGTGCGAATGCCAGAGGAAAACATTTCCAATGTGTCTGGCAGGGAGAAACTGAACCTGGAGAACACCTTTGTCAGGAGCTTGCACCTGCACCTTAGACACACACAGATTTGCATCACATCTAAATGGCCAAGCTCTTTCTTAGACAAGTTGAAAGCTGCTGTCAGAAGGCTATGCTCCTTGTCAGATGGAAGCAGCAGCACGCACATAGGAGTTTGGCAAGAACTAAAGAGCCACAGAAGAGCGTGGCCTAGGAAAATGAGGCAGGAAAAACGCTACATGTGCCCTTGTTGTCGCCTAACAACAGGTAGCAGCATAAACCAGATGCGGGTGAAGATCTTGCAGGCAACATCTGACATCAAATGAGCAAACGGGCTTACCACAGCTGCGGTCCTCTGGCAGTCTGAAAGCTTTGCGCACAAGGCGGATGCTAAGCGCCTTCCTTTGCCTTTTGGCAGTGCTCGTGCATTGCCAGCACTAGGCGGGAATGGTCACTATCCCACAGACACGTTTCGTTGTGCCCGTTGCTAAGCGCTCTGGAGCACTGTTTATGACATAAGCGGAACACCTCTTGCCGTTCCATTCTCAGAGCTCCTGAGTTAATCAAACTGAGACTCTTGGTGCGAATGCCAGAGGAAAACATTTCCAATGTGTCTGGCAGGGAGAAACTGAACCTAGAGAACACCTTTGTCAGGAGCTTGCACCTGCACCTTAGACACACACAGATTTGCATCACATCTAAATGGCCAAGCTCTTTCTTAGACAAGTTGAAAGCTGCTGTCAGAAGGCTGTGCTCCTTGTCAGATGGAAGCAGCAGCACGCACATAGGAGTTTGGAAAGAACTAAAGAGCCACAGAAGAGCGTGGTCTAGGAAAATGAGGCAGGAAAAACGCTACATGTGCCCTTGTTGTCGCCTAACAACAGGTAGCAGCATAAACCAGATGCGGGTGAAGATCTTGCAGGCGACATCTAACGTCAAATGAGCAAACGGGCTTACCACAGCTGCGGTCCTCTGGCAGTCTGAAAGCTTTGCGCACAAGCCGGACGCTAAGCGCCTTCCTTTGCCTTTTGGCAGTGCTCGTGCATTGCCAGCACTAGGCGGGAATGGTCACTTACCCAGAGACACGTTTCGTTGTGCCCGTTGCTAAGCGCTCTGGAGCACTGTTTATGACGTAAGCGGAACACCTCTTGCCGTTCCATTCTCAGAGCTCCTGAGTTAAGTAATCTGCTACTCTTGGTGCGAATGATAGAGGAAAACATTTCCAATGTGTCTGGCAAGGAGAAACTGAACCTGGAGAACACCTTTGTCAAGAGCTTGCACCTGCACCTTAGACACACACAGATTTGCATCACATCTAAATGGCCAAGCTCTTTCTTAGACAAGTTGAAAGCTGCTGTCAGAAGGCTGTGCTCCTTGTCAGATGGAAGCAGCAGCACGCACATAGGAGTTTGGCAAGAACTAAAGAGCCACAGAAGAGCGTGGCCTAGGAAAATGAGGCAGGAAAAAGCATATCGCTACATGTGTCCTTGTTGTCACCTAACAACAGGTAGCAGCATAAACCAGATGCGGGTGAAGTTCTTGCAGGTGACATCTAACGTCAAATGAGCAAACGGGCTTACCACAGCTGCGGTCCTCTGGCAGTCTGAAAGCTTTGCACACAAGGCGGATGCTAAGCGCCTTCCTTTGCCTTTTGGCAGTGCTCGTGCATTGCCAGCACTAGGCGGGAATGGTCACTATCCCACAGACACGTTTCGTTGTGCCCGTTGCTAAGCGCTCTGGATCACTGTTTATGACGTAAGCGGAACACCTCTTGCCGTTCCATTCTCAGAGCTCCTGAGTTAAGTAATCTGCTACTCTTGGTGCGAATGCCAGAGGAAAACATTTCTAATGTGTCTGGCAGGGAGAAACTGAACCTGGAGAACACCTTTGTCAGGAGCTTGCACCTGCACCTTACACACACAGAGATTTGCATCACATCTAAATGGCCAAGCTCTTTCTTAGAAAAGTTGAAAGCTGCTGTCAGAAGGCTGTGCTCCTTGTCAGATGGAAGCAGCAGCACGCACATAGGAGTTTGGCAAGAACTAAAGAGCCACAGAAGAGCGTGGTCTAGCAAAATGAGGCAGGAAAAACGCTACATGTGCCCTTGTTGTCGCCTAACAACAGGTAGCAGCATAAACCAGATGCGGGTGAAGATCTTGCAGGCGACATCTAACGTCAAATGAGCAAACGGGCTTACCACAGCTGCGGTCCTCTGGCAGTCTGAAAGCTTTGCGCACAAGGCGGATGCTAAGCGCCTTCCTTTGCCTTTTGGCAGTGCTCGTGCATTGCCAGCACTAGGCGGGAATGGTCACTTACCCAGAGACACGTTTCGTTGTGCCCGTTGCTAAGCGCTCTGGAGCACTGTTTATGACGTAAGCGGAACACCTCTTGCCGTTCCATTCTCAGAGCTCCTGAGTTAATCAAACTGAGACTCTTGGTGCGAATTCCAGAGTAAGACATTTCCAATGTGTCTGGCAGGGAGAAACTGAACCTGGAGAACACCTTTGTCAGGAGCTTGCACCTCCACCTTACACACACAGAGATTTGCATCACATCTAAATGGCCAAACTATTTCTTAGAAAAGTTGTAAGCTGCTGTTAGAAGGCTGTGCTCCTTGTCAGATGGAAGCAGCAGCACGCACATAGGAGTTTGGCAAGAACTAAAGAGCCACAGAAGAGCGTGGTCTAGCAAAATGAAACAGGAAAAAGCATTTGCTGCATGTGCCCTTGTTGTCGCCTAACAACAGGTAGCAGCATAAACCAGATGCGGGTGAAGATCTTGCAGGCGACTTCTAACGTCAAATGAGCAAACGGGCTTACCACAGCTGCGGTCCTCTGGCAGTCTGAAAGCTTTGCGCACAAGCCGGACGCTAAGCGCCTTCCTTTGCCTTTTGGCAGTGCTCGTGCATTGCCAGCACTAGGCGGGAATGGTCACTATCCCACAGACACGTTTCGTTGTGCCCGTTGCTAAGCGCTCTGGAGCACTGTTTATGACGTAAGCGGAACACCTCTTGCCGTTCCATTCTCAGAGCTCCTGAGTTAAGTAATCTGCTACTCTTGGTGCGAATGCCAGAGGAAAACATTTCCAATGTGTCTGGCAGGGAGAAACTGAACCTGGAGAACACCTTTGTCAGGAGCTTGCACCTGCACCTTAGACACACAGAGATTTGCATCACATCTAAATGGCCAAGCTCTTTCTTAGAAAAGTTGAAAGCTGCTGTTAGAAGGCTGTGCTCCTTGTCAGATGGAAGCAGCAGCACGCACATAGGAGTTTGGCAAGAACTAAAGAGCCACAGAAGAGCGTGGCCTAGGAAAATGAGGCAGGAAAAACGCTACATGTGCCCTTGTTGTCGCCTAACAACAGGTAGCAGCATAAACCAGATGCGGGTGAAGATCTTGCAGGCGACATCTAACGTCAAATGAGCAAACGGGCTTACCACAGCTGCGGTCCTCTGGCAGTCTGAAAGCTTTGCGCACAAGCCGGATGCTAAGCGCCTTCCTTTGCCTTTTGGCAGTGCTCGTGCATTGCCAGCACTAGGCGGGAATGGTCACTTACCCAGAGACACGTTTCGTTGTGCCCGTTGCTAAGCGCTCTGGAGCACTGTTTATGACGTAAGCGGAACACCTCTTGCCGTTCCATTCTCAGAGCTCCTGAGTTAAGTAATCTGCGACTCTTGCTGCGAATGCCAGAGAAAGGCATTTCCAATGTGTCTGGCAGGGAGAAACTGAACCTGGAGAACACCTTTGTCAGGAGCTTGCACCTGCACCTTAGACACACACAGATTTGCATCACATCTAAATGGCCAAGCTCTTTCTTAGACAAGTTGAAAGCTGCTGTCAGAATGCTGTGCTCCTTGTCAGATGGAAGCAGCAGCACGCACATAGGAGTTTGGCAAGAACTAAAGAGCCACAGAAGAGCGTGGTCTAGCAAAATGAAACAGGAAAAAGCATTTGCTGCATGTGCCCTTGTTGTCGCCTAACAACAGGTAGCAGCATAAACCAGATGCGGGTGAAGATCTTGCAGGCGACTTCTAACGTCAAATGAGCAAACGGGCTTACCACAGCTGCGGTCCTCTGGCAGTCTGAAAGCTTTGCGCACAAGCCGGATGCTAAGCGCCTTCCTTTGCCTTTTGGCAGTGCTCGTGCATTGCCAGCACTAGGCGGGAATGGTCACTATCCCACAGACACGTTTCGTTGTGCCCGTTGCTAAGCGCTCTGGAGCACTGTTTATGACGTAAGCGGAACACCTCTTGCCGTTCCATTCTCAGAGCTCCTGAGTTAATCAAACTGAGACTCTTGGTGCGAATTCCAGAGTAAGACATTTCCAATGTGTCTGGCAGGGAGAAACTGAACCTGGAGAACACCTTTGTCAGGAGCTTGCACCTCCACCTTACACACACAGAGATTTGCATCACATCTAAATGGCCAAACTATTTCTTAGAAAAGTTGTAAGCTGCTGTTAGAAGGCTGTGCTCCTTGTCAGATGGAAGCAGCAGCACGCACATAGGAGTTTGGCAAGAACTAAAGAGCCACAGAAGAGCGTGGTCTAGCAAAATGAAACAGGAAAAAGCATTTGCTGCATGTGCCCTTGTTGTCGCCTAACAACAGGTAGCAGCATAAACCAGATGCGGGTGAAGATCTTGCAGGCGACTTCTAACGTCAAATGAGCAAACGGGCTTACCACAGCTGCGGTCCTCTGGCAGTCTGAAAGCTTTGCGCACAAGCCGGACGCTAAGCGCCTTCCTTTGCCTTTTGGCAGTGCTCGTGCATTGCCAGCACTAGGCGGGAATGGTCACTTACCCAGAGACACGTTTCGTTGTGCCCGTTGCTAAGCGCTCTGGAGCACTGTTTATGACGTAAGCGGAACACCTCTTGCCGTTCCATTCTCAGAGCTCCTGAGTTAATCAAACTGAGACTCTTGGTGCGAATGCCAGAGAAAAACATTTCCAATGTGTCTGGCAGGGAGAAACTGAACCTGGAGAACACCTTTGTCAGGAGCTTGCACCTGCACCTTAGACACACAGAGATTTGCATCACATCTAAATGGCCAAGCTCTTTCTTAGACAAGTTGAAAGCTGCTGTCAGAAGGCTGTGCTCCTTGTCAGATGGAAGCAGCAGCACGCACATAGGAGTTTGGCAAGAACTAAAGAGCCACAGAAGAGCGTGGTCTAGCAAAATGAGGCAGGAAAAAGCATATCGCTACATGTGCCCTTGTTGTCGCCTAACAACAGGTAGCAGCATAAACCAGATGCGGGTGAAGATCTTGCAGGCGACTTCTAACGTCAAATGAGCAAATGGGCTTACCACAGCTGCGGTCCTCTGGCAGTCTGAAAGCTTTGCGCACAAGCCGGATGCTAAGCGCCTTCCTTTGCCTTTTGGCAGTGCTCGTGCATTGCCAGCACTAGGCGGGAATGGTCACTTACCCAGAGACACGTTTCGTTGTGCCCGTTGCTAAGCGCTCTGGAGCACTGTTTATGACGTAAGCGGAACACCTCTTGCCGTTCCATTCTCAGAGCTCCTGAGTTAAGTAATCTGCTACTCTTGGTGCGAATGCCAGAGGAAAACATTTCCAATGTGTCTGGCAGGGAGAAACTGAACCTGGAGAACACCTTTGTCAGGAGCTTGCACCTGCACCTTAGACACACAGAGATTTGCATCACATCTAAATGGCCAAGCTCTTTCTTAGAAAAGTTGAAAGCTGCTGTTAGAAGGCTGTGCTCCTTGTCAGATGGAAGCAGCAGCACGCACATAGGAGTTTGGCAAGAACTAAAGAGCCACAGAAGAGCGTGGCCTAGGAAAATGAGGCAGGAAAAACGCTACATGTGCCCTTGTTGTCGCCTAACAACAGGTAGCAGCATAAACCAGATGCGGGTGAAGATCTTGCAGGCGACATCTAACGTCAAATGAGCAAACGGGCTTACCACAGCTGCGGTCCTCTGGCAGTCTGAAAGCTTTGCGCACAAGGCGGATGCTAAGCGCCTTCCTTTGCCTTTTGGCAGTGCTCGTGCATTGCCAGCACTAGGCGGGAATGGTCACTTACCCAGAGACACGTTTCGTTGTGCCCGTTGCTAAGCGCTCTGGAGCACTGTTTATGACGTAAGCGGAACACCTCTTGCCGTTCCATTCTCAGAGCTCCTGAGTTAAGTAATCTGCGACTCTTGCTGCGAATGCCAGAGAAAGGCATTTCCAATGTGTCTGGCAGGGAGAAACTGAACCTGGAGAACACCTTTGTCAGGAGCTTGCACCTGCACCTTAGACACACACAGATTTGCATCACATCTGAGTGGCCAAGCTCTTTCTTAGACAAGTTGAAAGCTGCTGTCAGAAGGCTATGCTCCTTGTCAGATGGAAGCAGCAGCACGCACATAGGAGTTTGGCAAGAACTAAAGAGCCACAGAAGAGCGTGGTCTAGCAAAATGAAACAGGAAAAAGCATTTGCTGCATGTGCCCTTGTTGTCGCCTAACAACAGGTAGCAGCATAAACCAGATGCGGGTGAAGATCTTGCAGGCGACTTCTAACGTCAAATGAGCAAACGGGCTTACCACAGCTGCGGTCCTCTGGCAGTCTGAAAGCTTTGCGCACAAGCCGGATGCTAAGCGCCTTCCTTTGCCTTTTGGCAGTGCTCGTGCATTGCCAGCACTAGGCGGGAATGGTCACTTACCCAGAGACACGTTTCGTTGTGCCCGTTGCTAAGCGCTCTGGAGCACTGTTTATGACGTAAGCGGAACACCTCTTGCCGTTCCATTCTCAGAGCTCCTGAGTTAAGTAATCTGCTGCTCTTGGTGCGAATGCCAGAGAAAAACATTTCCAATGTGTCTGGCAGGGAGAAACTGAACCTGGAGAACACCTTTGTCAGGAGCTTGCACCTGCACCTTAGACACACAGAGATTTGCATCACATCTAAATGGCCAAGCTCTTTCTTAGACAAGTTGAAAGCTGCTGTCAGAAGGCTGTGCTCCTTGTCAGATGGAAGCAGCAGCACGCACATAGGAGTTTGGCAAGAACTAAAGAGCCACAGAAGAGCGTGGTCTAGCAAAATGAAACAGGAAAAAGCATTTGCTGCATGTGCCCTTGTTGTCGCCTAACAACAGGTAGCAGCATAAACCAGATGCGGGTGAAGATCTTGCAGGCGACTTCTAACGTCAAATGAGCAAACGGGCTTACCACAGCTGCGGTCCTCTGGCAGTCTGAAAGCTTTGCGCACAAGCCGGATGCTAAGCGCCTTCCTTTGCCTTTTGGCAGTGCTCGTGCATTGCCAGCACTAGGCGGGAATGGTCACTTACCCAGAGACACGTTTCGTTGTGCCCGTTGCTAAGCGCTCTGGAGCACTGTTTATGACGTAAGCGGAACACCTCTTGCCGTTCCATTCTCAGAGCTCCTGAGTTAATCAAACTGAGACTCTTGGTGCGAATTCCAGAGTAAGACATTTCCAATGTGTCTGGCAGGGAGAAACTGAACCTGGAGAACACCTTTGTCAGGAGCTTGCACCTCCACCTTACACACACAGAGATTTGCATCACATCTAAATGGCCAAACTATTTCTTAGAAAAGTTGTAAGCTGCTGTTAGAAGGCTGTGCTCCTTGTCAGATGGAAGCAGCAGCACGCACATAGGAGTTTGGCAAGAACTAAAGAGCCACAGAAGAGCGTGGTCTAGCAAAATGAAACAGGAAAAAGCATTTGCTGCATGTGCCCTTGTTGTCGCCTAACAACAGGTAGCAGCATAAACCAGATGCGGGTGAAGATCTTGCAGGCGACTTCTAACGTCAAATGAGCAAACGGGCTTACCACAGCTGCGGTCCTCTGGCAGTCTGAAAGCTTTGCGCACAAGCCGGATGCTAAGCGCCTTCCTTTGCCTTTTGGCAGTGCTCGTGCATTGCCAGCACTAGGCGGGAATGGTCACTATCCCAGAGACACGTTTCGTTGTGCCCGTTGCTAAGCGCTCTGGAGCACTGTTTATGACGTAAGCGGAACACCTCTTGCCGTTCCATTCTCAGAGCTCCTGAGTTAATCAAACTGAGACTCTTGGTGCGAATGCCAGAGAAAAACATTTCCAATGTGTCTGGCAGGGAGAAACTGAACCTGGAGAACACCTTTGTCAGGAGCTTGCACCTGCACCTTAGACACACAGAGATTTGCATCACATCTAAATGGCCAAGCTCTTTCTTAGAAAAGTTGAAAGCTGCTGTTAGAAGGCTGTGCTCCTTGTCAGATGGAAGCAGCAGCACGCACATAGGAGTTTGGAAAGCACTAAAGAGCCACAGAAGAGCGTGGCCTAGGAAAATGAGGCAGGAAAAACGCTACATGTGCCCTTGTTGTCGCCTAACAACAGGTAGCAGCATAAACCAGATGCGGGTGAAGATCTTGCAGGCGACTTCTAACGTCAAATGAGCAAACGGGCTTACCACAGCTGCGGTCCTCTGGCAGTCTGAAAGCTTTGCGCACAAGCCGGACGCTAAGCGCCTTCCTTTGCCTTTTGGCAGTGCTCGTGCATTGCCAGCACTAGGCGGGAATGGTCACTATCCCGCACACACGTTTCGTTGTGCCCGTTGCTAAGCGCTCTGGAGCACTGTTTATGACGTAAGCGGAACACCTCTTGCCGTTCCATTCTCAGAGCTCCTGAGTTAAGTAATCTGCGATTCTTGGTGCGAATAATAGAGGAAAACATTTCCAATGTGTCTGGCAAGGAGAAACTGAACCTGGAGAACACCTTTGTCAGGAGCTTGCACCTGCACCTTAGACACACACAGATTTGCATCACATCTAAATGGCCAAGCTCTTTCTTAGACAAGTTGAAAGCTGCTGTCAGAAGGCTGTGCTCCTTGTCAGATGGAAGCAGCAGCACGCACATAGGAGTTTGGCAAGCACTAAAGAGCCACAGAAGAGCATGGCCCAGGGAAATGAGGCAGGAAAAACGCTACATGTGCCCTTGTTGTCGACTAACAACAGGTAGCAGCATAAACCAGATGCGGGTGAAGATCTTGCAGGCGACTTCTAACGTCAAATGAGAAAACCGGCTTACCACAGCTGCGGTCCTCTGGCAGTCTGAAAGCTTTGCGCACAAGCCGGATGCAAAGCGCCTTCCTTTGCCTTTTGGCAGTGCTCGTGCATTGCCAGCACTAGGCGGGAATGGTCACTTACCCAGAGACACGTTTCGTTGTGCCCGTTGCTAAGCGCTCTGGAGCACTGTTTATGACGTAAGCGGAACACCTCTTGCCGTTCCATTCTCAGAGCTCCTGAGTTAAGTAATCTGCGACTCTTGGTGCGAATGATAGAGGAAAACATTTCCAATGTGTCTGGCAGGGAGAAACTGAACCTGGAGAACACCTTTGTCAGGAGCTTGCACCTGCACCTTAGACACACACAGATTTGCATCACATCTAAATGGCCAAGCTCTTTCTTAGACAAGTTGAAAGCTGCTGTCAGAAGGCTGTGCTCCTTGTCAGATGCAAGCAGCAGCACGCACATAAAAGTTTGGAAAGCACTAAAGAGCCACAAAAGAGCATGGCCCAGGGAAATGAGGCAGGAAAAACGCTACATGTGCCCTTGTTGTCGCCTAACAACAGGTAGCAGCATAAACCAGATGCGGGTGAAGATCTTGCAGGCGACTTCTAACGTCAAATGAGCAAACCAGCTTACCACAGCTGCGGTCCTCTGGCAGTCTGAAAGCTTTGCGCACAAGCCGGACGCTAAGCACCTTCCTTTGCCTTTTGGCAGTGCTCGTGCATTGCCAGCACTAGGCGGGAATGGTCACTATCCCAGAGACACGTTTCGTTGTGCCCGTTGCTAAGCGCTCTGGAGCACTGTTTATGACGTAAGCGGAACACCTCTTGCCGTTCCATTCTCAGAGCTCCTGAGTTAATCAAACTGAGACTCTTGGCGCGAATGCCAGAGGAAAACATTTCCAATGTGTCTGGCAGGGAGAAACTGAACCTAGAGAACACCTTTGTCAGGAGCTTGCACCTGCACCTTAGACACACACAGATTTGCATCACATCTAAATGGCCAAGCTCTTTCTTAGACAAGTTGAAAGCTGCTGTCAGAAGGCTGTGCTCCTTGTCAGATGGAAGCAGCAGCACGCACATAGGAGTTTGGCAAGAACTAAAGAGCCACAGAAGAGCGTGGCCTAGGAAAATGAGGCAGGAAAAAGCATATCGCTACATGTGTCCTTGTTGTCACCTAACAACAGGTAGCAGCATAAACCAGATGCGGGTGAAGTTCTTGCAGGCGACATCTAACGTCAAATGAGCAAACGGGCTTACCACAGCTGCGGTCCTCTGGCAGTCTGAAAGCTTTGCACACAAGGCGGATGCTAAGCGCCTTCCTTTGCCTTTTGGCAGTGCTCGTGCATTGCCAGCACTAGGCGGGAATGGTCACTATCCCACAGAAACGTTTCGTTGTGCCCGTTGCTAAGCGCTCTGGATCACTGTTTATGACGTAAGCGGAACACCTCTTGCCGTTCCATTCTCAGAGCTCCTGAGTTAATCAAACTGAGACTCTTGGTGCGAATGCCAGAGGAAAACATTTCCAATGTGTCTGGCAGGGAGAAACTGAACCTGGAGAACACCTTTGTCAGGAGCTTGCACCTGCACCTTAGACACACACAGATTTGCATCACATCTAAATGGCCAAGCTCTTTCTTAGACAAGTTGAAAGCTGCTGTCAGAAGGCTATGCTCCTTGTCAGATGGAAGCAGCAGCACGCACATAGGAGTTTGGCAAGAACTAAAGAGCCACAGAAGAGCGTGGCCTAGGAAAATGAGGCAGGAAAAACGCTACATGTGCCCTTGTTGTCGCCTAACAACAGGTAGCAGCATAAACCAGATGCGGGTGAAGATCTTGCAGGCAACATCTGACATCAAATGAGCAAACGGGCTTACCACAGCTGCGGTCCTCTGGCAGTCTGAAAGCTTTGCGCACAAGGCGGATGCTAAGCGCCTTCCTTTGCCTTTTGGCAGTGCTCGTGCATTGCCAGCACTAGGCGGGAATGGTCACTATCCCACAGACACGTTTCGTTGTGCCCGTTGCTAAGCGCTCTGGAGCACTGTTTATGACATAAGCGGAACACCTCTTGCCGTTCCATTCTCAGAGCTCCTGAGTTAATCAAACTGAGACTCTTGGTGCGAATGCCAGAGGAAAACATTTCCAATGTGTCTGGCAGGGAGAAACTGAACCTAGAGAACACCTTTGTCAGGAGCTTGCACCTGCACCTTAGACACACACAGATTTGCATCACATCTAAATGGCCAAGCTCTTTCTTCGACAAGTTGAAAGCTGCTGTCAGAAGGCTGTGCTCCTTGTCAGATGGAAGCAGCAGCACGCACATAGGAGTTTGGAAAGAACTAAAGAGCCACAGAAGAGCGTGGTCTAGGAAAATGAGGCAGGAAAAACGCTACATGTGCCCTTGTTGTCGCCTAACAACAGGTAGCAGCATAAACCAGATGCGGGTGAAGATCTTGCAGGCGACATCTAACGTCAAATGAGCAAACGGGCTTACCACAGCTGCGGTCCTCTGGCAGTCTGAAAGCTTTGCGCACAAGCCGGACGCTAAGCGCCTTCCTTTGCCTTTTGGCAGTGCTCGTGCATTGCCAGCACTAGGCGGGAATGGTCACTTACCCAGAGACACGTTTCGTTGTGCCCGTTGCTAAGCGCTCTGGAGCACTGTTTATGACGTAAGCGGAACACCTCTTGCCGTTCCATTCTCAGAGCTCCTGAGTTAAGTAATCTGCTACTCTTGGTGCGAATGATAGAGGAAAACATTTCCAATGTGTCTGGCAAGGAGAAACTGAACCTGGAGAACACCTTGTTCAAGAGCTTGCACCTGCACCTTAGACACACACAGATTTGCATCACATCTAAATGGCCAAGCTCTTTCTTAGACAAGTTGAAAGCTGCTGTCAGAAGGCTGTGCTCCTTGTCAGATGGAAGCAGCAGCACGCACATAGGAGTTTGGCAAGAACTAAAGAGCCACAGAAGAGCGTGGCCTAGGAAAATGAGACAGGAAAAAGCATATCGCTACATGTGTCCTTGTTGTCACCTAACAACAGGTAGCAGCATAAACCAGATGCGGGTGAAGTTCTTGCAGGTGACATCTAACGTCAAATGAGCAAACGGGCTTACCACAGCTGCGGTCCTCTGGCAGTCTGAAAGCTTTGCACACAAGGCGGATGCTAAGCGCCTTCCTTTGCCTTTTGGCAGTGCTCGTGCATTGCCAGCACTAGGCGGGAATGGTCACTATCCCACAGACACGTTTCGTTGTGCCCGTTGCTAAGCGCTCTGGATCACTGTTTATGACGTAAGCGGAACACCTCTTGCCGTTCCATTCTCAGAGCTCCTGAGTTAAGTAATCTGCTACTCTTGGTGCGAATGCCAGAGGAAAACATTTCTAATGTGTCTGGCAGGGAGAAACTGAACCTGGAGAACACCTTTGTCAGGAGCTTGCACCTGCACCTTACACACACAGAGATTTGCATCACATCTAAATGGCCAAGCTCTTTCTTAGAAAAGTTGAAAGCTGCTGTCAGAAGGCTGTGCTCCTTGTCAGATGGAAGCAGCAGCACGCACATAGGAGTTTGGCAAGAACTAAAGAGCCACAGAAGAGCGTGGTCTAGCAAAATGAGGCAGGAAAAACGCTACATGTGCCCTTGTTGTCGCCTAACAACAGGTAGCAGCATAAACCAGATGCGGGTGAAGATCTTGCAGGCGACATCTAACGTCAAATGAGCAAACGGGCTTACCACAGCTGCGGTCCTCTGGCAGTCTGAAAGCTTTGCGCACAAGCCGGATGCTAAGCACCTTCCTTTGCCTTTTGGCAGTGCTCGTGCATTGCCAGCACTAGGCGGGAATGGTCACTTACCCAGAGACACGTTTCGTTGTGCCCGTTGCTAAGCGCTCTGGAGCACTGTTTATGACGTAAGCGGAACACCTCTTGCCGTTCCATTCTCAGAGCTCCTGAGTTAAGTAATCTGCTACTCTTGGTGCGAATGCCAGAGGAAAACATTTCCAATGTGTCTGGCAGGGAGAAACTGAACCTGGAGAACACCTTTGTCAGCAGCTTGCACCTGCACCTTACACACACAGAGATTTGCATCACATCTAAATGGCCAAGCTCTTTCTTAGAAAAGTTGAAAGCTGCTGTTAGAAGGCTGTGCTCCTTGTCAGATGGAAGCAGCAGCACGCACATAGGAGTTTGGCAAGAACTAAAGAGCCACAGAAGAGCGTGGTCTAGCAAAATGAGGCAGGAAAAACGCTACATGTGCCCTTGTTGTCGCCTAACAACAGGTAGCAGCATAAACCAGATGCGGGTGAAGATCTTGCAGGCGACTTCTAACGTCAAATGAGCAAACGGGCTTACCACAGCTGCGGTCCTCTGGCAGTCTGAAAGCTTTGCGCACAAGCCGGATGCTAAGCGCCTTCCTTTGCCTTTTGGCAGTGCTCGTGCATTGCCAGCACTAGGCGGGAATGGTCACTATCCCACAGACACGTTTCGTTGTGCCCGTTGCTAAGCGCTCTGGAGCACTGTTTATGACATAAGCGGAACACCTCTTGCCGTTCCATTCTCAGAGCTCCTGAGTTAATCAAACTGAGACTCTTGGCGCGAATGCCAGAGGAAAACATTTCCAATGTGTCTGGCAGGGAGAAACTGAACCTAGAGAACACCTTTGTCAGGAGCTTGCACCTGCACCTTAGACACACACAGATTTGCATCACATCTAAATGGCCAAGCTCTTTCTTAGACAAGTTGAAAGCTGCTGTCAGAAGGCTGTGCTCCTTGTCAGATGGAAGCAGCAGCACGCACATAGGAGTTTGGCAAGAACTAAAGAGCCACAGAAGAGCGTGGTCTAGCAAAATGAGGCAGGAAAAACGCTACATGTGCCCTTGTTGTCGCCTAACAACAGGTAGCAGCATAAACCAGATGCGGGTGAAGATCTTGCAGGCGACATCTAACGTCAAATGAGCAAACGGGCTTACAACAGCTGCGGTCCTCTGGCAGTCTGAAAGCTTTGCGCACAAGCCGGATGCTAAGCACCTTCCTTTGCCTTTTGGCAGTGCTCGTGCATTGCCAGCACTAGGCGGGAATGGTCACTTACCCAGAGACACGTTTCGTTGTGCCCGTTGCTAAGCGCTCTGGAGCACTGTTTATGACGTAAGCGGAACACCTCTTGCCGTTCCATTCTCAGAGCTCCTGAGTTAAGTAATCTGCGACTCTTGGTGCGAATGATAGAGGAAAACATTTCCAATGTGTCTGGCAGGGAGAAACTGAACCTGGAGAACACCTTTGTCAGGAGCTTGCACCTGCACCTTAGACACACACAGATTTGCATCACATCTAAATGGCCAAGCTCTTTCTTAGACAAGTTGAAAGCTGCTGTCAGAAGGCTGTGCTCCTTGTCAGATGGAAGCAGCAGCACGCACATAGGAGTTTGGCAAGAACTAAAGAGCCACAGAAGAGCGTGGTCTAGCAAAATGAGGCAGGAAAAAGCATATCGCTACATGTGCCCTTGTTGTCGCCTAACAACAGGTAGCAGCATAAACCAGATGCGGGTGAAGATCTTGCAGGCGACTTCTAACGTCAAATGAGCAAACCGGCTTACCACAGCTGCGGTCCTCTGGCAGTCTGAAAGCTTTGCGCACAAGCCGGATGCTAAGCGCCTTCCTTTGCCTTTTGGCAGTGCTCGTGCATTGCCAGCACTAGGCGGGAATGGTCACTTACCCAGAGACACGTTTCGTTGTGCCCGTTGCTAAGCGCTCTGGAGCACTGTTTATGACGTAAGCGGAACACCTCTTGCCGTTCCATTCTCAGAGCTCCTGAGTTAAGTAATCTGCTACTCTTGGTGCGAATGCCAGAGGAAAACATTTCCAATGTGTCTGGCAGGGAGAAACTGAACCTGGAGAACACCTTTGTCAGGAGCTTGCACCTGCACCTTAGACACACAGAGATTTGCATCACATCTAAATGGCCAAGCTCTTTCTTAGAAAAGTTGAAAGCTGCTGTTAGAAGGCTGTGCTCCTTGTCAGATGGAAGCAGCAGCACGCACATAGGAGTTTGGCAAGAACTAAAGAGCCACAGAAGAGCGTGGCCTAGGAAAATGAGGCAGGAAAAACGCTACATGTGCCCTTGTTGTCGCCTAACAACAGGTAGCAGCATAAACCAGATGCGGGTGAAGATCTTGCAGGCGACATCTAACGTCAAATGAGCAAACGGGCTTACCACAGCTGCGGTCCTCTGGCAGTCTGAAAGCTTTGCGCACAAGGCGGATGCTAAGCACCTTCCTTTGCCTTTTGGCAGTGCTCGTGCATTGCCAGCACTAGGCGGGAATGGTCACTTACCCAGAGACACGTTTCGTTGTGCCCGTTGCTAAGCGCTCTGGAGCACTGTTTATGACGTAAGCGGAACACCTCTTGCCGTTCCATTCTCAGAGCTCCTGAGTTAAGTAATCTGCGACTCTTGCTGCGAATGCCAGAGAAAGGCATTTCCAATGTGTCTGGCAGGGAGAAACTGAACCTGGAGAACACCTTTGTCAGGAGCTTGCACCTGCACCTTAGACACACACAGATTTGCATCACATCTGAGTGGCCAAGCTCTTTCTTAGACAAGTTGAAAGCTGCTGTCAGAAGGCTATGCTCCTTGTCAGATGGAAGCAGCAGCACGCACATAGGAGTTTGGCAAGAACTAAAGAGCCACAGAAGAGCGTGGTCTAGCAAAATGAAACAGGAAAAAGCATTTGCTGCATGTGCCCTTATTGTCGCCTAACAACAGGTAGCAGCATAAACCAGATGCGGGTGAAGATCTTGCAGGCGACTTCTAACGTCAAATGAGCAAACGGGCTTACCACAGCTGCGGTCCTCTGGCAGTCTGAAAGCTTTGCGCACAAGCCGGATGCTAAGCGCCTTCCTTTGCCTTTTGGCAGTGCTCGTGCATTGCCAGCACTAGGCGGGAATGGTCACTTACCCAGAGACACGTTTCGTTGTGCCCGTTGCTAAGCGCTCTGGAGCACTGTTTATGACGTAAGCGGAACACCTCTTGCCGTTCCATTCTCAGAGCTCCTGAGTTAAGTAATCTGCTGCTCTTGGTGCGAATGCCAGAGAAAAACATTTCCAATGTGTCTGGCAGGGAGAAACTGAACCTGGAGAACACCTTTGTCAGGAGCTTGCACCTGCACCTTAGACACACAGAGATTTGCATCACATCTAAATGGCCAAACTATTTCTTAGACAAGTTGAAAGCTGCTGTCAGAAGGCTGTGCTCCTTGTCAGACGGAAGCAGCAGCACGCACATAGGAGTTTGGCAAGAACTAAAGAGCCACAGAAGAGCGTGGTCTAGCAAAATGAGGCAGGAAAAAGCATATCGCTACATGTGCCCTTGTTGTCGCCTAACAACAGGTAGCAGCATAAACCAGATGCGGGTGAAGATCTTGCAGGCGACTTCTAACGTCAAATGAGCAAATGGGCTTACCACAGCTGCGGTCCTCTGGCAGTCTGAAAGCTTTGCGCACAAGCCGGATGCTAAGCACCTTCCTTTGCCTTTTGGCAGTGCTCGTGCATTGCCAGCACTAGGCGGGAATGGTCACTTACCCAGAGACACGTTTCGTTGTGCCCGTTGCTAAGCGCTCTGGAGCACTGTTTATGACGTAAGCGGAACACCTCTTGCCGTTCCATTCTCAGAGCTCCTGAGTTAAGTAATCTGCTACTCTTGGTGCGAATGCCAGAGGAAAACATTTCCAATGTGTCTGGCAGGGAGAAACTGAACCTGGAGAACACCTTTGTCAGGAGCTTGCACCTGCACCTTAGACACACAGAGATTTGCATCACATCTAAATGGCCAAGCTCTTTCTTAGACAAGTTGAAAGCTGCTGTCAGAAGGCTGTGCTCCTTGTCAGATGGAAGCAGCAGCACGCACATAGGAGTTTGGCAAGAACTAAAGAGCCACAGAAGAGCGTGGTCTAGCAAAATGAAACAGGAAAAAGCATTTGCTGCATGTGCCCTTGTTGTCGCCTAACAACAGGTAGCAGCATAAACCAGATGCGGGTGAAGATCTTGCAGGCGACTTCTAACGTCAAATGAGCAAACGGGCTTACCACAGCTGCGGTCCTCTGGCAGTCTGAAAGCTTTGCGCACAAGCCGGACGCTAAGCGCCTTCCTTTGCCTTTTGGCAGTGCTCGTGCATTGCCAGCACTAGGCGGGAATGGTCACTTACCCAGAGACACGTTTCGTTGTGCCCGTTGCTAAGCGCTCTGGAGCACTGTTTATGACGTAAGCGGAACACCTCTTGCCGTTCCATTCTCAGAGCTCCTGAGTTAATCAAACTGAGACTCATGGTGCGAATTCCAGAGTAAGACATTTCCAATGTGTCTGGCAGGGAGAAACTGAACCTGGAGAACACCTTTGTCAGGAGCTTGCACCTGCACCTTAGACACACACAGATTTGCATCACATCTAAATGGCCAAGCTCTTTCTTAGACAAGTTGAAAGCTGCTGTCAGAAGGCTGTGCTCCTTGTCAGACGGAAGCAGCAGCACGCACATAGGAGTTTGGCAAGAACTAAAGAGCCACAGAAGAGCGTGGTCTAGCAAAATGAGGCAGGAAAAACGCTACATGTGCCCTTGTTGTCGCCTAACAACAGGTAGCAGCATAAACCAGATGCGGGTGAAGATCTTGCAGGCGACTTCTAACGTCAAATGAGCAAACGGGCTTACCACAGCTGCGGTCCTCTGGCAGTCTGAAAGCTTTGCGCACAAGCCGGATGCTAAGCACCTTCCTTTGCCTTTTGGCAGTGCTCGTGCATTGCCAGCACTAGGCGGGAATGGTCACTATCCCACAGACACGTTTCGTTGTGCCCGTTGCTAAGCGCTCTGGATCACTGTTTATGACGTAAGCGGAACACCTCTTGCCGTTCCATTCTCAGAGCTCCTGAGTTAAGTAATCTGCGACTCTTGCTGCGAATGCCAGAGAAAGGCATTTCCAATGTGTCTGGCAGGGAGAAACTGAACCTGGAGAACACCTTTGTCAGGAGCTTGCACCTGCACCTTAGACACACACAGATTTGCATCACATCTGAGTGGCCAAGCTCTTTCTTAGACAAGTTGAAAGCTGCTGTCAGAAGGCTATGCTCCTTGTCAGATGGAAGCAGCAGCACGCACATAGGAGTTTGGCAAGAACTAAAGAGCCACAGAAGAGCGTGGTCTAGCAAAATGAAACAGGAAAAAGCATTTGCTGCATGTGCCCTTGTTGTCGCCTAACAACAGGTAGCAGCATAAACCAGATGCGGGTGAAGATCTTGCAGGCGACTTCTAACGTCAAATGAGCAAACGGGCTTACCACAGCTGCGGTCCTCTGGCAGTCTGAAAGCTTTGCGCACAAGCCGGATGCTAAGCGCCTTCCTTTGCCTTTTGGCAGTGCTCGTGCATTGCCAGCACTAGGCGGGAATGGTCACTTACCCAGAGACACGTTTCGTTGTGCCCGTTGCTAAGCGCTCTGGAGCACTGTTTATGACGTAAGCGGAACACCTCTTGCCGTTCCATTCTCAGAGCTCCTGAGTTAAGTAATCTGCTGCTCTTGGTGCGAATGCCAGAGAAAAACATTTCCAATGTGTCTGGCAGGGAGAAACTGAACCTGGAGAACACCTTTGTCAGGAGCTTGCACCTGCACCTTAGACACACAGAGATTTGCATCACATCTAAATGGCCAAACTATTTCTTAGACAAGTTGAAAGCTGCTGTCAGAAGGCTGTGCTCCTTGTCAGACGGAAGCAGCAGCACGCACATAGGAGTTTGGCAAGAACTAAAGAGCCACAGAAGAGCGTGGTCTAGCAAAATGAGGCAGGAAAAATCATATCGCTACATGTGCCCTTGTTGTCGCCTAACAACAGGTAGCAGCATAAACCAGATGCGGGTGAAGATCTTGCAGGCGACTTCTAACGTCAAATGAGCAAATGGGCTTACCACAGCTGCGGTCCTCTGGCAGTCTGAAAGCTTTGCGCACAAGCCGGATGCTAAGCACCTTCCTTTGCCTTTTGGCAGTGCTCGTGCATTGCCAGCACTAGGCGGGAATGGTCACTTACCCAGAGACACGTTTCGTTGTGCCCGTTGCTAAGCGCTCTGGAGCACTGTTTATGACGTAAGCGGAACACCTCTTGCCGTTCCATTCTCAGAGCTCCTGAGTTAAGTAATCTGCTACTCTTGGTGCGAATGCCAGAGGAAAACATTTCCAATGTGTCTGGCAGGGAGAAACTGAACCTGGAGAACACCTTTGTCAGGAGCTTGCACCTGCACCTTAGACACACAGAGATTTGCATCACATCTAAATGGCCAAGCTCTTTCTTAGAAAAGTTGAAAGCTGCTGTCAGAAGGCTGTGCTCCTTGTCAGATGGAAGCAGCAGCACGCACATAGGAGTTTGGCAAGAACTAAAGAGCCACAGAAGAGCGTGGTCTAGCAAAATGAAACAGGAAAAAGCATTTGCTGCATGTGCCCTTGTTGTCGCCTAACAACAGGTAGCAGCATAAACCAGATGCGGGTGAAGATCTTGCAGGCGACTTCTAACGTCAAATGAGCAAACGGGCTTACCACAGCCGCGGTCCTCTGGCAGTCTGAAAGCTTTGCGCACAAGCCGGACGCTAAGCGCCTTCCTTTGCCTTTTGGCAGTGCTCGTGCATTGCCAGCACTAGGCGAAAATGGTCACTTACCCAGAGACACGTTTCGTTGTGCCCGTTGCTAAGCGCTCTGGAGCACTGTTTATGACGTAAGCGGAACACCTCTTGCCGTTCCATTCTCAGAGCTCCTGAGTTAATCAAACTGAGACTCATGGTGCGAATTCCAGAGTAAGACATTTCCAATGTGTCTGGCAGGGAGAAACTGAACCTGGAGAACACCTTTGTCAGGAGCTTGCACCTGCACCTTAGACACACACAGATTTGCATCACATCTAAATGGCCAAGCTCTTTCTTAGACAAGTTGAAAGCTGCTGTCAGAAGGCTGTGCTCCTTGTCAGACGGAAGCAGCAGCACGCACATAGGAGTTTGGCAAGAACTAAAGAGCCACAGAAGAGCGTGGTCTAGCAAAATGAGGCAGGAAAAACGCTACATGTGCCCTTGTTGTCGCCTAACAACAGGTAGCAGCATAAACCAGATGCGGGTGAAGATCTTGCAGGCGACTTCTAACGTCAAATGAGCAAACGGGCTTACCACAGCTGCGGTCCTCTGGCAGTCTGAAAGCTTTGCGCACAAGCCGGATGCTAAGCACCTTCCTTTGCCTTTTGGCAGTGCTCGTGCATTGCCAGCACTAGGCGGGAATGGTCACTATCCCACAGACACGTTTCGTTGTGCCCGTTGCTAAGCGCTCTGGAGCACTGTTTATGATGTAAGCGGAACACCTCTTGCCGTTCCATTCTCAGAGCTCCTGAGTTAAGTAATCTGCTACTCTTGGTGCGAATGCCAGAGGAAAACATTTCCAATGTGTCTGGCAGGGAGAAACTGAACCTGGAGAACACCTTTGTCAGGAGCTTGCACCTGCACCTTAGACACACACAGATTTGCATCACATCTAAATGGCCAAGCTCTTTCTTAGAAAAGTTGAAAGCTGCTGTTAGAAGGCTGTGCTCCTTGTCAGATGGAAGCAGCAGCACGCACATAGGAGTTTGGAAAGCACTAAAGAGCCACAGAAGAGCGTGGCCTAGGAAAATGAGGCAGGAAAAACGCTACATGTGCCCTTGTTGTCGCCTAACAACAGGTAGCAGCATAAACCAGATGCGGGTGAAGATCTTGCAGGCGACTTCTAACGTCAAATGAGCAAACGGGCTTACCACAGCTGCGGTCCTCTGGCAGTCTGAAAGCTTTGCGCACAAGCCGGACGCTAAGCGCCTTCCTTTGCCTTTTGGCAGTGCTCGTGCATTGCCAGCACTAGGCGGGAATGGTCACTATCCCGCACACACGTTTCGTTGTGCCCGTTGCTAAGCGCTCTGGAGCACTGTTTATGACGTAAGCGGAACACCTCTTGCCGTTCCATTCTCAGAGCTCCTGAGTTAAGTAATCTGCGACTCTTGGTGCGAATGATAGAGGAAAACATTTCCAATGTGTCTGGCAGGGAGAAACTGAACCTGGAGAACACCTTTGTCAGGAGCTTGCACCTGCACCTTAGACACACACAGATTTGCATCACATCTAAATGGCCAAGCTCTTTCTTAGACAAGTTGAAAGCTGCTGTCAGAAGGCTGTGCTCCTTGTCAGATGCAAGCAGCAGCACGCACATAAAAGTTTGGAAAGCACTAAAGAGCCACAAAAGAGCATGGCCCAGGGAAATGAGGCAGGAAAAACGCTACATGTGCCCTTGTTGTCGCCTAACAACAGGTAGCAGCATAAACCAGATGCGGGTGAAGATCTTGCAGGCGACTTCTAACGTCAAATGAGCAAACCAGCTTACCACAGCTGCGGTCCTCTGGCAGTCTGAAAGCTTTGCGCACAAGCCGGACGCTAAGCACCTTCCTTTGCCTTTTGGCAGTGCTCGTGCATTGCCAGCACTAGGCGGGAATGGTCACTATCCCAGAGACACGTTTCGTTGTGCCCGTTGCTAAGCGCTCTGGAGCACTGTTTATGACGTAAGCGGAACACCTCTTGCCGTTCCATTCTCAGAGCTCCTGAGTTAATCAAACTGAGACTCTTGGCGCGAATGCCAGAGGAAAACATTTCCAATGTGTCTGGCAGGGAGAAACTGAACCTAGAGAACACCTTTGTCAGGAGCTTGCACCTGCACCTTAGACACACACAGATTTGCATCACATCTAAATGGCCAAGCTCTTTCTTAGACAAGTTGAAAGCTGCTGTCAGAAGGCTGTGCTCCTTGTCAGATGGAAGCAGCAGCACGCACATAGGAGTTTGGCAAGAACTAAAGAGCCACAGAAGAGCGTGGCCTAGGAAAATGAGGCAGGAAAAAGCATATCGCTACATGTGTCCTTGTTGTCACCTAACAACAGGTAGCAGCATAAACCAGATGCGGGTGAAGTTCTTGCAGGCGACATCTAACGTCAAATGAGCAAACGGGCTTACCACAGCTGCGGTCCTCTGGCAGTCTGAAAGCTTTGCACACAAGGCGGATGCTAAGCGCCTTCCTTTGCCTTTTGGCAGTGCTCGTGCATTGCCAGCACTAGGCGGGAATGGTCACTATCCCACAGAAACGTTTCGTTGTGCCCGTTGCTAAGCGCTCTGGATCACTGTTTATGACGTAAGCGGAACACCTCTTGCCGTTCCATTCTCAGAGCTCCTGAGTTAATCAAACTGAGACTCTTGGTGCGAATGCCAGAGGAAAACATTTCCAATGTGTCTGGCAGGGAGAAACTGAACCTGGAGAACACCTTTGTCAGGAGCTTGCACCTGCACCTTAGACACACACAGATTTGCATCACATCTAAATGGCCAAGCTCTTTCTTAGACAAGTTGAAAGCTGCTGTCAGAAGGCTATGCTCCTTGTCAGATGGAAGCAGCAGCACGCACATAGGAGTTTGGCAAGAACTAAAGAGCCACAGAAGAGCGTGGCCTAGGAAAATGAGGCAGGAAAAACGCTACATGTGCCCTTGTTGTCGCCTAACAACAGGTAGCAGCATAAACCAGATGCGGGTGAAGATCTTGCAGGCAACATCTGACATCAAATGAGCAAACGGGCTTACCACAGCTGCGGTCCTCTGGCAGTCTGAAAGCTTTGCGCACAAGGCGGATGCTAAGCGCCTTCCTTTGCCTTTTGGCAGTGCTCGTGCATTGCCAGCACTAGGCGGGAATGGTCACTATCCCACAGACACGTTTCGTTGTGCCCGTTGCTAAGCGCTCTGGAGCACTGTTTATGACATAAGCGGAACACCTCTTGCCGTTCCATTCTCAGAGCTCCTGAGTTAATCAAACTGAGACTCTTGGTGCGAATGCCAGAGGAAAACATTTCCAATGTGTCTGGCAGGGAGAAACTGAACCTGGAGAACACCTTTGTCAGGAGCTTGCACCTGCACCTTAGACACACACAGATTTGCATCACATCTAAATGGCCAAGCTCTTTCTTAGACAAGTTGAAAGCTGCTGTCAGAAGGCTGTGCTCCTTGTCAGATGGAAGCAGCAGCACGCACATAGGAGTTTGGCAAGAACTAAAGAGCCACAGAAGAGCGTGGTCTAGCAAAATGAGGCAGGAAAAACGCTACATGTGCCCTTGTTGTCGCCTAACAACAGGTAGCAGCATAAACCAGATGCGGGTGAAGATCTTGCAGGCGACATCTAACGTCAAATGAGCAAACGGGCTTACCACAGCTGCGGTCCTCTGGCAGTCTGAAAGCTTTGCGCACAAGCCGGATGCTAAGCACCTTCCTTTGCCTTTTGGCAGTGCTCGTGCATTGCCAGCACTAGGCGGGAATGGTCACTTACCCAGAGACACGTTTCGTTGTGCCCGTTGCTAAGCGCTCTGGAGCACTGTTTATGACGTAAGCGGAACACCTCTTGCCGTTCCATTCTCAGAGCTCCTGAGTTAAGTAATCTGCTACTCTTGGTGCGAATGCCAGAGGAAAACATTTCCAATGTGTCTGGCAGGGAGAAACTGAACCTGGAGAACACCTTTGTCAGCAGCTTGCACCTGCACCTTACACACACAGAGATTTGCATCACATCTAAATGGCCAAGCTCTTTCTTAGAAAAGTTGAAAGCTGCTGTTAGAAGGCTGTGCTCCTTGTCAGATGGAAGCAGCAGCACGCACATAGGAGTTTGGCAAGAACTAAAGAGCCACAGAAGAGCGTGGTCTAGCAAAATGAGGCAGGAAAAACGCTACATGTGCCCTTGTTGTCGCCTAACAACAGGTAGCAGCATAAACCAGATGCGGGTGAAGATCTTGCAGGCGACTTCTAACGTCAAATGAGCAAACGGGCTTACCACAGCTGCGGTCCTCTGGCAGTCTGAAAGCTTTGCGCACAAGCCGGATGCTAAGCGCCTTCCTTTGCCTTTTGGCAGTGCTCGTGCATTGCCAGCACTAGGCGGGAATGGTCACTATCCCACAGACACGTTTCGTTGTGCCCGTTGCTAAGCGCTCTGGAGCACTGTTTATGACATAAGCGGAACACCTCTTGCCGTTCCATTCTCAGAGCTCCTGAGTTAATCAAACTGAGACTCTTGGCGCGAATGCCAGAGGAAAACATTTCCAATGTGTCTGGCAGGGAGAAACTGAACCTGGAGAACACCTTTGTAAGGAGCTTGCACCTGCACCTTAGACACACACAGATTTGCATCACATCTAAATGGCCAAGCTCTTTCTTAGACAAGTTGAAAGCTGCTGTCAGAAGGCTGTGCTCCTTGTCAGATGGAAGCAGCAGCACGCACATAGGAGTTTGGAAAGCACTAAAAAGCCACAGAAGAGCATGGCCCAGGGAAATGAGGCAGGAAAAACGCTACATGTGCCCTTGTTGTCGCCTAACAACAGGTAGCAGCATAAACCAGATGCGGGTGAAGATCTTGCAGGCGACTTCTAACGTCAAATGAGCAAACGGGCTTACCACAGCTGCGGTCCTCTGGCAGTCTGAAAGCTTTGCGCACAAGCCGGACGCTAAGCGCCTTCCTTTGCCTTTTGGCAGTGCTCGTGCATTGCCAGCACTAGGCGGGAATGGTCACTATACCACAGACACGTTTCGTTGTGCCCGTTGCTAAGCGCTCTGGAGCACTGTTTATGACGTAAGCGGAACACCTCTTGCCGTTCCATTCTCAGAGCTCCTGAGTTAATCAAACTGAGACTCTTGGTGCGAATGCCAGAGAAAAACATTTCCAATGTGTCTGGCAGGGAGAAACTGAACCTGGAGAACACCTTTGTCAGGAGCTTGCACCTGCACCTTAGACACACACAGATTTGCATCACATCTAAATGGCCAAGCTCTTTCTTAGACAAGTTGAAAGCTGCTGTCAGAAGGCTGTGCTCCTTGTCAGATGCAAGCAGCAGCACGCACATAGGAGTTTGGCAAGAACTAAAGAGCCACAGAAGAGCGTGGCCTAGGAAAATGAGGCAGGAAAAACGCTACATGTGCCCTTGTTGTCGCCTAACAACAGGTAGCAGCATAAACCAGATGCGGGTGAAGATCTTGCAGGCGACATCTAACGTCAAATGAGCAAACGGGCTTACCACAGCTGCGGTCCTCTGGCAGTCTGAAAGCTTTGCGCACAAGCCGGATGCTAAGCACCTTCCTTTGCCTTTTGGCAGTGCTCGTGCATTGCCAGCACTAGGCGGGAATGGTCACTTACCCAGAGACACGTTTCGTTGTGCCCGTTGCTAAGCGCTCTGGAGCACTGTTTATGACGTAAGCGGAACACCTCTTGCCGTTCCATTCTCAGAGCTCCTGAGTTAAGTAATCTGCTACTCTTGGTGCGAATGCCAGAGAAAAACATTTCCAATGTGTCTGGCAGGGAGAAACTGAACCTGGAGAACACCTTTGTCAGGAGCTTGCACCTGCACCTTAGACACACACAGATTTGCATCACATCTAAATGGCCAAGCTCTTTCTTAGACAAGTTGAAAGCTGCTGTCAGAAGGCTGTGCTCCTTGTCAGATGGAAGCAGCAGCACGCACATAGGAGTTTGGCAAGAACTAAAGAGCCACAGAAGAGCGTGGTCTAGCAAAATGAGGCAGGAAAAACGCTACATGTGCCCTTGTTGTCGCCTAACAACAGGTAGCAGCATAAACCAGATGCGGGTGAAGATCTTGCAGGCGACATCTAACGTCAAATGAGCAAACGGGCTTACCACAGCTGCGGTCCTCTGGCAGTCTGAAAGCTTTGCGCACAAGCCGGATGCTAAGCACCTTCCTTTGCCTTTTGGCAGTGCTCGTGCATTGCCAGCACTAGGCGGGAATGGTCACTTACCCAGAGACACGTTTCGTTGTGCCCGTTGCTAAGCGCTCTGGAGCACTGTTTATGACGTAAGCGGAACACCTCTTGCCGTTCCATTCTCAGAGCTCCTGAGTTAAGTAATCTGCGACTCTTGGTGCGAATGATAGAGGAAAACATTTCCAATGTGTCTGGCAGGGAGAAACTGAACCTGGAGAACACCTTTGTCAGGAGCTTGCACCTGCACCTTACACACACACAGATTTGCATCACATCTAAATGGCCAAGCTCTTTCTTAGACAAGTTGAAAGCTGCTGTCAGAAGGCTGTGCTCCTTGTCAGATGGAAGCAGCAGCACGCACATAGGAGTTTGGCAAGAACTAAAGAGCCACAGAAGAGCGTGGTCTAGCAAAATGAGGCAGGAAAAACGCTACATGTGCCCTTGTTGTCGCCTAACAACAGGTAGCAGCATAAACCAGATGCGGGTGAAGATCTTGCAGGCGACTTCTAACGTCAAATGAGCAAACGGGCTTACCACAGCTGCGGTCCTCTGGCAGTCTGAAAGCTTTGCGCACAAGCCGGACGCTAAGCGCCTTCCTTTGCCTTTTGGCAGTGCTCGTGCATTGCCAGCACTAGGCGGGAATGGTCACTTACCCAGAGACACGTTTCGTTGTGCCCGTTGCTAAGCGCTCTGGAGCACTGTTTATGACGTAAGCGGAACACCTCTTGCCGTTCCATTCTCAGAGCTCCTGAGTTAATCAAACTGAGACTCTTGGTGCGAATGCCAGAGAAAAACATTTCCAATGTGTCTGGCAGGGAGAAACTGAACCTGGAGAACACCTTTGTCAGGAGCTTGCACCTGCACCTTAGACACACACAGATTTGCATCACATCTAAATGGCCAAGCTCTTTCTTAGACAAGTTGAAAGCTGCTGTCAGAAGGCTGTGCTCCTTGTCAGATGCAAGCAGCAGCACGCACATAGGAGTTTGGCAAGAACTAAAGAGCCACAGAAGAGCGTGGCCTAGGAAAATGAGGCAGGAAAAACGCTACATGTGCCCTTGTTGTCGCCTAACAACAGGTAGCAGCATAAACCAGATGCGGGTGAAGATCTTGCAGGCGACATCTAACGTCAAATGAGCAAACGGGCTTACCACAGCTGCGGTCCTCTGGCAGTCTGAAAGCTTTGCGCACAAGGCGGATGCTAAGCGCCTTCCTTTGCCTTTTGGCAGTGCTCGTGCATTGCCAGCACTAGGCGGGAATGGTCACTTACCCAGAGACACGTTTCGTTGTGCCCGTTGCTAAGCGCTCTGGAGCACTGTTTATGACGTAAGCGGAACACCTCTTGCCGTTCCATTCTCAGAGCTCCTGAGTTAAGTAATCTGCGACTCTTGCTGCGAATGCCAGAGAAAGGCATTTCCAATGTGTCTGGCAGGGAGAAACTGAACCTGGAGAACACCTTTGTCAGGAGCTTGCACCTGCACCTTAGACACACACAGATTTGCATCACATCTGAGTGGCCAAGCTCTTTCTTAGACAAGTTGAAAGCTGCTGTCAGAAGGCTGTGCTCCTTGTCAGATGGAAGCAGCAGCACGCACATAGGAGTTTGGCAAGAACTAAAGAGCCACAGAAGAGCGTGGTCTAGCAAAATGAAACAGGAAAAAGCATTTGCTGCATGTGCCCTTGTTGTCGCCTAACAACAGGTAGCAGCATAAACCAGATGCGGGTGAAGATCTTGCAGGCGACTTCTAACGTCAAATGAGCAAACGGGCTTACCACAGCTGTGGTCCTCTGGCAGTCTGAAAGCTTTGCGCACAAGCCGGATGCTAAGCACCTTCCTTTGCCTTTTGGCAGTGCTCGTGCATTGCCAGCACTAGGCGGGAATGGTCACTATCCCACAGACACGTTTCGTTGTGCCCGTTGCTAAGCGCTCTGGAGCACTGTTTATGACGTAAGCGGAACACCTCTTGCCGTTCCATTCTCAGAGCTCCTGAGTTAATCAAACTGAGACTCTTGGCGCGAATGCCAGAGGAAAACATTTCCAATGTGTCTGGCAGGGAGAAACTGAACCTGGAGAACACCTTTGTCAGGAGCTTGCACCTGCACCTTAGACACACACAGATTTGCATCACATCTAAATGGCCAAGCTCTTTCTTAGACAAGTTGAAAGCTGCTGTCAGAAGGCTGTGCTCCTTGTCAGATGGAAGCAGCAGCACGCACATAGGAGTTTGGCAAGAACTAAAGAGCCACAGAAGAGCGTGGCCTAGGAAAATGAGGCAGGAAAAACGCTACATGTGCCCTTGTTGTCGCCTAACAACAGGTAGCAGCATAAACCAGATGCGGGTGAAGATCTTGCAGGCGACATCTAACGTCAAATGAGCAAACGGGCTTACCACAGCTGCGGTCCTCTGGCAGTCTGAAAGCTTTGCGCACAAGGCGGATGCTAAGCGCCTTCCTTTGCCTTTTGGCAGTGCTCGTGCATTGCCAGCACTAGGCGGGAATGGTCACTTACCCAGAGACACGTTTCGTTGTGCCCGTTGCTAAGCGCTCTGGAGCACTGTTTATGACGTAAGCGGAACACCTCTTGCCGTTCCATTCTCAGAGCTCCTGAGTTAATCAAACTGAGACTCTTGGTGCGAATGCCAGAGAAAAACATTTCCAATGTGTCTGGCAGGGAGAAACTGAACCTGGAGAACACCTTTGTCAGGAGCTTGCACCTGCACCTTAGACACACAGAGATTTGCATCACATCTAAATGGCCAAACTATTTCTTAGACAAGTTGAAAGCTGCTGTCAGAAGGCTGTGCTCCTTGTCAGACGGAAGCAGCAGCACGCACATAGGAGTTTGGCAAGAACTAAAGAGCCACAGAAGAGCGTGGTCTAGCAAAATGAGGCAGGAAAAAGCATATCGCTACATGTGCCCTTGTTGTCGCCTAACAACAGGTAGCAGCATAAACCAGATGCGGGTGAAGATCTTGCAGGCGACTTCTAACGTCAAATGAGCAAATGGGCTTACCACAGCTGCGGTCCTCTGGCAGTCTGAAAGCTTTGCGCACAAGCCGGATGCTAAGCACCTTCCTTTGCCTTTTGGCAGTGCTCGTGCATTGCCAGCACTAGGCGGGAATGGTCACTTACCCAGAGACACGTTTCGTTGTGCCCGTTGCTAAGCGCTCTGGAGCACTGTTTATGACGTAAGCGGAACACCTCTTGCCGTTCCATTCTCAGAGCTCCTGAGTTAAGTAATCTGCTACTCTTGGTGCGAATGCCAGAGGAAAACATTTCCAATGTGTCTGGCAGGGAGAAACTGAACCTGGAGAACACCTTTGTCAGGAGCTTGCACCTGCACCTTAGACACACAGAGATTTGCATCACATCTAAATGGCCAAGCTCTTTCTTAGAAAAGTTGAAAGCTGCTGTTAGAAGGCTGTGCTCCTTGTCAGATGGAAGCAGCAGCACGCACATAGGAGTTTGGCAAGAACTAAAGAGCCACAGAAGAGCGTGGTCTAGCAAAGTGAAACAGGAAAAAGCATTTGCTGCATGTGCCCTTGTTGTCGCCTAACAACAGGTAGCAGCATAAACCAGATGCGGGTGAAGATCTTGCAGGCGACTTCTAACGTCAAATGAGCAAACGGGCTTACCACAGCTGCGGTCCTCTGGCAGTCTGAAAGCTTTGCGCACAAGCCGGACGCTAAGCGCCTTCCTTTGCCTTTTGGCAGTGCTCGTGCATTGCCAGCACTAGGCGGGAATGGTCACTATCCCACAGACACGTTTCGTTGTGCCCGTTGCTAAGCGCTCTGGAGCACTGTTTATGACGTAAGCGGAACACCTCTTGCCGTTCCATTCTCAGAGCTCCTGAGTTAATCAAACTGAGACTCTTGGTGCGAATGCCAGAGAAAAACATTTCCAATGTGTCTGGCAGGGAGAAACTGAACCTGGAGAACACCTTTGTCAGGAGCTTGCACCTGCACCTTAGACACACACAGATTTGCATCACATCTAAATGGCCAAGCTCTTTCTTAGACAAGTTGAAAGCTGCTGTCAGAAGGCTGTGCTCCTTGTCAGATGGAAGCAGCAGCACGCACATAGGAGTTTGGCAAGCACTAAAGAGCCACAGAAGAGCATTGTCTCGCAAAATGAGGCAGGAAAAACGCTACATGTGCCCTTGTTGTCGACTAACAACAGGTAGCAGCATAAACCAGATGCGGGTGAAGATCTTGCAGGTGACATCTAACGTCAAATGAGCAAACGGGTTTACCACAGCTGCGGTCCTCTGGCAGTCTGAAAGCTTTGCGCACAAGCCGGACGCTAAGCGCCTTCCTTTGCCTTTTGGCAGTGCTCGTGCATTGCCAGCACTAGGCGGGAATGGTCACTATCCCACAGACACGTTTCGTTGTGCCCGTTGCTAAGCGCTCTGGATCACTGTTTATGACGTAAGCGGAACACCTCTTGCCGTTCCATTCTCAGAGCTCCTGAGTTAATCAAACTGAGACTCTTGGTGCGAATTCCAGAGTAAGACATTTCCAATGTGTCTGGCAGGGAGAAACTGAACCTGGAGAACACCTTTGTCAGGAGCTTGCACCTCCACCTTACACACACAGAGATTTGCATCACATCTAAATGGCCAAACTATTTCTTAGACAAGTTGTAAGCTGCTGTTAGAAGGCTGTGCTCCTTGTCAGATGGAAGCAGCAGCACGCACATAGGAGTTTGGCAAGAACTAAAGAGCCACAGAAGAGCGTGGTCTAGCAAAATGAAACAGGAAAAAGCATTTGCTGCATGTGCCCTTGTTGTCGCCTAACAACAGGTAGCAGCATAAACCAGATGCGGGTGAAGATCTTGCAGGCGACTTCTAACGTCAAATGAGCAAACGGGCTTACCACAGCTGCGGTCCTCTGGCAGTCTGAAAGCTTTGCGCACAAGCCGGACGCTAAGCGCCTTCCTTTGCCTTTTGGCAGTGCTCGTGCATTGCCAGCACTAGGCGGGAATGGTCACTTACCCAGAGACACGTTTCGTTGTGCCCGTTGCTAAGCGCTCTGGAGCACTGTTTATGACGTAAGCGGAACACCTCTTGCCGTTCCATTCTCAGAGCTCCTGAGTTAAGTAATCTGCTACTCTTGGTGCGAATGCCAGAGGAAAACATTTCCAATGTGTCTGGCAGGGAGAAACTGAACCTGGAGAACACCTTTGTCAGGAGCTTGCACCTGCACCTTAGACACACACAGATTTGCATCACATCTAAATGGCCAAGCTCTTTCTTAGAAAAGTTGAAAGCTGCTGTTAGAAGGCTGTGCTCCTTGTCAGATGGAAGCAGCAGCACGCACATAGGAGTTTGGAAAGCACTAAAGAGCCACAGAAGAGCGTGGCCTAGGAAAATGAGGCAGGAAAAACGCTACATGTGCCCTTGTTGTCGCCTAACAACAGGTAGCAGCATAAACCAGATGCGGGTGAAGATCTTGCAGGCGACTTCTAACGTCAAATGAGCAAACGGGCTTACCACAGCTGCGGTCCTCTGGCAGTCTGAAAGCTTTGCGCACAAGCCGGACGCTAAGCGCCTTCCTTTGCCTTTTGGCAGTGCTCGTGCATTGCCAGCACTAGGCGGGAATGGTCACTATCCCGCACACACGTTTCGTTGTGCCCGTTGCTAAGCGCTCTGGAGCACTGTTTATGACGTAAGCGGAACACCTCTTGCCGTTCCATTCTCAGAGCTCCTGAGTTAAGTAATCTGCGATTCTTGGTGCGAATAATAGAGGAAAACATTTCCAATGTGTCTGGCAAGGAGAAACTGAACCTGGAGAACACCTTTGTCAGGAGCTTGCACCTGCACCTTAGACACACACAGATTTGCATCACATCTAAATGGCCAAGCTCTTTCTTAGACAAGTTGAAAGCTGCTGTCAGAAGGCTGTGCTCCTTGTCAGATGCAAGCAGCAGCACGCACATAAAAGTTTGGAAAGCACTAAAGAGCCACAAAAGAGCATGGCCCAGGGAAATGAGGCAGGAAAAACGCTACATGTGCCCTTGTTGTCGCCTAACAACAGGTAGCAGCATAAACCAGATGCGGGTGAAGATCTTGCAGGCGACTTCTAACGTCAAATGAGCAAACGGGCTTACCACAGCTGCGGTCCTCTGGCAGTCTGAAAGCTTTGCGCACAAGCCGGACGCTAAGCACCTTCCTTTGCCTTTTGGCAGTGCTCGTGCATTGCCAGCACTAGGCGGGAATGGTCACTATCCCAGAGACACGTTTCGTTGTGCCCGTTGCTAAGCGCTCTGGAGCACTGTTTATGACGTAAGCGGAACACCTCTTGCCGTTCCATTCTCAGAGCTCCTGAGTTAATCAAACTGAGACTCTTGGTGCGAATGCCAGAGGAAAACATTTCCAATGTGTCTGGCAGGGAGAAACTGAACCTAGAGAACACCTTTGTCAGGAGCTTGCACCTGCACCTTAGACACACACAGATTTGCATCACATCTAAATGGCCAAGCTCTTTCTTAGACAAGTTGAAAGCTGCTGTCAGAAGGCTGTGCTCCTTGTCAGATGGAAGCAGCAGCACGCACATAGGAGTTTGGCAAGAACTAAAGAGCCACAGAAGAGCGTGGCCTAGGAAAATGAGGCAGGAAAAAGCATATCGCTACATGTGTCCTTGTTGTCACCTAACAACAGGTAGCAGCATAAACCAGATGCGGGTGAAGTTCTTGCAGGCGACATCTAACGTCAAATGAGCAAACGGGCTTACCACAGCTGCGGTCCTCTGGCAGTCTGAAAGCTTTGCACACAAGGCGGATGCTAAGCGCCTTCCTTTGCCTTTTGGCAGTGCTCGTGCATTGCCAGCACTAGGCGGGAATGGTCACTATCCCACAGAAACGTTTCGTTGTGCCCGTTGCTAAGCGCTCTGGATCACTGTTTATGACGTAAGCGGAACACCTCTTGCCGTTCCATTCTCAGAGCTCCTGAGTTAATCAAACTGAGACTCTTGGTGCGAATGCCAGAGGAAAACATTTCCAATGTGTCTGGCAGGGAGAAACTGAACCTGGAGAACACCTTTGTCAGGAGCTTGCACCTGCACCTTAGACACACACAGATTTGCATCACATCTAAATGGCCAAGCTCTTTCTTAGACAAGTTGAAAGCTGCTGTCAGAAGGCTATGCTCCTTGTCAGATGGAAGCAGCAGCACGCACATAGGAGTTTGGCAAGAACTAAAGAGCCACAGAAGAGCGTGGCCTAGGAAAATGAGGCAGGAAAAACGCTACATGTGCCCTTGTTGTCGCCTAACAACAGGTAGCAGCATAAACCAGATGCGGGTGAAGATCTTGCAGGCAACATCTGACATCAAATGAGCAAACGGGCTTACCACAGCTGCGGTCCTCTGGCAGTCTGAAAGCTTTGCGCACAAGGCGGATGCTAAGCGCCTTCCTTTGCCTTTTGGCAGTGCTCGTGCATTGCCAGCACTAGGCGGGAATGGTCACTATCCCACAGACACGTTTCGTTGTGCCCGTTGCTAAGCGCTCTGGAGCACTGTTTATGACATAAGCGGAACACCTCTTGCCGTTCCATTCTCAGAGCTCCTGAGTTAATCAAACTGAGACTCTTGGTGCGAATGCCAGAGGAAAACATTTCCAATGTGTCTGGCAGGGAGAAACTGAACCTAGAGAACACCTTTGTCAGGAGCTTGCACCTGCACCTTAGACACACACAGATTTGCATCACATCTAAATGGCCAAGCTCTTTCTTAGACAAGTTGAAAGCTGCTGTCAGAAGGCTGTGCTCCTTGTCAGATGGAAGCAGCAGCACGCACATAGGAGTTTGGAAAGAACTAAAGAGCCACAGAAGAGCGTGGCCTAGGAAAATGAGGCAGGAAAAAGCATATCGCTACATGTGTCCTTGTTGTCACCTAACAACAGGTAGCAGCATAAACCAGATGCGGGTGAAGTTCTTGCTGGTGACATCTAACGTCAAATGAGCAAACGGGCTTACCACAGCTGCGGTCCTCTGGCAGTCTGAAAGCTTTGCACACAAGGCGGATGCTAAGCGCCTTCCTTTGCCTTTTGGCAGTGCTCGTGCATTGCCAGCACTAGGCGGGAATGGTCACTATCCCACAGACACGTTTCGTTGTGCCCGTTGCTAAGCGCTCTGGATCACTGTTTATGACGTAAGCGGAACACCTCTTGCCGTTCCATTCTCAGAGCTCCTGAGTTAAGTAATCTGCTACTCTTGGTGCGAATGCCAGAGGAAAACATTTCTAATGTGTCTGGCAGGGAGAAACTGAACCTGGAGAACACCTTTGTCAGGAGCTTGCACCTGCACCTTACACACACAGAGATTTGCATCACATCTAAATGGCCAAGCTCTTTCTTAGAAAAGTTGAAAGCTGCTGTCAGAAGGCTGTGCTCCTTGTCAGATGGAAGCAGCAGCACGCACATAGGAGTTTGGCAAGAACTAAAGAGCCACAGAAGAGCGTGGTCTAGCAAAATGAGGCAGGAAAAACGCTACATGTGCCCTTGTTGTCGCCTAACAACAGGTAGCAGCATAAACCAGATGCGGGTGAAGATCTTGCAGGCGACATCTAACGTCAAATGAGCAAACGGGCTTACCACAGCTGCGGTCCTCTGGCAGTCTGAAAGCTTTGCGCACAAGGCGGATGCTAAGCGCCTTCCTTTGCCTTTTGGCAGTGCTCGTGCATTGCCAGCACTAGGCGGGAATGGTCACTTACCCAGAGACACGTTTCGTTGTGCCCGTTGCTAAGCGCTCTGGAGCACTGTTTATGACGTAAGCGGAACACCTCTTGCCGTTCCATTCTCAGAGCTCCTGAGTTAATCAAACTGAGACTCTTGGTGCGAATTCCAGAGTAAGACATTTCCAATGTGTCTGGCAGGGAGAAACTGAACCTGGAGAACACCTTTGTCAGGAGCTTGCACCTCCACCTTACACACACAGAGATTTGCATCACATCTAAATGGCCAAACTATTTCTTAGAAAAGTTGTAAGCTGCTGTTAGAAGGCTGTGCTCCTTGTCAGATGGAAGCAGCAGCACGCACATAGGAGTTTGGCAAGAACTAAAGAGCCACAGAAGAGCGTGGTCTAGCAAAATGAAACAGGAAAAAGCATTTGCTGCATGTGCCCTTGTTGTCGCCTAACAACAGGTAGCAGCATAAACCAGATGCGGGTGAAGATCTTGCAGGCGACTTCTAACGTCAAATGAGCAAACGGGCTTACCACAGCTGCGGTCCTCTGGCAGTCTGAAAGCTTTGCGCACAAGCCGGACGCTAAGCGCCTTCCTTTGCCTTTTGGCAGTGCTCGTGCATTGCCAGCACTAGGCGGGAATGGTCACTATCCCACAGACACGTTTCGTTGTGCCCGTTGCTAAGCGCTCTGGAGCACTGTTTATGACGTAAGCGGAACACCTCTTGCCGTTCCATTCTCAGAGCTCCTGAGTTAAGTAATCTGCTACTCTTGGTGCGAATGCCAGAGGAAAACATTTCCAATGTGTCTGGCAGGGAGAAACTGAACCTGGAGAACACCTTTGTCAGGAGCTTGCACCTGCACCTTAGACACACAGAGATTTGCATCACATCTAAATGGCCAAGCTCTTTCTTAGAAAAGTTGAAAGCTGCTGTTAGAAGGCTGTGCTCCTTGTCAGATGGAAGCAGCAGCACGCACATAGGAGTTTGGCAAGAACTAAAGAGCCACAGAAGAGCGTGGCCTAGGAAAATGAGGCAGGAAAAACGCTACATGTGCCCTTGTTGTCGCCTAACAACAGGTAGCAGCATAAACCAGATGCGGGTGAAGATCTTGCAGGCGACTTCTAACGTCAAATGAGCAAACGGGCTTACCACAGCTGCGGTCCTCTGGCAGTCTGAAAGCTTTGCGCACAAGCCGGATGCTAAGCGCCTTCCTTTGCCTTTTGGCAGTGCTCGTGCATTGCCAGCACTAGGCGGGAATGGTCACTTACCCAGAGACACGTTTCGTTGTGCCCGTTGCTAAGCGCTCTGGAGCACTGTTTATGACGTAAGCGGAACACCTCTTGCCGTTCCATTCTCAGAGCTCCTGAGTTAAGTAATCTGCGACTCTTGCTGCGAATGCCAGAGAAAGGCATTTCCAATGTGTCTGGCAGGGAGAAACTGAACCTGGAGAACACCTTTGTCAGGAGCTTGCACCTGCACCTTAGACACACACAGATTTGCATCACATCTAAATGGCCAAGCTCTTTCTTAGACAAGTTGAAAGCTGCTGTCAGAAGGCTGTGCTCCTTGTCAGATGGAAGCAGCAGCACGCACATAGGAGTTTGGCAAGAACTAAAGAGCCACAGAAGAGCGTGGTCTAGCAAAATGAAACAGGAAAAAGCATTTGCTGCATGTGCCCTTGTTGTCGCCTAACAACAGGTAGCAGCATAAACCAGATGCGGGTGAAGATCTTGCAGGCGACTTCTAACGTCAAATGAGCAAACGGGCTTACCACAGCTGCGGTCCTCTGGCAGTCTGAAAGCTTTGCGCACAAGCCGGATGCTAAGCGCCTTCCTTTGCCTTTTGGCAGTGCTCGTGCATTGCCAGCACTAGGCGGGAATGGTCACTATCCCACAGACACGTTTCGTTGTGCCCGTTGCTAAGCGCTCTGGAGCACTGTTTATGACGTAAGCGGAACACCTCTTGCCGTTCCATTCTCAGAGCTCCTGAGTTAATCAAACTGAGACTCTTGGTGCGAATTCCAGAGTAAGACATTTCCAATGTGTCTGGCAGGGAGAAACTGAACCTGGAGAACACCTTTGTCAGGAGCTTGCACCTCCACCTTACACACACACAGATTTGCATCACATCTAAATGGCCAAACTATTTCTTAGAAAAGTTGTAAGCTGCTGTTAGAAGGCTGTGCTCCTTGTCAGATGGAAGCAGCAGCACGCACATAGGAGTTTGGCAAGAACTAAAGAGCCACAGAAGAGCGTGGTCTAGCAAAATGAAACAGGAAAAAGCATTTGCTGCATGTGCCCTTGTTGTCGCCTAACAACAGGTAGCAGCATAAACCAGATGCGGGTGAAGATCTTGCAGGCGACTTCTAACGTCAAATGAGCAAACGGGCTTACCACAGCTGCGGTCCTCTGGCAGTCTGAAAGCTTTGCGCACAAGCCGGACGCTAAGCGCCTTCCTTTGCCTTTTGGCAGTGCTCGTGCATTGCCAGCACTAGGCGGGAATGGTCACTATCCCACAGACACGTTTCGTTGTGCCCGTTGCTAAGCGCTCTGGAGCACTGTTTATGACGTAAGCGGAACACCTCTTGCCGTTCCATTCTCAGAGCTCCTGAGTTAATCAAACTGAGACTCTTGGTGCGAATGCCAGAGAAAAACATTTCCAATGTGTCTGGCAGGGAGAAACTGAACCTGGAGAACACCTTTGTCAGGAGCTTGCACCTGCACCTTAGACACACAGAGATTTGCATCACATCTAAATGGCCAAGCTCTTTCTTAGACAAGTTGAAAGCTGCTGTCAGAAGGCTGTGCTCCTTGTCAGATGGAAGCAGCAGCACGCACATAGAAGTTTGGCAAGAACTAAAGAGCCACAGAAGAGCGTGGTCTAGCAAAATGAGGCAGGAAAAACGCTACATGTGCCCTTGTTGTCGCCTAACAACAGGTAGCAGCATAAACCAGATGCGGGTGAAGATCTTGCAGGCGACTTCTAACGTCAAATGAGCAAATGGGCTTACCACAGCTGCGGTCCTCTGGCAGTCTGAAAGCTTTGCGCACAAGCCGGATGCTAAGCGCCTTCCTTTGCCTTTTGGCAGTGCTCGTGCATTGCCAGCACTAGGCGGGAATGGTCACTTACCCAGAGACACGTTTCGTTGTGCCCGTTGCTAAGCGCTCTGGAGCACTGTTTATGACGTAAGCGGAACACCTCTTGCCGTTCCATTCTCAGAGCTCCTGAGTTAAGTAATCTGCTACTCTTGGTGCGAATGCCAGAGGAAAACATTTCCAATGTGTCTGGCAGGGAGAAACTGAACCTGGAGAACACCTTTGTCAGGAGCTTGCACCTGCACCTTAGACACACAGAGATTTGCATCACATCTAAATGGCCAAGCTCTTTCTTAGAAAAGTTGAAAGCTGCTGTTAGAAGGCTGTGCTCCTTGTCAGATGGAAGCAGCAGCACGCACATAGGAGTTTGGCAAGAACTAAAGAGCCACAGAAGAGCGTGGCCTAGGAAAATGAGGCAGGAAAAACGCTACATGTGCCCTTGTTGTCGCCTAACAACAGGTAGCAGCATAAACCAGATGCGGGTGAAGATCTTGCAGGCGACATCTAACGTCAAATGAGCAAACGGGCTTACCACAGCTGCGGTCCTCTGGCAGTCTGAAAGCTTTGCGCACAAGCCGGATGCTAAGCGCCTTCCTTTGCCTTTTGGCAGTGCTCGTGCATTGCCAGCACTAGGCGGGAATGGTCACTTACCCAGAGACACGTTTCGTTGTGCCCGTTGCTAAGCGCTCTGGAGCACTGTTTATGACGTAAGCGGAACACCTCTTGCCGTTCCATTCTCAGAGCTCCTGAGTTAAGTAATCTGCTGCTCTTGGTGCGAATGCCAGAGAAAAACATTTCCAATGTGTCTGGCAGGGAGAAACTGAACCTGGAGAACACCTTTGTCAGGAGCTTGCACCTGCACCTTAGACACACAGAGATTTGCATCACATCTAAATGGCCAAGCTCTTTCTTAGACAAGTTGAAAGCTGCTGTCAGAAGGCTGTGCTCCTTGTCAGATGGAAGCAGCAGCACGCACATAGGAGTTTGGCAAGAACTAAAGAGCCACAGAAGAGCGTGGTCTAGCAAAATGAAACAGGAAAAAGCATTTGCTGCATGTGCCCTTGTTGTCGCCTAACAACAGGTAGCAGCATAAACCAGATGCGGGTGAAGATCTTGCAGGCGACTTCTAACGTCAAATGAGCAAACGGGCTTACCACAGCTGCGGTCCTCTGGCAGTCTGAAAGCTTTGCGCACAAGCCGGATGCTAAGCGCCTTCCTTTGCCTTTTGGCAGTGCTCGTGCATTGCCAGCACTAGGCGGGAATGGTCACTTACCCAGAGACACGTTTCGTTGTGCCCGTTGCTAAGCGCTCTGGAGCACTGTTTATGACGTAAGCGGAACACCTCTTGCCGTTCCATTCTCAGAGCTCCTGAGTTAATCAAACTGAGACTCTTGGTGCGAATTCCAGAGTAAGACATTTCCAATGTGTCTGGCAGGGAGAAACTGAACCTGGAGAACACCTTTGTCAGGAGCTTGCACCTCCACCTTACACACACAGAGATTTGCATCACATCTAAATGGCCAAACTATTTCTTAGAAAAGTTGTAAGCTGCTGTTAGAAGGCTGTGCTCCTTGTCAGATGGAAGCAGCAGCACGCACATAGGAGTTTGGCAAGAACTAAAGAGCCACAGAAGAGCGTGGTCTAGCAAAATGAAACAGGAAAAAGCATTTGCTGCATGTGCCCTTGTTGTCGCCTAACAACAGGTAGCAGCATAAACCAGATGCGGGTGAAGATCTTGCAGGCGACTTCTAACGTCAAATGAGCAAACGGGCTTACCACAGCTGCGGTCCTCTGGCAGTCTGAAAGCTTTGCGCACAAGCCGGATGCTAAGCGCCTTCCTTTGCCTTTTGGCAGTGCTCGTGCATTGCCAGCACTAGGCGGGAATGGTCACTATCCCAGAGACACGTTTCGTTGTGCCCGTTGCTAAGCGCTCTGGAGCACTGTTTATGACGTAAGCGGAACACCTCTTGCCGTTCCATTCTCAGAGCTCCTGAGTTAATCAAACTGAGACTCTTGGTGCGAATGCCAGAGAAAAACATTTCCAATGTGTCTGGCAGGGAGAAACTGAACCTGGAGAACACCTTTGTCAGGAGCTTGCACCTGCACCTTAGACACACAGAGATTTGCATCACATCTAAATGGCCAAGCTCTTTCTTAGAAAAGTTGAAAGCTGCTGTTAGAAGGCTGTGCTCCTTGTCAGATGGAAGCAGCAGCACGCACATAGGAGTTTGGAAAGCACTAAAGAGCCACAGAAGAGCGTGGCCTAGGAAAATGAGGCAGGAAAAACGCTACATGTGCCCTTGTTGTCGCCTAACAACAGGTAGCAGCATAAACCAGATGCGGGTGAAGATCTTGCAGGCGACTTCTAACGTCAAATGAGCAAACGGGCTTACCACAGCTGCGGTCCTCTGGCAGTCTGAAAGCTTTGCGCACAAGCCGGACGCTAAGCGCCTTCCTTTGCCTTTTGGCAGTGCTCGTGCATTGCCAGCACTAGGCGGGAATGGTCACTATCCCGCACACACGTTTCGTTGTGCCCGTTGCTAAGCGCTCTGGAGCACTGTTTATGACGTAAGCGGAACACCTCTTGCCGTTCCATTCTCAGAGCTCCTGAGTTAAGTAATCTGCGATTCTTGGTGCGAATAATAGAGGAAAACATTTCCAATGTGTCTGGCAAGGAGAAACTGAACCTGGAGAACACCTTTGTCAGGAGCTTGCACCTGCACCTTAGACACACACAGATTTGCATCACATCTAAATGGCCAAGCTCTTTCTTAGACAAGTTGAAAGCTGCTGTCAGAAGGCTGTGCTCCTTGTCAGATGGAAGCAGCAGCACGCACATAGGAGTTTGGCAAGCACTAAAGAGCCACAGAAGAGCATGGCCCAGGGAAATGAGGCAGGAAAAACGCTACATGTGCCCTTGTTGTCGACTAACAACAGGTAGCAGCATAAACCAGATGCGGGTGAAGATCTTGCAGGCGACTTCTAACGTCAAATGAGCAAACGGGCTTACCACAGCTGCGGTCCTCTGGCAGTCTGAAAGCTTTGCGCACAAGCCGGATGCAAAGCGCCTTCCTTTGCCTTTTGGCAGTGCTCGTGCATTGCCAGCACTAGGCGGGAATGGTCACTTACCCAGAGACACGTTTCGTTGTGCCCGTTGCTAAGCGCTCTGGAGCACTGTTTATGACGTAAGCGGAACACCTCTTGCCGTTCCATTCTCAGAGCTCCTGAGTTAAGTAATCTGCGACTCTTGGTGCGAATGATAGAGGAAAACATTTCCAATGTGTCTGGCAGGGAGAAACTGAACCTGGAGAACACCTTTGTCAGGAGCTTGCACCTGCACCTTAGACACACACAGATTTGCATCACATCTAAATGGCCAAGCTCTTTCTTAGACAAGTTGAAAGCTGCTGTCAGAAGGCTGTGCTCCTTGTCAGATGCAAGCAGCAGCACGCACATAAAAGTTTGGAAAGCACTAAAGAGCCACAAAAGAGCATGGCCCAGGGAAATGAGGCAGGAAAAACGCTACATGTGCCCTTGTTGTCGCCTAACAACAGGTAGCAGCATAAACCAGATGCGGGTGAAGATCTTGCAGGCGACTTCTAACGTCAAATGAGCAAACCAGCTTACCACAGCTGCGGTCCTCTGGCAGTCTGAAAGCTTTGCGCACAAGCCGGACGCTAAGCACCTTCCTTTGCCTTTTGGCAGTGCTCGTGCATTGCCAGCACTAGGCGGGAATGGTCACTATCCCAGAGACACGTTTCGTTGTGCCCGTTGCTAAGCGCTCTGGAGCACTGTTTATGACGTAAGCGGAACACCTCTTGCCGTTCCATTCTCAGAGCTCCTGAGTTAATCAAACTGAGACTCTTGGCGCGAATGCCAGAGGAAAACATTTCCAATGTGTCTGGCAGGGAGAAACTGAACCTAGAGAACACCTTTGTCAGGAGCTTGCACCTGCACCTTAGACACACACAGATTTGCATCACATCTAAATGGCCAAGCTCTTTCTTAGACAAGTTGAAAGCTGCTGTCAGAAGGCTGTGCTCCTTGTCAGATGGAAGCAGCAGCACGCACATAGGAGTTTGGCAAGAACTAAAGAGCCACAGAAGAGCGTGGCCTAGGAAAATGAGGCAGGAAAAAGCATATCGCTACATGTGTCCTTGTTGTCACCTAACAACAGGTAGCAGCATAAACCAGATGCGGGTGAAGTTCTTGCAGGCGACATCTAACGTCAAATGAGCAAACGGGCTTACCACAGCTGCGGTCCTCTGGCAGTCTGAAAGCTTTGCACACAAGGCGGATGCTAAGCGCCTTCCTTTGCCTTTTGGCAGTGCTCGTGCATTGCCAGCACTAGGCGGGAATGGTCACTATCCCACAGAAACGTTTCGTTGTGCCCGTTGCTAAGCGCTCTGGATCACTGTTTATGACGTAAGCGGAACACCTCTTGCCGTTCCATTCTCAGAGCTCCTGAGTTAATCAAACTGAGACTCTTGGTGCGAATGCCAGAGGAAAACATTTCCAATGTGTCTGGCAGGGAGAAACTGAACCTGGAGAACACCTTTGTCAGGAGCTTGCACCTGCACCTTAGACACACACAGATTTGCATCACATCTAAATGGCCAAGCTCTTTCTTAGACAAGTTGAAAGCTGCTGTCAGAAGGCTATGCTCCTTGTCAGATGGAAGCAGCAGCACGCACATAGGAGTTTGGCAAGAACTAAAGAGCCACAGAAGAGCGTGGCCTAGGAAAATGAGGCAGGAAAAACGCTACATGTGCCCTTGTTGTCGCCTAACAACAGGTAGCAGCATAAACCAGATGCGGGTGAAGATCTTGCAGGCAACATCTGACATCAAATGAGCAAACGGGCTTACCACAGCTGCGGTCCTCTGGCAGTCTGAAAGCTTTGCGCACAAGGCGGATGCTAAGCGCCTTCCTTTGCCTTTTGGCAGTGCTCGTGCATTGCCAGCACTAGGCGGGAATGGTCACTATCCCACAGACACGTTTCGTTGTGCCCGTTGCTAAGCGCTCTGGAGCACTGTTTATGACATAAGCGGAACACCTCTTGCCGTTCCATTCTCAGAGCTCCTGAGTTAATCAAACTGAGACTCTTGGTGCGAATGCCAGAGGAAAACATTTCCAATGTGTCTGGCAGGGAGAAACTGAACCTAGAGAACACCTTTGTCAGGAGCTTGCACCTGCACCTTAGACACACACAGATTTGCATCACATCTAAATGGCCAAGCTCTTTCTTCGACAAGTTGAAAGCTGCTGTCAGAAGGCTGTGCTCCTTGTCAGATGGAAGCAGCAGCACGCACATAGGAGTTTGGAAAGAACTAAAGAGCCACAGAAGAGCGTGGTCTAGGAAAATGAGGCAGGAAAAACGCTACATGTGCCCTTGTTGTCGCCTAACAACAGGTAGCAGCATAAACCAGATGCGGGTGAAGATCTTGCAGGCGACATCTAACGTCAAATGAGCAAACGGGCTTACCACAGCTGCGGTCCTCTGGCAGTCTGAAAGCTTTGCGCACAAGCCGGACGCTAAGCGCCTTCCTTTGCCTTTTGGCAGTGCTCGTGCATTGCCAGCACTAGGCGGGAATGGTCACTTACCCAGAGACACGTTTCGTTGTGCCCGTTGCTAAGCGCTCTGGAGCACTGTTTATGACGTAAGCGGAACACCTCTTGCCGTTCCATTCTCAGAGCTCCTGAGTTAAGTAATCTGCTACTCTTGGTGCGAATGATAGAGGAAAACATTTCCAATGTGTCTGGCAAGGAGAAACTGAACCTGGAGAACACCTTTGTCAAGAGCTTGCACCTGCACCTTAGACACACACAGATTTGCATCACATCTAAATGGCCAAGCTCTTTCTTAGACAAGTTGAAAGCTGCTGTCAGAAGGCTGTGCTCCTTGTCAGATGGAAGCAGCAGCACGCACATAGGAGTTTGGCAAGAACTAAAGAGCCACAGAAGAGCGTGGCCTAGGAAAATGAGGCAGGAAAAAGCATATCGCTACATGTGTCCTTGTTGTCACCTAACAACAGGTAGCAGCATAAACCAGATGCGGGTGAAGTTCTTGCAGGTGACATCTAACGTCAAATGAGCAAACGGGCTTACCACAGCTGCGGTCCTCTGGCAGTCTGAAAGCTTTGCACACAAGGCGGATGCTAAGCGCCTTCCTTTGCCTTTTGGCAGTGCTCGTGCATTGCCAGCACTAGGCGGGAATGGTCACTATCCCACAGACACGTTTCGTTGTGCCCGTTGCTAAGCGCTCTGGATCACTGTTTATGACGTAAGCGGAACACCTCTTGCCGTTCCATTCTCAGAGCTCCTGAGTTAAGTAATCTGCTACTCTTGGTGCGAATGCCAGAGGAAAACATTTCTAATGTGTCTGGCAGGGAGAAACTGAACCTGGAGAACACCTTTGTCAGGAGCTTGCACCTGCACCTTACACACACAGAGATTTGCATCACATCTAAATGGCCAAGCTCTTTCTTAGAAAAGTTGAAAGCTGCTGTCAGAAGGCTGTGCTCCTTGTCAGATGGAAGCAGCAGCACGCACATAGGAGTTTGGCAAGAACTAAAGAGCCACAGAAGAGCGTGGTCTAGCAAAATGAGGCAGGAAAAACGCTACATGTGCCCTTGTTGTCGCCTAACAACAGGTAGCAGCATAAACCAGATGCGGGTGAAGATCTTGCAGGCGACATCTAACGTCAAATGAGCAAACGGGCTTACCACAGCTGCGGTCCTCTGGCAGTCTGAAAGCTTTGCGCACAAGCCGGATGCTAAGCACCTTCCTTTGCCTTTTGGCAGTGCTCGTGCATTGCCAGCACTAGGCGGGAATGGTCACTTACCCAGAGACACGTTTCGTTGTGCCCGTTGCTAAGCGCTCTGGAGCACTGTTTATGACGTAAGCGGAACACCTCTTGCCGTTCCATTCTCAGAGCTCCTGAGTTAAGTAATCTGCTACTCTTGGTGCGAATGCCAGAGGAAAACATTTCCAATGTGTCTGGCAGGGAGAAACTGAACCTGGAGAACACCTTTGTCAGCAGCTTGCACCTGCACCTTACACACACAGAGATTTGCATCACATCTAAATGGCCAAGCTCTTTCTTAGAAAAGTTGAAAGCTGCTGTTAGAAGGCTGTGCTCCTTGTCAGATGGAAGCAGCAGCACGCACATAGGAGTTTGGCAAGAACTAAAGAGCCACAGAAGAGCGTGGTCTAGCAAAATGAGGCAGGAAAAACGCTACATGTGCCCTTGTTGTCGCCTAACAACAGGTAGCAGCATAAACCAGATGCGGGTGAAGATCTTGCAGGCGACTTCTAACGTCAAATGAGCAAACGGGCTTACCACAGCTGCGGTCCTCTGGCAGTCTGAAAGCTTTGCGCACAAGCCGGATGCTAAGCGCCTTCCTTTGCCTTTTGGCAGTGCTCGTGCATTGCCAGCACTAGGCGGGAATGGTCACTATCCCACAGACACGTTTCGTTGTGCCCGTTGCTAAGCGCTCTGGAGCACTGTTTATGACATAAGCGTTCCATTCTCAGAGCTCCTGAGTTAATCAAACTGAGACTCTTGGCGCGAATGCCAGAGGAAAACATTTCCAATGTGTCTGGCAGGGAGAAACTGAACCTAGAGAACACCTTTGTCAGGAGCTTGCACCTGCACCTTAGACACACACAGATTTGCATCACATCTAAATGGCCAAGCTCTTTCTTAGACAAGTTGAAAGCTGCTGTCAGAAGGCTGTGCTCCTTGTCAGATGGAAGCAGCAGCACGCACATAGGAGTTTGGCAAGAACTAAAGAGCCACAGAAGAGCGTGGTCTAGCAAAATGAGGCAGGAAAAACGCTACATGTGCCCTTGTTGTCGCCTAACAACAGGTAGCAGCATAAACCAGATGCGGGTGAAGATCTTGCAGGCGACATCTAACGTCAAATGAGCAAACGGGCTTACAACAGCTGCGGTCCTCTGGCAGTCTGAAAGCTTTGCGCACAAGCCGGATGCTAAGCACCTTCCTTTGCCTTTTGGCAGTGCTCGTGCATTGCCAGCACTAGGCGGGAATGGTCACTTACCCAGAGACACGTTTCGTTGTGCCCGTTGCTAAGCGCTCTGGAGCACTGTTTATGACGTAAGCGGAACACCTCTTGCCGTTCCATTCTCAGAGCTCCTGAGTTAAGTAATCTGCGACTCTTGGTGCGAATGATAGAGGAAAACATTTCCAATGTGTCTGGCAGGGAGAAACTGAACCTGGAGAACACCTTTGTCAGGAGCTTGCACCTGCACCTTACACACACACAGATTTGCATCACATCTAAATGGCCAAGCTCTTTCTTAGACAAGTTGAAAGCTGCTGTCAGAAGGCTGTGCTCCTTGTCAGATGGAAGCAGCAGCACGCACATAGGAGTTTGGCAAGAACTAAAGAGCCACAGAAGAGCGTGGTCTAGCAAAATGAGGCAGGAAAAAGCATATCGCTACATGTGCCCTTGTTGTCGCCTAACAACAGGTAGCAGCATAAACCAGATGCGGGTGAAGATCTTGCAGGCGACTTCTAACGTCAAATGAGCAAACCGGCTTACCACAGCTGCGGTCCTCTGGCAGTCTGAAAGCTTTGCGCACAAGCCGGATGCTAAGCGCCTTCCTTTGCCTTTTGGCAGTGCTCGTGCATTGCCAGCACTAGGCGGGAATGGTCACTTACCCAGAGACACGTTTCGTTGTGCCCGTTGCTAAGCGCTCTGGAGCACTGTTTATGACGTAAGCGGAACACCTCTTGCCGTTCCATTCTCAGAGCTCCTGAGTTAAGTAATCTGCTACTCTTGGTGCGAATGCCAGAGGAAAACATTTCCAATGTGTCTGGCAGGGAGAAACTGAACCTGGAGAACACCTTTGTCAGGAGCTTGCACCTGCACCTTAGACACACAGAGATTTGCATCACATCTAAATGGCCAAGCTCTTTCTTAGAAAAGTTGAAAGCTGCTGTTAGAAGGCTGTGCTCCTTGTCAGATGGAAGCAGCAGCACGCACATAGGAGTTTGGCAAGAACTAAAGAGCCACAGAAGAGCGTGGCCTAGGAAAATGAGGCAGGAAAAACGCTACATGTGCCCTTGTCGCCTAACAACAGGTAGCAGCATAAACCAGATGCGGGTGAAGATCTTGCAGGCGACATCTAACGTCAAATGAGCAAACGGGCTTACCACAGCTGCGGTCCTCTGGCAGTCTGAAAGCTTTGCGCACAAGGCGGATGCTAAGCACCTTCCTTTGCCTTTTGGCAGTGCTCGTGCATTGCCAGCACTAGGCGGGAATGGTCACTTACCCAGAGACACGTTTCGTTGTGCCCGTTGCTAAGCGCTCTGGAGCACTGTTTATGACGTAAGCGGAACACCTCTTGCCGTTCCATTCTCAGAGCTCCTGAGTTAAGTAATCTGCGACTCTTGCTGCGAATGCCAGAGAAAGGCATTTCCAATGTGTCTGGCAGGGAGAAACTGAACCTGGAGAACACCTTTGTCAGGAGCTTGCACCTGCACCTTAGACACACACAGATTTGCATCACATCTGAGTGGCCAAGCTCTTTCTTAGACAAGTTGAAAGCTGCTGTCAGAAGGCTATGCTCCTTGTCAGATGGAAGCAGCAGCACGCACATAGGAGTTTGGCAAGAACTAAAGAGCCACAGAAGAGCGTGGTCTAGCAAAATGAAACAGGAAAAAGCATTTGCTGCATGTGCCCTTGTTGTCGCCTAACAACAGGTAGCAGCATAAACCAGATGCGGGTGAAGATCTTGCAGGCGACTTCTAACGTCAAATGAGCAAATGGGCTTACCACAGCTGCGGTCCTCTGGCAGTCTGAAAGCTTTGCGCACAAGCCGGATGCTAAGCACCTTCCTTTGCCTTTTGGCAGTGCTCGTGCATTGCCAGCACTAGGCGGGAATGGTCACTTACCCAGAGACACGTTTCGTTGTGCCCGTTGCTAAGCGCTCTGGAGCACTGTTTATGACGTAAGCGGAACACCTCTTGCCGTTCCATTCTCAGAGCTCCTGAGTTAAGTAATCTGCTACTCTTGGTGCGAATGCCAGAGGAAAACATTTCCAATGTGTCTGGCAGGGAGAAACTGAACCTGGAGAACACCTTTGTCAGGAGCTTGCACCTGCACCTTAGACACACAGAGATTTGCATCACATCTAAATGGCCAAGCTCTTTCTTAGACAAGTTGAAAGCTGCTGTCAGAAGGCTGTGCTCCTTGTCAGATGGAAGCAGCAGCACGCACATAGGAGTTTGGCAAGAACTAAAGAGCCACAGAAGAGCGTGGTCTAGCAAAATGAAACAGGAAAAAGCATTTGCTGCATGTGCCCTTGTTGTCGCCTAACAACAGGTAGCAGCATAAACCAGATGCGGGTGAAGATCTTGCAGGCGACTTCTAACGTCAAATGAGCAAATGGGCTTACCACAGCTGCGGTCCTCTGGCAGTCTGAAAGCTTTGCGCACAAGCCGGATGCTAAGCACCTTCCTTTGCCTTTTGGCAGTGCTCGTGCATTGCCAGCACTAGGCGGGAATGGTCACTTACCCAGAGACACGTTTCGTTGTGCCCGTTGCTAAGCGCTCTGGAGCACTGTTTATGACGTAAGCGGAACACCTCTTGCCGTTCCATTCTCAGAGCTCCTGAGTTAAGTAATCTGCTACTCTTGGTGCGAATGCCAGAGGAAAACATTTCCAATGTGTCTGGCAGGGAGAAACTGAACCTGGAGAACACCTTTGTCAGGAGCTTGCACCTGCACCTTAGACACACACAGATTTGCATCACATCTAAATGGCCAAGCTCTTTCTTAGACAAGTTGAAAGCTGCTGTCAGAAGGCTGTGCTCCTTGTCAGATGGAAGCAGCAGCACGCACATAGGAGTTTGGCAAGAACTAAAGAGCCACAGAAGAGCGTGGTCTAGCAAAATGAAACAGGAAAAAGCATTTGCTGCATGTGCCCTTGTTGTCGCCTAACAACAGGTAGCAGCATAAACCAGATGCGGGTGAAGATCTTGCAGGCGACTTCTAACGTCAAATGAGCAAACGGGCTTACCACAGCTGCGGTCCTCTGGCAGTCTGAAAGCTTTGCGCACAAGCCGGACGCTAAGCGCCTTCCTTTGCCTTTTGGCAGTGCTCGTGCATTGCCAGCACTAGGCGGGAATGGTCACTTACCCAGAGACACGTTTCGTTGTGCCCGTTGCTAAGCGCTCTGGAGCACTGTTTATGACGTAAGCGGAACACCTCTTGCCGTTCCATTCTCAGAGCTCCTGAGTTAATCAAACTGAGACTCATGGTGCGAATTCCAGAGTAAGACATTTCCAATGTGTCTGGCAGGGAGAAACTGAACCTGGAGAACACCTTTGTCAGGAGCTTGCACCTGCACCTTAGACACACACAGATTTGCATCACATCTAAATGGCCAAGCTCTTTCTTAGACAAGTTGAAAGCTGCTGTCAGAAGGCTGTGCTCCTTGTCAGACGGAAGCAGCAGCACGCACATAGGAGTTTGGCAAGAACTAAAGAGCCACAGAAGAGCGTGGTCTAGCAAAATGAGGCAGGAAAAACGCTACATGTGCCCTTGTTGTCGCCTAACAACAGGTAGCAGCATAAACCAGATGCGGGTGAAGATCTTGCAGGCGACTTCTAACGTCAAATGAGCAAACGGGCTTACCACAGCTGCGGTCCTCTGGCAGTCTGAAAGCTTTGCGCACAAGCCGGATGCTAAGCACCTTCCTTTGCCTTTTGGCAGTGCTCGTGCATTGCCAGCACTAGGCGGGAATGGTCACTTACCCAGAGACACGTTTCGTTGTGCCCGTTGCTAAGCGCTCTGGAGCACTGTTTATGACGTAAGCGGAACACCTCTTGCCGTTCCATTCTCAGAGCTCCTGAGTTAAGTAATCTGCGACTCTTGCTGCGAATGCCAGAGAAAGGCATTTCCAATGTGTCTGGCAGGGAGAAACTGAACCTGGAGAACACCTTTGTCAGGAGCTTGCACCTGCACCTTAGACACACACAGATTTGCATCACATCTGAGTGGCCAAGCTCTTTCTTAGACAAGTTGAAAGCTGCTGTCAGAAGGCTGTGCTCCTTGTCAGATGGAAGCAGCAGCACGCACATAGGAGTTTGGCAAGAACTAAAGAGCCACAGAAGAGCGTGGTCTAGCAAAATGAAACAGGAAAAAGCATTTGCTGCATGTGCCCTTGTTGTCGCCTAACAACAGGTAGCAGCATAAACCAGATGCGGGTGAAGATCTTGCAGGCGACTTCTAACGTCAAATGAGCAAACGGGCTTACCACAGCTGCGGTCCTCTGGCAGTCTGAAAGCTTTGCGCACAAGCCGGATGCTAAGCGCCTTCCTTTGCCTTTTGGCAGTGCTCGTGCATTGCCAGCACTAGGCGGGAATGGTCACTTACCCAGAGACACGTTTCGTTGTGCCCGTTGCTAAGCGCTCTGGAGCACTGTTTATGACGTAAGCGGAACACCTCTTGCCGTTCCATTCTCAGAGCTCCTGAGTTAAGTAATCTGCTGCTCTTGGTGCGAATGCCAGAGAAAAACATTTCCAATGTGTCTGGCAGGGAGAAACTGAACCTGGAGAACACCTTTGTCAGGAGCTTGCACCTGCACCTTAGACACACAGAGATTTGCATCACATCTAAATGGCCAAACTATTTCTTAGACAAGTTGAAAGCTGCTGTCAGAAGGCTGTGCTCCTTGTCAGACGGAAGCAGCAGCACGCACATAGGAGTTTGGCAAGAACTAAAGAGCCACAGAAGAGCGTGGTCTAGCAAAATGAGGCAGGAAAAATCATATCGCTACATGTGCCCTTGTTGTCGCCTAACAACAGGTAGCAGCATAAACCAGATGCGGGTGAAGATCTTGCAGGCGACTTCTAACGTCAAATGAGCAAATGGGCTTACCACAGCTGCGGTCCTCTGGCAGTCTGAAAGCTTTGCGCACAAGCCGGATGCTAAGCGCCTTCCTTTGCCTTTTGGCAGTGCTCGTGCATTGCCAGCACTAGGCGGGAATGGTCACTTACCCAGAGACACGTTTCGTTGTGCCCGTTGCTAAGCGCTCTGGAGCACTGTTTATGACGTAAGCGGAACACCTCTTGCCGTTCCATTCTCAGAGCTCCTGAGTTAAGTAATCTGCTACTCTTGGTGCGAATGCCAGAGGAAAACATTTCCAATGTGTCTGGCAGGGAGAAACTGAACCTGGAGAACACCTTTGTCAGGAGCTTGCACCTGCACCTTAGACACACACAGATTTGCATCACATCTAAATGGCCAAGCTCTTTCTTAGACAAGTTGAAAGCTGCTGTCAGAAGGCTGTGCTCCTTGTCAGATGGAAGCAGCAGCACGCACATAGGAGTTTGGCAAGAACTAAAGAGCCACAGAAGAGCGTGGTCTAGCAAAATGAAACAGGAAAAAGCATTTGCTGCATGTGCCCTTGTTGTCGCCTAACAACAGGTAGCAGCATAAACCAGATGCGGGTGAAGATCTTGCAGGCGACTTCTAACGTCAAATGAGCAAACGGGCTTACCACAGCTGCGGTCCTCTGGCAGTCTGAAAGCTTTGCGCACAAGCCGGACGCTAAGCGCCTTCCTTTGCCTTTTGGCAGTGCTCGTGCATTGCCAGCACTAGGCGGGAATGGTCACTATCCCACAGACACGTTTCGTTGTGCCCGTTGCTAAGCGCTCTGGAGCACTGTTTATGACGTAAGCGGAACACCTCTTGCCGTTCCATTCTCAGAGCTCCTGAGTTAATCAAACTGAGACTCATGGTGCGAATTCCAGAGTAAGACATTTCCAATGTGTCTGGCAGGGAGAAACTGAACCTGGAGAACACCTTTGTCAGGAGCTTGCACCTGCACCTTAGACACACACAGATTTGCATCACATCTAAATGGCCAAGCTCTTTCTTAGACAAGTTGAAAGCTGCTGTCAGAAGGCTGTGCTCCTTGTCAGACGGAAGCAGCAGCACGCACATAGGAGTTTGGCAAGAACTAAAGAGCCACAGAAGAGCGTGGTCTAGCAAAATGAGGCAGGAAAAACGCTACATGTGCCCTTGTTGTCGCCTAACAACAGGTAGCAGCATAAACCAGATGCGGGTGAAGATCTTGCAGGCGACTTCTAACGTCAAATGAGCAAACGGGCTTACCACAGCTGCGGTCCTCTGGCAGTCTGAAAGCTTTGCGCACAAGCCGGATGCTAAGCACCTTCCTTTGCCTTTTGGCAGTGCTCGTGCATTGCCAGCACTAGGCGGGAATGGTCACTATCCCACAGACACGTTTCGTTGTGCCCGTTGCTAAGCGCTCTGGAGCACTGTTTATGATGTAAGCGGAACACCTCTTGCCGTTCCATTCTCAGAGCTCCTGAGTTAAGTAATCTGCTACTCTTGGTGCGAATGCCAGAGGAAAACATTTCCAATGTGTCTGGCAGGGAGAAACTGAACCTGGAGAACACCTTTGTCAGGAGCTTGCACCTGCACCTTAGACACACACAGATTTGCATCACATCTAAATGGCCAAGCTCTTTCTTAGAAAAGTTGAAAGCTGCTGTTAGAAGGCTGTGCTCCTTGTCAGATGGAAGCAGCAGCACGCACATAGGAGTTTGGAAAGCACTAAAGAGCCACAGAAGAGCGTGGCCTAGGAAAATGAGGCAGGAAAAACGCTACATGTGCCCTTGTTGTCGCCTAACAACAGGTAGCAGCATAAACCAGATGCGGGTGAAGATCTTGCAGGCGACTTCTAACGTCAAATGAGCAAACGGGCTTACCACAGCTGCGGTCCTCTGGCAGTCTGAAAGCTTTGCGCACAAGCCGGACGCTAAGCGCCTTCCTTTGCCTTTTGGCAGTGCTCGTGCATTGCCAGCACTAGGCGGGAATGGTCACTATCCCGCACACACGTTTCGTTGTGCCCGTTGCTAAGCGCTCTGGAGCACTGTTTATGACGTAAGCGGAACACCTCTTGCCGTTCCATTCTCAGAGCTCCTGAGTTAAGTAATCTGCGACTCTTGGTGCGAATGATAGAGGAAAACATTTCCAATGTGTCTGGCAGGGAGAAACTGAACCTGGAGAACACCTTTGTCAGGAGCTTGCACCTGCACCTTAGACACACACAGATTTGCATCACATCTAAATGGCCAAGCTCTTTCTTAGACAAGTTGAAAGCTGCTGTCAGAAGGCTGTGCTCCTTGTCAGATGCAAGCAGCAGCACGCACATAAAAGTTTGGAAAGCACTAAAGAGCCACAAAAGAGCATGGCCCAGGGAAATGAGGCAGGAAAAACGCTACATGTGCCCTTGTTGTCGCCTAACAACAGGTAGCAGCATAAACCAGATGCGGGTGAAGATCTTGCAGGCAACATCTGACATCAAATGAGCAAACGGGCTTACCACAGCTGCGGTCCTCTGGCAGTCTGAAAGCTTTGCGCACAAGGCGGATGCTAAGCGCCTTCCTTTGCCTTTTGGCAGTGCTCGTGCATTGCCAGCACTAGGCGGGAATGGTCACTATCCCACAGACACGTTTCGTTGTGCCCGTTGCTAAGCGCTCTGGAGCACTGTTTATGACATAAGCGGAACACCTCTTGCCGTTCCATTCTCAGAGCTCCTGAGTTAATCAAACTGAGACTCTTGGTGCGAATGCCAGAGGAAAACATTTCCAATGTGTCTGGCAGGGAGAAACTGAACCTAGAGAACACCTTTGTCAGGAGCTTGCACCTGCACCTTAGACACACACAGATTTGCATCACATCTAAATGGCCAAGCTCTTTCTTAGACAAGTTGAAAGCTGCTGTCAGAAGGCTGTGCTCCTTGTCAGATGGAAGCAGCAGCACGCACATAGGAGTTTGGAAAGAACTAAAGAGCCACAGAAGAGCGTGGTCTAGGAAAATGAGGCAGGAAAAACGCTACATGTGCCCTTGTTGTCGCCTAACAACAGGTAGCAGCATAAACCAGATGCGGGTGAAGATCTTGCAGGCGACTTCTAACGTCAAATGAGCAAACGGGCTTACCACAGCTGCGGTCCTCTGGCAGTCTGAAAGCTTTGCGCACAAGCCGGATGCTAAGCGCCTTCCTTTGCCTTTTGGCAGTGCTCGTGCATTGCCAGCACTAGGCGGGAATGGTCACTTACCCAGAGACACGTTTCGTTGTGCCCGTTGCTAAGCGCTCTGGAGCACTGTTTATGACGTAAGCGGAACACCTCTTGCCGTTCCATTCTCAGAGCTCCTGAGTTAAGTAATCTGCTACTCTTGGTGCGAATGCCAGAGAAAAACATTTCCAATGTGTCTGGCAGGGAGAAACTGAACCTGGAGAACACCTTTGTCAGGAGCTTGCACCTGCACCTTAGACACACACAGATTTGCATCACATCTAAATGGCCAAGCTCTTTCTTAGACAAGTTGAAAGCTGCTGTCAGAAGGCTGTGCTCCTTGTCAGATGGAAGCAGCAGCACGCACATAGGAGTTTGGCAAGAACTAAAGAGCCACAGAAGAGCGTGGTCTAGCAAAATGAGGCAGGAAAAACGCTACATGTGCCCTTGTTGTCGCCTAACAACAGGTAGCAGCATAAACCAGATGCGGGTGAAGATCTTGCAGGCGACATCTAACGTCAAATGAGCAAACGGGCTTACCACAGCTGCGGTCCTCTGGCAGTCTGAAAGCTTTGCGCACAAGCCGGATGCTAAGCACCTTCCTTTGCCTTTTGGCAGTGCTCGTGCATTGCCAGCACTAGGCGGGAATGGTCACTTACCCAGAGACACGTTTCGTTGTGCCCGTTGCTAAGCGCTCTGGAGCACTGTTTATGACGTAAGCGGAACACCTCTTGCCGTTCCATTCTCAGAGCTCCTGAGTTAAGTAATCTGCTACTCTTGGTGCGAATGCCAGAGGAAAACATTTCCAATGTGTCTGGCAGGGAGAAACTGAACCTGGAGAACACCTTTGTCAGCAGCTTGCACCTGCACCTTACACACACAGAGATTTGCATCACATCTAAATGGCCAAGCTCTTTCTTAGAAAAGTTGAAAGCTGCTGTTAGAAGGCTGTGCTCCTTGTCAGATGGAAGCAGCAGCACGCACATAGGAGTTTGGCAAGAACTAAAGAGCCACAGAAGAGCGTGGTCTAGCAAAATGAGGCAGGAAAAACGCTACATGTGCCCTTGTTGTCGCCTAACAACAGGTAGCAGCATAAACCAGATGCGGGTGAAGATCTTGCAGGCGACTTCTAACGTCAAATGAGCAAACGGGCTTACCACAGCTGCGGTCCTCTGGCAGTCTGAAAGCTTTGCGCACAAGCCGGATGCTAAGCGCCTTCCTTTGCCTTTTGGCAGTGCTCGTGCATTGCCAGCACTAGGCGGGAATGGTCACTTACCCAGAGACACGTTTCGTTGTGCCCGTTGCTAAGCGCTCTGGAGCACTGTTTATGACGTAAGCGGAACACCTCTTGCCGTTCCATTCTCAGAGCTCCTGAGTTAAGTAATCTGCTACTCTTGGTGCGAATGCCAGAGAAAAACATTTCCAATGTGTCTGGCAGGGAGAAACTGAACCTGGAGAACACCTTTGTCAGGAGCTTGCACCTGCACCTTAGACACACACAGATTTGCATCACATCTAAATGGCCAAGCTCTTTCTTAGACAAGTTGAAAGCTGCTGTCAGAAGGCTGTGCTCCTTGTCAGATGGAAGCAGCAGCACGCACATAGGAGTTTGGCAAGAACTAAAGAGCCACAGAAGAGCGTGGTCTAGCAAAATGAGGCAGGAAAAACGCTACATGTGCCCTTGTTGTCGCCTAACAACAGGTAGCAGCATAAACCAGATGCGGGTGAAGATCTTGCAGGCGACATCTAACGTCAAATGAGCAAACGGGCTTACCACAGCTGCGGTCCTCTGGCAGTCTGAAAGCTTTGCGCACAAGCCGGATGCTAAGCACCTTCCTTTGCCTTTTGGCAGTGCTCGTGCATTGCCAGCACTAGGCGGGAATGGTCACTTACCCAGAGACACGTTTCGTTGTGCCCGTTGCTAAGCGCTCTGGAGCACTGTTTATGACGTAAGCGGAACACCTCTTGCCGTTCCATTCTCAGAGCTCCTGAGTTAAGTAATCTGCTACTCTTGGTGCGAATGCCAGAGGAAAACATTTCCAATGTGTCTGGCAGGGAGAAACTGAACCTGGAGAACACCTTTGTCAGCAGCTTGCACCTGCACCTTACACACACAGAGATTTGCATCACATCTAAATGGCCAAGCTCTTTCTTAGAAAAGTTGAAAGCTGCTGTTAGAAGGCTGTGCTCCTTGTCAGATGGAAGCAGCAGCACGCACATAGGAGTTTGGCAAGAACTAAAGAGCCACAGAAGAGCGTGGTCTAGCAAAATGAGGCAGGAAAAACGCTACATGTGCCCTTGTTGTCGCCTAACAACAGGTAGCAGCATAAACCAGATGCGGGTGAAGATCTTGCAGGCGACTTCTAACGTCAAATGAGCAAACGGGCTTACCACAGCTGCGGTCCTCTGGCAGTCTGAAAGCTTTGCGCACAAGCCGGACGCTAAGCGCCTTCCTTTGCCTTTTGGCAGTGCTCGTGCATTGCCAGCACTAGGCGGGAATGGTCACTATCCCACAGACACGTTTCGTTGTGCCCGTTGCTAAGCGCTCTGGAGCACTGTTTATGACATAAGCGGAACACCTCTTGCCGTTCCATTCTCAGAGCTCCTGAGTTAATCAAACTGAGACTCTTGGCGCGAATGCCAGAGGAAAACATTTCCAATGTGTCTGGCAGGGAGAAACTGAACCTGGAGAACACCTTTGTAAGGAGCTTGCACCTGCACCTTAGACACACACAGATTTGCATCACATCTAAATGGCCAAGCTCTTTCTTAGACAAGTTGAAAGCTGCTGTCAGAAGGCTGTGCTCCTTGTCAGATGCAAGCAGCAGCACGCACATAGGAGTTTGGCAAGAACTAAAGAGCCACAGAAGAGCGTGGCCTAGGAAAATGAGGCAGGAAAAACGCTACATGTGCCCTTGTTGTCGCCTAACAACAGGTAGCAGCATAAACCAGATGCGGGTGAAGATCTTGCAGGCGACATCTAACGTCAAATGAGCAAACGGGCTTACCACAGCTGCGGTCCTCTGGCAGTCTGAAAGCTTTGCGCACAAGGCGGATGCTAAGCGCCTTCCTTTGCCTTTTGGCAGTGCTCGTGCATTGCCAGCACTAGGCGGGAATGGTCACTTACCCAGAGACACGTTTCGTTGTGCCCGTTGCTAAGCGCTCTGGAGCACTGTTTATGACGTAAGCGGAACACCTCTTGCCGTTCCATTCTCAGAGCTCCTGAGTTAAGTAATCTGCTACTCTTGGTGCGAATGCCAGAGGAAAACATTTCCAATGTGTCTGGCAGGGAGAAACTGAACCTGGAGAACACCTTTGTCAGGAGCTTGCACCTGCACCTTAGACACACACAGATTTGCATCACATCTAAATGGCCAAGCTCTTTCTTAGACAAGTTGAAAGCTGCTGTCAGAAGGCTGTGCTCCTTGTCAGATGGAAGCAGCAGCACGCACATAGGAGTTTGGCAAGAACTAAAGAGCCACAGAAGAGCGTGGTCTAGCAAAATGAGGCAGGAAAAACGCTACATGTGCCCTTGTTGTCGCCTAACAACAGGTAGCAGCATAAACCAGATGCGGGTGAAGATCTTGCAGGCGACATCTAACGTCAAATGAGCAAACGGGCTTACCACAGCTGCGGTCCTCTGGCAGTCTGAAAGCTTTGCGCACAAGCCGGATGCTAAGCACCTTCCTTTGCCTTTTGGCAGTGCTCGTGCATTGCCAGCACTAGGCGGGAATGGTCACTTACCCAGAGACACGTTTCGTTGTGCCCGTTGCTAAGCGCTCTGGAGCACTGTTTATGACGTAAGCGGAACACCTCTTGCCGTTCCATTCTCAGAGCTCCTGAGTTAAGTAATCTGCGACTCTTGGTGCGAATGATAGAGGAAAACATTTCCAATGTGTCTGGCAGGGAGAAACTGAACCTGGAGAACACCTTTGTCAGGAGCTTGCACCTGCACCTTACACACACACAGATTTGCATCACATCTAAATGGCCAAGCTCTTTCTTAGACAAGTTGAAAGCTGCTGTCAGAAGGCTGTGCTCCTTGTCAGATGGAAGCAGCAGCACGCACATAGGAGTTTGGCAAGAACTAAAGAGCCACAGAAGAGCGTGGTCTAGCAAAATGAGGCAGGAAAAACGCTACATGTGCCCTTGTTGTCGCCTAACAACAGGTAGCAGCATAAACCAGATGCGGGTGAAGATCTTGCAGGCGACTTCTAACGTCAAATGAGCAAACGGGCTTACCACAGCTGCGGTCCTCTGGCAGTCTGAAAGCTTTGCGCACAAGCCGGACGCTAAGCGCCTTCCTTTGCCTTTTGGCAGTGCTCGTGCATTGCCAGCACTAGGCGGGAATGGTCACTATCCCACAGACACATTTCGTTGTGCCCGTTGCTAAGCGCTCTGGAGCACTGTTTATGACGTAAGCGGAACACCTCTTGCCGTTCCATTCTCAGAGCTCCTGAGTTAATCAAACTGAGACTCTTGGTGCGAATGCCAGAGAAAAACATTTCCAATGTGTCTGGCAGGGAGAAACTGAACCTGGAGAACACCTTTGTCAGGAGCTTGCACCTGCACCTTAGACACACACAGATTTGCATCACATCTAAATGGCCAAGCTCTTTCTTAGACAAGTTGAAAGCTGCTGTCAGAAGGCTGTGCTCCTTGTCAGATGCAAGCAGCAGCACGCACATAGGAGTTTGGCAAGAACTAAAGAGCCACAGAAGAGCGTGGCCTAGGAAAATGAGGCAGGAAAAACGCTACATGTGCCCTTGTTGTCGCCTAACAACAGGTAGCAGCATAAACCAGATGCGGGTGAAGATCTTGCAGGCGACATCTAACGTCAAATGAGCAAACGGGCTTACCACAGCTGCGGTCCTCTGGCAGTCTGAAAGCTTTGCGCACAAGGCGGATGCTAAGCGCCTTCCTTTGCCTTTTGGCAGTGCTCGTGCATTGCCAGCACTAGGCGGGAATGGTCACTTACCCAGAGACACGTTTCGTTGTGCCCGTTGCTAAGCGCTCTGGAGCACTGTTTATGACGTAAGCGGAACACCTCTTGCCGTTCCATTCTCAGAGCTCCTGAGTTAAGTAATCTGCGACTCTTGCTGCGAATGCCAGAGAAAGGCATTTCCAATGTGTCTGGCAGGGAGAAACTGAACCTGGAGAACACCTTTGTCAGGAGCTTGCACCTGCACCTTAGACACACACAGATTTGCATCACATCTGAGTGGCCAAGCTCTTTCTTAGACAAGTTGAAAGCTGCTGTCAGAAGGCTGTGCTCCTTGTCAGATGGAAGCAGCAGCACGCACATAGGAGTTTGGCAAGAACTAAAGAGCCACAGAAGAGCGTGGTCTAGCAAAATGAAACAGGAAAAAGCATTTGCTGCATGTGCCCTTGTTGTCGCCTAACAACAGGTAGCAGCATAAACCAGATGCGGGTGAAGATCTTGCAGGCGACTTCTAACGTCAAATGAGCAAACGGGCTTACCACAGCTGTGGTCCTCTGGCAGTCTGAAAGCTTTGCGCACAAGCCGGATGCTAAGCACCTTCCTTTGCCTTTTGGCAGTGCTCGTGCATTGCCAGCACTAGGCGGGAATGGTCACTATCCCACAGACACGTTTCGTTGTGCCCGTTGCTAAGCGCTCTGGAGCACTGTTTATGACGTAAGCGGAACACCTCTTGCCGTTCCATTCTCAGAGCTCCTGAGTTAATCAAACTGAGACTCTTGGCGCGAATGCCAGAGGAAAACATTTCCAATGTGTCTGGCAGGGAGAAACTGAACCTAGAGAACACCTTTGTCAGGAGCTTGCACCTGCACCTTAGACACACACAGATTTGCATCACATCTAAATGGCCAAGCTCTTTCTTAGAAAAGTTGAAAGCTGCTGTTAGAAGGCTGTGATCTTTGTCAGATGGAAGCAACAGCACGCACATAGAAGTTTGGCAAGAACTAAAGAGCCACAGAAGAGCGTGGTCTAGCAAAATGAGGCAGGAAAAACGCTACATGTGCCCTTGTTGTCGCCTAACAACAGGTAGCAGCATAAACCAGATGCGGGTGAAGATCTTGCAGGCGACATCTAACGTCAAATGAGCAAACGGGCTTACCACAGCTGCGGTCCTCTGGCAGTCTGAAAGCTTTGCGCACAAGCCGGATGCTAAGCACCTTCCTTTGCCTTTTGGCAGTGCTCGTGCATTGCCAGCACTAGGCGGGAATGGTCACTTACCCAGAGACACGTTTCGTTGTGCCCGTTGCTAAGCGCTCTGGAGCACTGTTTATGACGTAAGCGGAACACCTCTTGCCGTTCCATTCTCAGAGCTCCTGAGTTAAGTAATCTGCTACTCTTGGTGCGAATGCCAGAGGAAAACATTTCTAATGTGTCTGGCAGGGAGAAACTGAACCTGGAGAACACCTTTGTCAGGAGCTTGCACCTGCACCTTACACACACAGAGATTTGCATCACATCTAAATGGCCAAGCTCTTTCTTAGAAAAGTTGAAAGCTGCTGTCAGAAGGCTGTGCTCCTTGTCAGATGGAAGCAGCAGCACGCACATAGGAGTTTGGCAAGAACTAAAGAGCCACAGAAGAGCGTGGTCTAGCAAAATGAGGCAGGAAAAACGCTACATGTGCCCTTGTTGTCGCCTAACAACAGGTAGCAGCATAAACCAGATGCGGGTGAAGATCTTGCAGGCGACTTCTAACGTCAAATGAGCAAACGGGCTTACCACAGCTGCGGTCCTCTGGCAGTCTGAAAGCTTTGCGCACAAGCCGGATGCTAAGCGCCTTCCTTTGCCTTTTGGCAGTGCTCGTGCATTGCCAGCACTAGGCGGGAATGGTCACTATCCCAGAGACACGTTTCGTTGTGCCCGTTGCTAAGCGCTCTGGAGCACTGTTTATGACGTAAGCGGAACACCTCTTGCCGTTCCATTCTCAGAGCTCCTGAGTTAATCAAACTGAGACTCTTGGCGCGAATGCCAGAGGAAAACATTTCCAATGTGTCTGGCAGGGAGAAACTGAACCTAGAGAACACCTTTGTCAGGAGCTTGCACCTGCACCTTAGACACACACAGATTTGCATCACATCTAAATGGCCAAGCTCTTTCTTAGACAAGTTGAAAGCTGCTGTCAGAAGGCTGTGCTCCTTGTCAGATGGAAGCAGCAGCACGCACATAGGAGTTTGGCAAGAACTAAAGAGCCACAGAAGAGCGTGGCCTAGGAAAATGAGGCAGGAAAAAGCATATCGCTACATGTGTCCTTGTTGTCACCTAACAACAGGTAGCAGCATAAACCAGATGCGGGTGAAGTTCTTGCAGGCGACATCTAACGTCAAATGAGCAAACGGGCTTACCACAGCTGCGGTCCTCTGGCAGTCTGAAAGCTTTGCACACAAGGCGGATGCTAAGCGCCTTCCTTTGCCTTTTGGCAGTGCTCGTGCATTGCCAGCACTAGGCGGGAATGGTCACTATCCCACAGAAACGTTTCGTTGTGCCCGTTGCTAAGCGCTCTGGATCACTGTTTATGACGTAAGCGGAACACCTCTTGCCGTTCCATTCTCAGAGCTCCTGAGTTAATCAAACTGAGACTCTTGGTGCGAATGCCAGAGGAAAACATTTCCAATGTGTCTGGCAGGGAGAAACTGAACCTGGAGAACACCTTTGTCAGGAGCTTGCACCTGCACCTTAGACACACACAGATTTGCATCACATCTAAATGGCCAAGCTCTTTCTTAGACAAGTTGAAAGCTGCTGTCAGAAGGCTATGCTCCTTGTCAGATGGAAGCAGCAGCACGCACATAGGAGTTTGGCAAGAACTAAAGAGCCACAGAAGAGCGTGGCCTAGGAAAATGAGGCAGGAAAAACGCTACATGTGCCCTTGTTGTCGCCTAACAACAGGTAGCAGCATAAACCAGATGCGGGTGAAGATCTTGCAGGCAACATCTGACATCAAATGAGCAAACGGGCTTACCACAGCTGCGGTCCTCTGGCAGTCTGAAAGCTTTGCGCACAAGGCGGATGCTAAGCGCCTTCCTTTGCCTTTTGGCAGTGCTCGTGCATTGCCAGCACTAGGCGGGAATGGTCACTATCCCACAGACACGTTTCGTTGTGCCCGTTGCTAAGCGCTCTGGAGCACTGTTTATGACATAAGCGGAACACCTCTTGCCGTTCCATTCTCAGAGCTCCTGAGTTAATCAAACTGAGACTCTTGGCGCGAATGCCAGAGGAAAACATTTCCAATGTGTCTGGCAGGGAGAAACTGAACCTAGAGAACACCTTTGTCAGGAGCTTGCACCTGCACCTTAGACACACACAGATTTGCATCACATCTAAATGGCCAAGCTCTTTCTTAGACAAGTTGAAAGCTGCTGTCAGAAGGCTGTGCTCCTTGTCAGATGGAAGCAGCAGCACGCACATAGGAGTTTGGAAAGAACTAAAGAGCCACAGAAGAGCGTGGTCTAGGAAAATGAGGCAGGAAAAACGCTACATGTGCCCTTGTTGTCGCCTAACAACAGGTAGCAGCATAAACCAGATGCGGGTGAAGATCTTGCAGGCGACTTCTAACGTCAAATGAGCAAACGGGCTTACCACAGCTGCGGTCCTCTGGCAGTCTGAAAGCTTTGCGCACAAGCCGGATGCTAAGCGCCTTCCTTTGCCTTTTGGCAGTGCTCGTGCATTGCCAGCACTAGGCGGGAATGGTCACTTACCCAGAGACACGTTTCGTTGTGCCCGTTGCTAAGCGCTCTGGAGCACTGTTTATGACGTAAGCGGAACACCTCTTGCCGTTCCATTCTCAGAGCTCCTGAGTTAAGTAATCTGCTACTCTTGGTGCGAATGCCAGAGAAAAACATTTCCAATGTGTCTGGCAGGGAGAAACTGAACCTGGAGAACACCTTTGTCAGGAGCTTGCACCTGCACCTTAGACACACACAGATTTGCATCACATCTAAATGGCCAAGCTCTTTCTTAGACAAGTTGAAAGCTGCTGTCAGAAGGCTGTGCTCCTTGTCAGATGGAAGCAGCAGCACGCACATAGGAGTTTGGCAAGAACTAAAGAGCCACAGAAGAGCGTGGTCTAGCAAAATGAGGCAGGAAAAACGCTACATGTGCCCTTGTTGTCGCCTAACAACAGGTAGCAGCATAAACCAGATGCGGGTGAAGATCTTGCAGGCGACATCTAACGTCAAATGAGCAAACGGGCTTACCACAGCTGCGGTCCTCTGGCAGTCTGAAAGCTTTGCGCACAAGCCGGATGCTAAGCACCTTCCTTTGCCTTTTGGCAGTGCTCGTGCATTGCCAGCACTAGGCGGGAATGGTCACTATCCCACAGAAACGTTTCGTTGTGCCCGTTGCTAAGCGCTCTGGATCACTGTTTATGACGTAAGCGGAACACCTCTTGCCGTTCCATTCTCAGAGCTCCTGAGTTAATCAAACTGAGACTCTTGGTGCGAATGCCAGAGGAAAACATTTCCAATGTGTCTGGCAGGGAGAAACTGAACCTGGAGAACACCTTTGTCAGGAGCTTGCACCTGCACCTTAGACACACACAGATTTGCATCACATCTAAATGGCCAAGCTCTTTCTTAGACAAGTTGAAAGCTGCTGTCAGAAGGCTATGCTCCTTGTCAGATGGAAGCAGCAGCACGCACATAGGAGTTTGGCAAGAACTAAAGAGCCACAGAAGAGCGTGGCCTAGGAAAATGAGGCAGGAAAAACGCTACATGTGCCCTTGTTGTCGCCTAACAACAGGTAGCAGCATAAACCAGATGCGGGTGAAGATCTTGCAGGCAACATCTGACATCAAATGAGCAAACGGGCTTACCACAGCTGCGGTCCTCTGGCAGTCTGAAAGCTTTGCGCACAAGGCGGATGCTAAGCGCCTTCCTTTGCCTTTTGGCAGTGCTCGTGCATTGCCAGCACTAGGCGGGAATGGTCACTATCCCACAGACACGTTTCGTTGTGCCCGTTGCTAAGCGCTCTGGAGCACTGTTTATGACATAAGCGGAACACCTCTTGCCGTTCCATTCTCAGAGCTCCTGAGTTAATCAAACTGAGACTCTTGGCGCGAATGCCAGAGGAAAACATTTCCAATGTGTCTGGCAGGGAGAAACTGAACCTAGAGAACACCTTTGTCAGGAGCTTGCACCTGCACCTTAGACACACACAGATTTGCATCACATCTAAATGGCCAAGCTCTTTCTTAGACAAGTTGAAAGCTGCTGTCAGAAGGCTGTGCTCCTTGTCAGATGGAAGCAGCAGCACGCACATAGGAGTTTGGAAAGAACTAAAGAGCCACAGAAGAGCGTGGTCTAGGAAAATGAGGCAGGAAAAACGCTACATGTGCCCTTGTTGTCGCCTAACAACAGGTAGCAGCATAAACCAGATGCGGGTGAAGATCTTGCAGGCGACTTCTAACGTCAAATGAGCAAACGGGCTTACCACAGCTGCGGTCCTCTGGCAGTCTGAAAGCTTTGCGCACAAGCCGGATGCTAAGCGCCTTCCTTTGCCTTTTGGCAGTGCTCGTGCATTGCCAGCACTAGGCGGGAATGGTCACTTACCCAGAGACACGTTTCGTTGTGCCCGTTGCTAAGCGCTCTGGAGCACTGTTTATGACGTAAGCGGAACACCTCTTGCCGTTCCATTCTCAGAGCTCCTGAGTTAAGTAATCTGCTACTCTTGGTGCGAATGCCAGAGAAAAACATTTCCAATGTGTCTGGCAGGGAGAAACTGAACCTGGAGAACACCTTTGTCAGGAGCTTGCACCTGCACCTTAGACACACACAGATTTGCATCACATCTAAATGGCCAAGCTCTTTCTTAGACAAGTTGAAAGCTGCTGTCAGAAGGCTGTGCTCCTTGTCAGATGGAAGCAGCAGCACGCACATAGGAGTTTGGCAAGAACTAAAGAGCCACAGAAGAGCGTGGTCTAGCAAAATGAGGCAGGAAAAACGCTACATGTGCCCTTGTTGTCGCCTAACAACAGGTAGCAGCATAAACCAGATGCGGGTGAAGATCTTGCAGGCGACATCTAACGTCAAATGAGCAAACGGGCTTACCACAGCTGCGGTCCTCTGGCAGTCTGAAAGCTTTGCGCACAAGCCGGATGCTAAGCACCTTCCTTTGCCTTTTGGCAGTGCTCGTGCATTGCCAGCACTAGGCGGGAATGGTCACTTACCCAGAGACACGTTTCGTTGTGCCCGTTGCTAAGCGCTCTGGAGCACTGTTTATGACGTAAGCGGAACACCTCTTGCCGTTCCATTCTCAGAGCTCCTGAGTTAAGTAATCTGCTACTCTTGGTGCGAATGCCAGAGGAAAACATTTCCAATGTGTCTGGCAGGGAGAAACTGAACCTGGAGAACACCTTTGTCAGCAGCTTGCACCTGCACCTTACACACACAGAGATTTGCATCACATCTAAATGGCCAAGCTCTTTCTTAGAAAAGTTGAAAGCTGCTGTTAGAAGGCTGTGCTCCTTGTCAGATGGAAGCAGCAGCACGCACATAGGAGTTTGGCAAGAACTAAAGAGCCACAGAAGAGCGTGGTCTAGCAAAATGAGGCAGGAAAAACGCTACATGTGCCCTTGTTGTCGCCTAACAACAGGTAGCAGCATAAACCAGATGCGGGTGAAGATCTTGCAGGCGACTTCTAACGTCAAATGAGCAAACGGGCTTACCACAGCTGCGGTCCTCTGGCAGTCTGAAAGCTTTGCGCACAAGCCGGATGCTAAGCGCCTTCCTTTGCCTTTTGGCAGTGCTCGTGCATTGCCAGCACTAGGCGGGAATGGTCACTATCCCACAGACACGTTTCGTTGTGCCCGTTGCTAAGCGCTCTGGAGCACTGTTTATGACATAAGCGGAACACCTCTTGCCGTTCCATTCTCAGAGCTCCTGAGTTAATCAAACTGAGACTCTTGGCGCGAATGCCAGAGGAAAACATTTCCAATGTGTCTGGCAGGGAGAAACTGAACCTAGAGAACACCTTTGTCAGGAGCTTGCACCTGCACCTTAGACACACACAGATTTGCATCACATCTAAATGGCCAAGCTCTTTCTTAGACAAGTTGAAAGCTGCTGTCAGAAGGCTGTGCTCCTTGTCAGATGGAAGCAGCAGCACGCACATAGGAGTTTGGCAAGAACTAAAGAGCCACAGAAGAGCGTGGTCTAGCAAAATGAGGCAGGAAAAACGCTACATGTGCCCTTGTTGTCGCCTAACAACAGGTAGCAGCATAAACCAGATGCGGGTGAAGATCTTGCAGGCGACTTCTAACGTCAAATGAGCAAACGGGCTTACCACAGCTGCGGTCCTCTGGCAGTCTGAAAGCTTTGCGCACAAGCCGGACGCTAAGCGCCTTCCTTTGCCTTTTGGCAGTGCTCGTGCATTGCCAGCACTAGGCGGGAATGGTCACTATACCACAGACACGTTTCGTTGTGCCCGTTGCTAAGCGCTCTGGAGCACTGTTTATGACGTAAGCGGAACACCTCTTGCCGTTCCATTCTCAGAGCTCCTGAGTTAATCAAACTGAGACTCTTGGTGCGAATGCCAGAGAAAAACATTTCCAATGTGTCTGGCAGGGAGAAACTGAACCTGGAGAACACCTTTGTCAGGAGCTTGCACCTGCACCTTAGACACACACAGATTTGCATCACATCTAAATGGCCAAGCTCTTTCTTAGACAAGTTGAAAGCTGCTGTCAGAAGGCTGTGCTCCTTGTCAGATGCAAGCAGCAGCACGCACATAGGAGTTTGGCAAGAACTAAAGAGCCACAGAAGAGCGTGGCCTAGGAAAATGAGGCAGGAAAAACGCTACATGTGCCCTTGTTGTCGCCTAACAACAGGTAGCAGCATAAACCAGATGCGGGTGAAGATCTTGCAGGCGACATCTAACGTCAAATGAGCAAACGGGCTTACCACAGCTGCGGTCCTCTGGCAGTCTGAAAGCTTTGCGCACAAGGCGGATGCTAAGCGCCTTCCTTTGCCTTTTGGCAGTGCTCGTGCATTGCCAGCACTAGGCGGGAATGGTCACTTACCCAGAGACACGTTTCGTTGTGCCCGTTGCTAAGCGCTCTGGAGCACTGTTTATGACGTAAGCGGAACACCTCTTGCCGTTCCATTCTCAGAGCTCCTGAGTTAAGTAATCTGCTACTCTTGGTGCGAATGCCAGAGGAAAACATTTCCAATGTGTCTGGCAGGGAGAAACTGAACCTGGAGAACACCTTTGTCAGGAGCTTGCACCTGCACCTTACACACACACAGATTTGCATCACATCTAAATGGCCAAGCTCTTTCTTAGACAAGTTGAAAGCTGCTGTCAGAAGGCTGTGCTCCTTGTCAGATGGAAGCAGCAGCACGCACATAGGAGTTTGGCAAGAACTAAAGAGCCACAGAAGAGCGTGGTCTAGCAAAATGAGGCAGGAAAAACGCTACATGTGCCCTTGTTGTCGCCTAACAACAGGTAGCAGCATAAACCAGATGCGGGTGAAGATCTTGCAGGCGACATCTAACGTCAAATGAGCAAACGGGCTTACCACAGCTGCGGTCCTCTGGCAGTCTGAAAGCTTTGCGCACAAGCCGGATGCTAAGCACCTTCCTTTGCCTTTTGGCAGTGCTCGTGCATTGCCAGCACTAGGCGGGAATGGTCACTTACCCAGAGACACGTTTCGTTGTGCCCGTTGCTAAGCGCTCTGGAGCACTGTTTATGACGTAAGCGGAACACCTCTTGCCGTTCCATTCTCAGAGCTCCTGAGTTAAGTAATCTGCGACTCTTGGTGCGAATGATAGAGGAAAACATTTCCAATGTGTCTGGCAGGGAGAAACTGAACCTGGAGAACACCTTTGTCAGGAGCTTGCACCTGCACCTTAGACACACACAGATTTGCATCACATCTAAATGGCCAAGCTCTTTCTTAGACAAGTTGAAAGCTGCTGTCAGAAGGCTGTGCTCCTTGTCAGATGGAAGCAGCAGCACGCACATAGGAGTTTGGCAAGAACTAAAGAGCCACAGAAGAGCGTGGTCTAGCAAAATGAGGCAGGAAAAACGCTACATGTGCCCTTGTTGTCGCCTAACAACAGGTAGCAGCATAAACCAGATGCGGGTGAAGATCTTGCAGGCGACTTCTAACGTCAAATGAGCAAACGGGCTTACCACAGCTGCGGTCCTCTGGCAGTCTGAAAGCTTTGCGCACAAGCCGGACGCTAAGCGCCTTCCTTTGCCTTTTGGCAGTGCTCGTGCATTGCCAGCACTAGGCGGGAATGGTCACTATCCCACAGACACATTTCGTTGTGCCCGTTGCTAAGCGCTCTGGAGCACTGTTTATGACGTAAGCGGAACACCTCTTGCCGTTCCATTCTCAGAGCTCCTGAGTTAATCAAACTGAGACTCTTGGTGCGAATGCCAGAGAAAAACATTTCCAATGTGTCTGGCAGGGAGAAACTGAACCTGGAGAACACCTTTGTCAGGAGCTTGCACCTGCACCTTAGACACACACAGATTTGCATCACATCTAAATGGCCAAGCTCTTTCTTAGACAAGTTGAAAGCTGCTGTCAGAAGGCTGTGCTCCTTGTCAGATGCAAGCAGCAGCACGCACATAGGAGTTTGGCAAGAACTAAAGAGCCACAGAAGAGCGTGGCCTAGGAAAATGAGGCAGGAAAAACGCTACATGTGCCCTTGTTGTCGCCTAACAACAGGTAGCAGCATAAACCAGATGCGGGTGAAGATCTTGCAGGCGACATCTAACGTCAAATGAGCAAACGGGCTTACCACAGCTGCGGTCCTCTGGCAGTCTGAAAGCTTTGCGCACAAGGCGGATGCTAAGCGCCTTCCTTTGCCTTTTGGCAGTGCTCGTGCATTGCCAGCACTAGGCGGGAATGGTCACTTACCCAGAGACACGTTTCGTTGTGCCCGTTGCTAAGCGCTCTGGAGCACTGTTTATGACGTAAGCGGAACACCTCTTGCCGTTCCATTCTCAGAGCTCCTGAGTTAAGTAATCTGCGACTCTTGCTGCGAATGCCAGAGAAAGGCATTTCCAATGTGTCTGGCAGGGAGAAACTGAACCTGGAGAACACCTTTGTCAGCAGCTTGCACCTGCACCTTAGACACACACAGATTTGCATCACATCTGAGTGGCCAAGCTCTTTCTTAGACAAGTTGAAAGCTGCTGTCAGAAGGCTGTGCTCCTTGTCAGATGGAAGCAGCAGCACGCACATAGGAGTTTGGCAAGAACTAAAGAGCCACAGAAGAGCGTGGTCTAGCAAAATGAAACAGGAAAAAGCATTTGCTGCATGTGCCCTTGTTGTCGCCTAACAACAGGTAGCAGCATAAACCAGATGCGGGTGAAGATCTTGCAGGCGACTTCTAACGTCAAATGAGCAAACGGGCTTACCACAGCTGTGGTCCTCTGGCAGTCTGAAAGCTTTGCGCACAAGCCGGATGCTAAGCACCTTCCTTTGCCTTTTGGCAGTGCTCGTGCATTGCCAGCACTAGGCGGGAATGGTCACTATCCCACAGACACGTTTCGTTGTGCCCGTTGCTAAGCGCTCTGGAGCACTGTTTATGACGTAAGCGGAACACCTCTTGCCGTTCCATTCTCAGAGCTCCTGAGTTAATCAAACTGAGACTCTTGGCGCGAATGCCAGAGGAAAACATTTCCAATGTGTCTGGCAGGGAGAAACTGAACCTAGAGAACACCTTTGTCAGGAGCTTGCACCTGCACCTTAGACACACACAGATTTGCATCACATCTAAATGGCCAAGCTCTTTCTTAGAAAAGTTGAAAGCTGCTGTTAGAAGGCTGTGATCTTTGTCAGATGGAAGCAACAGCACGCACATAGAAGTTTGGCAAGAACTAAAGAGCCACAGAAGAGCGTGGTCTAGCAAAATGAGGCAGGAAAAACGCTACATGTGCCCTTGTTGTCGCCTAACAACAGGTAGCAGCATAAACCAGATGCGGGTGAAGATCTTGCAGGCGACATCTAACGTCAAATGAGCAAACGGGCTTACCACAGCTGCGGTCCTCTGGCAGTCTGAAAGCTTTGCGCACAAGCCGGACGCTAAGCACCTTCCTTTGCCTTTTGGCAGTGCTCGTGCATTGCCAGCACTAGGCGGGAATGGTCACTTACCCAGAGACACGTTTCGTTGTGCCCGTTGCTAAGCGCTCTGGAGCACTGTTTATGACGTAAGCGGAACACCTCTTGCCGTTCCATTCTCAGAGCTCCTGAGTTAAGTAATCTGCTACTCTTGGTGCGAATGCCAGAGGAAAACATTTCTAATGTGTCTGGCAGGGAGAAACTGAACCTGGAGAACACCTTTGTCAGGAGCTTGCACCTGCACCTTACACACACAGAGATTTGCATCACATCTAAATGGCCAAGCTCTTTCTTAGAAAAGTTGAAAGCTGCTGTCAGAAGGCTGTGCTCCTTGTCAGATGGAAGCAGCAGCACGCACATAGGAGTTTGGCAAGAACTAAAGAGCCACAGAAGAGCGTGGTCTAGCAAAATGAGGCAGGAAAAACGCTACATGTGCCCTTGTTGTCGCCTAACAACAGGTAGCAGCATAAACCAGATGCGGGTGAAGATCTTGCAGGCGACTTCTAACGTCAAATGAGCAAACGGGCTTACCACAGCTGCGGTCCTCTGGCAGTCTGAAAGCTTTGCGCACAAGCCGGATGCTAAGCGCCTTCCTTTGCCTTTTGGCAGTGCTCGTGCATTGCCAGCACTAGGCGGGAATGGTCACTTACCCAGAGACACGTTTCGTTGTGCCCGTTGCTAAGCGCTCTGGAGCACTGTTTATGACGTAAGCGGAACACCTCTTGCCGTTCCATTCTCAGAGCTCCTGAGTTAATCAAACTGAGACTCTTGGTGCGAATGCCAGAGGAAAACATTTCCAATGTGTCTGGCAGGGAGAAACTGAACCTGGAGAACACCTTTGTCAGCAGCTTGCACCTGCACCTTACACACACAGAGATTTGCATCACATCTAAATGGCCAAGCTCTTTCTTAGACAAGTTGAAAGCTGCTGTTAGAAGGCTGTGCTCCTTGTCAGATGGAAGCAGCAGCACGCACATAGGAGTTTGGAAAGAACTAAAGAGCCACAGAAGAGCGTGGTCTAGCAAAATGAGGCAGGAAAAACGCTACATGTGCCCTTGTTGTCGCCTAACAACAGGTAGCAGCATAAACCAGATGCGGGTGAAGATCTTGCAGGCGACTTCTAACGTCAAATGAGCAAACGGGCTTACCACAGCTGCGGTCCTCTGGCAGTCTGAAAGCTTTGCGCACAAGGCGGATGCTAAGCGCCTTCCTTTGCCTTTTGGCAGTGCTCGTGCATTGCCAGCACTAGGCGGGAATGGTCACTTACCCAGAGACACGTTTCGTTGTGCCCGTTGCTAAGCGCTCTGGAGCACTGTTTATGACGTAAGCGGAACACCTCTTGCCGTTCCATTCTCAGAGCTCCTGAGTTAAGTAATCTGCTACTCTTGGTGCGAATGATAGAGGAAAACATTTCCAATGTGTCTGGCAGGGAGAAACTGAACCTGGAGAACACCTTTGTCAGGAGCTTGCACCTGCACCTTAGACACACACAGATTTGCATCACATCTAAATGGCCAAGCTCTTTCTTAGACAAGTTGAAAGCTGCTGTCAGAAGGCTGTGCTCCTTGTCAGATGGAAGCAGCAGCACGCACATAGGAGTTTGGAAAGCACTAAAAAGCCACAGAAGAGCATGGCCCAGGGAAATGAGGCAGGAAAAACGCTACATGTGCCCTTGTTGTCGCCTAACAACAGGTAGCAGCATAAACCAGATGCGGGTGAAGATCTTGCAGGCGACTTCTAACGTCAAATGAGCAAACGGGCTTACCACAGCTGCGGTCCTCTGGCAGTCTGAAAGCTTTGCGCACAAGCCGGACGCTAAGCGCCTTCCTTTGCCTTTTGGCAGTGCTCGTGCATTGCCAGCACTAGGCGGGAATGGTCACTATCCCACAGACACGTTTCGTTGTGCCCGTTGCTAAGCGCTCTGGAGCACTGTTTATGACGTAAGCGGAACACCTCTTGCCGTTCCATTCTCAGAGCTCCTGAGTTAATCAAACTGAGACTCTTGGTGCGAATGCCAGAGAAAAACATTTCCAATGTGTCTGGCAGGGAGAAACTGAACCTGGAGAACACCTTTGTCAGGAGCTTGCACCTGCACCTTAGACACACACAGATTTGCATCACATCTAAATGGCCAAGCTCTTTCTTAGACAAGTTGAAAGCTGCTGTCAGAAGGCTGTGCTCCTTGTCAGATGGAAGCAGCAGCACGCACATAGGAGTTTGGCAAGAACTAAAGAGCCACAGAAGAGCGTGGTCTAGCAAAATGAGGCAGGAAAAACGCTACATGTGCCCTTGTTGTCGCCTAACAACAGGTAGCAGCATAAACCAGATGCGGGTGAAGATCTTGCAGGCGACATCTAACGTCAAATGAGCAAACGGGCTTACCACAGCTGCGGTCCTCTGGCAGTCTGAAAGCTTTGCGCACAAGCCGGATGCTAAGCACCTTCCTTTGCCTTTTGGCAGTGCTCGTGCATTGCCAGCACTAGGCGGGAATGGTCACTTACCCAGAGACACGTTTCGTTGTGCCCGTTGCTAAGCGCTCTGGAGCACTGTTTATGACGTAAGCGGAACACCTCTTGCCGTTCCATTCTCAGAGCTCCTGAGTTAAGTAATCTGCGACTCTTGGTGCGAATGATAGAGGAAAACATTTCCAATGTGTCTGGCAGGGAGAAACTGAACCTGGAGAACACCTTTGTCAGGAGCTTGCACCTGCACCTTACACACACACAGATTTGCATCACATCTAAATGGCCAAGCTCTTTCTTAGACAAGTTGAAAGCTGCTGTCAGAAGGCTGTGCTCCTTGTCAGATGGAAGCAGCAGCACGCACATAGGAGTTTGGCAAGAACTAAAGAGCCACAGAAGAGCGTGGTCTAGCAAAATGAGGCAGGAAAAACCCTACATGTGCCCTTGTTGTCGCCTAACAACAGGTAGCAGCATAAACCAGATGCGGGTGAAGATCTTGCAGGCGACTTCTAACGTCAAATGAGCAAACGGGCTTACCACAGCTGCGGTCCTCTGGCAGTCTGAAAGCTTTGCGCACAAGCCGGACGCTAAGCGCCTTCCTTTGCCTTTTGGCAGTGCTCGTGCATTGCCAGCACTAGGCGGGAATGGTCACTATCCCACAGACACATTTCGTTGTGCCCGTTGCTAAGCGCTCTGGAGCACTGTTTATGACGTAAGCGGAACACCTCTTGCCGTTCCATTCTCAGAGCTCCTGAGTTAATCAAACTGAGACTCTTGGTGCGAATGCCAGAGAAAAACATTTCCAATGTGTCTGGCAGGGAGAAACTGAACCTGGAGAACACCTTTGTCAGGAGCTTGCACCTGCACCTTAGACACACACAGATTTGCATCACATCTAAATGGCCAAGCTCTTTCTTAGACAAGTTGAAAGCTGCTGTCAGAAGGCTGTGCTCCTTGTCAGATGCAAGCAGCAGCACGCACATAGGAGTTTGGCAAGAACTAAAGAGCCACAGAAGAGCGTGGCCTAGGAAAATGAGGCAGGAAAAACGCTACATGTGCCCTTGTTGTCGCCTAACAACAGGTAGCAGCATAAACCAGATGCGGGTGAAGATCTTGCAGGCGACATCTAACGTCAAATGAGCAAACGGGCTTACCACAGCTGCGGTCCTCTGGCAGTCTGAAAGCTTTGCGCACAAGGCGGATGCTAAGCGCCTTCCTTTGCCTTTTGGCAGTGCTCGTGCATTGCCAGCACTAGGCGGGAATGGTCACTTACCCAGAGACACGTTTCGTTGTGCCCGTTGCTAAGCGCTCTGGAGCACTGTTTATGACGTAAGCGGAACACCTCTTGCCGTTCCATTCTCAGAGCTCCTGAGTTAAGTAATCTGCGACTCTTGCTGCGAATGCCAGAGAAAGGCATTTCCAATGTGTCTGGCAGGGAGAAACTGAACCTGGAGAACACCTTTGTCAGGAGCTTGCACCTGCACCTTAGACACACACAGATTTGCATCACATCTGAGTGGCCAAGCTCTTTCTTAGACAAGTTGGAAGCTGCTGTCAGAAGGCTATGCTCCTTGTCAGATGGAAGCAGCAGCACGCACATAGGAGTTTGGCAAGAACTAAAGAGCCACAGAAGAGCGTGGTCTAGCAAAATGAAACAGGAAAAAGCATTTGCTGCATGTGCCCTTGTTGTCGCCTAACAACAGGTAGCAGCATAAACCAGATGCGGGTGAAGATCTTGCAGGCGACATCTAACGTCAAATGAGCAAACGGGCTTACCACAGCTGCGGTCCTCTGGCAGTCTGAAAGCTTTGCGCACAAGCCGGATGCTAAGCGCCTTCCTTTGCCTTTTGGCAGTGCTCGTGCATTGCCAGCACTAGGCGGGAATGGTCACTTACCCAGAGACACGTTTCGTTGTGCCCGTTGCTAAGCGCTCTGGAGCACTGTTTATGACGTAAGCGGAACACCTCTTGCCGTTCCATTCTCAGAGCTCCTGAGTTAAGTAATCTGCTACTCTTGGTGCGAATGCCAGAGAAAAACATTTCCAATGTGTCTGGCAGGGAGAAACTGAACCTGGAGAACACCTTTGTCAGGAGCTTGCACCTGCACCTTAGACACACACAGATTTGCATCACATCTAAATGGCCAAGCTCTTTCTTAGACAAGTTGAAAGCTGCTGTCAGAAGGCTGTGCTCCTTGTCAGATGGAAGCAGCAGCACGCACATAGGAGTTTGGCAAGAACTAAAGAGCCACAGAAGAGCGTGGTCTAGCAAAATGAGGCAGGAAAAACGCTACATGTGCCCTTGTTGTCGACTAACAACAGGTAGCAGCATAAACCAGATGCGGGTGAAGATCTTGCAGGCGACATCTAACGTCAAATGAGCAAACGGGCTTACCACAGCTGCGGTCCTCTGGCAGTCTGAAAGCTTTGCGCACAAGCCGGACGCTAAGCGCCTTCCTTTGCCTTTTGGCAGTGCTCGTGCATTGCCAGCAGTAGGCAGGAATGGTCACTTTCCCAGAGACACGTTTCGTTGTGCCCGTTGCTAAGCGCTCTGGAGCACTGTTTATGACGTAAGCGGAACACCTCTTGCCGTTCCATTCTCAGAGCTCCTGAGTTAATCAAACTGAGACTCTTGGTGCGAATGCCAGAGAAAAACATTTCCAATGTGTCTGGCAGGGAGAAACTGAACCTGGAGAACACCTTTGTCAGGAGCTTGCACCTGCACCTTAGACACACACAGATTTGCATCACATCTAAATGGCCAAGCTCTTTCTTAGACAAGTTGAAAGCTGCTGTTAGAAGGCTGTGCTCCTTGTCAGATGGAAGCAGCAGCACGCACATAGGAGTTTGGCAAGAACTAAAGAGCCACAGAAGAGCGTGGTCTAGCAAAACGAGGCAGGAAAAAGCATATCGCTACATGTGCCCTTGTTGTCGCCTAACAACAGGTAGCAGCATAAACCAGATGCGGGTGAAGATCTTGCAGGCGACTTCTAACGTCAAATGAGAAAACCGGCTTACCACAGCTGCGGTCCTCTGGCAGTCTGAAAGCTTTGCGCACAAGCCGGATGCAAAGCGCCTTCCTTTGCCTTTTGGCAGTGCTCGTGCATTGCCAGCACTAGGCGGGAATGGTCACTTACCCAGAGACACGTTTCGTTGTGCCCGTTGCTAAGCGCTCTGGAGCACTGTTTATGACGTAAGCGGAACACCTCTTGCCGTTCCATTCTCAGAGCTCCTGAGTTAAGTAATCTGCGACTCTTGGTGCGAATGATAGAGGAAAACATTTCCAATGTGTCTGGCAGGGAGAAACTGAACCTGGAGAACACCTTTGTCAGGAGCTTGCACCTGCACCTTAGACACACACAGATTTGCATCACATCTAAATGGCCAAGCTCTTTCTTAGACAAGTTGAAAGCTGCTGTCAGAAGGCTGTGCTCCTTGTCAGATGCAAGCAGCAGCACGCACATAAAAGTTTGGAAAGCACTAAAGAGCCACAGAAGAGCATGGCCCAGGGAAATGAGGCAGGAAAAACGCTACATGTGCCCTTGTTGTCGCCTAACAACAGGTAGCAGCATAAACCAGATGCGGGTGAAGATCTTGCAGGCGACTTCTAACGTCAAATGAGCAAACGGGCTTACCACAGCTGCGGTCCTCTGGCAGTCTGAAAGCTTTGCGCACAAGCCGGATGCTAAGCGCCTTCCTTTGCCTTTTGGCAGTGCTCGTGCATTGCCAGCACTAGGCGGGAATGGTCACTTACCCAGAGACACGTTTCGTTGTGCCCGTTGCTAAGTGCTCTGGAGCACTGTTTATGACGTAAGCGGAACACCTCTTGCCGTTCCATTCTCAGAGCTCCTGAGTTAATCAAACTGAGACTCTTGGTGCGAATGCCAGAGGAAAACATTTCCAATGTGTCTGGCAGGGAGAAACTGAACCTGGAGAACACCTTTGTCAGGAGCTTGCACCTCCACCTTACACACACTAAGATTTGCATCACATCTAAATGGCCAAGCTCTTTCTTAGAAAAGTTGAAAGCTGCTGTTAGAAGGCTGTGCTCCTTGTCAGATGGAAGCAGCAGCACGCACATAGGAGTTTGGCAAGAACTAAAGAGCCACAGAAGAGCGTGGTCTAGCAAAATGAAACAGGAAAAAGCATTTCCTGCATGTGCCCTTGTTGTCGCCTAACAACAGGTAGCAGCATAAACCAGATGCGGGTGAAGATCTTGCAGGCGACTTCTAACGTCAAATGAGCAAACGGGCTTACCACAGCTGCGGTCCTCTGGCAGTCTGAAAGCTTTGCGCACAAGCCGGACGCTAAGCGCCTTCCTTTGCCTTTTGGCAGTGCTCGTGCATTGCCAGCACTAGGCGGGAATGGTCACTATCCCACAGACACGTTTCGTTGTGCCCGTTGCTAAGCGCTCTGGAGCACTGTTTATGACGTAAGCGGAACACCTCTTGCCGTTCCATTCTCAGAGCTCCTGAGTTAAGTAATCTGCTACTCTTGGTGCGAATGCCAGAGAAAAACATTTCCAATGTGTCTGGCAGGGAGAAACTGAACCTGGAGAACACCTTTGTCAGGAGCTTGCACCAGCACCTTAGACACACACACATTTGCATCACATCTAAATGGCCAAGCTCTTTCTTAGACAAGTTGAAAGCTGCTGTCAGAAGGCTGTGCTCCTTGTCAGATGGAAGCAGCAGCACGCACATAGGAGTTTGGCAAGAACTAAAGAGCCACAGAAGAGCGTGGTCTAGCAAAATGAGGCAGGAAAAACGCTACATGTGCCCTTGTTGTCGCCTAACAACAGGTAGCAGCATAAACCAGATGCGGGTGAAGATCTTGCAGGCGACATCTAACGTCAAATGAGCAAACGGGCTTACCACAGCTGCGGTCCTCTGGCAGTCTGAAAGCTTTGCGCACAAGCCGGATGCTAAGCACCTTCCTTTGCCTTTTGGCAGTGCTCGTGCATTGCCAGCACTAGGCGGGAATGGTCACTTACCCAGAGACACGTTTCGTTGTGCCCGTTGCTAAGCGCTCTGGAGCACTGTTTATGACGTAAGCGGAACACCTCTTGCCGTTCCATTCTCAGAGCTCCTGAGTTAAGTAATCTGCTACTCTTGGTGCGAATGCCAGAGGAAAACATTTCCAATGTGTCTGGCAGGGAGAAACTGAACCTGGAGAACACCTTTGTCAGCAGCTTGCACCTGCACCTTACACACACAGAGATTTGCATCACATCTAAATGGCCAAGCTCTTTCTTAGAAAAGTTGAAAGCTGCTGTTAGAAGGCTGTGCTCCTTGTCAGATGGAAGCAGCAGCACGCACATAGGAGTTTGGCAAGAACTAAAGAGCCACAGAAGAGCGTGGTCTAGCAAAATGAGGCAGGAAAAACGCTACATGTGCCCTTGTTGTCGCCTAACAACAGGTAGCAGCATAAACCAGATGCGGGTGAAGATCTTGCAGGCGACTTCTAACGTCAAATGAGCAAACGGGCTTACCACAGCTGCGGTCCTCTGGCAGTCTGAAAGCTTTGCGCACAAGGCGGATGCTAAGCGCCTTCCTTTGCCTTTTGGCAGTGCTCGTGCATTGCCAGCACTAGGCGGGAATGGTCACTATCCCACAGACACGTTTCGTTGTGCCCGTTGCTAAGCGCTCTGGAGCACTGTTTATGACATAAGCGGAACACCTCTTGCCGTTCCATTCTCAGAGCTCCTGAGTTAATCAAACTGAGACTCTTGGCGCGAATGCCAGAGGAAAACATTTCCAATGTGTCTGGCAGGGAGAAACTGAACCTAGAGAACACCTTTGTCAGGAGCTTGCACCTGCACCTTAGACACACACAGATTTGCATCACATCTAAATGGCCAAGCTCTTTCTTAGACAAGTTGAAAGCTGCTGTTAGAAGGCTGTGCTCCTTGTCAGATGGAAGCAGCAGCACGCACATAGGAGTTTGGAAAGAACTAAAGAGCCACAGAAGAGCGTGGTCTAGCAAAATGAGGCAGGAAAAACGCTACATGTGCCCTTGTTGTCGCCTAACAACAGGTAGCAGCATAAACCAGATGCGGGTGAAGATCTTGCAGGCGACTTCTAACGTCAAATGAGCAAACGGGCTTACCACAGCTGCGGTCCTCTGGCAGTCTGAAAGCTTTGCGCACAAGGCGGATGCTAAGCGCCTTCCTTTGCCTTTTGGCAGTGCTCGTGCATTGCCAGCACTAGGCGGGAATGGTCACTTACCCAGAGACACGTTTCGTTGTGCCCGTTGCTAAGCGCTCTGGAGCACTGTTTATGACGTAAGCGGAACACATCTTGCCGTTCCATTCTCAGAGCTCCTGAGTTAAGTAATCTGCTACTCTTGGTGCGAATGATAGAGGAAAACATTTCCAATGTGTCTGGCAGGGAGAAACTGAACCTGGAGAACACCTTTGTCAGGAGCTTGCACCTGCACCTTAGACACACACAGATTTGCATCACATCTAAATGGCCAAGCTCTTTCTTAGACAAGTTGAAAGCTGCTGTCAGAAGGCTGTGCTCCTTGTCAGATGGAAGCAGCAGCCCGCACATAGGAGTTTGGAAAGCACTAAAGAGCCACAGAAGAGCATGGCCCAGGGAAATGAGGCAGGAAAAACGCTACATGTGCCCTTGTTGTCGCCTAACAACAGGTAGCAGCATAAACCAGATGCGGGTGAAGATCTTGCAGGCGACTTCTAACGTCAAATGAGCAAACGGGCTTACCACAGCTGCGGTCCTCTGGCAGTCTGAAAGCTTTGCACACAAGCCGGATGCTAAGCGCCTTCCTTTGCCTTTTGGCAGTGCTCGTGCATTGCCAGCACTAGGCGGGAATGGTCACTATCCCACAGACACGTTTCGTTGTGCCCGTTGCTAAGCGCTCTGGAGCACTGTTTATGACGTAAGCGGAACACCTCTTGCCGTTCCATTCTCAGAGCTCCTGAGTTAATCAAACTGAGACTCTTGGTGCGAATGCCAGAGAAAAACATTTCCAATGTGTCTGGCAGGGAGAAACTGAACCTGGAGAACACCTTTGTCAGGAGCTTGCACCTGCACCTTAGACACACACAGATTTGCATCACATCTAAATGGCCAAGCTCTTTCTTAGACAAGTTGAAAGCTGCTGTCAGAAGGCTGTGCTCCTTGTCAGATGCAAGCAGCAGCACGCACATAGGAGTTTGGCAAGAACTAAAGAGCCACAGAAGAGCGTGGCCTAGGAAAATGAGGCAGGAAAAACGCTACATGTGCCCTTGTTGTCGCCTAACAACAGGTAGCAGCATAAACCAGATGCGGGTGAAGATCTTGCAGGCGACATCTAACGTCAAATGAGCAAACGGGCTTACCACAGCTGCGGTCCTCTGGCAGTCTGAAAGCTTTGCGCACAAGCCGGATGCTAAGCGCCTTCCTTTGCCTTTTGGCAGTGCTCGTGCATTGCCAGCACTAGGCGGGAATGGTCACTTACCCAGAGACACGTTTCGTTGTGCCCGTTGCTAAGCGCTCTGGATCACTGTTTATGACGTAAGCGGAACACCTCTTGCCGTTCCATTCTCAGAGCTCCTGAGTTAAGTAATCTGCGACTCTTGCTGCGAATGCCAGAGAAAGGCATTTCCAATGTGTCTGGCAGGGAGAAACTGAACCTGGAGAACACCTTTGTCAGGAGCTTGCACCTGCACCTTAGACACACACAGATTTGCATCACATCTGAGTGGCCAAGCTCTTTCTTAGACAAGTTGAAAGCTGCTGTTAGAAGGCTGTGCTCCTTGTCAGATGGAAGCAGCAGCACGCACATAGGAGTTTGGCAAGAACTAAAGAGCCACAGAAGAGCGTGGTCTAGCAAAATGAAACAGGAAAAAGCATTTCCTGCATGTGCCCTTGTTGTCGCCTAACAACAGGTAGCAGCATAAACCAGATGCGGGTGAAGATCTTGCAGGCGACTTCTAACGTCAAATGAGCAAACGGGCTTACCACAGCTGCGGTCCTCTGGCAGTCTGAAAGCTTTGCGCACAAGCCGGACGCTAAGCGCCTTCCTTTGCCTTTTGGCAGTGCTCGTGCATTGCCAGCACTAGGCGGGAATGGTCACTATCCCACAGACACGTTTCGTTGTGCCCGTTGCTAAGCGCTCTGGAGCACTGTTTATGACGTAAGCGGAACACCTCTTGCCGTTCCATTCTCAGAGCTCCTGAGTTAATCAAACTGAGACTCTTGGTGCGAATGCCAGAGAAAAACATTTCCAATGTGTCTGGCAGGGAGAAACTGAACCTGGAGAACACCTTTGTCAGGAGCTTGCACCTGCACCTTAGACACACACAGATTTGCATCACATCTAAATGGCCAAGCTCTTTCTTAGACAAGTTGAAAGCTGCTGTCAGAAGGCTGTGCTCCTTGTCAGATGGAAGCAGCAGCACGCACATAGGAGTTTGGCAAGAACTAAAGAGCCACAGAAGAGCGTGGCCTAGGAAAATGAGGCAGGAAAAACGCTACATGTGCCCTTGTTGTCGCCTAACAACAGGTAGCAGCATAAACCAGATGCGGGTGAAGATCTTGCAGGCGACATCTAACGTCAAATGAGCAAACGGGCTTACCACAGCTGCGGTCCTCTGGCAGTCTGAAAGCTTTGCGCACAAGGCGGATGCTAAGCACCTTCCTTTGCCTTTTGGCAGTGCTCGTGCATTGCCAGCACTAGGCGGGAATGGTCACTTACCCAGAGACACGTTTCGTTGTGCCCGTTGCTAAGCGCTCTGGAGCACTGTTTATGACGTAAGCGGAACACCTCTTGCCGTTCCATTCTCAGAGCTCCTGAGTTAAGTAATCTGCGACTCTTGCTGCGAATGCCAGAGAAAGGCATTTCCAATGTGTCTGGCAGGGAGAAACTGAACCTGGAGAACACCTTTGTCAGGAGCTTGCACCTGCACCTTAGACACACACAGATTTGCATCACATCTGAGTGGCCAAGCTCTTTCTTAGACAAGTTGAAAGCTGCTGTCAGAAGGCTATGCTCCTTGTCAGATGGAAGCAGCAGCACGCACATAGGAGTTTGGCAAGAACTAAAGAGCCACAGAAGAGCGTGGTCTAGCAAAATGAAACAGGAAAAAGCATTTCCTGCATGTGCCCTTGTTGTCGCCTAACAACAGGTAGCAGCATAAACCAGATGCGGGTGAAGATCTTGCAGGCGACTTCTAACGTCAAATGAGCAAACGGGCTTACCACAGCTGCGGTCCTCTGGCAGTCTGAAAGCTTTGCGCACAAGCCGGACGCTAAGCGCCTTCCTTTGCCTTTTGGCAGTGCTCGTGCATTGCCAGCACTAGGCGGGAATGGTCACTATCCCACAGACACGTTTCGTTGTGCCCGTTGCTAAGCGCTCTGGAGCACTGTTTATGACGTAAGCGGAACACCTCTTGCCGTTCCATTCTCAGAGCTCCTGAGTTAATCAAACTGAGACTCTTGGTGCGAATGCCAGAGAAAAACATTTCCAATGTGTCTGGCAGGGAGAAACTGAACCTGGAGAACACCTTTGTCAGGAGCTTGCACCTGCACCTTAGACACACACAGATTTGCATCACATCTAAATGGCCAAGCTCTTTCTTAGACAAGTTGAAAGCTGCTGTCAGAAGGCTGTGCTCCTTGTCAGATGCAAGCAGCAGCACGCACATAGGAGTTTGGCAAGAACTAAAGAGCCACAGAAGAGCGTGGCCTAGGAAAATGAGGCAGGAAAAACGCTACATGTGCCCTTGTTGTCGCCTAACAACAGGTAGCAGCATAAACCAGATGCGGGTGAAGATCTTGCAGGCGACTTCTAACGTCAAATGAGCAAACGGGCTTACCACAGCTGCGGTCCTCTGGCAGTCTGAAAGCTTTGCGCACAAGCCGGATGCTAAGCGCCTTCCTTTGCCTTTTGGCAGTGCTCGTGCATTGCCAGCACTAGGCGGGAATGGTCACTTACCCAGAGACACGTTTCGTTGTGCCCGTTGCTAAGCGCTCTGGAGCACTGTTTATGACGTAAGCGGAACACCTCTTGCCGTTCCATTCTCAGAGCTCCTGAGTTAAGTAATCTGCTACTCTTGGTGCGAATGCCAGAGAAAAACATTTCCAATGTGTCTGGCAGGGAGAAACTGAACCTGGAGAACACCTTTGTCAGGAGCTTGCACCTGCACCTTAGACACACACAGATTTGCATCACATCTAAATGGCCAAGCTCTTTCTTAGACAAGTTGAAAGCTGCTGTCAGAAGGCTGTGCTCCTTGTCAGATGGAAGCAGCAGCACGCACATAGGAGTTTGGCAAGAACTAAAGAGCCACAGAAGAGCGTGGTCTAGCAAAATGAGGCAGGAAAAACGCTACATGTGCCCTTGTTGTCGCCTAACAACAGGTAGCAGCATAAACCAGATGCGGGTGAAGATCTTGCAGGCGACATCTAACGTCAAATGAGCAAACGGGCTTACCACAGCTGCGGTCCTCTGGCAGTCTGAAAGCTTTGCGCACAAGCCGGATGCTAAGCACCTTCCTTTGCCTTTTGGCAGTGCTCGTGCATTGCCAGCACTAGGCGGGAATGGTCACTTACCCAGAGACACGTTTCGTTGTGCCCGTTGCTAAGCGCTCTGGAGCACTGTTTATGACGTAAGCGGAACACCTCTTGCCGTTCCATTCTCAGAGCTCCTGAGTTAAGTAATCTGCTACTCTTGGTGCGAATGCCAGAGAAAAACATTTCCAATGTGTCTGGCAGGGAGAAACTGAACCTGGAGAACACCTTTGTCAGGAGCTTGCACCTGCACCTTAGACACACACAGATTTGCATCACATCTAAATGGCCAAGCTCTTTCTTAGACAAGTTGAAAGCTGCTGTCAGAAGGCTGTGCTCCTTGTCAGATGGAAGCAGCAGCACGCACATAGGAGTTTGGCAAGAACTAAAGAGCCACAGAAGAGCGTGGTCTAGCAAAATGAGGCAGGAAAAACGCTACATGTGCCCTTGTTGTCGCCTAACAACAGGTAGCAGCATAAACCAGATGCGGGTGAAGATCTTGCAGGCGACATCTAACGTCAAATGAGCAAACGGGCTTACCACAGCTGCGGTCCTCTGGCAGTCTGAAAGCTTTGCGCACAAGCCGGATGCTAAGCACCTTCCTTTGCCTTTTGGCAGTGCTCGTGCATTGCCAGCACTAGGCGGGAATGGTCACTTACCCAGAGACACGTTTCGTTGTGCCCGTTGCTAAGCGCTCTGGAGCACTGTTTATGACGTAAGCGGAACACCTCTTGCCGTTCCATTCTCAGAGCTCCTGAGTTAAGTAATCTGCTACTCTTGGTGCGAATGCCAGAGAAAAACATTTCCAATGTGTCTGGCAGGGAGAAACTGAACCTGGAGAACACCTTTGTCAGGAGCTTGCACCTGCACCTTAGACACACACAGATTTGCATCACATCTAAATGGCCAAGCTCTTTCTTAGACAAGTTGAAAGCTGCTGTCAGAAGGCTGTGCTCCTTGTCAGATGGAAGCAGCAGCACGCACATAGGAGTTTGGCAAGAACTAAAGAGCCACAGAAGAGCGTGGTCTAGCAAAATGAGGCAGGAAAAACGCTACATGTGCCCTTGTTGTCGCCTAACAACAGGTAGCAGCATAAACCAGATGCGGGTGAAGATCTTGCAGGCGACATCTAACGTCAAATGAGCAAACGGGCTTACCACAGCTGCGGTCCTCTGGCAGTCTGAAAGCTTTGCGCACAAGCCGGATGCTAAGCACCTTCCTTTGCCTTTTGGCAGTGCTCGTGCATTGCCAGCACTAGGCGGGAATGGTCACTTACCCAGAGACACGTTTCGTTGTGCCCGTTGCTAAGCGCTCTGGAGCACTGTTTATGACGTAAGCGGAACACCTCTTGCCGTTCCATTCTCAGAGCTCCTGAGTTAAGTAATCTGCGACTCTTGCTGCGAATGCCAGAGAAAGGCATTTCCAATGTGTCTGGCAGGGAGAAACTGAACCTGGAGAACACCTTTGTCAGGAGCTTGCACCTGCACCTTAGACACACACAGATTTGCATCACATCTGAGTGGCCAAGCTCTTTCTTAGACAAGTTGAAAGCTGCTGTCAGAAGGCTATGCTCCTTGTCAGATGGAAGCAGCAGCACGCACATAGGAGTTTGGCAAGAACTAAAGAGCCACAGAAGAGCGTGGTCTAGCAAAATGAAACAGGAAAAAGCATTTCCTGCATGTGCCCTTGTTGTCGCCTAACAACAGGTAGCAGCATAAACCAGATGCGGGTGAAGATCTTGCAGGCGACTTCTAACGTCAAATGAGCAAACGGGCTTACCACAGCTGCGGTCCTCTGGCAGTCTGAAAGCTTTGCGCACAAGCCGGACGCTAAGCGCCTTCCTTTGCCTTTTGGCAGTGCTCGTGCATTGCCAGCACTAGGCGGGAATGGTCACTTACCCAGAGACACGTTTCGTTGTGCCCGTTGCTAAGCGCTCTGGAGCACTGTTTATGACGTAAGCGGAACACCTCTTGCCGTTCCATTCTCAGAGCTCCTGAGTTAATCAAACTGAGACTCTTGGTGCGAATGCCAGAGAAAAACATTTCCAATGTGTCTGGCAGGGAGAAACTGAACCTGGAGAACACCTTTGTCAGGAGCTTGCACCTGCACCTTAGACACACACAGATTTGCATCACATCTAAATGGCCAAGCTCTTTCTTAGACAAGTTGAAAGCTGCTGTCAGAAGGCTGTGCTCCTTGTCAGATGGAAGCAGCAGCACGCACATAGGAGTTTGGCAAGAACTAAAGAGCCACAGAAGAGCGTGGTCTAGCAAAATGAGGCAGGAAAAACGCTACATGTGCCCTTGTTGTCGCCTAACAACAGGTAGCAGCATAAACCAGATGCGGGTGAAGATCTTGCAGGCGACATCTAACGTCAAATGAGCAAACGGGCTTACCACAGCTGCGGTCCTCTGGCAGTCTGAAAGCTTTGCGCACAAGCCGGATGCTAAGCACCTTCCTTTGCCTTTTGGCAGTGCTCGTGCATTGCCAGCACTAGGCGGGAATGGTCACTTACCCAGAGACACGTTTCGTTGTGCCCGTTGCTAAGCGCTCTGGAGCACTGTTTATGACGTAAGCGGAACACCTCTTGCCGTTCCATTCTCAGAGCTCCTGAGTTAAGTAATCTGCTACTCTTGGTGCGAATGCCAGAGGAAAACATTTCCAATGTGTCTGGCAGGGAGAAACTGAACCTGGAGAACACCTTTGTCAGCAGCTTGCACCTGCACCTTACACACACAGAGATTTGCATCACATCTAAATGGCCAAGCTCTTTCTTAGAAAAGTTGAAAGCTGCTGTTAGAAGGCTGTGCTCCTTGTCAGATGGAAGCAGCAGCACGCACATAGGAGTTTGGCAAGAACTAAAGAGCCACAGAAGAGCGTGGTCTAGCAAAATGAGGCAGGAAAAACGCTACATGTGCCCTTGTTGTCGCCTAACAACAGGTAGCAGCATAAACCAGATGCGGGTGAAGATCTTGCAGGCGACATCTAACGTCAAATGAGCAAACGGGCTTACCACAGCTGCGGTCCTCTGGCAGTCTGAAAGCTTTGCGCACAAGCCGGATGCTAAGCGCCTTCCTTTGCCTTTTGGCAGTGCTCGTGCATTGCCAGCACTAGGCGGGAATGGTCACTTACCCAGAGACACGTTTCGTTGTGCCCGTTGCTAAGCGCTCTGGAGCACTGTTTATGACGTAAGCGGAACACCTCTTGCCGTTCCATTCTCAGAGCTCCTGAGTTAAGTAATCTGCGACTCTTGCTGCGAATGCCAGAGAAAGGCATTTCCAATGTGTCTGGCAGGGAGAAACTGAACCTGGAGAACACCTTTGTCAGGAGCTTGCACCTGCACCTTAGACACACACAGATTTGCATCACATCTGAGTGGCCAAGCTCTTTCTTAGACAAGTTGAAAGCTGCTGTCAGAAGGCTATGCTCCTTGTCAGATGGAAGCAGCAGCACGCACATAGGAGTTTGGCAAGAACTAAAGAGCCACAGAAGAGCGTGGTCTAGCAAAATGAAACAGGAAAAAGCATTTGCTGCATGTGCCCTTGTTGTCGCCTAACAACAGGTAGCAGCATAAACCAGATGCGGGTGAAGATCTTGCAGGCGACTTCTAACGTCAAATGAGCGAACGGGCTTACCACAGCTGCGGTCCTCTGGCAGTCTGAAAGCTTTGCGCACAAGCCGGATGCTAAGCGCCTTCCTTTGCCTTTTGGCAGTGCTCGTGCATTGCCAGCACTAGGCGGGAATGGTCACTTACCCAGAGACACGTTTCGTTGTGCCCGTTGCTAAGCGCTCTGGAGCACTGTTTATGACGTAAGCGGAACACCTCTTGCCGTTCCATTCTCAGAGCTCCTGAGTTAAGTAATCTGCTACTCTTGGTGCGAATGCCAGAGAAAAACATTTCCAATGTGTCTGGCAGGGAGAAACTGAACCTGGAGAACACCTTTGTCAGGAGCTTGCACCTGCACCTTAGACACACACAGATTTGCATCACATCTAAATGGCCAAGCTCTTTCTTAGACAAGTTGAAAGCTGCTGTCAGAAGGCTGTGCTCCTTGTCAGATGGAAGCAGCAGCACGCACATAGGAGTTTGGCAAGAACTAAAGAGCCACAGAAGAGCGTGGTCTAGCAAAATGAGGCAGGAAAAACGCTACATGTGCCCTTGTTGTCGCCTAACAACAGGTAGCAGCATAAACCAGATGCGGGTGAAGATCTTGCAGGCGACATCTAACGTCAAATGAGCAAACGGGCTTACCACAGCTGCGGTCCTCTGGCAGTCTGAAAGCTTTGCGCACAAGCCGGATGCTAAGCACCTTCCTTTGCCTTTTGGCAGTGCTCGTGCATTGCCAGCACTAGGCGGGAATGGTCACTTACCCAGAGACACGTTTCGTTGTGCCCGTTGCTAAGCGCTCTGGAGCACTGTTTATGACGTAAGCGGAACACCTCTTGCCGTTCCATTCTCAGAGCTCCTGAGTTAATCAAACTGAGACTCTTGGTGCGAATGCCAGAGAAAAACATTTCCAATGTGTCTGGCAGGGAGAAACTGAACCTGGAGAACACCTTTGTCAGGAGCTTGCACCTGCACCTTACACACACAGAGATTTGCATCACATCTAAATGGCCAAGCTCTTTCTTAGAAAAGTTGAAAGCTGCTGTTAGAAGGCTGTGCTCCTTGTCAGATGGAAGCAGCAGCACGCACATAGGAGTTTGGCAAGAACTAAAGAGCCACAGAAGAGCGTGGTCTAGCAAAATGAAACAGGAAAAAGCATTTCCTGCATGTGCCCTTGTTGTCGCCTAACAACAGGTAGCAGCATAAACCAGATGCGGGTGAAGATCTTGCAGGCGACTTCTAACGTCAAATGAGCAAACGGGCTTACCACAGCTGCGGTCCTCTGGCAGTCTGAAAGCTTTGCGCACAAGCCGGACCCTAAGCGCCTTCCTTTGCCTTTTGGCAGTGCTCGTGCATTGCCAGCAGTAGGCGGGAATGGTCACTTACCCAGAGACACGTTTCGTTGTGCCCGTTGCTAAGCGCTCTGGAGCACTGTTTATGACGTAAGCGGAACACCTCTTGCCGTTCCATTCTCAGAGCTCCTGAGTTAATCAAACTGAGACTCTTGGTGCGAATGCCAGAGAAAAACATTTCCAATGTGTCTGGCAGGGAGAAACTGAACCTGGAGAACACCTTTGTCAGGAGCTTGCACCTGCACCTTAGACACACACAGATTTGCATCACATCTAAATGGCCAAGCTCTTTCTTAGACAAGTTGAAAGCTGCTGTCAGAAGGCTGTGCTCCTTGTCAGATGCAAGCAGCAGCACGCACATAGGAGTTTGGCAAGAACTAAAGAGCCACAGAAGAGCGTGGCCTAGGAAAATGAGGCAGGAAAAACGCTACATGTGCCCTTGTTGTCGCCTAACAACAGGTAGCAGCATAAACCAGATGCGGGTGAAGATCTTGCAGGCGACATCTAACGTCAAATGAGCAAACGGGCTTACCACAGCTGCGGTCCTCTGGCAGTCTGAAAGCTTTGCGCACAAGCCGGATGCTAAGCGCCTTCCTTTGCCTTTTGGCAGTGCTCGTGCATTGCCAGCACTAGGCGGGAATGGTCACTTACCCAGAGACACGTTTCGTTGTGCCCGTTGCTAAGCGCTCTGGAGCACTGTTTATGACGTAAGCGGAACACCTCTTGCCGTTCCATTCTCAGAGCTCCTGAGTTAAGTAATCTGCGACTCTTGCTGCGAATGCCAGAGAAAGGCATTTCCAATGTGTCTGGCAGGGAGAAACTGAACCTGGAGAACACCTTTGTCAGGAGCTTGCACCTGCACCTTAGACACACACAGATTTGCATCACATCTGAGTGGCCAAGCTCTTTCTTAGACAAGTTGAAAGCTGCTGTCAGAAGGCTATGCTCCTTGTCAGATGGAAGCAGCAGCACGCACATAGGAGTTTGGCAAGAACTAAAGAGCCACAGAAGAGCGTGGTCTAGCAAAATGAAACAGGAAAAAGCATTTGCTGCATGTGCCCTTGTTGTCGCCTAACAACAGGTAGCAGCATAAACCAGATGCGGGTGAAGATCTTGCAGGCGACTTCTAACGTCAAATGAGCAAACGGGCTTACCACAGCTGCGGTCCTCTGGCAGTCTGAAAGCTTTGCGCACAAGCCGGATGCTAAGCGCCTTCCTTTGCCTTTTGGCAGTGCTCGTGCATTGCCAGCACTAGGCGGGAATGGTCACTTACCCAGAGACACGTTTCGTTGTGCCCGTTGCTAAGCGCTCTGGAGCACTGTTTATGACGTAAGCGGAACACCTCTTGCCGTTCCATTCTCAGAGCTCCTGAGTTAAGTAATCTGCTACTCTTGGTGCGAATGCCAGAGAAAAACATTTCCAATGTGTCTGGCAGGGAGAAACTGAACCTGGAGAACACCTTTGTCAGGAGCTTGCACCTGCACCTTAGACACACACAGATTTGCATCACATCTAAATGGCCAAGCTCTTTCTTAGACAAGTTGAAAGCTGCTGTCAGAAGGCTGTGCTCCTTGTCAGATGGAAGCAGCAGCACGCACATAGGAGTTTGGCAAGAACTAAAGAGCCACAGAAGAGCGTGGTCTAGCAAAATGAGGCAGGAAAAACGCTACATGTGCCCTTGTTGTCGCCTAACAACAGGTAGCAGCATAAACCAGATGCGGGTGAAGATCTTGCAGGCGACATCTAACGTCAAATGAGCAAACGGGCTTACCACAGCTGCGGTCCTCTGGCAGTCTGAAAGCTTTGCGCACAAGCCGGATGCTAAGCACCTTCCTTTGCCTTTTGGCAGTGCTCGTGCATTGCCAGCACTAGGCGGGAATGGTCACTTACCCAGAGACACGTTTCGTTGTGCCCGTTGCTAAGCGCTCTGGAGCACTGTTTATGACGTAAGCGGAACACCTCTTGCCGTTCCATTCTCAGAGCTCCTGAGTTAAGTAATCTGCTACTCTTGGTGCGAATGCCAGAGGAAAACATTTCCAATGTGTCTGGCAGGGAGAAACTGAACCTGGAGAACACCTTTGTCAGCAGCTTGCACCTGCACCTTACACACACAGAGATTTGCATCACATCTAAATGGCCAAGCTCTTTCTTAGAAAAGTTGAAAGCTGCTGTCAGAAGGCTGTGCTCCTTGTCAGATGGAAGCAGCAGCACGCACATAGGAGTTTGGCAAGAACTAAAGAGCCACAGAAGAGCGTGGCCTAGGAAAATGAGGCAGGAAAAACGCTACATGTGCCCTTGTTGTCGCCTAACAACAGGTAGCAGCATAAACCAGATGCGGGTGAAGATCTTGCAGGCGACATCTAACGTCAAATGAGCAAACGGGCTTACCACAGCTGCGGTCCTCTGGCAGTCTGAAAGCTTTGCGCACAAGGCGGATGCTAAGCGCCTTCCTTTGCCTTTTGGCAGTGCTCGTGCATTGCCAGCACTAGGCGGGAATGGTCACTTACCCAGAGACACGTTTCGTTGTGCCCGTTGCTAAGCGCTCTGGAGCACTGTTTATGACGTAAGCGGAACACCTCTTGCCGTTCCATTCTCAGAGCTCCTGAGTTAAGTAATCTGCGACTCTTGCTGCGAATGCCAGAGAAAGGCATTTCCAATGTGTCTGGCAGGGAGAAACTGAACCTGGAGAACACCTTTGTCAGGAGCTTGCACCTGCACCTTAGACACACACAGATTTGCATCACATCTGAGTGGCCAAGCTCTTTCTTAGACAAGTTGAAAGCTGCTGTCAGAAGGCTATGCTCCTTGTCAGATGGAAGCAGCAGCACGCACATAGGAGTTTGGCAAGAACTAAAGAGCCACAGAAGAGCGTGGTCTAGCAAAATGAAACAGGAAAAAGCATTTGCTGCATGTGCCCTTGTTGTCGCCTAACAACAGGTAGCAGCATAAACCAGATGCGGGTGAAGATCTTGCAGGCGACTTCTAACGTCAAATGAGCAAACGGGCTTACCACAGCTGCGGTCCTCTGGCAGTCTGAAAGCTTTGCGCACAAGCCGGATGCTAAGCGCCTTCCTTTGCCTTTTGGCAGTGCTCGTGCATTGCCAGCACTAGGCGGGAATGGTCACTTACCCAGAGACACGTTTCGTTGTGCCCGTTGCTAAGCGCTCTGGAGCACTGTTTATGACGTAAGCGGAACACCTCTTGCCGTTCCATTCTCAGAGCTCCTGAGTTAAGTAATCTGCTACTCTTGGTGCGAATGCCAGAGAAAAACATTTCCAATGTGTCTGGCAGGGAGAAACTGAACCTGGAGAACACCTTTGTCAGGAGCTTGCACCTGCACCTTAGACACACACAGATTTGCATCACATCTAAATGGCCAAGCTCTTTCTTAGACAAGTTGAAAGCTGCTGTCAGAAGGCTGTGCTCCTTGTCAGATGGAAGCAGCAGCACGCACATAGGAGTTTGGCAAGAACTAAAGAGCCACAGAAGAGCGTGGTCTAGCAAAATGAGGCAGGAAAAACGCTACATGTGCCCTTGTTGTCGCCTAACAACAGGTAGCAGCATAAACCAGATGCGGGTGAAGATCTTGCAGGCGACATCTAACGTCAAATGAGCAAACGGGCTTACCACAGCTGCGGTCCTCTGGCAGTCTGAAAGCTTTGCGCACAAGCCGGATGCTAAGCACCTTCCTTTGCCTTTTGGCAGTGCTCGTGCATTGCCAGCACTAGGCGGGAATGGTCACTTACCCAGAGACACGTTTCGTTGTGCCCGTTGCTAAGCGCTCTGGAGCACTGTTTATGACGTAAGCGGAACACCTCTTGCCGTTCCATTCTCAGAGCTCCTGAGTTAATCAAACTGAGACTCTTGGTGCGAATGCCAGAGAAAAACATTTCCAATGTGTCTGGCAGGGAGAAACTGAACCTGGAGAACACCTTTGTCAGGAGCTTGCACCTGCACCTTACACACACAGAGATTTGCATCACATCTAAATGGCCAAACTCTTTCTTAGAAAAGTTGAAAGCTGCTGTTAGAAGGCTGTGCTCCTTGTCAGATGGAAGCAGCAGCACGCACATAGGAGTTTGGCAAGAACTAAAGAGCCACAGAAGAGCGTGGTCTAGCAAAATGAAACAGGAAAAAGCATTTGCTGCATGTGCCCTTGTTGTCGCCTAACAACAGGTAGCAGCATAAACCAGATGCGGGTGAAGATCTTGCAGGCGACTTCTAACGTCAAATGAGCAAACGGGCTTACCACAGCTGCGGTCCTCTGGCAGTCTGAAAGCTTTGCGCACAAGCCGGATGCTAAGCGCCTTCCTTTGCCTTTTGGCAGTGCTCGTGCATTGCCAGCACTAGGCGGGAATGGTCACTTACCCAGAGACACGTTTCGTTGTGCCCGTTGCTAAGCGCTCTGGAGCACTGTTTATGACGTAAGCGGAACACCTCTTGCCGTTCCATTCTCAGAGCTCCTGAGTTAAGTAATCTGCTACTCTTGGTGCGAATGCCAGAGAAAAACATTTCCAATGTGTCTGGCAGGGAGAAACTGAACCTGGAGAACACCTTTGTCAGGAGCTTGCACCTGCACCTTAGACACACACAGATTTGCATCACATCTAAATGGCCAAGCTCTTTCTTAGACAAGTTGAAAGCTGCTGTCAGAAGGCTGTGCTCCTTGTCAGATGGAAGCAGCAGCACGCACATAGGAGTTTGGCAAGAACTAAAGAGCCACAGAAGAGCGTGGTCTAGCAAAATGAGGCAGGAAAAACGCTACATGTGCCCTTGTTGTCGCCTAACAACAGGTAGCAGCATAAACCAGATGCGGGTGAAGATCTTGCAGGCGACATCTAACGTCAAATGAGCAAACGGGCTTACCACAGCTGCGGTCCTCTGGCAGTCTGAAAGCTTTGCGCACAAGCCGGATGCTAAGCACCTTCCTTTGCCTTTTGGCAGTGCTCGTGCATTGCCAGCACTAGGCGGGAATGGTCACTTACCCAGAGACACGTTTCGTTGTGCCCGTTGCTAAGCGCTCTGGAGCACTGTTTATGACGTAAGCGGAACACCTCTTGCCGTTCCATTCTCAGAGCTCCTGAGTTAATCAAACTGAGACTCTTGGTGCGAATGCCAGAGAAAAACATTTCCAATGTGTCTGGCAGGGAGAAACTGAACCTGGAGAACACCTTTGTCAGGAGCTTGCACCTGCACCTTACACACACAGAGATTTGCATCACATCTAAATGGCCAAACTCTTTCTTAGAAAAGTTGAAAGCTGCTGTTAGAAGGCTGTGCTCCTTGTCAGATGGAAGCAGCAGCACGCACATAGGAGTTTGGCAAGAACTAAAGAGCCACAGAAGAGCGTGGCCTAGGAAAATGAGGCAGGAAAAACGCTACATGTGCCCTTGTTGTCGCCTAACAACAGGTAGCAGCATAAACCAGATGCGGGTGAAGATCTTGCAGGCGACATCTAACGTCAAATGAGCAAACGGGCTTACCACAGCTGCGGTCCTCTGGCAGTCTGAAAGCTTTGCGCACAAGGCGGATGCTAAGCGCCTTCCTTTGCCTTTTGGCAGTGCTCGTGCATTGCCAGCACTAGGCGGGAATGGTCACTTACCCAGAGACATGTTTCGTTGTGCCCGTTGCTAAGCGCTCTGGAGCACTGTTTATGACGTAAGCGGAACACCTCTTGCCGTTCCATTCTCAGAGCTCCTGAGTTAAGTAATCTGCGACTCTTGGTGCGAATGCCAGAGAAAGGCATTTCCAATGTGTCTGGCAGGGAGAAACTGAACCTGGAGAACACCTTTGTCAGGAGCTTGCACCTGCACCTTAGACACACACAGATTTGCATCACATCTGAGTGGCCAAGCTCTTTCTTAGACAAGTTGAAAGCTGCTGTCAGAAGGCTATGCTCCTTGTCAGATGGAAGCAGCAGCACGCACATAGGAGTTTGGCAAGAACTAAAGAGCCACAGAAGAGCGTGGTCTAGCAAAATGAAACAGGAAAAAGCATTTGCTGCATGTGCCCTTGTTGTCGCCTAACAACAGGTAGCAGCATAAACCAGATGCGGGTGAAGATCTTGCAGGCGACTTCTAACGTCAAATGAGCAAACGGGCTTACCACAGCTGCGGTCCTCTGGCAGTCTGAAAGCTTTGCGCACAAGCCGGATGCTAAGCGCCTTCCTTTGCCTTTTGGCAGTGCTCGTGCATTGCCAGCACTAGGCGGGAATGGTCACTTACCCAGAGACACGTTTCGTTGTGCCCGTTGCTAAGCGCTCTGGAGCACTGTTTATGACGTAAGCGGAACACCTCTTGCCGTTCCATTCTCAGAGCTCCTGAGTTAAGTAATCTGCGACTCTTGGTGCGAATGATAGAGGAAAACATTTCCAATGTGTCTGGCAGGGAGAAACTGAACCTGGAGAACACCTTTGTCAGGAGCTTGCACCTGCACCTTAGACACACACAGATTTGCATCACATCTAAATGGCCAAGCTCTTTCTTAGACAAGTTGAAAGCTGCTGTCAGAAGGCTGTGCTCCTTGTCAGATGGAAGCAGCAGCACGCACATAGGAGTTTGGCAAGAACTAAAGAGCCACAGAAGAGCGTGGTCTAGCAAAATGAGGCAGGAAAAACGCTACATGTGCCCTTGTTGTCGCCTAACAACAGGTAGCAGCATAAACCAGATGCGGGTGAAGATCTTGCAGGCGACTTCTAACGTCAAATGAGCAAACGGGCTTACCACAGCTGCGGTCCTCTGGCAGTCTGAAAGCTTTGCGCACAAGCCGGACGCTAAGCGCCTTCCTTTGCCTTTTGGCAGTGCTCGTGCATTGCCAGCACTAGGCGGGAATGGTCACTATCCCACAGACACATTTCGTTGTGCCCGTTGCTAAGCGCTCTGGAGCACTGTTTATGACGTAAGCGGAACACCTCTTGCCGTTCCATTCTCAGAGCTCCTGAGTTAATCAAACTGAGACTCTTGGTGCGAATGCCAGAGAAAAACATTTCCAATGTGTCTGGCAGGGAGAAACTGAACCTGGAGAACACCTTTGTCAGGAGCTTGCACCTGCACCTTACACACACAGAGATTTGCATCACATCTAAATGGCCAAACTCTTTCTTAGAAAAGTTGAAAGCTGCTGTTAGAAGGCTGTGCTCCTTGTCAGATGGAAGCAGCAGCACGCACATAGGAGTTTGGCAAGAACTAAAGAGCCACAGAAGAGCGTGGTCTAGCAAAATGAAACAGGAAAAAGCATTTGCTGCATGTGCCCTTGTTGTCGCCTAACAACAGGTAGCAGCATAAACCAGATGCGGGTGAAGATCTTGCAGGCGACTTCTAACGTCAAATGAGCAAACGGGCTTACCACAGCTGCGGTCCTCTGGCAGTCTGAAAGCTTTGCGCACAAGCCGGACCCTAAGCGCCTTCCTTTGCCTTTTGGCAGTGCTCGTGCATTGCCAGCACTAGGCGGGAATGGTCACTATCCCACAGACACGTTTCGTTGTGCCCGTTGCTAAGCGCTCTGGAGCACTGTTTATGACGTAAGCGGAACACCTCTTGCCGTTCCATTCTCAGAGCTCCTGAGTTAATCAAACTGAGACTCTTGGTGCGAATGCCAGAGAAAAACATTTCCAATGTGTCTGGCAAGGAGAAACTGAACCTGGAGAACACCTTTGTCAGGAGCTTGCACCTGCACCTTAGACACACACAGATTTGCATCACATCTAAATGGCCAAGCTCTTTCTTAGACAAGTTGAAAGCTGCTGTCAGAAGGCTGTGCTCCTTGTCAGATGGAAGCAGCAGCACGCACATAGGAGTTTGGCAAGAACTAAAGAGCCACAGAAGAGCGTGGCCTAGGAAAATGAGGCAGGAAAAACGCTACATGTGCCCTTGTCGCCTAACAACAGGTAGCAGCATAAACCAGATGCGGGTGAAGATCTTGCAGGCGACATCTAACGTCAAATGAGCAAACGGGCTTACCACAGCTGCGGTCCTCTGGCAGTCTGAAAGCTTTGCGCACAAGGCGGATGCTAAGCGCCTTCCTTTGCCTTTTGGCAGTGCTCGTGCATTGCCAGCACTAGGCGGGAATGGTCACTTACCCAGAGACATGTTTCGTTGTGCCCGTTGCTAAGCGCTCTGGAGCACTGTTTATGACGTAAGCGGAACACCTCTTGCCGTTCCATTCTCAGAGCTCCTGAGTTAAGTAATCTGCGACTCTTGGTGCGAATGCCAGAGAAAGGCATTTCCAATGTGTCTGGCAGGGAGAAACTGAACCTGGAGAACACCTTTGTCAGGAGCTTGCACCTGCACCTTAGACACACACAGATTTGCATCACATCTGAGTGGCCAAGCTCTTTCTTAGACAAGTTGAAAGCTTCTGTCAGAAGGCTATGCTCCTTGTCAGATGGAAGCAGCAGCACGCACATAGGAGTTTGGCAAGAACTAAAGAGCCACAGAAGAGCGTGGTCTAGCAAAATGAAACAGGAAAAAGCATTTGCTGCATGTGCCCTTGTTGTCGCCTAACAACAGGTAGCAGCATAAACCAGATGCGGGTGAAGATCTTGCAGGCGACTTCTAACGTCAAATGAGCAAACGGGCTTACCACAGCTGCGGTCCTCTGGCAGTCTGAAAGCTTTGCGCACAAGCCGGATGCTAAGCGCCTTCCTTTGCCTTTTGGCAGTGCTCGTGCATTGCCAGCACTAGGCGGGAATGGTCACTTACCCAGAGACACGTTTCGTTGTGCCCGTTGCTAAGCGCTCTGGAGCACTGTTTATGACGTAAGCGGAACACCTCTTGCCGTTCCATTCTCAGAGCTCCTGAGTTAAGTAATCTGCGACTCTTGGTGCGAATGATAGAGGAAAACATTTCCAATGTGTCTGGCAGGGAGAAACTGAACCTGGAGAACACCTTTGTCAGGAGCTTGCACCTGCACCTTAGACACACACAGATTTGCATCACATCTAAATGGCCAAGCTCTTTCTTAGACAAGTTGAAAGCTGCTGTCAGAAGGCTGTGCTCCTTGTCAGATGCAAGCAGCAGCACGCACATAGGAGTTTGGCAAGAACTAAAGAGCCACAGAAGAGCGTGGCCTAGGAAAATGAGGCAGGAAAAACGCTACATGTGCCCTTGTTGTCGCCTAACAACAGGTAGCAGCATAAACCAGATGCGGGTGAAGATCTTGCAGGCGACATCTAACGTCAAATGAGCAAACGGGCTTACCACAGCTGCGGTCCTCTGGCAGTCTGAAAGCTTTGCGCACAAGGCGGATGCTAAGCGCCTTCCTTTGCCTTTTGGCAGTGCTCGTGCATTGCCAGCACTAGGCGGGAATGGTCACTTACCCAGAGACACGTTTCGTTGTGCCCGTTGCTAAGCGCTCTGGAGCACTGTTTATGACGTAAGCGGAACACCTCTTGCCGTTCCATTCTCAGAGCTCCTGAGTTAAGTAATCTGCGACTCTTGCTGCGAATGCCAGAGAAAGGCATTTCCAATGTGTCTGGCAGGGAGAAACTGAACCTGGAGAACACCTTTGTCAGGAGCTTGCACCTGCACCTTAGACACACACAGATTTGCATCACATCTGAGTGGCCAAGCTCTTTCTTAGACAAGTTGAAAGCTGCTGTCAGAAGGCTATGCTCCTTGTCAGATGGAAGCAGCAGCACGCACATAGGAGTTTGGCAAGAACTAAAGAGCCACAGAAGAGCGTGGTCTAGCAAAATGAAACAGGAAAAAGCATTTCCTGCATGTGCCCTTGTTGTCGCCTAACAACAGGTAGCAGCATAAACCAGATGCGGGTGAAGATCTTGCAGGCGACTTCTAACGTCAAATGAGCAAACGGGCTTACCACAGCTGCGGTCCTCTGGCAGTCTGAAAGCTTTGCGCACAAGCCGGATGCTAAGCGCCTTCCTTTGCCTTTTGGCAGTGCTCGTGCATTGCCAGCACTAGGCGGGAATGGTCACTATCCCACAGACACGTTTCGTTGTGCCCGTTGCTAAGCGCTCTGGAGCACTGTTTATGACGTAAGCGGAACACCTCTTGCCGTTCCATTCTCAGAGCTCCTGAGTTAAGTAATCTGCTACTCTTGGTGCGAATGCCAGAGAAAAACATTTCCAATGTGTCTGGCAGGGAGAAACTGAACCTGGAGAACACCTTTGTCAGGAGCTTGCACCTGCACCTTAGACACACACAGATTTGCATCACATCTAAATGGCCAAGCTCTTTCTTAGACAAGTTGAAAGCTGCTGTCAGAAGGCTGTGCTCCTTGTCAGATGGAAGCAGCAGCACGCACATAGGAGTTTGGCAAGAACTAAAGAGCCACAGAAGAGCGTGGTCTAGCAAAATGAGGCAGGAAAAACGCTACATGTGCCCTTGTTGTCGCCTAACAACAGGTAGCAGCATAAACCAGATGCGGGTGAAGATCTTGCAGGCGACATCTAACGTCAAATGAGCAAACGGGCTTACCACAGCTGCGGTCCTCTGGCAGTCTGAAAGCTTTGCGCACAAGCCGGATGCTAAGCACCTTCCTTTGCCTTTTGGCAGTGCTCGTGCATTGCCAGCACTAGGCGGGAATGGTCACTTACCCAGAGACACGTTTCGTTGTGCCCGTTGCTAAGCGCTCTGGAGCACTGTTTATGACGTAAGCGGAACACCTCTTGCCGTTCCATTCTCAGAGCTCCTGAGTTAAGTAATCTGCTACTCTTGGTGCGAATGCCAGAGAAAAACATTTCCAATGTGTCTGGCAGGGAGAAACTGAACCTGGAGAACACCTTTGTCAGGAGCTTGCACCTCCACCTTACACACACAGAGATTTGCATCACATCTAAATGGCCAAGCTCTTTCTTAGAAAAGTTGAAAGCTGCTGTCAGAAGGCTGTGCTCCTTGTCAGATGGAAGCAGCAGCACGCACATAGGAGTTTGGCAAGAACTAAAGAGCCACAGAAGAGCGTGGTCTAGCAAAATGAGGCAGGAAAAACGCTACATGTGCCCTTGTTGTCGCCTAACAACAGGTAGCAGCATAAACCAGATGCGGGTGAAGATCTTGCAGGCGACTTCTAACGTCAAATGAGCAAACGGGCTTACCACAGCTGCGGTCCTCTGGCAGTCTGAAAGCTTTGCGCACAAGCCGGATGCTAAGCGCCTTCCTTTGCCTTTTGGCAGTGCTCGTGCATTGCCAGCACTAGGCGGGAATGGTCACTATCCCACAGACACGTTTCGTTGTGCCCGTTGCTAAGCGCTCTGGAGCACTGTTTATGACGTAAGCGGAACACCTCTTGCCGTTCCATTCTCAGAGCTCCTGAGTTAATCAAACTGAGACTCTTGGTGCGAATGCCAGAGAAAAACATTTCCAATGTGTCTGGCAGGGAGAAACTGAACCTGGAGAACACCTTTGTCAGGAGCTTGCACCTGCACCTTAGACACACACAGATTTGCATCACATCTAAATGGCCAAGCTCTTTCTTAGACAAGTTGAAAGCTGCTGTCAGAAGGCTGTGCTCCTTGTCAGATGGAAGCAGCAGCACGCACATAGGAGTTTGGCAAGAACTAAAGAGCCACAGAAGAGCGTGGTCTAGCAAAATGAGGCAGGAAAAACGCTACATGTGCCCTTGTTGTCGCCTAACAACAGGTAGCAGCATAAACCAGATGCGGGTGAAGATCTTGCAGGCGACATCTAACGTCAAATGAGCAAACGGGCTTACCACAGCTGCGGTCCTCTGGCAGTCTGAAAGCTTTGCGCACAAGCCGGATGCTAAGCGCCTTCCTTTGCCTTTTGGCAGTGCTCGTGCATTGCCAGCACTAGGCGGGAATGGTCACTTACCCAGAGACACGTTTCGTTGTGCCCGTTGCTAAGCGCTCTGGAGCACTGTTTATGACGTAAGCGGAACACCTCTTGCCGTTCCATTCTCAGAGCTCCTGAGTTAAGTAATCTGCTACTCTTGGTGCGAATGCCAGAGGAAAACATTTCCAATGTGTCTGGCAGGGAGAAACTGAACCTGGAGAACACCTTTGTCAGGAGCTTGCACCTGCACCTTACACACACAGAGATTTGCATCACATCTAAATGGCCAAGCTCTTTCTTAGAAAAGTTGAAAGCTGCTGTTAGAAGGCTGTGCTCCTTGTCAGATGGAAGCAGCAGCACGCACATAGGAGTTTGGCAAGAACTAAAGAGCCACAGAAGAGCGTGGTCTAGCAAAATGAGGCAGGAAAAACGCTACATGTGCCCTTGTTGTCGCCTAACAACAGGTAGCAGCATAAACCAGATGCGGGTGAAGATCTTGCAGGCGACTTCTAACGTCAAATGAGCAAACGGGCTTACCACAGCTGCGGTCCTCTGGCAGTCTGAAAGCTTTGCGCACAAGCCGGATGCTAAGCGCCTTCCTTTGCCTTTTGGCAGTGCTCGTGCATTGCCAGCACTAGGCGGGAATGGTCACTTACCCAGAGACACGTTTCGTTGTGCCCGTTGCTAAGCGCTCTGGAGCACTGTTTATGACGTAAGCGGAACACCTCTTGCCGTTCCATTCTCAGAGCTCCTGAGTTAAGTAATCTGCTACTCTTGGTGCGAATGATAGAGGAAAACATTTCCAATGTGTCTGGCAGGGAGAAACTGAACCTGGAGAACACCTTTGTCAGGAGCTTGCACCTGCACCTTACACACACACAGATTTGCATCACATCTAAATGGCCAAGCTCTTTCTTAGACAAGTTGAAAGCTGCTGTCAGAAGGCTGTGCTCCTTGTCAGATGGAAGCAGCAGCACGCACATAGGAGTTTGGCAAGCACTAAAGAGCCACAGAAGAGCATGGCCCAGGGAAATGAGGCAGGAAAAACGCTACATGTGCCCTTGTTGTCGCCTAACAACAGGTAGCAGCATAAACCAGATGCGGGTGAAGATCTTGCAGGCGACTTCTAACGTCAAATGAGCAAACGGGCTTACCACAGCTGCGGTCCTCTGGCAGTCTGAAAGCTTTGCGCACAAGCCGGATGCTAAGCACCTTCCTTTGCCTTTTGGCAGTGCTCGTGCATTGCCAGCACTAGGCGGGAATGGTCACTTACCCAGAGACACGTTTCGTTGTGCCCGTTGCTAAGCGCTCTGGAGCACTGTTTATGACGTAAGCGGAACACCTCTTGCCGTTCCATTCTCAGAGCTCCTGAGTTAATCAAACTGAGACTCTTGGTGCGAATGCCAGAGGAAAACATTTCCAATGTGTCTGGCAGGGAGAAACTGAACCTGGAGAACACCTTTGTCAGGAGCTTGCACCTGCACCTTAGACACACACAGATTTGCATCACATCTAAATGGCCAAGCTCTTTCTTAGACAAGTTGAAAGCTGCTGTCAGAAGGCTGTGCTCCTTGTCAGATGGAAGCAGCAGCACGCACATAGGAGTTTGGCAAGAACTAAAGAGCCACAGAAGAGCGTGGTCTAGCAAAATGAGGCAGGAAAAACGCTACATGTGCCCTTGTTGTCGCCTAACAACAGGTAGCAGCATAAACCAGATGCGGGTGAAGATCTTGCAGGCGACATCTGACGTCAAATGAGCAAACGGGCTTACCACAGCTGCGGTCCTCTGGCAGTCTGAAAGCTTTGCGCACAAGCCGGACGCTAAGCGCCTTCCTTTGCCTTTTGGCAGTGCTCGTGCATTGCCAGCACTAGGCGGGAATGGTCACTTACCCAGAGACACGTTTCGTTGTGCCCGTTGCTAAGCGCTCTGGAGCACTGTTTATGACGTAAGCGGAACACCTCTTGCCGTTCCATTCTCAGAGCTCCTAGGTTAAGTAATCTGCGACTCTTGGTGCGAATGATAGAGGAAAACATTTCCAATGTGTCTGGCAAGGAGAAACTGAACCTGGAGAACACCTTTGTCAAGAGCTTGCACCTGCACCTTAGACACACACAGATTTGCATCACATCTAAATGGCCAAGCTCTTTCTTAGACAAGTTGAAAGCTGCTGTCAGAAGGCTGTGCTCCTTGTCAGATGGAAGCAGCAGCACGCACATAGGAGTTTGGCAAGAACTAAAGAGCCACAGAAGAGCGTGGCCTAGGAAAATGAGGCAGGAAAAAGCATATCGCTACATGTGTCCTTGTTGTCACCGAACAACAGGTAGCAGCATAAACCAGATGCGGGTGAAGTTCTTGCAGGTGACATCTAACGTCAAATGAGCAAACGGGCTTACCACAGCTGCGGTCCTCTGGCAGTCTGAAAGCTTTGCACACAAGGCGGATGCTAAGCGCCTTCCTTTGCCTTTTGGCAGTGCTCGTGCATTGCCAGCACTAGGCGGGAATGGTCACTATCCCACAGACACGTTTCGTTGTGCCCGTTGCTAAGCGCTCTGGAGCACTGTTTATGACATAAGCGGAACACCTCTTGCCGTTCCATTCTCAGAGCTCCTGAGTTAATCAAACTGAGACTCTTGGCGCGAATGCCAGAGGAAAACATTTCCAATGTGTCTGGCAGGGAGAAACTGAACCTAGAGAACACCTTTGTCAGGAGCTTGCACCTGCACCTTAGACACACACAGATTTGCATCACATCTAAATGGCCAAGCTCTTTCTTAGACAAGTTGAAAGCTGCTGTCAGAAGGCTGTGCTCCTTGTCAGATGGAAGCAGCAGCACGCACATAGGAGTTTGGAAAGAACTAAAGAGCCACAGAAGAGCGTGGTCTAGGAAAATGAGGCAGGAAAAACGCTACATGTGCCCTTGTTGTCGCCTAACAACAGGTAGCAGCATAAACCAGATGCGGGTGAAGATCTTGCAGGCGACATTTGACATCAAATGAGCAAACGGGCTTACCACAGCTGCGGTCCTCTGGCAGTCTGAAAGCTTTGCGCACAAGGCGGATGCTAAGCGCCTTCCTTTGCCTTTTGGCAGTGCTCGTGCATTGCCAGCACTAGGCGGGAATGGTCACTTACCCAGAGACACGTTTCGTTGTGCCCGTTGCTAAGCGCTCTGGAGCACTGTTTATGACGTAAGCGGAACACCTCTTGCCGTTCCATTCTCAGAGCTCCTGAGTTAAGTAATCTGCTACTCTTGGTGCGAATGATAGAGGAAAACATTTCCAATGTGTCTGGCAGGGAGAAACTGAACCTGGAGAACACCTTTGTCAGGAGCTTGCACCTGCACCTTAGACACACACAGATTTGCATCACATCTAAATGGCCAAGCTCTTTCTTAGACAAGTTGAAAGCTGCTGTCAGAAGGCTGTGCTCCTTGTCAGATGGAAGCAGCAGCACGCACATAGGAGTTTGGCAAGAACTAAAGAGCCACAGAAGAGCATGGCCCAGGGAAATGAGGCAGGAAAAACGCTACATGTGCCCTTGTTGTCGCCTAACAACAGGTAGCAGCATAAACCAGATGCGGGTGAAGATCTTGCAGGCGACTTCTAACGTCAAATGAGCAAACGGGCTTACCACAGCTGCGGTCCTCTGGCAGTCTGAAAGCTTTGCGCACAAGCCGGACGCTAAGCGCCTTCCTTTGCCTTTTGGCAGTGCTCGTGCATTGCCAGCACTAGGCGGGAATGGTCACTATCCCACAGACACGTTTCGTTGTGCCCGTTGCTAAGCGCTCTGGAGCACTGTTTATGACGTAAGCGGAACACCTCTTGCCGTTCCATTCTCAGAGCTCCTGAGTTAATCAAACTGAGACTCTTGGTGCGAATGCCAGAGAAAAACATTTCCAATGTGTCTGGCAGGGAGAAACTGAACCTGGAGAACACCTTTGTCAGGAGCTTGCACCTGCACCTTAGACACACACAGATTTGCATCACATCTAAATGGCCAAGCTCTTTCTTAGACAAGTTGAAAGCTGCTGTCAGAAGGCTGTGCTCCTTGTCAGATGCAAGCAGCAGCACGCACATAGGAGTTTGGCAAGAACTAAAGAGCCACAGAAGAGCGTGGCCTAGGAAAATGAGGCCGGAAAAACGCTACATGTGCCCTTGTTGTCGCCTAACAACAGGTAGCAGCATAAACCAGATGCGGGTGAAGATCTTGCAGGCGACATCTAACGTCAAATGAGCAAACGGGCTTACCACAGCTGCGGTCCTCTGGCAGTCTGAAAGCTTTGCGCACAAGCCGGATGCTAAGCGCCTTCCTTTGCCTTTTGGCAGTGCTCGTGCATTGCCAGCACTAGGCGGGAATGGTCACTTACCCAGAGACACGTTTCGTTGTGCCCGTTGCTAAGCGCTCTGGAGCACTGTTTATGACGTAAGCGGAACACCTCTTGCCGTTCCATTCTCAGAGCTCCTGAGTTAAGTAATCTGCTACTCTTGCTGCGAATGCCAGAGAAAGGCATTTCCAATGTGTCTGGCAGGGAGAAACTGAACCTGGAGAACACCTTTGTCAGGAGCTTGCACCTGCACCTTAGACACACACAGATTTGCATCACATCTGAGTGGCCAAGCTCTTTCTTAGACAAGTTGAAAGCTGCTGTCAGAAGGCTATGCTCCTTGTCAGATGGAAGCAGCAGCACGCACATAGGAGTTTGGCAAGAACTAAAGAGCCACAGAAGAGCGTGGTCTAGCAAAATGAAACAGGAAAAAGCATTTGCTGCATGTGCCCTTGTTGTCGCCTAACAACAGGTAGCAGCATAAACCAGATGCGGGTGAAGATCTTGCAGGCGACTTCTAACGTCAAATGAGCAAACGGGCTTACCACAGCTGTGGTCCTCTGGCAGTCTGAAAGCTTTGCGCACAAGCCGGATGCTAAGCGCCTTCCTTTGCCTTTTGGCAGTGCTCGTGCATTGCCAGCACTAGGCGGGAATGGTCACTTACCCAGAGACACGTTTCGTTGTGCCCGTTGCTAAGCGCTCTGGAGCACTGTTTATGACGTAAGCGGAACACCTCTTGCCGTTCCATTCTCAGAGCTCCTGAGTTAAGTAATCTGCTACTCTTGGTGCGAATGCCAGAGAAAAACATTTCCAATGTGTCTGGCAGGGAGAAACTGAACCTGGAGAACACCTTTGTCAGGAGCTTGCACCTGCACCTTAGACACACACAGATTTGCATCACATCTAAATGGCCAAGCTCTTTCTTAGACAAGTTGAAAGCTGCTGTCAGAAGGCTGTGCTCCTTGTCAGATGGAAGCAGCAGCACGCACATAGGAGTTTGGCAAGAACTAAAGAGCCACAGAAGAGCGTGGTCTAGCAAAATGAGGCAGGAAAAACGCTACATGTGCCCTTGTTGTCGCCTAACAACAGGTAGCAGCATAAACCAGATGCGGGTGAAGATCTTGCAGGCGACATCTAACGTCAAATGAGCAAACGGGCTTACCACAGCTGCGGTCCTCTGGCAGTCTGAAAGCTTTGCGCACAAGCCGGATGCTAAGCACCTTCCTTTGCCTTTTGGCAGTGCTCGTGCATTGCCAGCACTAGGCGGGAATGGTCACTTACCCAGAGACACGTTTCGTTGTGCCCGTTGCTAAGCGCTCTGGAGCACTGTTTATGACGTAAGCGGAACACCTCTTGCCGTTCCATTCTCAGAGCTCCTGAGTTAATCAAACTGAGACTCTTGGTGCGAATGCCAGAGAAAAACATTTCCAATGTGTCTGGCAGGGAGAAACTGAACCTGGAGAACACCTTTGTCAGGAGCTTGCACCTGCACCTTACACACACAGAGATTTGCATCACATCTAAATGGCCAAGCTCTTTCTTAGACAAGTTGAAAGCTGCTGTTAGAAGGCTGTGCTCCTTGTCAGATGGAAGCAGAGGCACGCACATAGGAGTTTGGCAAGAACTAAAGAGCCACAGAAGAGCGTGGTCTAGCAAAATGAAACAGGAAAAAGCATTTGCTGCATGTGCCCTTGTTGTCGCCTAACAACAGGTAGCAGCATAAACCAGATGCGGGTGAAGATCTTGCAGGCGACTTCTAACGTCAAATGAGCAAACGGGCTTACCACAGCTGCGGTCCTCTGGCAGTCTGAAAGCTTTGCGCACAAGCCGGACGCTAAGCGCCTTCCTTTGCCTTTTGGCAGTGCTCGTGCATTGCCAGCACTAGGCGGGAATGGTCACTATCCCACAGACACGTTTCGTTGTGCCCGTTGCTAAGCGCTCTGGAGCACTGTTTATGACGTAAGCGGAACACCTCTTGCCGTTCCATTCTCAGAGCTCCTGAGTTAATCAAACTGAGACTCTTGGTGCGAATGCCAGAGAAAAACATTTCCAATGTGTCTGGCAGGGAGAAACTGAACCTGGAGAACACCTTTGTCAGGAGCTTGCACCTGCACCTTAGACACACACAGATTTGCATCACATCTAAATGGCCAAGCTCTTTCGTAGACAAGTTGAAAGCTGCTGTCAGAAGGCTGTGCTCCTTGTCAGATGGAAGCAGCAGCACGCACATAGGAGTTTGGCAAGAACTAAAGAGCCACAGAAGAGCGTGGCCTAGGAAAATGAGGCAGGAAAAAGCATATCGCTACATGTGTCCTTGTTGTCACCGAACAACAGGTAGCAGCATAAACCAGATGCGGGTGAAGTTCTTGCAGGTGACATCTAACGTCAAATGAGCAAACGGGCTTACCACAGCTGCGGTCCTCTGGCAGTCTGAAAGCTTTGCACACAAGGCGGATGCTAAGCGCCTTCCTTTGCCTTTTGGCAGTGCTCGTGCATTGCCAGCACTAGGCGGGAATGGTCACTATCCCACAGACACGTTTCGTTGTGCCCGTTGCTAAGCGCTCTGGAGCACTGTTTATGACATAAGCGGAACACCTCTTGCCGTTCCATTCTCAGAGCTCCTGAGTTAATCAAACTGAGACTCTTGGCGCGAATGCCAGAGGAAAACATTTCCAATGTGTCTGGCAGGGAGAAACTGAACCTGGAGAACACCTTTGTCAGGAGCTTGCACCTGCACCTTAGACACACACAGATTTGCATCACATCTAAATGGCCAAGCTCTTTCTTAGACAAGTTGAAAGCTGCTGTCAGAAGGCTGTGCTCCTTGTCAGATGGAAGCAGCAGCACGCACATAGGAGTTTGGAAAGAACTAAAGAGCCACAGAAGAGCGTGGTCTAGGAAAATGAGGCAGGAAAAACGCTACATGTGCCCTTGTTGTCGCCTAACAACAGGTAGCAGCATAAACCAGATGCGGGTGAAGATCTTGCAGGCGACATCTGACATCAAATGAGCAAACGGGCTTACCACAGCTGCGGTCCTCTGGCAGTCTGAAAGCTTTGCGCACAAGGCGGATGCTAAGCGCCTTCCTTTGCCTTTTGGCAGTGCTCGTGCATTGCCAGCACTAGGCGGGAATGGTCACTATCCCACAGACACGTTTCGTTGTGCCCGTTGCTAAGCGCTCTGGAGCACTGTTTATGACGTAAGCGGAACACCTCTTGCCGTTCCATTCTCAGAGCTCCTGAGTTAAGTAATCTGCTACTCTTGGTGCGAATGATAGAGGAAAACATTTCCAATGTGTCTGGCAGGGAGAAACTGAACCTGGAGAACACCTTTGTCAGGAGCTTGCACCTGCACCTTAGACACACACAGATTTGCATCACATCTAAATGGCCAAGCTCTTTCTTAGACAAGTTGAAAGCTGCTGTCAGAAGGCTGTGCTCCTTGTCAGATGGAAGCAGCAGCACGCACATAGGAGTTTGGCAAGAACTAAAGAGCCACAGAAGAGCATGGCCCAGGGAAATGAGGCAGGAAAAACGCTACATGTGCCCTTGTTGTCGCCTAACAACAGGTAGCAGCATAAACCAGATGCGGGTGAAGATCTTGCAGGCGACTTCTAACGTCAAATGAGCAAACGGGCTTACCACAGCTGCGGTCCTCTGGCAGTCTGAAAGCTTTGCGCACAAGCCGGACGCTAAGCGCCTTCCTTTGCCTTTTGGCAGTGCTCGTGCATTGCCAGCACTAGGCGGGAATGGTCACTATCCCACAGACACGTTTCGTTGTGCCCGTTGCTAAGCGCTCTGGAGCACTGTTTATGACGTAAGCGGAACACCTCTTGCCGTTCCATTCTCAGAGCTCCTGAGTTAATCAAACTGAGACTCTTGGTGCGAATGCCAGAGAAAAACATTTCCAATGTGTCTGGCAGGGAGAAACTGAACCTGGAGAACACCTTTGTCAGGAGCTTGCACCTGCACCTTAGACACACACAGATTTGCATCACATCTAAATGGCCAAGCTCTTTCTTAGACAAGTTGAAAGCTGCTGTCAGAAGGCTGTGCTCCTTGTCAGATGCAAGCAGCAGCACGCACATAGGAGTTTGGCAAGAACTAAAGAGCCACAGAAGAGCGTGGCCTAGGAAAATGAGGCCGGAAAAACGCTACATGTGCCCTTGTTGTCGCCTAACAACAGGTAGCAGCATAAACCAGATGCGGGTGAAGATCTTGCAGGCGACATCTAACGTCAAATGAGCAAACGGGCTTACCACAGCTGCGGTCCTCTGGCAGTCTGAAAGCTTTGCGCACAAGCCGGATGCTAAGCGCCTTCCTTTGCCTTTTGGCAGTGCTCGTGCATTGCCAGCACTAGGCGGGAATGGTCACTTACCCAGAGACACGTTTCGTTGTGCCCGTTGCTAAGCGCTCTGGAGCACTGTTTATGACGTAAGCGGAACACCTCTTGCCGTTCCATTCTCAGAGCTCCTGAGTTAAGTAATCTGCTACTCTTGCTGCGAATGCCAGAGAAAGGCATTTCCAATGTGTCTGGCAGGGAGAAACTGAACCTGGAGAACACCTTTGTCAGGAGCTTGCACCTGCACCTTAGACACACACAGATTTGCATCACATCTGAGTGGCCAAGCTCTTTCTTAGACAAGTTGAAAGCTGCTGTCAGAAGGCTATGCTCCTTGTCAGATGGAAGCAGCAGCACGCACATAGGAGTTTGGCAAGAACTAAAGAGCCACAGAAGAGCGTGGTCTAGCAAAATGAAACAGGAAAAAGCATTTGCTGCATGTGCCCTTGTTGTCGCCTAACAACAGGTAGCAGCATAAACCAGATGCGGGTGAAGATCTTGCAGGCGACTTCTAACGTCAAATGAGCAAACGGGCTTACCACAGCTGTGGTCCTCTGGCAGTCTGAAAGCTTTGCGCACAAGCCGGATGCTAAGCGCCTTCCTTTGCCTTTTGGCAGTGCTCGTGCATTGCCAGCACTAGGCGGGAATGGTCACTTACCCAGAGACACGTTTCGTTGTGCCCGTTGCTAAGCGCTCTGGAGCACTGTTTATGACGTAAGCGGAACACCTCTTGCCGTTCCATTCTCAGAGCTCCTGAGTTAAGTAATCTGCTACTCTTGGTGCGAATGCCAGAGAAAAACATTTCCAATGTGTCTGGCAGGGAGAAACTGAACCTGGAGAACACCTTTGTCAGGAGCTTGCACCTGCACCTTAGACACACACAGATTTGCATCACATCTAAATGGCCAAGCTCTTTCTTAGACAAGTTGAAAGCTGCTGTCAGAAGGCTGTGCTCCTTGTCAGATGGAAGCAGCAGCACGCACATAGGAGTTTGGCAAGAACTAAAGAGCCACAGAAGAGCGTGGTCTAGCAAAATGAGGCAGGAAAAACGCTACATGTGCCCTTGTTGTCGCCTAACAACAGGTAGCAGCATAAACCAGATGCGGGTGAAGATCTTGCAGGCGACATCTAACGTCAAATGAGCAAACGGGCTTACCACAGCTGCGGTCCTCTGGCAGTCTGAAAGCTTTGCGCACAAGCCGGATGCTAAGCACCTTCCTTTGCCTTTTGGCAGTGCTCGTGCATTGCCAGCACTAGGCGGGAATGGTCACTTACCCAGAGACACGTTTCGTTGTGCCCGTTGCTAAGCGCTCTGGAGCACTGTTTATGACGTAAGCGGAACACCTCTTGCCGTTCCATTCTCAGAGCTCCTGAGTTAATCAAACTGAGACTCTTGGTGCGAATGCCAGAGAAAAACATTTCCAATGTGTCTGGCAGGGAGAAACTGAACCTGGAGAACACCTTTGTCAGGAGCTTGCACCTGCACCTTACACACACAGAGATTTGCATCACATCTAAATGGCCAAGCTCTTTCTTAGACAAGTTGAAAGCTGCTGTTAGAAGGCTGTGCTCCTTGTCAGATGGAAGCAGCAGCACGCACATAGGAGTTTGGCAAGAACTAAAGAGCCACAGAAGAGCGTGGTCTAGCAAAATGAAACAGGAAAAAGCATTTGCTGCATGTGCCCTTGTTGTCGCCTAACAACAGGTAGCAGCATAAACCAGATGCGGGTGAAGATCTTGCAGGCGACTTCTAACGTCAAATGAGCAAACGGGCTTACCACAGCTGCGGTCCTCTGGCAGTCTGAAAGCTTTGCGCACAAGCCGGACGCTAAGCGCCTTCCTTTGCCTTTTGGCAGTGCTCGTGCATTGCCAGCACTAGGCGGGAATGGTCACTATCCCACAGACACGTTTCGTTGTGCCCGTTGCTAAGCGCTCTGGAGCCCTGTTTATGACGTAAGCGGAACACCTCTTGCCGTTCCATTCTCAGAGCTCCTGAGTTAATCAAACTGAGACTCTTGGTGCGAATGCCAGAGAAAAACATTTCCAATGTGTCTGGCAGGGAGAAACTGAACCTGGAGAACACCTTTGTCAGGAGCTTGCACCTGCACCTTAGACACACACAGATTTGCATCACATCTAAATGGCCAAGCTCTTTCGTAGACAAGTTGAAAGCTGCTGTCAGAAGGCTGTGCTCCTTGTCAGATGGAAGCAGCAGCACGCACATAGGAGTTTGGCAAGAACTAAAGAGCCACAGAAGAGCGTGGCCTAGGAAAATGAGGCAGGAAAAACGCTACATGTGCCCTTGTTGTCGCCTAACAACAGGTAGCAGCATAAACCAGATGCGGGTGAAGATCTTGCAGGCGACATCTAACGTCAAATGAGCAAACGGGCTTACCACAGCTGCGGTCCTCTGGCAGTCTGAAAGCTTTGCGCACAAGCCGGATGCTAAGCGCCTTCCTTTGCCTTTTGGCAGTGCTCGTGCATTGCCAGCACTAGGCGGGAATGGTCACTTACCCAGAGACACGTTTCGTTGTGCCCGTTGCTAAGCGCTCTGGAGCACTGTTTATGACGTAAGCGGAACACCTCTTGCCGTTCCATTCTCAGAGCTCCTGAGTTAAGTAATCTGCGACTCTTGCTGCGAATGCCAGAGAAAGGCATTTCCAATGTGTCTGGCAGGGAGAAACTGAACCTGGAGAACACCTTTGTCAGGAGCTTGCACCTGCACCTTAGACACACACAGATTTGCATCACATCTGAGTGGCCAAGCTCTTTCTTAGACAAGTTGAAAGCTGCTGTCAGAAGGCTATGCTCCTTGTCAGATGGAAGCAGCAGCACGCACATAGGAGTTTGGCAAGAACTAAAGAGCCACAGAAGAGCGTGGTCTAGCAAAATGAAACAGGAAAAAGCATTTGCTGCATGTGCCCTTGTTGTCGCCTAACAACAGGTAGCAGCATAAACCAGATGCGGGTGAAGATCTTGCAGGCGACTTCTAACGTCAAATGAGCAAACGGGCTTACCACAGCTGCGGTCCTCTGGCAGTCTGAAAGCTTTGCGCACAAGCCGGATGCTAAGCGCCTTCCTTTGCCTTTTGGCAGTGCTCGTGCATTGCCAGCACTAGGCGGGAATGGTCACTTACCCAGAGACACGTTTCGTTGTGCCCGTTGCTAAGCGCTCTGGATCACTGTTTATGACGTAAGCGGAACACCTCTTGCCGTTCCATTCTCAGAGCTCCTGAGTTAAGTAATCTGCTACTCTTGGTGCGAATGCCAGAGAAAAACATTTCCAATGTGTCTGGCAGGGAGAAACTGAACCTGGAGAACACCTTTGTCAGGAGCTTGCACCTGCACCTTAGACACACACAGATTTGCATCACATCTAAATGGCCAAGCTCTTTCTTAGACAAGTTGAAAGCTGCTGTCAGAAGGCTGTGCTCCTTGTCAGATGGAAGCAGCAGCACGCACATAGGAGTTTGGCAAGAACTAAAGAGCCACAGAAGAGCGTGGCCTAGGAAAATGAGGCAGGAAAAACGCTACATGTGCCCTTGTTGTCGCCTAACAACAGGTAGCAGCATAAACCAGATGTGGGTGAAGATCTTGCAGGCGACTTCTAACGTCAAATGAGCAAACGGGCTTACCACAGCTGCGGTCCTCTGGCAGTCTGAAAGCTTTGCGCACAAGCCGGACGCTAAGCGCCTTCCTTTGCCTTTTGGCAGTGCTCGTGCATTGCCAGCACTAGGCGGGAATGGTCACTTACCCAGAGACACGTTTCGTTGTGCCCGTTGCTAAGCGCTCTGGAGCACTGTTTATGACGTAAGCGGAACACCTCTTGCCGTTCCATTCTCAGAGCTCCTGAGTTAAGTAATCTGCGACTCTTGGTGCGAATGATAGAGGTGAAGCCATAAAATAGGTAGCCTTCGAGAAATAATGGGTTAAAACATAGAATATGAAGGGAACATCTGGAAGTAATAAACACAACGACAGGAGGGAAAGAGAAGGATAAAAAAATCACCGGACTAAGCGTAATTTAAGCCGAAGCTAAAGCATGCCTAATGTCAATATGATAAGTTGGCCCTAGGAGGTTGGGAACTCGGCCAACTACACCGGGAAAGGACCAAATTTGGAAAGAAGTTCAAAAGTTTAAGGAGGAAGACTCCTCGGAGACCCTCGCCCACGATGAAGGCCGACCGGAACGACCCCCGAAAAGATCCTCAAAATAGAAGTTTCCGCCCACGCCCCGCCTACGGCACGCCCCATATGAATATGCATTGATATGATGTAATTCCAAACCTAAACTGTATAAAAGGCATGCTTTTGTTGTAAGACTTTGGAAAACTCCCTTTAGAGATTTCCCCAACGTGCACGTTGCTAATAAAATACCTCCTGTCTATCTGACTTAAACTGCGTCTCTTAGACAGTTATTCATCGCCTTTTGGGGCAAAATTCGGCATCAGTTCTGGCGACCCAGGTGGGACGAAACAGGAGACTCAGACTTTGAGGGGTTCCCTCCGAAGAGCCGGTCCGGGGCCGGGACCCTCTGGGGCCCCTGACGGATTTTTGTCAGAAGAGACTCCCCTCCCGGACCAGCGCTCTTCGGCAGAGGAAGGATTCCCTGCATCTCCTGCTCCAATTAAGAGGTATTTTTAATTGTTTATTGGTTTTGGTTTAAAGCGCTTTATTGGGACACGGGGGTCAGACGTGACCACCGAAGGGTAAACCAGGGGACGCCCTGGTAAAAATCCCTAATTGGTACCATTTGTGTTCGATATCTCGGACATCATAGGTTTTGGTACTATTGGTGTTTGTCCCTAATTGGTACCATTTGTGTTCGATATCTCGGACATCATAGGTTTTGGTACTATTGGTGTTTGTCCCTAATTGGTACCATTTGTGTTCGATATCTCGGACATCATAGGTTTTGGTACTATTGGTGTTTGTCCCTAATTGGTACCATTTGTGTTCGATATCTCGGACATCATAGGTTTTGGTACTATTGGTGTTTGTCCCTAATTGGTACCATTTGTGTTCGATATCTCGGACATCATAGGTTTTGGTACTATTGGTGTTTGTCCCTAATTGGTACCATTTGTGTTCGATATCTCGGACATCATAGGTTTTGGTACCATTGGTGTTTGTATGTGTTTTGTGTGTTCGTTTTATGTGTTTGTTGCAAAGTTTTATAGGAGACATCTTGTCACTCTTTATGTAATAGATTGAAACGCGCATTGTGCTGTCTACGTGCCTTGAATTTGGGAAGCCGGTACTTCACAGTTTGAGGGCGACTTTTTTTTGTGACAAAACCTGGTAAAACAATTTTATTTTATAAGTGTGTGTTGTATGTGAGGGTGAGTGAGACGCAGCGTAGCTGCGAAGCGAGAGGGAGTCCTGCTCCGCATTTCCTGTTCTTCGCGAGAAGCCAGGTCGGAAACGGACGAAGCGATTGAGATTGTGTGCATGAAGTGTTAAAATATATCAGCATATCGTGGTTGCGAGAGAGGGACTGTTTCGGTTAACAGAAAACGCAGATACAGGGGATAGTCATGGGAGGTCAACAGAGTAAGGACGTAAATATGAAAACCCCCTTAGGGTGCATCCTAAAGCATTGGAAGGACCTGGGAGGGAGTCCGGGGTTGGAAGGAGGGCAGCCCATTAAAATCAGAGATTGACGGGAGAAAAAACAGCCCTCAGGGACTAGATAGTCCACAGGGGTCAGGGAGCTACATGAATGCTGACAGCCCACCCACACTGGAGGTTGAGGGGGAGGAAGGCAGTGGGTCAGAAGCAGAGAGCCGAAGGGAGGCACGTAGCATACCCGAGCTCAGTCCATATGGAGATAGCAACACCTCCAGAAATGGAGGCGTCTGTAGAATGGAAACCAGTGCACCAAGGACTGGGGATAAAAGCAATTCACCGGGAGGCGACGTCCCTAAATTGAGATACAGCAAGAAGAATGATAATGAGGCATACGAAAGGGAGGCAGAGAGTAACTCACAGAAACTGAACATAGTAATTCAGATAGAGGATAAGAGAAGTGGAGGGGGAGCAGAGGATGAGAGGAACCGCAGCCCGGGACAGGATAAGAGCTGGCAGATACAAAAGAGGCGACAGACGCAGGATGAGAATCGGATGGATTGTGTGATAGAGATAGGAGAGGAAAATGAAGAGCAGGAAGGGGGAAAGAAGAAAGAGAAGAGAAAGAATAGGGAAAGCATTGAGGCACAGGAAGAAAATCCCGGGGAGGGGACCAGTCACTCGTATTACACCAGATCTGTGGCACGGGGGGAAGCAAAGCAAGGGGAGAAAGGGAATCGCACGATAGCTCCTCTCCGACAAGTTATGCCAATAGTAGGGGAAAAGACTAGAGTAAAGGTGCCATTCTCGACGAGTGATTTGAACAATTGGAGGGATGAGGCAAGGAACTTCAGGAGGAATCCAGAGGGAGTAGCAAAGAGGTTTGAACTAATGGCAAAGAACTTAGATATTGATTGGGAGGATATAGAAGTGATGTTGTCAGAGTTGACAGATACGGAAAGGGAACTCGTATTGGAAACGGGGAGGCGACATGCCCAACTATTATCGGGGAGACTAGAAGATAATTTTCCCAGCAGTAAACCAGAGTGGGACCCGGGCAACGCGGAACACTATCAACGGCTAGTGCAGTATAAAGCTAGGGGAGGGTAAAAAGGAATTAGACTTTTTGATTGATACGGGAGCAACCTTTTCGGTTTTAAATCAAGAATTTGTACCTAAAAGTGATGAATTTGTGCAAGTTGTGGGAGCAACAGGCCAACCAGAAAAGGCTTACTTTTGAAACCCATTAAATACAAAATTGGGAAGCAAATGGGAATTCATCAGTTCCTGTATTTACCAAATTCACCAAAACCCCTACTAGGGAGAGACTTATTGGAGAACTTGGGGGCCGTAATAAAGTTTAACAAAGACCAATTGGAGTTTCAAGTAAATGAAGAACAACTGATTACAGCTCTAAGCCTAACGATCAGTTGTGTGGAGCCTAAACCTGAAAGCCACAATTTCGAGCAAATCCTGAGCAAGATGTACCCATTGGTGTGGGCTACTGATATACCTGGAAAATCAAAACAAGCAGCACCGATTGTCGTTGAACTTAAAGCTGGGACAAAACCGGTGAGAAAGAAACAATACCCTCTGAGGATAGAAGATAGGAAAGGGATTGAGCCCACAATCAGAAGGTTTATGGAACTGGGGTTATTGGTAGAATGCGAATCAGATTTTAATACACCAATCCTGCCAGTCAAGAAACCTAATGGAACCTATAGGTTAGTCCAGGATCTGAGAGCAGTAAATGAAATAACTAAGGCATTGCATCCGGTAGTTGCTAACCCATACACGCTTTTGACCAGACTGAAGGAGAATTTGGCCTGGTTCACCGTATTAGATTTAAAAGACGCGTTCTTTTGCCTCCCCTTAGCTCTCGAGAGTCAAAAGATTTTTGCCTTTGAGTGGGAATCTGTAGATAGTGGAAGAAAGACCCAACTCACCTGGACAGTGTTGCCCCAAGGGTGGTGCAATTCCCCTACGATTTTTGGGAATCAGTTAGCCAAGGAACTAGAACAGTGGGAAAGGCCGCTGGGAGATGGCACCCTTCTGCAGTACGTAGACGACCTCCTAATAGCAACAGCGACAGAGGAAGAATGCATTGAATGGACCATTTCCTTGCCGAATTTCCTGGGTTTAAATGGATATCGAGTCTCTCGACAGAAAGCACAGCTGGTACAGACACAAGTGGTGTACCTGGGATACGAAGTCTCCAGAGGACAGCGATCCCTGGGAGCAGCTAGGAAAGAGGCCATCTGCCAGATGCCCAAACCAGAGACGGTGAGAGATCTGCGCGCCTTTTTGGGGATGACAGGTTGGTGTCGGTTATGGATCTACCAGTACGGGATACTCGCTAAACCACTGTATGATTTGTTGAAGGAGGCTAAGAGCATCCTAGTTTGGACTCCCGAGGCAGAAGAAGCCTTCAAGAAGCTGAAGATGGAACTAATGAGAGCACCAGCCTTAGGTCTCCCAGACGTATCAAAACCATTCTGGCTGTTCTCCCACGAACGACAAGGGATGGCCTTAGGAGTCCTAGCACAGCAGCTGGGACCGCACAAGAGAGCTGTGGCCTACTTCTCTAAGCGATTGGATGAAGTAAGCAAAGGATGGCCAGGCTGTCTGAGGGCAGTGGCCGCAGTGATAATTAACATAGAAGAGGCCAGGAAGCTCACGCTGGGCCAAAAGGTGACTGTACTAGTATCCCACACCGTGTCAGCTGTGCTGGAACAGAAAGGCAACCATTGGTTGTCGCCTTCCAGATTCCTAAAATACCAGGCCGTTCTGGCTGAATCAGATGACGTAACCATTCAGGTAACTAACATTGTGAACCCAGCTTCATTTCTAGAAGGAAGAGCCCCGGCAGAACCCATCGAACACGACTACCTGGAGACAATTGAAGCTGTCTATTCCAGTCGCCCGGACCTCAAAGAAGAGCCGTTCGAAGATGCGGACAACTGGTTCTCAGATGGCAGCAGCTTCGTGAAGCAAGGAGTAAGAATGGCTGGTTATGCGGTCACTACTACAGAAAGGGTAATTGAGTCGAACCCCTTACCCACAGGAACTTCAGCCCAGAAGGCAGAACTGATAGCTCTGACTCGAGCTCTGGAATTGGCAGAGAATATGCAAATCAATATATGGACAGACTCTAAATATGCCTTTTCTGTTGTACATGCTCATGGGGCCATCTGGAAAGAAAGAGGACTGTTGACTACACAAGGAAAAACAGTCAAACATGCAGAAGAGGTTCTGCGATTGCTAGAGGCGGTCCAACTCCCAGCTCAAGTGGCCATAATGCATTGTAAGGGACATCTGAAAGGCAATACTATTCCAGAAATAGGAAATAGAAAGGCAGATACAGAGGCCAAATTGGCTGCCACAAAGTCTAGGGAAGTGGGAATAATGGCCCTAATACCAGGAGACCTGGATATCAGTATCAAGCCAGATTACCAGGAATCAGACCATAAATGGATTCAAAGAAATAAGGGCAAAATATTAGAAAATGGTTAGGGTCAATTGGAAACAGGACAGTTAGTAGTACCAGGAAATGTGATGTGGCAGTTTGTAAAAGCAGAACATGAGAAGGCCCATTGGGGTTTGGATCCGCTTTACCAATATTTGCAAACCAGGATAGCAGGACCGAAATTATTTACTACTATAAAGCACGTAACATCCCAGTGCGAACGGTGCCTGAGAAATAACCCGAATACGAGAACCAAGATACACCAAGGAGCCATAAGTCGAGGTAAATTCCCAGGTGAAGTATGGCAAATTGATTTTTCTGAGCTCCCAAGAAAAGGGGGGCTCCGATATTTGTTGGTATTAACTGATACATTTTCTGGGTGGCCTGAAGCATTCCCTTGCAGGACAAACAAGGAAAGAGAAGTGACCGAAATACTGTTGAATGAAATCATTCCGCGGTTTGGGGTACCGAAGAGTATTTCCTCGGATAGGGGTACACACTTCTGTGCGAAAGTGGTGAGAGCAATAAGCAAAGCATTATGGTATCAAGCCTTGCCTATTGCTCTGCTGAGGCTGAGAGTCAAACCAAGGTCAAAAGAGAAGCTAAGCCCATTCGAAATCCTGTATGGTAGACCTTATGCTATGCAAGTTGTAAACGGGGATGCCATAGGCCAAATCGGTAACCAGTACATTTATGATTATGTAATTACAGTGGGGAAACAATTGGATAAGAATGCTACCGTGGTAATAGAGCACCAACCTAAACAACCTGATTGTAAATTGCATCCGTTTAACCCCGGTGATTGGGTGTATGTTAAGAATCTTTTAGGAAAACCCCTACAAGAGAAGTGGGAAGGACCTTTCCAAGTGCTGCTGACTACCTTCACCGCGGTCCGGATCAAGGAGCGACCTACGTGGATTCATTACTCGCGGGTCAAGAAAGCTCCAGAGAGTAAACAAGAGGAACGGACATCATGACCTTGACTTCACCTCAAGCCCTTTCAACCCTGATCATTGGACTCTCGATAAGTATAGTTCTTCCCCGAGACTCTGACCCGATAGATCCATGGTCTCACGCACACCAGTGTATCCACCCGGAATGGGGAGCGAAGGGACCCTATTTCGAGGTATATGCCCTACGTAACAATCAGCCATACGCAAGTAAATTATGGCATCAATCTTCCATGGTAGCATACAAGGGAGACCAAATCCAAATTGGGTGTCGAGAGCTTGACTCAGTGGAAGGAAGAACAAAGCAGCTAGTATTGACAATTCGATCCTTGGGGAAGTCAGCATCCGAACATAACTTAATTACCTTTAGTCCGGTAAAAATGGGTAAGCCCACTATTTGGAGGCAGCAAAAGGGCCCAATTTCATGTCGGTGGAGTGATTTCCGGGAAGATCCAACCGGATCACAGCCCCAAAGACTTGCCCCAAGAAACCACTCCACCAGCGGAATGCAAACAATGTTTGGGCCAGTTATGATTATATCAAAAATAAGTGGCAATCGGTTAGCACAGAAGCATGTATTCCTAGAGGACAGCTAGGTTATGTTTGCGAAAACGCTGTAGTAGAGGCAGAAGATTTATGCTTAGATGCTGAGAATAGAGTGTGCACCTTTGAAGTGCTTTTGCGTAATCGAACACAGTCACAAGTTTACTATATAGGGAATGGGTGTGCTTGCGTACGGACAGCCTGTGACAATGTCACTATAGATAATTGCCAAGAGGAAACTAACAATACTAACTTTTGTGCATGCAACTTTACCAAAATAGTGGGTTGCGATTTTCATTATACTGTCCCAATAACTACTCAACAGCTAATTAACACAGATTTTAACCTGCATCGAGAAATACCAGAATTGCAAATAGGGATGGATGTCAAAATTCTCAAAGCAATGCTCGCACACCCTAAAGTAAAGGAATTGGTGCAAAGAGTGAATCAAACAACTACACGGATGGTATGGCAGGTAGAACATGATTCAGAAAGAATAAAGAATGTCCTCACCGAAGTAGAACAAGTAGGCCAGCATCATTGGTGGGATATCTTCACAGGATTTTCCCCAACAGCCACACAGGTTTTCAATTACCTGGTGCCCCCAATGATATTGGTAGTTGGAGCCTTGTTGGTTTTAACTTTTACAAATATTTTTATGTGGTGGAAGCTAAGGATCATAATGAAAAGGACCCAAATGGTTTGGGCTATGGTACGAGCGCATCAGCGCTCTTAGGATTAGACATCAGCACTCTTAGGATCAGACCTTGACGAAAGAATTCGTAAGTCATAAGAAAAGGGGGGAATGAAGCCATAAAATAGATAGCCTTCGAGAAATAATGGGTTAAAACATAGAATATGAAGGGAACATCTGGAAGTAATAAACACAACGACAGGAGGGAAAGAGAAGGATAAAAAAATCACCGGACTAAGCGTAATTTAAGCCGAAGCTAAAGCATGCCTAATGTCAATATGATAAGTTGGCCCTAGGAGGTTGGGAACTCGGCCAACTACACCGGGAAAGGACCAAATTTGGAAAGAAGTTCAAAAGTTTAAGGAGGAAGACTCCTCGGAGACCCTCGCCCACGATGAAGGCCGACCGGAACGACCCCCGAAAAGATCCTCAAAATAGAAGTTTCCGCCCACGCCCCGCCTACGGCACGCCCCATATGAATATGCATTGATATGATGTAATTCCAAACCTAAACTGTATAAAAGGCATGCTTTTGTTGTAAGACTTTGGAAAACTCCCTTTAGAGATTTCCCCAACGTGCACGTTGCTAATAAAATACCTCCTGTCTATCTGACTTAAACTGCGTCTCTTAGACAGTTATTCATCGCCTTTTGGGGCAAAATTCGGCATCAGAGGAAAACATTTCCAATGTGTCTGGCAAGGAGAAACTGAACCTGGAGAACACCTTTGTCAAGAGCTTGCACCTGCACCTTAGACACACACAGATTTGCATCACATCTAAATGGCCAAGCTCTTTCTTAGACAAGTTGAAAGCTGCTGTCAGAAGGCTGTGCTCCTTGTCAGATGGAAGCAGCAGCACGCACATAGGAGTTTGGCAAGAACTAAAGAGCCACAGAAGAGCGTGGCCTAGGAAAATGAGGCAGGAAAAAGCATATCGCTACATGTGTCCTTGTTGTCACCGAACAACAGGTAGCAGCATAAACCAGATGCGGGTGAAGTTCTTGCAGGTGACATCTAACGTCAAATGAGCAAACGGGCTTACCACAGCTGCGGTCCTCTGGCAGTCTGAAAGCTTTGCACACAAGGCGGATGCTAAGCGCCTTCCTTTGCCTTTTGGCAGTGCTCGTGCATTGCCAGCACTAGGCGGGAATGGTCACTATCCCACAGACACGTTTCGTTGTGCCCGTTGCTAAGCGCTCTGGAGCACTGTTTATGACATAAGCGGAACACCTCTTGCCGTTCCATTCTCAGAGCTCCTGAGTTAATCAAACTGAGACTCTTGGTGCGAATGCCAGAGGAAAACATTTCCAATGTGTCTGGCAGGGAGAAACTGAACCTAGAGAACACCTTTGTCAGGAGCTTGCACCTGCACCTTAGACACACACAGATTTGCATCACATCTAAATGGCCAAGCTCTTTCTTAGACAAGTTGAAAGCTGCTGTCAGAAGGCTGTGCTCCTTGTCAGATGGAAGCAGCAGCACGCACATAGGAGTTTGGAAAGAACTAAAGAGCCACAGAAGAGCGTGGTCTAGCAAAATGAGGCAGGAAAAACGCTACATGTGCCCTTGTTGTCGCCTAACAACAGGTAGCAGCATAAACCAGATGCGGGTGAAGATCTTGCAGGCGACATCTGACATCAAATGAGCAAACGGGCTTACCACAGCTGCGGTCCTCTGGCAGTCTGAAAGCTTTGCGCACAAGGCGGATGCTAAGCGCCTTCCTTTGCCTTTTGGCAGTGCTCGTGCATTGCCAGCACTAGGCGGGAATGGTCACTTACCCAGAGACACGTTTCGTTGTGCCCGTTGCTAAGCGCTCTGGAGCACTGTTTATGACGTAAGCGGAACACCTCTTGCCGTTCCATTCTCAGAGCTCCTGAGTTAAGTAATCTGCTACTCTTGGTGCGAATGATAGAGGAAAACATTTCCAATGTGTCTGGCAGGGAGAAACTGAACCTGGAGAACACCTTTGTCAGGAGCTTGCACCTGCACCTTAGACACACACAGATTTGCATCACATCTAAATGGCCAAGCTCTTTCTTAGACAAGCTGAAAGCTGCTGTCAGAAGGCTGTGCTCCTTGTCAGATGGAAGCAGCAGCACGCACATAGGAGTTTGGAAAGCACTAAAGAGCCACAGAAGAGCATGGCCCAGGGAAATGAGGCAGGAAAAACGCTACATGTGCCCTTGTTGTCGCCTAACAACAGGTAGCAGCATAAACCAGATGCGGGTGAAGATCTTGCAGGCGACTTCTAACGTCAAATGAGCAAACGGGCTTACCACAGCTGCGGTCCTCTGGCAGTCTGAAAGCTTTGCGCACAAGCCGGATGCTAAGCGCCTTCCTTTGCCTTTTGGCAGTGCTCGTGCATTGCCAGCACTAGGCGGGAATGGTCACTTACCCAGAGACACGTTTCGTTGTGCCCGTTGCTAAGCGCTCTGGAGCACTGTTTATGACGTAAGCGGAACACCTCTTGCCGTTCCATTCTCAGAGCTCCTGAGTTAAGTAATCTGCGACTCTTGCTGCGAATGCCAGAGAAAGGCATTTCCAATGTGTCTGGCAGGGAGAAACTGAACCTGGAGAACACCTTTGTCAGGAGCTTGCACCTGCACCTTAGACACACACAGATTTGCATCACATCTGAGTGGCCAAGCTCTTTCTTAGACAAGTTGAAAGCTGCTGTCAGAAGGCTATGCTCCTTGTCAGATGGAAGCAGCAGCACGCACATAGGAGTTTGGCAAGAACTAAAGAGCCACAGAAGAGCGTGGTCTAGCAAAATGAAACAGGAAAAAGCATTTGCTGCATGTGCCCTTGTTGTCGCCTAACAACAGGTAGCAGCATAAACCAGATGCGGGTGAAGATCTTGCAGGCGACTTCTAACGTCAAATGAGCAAACGGGCTTACCACAGCTGCGGTCCTCTGGCAGTCTGAAAGCTTTGCGCACAAGCCGGATGCTAAGCGCCTTCCTTTGCCTTTTGGCAGTGCTCGTGCATTGCCAGCACTAGGCGGGAATGGTCACTTACCCAGAGACACGTTTCGTTGTGCCCGTTGCTAAGCGCTCTGGAGCACTGTTTATGACGTAAGCGGAACACCTCTTGCCGTTCCATTCTCAGAGCTCCTGAGTTAAGTAATCTGCTACTCTTGGTGCGAATGCCAGAGAAAAACATTTCCAATGTGTCTGGCAGGGAGAAACTGAACCTGGAGAACACCTTTGTCAGGAGCTTGCACCTGCACCTTAGACACACACAGATTTGCATCACATCTAAATGGCCAAGCTCTTTCTTAGACAAGTTGAAAGCTGCTGTCAGAAGGCTGTGCTCCTTGTCAGATGGAAGCAGCAGCACGCACATAGGAGTTTGGCAAGAACTAAAGAGCCACAGAAGAGCGTGGCCTAGCAAAATGAGGCAGGAAAAACGCTACATGTGCCCTTGTTGTCGCCTAACAACAGGTAGCAGCATAAACCAGATGCGGGTGAAGATCTTGCAGGCGACATCTAACGTCAAATGAGCAAACGGGCTTACCACAGCTGCGGTCCTCTGGCAGTCTGAAAGCTTTGCGCACAAGCCGGATGCTAAGCACCTTCCTTTGCCTTTTGGCAGTGCTCGTGCATTGCCAGCAGTCGGCGGGAATGGTCACTTACCCAGAGACACGTTTCGTTGTGCCCGTTGCTAAGCGCTCTGGAGCACTGTTTATGACGTAAGCGGAACACCTCTTGCCGTTCCATTCTCAGAGCTCCTGAGTTAAGTAATCTGCTACTCTTGGTGCGAATGCCAGAGAAAAACATTTCCAATGTGTCTGGCAGGGAGAAACTGAACCTGGAGAACACCTTTGTCAGGAGCTTGCACCTGCACCTTACACACACAGAGATTTGCATCACATCTAAATGGCCAAGCTCTTTCTTAGAAAAGTTGAAAGCTGCTGTTAGAAGGCTGTGCTCCTTGTCAGATGGAAGCAGCAGCACGCACATAGGAGTTTGGCAAGAACTAAAGAGCCACAGAAGAGCGTGGTCTAGCAAAATGAAACAGGAAAAAGCATTTCCTGCATGTGCCCTTGTTGTCGCCTAACAACAGGTAGCAGCATAAACCAGATGCGGGTGAAGATCTTGCAGGCGACTTCTAACGTCAAATGAGCAAACGGGCTTACCACAGCTGCGGTCCTCTGGCAGTCTGAAAGCTTTGCGCACAAGCCGGACGCTAAGCGCCTTCCTTTGCCTTTTGGCAGTGCTCGTGCATTGCCAGCACTAGGCGGGAATGGTCACTATCCCACAGACACGTTTTGTTGTGCCCGTTGCTAAGCGCTCTGGAGCACTGTTTATGACGTAAGCGGAACACCTCTTGCCGTTCCATTCTCAGAGCTCCTGAGTTAATCAAACTGAGACTCTTGGTGCGAATGCCAGAGAAAAACATTTCCAATGTGTCTGGCAGGGAGAAACTGAACCTGGAGAACACCTTTGTCAGGAGCTTGCACCTGCACCTTAGACACACACAGATTTGCATCACATCTAAATGGCCAAGCTCTTTCTTAGACAAGTTGAAAGCTGCTGTCAGAAGGCTGTGCTCCTTGTCAGATGGAAGCAGCAGCACGCACATAGGAGTTTGGCAAGAACTAAAGAGCCACAGAAGAGCGTGGCCTAGCAAAATGAGGCAGGAAAAACGCTACATGTGCCCTTGTTGTCGCCTAACAACAGGTAGCAGCATAAACCAGATGCGGGTGAAGATCTTGCAGGCGACATCTAACGTCAAATGAGCAAACGGGCTTACCACAGCTGCGGTCCTCTGGCAGTCTGAAAGCTTTGCGCACAAGCCGGATGCTAAGCACCTTCCTTTGCCTTTTGGCAGTGCTCGTGCATTGCCAGCACTAGGCGGGAATGGTCACTTACCCAGAGACACGTTTCGTTGTGCCCGTTGCTAAGCGCTCTGGAGCACTGTTTATGACGTAAGCGGAACACCTCTTGCCGTTCCATTCTCAGAGCTCCTGAGTTAATCAAACTGAGACTCTTGGTGCGAATGCCAGAGAAAAACATTTCCAATGTGTCTGGCAGGGAGAAACTGAACCTGGAGAACACCTTTGTCAGGAGCTTGCACCTGCACCTTACACACACAGAGATTTGCATCACATCTAAATGGCCAAGCTCTTTCTTAGAAAAGTTGAAAGCTGCTGTTAGAAGGCTGTGCTCCTTGTCAGATGGAAGCAGCAGCACGCACATAGGAGTTTGGCAAGAACTAAAGAGCCACAGAAGAGCGTGGTCTAGCAAAATGAAACAGGAAAAAGCATTTCCTGCATGTGCCCTTGTTGTCGCCTAACAACAGGTAGCAGCATAAACCAGATGCGGGTGAAGATCTTGCAGGCGACTTCTAACGTCAAATGAGCAAACGGGCTTACCACAGCTGCGGTCCTCTGGCAGTCTGAAAGCTTTGCGCACAAGCCGGACGCTAAGCGCCTTCCTTTGCCTTTTGGCAGTGCTCGTGCATTGCCAGCACTAGGCGGGAATGGTCACTATCCCACAGACACGTTTTGTTGTGCCCGTTGCTAAGCGCTCTGGAGCACTGTTTATGACGTAAGCGGAACACCTCTTGCCGTTCCATTCTCAGAGCTCCTGAGTTAATCAAACTGAGACTCTTGGCGCGAATGATAGAGGAAAACATTTCCAATGTGTCTGGCAGGGAGAAACTGAACCTAGAGAACACCTTTGTCAGGAGCTTGCACCTGCACCTTAGACACACACAGATTTGCATCACATCTAAATGGCCAAGCTCTTTCTTAGACAAGTTGAAAGCTGCTGTCAGAAGGCTGTGCTCCTTGTCAGATGGAAGCAGCAGCACGCACATAGGAGTTTGGAAAGAACTAAAGAGCCACAGAAGAGCGTGGTCTAGGAAAATGAGGCAGGAAAAACGCTACATGTGCCCTTGTTGTCGCCTAACAACAGGTAGCAGCATAAACCAGATGCGGGTGAAGATCTTGCAGGCGACTTCTAACGTCAAATGAGCAAACGGGCTTACCACAGCTGCGGTCCTCTGGCAGTCTGAAAGCTTTGCGCACAAGGCGGATGCTAAGCGCCTTCCTTTGCCTTTTGGCAGTGCTCGTGCATTGCCAGCACTAGGCGGGAATGGTCACTTACCCAGAGACACGTTTCGTTGTGCCCGTTGCTAAGCGCTCTGGAGCACTGTTTATGACGTAAGCGGAACACCTCTTGCCGTTCCATTCTCAGAGCTCCTGAGTTAAGTAATCTGCGACTCTTGCTGCGAATGCCAGAGAAAGGCATTTCCAATGTGTCTGGCAGGGAGAAACTGAACCTGGAGAACACCTTTGTCAGGAGCTTGCACCTGCACCTTAGACACACACAGATTTGCATCACATCTAAATGGCCAAGCTCTTTCTTAGACAAGTTGAAAGCTGCTGTCAGAAGGCTGTGCTCCTTGTCAGATGGAAGCAGCAGCACGCACATAGGAGTTTGGCAAGAACTAAAGAGCCACAGAAGAGCGTGGTCTAGCAAAATGAGGCAGGAAAAACGCTACATGTGCCCTTGTTGTCGCCTAACAACAGGTAGCAGCATAAACCAGATGCGGGTGAAGATCTTGCAGGCGACATCTAACGTCAAATGAGCAAACGGGCTTACCACAGCTGCGGTCCTCTGGCAGTCTGAAAGCTTTGCGCACAAGCCGGATGCTAAGCACCTTCCTTTGCCTTTTGGCAGTGCTCGTGCATTGCCAGCACTAGGCGGGAATGGTCACTTACCCAGAGACACGTTTCGTTGTGCCCGTTGCTAAGCGCTCTGGAGCACTGTTTATGACGTAAGCGGAACACCTCTTGCCGTTCCATTCTCAGAGCTCCTGAGTTAAGTAATCTGCTACTCTTGGTGCGAATGCCAGAGGAAAACATTTCCAATGTGTCTGGCAGGGAGAAACTGAACCTGGAGAACACCTTTGTCAGGAGCTTGCACCTGCACCTTACACACACAGAGATTTGCATCACATCTAAATGGCCAAGCTCTTTCTTAGAAAAGTTGAAAGCTGCTGTTAGAAGGCTGTGCTCCTTGTCAGATGGAAGCAGCAGCACGCACATAGGAGTTTGGCAAGAACTAAAGAGCCACAGAAGAGCGTGGTCTAGCAAAATGAGGCAGGAAAAACGCTACATGTGCCCTTGTTGTCGCCTAACAACAGGTAGCAGCATAAACCAGATGCGGGTGAAGATCTTGCAGGCGACTTCTAACGTCAAATGAGCAAACGGGCTTACCACAGCTGCGGTCCTCTGGCAGTCTGAAAGCTTTGCGCACAAGCCGGATGCTAAGCGCCTTCCTTTGCCTTTTGGCAGTGCTCGTGCATTGCCAGCACTAGGCGGGAATGGTCACTATCCCACAGACACGTTTCGTTGTGCCCGTTGCTAAGCGCTCTGGAGCACTGTTTATGACATAAGCGGAACACCTCTTGCCGTTCCATTCTCAGAGCTCCTGAGTTAATCAAAGTGAGACTCTTGGCGCGAATGCCAGAGGAAAACATTTCCAATGTGTCTGGCAGGGAGAAACTGAACCTAGAGAACACCTTTGTCAGGAGCTTGCACCTGCACCTTAGACACACACAGATTTGCATCACATCTAAATGGCCAAGCTCTTTCTTAGACAAGTTGAAAGCTGCTGTCAGAAGGCTGTGCTCCTTGTCAGATGGAAGCAGCAGCACGCACATAGGAGTTTGGCAAGAACTAAAGAGCCACAGAAGAGCGTGGTCTAGGAAAATGAGGCAGGAAAAACGCTACATGTGCCCTTGTTGTCGCCTAACAACAGGTAGCAGCATAAACCAGATGCGGGTGAAGATCTTGCAGGCGACATCTGACATCAAATGAGCAAACGGGCTTACCACAGCTGCGGTCCTCTGGCAGTCTGAAAGCTTTGCGCACAAGCCGGATGCTAAGCGCCTTCCTTTGCCTTTTGGCAGTGCTCGTGCATTGCCAGCACTAGGCGGGAATGGTCACTATCCCACAGACACGTTTCGTTGTGCCCGTTGCTAAGCGCTCTGGAGCACTGTTTATGACATAAGCGGAACACCTCTTGCCGTTCCATTCTCAGAGCTCCTGAGTTAAGTAATCTGCTACTCTTGGTGCGAATGATAGAGGAAAACATTTCCAATGTGTCTGGCAGGGAGAAACTGAACCTGGAGAACACCTTTGTCAGGAGCTTGCACCTGCACCTTAGACACACACAGATTTGCATCACATCTAAATGGCCAAGCTCTTTCTTAGACAAGTTGAAAGCTGCTGTCAGAAGGCTGTGCTCCTTGTCAGATGGAAGCAGCAGCACGCACATAGGAGTTTGGCAAGCACTAAAGAGCCACAGAAGAGCATGGCCCAGGGAAATGAGGCAGGAAAAACGCTACATGTGCCCTTGTTGTCGCCTAACAACAGGTAGCAGCATAAACCAGATGCGGGTGAAGATCTTGCAGGCGACTTCTAACGTCAAATGAGCAAACCAGCTTACCACAGCTGCGGTCCTCTGGCAGTCTGAAAGCTTTGCGCACAAGCCGGATGCTAAGCACCTTCCTTTGCCTTTTGGCAGTGCTCGTGCATTGCCAGCACTAGGCGGGAATGGTCACTTACCCAGAGACACGTTTCGTTGTGCCCGTTGCTAAGCGCTCTGGAGCACTGTTTATGACGTAAGCGGAACACCTCTTGCCGTTCCATTCTCAGAGCTCCTGAGTTAATCAAACTGAGACTCTTGGTGCGAATGCCAGAGGAAAACATTTCCAATGTGTCTGGCAGGGAGAAACTGAACCTGGAGAACACCTTTGTCAGGAGCTTGCACCTGCACCTTAGACACACACAGATTTGCATCACATCTAAATGGCCAAGCTCTTTCTTAGACAAGTTGAAAGCTGCTGTCAGAAGGCTGTGCTCCTTGTCAGATGGAAGCAGCAGCACGCACATAGGAGTTTGGAAAGAACTAAAGAGCCACAGAAGAGCGTGGTCTAGCAAAATGAGGCAGGAAAAACGCTACATGTGCCCTTGTTGTCGCCTAACAACAGGTAGCAGCATAAACCAGATGCGGGTGAAGATCTTGCAGGCGACATCTGACGTCAAATGAGCAAACGGGCTTACCACAGCTGCGGTCCTCTGGCAGTCTGAAAGCTTTGCGCACAAGCCGGACGCTAAGCGCCTTCCTTTGCCTTTTGGCAGTGCTCGTGCATTGCCAGCACTAGGCGGGAATGGTCACTTACCCAGAGACACGTTTCGTTGTGCCCGTTGCTAAGCGCTCTGGAGCACTGTTTATGACGTAAGCGGAACACCTCTTGCCGTTCCATTCTCAGAGCTCCTGAGTTAAGTAATCTGCGACTCTTGGTGCGAATGATAGAGGAAAACATTTCCAATGTGTCTGGCAAGGAGAAACTGAACCTGGAGAACACCTTTGTCAAGAGCTTGCACCTGCACCTTAGACACACACAGATTTGCATCACATCTAAATGGCCAAGCTCTTTCTTAGACAAGTTGAAAGCTGCTGTCAGAAGGCTGTGCTCCTTGTCAGATGGAAGCAGCAGCACGCACATAGGAGTTTGGCAAGAACTAAAGAGCCACAGAAGAGCGTGGCCTAGCAAAATGAGGCAGGAAAAAGCATATCGCTACATGTGTCCTTGTTGTCGCCTAACAACAGGTAGCAGCATAAACCAGATGCGGGTGAAGTTCTTGCAGGTGACATCTAACGTCAAATGAGCAAACGGGCTTACCACAGCTGCGGTCCTCTGGCAGTCTGAAAGCTTTGCACACAAGGCGGATGCTAAGCGCCTTCCTTTGCCTTTTGGCAGTGCTCGTGCATTGCCAGCACTAGGCGGGAATGGTCACTATCCCACAGACACGTTTCGTTGTGCCCGTTGCTAAGCGCTCTGGATCACTGTTTATGACGTAAGTGGAACACCTCTTGCCGTTCCATTCTCAGAGCTCCTGAGTTAATCAAACTGAGACTCTTGGTGCGAATGCCAGAAAAAAACATTTCCAATGTGTCGGGCAGGGAGAAACTGAACCTGGAGAACACCTTTGTCAGGAGCTTGCACCTCCACCTTACACACACAGAGATTTGCATCACATCTAAATGGCCAAGCTCTTTCTTAGAAAAGTTGAAAGCTGCTGTTAGAAGGCTGTGCTCTTTGTCAGATGGAAGCAACAGCACGCACATAGAAGTTTGGCAAGAACTAAAGAGCCACAGAAGAGCGTGGTCTAGCAAAATGAAACAGGAAAAAGCATTTGCTGCATGTGCCCTTGTTGTCGCCTAACAACAGGTAGCAGCATAAACCAGATGCGGGTGAAGATCTTGCAGGCGACTTCTAACGTCAAATGAGCAAACGGGCTTACCACAGCTGCGGTCCTCTGGCAGTCTGAAAGCTTTGCGCACAAGCCGGACGCTAAGCGCCTTCCTTTGCCTTTTGGCAGTGCTCGTGCATTGCCAGCACTAGGCGGGAATGGTCACTTACCCACAGACACGTTTTGTTGTGCCCGTTGCTAAGCGCTCTGGAGCACTGTTTATGACGTAAGCGGAACACCTCTTGCCGTTCCATTCTCAGAGCTCCTGAGTTAATCAAACTGAGACTCTTGGCGCGAATGATAGAGGAAAACATTTCCAATGTGTCTGGCAGGGAGAAACTGAACCTAGAGAACACCTTTGTCAGGAGCTTGCACCTGCACCTTAGACACACACAGATTTGCATCACATCTAAATGGCCAAGCTCTTTCTTAGACAAGTTGAAAGCTGCTGTCAGAAGGCTGTGCTCCTTGTCAGATGGAAGCAGCAGCACGCACATAGGAGTTTGGCAAGAACTAAAGAGCCACAGAAGAGCGTGGTCTAGCAAAATGAGGCAGGAAAAACGCTACATGTGCCCTTGTTGTCGCCTAACAACAGGTAGCAGCATAAACCAGATGCGGGTGAAGATCTTGCAGGCGACATCTAACGTCAAATGAGCAAACGGGCTTACCACAGCTGCGGTCCTCTGGCAGTCTGAAAGCTTTGCGCACAAGGCGGATGCTAAGCGCCTTCCTTTGCCTTTTGGCAGTGCTCGTGCATTGCCAGCACTAGGCGGGAATGGTCACTTACCCAGAGACACGTTTCGTTGTGCCCGTTGCTAAGCGCTCTGGAGCACTGTTTATGACGTAAGCGGAACACCTCTTGCCGTTCCATTCTCAGAGCTCCTGAGTTAAGTAATCTGCGACTCTTGCTGCGAATGCCAGAGAAAGGCATTTCCAATGTGTCTGGCAGGGAGAAACTGAACCTGGAGAACACCTTTGTCAGGAGCTTGCACCTGCACCTTAGACACACACAGATTTGCATCACATCTGAGTGGCCAAGCTCTTTCTTAGACAAGTTGAAAGCTGCTGTCAGAAGGCTATGCTCCTTGTCAGATGGAAGCAGCAGCACGCACATAGGAGTTTGGCAAGAACTAAAGAGCCACAGAAGAGCGTGGTCTAGCAAAATGAAACAGGAAAAAGCATTTGCTGCATGTGCCCTTGTTGTCGCCTAACAACAGGTAGCAGCATAAACCAGATGCGGGTGAAGATCTTGCAGGCGACTTCTAACGTCAAATGAGCAAACGGGCTTACCACAGCTGCGGTCCTCTGGCAGTCTGAAAGCTTTGCGCACAAGGCGGATGCTAAGCGCCTTCCTTTGCCTTTTGGCAGTGCTCGTGCATTGCCAGCACTAGGCGGGAATGGTCACTTACCCAGAGACACGTTTCGTTGTGCCCGTTGCTAAGCGCTCTGGAGCACTGTTTATGACGTAAGCGGAACACCTCTTGCCGTTCCATTCTCAGAGCTCCTGAGTTAAGTAATCTGCTACTCTTGGTGCGAATGCCAGAGAAAAACATTTCCAATGTGTCTGGCAGGGAGAAACTGAACCTGGAGAACACCTTTGTCAGGAGCTTGCACCTGCACCTTAGACACACACAGATTTGCATCACATCTAAATGGCCAAGCTCTTTCTTAGACAAGTTGAAAGCTGCTGTCAGAAGGCTGTGCTCCTTGTCAGATGGAAGCAGCAGCACGCACATAGGAGTTTGGCAAGAACTAAAGAGCCACAGAAGAGCGTGGTCTAGCAAAATGAGGCAGGAAAAACGCTACATGTGCCCTTGTTGTCGCCTAACAACAGGTAGCAGCATAAACCAGATGCGGGTGAAGATCTTGCAGGCGACATCTAACGTCAAATGAGCAAACGGGCTTACCACAGCTGCGGTCCTCTGGCAGTCTGAAAGCTTTGCGCACAAGCCGGATGCTAAGCACCTTCCTTTGCCTTTTGGCAGTGCTCGTGCATTGCCAGCACTAGGCGGGAATGGTCACTTACCCAGAGACACGTTTCGTTGTGCCCGTTGCTAAGTGCTCTGGAGCACTGTTTATGACGTAAGCGGAACACCTCTTGCCGTTCCATTCTCAGAGCTCCTGAGTTAATCAAACTGAGACTCTTGGTGCGAATGCCAGAGGAAAACATTTCCAATGTGTCTGGCAGGGAGAAACTGAATCTGGAGAACACCTTTGTCAGGAGCTTGCACCTGCACCTTAGACACACACAGATTTGCATCACATCTAAATGGCCAAGCTCTTTCTTAGACAAGTTGAAAGCTGCTGTCAGAAGGCTGTGCTCCTTGTCAGATGGAAGCAGCAGCACGCACATAGGAGTTTGGCAAGAACTAAAGAGCCACAGAAGAGCGTGGTCTAGCAAAATGAGGCAGGAAAAACGCTACATGTGCCCTTGTTGTCGCCTAACAACAGGTAGCAGCATAAACCAGATGCGGGTGAAGATCTTGCAGGCGACATCTAACGTCAAATGAGCAAACGGGCTTACCACAGCTGCGGTCCTCTGGCAGTCTGAAAGCTTTGCGCACAAGGCGGATGCTAAGCGCCTTCCTTTGCCTTTTGGCAGTGCTCGTGCATTGCCAGCACTAGGCGGGAATGGTCACTTACCCAGAGACACGTTTCGTTGTGCCCGTTGCTAAGCGCTCTGGAGCACTGTTTATGACGTAAGCGGAACACCTCTTGCCGTTCCATTCTCAGAGCTCCTGAGTTAAGTAATCTGCGACTCTTGCTGCGAATGCCAGAGAAAGGCATTTCCAATGTGTCTGGCAGGGAGAAACTGAACCTGGAGAACACCTTTGTCAGGAGCTTGCACCTGCACCTTAGACACACACAGATTTGCATCACATCTGAGTGGCCAAGCTCTTTCTTAGACAAGTTGAAAGCTGCTGTCAGAAGGCTATGCTCCTTGTCAGATGGAAGCAGCAGCACGCACATAGGAGTTTGGCAAGAACTAAAGAGCCACAGAAGAGCGTGGTCTAGCAAAATGAAACAGGAAAAAGCATTTGCTGCATGTGCCCTTGTTGTCGCCTAACAACAGGTAGCAGCATAAACCAGATGCGGGTGAAGATCTTGCAGGCGACTTCTAACGTCAAATGAGCAAACGGGCTTACCACAGCTGCGGTCCTCTGGCAGTCTGAAAGCTTTGCGCACAAGCCGGATGCTAAGCGCCTTCCTTTGCCTTTTGGCAGTGCTCGTGCATTGCCAGCACTAGGCGGGAATGGTCACTTACCCAGAGACACGTTTCGTTGTGCCCGTTGCTAAGCGCTCTGGAGCACTGTTTATGACGTAAGCGGAACACCTCTTGCCGTTCCATTCTCAGAGCTCCTGAGTTAAGTAATCTGCTACTCTTGGTGCGAATGCCAGAGAAAAACATTTCCAATGTGTCTGGCAGGGAGAAACTGAACCTGGAGAACACCTTTGTCAGGAGCTTGCACCTGCACCTTAGACACACACAGATTTGCATCACATCTAAATGGCCAAGCTCTTTCTTAGACAAGTTGAAAGCTGCTGTCAGAAGGCTGTGCTCCTTGTCAGATGGAAGCAGCAGCACGCACATAGGAGTTTGGCAAGAACTAAAGAGCCACAGAAGAGCGTGGTCTAGCAAAATGAGGCAGGAAAAACGCTACATGTGCCCTTGTTGTCGCCTAACAACAGGTAGCAGCATAAACCAGATGCGGGTGAAGATCTTGCAGGCGACATCTAACGTCAAATGAGCAAACGGGCTTACCACAGCTGCGGTCCTCTGGCAGTCTGAAAGCTTTGCGCACAAGCCGGATGCTAAGCACCTTCCTTTGCCTTTTGGCAGTGCTCGTGCATTGCCAGCACTAGGCGGGAATGGTCACTTACCCAGAGACACGTTTCGTTGTGCCCGTTGCTAAGTGCTCTGGAGCACTGTTTATGACGTAAGCGGAACACCTCTTGCCGTTCCATTCTCAGAGCTCCTGAGTTAATCAAACTGAGACTCTTGGTGCGAATGCCAGAGGAAAACATTTCCAATGTGTCTGGCAGGGAGAAACTGAACCTGGAGAACACCTTTGTCAGCAGCTTGCACCTGCACCTTACACACACAGAGATTTGCATCACATCTAAATGGCCAAGCTCTTTCTTAGAAAAGTTGAAAGCTGCTGTTAGAAGGCTGTGCTCCTTGTCAGATGGAAGCAGCAGCACGCACATAGGAGTTTGGCAAGAACTAAAGAGCCACAGAAGAGCGTGGTCTAGCAAAATGAGGCAGGAAAAACGCTACATGTGCCCTTGTTGTCGCCTAACAACAGGTAGCAGCATAAACCAGATGCGGTTGAAGATCTTGCAGGCGACTTCTAACGTCAAATGAGCAAACGGGCTTACCACAGCTGCGGTCCTCTGGCAGTCTGAAAGCTTTGCGCACAAGCCGGATGCTAAGCGCCTTCCTTTGCCTTTTGGCAGTGCTCGTGCATTGCCAGCACTATGCGGGAATGGTCACTATCCCACAGACACGTTTCGTTGTGCCCGTTGCTAAGCGCTCTGGAGCACTGTTTATGACATAAGCGGAACACCTCTTGCCGTTCCATTCTCAGAGCTCCTGAGTTAATCAAACTGAGACTCTTGGCGCGAATGCCAGAGGAAAACATTTCCAATGTGTCTGGCAGGGAGAAACTGAACCTAGAGAACACCTTTGTCAGGAGCTTGCACCTGCACCTTAGACACACACAGATTTGCATCACATCTAAATGGCCAAGCTCTTTCTTAGACAAGTTGAAAGCTGCTGTCAGAAGGCTGTGCTCCTTGTCAGATGGAAGCAGCAGCACGCACATAGGAGTTTGGAAAGCACTAAAGAGCCACAGAAGAGCATGGCCCAGGGAAATGAGGCAGGAAAAACGCTACATGTGCCCTTGTTGTCGCCTAACAACAGGTAGCAGCATAAACCAGATGCGGGTGAAGATCTTGCAGGCGACTTCTAACGTCAAATGAGCAAACCAGCTTACCACAGCTGCGGTCCTCTGGCAGTCTGAAAGCTTTGCGCACAAGCCGGATGCTAAGCACCTTCCTTTGCCTTTTGGCAGTGCTCGTGCATTGCCAGCAGTAGGCGGGAATGGTCACTTACCCAGAGACACGTTTCGTTGTGCCCGTTGCTAAGCGCTTTGGAGCACTGTTTATGACGTAAGCGGAACACCTCTTGCCGTTCCATTCTCAGAGCTCCTGAGTTAATCAAACTGAGACTCTTGGTGCGAATGCCAGAGGAAAACATTTCCAATGTGTCTGGCAGGGAGAAACTGAACCTGGAGAACACCTTTGTCAGGAGCTTGCACCTGCACCTTAGACACACACAGATTTGCATCACATCTAAATGGCCAAGCTCTTTCTTAGACAAGTTGAAAGCTGCTGTCAGAAGGCTGTGCTCCTTGTCAGATGGAAGCAGCAGCACGCACATAGGAGTTTGGCAAGAACTAAAGAGCCACAGAAGAGCGTGGTCTAGCAAAATGAGGCAGGAAAAACGCTACATGTGCCCTTGTTGTCGCCTAACAACAGGTAGCAGCATAAACCAGATGCGGGTGAAGATCTTGCAGGCGACTTCTAACGTCAAATGAGCAAACGGGCTTACCACAGCTGCGGTCCTCTGGCAGTCTGAAAGCTTTGCGCACAAGCCGGACGCTAAGCGCCTTCCTTTGCCTTTTGGCAGTGCTCGTGCATTGCCAGCACTAGGCGGGAATGGTCACTATCCCACAGACACATTTCGTTGTGCCCGTTGCTAAGCGCTCTGGAGCACTGTTTATGATGTAAGCGGAACACCTCTTGCCGTTCCATTCTCAGAGCTCCTGAGTTAATCAAACTGAGACTCTTGGCGCGAATGCCAGAGGAAAACATTTCCAATGTGTCTGGCAGGGAGAAACTGAACCTAGAGAACACCTTTGTCAGGAGCTTGCACCTGCACCTTAGACACACACAGATTTGCATCACATCTAAATGGCCAAGCTCTTTCTTAGACAAGTTGAAAGCTGCTGTCAGAAGGCTGTGCTCCTTGTCAGATGGAAGCAGCAGCACGCACATAGGAGTTTGGAAAGAACTAAAGAGCCACAGAAGAGCGTGGTCTAGGAAAATGAGGCAGGAAAAACGCTACATGTGCCCTTGTTGTCGCCTAACAACAGGTAGCAGCATAAACCAGATGCGGGTGAAGATCTTGCAGGCGACTTCTAACGTCAAATGAGCAAACGGGCTTACCACAGCTGCGGTCCTCTGGCAGTCTGAAAGCTTTGCGCACAAGGCGGATGCTAAGCGCCTTCCTTTGCCTTTTGGCAGTGCTCGTGCATTGCCAGCACTAGGCGGGAATGGTCACTTACCCAGAGACACGTTTCGTTGTGCCCGTTGCTAAGCGCTCTGGAGCACTGTTTATGACGTAAGCGGAACACCTCTTGCCGTTCCATTCTCAGAGCTCCTGAGTTAATCAAAGTGAGACTCTTGGCGCGAATGCCAGAGGAAAACATTTCCAATGTGTCTGGCAGGGAGAAACTGAACCTAGAGAACACCTTTGTCAGGAGCTTGCACCTGCACCTTAGACACACACAGATTTGCATCACATCTAAATGGCCAAGCTCTTTCTTAGACAAGTTGAAAGCTGCTGTCAGAAGGCTGTGCTCCTTGTCAGATGGAAGCAGCAGCACGCACATAGGAGTTTGGCAAGAACTAAAGAGCCACAGAAGAGCGTGGTCTAGCAAAATGAGGCAGGAAAAACGCTACATGTGCCCTTGTTGTCGCCTAACAACAGGTAGCAGCATAAACCAGATGCGGGTGAAGATCTTGCAGGCGACATCTAACGTCAAATGAGCAAACGGGCTTACCACAGCTGCGGTCCTCTGGCAGTCTGAAAGCTTTGCGCACAAGCCGGATGCTAAGCGCCTTCCTTTGCCTTTTGGCAGTGCTCGTGCATTGCCAGCACTATGCGGGAATGGTCACTATCCCACAGACACGTTTCGTTGTGCCCGTTGCTAAGCGCTCTGGAGCACTGTTTATGACATAAGCGGAACACCTCTTGCCGTTCCATTCTCAGAGCTCCTGAGTTAAGTAATCTGCTACTCTTGGTGCGAATGCCAGAGAAAAACATTTCCAATGTGTCTGGCAGGGAGAAACTGAACCTGGAGAACACCTTTGTCAGGAGCTTGCACCTGCACCTTAGACACACACAGATTTGCATCACATCTAAATGGCCAAGCTCTTTCTTAGACAAGTTGAAAGCTGCTGTCAGAAGGCTGTGCTCCTTGTCAGATGGAAGCAGCAGCACGCACATAGGAGTTTGGCAAGCACTAAAGAGCCACAGAAGAGCATGGCCCAGGGAAATGAGGCAGGAAAAACGCTACATGTGCCCTTGTTGTCGCCTAACAACAGGTAGCAGCATAAACCAGATGCGGGTGAAGATCTTGCAGGCGACTTCTAACGTCAAATGAGCAAACCAGCTTACCACAGCTGCGGTCCTCTGGCAGTCTGAAAGCTTTGCGCACAAGCCGGATGCTAAGCACCTTCCTTTGCCTTTTGGCAGTGCTCGTGCATTGCCAGCACTAGGCGGGAATGGTCACTTACCCAGAGACACGTTTCGTTGTGCCCGTTGCTAAGCGCTCTGGAGCACTGTTTATGACGTAAGCGGAACACCTCTTGCCGTTCCATTCTCAGAGCTCCTGAGTTAATCAAACTGAGACTCTTGGTGCGAATGCCAGAGGAAAACATTTCCAATGTGTCTGGCAGGGAGAAACTGAACCTGGAGAACACCTTTGTCAGGAGCTTGCACCTGCACCTTAGACACACACAGATTTGCATCACATCTAAATGGCCAAGCTCTTTCTTAGACAAGTTGAAAGCTGCTGTCAGAAGGCTGTGCTCCTTGTCAGATGGAAGCAGCAGCACGCACATAGGAGTTTGGCAAGAACTAAAGAGCCACAGAAGAGCGTGGTCTAGCAAAATGAGGCAGGAAAAACGCTACATGTGCCCTTGTTGTCGCCTAACAACAGGTAGCAGCATAAACCAGATGCGGGTGAAGATCTTGCAGGCGACATCTGACGTCAAATGAGCAAACGGGCTTACCACAGCTGCGGTCCTCTGGCAGTCTGAAAGCTTTGCGCACAAGCCGGACGCTAAGCGCCTTCCTTTGCCTTTTGGCAGTGCTCGTGCATTGCCAGCACTAGGCGGGAATGGTCACTTACCCAGAGACACGTTTCGTTGTGCCCGTTGCTAAGCGCTCTGGAGCACTGTTTATGACGTAAGCGGAACACCTCTTGCCGTTCCATTCTCAGAGCTCCTGAGTTAAGTAATCTGCGACTCTTGGTGCGAATGATAGAGGAAAACATTTCCAATGTGTCTGGCAAGGAGAAACTGAACCTGGAGAACACCTTTGTCAAGAGCTTGCACCTGCACCTTAGACACACACAGATTTGCATCACATCTAAATGGCCAAGCTCTTTCTTAGACAAGTTGAAAGCTGCTGTCAGAAGGCTGTGCTCCTTGTCAGATGGAAGCAGCAGCACGCACATAGGAGTTTGGCAAGAACTAAAGAGCCACAGAAGAGCGTGGCCTAGGAAAATGAGGCAGGAAAAAGCATATCGCTACATGTGTCCTTGTTGTCACCGAACAACAGGTAGCAGCATAAACCAGATGCGGGTGAAGTTCTAGCAGGTGACATCTAACGTCAAATGAGCAAACGGGCTTACCACAGCTGCGGTCCTCTGGCAGTCTGAAAGCTTTGCACACAAGGCGGATGCTAAGCGCCTTCCTTTGCCTTTTGGCAGTGCTCGTGCATTGCCAGCACTAGGCGGGAATGGTCACTATCCCACAGACACGTTTCGTTGTGCCCGTTGCTAAGCGCTCTGGATCACTGTTTATGACGTAAGTGGAACACCTCTTGCCGTTCCATTCTCAGAGCTCCTGAGTTAATCAAACTGAGACTCTTGGTGCGAATGCCAGAGGAAAACATTTCCAATGTGTCGGGCAGGGAGAAACTGAACCTGGAGAACACCTTTGTCAGGAGCTTGCACCTCCACCTTACACACACAGAGATTTGCATCACATCTAAATGGCCAAGCTCTTTCTTAGAAAAGTTGAAAGCTGCTGTTAGAAGGCTGTGCTCTTTGTCAGATGGAAGCAACAGCACGCACATAGAAGTTTGGCAAGAACTAAAGAGCCACAGAAGAGCGTGGTCTAGCAAAATGAAACAGGAAAAAGCATTTGCTGCATGTGCCCTTGTTGTCGCCTAACAACAGGTAGCAGCATAAACCAGATGCGGGTGAAGATCTTGCAGGCGACTTCTAACGTCAAATGAGCAAACGGGCTTACCACAGCTGCGGTCCTCTGGCAGTCTGAAAGCTTTGCGCACAAGCCGGACGCTAAGCGCCTTCCTTTGCCTTTTGGCAGTGCTCGTGCATTGCCAGCACTAGGCGGGAATGGTCACTTACCCAGAGACACGTTTCGTTGTGCCCGTTGCTAAGCGCTCTGGAGCACTGTTTATGACGTAAGCGGAACACCTCTTGCCGTTCCATTCTCAGAGCTCCTGAGTTAAGTAATCTGCTACTCTTGGTGCGAATGCCAGAGAAAAACATTTCCAATGTGTCTGGCAGGGAGAAACTGAATCTGGAGAACACCTTTGTCAGGAGCTTGCACCTGCACCTTAGACACACACAGATTTGCATCACATCTAAATGGCCAAGCTCTTTCTTAGACAAGTTGAAAGCTGCTGTCAGAAGGCTGTGCTCCTTGTCAGATGGAAGCAGCAGCACGCACATAGGAGTTTGGCAAGAACTAAAGAGCCACAGAAGAGCGTGGTCTAGCAAAATGAGGCAGGAAAAACGCTACATGTGCCCTTGTTGTCGCCTAACAACAGGTAGCAGCATAAACCAGATGCGGCTGAAGATCTTGCAGGCGACATCTAACGTCAAATGAGCAAACGGGCTTACCACAGCTGCGGTCCTCTGGCAGTCTGAAAGCTTTGCGCACAAGCCGGATGCTAAGCACCTTCCTTTGCCTTTTGGCAGTGCTCGTGCATTGCCAGCACTAGGCGGGAATGGTCACTTACCCAGAGACACGTTTCGTTGTGCCCGTTGCTAAGTGCTCTGGAGCACTGTTTATGACGTAAGCGGAACACCTCTTGCCGTTCCATTCTCAGAGCTCCTGAGTTAATCAAACTGAGACTCTTGGTGCGAATGCCAGAGGAAAACATTTCCAATGTGTCTGGCAGGGAGAAACTGAACCTGGAGAACACCTTTGTCAGCAGCTTGCACCTGCACCTTACACACACAGAGATTTGCATCACATCTAAATGGCCAAGCTCTTTCTTAGAAAAGTTGAAAGCTGCTGTTAGAAGGCTGTGCTCCTTGTCAGATGGAAGCAGCAGCACGCACATAGGAGTTTGGCAAGAACTAAAGAGCCACAGAAGAGCGTGGTCTAGCAAAATGAGGCAGGAAAAACGCTACATGTGCCCTTGTTGTCGCCTAACAACAGGTAGCAGCATAAACCAGATGCGGTTGAAGATCTTGCAGGCGACTTCTAACGTCAAATGAGCAAACGGGCTTACCACAGCTGCGGTCCTCTGGCAGTCTGAAAGCTTTGCGCACAAGCCGGATGCTAAGCGCCTTCCTTTGCCTTTTGGCAGTGCTCGTGCATTGCCAGCACTATGCGGGAATGGTCACTATCCCACAGACACGTTTCGTTGTGCCCGTTGCTAAGCGCTCTGGAGCACTGTTTATGACATAAGCGGAACACCTCTTGCCGTTCCATTCTCAGAGCTCCTGAGTTAATCAAACTGAGACTCTTGGCGCGAATGCCAGAGGAAAACATTTCCAATGTGTCTGGCAGGGAGAAACTGAACCTAGAGAACACCTTTGTCAGGAGCTTGCACCTGCACCTTAGACACACACAGATTTGCATCACATCTAAATGGCCAAGCTCTTTCTTAGACAAGTTGAAAGCTGCTGTCAGAAGGCTGTGCTCCTTGTCAGATGGAAGCAGCAGCACGCACATAGGAGTTTGGAAAGCACTAAAGAGCCACAGAAGAGCATGGCCCAGGGAAATGAGGCAGGAAAAACGCTACATGTGCCCTTGTTGTCGCCTAACAACAGGTAGCAGCATAAACCAGATGCGGGTGAAGATCTTGCAGGCGACTTCTAACGTCAAATGAGCAAACCAGCTTACCACAGCTGCGGTCCTCTGGCAGTCTGAAAGCTTTGCGCACAAGCCGGATGCTAAGCACCTTCCTTTGCCTTTTGGCAGTGCTCGTGCATTGCCAGCAGTAGGCGGGAATGGTCACTTACCCAGAGACACGTTTCGTTGTGCCCGTTGCTAAGCGCTTTGGAGCACTGTTTATGACGTAAGCGGAACACCTCTTGCCGTTCCATTCTCAGAGCTCCTGAGTTAATCAAACTGAGACTCTTGGTGCGAATGCCAGAGGAAAACATTTCCAATGTGTCTGGCAGGGAGAAACTGAACCTGGAGAACACCTTTGTCAGGAGCTTGCACCTGCACCTTAGACACACACAGATTTGCATCACATCTAAATGGCCAAGCTCTTTCTTAGACAAGTTGAAAGCTGCTGTCAGAAGGCTGTGCTCCTTGTCAGATGGAAGCAGCAGCACGCACATAGGAGTTTGGCAAGAACTAAAGAGCCACAGAAGAGCGTGGTCTAGCAAAATGAGGCAGGAAAAACGCTACATGTGCCCTTGTTGTCGCCTAACAACAGGTAGCAGCATAAACCAGATGCGGGTGAAGATCTTGCAGGCGACTTCTAACGTCAAATGAGCAAACGGGCTTACCACAGCTGCGGTCCTCTGGCAGTCTGAAAGCTTTGCGCACAAGCCGGACGCTAAGCGCCTTCCTTTGCCTTTTGGCAGTGCTCGTGCATTGCCAGCACTAGGCGGGAATGGTCACTATCCCACAGACACATTTCGTTGTGCCCGTTGCTAAGCGCTCTGGAGCACTGTTTATGATGTAAGCGGAACACCTCTTGCCGTTCCATTCTCAGAGCTCCTGAGTTAATCAAACTGAGACTCTTGGCGCGAATGCCAGAGGAAAACATTTCCAATGTGTCTGGCAGGGAGAAACTGAACCTAGAGAACACCTTTGTCAGGAGCTTGCACCTGCACCTTAGACACACACAGATTTGCATCACATCTAAATGGCCAAGCTCTTTCTTAGACAAGTTGAAAGCTGCTGTCAGAAGGCTGTGCTCCTTGTCAGATGGAAGCAGCAGCACGCACATAGGAGTTTGGAAAGAACTAAAGAGCCACAGAAGAGCGTGGTCTAGGAAAATGAGGCAGGAAAAACGCTACATGTGCCCTTGTTGTCGCCTAACAACAGGTAGCAGCATAAACCAGATGCGGGTGAAGATCTTGCAGGCGACTTCTAACGTCAAATGAGCAAACGGGCTTACCACAGCTGCGGTCCTCTGGCAGTCTGAAAGCTTTGCGCACAAGGCGGATGCTAAGCGCCTTCCTTTGCCTTTTGGCAGTGCTCGTGCATTGCCAGCACTAGGCGGGAATGGTCACTTACCCAGAGACACGTTTCGTTGTGCCCGTTGCTAAGCGCTCTGGAGCACTGTTTATGACGTAAGCGGAACACCTCTTGCCGTTCCATTCTCAGAGCTCCTGAGTTAATCAAAGTGAGACTCTTGGCGCGAATGCCAGAGGAAAACATTTCCAATGTGTCTGGCAGGGAGAAACTGAACCTAGAGAACACCTTTGTCAGGAGCTTGCACCTGCACCTTAGACACACACAGATTTGCATCACATCTAAATGGCCAAGCTCTTTCTTAGACAAGTTGAAAGCTGCTGTCAGAAGGCTGTGCTCCTTGTCAGATGGAAGCAGCAGCACGCACATAGGAGTTTGGCAAGAACTAAAGAGCCACAGAAGAGCGTGGTCTAGCAAAATGAGGCAGGAAAAACGCTACATGTGCCCTTGTTGTCGCCTAACAACAGGTAGCAGCATAAACCAGATGCGGGTGAAGATCTTGCAGGCGACATCTAACGTCAAATGAGCAAACGGGCTTACCACAGCTGCGGTCCTCTGGCAGTCTGAAAGCTTTGCGCACAAGCCGGATGCTAAGCGCCTTCCTTTGCCTTTTGGCAGTGCTCGTGCATTGCCAGCACTATGCGGGAATGGTCACTATCCCACAGACACGTTTCGTTGTGCCCGTTGCTAAGCGCTCTGGAGCACTGTTTATGACATAAGCGGAACACCTCTTGCCGTTCCATTCTCAGAGCTCCTGAGTTAAGTAATCTGCTACTCTTGGTGCGAATGCCAGAGAAAAACATTTCCAATGTGTCTGGCAGGGAGAAACTGAACCTGGAGAACACCTTTGTCAGGAGCTTGCACCTGCACCTTAGACACACACAGATTTGCATCACATCTAAATGGCCAAGCTCTTTCTTAGACAAGTTGAAAGCTGCTGTCAGAAGGCTGTGCTCCTTGTCAGATGGAAGCAGCAGCACGCACATAGGAGTTTGGCAAGCACTAAAGAGCCACAGAAGAGCATGGCCCAGGGAAATGAGGCAGGAAAAACGCTACATGTGCCCTTGTTGTCGCCTAACAACAGGTAGCAGCATAAACCAGATGCGGGTGAAGATCTTGCAGGCGACTTCTAACGTCAAATGAGCAAACCAGCTTACCACAGCTGCGGTCCTCTGGCAGTCTGAAAGCTTTGCGCACAAGCCGGATGCTAAGCACCTTCCTTTGCCTTTTGGCAGTGCTCGTGCATTGCCAGCACTAGGCGGGAATGGTCACTTACCCAGAGACACGTTTCGTTGTGCCCGTTGCTAAGCGCTCTGGAGCACTGTTTATGACGTAAGCGGAACACCTCTTGCCGTTCCATTCTCAGAGCTCCTGAGTTAATCAAACTGAGACTCTTGGTGCGAATGCCAGAGGAAAACATTTCCAATGTGTCTGGCAGGGAGAAACTGAACCTGGAGAACACCTTTGTCAGGAGCTTGCACCTGCACCTTAGACACACACAGATTTGCATCACATCTAAATGGCCAAGCTCTTTCTTAGACAAGTTGAAAGCTGCTGTCAGAAGGCTGTGCTCCTTGTCAGATGGAAGCAGCAGCACGCACATAGGAGTTTGGCAAGAACTAAAGAGCCACAGAAGAGCGTGGTCTAGCAAAATGAGGCAGGAAAAACGCTACATGTGCCCTTGTTGTCGCCTAACAACAGGTAGCAGCATAAACCAGATGCGGGTGAAGATCTTGCAGGCGACATCTGACGTCAAATGAGCAAACGGGCTTACCACAGCTGCGGTCCTCTGGCAGTCTGAAAGCTTTGCGCACAAGCCGGACGCTAAGCGCCTTCCTTTGCCTTTTGGCAGTGCTCGTGCATTGCCAGCACTAGGCGGGAATGGTCACTTACCCAGAGACACGTTTCGTTGTGCCCGTTGCTAAGCGCTCTGGAGCACTGTTTATGACGTAAGCGGAACACCTCTTGCCGTTCCATTCTCAGAGCTCCTGAGTTAAGTAATCTGCGACTCTTGGTGCGAATGATAGAGGAAAACATTTCCAATGTGTCTGGCAAGGAGAAACTGAACCTGGAGAACACCTTTGTCAAGAGCTTGCACCTGCACCTTAGACACACACAGATTTGCATCACATCTAAATGGCCAAGCTCTTTCTTAGACAAGTTGAAAGCTGCTGTCAGAAGGCTGTGCTCCTTGTCAGATGGAAGCAGCAGCACGCACATAGGAGTTTGGCAAGAACTAAAGAGCCACAGAAGAGCGTGGCCTAGGAAAATGAGGCAGGAAAAAGCATATCGCTACATGTGTCCTTGTTGTCACCGAACAACAGGTAGCAGCATAAACCAGATGCGGGTGAAGTTCTAGCAGGTGACATCTAACGTCAAATGAGCAAACGGGCTTACCACAGCTGCGGTCCTCTGGCAGTCTGAAAGCTTTGCACACAAGGCGGATGCTAAGCGCCTTCCTTTGCCTTTTGGCAGTGCTCGTGCATTGCCAGCACTAGGCGGGAATGGTCACTATCCCACAGACACGTTTCGTTGTGCCCGTTGCTAAGCGCTCTGGATCACTGTTTATGACGTAAGTGGAACACCTCTTGCCGTTCCATTCTCAGAGCTCCTGAGTTAATCAAACTGAGACTCTTGGTGCGAATGCCAGAGGAAAACATTTCCAATGTGTCGGGCAGGGAGAAACTGAACCTGGAGAACACCTTTGTCAGGAGCTTGCACCTCCACCTTACACACACAGAGATTTGCATCACATCTAAATGGCCAAGCTCTTTCTTAGAAAAGTTGAAAGCTGCTGTTAGAAGGCTGTGCTCTTTGTCAGATGGAAGCAACAGCACGCACATAGAAGTTTGGCAAGAACTAAAGAGCCACAGAAGAGCGTGGTCTAGCAAAATGAAACAGGAAAAAGCATTTGCTGCATGTGCCCTTGTTGTCGCCTAACAACAGGTAGCAGCATAAACCAGATGCGGGTGAAGATCTTGCAGGCGACTTCTAACGTCAAATGAGCAAACGGGCTTACCACAGCTGCGGTCCTCTGGCAGTCTGAAAGCTTTGCGCACAAGCCGGACGCTAAGCGCCTTCCTTTGCCTTTTGGCAGTGCTCGTGCATTGCCAGCACTAGGCGGGAATGGTCACTTACCCAGAGACACGTTTCGTTGTGCCCGTTGCTAAGCGCTCTGGAGCACTGTTTATGACGTAAGCGGAACACCTCTTGCCGTTCCATTCTCAGAGCTCCTGAGTTAAGTAATCTGCTACTCTTGGTGCGAATGCCAGAGAAAAACATTTCCAATGTGTCTGGCAGGGAGAAACTGAATCTGGAGAACACCTTTGTCAGGAGCTTGCACCTGCACCTTAGACACACACAGATTTGCATCACATCTAAATGGCCAAGCTCTTTCTTAGACAAGTTGAAAGCTGCTGTCAGAAGGCTGTGCTCCTTGTCAGATGGAAGCAGCAGCACGCACATAGGAGTTTGGCAAGAACTAAAGAGCCACAGAAGAGCGTGGTCTAGCAAAATGAGGCAGGAAAAACGCTACATGTGCCCTTGTTGTCGCCTAACAACAGGTAGCAGCATAAACCAGATGCGGCTGAAGATCTTGCAGGCGACATCTAACGTCAAATGAGCAAACGGGCTTACCACAGCTGCGGTCCTCTGGCAGTCTGAAAGCTTTGCGCACAAGCCGGATGCTAAGCGCCTTCCTTTGCCTTTTGGCAGTGCTCGTGCATTGCCAGCACTAGGCGGGAATGGTCACTTACCCAGAGACACGTTTCGTTGTGCCCGTTGCTAAGCGCTCTGGAGCACTGTTTATGACGTAAGCGGAACACCTCTTGCCGTTCCATTCTCAGAGCTCCTGAGTTAAGTAATCTGCGACTCTTGCTGCGAATGCCAGAGAAAGGCATTTCCAATGTGTCTGGCAGGGAGAAACTGAACCTGGAGAACACCTTTGTCAGGAGCTTGCACCTGCACCTTAGACACACACAGATTTGCATCACATCTGAGTGGCCAAGCTCTTTCTTAGACAAGTTGAAAGCTGCTGTCAGAAGGCTATGCTCCTTGTCAGATGGAAGCAGCAGCACGCACATAGGAGTTTGGCAAGAACTAAAGAGCCACAGAAGAGCGTGGTCTAGCAAAATGAAACAGGAAAAAGCATTTGCTGCATGTGCCCTTGTTGTCGCCTAACAACAGGTAGCAGCATAAACCAGATGCGGGTGAAGATCTTGCAGGCGACTTCTAACGTCAAATGAGCAAACGGGCTTACCACAGCTGCGGTCCTCTGGCAGTCTGAAAGCTTTGCGCACAAGCCGGATGCTAAGCGCCTTCCTTTGCCTTTTGGCAGTGCTCGTGCATTGCCAGCACTAGGCGGGAATGGTCACTTACCCAGAGACACGTTTCGTTGTGCCCGTTGCTAAGCGCTCTGGAGCACTGTTTATGACGTAAGCGGAACACCTCTTGCCGTTCCATTCTCAGAGCTCCTGAGTTAAGTAATCTGCTACTCTTGGTGCGAATGCCAGAGAAAAACATTTCCAATGTGTCTGGCAGGGAGAAACTGAACCTGGAGAACACCTTTGTCAGGAGCTTGCACCTGCACCTTAGACACACAGAGATTTGCATCACATCTAAATGGCCAAGCTCTTTCTTAGACAAGTTGAAAGCTGCTGTCAGAAGGCTGTGCTCCTTGTCAGATGGAAGCAGCAGCACGCACATAGGAGTTTGGAAAGCACTAAAGAGCCACAGAAGAGCATGGCCCAGGGAAATGAGGCAGGAAAAACGCTACATGTGCCCTTGTTGTCGCCTAACAACAGGTAGCAGCATAAACCAGATGCGGGTGAAGATCTTGCAGGCGACTTCTAACGTCAAATGAGCAAACCAGCTTACCACAGCTGCGGTCCTCTGGCAGTCTGAAAGCTTTGCGCACAAGCCGGATGCTAAGCACCTTCCTTTGCCTTTTGGCAGTGCTCGTGCATTGCCAGCACTAGGCGGGAATGGTCACTTACCCAGAGACACGTTTCGTTGTGCCCGTTGCTAAGCGCTTTGGAGCACTGTTTATGACGTAAGCGGAACACCTCTTGCCGTTCCATTCTCAGAGCTCCTGAGTTAATCAAACTGAGACTCTTGGTGCGAATGCCAGAGGAAAACATTTCCAATGTGTCTGGCAGGGAGAAACTGAACCTGGAGAACACCTTTGTCAGGAGCTTGCACCTGCACCTTAGACACACACAGATTTGCATCACATCTAAATGGCCAAGCTCTTTCTTAGACAAGTTGAAAGCTGCTGTCAGAAGGCTGTGCTCCTTGTCAGATGGAAGCAGCAGCACGCACATAGGAGTTTGGCAAGAACTAAAGAGCCACAGAAGAGCGTGGTCTAGCAAAATGAGGCAGGAAAAACGCTACATGTGCCCTTGTTGTCGCCTAACAACAGGTAGCAGCATAAACCAGATGCGGGTGAAGATCTTGCAGGCGACATCTGACGTCAAATGAGCAAACGGGCTTACCACAGCTGCGGTCCTCTGGCAGTCTGAAAGCTTTGCGCACAAGCCGGACGCTAAGCGCCTTCCTTTGCCTTTTGGCAGTGCTCGTGCATTGCCAGCACTAGGCGGGAATGGTCACTATCCCGCAGACACGTTTCGTTGTGCCCGTTGCTAAGCGCTCTGGATCACTGTTTATGACGTAAGTGGAACACCTCTTGCCGTTCCATTCTCAGAGCTCCTGAGTTAATCAAACTGAGACTCTTGGTGCGAATGCCAGAGGAAAACATTTCCAATGTGTCGGGCAGGGAGAAACTGAACCTGGAGAACACCTTTGTCAGGAGCTTGCACCTCCACCTTACACACACAGAGATTTGCATCACATCTAAATGGCCAAGCTCTTTCTTAGAAAAGTTGAAAGCTGCTGTTAGAAGGCTGTGCTCTTTGTCAGATGGAAGCAACAGCACGCACATAGAAGTTTGGCAAGAACTAAAGAGCCACAGAAGAGCGTGGTCTAGCAAAATGAAACAGGAAAAAGCATTTGCTGCATGTGCCCTTGTTGTCGCCTAACAACAGGTAGCAGCATAAACCAGATGCGGGTGAAGATCTTGCAGGCGACATCTAACGTCAAATGAGCAAACGGGCTTACCACAGCTGCGGTCCTCTGGCAGTCTGAAAGCTTTGCGCACAAGCCGGACGCTAAGCGCCTTCCTTTGCCTTTTGGCAGTGCTCGTGCATTGCCAGCAGTAGGCGGGAATGGTCACTTACCCAGAGACACGTTTCGTTGTGCCCGTTGCTAAGCGCTCTGGAGCACTGTTTATGACGTAAGCGGAACACCTCTTGCCGTTCCATTCTCAGAGCTCCTGAGTTAAGTAATCTGCTACTCTTGGTGCGAATGCCAGAGGAAAACATTTCCAATGTGTCTGGCAGGGAGAAACTGAACCTGGAGAACACCTTTGTCAGGTGCTTGCACCTGCACCTTAGACACACACAGATTTGCATCACATCTAAATGGCCAAGCTCTTTCTTAGACAAGTTGAAAGCTGCTGTCAGAAGGCTGTGCTCCTTGTCAGATGGAAGCAGCAGCACGCACATAGGAGTTTGGCAAGAACTAAAGAGCCACAGAAGAGCGTGGTCTAGCAAAATGAGGCAGGAAAAACGCTACATGTGCCCTTGTTGTCGCCTAACAACAGGTAGCAGCATAAACCAGATGCGGGTGAAGATCTTGCAGGCGACATCTAACGTCAAATGAGCAAACGGGCTTACCACAGCTGCGGTCCTCTGGCAGTCTGAAAGCTTTGCGCACAAGCCGGACGCTAAGCACCTTCCTTTGCCTTTTGGCAGTGCTCGTGCATTGCCAGCACTAGGCGGGAATGGTCACTTACCCAGAGACACGTTTCGTTGTGCCCGTTGCTAAGCGCTCTGGAGCACTGTTTATGACGTAAGCGGAACACCTCTTGCCGTTCCATTCTCAGAGCTCCTGAGTTAATCAAACTGAGACTCTTGGTGCAAATGCCAGAGAAAAACATTTCCAATGTGTCTGGCAGGGAGAAACTGAATCTGGAGAACACCTTTGTCAGGAGCTTGCACCTGCACCTTAGACACACACAGATTTGCATCACATCTAAATGGCCAAGCTCTTTCTTAGACAAGTTGAAAGCTTCTGTCAGAAGGCTGTGCTCCTTGTCAGATGGAAGCAGCAGCACGCACATAGGAGTTTGGCAAGAACTAAAGAGCCACAGAAGAGCGTGGTCTAGCAAAATGAGGCAGGAAAAACGCTACATGTGCCCTTGTTGTCGCCTAACAACAGGTAGCAGCATAAACCAGATGCGGGTGAAGATCTTGCAGGTGACTTCTAACGTCAAACGAGCAAACGGGCTTACCACAGCTGCGGTCCTCTGGCAGTCTGAAAGCTTTGCACACAAGGCGGATGCTAAGCGCCTTCCTTTGCCTTTTGGCAGTGCTCGTGCATTGCCAGCACTAGGCGGGAATGGTCACTTACCCAGAGACACGTTTCGTTGTGCCCGTTGCTAAACGCTCTGGAGCACTGTTTATGACGTAAGCGGAACACCTCTTGCCGTTCCATTCTCAGAGCTCCTGAGTTAATCAAACTGAGACTCTTGGTGCGAATGCCAGAGAAAAACATTTCCAATGTGTCTGGCAGGGAGAAACTGAACCTGGAGAACACCTTTGTCAGGAGCTTGCACCTGCACCTTAGACACACACAGATTTGCATCACATCTAAATGGCCAAGCTCTTTCTTAGACAAGTTGAAAGCTGCTGTCAGAAGGCTGTGCTCCTTGTCAGATGGAAGCAGCAGCACGCACATAGGAGTTTGGAAAGCACTAAAGAGCCACAGAAGAGCGTGGCCTAGGAAAATGAGGCAGGAAAAACGCTACATGTGCCCTTGTTGTCGCCTAACAACAGGTAGCAGCATAAACCAGATGCGGGTGAAGATCTTGCAGGCGACATCTAACGTCAAATGAGCAAACAGGCTTACCACAGCTGCGGTCCTCTGGCAGTCTGAAAGCTTTGCGCACAAGCCGGATGCTAAGCACCTTCCTTTGCCTTTTGGCAGTGCTCGTGCATTGCCAGCACTAGGCGGGAATGGTCACTTACCCAGAGACACGTTTCGTTGTGCCCGTTGCTAAGCGCTCTGGAGCACTGTTTATGACGTAAGCGGAACACCTCTTGCCGTTCCATTCTCAGAGCTCCTGAGTTAAGTAATCTGCGACTCTTGGTGCGAATGCCAGAGAAAGGCATTTCCAATGTGTCTGGCAAGGAGAAACTGAACCAGGAGAACACCTTTGTCAGGAGCTTGCACCTGCACCTTAGACACACACAGATTTGCATCACATCTGAATGGCCAAGCTCTTTCTTAGACAAGTTGAAAGCTGCTGTCAGAAGGCTATGCTCCTTGTCAGATGGAAGCAGAAGCACGCACATAGGAGTTTGGCAAGAACTAAAGAGCCACAGAAGAGCGTGGTCTAGCAAAATGAAACAGGAAAAAGCATTTGCTGCATGTGCCCTTGTTGTCGCCTAACAACAGGTAGCAGCATAAACCAGATGCGGGTGAAGATCTTGCAGGCGACTTCTAACGTCAAATGAGCAAACGGGCTTACCACAGCTGCGGTCCTCTGGCAGTCTGAAAGCTTTGCGCACAAGGCGGATGCTAAGCGCCTTCCTTTGCCTTTTGGCAGTGCTCGTGCATTGCCAGCACTAGGCGGGAATGGTCACTTACCCAGAGACACGTTTCGTTGTGCCCGTTGCTAAGCGCTCTGGAGCACTGTTTATGACGTAAGCGGAACACCTCTTGCCGTTCCATTCTCAGAGCTCCTGAGTTAAGTAATCTGCTACTCTTGGTGCGAATGCCAGAGAAAAACATTTCCAATGTGTCTGGCAGGGAGAAACTGAACCTGGAGAACACCTTTGTCAGGAGCTTGCACCTGCACCTTAGACACACACAGATTTGCATCACATCTAAATGGCCAAGCTCTTTCTTAGACAAGTTGAAAGCTGCTGTCAGAAGGCTGTGCTCCTTGTCAGATGGAAGCAGCAGCACGCACATAGGAGTTTGGCAAGAACTAAAGAGCCACAGAAGAGCGTGGTCTAGCAAAATGAGGCAGGAAAAACGCTACATGTGCCCTTGTTGTCGCCTAACAACAGGTAGCAGCATAAACCAGATGCGGGTGAAGATCTTGCAGGCGACTTCTAACGTCAAATGAGCAAACGGGCTTACCACAGCTGCGGTCCTCTGGCAGTCTGAAAGCTTTGCGCACAAGCCGGACGCTAAGCGCCTTCCTTTGCCTTTTGGCAGTGCTCGTGCATTGCCAGCACTAGGCGGGAATGGTCACTTACCCAGAGACACGTTTCGTTGTGCCCGTTGCTAAGCGCTCTGGAGCACTGTTTATGACGTAAGCGGAACACCTCTTGCCGTTCCATTCTCAGAGCTCCTGAGTTAATCAAAGTGAGACTCTTGGTGCGAATGCCAGAGAAAAACATTTCCAATGTGTCTGGCAGGGAGAAACTGAACCTGGAGAACACCTTTGTCAGGAGCTTGCACCTGCACCTTAGACACACACAGATTTGCATCACATCTAAATGGCCAAGCTCTTTCTTAGACAAGTTGAAAGCTGCTGTCAGAAGGCTGTGCTCCTTGTCAGATGGAAGCAGCAGCACGCACATAGGAGTTTGGAAAGCACTAAAGAGCCACAGAAGAGCGTGGCCTAGGAAAATGAGGCAGGAAAAACGCTACATGTGCCCTTGTTGTCGCCTAACAACAGGTAGCAGCATAAACCAGATGCGGGTGAAGATCTTGCAGGCGACATCTAACGTCAAATGAGCAAACGGGCTTACCACAGCTGCGGTCCTCTGGCAGTCTGAAAGCTTTGCGCACAAGCCGGATGCTAAGCGCCTTCCTTTGCCTTTTGGCAGTGCTCGTGCATTGCCAGCACTAGGCGGGAATGGTCACTATCCCGCAGACACGTTTCGTTGTGCCCGTTGCTAAGCGCTCTGGAGCACTGTTTATGACGTAAGCGGAACACCTCTTGCCGTTCCATTCTCAGAGCTCCTGAGTTAATCAAACTGAGACTCTTGGTGCAAATGCCAGAGAAAAACATTTCCAATGTGTCTGGCAGGGAGAAACTGAATCTGGAGAACACCTTTGTCAGGAGCTTGCACCTGCACCTTAGACACACACAGATTTGCATCACATCTAAATGGCCAAGCTCTTTCTTAGACAAGTTGAAAGCTTCTGTCAGAAGGCTGTGCTCCTTGTCAGATGGAAGCAGCAGCACGCACATAGGAGTTTGGAAAGCACTAAAGAGCCACAGAAGAGCGTGGCCTAGGAAAATGAGGCAGGAAAAACGCTACATGTGCCCTTGTTGTCGCCTAACAACAGGTAGCAGCATAAACCAGATGCGGGTGAAGATCTTGCAGGCGACATCTAACGTCAAATGAGCAAACAGGCTTACCACAGCTGCGGTCCTCTGGCAGTCTGAAAGCTTTGCGCACAAGCCGGATGCTAAGCACCTTCCTTTGCCTTTTGGCAGTGCTCGTGCATTGCCAGCACTAGGCGGGAATGGTCACTTACCCAGAGACACGTTTCGTTGTGCCCGTTGCTAAGCGCTCTGGAGCACTGTTTATGACGTAAGCGGAACACCTCTTGCCGTTCCATTCTCAGAGCTCCTGAGTTAAGTAATCTGCGACTCTTGGTGCGAATGCCAGAGAAAGGCATTTCCAATGTGTCTGGCAAGGAGAAACTGAACCAGGAGAACACCTTTGTCAGGAGCTTGCACCTGCACCTTAGACACACACAGATTTGCATCACATCTGAATGGCCAAGCTCTTTCTTAGACAAGTTGAAAGCTGCTGTCAGAAGGCTATGCTCCTTGTCAGATGGAAGCAGAAGCACGCACATAGGAGTTTGGCAAGAACTAAAGAGCCACAGAAGAGCGTGGTCTAGCAAAATGAAACAGGAAAAAGCATTTGCTGCATGTGCCCTTGTTGTCGCCTAACAACAGGTAGCAGCATAAACCAGATGCGGGTGAAGATCTTGCAGGAGACTTCTAACGTCAAATGAGCAAACGGGCTTACCACAGCTGCGGTCCTCTGGCAGTCTGAAAGCTTTGCGCACAAGGCGGATGCTAAGCGCCTTCCTTTGCCTTTTGGCAGTGCTCGTGCATTGCCAGCACTAGGCGGGAATGGTCACTTACCCAGAGACACGTTTCGTTGTGCCCGTTGCTAAGCGCTCTGGAGCACTGTTTATGACGTAAGCGGAACACCTCTTGCCGTTCCATTCTCAGAGCTCCTGAGTTAAGTAATCTGCTACTCTTGGTGCGAATGCCAGAGAAAAACATTTCCAATGTGTCTGGCAGGGAGAAACTGAACCTGGAGAACACCTTTGTCAGGAGCTTGCACCTGCACCTTAGACACACACAGATTTGCATCACATCTAAATGGCCAAGCTCTTTCTTAGACAAGTTGAAAGCTGCTGTCAGAAGGCTGTGCTCCTTGTCAGATGGAAGCAGCAGCACGCACATAGGAGTTTGGCAAGAACTAAAGAGCCACAGAAGAGCGTGGTCTAGCAAAATGAGGCAGGAAAAACGCTACATGTGCCCTTGTTGTCGCCTAACAACAGGTAGCAGCATAAACCAGATGCGGGTGAAGATCTTGCAGGCGACTTCTAACGTCAAATGAGCAAACGGGCTTACCACAGCTGCGGTCCTCTGGCAGTCTGAAAGCTTTGCGCACAAGCCGGACGCTAAGCGCCTTCCTTTGCCTTTTGGCAGTGCTCGTGCATTGCCAGCACTAGGCGGGAATGGTCACTTACCCAGAGACACGTTTCGTTGTGCCCGTTGCTAAGCGCTCTGGAGCACTGTTTATGACGTAAGCGGAACACCTCTTGCCGTTCCATTCTCAGAGCTCCTGAGTTAATCAAAGTGAGACTCTTGGTGCGAATGCCAGAGAAAAACATTTCCAATGTGTCTGGCAGGGAGAAACTGAACCTGGAGAACACCTTTGTCAGGAGCTTGCACCTGCACCTTAGACACACACAGATTTGCATCACATCTAAATGGCCAAGCTCTTTCTTAGACAAGTTGAAAGCTGCTGTCAGAAGGCTGTGCTCCTTGTCAGATGGAAGCAGCAGCACGCACATAGGAGTTTGGAAAGCACTAAAGAGCCACAGAAGAGCGTGGCCTAGGAAAATGAGGCAGGAAAAACGCTACATGTGCCCTTGTTGTCGCCTAACAACAGGTAGCAGCATAAACCAGATGCGGGTGAAGATCTTGCAGGCGACATCTAACGTCAAATGAGCAAACGGGCTTACCACAGCTGCGGTCCTCTGGCAGTCTGAAAGCTTTGCGCACAAGGCGGATGCTAAGCGCCTTCCTTTGCCTTTTGGCAGTGCTCGTGCATTGCCAGCACTAGGCGGGAATGGTCACTATCCCGCAGACACGTTTCGTTGTGCCCGTTGCTAAGCGCTCTGGAGCACTGTTTATGACGTAAGCGGAACACCTCTTGCCGTTCCATTCTCAGAGCTCCTGAGTTAAGTAATCTGCGACTCTTGGTGCGAATGCCAGAGAAAAACATTTCCAATGTGTCTGGCAGGGAGAAACTGAATCTGGAGAACACCTTTGTCAGGTGCTTGCACCTGCACCTTAGACACACACAGATTTGCATCACATCTAAATGGCCAAGCTCTTTCTTAGACAAGTTGAAAGCTGCTGTCAGAAGGCTGTGCTCCTTGTCAGATGGAAGCAGCAGCACGCACATAGGAGTTTGGCAAGAACTAAAGAGCCACAGAAGAGCGTGGTCTAGCAAAATGAGGCAGGAAAAACGCTACATGTGCCCTTGTTGTTGCCTAACAACAGGTAGCAGCATAAACCAGATGCGGGTGAAGATCTTGCAGGCGACATCTAACGTCAAATGAGCAAACGGGCTTACCACAGCTGCGGTCCTCTGGCAGTCTGAAAGCTTTGCGCACAAGCCGGATGCTAAGCACCTTCCTTTGCCTTTTGGCAGTGCTCGTGCATTGCCAGCACTAGGCGGGAATGGTCACTTACCCAGAGACACGTTTCGTTGTGCCCGTTGCTAAGCGCTCTGGAGCACTGTTTATGACGTAAGCGGAACACCTCTTGCCGTTCCATTCTCAGAGCTCCTGAGTTAAGTAATCTGCTACTCTTGGTGCGAATGCCAGAGGAAAACATTTCCAATGTGTCTGGCAGGGAGAAACTGAACCTGGAGAACACCTTTGTCAAGAGCTTGCACCTGCACCTTAGACACACACAGATTTGCATCACATCTAAATGGCCAAGCTCTTTCTTAGACAAGTTGAAAGCTGCTGTCAGAAGGCTGTGCTCCTTGTCAGATGGAAGCAGCAGCACGCACATAGGAGTTTGGCAAGAACTAAAGAGCCACAGAAGAGCGTGGCCTAGGAAAATGAGGCAGGAAAAAGCATATCGCTACATGTGTCCTTGTTGTCACCTAACAACAGGTAGCAGCAAAAACCAGATGCGGGTGAAGTTCTTGCAGGTGACATCTAACGTCAAATGAGCAAACGGGCTTACCACAGCTGCGGTCCTCTGGCAGTCTGAAAGCTTTGCGCACAAGCCGGATGCTAAGCGCCTTCCTTTGCCTTTTGGCAGTGCTCGTGCATTGCCAGCACTAGGCGGGAATGGTCACTATCCCACAGACACGTTTCGTTGTGCCCGTTGCTAAGCGCTCTGGAGCACTGTTTATGACATAAGCGGAACACCTCTTGCCGTTCCATTCTCAGAGCTCCTGAGTTAATCAAACTGAGACTCTTGGCGCGAATGCCAGAGGAAAACATTTCCAATGTGTCTGGCAGGGAGAAACTGAACCTAGAGAACACCTTTGTCAGGAGCTTGCACCTGCACCTTAGACACACACAGATTTGCATCACATCTAAATGGCCAAGCTCTTTCTTAGACAAGTTGAAAGCTGCTGTCAGAAGGCTGTGCTCCTTGTCAGATGGAAGCAGCAGCACGCACATAGGAGTTTGGCAAGAACTAAAGAGCCACAGAAGAGCGTGGTCTAGCAAAATGAGGCAGGAAAAACGCTACATGTGCCCTTGTTGTCGCCTAACAACAGGTAGCAGCATAAACCAGATGCGGGTGAAGATCTTGCAGGCGACATCTAACGTCAAATGAGCAAACGGGCTTACCACAGCTGCAATCCTCTGGCAGTCTGAAAGCTTTGCGCACAAGCCGGATGCTAAGCACCTTCCTTTGCCTTTTGGCAGTGCTCGTGCATTGCCAGCACTAGGCGGGAATGGTCACTTACCCAGAGACACGTTTCGTTGTGCCCGTTGCTAAGCGCTCTGGAGCACTGTTTATGACGTAAGCGGAACACCTCTTGCCGTTCCATTCTCAGAGCTCCTGAGTTAAGTAATCTGCTACTCTTGGTGCGAATGCCAGAGGAAAACATTTCCAATGTGTCTGGCAGGGAGAAACTGAACCTGGAGAACACCTTTGTCAGGAGCTTGCACCTGCACCTTACACACACAGAGATTTGCATCACATCTAAATGGCCAAGCTCTTTCTTAGAAAAGTTGAAAGCTGCTGTTAGAAGGCTGTGCTCCTTGTCAGATGGAAGCAGCAGCACGCACATAGGAGTTTGGCAAGAACTAAAGAGCCACAGAAGAGCGTGGTCTAGCAAAATGAGGCAGGAAAAACGCTACATGTGCCCTTGTTGTCGCCTAACAACAGGTAGCAGCATAAACCAGATGCGGGTGAAGATCTTGCAGGCGACTTCTAACGTCAAATGAGCAAACGGGCTTACCACAGCTGCGGTCCTCTGGCAGTCTGAAAGCTTTGCGCACAAGCCGGATGCTAAGCGCCTTCCTTTGCCTTTTGGCAGTGCTCGTGCATTGCCAGCACTAGGCGGGAATGGTCACTATCCCACAGACACGTTTCGTTGTGCCCGTTGCTAAGCGCTCTGGAGCACTGTTTATGACATAAGCGGAACACCTCTTGCCGTTCCATTCTCAGAGCTCCTGAGTTAATCAAACTGAGACTCTTGGCGCGAATGCCAGAGGAAAACATTTCCAATGTGTCTGGCAGGGAGAAACTGAACCTAGAGAACACCTTTGTCAGGAGCTTGCACCTGCACCTTAGACACACACAGATTTGCATCACATCTAAATGGCCAAGCTCTTTCTTAGACAAGTTGAAAGCTGCTGTCAGAAGGCTGTGCTCCTTGTCAGATGGAAGCAGCAGCACGCACATAGGAGTTTGGAAAGAACTAAAGAGCCACAGAAGAGCGTGGTCTAGGAAAATGAGGCAGGAAAAACGCTACATGTGCCCTTGTTGTCGCCTAACAACAGGTAGCAGCATAAACCAGATGCGGGTGAAGATCTTGCAGGCGACATCTAACGTCAAATGAGCAAACGGGCTTACCACAGCTGCGGTCCTCTGGCAGTCTGAAAGCTTTGCGCACAAGCCGGATGCTAAGCGCCTTCCTTTGCCTTTTGGCAGTGCTCGTGCATTGCCAGCACTAGGCGGGAATGGTCACTTACCCAGAGACACGTTTCGTTGTGCCCGTTGCTAAGCGCTCTGGAGCACTGTTTATGACGTAAGCGGAACACCTCTTGCCGTTCCATTCTCAGAGCTCCTGAGTTAAGTAATCTGCTACTCTTGCTGCGAATGATAGAGGAAAACATTTCCAATGTGTCTGGCAGGGAGAAACTGAACCTGGAGAACACCTTTGTCAGGAGCTTGCACCTGCACCTTAGACACACACAGATTTGCATCACATCTAAATGGCCAAGCTCTTTCTTAGACAAGTTGAAAGCTGCTGTCAGAAGGCTGTGCTCCTTGTCAGATGGAAGCAGCAGCACGCACATAGGAGTTTGGCAAGAACTAAAGAGCCACAGAAGAGCGTGGTCTAGCAAAATGAGGCAGGAAAAACGCTACATGTGCCCTTGTTGTCGCCTAACAACAGGTAGCAGCATAAACCAGATGCGGGTGAAGATCTTGCAGGCGACATCTAACGTCAAATGAGCAAACGGGCTTACCACAGCTGCGGTCCTCTGGCAGTCTGAAAGCTTTGCGCACAAGGCGGATGCTAAGCGCCTTCCTTTGCCTTTTGGCAGTGCTCGTGCATTGCCAGCACTAGGCGGGAATGGTCACTTACCCAGAGACACGTTTCGTTGTGCCCGTTGCTAAGCGCTCTGGATCACTGTTTATGACGTAAGCGGAACACCTCTTGCCGTTCCATTCTCAGAGCTCCTGAGTTAAGTAATCTGCTACTCTTGGTGCGAATGCCAGAGGAAAACATTTCCAATGTGTCTGGCAGGGAGAAACTGAACCTGGAGAACACCTTTGTCAGGAGCTTGCACCTCCACCTTAGACACACACAGATTTGCATCACATCTAAATGGCCAAGCTCTTTCTTAGAAAAGTTGAAAGCTGCTGTTAGAAGGCTGTGCTCTTTGTCAGATGGAAGCAACAGCACGCACATAGAAGTTTGGCAAGAACTAAAGAGCCACAGAAGAGCGTGGTCTAGCAAAATGAAACAGGAAAAAGCATTTGCTGCATGTGCCCTTGTTGTCGCCTAACAACAGGTAGCAGCATAAACCAGATGCGGGTGAAGATCTTGCAGGCGACATCTGACGTCAAATGAGCAAACGGGCTTACCACAGCTGCGGTCCTCTGGCAGTCTGAAAGCTTTGCGCACAAGCCGGATGCTAAGCGCCTTCCTTTGCCTTTTGGCAGTGCTCGTGCATTGCCAGCAGTAGGCGGGAATGGTCACTTACCCAGAGACACGTTTCGTTGTGCCCGTTGCTAAGCGCTCTGGAGCACTGTTTATGACGTAAGCGGAACACCTCTTGCCGTTCCATTCTCAGAGCTCCTGAGTTAAGTAATCTGCTACTCTTGGTGCGAATGCCAGAGGAAAACATTTCCAATGTGTCTGGCAGGGAGAAACTGAACCTGGAGAACACCTTTGTCAGGTGCTTGCACCTGCACCTTAGACACACACAGATTTGCATCACATCTAAATGGCCAAGCTCTTTCTTAGACAAGTTGAAAGCTGCTGTCAGAAGGCTGTGCTCCTTGTCAGATGGAAGCAGCAGCACGCACATAGGAGTTTGGCAAGAACTAAAGAGCCACAGAAGAGCGTGGTCTAGCAAAATGAGGCAGGAAAAACGCTACATGTGCCCTTGTTGTCGCCTAACAACAGGTAGCAGCATAAACCAGATGCGGGTGAAGATCTTGCAGGCGACATCTAACGTCAAATGAGCAAACGGGCTTACCACAGCTGCGGTCCTCTGGCAGTCTGAAAGCTTTGCGCACAAGCCGGATGCTAAGCACCTTCCTTTGCCTTTTGGCAGTGCTCGTGCATTGCCAGCACTAGGCGGGAATGGTCACTTACCCAGAGACACGTTTCGTTGTGCCCGTTGCTAAGCGCTCTGGAGCACTGTTTATGACGTAAGCGGAACACCTCTTGCCGTTCCATTCTCAGAGCTCCTGAGTTAATCAAACTGAGACTCTTGGTGCGAATGCCAGAGGAAAACATTTCCAATGTGTCTGGCAGGGAGAAACTGAACCTGGAGAACACCTTTGTCAAGAGCTTGCACCTCCACCTTACACACACAGAGATTTGCATCACATCTAAATGGCCAAGCTCTTTCTTAGAAAAGTTGAAAGCTGCTGTTAGAAGGCTGTGCTCCTTGTCAGATGGAAGCAGCAGCACGCACATAGGAGTTTGGCAAGAACTAAAGAGCCACAGAAGAGCGTGGTCTAGCAAAATGAAACAGGAAAAAGCATTTGCTGCATGTGCCCTTGTTGTCGCCTAACAACAGGTAGCAGCATAAACCAGATGCGGGTGAAGATCTTGCAGGCGACATCTAACGTCAAATGAGCAAACGGGCTTACCACAGCTGCGGTCCTCTGGCAGTCTGAAAGCTTTGCGCACAAGCCGGACGCTAAGCGCCTTCCTTTGCCTTTTGGCAGTGCTCGTGCATTGCCAGCACTAGGCGGGAATGGTCACTATCCCACAGACACGTTTCGTTGTGCCCGTTGCTAAACGCTCTGGAGCACTGTTTATGACGTAAGCGGAACACCTCTTGCCGTTCCATTCTCAGAGCTCCTGAGTTAAGTAATCTGCTACTCTTGGTGCGAATGCCAGAGGAAAACATTTCCAATGTGTCTGGCAGGGAGAAACTGAACCTGGAGAACACCTTTGTCAAGAGCTTGCACCTGCACCTTAGACACACACAGATTTGCATCACATCTAAATGGCCAAGCTCTTTCTTAGACAAGTTGAAAGCTGCTGTCAGAAGGCTGTGCTCCTTGTCAGATGGAAGCAGCAGCACGCACATAGGAGTTTGGCAAGAACTAAAGAGCCACAGAAGAGCGTGGCCTAGGAAAATGAGGCAGGAAAAAGCATATCGCTACATGTGTCCTTGTTGTCACCTAACAACAGGTAGCAGCATAAACCAGATGCGGGTGAAGTTCTTGCAGGTGACATCTAACGTCAAATGAGCAAACGGGCTTACCACAGCTGCGGTCCTCTGGCAGTCTGAAAGCTTTGCACACAAGGCGGATGCTAAGCGCCTTCCTTTGCCTTTTGGCAGTGCTTGTGCATTGCCAGCACTAGGCGGGAATGGTCACTATCCCACAGACACGTTTCGTTGTGCCCGTTGCTAAGCGCTCTGGAGCACTGTTTATGACGTAAGCGGAACACCTCTTGCCGTTCCATTCTCAGAGCTCCTGAGTTAAGTAATCTGCTACTCTTGGTGCGAATGCCAGAGAAAAACATTTCCAATGTGTCTGGCAGGGAGAAACTGAACCTGGAGAACACCTTTGTCAGGAGCTTGCACCTGCACCTTAGACACACACAGATTTGCATCACATCTAAATGGCCAAGCTCTTTCTTAGACAAGTTGAAAGCTGCTGTCAGAAGGCTGTGCTCCTTGTCAGATGGAAGCAGCAGCACGCACATAGGAGTTTGGCAAGAACTAAAGAGCCACAGAAGAGCGTGGTCTAGCAAAATGAGGCAGGAAAAACGCTACATGTGCCCTTGTTGTCGCCTAACAACAGGTAGCAGCATAAACCAGATGCGGGTGAAGATCTTGCAGGCGACATCTGACGTCAAATGAGCAAACGGGCTTACCACAGCTGCGGTCCTCTGGCAGTCTGAAAGCTTTGCGCACAAGCCGGATGCTAAGCGCCTTCCTTTGCCTTTTGGCAGTGCTCGTGCATTGCCAGCACTAGGCGGGAATGGTCACTTACCCAGAGACACGTTTCGTTGTGCCCGTTGCTAAGCGCTCTGGAGCACTGTTTATGACGTAAGCGGAACACCTCTTGCCGTTCCATTCTCAGAGCTCCTGAGTTAAGTAATCTGCTACTCTTGGTGCGAATGCCAGAGGAAAACATTTCCAATGTGTCTGGCAGGGAGAAACTGAACCTGGAGAACACCTTTGTCAGGTGCTTGCACCTGCACCTTAGACACACACAGATTTGCATCACATCTAAATGGCCAAGCTCTTTCTTAGACAAGTTGAAAGCTGCTGTCAGAAGGCTGTGCTCCTTGTCAGATGGAAGCAGCAGCACGCACATAGGAGTTTGGCAAGAACTAAAGAGCCACAGAAGAGCGTGGTCTAGCAAAATGAGGCAGGAAAAACGCTACATGTGCCCTTGTTGTCGCCTAACAACAGGTAGCAGCATAAACCAGATGCGGGTGAAGATCTTGCAGGCGACATCTAACGTCAAATGAGCAAACGGGCTTACCACAGCTGCGGTCCTCTGGCAGTCTGAAAGCTTTGCGCACAAGCCGGACGCTAAGCGCCTTCCTTTGCCTTTTGGCAGTGCTCGTGCATTGCCAGCACTAGGCGGGAATGGTCACTATCCCACAGACACGTTTCGTTGTGCCCGTTGCTAAGCGCTCTGGAGCACTGTTTATGACGTAAGCGGAACACCTCTTGCCGTTCCATTCTCAGAGCTCCTGAGTTAAGTAATCTGCTACTCTTGGTGCGAATGCCAGAGGAAAACATTTCCAATGTGTCTGGCAGGGAGAAACTGAACCTGGAGAACACCTTTGTCAAGAGCTTGCACCTGCACCTTAGACACACACAGATTTGCATCACATCTAAATGGCCAAGCTCTTTCTTAGACAAGTTGAAAGCTGCTGTCAGAAGGCTGTGCTCCTTGTCAGATGCAAGCAGCAGCACGCACATAGGAGTTTGGCAAGAACTAAAGAGCCACAGAAGAGCGTGGCCTAGGAAAATGAGGCAGGAAAAAGCATATCGCTACATGTGTCCTTGTTGTCACCTAACAACAGGTAGCAGCATAAACCAGATGCGGGTGAAGTTCTTGCAGGTGACATCTAACGTCAAATGAGCAAACGGGCTTACCACAGCTGCGGTCCTCTGGCAGTCTGAAAGCTTTGCACACAAGGCGGATGCTAAGCGCCTTCCTTTGCCTTTTGGCAGTGCTTGTGCATTGCCAGCACTAGGCGGGAATGGTCACTATCCCACAGACACGTTTCGTTGTGCCCGTTGCTAAGCGCTCTGGAGCACTGTTTATGACGTAAGCGGAACACCTCTTGCCGTTCCATTCTCAGAGCTCCTGAGTTAATCAAACTGAGACTCTTGGTGCGAATGCCAGAGGAAAACATTTCCAATGTGTCTGGCAGGGAGAAACTGAACCTGGAGAACACCTTTGTCAGGAGCTTGCACCTCCACCTTACACACACAGAGATTTGCATCACATCTAAATGGCCAAGCTCTTTCTTAGAAAAGTTGAAAGCTGCTGTCAGAAGGCTGTGCTCCTTGTCAGATGGAAGCAGCAGCACGCACATAGGAGTTTGGAAAGCACTAAAGAGCCACAGAAGAGCGTGGCCTAGCAAAATGAGGCAGGAAAAACGCTACATGTGCCCTTGTTGTCGCCTAACAACAGGTAGCAGCATAAACCAGATGCGGGTGAAGATCTTGCAGGCGACTTCTAACGTCAAATGAGCAAACGGGCTTACCACAGCTGCGGTCCTCTGGCAGTCTGAAAGCTTTGCGCACAAGCTGGATGCTAAGCGCCTTCCTTTGCCTTTTGGCAGTGCTCGTGCATTGCCAGCAGTAGGCGGGAATGGTCACTTACCCAGAGACACGTTTCGTTGTGCCCGTTGCTAAGCGCTCTGGAGCACTGTTTATGACGTAAGCGGAACACCTCTTGCCGTTCCATTCTCAGAGCTCCTGAGTTAAGTAATCTGCTACTCTTGGTGCGAATGCCAGAGAAAAACATTTCCAATGTGTCTGGCAGGGAGAAACTGAATCTGGAGAACACCTTTGTCAGGAGCTTGCACCTGCACCTTAGACACACACAGATTTGCATCACATCTAAATGGCCAAGCTCTTTCTTAGACAAGTTGAAAGCTGCTGTCAGAAGGCTGTGCTCCTTGTCAGATGGAAGCAGCAGCACGCACATAGGAGTTTGGCAAGAACTAAAGAGCCACAGAAGAGCGTGGTCTAGCAAAATGAGGCAGGAAAAACGCTACATGTGCCCTTGTTGTCGCCTAACAACAGGTAGCAGCATAAACCAGATGCGGGTGAAGATCTTGCAGGCGACATCTAACGTCAAATGAGCAAACGGGCTTACCACAGCTGCGGTCCTCTGGCAGTCTGAAAGCTTTGCGCACAAGGCGGATGCTAAGCGCCTTCCTTTGCCTTTTGGCAGTGCTCGTGCATTGCCAGCACTAGGCGGGAATGGTCACTTACCCAGAGACACGTTTCGTTGTGCCCGTTGCTAAGCGCTCTGGAGCACTGTTTATGACGTAAGCGGAACACCTCTTGCCGTTCCATTCTCAGAGCTCCTGAGTTAATCAAACTGAGACTCTTGGTGCGAATGCCAGAGGAAAACATTTCCAATGTGTCTGGCAGGGAGAAACTGAACCTGGAGAACACCTTTGTCAGGAGCTTGCACCTGCACCTTAGACACACACAGATTTGCATCACATCTAAATGGCCAAGCTCTTTCTTAGACAAGTTGAAAGCTGCTGTCAGAAGGCTGTGCTCCTTGTCAGATGGAAGCAACAGCACGCACATAGAAGTCTGGCAAGAACTAAAGAGCCACAGAAGAGCGTGGTCTAGCAAAATGAAACAGGAAAAAGCATTTGCTGCATGTGCCCTTGTTGTCGCCTAACAACAGGTAGCAGCATAAACCAGATGCGGGTGAAGATCTTGCAGGCGACATCTGACGTCAAATGAGCAAACGGGCTTACCACAGCTGCGGTCCTCTGGCAGTCTGAAAGCTTTGCACACAAGCCGGATGCTAAGCGCCTTCCTTTGCCTTTTGGCAGTGCTCGTGCATTGCCAGCACTAGGCGGGAATGGTCACTATCCCACAGACACGTTTCGTTGTGCCCGTTGCTAAGCGCTCTGGAGCACTGTTTATGACGTAAGCGGAACACCTCTTGCCGTTCCATTCTCAGAGCTCCTGAGTTAAGTAATCTGCTACTCTTGGTGCGAATGCCAGAGGAAAACATTTCCAATGTGTCTGGCAGGGAGAAACTGAACCTGGAGAACACCTTTGTCAGGTGCTTGCACCTGCACCTTAGACACACACAGATTTGCATCACATCTAAATGGCCAAGCTCTTTCTTAGACAAGTTGAAAGCTGCTGTCAGAAGGCTGTGCTCCTTGTCAGATGGAAGCAGCAGCACGCACATAGGAGTTTGGCAAGAACTAAAGAGCCACAGAAGAGCGTGGTCTAGCAAAATGAGGCAGGAAAAACGCTACATGTGCCCTTGTTGTCGCCTAACAACAGGTAGCAGCATAAACCAGATGCGGGTGAAGATCTTGCAGGCGACATCTAACGTCAAATGAGCAAACGGGCTTACCACAGCTGCGGTCCTCTGGCAGTCTGAAAGCTTTGCGCACAAGCCGGATGCTAAGCGCCTTCCTTTGCCTTTTGGCAGTGCTCGTGCATTGCCAGCACTAGGCGGGAATGGTCACTTACCCAGAGACACGTTTCGTTGTGCCCGTTGCTAAACGCTCTGGAGCACTGTTTATGACGTAAGCGGAACACCTCTTGCCGTTCCATTCTCAGAGCTCCTGAGTTAAGTAATCTGCTACTCTTGGTGCGAATGCCAGAGGAAAACATTTCCAATGTGTCTGGCAGGGAGAAACTGAACCTGGAGAACACCTTTGTCAAGAGCTTGCACCTGCACCTTAGACACACACAGATTTGCATCACATCTAAATGGCCAAGCTCTTTCTTAGACAAGTTGAAAGCTGCTGTCAGAAGGCTGTGCTCCTTGTCAGATGGAAGCAGCAGCACGCACATAGGAGTTTGGCAAGAACTAAAGAGCCACAGAAGAGCGTGGCCTAGGAAAATGAGGCAGGAAAAAGCATATCGCTACATGTGTCCTTGTTGTCACCTAACAACAGGTAGCAGCATAAACCAGATGCGGGTGAAGTTCTTGCAGGTGACATCTAACGTCAAATGAGCAAACGGGCTTACCACAGCTGCGGTCCTCTGGCAGTCTGAAAGCTTTGCACACAAGGCGGATGCTAAGCGCCTTCCTTTGCCTTTTGGCAGTGCTTGTGCATTGCCAGCACTAGGCGGGAATGGTCACTATCCCACAGACACGTTTCGTTGTGCCCGTTGCTAAGCGCTCTGGAGCACTGTTTATGACGTAAGCGGAACACCTCTTGCCGTTCCATTCTCAGAGCTCCTGAGTTAATCAAACTGAGACTCTTGGTGCGAATGCCAGAGGAAAACATTTCCAATGTGTCTGGCAGGGAGAAACTGAACCTGGAGAACACCTTTGTCAGGAGCTTGCACCTCCACCTTACACACACAGAGATTTGCATCACATCTAAATGGCCAAGCTCTTTCTTAGAAAAGTTGAAAGCTGCTGTTAGAAGGCTGTGCTCCTTGTCAGATGGAAGCAGCAGCACGCATATAGGAGTTTGGCAAGAACTAAAGAGCCACAGAAGAGCGTGGTCTAGCAAAATGAAACAGGAAAAAGCATTTGCTGCATGTGCCCTTGTTGTCGCCTAACAACAGGTAGCAGCATAAACCAGATGCGGGTGAAGATCTTGCAGGCGACATCTAACGTCAAATGAGCAAACGGGCTTACCACAGCTGCGGTCCTCTGGCAGTCTGAAAGCTTTGCGCACAAGCCGGATGCTAAGCGCCTTCCTTTGCCTTTTGGCAGTGCTCGTGCATTGCCAGCACTAGGCGGGAATGGTCACTATCCCACAGACACGTTTCGTTGTGCCCGTTGCTAAGCGCTCTGGAGCACTGTTTATGACATAAGCGGAACACCTCTTGCCGTTCCATTCTCAGAGCTCCTGAGTTAATCAAACTGAGACTCTTGGCGCGAATGCCAGAGGAAAACATTTCCAATGTGTCTGGCAGGGAGAAACTGAACCTGGAGAACACCTTTGTCAAGAGCTTGCACCTGCACCTTAGACACACACAGATTTGCATCACATCTAAATGGCCAAGCTCTTTCTTAGACAAGTTGAAAGCTGCTGTCAGAAGGCTGTGCTCCTTGTCAGATGGAAGCAGCAGCACGCACATAGGAGTTTGGCAAGAACTAAAGAGCCACAGAAGAGCGTGGCCTAGGAAAATGAGGCAGGAAAAAGCATATCGCTACATGTGTCCTTGTTGTCACCTAACAACAGGTAGCAGCATAAACCAGATGCGGGTGAAGTTCTTGCAGGTGACATCTAACGTCAAATGAGCAAACGGGCTTACCACAGCTGCGGTCCTCTGGCAGTCTGAAAGCTTTGCACACAAGGCGGATGCTAAGCGCCTTCCTTTGCCTTTTGGCAGTGCTTGTGCATTGCCAGCACTAGGCGGGAATGGTCACTATCCCACAGACACGTTTCGTTGTGCCCGTTGCTAAGCGCTCTGGATCACTGTTTATGACGTAAGCGGAACACCTCTTGCCGTTCCATTCTCAGAGCTCCTGAGTTAATCAAACTGAGACTCTTGGTGCGAATGCCAGAGGAAAACATTTCCAATGTGTCTGGCAGGGAGAAACTGAACCTGGAGAACACCTTTGTCAGGAGCTTGCACCTGCACCTTAGACACACACAGATTTGCATCACATCTAAATGGCCAAGCTCTTTCTTAGAAAAGTTGAAAGCTGCTGTTAGAAGGCTGTGCTCTTTGTCAGATGGAAGCAACAGCACGCACATAGAAGTTTGGCAAGAACTAAAGAGCCACAGAAGAGCGTGGTCTAGCAAAATGAAACAGGAAAAAGCATTTGCTGCATGTGCCCTTGTTGTCGCCTAACAACAGGTAGCAGCATAAACCAGATGCGGGTGAAGATCTTGCAGGCGACATCTGACGTCAAATGAGCAAACGGGCTTACCACAGCTGCGGTCCTCTGGCAGTCTGAAAGCTTTGCGCACAAGCCGGATGCTAAGCGCCTTCCTTTGCCTTTTGGCAGTGCTCGTGCATTGCCAGCACTAGGCGGGAATGGTCACTATCCCACAGACACGTTTCGTTGTGCCCGTTGCTAAGCGCTCTGGAGCACTGTTTATGACGTAAGCGGAACACCTCTTGCCGTTCCATTCTCAGAGCTCCTGAGTTAAGTAATCTGCTACTCTTGGTGCGAATGCCAGAGGAAAACATTTCCAATGTGTCTGGCAGGGAGAAACTGAACCTGGAGAACACCTTTGTCAGGTGCTTGCACCTGCACCTTAGACACACACAGATTTGCATCACATCTAAATGGCCAAGCTCTTTCTTAGACAAGTTGAAAGCTGCTGTCAGAAGGCTGTGCTCCTTGTCAGATGGAAGCAGCAGCACGCACATAGGAGTTTGGCAAGAACTAAAGAGCCACAGAAGAGCGTGGTCTAGCAAAATGAGGCAGGAAAAACGCTACATGTGCCCTTGTTGTCGCCTAACAACAGGTAGCAGCATAAACCAGATGCGGGTGAAGATCTTGCAGGCGACATCTAACGTCAAATGAGCAAACGGGCTTACCACAGCTGCGGTCCTCTGGCAGTCTGAAAGCTTTGCGCACAAGCCGGATGCTAAGCACCTTCCTTTGCCTTTTGGCAGTGCTCGTGCATTGCCAGCACTAGGCGGGAATGGTCACTTACCCAGAGACACGTTTCGTTGTGCCCGTTGCTAAACGCTCTGGAGCACTGTTTATGACGTAAGCGGAACACCTCTTGCCGTTCCATTCTCAGAGCTCCTGAGTTAAGTAATCTGCTACTCTTGGTGCGAATGCCAGAGGAAAACATTTCCAATGTGTCTGGCAGGGAGAAACTGAACCTGGAGAACACCTTTGTCAAGAGCTTGCACCTGCACCTTAGACACACACAGATTTGCATCACATCTAAATGGCCAAGCTCTTTCTTAGACAAGTTGAAAGCTGCTGTCAGAAGGCTGTGCTCCTTGTCAGATGGAAGCAGCAGCACGCACATAGGAGTTTGGCAAGAACTAAAGAGCCACAGAAGAGCGTGGCCTAGGAAAATGAGGCAGGAAAAAGCATATCGCTACATGTGTCCTTGTTGTCACCTAACAACAGGTAGCAGCATAAACCAGATGCGGGTGAAGTTCTTGCAGGTGACATCTAACGTCAAATGAGCAAACGGGCTTACCACAGCTGCGGTCCTCTGGCAGTCTGAAAGCTTTGCACACAAGGCGGATGCTAAGCGCCTTCCTTTGCCTTTTGGCAGTGCTTGTGCATTGCCAGCACTAGGCGGGAATGGTCACTATCCCACAGACACGTTTCGTTGTGCCCGTTGCTAAGCGCTCTGGAGCACTGTTTATGACGTAAGCGGAACACCTCTTGCCGTTCCATTCTCAGAGCTCCTGAGTTAATCAAACTGAGACTCTTGGTGCGAATGCCAGAGGAAAACATTTCCAATGTGTCTGGCAGGGAGAAACTGAACCTGGAGAACACCTTTGTCAGGAGCTTGCACCTCCACCTTACACACACAGAGATTTGCATCACATCTAAATGGCCAAGCTCTTTCTTAGAAAAGTTGAAAGCTGCTGTTAGAAGGCTGTGCCCCTTGTCAGATGGAAGCAGCAGCACGCATATAGGAGTTTGGCAAGAACTAAAGAGCCACAGAAGAGCGTGGTCTAGCAAAATGAAACAGGAAAAAGCATTTGCTGCATGTGCCCTTGTTGTCGCCTAACAACAGGTAGCAGCATAAACCAGATGCGGGTGAAGATCTTGCAGGCGACATCTAACGTCAAATGAGCAAACGGGCTTACCACAGCTGCGGTCCTCTGGCAGTCTGAAAGCTTTGCGCACAAGCCGGATGCTAAGCGCCTTCCTTTGCCTTTTGGCAGTGCTCGTGCATTGCCAGCACTAGGCGGGAATGGTCACTATCCCACAGACACGTTTCGTTGTGCCCGTTGCTAAGCGCTCTGGAGCACTGTTTATGACATAAGCGGAACACCTCTTGCCGTTCCATTCTCAGAGCTCCTGAGTTAATCAAACTGAGACTCTTGGCGCGAATGCCAGAGGAAAACATTTCCAATGTGTCTGGCAGGGAGAAACTGAACCTGGAGAACACCTTTGTCAAGAGCTTGCACCTGCACCTTAGACACACACAGATTTGCATCACATCTAAATGGCCAAGCTCTTTCTTAGACAAGTTGAAAGCTGCTGTCAGAAGGCTGTGCTCCTTGTCAGATGGAAGCAGCAGCACGCACATAGGAGTTTGGCAAGAACTAAAGAGCCACAGAAGAGCGTGGCCTAGGAAAATGAGGCAGGAAAAAGCATATCGCTACATGTGTCCTTGTTGTCACCTAACAACAGGTAGCAGCATAAACCAGATGCGGGTGAAGTTCTTGCAGGTGACATCTAACGTCAAATGAGCAAACGGGCTTACCACAGCTGCGGTCCTCTGGCAGTCTGAAAGCTTTGCACACAAGGCGGATGCTAAGCGCCTTCCTTTGCCTTTTGGCAGTGCTTGTGCATTGCCAGCACTAGGCGGGAATGGTCACTATCCCACAGACACGTTTCGTTGTGCCCGTTGCTAAGCGCTCTGGAGCACTGTTTATGACGTAAGCGGAACACCTCTTGCCGTTCCATTCTCAGAGCTCCTGAGTTAATCAAACTGAGACTCTTGGTGCGAATGCCAGAGGAAAACATTTCCAATGTGTCTGGCAGGGAGAAACTGAACCTGGAGAACACCTTTGTCAGGAGCTTGCACCTCCACCTTAGACACACACAGATTTGCATCACATCTAAATGGCCAAGCTCTTTCTTAGAAAAGTTGAAAGCTGCTGTTAGAAGGCTGTGCTCTTTGTCAGATGGAAGCAACAGCACGCACATAGAAGTTTGGCAAGAACTAAAGAGCCACAGAAGAGCGTGGTCTAGCAAAATGAAACAGGAAAAAGCATTTGCTGCATGTGCCCTTGTTGTCGCCTAACAACAGGTAGCAGCATAAACCAGATGCGGGTGAAGATCTTGCAGGCGACATCTGACGTCAAATGAGCAAACGGGCTTACCACAGCTGCGGTCCTCTGGCAGTCTGAAAGCTTTGCGCACAAGCCGGATGCTAAGCGCCTTCCTTTGCCTTTTGGCAGTGCTCGTGCATTGCCAGCACTAGGCGGGAATGGTCACTATCCCACAGACACGTTTCGTTGTGCCCGTTGCTAAACGCTCTGGAGCACTGTTTATGACGTAAGCGGAACACCTCTTGCCGTTCCATTCTCAGAGCTCCTGAGTTAAGTAATCTGCTACTCTTGGTGCGAATGCCAGAGGAAAACATTTCCAATGTGTCTGGCAGGGAGAAACTGAACCTGGAGAACACCTTTGTCAGGTGCTTGCACCTGCACCTTAGACACACACAGATTTGCATCACATCTAAATGGCCAAGCTCTTTCTTAGACAAGTTGAAAGCTGCTGTCAGAAGGCTGTGCTCCTTGTCAGATGGAAGCAGCAGCACGCACATAGGAGTTTGGCAAGAACTAAAGAGCCACAGAAGAGCGTGGTCTAGCAAAATGAGGCAGGAAAAACGCTACATGTGCCCTTGTTGTCGCCTAACAACAGGTAGCAGCATAAACCAGATGCGGGTGAAGATCTTGCAGGCGACATCTAACGTCAAATGAGCAAACGGGCTTACCACAGCTGCGGTCCTCTGGCAGTCTGAAAGCTTTGCGCACAAGCCGGATGCTAAGCACCTTCCTTTGCCTTTTGGCAGTGCTCGTGCATTGCCAGCACTAGGCGGGAATGGTCACTTACCCAGAGACACGTTTCGTTGTGCCCGTTGCTAAACGCTCTGGAGCACTGTTTATGACGTAAGGGGAACACCTCTTGCCGTTCCATTCTCAGAGCTCCTGAGTTAAGTAATCTGCTACTCTTGGTGCGAATGCCAGAGGAAAACATTTCCAATGTGTCTGGCAGGGAGAAACTGAACCTGGAGAACACCTTTGTCAAGAGCTTGCACCTGCACCTTAGACACACACAGATTTGCATCACATCTAAATGGCCAAGCTCTTTCTTAGACAAGTTGAAAGCTGCTGTCAGAAGGCTGTGCTCCTTGTCAGATGGAAGCAGCAGCACGCACATAGGAGTTTGGCAAGAACTAAAGAGCCACAGAAGAGCGTGGCCTAGGAAAATGAGGCAGGAAAAAGCATATCGCTACATGTGTCCTTGTTGTCACCTAACAACAGGTAGCAGCATAAACCAGATGCGGGTGAAGTTCTTGCAGGTGACATCTAACGTCAAATGAGCAAACGGGCTTACCACAGCTGCGGTCCTCTGGCAGTCTGAAAGCTTTGCACACAAGGCGGATGCTAAGCACCTTCCTTTGCCTTTTGGCAGTGCTTGTGCATTGCCAGCACTAGGCGGGAATGGTCACTATCCCACAGACACGTTTCGTTGTGCCCGTTGCTAAGCGCTCTGGAGCACTGTTTATGACGTAAGCGGAACACCTCTTGCCGTTCCATTCTCAGAGCTCCTGAGTTAATCAAACTGAGACTCTTGGTGCGAATGCCAGAGGAAAACATTTCCAATGTGTCTGGCAGGGAGAAACTGAACCTGGAGAACACCTTTGTCAGGAGCTTGCACCTCCACCTTACACACACAGAGATTTGCATCACATCTAAATGGCCAAGCTCTTTCTTAGAAAAGTTGAAAGCTGCTGTTAGAAGGCTGTGCTCCTTGTCAGATGGAAGCAGCAGCACGCATATAGGAGTTTGGCAAGAACTAAAGAGCCACAGAAGAGCGTGGTCTAGCAAAATGAAACAGGAAAAAGCATTTGCTGCATGTGCCCTTGTTGTCGCCTAACAACAGGTAGCAGCATAAACCAGATGCGGGTGAAGATCTTGCAGGCGACATCTAACGTCAAATGAGCAAACGGGCTTACCACAGCTGCGGTCCTCTGGCAGTCTGAAAGCTTTGCGCACAAGCCGGATGCTAAGCGCCTTCCTTTGCCTTTTGGCAGTGCTCGTGCATTGCCAGCACTAGGCGGGAATGGTCACTATCCCACAGACACGTTTCGTTGTGCCCGTTGCTAAGCGCTCTGGAGCACTGTTTATGACATAAGCGGAACACCTCTTGCCGTTCCATTCTCAGAGCTCCTGAGTTAATCAAACTGAGACTCTTGGCGCGAATGCCAGAGGAAAACATTTCCAATGTGTCTGGCAGGGAGAAACTGAACCTGGAGAACACCTTTGTCAAGAGCTTGCACCTGCACCTTAGACACACACAGATTTGCATCACATCTAAATGGCCAAGCTCTTTCTTAGACAAGTTGAAAGCTGCTGTCAGAAGGCTGTGCTCCTTGTCAGATGGAAGCAGCAGCACGCACATAGGAGTTTGGCAAGAACTAAAGAGCCACAGAAGAGCGTGGCCTAGGAAAATGAGGCAGGAAAAAGCATATCGCTACATGTGTCCTTGTTGTCACCTAACAACAGGTAGCAGCATAAACCAGATGCGGGTGAAGTTCTTGCAGGTGACATCTAACGTCAAATGAGCAAACGGGCTTACCACAGCTGCGGTCCTCTGGCAGTCTGAAAGCTTTGCACACAAGGCGGATGCTAAGCGCCTTCCTTTGCCTTTTGGCAGTGCTTGTGCATTGCCAGCACTAGGCGGCAATGGTCACTATCCCACAGACACGTTTCGTTGTGCCCGTTGCTAAGCGCTCTGGAGCACTGTTTATGACGTAAGCGGAACACCTCTTGCCGTTCCATTCTCAGAGCTCCTGAGTTAATCAAACTGAGACTCTTGGTGCGAATGCCAGAGGAAAACATTTCCAATGTGTCTGGCAGGGAGAAACTGAACCTGGAGAACACCTTTGTCAGGAGCTTGCACCTGCACCTTAGACACACACAGATTTGCATCACATCTAAATGGCCAAGCTCTTTCTTAGAAAAGTTGAAAGCTGCTGTTAGAAGGCTGTGCTCTTTGTCAGATGGAAGCAACAGCACGCACATAGAAGTTTGGCAAGAACTAAAGAGCCACAGAAGAGCGTGGTCTAGCAAAATGAAACAGGAAAAAGCATTTGCTGCATGTGCCCTTGTTGTCGCCTAACAACAGGTAGCAGCATAAACCAGATGCGGGTGAAGATCTTGCAGGCGACATCTGACGTCAAATGAGCAAACGGGCTTACCACAGCTGCGGTCCTCTGGCAGTCTGAAAGCTTTGCGCACAAGCCGGATGCTAAGCGCCTTCCTTTGCCTTTTGGCAGTGCTCGTGCATTGCCAGCAGTAGGCGGGAATGGTCACTTACCCAGAGACACGTTTCGTTGTGCCCGTTGCTAAGCGCTCTGGAGCACTGTTTATGACGTAAGCGGAACACCTCTTGCCGTTCCATTCTCAGAGCTCCTGAGTTAAGTAATCTGCTACTCTTGGTGCGAATGCCAGAGGAAAACATTTCCAATGTGTCTGGCAGGGAGAAACTGAACCTGGAGAACACCTTTGTCAGGTGCTTGCACCTGCACCTTAGACACACACAGATTTGCATCACATCTAAATGGCCAAGCTCTTTCTTAGACAAGTTGAAAGCTGCTGTCAGAAGGCTGTGCTCCTTGTCAGATGGAAGCAGCAGCACGCACATAGGAGTTTGGCAAGAACTAAAGAGCCACAGAAGAGCGTGGTCTAGCAAAATGAGGCAGGAAAAACGCTACATGTGCCCTTGTTGTCGCCTAACAACAGGTAGCAGCATAAACCAGATGCGGGTGAAGATCTTGCAGGCGACATCTAATGTCAAATGAGCAAACGGGCTTACCACAGCTGCGGTCCTCTGGCAGTCTGAAAGCTTTGCGCACAAGCCGGATGCTAAGCACCTTCCTTTGCCTTTTGGCAGTGCTCGTGCATTGCCAGCACTAGGCGGGAATGGTCACTATCCCACAGACACGTTTCGTTGTGCCCGTTGCTAAACGCTCTGGAGCACTGTTTATGACGTAAGCGGAACACCTCTTGCCGTTCCATTCTCAGAGCTCCTGAGTTAAGTAATCTGCTACTCTTGGTGCGAATGCCAGAGGAAAACATTTCCAATGTGTCTGGCAGGGAGAAACTGAACCTGGAGAACACCTTTGTCAAGAGCTTGCACCTGCACCTTAGACACACACAGATTTGCATCACATCTGAGTGGCCAAGCTCTTTCTTAGACAAGTTGAAAGCTGCTGTCAGAAGGCTGTGCTCCTTGTCAGATGGAAGCAGCAGCACGCACATAGGAGTTTGGCAAGAACTAAAGAGCCACAGAAGAGCGTGGTCTAGCAAAATGAAACAGGAAAAAGCATTTGCTGCATGTGCCCTTGTTGTCGCCTAACAACAGGTAGCAGCATAAACCAGATGCGGGTGAAGATCTTGCAGGCGACATCTAACGTCAAATGAGCAAACGGGCTTACCACAGCTGCGGTCCTCTGGCAGTCTGAAAGCTTTGCGCACAAGCCGGACGCTAAGCGCCTTCCTTTGCCTTTTGGCAGTGCTCGTGCATTGCCAGCACTAGGCGGGAATGGTCACTATCCCACAGACACGTTTCGTTGTGCCCGTTGCTAAGCGCTCTGGAGCACTGTTTATGACGTAAGCGGAACACCTCTTGCCGTTCCATTCTCAGAGCTCCTGAGTTAATCAAACTGAGACTCTTGGTGCGAATGCCAGAGAAAAACATTTCCAATGTGTCTGGCAGGGAGAAACTGAACCTGGAGAACACCTTTGTCAGGAGCTTGCACCTCCACCTTAGACACACACAGATTTGCATCACATCTAAATGGCCAAGCTCTTTCTTAGACAAGTTGAAAGCTGCTGTCAGAAGGCTGTGCTCCTTGTCAGATGGAAGCAGCAGCACGCACATAGGAGTTTGGAAAGCACTAAAGAGCCACAGAAGAGCGTGGCCTAGGAAAATGAGGCAGGAAAAACGCTACATGTGCCCTTGTTGTCGCCTAACAACAGGTAGCAGCATAAACCAGATGCGGGTGAAGATCTTGCAGGCGACTTCTAACGTCAAATGAGCAAACGGGCTTACCACAGCTGCGGTCCTCTGGCAGTCTGAAAGCTTTGCGCACAAGCTGGATGCTAAGCGCCTTCCTTTGCCTTTTGGCAGTGCTCGTGCATTGCCAGCAGTAGGCGGGAATGGTCACTTACCCAGAGACACGTTTCGTTGTGCCCGTTGCTAAGCGCTCTGGAGCACTGTTTATGACGTAAGCGGAACACCTCTTGCCGTTCCATTCTCAGAGCTCCTGAGTTAAGTAATCTGCTACTCTTGGTGCGAATGCCAGAGAAAAACATTTCCAATGTGTCTGGCAGGGAGAAACTGAATCTGGAGAACACCTTTGTCAGGAGCTTGCACCTGCACCTTAGACACACACAGATTTGCATCACATCTAAATGGCCAAGCTCTTTCTTAGACAAGTTGAAAGCTGCTGTCAGAAGGCTGTGCTCCTTGTCAGATGGAAGCAGCAGCACGCACATAGGAGTTTGGCAAGAACTAAAGAGCCACAGAAGAGCGTGGTCTAGCAAAATGAGGCAGGAAAAACGCTACATGTGTCCTTGTTGTCGCCTAACAACAGGTAGCAGCATAAACCAGATGCGGGTGAAGATCTTGCAGGCGACATCTAACGTCAAATGAGCAAACGGGCTTACCACAGCTGCGGTCCTCTGGCAGTCTGAAAGCTTTGCGCACAAGCCGGATGCTAAGCACCTTCCTTTGCCTTTTGGCAGTGCTCGTGCATTGCCAGCACTAGGCGGGAATGGTCACTTACCCAGAGACACGTTTTGTTGTGCCCGTTGCTAAGCGCTCTGGAGCACTGTTTATGACGTAAGCGGAACACCTCTTGCCGTTCCATTCTCAGAGCTCCTGAGTTAAGTAATCTGCTACTCTTGGTGCGAATGCCAGAGGAAAACATTTCCAATGTGTCTGGCAGGGAGAAACTGAACCTGGAGAACACCTTTGTCAGGAGCTTGCACCTGCACCTTACACACACAGAGATTTGCATCACATCTAAATGGCCAAGCTCTTTCTTAGAAAAGTTGAAAGCTGCTGTTAGAAGGCTGTGCTCCTTGTCAGATGGAAGCAGCAGCACGCACATAGGAGTTTGGCAAGAACTAAAGAGCCACAGAAGAGCGTGGTCTAGCAAAATGAGGCAGGAAAAACGCTACATGTGCCCTTGTTGTCGCCTAACAACAGGTAGCAGCATAAACCAGATGCGGGTGAAGATCTTGCAGGCGACTTCTAACGTCAAATGAGCAAACGGGCTTACCACAGCTGCGGTCCTCTGGCAGTCTGAAAGCTTTGCGCACAAGCCGGATGCTAAGCGCCTTCCTTTGCCTTTTGGCAGTGCTCGTGCATTGCCAGCACTAGGCGGGAATGGTCACTTACCCAGAGACACGTTTCGTTGTGCCCGTTGCTAAGCGCTCTGGAGCACTGTTTATGACGTAAGCGGAACACCTCTTGCCGTTCCATTCTCAGAGCTCCTGAGTTAAGTAATCTGCGACTCTTGGTGCGAATGATAGAGGAAAACATTTCCAATGTGTCTGGCAGGGAGAAACTGAACCTGGAGAACACCTTTGTCAGGAGCTTGCACCTGCACCTTAGACACACACAGATTTGCATCACATCTAAATGGCCAAGCTCTTTCTTAGACAAGTTGAAAGCTGCTGTCAGAAGGCTGTGCTCCTTGTCAGATGGAAGCAGCAGCACGCACATAGGAGTTTGGAAAGCACTAAAGAGCCACAGAAGAGCGTGGCCTAGGAAAATGAGGCAGGAAAAACGCTACATGTGCCCTTGTTGTCGCCTAACAACAGGTAGCAGCATAAACCAGATGCGGGTGAAGATCTTGCAGGCGACATCTAACGTCAAATGAGCAAACGGGCTTACCACAGCTGCGGTCCTCTGGCAGTCTGAAAGCTTTGCGCACAAGCCGGATGCTAAGCACCTTCCTTTGCCTTTTGGCAGTGCTCGTGCATTGCCAGCACTAGGCGGGAATGGTCACTTACCCAGAGACACGTTTCGTTGTGCCCGTTGCTAAGCGCTCTGGAGCACTGTTTATGACGTAAGCGGAACACCTCTTGCCGTTCCATTCTCAGAGCTCCTGAGTTAAGTAATCTGCGACTCTTGCTGCGAATGCCAGAGAAAGGCATTTCCAATGTGTCTGGCAAGGAGAAACTGAACCAGGAGAACACCTTTGTCAGGAGCTTGCACCTGCACCTTAGACACACACAGATTTGCATCACATCTGAATGGCCAAGCTCTTTCTTAGACAAGTTGAAAGCTGCTGTCAGAAGGCTATGCTCCTTGTCAGATGGAAGCAGAAGCACGCACATAGGAGTTTGGCAAGAACTAAAGAGCCACAGAAGAGCGTGGTCTAGCAAAATGAAACAGGAAAAAGCATTTCCTGCATGTGCCCTTGTTGTCGCCTAACAACAGGTAGCAGCATAAACCAGATGCGGGTGAAGATCTTGCAGGCGACTTCTAACGTCAAATGAGCAAACGGGCTTACCACAGCTGCGGTCCTCTGGCAGTCTGAAAGCTTTGCGCACAAGGCGGATGCTAAGCGCCTTCCTTTGCCTTTTGGCAGTGCTCGTGCATTGCCAGCACTAGGCGGGAATGGTCACTTACCCAGAGACACGTTTCGTTGTGCCCGTTGCTAAGCGCTCTGGAGCACTGTTTATGACGTAAGCGGAACACCTCTTGCCGTTCCATTCTCAGAGCTCCTGAGTTAAGTAATCTGCTACTCTTGGTGCGAATGCCAGAGAAAAACATTTCCAATGTGTCTGGCAGGGAGAAACTGAACCTGGAGAACACCTTTGTCAGGAGCTTGCACCTGCACCTTAGACACACACAGATTTGCATCACATCTAAATGGCCAAGCTCTTTCTTAGACAAGTTGAAAGCTGCTGTCAGAAGGCTGTGCTCCTTGTCAGATGGAAGCAGCAGCACGCACATAGGAGTTTGGCAAGAACTAAAGAGCCACAGAAGAGCGTGGTCTAGCAAAATGAGGCAGGAAAAACGCTACATGTGCCCTTGTTGTCGCCTAACAACAGGTAGCAGCATAAACCAGATGCGGGTGAAGATCTTGCAGGCGACATCTGACGTCAAATGAGCAAACGGGCTTACCACAGCTGCGGTCCTCTGGCAGTCTGAAAGCTTTGCGCACAAGCCGGATGCTAAGCACCTTCCTTTGCCTTTTGGCAGTGCTCGTGCATTGCCAGCACTAGGCGGGAATGGTCACTATCCCAGAGACACGTTTCGTTGTGCCCGTTGCTAAGCGCTCTGGAGCACTGTTTATGACGTAAGCGGAACACCTCTTGCCGTTCCATTCTCAGAGCTCCTGAGTTAAGTAATCTGCTACTCTTGGTGCGAATGCCAGAGGAAAACATTTCCAATGTGTCTGGCAGGGAGAAACTGAACCTGGAGAACACCTTTGTCAGGAGCTTGCACCTCCACCTTACACACACAGAGATTTGCATCACATCTAAATGGCCAAGCTCTTTCTTAGAAAAGTTGAAAGCTGCTGTTAGAAGGCTGTGCTCCTTGTCAGATGGAAGCAGCAGCACGCACATAGGAGTTTGGCAAGAACTAAAGAGCCACAGAAGAGCGTGGTCTAGCAAAATGAGGCAGGAAAAACGCTACATGTGCCCTTGTTGTCGCCTAACAACAGGTAGCAGCATAAACCAGATGCGGGTGAAGATCTTGCAGGCGACTTCTAACGTCAAATGAGCAAACGGGCTTACCACAGCTGCGGTCCTCTGGCAGTCTGAAAGCTTTGCGCACAAGCCGGACGCTAAGCGCCTTCCTTTGCCTTTTGGCAGTGCTCGTGCATTGCCAGCACTAGGCGGGAATGGTCACTATCCCGCAGACACGTTTCGTTGTGCCCGTTGCTAAGCGCTCTGGAGCACTGTTTATGACGTAAGCGGAACACCTCTTGCCGTTCCATTCTCAGAGCTCCTGAGTTAATCAAACTGAGACTCTTGGTGCGAATGCCAGAGAAAAACATTTCCAATGTGTCTGGCAGGGAGAAACTGAACCTGGAGAACACCTTTGTCAGGAGCTTGCACCTGCACCTTAGACACACACAGATTTGCATCACATCTAAATGGCCAAGCTCTTTCTTAGACAAGTTGAAAGCTGCTGTCAGAAGGCTGTGCTCCTTGTCAGATGGAAGCAGCAGCACGCACATAGGAGTTTGGAAAGCACTAAAGAGCCACAGAAGAGCGTGGCCTAGGAAAATGAGGCAGGAAAAACGCTACATGTGTCCTTGTTGTCACCTAACAACAGGTAGCAGCATAAACCAGATGCGGGTGAAGTTCTTGCAGGTGACATCTAACGTCAAATGAGCAAACGGGCTTACCACAGCTGCGGTCCTCTGGCAGTCTGAAAGCTTTGCACACAAGGCGGATGCTAAGCGCCTTCCTTTGCCTTTTGGCAGTGCTCGTGCATTGCCAGCACTAGGCGGGAATGGTCACTATCCCACAGACAAGTTTCGTTGTGCCCGTTGCTAAGCGCTCTGGAGCACTGTTTATGACGTAAGCGGAACACCTCTTGCCGTTCCATTCTCAGAGCTCCTGAGTTAATCAAACTGAGACTCTTGGTGCGAATGCCAGAGGAAAACATTTCCAATGTGTCTGGCAGGGAGAAACTGAACCTGGAGAACACCTTTGTCAGGAGCTTGCACCTCCACCTTACACACACAGAGATTTGCATCACATCTAAATGGCCAAGCTCTTTCTTAGAAAAGTTGAAAGCTGCTGTTAGAAGGCTGTGCTCCTTGTCAGATGGAAGCAGCAGCACGCACATAGGAGTTTGGCAAGAACTAAAGAGCCACAGAAGAGCGTGGTCTAGCAAAATGAAACAGGAAAAAGCATTTCCTGCATGTGCCCTTGTTGTCGCCTAACAACAGGTAGCAGCATAAACCAGATGCGGGTGAAGATCTTGCAGGCGACTTCTAACGTCAAATGAGCAAACCAGCTTACCACAGCTGCGGTCCTCTGGCAGTCTGAAAGCTTTGCGCACAAGCCGGATGCTAAGCACCTTCCTTTGCCTTTTGGCAGTGCTCGTGCATTGCCAGCACTAGGCGGGAATGGTCACTTACCCAGAGACACGTTTCGTTGTGCCCGTTGCTAAGCGCTCTGGAGCACTGTTTATGACGTAAGCGGAACACCTCTTGCCGTTCCATTCTCAGAGCTCCTGAGGTAAGTAATGTGCGACTCTTGCTGCGAATGCCAGAGAAAGACATTTCCAATGTGTCTGGCAGGGAGAAACTGAACCTGGAGAACACCTTTGTCAGGAGCTTGCACCTGCACCTTAGACACACACAGATTTGCATCACATCTAAATGGCCAAGCTCTTTCTTAGACAAGTTGAAAGCTGCTGTCAGAAGGCTATGCTCCTTGTCAGATGGAAGCAGAAGCACGCACATAGGAGTTTGGCAAGAACTAAAGAGCCACAGAAGAGCGTGGTCTAGCAAAATGAAACAGGAAAAAGCATTTGCTGCATGTGCCCTTGTTGTCGCCTAACAACAGGTAGCAGCATAAACCAGATGCGGGTGAAGATCTTGCAGGCGACTTCTAACGTCAAATGAGCAAACGGGCTTACCACAGCTGCGGTCCTCTGGCAGTCTGAAAGCTTTGCGCACAAGCCGGATGCTAAGCGCCTTCCTTTGCCTTTTGGCAGTGCTCGTGCATTGCCAGCACTAGGCGGGAATGGTCACTTACCCAGAGACACGTTTCGTTGTGCCCGTTTCTAAGCGCTCTGGAGCACTGTTTATGACGTAAGCGGAACACCTCTTGCCGTTCCATTCTCAGAGCTCCTGAGTTAAGTAATCTGCTACTCTTGGTGCGAATGCCAGAGAAAAACATTTCCAATGTGTCTGGCAGGGAGAAACTGAACCTGGAGAACACCTTTGTCAGGAGCTTGCACCTGCACCTTAGACACACACAGATTTGCATCACATCTAAATGGCCAAGCTCTTTCTTAGACAAGTTGAAAGCTGCTGTCAGAAGGCTGTGCTCCTTGTCAGATGGAAGCAGCAGCACGCACATAGGAGTTTGGCAAGAACTAAAGAGCCACAGAAGAGCGTGGTCTAGCAAAATGAGGCAGGAAAAACGCTACATGTGCCCTTGTTGTCGCCTAACAACAGGTAGCAGCATAAACCAGATGCGGGTGAAGATCTTGCAGGCGACATCTGACGTCAAATGAGCAAACGGGCTTACCACAGCTGCGGTCCTCTGGCAGTCTGAAAGCTTTGCGCACAAGCCGGATGCTAAGCACCTTCCTTTGCCTTTTGGCAGTGCTCGTGCATTGCCAGCACTAGGCGGGAATGGTCACTATCCCAGAGACACGTTTCGTTGTGCCCGTTGCTAAGCGCTCTGGAGCACTGTTTATGACGTAAGCGGAACACCTCTTGCCGTTCCATTCTCAGAGCTCCTGAGTTAATCAAACTGAGACTCTTGGTGCGAATGCCAGAGAAAAACATTTCCAATGTGTCTGGCAGGGAGAAACTGAACCTGGAGAACACCTTTGTCAGGAGCTTGCACCTGCACCTTAGACACACACAGATTTGCATCACATCTAAATGGCCAAGCTCTTTCTTAGACAAGTTGAAAGCTGCTGTCAGAAGGCTGTGCTCCTTGTCAGATGGAAGCAGCAGCACGCACATAGGAGTTTGGAAAGCACTAAAGAGCCACAGAAGAGCGTGGCCTAGGAAAATGAGGCAGGAAAAACGCTACATGTGTCCTTGTTGTCACCTAACAACAGGTAGCAGCATAAACCAGATGCGGGTGAAGTTCTTGCAGGTGACATCTAACGTCAAATGAGCAAACGGGCTTACCACAGCTGCGGTCCTCTGGCAGTCTGAAAGCTTTGCACACAAGGCGGATGCTAAGCACCTTCCTTTGCCTTTTGGCAGTGCTCGTGCATTGCCAGCACTAGGCGGGAATGGTCACTATCCCACAGACAAGTTTCGTTGTGCCCGTTGCTAAGCGCTCTGGAGCACTGTTTATGACGTAAGCGGAACACCTCTTGCCGTTCCATTCTCAGAGCTCCTGAGTTAATCAAACTGAGACTCTTGGTGCGAATGCCAGAGAAAAACATTTCCAATGTGTCTGGCAGGGAGAAACTGAACCTGGAGAACACCTTTGTCAGGAGCTTGCACCTCCACCTTACACACACAGAGATTTGCATCACATCTAAATGGCCAAGCTCTTTCTTAGAAAAGTTGAAAGCTGCTGTTAGAAGGCTGTGCTCCTTGTCAGATGGAAGCAGCAGCACGCACATAGGAGTTTGGCAAGAACTAAAGAGCCACAGAAGAGCGTGGTCTAGCAAAATGAAACAGGAAAAAGCATTTCCTGCATGTGCCCTTGTTGTCGCCTAACAACAGGTAGCAGCATAAACCAGATGCGGGTGAAGATCTTGCAGGCGACTTCTAACGTCAAATGAGCAAACCAGCTTACCACAGCTGCGGTCCTCTGGCAGTCTGAAAGCTTTGCGCACAAGCCGGATGCTAAGCACCTTCCTTTGCCTTTTGGCAGTGCTCGTGCATTGCCAGCACTAGGCGGGAATGGTCACTTACCCAGAGACACGTTTCGTTGTGCCCGTTGCTAAGCGCTCTGGAGCACTGTTTATGACGTAAGCGGAACACCTCTTGCCGTTCCATTCTCAGAGCTCCTGAGGTAAGTAATGTGCGACTCTTGCTGCGAATGCCAGAGAAAGACATTTCCAATGTGTCTGGCAGGGAGAAACTGAACCTGGAGAACACCTTTGTCAGGAGCTTGCACCTGCACCTTAGACACACACAGATTTGCATCACATCTAAATGGCCAAGCTCTTTCTTAGACAAGTTGAAAGCTGCTGTCAGAAGGCTGTGCTCCTTGTCAGATGGAAGCAGCAGCACGCACATAGGAGTTTGGCAAGAACTAAAGAGCCACAGAAGAGCGTGGTCTAGCAAAATGAGGCAGGAAAAACGCTACATGTGCCCTTGTTGTCGCCTAACAACAGGTAGCAGCATAAACCAGATGCGGGTGAAGATCTTGCAGGCGACATCTAACGTCAAATGAGCAAACGGGCTTACCACAGCTGCGGTCCTCTGGCAGTCTGAAAGCTTTGCGCACAAGCCGGATGCTAAGCACCTTCCTTTGCCTTTTGGCAGTGCTCGTGCATTGCCAGCACTAGGCGGGAATGGTCACTATCCCAGAGACACGTTTCGTTGTGCCCGTTGCTAAGCGCTCTGGAGCACTGTTTATGACGTAAGCGGAACACCTCTTGCCGTTCCATTCTCAGAGCTCCTGAGTTAATCAAACTGAGACTCTTGGTGCGAATGCCAGAGGAAAACATTTCCAATGTGTCTGGCAGGGAGAAACTGAACCTGGAGAACACCTTTGTCAGGAGCTTGCACCTGCACCTTAGACACACACAGATTTGCATCACATCTAAATGGCCAAGCTCTTTCTTAGACAAGTTGAAAGCTGCTGTCAGAAGGCTGTGCTCCTTGTCAGATGGAAGCAGCAGCACGCACATAGGAGTTTGGAAAGAACTAAAGAGCCACAGAAGAGCGTGGTCTAGCAAAATAAGGCAGGAAAAACGCTACATGTGCCCTTGTTGTCGCCTAACAACAGGTAGCAGCATAAACCAGATGCGGGTGAAGATCTTGCAGGCGACATCTAACGTCAAATGAGCAAACGGGCTTACCACAGCTGCGGTCCTCTGGCAGTCTGAAAGCTTTGCGCACAAGCCGGACGCTAAGCGCCTTCCTTTGCCTTTTGGCAGTGCTCGTGCATTGCCAGCACTAGGCGGGAATGGTCACTTACCCAGAGACACGTTTCGTTGTGCCCGTTGCTAAGCGCTCTGGAGCACTGTTTATGACGTAAGCGGAACACCTCTTGCCGTTCCATTCTCAGAGCTCCTGAGTTAAGTAATCTGCTACTCTTGGTGCGAATGCCAGAGAAAAACATTTCCAATGTGTCTGGCAGGGAGAAACTGAATCTGGAGAACACCTTTGTCAGGTGCTTGCACCTGCACCTTAGACACACACAGATTTGCATCACATCTAAATGGCCAAGCTCTTTCTTAGACAAGTTGAAAGCTGCTGTCAGAAGGCTGTGCTCCTTGTCAGATGGAAGCAGCAGCACGCACATAGGAGTTTGGCAAGAACTAAAGAGCCACAGAAGAGCGTGGTCTAGCAAAATGAGGCAGGAAAAACGCTACATGTGCCCTTGTTGTCGCCTAACAACAGGTAGCAGCATAAACCAGATGCGGGTGAAGATCTTGCAGGCGACATCTAACGTCAAATGAGCAAACGGGCTTACCACAGCTGCGGTCCTCTGGCAGTCTGAAAGCTTTGCGCACAAGCCGGATGCTAAGCACCTTCCTTTGCCTTTTGGCAGTGCTCGTGCATTGCCAGCACTAGGCGGAAATGGTCACTTACCCAGAGACACGTTTCGTTGTGCCCGTTGCTAAGCGCTCTGGAGCACTGTTTATGACGTAAGCGGAACACCTCTTGCCGTTCCATTCTCAGAGCTCCTGAGTTAAGTAATCTGCTACTCTTGGTGCGAATGCCAGAGAAAAACATTTCCAATGTGTCTGGCATATAGAAACTGAACCTGGAGAACACCTTTGTCAGGAGCTTGCACCTGCACCTTAGACACACACAGATTTGCATCACATCTAAATGGCCAAGCTCTTTCTTAGACAAGTTGAAAGCTGCTGTCAGAAGGCTGTGCTCCTTGTCAGATGGAAGCAGCAGCACGCACATAGGAGTTTGGCAAGAACTAAAGAGCCACAGAAGAGCGTGGTCTAGCAAAATGAGGCAGGAAAAACGCTACATGTGCCCTTGTTGTCGCCTAACAACAGGTAGCAGCATAAACCAGATGCGGGTGAAGATCTTGCAGGCGACTTCTAACGTCAAATGAGCAAACGGGCTTACCACAGCTGCGGTCCTCTGGCAGTCTGAAAGCTTTGCGCACAAGCCGGACGCTAAGCGCCTTCCTTTGCCTTTTGGCAGTGCTCGTGCATTGCCAGCACTAGGCGGGAATGGTCACTATCCCGCAGACACGTTTCGTTGTGCCCGTTGCTAAGCGCTCTGGAGCACTGTTTATGACGTAAGCGGAACACCTCTTGCCGTTCCATTCTCAGAGCTCCTGAGTTAATCAAACTGAGACTCTTGGTGCGAATGCCAGAGAAAAACATTTCCAATGTGTCTGGCAGGGAGAAACTGAACCTGGAGAACACCTTTGTCAGGAGCTTGCACCTGCACCTTAGACACACACAGATTTGCATCACATCTAAATGGCCAAGCTCTTTCTTAGACAAGTTGAAAGCTGCTGTCAGAAGGCTGTGCTCCTTGTCAGATGGAAGCAGCAGCACGCACATAGGAGTTTGGAAAGCACTAAAGAGCCACAGAAGAGCGTGGCCTAGGAAAATGAGGCAGGAAAAACGCTACATGTGTCCTTGTTGTCACCTAACAACAGGTAGCAGCATAAACCAGATGCGGGTGAAGTTCTTGCAGGTGACATCTAACGTCAAATGAGCAAACGGGCTTACCACAGCTGCGGTCCTCTGGCAGTCTGAAAGCTTTGCACACAAGGCGGATGCTAAGCGCCTTCCTTTGCCTTTTGGCAGTGCTCGTGCATTGCCAGCACTAGGCGGGAATGGTCACTTACCCAGAGACACGTTTCGTTGTGCCCGTTGCTAAGCGCTCTGGAGCACTGTTTATGACGTAAGCGGAACACCTCTTGCCGTTCCATTCTCAGAGCTCCTGAGTTAATCAAACTGAGACTCTTGGTGCGAATGCCAGAGGAAAACATTTCCAATGTGTCTGGCAGGGAGAAACTGAACCTGGAGAACACCTTTGTCAGGAGCTTGCACCTCCACCTTACACACACAGAGATTTGCATCACATCTAAATGGCCAAGCTCTTTCTTAGAAAAGTTGAAAGCTGCTGTTAGAAGGCTGTGCTCCTTGTCAGATGGAAGCAGCAGCACGCACATAGGAGTTTGGCAAGAACTAAAGAGCCACAGAAGAGCGTGGTCTAGCAAAATGAAACAGGAAAAAGCATTTCCTGCATGTGCCCTTGTTGTCGCCTAACAACAGGTAGCAGCATAAACCAGATGCGGGTGAAGATCTTGCAGGCGACTTCTAACGTCAAATGAGCAAACGGGCTTACCACAGCTGCGGTCCTCTGGCAGTCTGAAAGCTTTGCGCACAAGCCGGATGCTAAGCGCCTTCCTTTGCCTTTTGGCAGTGCTCGTGCATTGCCAGCACTAGGCGGGAATGGTCACTTACCCAGAGACACGTTTCGTTGTGCCCGTTGCTAAGCGCTCTGGAGCACTGTTTATGACGTAAGCGGAACACCTCTTGCCGTTCCATTCTCAGAGCTCCTGAGTTAAGTAATCTGCGACTCTTGCTGCGAATGCCAGAGAAAGGCATTTCCAATGTGTCTGGCAAGGAGAAACTGAACCAGGAGAACACCTTTGTCAGGAGCTTGCACCTGCACCTTAGACACACACAGATTTGCATCACATCTGAATGGCCAAGCTCTTTCTTAGACAAGTTGAAAGCTGCTGTCAGAAGGCTATGCTCCTTGTCAGATGGAAGCAGAAGCACGCACATAGGAGTTTGGCAAGAACTAAAGAGCCACAGAAGAGCGTGGTCTAGCAAAATGAAACAGGAAAAAGCATTTCCTGCATGTGCCCTTGTTGTCGCCTAACAACAGGTAGCAGCATAAACCAGATGCGGGTGAAGATCTTGCAGGCGACTTCTAACGTCAAATGAGCAAACGGGCTTACCACAGCTGCGGTCCTCTGGCAGTCTGAAAGCTTTGCGCACAAGCCGGATGCTAAGCGCCTTCCTTTGCCTTTTGGCAGTGCTCGTGCATTGCCAGCACTAGGCGGGAATGGTCACTTACCCAGAGACACGTTTCGTTGTGCCCGTTGCTAAGCGCTCTGGAGCACTGTTTATGACGTAAGCGGAACACCTCTTGCCGTTCCATTCTCAGAGCTCCTGAGTTAATCAAACTGAGACTCTTGGTGCGAATGCCAGAGGAAAACATTTCCAATGTGTCTGGCAGGGAGAAACTGAACCTGGAGAACACCTTTGTCAAGAGCTTGCACCTGCACCTTAGACACACACAGATTTGCATCACATCTAAATGGCCAAGCTCTTTCTTAGACAAGTTGAAAGCTGCTGTCAGAAGGCTGTGCTCCTTGTCAGATGGAAGCAGCAGCACGCACATAGGAGTTTGGCAAGAACTAAAGAGCCACAGAAGAGCGTGGCCTAGGAAAATGAGGCAGGAAAAAGCATATCGCTACATGTGTCCTTGTTGTCGCCTAACAACAGGTAGCAGCATAAACCAGATGCGGGTGAAGATCTTGCAGGCGACATCTGACGTCAAATGAGCAAACGGGCTTACCACAGCTGCGGTCCTCTGGCAGTCTGAAAGCTTTGCGCACAAGGCGGATGCTAAGCGCCTTCCTTTGCCTTTTGGCAGTGCTCGTGCATTGCCAGCACTAGGCGGGAATGGTCACTTACCCAGAGACACGTTTCGTTGTGCCCGTTGCTAAGCGCTCTGGAGCACTGTTTATGACGTAAGCGGAACACCTCTTGCCGTTCCATTCTCAGAGCTCCTGAGTTAATCAAACTGAGACTCTTGGTGCGAATGCCAGAGGAAAACATTTCCAATGTGTCTGGCAGGGAGAAACTGAACCTGGAGAACACCTTTGTCAAGAGCTTGCACCTCCACCTTACACACACAGAGATTTGCATCACATCTAAATGGCCAATCTCTTTCTTAGAAAAGTTGAAAGCTGCTGTCAGAAGGCTGTGCTCCTTGTCAGATGGAAGCAGCAGCACGCACATAGAAGTTTGGCAAGAACTAAAGAGCCACAGAAGAGCGTGGTCTAGCAAAATGAGGCAGGAAAAACGCTACATGTGCCCTTGTTGTCGCCTAACAACAGGTAGCAGCATAAACCAGATGCGGGTGAAGATCTTGCAGGCGACATCTAACGTCAAATGAGCAAACGGGCTTACCACAGCTGCGGTCCTCTGGCAGTCTGAAAGCTTTGCGCACAAGCCGGATGCTAAGCACCTTCCTTTGCCTTTTGGCAGTGCTCGTGCATTGCCAGCACTAGGCGGGAATGGTCACTTACCCAGAGACACGTTTCGTTGTGCCCGTTGCTAAGCGCTCTGGAGCACTGTTTATGACGTAAGCGGAACACCTCTTGCCGTTCCATTCTCAGAGCTCCTGAGTTAAGTAATCTGCTACTCTTGGTGCGAATGCCAGAGGAAAACATTTCCAATGTGTCTGGCAGGGAGAAACTGAACCTGGAGAACACCTTTGTCAAGAGCTTGCACCTGCACCTTAGACACACACAGATTTGCATCACATCTAAATGGCCAAGCTCTTTCTTAGACAAGTTGAAAGCTGCTGTCAGAAGGCTGTGCTCCTTGTCAGATGGAAGCAGCAGCACGCACATAGGAGTTTGGCAAGAACTAAAGAGCCACAGAAGAGCGTGGCCTAGGAAAATGAGGCAGGAAAAAGCATATCGCTACATGTGTCCTTGTTGTCGCCTAACAACAGGTAGCAGCATAAACCAGATGCGGGTGAAGATCTTGCAGGCGACATCTGACGTCAAATGAGCAAACGGGCTTACCACAGCTGCGGTCCTCTGGCAGTCTGAAAGCTTTGCGCACAAGCCGGATGCTAAGCGCCTTCCTTTGCCTTTTGGCAGTGCTCGTGCATTGCCAGCACTAGGCGGGAATGGTCACTTACCCAGAGACACGTTTCGTTGTGCCCGTTGCTAAGCGCTCTGGAGCACTGTTTATGACGTAAGCGGAACACCTCTTGCCGTTCCATTCTCAGAGCTCCTGAGTTAATCAAACTGAGACTCTTGGTGCGAATGCCAGAGGAAAACATTTCCAATGTGTCTGGCAGGGAGAAACTGAACCTGGAGAACACCTTTGTCAAGAGCTTGCACCTCCACCTTACACACACAGAGATTTGCATCACATCTAAATGGCCAATCTCTTTCTTAGAAAAGTTGAAAGCTGCTGTTAGAAGGCTGTGCTCCTTGTCAGATGGAAGCAGCAGCACGCACATAGAAGTTTGGCAAGAACTAAAGAGCCACAGAAGAGCGTGGTCTAGCAAAATGAAACAGGAAAAAGCATTTGCTGCATGTGCCCTTGTTGTCGCCTAACAACAGGTAGCAGCATAAACCAGATGCGGGTGAAGATCTTGCAGGCGACATCTGACGTCAAATGAGCAAACGGGCTTACCACAGCTGCGGTCCTCTGGCAGTCTGAAAGCTTTGCGCACAAGCCGGATGCTAAGCGCCTTCCTTTGCCTTTTGGCAGTGCTCGTGCATTGCCAGCAGTAGGCGGGAATGGTCACTTACCCAGAGACACGTTTCGTTGTGCCCGTTTCTAAGCGCTCTGGAGCACTGTTTATGACGTAAGCGGAACACCTCTTGCCGTTCCATTCTCAGAGCTCCTGAGTTAAGTAATCTGCTACTCTTGGTGCGAATGCCAGAGAAAAACATTTCCAATGTGTCTGGCAGGGAGAAACTGAACCTGGAGAACACCTTTGTCAGGAGCTTGCACCTGCACCTTAGACACACACAGATTTGCATCACATCTAAATGGCCAAGCTCTTTCTTAGACAAGTTGAAAGCTGCTGTCAGAAGGCTGTGCTCCTTGTCAGATGGAAGCAGCAGCACGCACATAGGAGTTTGGCAAGAACTAAAGAGCCACAGAAGAGCGTGGTCTAGCAAAATGAGGCAGGAAAAACGCTACATGTGCCCTTGTTGTCGCCTAACAACAGGTAGCAGCATAAACCAGATGCGGGTGAAGATCTTGCAGGCGACATCTAACGTCAAATGAGCAAACGGGCTTACCACAGCTGCGGTCCTCTGGCAGTCTGAAAGCTTTGCGCACAAGCCGGACGCTAAGCGCCTTCCTTTGCCTTTTGGCAGTGCTCGTGCATTGCCAGCACTAGGCGGGAATGGTCACTATCCCGCAGACACGTTTCGTTGTGCCCGTTGCTAAGCGCTCTGGAGCACTGTTTATGACGTAAGCGGAACACCTCTTGCCGTTCCATTCTCAGAGCTCCTGAGTTAATCAAACTGAGACTCTTGGTGCGAATGCCAGAGAAAAACATTTCCAATGTGTCTGGCAGGGAGAAACTGAACCTGGAGAACACCTTTGTCAGGAGCTTGCACCTGCACCTTAGACACACACAGATTTGCATCACATCTAAATGGCCAAGCTCTTTCTTAGACAAGTTGAAAGCTGCTGTCAGAAGGCTGTGCTCCTTGTCAGATGGAAGCAGCAGCACGCACATAGGAGTTTGGCAAGAACTAAAGAGCCACAGAAGAGCGTGGTCTAGCAAAATGAGGCAGGAAAAACGCTACATGTGCCCTTGTTGTCGCCTAACAACAGGTAGCAGCATAAACCAGATGCGGGTGAAGATCTTGCAGGCGACATCTAACGTCAAATGAGCAAACGGGCTTACCACAGCTGTGGTCCTCTGGCAGTCTGAAAGCTTTGCGCACAAGCCGGACGCTAAGCGCCTTCCTTTGCCTTTTGGCAGTGCTCGTGCATTGCCAGCACTAGGCGGGAATGGTCACTATCCCGCAGACACGTTTCGTTGTGCCCGTTGCTAAGCGCTCTGGAGCACTGTTTATGACGTAAGCGGAACACCTCTTGCCGTTCCATTCTCAGAGCTCCTGAGTTAATCAAACTGAGACTCTTGGTGCGAATGCCAGAGAAAAACATTTCCAATGTGTCTGGCAGGGAGAAACTGAACCTGGAGAACACCTTTGTCAGGAGCTTGCACCTGCACCTTAGACACACACAGATTTGCATCACATCTAAATGGCCAAGCTCTTTCTTAGACAAGTTGAAAGCTGCTGTCAGAAGGCTGTGCTCCTTGTCAGATGGAAGCAGCAGCACGCACATAGGAGTTTGGAAAGCACTAAAGAGCCACAGAAGAGCGTGGCCTAGGAAAATGAGGCAGGAAAAACGCTACATGTGTCCTTGTTGTCACCTAACAACAGGTAGCAGCATAAACCAGATGCGGGTGAAGTTCTTGCAGGTGACATCTAACGTCAAATGAGCAAACGGGCTTACCACAGCTGCGGTCCTCTGGCAGTCTGAAAGCTTTGCACACAAGGCGAATGCTAAGCGCCTTCCTTTGCCTTTTGGCAGTGCTCGTGCATTGCCAGCACTAGGCGGGAATGGTCACTATCCCACAGACAAGTTTCGTTGTGCCCGTTGCTAAGCGCTCTGGAGCACTGTTTATGACGTAAGCGGAACACCTCTTGCCGTTCCATTCTCAGAGCTCCTGAGTTAATCAAACTGAGACTCTTGGTGCGAATGCCAGAGGAAAACATTTCCAATGTGTCTGGCAGGGAGAAACTGAACCTGGAGAACACCTTTGTCAGGAGCTTGCACCTCCACCTTACACACACAGAGATTTGCATCACATCTAAATGGCCAAGCTCTTTCTTAGAAAAGTTGAAAGCTGCTGTTAGAAGGCTGTGCTCCTTGTCAGATGGAAGCAGCAGCACGCACATAGGAGTTTGGCAAGAACTAAAGAGCCACAGAAGAGCGTGGTCTAGCAAAATGAAACAGGAAAAAGCATTTCCTGCATGTGCCCTTGTTGTCGCCTAACAACAGGTAGCAGCATAAACCAGATGCGGGTGAAGATCTTGCAGGCGACTTCTAACGTCAAATGAGCAAACCAGCTTACCACAGCTGCGGTCCTCTGGCAGTCTGAAAGCTTTGCGCACAAGCCGGATGCTAAGCACCTTCCTTTGCCTTTTGGCAGTGCTCGTGCATTGCCAGCACTAGGCGGGAATGGTCACTTACCCAGAGACACGTTTCGTTGTGCCCGTTGCTAAGCGCTCTGGAGCACTGTTTATGACGTAAGCGGAACACCTCTTGCCGTTCCATTCTCAGAGCTCCTGAGGTAAGTAATGTGCGACTCTTGCTGCGAATGCCAGAGAAAGACATTTCCAATGTGTCTGGCAGGGAGAAACTGAACCTGGAGAACACCTTTGTCAGGAGCTTGCACCTGCACCTTAGACACACACAGATTTGCATCACATCTAAATGGCCAAGCTCTTTCTTAGACAAGTTGAAAGCTGCTGTCAGAAGGCTGTGCTCCTTGTCAGATGGAAGCAGCAGCACGCACATAGGAGTTTGGCAAGAACTAAAGAGCCACAGAAGAGCGTGGTCTAGCAAAATGAGGCAGGAAAAACGCTACATGCGCCCTTGTTGTCGCCTAACAACAGGTAGCAGCATAAACCAGATGCGGGTGAAGATCTTGCAGGCGACATCTAACGTCAAATGAGCAAACGGGCTTACCACAGCTGCGGTCCTCTGGCAGTATGAAAGCTTTGCGCACAAGCCGGATGCTAAGCACCTTCCTTTGCCTTTTGTCAGTGCTCGTGCATTGCCAGCACTAGGCGGGAATGGTCACTATCCCAGAGACACGTTTCGTTGTGCCCGTTGCTAAGCGCTCTGGAGCACTGTTTATGACGTAAGCGGAACACCTCTTGCCGTTCCATTCTCAGAGCTCCTGAGTTAATCAAACTGAGACTCTTGGTGCGAATGCCAGAGGAAAACATTTCCAATGTGTCTGGCAGGGAGAAACTGAACCTGGAGAACACCTTTGTCAGGAGCTTGCACCTGCACCTTAGACACACACAGATTTGCATCACATCTAAATGGCCAAGCTCTTTCTTAGACAAGTTGAAAGCTGCTGTCAGAAGGCTGTGCTCCTTGTCAGATGGAAGCAGCAGCACGCACATAGGAGTTTGGAAAGAACTAAAGAGCCACAGAAGAGCGTGGTCTAGCAAAATAAGGCAGGAAAAACGCTACATGTGCCCTTGTTGTCGCCTAACAACAGGTAGCAGCATAAACCAGATGCGGGTGAAGATCTTGCAGGCGACATCTAACGTCAAATGAGCAAACGGGCTTACCACAGCTGCGGTCCTCTGGCAGTCTGAAAGCTTTGCGCACAAGCCGGACGCTAAGCGCCTTCCTTTGCCTTTTGGCAGTGCTCGTGCATTGCCAGCACTAGGCGGGAATGGTCACTTACCCAGAGACACGTTTCGTTGTGCCCGTTGCTAAGCGCTCTGGAGCACTGTTTATGACGTAAGCGGAACACCTCTTGCCGTTCCATTCTCAGAGCTCCTGAGTTAAGTAATCTGCTACTCTTGGTGCGAATGCCAGAGAAAAACATTTCCAATGTGTCTGGCAGGGAGAAACTGAACCTGGAGAACACCTTTGTCAGGAGCTTGCACCTGCACCTTAGACACACACAGATTTGCATCACATCTAAATGGCCAAGCTCTTTCTTAGACAAGTTGAAAGCTGCTGTCAGAAGGCTGTGCTCCTTGTCAGATGGAAGCAGCAGCACGCACATAGGAGTTTGGCAAGAACTAAAGAGCCACAGAAGAGCGTGGTCTAGCAAAATGAGGCAGGAAAAACGCTACATGTGCCCTTGTTGTCGCCTAACAACAGGTAGCAGCATAAACCAGATGCGGGTGAAGATCTTGCAGGCGACATCTAACGTCAAATGAGCAAACGGGCTTACCACAGCTGCGGTCCTCTGGCAGTCTGAAAGCTTTGCGCACAAGCCGGATGCTAAGCACCTTCCTTTGCCTTTTGGCAGTGCTCGTGCATTGCCAGCACTAGGCGGGAATGGTCACTATCCCAGAGACACGTTTCGTTGTGCCCGTTGCTAAGCGCTCTGGAGCACTGTTTATGACGTAAGCGGAACACCTCTTGCCGTTCCATTCTCAGAGCTCCTGAGTTAAGTAATCTGCTACTCTTGGTGCGAATGCCAGAGAAAAACATTTCCAATGTGTCTGGCAGGGAGAAACTGAATCTGGAGAACACCTTTGTCAGGAGCTTGCACCTGCACCTTAGACACACACAGATTTGCATCACATCTAAATGGCCAAGCTCTTTCTTAGACAAGTTGAAAGCTGCTGTCAGAAGGCTGTGCTCCTTGTCAGATGGAAGCAGCAGCACGCACATAGGAGTTTGGCAAGAACTAAAGAGCCACAGAAGAGCGTGGTCTAGCAAAATGAAACAGGAAAAAGCATTTGCTGCATGTGGCTTGTTGTCGCCTAACAACAGGTAGCAGCATAAACCAGATGCGGGTGAAGATCTTGCAGGTGACTTCTAACGTCAAATGAGCAAACGGGCTTACCACAGCTGCGGTCCTCTGGCAGTCTGAAAGCTTTGCGCACAAGCTGGATGCTAAGCGCCTTCCTTTGCCTTTTGGCAGTGCTCGTGCATTGCCAGCACTAGGCGGGAATGGTCACTTACCCAGAGACACGTTTCGTTGTGCCCGTTGCTAAGCGCTCTGGAGCACTGTTTATGACGTAAGCGGAACACCTCTTGCCGTTCCATTCTCAGAGCTCCTGAGTTAATCAAACTGAGACTCTTGGTGCGAATGCCAGAGGAAAACATTTCCAATGTGTCTGGCAAGGAGAAACTGAACCTGGAGAACACCTTTGTCAAGAGCTTGCACCTGCACCTTAGACACACACAGATTTGCATCACATCTAAATGGCCAAGCTCTTTCTTAGACAAGTTGAAAGCTGCTGTCAGAAGGCTGTGCTCCTTGTCAGATGGAAGCAGCAGCACGCACCTAGGAGTTTGGCAAGAACTAAAGAGCCACAGAAGAGCGTGGCCTAGGAAAATGAGGCAGGAAAAAGCATATCGCTACATGTGTCCTTGTTGTCACCTAACAACAGGTAGCAGCATAAACCAGATGCGGGTGAAGTTCTTGCAGGTGACATCTAACGTCAAATGAGCAAACGGGCTTACCACAGCTGCGGTCCTCTGGCAGTCTGAAAGCTTTGCACACAAGGCGGATGCTAAGCGCCTTCCTTTGCCTTTTGGCAGTGCTCGTGCATTGCCAGCACTAGGCGGGAATGGTCACTATCCCACAGACACGTTTCGTTGTGCCCGTTGCTAAGCGCTCTGGAGCACTGTTTATGACGTAAGCGGAACACCTCTTGCCGTTCCATTCTCAGAGCTCCTGAGTTAATCAAACTGAGACTCTTGGTGCGAATGCCAGAGGAAAACATTTCCAATGTGTCTGGCAAGGAGAAACTGAACCTGGAGAACACCTTTGTCAGGAGCTTGCACCTCCACCTTACACACACACAGATTTGCATCACATCTAAATGGCCAAACTCTTTCTTAGAAAAGTTGAAAGCTGCTGTTAGAAGGCTGTGCTCTTTGTCAGATGGAAGCAACAGCACGCACATAGAAGTTTGGCAAGAACTAAAGAGCCACAGAAGAGCGTGGTCTAGCAAAATGAAACAGGAAAAAGCATTTCCTGCATGTGCCCTTGTTGTCGCCTAACAACAGGTAGCAGCATAAACCAGATGCGGGTGAAGATCTTGCAGGCGACTTCTAACGTCAAATGAGCAAACGGGCTTACCACAGCTGCGGTCCTCTGGCAGTCTGAAAGCTTTGCGCACAAGCCGGACGCTAAGCGCCTTCCTTTGCCTTTTGGCAGTGCTCGTGCATTGCCAGCACTAGGCGGGAATGGTCACTATCCCACAGACACGTTTCGTTGTGCCCGTTGCTAAGCGCTCTGGAGCACTGTTTATGACGTAAGCGGAACACCTCTTGCCGTTCCATTCTCAGAGCTCCTGAGTTAAGTAATCTGCGACTCTTGGTGCGAATGATAGAGGAAAACATTTCCAATGTGTCTGGCAAGGAGAAACTGAACCTGGAGAACACCTTTGTCAGGAGCTTGCACCTGCACCTTAGACACACACAGATTTGCATCACATCTAAATGGCCAAGCTCTTTCTTAGACAAGTTGAAAGCTGCTGTCAGAAGGCTGTGCTCCTTGTCAGATGGAAGCAGCAGCACGCACATAGGAGTTTGGAAAGCACTAAAGAGCCACAGAAGAGCGTGGCCTAGGAAAATGAGGCAGGAAAAACGCTACATGTGCCCTTGTTGTCGCCTAACAACAGGTAGCAACATAAACCAGATGCGGGTGAAGATCTTGCAGGCGACATCTAACGTCAAATGAGCAAACGGGCTTACCACAGCTGCGGTCCTCTGGCAGTCTGAAAGCTTTGCGCACAAGCTGGATGCTAAGCGCCTTCCTTTGCCTTTTGGCAGTGCTCGTGCATTGCCAGCAGTAGGCGGGAATGGTCACTTACCCAGAGACACGTTTCGTTGTGCCCGTTGCTAAGCGCTCTGGAGCACTGTTTATGACGTAAGCGGAACACCTCTTGCCGTTCCATTCTCAGAGCTCCTGAGTTAAGTAATCTGCTACTCTTGGTGCGAATGCCAGAGAAAAACATTTCCAATGTGTCTGGCAGGGAGAAACTGAATCTGGAGAACACCTTTGTCAGGTGCTTGCACCTGCACCTTAGACACACACAGATTTGCATCACATCTAAATGGCCAAGCTCTTTCTTAGACAAGTTGAAAGCTGCTGTCAGAAGGCTGTGCTCCTTGTCAGATGGAAGCAGCAGCACGCACATAGGAGTTTGGCAAGAACTAAAGAGCCACAGAAGAGCGTGGTCTAGCAAAATGAGGCAGGAAAAACGCTACATGTGCCCTTGTTGTCGCCTAACAACAGGTAGCAGCATAAACCAGATGCGGGTGAAGATCTTGCAGGCGACATCTAACGTCAAATGAGCAAACGGGCTTACCACAGCTGCGGTCCTCTGGCAGTCTGAAAGCTTTGCGCACAAGCCGGATGCTAAGCACCTTCCTTTGCCTTTTGGCAGTGCTCGTGCATTGCCAGCACTAGGCGGGAATGGTCACTTACCCAGAGACACGTTTCGTTGTGCCCGTTGCTAAGCGCTCTGGAGCACTGTTTATGACGTAAGCGGAACACCTCTTGCCGTTCCATTCTCAGAGCTCCTGAGTTAAGTAATCTGCTACTCTTGGTGCGAATGCCAGAGGAAAACATTTCCAATGTGTCTGGCAGGGAGAAACTGAACCTGGAGAACACCTTTGTCAAGAGCTTGCACCTGCACCTTAGACACACATAGATTTGCATCACATCTAAATGGCCAAGCTCTTTCTTAGAAAAGTTGAAAGCTGCTGTTAGAAGGCTGTGCTCCTTGTCAGATGGAAGCAGCAGCACGCACATAGAAGTTTGGCAAGAACTAAAGAGCCACAGAAGAGCGTGGTCTAGCAAAATGAAACAGGAAAAAGCATTTGCTGCATGTGCCCTTGTTGTCGCCTAACAACAGGTAGCAGCATAAACCAGATGCGGGTGAAGATCTTGCAGGCGACATCTGATGTCAAATGAGCAAACGGGCTTACCACAGCTGCGGTCCTCTGGCAGTCTGAAAGCTTTGCGCACAAGCCGGATGCTAAGCGCCTTCCTTTGCCTTTTGGCAGTGCTCGTGCATTGCCAGCAGTAGGCGGGAATGGTCACTATCCCAGAGACACGTTTCGTTGTGCCCGTTGCTAAGCGCTCTGGAGCACTGTTTATGACGTAAGCGGAACACCTCTTGCCGTTCCATTCTCAGAGCTCCTGAGTTAAGTAATCTGCTACTCTTGGTGCGAATGCCAGAGAAAAACATTTCCAATGTGTCTGGCAGGGAGAAACTGAATCTGGAGAACACCTTTGTCAGGAGCTTGCACCTGCACCTTAGACACACACAGATTTGCATCACATCTAAATGGCCAAGCTCTTTCTTAGACAAGTTGAAAGCTGCTGTCAGAAGGCTGTGCTCCTTGTCAGATGGAAGCAGCAGCACGCACATAGGAGTTTGGCAAGAACTAAAGAGCCACAGAAGAGCGTGGTCTAGCAAAATGAGGCAGGAAAAACGCTACATGTGCCCTTGTTGTCGCCTAACAACAGGTAGCAGCATAAACCAGATGCGGGTGAAGATCTTGCAGGCGACATCTAACGTCAAATGAGCAAACAGGCTTACCACAGCTGCGGTCCTCTGGCAGTCTGAAAGCTTTGCACACAAGACGGATGCTAAGCGCCTTCCTTTGCCTTTTGGCAGTGCTCGTGCATTGCCAGCACTAGGCGGGAATGGTCACTATCCCACAGACACGTTTCGTTGTGCCCGTTGCTAAGCGCTCTGGAGCACTGTTTATGACGTAAGCGGAACACCTCTTGCCGTTCCATTCTCAGAGCTCCTGAGTTAATCAAACTGAGACTCTTGGTGCGAATGCCAGAGGAAAACATTTCCAATGTGTCTGGCAGGGAGAAACTGAACCTGGAGAACACCTTTGTCAGGAGCTTGCACCTCCACCTTACACACACACAGATTTGCATCACATCTAAATGGCCAAGCTCTTTCTTAGAAAAGTTGAAAGCTGCTGTTAGAAGGCTGTGCTCTTTGTCAGATGGAAGCAACAGCACGCACATAGAAGTTTGGCAAGAACTAAAGAGCCACAGAAGAGCGTGGTCTAGCAAAATGAAACAGGAAAAAGCATTTGCTGCATGTGCCCTTGTTGTCGCCTAACAACAGGTAGCAGCATAAACCAGATGCGGGTGAAGATCTTGCAGGCGACATCTGACGTCAAATGAGCAAACGGGCTTACCACAGCTGCGGTCCTCTGGCAGTCTGAAAGCTTTGCGCACAAGCCGGATGCTAAGCGCCTTCCTTTGCCTTTTGGCAGTGCTCGTGCATTGCCAGCAGTAGGCGGGAATGGTCACTTACCCAGAGACACGTTTCGTTGTGCCCGCTGCTAAGCGCTCTGGAGCACTGTTTATGACATAAGCGGAACACCTCTTGCCGTTCCATTCTCAGAGCTCCTGAGTTAAGTAATCTGCTACTCTTGGTGCGAATGCCAGAGGAAAACATTTCCAATGTGTCTGGCAGGGAGAAACTGAACCTGGAGAACACCTTTGTCAGGTGCTTGCACCTGCACCTTAGACACACACAGATTTGCATCACATCTAAATGGCCAAGCTCTTTCTTAGACAAGTTGAAAGCTGCTGTCAGAAGGCTGTGCTCCTTGTCAGATGGAAGCAGCAGCACGCACATAGGAGTTTGGCAAGAACTAAAGAGCCACAGAAGAGCGTGGCCTAGGAAAATGAGGCAGGAAAAAGCATATCGCTACATGTGTCCTTGTTGTCACCTAACAACAGGTAGCAGCATAAACCAGATGCGGGTGAAGTTCTTGCAGGTGACATCTAACGTCAAATGAGCAAACGGGCTTACCACAGCTGCGGTCCTCTGGCAGTCTGAAAGCTTTGCACACAAGGCGGATGCTAAGCGCCTTCCTTTGCCTTTTGGCAGTGCTCGTGCATTGCCAGCACTAGGCGGGAATGGTCACTATCCCACAGACACGTTTCGTTGTGCCCGTTGCTAAGCGCTCTGGAGCACTGTTTATGACGTAAGCGGAACACCTCTTGCCGTTCCATTCTCAGAGCTCCTGAGTTAATCAAACTGAGACTCTTGGTGCGAATGCCAGAGGAAAACATTTCCAATGTGTCTGGCAAGGAGAAACTGAACCTGGAGAACACCTTTGTCAGGAGCTTGCACCTCCACCTTACACACACACAGATTTGCATCACATCTAAATGGCCAAGCTCTTTCTTAGAAAAGTTGAAAGCTGCTGTTAGAAGGCTGTTCTCCTTGTCAGATGGAAGCAGCAGCACGCACATAGGAGTTTGGCAAGAACTAAAGAGCCACAGAAGAGCGTGGTCTAGCAAAATGAAACAGGAAAAAGCATTTCCTGCATGTGCCCTTGTTGTCGCCTAACAACAGGTAGCAGCATAAACCAGATGCGGGTGAAGATCTTGCAGGCGACTTCTAACGTCAAATGAGCAAACGGGCTTACCACAGCTGCGGTCCTCTGGCAGTCTGAAAGCTTTGCGCACAAGCCGGACGCTAAGCGCCTTCCTTTGCCTTTTGGCAGTGCTCGTGCATTGCCAGCACTAGGCGGGAATGGTCACTATCCCACAGACACGTTTCGTTGTGCCCGTTGCTAAGCGCTCTGGATCACTGTTTATGACGTAAGCGGAACACCTCTTGCCGTTCCATTCTCAGAGCTCCTGAGTTAATCAAACTGAGACTCTTGGTGCGAATGCCAGAGGAAAACATTTCCAATGTGTCGGGCAGGGAGAAACTGAACCTGGAGAACACCTTTGTCAGGAGCTTGCACCTCCACCTTACACACACACAGATTTGCATCACATCTAAATGGCCAAACTCTTTCTTAGAAAAGTTGAAAGCTGCTGTTAGAAGGCTGTGCTCTTTGTCAGATGGAAGCAACAGCACGCACATAGAAGTTTGGCAAGAACTAAAGAGCCACAGAAGAGCGTGGTCTAGCAAAATGAAACAGGAAAAAGCATTTGCTGCATGTGGCTTGTTGTCGCCTAACAACAGGTAGCAGCATAAACCAGATGCGGGTGAAGATCTTGCAGGCGACTTCTAACGTCAAATGAGCAAACGGGCTTACCACAGCTGCGGTCCTCTGGCAGTCTGAAAGCTTTGCGCACAAGCTGGATGCTAAGCGCCTTCCTTTGCCTTTTGGCAGTGCTCGTGCATTGCCAGCACTAGGCGGGAATGGTCACTTACCCAGAGACACGTTTCGTTGTGCCCGTTGCTAAGCGCTCTGGAGCACTGTTTATGACGTAAGCGGAACACCTCTTGCCGTTCCATTCTCAGAGCTCCTGAGTTAATCAAACTGAGACTCTTGGTGCGAATGCCAGAGGAAAACATTTCCAATGTGTCTGGCAAGGAGAAACTGAACCTGGAGAACACCTTTGTCAAGAGCTTGCACCTGCACCTTAGACACACACAGATTTGCATCACATCTAAATGGCCAAGCTCTTTCTTAGACAAGTTGAAAGCTGCTGTCAGAAGGCTGTGCTCCTTGTCAGATGGAAGCAGCAGCACGCACCTAGGAGTTTGGCAAGAACTAAAGAGCCACAGAAGAGCGTGGCCTAGGAAAATGAGGCAGGAAAAAGCATATCGCTACATGTGTCCTTGTTGTCACCTAACAACAGGTAGCAGCATAAACCAGATGCGGGTGAAGTTCTTGCAGGTGACATCTAACGTCAAATGAGCAAACGGGCTTACCACAGCTGCGGTCCTCTGGCAGTCTGAAAGCTTTGCACACAAGGCGGATGCTAAGCGCCTTCCTTTGCCTTTTGGCAGTGCTCGTGCATTGCCAGCACTAGGCGGGAATGGTCACTATCCCACAGACACGTTTCGTTGTGCCCGTTGCTAAGCGCTCTGGAGCACTGTTTATGACGTAAGCGGAACACCTCTTGCCGTTCCATTCTCAGAGCTCCTGAGTTAATCAAACTGAGACTCTTGGTGCGAATGCCAGAGGAAAACATTTCCAATGTGTCTGGCAAGGAGAAACTGAACCTGGAGAACACCTTTGTCAGGAGCTTGCACCTCCACCTTACACACACACAGATTTGCATCACATCTAAATGGCCAAGCTCTTTCTTAGAAAAGTTGAAAGCTGCTGTTAGAAGGCTGCTCTCCTTGTCAGATGGAAGCAGCAGCACGCACATAGGAGTTTGGCAAGAACTAAAGAGCCACAGAAGAGCGTGGTCTAGCAAAATGAAACAGGAAAAAGCATTTCCTGCATGTGCCCTTGTTGTCGCCTAACAACAGGTAGCAGCATAAACCAGATGCGGGTGAAGATCTTGCAGGCGACTTCTAACGTCAAATGAGCAAACGGGCTTACCACAGCTGCGGTCCTCTGGCAGTCTGAAAGCTTTGCGCACAAGCCGGACGCTAAGCGCCTTCCTTTGCCTTTTGGCAGTGCTCGTGCATTGCCAGCACTAGGCGGGAATGGTCACTATCCCACAGACACGTTTCGTTGTGCCCGTTGCTAAGCGCTCTGGAGCACTGTTTATGACGTAAGCGGAACACCTCTTGCCGTTCCATTCTCAGAGCTCCTGAGTTAAGTAATCTGCGACTCTTGGTGCGAATGATAGAGGAAAACATTTCCAATGTGTCTGGCAAGGAGAAACTGAACCTGGAGAACACCTTTGTCAGGAGCTTGCACCTGCACCTTAGACACACACAGATTTGCATCACATCTAAATGGCCAAGCTCTTTCTTAGACAAGTTGAAAGCTGCTGTCAGAAGGCTGTGCTCCTTGTCAGATGGAAGCAGCAGCACGCACATAGGAGTTTGGAAAGCACTAAAGAGCCACAGAAGAGCGTGGCCTAGGAAAATGAGGCAGGAAAAACGCTACATGTGCCCTTGTTGTCGCCTAACAACAGGTAGCAACATAAACCAGATGCGGGTGAAGATCTTGCAGGCGACATCTAACGTCAAATGAGCAAACGGGCTTACCACAGCTGCGGTCCTCTGGCAGTCTGAAAGCTTTGCGCACAAGCTGGATGCTAAGCGCCTTCCTTTGCCTTTTGGCAGTGCTCGTGCATTGCCAGCAGTAGGCGGGAATGGTCACTTACCCAGAGACACGTTTCGTTGTGCCCGTTGCTAAGCGCTCTGGAGCACTGTTTATGACGTAAGCGGAACACCTCTTGCCGTTCCATTCTCAGAGCTCCTGAGTTAAGTAATCTGCTACTCTTGGTGCGAATGCCAGAGAAAAACATTTCCAATGTGTCTGGCAGGGAGAAACTGAATCTGGAGAACACCTTTGTCAGGTGCTTGCACCTGCACCTTAGACACACACAGATTTGCATCACATCTAAATGGCCAAGCTCTTTCTTAGACAAGTTGAAAGCTGCTGTCAGAAGGCTGTGCTCCTTGTCAGATGGAAGCAGCAGCACGCACATAGGAGTTTGGCAAGAACTAAAGAGCCACAGAAGAGCGTGGTCTAGCAAAATGAGGCAGGAAAAACGCTACATGTGCCCTTGTTGTCGCCTAACAACAGGTAGCAGCATAAACCAGATGCGGGTGAAGATCTTGCAGGCGACATCTAACGTCAAATGAGCAAACGGGCTTACCACAGCTGCGGTCCTCTGGCAGTCTGAAAGCTTTGCGCACAAGCCGGATGCTAAGCACCTTCCTTTGCCTTTTGGCAGTGCTCGTGCATTGCCAGCACTAGGCGGGAATGGTCACTTACCCAGAGACACGTTTCGTTGTGCCCGTTGCTAAGCGCTCTGGAGCACTGTTTATGACGTAAGCGGAACACCTCTTGCCGTTCCATTCTCAGAGCTCCTGAGTTAAGTAATCTGCTACTCTTGGTGCGAATGCCAGAGGAAAACATTTCCAATGTGTCTGGCAGGGAGAAACTGAACCTGGAGAACACCTTTGTCAAGAGCTTGCACCTGCACCTTAGACACACATAGATTTGCATCACATCTAAATGGCCAAGCTCTTTCTTAGAAAAGTTGAAAGCTGCTGTTAGAAGGCTGTGCTCCTTGTCAGATGGAAGCAGCAGCACGCACATAGAAGTTTGGCAAGAACTAAAGAGCCACAGAAGAGCGTGGTCTAGCAAAATGAAACAGGAAAAAGCATTTCCTGCATGTGCCCTTGTTGTCGCCTAACAACAGGTAGCAGCATAAACCAGATGCGGGTGAAGATCTTGCAGGCGACATCTGATGTCAAATGAGCAAACGGGCTTACCACAGCTGCGGTCCTCTGGCAGTCTGAAAGCTTTGCGCACAAGCCGGATGCTAAGCGCCTTCCTTTGCCTTTTGGCAGTGCTCGTGCATTGCCAGCAGTAGGCGGGAATGGTCACTATCCCAGAGACACGTTTCGTTGTGCCCGTTGCTAAGCGCTCTGGAGCACTGTTTATGACGTAAGCGGAACACCTCTTGCCGTTCCATTCTCAGAGCTCCTGAGTTAATCAAACTGAGACTCTTGGTGCGAATGCCAGAGGAAAACATTTCCAATGTGTCTGGCAGGGAGAAACTGAACCTGGAGAACACCTTTGTCAGGAGCTTGCACCTCCACCTTACACACACACAGATTTGCATCACATCTAAATGGCCAAGCTCTTTCTTAGACAAGTTGAAAGCTGCTGTCAGAAGGCTGTGCTCCTTGTCAGATGGAAGCAGCAGCACGCACATAGGAGTTTGGCAAGAACTAAAGAGCCACAGAAGAGCGTGGTCTAGCAAAATGAGGCAGGAAAAACGCTACATGTGCCCTTGTTGTCGCCTAACAACAGGTAGCAGCATAAACCAGATGCGGGTGAAGATCTTGCAGGCGACATCTAACGTCAAATGAGCAAACGGGCTTACCACAGCTGCGGTCCTCTGGCAGTCTGAAAGCTTTGCACACAAGCCGGACGCTAAGCGCCTTCCTTTGCCTTTTGGCAGTGCTCGTGCATTGCCAGCACTAGGCGGGAATGGTCACTATCCCACAGACACGTTTCGTTGTGCCCGTTGCTAAGCGCTCTGGATCACTGTTTATGACGTAAGTGGAACACCTCTTGCCGTTCCATTCTCAGAGCTCCTGAGTTAATCAAACTGAGACTCTTGGTGCGAATGCCAGAGGAAAACATTTCCAATGTGTCGGGCAGGGAGAAACTGAATCTGGAGAACACCTTTGTCAGGTGCTTGCACCTGCACCTTAGACACACACAGATTTGCATCACATCTAAATGGCCAAGCTCTTTCTTAGACAAGTTGAAAGCTGCTGTCAGAAGGCTGTGCTCCTTGTCAGATGGAAGCAGCAGCACGCACATAGGAGTTTGGCAAGAACTAAAGAGCCACAGAAGAGCGTGGTCTAGCAAAATGAGGCAGGAAAAACGCTACATGTGCCCTTGTTGTCGCCTAACAACAGGTAGCAGCATAAACCAGATGCGGGTGAAGATCTTGCAGGCGACATCTAACGTCAAATGAGCAAACGGGCTTACCACAGCTGCGGTCCTCTGGCAGTCTGAAAGCTTTGCGCACAAGCCGGATGCTAAGCACCTTCCTTTGCCTTTTGGCAGTGCTCGTGCATTGCCAGCACTAGGCGGGAATGGTCACTTACCCAGAGACACGTTTCGTTGTGCCCGTTGCTAAGCGCTCTGGAGCACTGTTTATGACGTAAGCGGAACACCTCTTGCCGTTCCATTCTCAGAGCTCCTGAGTTAAGTAATCTGCTACTCTTGGTGCGAATGCCAGAGGAAAACATTTCCAATGTGTCTGGCAGGGAGAAACTGAACCTGGAGAACACCTTTGTCAAGAGCTTGCACCTGCACCTTAGACACACATAGATTTGCATCACATCTAAATGGCCAAGCTCTTTCTTAGAAAAGTTGAAAGCTGCTGTTAGAAGGCTGTGCTCCTTGTCAGATGGAAGCAGCAGCACGCACATAGAAGTTTGGCAAGAACTAAAGAGCCACAGAAGAGCGTGGTCTAGCAAAATGAAACAGGAAAAAGCATTTCCTGCATGTGCCCTTGTTGTCGCCTAACAACAGGTAGCAGCATAAACCAGATGCGGGTGAAGATCTTGCAGGCGACATCTGATGTCAAATGAGCAAACGGGCTTACCACAGCTGCGGTCCTCTGGCAGTCTGAAAGCTTTGCGCACAAGCCGGATGCTAAGCGCCTTCCTTTGCCTTTTGGCAGTGCTCGTGCATTGCCAGCAGTAGGCGGGAATGGTCACTATCCCAGAGACACGTTTCGTTGTGCCCGTTGCTAAGCGCTCTGGAGCACTGTTTATGACGTAAGCGGAACACCTCTTGCCGTTCCATTCTCAGAGCTCCTGAGTTAATCAAACTGAGACTCTTGGTGCGAATGCCAGAGGAAAACATTTCCAATGTGTCTGGCAGGGAGAAACTGAACCTGGAGAACACCTTTGTCAGGAGCTTGCACCTCCACCTTACACACACACAGATTTGCATCACATCTAAATGGCCAAGCTCTTTCTTAGACAAGTTGAAAGCTGCTGTCAGAAGGCTGTGCTCCTTGTCAGATGGAAGCAGCAGCACGCACATAGGAGTTTGGCAAGAACTAAAGAGCCACAGAAGAGCGTGGTCTAGCAAAATGAGGCAGGAAAAACGCTACATGTGCCCTTGTTGTCGCCTAACAACAGGTAGCAGCATAAACCAGATGCGGGTGAAGATCTTGCAGGCGACATCTAACGTCAAATGAGCAAACGGGCTTACCACAGCTGCGGTCCTCTGGCAGTCTGAAAGCTTTGCACACAAGGCGGATGCTAAGCGCCTTCCTTTGCCTTTTGGCAGTGCTCGTGCATTGCCAGCACTAGGCGGGAATGGTCACTATCCCACAGACACGTTTCGTTGTGCCCGTTGCTAAGCGCTCTGGAGCACTGTTTATGACGTAAGCGGAACACCTCTTGCCGTTCCATTCTCAGAGCTCCTGAGTTAATCAAACTGAGACTCTTGGTGCGAATGCCAGAGGAAAACATTTCCAATGTGTCTGGCAGGGAGAAACTGAACCTGGAGAACACCTTTGTCAGGAGCTTGCACCTCCACCTTACACACACACAGATTTGCATCACATCTAAATGGCCAAGCTCTTTCTTAGAAAAGTTGAAAGCTGCTGTTAGAAGGCTGTGCTCTTTGTCAGATGGAAGCAACAGCACGCACATAGAAGTTTGGCAAGAACTAAAGAGCCACAGAAGAGCGTGGTCTAGCAAAATGAAACAGGAAAAAGCATTTGCTGCATGTGCCCTTGTTGTCGCCTAACAACAGGTAGCAGCATAAACCAGATGCGGGTGAAGATCTTGCAGGCGACATCTGACGTCAAATGAGCAAACGGGCTTACCACAGCTGCGGTCCTCTGGCAGTCTGAAAGCTTTGCGCACAAGCCGGATGCTAAGCGCCTTCCTTTGCCTTTTGGCAGTGCTCGTGCATTGCCAGCAGTAGGCGGGAATGGTCACTTACCCAGAGACACGTTTCGTTGTGCCCGTTGCTAAGCGCTCTGGAGCACTGTTTATGACATAAGCGGAACACCTCTTGCCGTTCCATTCTCAGAGCTCCTGAGTTAAGTAATCTGCTACTCTTGGTGCGAATGCCAGAGGAAAACATTTCCAATGTGTCTGGCAGGGAGAAACTGAACCTGGAGAACACCTTTGTCAGGTGCTTGCACCTGCACCTTAGACACACACAGATTTGCATCACATCTAAATGGCCAAGCTCTTTCTTAGACAAGTTGAAAGCTGCTGTCAGAAGGCTGTGCTCCTTGTCAGATGGAAGCAGCAGCACGCACATAGGAGTTTGGCAAGAACTAAAGAGCCACAGAAGAGCGTGGCCTAGGAAAATGAGGCAGGAAAAAGCATATCGCTACATGTGTCCTTGTTGTCACCTAACAACAGGTAGCAGCATAAACCAGATGCGGGTGAAGTTCTTGCAGGTGACATCTAACGTCAAATGAGCAAACGGGCTTACCACAGCTGCGGTCCTCTGGCAGTCTGAAAGCTTTGCACACAAGGCGGATGCTAAGCGCCTTCCTTTGCCTTTTGGCAGTGCTCGTGCATTGCCAGCACTAGGCGGGAATGGTCACTATCCCACAGACACGTTTCGTTGTGCCCGTTGCTAAGCGCTCTGGAGCACTGTTTATGACGTAAGCGGAACACCTCTTGCCGTTCCATTCTCAGAGCTCCTGAGTTAATCAAACTGAGACTCTTGGTGCGAATGCCAGAGGAAAACATTTCCAATGTGTCTGGCAAGGAGAAACTGAACCTGGAGAACACCTTTGTCAGGAGCTTGCACCTCCACCTTACACACACACAGATTTGCATCACATCTAAATGGCCAAGCTCTTTCTTAGAAAAGTTGAAAGCTGCTGTTAGAAGGCTGTTCTCCTTGTCAGATGGAAGCAGCAGCACGCACATAGGAGTTTGGCAAGAACTAAAGAGCCACAGAAGAGCGTGGTCTAGCAAAATGAAACAGGAAAAAGCATTTCCTGCATGTGCCCTTGTTGTCGCCTAACAACAGGTAGCAGCATAAACCAGATGCGGGTGAAGATCTTGCAGGCGACTTCTAACGTCAAATGAGCAAACGGGCTTACCACAGCTGCGGTCCTCTGGCAGTCTGAAAGCTTTGCGCACAAGCCGGACGCTAAGCGCCTTCCTTTGCCTTTTGGCAGTGCTCGTGCATTGCCAGCACTAGGCGGGAATGGTCACTATCCCACAGACACGTTTCGTTGTGCCCGTTGCTAAGCGCTCTGGAGCACTGTTTATGACGTAAGCGGAACACCTCTTGCCGTTCCATTCTCAGAGCTCCTGAGTTAAGTAATCTGCGACTCTTGGTGCGAATGATAGAGGAAAACATTTCCAATGTGTCTGGCAAGGAGAAACTGAACCTGGAGAACACCTTTGTCAGGAGCTTGCACCTGCACCTTAGACACACACAGATTTGCATCACATCTAAATGGCCAAGCTCTTTCTTAGACAAGTTGAAAGCTGCTGTCAGAAGGCTGTGCTCCTTGTCAGATGGAAGCAGCAGCACGCACATAGGAGTTTGGAAAGCACTAAAGAGCCACAGAAGAGCGTGGCCTAGGAAAATGAGGCAGGAAAAACGCTACATGTGCCCTTGTTGTCGCCTAACAACAGGTAGCAACATAAACCAGATGCGGGTGAAGATCTTGCAGGCGACATCTAACGTCAAATGAGCAAACGGGCTTACCACAGCTGCGGTCCTCTGGCAGTCTGAAAGCTTTGCGCACAAGCTGGATGCTAAGCGCCTTCCTTTGCCTTTTGGCAGTGCTCGTGCATTGCCAGCAGTAGGCGGGAATGGTCACTTACCCAGAGACACGTTTCGTTGTGCCCGTTGCTAAGCGCTCTGGAGCACTGTTTATGACGTAAGCGGAACACCTCTTGCCGTTCCATTCTCAGAGCTCCTGAGTTAAGTAATCTGCTACTCTTGGTGCGAATGCCAGAGAAAAACATTTCCAATGTGTCTGGCAGGGAGAAACTGAATCTGGAGAACACCTTTGTCAGGTGCTTGCACCTGCACCTTAGACACACACAGATTTGCATCACATCTAAATGGCCAAGCTCTTTCTTAGACAAGTTGAAAGCTGCTGTCAGAAGGCTGTGCTCCTTGTCAGATGGAAGCAGCAGCACGCACATAGGAGTTTGGCAAGAACTAAAGAGCCACAGAAGAGCGTGGTCTAGCAAAATGAGGCAGGAAAAACGCTACATGTGCCCTTGTTGTCGCCTAACAACAGGTAGCAGCATAAACCAGATGCGGGTGAAGATCTTGCAGGCGACATCTAACGTCAAATGAGCAAACGGGCTTACCACAGCTGCGGTCCTCTGGCAGTCTGAAAGCTTTGCACACAAGGCGGATGCTAAGCGCCTTCCTTTGCCTTTTGGCAGTGCTCGTGCATTGCCAGCACTAGGCGGGAATGGTCACTATCCCACAGACACGTTTCGTTGTGCCCGTTGCTAAGCGCTCTGGAGCACTGTTTATGACGTAAGCGGAACACCTCTTGCCGTTCCATTCTCAGAGCTCCTGAGTTAATCAAACTGAGACTCTTGGTGCGAATGCCAGAGGAAAACATTTCCAATGTGTCTGGCAGGGAGAAACTGAACCTGGAGAACACCTTTGTCAGGAGCTTGCACCTCCACCTTACACACACACAGATTTGCATCACATCTAAATGGCCAAGCTCTTTCTTAGAAAAGTTGAAAGCTGCTGTTAGAAGGCTGTGCTCTTTGTCAGATGGAAGCAACAGCACGCACATAGAAGTTTGGCAAGAACTAAAGAGCCACAGAAGAGCGTGGTCTAGCAAAATGAAACAGGAAAAAGCATTTGCTGCATGTGCCCTTGTTGTCGCCTAACAACAGGTAGCAGCATAAACCAGATGCGGGTGAAGATCTTGCAGGCGACATCTGACGTCAAATGAGCAAACGGGCTTACCACAGCTGCGGTCCTCTGGCAGTCTGAAAGCTTTGCGCACAAGCCGGATGCTAAGCGCCTTCCTTTGCCTTTTGGCAGTGCTCGTGCATTGCCAGCAGTAGGCGGGAATGGTCACTTACCCAGAGACACGTTTCGTTGTGCCCGTTGCTAAGCGCTCTGGAGCACTGTTTATGACATAAGCGGAACACCTCTTGCCGTTCCATTCTCAGAGCTCCTGAGTTAAGTAATCTGCTACTCTTGGTGCGAATGCCAGAGGAAAACATTTCCAATGTGTCTGGCAGGGAGAAACTGAACCTGGAGAACACCTTTGTCAGGTGCTTGCACCTGCACCTTAGACACACACAGATTTGCATCACATCTAAATGGCCAAGCTCTTTCTTAGACAAGTTGAAAGCTGCTGTCAGAAGGCTGTGCTCCTTGTCAGATGGAAGCAGCAGCACGCACATAGGAGTTTGGCAAGAACTAAAGAGCCACAGAAGAGCGTGGCCTAGGAAAATGAGGCAGGAAAAAGCATATCGCTACATGTGTCCTTGTTGTCACCTAACAACAGGTAGCAGCATAAACCAGATGCGGGTGAAGTTCTTGCAGGTGACATCTAACGTCAAATGAGCAAACGGGCTTACCACAGCTGCGGTCCTCTGGCAGTCTGAAAGCTTTGCACACAAGTCGGATGCTAAGCGCCTTCCTTTGCCTTTTGGCAGTGCTCGTGCATTGCCAGCACTAGGCGGGAATGGTCACTATCCCACAGACACGTTTCGTTGTGCCCGTTGCTAAGCGCTCTGGAGCACTGTTTATGACGTAAGCGGAACACCTCTTGCCGTTCCATTCTCAGAGCTCCTGAGTTAATCAAACTGAGACTCTTGGTGCGAATGCCAGAGGAAAACATTTCCAATGTGTCTGGCAAGGAGAAACTGAACCTGGAGAACACCTTTGTCAGGAGCTTGCACCTCCACCTTACACACACACAGATTTGCATCACATCTAAATGGCCAAGCTCTTTCTTAGAAAAGTTGAAAGCTGCTGTTAGAAGGCTGTTCTCCTTGTCAGATGGAAGCAGCAGCACGCACATAGGAGTTTGGCAAGAACTAAAGAGCCACAGAAGAGCGTGGTCTAGCAAAATGAAACAGGAAAAAGCATTTCCTGCATGTGCCCTTGTTGTCGCCTAACAACAGGTAGCAGCATAAACCAGATGCGGGTGAAGATCTTGCAGGCGACTTCTAACGTCAAATGAGCAAACGGGCTTACCACAGCTGCGGTCCTCTGGCAGTCTGAAAGCTTTGCGCACAAGCCGGACGCTAAGCGCCTTCCTTTGCCTTTTGGCAGTGCTCGTGCATTGCCAGCACTAGGCGGGAATGGTCACTATCCCACAGACACGTTTCGTTGTGCCCGTTGCTAAGCGCTCTGGAGCACTGTTTATGACGTAAGCGGAACACCTCTTGCCGTTCCATTCTCAGAGCTCCTGAGTTAAGTAATCTGCGACTCTTGGTGCGAATGATAGAGGAAAACATTTCCAATGTGTCTGGCAAGGAGAAACTGAACCTGGAGAACACCTTTGTCAGGAGCTTGCACCTGCACCTTAGACACACACAGATTTGCATCACATCTAAATGGCCAAGCTCTTTCTTAGACAAGTTGAAAGCTGCTGTCAGAAGGCTGTGCTCCTTGTCAGATGGAAGCAGCAGCACGCACATAGGAGTTTGGAAAGCACTAAAGAGCCACAGAAGAGCGTGGCCTAGGAAAATGAGGCAGGAAAAACGCTACATGTGCCCTTGTTGTCGCCTAACAACAGGTAGCAACATAAACCAGATGCGGGTGAAGATCTTGCAGGCGACATCTAACGTCAAATGAGCAAACGGGCTTACCACAGCTGCGGTCCTCTGGCAGTCTGAAAGCTTTGCGCACAAGCTGGATGCTAAGCGCCTTCCTTTGCCTTTTGGCAGTGCTCGTGCATTGCCAGCAGTAGGCGGGAATGGTCACTTACCCAGAGACACGTTTCGTTGTGCCCGTTGCTAAGCGCTCTGGAGCACTGTTTATGACGTAAGCGGAACACCTCTTGCCGTTCCATTCTCAGAGCTCCTGAGTTAAGTAATCTGCTACTCTTGGTGCGAATGCCAGAGAAAAACATTTCCAATGTGTCTGGCAGGGAGAAACTGAATCTGGAGAACACCTTTGTCAGGTGCTTGCACCTGCACCTTAGACACACACAGATTTGCATCACATCTAAATGGCCAAGCTCTTTCTTAGACAAGTTGAAAGCTGCTGTCAGAAGGCTGTGCTCCTTGTCAGATGGAAGCAGCAGCACGCACATAGGAGTTTGGCAAGAACTAAAGAGCCACAGAAGAGCGTGGTCTAGCAAAATGAAACAGGAAAAAGCATTTGCTGCATGTGCCCTTGTTGTCGCCTAACAACAGGTAGCAGCATAAACCAGATGCGGGTGAAGATCTTGCAGGCGACATCTGATGTCAAATGAGCAAACGGGCTTACCACAGCTGCGGTCCTCTGGCAGTCTGAAAGCTTTGCGCACAAGCCGGATGCTAAGCGCCTTCCTTTGCCTTTTGACAGTGCTCGTGCATTGCCAGCAGTAGGCGGGAATGGTCACTATCCCAGAGACACGTTTCGTTGTGCCCGTTGCTAAGCGCTCTGGAGCACTGTTTATGACGTAAGCGGAACACCTCTTGCCGTTCCATTCTCAGAGCTCCTGAGTTAAGTAATCTGCTACTCTTGGTGCGAATGCCAGAGAAAAACATTTCCAATGTGTCTGGCAGGGAGAAACTGAATCTGGAGAACACCTTTGTCAGGAGCTTGCACCTGCACCTTAGACACACACAGATTTGCATCACATCTAAATGGCCAAGCTCTTTCTTAGACAAGTTGAAAGCTGCTGTCAGAAGGCTGTGCTCCTTGTCAGATGGAAGCAGCAGCACGCACATAGGAGTTTGGCAAGAACTAAAGAGCCACAGAAGAGCGTGGTCTAGCAAAATGAGGCAGGAAAAACGCTACATGTGCCCTTGTTGTCGCCTAACAACAGGTAGCAGCATAAACCAGATGCGGGTGAAGATCTTGCAGGCGACATCTAACGTCAAATGAGCAAACGGGCTTACCACAGCTGCGGTCCTCTGGCAGTCTGAAAGCTTTGCACACAAGGCGGATGCTAAGCGCCTTCCTTTGCCTTTTGGCAGTGCTCGTGCATTGCCAGCACTAGGCGGGAATGGTCACTATCCCACAGACACGTTTCGTTGTGCCCGTTGCTAAGCGCTCTGGAGCACTGTTTATGACGTAAGCGGAACACCTCTTGCCGTTCCATTCTCAGAGCTCCTGAGTTAATCAAACTGAGACTCTTGGTGCGAATGCCAGAGGAAAACATTTCCAATGTGTCTGGCAGGGAGAAACTGAACCTGGAGAACACCTTTGTCAGGAGCTTGCACCTCCACCTTACACACACACAGATTTGCATCACATCTAAATGGCCAAGCTCTTTCTTAGAAAAGTTGAAAGCTGCTGTTAGAAGGCTGTGCTCTTTGTCAGATGGAAGCAACAGCACGCACATAGAAGTTTGGCAAGAACTAAAGAGCCACAGAAGAGCGTGGTCTAGCAAAATGAAACAGGAAAAACGCTACATGTGCCCTTGTTGTCGCCTAACAACAGGTAGCAGCATAAACCAGATGCGGGTGAAGATCTTGCAGGCGACATCTAACGTCAAATGAGCAAACGGGCTTACCACAGCTGCGGTCCTCTGGCAGTCTGAAAGCTTTGCGCACAAGCCGGACGCTAAGCACCTTCCTTTGCCTTTTGGCAGTGCTCGTGCATTGCCAGCACTAGGCGGGAATGGTCACTTACCCAGAGACACGTTTCGTTGTGCCCGTTGCTAAGCGCTCTGGAGCACTGTTTATGACGTAAGCGGAACACCTCTTGCCGTTCCATTCTCAGAGCTCCTGAGTTAATCAAACTGAGACTCTTGGTGCGAATGCCAGAGGAAAACATTTCCAATGTGTCTGGCAGGGAGAAACTGAACCTGGAGAACACCTTTGTCAAGAGCTTGCACCTCCACCTTACACACACAGAGATTTGCATCACATCTAAATGGCCAATCTCTTTCTTAGAAAAGTTGAAAGCTGCTGTTAGAAGGCTGTGCTCCTTGTCAGATGGAAGCAGCAGCACGCACATAGGAGTTTGGCAAGAACTAAAGAGCCACAGAAGAGCGTGGTCTAGCAAAATGAAACAGGAAAAAGCATTTGCTGCATGTGCCCTTGTTGTCGCCTAACAACAGGTAGCAGCATAAACCAGATGCGGGTGAAGATCTTGCAGGCGACATCTAACGTCAAATGAGCAAACGGGCTTACCACAGCTGCGGTCCTCTGGCAGTCTGAAAGCTTTGCGCACAAGCCGGACGCTAAGCGCCTTCCTTTGCCTTTTGGCAGTGCTCGTGCATTGCCAGCACTAGGCGGGAATGGTCACTATCCCACAGACACGTTTCGTTGTGCCCGTTGCTAAACGCTCTGGAGCACTGTTTATGACGTAAGCGGAACACCTCTTGCCGTTCCATTCTCAGAGCTCCTGAGTTAATCAAACTGAGACTCTTGGTGCGAATGCCAGAGGAAAACATTTCCAATGTGTCTGGCAAGGAGAAACTGAACCTGGAGAACACCTTTGTCAAGAGCTTGCACCTGCACCTTAGACACACACAGATTTGCATCACATCTAAATGGCCAAGCTCTTTCTTAGACAAGTTGAAAGCTGCTGTCAGAAGGCTGTGCTCCTTGTCAGATGGAAGCAGCAGCACGCACATAGGAGTTTGGCAAGAACTAAAGAGCCACAGAAGAGCGTGGCCTAGGAGAATGAGGCAGGAAAAAGCATATCGCTACATGTGTCCTTGTTGTCACCTAACAACAGGTAGCAGCATAAACCAGATGCGGGTGAAGTTCTTGCAGGCGACATCTAACGTCAAATGAGCAAGCGGGTTTACCGCAGCTGCGGTCCTCTGGCAGTCTGAAAGCTTTGTGCACAAGCCGGATGCTAAGCGCCTTCCTTTGCCTTTTGGCAGTGCTCGTGCATTGCCAGCACTAGGCGGGAATGGTCACTTACCCAGAGACACGTTTCGTTGTGCCCGTTGCTAAGCGCTCTGGAGCACTGTTTATGACGTAAGCGGAACACCTCTTGCCGTTCCATTCTCAGAGCTCCTGAGTTAATCAAACTGAGACTCTTGGTGCGAATGCCAGAGGAAAACATTTCCAATGTGTCTGGCAGGGAGAAACTGAACCTGGAGAACACCTTTGTCAGGAGCTTGCACCTCCACCTTACACACACAGAGATTTGCATCACATCTAAATGGCCAAGCTCTTTCTTAGAAAAGTTGAAAGCTGCTGTTAGAAGGCTGTGCTCCTTGTCAGATGGAAGCAGCAGCACGCACATAGGAGTTTGGCAAGAACTAAAGAGCCACAGAAGAGCGTGGTCTAGCAAAATGAAACAGGAAAAAGCATTTCCTGCATGTGCCCTTGTTGTCGCCTAACAACAGGTAGCAGCATAAACCAGATGCGGGTGAAGATCTTGCAGGCGACTTCTAACGTCAAATGAGCAAACGGGCTTACCACAGCTGCGGTCCTCTGGCAGCCTGAAAGCTTTGCGCACAAGCCGGACGCTAAGCGCCTTCCTTTGCCTTTTGGCAGTGCTCGTGCATTGCCAGCACTAGGCGGGAATGGTCACTTACCCAGAGACACGTTTCGTTGTGCCCGTTGCTAAGCGCTCTGGAGCACTGTTTATGACGTAAGCGGAACACCTCTTGCCGTTCCATTCTCAGAGCTCCTGAGTTAATCAAACTGAGACACTTGGTGCGAATGCCAGAGAAAAACATTTCCAATGTGTCTGGCAGGGAGAAACTGAACCTGGAGAACACCTTTGTCAGGAGCTTGCACCTCCACCTTAGACACACACAGATTTGCATCACATCTAAATGGCCAAGCTCTTTCTTAGACAAGTTGAAAGCTGCTGTCAGAAGGCTGTGCTCCTTGTCAGATGGAAGCAGCAGCACGCACATAGGAGTTTGGAAAGCACTAAAGAGCCACAGAAGAGCGTGGCCTAGGAAAATGAGGCAGGAAAAACGCTACATGTGCCCTTGTTGTCGCCTAACAACAGGTAGCAGCATAAACCAGATGCGGGTGAAGATCTTGCAGGCGACTTCTAACGTCAAATGAGCAAACGGGCTTACCACAGCTGCGGTCCTCTGGCAGTCTGAAAGCTTTGCGCACAAGCTGGATGCTAAGCGCCTTCCTTTGCCTTTTGGCAGTGCTCGTGCATTGCCAGCACTAGGCGGGAATGGTCACTTACCCAGAGACACGTTTCGTTGTGCCCGTTGCTAAGCGCTCTGGAGCACTGTTTATGACGTAAGCGGAACACCTCTTGCCGTTCCATTCTCAGAGCTCCTGAGTTAATCAAACTGAGACTCTTGGTGCGAATGCCAGAGGAAAACATTTCCAATGTGTCTGGCAGGGAGAAACTGAACCTGGAGAACACCTTTGTCAGGAGCTTGCACCTCCACCTTACACACAAACAGATTTGCATCACATCTAAATGGCCAAGCTCTTTCTTAGACAAGTTGAAAGCTGCTGTCAGAAGGCTGTGCTCCTTGTCAGATGGAAGCAGCAGCACGCACATAGGAGTTTGGCAAGAACTAAAGAGCCACAGAAGAGCGTGGTCTAGCAAAATGAGGCAGGAAAAACGCTACATGTGCCCTTGTTGTCGCCTAACAACAGGTAGCAGCATAAACCAGATGCGGGTGAAGATCTTGCAGGCGACATCTGACGTCAAATGAGCAAACGGGCTTACCACAGCTGCGGTCCTCTGGCAGTCTGAAAGCTTTGCGCACAAGCCGGATGCTAAGCACCTTCCTTTGCCTTTTGGCAGTGCTCGTGCATTGCCAGCACTAGGCGGGAATGGTCACTTACCCAGAGACACGTTTCGTTGTGCCCGTTGCTAAGCGCTCTGGAGCACTGTTTATGACGTAAGCGGAACACCTCTTGCCGTTCCATTCTCAGAGCTCCTGAGTTAAGTAATCTGCTACTCTTGGTGCGAATGCCAGAGGAAAACATTTCCAATGTGTCTGGCAGGGAGAAACTGAACCTGGAGAACACCTTTGTCAAGAGCTTGCACCTGCACCTTAGACACACACAGATTTGCATCACATCTAAATGGCCAAGCTCTTTCTTAGACAAGTTGAAAGCTGCTGTCAGAAGGCTGTGCTCCTTGTCAGATGGAAGCAGCAGCACGCACATAGGAGTTTGGCAAGAACTAAAGAGCCACAGAAGAGCGTGGCCTAGGAAAATGAGGCAGGAAAAAGCATATCGCTACATGTGTCCTTGTTGTCACCTAACAACAGGTAGCAGCATAAACCAGATGCGGGTGAAGATCTTGCAGGTGACATCTGACGTCAAATGAGCAAACGGGCTTACCACAGCTGCGGTCCTCTGGCAGTCTGAAAGCTTTGCGCACAAGCCGGATGCTAAGCACCTTCCTTTGCCTTTTGGCAGTGCTCGTGCATTGCCAGCACTAGGCGGGAATGGTCACTTACCCAGAGACACGTTTCGTTGTGCCCGTTGCTAAGCGCTCTGGAGCACTGTTTATGACGTAAGCGGAACACCTCTTGCCGTTCCATTCTCAGAGCTCCTGAGTTAATCAAACTGAGACTCTTGGTGCGAATGCCAGAGGAAAACATTTCCAATGTGTCTGGCAGGGAGAAACTGAACCTGGAGAACACCTTTGTCAGGAGCTTGCACCTCCACCTTACACACACACAGATTTGCATCACATCTAAATGGCCAAGCTCTTTCTTAGAAAAGTTGAAAGCTGCTGTTAGAAGGCTGTGCTCCTTGTCAGATGGAAGCAGCAGCACGCACATAGGAGTTTGGCAAGAACTAAAGAGCCACAGAAGAGCGTGGTCTAGCAAAATGAAACAGGAAAAAGCATTTGCTGCATGTGCCCTTGTTGTCGCCTAACAACAGGTAGCAGCATAAACCAGATGCGGGTGAAGATCTTGCAGGCGACATCTAACGTCAAATGAGCAAACGGGCTTACCACAGCTGCGGTCCTCTGGCAGTCTGAAAGCTTTGCACACAAGGCGGATGCTAAGCGCCTTCCTTTGCCTTTTGGCAGTGCTCGTGCATTGCCAGCACTAGGCGGGAATGGTCACTATCCCACAGACACGTTTCGTTGTGCCCGTTGCTAAGCGCTCTGGAGCACTGTTTATGACGTAAGCGGAACACCTCTTGCCGTTCCATTCTCAGAGCTCCTGAGTTAATCAAACTGAGACTCTTGGTGCGAATGCCAGAGGAAAACATTTCCAATGTGTCTGGCAGGGAGAAACTGAACCTGGAGAACACCTTTGTCAAGAGCTTGCACCTCCACCTTAGACACACAGAGATTTGCATCACATCTAAATGGCCAAGCTCTTTCTTAGAAAAGTTGAAAGCTGCTGTTAGAAGGCTGTGCTCCTTGTCAGATGGAAGCAGCAGCACGCACATAGGAGTTTGGCAAGAACTAAAGAGCCACAGAAGAGCGTGGTCTAGCAAAATGAAACAGGAAAAAGCATTTCCTGCATGTGCCCTTGTTGTCGCCTAACAACATGTAGCAGCATAAACCAGATGCGGGTGAAGATCTTGCAGGCGACTTCTAACGTCAAATGAGCAAACGGGCTTACCACAGCTGCGGTCCTCTGGCAGTCTGAAAGCTTTGCGCACAAGCCGGACGCTAAGCGCCTTCCTTTGCCTTTTGGCAGTGCTCGTGCATTGCCAGCACTAGGCGGGAATGGTCACTATCCCACAGACACGTTTCGTTGTGCCCGTTGCTAAGCGCTCTGGAGCACTGTTTATGACGTAAGCGGAACACCTCTTGCCGTTCCATTCTCAGAGCTCCTGAGTTAAGTAATCTGCTACTCTTGGTTCGAATGCCAGAGGAAAACATTTCCAATGTGTCTGGCAGAGAGAAACTGAACCTGGAGAACACCTTTGTCAAGAGCTTGCACCTGCACCTTAGACACACACAGATTTGCATCACATCTAAATGGCCAAGCTCTTTCTTAGACAAGTTGAAAGCTGCTGTCAGAAGGCTGTGCTCCTTGTCAGATGGAAGCAGCAGCACGCACATAGGAGTTTGGCAAGAACTAAAGAGCCACAGAAGAGCGTGGCCTAGGAAAATGAGGCAGGAAAAAGCATATCGCTACATGTGTCCTTGTTGTCGCCTAACAACAGGTAGCAGCATAAACCAGATGCGGGTGAAGTTCTTGCAGGTGACATCTAACGTCAAATGAGCAAACGGGCTTACCACAGCTGCGGTCCTCTGGCAGTCTGAAAGCTTTGCACACAAGGCGGATGCTAAGCGCCTTCCTTTGCCTTTTGGCAGTGCTCGTGCATTGCCAGCACTAGGCGGGAATGGTCACTATCCCACAGACACGTTTCGTTGTGCCCGTTGCTAAGCGCTCTGGAGCACTGTTTATGACGTAAGCGGAACACCTCTTGCCGTTCCATTCTCAGAGCTCCTGAGTTAATCAAACTGAGACTCTTGGTGCGAATGCCAGAGGAAAACATTTCCAATGTGTCTGGCAGGGAGAAACTGAACCTGGAGAACACCTTTGTCAGGAGCTTCCACCTCCACCTTACACACACACAGATTTGCATCACATCTAAATGGCCAAGCTCTTTCTTAGACAAGTTGAAAGCTGCTGTCAGAAGGCTGTGCTCCTTGTCAGATGGAAGCAGCAGCACGCACATAGGAGTTTGGCAAGAACTAAAGAGCCACAGAAGAGCGTGGTCTAGCAAAATGAGGCAGGAAAAACGCTACATGTGCCCTTGTTGTCGCCTAACAACAGGTAGCAGCATAAACCAGATGCGGGTGAAGATCTTGCAGGCGACATCTAACGTCAAATGAGCAAACGGGCTTACCACAGCTGCGGTCCTCTGGCAGTCTGAAAGCTTTGCACACAAGGCGGATGCTAAGCGCCTTCCTTTGCCTTTTGGCAGTGCTCGTGCATTGCCAGCACTAGGCGGGAATGGTCACTTACCCAGAGACACGTTTCGTTGTGCCCGTTGCTAAGCGCTCTGGATCACTGTTTATGACGTAAGCGGAACACCTCTTGCCGTTCCATTCTCAGAGCTCCTGAGTTAATCAAACTGAGACTCTTGGTGCGAATGCCAGAGGAAAACATTTCCAATGTGTCTGGCAGGGAGAAACTGAACCTGGAGAACACCTTTGTCAGGAGCTTGCACCTGCACCTTAGACACACACAGATTTGCATCACATCTAAATGGCCAAGCTCTTTCTTAGACAAGTTGAAAGCTGCTGTCAGAAGGCTGTGCTCCTTGTCAGATGGAAGCAGCAGCACACACATAGGAGTTTGGCAAGAACTAAAGAGCCACAGAAGAGCGTGGTCTAGCAAAATGAGGCAGGAAAAACGCTACATGTGCCCTTGTTGTCGCCTAACAACAGGTAGCAGCATAAACCAGATGCGGGTGAAGATCTTGCAGGCGACATCTGACGTCAAATGAGCAAACGGGCTTACCACAGCTGCGGTCCTCTGGCAGTCTGAAAGCTTTGCGCACAAGCCGGATGCTAAGCGCCTTCCTTTGCCTTTTGGCAGTGCTCGTGCATTGCCAGCACTAGGCGGGAATGGTCACTTACCCAGAGACACGTTTCGTTGTGCCCGTTGCTAAGCGCTCTGGAGCACTGTTTATGACGTAAGCGGAACACCTCTTGCCGTTCCATTCTCAGAGCTCCTCAGTTAAGTAATCTGCTACTCTTGGTGCGAATGCCAGAGGAAAACATTTCCAATGTGTCTGGCAGGGAGAAACTGAACCTGGAGAACACCTTTGTCAAGAGCTTGCACCTGCACCTTAGACACACACAGATTTGCATCACATCTAAATGGCCAAGCTCTTTCTTAGACAAGTTGAAAGCTGCTGTCAGAAGGCTGTGCTCCTTGTCAGATGGAAGCAGCAGCACGCACATAGGAGTTTGGCAAGAACTAAAGAGCCACAGAAGAGCGTGGCCTAGGAAAATGAGGCAGGAAAAAGCATATCGCTACATGTGTCCTTGTTGTCGCCTAACAACAGGTAGCAGCATAAACCAGATGCGGGTGAAGTTCTTGCAGGTGACATCTAACGTCAAATGAGCAAACGGGCTTACCACAGCTGCGGTCCTCTGGCAGTCTGAAAGCTTTGCACACAAGGCGGATGCTAAGCGCCTTCCTTTGCCTTTTGGCAGTGCTCGTGCATTGCCAGCACTAGGCGGGAATGGTCACTATCCCACAGACACGTTTCGTTGTGCCCGTTGCTAAGCGCTCTGGAGCACTGTTTATGACGTAAGCGGAACACCTCTTGCCGTTCCATTCTCAGAGCTCCTGAGTTAATCAAACTGAGACTCTTGGTGCGAATGCCAGAGGAAAACATTTCCAATGTGTCTGGCAGGGAGAAACTGAACCTGGAGAACACCTTTGTCAGGAGCTTGCACCTGCACCTTAGACACACACAGATTTGCATCACATCTAAATGGCCAAGCTCTTTCTTAGAAAAGTTGAAAGCTGCTGTTAGAAGGCTGTGCTCCTTGTCAGATGGAAGCAGCAGCACGCACATAGAAGTTTGGCAAGAACTAAAGAGCCACAGAAGAGCGTGGCCTAGGAAAATGAGGCAGGAAAAACGCTACATGTGCCCTTGTTGTCGCCTAACAACAGGTAGCAGCATAAACCAGATGCGGGTGAAGATCTTGCAGGCGACTTCTAACGTCAAATGAGCAAACCAGCTTACCACAGCTGCGGTCCTCTGGCAGTCTGAAAGCTTTGCGCACAAGCCGGATGCTAAGCACCTTCCTTTGCCTTTTGGCAGTGCTCGTGCATTGCCAGCACTAGGCGGGAATGGTCACTTACCCAGAGACACGTTTCGTTGTGCCCGTTGCTAAGCGCTCTGGAGCACTGTTTATGACGTAAGCGGAACACCTCTTGCCGTTCCATTCTCAGAGCTCCTGAGGTAAGTAATGTGCGACTCTTGCTGCGAATGCCAGAGAAAGACATTTCCAATGTGTCTGGCAGGGAGAAACTGAACCTGGAGAACACCTTTGTCAGGAGCTTGCACCTGCACCTTAGACACACACAGATTTGCATCACATCTAAATGGCCAAGCTCTTTCTTAGACAAGTTGAAAGCTGCTGTCAGAAGGCTGTGCTCCTTGTCAGATGGAAGCAGCAGCACGCACATAGGAGTTTGGCAAGAACTAAAGAGCCACAGAAGAGCGTGGTCTAGCAAAATGAGGCAGGAAAAACGCTACATGTGCCCTTGTTGTCGCCTAACAACAGGTAGCAGCATAAACCAGATGCGGGTGAAGATCTTGCAGGCGACATCTAACGTCAAATGAGCAAACGGGCTTACCACAGCTGCGGTCCTCTGGCAGTCTGAAAGCTTTGCGCACAAGCCGGATGCTAAGCACCTTCCTTTGCCTTTTGGCAGTGCTCGTGCATTGCCAGCAGTAGGCGGGAATGGTCACTTACCCAGAGACACGTTTCGTTGTGCCCGTTGCTAAGCGCTCTGGAGCACTGTTTATGACGTAAGCGGAACACCTCTTGCCGTTCCATTCTCAGAGCTCCTGAGTTAATCAAACTGAGACTCTTGGTGCGAATGCCAGAGGAAAACATTTCCAATGTGTCTGGCAGGGAGAAACTGAACCTGGAGAACACCTTTGTCAGGAGCTTGCACCTCCACCTTACACACACACAGATTTGCATCACATCTAAATGGCCAAGCTCTTTCTTAGAAAAGTTGAAAGCTGCTGTTAGAAGGCTGTGCTCCTTGTCAGATGGAAGCAGCAGCACGCACATAGGAGTTTGGCAAGAACTAAAGAGCCACAGAAGAGCGTGGTCTAGCAAAATGAAACAGGAAAAAGCATTTCCTGCATGTGCCCTTGTTGTCGCCTAACAACAGGTAGCAGCATAAACCAGATGCGGGTGAAGATCTTGCAGGCGACTTCTAACGTCAAATGAGCAAACGGGCTTACCACAGCTGCGGTCCTCTGGCAGTCTGAAAGCTTTGCGCACAAGCCGGACGCTAAGCGCCTTCCTTTGCCTTTTGGCAGTGCTCGTGCATTGCCAGCACTAGGCGGGAATGGTCACTTACCCAGAGACACGTTTCGTTGTGCCCGTTGCTAAGCGCTCTGGAGCACTGTTTATGACGTAAGCGGAACACCTCTTGCCGTTCCATTCTCAGAGCTCCTGAGTTAATCAAACTGAGACACTTGGTGCGAATGCCAGAGAAAAACATTTCCAATGTGTCTGGCAGGGAGAAACTGAACCTGGAGAACACCTTTGTCAGGAGCTTGCACCTCCACCTTAGACACACACAGATTTGCATCACATCTAAATGGCCAAGCTCTTTCTTAGACAAGTTGAAAGCTGCTGTCAGAAGGCTGTGCTCCTTGTCAGATGGAAGCAGCAGCACGCACATAGGAGTTTGGAAAGCACTAAAGAGCCACAGAAGAGCGTGGCCTAGGAAAATGAGGCAGGAAAAACGCTACATGTGCCCTTGTTGTCGCCTAACAACAGGTAGCAGCATAAACCAGATGCGGGTGAAGATCTTGCAGGCGACTTCTAACGTCAAATGAGCAAACGGGCTTACCACAGCTGCGGTCCTCTGGCAGTCTGAAAGCTTTGCGCACAAGCTGGATGCTAAGCGCCTTCCTTTGCCTTTTGGCAGTGCTCGTGCATTGCCAGCACTAGGCGGGAATGGTCACTTACCCAGAGACACGTTTCGTTGTGCCCGTTGCTAAGCGCTCTGGAGCACTGTTTATGACGTAAGCGGAACACCTCTTGCCGTTCCATTCTCAGAGCTCCTGAGTTAAGTAATCTGCTACTCTTGGTGCGAATGCCAGAGAAAAACATTTCCAATGTGTCTGGCAGGGAGAAACTGAATCTGGAGAACACCTTTGTCAGGTGCTTGCACCTGCACCTTAGACACACACAGATTTGCATCACATCTAAATGGCCAAGCTCTTTCTTAGACAAGTTGAAAGCTGCTGTCAGAAGGCTGTGCTGCTTGTCAGATGGAAGCAGCAGCACGCACATAGGAGTTTGGAAAGCACTAAAGAGCCACAGAAGAGCGTGGCCTAGGAAAATGAGGCAGGAAAAACGCTACATGTGCCCTTGTTGTCGCCTAACAACAGGTAGCAGCATAAACCAGATGCGGGTGAAGATCTTGCAGGCGACTTCTAACGTCAAATGAGCAAACCAGCTTACCACAGCTGCGGTCCTCTGGCAGTCTGAAAGCTTTGCGCACAAGCCGGATGCTAAGCACCTTCCTTTGCCTTTTGGCAGTGCTCGTGCATTGCCAGCACTAGGCGGGAATGGTCACTTACCCAGAGACACGTTTCGTTGTGCCCGTTGCTAAGCGCTCTGGAGCACTGTTTATGACGTAAGCGGAACACCTCTTGCCGTTCCATTCTCAGAGCTCCTGAGGTAAGTAATGTGCGACTCTTGCTGCGAATGCCAGAGAAAGACATTTCCAATGTGTCTGGCAGGGAGAAACTGAACCTGGAGAACACCTTTGTCAGGAGCTTGCACCTGCACCTTAGACACACACAGATTTGCATCACATCTAAATGGCCAAGCTCTTTCTTAGACAAGTTGAAAGCTGCTGTCAGAAGGCTGTGCTCCTTGTCAGATGGAAGCAGCAGCACGCACATAGGAGTTTGGCAAGAACTAAAGAGCCACAGAAGAGCGTGGTCTAGCAAAATGAGGCAGGAAAAACGCTACATGTGCCCTTGTTGTCGCCTAACAACAGGTAGCAGCATAAACCAGATGCGGGTGAAGATCTTGCAGGCGACATCTAACGTCAAATGAGCAAACGGGCTTACCACAGCTGCGGTCCTCTGGCAGTCTGAAAGCTTTGCGCACAAGCCGGATGCTAAGCACCTTCCTTTGCCTTTTGGCAGTGCTCGTGCATTGCCAGCAGTAGGCGGGAATGGTCACTTACCCAGAGACACGTTTCGTTGTGCCCGTTGCTAAGCGCTCTGGAGCACTGTTTATGACGTAAGCGGAACACCTCTTGCCGTTCCATTCTCAGAGCTCCTGAGTTAAGTAATCTGCTACTCTTGGTGCGAATGCCAGAGAAAAACATTTCCAATGTGTCTGGCAGGGAGAAACTGAATCTGGAGAACACCTTTGTCAGGTGCTTGCACCTGCACCTTAGACACACACAGATTTGCATCACATCTAAATGGCCAAGCTCTTTCTTAGACAAGTTGAAAGCTGCTGTCAGAAGGCTGTGCTCCTTGTCAGATGGAAGCAGCAGCACGCACATAGGAGTTTGGCAAGAACTAAAGAGCCACAGAAGAGCGTGGTCTAGCAAAATGAAACAGGAAAAAGCATTTGCTGCATGTGCCCTTGTTGTCGCCTAACAACAGGTAGCAGCATAAACCAGATGCGGGTGAAGTTCTTGCAGGCGACATCTAACGTCAAATGAGCAAACGGGCTTACCACAGCTGCGGTCCTCTGGCAGTCTGAAAGCTTTGCACACAAGGCGGATGCTAAGCGCCTTCCTTTGCCTTTTGGCAGTGCTCGTGCATTGCCAGCACTAGGCGGGAATGGTCACTATCCCACAGACACGTTTCGTTGTGCCCGTTGCTAAGCGCTCTGGAGCACTGTTTATGACGTAAGCGGAACACCTCTTGCCGTTCCATTCTCAGAGCTCCTGAGTTAATCAAACTGAGACTCTTGGTGCGAATGCCAGAGGAAAACATTTCCAATGTGTCTGGCAGGGAGAAACTGAACCTGGAGAACACCTTTGTCAGGAGCTTGCACCTGCACCTTAGATACACACAGATTTGCATCACATCTAAATGGCCAAGCTCTTTCTTAGAAAAGTTGAAAGCTGCTGTTAGAAGGCTGTGCTCCTTGTCAGATGGAAGCAGCAGCACGCACATAGAAGTTTGGCAAGAACTAAAGAGCCACAGAAGAGCGTGGTCTAGCAAAATGAAACAGGAAAAAGCATTTCCTGCATGTGCCCTTGTTGTCGCCTAACAACAGGTAGCAGCATAAACCAGATGCGGGTGAAGATCTTGCAGGCGACTTCTAACGTCAAATGAGCAAACGGGCTTACCACAGCTGCGGTCCTCTGGCAGTCTGAAAGCTTTGCGCACAAGCCGGATGCTAAGCGCCTTCCTTTGCCTTTTGGCAGTGCTCGTGCATTGCCAGCACTAGGCGGGAATGGTCACTTACCCAGAGACACGTTTCGTTGTGCCCGTTGCTAAGCGCTCTGGAGCACTGTTTATGACGTAAGCGGAACACCTCTTGCCGTTCCATTCTCAGAGCTCCTGAGTTAATCAAACTGAGACTCTTGGTGCGAATGCCAGAGAAAAACATTTCCAATGTGTCTGGCAGGGAGAAACTGAACCTGGAGAACACCTTTGTCAGGAGCTTGCACCTCCACCTTAGACACACACAGATTTGCATCACATCTAAATGGCCAAGCTCTTTCTTAGACAAGTTGAAAGCTGCTGTCAGAAGGCTGTGCTGCTTGTCAGATGGAAGCAGCAGCACGCACATAGGAGTTTGGAAAGCACTAAAGAGCCACAGAAGAGCGTGGCCTAGGAAAATGAGGCAGGAAAAACGCTACATGTGCCCTTGTTGTCACCTAACAACAGGTAGCAGCATAAACCAGATGCGGGTGAAGATCTTGCAGGCGACTTCTAACGTCAAATGAGCAAACCAGCTTACCACAGCTGCGGTCCTCTGGCAGTCTGAAAGCTTTGCGCACAAGCCAGATGCTAAGCACCTTCCTTTGCCTTTTGGCAGTGCTCGTGCATTGCCAGCACTAGGCGGGAATGGTCACTTACCCAGAGACACGTTTCGTTGTGCCCGTTGCTAAGCGCTCTGGAGCACTGTTTATGACGTAAGCGGAACACCTCTTGCCGTTCCATTCTCAGAGCTCCTGAGTTAAGTAATCTGCTGCTCTTGGTGCGAATGCCAGAGGAAAACATTTCCAATGTGTCTGGCAGGGAGAAACTGAACCTGGAGAACACCTTTGTCAAGAGCTTGCACCTGCACCTTAGACACACACAGATTTGCATCACATCTAAATGGCCAAGCTCTTTCTTAGACAAGTTGAAAGCTGCTGTCAGAAGGCTGTGCTCCTTGTCAGATGGAAGCAGCAGCACGCACATAGGAGTTTGGCAAGAACTAAAGAGCCACAGAAGAGCGTGGCCTAGGAAAATGAGGCAGGAAAAAGCATATCGCTACATGTGTCCTTGTTGTCACCTAACAACAGGTAGCAGCATAAACCAGATGCGGGTGAAGTTCTTGCAGGTGACATCTAACGTCAAATGAGCAAACGGGCTTACCACAGCTGCGGTCCTCTGGCAGTCTGAAAGCTTTGCACACAAGGCGGATGCTAAGCGCCTTCCTTTGCCTTTTGGCAGTGCTCGTGCATTGCCAGCACTAGGCGGGAATGGTCACTATCCCACAGACAAGTTTCGTTGTGCCCGTTGCTAAGCGCTCTGGAGCACTGTTTATGACGTAAGCGGAACACCTCTTGCCGTTCCATTCTCAGAGCTCCTGAGTTAATCAAACTGAGACTCTTGGTGCGAATGCCAGAGGAAAACATTTCCAATGTGTCTGGCAGGGAGAAACTGAACCTGGAGAACACCTTTGTCAGGAGCTTGCACCTCCACCTTACACACACAGAGATTTGCATCACATCTAAATGGCCAAGCTCTTTCTTAGAAAAGTTGAAAGCTGCTGTTAGAAGGCTGTGCTCCTTGTCAGATGGAAGCAGCAGCACGCACATAGGAGTTTGGCAAGAACTAAAGAGCCACAGAAGAGCGTGGTCTAGCAAAATGAAACAGGAAAAAGCATTTCCTGCATGTGCCCTTGTTGTCGCCTAACAACAGGTAGCAGCATAAACCAGATGCGGGTGAAGATCTTGCAGGCGACTTCTAACGTCAAATGAGCAAACCAGCTTACCACAGCTGCGGTCCTCTGGCAGTCTGAAAGCTTTGCACACAAGCCGGATGCTAAGCACCTTCCTTTGCCTTTTGGCAGTGCTCGTGCATTGCCAGCACTAGGCGGGAATGGTCACTTACCCAGAGACACGTTTCGTTGTGCCCGTTGCTAAGCGCTCTGGAGCACTGTTTATGACGTAAGCGGAACACCTCTTGCCGTTCCATTCTCAGAGCTCCTGAGGTAAGTAATGTGCGACTCTTGCTGCGAATGCCAGAGAAAGACATTTCCAATGTGTCTGGCAGGGAGAAACTGAACCTGGAGAACACCTTTGTCAGGAGCTTGCACCTGCACCTTAGACACACACAGATTTGCATCACATCTAAATGGCCAAGCTCTTTCTTAGACAAGTTGAAAGCTGCTGTCAGAAGGCTGTGCTCCTTGTCAGATGGAAGCAGCAGCACGCACATAGGAGTTTGGCAAGAACTAAAGAGCCACAGAAGAGCGTGGTCTAGCAAAATGAGGCAGGAAAAACGCTACATGTGCCCTTGTTGTCGCCTAACAACAGGTAGCAGCATAAACCAGATGCGGGTGAAGATCTTGCAGGCGACATCTGACGTCAAATGAGCAAACGGGCTTACCACAGCTGCGGTCCTCTGGCAGTCTGAAAGCTTTGCGCACAAGGCGGATGCTAAGCGCCTTCCTTTGCCTTTTGGCAGTGCTCGTGCATTGCCAGCACTAGGCGGGAATGGTCACTATCCCACAGACACGTTTCGTTGTGCCCGTTGCTAAGCGCTCTGGAGCACTGTTTATGACGTAAGCGGAACACCTCTTGCCGTTCCATTCTCAGAGCTCCTGAGTTAATCAAACTGAGACTCTTGGTGCGAATGCCAGAGAAAAACATTTCCAATGTGTCTGGCAGGGAGAAACTGAACCTGGAGAACACCTTTGTCAGGAGCTTGCACCTGCACCTTAGACACACACAGATTTGCATCACATCTAAATGGCCAAGCTCTTTCTTAGACAAGTTGAAAGCTGCTGTCAAAAGGCTGTGCTCCTTGTCAGATGGAAGCAGCAGCACGCACATAGGAGTTTGGAAAGCACTAAAGAGCCACAGAAGAGCGTGGCCTAGGAAAATGAGGCAGGAAAAACGCTACATGTGCCCTTGTTGTCGCCTAACAACAGGTAGCAGCATAAACCAGATGCGGGTGAAGATCTTGCAGGCGACATCTAACGTCAAATGAGCAAACGGGCTTACCACAGCTGCGGTCCTCTGGCAGTCTGAAAGCTTTGCGCACAAGCCGGATGCTAAGCGCCTTCCTTTGCCTTTTGGCAGTGCTCGTGCATTGCCAGCACTAGGCGGGAATGGTCACTATCCCACAGACACGTTTCGTTGTGCCCGTTGCTAAGCGCTCTGGAGCACTGTTTATGACGTAAGCGGAACACCTCTTGCCGTTCCATTCTCAGAGCTCCTGAGTTAAGTAATCTGCTACTCTTGGTGCGAATGCCAGAGAAAAACATTTCCAATGTGTCTGGCAGGGAGAAACTGAATCTGGAGAACACCTTTGTCAGGTGCTTGCACCTGCACCTTAGACACACACAGATTTGCATCACATCTAAATGGCCAAGCTCTTTCTTAGACAAGTTGAAAGCTGCTGTCAGAAGGCTGTGCTCCTTGTCAGATGGAAGCAGCAGCACGCACATAGGAGTTTGGCAAGAACTAAAGAGCCACAGAAGAGCGTGGTCTAGCAAAATGAGGCAGGAAAAACGCTACATGTGCCCTTGTTGTTGCCTAACAACAGGTAGCAGCATAAACCAGATGCGGGTGAAGATCTTGCAGGCGACATCTAACGTCAAATGAGCAAACGGGCTTACCACAGCTGCGGTCCTCTGGCAGTCTGAAAGCTTTGCGCACAAGCCAGATGCTAAGCACCTTCCTTTGCCTTTTGGCAGTGCTCGTGCATTGCCAGCACTAGGCGGGAATGGTCACTTACCCAGAGACACGTTTCGTTGTGCCCGTTGCTAAGCGCTCTGGAGCACTGTTTATGACGTAAGCGGAACACCTCTTGCCGTTCCATTCTCAGAGCTCCTGAGTTAAGTAATCTGCTACTCTTGGTGCGAATGCCAGAGGAAAACATTTCCAATGTGTCTGGCAGGGAGAAACTGAACCTGGAGAACACCTTTGTCAAGAGCTTGCACCTGCACCTTAGACACACACAGATTTGCATCACATCTAAATGGCCAAGCTCTTTCTTAGACAAGTTGAAAGCTGCTGTCAGAAGGCTGTGCTCCTTGTCAGATGGAAGCAGCAGCACGCACATAGGAGTTTGGCAAGAACTAAAGAGCCACAGAAGAGCGTGGCCTAGGAAAATGAGGCAGGAAAAAGCATATCGCTACATGTGTCCTTGTTGTCACCTAACAACAGGTAGCAGCATAAACCAGATGCGGGTGAAGTTCTTGCAGGTGACATCTAACGTCAAATGAGCAAACGGGCTTACCACAGCTGCGGTCCTCTGGCAGTCTGAAAGCTTTGCACACAAGGCGGATGCTAAGCGCCTTCCTTTGCCTTTTGGCAGTGCTCGTGCATTGCCAGCACTAGGCGGGAATGGTCACTATCCCACAGACAAGTTTCGTTGTGCCCGTTGCTAAGCGCTCTGGAGCACTGTTTATGACGTAAGCGGAACACCTCTTGCCGTTCCATTCTCAGAGCTCCTGAGTTAATCAAACTGAGACTCTTGGTGCGAATGCCAGAGGAAAACATTTCCAATGTGTCTGGCAGGGAGAAACTGAACCTGGAGAACACCTTTGTCAGGAGCTTGCACCTCCACCTTACACACACAGAGATTTGCATCACATCTAAATGGCCAAGCTCTTTCTTAGAAAAGTTGAAAGCTGCTGTTAGAAGGCTGTGCTCCTTGTCAGATGGAAGCAGCAGCACGCACATAGGAGTTTGGCAAGAACTAAAGAGCCACAGAAGAGCGTGGTCTAGCAAAATGAAACAGGAAAAAGCATTTCCTGCATGTGCCCTTGTTGTCGCCTAACAACAGGTAGCAGCATAAACCAGATGCGGGTGAAGTTCTTGCAGGTGACATCTAACGTCAAATGAGCAAACGGGCTTACCACAGCTGCGGTCCTCTGGCAGTCTGAAAGCTTTGCACACAAGGCGGATGCTAAGCGCCTTCCTTTGCCTTTTGGCAGTGCTCGTGCATTGCCAGCACTAGGCGGGAATGGTCACTATCCCACAGACAAGTTTCGTTGTGCCCGTTGCTAAGCGCTCTGGAGCACTGTTTATGACGTAAGCGGAACACCTCTTGCCGTTCCATTCTCAGAGCTCCTGAGTTAATCAAACTGAGACTCTTGGTGCGAATGCCAGAGGAAAACATTTCCAATGTGTCTGGCAGGGAGAAACTGAACCTGGAGAACACCTTTGTCAGGAGCTTGCACCTCCACCTTACACACACAGAGATTTGCATCACATCTAAATGGCCAAGCTCTTTCTTAGAAAAGTTGAAAGCTGCTGTTAGAAGGCTGTGCTCCTTGTCAGATGGAAGCAGCAGCACGCACATAGGAGTTTGGCAAGAACTAAAGAGCCACAGAAGAGCGTGGTCTAGCAAAATGAAACAGGAAAAAGCATTTCCTGCATGTGCCCTTGTTGTCGCCTAACAACAGGTAGCAGCATAAACCAGATGCGGGTGAAGATCTTGCAGGCGACTTCTAACGTCAAATGAGCAAACCAGCTTACCACAGCTGCGGTCCTCTGGCAGTCTGAAAGCTTTGCGCACAAGCCGGATGCTAAGCACCTTCCTTTGCCTTTTGGCAGTGCTCGTGCATTGCCAGCACTAGGCGGGAATGGTCACTTACCCAGAGACACGTTTCGTTGTGCCCGTTGCTAAGCGCTCTGGAGCACTGTTTATGACGTAAGCGGAACACCTCTTGCCGTTCCATTCTCAGAGCTCCTGAGGTAAGTAATGTGCGACTCTTGCTGCGAATGCCAGAGAAAGACATTTCCAATGTGTCTGGCAGGGAGAAACTGAACCTGGAGAACACCTTTGTCAGGAGCTTGCACCTGCACCTTAGACACACACAGATTTGCATCACATCTAAATGGCCAAGCTCTTTCTTAGACAAGTTGAAAGCTGCTGTCAGAAGGCTGTGCTCCTTGTCAGATGGAAGCAGCAGCACGCACATAGGAGTTTGGCAAGAACTAAAGAGCCACAGAAGAGCGTGGTCTAGCAAAATGAGGCAGGAAAAACGCTACATGTGTCCTTGTTGTCGCCTAACAACAGGTAGCAGCATAAACCAGATGCGGGTGAAGATCTTGCAGGCGACATCTGACGTCAAATGAGCAAACGGGCTTACCACAGCTGCGGTCCTCTGGCAGTCTGAAAGCTTTGCGCACAAGGCGGATGCTAAGCGCCTTCCTTTGCCTTTTGGCAGTGCTCGTGCATTGCCAGCACTAGGCGGGAATGGTCACTATCCCACAGACACGTTTCGTTGTGCCCGTTGCTAAGCGCTCTGGAGCACTGTTTATGACGTAAGCGGAACACCTCTTGCCGTTCCATTCTCAGAGCTCCTGAGTTAAGTAATCTGCTACTCTTGGTGCGAATGCCAGAGGAAAACATTTCCAATGTGTCTGGCAGGGAGAAACTGAACCTGGAGAACACCTTTGTCAGGAGCTTGCACCTCCACCTTACACACACAGAGATTTGCATCACATCTAAATGGCCAAGCTCTTTCTTAGAAAAGTTGAAAGCTGCTGTTAGAAGGCTGTGCTCCTTGTCAGATGGAAGCAGCAGCACGCACATAGGAGTTTGGCAAGAACTAAAGAGCCACAGAAGAGCGTGGTCTAGCAAAATGAGGCAGGAAAAACGCTACATGTGCCCTTGTTGTCGCCTAACAACAGGTAGCAGCATAAACCAGATGCGGGTGAAGATCTTGCAGGCGACTTCTAACGTCAAATGAGCAAACGGGCTTACCACAGCTGCGGTCCTCTGGCAGTCTGAAAGCTTTGCGCACAAGCCGGACGCTAAGCGCCTTCCTTTGCCTTTTGGCAGTGCTCGTGCATTGCCAGCACTAGGCGGGAATGGTCACTATCCCACAGACACGTTTCGTTGTGCCCGTTGCTAAGCGCTCTGGAGCACTGTTTATGACGTAAGCGGAACACCTCTTGCCGTTCCATTCTCAGAGCTCCTGAGTTAATCAAACTGAGACTCTTGGTGCGAATGCCAGAGAAAAACATTTCCAATGTGTCTGGCAGGGAGAAACTGAACCTGGAGAACACCTTTGTCAGGAGCTTGCACCTGCACCTTAGACACACACAGATTTGCATCACATCTAAATGGCCAAGCTCTTTCTTAGACAAGTTGAAAGCTGCTGTCAAAAGGCTGTGCTCCTTGTCAGATGGAAGCAGCAGCACGCACATAGGAGTTTGGAAAGCACTAAAGAGCCACAGAAGAGCGTGGCCTAGGAAAATGAGGCAGGAAAAACGCTACATGTGCCCTTGTTGTCGCCTAACAACAGGTAGCAGCATAAACCAGATGCGGGTGAAGATCTTGCAGGCGACATCTAACGTCAAATGAGCAAACGGGCTTACCACAGCTGCGGTCCTCTGCCAGTCTGAAAGCTTTGCGCACAAGCCGGATGCTAAGCGCCTTCCTTTGCCTTTTGGCAGTGCTCGTGCATTGCCAGCACTAGGCGGGAATGGTCACTATCCCACAGACACGTTTCGTTGTGCCCGTTGCTAAGCGCTCTGGAGCACTGTTTATGACGTAAGCGGAACACCTCTTGCCGTTCCATTCTCAGAGCTCCTGAGTTAAGTAATCTGCTACTCTTGGTGCGAATGCCAGAGAAAAACATTTCCAATGTGTCTGGCAGGGAGAAACTGAATCTGGAGAACACCTTTGTCAGGTGCTTGCACCTGCACCTTAGACACACACAGATTTGCATCACATCTAAATGGCCAAGCTCTTTCTTAGACAAGTTGAAAGCTGCTGTCAGAAGGCTGTGCTCCTTGTCAGATGGAAGCAGCAGCACGCACATAGGAGTTTGGCAAGAACTAAAGAGCCACAGAAGAGCGTGGTCTAGCAAAATGAGGCAGGAAAAACGCTACATGTGCCCTTGTTGTTGCCTAACAACAGGTAGCAGCATAAACCAGATGCGGGTGAAGATCTTGCAGGCGACATCTAACGTCAAATGAGCAAACGGGCTTACCACAGCTGCGGTCCTCTGGCAGTCTGAAAGCTTTGCGCACAAGCCAGATGCTAAGCACCTTCCTTTGCCTTTTGGCAGTGCTCGTGCATTGCCAGCACTAGGCGGGAATGGTCACTTACCCAGAGACACGTTTCGTTGTGCCCGTTGCTAAGCGCTCTGGAGCACTGTTTATGACGTAAGCGGAACACCTCTTGCCGTTCCATTCTCAGAGCTCCTGAGTTAAGTAATCTGCTACTCTTGGTGCGAATGCCAGAGGAAAACATTTCCAATGTGTCTGGCAGGGAGAAACTGAACCTGGAGAACACCTTTGTCAAGAGCTTGCACCTGCACCTTAGACACACACAGATTTGCATCACATCTAAATGGCCAAGCTCTTTCTTAGACAAGTTGAAAGCTGCTGTTAGAAGGCTGTGCTCCTTGTCAGATGGAAGCAGCAGCACGCACATAGGAGTTTGGCAAGAACTAAAGAGCCACAGAAGAGCGTGGTCTAGCAAAATGAAACAGGAAAAAGCATTTCCTGCATGTGCCCTTGTTGTCGCCTAACAACAGGTAGCAGCATAAACCAGATGCGGGTGAAGATCTTGCAGGCGACATCTAACGTCAAATGAGCAAACGGGCTTACCACAGCTGCGGTCCTCTGGCAGTCTGAAAGCTTTGCGCACAAGCCGGATGCTAAGCACCTTCCTTTGCCTTTTGGCAGTGCTCGTGCATTGCCAGCACTAGGCGGGAATGGTCACTATCCCAGAGACACGTTTCGTTGTGCCCGTTGCTAAGCGCTCTGGAGCACTGTTTATGACGTAAGCGGAACACCTCTTGCCGTTCCATTCTCAGAGCTCCTGAGTTAAGTAATCTGCGACTCTTGGTGCGAATGATAGAGGAAAACATTTCCAATGTGTCTGGCAAGGAGAAACTGAACCTGGAGAACACCTTTGTCAGGAGCTTGCACCTGCACCTTAGACACACACAGATTTGCATCACATCTAAATGGCCAAGCTCTTTCTTAGACAAGTTGAAAGCTGCTGTCAGAAGGCTGTGCTCCTTGTCAGATGGAAGCAGCAGCACGCACATAGGAGTTTGGAAAGCACTAAAGAGCCACAGAAGAGCGTGGCCTAGGAAAATGAGGCAGGAAAAACGCTACATGTGCCCTTGTTGTCGCCTAACAACAGGTAGCAGCATAAACCAGATGCGGGTGAAGATCTTGCAGGCGACATCTAACGTCAAATGAGCAAACGGGCTTACCACAGCTGCGGTCCTCTGGCAGTCTGAAAGCTTTGCGCACAAGCCGGACGCTAAGCGCCTTCCTTTGCCTTTTGGCAGTGCTCGTGCATTGCCAGCACTAGGCGGGAATGGTCACTTACCCAGAGACACGTTTCGTTGTGCCCGTTGCTAAGCGCTCTGGAGCACTGTTTATGACGTAAGCGGAACACCTCTTGCCGTTCCATTCTCAGAGCTCCTGAGGTAAGTAATGTGCGACTCTTGCTGCGAATGCCAGAGAAAGACATTTCCAATGTGTCTGGCAGGGAGAAACTGAACCTGGAGAACACCTTTGTCAGGAGCTTGCACCTGCACCTTAGACACACACAGATTTGCATCACATCTAAATGGCCAAGCTCTTTCTTAGACAAGTTGAAAGCTGCTGTCAGAAGGCTGTGCTCCTTGTCAGATGGAAGCAGCAGCACGCACATAGGAGTTTGGCAAGAACTAAAGAGCCACAGAAGAGCGTGGTCTAGCAAAATGAGGCAGGAAAAACGCTACATGTGCCCTTGTTGTCGCCTAACAACAGGTAGCAGCATAAACCAGATGCGGGTGAAGATCTTGCAGGCGACTTCTAACGTCAAATGAGCAAACGGGCTTACCACAGCTGCGGTCCTCTGGCAGTCTGAAAGCTTTGCGCACAAGCCGGATGCTAAGCGCCTTCCTTTGCCTTTTGGCAGTGCTCGTGCATTGCCAGCACTAGGCGGGAATGGTCACTTACCCAGAGACACGTTTCGTTGTGCCCGTTGCTAAGCGCTCTGGAGCACTGTTTATGACGTAAGCGGAACACCTCTTGCCGTTCCATTCTCAGAGCTCCTGAGTTAATCAAACTGAGACTCTTGGTGCGAATGCCAGAGAAAAACATTTCCAATGTGTCTGGCAGGGAGAAACTGAATCTGGAGAACACCTTTGTCAGGAGCTTGCACCTGCACCTTAGACACACACAGATTTGCATCACATCTAAATGGCCAAGCTCTTTCTTAGACAAGTTGAAAGCTGCTGTCAGAAGGCTGTGCTCCTTGTCAGATGGAAGCAGCAGCACGCACATAGGAGTTTGGAAAGCACTAAAGAGCCACAGAAGAGCGTGGCCTAGGAAAATGAGGCAGGAAAAACGCTACATGTGCCCTTGTTGTCGCCTAACAACAGGTAGCAGCATAAACCAGATGCGGGTGAAGATCTTGCAGGCGACATCTAACGTCAAATGAGCAAACGGGCTTACCACAGCTGCGGTCCTCTGGCAGTCTGAAAGCTTTGCGCACAAGCTGGATGCTAAGCGCCTTCCTTTGCCTTTTGGCAGTGCTCGTGCATTGCCAGCACTAGGCGGGAATGGTCACTTACCCAGAGACACGTTTCGTTGTGCCCGTTGCTAAGCGCTCTGGAGCACTGTTTATGACGTAAGCGGAACACCTCTTGCCGTTCCATTCTCAGAGCTCCTGAGTTAAGTAATCTGCTACTCTTGGTGCGAATGCCAGAGAAAAACATTTCCAATGTGTCTGGCAGGGAGAAACTGAATCTGGAGAACACCTTTGTCAGGTGCTTGCACCTGCACCTTAGACACACACAGATTTGCATCACATCTAAATGGCCAAGCTCTTTCTTAGACAAGTTGAAAGCTGCTGTCAGAAGGCTGTGCTCCTTGTCAGATGGAAGCAGCAGCACGCACATAGGAGTTTGGCAAGAACTAAAGAGCCACAGAAGAGCGTGGTCTAGCAAAATGAGGCAGGAAAAACGCTACATGTGCCCTTGTTGTCGCCTAACAACAGGTAGCAGCATAAACCAGATGCGGGTGAAGATCTTGCAGGCGACATCTAACGTCAAATGAGCAAACGGGCTTACCACAGCTGCGGTCCTCTGGCAGTCTGAAAGCTTTGCGCACAAGCCGGATGCTAAGCACCTTCCTTTGCCTTTTGGCAGTGCTCGTGCATTGCCAGCACTAGGCGGGAATGGTCACTATCCCACAGACACGTTTCGTTGTGCCCGTTGCTAAGCGCTCTGGAGCACTGTTTATGACGTAAGCGGAACACCTCTTGCCGTTCCATTCTCAGAGCTCCTGAGTTAAGTAATCTGCTACTCTTGGTGCGAATGCCAGAGGAAAACATTTCCAATGTGTCTGGCAGGGAGAAACTGAACCTGGAGAACACCTTTGTCAAGAGCTTGCACCTGCACCTTAGACACACACAGATTTGCATCACATCTAAATGGCCAAGCTCTTTCTTAGACAAGTTGAAAGCTGCTGTCAGAAGGCTGTGCTCCTTGTCAGATGGAAGCAGCAGCACGCACATAGGAGTTTGGCAAGAACTAAAGAGCCACAGAAGAGCGTGGTCTAGCAAAATGAGGCAGGAAAAACGCTACATGTGCCCTTGTTGTCGCCTAACAACAGGTAGCAGCATAAACCAGATGCGGGTGAAGATCTTGCAGGCGACATCTAACGTCAAATGAGCAAACGGGCTTACCACAGCTGCGGTCCTCTGGCAGTCTGAAAGCTTTGCACACAAGGCGGATGCTAAGCGCCTTCCTTTGCCTTTTGGCAGTGCTCGTGCATTGCCAGCACTAGGCGGGAATGGTCACTATCCCACAGACACGTTTCGTTGTGCCCGTTGCTAAGCGCTCTGGATCACTGTTTATGACGTAAGCGGAACACCTCTTGCCGTTCCATTCTCAGAGCTCCTGAGTTAATCAAACTGAGACTCTTGGTGCGAATGCCAGAGGAAAACATTTCCAATGTGTCTGGCAGGGAGAAACTGAACCTGGAGAACACCTTTGTCAGGAGCTTGCACCTCCACCTTACACACACACAGATTTGCATCACATCTAAATGGCCAAGCTCTTTCTTAGACAAGTTGAAAGCTGGTGTCAGAAGGCTGTGCTCCTTGTCAGATGGAAGCAGCAGCACGCACATAGGAGTTTGGCAAGAACTAAAGAGCCACAGAAGAGCGTGGCCTAGGAAAATGAGGCAGGAAAAAGCATATCGCTACATGTGTCCTTGTTGTCACCTAACAACAGGTAGCAGCATAAACCAGATGCGGGTGAAGTTCTTGCAGGTGACATCTAACGTCAAATGAGCAAACGGGCTTACCACAGCTGCGGTCCTCTGGCAGTCTGAAAGCTTTGCACACAAGGCGGATGCTAAGCGCCTTCCTTTGCCTTTTGGCAGTGCTCGTGCATTGCCAGCACTAGGCGGGAATGGTCACTATCCCACAGACACGTTTCGTTGTGCCCGTTGCTAAGCGCTCTGGAGCACTGTTTATGACGTAAGCGGAACACCTCTTGCCGTTCCATTCTCAGAGCTCCTGAGTTAATCAAACTGAGACTCTTGGTGCGAATGCCAGAGGAAAACATTTCCAATGTGTCTGGCAAGGAGAAACTGAACCTGGAGAACACCTTTGTCAGGAGCTTGCACCTCCACCTTACACACACACAGATTTGCATCACATCTAAATGGCCAAGCTCTTTCTTAGAAAAGTTGAAAGCTGCTGTTAGAAGGCTGTTCTCCTTGTCAGATGGAAGCAGCAGCACGCACATAGGAGTTTGGCAAGAACTAAAGAGCCACAGAAGAGCGTGGTCTAGCAAAATGAAACAGGAAAAAGCATTTCCTGCATGTGCCCTTGTTGTCGCCTAACAACAGGTAGCAGCATAAACCAGATGCGGGTGAAGATCTTGCAGGCGACTTCTAACGTCAAATGAGCAAACGGGCTTACCACAGCTGCGGTCCTCTGGCAGTCTGAAAGCTTTGCGCACAAGCCGGACGCTAAGCGCCTTCCTTTGCCTTTTGGCAGTGCTCGTGCATTGCCAGCACTAGGCGGGAATGGTCACTTACCCAGAGACACGTTTCGTTGTGCCCGTTGCTAAGCGCTCTGGAGCACTGTTTATGACGTAAGCGAAACACCTCTTGCCGTTCCATTCTCAGAGCTCCTGAGTTAAGTAATCTGCGACTCTTGGTGCGAATGATAGAGGAAAATATTTCCAATGTGTCTGGCAAGGAGAAACTGAACCTGGAGAACACCTTTGTCAGGAGCTTGCACCTGCACCTTAGACACACACAGATTTGCATCACATCTAAATGGCCAAGCTCTTTCTTCGACAAGTTGAAAGCTGCTGTCAGAAGGCTGTGCTCCTTGTCAGATGGAAGCAGCAGCACGCACATAGGAGTTTGGAAAGCACTAAAGAGCCACAGAAGAGCGTGGCCTAGGAAAATGAGGCAGGAAAAACACTACATGTGCCCTTGTTGTCGCCTAACAACAGGTAGCAGCATAAACCAGATGCGGGTGAAGATCTTGCAGGCGACATCTAACGTCAAATGAGCAAACGGGCTTACCACAGCTGCGGTCCTCTGGCAGTCTGAAAGCTTTGCGCACAAGCCGGACGCTAAGCGCCTTCCTTTGCCTTTTGGCAGTGCTCGTGCATTGCCAGCACTAGGCGGGAATGGTCACTTACCCAGAGACACGTTTCGTTGTGCCCGTTGCTAAGCGCTCTGGAGCACTGTTTATGACGTAAGCGGAACACCTCTTGCCGTTCCATTCTCAGAGCTCCTGAGGTAAGTAATGTGCGACTCTTGCTGCGAATGCCAGAGAAAGACATTTCCAATGTGTCTGGCAGGGAGAAACTGAACCTGGAGAACACCTTTGTCAGGAGCTTGCACCTGCACCTTAGACACACACAGATTTGCATCACATCTAAATGGCCAAGCTCTTTCTTAGACAAGTTGAAAGCTGCTGTCAGAAGGCTGTGCTCCTTGTCAGATGGAAGCAGCAGCACGCACATAGGAGTTTGGCAAGAACTAAAGAGCCACAGAAGAGCGTGGTCTAGCAAAATGAGGCAGGAAAAACGCTACATGTGCCCTTGTTGTCGCCTAACAACAGGTAGCAGCATAAACCAGATGCGGGTGAAGATCTTGCAGGCGACTTCTAACGTCAAATGAGCAAACGGGCTTACCACAGCTGCGGTCCTCTGGCAGTCTGAAAGCTTTGCGCACAAGCCGGATGCTAAGCGCCTTCCTTTGCCTTTTGGCAGTGCTCGTGCATTGCCAGCACTAGGCGGGAATGGTCACTTACCCAGAGACACGTTTCGTTGTGCCCGTTGCTAAGCGCTCTGGAGCACTGTTTATGACGTAAGCGGAACACCTCTTGCCGTTCCATTCTCAGAGCTCCTGAGTTAATCAAACTGAGACTCTTGGTGCGAATGCCAGAGAAAAACATTTCCAATGTGTCTGGCAGGGAGAAACTGAATCTGGAGAACACCTTTGTCAGGAGCTTGCACCTGCACCTTAGACACACACAGATTTGCATCACATCTAAATGGCCAAGCTCTTTCTTAGACAAGTTGAAAGCTGCTGTCAGAAGGCTGTGCTCCTTGTCAGATGGAAGCAGCAGCACGCACATAGGAGTTTGGAAAGCACTAAAGAGCCACAGAAGAGCGTGGCCTAGGAAAATGAGGCAGGAAAAACGCTACATGTGCCCTTGTTGTCGCCTAACAACAGGTAGCAGCATAAACCAGATGCGGGTGAAGATCTTGCAGGCGACATCTAACGTCAAATGAGCAAACGGGCTTACCACAGCTGCGGTCCTCTGGCAGTCTGAAAGCTTTGCGCACAAGGCGGATGCTAAGCGCCTTCCTTTGCCTTTTGGCAGTGCTCGTGCATTGCCAGCAGTAGGCGGGAATGGTCACTTACCCAGAGACACGTTTCGTTGTGCCCGTTGCTAAGCGCTCTGGAGCACTGTTTATGACGTAAGCGGAACACCTCTTGCCGTTCCATTCTCAGAGCTCCTGAGTTAAGTAATCTGCTACTCTTGGTGCGAATGCCAGAGAAAAACATTTCCAATGTGTCTGGCAGGGAGAAACTGAATCTGGAGAACACCTTTGTCAGGTGCTTGCACCTGCACCTTAGACACACACAGATTTGCATCACATCTAAATGGCCAAGCTCTTTCTTAGACAAGTTGAAAGCTGCTGTCAGAAGGCTGTGCTCCTTGTCAGATGGAAGCAGCAGCACGCACATAGGAGTTTGGCAAGAACTAAAGAGCCACAGAAGAGCGTGGTCTAGCAAAATGAGGCAGGAAAAACGCTACATGTGCCCTTGTTGTCGCCTAACAACAGGTAGCAGCATAAACCAGATGCGGGTGAAGATCTTGCAGGCGACATCTAACGTCAAATGAGCAAACGGGCTTACCACAGCTGCGGTCCTCTGGCAGTCTGAAAGCTTTGCGCACAAGCCGGATGCTAAGCACCTTCCTTTGCCTTTTGGCAGTGCTCGTGCATTGCCAGCACTAGGCGGGAATGGTCACTATCCCAGAGACACGTTTCGTTGTGCCCGTTGCTAAGCGCTCTGGAGCACTGTTTATGACGTAAGCGGAACACCTCTTGCCGTTCCATTCTCAGAGCTCCTGAGTTAAGTAATCTGCTACTCTTGGTGCGAATGCCAGAGGAAAACATTTCCAATGTGTCTGGCAGGGAGAAACTGAACCTGGAGAACACCTTTGTCAAGAGCTTGCACCTGCACCTTAGACACACACAGATTTGCATCACATCTAAATGGCCAAGCTCTTTCTTAGACAAGTTGAAAGCTGCTGTCAGAAGGCTGTGCTCCTTGTCAGATGGAAGCAGCAGCACGCACATAGGAGTTTGGCAAGAACTAAAGAGCCACAGAAGAGCGTGGTCTAGCAAAATGAGGCAGGAAAAACGCTACATGTGCCCTTGTTGTCGCCTAACAAAAGGTAGCAGCATAAACCAGATGCGGGTGAAGATCTTGCAGGCGACTTCTAACGTCAAATGAGCAAACGGGCTTACCACAGCTGCGGTCCTCTGGCAGTCTGAAAGCTTTGCACACAAGGCGGATGCTAAGCGCCTTCCTTTGCCTTTTGGCAGTGCTCGTGCATTGCCAGCACTAGGCGGGAATGGTCACTATCCCACAGACACGTTTCGTTGTGCCCGTTGCTAAGCGCTCTGGATCACTGTTTATGACGTAAGCGGAACACCTCTTGCCGTTCCATTCTCAGAGCTCCTGAGTTAATCAAACTGAGACTCTTGGTGCGAATGCCAGAGGAAAACATTTCCAATGTGTCTGGCAGGGAGAAACTGAACCTGGAGAACACCTTTGTCAGGAGCTTGCACCTCCACCTTACACACACACAGATTTGCATCACATCTAAATGGCCAAGCTCTTTCTTAGACAAGTTGAAAGCTGCTGTCAGAAGGCTGTGCTCCTTGTCAGATGGAAGCAGCAGCACGCACATAGGAGTTTGGCAAGAACTAAAGAGCCACAGAAGAGCGTGGCCTAGGAAAATGAGGCAGGAAAAAGCATATCGCTACATGTGTCCTTGTTGTCACCTAACAACAGGTAGCAGCATAAACCAGATGCGGGTGAAGTTCTTGCAGGTGACATCTAACGTCAAATGAGCAAACGGGCTTACCACAGCTGCGGTCCTCTGGCAGTCTGAAAGCTTTGCACACAAGGCGGATGCTAAGCGCCTTCCTTTGCCTTTTGGCAGTGCTCGTGCATTGCCAGCAGTAGGCGGGAATGGTCACTATCCCACAGACACGTTTCGTTGTGCCCGTTGCTAAGCGCTCTGGAGCACTGTTTATGACGTAAGCGGAACACCTCTTGCCGTTCCATTCTCAGAGCTCCTGAGTTAATCAAACTGAGACTCTTGGTGCGAATGCCAGAGGAAAACATTTCCAATGTGTCTGGCAAGGAGAAACTGAACCTGGAGAACACCTTTGTCAGGAGCTTGCACCTCCACCTTACACACACACAGATTTGCATCACATCTAAATGGCCAAGCTCTTTCTTAGAAAAGTTGAAAGCTGCTGTTAGAAGGCTGTTCTCCTTGTCAGATGGAAGCAGCAGCACGCACATAGGAGTTTGGCAAGAACTAAAGAGCCACAGAAGAGCGTGGTCTAGCAAAATGAAACAGGAAAAAGCATTTCCTGCATGTGCCCTTGTTGTCGCCTAACAACAGGTAGCAGCATAAACCAGATGCGGGTGAAGATCTTGCAGGCGACTTCTAACGTCAAATGAGCAAACGGGCTTACCACAGCTGCGGTCCTCTGGCAGTCTGAAAGCTTTGCGCACAAGCCGGACGCTAAGCGCCTTCCTTTGCCTTTTGGCAGTGCTCGTGCATTGCCAGCACTAGGCGGGAATGGTCACTTACCCAGAGACACGTTTCGTTGTGCCCGTTGCTAAGCGCTCTGGAGCACTGTTTATGACGTAAGCGAAACACCTCTTGCCGTTCCATTCTCAGAGCTCCTGAGTTAAGTAATCTGCGACTCTTGGTGCGAATGATAGAGGAAAATATTTCCAATGTGTCTGGCAAGGAGAAACTGAACCTGGAGAACACCTTTGTCAGGAGCTTGCACCTGCACCTTAGACACACACAGATTTGCATCACATCTAAATGGCCAAGCTCTTTCTTAGACAAGTTGAAAGCTGCTGTCAGAAGGCTGTGCTCCTTGTCAGATGGAAGCAGCAGCACGCACATAGGAGTTTGGCAAGAACTAAAGAGCCACAGAAGAGCGTGGCCTAGGAAAATGAGGCAGGAAAAACGCTACATGTGCCCTTGTTGTCGCCTAACAACAGGTAGCAACATAAACCAGATGCGGGTGAAGATCTTGCAGGCGACATCTAACTTCAAATGAGCAAACGGGCTTACCACAGCTGCGGTCCTCTGGCAGTCTGAAAGCTTTGCACACAAGGCGGATGCTAAGCGCCTTCCTTTGCCTTTTGGCAGTGCTCGTGCATTGCCAGCACTAGGCGGGAATGGTCACTATCCCACAGACACGTTTCGTTGTGCCCGTTGCTAAGCGCTCTGGAGCACTGTTTATGACGTAACCGGAACACCTCTTGCCGTTCCATTCTCAGAGCTCCTGAGTTAATCAAACTGAGACTCTTGGTGCGAATGCCAGAGGAAAACATTTCCAATGTGTCTGGCAGGGAGAAACTGAACCTGGAGAACACCTTTGTCAGGAGCTTGCACCTCCACCTTACACACACACAGATTTGCATCACATCTAAATGGCCAAGCTCTTTCTTAGAAAAGTTGAAAGCTGCTGTTAGAAGGCTGTGCTCCTTGTCAGATGGAAGCAGCAGCACGCACATAGAAGTTTGGCAAGAACTAAAGAGCCACAGAAGAGCGTGGTCTAGCAAAATGAAACAGGAAAAAGCATTTCCTGCATGTGCCCTTGTTGTCGCCTAACAACAGGTAGCAGCATAAACCAGATGCGGGTGAAGTTCTTGCAGGCGACATCTAACGTCAAATGAGCAAACGGGCTTACCACAGCTGCGGTCCTCTGGCAGTCTGAAAGCTTTGCACACAAGGCGGATGCTAAGCGCCTTCCTTTGCCTTTTGGCAGTGCTCGTGCATTGCCAGCACTAGGCGGGAATGGTCACTATCCCACAGACACGTTTCGTTGTGCCCGTTGCTAAGCGCTCTGGAGCACTGTTTATGACGTAAGCGGAACACCTCTTGCCGTTCCATTCTCAGAGCTCCTGAGTTAATCAAACTGAGACTCTTGGTGCGAATGCCAGAGAAAGACATTTCCAATGTGTCTGGCAGGGAGAAACTGAATCTGGAGAACACCTTTGTCAGGTGCTTGCACCTGCACCTTAGACAAACACAGATTTGCATCACATCTAAATGGCCAAGCTCTTTCTTAGACAAGTTGAAAGCTGCTGTCAGAAGGCTGTGCTCCTTGTCAGATGGAAGCAGCAGCACGCACATAGGAGTTTGGCAAGAACTAAAGAGCCACAGAAGAGCGTGGTCTAGCAAAATGAGGCAGGAAAAACGCTACATGTGCCCTTGTTGTCGCCTAACAACAGGTAGCAGCATAAACCAGATGCGGGTGAAGATCTTGCAGGCGACATCTGACGTCAAATGAGCAAACGGGCTTACCACAGCTGCGGTCCTCTGGCAGTCTGAAAGCTTTGCGCACAAGCCGGATGCTAAGCACCTTCCTTTGCCTTTTGGCAGTGCTCGTGCATTGCCAGCAGTAGGCGGGAATGGTCACTTACCCAGAGACACGTTTCGTTGTGCCCGTTGCTAAGCGCTCTGGAGCACTGTTTATGACGTAAGCGGAACACCTCTTGCCGTTCCATTCTCAGAGCTCCTGAGTTAAGTAATCTGCTACTCTTGGTGCGAATGCCAGAGGAAAACATTTCCAATGTGTCTGGCAGGGAGAAACTGAACCTGGAGAACACCTTTGTCAAGAGCTTGCACCTGCACCTTAGACACACACAGATTTGCATCACATCTAAATGGCCAAGCTCTTTCTTAGACAAGTTGAAAGCTGCTGTCAGAAGGCTGTGCTCCTTGTCAGATGGAAGCAGCAGCACGCACATAGGAGTTTGGCAAGAACTAAAGAGCCACAGAAGAGCGTGGCCTAGGAAAATGAGGCAGGAAAAAGCATATCGCTACATGTGTCCTTGTTGTCACCTAACAACAGGTAGCAGCATAAACCAGATGCGGGTGAAGTTCTTGCAGGTGACATCTAACGTCAAATGAGCAAACGGGCTTACCACAGCTGCGGTCCTCTGGCAGTCTGAAAGCTTTGCACACAAGGCGGATGCTAAGCGCCTTCCTTTGCCTTTTGGCAGTGCTCGTGCATTGCCAGCACTAGGCGGGAATGGTCACTATCCCACAGACACGTTTCGTTGTGCCCGTTGCTAAGCGCTCTGGAGCACTGTTTATGACGTAAGCGGAACACCTCTTGCCGTTCCATTCTCAGAGCTCCTGAGTTAATCAAACTGAGACTCTTGGTGCGAATGCCAGAGGAAAACATTTCCAATGTGTCTGGCAGGGAGAAACTGAACCTGGAGAACACCTTTGTCAGGAGCTTGCACCTCCACCTTACACACACACAGATTTGCATCACATCTAAATGGCCAAGCTCTTTCTTAGAAAAGTTGAAAGCTGCTGTTAGAAGGCTGTGCTCCTTGTCAGATGGAAGCAGCAGCACGCACATAGAAGTTTGGCAAGAACTAAAGAGCCACAGAAGAGCGTGGTCTAGCAAAATGAAACAGGAAAAAGCATTTGCTGCATGTGCCCTTGTTGTCGCCTAACAACAGGTAGCAGCATAAACCAGATGCGGGTGAAGTTCTTGCAGGCGACATCTAACGTCAAATGAGCAAACGGGCTTACCACAGCTGCGGTCCTCTGGCAGTCTGAAAGCTTTGCGCACAAGCCGGACGCTAAGCGCCTTCCTTTGCCTTTTGGCAGTGCTCGTGCATTGCCAGCAGTAGGCGGGAATGGTCACTATCCCACAGACACGTTTCGTTGTGCCCGTTGCTAAGCGCTCTGGAGCACTGTTTATGACGTAAGCGGAACACCTCTTGCCGTTCCATTCTCAGAGCTCCTGAGTTAATCAAACTGAGACTCTTGGTGCGAATGCCAGAGAAAGACATTTCCAATGTGTCTGGCAGGGAGAAACTGAACCTGGAGAACACCTTTGTCAGGAGCTTGCACCTGCACCTTAGACACACACAGATTTGCATCACATCTAAATGGCCAAGCTCTTTCTTAGACAAGTTGAAAGCTGCTGTCAGAAGGCTGTGCTCCTTGTCAGATGGAAGCAGCAGCACGCACATAGGAGTTTGGAAAGCACTAAAGAGCCACAGAAGAGCGTGGCCTAGGAAAATGAGGCAGGAAAAACACTACATGTGCCCTTGTTGTCGCCTAACAACAGGTAGCAGCATAAACCAGATGCGGGTGAAGATCTTGCAGGCGACATCTAACGTCAAATGAGCAAACGGGCTTACCACAGCTGCGGTCCTCTGGCAGTCTGAAAGCTTTGCGCACAAGCCGGACGCTAAGCGCCTTCCTTTGCCTTTTGGCAGTGCTCGTGCATTGCCAGCACTAGGCGGGAATGGTCACTTACCCAGAGACACGTTTCGTTGTGCCCGTTGCTAAGCGCTCTGGAGCACTGTTTATGACGTAAGCGGAACACCTCTTGCCGTTCCATTCTCAGAGCTCCTGAGGTAAGTAATGTGCGACTCTTGCTGCGAATGCCAGAGAAAGACATTTCCAATGTGTCTGGCAGGGAGAAACTGAACCTGGAGAACACCTTTGTCAGGAGCTTGCACCTGCACCTTAGACACACACAGATTTGCATCACATCTAAATGGCCAAGCTCTTTCTTAGACAAGTTGAAAGCTGCTGTCAGAAGGCTGTGCTCCTTGTCAGATGGAAGCAGCGGCACGCACATAGGAGTTTGGCAAGCACTAAAGAGCCACAAAAGAGCGTGGCATAGCAAAATGAAACAGGAAAAAGCATTTGCTACATGTGTCCTTGTTGTGGCCTAACAACAGGTAGCAGCATAAACCAGATGCGGGTGAAGTTCTTGCAGGCGACATCTAACGTCAAATGAGCAAGCCGGCTTACCACAGCTGCGGTCCTCTGCCAGTCTGAAAGCTTTGCGCACAAGCCGGATGCTAAGCGCCTTCCTTTGCCTTTTGGCAGTGCTCGTGCATTACCAGCACTAGGCGTGAATGCTCACTATCCCGCACACACGATTCGTTATGCCCGTTGCTAAGCGCTCTGGAGCACTGTTTATGACGTAAGCAGAACACCTCTTGCCATTCCATTCTCAGAGCTCCTGAGTTAAGTAATCTGCGACTCTTGGTGCGAATGATAGAGGAAAACATTTCCAATGTGTCTGGCAGATAGAAACTGAACCTGGAGAACACCTTTGCAGGAGCTTGCACGTGCACCTTAAACACACACAGATTTGCATCACATCTAAATGGCCAAGCTCTTTCTTCGGCAAGTTGAAAGCTGCTGTCAGAATGCTGTGCTCCTTGTCAGGTGGAAGCAGCAGCACGCACATTGGAGATTGGCAAGCACTAAAGAGCCACAGAAGAGCGTGGCCTAGGAAAATGAGGCAGGAAAAAGCATATCGCTACATGTGCCCTTGTTGTCGCCTAACAACAGGTAGCAGCATAAACCAGATGCGGGTGAAGTTCTTGCAGGCGACATCTAACGTCAAATGAGCAAGCGGGCTTACCACAGCTGCGGTCCTCTGCCAGTCTGAAAGCTTTGCACAGAAGCTGGATGCTAAGCGCCTTCCTTTGCCTTTTGGCAGTGCTCGCGCATTGCCAGCACTAGGCGGGAATGGTCACTATCCCAGAGACACGTTTCGTTGTGCCCGTTGCTAAGCGCTCTGGAGCACTGTTTATGACGTAAGCAGAACACCTCTTGCCATTCCATTCTCAGAGCTCCTGAGTTAAGTAATCTGCGACTCTTGGTGCGAATGATAGAGGAAAACATTTCCAATGTGTCTGGCAAATAGAAACTGAACCTGGAGAACACCTTTGTCAGGAGCTTGCACCTGCACCTTAAACACACACAGATTTGCATCACATCTAAATGGCCAAGCTCTTTCTTCGGCAAGTTGAAACCTGCTGTCAGAAGGCTGTGCTCCTTGTCAGATGGAAGCAGCGGCACGCACATAGGAGTTTGGCAAGCACTAAAGAGCCACAGAAGAGCGTGGCCTAGGAAAATGAGGCAGGAAAAAGCATATCGCTACATGTACCCTTGTTGTCGCCTAACAACAGGTAGCAGCATAAACCAGATGCGGGTGAAGTTCTTGCAGGCGACATCTAACGTCAAATGAGCAAGCGGGCTTACCACAGCTGCGGTCCTCTGGCAGTCTGAAAGCTTTGCACACAAGCCAGATGCTAAGCGCCTTCCTTTGCCTTTTGGCAGTGCTCGTGCATTGCCAGCACTAGGCGGGAAGGGTCACTATCCCACAGACACGTTTCATTGTCCCCGTTGCTAAGCGCTCTGGAGCACTGTTTATGACGTAAGTGGAACACCTCTTGCCGTTCCATTCTCAGAGCTCCTGAGTTAATCAAACTGAGAGTCTTGGTGCGAATGCCAGACGAAAACATTTCCAATGTGTCTGGCAAGGAGAAACTGAACCTGGAGAACACCTTTGTCAGGAGCTTGCACCTGCACCTTACACACACACAGATTTGCATCACATCTAAATGGCCAAGCTCTTTCTTAGACAAGTTGAAAGCTGCTGTCAGAAGGCTGTGCTCCTTCTCAGATGAAAGCAGCAGCACGCACATAGCAGTTTGGCAAGACTAAAGAGCCACAGAAGAGCGTGGCCTAGGAAAATGAGGCAGGAAAAAGCATATCGCTACATGTGCCCTTGTTGTCGCCTAACAACAGGTAGCAGCATAAACCAGATGCGGGTGAAGTTCTTGCAGGCGACATCTAACGTCAAATGAGCAAGCGGGCTTACCACAGCTGCGGTCCTCTGCCAGTCTGAAAGCTTTGCACAGAAGCTGGATGCTAAGCGCCTTCCTTTGCCTTTTGGCAGTGCTCGCGCATTGCCAGCACTAGGCGGGAATGGTCACTATCCCAGAGACACGTTTCGTTGTGCCCGTTGCTAAGCGCTCTGGAGCACTGTTTATGACGTAAGCAGAACACCTCTTGCCATTCCATTCTCAGAGCTCCTGAGTTAAGTAATCTGCGACTCTTGGTGCGAATGATAGAGGAAAACATTTCCAATGTGTCTGGCAGATAGAAACTGAACCTGGAGAACACCTTTGTCAGGAGCTTGCACCTGCACCTTAAACACACACAGATTTGCATCACATCTAAATGGCCAAGCTCTTTCTTCGGCAAGTTGAAAGCTGCTGTCAGAAGGCTGTGCTCCTTGTCAGATGGAAGCAGCGGCACGCACATAGGAGTTTGGCAAGCACTAAAGAGCCACAGAAGAGCGTGTTCTAGCAAAATGAAACAGGAAAAAACATTTGCTACATGTGTCCTTGTTGTCGCCTAACAACAGGTAGCAGCATAAACCAGATGTGGGTGAAGTTCTTGCAGGCGACATCTAACATCAAATGAGCAAGCAGGCTTACCACAGCTGCGGTCCTCTGCCAGTCTGAAAGCTTTGCACAGAAGCCGGATGCTAAGCGCCTTCCTTTGCCTTTTGGCAGTGCTCATGCATTGCCAGCACTAGGCGGGAATGGTCACTATCCCAGAGACACGTTTCGTTGTGCCCGTTGCTAAGCGCTCTGGAGCACTGTTTATGACGTAAGCGGAACACCTCTTGCCGTTCCATTCTCAGAGCTCCTGAGTTACGTAATCTGCGACTCTTGGTGCGAATGATAGAGGAAAACATTTCAAATGCGTCTGGCAAGGAGAAACTGAACCTGGGGAACACCTTTGTCAGGAGCTTGCATTTGCACCTTAGACACACACAGATTTGCATCACATCTAAATGGCCAAGCTCTTTCTTCGGCAAGTTGAAAGCCGCTGTGAGAAGGCTGTGCTCCTTGTCGGGTGGAAGCACCAGCAAGCACATTGGAGATTGGCAAGCACTAAAGAGCCACAGAAGAGCGTGGCCTAGGAAAATGAGGCAGGAAAAAGCATATCGCTACATGTGCCCTTGGTGTCGCCTAACAACAGGTAGCAGCATAAACCAGATGCGGGTGAAGTTCTTGCAGGCGACATCTAACATCAAATGAGCAAGCGGGCTTACCACAGCTGCGGTCCTCTGGCAGTCTGAAAGCTTTGCACACAAGCCGGATGCTAAGCGCCTTCCTTTGCCTTTTGGCAGTGCTCGCGCATTGCCAGCACTAGGCGGGAATGGTCACTATCCCGCACACACGTTTCGTTGTGCCCGTTGCTAAGCGCTCTGGAGCACTGTTTATGACGTAAGCGGAACACCTCTTGCCGTTCCATTCTCAGAGCTCCTGAGTTAAGTAATCTGCGACTCTTGGTGCTAATGATAGAGGAAAACATTTCCAATGTGTCTGGCAAGGAGAAACTGAACCTGGGGAACACCTTTGTCAGGAGCTTGCACCTGCACCTTAGACACACACAGATTTGCATCACATCTAAATGGCCAAGCTCTTTCTTAGACAAGTTGAAAGCTGCTGTCAGAAGGCTGTGCTCCTTGTCAGATAGAAGCAGCGGCACGCACATAGGAGTTTGGCAAGCACTAAAGAGCCACAGAAGAGCGTGGCCTAGGAAAATGAGGCAGGAAAAAGCATATCGCTACATGTACCCTTGTTGTCGCTTAACAACAGGTAGCAGCATAAACCAGATGCGGGTGAAGTTCTTGCAGGCGACATCTAACGTCAAATGAGCAAGCGGGCTTACCACAGCTGCGGTCCTCTGCCAGTCTGAAAGCTTTGCACACAAGCCAGATGCTAAGCGCCTTCCTTTGCCTTTTGGCAGTGCTCGTGCATTGCCAGCACTAGACGGGAAGGGTCACCATCCCACAGTCACGTTTCGTTGTGCCCGTTGCTAAGCGCTCTGGAGCACTGTTTATGACGTAAGCGGAACACCTCTTGCCGTTCCATTCTCAGAGCTCCTGAGTTAATCAAACTGAGACTCTTGGTGCGAATGCCAGAGGAAAACATTTCCAATGTGTCTGGCAAGGAGAAACTGAACCTGGAGAACACCTTTGTCAGGAGCTTTCACCTGCACCTTACACACACACAGATTTGCATCACATCTAAATGGCCAAGCTCTTTCTTAGACAAGTTGAAAGCTGCTGTCAGAAGGTTGTGCTCCTTGTCAGATGGAAGCAGCAGCATGCACATAGGAGTTTGGCAAGCACTAAAGAGCCACAGAAGAGCGTGGCCTAGGAAAATGAGTCAGGAAAAAGCATATCGCTACATGTGTCCTTGTTGTCGCCTAACAACAGGTAGCAGCACAAACCAGATGCGGGTGAAGTTCTTGCAGGCGACATCTAACATCAAATGAGCAAACGGGCTTACCACAGCTGCGGTCCTCTGGCAGTCTGAAAGCTTTGCGCACAAGCCGGATGCTAAGCGCCTTCCTTTGCCTTTTGGCAGTGCTCGTGCATTGCCAGCACTAGGCGGGAATGGTCACTATCCCGCACACACGTTTCATTGTGCCCGTTGCTAAGCGCTCTGGAGCACTGTTTATGACGTAAGCGGAACACCTCTTGCCGTTCCATTCTCAGAGCTCCTCAGTTAAGTAATCTGCGACTCTTGGTGCGAATGATAGAGGAAAACATTTCCAATGTGTCTGGCATATAGAAACTGAACCTGGAGAACACCTTTGTCAGGAGCTTTCACCTGCACTGTAGACACACACAGATTTGCATCACATCTAAATGGCCAAGCTCTTTCTTAGACAAGTTGAAAGCTGCTGTCAGAAGGCTGTGCTCCTTGTCAGATGGAAGCAGCAGCATGAACATAGGAGTTTGACAAGAACTAAAGAGCCACAGAAGAGCGTGGCCTAGGAAAATGAGTCAGGAAAAAGCATATCGCTACATGTGTCCTTGTTGTCGCCTAACAACAGGTAGCAGCATAAACCAGATGCGGGTGAAGTTCTTGCTGGCGACATCTAACGTCAAATGAGCAAACGGGCTTACCACAGCTGCGGTCCTCTGGCAGTCTGAAAGCTTTGCGCACAAGCCGGATGCTAAGCGCCTTCCTTTGCCTTTTGGCAGTGCTCGTGCATTGCCAGCACTAGGCGGGAATGGTCACTATCCCGCACACACGTTTCGTTGTGCCCGTTGCTAAGCGCTCTGGAGCACTGTTTATGACGTAAGCGGAGCACCTCTTGCCATTCCATTCTCAGAGCTCCTGAGTTAAGTAATCTGCGACTCTTGGTGCGAATGATAGAGGAAAACATTTCCAATGTGTCTGGCAGGGAGAAACTGAACCTGGAGAACACCTTTGTCAGGAGCTTTCACCTGAACCGTAGACACACACAGATTTGCATCACATCTAAATGGCCAAGCTCTTTCTTAGACAAGTTGAAAGCTGCTGTCAGAAGGCTGTGCTCCTTGTCAGATGGAAGCAGCAGCATGAACATAGGAGTTTGACAAGAACTAAAGAGCCACAGAAGAGCGTGGCCTAGGAAAATGAGTCAGGAAAAAGCATATCGCTACATGTGTCCTTGTTGTCGCCTAACAACAGGTAGCAGCATAAACCAGATGCGGGTGAAGTTCTTGCTGGCGACATCTAACGTCAAATGAGCAAACGGGCTTACCACAGCTGCGGTCCTCTGGCAGTCTGAAAGCTTTGTGCACAAGCCGGATGCTAAGCGCCTTCCTTTGCCTTTTGGCAGTGCTCGTGCATTGCCAGCACTAGGCGGGAATGGTCACTATCCCACAGACACGTTTCGTTGTGCCCGTTGCTAAGTGCTCTGGATACTGTTTATGACGTAAGCGGAACACATCTTGCCTTTCCATTCTCAGAGCTCCTGAGTTAATCAAACTGAGACTCTTGGTGCGAATGCCAGAGGAAAACATTTCCAATGTGTCTGGCATATAGAAACTGAACCTGGAGAACACCTTTGTCAGGAGCTTGCACCTGCACCTTACACACACACAGATTTGCATCACATCTAAATGGCCAAGCTCTTTCTTAGACAAGTTGAAAGCTGCTGTCAGAAGGCTGTGCTCCTTGTCAGATGGAAGCAGCAGCATGAACATAGGAGTTTGGCAAGAACTAAAGAGCCACAGAAGAGCGTGGCCTAGGAAAATGAGTCAGGAAAAAGCATATCGCTACATGTGTCCTTGTTGTCGCCTAACAACAGGTAGCAGCATAAACCAGATGCGGGTGAAGTTCTTGCTGGCGACATCTAACGTCAAATGAGCAAACGGGCTTACCACAGCTGCGGTCCTCTGGCAGTCTGAAAGCTTTGCGCACAAGCCGCATGCTAAGCGCCTTCCTTTGCCTTTTGGCAGTGCTCGTGCATTGCCAGCACTAGGCGGGAATGGTCACTATCCCGCACACACGTTTCGTTGTGCCCGTTGCTAAGCGCTCTGGAGCACTGTTTATGACGTAAGCGGAACACCTCTTGCCGTTCCATTCTCAGAGCTCCTGAGTTACGTAATCTGCGACTCTTGGTGCGAATGCCAGAGGAAAACATTTCCAATGTGTCTGGCAAGGAGAAACTGAACCTGGAGAACACCTTTGTCAGGAGCTTTCACCTGCACCTTACACACACACAGATTTGCATCACATCTAAATGGCCAAGCTCTTTCTTAGACAAGTTGAAAGCTGCTGTCAGAAGGTTGTGCTCCTTGTCAGATGGAAGCAGCAGCATGCACATAGGAGTTTGGCAAGCACTAAAGAGCCACAGAAGAGCGTGGCCTAGGAAAATGAGTCAGGAAAAAGCATATCGCTACATGTGTCCTTGTTGTCGCCTAACAACAGGTAGCAGCATAAACCAGATGCGGGTGAAGTTCTTGCTGGCGACATCTAACGTCAAATGAGCAAGCGGGCTTACCACAGCTACGGTCCTCTGGCAGTCTGAAAGCTTTGCGCACAAGCCGGATGCTAAGCGCCTTCCTTTGCCTTTTGGCAGTGCTCGTGTATTGCCAGTAGTAGGCGGGAATGGTCACTATCCCACAGACACGTTTCGTTGTGCCCGTTGCTAAGCGCTCTGGAGCACTGTTTATGACGTAAGCGGAACACCTCTTGCCATTCCATTCTCAGAGCTCTTGAGTTACGTAATCTGCGACTCTTGGTGCGAATGATAGAGGAAAACATTTCCAATGTGTCTGGCAAGGAGAAACTGAACCTGGAGAACACCTTTGTCAGGAGCTTTCACCTGAACCGTAGACACACACAGATTTGCATCACATCTAAATGGCCAAGCTCTTTCTTAGACAAGTTGAAAGCTGCTGTCAGAAGGCTGTGCTCCTTGTCAGATGGAAGCAGCAGCACTCACATAGGAGTTTGGCAAGCACTAAAGAGCCACAGAAGAGCGTGGCCTAGGAAAATGAGTCAGGAAAAAGCATTTGCTACATGTGTCCTTGTTGTCGCCTAACAACAGGTAGCAGCATAAACCAGATGTGGTTGAAGTTCTTGCTGGCGACATCTAACGTCAAATGAGCAAACGGGCTTACCACAGCTGCGGTCCTCTGGCAGTCTGAAAGCTTTGCGCACAAGCCGGATGCTAAACGCCTTCCTTTGCCTTTTGGCAGTGCTCGTGCATTGCCAGCACTAGGCGGGAATGGTCACTATCCCGCACACACGTTTCTTTGTGCCCGTTGCTAAGCGCTCTGGAGCACTGTTTATGACGTAAGCGGAACACCTCTTGCCGTTCCATTCTCAGAGCTCCTCAGTTAAGTAATCTGCGACTTTTGGTGCGAATGCCAGAGGAAAACATTTCCAATGTGTCTGGCAGGGAGAAACTGAACCTGGAGAACACCTTTGTCAGGAGCTTGCACCTGCACCTTACACACACACAGATTTGCATCACATCTAAATGGCCAAGCTCTTTCTTAGACAAGTTGAAAGCTGCTGTCAGAAGGTTGTGCTCCTTGTCAGATGGAAGCGGCAACACTCACATAGGAGTTTGGCAAGCACTAAAGAGCCACAGAAGAGCGTGGCCTAGGAAAATGAGTCAGGAAAAAGCATATCGCTACATGTGTCCTTGTTGTCGCCTAACAACAGGTAGCAGCATAAACCAGATGTGGGTGAAGTTCTTGCAGGCGACATCTAACATCAAATGAGCAAGCGGGATTACCACAGCTACAGTCCTCTGGCAGTCTGAAAGCTTTGCGCGCAAGCCGGATGCTAAGCGCCTTCCTTTGCCTTTTGGCAGTGCTCGTGCATTGCCAGCACTAGGTGGGAATGGTCACTATCCCACAGACACGTTTCGTTGTGCCCGTTGCTAAGCGCTCTGGAGCACTGTTTATGACGTAAGCGGAACACCTCTTGCCGTTCCATTCTCAGAGCTCCTGAGTTAAGTAATCTGCGACTCTTGGTGCGAATGATAGAGGAAAACATTTCCAATGTGTCTGGCAGGGAGAAACTGAACCTGGAGAACACCTTTGTCAGGAGCTTGCACCTGCACCTTACACACACACAGATTTGCATCACATCTAAATGGCCAAGCTCTTTCTTAGACAAGTTGAAAGCTGCTGTCAGAAGGCTGTGCTCCTTGTCAGATGGAAGCAGCAGCATGAACATAGGAGTTTGACAAGAACTAAAGAGTCACAGAAGAGCGTGGCCTAGGAAAATGAGTCAGGAAAAAGCATATCGCTACATGTGTCCTTGTTGTCGCCTAACAACAGGTAGCAGCATAAACCAGATGCGGGTGAAGTTCTTGCTGGCGACATCTAACGTCAAATGAGCAAACGGGCTTACCACAGCTGCGGTCCTCTGGCAGTCTGAAAGCTTTGCGCACAAGCCGGATGCTAAGCGCCTTCCTTTGCCTTTTGGCAGTGCTCGTGCATTGCCAGCACTAGGCGGGAATGGTCACTATCCCGCACACACGTTTCGTTGTGCCCGTTGCTAAGTGCCCTGGAGCACTGTTTATGACGTAAGCGGAACACCTCTTGCCGTTCCATTCTCAGAGCTCCTGAGTTAAGTAATCTGCGACTCTTGGTGCGAATGATAGAGGAAAACATTTCCAATGTGTCTGGCATATAGAAACTGAACCTGGAGAACACCTTTGTCAGGAGCTTGCACCTGCACCGTAGACACACACAGATTTGCATCACATCTAAATGGCCAAGCTCTTTCTTAGACAAGTTGAAAGCTGCTGTCAGAAGGCTGTGCTCCTTGTCAGATGGAAGCAGCAGCATGAACATAGGAGTTTGACAAGAACTAAAGAGCCACAGAAGAGCGTGGCCTAGGAAAATGAGTCAGGAAAAAGCATATCGCTACATGTGTCCTTGTTGTCGCCTAACAACAGGTAGCAGCATAAACCAGATGCGGGTGAAGTTCTTGCTGGCGACATCTAACGTCAAATGAGCAAACGGGCTTACCACAGCTGCGGTCCTCTGGCAGTCTGAAAGCTTTGCGCACAAGCCGGATGCTAAGCGCCTTCCTTTGCCTTTTGGCAGTGCTCGTGCATTGCCAGCACTAGGCGAGAATGGTCACTATCCCACAGACACGTTTCGTTGTGCCCGTTGCTAAGCGCTCTGGAGCACTGTTTATGACGTAAGCGGAACACCTCTTGCCGTTCCATTCTCAGAGCTCCTGAGTTAAGTAATCTGCGACTCTTGGTGCGAATGATAGAGGAAAACATTTCCAATGTGTCTGGCAAGGAGAAACTGAACCTGGAGAACACCTTTGTCAGGAGCTTGCACCTGCACCTTAAACACACACAGATTTGCATCACATCTAAATGGCGAAGCTCTTTCTTCGGCAAGTTGAAAGCTGCTGTCAGAAGGCTGTGCTCCTTGTCAGATGGAAGCAGCGGCACGCACATAGGAGTTTGGCAAGCACTAAAGAGCCACAGAAGAGCGTGTTCTAGCAAAATGAAACAGGAAAAAACATTTGCTACAGGTGTCCTTGTTGTCGCCTAACAACAGGTAGCAGCATAAACCAGATGCGGGTGAAGTTCTTGCAGGCGACATCTAACGTCAAATGAGTAAGCGGGCTTACCACAGCTGCGGTCCTCTGGCAGTCTGAAAGCTTTGCGCACAAGCCGGATGCTAAGCGCCTTCCTTTGCCTTTTGGCAGTGCTCATGCATTGCCAGCACTAGGCGGGAAGGGTCACTATCCCAGAGACACGTTTCGTTGTGCCCGTTGCTAAGCGCTCTGGAGCACTGTTTATGACGTAAGCGGAACACCTCTTGCCGTTCCATTCTCAGAGCTCCTGAGTTAAGCAATCTGCAACTCTTGGTGCGAATGATAGAGGAAAACATTTCCAATGTGTCTGGCAAGGAGAAACTGAACCTGGAGAACACCTTTGTCAGGAGCTTGCACCTGCACCTTACACACACACAGATTTGCATCACATCTAAATGGCCAAGCTCTTTCTTAGACAAGTTGAAAGCTGCTGTCAGAAGGCTGTGCTCCTTGTCAGATGGAAGCAGCAGCACGCACATAGGTGTTTGGCAAGACTAAAGAGCCACAGAAGAGCGTGGTCTAGCAAAATGAAACAGGAAAAAGCATTTGCTACATGTGTCCTTGTTGTCGCCTAACAACAGGTAGCAGCATAAACCAGATGCGGGTGAAGTTCTTGCAGGCGACATCTAACGTCAAATGAGCAAGCGGGCTTACCACAGCTGCGGTCCTCTGCCAGTCTGAAAGCTTTGCGCACAAGCCGCATGCTAAGCGCCTTCCTTTGCCTTTTGGCAGTGCTCATGCATTGCCAGCACTAGGCTGGAATGGTCACTATCCCAGAGACACGTTTCGTTGTGCCCGTTGCTAAGCGCTCTGGAGCACTGTTTATGACGTAAGCGGAACACCTCTTGCCGTTCCATTCTCAGAGCTCCTGAGTTAAGCAATCTGCAACTCTTGGTGCGAATGATAGAGGAAAACATTTCAAATGCGTCTGGCAAGGAGAAACTGAACCTGGAGAACACCTTTGTCAGGAGCTTGCATTTGCACCTTAGACACACACAGATTTGCATCACATCTAAATGGCCAAGCTCTTTCTTCGGCAAGTTGAAAGCTGCTGTCAGAAGGCTGTGCTCCTTGTCAGATGGAAGCAGCGGCACGCACATAGGAGTTTGGCAAGCACTAAAGAGCCACAGAAGAGCGTGGCCTAGGAAAATGAGGCAGGAAAAAGCATATCGCTACATGTGCCCTTGTTGTCGCCTAACAACAGGTAGCAGCATAAACCAGATGCGGGTGAAGTTCTTGCAGGCGACATCTAACGTCAAATGAGCAAGCGGGCTTACCACAGCTGCGGTCCTCTGCCAGTCTGAAAGCTTTGCACACAAGCCAGATGCTAAGCGCCTTCCTTTGCCTTTTGGCAGTGCTCGTTCATTGCCAGCACTTGGCGGGAAGGGTCACTATCCCACAGACACGTTTCGTTGTGCCCGTTGCTAAGCGCTCTGGAGCACTGTTTATGACGTAAGCAGAACACCTCTTGCCGTTCCATTCTCAGAGCTCCTGAGTTAATCAAACTGAGAGTCTTGGTGCGAATGCCAGACGAAAACATTTCCAATGTGTCTGGCAAGGAGAAACTGAACCTGGAGAACACCTTTGTCAGGAGCTTGCACCTGCACCTTAGACACACACAGATTTGCATCACATCTAAATGGCCAAGCTCTTTCTTAGACAAGTTGAAAGCTGCTGTCAGAAGGCTGTGCTCCTTGTCAGATGAAAGCAGCAGCACGCACATAGGTGTTTGGCAAGACTAAAGAGCCACAGAAGAGCGTGGCCTAGGAAAATGAGGCAGGAAAAAGCATATCGCTACATGTGCCCTTGTTGTCGCCTAACAACAGGTAGCAGCATAAACCAGATGCGGGTGAAGTTCTTGCAGGCGACATCTAACGTCAAATGAGCAAGCGGGCTTACCACAGCTGCGGTCCTCTGCCAGTCTGAAAGCTTTGCACAGAAGCTGGATGCTAAGCGCCTTCCTTTGCCTTTTGGCAGTGCTCGCGCATTGCCAGCACTAGGCGGGAATGGTCACTATCCCAGAGACACGTTTCGTTGTGCCCGTTGCTAAGCGCTCTGGAGCACTGTTTATGACGTAAGCGGAACACCTCTTGCCGTTCCATTCTCAGAGCTCCTGAGTTAAGTAATCTGCGACTCTTGGTGCGAATGATAGAGGAAAACATTTCCAATGTGTCTGGCAGATAGAAACTGAACCTGGAGAACACCTTTGTCAGGAGCTTGCACGTGCACCTTAAACACACACAGATTTGCATCACATCTAAATGGCCAAGCTCTTTCTTCGGCAAGTTAAAAGCTGCTGTCAGAATGCTGTGCTCCTTGTCAGGTGGAAGCAGCAGCACGAACATTGGAGATTGGCAAGCACTAAAGAGCCACAGAAGAGCGTGGCCTAGGAAAATGAGGCAGGAAAAAGCATATCGCTACATGTGCCCTTGTTGTCGCCTAACAACAGGTAGCAGCATAAACCAGATGCGGGTGAAGTTCTTGCAGGCGACATCTAACGTCAAATGAGCAAGCGGGCTTACCACAGCTGCGGTCCTCTGCCAGTCTGAAAGCTTTGCACAGAAGCTGGATGCTAAGCGCCTTCCTTTGCCTTTTGGCAGTGCTCGCGCATTGCCAGCACTAGGCGGGAATGGTCACTATCCCAGAGACACGTTTCGTTGTGCCCGTTGCTAAGCGCTCTGGAGCACTGTTTATGACGTAAGCAGAACACCTCTTGCCGTTCCATTCTCAGAGCTCCTGAGTTAATCAAACTGAGAGTCTTGGTGCGAATGCCAGACGAAAACATTTCCAATGTGTCTGGCAAGGAGAAACTGAACCTGGAGAACACCTTTGTCAGGAGCTTGCACCTGCACCTTACACACACAGATTTGCATCACATCTAAATGGCCAAGCTCTTTCTTCGGCAAGTTGAAAGCTGCTGTCAGAAGGCTGTGCTCCTTGTCAGATGGAAGCAGCGGCACGCACATAGGAGTTTGGCAAGCACTAAAGAGCCACAGAAGAGCGTGTTCTAGCAAAATGAAACAGGAAAAAACATTTGCTACATGTGTCCTTGTTGTCGCCTAACAACAGGTAGCAGCATAAACCAGATGTGGGTGAAGTTCTTGCAGGCGACATCTAACATCAAATGAGCAAGCGGGCTTACCACAGCTGCGGTCCTCTGCCAGTCTGAAAGCTTTGCACAGAAGCCGGATGCTAAGCGCCTTCCTTTGCCTTTTGGCAGTGCTCATGCATTGCCAGCACTAGGCGGGAATGGTCACTATCCCGCACACACGTTTCGTTGTGCCCGTTGCTAAGCGCTCTGGAGCACTGTTTATGACGTAAGCGGAACACCTCTTGCCGTTCCATTCTCAGAGCTCCTGAGTTAAGCAATCTGCAACTCTTGGTGCGAATGATAGAGGAAAACATTTCAAATGCGTCTGGCAAGGAGAAACTGAACCTGGGGAACACCTTTGTCAGGAGCTTGCATTTGCACCTTAGACACACACAGATTTGCATCACATCTAAATGGCCAAGCTCTTTCTTCGGCAAGTTGAAAGCCGCTGTGAGAAGGCTGTGCTCCTTGTCGGGTGGAAGCACCAGCAAGCACATTGGAGATTGGCAAGCACTAAAGAGCCACAGAAGAGCGTGGCCTAGGAAAATGAGGCAGGAAAAAGCATATCGCTACATGTACCCTTGTTGTCGCTTAACAACAGGTAGCAGCATAAACCAGATGCGGGTGAAGTTCTTGCAGGCGACATCTAACGTCAAATGAGCAAGCGGGCTTACCACAGCTGCGGTCCTCTGCCAGTCTGAAAGCTTTGCACACAAGCCAGATGCTAAGCGCCTTCCTTTGCCTTTTGGCAGTGCTCGTGCATTGCCAGCACTAGGCGGGAAGGGTCACTATCCCACAGTCACGTTTCGTTGTCCCCGTTGCTAAGCGCTCTGGAGCACTGTTTATGACGTAAGCGGAACACCTCTTGCCGTTCCATTCTCAGAGCTCCTGAGTTAATCAAACTGAGACTCTTGGTGCGAATGCCAGAGGAAAACATTTCCAATGTGTCTGGCAAGGAGAAACTGAACCTGGAGAACACCTTTGTCAGGAGCTTTCACCTGCACCTTACACACTCACAGATTTGCATCACATCTAAATGGCCAAGCTCTTTCTTAGACAAGTTGAAAGCTGCTGTCAGAAGGTTGTGCTCCTTGTCAGATGGAAGCAGCAGCATGCACATAGGAGTTTGGCAAGCACTAAAGAGCCACAGAAGAGCGTGGCCTAGGAAAATGAGTCAGGAAAAAGCATATCGCTACATGTGTCCTTGTTGTCGCCTAACAACAGGTAGCAGCACAAACCAGATGCGGGTGAAGTTCTTGCAGGCGACATCTAACATCAAATGAGCAAACGGGCTTACCACAGCTGCGGTCCTCTGGCAGTCTGAAAGCTTTGCGCACAAGCCGGATGCTAAGCGCCTTCCTTTGCCTTTTGGCAGTGCTCGTGCATTGCCAGCACTAGGCGGGAATGGTCACTATCCCGCACACACGTTTCATTGTGCCCGTTGCTAAGCGCTCTGGAGCACTGTTTATGACGTAAGCGGAACACCTCTTGCCGTTCCATTCTCAGAGCTCCTCAGTTAAGTAATCTGCGACTCTTGGTGCGAATGATAGAGGAAAACATTTCCAATGTGTCTGGCATATAGAAACTGAACCTGGAGAACACCTTTGTCAGGAGCTTTCACCTGCACTGTAGACACACACAGATTTGCATCACATCTAAATGGCCAAGCTCTTTCTTAGACAAGTTGAAAGCTGCTGTCAGAAGGCTGTGCTCCTTGTCAGATGGAAGCAGCAGCATGAACATAGGAGTTTGACAAGAACTAAAGAGTCACAGAAGAGCGTGGCCTAGGAAAATGAGTCAGGAAAAAGCATATCGCTACATGTGTCCTTGTTGTCGCCTAACAACAGGTAGCAGCATAAACCAGATGCGGGTGAAGTTCTTGCTGGCGACATCTAACGTCAAATGAGCAAACGGGCTTACCACAGCTGCGGTCCTCTGCCAGTCTGAAAGCTTTGCGCACAAGCCGGATGCTAAGCGCCTTCCTTTGCCTTTTGGCAGTGCTCGTGCATTGCCAGCACTAGGCGGGAATGGTCACTATCCCGCACACACGTTTCGTTGTGCCCGTTGCTAAGCGCTCTGGAGCACTGTTTATGACGTAAGCGGAACACCTCTTGCCATTCCATTCTCAGAGCTCCTGAGTTAAGTAATCTGCGACTCTTGGTGCGAATGATAGAGGAAAACATTTCCAATGTGTCTGGCAGGGAGAAACTGAACCTGGAGAACACCTTTGTCAGGAGCTTTCACCTGCACCTTACACACACACAGATTTGCATCACATCTAAATGGCCAAGCTCTTTCTTAGTCAAGTTGAAAGCTGCTGTCAGAAGGCTGTGCTCCTTGTCAGATGGAAGCAGCAGCATGAACATAGGAGTTTGGCAAGCACTAAAGAGCCACAGAAGAGCGTGGCCTAGGAAAATGAGTCAGGAAAAAGCATATCGCTACATGTGTCCTTGTTGTCGCCTAACAACAGGTAGCAGCATAAACCAGATGCGGGTGAAGTTCTTGCTGGCGACATCTAATGTCAAATGAGCAAACGGGCTTACCACAGCTGCGGTCCTCTGGCAGTCTGAAAGCTTTGCGCACAAGCCGGATCCTAAGCGCCTTCCTTTGCCTTTTGGCAGTGCTCGTGCATTGCCAGCACTAGGCGGGAATGGTCACTATGCCACAGACACACGTTTCGTTGTGCCCGTTGCTAAGCGCTCTGGAGCACTGTTTATGACGTAAGCGGAACACCTCTTGCCATTCCATTCTCAGAGCTCCTGAGTTAAGTAATCTGCTACTCTTGGTGCGAATGATAGAGGAAAACATTTCCAATGTGTCTGGCAGGGAGAAACTGAACCTGGAGAACACCTTTGTCAGGAGCTTTCACCTGCACCGTAGACACACACAGATTTGCATCACATCTAAATGGCCAAGCTCTTTCTTAGACAAGTTGAAAGCTGCTGTCAGAAGGCTGTGCTCCTTGTCAGATGGAAGCAGCAGCATGAACATAGGAGTTAGACAAGAACTAAAGAGCCACAGAAGAGCGTGGCCTAGGAAAATGAGTCAGGAAAAAGCATATCGCTACATGTGTCCTTGTTGTCGCCTAACAACAGGTAGCAGCATAAACCAGATGCGGGTGAAGTTCTTGCTGGCGACATCTAACGTCAAATGAGCAAACGGGCTTACCACAGCTGCGGTCCTCTGGCAGTCTGAAAGCTTTGCGCACAAGCCGCATGCTAAGCGCCTTCCTTTGCCTTTTGGCAGTGCTCGTGCATTGCCAGCACTAGGCGGGAATGGTCACTATCCCACAGACACGTTTCGTTGTGCCCGTTGCTAAGTGCTCTGGATACTGTTTATGACGTAAGCGGAACACATCTTGCCTTTCCATTCTCAGAGCTCCTGAGTTAATCAAACTGAGACTCTTGGTGCGAATGCCAGAGGAAAACATTTCCAATGTGTCTGGCATATAGAAACTGAACCTGGAGAACACCTTTGTCAGGAGCTTGCACCTGCACCTTACACACACACAGATTTGCATCACATCTAAATGGCCAAGCTCTTTCTTAGACAAGTTGAAAGCTGCTGTCAGAAGGCTGTGCTCCTTGTCAGATGGAAGCAGCAGCATGAACATAGGAGTTTGGCAAGCACTAAAGAGCCACAGAAGAGCGTGTTCTAGCAAAATGAAACAGGAAAAAACATTTGCTACATGTGTCCTTGTTGTCGCCTAACAACAGGTAGCAGCATAAACCAGATGTGGGTGAAGTTCTTGCAGGCGACATCTAACATCAAATGAGCAAGCGGGCTTACCACAGCTGCGGTCCTCTGCCAGTCTGAAAGCTTTGCACAGAAGCCGGACGCTAAGCGCCTTCCTTTGCCTTTTGGCAGTGCTCATGCATTGCCAGCACTAGGCGGGAATGGTCACTATCCCAGAGACACGTTTCGTTGTGCCCGTTGCTAAGCGCTCTGGAGCACTGTTTATGACGTAAGCAGAACACCTCTTGCCGTTCCATTCTCAGAGCTCCTGAGTTAAGCAATCTGCAACTCTTGGTGCGAATGATAGAGGAAAACATTTCAAATGCGTCTGGCAAGGAGAAACTGAACCTGGAGAACACCTTTGTCAGGAGCTTGCATTTGCACCTTAGACACACACAGATTTGCATCACATCTAAATGGCCAAGCTCTTTCTTCGGCAAGTTGAAAGCTGCTGTCAGAAGGCTGTGCTCCTTGTCAGATGGAAGCAGCAGCATGCACATAGGAGTTTGGCAAGCACTAAAGAGCCACAGAAGAGCGTGGCCTAGGAAAATGAGTCAGGAAAAAGCATATCGCTACATGTGTCCTTGTTGTCGCCTAACAACAGGTAGCAGCATAAACCAGATGCGGGTGAAGTTCTTGCAGGCGACATCTAACGTCAAATGAGCAAGCGGGCTTACCACAGCAACAGTCCTCTGGTAGTCTGAAAGCTTTGCGCACAAGCCGGATGCTAAGCGCCTTCCTTTGCCTTTTGGCAGTGCTCGTGCATTGCCAGCACTAGGCGGGAATGGTCACTATCCCGCACACACGTTTCGTTGTGCCCGTTGCTAAGCGCTCTGGAGCACTGTTTATGACGTAAGCGGAACACCTCTTGCCGTTCCATTCTCAGAGCTCCTCAGTTAAGTAATCTGCGACTCTTGGTGCGAATGATAGAGGAAAACATTTCCAATGTGTCTGGCAAGGAGAAACTGAACCTGGAGAACACCTTTGTCAGGAGCTTGCACCTGCACCTTACACACACACAGATTTGCATCACATCTAAATGGCCAAGCTCTTTCTTAGACAAGTTGAAAGCTGCTGTCAGAAGGCTGTGCTCCTTGTCAGATGGAAGCAGCAGCATGAACATAGGAGTTTGACAAGAACTAAAGAGCCACAGAAGAGCGTGGCCTAGGAAAATGAGTCAGGAAAAAGCATATCGCTACATGTGTCCTTGTTGTCGCCTAACAACAGGTAGCAGCATAAACCAGATGCGGGTGAAGTTCTTGCAGGCGACATCTAACGTCAAATGAGCAAACGGGCTTACCACAGCTGCGGTCCTCTGGCAGTCTGAAAGCTTTGCGCACAAGCCGCATGCTAAGCGCCTTCCTTTGCCTTTTGGCAGTGCTCGTGCATTGCCAGCACTAGGCGGGAATGGTCACTATCCCGCACACACGTTTCGTTGTGCCCGTTGCTAAGCGCTCTGGAGCACTGTTTATGACGTAAGCGGAACACCTCTTGCCGTTCCATTCTCAGAGCTCCTCAGTTAAGTAATCTGCGACTCTTGGTGCGAATGATAGAGGAAAACATTTCCAATGTGTCTGGCATATAGAAACTGAACCTGGAGAACACCTTTGTCAGGAGCTTTCACCTGCACTGTAGACACACACAGATTTGCATCACATCTAAATGGCCAAGCTCTTTCTTAGACAAGTTGAAAGCTGCTGTCAGAAGGCTGTGCTCCTTGTCAGATGGAAGCAGCAGCATGAACATAGGAGTTTGACAAGAACTAAAGAGCCACAGAAGAGCGTGGCCTAGGAAAATGAGTCAGGAAAAAGCATATCGCTACATGTGTCCTTGTTGTCGCCTAACAACAGGTAGCAGCATAAACCAGATGCGGGTGAAGTTCTTGCTGGCGACATCTAACGTCAAATGAGCAAACGGGCTTACCACAGCTGCGGTCCTCTGCCAGTCTGAAAGCTTTGTGCACAAGCCGGATGCTAAGCGCCTTCCTTTGCCTTTTGGCAGTGCTCGTGCATTGCCAGCACTAGGCGGGAAGGGTCACTATCCCAGAGACACGTTTCGTTGTGCCCGTTGCTAAGCGCTCTGGAGCACTGTTTATGACGTAAGCGGAACACCTCTTGCCGTTCCATTCTCAGAGCTCCTGAGTTAAGCAATCTGCAACTCTTGGTGCGAATGATAGAGGAAAACATTTCCAATGTGTCTGGCAAGGAGAAACTGAACCTGGAGAACACCTTTGTCAGGAGCTTGCACCTGCACCTTACACACACACAGATTTGCATCACATCTAAATGGCCAAGCTCTTTCTTAGACAAGTTGAAAGCTGCTGTCAGAAGGCTGTGCTCCTTGTCAGATGGAAGCAGCAGCACGCACATAGGTGTTTGGCAAGACTAAAGAGCCACAGAAGAGCGTGGTCTAGCAAAATGAAACAGGAAAAAGCATTTGCTACATGTGTCCTTGTTGTCGCCTAACAACAGGTAGCAGCATAAACCAGATGCGGGTGAAGTTCTTGCAGGCGACATCTAACGTCAAATGAGCAAGCGGGCTTACCACAGCTGCGGTCCTCTGCCAGTCTGAAAGCTTTGCGCACAAGCCGCATGCTAAGCGCCTTCCTTTGCCTTTTGGCAGTGCTCATGCATTGCCAGCACTAGGCTGGAATGGTCACTATCCCAGAGACACGTTTCGTTGTGCCCGTTGCTAAGCGCTCTGGAGCACTGTTTATGACGTAAGCGGAACACCTCTTGCCGTTCCATTCTCAGAGCTCCTGAGTTAAGCAATCTGCAACTCTTGGTGCGAATGATAGAGGAAAACATTTCAAATGCGTCTGGCAAGGAGAAACTGAACCTGGAGAACACCTTTGTCAGGAGCTTGCATTTGCACCTTAGACACACACAGATTTGCATCACATCTAAATGGCCAAGCTCTTTCTTCGGCAAGTTGAAAGCTGCTGTCAGAAGGCTGTGCTCCTTGTCAGATGGAAGCAGCGGCACGCACATAGGAGTTTGGCAAGCACTAAAGAGCCACAGAAGAGCGTGGCCTAGGAAAATGAGGCAGGAAAAAGCATATCGCTACATGTGCCCTTGTTGTCGCCTAACAACAGGTAGCAGCATAAACCAGATGCGGGTGAAGTTCTTGCAGGCGACATCTAACGTCAAATGAGCAAGCGGGCTTACCACAGCTGCGGTCCTCTGCCAGTCTGAAAGCTTTGCACACAAGCCAGATGCTAAGCGCCTTCCTTTGCCTTTTGGCAGTGCTCGTGCATTGCCAGCACTTGGCGGGAAGGGTCACTATCCCACAGACACGTTTCGTTGTGCCCGTTGCTAAGCGCTCTGGAGCACTGTTTATGACGTAAGCAGAACACCTCTTGCCGTTCCATTCTCAGAGCTCCTGAGTTAATCAAACTGAGAGTCTTGGTGCGAATGCCAGACGAAAACATTTCCAATGTGTCTGGCAAGGAGAAACTGAACCTGGAGAACACCTTTGTCAGGAGCTTGCACCTGCACCTTACACACACACAGATTTGCATCACATCTAAATGGCCAAGCTCTTTCTTAGACAAGTTGAAAGCTGCTGTCAGAAGGCTGTGCTCCTTGTCAGATGAAAGCAGCAGCACGCACATAGGTGTTTGGCAAGACTAAAGAGCCACAGAAGAGCGTGGCCTAGGAAAATGAGGCAGGAAAAAGCATATCGCTACATGTGCCCTTGTTGTCGCCTAACAACAGGTAGCAGCATAAACCAGATGCGGGTGAAGTTCTTGCAGGCGACATCTAACGTCAAATGAGCAAGCGGGCTTACCACAGCTGCGGTCCTCTGCCAGTCTGAAAGCTTTGCACAGAAGCTGGATGCTAAGCGCCTTCCTTTGCCTTTTGGCAGTGCTCGCGCATTGCCAGCACTAGGCGGGAATGGTCACTATCCCAGAGACACGTTTCGTTGTGCCCGTTGCTAAGCGCTCTGGAGCACTGTTTATGACGTAAGCGGAACACCTCTTGCCATTCCATTCTCAGAGCTCCTGAGTTAAGTAATCTGCGACTCTTGGTGCGAATGATAGAGGAAAACATTTCCAATGTGTCTGGCAGATAGAAACTGAACCTGGAGAACACCTTTGTCAGGAGCTTGCACGTGCACCTTAAACACACACAGATTTGCATCACATCTAAATGGCCAAGCTCTTTCTTCGGCAAGTTAAAAGCTGCTGTCAGAATGCTGTGCTCCTTGTCAGGTGGAAGCAGCAGCACGAACATTGGAGATTGGCAAGCACTAAAGAGCCACAGAAGAGCGTGGCCTAGGAAAATGAGGCAGGAAAAAGCATATCGCTACATGTGCCCTTGTTGTCGCCTAACAACAGGTAGCAGCATAAACCAGATGCGGGTGAAGTTCTTGCAGGCGACATCTAACGTCAAATGAGCAAGCGGGCTTACCACAGCTGCGGTCCTCTGCCAGTCTGAAAGCTTTGCACAGAAGCTGGATGCTAAGCGCCTTCCTTTGCCTTTTGGCAGTGCTCGCGCATTGCCAGCACTAGGCGGGAATGGTCACTATCCCAGAGACACGTTTCGTTGTGCCCGTTGCTAAGCGCTCTGGAGCACTGTTTATGACGTAAGCAGAACACCTCTTGCCGTTCCATTCTCAGAGCTCCTGAGTTAATCAAACTGAGAGTCTTGGTGCGAATGCCAGACGAAAACATTTCCAATGTGTCTGGCAAGGAGAAACTGAACCTGGAGAACACCTTTGTCAGGAGCTTGCACCTGCACCTTACACACACAGATTTGCATCACATCTAAATGGCCAAGCTCTTTCTTCGGCAAGTTGAAAGCTGCTGTCAGAAGGCTGTGCTCCTTGTCAGATGGAAGCAGCGGCACGCACATAGGAGTTTGGCAAGCACTAAAGAGCCACAGAAGAGCGTGTTCTAGCAAAATGAAACAGGAAAAAACATTTGCTACATGTGTCCTTGTTGTCGCCTAACAACAGGTAGCAGCATAAACCAGATGTGGGTGAAGTTCTTGCAGGCGACATCTAACATCAAATGAGCAAGCGGGCTTACCACAGCTGCGGTCCTCTGCCAGTCTGAAAGCTTTGCACAGAAGCCGGATGCTAAGCGCCTTCCTTTGCCTTTTGGCAGTGCTCATGCATTGCCAGCACTAGGCGGGAATGGTCACTATCCCGCACACACGTTTCGTTGTGCCCGTTGCTAAGCGCTCTGGAGCACTGTTTATGACGTAAGCGGAACACCTCTTGCCGTTCCATTCTCAGAGCTCCTGAGTTAAGCAATCTGCAACTCTTGGTGCGAATGATAGAGGAAAACATTTCAAATGCGTCTGGCAAGGAGAAACTGAACCTGGGGAACACCTTTGTCAGGAGCTTGCATTTGCACCTTAGACACACACAGATTTGCATCACATCTAAATGGCCAAGCTCTTTCTTCGGCAAGTTGAAAGCCGCTGTGAGAAGGCTGTGCTCCTTGTCGGGTGGAAGCACCAGCAAGCACATTGGAGATTGGCAAGCACTAAAGAGCCACAGAAGAGCGTGGCCTAGGAAAATGAGGCAGGAAAAAGCATATCGCTACATGTGCCCTTGGTGTCGCCTAACAACAGGTAGCAGCATAAACCAGATGCGGGTGAAGTTCTTGCAGGCGACATCTAACATCAAATGAGCAAGCGGGCTTACCACAGCTGCGGTCCTCTGGCAGTCTGAAAGCTTTGCACACAAGCCGGATGCTAAGCGCCTTCCTTTGCCTTTTGGCAGTGCTCGCGCATTGCCAGCACTAGGCGGGAATGGTCACTATCCCGCACACACGTTTCGTTGTGCCCGTTGCTAAGCGCTCTGGAGCACTGTTTATGACGTAAGCGGAACACCTCTTGCCGTTCCATTCTCAGAGCTCCTGAGTTAAGTAATCTGCGACTCTTGGTGCGAATGATAGAGGAAAACATTTCCAATGTGTCTGGCAAGGAGAAACTGAACCTGGAGAACACCTTTGTCAGGAGCTTGCACCTGCACCTTAGACACACACAGATTTGCATCACATCTAAATGGCCAAGCTCTTTCTTAGACAAGTTGAAAGCTGCTGTCAGAAGGCTGTGCTCCTTGTCAGATGGAAGCAGCAGCATGAACATAGGAGTTTGACAAGAACTAAAGAGCCACAGAAGAGCGTGGCCTAGGAAAATGAGTCAGGAAAAAGCATATCGCTACATGTGTCCTTGTTGTCGCCTAACAACAGGTAGCAGCATAAACCAGATGCGGGTGAAGTTCTTGCTGGCGACATCTAACGTCAAATGAGCAAACGGGCTTACCACAGCTGCGGTCCTCTGGCAGTCTGAAAGCTTTGCGCACAAGCCGGATGCTAAGCGCCTTCCTTTGCCTTTTGGCAGTGCTCGTGCATTGCCAGCACTAGGCGGGAATGGTCACTATCCCGCACACACGTTTCGTTGTGCCCGTTGCTAAGCGCTCTGGAGCACTGTTTATGACGTAAGCGGAACACCTCTTGCCATTCCATTCTCAGAGCTCCTGAGTTAAGTAATCTGCGACTCTTGGTGCGAATGATAGAGGAAAACATTTCCAATGTGTCTGGCAGGGAGAAACTGAACCTGGAGAACACCTTTGTCAGGAGCTTTCACCTGCACCTTACACACACACAGATTTGCATCACATCTAAATGGCCAAGCTCTTTCTTAGTCAAGTTGAAAGCTGCTGTCAGAAGGCTGTGCTCCTTGTCAGATGGAAGCAGCAGCATGAACATAGGAGTTTGGCAAGCACTAAAGAGCCACAGAAGAGCGTGGCCTAGGAAAATGAGTCAGGAAAAAGCATATCGCTACATGTGTCCTTGTTGTCGCCTAACAACAGGTAGCAGCATAAACCAGATGCGGGTGAAGTTCTTGCTGGCGACATCTAATGTCAAATGAGCAAACGGGCTTACCACAGCTGCGGTCCTCTGCCAGTCTGAAAGCTTTGCGCACAAGCCGGATCCTAAGCGCCTTCCTTTGCCTTTTGGCAGTGCTCGTGCATTGCCAGCACTAGGCGGGAATGGTCACTATGCCACAGACACACGTTTCGTTGTGCCCGTTGCTAAGCGCTCTGGAGCACTGTTTATGACGTAAGCGGAACACCTCTTGCCATTCCATTCTCAGAGCTCCTGAGTTAAGTAATCTGCTACTCTTGGTGCGAATGATAGAGGAAAACATTTCCAATGTGTCTGGCAGGGAGAAACTGAACCTGGAGAACACCTTTGTCAGGAGCTTTCACCTGCACCGTAGACACACACAGATTTGCATCACATCTAAATGGCCAAGCTCTTTCTTAGACAAGTTGAAAGCTGCTGTCAGAAGGCTGTGCTCCTTGTCAGATGGAAGCAGCAGCATGAACATAGGAGTTAGACAAGAACTAAAGAGCCACAGAAGAGCGTGGCCTAGGAAAATGAGTCAGGAAAAAGCATATCGCTACATGTGTCCTTGTTGTCGCCTAACAACAGGTAGCAGCATAAACCAGATGCGGGTGAAGTTCTTGCTGGCGACATCTAACGTCAAATGAGCAAACGGGCTTACCACAGCTGCGGTCCTCTGGCAGTCTGAAAGCTTTGCGCACAAGCCGCATGCTAAGCGCCTTCCTTTGCCTTTTGGCAGTGCTCGTGCATTGCCAGCACTAGGCGGGAATGGTCACTATCCCACAGACACGTTTCGTTGTGCCCGTTGCTAAGTGCTCTGGATACTGTTTATGACGTAAGCGGAACACATCTTGCCTTTCCATTCTCAGAGCTCCTGAGTTAATCAAACTGAGACTCTTGGTGCGAATGCCAGAGGAAAACATTTCCAATGTGTCTGGCATATAGAAACTGAACCTGGAGAACACCTTTGTCAGGAGCTTGCACCTGCACCTTACACACACACAGATTTGCATCACATCTAAATGGCCAAGCTCTTTCTTAGACAAGTTGAAAGCTGCTGTCAGAAGGCTGTGCTCCTTGTCAGATGGAAGCAGCAGCATGAACATAGGAGTTTGGCAAGCACTAAAGAGCCACAGAAGAGCGTGTTCTAGCAAAATGAAACAGGAAAAAACATTTGCTACATGTGTCCTTGTTGTCGCCTAACAACAGGTAGCAGCATAAACCAGATGTGGGTGAAGTTCTTGCAGGCGACATCTAACATCAAATGAGCAAGCGGGCTTACCACAGCTGCGGTCCTCTGCCAGTCTGAAAGCTTTGCACAGAAGCCGGACGCTAAGCGCCTTCCTTTGCCTTTTGGCAGTGCTCATGCATTGCCAGCACTAGGCGGGAATGGTCACTATCCCAGAGACACGTTTCGTTGTGCCCGTTGCTAAGCGCTCTGGAGCACTGTTTATGACGTAAGCAGAACACCTCTTGCCGTTCCATTCTCAGAGCTCCTGAGTTAAGCAATCTGCAACTCTTGGTGCGAATGATAGAGGAAAACATTTCAAATGCGTCTGGCAAGGAGAAACTGAACCTGGAGAACACCTTTGTCAGGAGCTTGCATTTGCACCTTAGACACACACAGATTTGCATCACATCTAAATGGCCAAGCTCTTTCTTCGGCAAGTTGAAAGCTGCTGTCAGAAGGCTGTGCTCCTTGTCAGATGGAAGCAGCAGCATGCACATAGGAGTTTGGCAAGCACTAAAGAGCCACAGAAGAGCGTGGCCTAGGAAAATGAGTCAGGAAAAAGCATATCGCTACATGTGTCCTTGTTGTCGCCTAACAACAGGTAGCAGCATAAACCAGATGCGGGTGAAGTTCTTGCAGGCGACATCTAACGTCAAATGAGCAAGCGGGCTTACCACAGCAACAGTCCTCTGGTAGTCTGAAAGCTTTGCGCACAAGCCGGATGCTAAGCGCCTTCCTTTGCCTTTTGGCAGTGCTCGTGCATTGCCAGCACTAGGCGGGAATGGTCACTATCCCGCACACACGTTTCGTTGTGCCCGTTGCTAAGCGCTCTGGAGCACTGTTTATGACGTAAGCGGAACACCTCTTGCCGTTCCATTCTCAGAGCTCCTCAGTTAAGTAATCTGCGACTCTTGGTGCGAATGATAGAGGAAAACATTTCCAATGTGTCTGGCAAGGAGAAACTGAACCTGGAGAACACCTTTGTCAGGAGCTTGCACCTGCACCTTACACACACACAGATTTGCATCACATCTAAATGGCCAAGCTCTTTCTTAGACAAGTTGAAAGCTGCTGTCAGAAGGCTGTGCTCCTTGTCCGATGGAAGCAGCAGCATGAACATAGGAGTTTGACAAGAACTAAAGAGCCACAGAAGAGCGTGGCCTAGGAAAATGAGTCAGGAAAAAGCATATCGCTACATGTGTCCTTGTTGTCGCCTAACAACAGGTAGCAGCATAAACCAGATGCGGGTGAAGTTCTTGCAGGCGACATCTAACGTCAAATGAGCAAGCGGGCTTACCACAGCTGCGGTCCTCTGCCAGTCTGAAAGCTTTGCACACAAGCCAGATGCTAAGCGCCTTCCTTTGCCTTTTGGCAGTGCTCGTGCATTGCCAGCACTAGGCGGGAAGGGTCACTATCCCACAGTCACGTTTCGTTGTCCCCGTTGCTAAGCGCTCTGGAGCACTGTTTATGACGTAAGCGGAACACCTCTTGCCGTTCCATTCTCAGAGCTCCTGAGTTAATCAAACTGAGACTCTTGGTGCGAATGCCAGAGGAAAACATTTCCAATGTGTCTGGCAAGGAGAAACTGAACCTGGAGAACACCTTTGTCAGGAGCTTTCACCTGCACCTTACACACTCACAGATTTGCATCACATCTAAATGGCCAAGCTCTTTCTTAGACAAGTTGAAAGCTGCTGTCAGAAGGTTGTGCTCCTTGTCAGATGGAAGCAGCAGCATGCACATAGGAGTTTGGCAAGCACTAAAGAGCCACAGAAGAGCGTGGCCTAGGAAAATGAGTCAGGAAAAAGCATATCGCTACATGTGTCCTTGTTGTCGCCTAACAACAGGTAGCAGCACAAACCAGATGCGGGTGAAGTTCTTGCAGGCGACATCTAACATCAAATGAGCAAACGGGCTTACCACAGCTGCGGTCCTCTGGCAGTCTGAAAGCTTTGCGCACAAGCCGGATGCTAAGCGCCTTCCTTTGCCTTTTGGCAGTGCTCGTGCATTGCCAGCACTAGGCGGGAATGGTCACTATCCCGCACACACGTTTCATTGTGCCCGTTGCTAAGCGCTCTGGAGCACTGTTTATGACGTAAGCGGAACACCTCTTGCCGTTCCATTCTCAGAGCTCCTCAGTTAAGTAATCTGCGACTCTTGGTGCGAATGATAGAGGAAAACATTTCCAATGTGTCTGGCATATAGAAACTGAACCTGGAGAACACCTTTGTCAGGAGCTTTCACCTGCACTGTAGACACACACAGATTTGCATCACATCTAAATGGCCAAGCTCTTTCTTAGACAAGTTGAAAGCTGCTGTCAGAAGGCTGTGCTCCTTGTCAGATGGAAGCAGCAGCATGAACATAGGAGTTTGACAAGAACTAAAGAGCCACAGAAGAGCGTGGCCTAGGAAAATGAGTCAGGAAAAAGCATATCGCTACATGTGTCCTTGTTGTCGCCTAACAACAGGTAGCAGCATAAACCAGATGCGGGTGAAGTTCTTGCTGGCGACATCTAACGTCAAATGAGCAAACGGGCTTACCACAGCTGCGGTCCTCTGGCAGTCTGAAAGCTTTGCGCACAAGCCGGATGCTAAGCGCCTTCCTTTGCCTTTTGGCAGTGCTCGTGCATTGCCAGCACTAGGCGGGAATGGTCACTATCCCGCACACACGTTTCGTTGTGCCCGTTGCTAAGCGCTCTGGAGCACTGTTTATGACGTAAGCGGAACACCTCTTGCCATTCCATTCTCAGAGCTCCTGAGTTAAGTAATCTGCGACTCTTGGTGCGAATGATAGAGGAAAACATTTCCAATGTGTCTGGCAGGGAGAAACTGAACCTGGAGAACACCTTTGTCAGGAGCTTTCACCTGCACCTTACACACACACAGATTTGCATCACATCTAAATGGCCAAGCTCTTTCTTAGTCAAGTTGAAAGCTGCTGTCAGAAGGCTGTGCTCCTTGTCAGATGGAAGCAGCAGCATGAACATAGGAGTTTGGCAAGCACTAAAGAGCCACAGAAGAGCGTGGCCTAGGAAAATGAGTCAGGAAAAAGCATATCGCTACATGTGTCCTTGTTGTCGCCTAACAACAGGTAGCAGCATAAACCAGATGCGGGTGAAGTTCTTGCTGGCGACATCTAATGTCAAATGAGCAAACGGGCTTACCACAGCTGCGGTCCTCTGCCAGTCTGAAAGCTTTGCGCACAAGCCGGATCCTAAGCGCCTTCCTTTGCCTTTTGGCAGTGCTCGTGCATTGCCAGCACTAGGCGGGAATGGTCACTATGCCACAGACACACGTTTCGTTGTGCCCGTTGCTAAGCGCTCTGGAGCACTGTTTATGACGTAAGCGGAACACCTCTTGCCATTCCATTCTCAGAGCTCCTGAGTTAAGTAATCTGCTACTCTTGGTGCGAATGATAGAGGAAAACATTTCCAATGTGTCTGGCAGGGAGAAACTGAACCTGGAGAACACCTTTGTCAGGAGCTTTCACCTGCACCGTAGACACACACAGATTTGCATCACATCTAAATGGCCAAGCTCTTTCTTAGACAAGTTGAAAGCTGCTGTCAGAAGGCTGTGCTCCTTGTCAGATGGAAGCAGCAGCATGAACATAGGAGTTAGACAAGAACTAAAGAGCCACAGAAGAGCGTGGCCTAGGAAAATGAGTCAGGAAAAAGCATATCGCTACATGTGTCCTTGTTGTCGCCTAACAACAGGTAGCAGCATAAACCAGATGCGGGTGAAGTTCTTGCTGGCGACATCTAACGTCAAATGAGCAAACGGGCTTACCACAGCTGCGGTCCTCTGGCAGTCTGAAAGCTTTGCGCACAAGCCGCATGCTAAGCGCCTTCCTTTGCCTTTTGGCAGTGCTCGTGCATTGCCAGCACTAGGCGGGAATGGTCACTATCCCACAGACACGTTTCGTTGTGCCCGTTGCTAAGTGCTCTGGATACTGTTTATGACGTAAGCGGAACACATCTTGCCTTTCCATTCTCAGAGCTCCTGAGTTAATCAAACTGAGACTCTTGGTGCGAATGCCAGAGGAAAACATTTCCAATGTGTCTGGCATATAGAAACTGAACCTGGAGAACACCTTTGTCAGGAGCTTGCACCTGCACCTTACACACACACAGATTTGCATCACATCTAAATGGCCAAGCTCTTTCTTAGACAAGTTGAAAGCTGCTGTCAGAAGGCTGTGCTCCTTGTCAGATGGAAGCAGCAGCATGAACATAGGAGTTTGGCAAGCACTAAAGAGCCACAGAAGAGCGTGTTCTAGCAAAATGAAACAGGAAAAAACATTTGCTACATGTGTCCTTGTTGTCGCCTAACAACAGGTAGCAGCATAAACCAGATGTGGGTGAAGTTCTTGCAGGCGACATCTAACATCAAATGAGCAAGCGGGCTTACCACAGCTGCGGTCCTCTGCCAGTCTGAAAGCTTTGCACAGAAGCCGGACGCTAAGCGCCTTCCTTTGCCTTTTGGCAGTGCTCATGCATTGCCAGCACTAGGCGGGAATGGTCACTATCCCAGAGACACGTTTCGTTGTGCCCGTTGCTAAGCGCTCTGGAGCACTGTTTATGACGTAAGCAGAACACCTCTTGCCGTTCCATTCTCAGAGCTCCTGAGTTAAGCAATCTGCAACTCTTGGTGCGAATGATAGAGGAAAACATTTCAAATGCGTCTGGCAAGGAGAAACTGAACCTGGAGAACACCTTTGTCAGGAGCTTGCATTTGCACCTTAGACACACACAGATTTGCATCACATCTAAATGGCCAAGCTCTTTCTTCGGCAAGTTGAAAGCTGCTGTCAGAAGGCTGTGCTCCTTGTCAGATGGAAGCAGCAGCATGCACATAGGAGTTTGGCAAGCACTAAAGAGCCACAGAAGAGCGTGGCCTAGGAAAATGAGTCAGGAAAAAGCATATCGCTACATGTGTCCTTGTTGTCGCCTAACAACAGGTAGCAGCATAAACCAGATGCGGGTGAAGTTCTTGCAGGCGACATCTAACGTCAAATGAGCAAGCGGGCTTACCACAGCAACAGTCCTCTGGTAGTCTGAAAGCTTTGCGCACAAGCCGGATGCTAAGCGCCTTCCTTTGCCTTTTGGCAGTGCTCGTGCATTGCCAGCACTAGGCGGGAATGGTCACTATCCCGCACACACGTTTCGTTGTGCCCGTTGCTAAGCGCTCTGGAGCACTGTTTATGACGTAAGCGGAACACCTCTTGCCGTTCCATTCTCAGAGCTCCTCAGTTAAGTAATCTGCGACTCTTGGTGCGAATGATAGAGGAAAACATTTCCAATGTGTCTGGCAAGGAGAAACTGAACCTGCAGAACACCTTTGTCAGGAGCTTGCACCTGCACCTTACACACACACAGATTTGCATCACATCTAAATGGCCAAGCTCTTTCTTAGACAAGTTGAAAGCTGCTGTCAGAAGGCTGTGCTCCTTGTCCGATGGAAGCAGCAGCATGAACATAGGAGTTTGACAAGAACTAAAGAGCCACAGAAGAGCGTGGCCTAGGAAAATGAGTCAGGAAAAAGCATATCGCTACATGTGTCCTTGTTGTCGCCTAACAACAGGTAGCAGCATAAACCAGATGCGGGTGAAGTTCTTGCAGGCGACATCTAACGTCAAATGAGCAAACGGGCTTACCACAGCTGCGGTCCTCTGGCAGTCTGAAAGCTTTGCGCACAAGCCGCATGCTAAGCGCCTTCCTTTGCCTTTTGGCAGTGCTCGTGCATTGCCAGCACTAGGCGGGAATGGTCACTATCCCGCACACACGTTTCGTTGTGCCCGTTGCTAAGCGCTCTGGAGCACTGTTTATGACGTAAGCGGAACACCTCTTGCCGTTCCATTCTCAGAGCTCCTCAGTTAAGTAATCTGCGACTCTTGGTGCGAATGATAGAGGAAAACATTTCCAATGTGTCTGGCATATAGAAACTGAACCTGGAGAACACCTTTGTCAGGAGCTTTCACCTGCACTGTAGACACACACAGATTTGCATCACATCTAAATGGCCAAGCTCTTTCTTAGACAAGTTGAAAGCTGCTGTCAGAAGGCTGTGCTCCTTGTCAGATGGAAGCAGCAGCATGAACATAGGAGTTTGGCAAGAACTAAAGAGCCACAGAAGAGCGTGGCCTAGGAAAATGAGTCAGGAAAAAGCATATCGCTACATGTGTCCTTGTTGTCGCCTAACAACAGGTAGCAGCATAAACCAGATGCGGGTGAAGTTCTTGCTGGCGACATCTAACGTCAAATGAGCAAACGGGCTTACCACAGCTGCGGTCCTCTGGCAGTCTGAAAGCTTTGCGCACAAGCCGCATGCTAAGCGCCTTCCTTTGCCTTTTGGCAGTGCTCGTGCATTGCCAGCACTAGGCGGGAATGGTCACTATCCCGCACACACGTTTCGTTGTGCCCGTTGCTAAGCGCTCTGGAGCACTGTTTATGACGTAAGCGGAACACCTCTTGCCGTTCCATTCTCAGAGCTCCTGAGTTACGTAATCTGCGACTCTTGGTGCGAATGCCAGAGGAAAACATTTCCAATGTGTCTGGCAAGGAGAAACTGAACCTGGAGAACACCTTTGTCAGGAGCTTTCACCTGCACCTTACACACACACAGATTTGCATCACATCTAAATGGCCAAGCTCTTTCTTAGACAAGTTGAAAGCTGCTGTCAGAAGGCTGTGCTCCTTGTCAGATGGAAGCAGCAGCACGCACATAGGAGTTTGGCAAGCACTAAAGAGCCACAGAAGAGCGTGGCCTAGGAAAATGAGTCAGGAAAAAGCATATCGCTACATGTGTCCTTGTTGTCGCCTAACAACAGGTAGCAGCATAAACCAGATGCGGGTGAAGTTCTTGCTGGCGACATCTAACGTCAAATGAGCAAACGGGCTTACCACAGCTGCGGTCCTCTGGCAGTCTGAAAGCTTTGCGCACAAGCCGGATGCTAAGCGCCTTCCTTTGCCTTTTGGCAGTGCTCGTGCATTGCCAGCACTAGGCGGGAATGGTCACTATGCCACAGACACACGTTTCGTTGTGCCCGTTGCTAAGCGCTCTGGAGCACTGTTTATGACGTAAGCGGAACACCTCTTGCCATTCCATTCTCAGAGCTCCTGAGTTAAGTAATCTGCGACTCTTGGTGCGAATGATAGAGGAAAACATTTCCAATGTGTCTGGCAGGGAGAAACTGAACCTGGAGAACACCTTTGTCAGGAGCTTGCATTTGCACCTTAGACACACACAGATTTGCATCACATCTAAATGGCCAAGCTCTTTCTTAGACAAGTTGAAAGCTGCTGTCAGAAGGCTGTGCTCCTTGTCAGATGGAAGCAGCAGCATGCACATAGGAGTTTGGCAAGCACTAAAGAGCCACAGAAGAGCGTGGCCTAGGAAAATGAGTCAGGAAAAAGCATATCGCTACATGTGTCCTTGTTGTCGCCTAACAACAGGTAGCGGCATAAACCAGATGCGGGTGAAGTTCTTGCAGGCGACATCTAACGTCAAATGAGCAAGCGGGCTTACCACAGCAACAGTCCTCTGGTAGTCTGAAAGCTTTGCGCACAAGCCGGATGCTAAGCGCCTTCCTTTGCCTTTTGGCAGTGCTCGTGCATTGCCAGCACTAGGCGGGAATGGTCACTATCCCACAGACACGTTTCGTTGTGCCCGTTGCTAAGCGCTCTGGAGCACTGTTTATGACGTAAGCGGAACACCTCTTGCCGTTCCATTCTCAGAGCTCCTCAGTTAAGTAATCTGCGACTCTTGGTGCGAATGATAGAGGAAAACATTTCCAATGTGTCTGGCAAGGAGAAACTGAACCTGGAGAACACCTTTGTCAGGAGCTTGCACCTGCACCTTACACACACACAGATTTGCATCACATCTAAATGGCCAAGCTCTTTCTTAGACAAGTTGAAAGCTGCTGTCAGAAGGCTGTGCTCCTTGTCCGATGGAAGCAGCAGCATGAACATAGGAGTTTGACAAGAACTAAAGAGCCACAGAAGAGCGTGGCCTAGGAAAATGAGTCAGGAAAAAGCATATCGCTACATGTGTCCTTGTTGTCGCCTAACAACAGGTAGCAGCATAAACCAGATGCGGGTGAAGTTCTTGCAGGCGACATCTAACGTCAAATGAGCAAACGGGCTTACCACAGCTGCGGTCCTCTGGCAGTCTGAAAGCTTTGCGCACAAGCCGCATGCTAAGCGCCTTCCTTTGCCTTTTGGCAGTGCTCGTGCATTGCCAGCACTAGGCGGGAATGGTCACTATCCCGCACACACGTTTCGTTGTGCCCGTTGCTAAGCGCTCTGGAGCACTGTTTATGACGTAAGCGGAACACCTCTTGCCATTCCATTCTCAGAGCTCCTGAGTTAAGTAATCTGCGACTCTTGGTGCGAATGATAGAGGAAAACATTTCCAATGTGTCTGGCAGGGAGAAACTGAACCTGGAGAACACCTTTGTCAGGAGCTTTCACCTGAACCGTAGACACACACAGATTTGCATCACATCTAAATGGCCAAGCTCTTTCTTAGACAAGTTGAAAGCTGCTGTCAGAAGGCTGTGCTCCTTGTCAGATGGAAGCAGCAGCATGAACATAGGAGTTTGACAAGAACTAAAGAGCCACAGAAGAGCGTGGCCTAGGAAAATGAGTCAGGAAAAAGCATATCGCTACATGTGTCCTTGTTGTCGCCTAACAACAGGTAGCAGCATAAACCAGATGCGGGTGAAGTTCTTGCTGGCGACATCTAACGTCAAATGAGCAAACGGGCTTACCACAGCTGCGGTCCTCTGCCAGTCTGAAAGCTTTGTGCACAAGCCGGATGCTAAGCGCCTTCCTTTGCCTTTTGGCAGTGCTCGTGCATTGCCAGCACTAGGCGGGAATGGTCACTTACCCAGAGACACGTTTCGTTGTGCCCGTTGCTAAGTGCTCTGGATACTGTTTATGACGTAAGCGGAACACATCTTGCCTTTCCATTCTCAGAGCTCCTGAGTTAATCAAACTGAGACTCTTGGTGCGAATGCCAGAGGAAAACATTTCCAATGTGTCTGGCATATAGAAACTGAACCTGGAGAACACCTTTGTCAGGAGCTTGCACCTGCACCTTACACACACACAGATTTGCATCACATCTAAATGGCCAAGCTCTTTCTTAGACAAGTTGAAAGCTGCTGTCAGAAGGCTGTGCTCCTTGTCAGATGGAAGCAGCAGCATGAACATAGGAGTTTGGCAAGAACTAAAGAGCCACAGAAGAGCGTGGCCTAGGAAAATGAGTCAGGAAAAAGCATATCGCTACATGTGTCCTTGTTGTCGCCTAACAACAGGTAGCAGCATAAACCAGATGCGGGTGAAGTTCTTGCTGGCGACATCTAACGTCAAATGAGCAAACGGGCTTACCACAGCTGCGGTCCTCTGGCAGTCTGAAAGCTTTGCGCACAAGCCGCATGCTAAGCGCCTTCCTTTGCCTTTTGGCAGTGCTCGTGCATTGCCAGCACTAGGCGGGAATGGTCACTATCCCGCACACACGTTTCGTTGTGCCCGTTGCTAAGCGCTCTGGAGCACTGTTTATGACGTAAGCGGAACACCTCTTGCCGTTCCATTCTCAGAGCTCCTGAGTTACGTAATCTGCGACTCTTGGTGCGAATGCCAGAGGAAAACATTTCCAATGTGTCTGGCAAGGAGAAACTGAACCTGGAGAACACCTTTGTCAGGAGCTTTCACCTGCACCTTACACACACACAGATTTGCATCACATCTAAATGGCCAAGCTCTTTCTTAGACAAGTTGAAAGCTGCTGTCAGAAGGCTGTGCTCCTTGTCAGATGGAAGCAGCAGCATGAACATAGGAGTTTGACAAGAACTAAAGAGCCACAGAAGAGCGTGGCCTAGGAAAATGAGTCAGGAAAAAGCATATCGCTACATGTGTCCTTGTTGTCGCCTAACAACAGGTAGCAGCATAAACCAGATGCGGGTGAAGTTCTTGCTGGCGACATCTAACGTCAAATGAGCAAACGGGCTTACCACAGCTGCGGTCCTCTGCCAGTCTGAAAGCTTTGTGCACAAGCCGGATGCTAAGCGCCTTCCTTTGCCTTTTGGCAGTGCTCGTGCATTGCCAGCACTAGGCGGGAATGGTCACTATCCCACAGACACGTTTCGTTGTGCCCGTTGCTAAGTGCTCTGGATACTGTTTATGACGTAAGCGGAACACATCTTGCCTTTCCATTCTCAGAGCTCCTGAGTTAATCAAACTGAGACTCTTGGTGCGAATGCCAGAGGAAAACATTTCCAATGTGTCTGGCATATAGAAACTGAACCTGGAGAACACCTTTGTCAGGAGCTTGCACCTGCACCTTACACACACACAGATTTGCATCACATCTAAATGGCCAAGCTCTTTCTTAGACAAGTTGAAAGCTGCTGTCAGAAGGCTGTGCTCCTTGTCAGATGGAAGCAGCAGCATGAACATAGGAGTTTGGCAAGAACTAAAGAGCCACAGAAGAGCGTGGCCTAGGAAAATGAGTCAGGAAAAAGCATATCGCTACATGTGTCCTTGTTGTCGCCTAACAACAGGTAGCAGCATAAACCAGATGCGGGTGAAGTTCTTGCTGGCGACATCTAACGTCAAATGAGCAAACGGGCTTACCACAGCTGCGGTCCTCTGGCAGTCTGAAAGCTTTGCGCACAAGCCGCATGCTAAGCGCCTTCCTTTGCCTTTTGGCAGTGCTCGTGCATTGCCAGCACTAGGCGGGAATGGTCACTATCCCGCACACACGTTTCGTTGTGCCCGTTGCTAAGCGCTCTGGAGCACTGTTTATGACGTAACCGGAACACCTCTTGCCGTTCCATTCTCAGAGCTCCTGAGTTACGTAATCTGCGACTCTTGGTGCGAATGCCAGAGGAAAACATTTCCAATGTGTCTGGCAAGGAGAAACTGAACCTGGAGAACACCTTTGTCAGGAGCTTTCACCTGCACCTTACACACACACAGATTTGCATCACATCTAAATGGCCAAGCTCTTTCTTAGACAAGTTGAAAGCTGCTGTCAGAAGGTTGTGCTCCTTGTCAGATGGAAGCAGCAGCATGCACATAGGAGTTTGGCAAGCACTAAAGAGCCACAGAAGAGCGTGGCCTAGGAAAATGAGTCAGGAAAAAGCATATCGCTACATGTGTCCTTGTTGTCGCCTAACAACAGGTAGCAGCATAAACCAGATGCGGGTGAAGTTCTTGCTGGCGACATCTAACGTCAAATGAGCAAGCGGGCTTACCACAGCTACGGTCCTCTGGCAGTCTGAAAGCTTTGCGCACAAGCCGGATGCTAAGCGCCTTCCTTTGCCTTTTGGCAGTGCTCGTGTATTGCCAGTAGTAGGCGGGAATGGTCACTATCCCACAGACACGTTTCGTTGTGCCCGTTGCTAAGCGCTCTGGAGCACTGTTTATGACGTAAGCGGAACACCTCTTGCCATTCCATTCTCAGAGCTCCTGAGTTACGTAATCTGCGACTCTTGGTGCGAATGATAGAGGAAAACATTTCCAATGTGTCTGGCAAGGAGAAACTGAACCTGGAGAACACCTTTGTCAGGAGCTTTCACCTGCACCGTAGACACACACAGATTTGCATCACATCTAAATGGCCAAGCTCTTTCTTAGACAAGTTGAAAGCTGCTGTCAGAAGGCTGTGCTCCTTGTCAGATGGAAGCAGCAGCACTCACATAGGAGTTTGGCAAGCACTAAAGAGCCACAGAAGAGCGTGGCCTAGGAAAATGAGTCAGGAAAAAGCATTTGCTACATGTGTCCTTGTTGTCGCCTAACAACAGGTAGCAGCATAAACCAGATGTGGTTGAAGTTCTTGCTGGCGACATCTAACGTCAAATGAGCAAACGGGCTTACCACAGCTGCGGTCCTCTGGCAGTCTGAAAGCTTTGCGCACAAGCCGGATGCTAAGCGCCTTCCTTTGCCTTTTGGCAGTGCTCGTGCATTGCCAGCACTAGGCGGGAATGGTCACTATCCCGCACACACGTTTCTTTGTGCCCGTTGCTAAGCGCTCTGGAGCACTGTTTATGACGTAAGCGGAACACCTCTTGCCGTTCCATTCTCAGAGCTCCTGAGTTAAGTAATCTGCGACTTTTGGTGCGAATGCCAGAGGAAAACATTTCCAATGTGTCTGGCAGGGAGAAACTGAACCTGGAGAACACCTTTGTCAGGAGCTTGCACCTGCACCTTACACACACACAGATTTGCATCACATCTAAATGGCCAAGCTCTTTCTTAGACAAGTTGAAAGCTGCTGTCAGAAGGTTGTGCTCCTTGTCAGATGGAAGCGGCAACACTCACATAGGAGTTTGGCAAGCACTAAAGAGCCACAGAAGAGCGTGGCCTAGGAAAATGAGTCAGGAAAAAGCATATCGCTACATGTGTCCTTGTTGTCGCCTAACAACAGGTAGCAGCATAAACCAGATGTGGGTGAAGTTCTTGCAGGCGACATCTAACATCAAATGAGCAAGCGGGATTACCACAGCTACAGTCCTCTGGCAGTCTGAAAGCTTTGCGCGCAAGCCGGATGCTAAGCGCCTTCCTTTGCCTTTTGGCAGTGCTCGTGCATTGCCAGCACTAGGTGGGAATGGTCACTATCCCACAGACACGTTTCGTTGTGCCCGTTGCTAAGCGCTCTGGAGCACTGTTTATGACGTAAGCGGAACACCTCTTGCCGTTCCATTCTCAGAGCTCCTCAGTTAAGTAATCTGCGACTCTTGGTGCGAATGATAGAGGAAAACATTTCCAATGTGTCTGGCAGGGAGAAACTGAACCTGGAGAACACCTTTGTCAGGAGCTTGCACCTGCACCTTACACACACACAGATTTGCATCACATCTAAATGGCCAAGCTCTTTCTTAGACAAGTTGAAAGCTGCTGTCAGAAGGCTGTGCTCCTTGTCAGATGGAAGCAGCAGCATGAACATAGGAGTTTGACAAGAACTAAAGAGTCACAGAAGAGCGTGGCCTAGGAAAATGAGTCAGGAAAAAGCATATCGCTACATGTGTCCTTGTTGTCGCCTAACAACAGGTAGCAGCATAAACCAGATGCGGGTGAAGTTCTTGCTGGCGACATCTAACGTCAAATGAGCAAACGGGCTTACCACAGCTGCGGTCCTCTGGCAGTCTGAAAGCTTTGCGCACAAGCCGGATGCTAAGCGCCTTCCTTTGCCTTTTGGCAGTGCTCGTGCATTGCCAGCACTAGGCGGGAATGGTCACTATCCCACAGACACGTTTCGTTGTGCCCGTTGCTAAGCGCTCTGGAGCACTGTTTATGACGTAAGCGGAACACCTCTTGCCGTTCCATTCTCAGAGCTCCTGAGTTAAGTAATCTGCGACTCTTGGTGCGAATGATAGAGGAAAACATTTCCAATGTGTCTGGCAAGGAGAAACTGAACCTGGAGAACACCTTTGTCAGGAGCTTGCACCTGCACCTTACACACACACAGATTTGCATCACATCTAAATGGCCAAGCTCTTTCTTAGACAAGTTGAAAGCTGCTGTCAGAAGGCTGTGCTCCTTGTCAGATGGAAGCAGCAGCATGAACATAGGAGTTTGACAAGAACTAAAGAGCCACAGAAGAGCGTGGCCTAGGAAAATGAGTCAGGAAAAAGCATATCGCTACATGTGTCCTTGTTGTCGCCTAACAACAGGTAGCAGCATAAACCAGATGCGGGTGAAGTTCTTGCTGGCGACATCTAACGTCAAATGAGCAAACGGGCTTACCACAGCTGCGGTCCTCTGGCAGTCTGAAAGCTTTGCGCACAAGCCTGATGCTAAGCGCCTTCCTTTGCCTTTTGGCAGTGCTCGTGCATTGCCAGCACTAGGCGGGAATGGTCACTATCCCGCACACACGTTTCGTTGTGCCCGTTGCTAAGCGCTCTGGAGCACTGTTTATGACGTAAGCGGAACACATCTTGCCTTTCCATTCTCAGAGCTCCTGAGTTAATCAAACTGAGACTCTTGGTGCGAATGCCAGAGGCAAACATTTCCAATGTGTCTGGCATATAGAAACTGAACCTGGAGAACACCTTTGTCAGGAGCTTTCACCTGCACCGTAGACACACACAGATTTGCATCACATCTAAATGGCCAAGCTCTTTCTTAGACAAGTTGAAAGCTGCTGTCAGAAGGCTGTGCTCCTTGTCAGATGGAAGCAGCAGCATGAACATAGGAGTTTGACAAGAACTAAAGAGCCACAGAAGAGCGTGGCCTAGGAAAATGAGTCAGGAAAAAGCATATCGCTACATGTGCCCTTGTTGTCGCCTAACAACAGGTAGCAGCATAAACCAGATGCGGGTGAAGTTCTTGCTGGCGACATCTAACGTCAAATGAGCAAACGGGCTTACCACAGCTGCGGTCCTCTGGCAGTCTGAAAGCTTTGCGCACAAGCCGCATGCTAAGCGCCTTCCTTTGCCTTTTGGCAGTGCTCGTGCATTGCCAGCACTAGGCGGGAATGGTCACTATCCCGCACACACGTTTCGTTGTGCCCGTTGCTAAGCGCTCTGGAGCACTGTTTATGACGTAAGCGGAACACCTCTTGCCGTTCCATTCTCAGAACTCCTGAGTTACGTAATCTGCGACTCTTGGTGCGAATGCCAGAGGAAAACATTTCCAATGTGTCTGGCAAGGAGAAACTGAACCTGGAGAACACCTTTGTCAGGAGCTTTCACCTGCACCTTACACACACACAGATTTGCATCACATCTAAATGGCCAAGCTCTTTCTTAGACAAGTTGAAAGCTGCTGTAAGAAGGTTGTGCTCCTTGTCAGATGGAAGCAGCAGCATGCACATAGGAGTTTGGCAAGCACTAAAGAGCCACAGAAGAGCGTGGCCTAGGAAAATGAGTCAGGAAAAAGCATATCGCTACATGTGTCCTTGTTGTCGCCTAACAACAGGTAGCAGCATAAACCAGATGCGGGTGAAGTTCATGCAGGCGACATCTAACGTCAAATGAGCAAGCGGGCTTACCACAGCTACGGTCCTCTGGCAGTCTGAAAGCTTTGCGCACAAGCCGGATGCTAAGCGCCTTCCTTTGCCTTTTGGCAGTGCTCGTGCATTGCCAGCACTAGGCGGGAATGGTCACTATCCCGCACACACGTTTCGTTGTGCCCGTTGCTAAGCGCTCTGGAGCACTGTTTATGACGTAAGCGGAACACCTCTTGCCGTTCCATTCTCAGAGCTCCTCAGTTAAGTAATCTGCGACTTTTGGTGCGAATGCCAGAGGAAAACATTTCCAATGTGTCTGGCAGGGAGAAACTGAACCTGGAGAACACCTTTGTCAGGAGCTTGCACCTGCACCTTACACACACACAGATTTGCATCACATCTAAATGGCCAAGCTCTTTCTTAGACAAGTTGAAAGCTGCTGTCAGAAGGTTGTGCTCCTTGTCAGATGGAAGCAGCAGCATGAACATAGGAGTTTGACAAGAACTAAAGAGTCACAGAAGAGCGTGGCCTAGGAAAATGAGTCAGGAAAAAGCATATCGCTACATGTGTCCTTGTTGTCGCCTAACAACAGGTAGCAGCATAAACCAGATGCGGGTGAAGTTCTTGCAGGCGACATCTAACGTCAAATGAGCAAACGGGCTTACCACAGCTGCGGTCCTCTGGCAGTCTGAAAGCTTTGCGCACAAGCCGCATGCTAAGCGCCTTCCTTTGCCTTTTGGCAGTGCTCGTGCATTGCCAGCACTAGGCGGGAATGGTCACTATCCCACAGACACGTTTCGTTGTGCCCGTTGCTAAGCGCTCTGGAGCACTGTTTATGACGTAAGCGGAACACCTCTTGCCATTCCATTCTCAGAGCTCCTGAGTTAAGTAATCTGCGACTCTTGGTACGAATGATAGAGGAAAACATTTCCAATGTGTCTGGCATATAGAAACGGAACCTGGAGAACACCTTTGTCAGGAGCTTTCACCTGCACCTTACACACACACAGATTTGCATCACATCTAAATGGCCAAGCTCTTTCTTAGACAAGTTGAAAGCTGCTGTCAGAAGGCTGTGCTCCTTGTCAGATGGAAGCAGCAGCACTCACATAGGAGTTTGGCAAGCACTAAAGAGCCACAGAAGAGCGTGGCCTAGGAAAATGAGTCAGGAAAAAGCATATCGCTACATGTGTCCTTGTTGTCGCCTAACAACAGGTAGCAGCATAAACCAGATGCGGGTGAAGTTCTTGCTGGCGACATCTAACGTCAAATGAGCAAACGGGCTTACCACAGCTGCGGTCCTCTGGCAGTCTGAAAGCTTTGCGCACAAGCCGCATGCTAAGCGCCTTCCTTTGCCTTTTGGCAGTGCTCGTGCATTGCCAGCACTAGGCGGGAATGGTCACTATGCCACAGACACACGTTTCGTTGTGCCCGTTGCTAAGCGCTCTGGAGCACTGTTTATGACGTAAGCGGAACACCTCTTGCCATTCCATTCTCAGAGCTCCTGAGTTACGTAATCTGCGACTCTTGGTGCGAATGCCAGAGGAAAACATTTCCAATGTGTCTGGCAGGGAGAAACTGAACCTGGAGAACACCTTTGTCAGGAGCTTTCACCTGCACCGTAGACACACACAGATTTGCATCACATCTAAATGGCCAAGCTCTTTCTTAGACAAGTTGAAAGCTGCTGTCAGAAGGCTGTGCTCCTTGTCAGATGGAAGCAGCAGCATGAACATAGGAGTTTGACAAGAACTAAAGAGTCACAGAAGAGCGTGGCCTAGGAAAATGAGTCAGGAAAAAGCATATCGCTACATGTGTCCTTGTTGTCGCCTAACAACAGGTAGCAGCATAAACCAGATGCGGGTGAAGTTCTTGCTGGCGACATCTAACGTCAAATGAGCAAACGGGCTTACCACAGCTGCGGTCCTCTGGCAGTCTGAAAGCTTTGCGCACAAGCCGGATGCTAAGCGCCTTCCTTTGCCTTTTGGCAGTGCTCGTGCATTGCCAGCACTAGGCGGGAATGGTCACTATCCCGCACACACGTTTCGTTGTGCCCGTTGCTAAGCGCTCTGGAGCACTGTTTATGACGTAAGCGGAACACCTCTTGCCGTTCCATTCTCAGAGCTCCTGAGTTAAGTAATCTGCGACTCTTGGTGCGAATGATAGAGGAAAACATTTCCAATGTGTCTGGCAGGGAGAAACTGAACCTGGAGAACACCTTTGTCAGGAGCTTTCACCTGCACCGTAGACACACACAGATTTGCATCACATCTAAATGGCCAAGCTCTTTCTTAGACAAGTTGAAAGCTGCTGTCAGAAGGCTGTGCTCCTTGTCAGATGGAAGCAGCAGCATGAACATAGGAGTTTGACAAGAACTAAAGAGCCACAGAAGAGCGTGGCCTAGGAAAATGAGTCAGGAAAAAGCATATCGCTACATGTGTCCTTGTTGTCGCCTAACAACAGGTAGCAGCATAAACCAGATGCGGGTGAAGTTCTTGCTGGCGACATCTAACGTCAAATGAGCAAACGGGCTTACCACAGCTGCGGTCCTCTGGCAGTCTGAAAGCTTTGCGCACAAGCCGGATGCTAAGCGCCTTCCTTTGCCTTTTGGCAGTGCTCGTGCATTGCCAGCACTAGGCGGGAATGGTCACTATCCCACAGACACGTTTCGTTGTGCCCGTTGCTAAGTGCTCTGGATACTGTTTATGACGTAAGCGGAACACATCTTGCCTTTCCATTCTCAGAGCTCCTGAGTTAATCAAACTGAGACTCTTGGTGCGAATGCCAGAGGAAAACATTTCCAATGTGTCTGGCATATAGAAACTGAACCTGGAGAACACCTTTGTCAGGAGCTTTCACCTGCACCGTAGACACACACAGATTTGCATCACATCTAAATGGCCAAGCTCTTTCTTAGACAAGTTGAAAGCTGCTGTCAGAAGGCTGTGCTCCTTGTCAGATGGAAGCAGCAGCATGAACATAGGAGTTTGACAAGAACTAAAGAGCCACAGAAGAGCGTGGCCTAGGAAAATGAGTCAGGAAAAAGCATATCGCTACATGTGTCCTTGTTGTCGCCTAACAACAGGTAGCAGCATAAACCAGATGCGGGTGAAGTTCTTGCTGGCGACATCTAACGTCAAATGAGCAAACGGGCTTACCACAGCTGCGGTCCTCTGGCAGTCTGAAAGCTTTGCGCACAAGCCGCATGCTAAGCGCCTTCCTTTGCCTTTTGGCAGTGCTCGTGCATTGCCAGCACTAGGCGGGAATGGTCACTATCCCGCACACACGTTTCGTTGTGCCCGTTGCTAAGCGCTCTGGAGCACTGTTTATGACGTAAGCGGAACACCTCTTGCCGTTCCATTCTCAGAACTCCTGAGTTACGTAATCTGCGACTCTTGGTGCGAATGCCAGAGGAAAACATTTCCAATGTGTCTGGCAAGGAGAAACTGAACCTGGAGAACACCTTTGTCAGGAGCTTTCACCTGCACCTTACACACACACAGATTTGCATCACATCTAAATGGCCAAGCTCTTTCTTAGACAAGTTGAAAGCTGCTGTCAGAAGGTTGTGCTCCTTGTCAGATGGAAGCAGCAGCATGCACATAGGAGTTTGGCAAGCACTAAAGAGCCACAGAAGAGCGTGGCCTAGGAAAATGAGTCAGGAAAAAGCATATCGCTACATGTGTCCTTGTTGTCGCCTAACAACAGGTAGCAGCATAAACCAGATGCGGGTGAAGTTCATGCAGGCGACATCTAACATCAAATGAGCAAGCGGGCTTACCACAGCTACGGTCCTCTGGCAGTCTGAAAGCTTTGCGCACAAGCCGGATGCTAAGCGCCTTCCTTTGCCTTTTGGCAGTGCTCGTGCATTGCCAGCACTAGGCGGGAATGGTCACTATCCCGCACACACGTTTCGTTGTGCCCGTTGCTAAGCGCTCTGGAGCACTGTTTATGACGTAAGCGGAACACCTCTTGCCGTTCCATTCTCAGAGCTCCTCAGTTAAGTAATCTGCGACTTTTGGTGCGAATGCCAGAGGAAAACATTTCCAATGTGTCTGGCAGGGAGAAACTGAACCTGGAGAACACCTTTGTCAGGAGCTTGCACCTGCACCTTACACACACACAGATTTGCATCACATCTAAATGGCCAAGCTCTTTCTTAGACAAGTTGAAAGCTGCTGTCAGAAGGTTGTGCTCCTTGTCAGATGGAAGCAGCAGCATGAACATAGGAGTTTGACAAGAACTAAAGAGTCACAGAAGAGCGTGGCCTAGGAAAATGAGTCAGGAAAAAGCATATCGCTACATGTGTCCTTGTTGTCGCCTAACAACAGGTAGCAGCATAAACCAGATGCGGGTGAAGTTCTTGCAGGCGACATCTAACGTCAAATGAGCAAACGGGCTTACCACAGCTGCGGTCCTCTGGCAGTCTGAAAGCTTTGCGCACAAGCCGCATGCTAAGCGCCTTCCTTTGCCTTTTGGCAGTGCTCGTGCATTGCCAGCACTAGGCGGGAATGGTCACTATCCCACAGACACGTTTCGTTGTGCCCGTTGCTAAGCGCTCTGGAGCACTGTTTATGACGTAAGCGGAACACCTCTTGCCATTCCATTCTCAGAGCTCCTGAGTTAAGTAATCTGCGACTCTTGGTACGAATGATAGAGGAAAACATTTCCAATGTGTCTGGCATATAGAAACGGAACCTGGAGAACACCTTTGTCAGGAGCTTTCACCTGCACCTTACACACACACAGATTTGCATCACATCTAAATGGCCAAGCTCTTTCTTAGACAAGTTGAAAGCTGCTGTCAGAAGGCTGTGCTCCTTGTCAGATGGAAGCAGCAGCACTCACATAGGAGTTTGGCAAGCACTAAAGAGCCACAGAAGAGCGTGGCCTAGGAAAATGAGTCAGGAAAAAGCATATCGCTACATGTGTCCTTGTTGTCGCCTAACAACAGGTAGCAGCATAAACCAGATGCGGGTGAAGTTCTTGCTGGCGACATCTAACGTCAAATGAGCAAACGGGCTTACCACAGCTGCGGTCCTCTGGCAGTCTGAAAGCTTTGCGCACAAGCCGGATGCTAAGCGCCTTCCTTTGCCTTTTGGCAGTGCTCGTGCATTGCCAGCACTAGGCGGGAATGGTCACTATGCCACAGACACACGTTTCGTTGTGCCCGTTGCTAAGCGCTCTGGAGCACTGTTTATGACGTAAGCGGAACACCTCTTGCCATTCCATTCTCAGAGCTCCTGAGTTACGTAATCTGCGACTCTTGGTGCGAATGCCAGAGGAAAACATTTCCAATGTGTCTGGCATATAGAAACTGAACCTGGAGAACACCTTTGTCAGGAGCTTTCACCTGCACCGTAGACACACACAGATTTGCATCACATCTAAATGGCCAAGCTCTTTCTTAGACAAGTTGAAAGCTGCTGTCAGAAGGCTGTGCTCCTTGTCAGATGGAAGCAGCAGCATGAACATAGGAGTTTGACAAGAACTAAAGAGCCACAGAAGAGCGTGGCCTAGGAAAATGAGTCAGGAAAAAGCATATCGCTACATGTGTCCTTGTTGTCGCCTAACAACAGGTAGCAGCATAAACCAGATGCGGGTGAAGTTCTTGCTGGCGACATCTAACGTCAAATGAGCAAACGGGCTTACCACAGCTGCGGTCCTCTGGCAGTCTGAAAGCTTTGCGCACAAGCCGCATGCTAAGCGCCTTCCTTTGCCTTTTGGCAGTGCTCGTGCATTGCCAGCACTAGGCGGGAATGGTCACTATCCCGCACACACGTTTCGTTGTGCCCGTTGCTAAGCGCTCTGGAGCACTGTTTATGACGTAAGCGGAACACCTCTTGCCGTTCCATTCTCAGAACTCCTGAGTTACGTAATCTGCGACTCTTGGTGCGAATGCCAGAGGAAAACATTTCCAATGTGTCTGGCAAGGAGAAACTGAACCTGGAGAACACCTTTGTCAGGAGCTTTCACCTGCACCTTACACACACACAGATTTGCATCACATCTAAATGGCCAAGCTCTTTCTTAGACAAGTTGAAAGCTGCTGTAAGAAGGTTGTGCTCCTTGTCAGATGGAAGCAGCAGCATGCACATAGGAGTTTGGCAAGCACTAAAGAGCCACAGAAGAGCGTGGCCTAGGAAAATGAGTCAGGAAAAAGCATATCGCTACATGTGTCCTTGTTGTCGCCTAACAACAGGTAGCAGCATAAACCAGATGCGGGTGAAGTTCATGCAGGCGACATCTAACGTCAAATGAGCAAGCGGGCTTACCACAGCTACGGTCCTCTGGCAGTCTGAAAGCTTTGCGCACAAGCCGGATGCTAAGCGCCTTCCTTTGCCTTTTGGCAGTGCTCGTGCATTGCCAGCACTAGGCGGGAATGGTCACTATCCCGCACACACGTTTCGTTGTGCCCGTTGCTAAGCGCTCTGGAGCACTGTTTATGACGTAAGCGGAACACCTCTTGCCGTTCCATTCTCAGAGCTCCTCAGTTAAGTAATCTGCGACTTTTGGTGCGAATGCCAGAGGAAAACATTTCCAATGTGTCTGGCAGGGAGAAACTGAACCTGGAGAACACCTTTGTCAGGAGCTTGCACCTGCACCTTACACACACACAGATTTGCATCACATCTAAATGGCCAAGCTCTTTCTTAGACAAGTTGAAAGCTGCTGTCAGAAGGTTGTGCTCCTTGTCAGATGGAAGCAGCAGCATGAACATAGGAGTTTGACAAGAACTAAAGAGTCACAGAAGAGCGTGGCCTAGGAAAATGAGTCAGGAAAAAGCATATCGCTACATGTGTCCTTGTTGTCGCCTAACAACAGGTAGCAGCATAAACCAGATGCGGGTGAAGTTCTTGCAGGCGACATCTAACGTCAAATGAGCAAACGGGCTTACCACAGCTGCGGTCCTCTGGCAGTCTGAAAGCTTTGCGCACAAGCCGCATGCTAAGCGCCTTCCTTTGCCTTTTGGCAGTGCTCGTGCATTGCCAGCACTAGGCGGGAATGGTCACTATCCCACAGACACGTTTCGTTGTGCCCGTTGCTAAGCGCTCTGGAGCACTGTTTATGACGTAAGCGGAACACCTCTTGCCATTCCATTCTCAGAGCTCCTGAGTTAAGTAATCTGCGACTCTTGGTACGAATGATAGAGGAAAACATTTCCAATGTGTCTGGCATATAGAAACGGAACCTGGAGAACACCTTTGTCAGGAGCTTTCACCTGCACCTTACACACACACAGATTTGCATCACATCTAAATGGCCAAGCTCTTTCTTAGACAAGTTGAAAGCTGCTGTCAGAAGGCTGTGCTCCTTGTCAGATGGAAGCAGCAGCACTCACATAGGAGTTTGGCAAGCACTAAAGAGCCACAGAAGAGCGTGGCCTAGGAAAATGAGTCAGGAAAAAGCATATCGCTACATGTGTCCTTGTTGTCGCCTAACAACAGGTAGCAGCATAAACCAGATGCGGGTGAAGTTCTTGCTGGCGACATCTAACGTCAAATGAGCAAACGGGCTTACCACAGCTGCGGTCCTCTGGCAGTCTGAAAGCTTTGCGCACAAGCCGGATGCTAAGCGCCTTCCTTTGCCTTTTGGCAGTGCTCGTGCATTGCCAGCACTAGGCGGGAATGGTCACTATGCCACAGACACACGTTTCGTTGTGCCCGTTGCTAAGCGCTCTGGAGCACTGTTTATGACGTAAGCGGAACACCTCTTGCCATTCCATTCTCAGAGCTCCTGAGTTACGTAATCTGCGACTCTTGGTGCGAATGCCAGAGGAAAACATTTCCAATGTGTCTGGCAGGGAGAAACTGAACCTGGAGAACACCTTTGTCAGGAGCTTTCACCTGCACCGTAGACACACACAGATTTGCATCACATCTAAATGGCCAAGCTCTTTCTTAGACAAGTTGAAAGCTGCTGTCAGAAGGCTGTGCTCCTTGTCAGATGGAAGCAGCAGCATGAACATAGGAGTTTGACAAGAACTAAAGAGTCACAGAAGAGCGTGGCCTAGGAAAATGAGTCAGGAAAAAGCATATCGCTACATGTGTCCTTGTTGTCGCCTAACAACAGGTAGCAGCATAAACCAGATGCGGGTGAAGTTCTTGCTGGCGACATCTAACGTCAAATGAGCAAACGGGCTTACCACAGCTGCGGTCCTCTGCCAGTCTGAAAGCTTTGCGCACAAGCCGGATGCTAAGCGCCTTCCTTTGCCTTTTGGCAGTGCTCGTGCATTGCCAGCACTAGGCGGGAATGGTCACTATCCCGCACACACGTTTCGTTGTGCCCGTTGCTAAGCGCTCTGGAGCACTGTTTATGACGTAAGCGGAACACCTCTTGCCGTTCCATTCTCAGAGCTCCTGAGTTAAGTAATCTGCGACTCTTGGTGCGAATGATAGAGGAAAACATTTCCAATGTGTCTGGCAGGGAGAAACTGAACCTGGAGAACACCTTTGTCAGGAGCTTTCACCTGCACCGTAGACACACACAGATTTGCATCACATCTAAATGGCCAAGCTCTTTCTTAGACAAGTTGAAAGCTGCTGTCAGAAGGCTGTGCTCCTTGTCAGATGGAAGCAGCAGCATGAACATAGGAGTTTGACAAGAACTAAAGAGCCACAGAAGAGCGTGGCCTAGGAAAATGAGTCAGGAAAAAGCATATCGCTACATGTGTCCTTGTTGTCGCCTAACAACAGGTAGCAGCATAAACCAGATGCGGGTGAAGTTCTTGCTGGCGACATCTAACGTCAAATGAGCAAACGGGCTTACCACAGCTGCGGTCCTCTGGCAGTCTGAAAGCTTTGCGCACAAGCCGGATGCTAAGCGCCTTCCTTTGCCTTTTGGCAGTGCTCGTGCATTGCCAGCACTAGGCGGGAATGGTCACTATCCCACAGACACGTTTCGTTGTGCCCGTTGCTAAGTGCTCTGGATACTGTTTATGACGTAAGCGGAACACATCTTGCCTTTCCATTCTCAGAGCTCCTGAGTTAATCAAACTGAGACTCTTGGTGCGAATGCCAGAGGAAAACATTTCCAATGTGTCTGGCATATAGAAACTGAACCTGGAGAACACCTTTGTCAGGAGCTTTCACCTGCACCGTAGACACACACAGATTTGCATCACATCTAAATGGCCAAGCTCTTTCTTAGACAAGTTGAAAGCTGCTGTCAGAAGGCTGTGCTCCTTGTCAGATGGAAGCAGCAGCATGAACATAGGAGTTTGACAAGAACTAAAGAGCCACAGAAGAGCGTGGCCTAGGAAAATGAGTCAGGAAAAAGCATATCGCTACATGTGTCCTTGTTGTCGCCTAACAACAGGTAGCAGCATAAACCAGATGCGGGTGAAGTTCTTGCTGGCGACATCTAACGTCAAATGAGCAAACGGGCTTACCACAGCTGCGGTCCTCTGGCAGTCTGAAAGCTTTGCGCACAAGCCGCATGCTAAGCGCCTTCCTTTGCCTTTTGGCAGTGCTCGTGCATTGCCAGCACTAGGCGGGAATGGTCACTGTCCCACAGACACGTTTCGTTGTGCCCGTTGCTAAACGCTCTGGAGCACTGTTTATGACGTAAGCGGAACACCTCTTGCCGTTCCATTCTCAGAGCTCCTGAGTTACGTAATCTGCGACTCTTGGTGCGAATGATAGAGGAAAACATTTCCAATGTGTCTGGCAAGGAGAAACTGAACCTGGAGAACACCTTTGTCAGGAGCTTGCACCTGCACCTTACACACACACAGATTTGCATCACATCTAAATGGCCAAGCTCTTTCTTAGACAAGTTGAAAGCTGCTGTCAGAAGGTTGTGCTCCTTGTCAGATGGAAGCAGCAGCATGCACATAGGAGTTTGGCAAGCACTAAAGAGCCACAGAAGAGCGTGGCCTAGGAAAATGAGTCAGGAAAAAGCATATCGCTACATGTGTCCTTGTTGTCGCCTAACAACAGGTAGCAGCATAAACCAGATGTGGGTGAAGTTCTTGCAGGCGACATCTAACATCAAATGAGCAAGCGGGATTACCACAGCTACAGTCCTCTGGCAGTCTGAAAGCTTTGCGCACAAGCCGGATGCTAAGCGCCTTCCTTTGCCTTTTGGCAGTGCTCGTGCATTGCCAGCACTAGGTGGGAATGGTCACTATCCCACAGACACGTTTCGTTGTGCCCGTTGCTAAGCGCTCTGGAGCACTGTTTATGACGTAAGCGGAACACCTCTTGCCGTTCCATTCTCAGAGCTCCTCAGTTAAGTAATCTGCGATTCTTGGTGCGAATGATAGAGGAAAACATTTCCAATGTGTCTGGCATATAGAAACTGAACCTGGAGAACACCTTTGTCAGGAGCTTTCACCTGCATCTTACACACACACAGATTTGCATCACATCTAAATGGCCAAGCTCTTTCTTAGACAAGTTGAAAGCTGCTGTCAGAAGGCTGTGCTCCTTGTCAGATGGAAGCAGCAGCATGAACATAGGAGTTTGACAAGAACTAAAGAGTCACAGAAGAGCGTGGCCTAGGAAAATGAGTCAGGAAAAAGCATATCGCTACATGTGTCCTTGTTGTCGCCTAACAACAGGTAGCAGCATAAACCAGATGCGGGTGAAGTTCTTGCTGGCGACATCCAACGTCAAATGAGCAAACGGGCTTACCACAGCTGCGGTCCTCTGGCAGTCTGAAAGCTTTGCGCACAAGCCGGATGCTAAGCGCCTTCCTTTGCCTTTTGGCAGTGCTCGTGCATTGCCAGCACTAGGCGGGAATGGTCACTATCCCGCACACACGTTTCGTTGTGCCCGTTGCTAAGTGCTCTGGAGCACTGTTTATGACGTAAGCGGAACACCTCTTTCCGTTCCATTCTCAGAGCTCCTGAGTTAAGTAATCTGCGACTCTTGGTGCGAATGATAGAGGAAAACATTTCCAATGTGTCTGGCATATAGAAACTGAACCTGGAGAACACCTTTGTCAGGAGCTTTCACCTGCACCGTAGACACACACAGATTTGCATCACATCTAAATGGCCAAGCTCTTTCTTAGACAAGTTGAAAGCTGCTGTCAGAAGGCTGTGCTCCTTGTCAGATGGAAGCAGCAGCATGAACATAGGAGTTTGACAAGAACTAAAGAGTCACAGAAGAGCGTGGCCTAGGAAAATGAGTCAGGAAAAAGCATATCGCTACATGTGTCCTTGTTGTCGCCTAACAACAGGTAGCAGCATAAACCAGATGCGGGTGAAGTTCTTGCTGGCGACATCTAACGTCAAATGAGCAAACGGGCTTACCACAGCTGCGGTCCTCTGGCAGTCTGAAAGCTTTGCGCACAAGCCGGATGCTAAGCGCCTTCCTTTGCCTTTTGGCAGTGCTCGTGCATTGCCAGCACTAGGCGGGAATGGTCACTATCCCGCACACACGTTTCGTTGTGCCCGTTGCTAAGCGCTCTGGAGCACTGTTTATGACGTAAGCGGAACACCTCTTGCCGTTCCATTCTCAGAGCTCCTCAGTTAAGTAATCTGCGACTCTTGGTGCGAATGATAGAGGAAAACATTTCCAATGTGTCTGGCAGGGAGAAACTGAACCTGGAGAACACCTTTGTCAGGAGCTTTCACCTGCACCTTACACACACACAGATTTGCATCACATCTAAATGGCCAAGCTCTTTCTTAGACAAGTTGAAAGCTGCTGTCAGAAGGCTGTGCTCCTTGTCAGATGGAAGCAGCAGCATGAACATAGGAGTTTGACAAGAACTAAAGAGCCACAGAAGAGCGTGGCCTAGGAAAATGAGTCAGGAAAAAGCATATCGCTACATGTGTCCTTGTTGTCGCCTAACAACAGGTAGCAGCATAAACCAGATGCGGGTGAAGTTCTTGCTGGCGACATCTAACGTCAAATGAGCAAACGGGCTTACCACAGCTGCGGTCCTCTGGCAGTCTGAAAGCTTTGCGCACAAGCCGGATGCTAAGCGCCTTCCTTTGCCTTTTGGCAGTGCTCGTGCATTGCCAGCACTAGGCGGGAATGGTCACTATCCCGCACACACGTTTCGTTGTGCCCGTTGCTAAGCGCTCTGGAGCACTGTTTATGACGTAAGCGGAACACCTCTTGCCGTTCCATTCTCAGAGCTCCTGAGTTAATCAAACTGAGACTCTTGGTGCGAATGATAGAGGAAAACATTTCCAATGTGTCTGGCATATAGAAACTGAACCTGGAGAACACCTTTGTCAGGAGCTTTCACCTGCACCTTACACACACACAGATTTGCATCACATCTAAATGGCCAAGCTCTTTCTTAGACAAGTTGAAAGCTGCTGTCAGAAGGCTGTGCTCCTTGTCAGATGGAAGCAGCAGCACTCACATAGGAGTTTGGCAAGCACTAAAGAGCCACAGAAGAGCGTGGCCTAGGAAAATGAGTCAGGAAAAAGCATATCGCTACATGTGTCCTTGTTGTCGCCTAACAACAGGTAGCAGCATAAACCAGATGCGGGTGAAGTTCTTGCAGGCGACATCTAACGTCAAATGAGCAAACGGGCTTACCACAGCTGCGGTCCTCTGGCAGTCTGAAAGCTTTGCGCACAAGCCGGATGCTAAGCGCCTTCCTTTGCCTTTTGGCAGTGCTCGTGCATTGCCAGCACTAGGCGGGAATGGTCACTATCCCACAGACACACGTTTCGTTGTGCCCGTTGCTAAGCGCTCTGGAGCACTGTTTATGACGTAAGCGGAACACCTCTTGCCATTCCATTCTCAGAGCTCCTGAGTTACGTAATCTGCGACTCTTGGTGCGAATGCCAGAGGAAAACATTTCCAATGTGTCTGGCAAGGAGAAACTGAACCTGGAGAACACCTTTGTCAGGAGCTTTCACCTGCACCTTACACACACACAGATTTGCATCACATCTAAATGGCCAAGCTCTTTCTTAGACAAGTTGAAAGCTGCTGTCAGAAGGCTGTGCTCCTTGTCAGATGGAAGCAGCAGCATGAACATAGGAGTTTGACAAGAACTAAAGAGCCACAGAAGAGCGTGGCCTAGGAAAATGAGTCAGGAAAAAGCATATCGCTACATGTGTCCTTGTTGTCGCCTAACAACAGGTAGCAGCATAAACCAGATGCGGGTGAAGTTCTTGCTGGCGACATCTAACGTCAAATGAGCAAACGGGCTTACCACAGCTGCGGTCCTCTGGCAGTCTGAAAGCTTTGCGCACAAGCCGGATGCTAAGCGCCTTCCTTTGCCTTTTGGCAGTGCTCGTGCATTGCCAGCACTAGGCGGGAATGGTCACTATCCCGCACACACGTTTCGTTGTGCCCGTTGCTAAGCGCTCTGGAGCACTGTTTATGACGTAAGCGGAACACCTCTTGCCGTTCCATTCTCAGAGCTCCTGAGTTAATCAAACTGAGACTCTTGGTGCGAATGATAGAGGAAAACATTTCCAATGTGTCTGGCATATAGAAACTGAACCTGGAGAACACCTTTGTCAGGAGCTTTCACCTGCACCTTACACACACACAGATTTGCATCACATCTAAATGGCCAAGCTCTTTCTTAGACAAGTTGAAAGCTGCTGTCAGAAGGCTGTGCTCCTTGTCAGATGGAAGCAGCAGCATGAACATAGGAGTTTGACAAGAACTAAAGAGCCACAGAAGAGCGTGGCCTAGGAAAATGAGTCAGGAAAAAGCATATCGCTACATGTGTCCTTGTTGTCGCCTAACAACAGGTAGCAGCATAAACCAGATGCGGGTGAAGTTCTTGCTGGCGACATCCAACGTCAAATGAGCAAACGGGCTTACCACAGCTGCGGTCCTCTGGCAGTCTGAAAGCTTTGCGCACAAGCCGGATGCTAAGCGCCTTCCTTTGCCTTTTGGCAGTGCTCGTGCATTGCCAGCACTAGGCGGGAATGGTCACTATCCCGCACACACGTTTCGTTGTGCCCGTTGCTAAGTGCTCTGGAGCACTGTTTATGACGTAAGCGGAACACCTCTTTCCGTTCCATTCTCAGAGCTCCTGAGTTAAGTAATCTGCGACTCTTGGTGCGAATGATAGAGGAAAACATTTCCAATGTGTCTGGCATATAGAAACTGAACCTGGAGAACACCTTTGTCAGGAGCTTTCACCTGCACCGTAGACACACACAGATTTGCATCACATCTAAATGGCCAAGCTCTTTCTTAGACAAGTTGAAAGCTGCTGTCAGAAGGCTGTGCTCCTTGTCAGATGGAAGCAGCAGCATGAACATAGGAGTTTGACAAGAACTAAAGAGTCACAGAAGAGCGTGGCCTAGGAAAATGAGTCAGGAAAAAGCATATCGCTACATGTGTCCTTGTTGTCGCCTAACAACAGGTAGCAGCATAAACCAGATGCGGGTGAAGTTCTTGCTGGCGACATCTAACGTCAAATGAGCAAACGGGCTTACCACAGCTGCGGTCCTCTGGCAGTCTGAAAGCTTTGCGCACAAGCCGGATGCTAAGCGCCTTCCTTTGCCTTTTGGCAGTGCTCGTGCATTGCCAGCACTAGGCGGGAATGGTCACTATCCCGCACACACGTTTCGTTGTGCCCGTTGCTAAGCGCTCTGGAGCACTGTTTATGACGTAAGCGGAACACCTCTTGCCGTTCCATTCTCAGAGCTCCTCAGTTAAGTAATCTGCGACTCTTGGTGCGAATGATAGAGGAAAACATTTCCAATGTGTCTGGCAGGGAGAAACTGAACCTGGAGAACACCTTTGTCAGGAGCTTTCACCTGCACCTTACACACACACAGATTTGCATCACATCTAAATGGCCAAGCTCTTTCTTAGACAAGTTGAAAGCTGCTGTCAGAAGGCTGTGCTCCTTGTCAGATGGAAGCAGCAGCATGAACATAGGAGTTTGACAAGAACTAAAGAGCCACAGAAGAGCGTGGCCTAGGAAAATGAGTCAGGAAAAAGCATATCGCTACATGTGTCCTTGTTGTCGCCTAACAACAGGTAGCAGCATAAACCAGATGCGGGTGAAGTTCTTGCTGGCGACATCTAACGTCAAATGAGCAAACGGGCTTACCACAGCTGCGGTCCTCTGGCAGTCTGAAAGCTTTGCGCACAAGCCGGATGCTAAGCGCCTTCCTTTGCCTTTTGGCAGTGCTCGTGCATTGCCAGCACTAGGCGGGAATGGTCACTATCCCGCACACACGTTTCGTTGTGCCCGTTGCTAAGCGCTCTGGAGCACTGTTTATGACGTAAGCGGAACACCTCTTGCCGTTCCATTCTCAGAGCTCCTGAGTTAATCAAACTGAGACTCTTGGTGCGAATGATAGAGGAAAACATTTCCAATGTGTCTGGCATATAGAAACTGAACCTGGAGAACACCTTTGTCAGGAGCTTTCACCTGCACCTTACACACACACAGATTTGCATCACATCTAAATGGCCAAGCTCTTTCTTAGACAAGTTGAAAGCTGCTGTCAGAAGGCTGTGCTCCTTGTCAGATGGAAGCAGCAGCACTCACATAGGAGTTTGGCAAGCACTAAAGAGCCACAGAAGAGCGTGGCCTAGGAAAATGAGTCAGGAAAAAGCATATCGCTACATGTGTCCTTGTTGTCGCCTAACAACAGGTAGCAGCATAAACCAGATGCGGGTGAAGTTCTTGCAGGCGACATCTAACGTCAAATGAGCAAACGGGCTTACCACAGCTGCGGTCCTCTGGCAGTCTGAAAGCTTTGCGCACAAGCCGGATGCTAAGCGCCTTCCTTTGCCTTTTGGCAGTGCTCGTGCATTGCCAGCACTAGGCGGGAATGGTCACTATCCCACAGACACACGTTTCGTTGTGCCCGTTGCTAAGCGCTCTGGAGCACTGTTTATGACGTAAGCGGAACACCTCTTGCCATTCCATTCTCAGAGCTCCTGAGTTACGTAATCTGCGACTCTTGGTGCGAATGCCAGAGGAAAACATTTCCAATGTGTCTGGCAAGGAGAAACTGAACCTGGAGAACACCTTTGTCAGGAGCTTGCACCTGCACCTTACACACACACAGATTTGCATCACATCTAAATGGCCAAGCTCTTTCTTAGACAAGTTGAAAGCTGCTGTCAGAAGGCTGTGCTCCTTGTCAGATGGAAGCAGCAGCATGAACATAGGAGTTTGACAAGAACTAAAGAGCCACAGAAGAGCGTGGCCTAGGAAAATGAGTCAGGAAAAAGCATATCGCTACATGTGTCCTTGTTGTCGCCTAACAACAGGTAGCAGCATAAACCAGATGCGGGTGAAGTTCTTGCTGGCGACATCTAACGTCAAATGAGCAAACGGGCTTACCACAGCTGCGGTCCTCTGGCAGTCTGAAAGCTTTGCGCACAAGCCGGATGCTAAGCGCCTTCCTTTGCCTTTTGGCAGTGCTCGTGCATTGCCAGCACTAGGCGGGAATGGTCACTATCCCGCACACACGTTTCGTTGTGCCCGTTGCTAAGCGCTCTGGAGCACTGTTTATGACGTAAGCGGAACACCTCTTGCCGTTCCATTCTCAGAGCTCCTGAGTTAATCAAACTGAGACTCTTGGTGCGAATGATAGAGGAAAACATTTCCAATGTGTCTGGCATATAGAAACTGAACCTGGAGAACACCTTTGTCAGGAGCTTTCACCTGCACCTTACACACACACAGATTTGCATCACATCTAAATGGCCAAGCTCTTTCTTAGACAAGTTGAAAGCTGCTGTCAGAAGGCTGTGCTCCTTGTCAGATGGAAGCAGCAGCATGAACATAGGAGTTTGACAAGAACTAAAGAGCCACAGAAGAGCGTGGCCTAGGAAAATGAGTCAGGAAAAAGCATATCGCTACATGTGTCCTTGTTGTCGCCTAACAACAGGTAGCAGCATAAACCAGATGCGGGTGAAGTTCTTGCTGGCGACATCTAACGTCAAATGAGCAAACGGGCTTACCACAGCTGCGGTCCTCTGGCAGTCTGAAAGCTTTGCGCACAAGCCGGATGCTAAGCGCCTTCCTTTGCCTTTTGGCAGTGCTCGTGCATTGCCAGCACTAGGCGGGAATGGTCACTATCCCGCACACACGTTTCGTTGTGCCCGTTGCTAAGCGCTCTGGAGCACTGTTTATGACATAAGCGGAACACCTCTTGCCGTTCCATTCTCAGAGCTCCTGAGTTAATCAAACTGAGACTCTTGGTGCGAATGATAGAGGAAAACATTTCCAATGTGTCTGGCAGGGAGAAACTGAACCTGGAGAACACCTTTGTCAGGAGCTTTCACCTGCACCTTACACACACACAGATTTGCATCACATCTAAATGGCCAAGCTCTTTCTTAGACAAGTTGAAAGCTGCTGTCAGAAGGCTGTGCTCCTTGTCAGATGGAAGCAGCAGCATGAACATAGGAGTTTGACAAGAACTAAAGAGCCACAGAAGAGCGTGGCCTAGGAAAATGAGTCAGGAAAAAGCATATCGCTACATGTGTCCTTGTTGTCGCCTAACAACAGGTAGCAGCATAAACCAGATGCGGGTGAAGTTCTTGCTGGCGACATCTAACGTCAAATGAGCAAACGGGCTTACCACAGCTGCGGTCCTCTGGCAGTCTGAAAGCTTTGCGCACAAGCCGGATGCTAAGCGCCTTCCTTTGCCTTTTGGCAGTGCTCGTGCATTGCCAGCACTAGGCGGGAATGGTCACTATCCCGCACACACGTTTCGTTGTGCCCGTTGCTAAGCGCTCTGGAGCACTGTTTATGACGTAAGCGGAACACCTCTTGCCGTTCCATTCTCAGAGCTCCTGAGTTAATCAAACTGAGACTCTTGGTGCGAATGATAGAGGAAAACATTTCCAATGTGTCTGGCATATAGAAACTGAACCTGGAGAACACCTTTGTCAGGAGCTTTCACCTGCACCTTACACACACACAGATTTGCATCACATCTAAATGGCCAAGCTCTTTCTTAGACAAGTTGAAAGCTGCTGTCAGAAGGCTGTGCTCCTTGTCAGATGGAAGCAGCAGCACTCACATAGGAGTTTGGCAAGCACTAAAGAGCCACAGAAGAGCGTGGCCTAGGAAAATGAGTCAGGAAAAAGCATATCGCTACATGTGTCCTTGTTGTCGCCTAACAACAGGTAGCAGCATAAACCAGATGCGGGTGAAGTTCTTGCAGGCGACATCTAACGTCAAATGAGCAAACGGGCTTACCACAGCTGCGGTCCTCTGGCAGTCTGAAAGCTTTGCGCACAAGCCGGATGCTAAGCGCCTTCCTTTGCCTTTTGGCAGTGCTCGTGCATTGCCAGCACTAGGCGGGAATGGTCACTATCCCACAGACACACGTTTCGTTGTGCCCGTTGCTAAGCGCTCTGGAGCACTGTTTATGACGTAAGCGGAACACCTCTTGCCATTCCATTCTCAGAGCTCCTGAGTTACGTAATCTGCGACTCTTGGTGCGAATGCCAGAGGAAAACATTTCCAATGTGTCTGGCAAGGAGAAACTGAACCTGGAGAACACCTTTGTCAGGAGCTTGCACCTGCACCTTACACACACACAGATTTGCATCACATCTAAATGGCCAAGCTCTTTCTTAGACAAGTTGAAAGCTGCTGTCAGAAGGCTGTGCTCCTTGTCAGATGGAAGCAGCAGCATGAACATAGGAGTTTGACAAGAACTAAAGAGCCACAGAAGAGCGTGGCCTAGGAAAATGAGTCAGGAAAAAGCATATCGCTACATGTGTCCTTGTTGTCGCCTAACAACAGGTAGCAGCATAAACCAGATGCGGGTGAAGTTCTTGCTGGCGACATCTAACGTCAAATGAGCAAACGGGCTTACCACAGCTGCGGTCTTCTGGCAGTCTGAAAGCTTTGCGCACAAGCCGGATGCTAAGCGCCTTCCTTTGCCTTTTGGCAGTGCTCGTGCATTGCCAGCACTAGGCGGGAATGGTCACTATCCCGCACACACGTTTCGTTGTGCCCGTTGCTAAGCGCTCTGGAGCACTGTTTATGACGTAAGCGGAACACCTCTTGCCGTTCCATTCTCAGAGCTCCTGAGTTAATCAAACTGAGACTCTTGGTGCGAATGATAGAGGAAAACATTTCCAATGTGTCTGGCATATAGAAACTGAACCTGGAGAACACCTTTGTCAGGAGCTTTCACCTGCACCTTACACACACACAGATTTGCATCACATCTAAATGGCCAAGCTCTTTCTTAGACAAGTTGAAAGCTGCTGTCAGAAGGCTGTGCTCCTTGTCAGATGGAAGCAGCAGCATGAACATAGGAGTTTGACAAGAACTAAAGAGCCACAGAAGAGCGTGGCCTAGGAAAATGAGTCAGGAAAAAGCATATCGCTACATGTGTCCTTGTTGTCGCCTAACAACAGGTAGCAGCATAAACCAGATGCGGGTGAAGTTCTTGCTGGCGACATCTAACGTCAAATGAGCAAACGGGCTTACCACAGCTGCGGTCCTCTGGCAGTCTGAAAGCTTTGCGCACAAGCCGGATGCTTAGCGCCTTCCTTTGCCTTTTGGCAGTGCTCGTGCATTGCCAGCACTAGGCGGGAATGGTCACTATCCCGCACACACGTTTCGTTGTGCCCGTTGCTAAGCGCTCTGGAGCACTGTTTATGACGTAAGCGGAACACCTCTTGCCGTTCCATTCTCAGAGCTCCTGAGTTAATCAAACTGAGACTCTTGGTGCGAATGATAGAGGAAAACATTTCCAATGTGTCTGGCATATAGAAACTGAACCTGGAGAACACCTTTGTCAGGAGCTTTCACCTGCACCGTAGACACACACAGATTTGCATCACATCTAAATGGCCAAGCTCTTTCTTAGACAAGTTGAAAGCTGCTTTCAGAAGGTTGTGCTCCTTGTCAGATGGAAGCAGCAGCATGAACATAGGAGTTTGACAAGAACTAAAGAGTCACAGAAGAGCGTGGCCTAGGAAAATGAGTCAGGAAAAAGCATATCGCTACATGTGTCCTTGTTGTCGCCTAACAACAGGTAGCAGCATAAACCAGATGCGGGTGAAGTTCTTGCTGGCGACATCTAACGTCAAATGAGCAAACGGGCTTACCACAGCTGCGGTCCTCTGGCAGTCTGAAAGCTTTGCGCACAAGCCGGATGCTAAGCGCCTTCCTTTGCCTTTTGGCAGTGCTCGTGCATTGCCAGCACTAGGCGGGAATGGTCACTATCCCACAGACACACGTTTCGTTGTGCCCGTTGCTAAGCGCTCTGGAGCACTGTTTATGACGTAAGCGGAACACCTCTTGCCATTCCATTCTCAGAGCTCCTGAGTTACGTAATCTGCGACTCTTGGTGCGAATGCCAGAGGAAAACATTTCCAATGTGTCTGGCAAGGAGAAACTGAACCTGGAGAACACCTTTGTCAGGAGCTTGCACCTGCACCTTACACACACACAGATTTGCATCACATCTAAATGGCCAAGCTCTTTCTTAGACAAGTTGAAAGCTGCTGTCAGAAGGCTGTGCTCCTTGTCAGATGGAAGCAGCAGCATGAACATAGGAGTTTGACAAGAACTAAAGAGCCACAGAAGAGCGTGGCCTAGGAAAATGAGTCAGGAAAAAGCATATCGCTACATGTGTCCTTGTTGTCGCCTAACAACAGGTAGCAGCATAAACCAGATGCGGGTGAAGTTCTTGCTGGCGACATCTAACGTCAAATGAGCAAACGGGCTTACCACAGCTGCGGTCCTCTGGCAGTCTGAAAGCTTTGCGCACAAGCCGGATGCTAAGCGCCTTCCTTTGCCTTTTGGCAGTGCTCGTGCATTGCCAGCACTAGGCGGGAATGGTCACTATCCCGCACACACGTTTCGTTGTGCCCGTTGCTAAGCGCTCTGGAGCACTGTTTATGACGTAAGCGGAACACCTCTTGCCGTTCCATTCTCAGAGCTCCTGAGTTAATCAAACTGAGACTCTTGGTGCGAATGATAGAGGAAAACATTTCCAATGTGTCTGGCATATAGAAACTGAACCTGGAGAACACCTTTGTCAGGAGCTTTCACCTGCACCTTACACACACACAGATTTGCATCACATCTAAATGGCCAAGCTCTTTCTTAGACAAGTTGAAAGCTGCTGTCAGAAGGCTGTGCTCCTTGTCAGATGGAAGCAGCAGCATGAACATAGGAGTTTGACAAGAACTAAAGAGCCACAGAAGAGCGTGGCCTAGGAAAATGAGTCAGGAAAAAGCATATCGCTACATGTGTCCTTGTTGTCGCCTAACAACAGGTAGCAGCATAAACCAGATGCGGGTGAAGTTCTTGCTGGCGACATCTAACGTCAAATGAGCAAACGGGCTTACCACAGCTGCGGTCCTCTGGCAGTCTGAAAGCTTTGCGCACAAGCCGGATGCTAAGCGCCTTCCTTTGCCTTTTGGCAGTGCTCGTGCATTGCCAGCACTAGGCGGGAATGGTCACTATCCCGCACACACGTTTCGTTGTGCCCGTTGCTAAGCGCTCTGGAGCACTGTTTATGACATAAGCGGAACACCTCTTGCCGTTCCATTCTCAGAGCTCCTGAGTTAATCAAACTGAGACTCTTGGTGCGAATGATAGAGGAAAACATTTCCAATGTGTCTGGCATATAGAAACTGAACCTGGAGAACACCTTTGTCAGGAGCTTTCACCTGCACCTTACACACACACAGATTTGCATCACATCTAAATGGCCAAGCTCTTTCTTAGACAAGTTGAAAGCTGCTGTCAGAAGGCTGTGCTCCTTGTCAGATGGAAGCAGCAGCATGAACATAGGAGTTTGACAAGAACTAAAGAGCCACAGAAGAGCGTGGCCTAGGAAAATGAGTCAGGAAAAAGCATATCGCTACATGTGTCCTTGTTGTCGCCTAACAACAGGTAGCAGCATAAACCAGATGCGGGTGAAGTTCTTGCTGGCGACATCTAACGTCAAATGAGCAAACGGGCTTACCACAGCTGCGGTCCTCTGGCAGTCTGAAAGCTTTGCGCACAAGCCGGATGCTAAGCGCCTTCCTTTGCCTTTTGGCAGTGCTCGTGCATTGCCAGCACTAGGCGGGAATGGTCACTATCCCGCACACACGTTTCGTTGTGCCCGTTGCTAAGCGCTCTGGAGCACTGTTTATGACGTAAGCGGAACACCTCTTGCCGTTCCATTCTCAGAGCTCCTGAGTTAATCAAACTGAGACTCTTGGTGCGAATGATAGAGGAAAACATTTCCAATGTGTCTGGCATATAGAAACTGAACCTGGAGAACACCTTTGTCAGGAGCTTTCACCTGCACCTTACACACACACAGATTTGCATCACATCTAAATGGCCAAGCTCTTTCTTAGACAAGTTGAAAGCTGCTGTCAGAAGGCTGTGCTCCTTGTCAGATGGAAGCAGCAGCACTCACATAGGAGTTTGGCAAGCACTAAAGAGCCACAGAAGAGCGTGGCCTAGGAAAATGAGTCAGGAAAAAGCATATCGCTACATGTGTCCTTGTTGTCGCCTAACAACAGGTAGCAGCATAAACCAGATGCGGGTGAAGTTCTTGCAGGCGACATCTAACGTCAAATGAGCAAACGGGCTTACCACAGCTGCGGTCCTCTGGCAGTCTGAAAGCTTTGCGCACAAGCCGGATGCTAAGCGCCTTCCTTTGCCTTTTGGCAGTGCTCGTGCATTGCCAGCACTAGGCGGGAATGGTCACTATCCCACAGACACACGTTTCGTTGTGCCCGTTGCTAAGCGCTCTGGAGCACTGTTTATGACGTAAGCGGAACACCTCTTGCCATTCCATTCTCAGAGCTCCTGAGTTACGTAATCTGCGACTCTTGGTGCGAATGCCAGAGGAAAACATTTCCAATGTGTCTGGCAAGGAGAAACTGAACCTGGAGAACACCTTTGTCAGGAGCTTGCACCTGCACCTTACACACACACAGATTTGCATCACATCTAAATGGCCAAGCTCTTTCTTAGACAAGTTGAAAGCTGCTGTCAGAAGGCTGTGCTCCTTGTCAGATGGAAGCAGCAGCATGAACATAGGAGTTTGACAAGAACTAAAGAGCCACAGAAGAGCGTGGCCTAGGAAAATGAGTCAGGAAAAAGCATATCGCTACATGTGTCCTTGTTGTCGCCTAACAACAGGTAGCAGCATAAACCAGATGCGGGTGAAGTTCTTGCTGGCGACATCTAACGTCAAATGAGCAAACGGGCTTACCACAGCTGCGGTCTTCTGGCAGTCTGAAAGCTTTGCGCACAAGCCGGATGCTAAGCGCCTTCCTTTGCCTTTTGGCAGTGCTCGTGCATTGCCAGCACTAGGCGGGAATGGTCACTATCCCGCACACACGTTTCGTTGTGCCCGTTGCTAAGCGCTCTGGAGCACTGTTTATGACGTAAGCGGAACACCTCTTGCCGTTCCATTCTCAGAGCTCCTGAGTTAATCAAACTGAGACTCTTGGTGCGAATGATAGAGGAAAACATTTCCAATGTGTCTGGCATATAGAAACTGAACCTGGAGAACACCTTTGTCAGGAGCTTTCACCTGCACCTTACACACACACAGATTTGCATCACATCTAAATGGCCAAGCTCTTTCTTAGACAAGTTGAAAGCTGCTGTCAGAAGGCTGTGCTCCTTGTCAGATGGAAGCAGCAGCATGAACATAGGAGTTTGACAAGAACTAAAGAGCCACAGAAGAGCGTGGCCTAGGAAAATGAGTCAGGAAAAAGCATATCGCTACATGTGTCCTTGTTGTCGCCTAACAACAGGTAGCAGCATAAACCAGATGCGGGTGAAGTTCTTGCTGGCGACATCTAACGTCAAATGAGCAAACGGGCTTACCACAGCTGCGGTCCTCTGGCAGTCTGAAAGCTTTGCGCACAAGCCGGATGCTTAGCGCCTTCCTTTGCCTTTTGGCAGTGCTCGTGCATTGCCAGCACTAGGCGGGAATGGTCACTATCCCGCACACACGTTTCGTTGTGCCCGTTGCTAAGCGCTCTGGAGCACTGTTTATGACGTAAGCGGAACACCTCTTGCCGTTCCATTCTCAGAGCTCCTGAGTTAATCAAACTGAGACTCTTGGTGCGAATGATAGAGGAAAACATTTCCAATGTGTCTGGCATATAGAAACTGAACCTGGAGAACACCTTTGTCAGGAGCTTTCACCTGCACCGTAGACACACACAGATTTGCATCACATCTAAATGGCCAAGCTCTTTCTTAGACAAGTTGAAAGCTGCTTTCAGAAGGTTGTGCTCCTTGTCAGATGGAAGCAGCAGCATGAACATAGGAGTTTGACAAGAACTAAAGAGTCACAGAAGAGCGTGGCCTAGGAAAATGAGTCAGGAAAAAGCATATCGCTACATGTGTCCTTGTTGTCGCCTAACAACAAGTAGCAGCATAAACCAGATGCGGGTGAAGTTCTTGCTGGCGACATCTAACGTCAAATGAGCAAACGGGCTTACCACAGCTGCGGTCCTCTGCCAGTCTGAAAGCTTTGCGCACAAGCCGGATGCTAAGCGCCTTCCTTTGCCTTTTGGCAGTGCTCGTGCATTGCCAGCACTAGGCGGGAATGGTCACTATCCCACAGACACGTTTCGTTGTGCCCGTTGCTAAGCGCTCTGGAGCACTGTTTATGACGTAAGCGGAACACCTCTTGCCGTTCCATTCTCAGAGCTCCTGAGTTACGTAATCTGCGACTCTTGGTGCGAATGATAGAGGAAAACATTTCCAATGTGTCTGGCAAGGAGAAACTGAACCTGGAGAACACCTTTGTCAGGAGCTTTCACCTGCACCTTACACACACACAGATTTGCATCACATCTAAATGGCCAAGCTCTTTCTTAGACAAGTTGAAAGCTGCTGTCAGAAGGCTGTGCTCCTTGTCAGATGGAAGCAGCAGCACTCACATAGGAGTTTGGCAAGCACTAAAGAGCCACAGAAGAGCGTGGCCTAGGAAAATGAGTCAGGAAAAAGCATTTGCTACATGTGTCCTTGTTGTCGCCTAACAACAGGTAGCAGCATAAACCAGATGTGGTTGAAGTTCTTGCAGGCGACATCTAACGTCAAATGAGCAAACGGGCTTACCACAGCTGCGGTCCTCTGGCAGTCTGAAAGCTTTGCGCACAAGCCGGATGCTAAGCGCCTTCCTTTGCCTTTTGGCAGTGCTCGTGCATTGCCAGCACTAGGCGGGAATGGTCACTATCCCGCACACACGTTTCGTTGTGCCCGTTGCTAAGCGCTCTGGAGCACTGTTTATGACGTAAGCGGAACACATCTTGCCGTTCCATTCTCAGAGCTCCTGAGTTAATCAAACTGAGACTCTTGGTGGAAATGCCAGAGGAAAACATTTCCAATGTGTCTGGCAAGGAGAAACTGAACCTGGAGAACACCTTTGTCAGGAGCTTTCACCTGCACCTTACACACACACAGATTTGCATCACATCTAAATGGCCAAGCTCTTTCTTAGACAAGTTGAAAGCTGCTGTCAGAAGGCTGTGCTCCTTGTCAGATGGAAGCAGCAGCACTCACATAGGAGTTTGGCAAGCACTAAAGAGCCACAGAAGAGCGTGGCCTAGGAAAATGAGTCAGGAAAAAGCATATCGCTACATGTGTCCTTGTTGTCGCCTAACAACAAGTAGCAGCATAAACCAGATGTGGTTGAAGTTCTTGCTGGCGACATCTAACGTCAAATGAGCAAACGGGCTTACCACAGCTGCGGTCCTCTGCCAGTCTGAAAGCTTTGCGCACAAGCCGGATGCTAAGCGCCTTCCTTTGCCTTTTGGCAGTGCTCATGCATTGCCAGCACTAGGCGGGAATGGTCACTATCCCGCACACACGTTTCGTTGTGCCCGTTGCTAAGCGCTCTGGAGCACTGTTTATGACGTAAGCGGAACACCTCTTGCCGTTCCATTCTCAGAGCTCCTGAGTTAAGTAATCTGCGACTTTTGGTGCGAATGCCAGAGGAAAACATTTCAAATGCGTCTGGCAAGGAGAAACTGAACCTGGAGAACACCTTTGTCAGGAGCTTGCATTTGCACCTTAGACACACACAGATTTGCATCACATCTAAATGGCCAAGCTCTTTCTTCGGCAAGTTGAAAGCCGCTGTCAGAAGGCTGTGCTCCTTGTCGGGTGGAAGCACCAGCAAGCACATTGGAGATTGGCAAGCACTAAAGAGCCACAGAAGAGCGTGGCCTAGGAAAATGAGGCAGGAAAAAGCATATCGCTACATGTGCCCTTGTTGTCGCCTAACAACAGGTAGCAGCATAAACCAGATGCGGGTGAAGTTCTTGCAGGCGACATCTAACGTCAAATGAGCAAGCGGGCTTACCACAGCTGCGGTCCTCTGGCAGTCTGAAAGCTTTGCACACAAGCCGGATGCTAAGCGCCTTCCTTTGCCTTTTGGCAGTGCTCGCGCATTGCCAGCACTAGGCGGGAATGGTCACTATCCCAGAGACACGTTTCGTTGTGCCCGTTGCTAAGCGCTCTGGAGCACTGTTTATGACGTAAGCGGAACACCTCTTGCCGTTCCATTCTCAGAGCTCCTGAGTTAAGTAATCTGCGACTCTTGGTGCGAATGATAGAGGAAAACATTTCCAATGTGTCTGGCAAGGAGAAACTGAACCTGGAGAACACCTTTGTCAGGAGCTTGCACCTGCACCTTAGACACACACAGATTTGCATCACATCTAAATGGCCAAGCTCTTTCTTAGACAAGTTGAAACCTGCTGTCAGAAGGCTGTGCTCCTTGTCAGATAGAAGCAGCGGCACGCACATAGGAGTTTGGCAAGCACTAAAGAGCCACAGAAGAGCGTGGCCTAGGAAAATGAGGCAGGAAAAAGCATATCGCTACATGTACCCTTGTTGTCGCTTAACAACAGGTAGCAGCATAAACCAGATGCGGGTGAAGTTCTTGCAGGCGACATCTAACGTCAAATGAGCAAGCGGGCTTACCACAGCTGCGGTCCTCTGCCAGTCTGAAAGCTTTGCACACAAGCCAGATGCTAAGCGCCTTCCTTTGCCTTTTGGCAGTGCTCGTGCATTGCCAGCACTAGGCGGGAAGGGTCACTATCCCACAGTCACGTTTCGTTGTCCCCGTTGCTAAGCGCTCTGGAGCACTGTTTATGACGTAAGCGGAACACCTCTTGCCGTTCCATTCTCAGAGCTCCTGAGTTAATCAAACTGAGACTCTTGGTGCGAATGCCAGAGGAAAACATTTCCAATGTGTCTGGCAAGGAGAAACTGAACCTGGAGAACACCTTTGTCAGGAGCTTTCACCTGCACCTTACACACACACAGATTTGCATCACATCTAAATGGCCAAGCTCTTTCTTAGACAAGTTGAAAGCTGCTGTCAGAAGGTTGTGCTCCTTGTCAGATGGAAGCAGCAGCATGCACATAGGAGTTTGGCAAGCACTAAAGAGCCACAGAAGAGCGTGGCCTAGGAAAATGAGTCAGGAAAAAGCATATCGCTACATGTGTCCTTGTTGTCGCCTAACAACAGGTAGCAGCATAAACCAGATGCGGGTGAAGTTCTTGCAGGCGACATCTAACGTCAAATGAGCAAGCGGGCTTACCACAGCTACAGTCCTCTGGTAGTCTGAAAGCTTTGCGCACAAGCCGGATGCTAAGCGCCTTCCTTTGCCTTTTGGCAGTGCTCGTGCATTGCCAGCACTAGGCGGGAATGGTCACTATCCCACAGACACGTTTCGTTGTGCCCGTTGCTAAGCGCTCTGGAGCACTGTTTATGACGTAAGCGGAACACCTCTTGCCGTTCCATTCTCAGAGCTCCTCAGTTAAGTAATCTGCGATTCTTGGTGCGAATGATAGAGGAAAACATTTCCAATGTGTCTGGCAAGGAGAAACTGAACCTGGAGAACACCTTTGTCAGGAGCTTGCACCTGCACCTTACACACACACAGATTTGCATCACATCTAAATGGCCAAGCTCTTTCTTAGACAAGTTGAAAGCTGCTGTCAGACGGCTGTGCTCCTTGTCCGATGGAAGCAGCAGCATGAACATAGGAGTTTGACAAGAACTAAAGAGCCACAGAAGAGCGTGGCCTAGGAAAATGAGTCAGGAAAAAGCATATCGCTACATGTGTCCTTGTTGTCGCCTAACAACAGATAGCAGCATAAACCAGATGCGGGTGAAGTTCTTGCAGGCGACATCTAACGTCAAATGAGCAAACGGGCTTACCACAGCTGCGGTCCTCTGGCAGTCTGAAAGCTTTGCGCACAAGCCGGATGCTAAGCGCCTTCCTTTGCCTTTTGGCAGTGCTCGTGCATTGCCAGCACTAGGCGGGAATGGTCACTATCCCGCACACACGTTTCGTTGTGCCCGTTGCTAAGCGCTCTGGAGCACTGTTTATGACGTAAGCGGAACACCTCTTGCCGTTCCATTCTCAGAGCTCCTCAGTTAAGTAATCTGCGACTCTTGGTGCGAATGATAGAGGAAAACATTTCCAATGTGTCTGGCATATAGAAACTGAACCTGGAGAACACCTTTGTCAGGAGCTTTCACCTGCACTGTAGACACACACAGATTTGCATCACATCTAAATGGCCAAGCTCTTTCTTAGACAAGTTGAAAGCTGCTGTCAGAAGGCTGTGCTCCTTGTCAGATGGAAGCAGCAGCATGAACATAGGAGTTTGACAAGAACTAAAGAGCCACAGAAGAGCGTGGCCTAGGAAAATGAGTCAGGAAAAAGCATATCGCTACATGTGTCCTTGTTGTCGCCTAACAACAGGTAGCAGCATAAACCAGATGCGGGTGAAGTTCTTGCAGGCGACATCTAACGTCAAATGAGCAAACGGGCTTACCACAGCTGCGGTCCTCTGCCAGTCTGAAAGCTTTGCGCACAAGCCGGATGCTAAGCGCCTTCCTTTGCCTTTTGGCAGTGCTCGTGCATTGCCAGCACTAGGCGGGAATGGTCACTATCCCGCACACACGTTTCGTTGTGCCCGTTGCTAAGCGCTCTGGAGCACTGTTTATGACGTAAGCGGAACACCTCTTGCCATTCCATTCTCAGAGCTCCTGAGTTAAGTAATCTGCGACTCTTGGTGCGAATGATAGAGGAAAACATTTCCAATGTGTCTGGCAAGGAGAAACTGAACCTGGAGAACACCTTTGTCAGGAGCTTTCACCTGCACCTTACACACACACAGATTTGCATCACATCTAAATGGCCAAGCTCTTTCTTAGACAAGTTGAAAGCTGCTGTCAGAAGGCTGTGCTCCTTGTCAGATGGAAGCAGCAGCATGAACATAGGAGTTTGACAAGAACTAAAGAGCCACAGAAGAGCGTGGCCTAGGAAAATGAGTCAGGAAAAAGCATATCGCTACATGTGTCCTTGTTGTCGCCTAACAACAGGTAGCAGCATAAACCAGATGCGGGTGAAGTTCTTGCTGGCGACATCTAACGTCAAATGAGCAAACGGGCTTACCACAGCTGCGGTCCTCTGGCAGTCTGAAAGCTTTGCGCACAAGCCGGATGCTAAGCGCCTTCCTTTGCCTTTTGGCAGTGCTCATGCATTGCCAGCACTAGGCGGGAATGGTCACTATCCCGCACACACGTTTCGTTGTGCCCGTTGCTAAGCGCTCTGGAGCACTGTTTATGACGTAAGCGGAACACCTCTTGCCGTTCCATTCTCAGAGCTCCTCAGTTAAGTAATCTGCGACTTTTGGTGCGAATGCCAGAGGAAAACATTTCCAATGTGTCTGGCAGGGAGAAACTGAACCTGGAGAACACCTTTGTCAGGAGCTTGCATTTGCACCTTAGACACACACAGATTTGCATCACATCTAAATGGCCAAGCTCTTTCTTCGGCAAGTTGAAAGCCGCTGTCAGAAGGCTGTGCTCCTTGTCGGGTGGAAGCACCAGCAAGCACATTGGAGATTGGCAAGCACTAAAGAGCCACAGAAGAGCGTGGCCTAGGAAAATGAGGCAGGAAAAAGCATATCGCTACATGTGCCCTTGTTGTCGCCTAACAACAGGTAGCAGCATAAACCAGATGCGGGTGAAGTTCTTGCAGGCGACATCTAACATCAAATGAGCAAGCGGGCTTACCACAGCTGCGGTCCTCTGGCAGTCTGAAAGCTTTGCACACAAGCCGGATGCTAAGCGCCTTCCTTTGCCTTTTGGCAGTGCTCGCGCATTGCCAGCACTAGGCGGGAATGGTCACTATCCCAGAGACACGTTTCGTTGTGCCCGTTGCTAAGCGCTCTGGAGCACTGTTTATGACGTAAGCGGAACACCTCTTGCCGTTCCATTCTCAGAGCTCCTGAGTTAAGTAATCTGCGACTCTTGGTGCGAATGATAGAGGAAAACATTTCCAATGTGTCTGGCAAGGAGAAACTGAACCTGGAGAACACCTTTGTCAGGAGCTTGCACCTGCACCTTAGACACACACAGATTTGCATCACATCTAAATGGCCAAGCTCTTTCTTAGACAAGTTGAAACCTGCTGTCAGAAGGCTGTGCTCCTTGTCAGATAGAAGCAGCGGCACGCACATAGGAGTTTGGCAAGCACTAAAGAGCCACAGAAGAGCGTGGCCTAGGAAAATGAGGCAGGAAAAAGCATATCGCTACATGTACCCTTGTTGTCGCTTAACAACAGGTAGCAGCATAAACCAGATGCGGGTGAAGTTCTTGCAGGCGACATCTAACGTCAAATGAGCAAGCGGGCTTACCACAGCTGCGGTCCTCTGCCAGTCTGAAAGCTTTGCACACAAGCCAGATGCTAAGCGCCTTCCTTTGCCTTTTGGCAGTGCTCGTGCATTGCCAGCACTAGGCGGGAAGGGTCACTATCCCACAGTCACGTTTCGTTGTCCCCGTTGCTAAGCGCTCTGGAGCACTGTTTATGACGTAAGCGGAACACCTCTTGCCGTTCCATTCTCAGAGCTCCTGAGTTAATCAAACTGAGACTCTTGGTGCGAATGATAGAGGAAAACATTTCCAATGTGTCTGGCATATAGAAACTGAACCTGGAGAACACCTTTGTCAGGAGCTTTCACCTGCACCTTACACACACACAGATTTGCATCACATCTAAATGGCCAAGCTCTTTCTTAGACAAGTTGAAAGCTGCTGTCAGAAGGCTGTGCTCCTTGTCAGATGGAAGCAGCAGCATGAACATAGGAGTTTGACAAGAACTAAAGAGCCACAGAAGAGCGTGGCCTAGGAAAATGAGTCAGGAAAAAGCATATCGCTACATGTGTCCTTGTTGTCGCCTAACAACAGGTAGCAGCATAAACCAGATGCGGGTGAAGTTCTTGCTGGCGACATCTAACGTCAAATGAGCAAACGGGCTTACCACAGCTGCGGTCCTCTGGCAGTCTGAAAGCTTTGCGCACAAGCCGGATGCTAAGCGCCTTCCTTTGCCTTTTGGCAGTGCTCGTGCATTGCCAGCACTAGGCGGGAATGGTCACTATCCCGCACACACGTTTCGTTGTGCCCGTTGCTAAGCGCTCTGGAGCACTGTTTATGACGTAAGCGGAACACCTCTTGCCGTTCCATTCTCAGAGCTCCTGAGTTAATCAAACTGAGACTCTTGGTGCGAATGATAGAGGAAAACATTTCCAATGTGTCTGGCATATAGAAACTGAACCTGGAGAACACCTTTGTCAGGAGCTTTCACCTGCACCTTACACACACACAGATTTGCATCACATCTAAATGGCCAAGCTCTTTCTTAGACAAGTTGAAAGCTGCTGTCAGAAGGCTGTGCTCCTTGTCAGATGGAAGCAGCAGCACTCACATAGGAGTTTGGCAAGCACTAAAGAGCCACAGAAGAGCGTGGCCTAGGAAAATGAGTCAGGAAAAAGCATATCGCTACATGTGTCCTTGTTGTCGCCTAACAACAGGTAGCAGCATAAACCAGATGCGGGTGAAGTTCTTGCAGGCGACATCTAACGTCAAATGAGCAAACGGGCTTACCACAGCTGCGGTCCTCTGGCAGTCTGAAAGCTTTGCGCACAAGCCGGATGCTAAGCGCCTTCCTTTGCCTTTTGGCAGTGCTCGTGCATTGCCAGCACTAGGCGGGAATGGTCACTATCCCACAGACACACGTTTCGTTGTGCCCGTTGCTAAGCGCTCTGGAGCACTGTTTATGACGTAAGCGGAACACCTCTTGCCATTCCATTCTCAGAGCTCCTGAGTTACGTAATCTGCGACTCTTGGTGCGAATGCCAGAGGAAAACATTTCCAATGTGTCTGGCAAGGAGAAACTGAACCTGGAGAACACCTTTGTCAGGAGCTTGCACCTGCACCTTACACACACACAGATTTGCATCACATCTAAATGGCCAAGCTCTTTCTTAGACAAGTTGAAAGCTGCTGTCAGAAGGCTGTGCTCCTTGTCAGATGGAAGCAGCAGCATGAACATAGGAGTTTGACAAGAACTAAAGAGCCACAGAAGAGCGTGGCCTAGGAAAATGAGTCAGGAAAAAGCATATCGCTACATGTGTCCTTGTTGTCGCCTAACAACAGGTAGCAGCATAAACCAGATGCGGGTGAAGTTCTTGCTGGCGACATCTAACGTCAAATGAGCAAACGGGCTTACCACAGCTGCGGTCTTCTGGCAGTCTGAAAGCTTTGCGCACAAGCCGGATGCTAAGCGCCTTCCTTTGCCTTTTGGCAGTGCTCGTGCATTGCCAGCACTAGGCGGGAATGGTCACTATCCCGCACACACGTTTCGTTGTGCCCGTTGCTAAGCGCTCTGGAGCACTGTTTATGACGTAAGCGGAACACCTCTTGCCGTTCCATTCTCAGAGCTCCTGAGTTAATCAAACTGAGACTCTTGGTGCGAATGATAGAGGAAAACATTTCCAATGTGTCTGGCATATAGAAACTGAACCTGGAGAACACCTTTGTCAGGAGCTTTCACCTGCACCTTACACACACACAGATTTGCATCACATCTAAATGGCCAAGCTCTTTCTTAGACAAGTTGAAAGCTGCTGTCAGAAGGCTGTGCTCCTTGTCAGATGGAAGCAGCAGCATGAACATAGGAGTTTGACAAGAACTAAAGAGCCACAGAAGAGCGTGGCCTAGGAAAATGAGTCAGGAAAAAGCATATCGCTACATGTGTCCTTGTTGTCGCCTAACAACAGGTAGCAGCATAAACCAGATGCGGGTGAAGTTCTTGCTGGCGACATCTAACGTCAAATGAGCAAACGGGCTTACCACAGCTGCGGTCCTCTGGCAGTCTGAAAGCTTTGCGCACAAGCCGGATGCTTAGCGCCTTCCTTTGCCTTTTGGCAGTGCTCGTGCATTGCCAGCACTAGGCGGGAATGGTCACTATCCCGCACACACGTTTCGTTGTGCCCGTTGCTAAGCGCTCTGGAGCACTGTTTATGACGTAAGCGGAACACCTCTTGCCGTTCCATTCTCAGAGCTCCTGAGTTAATCAAACTGAGACTCTTGGTGCGAATGATAGAGGAAAACATTTCCAATGTGTCTGGCATATAGAAACTGAACCTGGAGAACACCTTTGTCAGGAGCTTTCACCTGCACCGTAGACACACACAGATTTGCATCACATCTAAATGGCCAAGCTCTTTCTTAGACAAGTTGAAAGCTGCTTTCAGAAGGTTGTGCTCCTTGTCAGATGGAAGCAGCAGCATGAACATAGGAGTTTGACAAGAACTAAAGAGTCACAGAAGAGCGTGGCCTAGGAAAATGAGTCAGGAAAAAGCATATCGCTACATGTGTCCTTGTTGTCGCCTAACAACAGGTAGCAGCATAAACCAGATGCGGGTGAAGTTCTTGCTGGCGACATCTAACGTCAAATGAGCAAACGGGCTTACCACAGCTGCGGTCCTCTGCCAGTCTGAAAGCTTTGCGCACAAGCCGGATGCTAAGCGCCTTCCTTTGCCTTTTGGCAGTGCTCGTGCATTGCCAGCACTAGGCGGGAATGGTCACTATCCCACAGACACGTTTCGTTGTGCCCGTTGCTAAGCGCTCTGGAGCACTGTTTATGACGTAAGCGGAACACCTCTTGCCGTTCCATTCTCAGAGCTCCTGAGTTACGTAATCTGCGACTCTTGGTGCGAATGATAGAGGAAAACATTTCCAATGTGTCTGGCAAGGAGAAACTGAACCTGGAGAACACCTTTGTCAGGAGCTTTCACCTGCACCTTACACACACACAGATTTGCATCACATCTAAATGGCCAAGCTCTTTCTTAGACAAGTTGAAAGCTGCTGTCAGAAGGCTGTGCTCCTTGTCAGATGGAAGCAGCAGCACTCACATAGGAGTTTGGCAAGCACTAAAGAGCCACAGAAGAGCGTGGCCTAGGAAAATGAGTCAGGAAAAAGCATTTGCTACATGTGTCCTTGTTGTCGCCTAACAACAGGTAGCAGCATAAACCAGATGTGGTTGAAGTTCTTGCAGGCGACATCTAACGTCAAATGAGCAAACGGGCTTACCACAGCTGCGGTCCTCTGGCAGTCTGAAAGCTTTGCGCACAAGCCGGATGCTAAGCGCCTTCCTTTGCCTTTTGGCAGTGCTCGTGCATTGCCAGCACTAGGCGGGAATGGTCACTATCCCGCACACACGTTTCGTTGTGCCCGTTGCTAAGCGCTCTGGAGCACTGTTTATGACGTAAGCGGAACACATCTTGCCGTTCCATTCTCAGAGCTCCTGAGTTAATCAAACTGAGACTCTTGGTGGAAATGCCAGAGGAAAACATTTCCAATGTGTCTGGCAAGGAGAAACTGAACCTGGAGAACACCTTTGTCAGGAGCTTTCACCTGCACCTTACACACACACAGATTTGCATCACATCTAAATGGCCAAGCTCTTTCTTAGACAAGTTGAAAGCTGCTGTCAGAAGGCTGTGCTCCTTGTCAGATGGAAGCAGCAGCATGAACATAGGAGTTTGGCAAGCACTAAAGAGCCACAGAAGAGCGTGGCCTAGGAAAATGAGTCAGGAAAAAGCATATCGCTACATGTGTCCTTGTTGTCGCCTAACAACAAGTAGCAGCATAAACCAGATGTGGTTGAAGTTCTTGCTGGCGACATCTAACGTCAAATGAGCAAACGGGCTTACCACAGCTGCGGTCCTCTGCCAGTCTGAAAGCTTTGCGCACAAGCCGGATGCTAAGCGCCTTCCTTTGCCTTTTGGCAGTGCTCATGCATTGCCAGCACTAGGCGGGAATGGTCACTATCCCGCACACACGTTTCGTTGTGCCCGTTGCTAAGCGCTCTGGAGCACTGTTTATGACGTAAGCGGAACACCTCTTGCCGTTCCATTCTCAGAGCTCCTGAGTTAAGTAATCTGCGACTTTTGGTGCGAATGCCAGAGGAAAACATTTCAAATGCGTCTGGCAAGGAGAAACTGAACCTGGAGAACACCTTTGTCAGGAGCTTGCATTTGCACCTTAGACACACACAGATTTGCATCACATCTAAATGGCCAAGCTCTTTCTTCGGCAAGTTGAAAGCCGCTGTCAGAAGGCTGTGCTCCTTGTCGGGTGGAAGCACCAGCAAGCACATTGGAGATTGGCAAGCACTAAAGAGCCACAGAAGAGCGTGGCCTAGGAAAATGAGGCAGGAAAAAGCATATCGCTACATGTGCCCTTGTTGTCGCCTAACAACAGGTAGCAGCATAAACCAGATGCGGGTGAAGTTCTTGCAGGCGACATCTAACGTCAAATGAGCAAGCGGGCTTACCACAGCTGCGGTCCTCTGGCAGTCTGAAAGCTTTGCACACAAGCCGGATGCTAAGCGCCTTCCTTTGCCTTTTGGCAGTGCTCGCGCATTGCCAGCACTAGGCGGGAATGGTCACTATCCCAGAGACACGTTTCGTTGTGCCCGTTGCTAAGCGCTCTGGAGCACTGTTTATGACGTAAGCGGAACACCTCTTGCCGTTCCATTCTCAGAGCTCCTGAGTTAAGTAATCTGCGACTCTTGGTGCGAATGATAGAGGAAAACATTTCCAATGTGTCTGGCAAGGAGAAACTGAACCTGGAGAACACCTTTGTCAGGAGCTTGCACCTGCACCTTAGACACACACAGATTTGCATCACATCTAAATGGCCAAGCTCTTTCTTAGACAAGTTGAAACCTGCTGTCAGAAGGCTGTGCTCCTTGTCAGATAGAAGCAGCGGCACGCACATAGGAGTTTGGCAAGCACTAAAGAGCCACAGAAGAGCGTGGCCTAGGAAAATGAGGCAGGAAAAAGCATATCGCTACATGTACCCTTGTTGTCGCTTAACAACAGGTAGCAGCATAAACCAGATGCGGGTGAAGTTCTTGCAGGCGACATCTAACGTCAAATGAGCAAGCGGGCTTACCACAGCTGCGGTCCTCTGCCAGTCTGAAAGCTTTGCACACAAGCCAGATGCTAAGCGCCTTCCTTTGCCTTTTGGCAGTGCTCGTGCATTGCCAGCACTAGGCGGGAAGGGTCACTATCCCACAGTCACGTTTCGTTGTCCCCGTTGCTAAGCGCTCTGGAGCACTGTTTATGACGTAAGCGGAACACCTCTTGCCGTTCCATTCTCAGAGCTCCTGAGTTAATCAAACTGAGACTCTTGGTGCGAATGCCAGAGGAAAACATTTCCAATGTGTCTGGCAAGGAGAAACTGAACCTGGAGAACACCTTTGTCAGGAGCTTTCACCTGCACCTTACACACACACAGATTTGCATCACATCTAAATGGCCAAGCTCTTTCTTAGACAAGTTGAAAGCTGCTGTCAGAAGGTTGTGCTCCTTGTCAGATGGAAGCAGCAGCATGCACATAGGAGTTTGGCAAGCACTAAAGAGCCACAGAAGAGCGTGGCCTAGGAAAATGAGTCAGGAAAAAGCATATCGCTACATGTGTCCTTGTTGTCGCCTAACAACAGGTAGCAGCATAAACCAGATGCGGGTGAAGTTCTTGCAGGCGACATCTAACGTCAAATGAGCAAGCGGGCTTACCACAGCTACAGTCCTCTGGTAGTCTGAAAGCTTTGCGCACAAGCCGGATGCTAAGCGCCTTCCTTTGCCTTTTGGCAGTGCTCGTGCATTGCCAGCACTAGGCGGGAATGGTCACTATCCCACAGACACGTTTCGTTGTGCCCGTTGCTAAGCGCTCTGGAGCACTGTTTATGACGTAAGCGGAACACCTCTTGCCGTTCCATTCTCAGAGCTCCTCAGTTAAGTAATCTGCGATTCTTGGTGCGAATGATAGAGGAAAACATTTCCAATGTGTCTGGCAAGGAGAAACTGAACCTGGAGAACACCTTTGTCAGGAGCTTGCACCTGCACCTTACACACACACAGATTTGCATCACATCTAAATGGCCAAGCTCTTTCTTAGACAAGTTGAAAGCTGCTGTCAGACGGCTGTGCTCCTTGTCCGATGGAAGCAGCAGCATGAACATAGGAGTTTGACAAGAACTAAAGAGCCACAGAAGAGCGTGGCCTAGGAAAATGAGTCAGGAAAAAGCATATCGCTACATGTGTCCTTGTTGTCGCCTAACAACAGATAGCAGCATAAACCAGATGCGGGTGAAGTTCTTGCAGGCGACATCTAACGTCAAATGAGCAAACGGGCTTACCACAGCTGCGGTCCTCTGGCAGTCTGAAAGCTTTGCGCACAAGCCGGATGCTAAGCGCCTTCCTTTGCCTTTTGGCAGTGCTCGTGCATTGCCAGCACTAGGCGGGAATGGTCACTATCCCGCACACACGTTTCGTTGTGCCCGTTGCTAAGCGCTCTGGAGCACTGTTTATGACGTAAGCGGAACACCTCTTGCCGTTCCATTCTCAGAGCTCCTCAGTTAAGTAATCTGCGACTCTTGGTGCGAATGATAGAGGAAAACATTTCCAATGTGTCTGGCATATAGAAACTGAACCTGGAGAACACCTTTGTCAGGAGCTTTCACCTGCACTGTAGACACACACAGATTTGCATCACATCTAAATGGCCAAGCTCTTTCTTAGACAAGTTGAAAGCTGCTGTCAGAAGGCTGTGCTCCTTGTCAGATGGAAGCAGCAGCATGAACATAGGAGTTTGACAAGAACTAAAGAGCCACAGAAGAGCGTGGCCTAGGAAAATGAGTCAGGAAAAAGCATATCGCTACATGTGTCCTTGTTGTCGCCTAACAACAGGTAGCAGCATAAACCAGATGCGGGTGAAGTTCTTGCAGGCGACATCTAACGTCAAATGAGCAAACGGGCTTACCACAGCTGCGGTCCTCTGCCAGTCTGAAAGCTTTGCGCACAAGCCGGATGCTAAGCGCCTTCCTTTGCCTTTTGGCAGTGCTCGTGCATTGCCAGCACTAGGCGGGAATGGTCACTATCCCGCACACACGTTTCGTTGTGCCCGTTGCTAAGCGCTCTGGAGCACTGTTTATGACGTAAGCGGAACACCTCTTGCCATTCCATTCTCAGAGCTCCTGAGTTAAGTAATCTGCGACTCTTGGTGCGAATGATAGAGGAAAACATTTCCAATGTGTCTGGCAAGGAGAAACTGAACCTGGAGAACACCTTTGTCAGGAGCTTTCACCTGCACCTTACACACACACAGATTTGCATCACATCTAAATGGCCAAGCTCTTTCTTAGACAAGTTGAAAGCTGCTGTCAGAAGGCTGTGCTCCTTGTCAGATGGAAGCAGCAGCATGAACATAGGAGTTTGACAAGAACTAAAGAGCCACAGAAGAGCGTGGCCTAGGAAAATGAGTCAGGAAAAAGCATATCGCTACATGTGTCCTTGTTGTCGCCTAACAACAGGTAGCAGCATAAACCAGATGCGGGTGAAGTTCTTGCTGGCGACATCTAACGTCAAATGAGCAAACGGGCTTACCACAGCTGCGGTCCTCTGGCAGTCTGAAAGCTTTGCGCACAAGCCGGATGCTAAGCGCCTTCCTTTGCCTTTTGGCAGTGCTCATGCATTGCCAGCACTAGGCGGGAATGGTCACTATCCCGCACACACGTTTCGTTGTGCCCGTTGCTAAGCGCTCTGGAGCACTGTTTATGACGTAAGCGGAACACCTCTTGCCGTTCCATTCTCAGAGCTCCTCAGTTAAGTAATCTGCGACTTTTGGTGCGAATGCCAGAGGAAAACATTTCAAATGCGTCTGGCAAGGAGAAACTGAACCTGGAGAACACCTTTGTCAGGAGCTTGCATTTGCACCTTAGACACACACAGATTTGCATCACATCTAAATGGCCAAGCTCTTTCTTCGGCAAGTTGAAAGCCGCTGTCAGAAGGCTGTGCTCCTTGTCGGGTGGAAGCACCAGCAAGCACATTGGAGATTGGCAAGCACTAAAGAGCCACAGAAGAGCGTGGCCTAGGAAAATGAGTCAGGAAAAAGCATATCGCTACATGTGCCCTTGTTGTCGCCTAACAACAGGTAGCAGCATAAACCAGATGCGGGTGAAGTTCTTGCAGGCGACATCTAACATCAAATGAGCAAGCGGGCTTACCACAGCTGCGGTCCTCTGGCAGTCTGAAAGCTTTGCACACAAGCCGGATGCTAAGCGCCTTCCTTTGCCTTTTGGCAGTGCTCGCGCATTGCCAGCACTAGGCGGGAATGGTCACTATCCCAGAGACACGTTTCGTTGTGCCCGTTGCTAAGCGCTCTGGAGCACTGTTTATGACGTAAGCGGAACACCTCTTGCCGTTCCATTCTCAGAGCTCCTGAGTTAAGTAATCTGCGACTCTTGGTGCGAATGATAGAGGAAAACATTTCCAATGTGTCTGGCAAGGAGAAACTGAACCTGGAGAACACCTTTGTCAGGAGCTTGCACCTGCACCTTAGACACACACAGATTTGCATCACATCTAAATGGCCAAGCTCTTTCTTAGACAAGTTGAAACCTGCTGTCAGAAGGCTGTGCTCCTTGTCAGATAGAAGCAGCGGCACGCACATAGGAGTTTGGCAAGCACTAAAGAGCCACAGAAGAGCGTGGCCTAGGAAAATGAGGCAGGAAAAAGCATATCGCTACATGTACCCTTGTTGTCGCTTAACAACAGGTAGCAGCATAAACCAGATGCGGGTGAAGTTCTTGCAGGCGACATCTAACGTCAAATGAGCAAGCGGGCTTACCACAGCTGCGGTCCTCTGCCAGTCTGAAAGCTTTGCACACAAGCCAGATGCTAAGCGCCTTCCTTTGCCTTTTGGCAGTGCTCGTGCATTGCCAGCACTAGGCGGGAATAGTCACTATCCCGCACACACGTTTCGTTGTGCCCGTTGCTAAGCGCTCTGGAGCACTGTTTATGACGTAAGCGGAACACCTCTTGCCGTTCCATTCTCAGAGCTCCTCAGTTAAGTAATCTGCGACTCTTGGTGCGAATGATAGAGGAAAACATTTCCAATGTGTCTGGCATATAGAAACTGAACCTGGAGAACACCTTTGTCAGGAGCTTTCACCTGCACTGTAGACACACACAGATTTGCATCACATCTAAATGGCCAAGCTCTTTCTTAGACAAGTTGAAAGCTGCTGTCAGAAGGCTGTGCTCCTTGTCCGATGGAAGCAGCAGCACTCACATAGGAGTTTGACAAGAACTAAAGAGCCACAGAAGAGCGTGGCCTAGGAAAATGAGTCAGGAAAAAGCATATCGCTACATGTGTCCTTGTTGTCGCCTAACAACAGGTAGCAGCATAAACCAGATGCGGGTGAAGTTCTTGCAGGCGACATCTAACGTCAAATGAGCAAACGGGCTTACCACAGCTGCGGTCCTCTGCCAGTCTGAAAGCTTTGCGCACAAGCCGGATGCTAAGCGCCTTCCTTTGCCTTTTGGCAGTGCTCGTGCATTGCCAGCACTAGGCGGGAATGGTCACTATCCCGCACACACGTTTCGTTGTGCCCGTTGCTAAGCGCTCTGGAGCACTGTTTATGACGTAAGCGGAACACCTCTTGCCATTCCATTCTCAGAGCTCCTGAGTTAAGTAATCTGCGACTCTTGGTGCGAATGATAGAGGAAAACATTTCCAATGTGTCTGGCAGGGAGAAACTGAACCTGGAGAACACCTTTGTCAGGAGCTTTCACCTGCACCTTACACACACACAGATTTGCATCACATCTAAATGGCCAAGCTCTTTCTTAGACAAGTTGAAAGCTGCTGTCAGAAGGCTGTGCTCCTTGTCAGATGGAAGCAGCAGCATGAACATAGGAGTTTGACAAGAACTAAAGAGCCACAGAAGAGCGTGGCCTAGGAAAATGAGTCAGGAAAAAGCATATCGCTACATGTGTCCTTGTTGTCGCCTAACAACAGGTAGCAGCATAAACCAGATGCGGGTGAAGTTCTTGCTGGCGACATCTAACGTCAAATGAGCAAACGGGCTTACCACAGCTGCGGTCCTCTGGCAGTCTGAAAGCTTTGCGCACAAGCCGGATGCTAAGCGCCTTCCTTTGCCTTTTGGCAGTGCTCGTGCATTGCCAGCACTAGGCGGGAATGGTCACTATCCCGCACACACGTTTCGTTGTGCCCGTTGCTAAGCGCTCTGGAGCACTGTTTATGACGTAAGCGGAACACCTCTTGCCATTCCATTCTCAGAGCTCCTGAGTTACGTAATCTGCGACTCTTGGTGCGAATGCCAGAGGAAAACATTTCCAATGTGTCTGGCATATAGAAACTGAACCTGGAGAACACCTTTGTCAGGAGCTTTCACCTGCACCTTACACACACACAGATTTGCATCACATCTAAATGGCCAAGCTCTTTCTTAGACAAGTTGAAACCTGCTGTCAGAAGGCTGTGCTCCTTGTCAGATAGAAGCAGCGGCACGCACATAGGAGTTTGGCAAGCACTAAAGAGCCACAGAAGAGCGTGGCCTAGGAAAATGAGTCAGGAAAAAGCATATCGCTACATGTACCCTTGTTGTCGCCTAACAACAGGTAGCAGCATAAACCAGATGCGGGTGAAGTTCTTGCTGGCGACATCTAACGTCAAATGAGCAAGCGGGCTTACCACAGCTGCGGTCCTCTGCCAGTCTGAAAGCTTTGCACACAAGCCAGATGCTAAGCGCCTTCCTCTGCCTTTTGGCAGTGCTCGTGCATTGCCAGCACTAGGCGGGAAGGGTCACTATCCCACAGTCACGTTTCGTTGTCCCCGTTGCTAAGCGCTCTGGAGCACTGTTTATGACGTAAGCGGAACACCTCTTGCCGTTCCATTCTCAGAGCTCCTGAGTTAATCAAACTGAGACTCTTGGTGCGAATGCCAGAGGAAAACATTTCCAATGTGTCTGGCAGGGAGAAACTGAACCTGGAGAACACCTTTGTCAGGAGCTTGCACCTGCACCTTACACACACACAGATTTGCATCACATCTAAATGGCCAAGCTCTTTCTTAGACAAGTTGAAAGCTGCTGTCAGAAGGTTGTGCTCCTTGTCAGATGGAAGCAGCAGCATGCACATAGGAGTTTGGCAAGCACTAAAGAGCCACAGAAGAGCGTGGCCTAGGAAAATGAGTCAGGAAAAAGCATATCGCTACATGTGTCCTTGTTGTCGCCTAACAACAGGTAGCAGCATAAACCAGATGCGGGTGAAGTTCTTGCAGGCGACATCTAACGTCAAATGAGCAAGCGGGCTTACCACAGCTACAGTCCTCTGGTAGTCTGAAAGCTTTGCGCACAAGCCGGATGCTAAGCGCCTTCCTTTGCCTTTTGGCAGTGCTCATGCATTGCCAGCACTAGGCGGGAATGGTCACTATCCCGCACACACGTTTCGTTGTGCCCGTTGCTAAGCGCTCTGGAGCACTGTTTATGACGTAAGCGGAACACCTCTTGCCGTTCCATTCTCAGAGCTCCTGAGTTAAGTAATCTGCGACTTTTGGTGCGAATGCCAGAGGAAAACATTTCAAATGCGTCTGGCAAGGAGAAACTGAACCTGGAGAACACCTTTGTCAGGAGCTTGCATTTGCACCTTAGACACACACAGATTTGCATCACATCTAAATGGCCAAGCTCTTTCTTCGGCAAGTTGAAAGCCGCTGTCAGAAGGCTGTGCTCCTTGTCGGGTGGAAGCACCAGCAAGCACATTGGAGATTGGCAAGCACTAAAGAGCCACAGAAGAGCGTGGCCTAGGAAAATGAGGCAGGAAAAAGCATATCGCTACATGTGCCCTTGTTGTCGCCTAACAACAGGTAGCAGCATAAACCAGATGCGGGTGAAGTTCTTGCAGGCGACATCTAACATCAAATGAGCAAGCGGGCTTACCACAGCTGCGGTCCTCTGGCAGTCTGAAAGCTTTGCACACAAGCCGGATGCTAAGCGCCTTCCTTTGCCTTTTGGCAGTGCTCGCGCATTGCCAGCACTAGGCGGGAATGGTCACTATCCCAGAGACACGTTTCGTTGTGCCCGTTGCTAAGCGCTCTGGAGCACTGTTTATGACGTAAGCGGAACACCTCTTGCCGTTCCATTCTCAGAGCTCCTGAGTTAAGTAATCTGCGACTCTTGGTGCGAATGATAGAGGAAAACATTTCCAATGTGTCTGGCAAGGAGAAACTGAACCTGGAGAACACCTTTGTCAGGAGCTTGCACCTGCACCTTAGACACACACAGATTTGCATCACATCTAAATGGCCAAGCTCTTTCTTAGACAAGTTGAAACCTGCTGTCAGAAGGCTGTGCTCCTTGTCAGATAGAAGCAGCGGCACGCACATAGGAGTTTGGCAAGCACTAAAGAGCCACAGAAGAGCGTGGCCTAGGAAAATGAGGCAGGAAAAAGCATATCGCTACATGTACCCTTGTTGTCGCTTAACAACAGGTAGCAGCATAAACCAGATGCGGGTGAAGTTCTTGCAGGCGACATCTAACGTCAAATGAGCAAGCGGGCTTACCACAGCTGCGGTCCTCTGCCAGTCTGAAAGCTTTGCACACAAGCCAGATGCTAAGCGCCTTCCTTTGCCTTTTGGCAGTGCTCGTGCATTGCCAGCACTAGGCGGGAAGGGTCACTATCCCACAGTCACGTTTCGTTGTCCCCGTTGCTAAGCGCTCTGGAGCACTGTTTATGACGTAAGCGGAACACCTCTTGCCGTTCCATTCTCAGAGCTCCTGAGTTAATCAAACTGAGACTCTTGGTGCGAATGCCAGAGGAAAACATTTCCAATGTGTCTGGCAAGGAGAAACTGAACCTGGAGAACACCTTTGTCAGGAGCTTTCACCTGCACCTTACACACACACAGATTTGCATCACATCTAAATGGCCAAGCTCTTTCTTAGACAAGTTGAAAGCTGCTGTCAGAAGGTTGTGCTCCTTGTCAGATGGAAGCAGCAGCATGCACATAGGAGTTTGGCAAGCACTAAAGAGCCACAGAAGAGCGTGGCCTAGGAAAATGAGTCAGGAAAAAGCATATCGCTACATGTGTCCTTGTTGTCGCCTAACAACAGGTAGCAGCATAAACCAGATGCGGGTGAAGTTCTTGCAGGCGACATCTAACGTCAAATGAGCAAGCGGGCTTACCACAGCTACAGTCCTCTGGTAGTCTGAAAGCTTTGCGCACAAGCCGGATGCTAAGCGCCTTCCTTTGCCTTTTGGCAGTGCTCGTGCATTGCCAGCACTAGGCGGGAATGGTCACTATCCCACAGACACGTTTCGTTGTGCCCGTTGCTAAGCGCTCTGGAGCACTGTTTATGACGTAAGCGGAACACCTCTTGCCGTTCCATTCTCAGAGCTCCTCAGTTAAGTAATCTGCGATTCTTGGTGCGAATGATAGAGGAAAACATTTCCAATGTGTCTGGCAAGGAGAAACTGAACCTGGAGAACACCTTTGTCAGGAGCTTGCACCTGCACCTTACACACACACAGATTTGCATCACATCTAAATGGCCAAGCTCTTTCTTAGACAAGTTGAAAGCTGCTGTCAGACGGCTGTGCTCCTTGTCCGATGGAAGCAGCAGCATGAACATAGGAGTTTGACAAGAACTAAAGAGCCACAGAAGAGCGTGGCCTAGGAAAATGAGTCAGGAAAAAGCATATCGCTACATGTGTCCTTGTTGTCGCCTAACAACAGATAGCAGCATAAACCAGATGCGGGTGAAGTTCTTGCAGGCGACATCTAACGTCAAATGAGCAAACGGGCTTACCACAGCTGCGGTCCTCTGGCAGTCTGAAAGCTTTGCGCACAAGCCGGATGCTAAGCGCCTTCCTTTGCCTTTTGGCAGTGCTCGTGCATTGCCAGCACTAGGCGGGAATGGTCACTATCCCGCACACACGTTTCGTTGTGCCCGTTGCTAAGCGCTCTGGAGCACTGTTTATGACGTAAGCGGAACACCTCTTGCCGTTCCATTCTCAGAGCTCCTGAGTTAATCAAACTGAGACTCTTGGTGCGAATGATAGAGGAAAACATTTCCAATGTGTCTGGCATATAGAAACTGAACCTGGAGAACACCTTTGTCAGGAGCTTTCACCTGCACTGTAGACACACACAGATTTGCATCACATCTAAATGGCCAAGCTCTTTCTTAGACAAGTTGAAAGCTGCTGTCAGAAGGCTGTGCTCCTTGTCAGATGGAAGCAGCAGCATGAACATAGGAGTTTGACAAGAACTAAAGAGCCACAGAAGAGCGTGGCCTAGGAAAATGAGTCAGGAAAAAGCATATCGCTACATGTGTCCTTGTTGTCGCCTAACAACAGGTAGCAGCATAAACCAGATGCGGGTGAAGTTCTTGCAGGCGACATCTAACGTCAAATGAGCAAACGGGCTTACCACAGCTGCGGTCCTCTGCCAGTCTGAAAGCTTTGCGCACAAGCCGGATGCTAAGCGCCTTCCTTTGCCTTTTGGCAGTGCTCGTGCATTGCCAGCACTAGGCGGGAATGGTCACTATCCCGCACACACGTTTCGTTGTGCCCGTTGCTAAGCGCTCTGGAGCACTGTTTATGACGTAAGCGGAACACCTCTTGCCATTCCATTCTCAGAGCTCCTGAGTTAAGTAATCTGCGACTCTTGGTGCGAATGATAGAGGAAAACATTTCCAATGTGTCTGGCAAGGAGAAACTGAACCTGGAGAACACCTTTGTCAGGAGCTTTCACCTGCACCTTACACACACACAGATTTGCATCACATCTAAATGGCCAAGCTCTTTCTTAGACAAGTTGAAAGCTGCTGTCAGAAGGCTGTGCTCCTTGTCAGATGGAAGCAGCAGCATGAACATAGGAGTTTGACAAGAACTAAAGAGCCACAGAAGAGCGTGGCCTAGGAAAATGAGTCAGGAAAAAGCATATCGCTACATGTGTCCTTGTTGTCGCCTAACAACAGGTAGCAGCATAAACCAGATGCGGGTGAAGTTCTTGCTGGCGACATCTAACGTCAAATGAGCAAACGGGCTTACCACAGCTGCGGTCCTCTGGCAGTCTGAAAGCTTTGCGCACAAGCCGGATGCTAAGCGCCTTCCTTTGCCTTTTGGCAGTGCTCATGCATTGCCAGCACTAGGCGGGAATGGTCACTATCCCGCACACACGTTTCGTTGTGCCCGTTGCTAAGCGCTCTGGAGCACTGTTTATGACGTAAGCGGAACACCTCTTGCCGTTCCATTCTCAGAGCTCCTCAGTTAAGTAATCTGCGACTTTTGGTGCGAATGCCAGAGGAAAACATTTCAAATGCGTCTGGCAAGGAGAAACTGAACCTGGAGAACACCTTTGTCAGGAGCTTGCATTTGCACCTTAGACACACACAGATTTGCATCACATCTAAATGGCCAAGCTCTTTCTTCGGCAAGTTGAAAGCCGCTGTCAGAAGGCTGTGCTCCTTGTCGGGTGGAAGCACCAGCAAGCACATTGGAGATTGGCAAGCACTAAAGAGCCACAGAAGAGCGTGGCCTAGGAAAATGAGGCAGGAAAAAGCATATCGCTACATGTGCCCTTGGTGTCGCCTAACAACAGGTAGCAGCATAAACCAGATGCGGGTGAAGTTCTTGCAGGCGACATCTAACATCAAATGAGCAAGCGGGCTTACCACAGCTGCGGTCCTCTGGCAGTCTGAAAGCTTTGCACACAAGCCGGATGCTAAGCGCCTTCCTTTGCCTTTTGGCAGTGCTCGCGCATTGCCAGCACTAGGCGGGAATGGTCACTATCCCAGAGACACGTTTCGTTGTGCCCGTTGCTAAGCGCTCTGGAGCACTGTTTATGACGTAAGCGGAACACCTCTTGCCGTTCCATTCTCAGAGCTCCTGAGTTAAGTAATCTGCGACTCTTGGTGCGAATGATAGAGGAAAACATTTCCAATGTGTCTGGCAAGGAGAAACTGAACCTGGAGAACACCTTTGTCAGGAGCTTTCACCTGCACTGTAGACACACACAGATTTGCATCACATCTAAATGGCCAAGCTCTTTCTTAGACAAGTTGAAAGCTGCTGTCAGAAGGCTGTGCTCCTTGTCCGATGGAAGCAGCAGCATGAACATAGGAGTTTGACAAGAACTAAAGAGCCACAGAAGAGCGTGGCCTAGGAAAATGAGTCAGGAAAAAGCATATCGCTACATGTGTCCTTGTTGTCGCCTAACAACAGGTAGCAGCATAAACCAGATGCGGGTGAAGTTCTTGCAGGCGACATCTAACGTCAAATGAGCAAACGGGCTTACCACAGCTGCGGTCCTCTGCCAGTCTGAAAGCTTTGCGCACAAGCCGGATGCTAAGCGCCTTCCTTTGCCTTTTGGCAGTGCTCGTGCATTGCCAGCACTAGGCGGGAATGGTCACTATCCCGCACACACGTTTCGTTGTGCCCGTTGCTAAGCGCTCTGGAGCACTGTTTATGACGTAAGCGGAACACCTCTTGCCATTCCATTCTCAGAGCTCCTGAGTTAAGTAATCTGCGACTCTTGGTGCGAATGATAGAGGAAAACATTTCCAATGTGTCTGGCAGGGAGAAACTGAACCTGGAGAACACCTTTGTCAGGAGCTTTCACCTGCACCTTACACACACACAGATTTGCATCACATCTAAATGGCCAAGCTCTTTCTTAGACAAGTTGAAAGCTGCTGTCAGAAGGCTGTGCTCCTTGTCAGATGGAAGCAGCAGCATGAACATAGGAGTTTGACAAGAACTAAAGAGCCACAGAAGAGCGTGGCCTAGGAAAATGAGTCAGGAAAAAGCATATCGCTACATGTGTCCTTGTTGTCGCCTAACAACAGGTAGCAGCATAAACCAGATGCGGGTGAAGTTCTTGCTGGCGACATCTAACGTCAAATGAGCAAACGGGCTTACCACAGCTGCGGTCCTCTGCCAGTCTGAAAGCTTTGCGCACAAGCCGGATGCTAAGCGCCTTCCTTTGCCTTTTGGCAGTGCTCGTGCATTGCCAGCACTAGGCGGGAATGGTCACTATCCCGCACACACGTTTCGTTGTGCCCGTTGCTAAGCGCTCTGGAGCACTGTTTATGACGTAAGCGGAACACCTCTTGCCATTCCATTCTCAGAGCTCCTGAGTTACGTAATCTGCGACTCTTGGTGCGAATGCCAGAGGAAAACATTTCCAATGTGTCTGGCATATAGAAACTGAACCTGGAGAACACCTTTGTCAGGAGCTTTCACCTGCACCTTACACACACACAGATTTGCATCACATCTAAATGGCCAAGCTCTTTCTTAGACAAGTTGAAACCTGCTGTCAGAAGGCTGTGCTCCTTGTCAGATAGAAGCAGCGGCACGCACATAGGAGTTTGGCAAGCACTAAAGAGCCACAGAAGAGCGTGGCCTAGGAAAATGAGGCAGGAAAAAGCATATCGCTACATGTACCCTTGTTGTCGCTTAACAACAGGTAGCAGCATAAACCAGATGCGGGTGAAGTTCTTGCTGGCGACATCTAACGTCAAATGAGCAAGCGGGCTTACCACAGCTGCGGTCCTCTGCCAGTCTGAAAGCTTTGCACACAAGCCAGATGCTAAGCGCCTTCCTTTGCCTTTTGGCAGTGCTCGTGCATTGCCAGCACTAGGCGGGAAGGGTCACTATCCCACAGTCACGTTTCGTTGTCCCCGTTGCTAAGCGCTCTGGAGCACTGTTTATGACGTAAGCGGAACACCTCTTGCCGTTCCATTCTCAGAGCTCCTGAGTTAATCAAACTGAGACTCTTGGTGCGAATGCCAGAGGAAAACATTTCCAATGTGTCTGGCAGGGAGAAACTGAACCTGGAGAACACCTTTGTCAGGAGCTTGCACCTGCACCTTACACACACACAGATTTGCATCACATCTAAATGGCCAAGCTCTTTCTTAGACAAGTTGAAAGCTGCTGTCAGAAGGTTGTGCTCCTTGTCAGATGGAAGCAGCAGCATGCACATAGGAGTTTGGCAAGCACTAAAGAGCCACAGAAGAGCGTGGCCTAGGAAAATGAGTCAGGAAAAAGCATATCGCTACATGTGTCCTTGTTGTCGCCTAACAACAGGTAGCAGCATAAACCAGATGCGGGTGAAGTTCTTGCAGGCGACATCTAACGTCAAATGAGCAAGCGGGCTTACCACAGCTACAGTCCTCTGGTAGTCTGAAAGCTTTGCGCACAAGCCGGATGCTAAGCGCCTTCCTTTGCCTTTTGGCAGTGCTCGTGCATTGCCAGCACTAGGCGGGAATGGTCACTATCCCACAGACACGTTTCGTTGTGCCCGTTGCTAAGCGCTCTGGAGCACTGTTTATGACGTAAGCGGAACACCTCTTGCCGTTCCATTCTCAGAGCTCCTCAGTTAAGTAATCTGCGATTCTTGGTGCGAATGATAGAGGAAAACATTTCCAATGTGTCTGGCAAGGAGAAACTGAACCTGGAGAACACCTTTGTCAGGAGCTTGCACCTGCACCTTACACACACACAGATTTGCATCACATCTAAATGGCCAAGCTCTTTCTTAGACAAGTTGAAAGCTGCTGTCAGACGGCTGTGCAACTTGTCCGATGGAAGCAGCAGCATGAACATAGGAGTTTGACAAGAACTAAAGAGCCACAGAAGAGCGTGGCCTAGGAAAATGAGGCAGGAAAAAGCATATCGCTACATGTGCCCTTGTTGTCGCCTAACAACAGATAGCAGCATAAACCAGATGCGGGTGAAGTTCTTGCAGGCGACATCTAACGTCAAATGAGCAAACGGGCTTACCACAGCTGCGGTCCTCTGGCAGTCTGAAAGCTTTGCGCACAAGCCGGATGCTAAGCGCCTTCCTTTGCCTTTTGGCAGTGCTCGTGCATTGCCAGCACTAGGCGGGAATGGTCACTATCCCGCACACACGTTTCGTTGTGCCCGTTGCTAAGCGCTCTGGAGCACTGTTTATGACGTAAGCGGAACACCTCTTGCCGTTCCATTCTCAGAGCTCCTCAGTTAAGTAATCTGCGACTCTTGGTGCGAATGATAGAGGAAAACATTTCCAATGTGTCTGGCATATAGAAACTGAACCTGGAGAACACCTTTGTCAGGAGCTTTCACCTGCACTGTAGACACACACAGATTTGCATCACATCTAAATGGCCAAGCTCTTTCTTAGACAAGTTGAAAGCTGCTGTCAGAAGGCTGTGCTCCTTGTCAGATGGAAGCAGCAGCATGAACATAGGAGTTTGACAAGAACTAAAGAGCCACAGAAGAGCGTGGCCTAGGAAAATGAGTCAGGAAAAAGCATATCGCTACATGTGTCCTTGTTGTCGCCTAACAACAGGTAGCAGCATAAACCAGATGCGGGTGAAGTTCTTGCTGGCGACATCTAACGTCAAATGAGCAAACGGGCTTACCACAGCTGCGGTCCTCTGGCAGTCTGAAAGCTTTGCGCACAAGCCGGATGCTAAGCGCCTTCCTTTGCCTTTTGGCAGTGCTCGTGCATTGCCAGCACTAGGCGGGAATGGTCACTATCCCGCACACACGTTTCGTTGTGCCCGTTGCTAAGCGCTCTGGAGCACTGTTTATGACGTAAGCGGAACACCTCTTGCCATTCCATTCTCAGAGCTCCTGAGTTACGTAATCTGCGACTCTTGGTGCGAATGATAGAGGAAAACATTTCCAATGTGTCTGGCATATAGAAACTGAACCTGGAGAACACCTTTGTCAGGAGCTTTCACCTGCACCTTACACACACACAGATTTGCATCACATCTAAATGGCCAAGCTCTTTCTTAGACAAGTTGAAAGCTGCTGTCAGAAGGCTGTGCTCCTTGTCAGATGGAAGCAGCAGCATGAACATAGGAGTTTGGCAAGCACTAAAGAGCCACAGAAGAGCGTGGCCTAGGAAAATGAGTCAGGAAAAAGCATATCGCTACATGTGTCCTTGTTGTCGCCTAACAACAGGTAGCAGCATAAACCAGATGCGGGTGAAGTTCTTGCTGGCGACATCTAACGTCAAATGAGCAAACGGGCTTACCACAGCTGCGGTCCTCTGGCAGTCTGAAAGCTTTGCGCACAAGCCGGATCCTAAGCGCCTTCCTTTGCCTTTTGGCAGTGCTCGTGCATTGCCAGCACTAGGCGGGAATGGTCACTATCCCACAGACACGTTTCGTTGTGCCCGTTGCTAAGTGCTCTGGATACTGTTTATGACGTAAGCGGAACACATCTTGCCTTTCCATTCTCAGAGCTCCTGAGTTAATCAAACTGAGACTCTTGGTGCGAATGCCAGAGGAAAACATTTCCAATGTGTCTGGCATATAGAAACTGAACCTGGAGAACACCTTTGTCAGGAGCTTGCACCTGCACCTTACACACACACAGATTTGCATCACATCTAAATGGCCAAGCTCTTTCTTAGACAAGTTGAAAGCTGCTGTCAGAAGGCTGTGCTCCTTGTCAGATGGAAGCAGCAGCATGAACATAGGAGTTTGGCAAGCACTAAAGAGCCACAGAAGAGCGTGTTCTAGCAAAATGAAACAGGAAAAAACATTTGCTACATGTGTCCTTGTTGTCGCCTAACAACAGGTAGCAGCACAAACCAGATGTGGGTGAAGTTCTTGCAGGCGACATCTAACATCAAATGAGCAAGCGGGCTTACCACAGCTGCGGTCCTCTGCCAGTCTGAAAGCTTTGCACAGAAGCCGGATGCTAAGCGCCTTCCTTTGCCTTTTGGCAGTGCTCATGCATTGCCAGCACTAGGCGGGAATGGTCACTATCCCAGAGACACGTTTCGTTGTGCCCGTTGCTAAGCGCTCTGGAGCACTGTTTATGACGTAAGCGGAACACCTCTTGCCGTTCCATTCTCAGAGCTCCTGAGTTAAGCAATCAGCAACTCTTGGTGCGAATGATAGAGGAAAACATTTCAAATGCGTCTGGCAAGGAGAAACTGAACCTGGAGAACACCTTTGTCAGGAGCTTGCATTTGCACCTTAGACACACACAGATTTGCATCACATCTAAATGGCCAAGCTCTTTCTTCGGCAAGTTGAAAGCCGCTGTCAGAAGGCTGTGCTCCTTGTCGGGTGGAAGCACCAGCAAGCACATTGGAGATTGGCAAGCACTAAAGAGCCACAGAAGAGCGTGGCCTAGGAAAATGAGGCAGGAAAAAGCATATCGCTACATGTGCCCTTGGTGTCGCCTAACAACAGGTAGCAGCATAAACCAGATGCGGGTGAAGTTCTTGCAGGCGACATCTAACATCAAATGAGCAAGCGGGCTTACCACAGCTGCGGTCCTCTGGCAGTCTGAAAGCTTTGCACACAAGCCGGATGCTAAGCGCCTTCCTTTGCCTTTTGGCAGTGCTCGCGCATTGCCAGCACTAGGCGGGAATGGTCACTATCCCAGAGACACGTTTCGTTGTGCCCGTTGCTAAGCGCTCTGGAGCACTGTTTATGACGTAAGCGGAACACCTCTTGCCGTTCCATTCTCAGAGCTCCTGAGTTAAGTAATCTGCGACTCTTGGTGCGAATGATAGAGGAAAACATTTCCAATGTGTCTGGCAAGGAGAAACTGAACCTGGAGAACACCTTTGTCAGGAGCTTGCACCTGCACCTTAGACACACACAGATTTGCATCACATCTAAATGGCCAAGCTCTTTCTTAGACAAGTTGAAAGCTGCTGTCAGAAGGTTGTGCTCCTTGTCAGATAGAAGCAGCGGCACGCACATAGGAGTTTGGCAAGCACTAAAGAGCCACAGAAGAGCGTGGCCTAGGAAAATGAGTCAGGAAAAAGCATATCGCTACATGTGTCCTTGTTGTCGCCTAACAACAGGTAGCAGCATAAACCAGATGCGGGTGAAGTTCTTGCTGGCGACATCTAACGTCAAATGAGCAAACGGGCTTACCACAGCTGCGGTCCTCTGCCAGTCTGAAAGCTTTGCACACAAGCCAGATGCTAAGCGCCTTCCTTTGCCTTTTGGCAGTGCTCGTGCATTGCCAGCACTAGGCGGGAAGGGTCACTATACCACAGTCACGTTTCGTTGTCCCCGTTGCTATGCGCTCTGGAGCACTGTTTATGACGTAAGCGGAACACCTCTTGCCGTTCCATTCTCAGAGCTCCTGAGTTAATCAAACTGCGACTCTTGGTGCGAATGCCAGAGGAAAACATTTCCAATGTGTCTGGCAAGGAGAAACTGAACCTGGAGAACACCTTTGTCAGGAGCTTTCACCTGCACCTTACACACACACAGATTTGCATCACATCTAAATGGCCAAGCTCTTTCTTAGACAAGTTGAAAGCTGCTGTCAGAAGGTTGTGCTCCTTGTCAGATGGAAGCAGCAGCATGCACATAGGAGTTTGGCAAGCACTAAAGAGCCACAGAAGAGCGTGGCCTAGGAAAATGAGTCAGGAAAAAGCATATCGCTACATGTGTCCTTGTTGTCGCCTAACAACAAGGTAGCAGCATAAACCAGATGCGGGTGAAGTTCTTGCAGGCGACATCTAACGTCAAATGAGCAAGCGGGCTTACCACAGCTACAGTCCTCTGGTAGTCTGAAAGCTTTGCGCACAAGCCGGATGCTAAGCGCCTTCCTTTGCCTTTTGGCAGTGCTCGTGCATTGCCAGCACTAGGCGGGAATGGTCACTATCCCGCACACACGTTTCGTTGTGCCCGTTGCTAAGCGCTCTGGAGCACTGTTTATGACGTAAGCGGAACACCTCTTGCCGTTCCATTCTCAGAGCTCCTCAGTTAAGTAATCTGCGACTCTTGGTGCGAATGATAGAGGAAAACATTTCCAATGTGTCTGGCATATAGAAACTGAACCTGGAGAACACCTTTGTCAGGAGCTTTCACCTGCACTGTAGACACACACAGATTTGCATCACATCTAAATGGCCAAGCTCTTTCTTAGACAAGTTGAAAGCTGCTGTCAGAAGGCTGTGCTCCTTGTCAGATGGAAGCAGCAGCATGAACATAGGAGTTTGACAAGAACTAAAGAGCCACAGAAGAGCGTGGCCTAGGAAAATGAGTCAGGAAAAAGCATATCGCTACATGTGTCCTTGTTGTCGCCTAACAACAGGTAGCAGCATAAACCAGATGCGGGTGAAGTTCTTGCTGGCGACATCTAACGTCAAATGAGCAAACGGGCTTACCACAGCTGCGGTCCTCTGGCAGTCTGAAAGCTTTGCGCACAAGCCGGATGCTAAGCGCCTTCCTTTGCCTTTTGGCAGTGCTCGTGCATTGCCAGCACTAGGCGGGAATGGTCACTATCCCGCACACACGTTTCGTTGTGCCCGTTGCTAAGCGCTCTGGAGCACTGTTTATGACGTAAGCGGAACACCTCTTGCCATTCCATTCTCAGAGCTCCTGAGTTACGTAATCTGCGACTCTTGGTGCGAATGCCAGAGGAAAACATTTCCAATGTGTCTGGCATATAGAAACTGAACCTGGAGAACACCTTTGTCAGGAGCTTTCACCTGCACCTTACACACACACAGATTTGCATCACATCTAAATGGCCAAGCTCTTTCTTAGACAAGTTGAAAGCTGCTGTCAGAAGGCTGTGCTCCTTGTCAGATGGAAGCAGCAGCACTCACATAGGAGTTTGGCAAGCACTAAAGAGCCACAGAAGAGCGTGGCCTAGGAAAATGAGTCAGGAAAAAGCATATCGCTACATGTGTCCTTGTTGTCGCCTAACAACAGGTAGCAGCATAAACCAGATGCGGGTGAAGTTCTTGCTGGCGACATCTAACGTCAAATGAGCAAACGGGCTTACCACAGCTGCGGTCCTCTGGCAGTCTGAAAGCTTTGCGCACAAGCCGGATCCTAAGCGCCTTCCTTTGCCTTTTGGCAGTGCTCGTGCATTGCCAGCACTAGGCGGGAATGGTCACTATCCCACAGACACGTTTCGTTGTGCCCGTTGCTAAGTGCTCTGGATACTGTTTATGACGTAAGCGGAACACATCTTGCCTTTCCATTCTCAGAGCTCCTGAGTTAATCAAACTGAGACTCTTGGTGCGAATGCCAGAGGAAAACATTTCCAATGTGTCTGGCATATAGAAACTGAACCTGGAGAACACCTTTGTCAGGAGCTTGCACCTGCACCTTACACACACACAGATTTGCATCACATCTAAATGGCCAAGCTCTTTCTTAGACAAGTTGAAAGCTGCTGTCAGAAGGCTGTGCTCCTTGTCAGATGGAAGCAGCAGCATGAACATAGGAGTTTGGCAAGCACTAAAGAGCCACAGAAGAGCGTGTTCTAGCAAAATGAAACAGGAAAAAACATTTGCTACATGTGTCCTTGTTGTCGCCTAACAACAGGTAGCAGCACAAACCAGATGTGGGTGAAGTTCTTGCAGGCGACATCTAACATCAAATGAGCAAGCGGGCTTACCACAGCTGCGGTCCTCTGCCAGTCTGAAAGCTTTGCACAGAAGCCGGATGCTAAGCGCCTTCCTTTGCCTTTTGGCAGTGCTCATGCATTGCCAGCACTAGGCGGGAATGGTCACTATCCCAGAGACACGTTTCGTTGTGCCCGTTGCTAAGCGCTCTGGAGCACTGTTTATGACGTAAGCGGAACACCTCTTGCCGTTCCATTCTCAGAGCTCCTGAGTTAAGCAATCAGCAACTCTTGGTGCGAATGATAGAGGAAAACATTTCAAATGCGTCTGGCAAGGAGAAACTGAACCTGGAGAACACCTTTGTCAGGAGCTTGCATTTGCACCTTAGACACACACAGATTTGCATCACATCTAAATGGCCAAGCTCTTTCTTCGGCAAGTTGAAAGCCGCTGTCAGAAGGCTGTGCTCCTTGTCGGGTGGAAGCACCAGCAAGCACATTGGAGATTGGCAAGCACTAAAGAGCCACAGAAGAGCGTGGCCTAGGAAAATGAGGCAGGAAAAAGCATATCGCTACATGTGCCCTTGGTGTCGCCTAACAACAGGTAGCAGCATAAACCAGATGCGGGTGAAGTTCTTGCAGGCGACATCTAACATCAAATGAGCAAGCGGGCTTACCACAGCTGCGGTCCTCTGGCAGTCTGAAAGCTTTGCACACAAGCCGGATGCTAAGCGCCTTCCTTTGCCTTTTGGCAGTGCTCGCGCATTGCCAGCACTAGGCGGGAATGGTCACTATCCCAGAGACACGTTTCGTTGTCCCCGTTGCTATGCGCTCTGGAGCACTGTTTATGACGTAAGCGGAACACCTCTTGCCGTTCCATTCTCAGAGCTCCTGAGTTAATCAAACTGCGACTCTTGGTGCGAATGCCAGAGGAAAACATTTCCAATGTGTCTGGCAAGGAGAAACTGAACCTGGAGAACACCTTTGTCAGGAGCTTTCACCTGCACCTTACACACACACAGATTTGCATCACATCTAAATGGCCAAGCTCTTTCTTAGACAAGTTGAAAGCTGCTGTCAGAAGGTTGTGCTCCTTGTCAGATGGAAGCAGCAGCATGCACATAGGAGTTTGGCAAGCACTAAAGAGCCACAGAAGAGCGTGGCCTAGGAAAATGAGTCAGGAAAAAGCATATCGCTACATGTGTCCTTGTTGTCGCCTAACAACAGGTAGCAGCATAAACCAGATGCGGGTGAAGTTCTTGCAGGCGACATCTAACGTCAAATGAGCAAGCGGGCTTACCACAGCTACAGTCCTCTGGTAGTCTGAAAGCTTTGCGCACAAGCCGGATGCTAAGCGCCTTCCTTTGCCTTTTGGCAGTGCTCGTGCATTGCCAGCACTAGGCGGGAATGGTCACTATCCCACAGACACGTTTCGTTGTGCCCGTTGCTAAGCGCTCTGGAGCACTGTTTATGACGTAAGCGGAACACCTCTTGCCGTTCCATTCTCAGAGCTCCTCAGTTAAGTAATCTGCGACTCTTGGTGCGAATGATAGAGGAAAACATTTCCAATGTGTCTGGCATATAGAAACTGAACCTGGAGAACACCTTTGTCAGGAGCTTTCACCTGCACTGTAGACACACACAGATTTGCATCACATCTAAATGGCCAAGCTCTTTCTTAGACAAGTTGAAAGCTGCTGTCAGAAGGCTGTGCTCCTTGTCAGATGGAAGCAGCAGCATGAACATAGGAGTTTGACAAGAACTAAAGAGCCACAGAAGAGCGTGGCCTAGGAAAATGAGTCAGGAAAAAGCATATCGCTACATGTGTCCTTGTTGTCGCCTAACAACAGGTAGCAGCATAAACCAGATGCGGGTGAAGTTCTTGCTGGCGACATCTAACGTCAAATGAGCAAACGGGCTTACCACAGCTGCGGTCCTCTGGCAGTCTGAAAGCTTTGCGCACAAGCCGGATCCTAAGCGCCTTCCTTTGCCTTTTGGCAGTGCTCGTGCATTGCCAGCACTAGGCGGGAATGGTCACTATCCCGCACACACGTTTCGTTGTGCCCGTTGCTAAGCGCTCTGGAGCACTGTTTATGACGTAAGCGGAACACCTCTTGCCATTCCATTCTCAGAGCTCCTGAGTTACGTAATCTGCGACTCTTGGTGCGAATGCCAGAGGAAAACATTTCCAATGTGTCTGGCATATAGAAACTGAACCTGGAGAACACCTTTGTCAGGAGCTTTCACCTGCACCTTACACACACACAGATTTGCATCACATCTAAATGGCCAAGCTCTTTCTTAGACAAGTTGAAAGCTGCTGTCAGAAGGCTGTGCTCCTTGTCAGATGGAAGCAGCAGCACTCACATAGGAGTTTGGCAAGCACTAAAGAGCCACAGAAGAGCGTGGCCTAGGAAAATGAGTCAGGAAAAAGCATATCGCTACATGTGTCCTTGTTGTCGCCTAACAACAGGTGGCAGCATAAACCAGATGCGGGTGAAGTTCTTGCTGGCGACATCTAACGTCAAATGAGCAAACGGGCTTACCACAGCTGCGGTCCTCTGGCAGTCTGAAAGCTTTGCGCACAAGCCGGATGCTAAGCGCCTTCCTTTGCCTTTTGGCAGTGCTCGTGCATTGCCAGCACTAGGCGGGAATGGTCACTATGCCACAGACACACGTTTCGTTGTGCCCGTTGCTAAGCGCTCTGGAGCACTGTTTATGACGTAAGCGGAACACCTCTTGCCATTCCATTCTCAGAGCTCCTGAGTTAAGTAATCTGCGACTCTTGGTGCGAATGATAGAGGAAAACATTTCCAATGTGTCTGGCAGGGAGAAACTGAACCTGGAGAACACCTTTGTCAGGAGCTTGCACCTGAACCGTAGACACACACAGATTTGCATCACATCTAAATGGCCAAGCTCTTTCTTAGACAAGTTGAAAGCTGCTGTCAGAAGGCTGTGCTCCTTGTCAGATGGAAGCAGCAGCATGAACATAGGAGTTTGACAAGAACTAAAGAGTCACAGAAGAGCGTGGCCTAGGAAAATGAGTCAGGAAAAAGCATATCGCTACATGTGTCCTTGTTGTCGCCTAACAACAGGTAGCAGCATAAACCAGATGCGGGTGAAGTTCTTGCTGGCGACATCTAACGTCAAATGAGCAAACGGGCTTACCACAGCTGCGGTCCTCTGGCAGTCTGAAAGCTTTGTGCACAAGCCGGATGCTAAGCGCCTTCCTTTGCCTTTTGGCAGTGCTCGTGCATTGCCAGCACTAGGCGGGAATGGTCACTATCCCACAGACACGTTTCGTTGTGCCCGTTGCTAAGTGCTCTGGATACTGTTTATGACGTAAGCGGAACACATCTTGCCTTTCCATTCTCAGAGCTCCTGAGTTAATCAAACTGAGACTCTTGGTGCGAATGCCAGAGGAAAACATTTCCAATGTGTCTGGCATATAGAAACTGAACCTGGAGAACACCTTTGTCAGGAGCTTGCACCTGCACCTTACACACACACAGATTTGCATCACATCTAAATGGCCAAGCTCTTTCTTAGACAAGTTGAAAGCTGCTGTCAGAAGGCTGTGCTCCTTGTCAGATGGAAGCAGCAGCATGAACATAGGAGTTTGACAAGAACTAAAGAGCCACAGAAGAGCGTGGCCTAGGAAAATGAGTCAGGAAAAAGCATATCGCTACATGTGTCCTTGTTGTCGCCTAACAACAGGTAGCAGCATAAACCAGATGCGGGTGAAGTTCTTGCTGGCGACATCTAACGTCAAATGAGCAAACGGGCTTACCACAGCTGCGGTCCTCTGGCAGTCTGAAAGCTTTGCGCACAAGCCGGATGCTAAGCGCCTTCCTTTGCCTTTTGGCAGTGCTCGTGCATTGCCAGCACTAGGCGGGAATGGTCACTATCCCGCACACACGTTTCGTTGTGCCCGTTGCTAAGCGCTCTGGAGCACTGTTTATGACGTAAGCGGAACACCTCTTGCCGTTCCATTCTCAGAGCTCCTGAGTTACGTAATCTGCGACTCTTGGTGCGAATGCCAGAGGAAAACATTTCCAATGTGTCTGGCATATAGAAACTGAACCTGGAGAACACCTTTGTCAGGAGCTTTCACCTGCACCGTAGACACACACAGATTTGCATCACATCTAAATGGCCAAGCTCTTTCTTAGACAAGTTGAAAGCTGCTGTCAGAAGGCTGTGCTCCTTGTCAGATGGAAGCAGCAGCACTCACATAGGAGTTTGGCAAGCACTAAAGAGCCACAGAAGAGCGTGGCCTAGGAAAATGAGTCAGGAAAAAGCATTTGCTACATGTGTCCTTGTTGTCGCCTAACAACAGGTAGCAGCACAAACCAGATGTGGTTGAAGTTCTTGCTGGCGACATCTAACGTCAAATGAGCAAACGGGCTTACCACAGCTGCGGTCCTCTGGCAGTCTGAAAGCTTTGCGCACAAGCCGGATGCTAAGCGCCTTCCTTTGCCTTTTGGCAGTGCTCGTGCATTGCCAGCACTAGGCGGGAATGGTCACTATCCCGCACACACGTTTCTTTGTGCCCGTTGCTAAGCGCTCTGGAGCACTGTTTATGACGTAAGCGGAACACCTCTTGCCGTTCCATTCTCAGAGCTCCTGAGTTACGTAATCTGCGACTCTTGGTGCGAATGCCAGAGGAAAACATTTCCAATGTGTCTGGCAAGGAGAAACTGAACCTGGAGAACACCTTTGTCAGGAGCTTTCACCTGCACCGTAGACACACACAGATTTGCATCACATCTAAATGGCCAAGCTCTTTCTTAGACAAGTTGAAAGCTGCTGTCAGAAGGCTGTGCTCCTTGTCAGATGGAAGCAGCAGCACTCACATAGGAGTTTGGCAAGCACTAAAGAGCCACAGAAGAGCGTGGCCTAGGAAAATGAGTCAGGAAAAAGCATTTGCTACATGTGTCCTTGTTGTCGCCTAACAACAGGTAGCAGCACAAACCAGATGTGGTTGAAGTTCTTGCTGGCGACATCTAACGTCAAATGAGCAAACGGGCTTACCACAGCTGCGGTCCTCTGGCAGTCTGAAAGCTTTGCGCACAAGCCGGATGCTAAGCGCCTTCCTTTGCCTTTTGGCAGTGCTCATGCATTGCCAGCACTAGGCGGGAATGGTCACTATCCCGCACACACGTTTCGTTGTGCCCGTTGCTAAGCGCTCTGGAGCACTGTTTATGACGTAAGCGGAACACCTCTTGCCGTTCCATTCTCAGAGCTCCTGAGTTACGTAATCTGCGACTCTTGGTGCGAATGATAGAGGAAAACATTTCCAATGTGTCTGGCATATAGAAACTGAACCTGGAGAACACCTTTGTCAGGAGCTTTCACCTGCACCTTACACACACACAGATTTGCATCACATCTAAATGGCCAAGCTCTTTCTTAGACAAGTTGAAAGCTGCTGTCAGAAGGCTGTGCTCCTTGTCAGATGGAAGCAGCAGCATGCACATAGGAGTTTGGCAAGCACTAAAGAGCCACAGAAGAGCGTGGCCTAGGAAAATCAGTCAGGAAAAAGCATATCGCTACATGTGTCCTTGTTGTCGCCTAACAACAGGTAGCAGCATAAACCAGATGCGGGTGAAGTTCTTGCAGGCGACATCTAACGTCAAATGAGCAAGCGGGCTTACCACAGCTACGGTCCTCTGGCAGTCTGAAAGCTTTGCGCACAAGCCGGATGCTAAGCGCCTTCCTTTGCCTTTTGGCAGTGCTCGTGCATTGCCAGCACTAGGCGGGAATGGTCACTATGCCACAGACACACGTTTCGTTGTGCCCGTTGCTAAGCGCTCTGGAGCACTGTTTATGACGTAAGCGGAACACCTCTTGCCGTTCCATTCTCAGAGCTCCTCAGTTAAGTAATCTGCGACTTTTGGTGCGAATGCCAGAGGAAAACATTTCCAATGTGTCTGGCAGGGAGAAACTGAACCTGGAGAACACCTTTGTCAGGAGCTTTCACCTGCACCTTACACACACACAGATTTGCATCACATCTAAATGGCCAAGCTCTTTCTTAGACAAGTTGAAAGCTGCTGTCAGAAGGCTGTGCTCCTTGTCAGATGGAAGCAGCAGCATGAACATAGGAGTTTGACAAGAACTAAAGAGCCACAGAAGAGCGTGGCCTAGGAAAATGAGTCAGGAAAAAGCATATCGCTACATGTGTCCTTGTTGTCGCCTAACAACAGGTAGCAGCATAAACCAGATGCGGGTGAAGTTCTTGCTGGCGACATCTAACGTCAAATGAGCAAACGGGCTTACCACAGCTGCGGTCCTCTGGCAGTCTGAAAGCTTTGCGCACAAGCCGGATGCTAAGCGCCTTCCTTTGCCTTTTGGCAGTGCTCGTGCATTGCCAGCACTAGGCGGGAATGGTCACTATCCCACAGACACGTTTCGTTGTGCCCGTTGCTAAGCGCTCTGGAGCACTGTTTATGACGTAAGCGGAACACCTCTTGCCATTCCATTCTCAGAGCTCCTGAGTTACGTAATCTGCGACTCTTGGTGCGAATGCCAGAGGAAAACATTTCCAATGTGTCTGGCATATAGAAACTGAACCTGGAGAACACCTTTGTCAGGAGCTTTCACCTGCACCTTACACACACACAGATTTGCATCACATCTAAATGGCCAAGCTCTTTCTTAGACAAGTTGAAAGCTGCTGTCAGAAGGCTGTGCTCCTTGTCAGATGGAAGCAGCAGCACTCACATAGGAGTTTGGCAAGCACTAAAGAGCCACAGAAGAGCGTGGCCTAGGAAAATGAGTCAGGAAAAAGCATATCGCTACATGTGTCCTTGTTGTCGCCTAACAACAGGTAGCAGCATAAACCAGATGCGGGTGAAGTTCTTGCTGGCGACATCTAACGTCAAATGAGCAAACGGGCTTACCACAGCTGCGGTCCTCTGGCAGTCTGAAAGATTTGCGCACAAGCCGGATGCTAAGCGCCTTCCTTTGCCTTTTGGCAGTGCTCGTGCATTGCCAGCACTAGGCGGGAATGGTCACTATGCCACAGACACACGTTTCGTTGTGCCCGTTGCTAAGCGCTCTGGAGCACTGTTTATGACGTAAGCGGAACACCTCTTGCCATTCCATTCTCAGAGCTCCTGAGTTACGTAATCTGCGACTCTTGGTGCGAATGCCAGAGGAAAACATTTCCAATGTGTCTGGCAGGGAGAAACTGAACCTGGAGAACACCTTTGTCAGGAGCTTTCACCTGCACCGTAGACACACACACAGATTTGCATCACATCTAAATGGCCAAGCTCTTTCTTAGACAAGTTGAAAGCTGCTGTCAGAAGGCTGTGCTCCTTGTCAGATGGAAGCAGCAGCATGAACATAGGAGTTTGACAAGAACTAAAGAGTCACAGAAGAGCGTGGCCTAGGAAAATGAGTCAGGAAAAAGCATATCGCTACATGTGTCCTTGTTGTCGCCTAACAACAGGTAGCAGCATAAACCAGATGCGGGTGAAGTTCTTGCTGGCGACATCTAACGTCAAATGAGCAAACGGGCTTACCACAGCTGCGGTCCTCTGGCAGTCTGAAAGCTTTGCGCACAAGCCGGATGCTAAGCGCCTTCCTTTGCCTTTTGGCAGTGCTCGTGCATTGCCAGCACTAGGCGGGAATGGTCACTATCCCGCACACACGTTTCGTTGTGCCCGTTGCTAAGCGCTCTGGAGCACTGTTTATGACGTAAGCGGAACACCTCTTGCCGTTCCATTCTCAGAGCTCCTGAGTTAAGTAATCTGCGACTCTTGGTGCGAATGATAGAGGAAAACATTTCCAATGTGTCTGGCATATAGAAACTGAACCTGGAGAACACCTTTGTCAGGAGCTTTCACCTGCACCGTAGACACACACAGATTTGCATCACATCTAAATGGCCAAGCTCTTTCTTAGACAAGTTGAAAGCTGCTGTCAGAAGGCTGTGCTCCTTGTCAGATGGAAGCAGCAGCATGAACATAGGAGTTTGACAAGAACTAAAGAGCCACAGAAGAGCGTGGCCTAGGAAAATGAGTCAGGAAAAAGCATATCGCTACATGTGTCCTTGTTGTCGCCTAACAACAGGTAGCAGCATAAACCAGATGCGGGTGAAGTTCTTGCTGGCGACATCTAACGTCAAATGAGCAAACGGGCTTACCACAGCTGCGGTCCTCTGGCAGTCTGAAAGCTTTGCGCACAAGCCGGATGCTAAGCGCCTTCCTTTGCCTTTTGGCAGTGCTCGTGCATTGCCAGCACTAGGCGGGAATGGTCACTATCCCACAGACACGTTTCGTTGTGCCCGTTGCTAAGTGCTCTGGATACTGTTTATGACGTAAGCGGAACACATCTTGCCTTTCCATTCTCAGAGCTCCTGAGTTAATCAAACTGAGACTCTTGGTGCGAATGCCAGAGGAGAACATTTCCAATGTGTCTGGCATATAGAAACTGAACCTGGAGAACACCTTTGTCAGGAGCTTTCACCTGCACCTTACACACACACAGATTTGCATCACATCTAAATGGCCAAGCTCTTTCTTAGACAAGTTGAAAGCTGCTGTCAGAAGGTTGTGCTCCTTGTCAGATGGAAGCAGCAGCATGCACATAGGAGTTTGGCAAGCACTAAAGATCCACAGAAGAGCGTGGCCTAGGAAAATGAGTCAGGAAAAAGCATATCGCTACATGTGTCCTTGTTGTCGCCTAACAACAGGTAGCAGCATAAACCAGATGTGGGTGAAGTTCTTGCAGGCGACATCTAACATCAAATGAGCAAGCGGGATTACCACAGCTACAGTCCTCTGGCAGTCTGAAAGCTTTGCGCACAAGCCGGATGCTAAGCGCCTTCCTTTGCCTTTTGGCAGTGCTCGTGCATTGCCAGCACTAGGTGGGAATGGTCACTATCCCACAGACACGTTTCGTTGTGCCCGTTGCTAAGCGCTCTGGAGCACTGTTTATGACGTAAGCGGAACACCTCTTGCTGTTCCATTCTCAGAGCTCCTCAGTTAAGTAATCTGCGATTCTTGGTGCGAATGATAGAGGAAAACATTTCCAATGTGTCTGGCATATAGAAACTGAACCTGGAGAACACCTTTGTCAGGAGCTTTCACCTGCACCTTACACACACACAGATTTGCATCACATCTAAATGGCCAAGCTCTTTCTTAGACAAGTTGAAAGCTGCTGTCAGAAGGCTGTGCTCCTTGTCAGATGGAAGCAGCAGCATGAACATAGGAGTTTGACAAGAACTAAAGAGTCACAGAAGAGCGTGGCCTAGGAAAATGAGTCAGGAAAAAGCATATCGCTACATGTGTCCTTGTTGTCGCCTAACAACAGGTAGCAGCATAAACCAGATGCGGGTGAAGTTCTTGCTGGCGACATCCAACGTCAAATGAGCAAACGGGCTTACCACAGCTGCGGTCCTCTGGCAGTCTGAAAGCTTTGCGCACAAGCCGGATGCTAAGCGCCTTCCTTTGCCTTTTGGCAGTGCTCGTGCATTGCCAGCACTAGGCGGGAATGGTCACTATCCCGCACACACGTTTCGTTGTGCCCGTTGCTAAGCGCTCTGGAGCACTGTTTATGACGTAAGCGGAACACCTCTTGCCATTCCATTCTCAGAGCTCCTGAGTTACATAATCTGCGACTCTTGGTGCGAATGCCAGAGGAAAACATTTCCAATGTGTCTGGCATATAGAAACTGAACCTGGAGAACACCTTTGTCAGGAGCTTTCACCTGCACCGTAGACACACACAGATTTGCATCACATCTAAATGGCCAAGCTCTTTCTTAGACAAGTTGAAAGCTGCTGTCAGAAGGCTGTGCTCCTTGTCAGATGGAAGCAGCAGCACTCACATAGGAGTTTGACAAGAACTAAAGAGTCACAGAAGAGCGTGGCCTAGGAAAATGAGTCAGGAAAAAGCATATCGCTACATGTGTCCTTGTTGTCGCCTAACAACAGGTAGCAGCATAAACCAGATGCGGGTGAAGTTCTTGCAGGCGACATCTAACGTCAAATGAGCAAGCGGGCTTACCACAGCTACGGTCCTCTGGCAGTCTGAAAGCTTTGCGCACAAGCCGGATGCTAAGCGCCTTCCTTTGCCTTTTGGCAGTGCTCGTGCATTGCCAGCACTAGGCGGGAATGGTCACTATCCCGCACACACGTTTCGTTGTGCCCGTTGCTAAGCGCTCTGGAGCACTGTTTATGACGTAAGCGGAACACCTCTTGCCGTTCCATTCTCAGAGCTCCTCAGTTAAGTAATCTGCGACTTTTGGTGCGAATGCCAGAGGAAAACATTTCCAATGTGTCTGGCAGGGAGAAACTGAACCTGGAGAACACCTTTGTCAGGAGCTTGCACCTGCACCTTACACACACACAGATTTGCATCACATCTAAATGGCCAAGCTCTTTCTTAGACAAGTTGAAAGCTGCTGTCAGAAGGTTGTGCTCCTTGTCAGATGGAAGCAGCAGCATGAACATAGGAGTTTGACAAGAACTAAAGAGTCACAGAAGAGCGTGGCCTAGGAAAATGAGTCAGGAAAAAGCATATCGCTACATGTGTCCTTGTTGTCGCCTAACAACAGGTAGCAGCATAAACCAGATGCGGGTGAAGTTCTTGCTGGCGACATCTAACGTCAAATGAGCAAACGGGCTTACCACAGCTGCGGTCCTCTGGCAGTCTGAAAGCTTTGCGCACAAGCCGGATGCTAAGCGCCTTCCTTTGCCTTTTGGCAGTGCTCGTGCATTGCCAGCACTAGGCGGGAATGGTCACTATCCCACAGACACGTTTCGTTGTGCCCGTTGCTAAGCGCTCTGGAGCACTGTTTATGACGTAAGCGGAACACCTCTTGCCATTCCATTCTCAGAGCTCCTGAGTTAAGTAATCTGCGACTCTTGGTGCGAATGCCAGAGGAAAACATTTCCAATGTGTCTGGCAGGGAGAAACTGAACCTGGAGAACACCTTTGTCAGGAGCTTTCACCTGCACCTTACACACACACAGATTTGCATCACATCTAAATGGCCAAGCTCTTTCTTAGACAAGTTGAAAGCTGCTGTCAGAAGGCTGTGCTCCTTGTCAGATGGAAGCAGCAGCACTCACATAGGAGTTTGGCAAGCACTAAAGAGCCACAGAAGAGCGTGGCCTAGGAAAATGAGTCAGGAAAAAGCATATCGCTACATGTGTCCTTGTTGTCGCCTAACAACAGGTAGCAGCATAAACCAGATGCGGGTGAAGTTCTTGCTGGCGACATCTAACGTCAAATGAGCAAACGGGCTTACCACAGCTGCGGTCCTCTGGCAGTCTGAAAGATTTGCGCACAAGCCGGATGCTAAGCGCCTTCCTTTGCCTTTTGGCAGTGCTCGTGCATTGCCAGCACTAGGCGGGAATGGTCACTATGCCACAGACACACGTTTCGTTGTGCCCGTTGCTAAGCGCTCTGGAGCACTGTTTATGACGTAAGCGGAACACCTCTTGCCATTCCATTCTCAGAGCTCCTGAGTTACGTAATCTGCGACTCTTGGTGCGAATGCCAGAGGAAAACATTTCCAATGTGTCTGGCAGGGAGAAACTGAACCTGGAGAACACCTTTGTCAGGAGCTTTCACCTGCACCGTAGACACACACAGATTTGCATCACATCTAAATGGCCAAGCTCTTTCTTAGACAAGTTGAAAGCTGCTGTCAGAAGGCTGTGCTCCTTGTCAGATGGAAGCAGCAGCATGAACATAGGAGTTTGACAAGAACTAAAGAGCCACAGAAGAGCGTGGCCTAGGAAAATGAGTCAGGAAAAAGCATATCGCTACATGTGTCCTTGTTGTCGCCTAACAACAGGTAGCAGCATAAACCAGATGCGGGTGAAGTTCTTGCTGGCGACATCTAACGTCAAATGAGCAAACGGGCTTACCACAGCTGCGGTCCTCTGGCAGTCTGAAAGCTTTGCGCACAAGCCGGATGCTAAGCGCCTTCCTTTGCCTTTTGGCAGTGCTCGTGCATTGCCAGCACTAGGCGGGAATGGTCACTATCCCACAGACACGTTTCGTTGTGCCCGTTGCTAAGTGCTCTGGATACTGTTTATGACGTAAGCGGAACACATCTTGCCTTTCCATTCTCAGAGCTCCTGAGTTAATCAAACTGAGACTCTTGGTGCGAATGCCAGAGGAAAACATTTCCAATGTGTCTGGCATATAGAAACTGAACCTGGAGAACACCTTTGTCAGGAGCTTTCACCTGCACCTTACACACACACAGATTTGCATCACATCTAAATGGCCAAGCTCTTTCTTAGACAAGTTGAAAGCTGCTGTCAGAAGGTTGTGCTCCTTGTCAGATGGAAGCAGCAGCATGCACATAGGAGTTTGGCAAGCACTAAAGATCCACAGAAGAGCGTGGCCTAGGAAAATGAGTCAGGAAAAAGCATATCGCTACATGTGTCCTTGTTGTCGCCTAACAACAGGTAGCAGCATAAACCAGATGTGGGTGAAGTTCTTGCAGGCGACATCTAACATCAAATGAGGAAGCGGGATTACCACAGCTACAGTCCTCTGGCAGTCTGAAAGCTTTGCGCACAAGCCGGATGCTAAGCGCCTTCCTTTGCCTTTTGGCAGTGCTCGTGCATTGCCAGCACTAGGTGGGAATGGTCACTATCCCACAGACACGTTTCGTTGTGCCCGTTGCTAAGCGCTCTGGAGCACTGTTTATGACGTAAGCGGAACACCTCTTGCTGTTCCATTCTCAGAGCTCCTGAGTTAAGTAATCTGCGATTCTTGGTGCGAATGATAGAGGAAAACATTTCCAATGTGTCTGGCATATAGAAACTGAACCTGGAGAACACCTTTGTCAGGAGCTTTCACCTGCACCTTACACACACACAGATTTGCATCACATCTAAATGGCCAAGCTCTTTCTTAGACAAGTTGAAAGCTGCTGTCAGAAGGCTGTGCTCCTTGTCAGATGGAAGCAGCAGCATGAACATAGGAGTTTGACAAGAACTAAAGAGTCACAGAAGAGCGTGGCCTAGGAAAATGAGTCAGGAAAAAGCATATCGCTACATGTGTCCTTGTTGTCGCCTAACAACAGGTAGCAGCATAAACCAGATGCGGGTGAAGTTCTTGCTGGCGACATCTAACGTCAAATGAGCAAACGGGCTTACCACAGCTGCGGTCCTCTGGCAGTCTGAAAGCTTTGCGCACAAGCCGGATGCTAAGCGCCTTCCTTTGCCTTTTGGCAGTGCTCGTGCATTGCCAGCACTAGGCGGGAATGGTCACTATCCCGCACACACGTTTCGTTGTGCCCGTTGCTAAGCGCTCTGGAGCACTGTTTATGACGTAAGCGGAACACCTCTTGCCATTCCATTCTCAGAGCTCCTGAGTTACGTAATCTGCGACTCTTGGTGCGAATGCCAGAGGAAAACATTTCCAATGTGTCTGGCATATAGAAACTGAACCTGGAGAACACCTTTGTCAGGAGCTTTCACCTGCACCGTAGACACACACAGATTTGCATCACATCTAAATGGCCAAGCTCTTTCTTAGACAAGTTGAAAGCTGCTGTCAGAAGGCTGTGCTCCTTGTCAGATGGAAGCAGCAGCACTCACATAGGAGTTTGACAAGAACTAAAGAGTCACAGAAGAGCGTGGCCTAGGAAAATGAGTCAGGAAAAAGCATATCGCTACATGTGTCCTTGTTGTCGCCTAACAACAGGTAGCAGCATAAACCAGATGCGGGTGAAGTTCTTGCTGGCGACATCCAACGTCAAATGAGCAAACGGGCTTACCACAGCTGCGGTCCTCTGGCAGTCTGAAAGCTTTGCGCACAAGCCGGATGCTAAGCGCCTTCCTTTGCCTTTTGGCAGTGCTCGTGCATTGCCAGCACTAGGCGGGAATGGTCACTATCCCGCACACACGTTTCGTTGTGCCCGTTGCTAAGCGCTCTGGAGCACTGTTTATGACGTAAGCGGAACACCTCTTGCCGTTCCATTCTCAGAGCTCCTGAGTTAATCAAACTGAGACTCTTGGTGCGAATGCCAGAGGAAAACATTTCCAATGTGTCTGGCAGGGAGAAACTGAACCTGGAGAACACCTTTGTCAGGAGCTTGCACCTGCACCTTACACACACACAGATTTGCATCACATCTAAATGGCCAAGCTCTTTCTTAGACAAGTTGAAAGCTGCTGTCAGAAGGTTGTGCTCCTTGTCAGATGGAAGCAGCAGCACTCACATAGGAGTTTGACAAGAACTAAAGAGTCACAGAAGAGCGTGGCCTAGGAAAATGAGTCAGGAAAAAGCATATCGCTACATGTGTCCTTGTTGTCGCCTAACAACAGGTAGCAGCATAAACCAGATGCGGGTGAAGTTCTTGCTGGCGACATCTAACGTCAAATGAGCAAACGGGCTTACCACAGCTGCGGTCCTCTGGCAGTCTGAAAGCTTTGCGCACAAGCCGGATGCTAAGCGCCTTCCTTTGCCTTTTGGCAGTGCTCGTGCATTGCCAGCACTAGGCGGGAATGGTCACTATCCCGCACACACGTTTCGTTGTGCCCGTTGCTAAGTGCTCTGGAGCACTGTTTATGACGTAAGCGGAACACCTCTTGCCGTTCCATTCTCAGAGCTCTTGAGTTAAGTAATCTGCGACTCTTGGTGCGAATGATAGAGGAAAACATTTCCAATGTGTCTGGCAGGGAGAAACTGAACCTGGAGAACACCTTTGTCAGGAGCTTTCACCTGCACCTTACACACACACAGATTTGCATCACATCTAAATGGCCAAGCTCTTTCTTAGACAAGTTGAAAGCTGCTGTCAGAAGGCTGTGCTCCTTGTCAGATGGAAGCAGCAGCATGAACATAGGAGTTTGACAAGAACTAAAGAGTCACAGAAGAGCGTGGCCTAGGAAAATGAGTCAGGAAAAAGCATATCGCTACATGTGTCCTTGTTGTCGCCTAACAACAGGTAGCAGCATAAACCAGATGCGGGTGAAGTTCTTGCTGGCGACATCTAACGTCAAATGAGCAAACGGGCTTACCACAGCTGCGGTCCTCTGGCAGTCTGAAAGCTTTGCGCACAAGCCGGATGCTAAGCGCCTTCCTTTGCCTTTTGGCAGTGCTCGTGCATTGCCAGCACTAGGCGGCAATGGTCACTATCCCACAGACACGTTTCGTTGTGCCCGTTGCTAAGCGCTCTGGAGCACTGTTTAAACGTAAGCGGAACACCTCTTTCCGTTCCATTCTCAGAGCTCCTCAGTTAAGTAATCTGCGATTCTTGGTGCGAATGATAGAGGAAAACATTTCCAATGTGTCTGGCAGGGAGAAACTGAACCTGGAGAACACCTTTGTCAGGAGCTTGCACCTGCACCTTACACACACACAGATTTGCATCACATCTAAATGGCCAAGCTCTTTCTTAGACAAGTTGAAAGCTGCTGTCAGAAGGCTGTGCTCCTTGTCAGATGGAAGCAGCAGCATGAACATAGGAGTTTGACAAGAACTAAAGAGTCACAGAAGAGCGTGGCCTAGGAAAATGAGTCAGGAAAAAGCATATCGCTACATGTGTCCTTGTTGTCGCCTAACAACAGGTAGCAGCATAAACCAGATGCGGGTGAAGTTCTTGCTGGCGACATCTAACGTCAAATGAGCAAACGGGCTTACCACAGCTGCGGTCCTCTGGCAGTCTGAAAGCTTTGCGCACAAGCCGCATGCTAAGTGCCTTCCTTTGCCTTTTGGCAGTGCTCGTGCATTGCAAGCACTAGGCGTGAATGGTCACTATCCCGCACACACGTTTCGTTGTGCCCGTTGCTAAGCGCTCTGGAGCACTGTTTATGACGTAAGCGGAACACCTCTTGCCGTTCCATTCTCAGAGCTCCTGAGTTAAGTAATCTGCGACTCTTGGTGCGAATGATAGAGGAAAACATTTCCAATGTGTCTGGCAGGGAGAAACTGAACCTGGAGAACACCTTTGTCAGGAGCTTTCACCTGCACCTTACACACACACAGATTTGCATCACATCTAAATGGCCAAGCTCTTTCTTAGACAAGTTGAAAGCTGCTGTCAGAAGGCTGTGCTCCTTGTCAGATGGAAGCAGCAGCACTCACATAGGAGTTTGGCAAGCACTAAAGAGCCACAGAAGAGCGTGGCCTAGGAAAATGAGTCAGGAAAAAGCATATCGCTACATGTGTCCTTGTTGTCGCCTAACAACAGGTAGCAGCATAAACCAGATGCGGGTGAAGTTCTTGCTGGCGACATCTAACGTCAAATGAGCAAACGGGCTTACCACAGCTGCGGTCCTCTGGCAGTCTGAAAGCTTTGCGCACAAGCCGGATGCTAAGCGCCTTCCTTTGCCTTTTGGCAGTGCTCGTGCATTGCCAGCACTAGGCGGGAATGGTCACTATCCCGCACACACGTGTCGTTGTGCCCGTTGCTAAGCGCTCTGGAGCACTGTTTATGACGTAAGCGGAACACCTCTTGCCGTTCCATTCTCAGAGCTCCTGAGTTAATCAAACTGAGACTCTTGGTGCGAATGCCAGAGGAAAACATTTCCAATGTGTCTGGCAGGGAGAAACTGAACCTGGAGAACACCTTTGTCAGGAGCTTTCACCTGCACCTTACACACACACAGATTTGCATCACATCTAAATGGCCAAGCTCTTTCTTAGACAAGTTGAAAGCTGCTGTCAGAAGGCTGTGCTCCTTGTCAGATGGAAGCAGCAGCATGAACATAGGAGTTTGACAAGAACTAAAGAGCCACAGAAGAGCGTGGCCTAGGAAAATGAGTCAGGAAAAAGCATATCGCTACATGTGTCCTTGTTGTCGCCTAACAACAGGTAGCAGCATAAACCAGATGCGGGTGAAGTTCTTGCTGGCGACATCTAACGTCAAATGAGCAAACGGGCTTACCACAGCTGCGGTCCTCTGGCAGTCTGAAAGCTTTGCGCACAAGCCGGATGCTAAGCGCCTTCCTTTGCCTTTTGGCAGTGCTCGTGCATTGCCAGCACTAGGCGGGAATGGTCACTATCCCGCACACACGTTTCGTTGTGCCCGTTGCTAAGCGCTCTGGAGCACTGTTTATGACGTAAGCGGAACACCTCTTGCCGTTCCATTCTCAGAGCTCCTGAGTTAATCAAACTGAGACTCTTGGTGCGAATGATAGAGGAAAACATTTCCAATGTGTCTGGCATATAGAAACTGAACCTGGAGAACACCTTTGTCAGGAGCTTTCACCTGCACCGTAGACACACACAGATTTGCATCACATCTAAATGGCCAAGCTCTTTCTTAGACAAGTTGAAAGCTGCTTTCAGAAGGTTGTGCTCCTTGTCAGATGGAAGCAGCAGCATGAACATAGGAGTTTGACAAGCACTAAAGAGTCACAGAAGAGCGTGGCCTAGGAAAATGAGTCAGGAAAAAGCATATCGCTACATGTGTCCTTGTTGTCGCCTAACAACAGGTAGCAGCATAAACCAGATGCGGGTGAAGTTCTTGCTGGCGACATCTAACGTCAAATGAGCAAACGGGCTTACCACAGCTGCGGTCCTCTGGCAGTCTGAAAGCTTTGCGCACAAGCCGGATGCTAAGCGCCTTCCTTTGCCTTTTGGCAGTGCTCGTGCATTGCCAGCACTAGGCGGGAATGGTCACTATCCCACAGACACGTTTCGTTGTGCCCGTTGCTAAGCGCTCTGGAGCACTGTTTATGACGTAAGCGGAACACCTCTTGCCGTTCCATTCTCAGAGCTCCTGAGTTACGTAATCTGCGACTCTTGGTGCGAATGATAGAGGAAAACATTTCCAATGTGTCTGGCATATAGAAACTGAACCTGGAGAACACCTTTGTCAGGAGCTTTCACCTGCACCGTAGACACACACAGATTTGCATCACATCTAAATGGCCAAGCTCTTTCTTAGACAAGTTGAAAGCTGCTGTCAGAAGGCTGTGCTCCTTGTCAGATGGAAGCAGCAGCATGAACATAGGAGTTTGACAAGAACTAAAGAGCCACAGAAGAGCGTGGCCTAGGAAAATCAGTCAGGAAAAAGCATATCGCTACATGTGTCCTTGTTGTCGCCTAACAACAGGTAGCAGCATAAACCAGATGCGGGTGAAGTTCTTGCTGGCGACATCTAACGTCAAATGAGCAAACGGGCTTACCACAGCTGCGGTCCTCTGGCAGTCTGAAAGCTTTGCGCACAAGCCGGATGCTAAGCGCCTTCCTTTGCCTTTTGGCAGTGCTCGTGCATTGCCAGCACTAGGTGGGAATGGTCACTATCCCACAGACACGTTTCGTTGTGCCCGTTGCTAAGCGCTCTGGAGCACTGTTTATGACGTAAGCGGAACACCTCTTGCTGTTCCATTCTCAGAGCTCCTCAGTTAAGTAATCTGCGATTCTTGGTGCGAATGATAGAGGAAAACATTTCCAATGTGTCTGGCATATAGAAACTGAACCTGGAGAACACCTTTGTCAGGAGCTTTCACCTGCACCTTACACACACACAGATTTGCATCACATCTAAATGGCCAAGCTCTTTCTTAGACAAGTTGAAAGCTGCTGTCAGAAGGCTGTGCTCCTTGTCAGATGGAAGCAGCAGCATGAACATAGGAGTTTGACAAGAACTAAAGAGTCACAGAAGAGCGTGGCCTAGGAAAATGAGTCAGGAAAAAGCATATCGCTACATGTGTCCTTGTTGTCGCCTAACAACAGGTAGCAGCATAAACCAGATGCGGGTGAAGTTCTTGCTGGCGACATCTAACGTCAAATGAGCAAACGGGCTTACCACAGCTGCGGTCCTCTGGCAGTCTGAAAGCTTTGCGCACAAGCCGGATGCTAAGCGCCTTCCTTTGCCTTTTGGCAGTGCTCGTGCATTGCCAGCACTAGGCGGCAATGGTCACTATCCCACAGACACGTTTCGTTGTGCCCGTTGCTAAGCGCTCTGGAGCACTGTTTAAACGTAAGCGGAACACCTCTTTCCGTTCCATTCTCAGAGCTCCTCAGTTAAGTAATCTGCGATTCTTGGTGCGAATGATAGAGGAAAACATTTCCAATGTGTCTGGCAGGGAGAAACTGAACCTGGAGAACACCTTTGTCAGGAGCTTGCACCTGCACCTTACACACACACAGATTTGCATCACATCTAAATGGCCAAGCTCTTTCTTAGACAAGTTGAAAGCTGCTGTCAGAAGGCTGTGCTCCTTGTCAGATGGAAGCAGCAGCATGAACATAGGAGTTTGACAAGAACTAAAGAGTCACAGAAGAGCGTGGCCTAGGAAAATGAGTCAGGAAAAAGCATATCGCTACATGTGTCCTTGTTGTCGCCTAACAACAGGTAGCAGCATAAACCAGATGCGGGTGAAGTTCTTGCTGGCGACATCTAACGTCAAATGAGCAAACGGGCTTACCACAGCTGCGGTCCTCTGGCAGTCTGAAAGCTTTGCGCACAAGCCGCATGCTAAGTGCCTTCCTTTGCCTTTTGGCAGTGCTCGTGCATTGCAAGCACTAGGCGTGAATGGTCACTATCCCGCACACACGTTTCGTTGTGCCCGTTGCTAAGCGCTCTGGAGCACTGTTTATGACGTAAGCGGAACACCTCTTGCCGTTCCATTCTCAGAGCTCCTGAGTTAAGTAATCTGCGACTCTTGGTGCGAATGATAGAGGAAAACATTTCCAATGTGTCTGGCAGGGAGAAACTGAACCTGGAGAACACCTTTGTCAGGAGCTTTCACCTGCACCTTACACACACACAGATTTGCATCACATCTAAATGGCCAAGCTCTTTCTTAGACAAGTTGAAAGCTGCTGTCAGAAGGCTGTGCTCCTTGTCAGATGGAAGCAGCAGCACTCACATAGGAGTTTGGCAAGCACTAAAGAGCCACAGAAGAGCGTGGCCTAGGAAAATGAGTCAGGAAAAAGCATATCGCTACATGTGTCCTTGTTGTCGCCTAACAACAGGTAGCAGCATAAACCAGATGCGGGTGAAGTTCTTGCTGGCGACATCTAACGTCAAATGAGCAAACGGGCTTACCACAGCTGCGGTCCTCTGGCAGTCTGAAAGCTTTGCGCACAAGCCGGATGCTAAGCGCCTTCCTTTGCCTTTTGGCAGTGCTCGTGCATTGCCAGCACTAGGCGGGAATGGTCACTATCCCGCACACACGTGTCGTTGTGCCCGTTGCTAAGCGCTCTGGAGCACTGTTTATGACGTAAGCGGAACACCTCTTGCCGTTCCATTCTCAGAGCTCCTGAGTTAATCAAACTGAGACTCTTGGTGCGAATGCCAGAGGAAAACATTTCCAATGTGTCTGGCAGGGAGAAACTGAACCTGGAGAACACCTTTGTCAGGAGCTTTCACCTGCACCTTACACACACACAGATTTGCATCACATCTAAATGGCCAAGCTCTTTCTTAGACAAGTTGAAAGCTGCTGTCAGAAGGCTGTGCTCCTTGTCAGATGGAAGCAGCAGCATGAACATAGGAGTTTGACAAGAACTAAAGAGCCACAGAAGAGCGTGGCCTAGGAAAATGAGTCAGGAAAAAGCATATCGCTACATGTGTCCTTGTTGTCGCCTAACAACAGGTAGCAGCATAAACCAGATGCGGGTGAAGTTCTTGCTGGCGACATCTAACGTCAAATGAGCAAACGGGCTTACCACAGCTGCGGTCCTCTGGCAGTCTGAAAGCTTTGCGCACAAGCCGGATGCTAAGCGCCTTCCTTTGCCTTTTGGCAGTGCTCGTGCATTGCCAGCACTAGGCGGGAATGGTCACTATCCCGCACACACGTTTCGTTGTGCCCGTTGCTAAGCGCTCTGGAGCACTGTTTATGACGTAAGCGGAACACCTCTTGCCGTTCCATTCTCAGAGCTCCTGAGTTAATCAAACTGAGACTCTTGGTGCGAATGATAGAGGAAAACATTTCCAATGTGTCTGGCATATAGAAACTGAACCTGGAGAACACCTTTGTCAGGAGCTTTCACCTGCACCGTAGACACACACAGATTTGCATCACATCTAAATGGCCAAGCTCTTTCTTAGACAAGTTGAAAGCTGCTTTCAGAAGGTTGTGCTCCTTGTCAGATGGAAGCAGCAGCATGAACATAGGAGTTTGACAAGCACTAAAGAGTCACAGAAGAGCGTGGCCTAGGAAAATGAGTCAGGAAAAAGCATATCGCTACATGTGTCCTTGTTGTCGCCTAACAACAGGTAGCAGCATAAACCAGATGCGGGTGAAGTTCTTGCTGGCGACATCTAACGTCAAATGAGCAAACGGGCTTACCACAGCTGCGGTCCTCTGGCAGTCTGAAAGCTTTGCGCACAAGCCGGATGCTAAGCGCCTTCCTTTGCCTTTTGGCAGTGCTCGTGCATTGCCAGCACTAGGCGGGAATGGTCACTATCCCACAGACACGTTTCGTTGTGCCCGTTGTTAAGCGCTCTGGAGCACTGTTTATGACGTAAGCGGAACACCTCTTGCCGTTCCATTCTCAGAGCTCCTGAGTTACGTAATCTGCGACTCTTGGTGCGAATGATAGAGGAAAACATTTCCAATGTGTCTGGCATATAGAAACTGAACCTGGAGAACACCTTTGTCAGGAGCTTTCACCTGCACCGTAGACACACACAGATTTGCATCACATCTAAATGGCCAAGCTCTTTCTTAGACAAGTTGAAAGCTGCTGTCAGAAGGCTGTGCTCCTTGTCAGATGGAAGCAGCAGCATGAACATAGGAGTTTGACAAGAACTAAAGAGCCACAGAAGAGCGTGGCCTAGGAAAATCAGTCAGGAAAAAGCATATCGCTACATGTGTCCTTGTTGTCGCCTAACAACAGGTAGCAGCATAAACCAGATGCGGGTGAAGTTCTTGCTGGCGACATCTAACGTCAAATGAGCAAACGGGCTTACCACAGCTGCGGTCCTCTGGCAGTCTGAAAGCTTTGCGCACAAGCCGGATGCTAAGCGCCTTCCTTTGCCTTTTGGCAGTGCTCGTGCATTGCCAGCACTAGGTGGGAATGGTCACTATCCCACAGACACGTTTCGTTGTGCCCGTTGCTAAGCGCTCTGGAGCACTGTTTATGACGTAAGCGGAACACCTCTTGCTGTTCCATTCTCAGAGCTCCTCAGTTAAGTAATCTGCGATTCTTGGTGCGAATGATAGAGGAAAACATTTCCAATGTGTCTGGCATATAGAAACTGAACCTGGAGAACACCTTTGTCAGGAGCTTTCACCTGCACCTTACACACACACAGATTTGCATCACATCTAAATGGCCAAGCTCTTTCTTAGACAAGTTGAAAGCTGCTGTCAGAAGGCTGTGCTCCTTGTCAGATGGAAGCAGCAGCATGAACATAGGAGTTTGACAAGAACTAAAGAGTCACAGAAGAGCGTGGCCTAGGAAAATGAGTCAGGAAAAAGCATATCGCTACATGTGTCCTTGTTGTCGCCTAACAACAGGTAGCAGCATAAACCAGATGCGGGTGAAGTTCTTGCTGGCGACATCCAACGTCAAATGAGCAAACGGGCTTACCACAGCTGCGGTCCTCTGGCAGTCTGAAAGCTTTGCGCACAAGCCGGATGCTAAGCGCCTTCCTTTGCCTTTTGGCAGTGCTCGTGCATTGCCAGCACTAGGCGGGAATGGTCACTATCCCGCACACACGTTTCGTTGTGCCCGTTGCTAAGCGCTCTGGAGCACTGTTTATGACGTAAGCGGAACACCTCTTGCCATTCCATTCTCAGAGCTCCTGAGTTACGTAATCTGCGACTCTTGGTGCGAATGCCAGAGGAAAACATTTCCAATGTGTCTGGCATATAGAAACTGAACCTGGAGAACACCTTTGTCAGGAGCTTTCACCTGCACCGTAGACACACACAGATTTGCATCACATCTAAATGGCCAAGCTCTTTCTTAGACAAGTTGAAAGCTGCTGTCAGAAGGCTGTGCTCCTTGTCAGATGGAAGCAGCAGCACTCACATAGGAGTTTGACAAGAACTAAAGAGTCACAGAAGAGCGTGGCCTAGGAAAATGAGTCAGGAAAAAGCATATCGCTACATGTGTCCTTGTTGTCGCCTAACAACAGGTAGCAGCATAAACCAGATGCGGGTGAAGTTCTTGCTGGCGACATCTAACGTCAAATGAGCAAACGGGCTTACCACAGCTGCGGTCCTCTGGCAGTCTGAAAGCTTTGCGCACAAGCCGGATGCTAAGCGCCTTCCTTTGCCTTTTGGCAGTGCTCGTGCATTGCCAGCACTAGGCGGGAATGGTCACTATCCCGCACACACGTTTCGTTGTGCCCGTTGCTAAGCGCTCTGGAGCACTGTTTATGACGTAAGCGGAACACCTCTTGCCGTTCCATTCTCAGAGCTCCTGAGTTAATCAAACTGAGACTCTTGGTGCGAATGCCAGAGGAAAACATTTCCAATGTGTCTGGCAGGGAGAAACTGAACCTGGAGAACACCTTTGTCAGGAGCTTGCACCTGCACCTTACACACACACAGATTTGCATCACATCTAAATGGCCAAGCTCTTTCTTAGACAAGTTGAAAGCTGCTGTCAGAAGGTTGTGCTCCTTGTCAGATGGAAGCAGCAGCATGAACATAGGAGTTTGACAAGAACTAAAGAGTCACAGAAGAGCGTGGCCTAGGATAATGAGTCAGGAAAAAGCATATCGCTACATGTGTCCTTGTTGTCGCCTAACAACAGGTAGCAGCATAAACCAGATGCGGGTGAAGTTCTTGCTGGCGACATCTAACGTCAAATGAGCAAACGGGCTTACCACAGCTGCGGTCCTCTGGCAGTCTGAAAGCTTTGCGCACAAGCCGCATGCTAAGTGCCTTCCTTTGCCTTTTGGCAGTGCTCGTGCATTGCAAGCACTAGGCGTGAATGGTCACTATCCCGCACACACGTTTCGTTGTGCCCGTTGCTAAGCGCTCTGGAGCACTGTTTATGACGTAAGCGGAACACCTCTTGCCGTTCCATTCTCAGAGCTCCTGAGTTAAGTAATCTGCGACTCTTGGTGCGAATGATAGAGGAAAACATTTCCAATGTGTCTGGCAGGGAGAAACTGAACCTGGAGAACACCTTTGTCAGGAGCTTTCACCTGCACCTTACACACACACAGATTTGCATCACATCTAAATGGCCAAGCTCTTTCTTAGACAAGTTGAAAGCTGCTGTCAGAAGGATGTGCTCCTTGTCAGATGGAAGCAGCAGCACTCACATAGGAGTTTGGCAAGCACTAAAGAGCCACAGAAGAGCGTGGCCTAGGAAAATGAGTCAGGAAAAAGCATATCGCTACATGTGTCCTTGTTGTCGCCTAACAACAGGTAGCAGCATAAACCAGATGCGGGTGAAGTTCTTGCTGGCGACATCTAACGTCAAATGAGCAAACGGGCTTACCACAGCTGCGGTCCTCTGGCAGTCTGAAAGCTTTGCGCACAAGCCGGATGCTAAGCGCCTTCCTTTGCCTTTTGGCAGTGCTCGTGCATTGCCAGCACTAGGCGGGAATGGTCACTATCCCACAGACACGTTTCGTTGTGCCCGTTGCTAAGTGCTCTGGATACTGTTTATGACGTAAGCGGAACACCTCTTGCCGTTCCATTCTCAGAGCTCCTGAGTTAATCAAACTGAGACTCTTGGTGCGAATGCCAGAGGAAAACATTTCCAATGTGTCTGGCAGGGAGAAACTGAACCTGGAGAACACCTTTGTCAGGAGCTTTCACCTGCACCTTACACACACACAGATTTGCATCACATCTAAATGGCCAAGCTCTTTCTTAGACAAGTTGAAAGCTGCTGTCAGAAGGCTGTGCTCCTTGTCAGATGGAAGCAGCAGCACTCACATAGGAGTTTGGCAAGCACTAAAGAGCCACAGAAGAGCGTGGCCTAGGAAAATGAGTCAGGAAAAAGCATATCGCTACATGTGTCCTTGTTGTCGCCTAACAACAGGTAGCAGCATAAACCAGATGTGGGTGAAGTTCTTGCAGGCGACATCTAACGTCAAATGAGCAAACGGGCTTACCACAGCTGCGGTCCTCTGGCAGTCTGAAAGCTTTGCGCACAAGCCGGATGCTAAGCGCCTTCCTTTGCCTTTTGGCAGTGCTCGTGCATTGCCAGCACTAGGCGGGAATGGTCACTATCCCACAGACACACGTTTCGTTGTGCCCGTTGCTAAGCGCTCTGGAGCACTGTTTATGACGTAAGCGGAACACCTCTTGCCATTCCATTCTCAGAGCTCCTGAGTTAAGTAATCTGCGACTCTTGGTGCGAATGCCAGAGGAAAACATTTCCAATGTGTCTGGCAGGGAGAAACTGAACCTGGAGAACACCTTTGTCAGGAGCTTTCACCTGCACCTTACACACACACAGATTTGCATCACATCTAAATGGCCAAGCTCTTTCTTAGACAAGTTGAAAGCTGCTGTCAGAAGGCTGTGCTCCTTGTCAGATGGAAGCAGCAGCACTCACATAGGAGTTTGGCAAGCACTAAAGAGCCACAGAAGAGCGTGGCCTAGGAAAATGAGTCAGGAAAAAGCATATCGCTACATGTGTCCTTGTTGTCGCCTAACAACAGGTAGCAGCATAAACCAGATGCGGGTGAAGTTCTTGCTGGCGACATCTAACGTCAAATGAGCAAACGGGCTTACCACAGCTGCGGTCCTCTGGCAGTCTGAAAGCTTTGCGCACAAGCCGGATGCTAAGCGCCTTCCTTTGCCTTTTGGCAGTGCTCGTGCATTGCCAGCACTAGGCGGGAATGGTCACTATCCCGCACACACGTTTCGTTGTGCCCGTTGCTAAGCGCTCTGGAGCACTGTTTATGACGTAAGCGGAACACCTCTTGCCGTTCCATTCTCAGAGCTCCTGAGTTAAGTAATCTGCGACTCTTGGTGCGAATGATAGAGGAAAACATTTCCAATGTGTCTGGCATATAGAAACTGAACCTGGAGAACACCTTTGTCAGGAGCTTTCACCTGCACCGTAGACACACACAGATTTGCATCACATCTAAATGGCCAAGCTCTTTCTTAGACAAGTTGAAAGCTGCTGTCAGAAGGCTGTGCTCCTTGTCAGATGGAAGCAGCAGCATGAACATAGGAGTTTGACAAGAACTAAAGAGTCACAGAAGAGCGTGGCCTAGGAAAATGAGTCAGGAAAAAGCATATCGCTACATGTGTCCTTGTTGTCGCCTAACAACAGGTAGCAGCATAAACCAGATGTGGGTGAAGTTCTTGCAGGCGACATCTAACATCAAATGAGCAAGCGGGATTACCACAGCTACAGTCCTCTGGCAGTCTGAAAGCTTTGCGCACAAGCCGGATGCTAAGCGCCTTCCTTTGCCTTTTGGCAGTGCTCGTGCATTGCCAGCACTAGGTGGGAATGGTCACTATCCCACAGACACGTTTCGTTGTGCCCGTTGCTAAGCGCTCTGGAGCACTGTTTATGACGTAAGCGGAACACCTCTTGCTGTTCCATTCTCAGAGCTCCTCAGTTAAGTAATCTGCGATTCTTGGTGCGAATGATAGAGGAAAACATTTCCAATGTGTCTGGCAGGGAGAAACTGAACCTGGAGAACACCTTTGTCAGGAGCTTTCACCTGCACCTTACACACACACAGATTTGCATCACATCTAAATGGCCAAGCTCTTTCTTAGACAAGTTGAAAGCTGCTGTCAGAAGGCTGTGCTCCTTGTCAGATGGAAGCAGCAGCATGAACATAGGAGTTTGACAAGAACTAAAGAGTCACAGAAGAGCGTGGCCTAGGAAAATGAGTCAGGAAAAAGCATATCGCTACATGTGTCCTTGTTGTCGCCTAACAACAGGTAGCAGCATAAACCAGATGCGGGTGAAGTTCTTGCTGGCGACATCCAACGTCAAATGAGCAAACGGGCTTACCACAGCTGAGGTCCTCTGGCAGTCTGAAAGCTTTGCGCACAAGCCGGATGCTAAGCGCCTTCCTTTGCCTTTTGGCAGTGCTCGTGCATTGCCAGCACTAGGCGGGAATGGTCACTATCCCGCACACACGTTTCGTTGTGCCCGTTGCTAAGCGCTCTGGAGCACTGTTTATGACGTAAGCGGAACACCTCTTGCCATTCCATTCTCAGAGCTCCTGAGTTACGTAATCTGCGACTCTTGGTGCGAATGCCAGAGGAAAACATTTCCAATGTGTCTGGCATATAGAAACTGAACCTGGAGAACACCTTTGTCAGGAGCTTTCACCTGCACCGTAGACACACACAGATTTGCATCACATCTAAATGGCCAAGCTCTTTCTTAGACAAGTTGAAAGCTGCTGTCAGAAGGCTGTGCTCCTTGTCAGATGGAAGCAGCAGCACTCACATAGGAGTTTGACAAGAACTAAAGAGTCACAGAAGAGCGTGGCCTAGGAAAATGAGTCAGGAAAAAGCATATCGCTACATGTGTCCTTGTTGTCGCCTAACAACAGGTAGCAGCATAAACCAGATGCGGGTGAAGTTCTTGCTGGCGACATCTAACGTCAAATGAGCAAACGGGCTTACCACAGCTGCGGTCCTCTGGCAGTCTGAAAGCTTTGCGCACAAGCCGGATGCTAAGCGCCTTCCTTTGCCTTTTGGCAGTGCTCGTGCATTGCCAGCACTAGGCGGGAATGGTCACTATCCCGCACACACGTTTCGTTGTGCCCGTTGCTAAGTGCTCTGGAGCACTGTTTATGACGTAAGCGGAACACCTCTTGCCGTTCCATTCTCAGAGCTCTTGAGTTAAGTAATCTGCGACTCTTGGTGCGAATGATAGAGGAAAACATTTCCAATGTGTCTGGCAGGGAGAAACTGAACCTGGAGAACACCTTTGTCAGGAGCTTTCACCTGCACCGTAGACACACACAGATTTGCATCACATCTAAATGGCCAAGCTCTTTCTTAGACAAGTTGAAAGCTGCTGTCAGAAGGCTGTGCTCCTTGTCAGATGGAAGCAGCAGCATGAACATAGGAGTTTGACAAGAACTAAAGAGTCACAGAAGAGCGTGGCCTAGGAAAATGAGTCAGGAAAAAGCATATCGCTACATGTGTCCTTGTTGTCGCCTAACAACAGGTAGCAGCATAAACCAGATGCGGGTGAAGTTCTTGCTGGCGACATCTAACGTCAAATGAGCAAACGGGCTTACCACAGCTGCGGTCCTCTGGCAGTCTGAAAGCTTTGCGCACAAGCCGGATGCTAAGCGCCTTCCTTTGCCTTTTGGCAGTGCTCGTGCATTGCCAGCACTAGGCGGGAATGGTCACTATCCCGCACACACGTTTCGTTGTGCCCGTTGCTAAGCGCTCTGGAGCACTGTTTATGACGTAAGCGGAACACCTCTTGCCGTTCCATTCTCAGAGCTCCTGAGTTAATCAAACTGAGACTCTTGGTGCGAATGCCAGAGGAAAACATTTCCAATGTGTCTGGCAGGGAGAAACTGAACCTGGAGAACACCTTTGTCAGGAGCTTGCACCTGCACCTTACACACACAGATTTGCATCACATCTAAATGGCCAAGCTCTTTCTTAGACAAGTTGAAAGCTGCTGTCAGAAGGTTGTGCTCCTTGTCAGATGGAAGCAGCAGCATGAACATAGGAGTTTGACAAGAACTAAAGAGTCACAGAAGAGCGTGGCCTAGGAAAATGAGTCAGGAAAAAGCATATCGCTACATGTGTCCTTGTTGTCGCCTAACAACAGGTAGCAGCATAAACCAGATGCGGGTGAAGTTCTTGCTGGCGACATCTAACGTCAAATGAGCAAACGGGCTTACCACAGCTGCGGTCCTCTGGCAGTCTGAAAGCTTTGCGCACAAGCCGGATGCTAAGCGCCTTCCTTTGCCTTTTGGCAGTGCTCGTGCATTGCCAGCACTAGGCGGGAATGGTCACTATCCCACAGACACGTTTCGTTGTGCCCGTTGCTAAGCGCTCTGGAGCACTGTTTAAACGTAAGCGGAACACCTCTTTCCGTTCCATTCTCAGAGCTCCTCAGTTAAGTAATCTGCGATTCTTGGTGCGAATGATAGAGGAAAACATTTCCAATGTGTCTGGCAGGGAGAAACTGAACCTGGAGAACACCTTTGTCAGGAGCTTGCACCTGCACCTTACACACACACAGATTTGCATCACATCTAAATGGCCAAGCTCTTTCTTAGACAAGTTGAAAGCTGCTGTCAGAAGGCTGTGCTCCTTGTCAGATGGAAGCAGCAGCATGAACATAGGAGTTTGACAAGAACTAAAGAGTCACAGAAGAGCGTGGCCTAGGAAAATGAGTCAGGAAAAAGCATATCGCTACATGTGTCCTTGTTGTCGCCTAACAACAGGTAGCAGCATAAACCAGATGCGGGTGAAGTTCTTGCTGGCGACATCTAACGTCAAATGAGCAAACGGGCTTACCACAGCTGCGGTCCTCTGGCAGTCTGAAAGCTTTGCGCACAAGCCGCATGCTAAGTGCCTTCCTTTGCCTTTTGGCAGTGCTCGTGCATTGCAAGCACTAGGCGTGAATGGTCACTATCCCGCACACACGTTTCGTTGTGCCCGTTGCTAAGCGCTCTGGAGCACTGTTTATGACGTAAGCGGAACACCTCTTGCCGTTCCATTCTCAGAGCTCCTGAGTTAAGTAATCTGCGACTCTTGGTGCGAATGATAGAGGAAAACATTTCCAATGTGTCTGGCAGGGAGAAACTGAACCTGGAGAACACCTTTGTCAGGAGCTTTCACCTGCACCTTACACACACACAGATTTGCATCACATCTAAATGGCCAAGCTCTTTCTTAGACAAGTTGAAAGCTGCTGTCAGAAGGCTGTGCTCCTTGTCAGATGGAAGCAGCAGCACTCACATAGGAGTTTGGCAAGCACTAAAGAGCCACAGAAGAGCGTGGCCTAGGAAAATGAGTCAGGAAAAAGCATATCGCTACATGTGTCCTTGTTGTCGCCTAACAACAGGTAGCAGCATAAACCAGATGCGGGTGAAGTTCTTGCTGGCGACATCTAACGTCAAATGAGCAAACGGGCTTACCACAGCTGCGGTCCTCTGGCAGTCTGAAAGCTTTGCGCACAAGCCGGATGCTAAGCGCCTTCCTTTGCCTTTTGGCAGTGCTCGTGCATTGCCAGCACTAGGCGGGAATGGTCACTATCCCGCACACACGTGTCGTTGTGCCCGTTGCTAAGCGCTCTGGAGCACTGTTTATGACGTAAGCGGAACACCTCTTGCCGTTCCATTCTCAGAGCTCCTGAGTTAATCAAACTGAGACTCTTGGTGCGAATGCCAGAGGAAAACATTTCCAATGTGTCTGGCATATAGAAACTGAACCTGGAGAACACCTTTGTCAGGAGCTTTCACCTGCACCTTACACACACACAGATTTGCATCACATCTAAATGGCCAAGCTCTTTCTTAGACAAGTTGAAAGCTGCTGTCAGAAGGTTGTGCTCCTTGTCAGATGGAAGCAGCAGCATGCACATAGGAGTTTGGCAAGCACTAAAGATCCACAGAAGAGCGTGGCCTAGGAAAATGAGGCAGGAAAAAGCATATCGCTACATGTGTCCTTGTTGTCGCCTAACAACAGGTAGCAGCATAAACCAGATGTGGGTGAAGTTCTTGCAGGCGACATCTAACGTCAAATGAGCAAACGGGCTTACCACAGCTGCGGTCCTCTGGCAGTCTGAAAGCTTTGCGCACAAGCCGGATGCTAAGCGCCTTCCTTTGCCTTTTGGCAGTGCTCGTGCATTGCCAGCACTAGGCGGGAATGGTCACTATCCCACAGACACACGTTTCGTTGTGCCCGTTGCTAAGCGCTCTGGAGCACTGTTTATGACGTAAGCGGAACACCTCTTGCCATTCCATTCTCAGAGCTCCTGAGTTACGTAATCTGCGACTCTTGGTGCGAATGATAGAGGAAAACATTTCCAATGTGTCTGGCAGGGAGAAACTGAACCTGGAGAACACCTTTGTCAGGAGCTTTCACCTGCACCTTACACACACACAGATTTGCATCACATCTAAATGGCCAAGCTCTTTCTTAGACAAGTTGAAAGCTGCTGTCAGAAGGCTGTGCTCCTTGTCAGATGGAAGCAGCAGCATGAACATAGGAGTTTGACAAGAACTAAAGAGTCACAGAAGAGCGTGGCCTAGGAAAATGAGTCAGGAAAAAGCATATCGCTACATGTGTCCTTGTTGTCGCCTAACAACAGGTAGCAGCATAAACCAGATGCGGGTGAAGTTCTTGCTGGCGACATCTAACGTCAAATGAGCAAACGGGCTTACCACAGCTGCGGTCCTCTGGCAGTCTGAAAGCTTTGCGCACAAGCCGCATGCTAAGTGCCTTCCTTTGCCTTTTGGCAGTGCTCGTGCATTGCAAGCACTAGGCGTGAATGGTCACTATCCCGCACACACGTTTCGTTGTGCCCGTTGCTAAGCGCTCTGGAGCACTGTTTATGACGTAAGCGGAACACCTCTTGCCGTTCCATTCTCAGAGCTCCTGAGTTAAGTAATCTGCGACTCTTGGTGCGAATGATAGAGGAAAACATTTCCAATGTGTCTGGCAGGGAGAAACTGAACCTGGAGAACACCTTTGTCAGGAGCTTTCACCTGCACCTTACACACACACAGATTTGCATCACATCTAAATGGCCAAGCTCTTTCTTAGACAAGTTGAAAGCTGCTGTCAGAAGGCTGTGCTCCTTGTCAGATGGAAGCAGCAGCACTCACATAGGAGTTTGGCAAGCACTAAAGAGCCACAGAAGAGCGTGGCCTAGGAAAATGAGTCAGGAAAAAGCATATCGCTACATGTGTCCTTGTTGTCGCCTAACAACAGGTAGCAGCATAAACCAGATGCGGGTGAAGTTCTTGCTGGCGACATCTAACGTCAAATGAGCAAACGGGCTTACCACAGCTGCGGTCCTCTGGCAGTCTGAAAGCTTTGCGCACAAGCCGGATGCTAAGCGCCTTCCTTTGCCTTTTGGCAGTGCTCGTGCATTGCCAGCACTAGGCGGGAATGGTCACTATCCCGCACACACGTGTCGTTGTGCCCGTTGCTAAGCGCTCTGGAGCACTGTTTATGACGTAAGCGGAACACCTCTTGCCGTTCCATTCTCAGAGCTCCTGAGTTAATCAAACTGAGACTCTTGGTGCGAATGCCAGAGGAAAACATTTCCAATGTGTCTGGCATATAGAAACTGAACCTGGAGAACACCTTTGTCAGGAGCTTTCACCTGCACCTTACACACACACAGATTTGCATCACATCTAAATGGCCAAGCTCTTTCTTAGACAAGTTGAAAGCTGCTGTCAGAAGGTTGTGCTCCTTGTCAGATGGAAGCAGCAGCATGCACATAGGAGTTTGGCAAGCACTAAAGATCCACAGAAGAGCGTGGCCTAGGAAAATGAGGCAGGAAAAAGCATATCGCTACATGTGTCCTTGTTGTCGCCTAACAACAGGTAGCAGCATAAACCAGATGTGGGTGAAGTTCTTGCAGGCGACATCTAACGTCAAATGAGCAAACGGGCTTACCACAGCTGCGGTCCTCTGGCAGTCTGAAAGCTTTGCGCACAAGCCGGATGCTAAGCGCCTTCCTTTGCCTTTTGGCAGTGCTCGTGCATTGCCAGCACTAGGCGGGAATGGTCACTATCCCACAGACACACGTTTCGTTGTGCCCGTTGCTAAGCGCTCTGGAGCACTGTTTATGACGTAAGCGGAACACCTCTTGCCATTCCATTCTCAGAGCTCCTGAGTTACGTAATCTGCGACTCTTGGTGCGAATGATAGAGGAAAACATTTCCAATGTGTCTGGCAGGGAGAAACTGAACCTGGAGAACACCTTTGTCAGGAGCTTTCACCTGCACCTTACACACACACAGATTTGCATCACATCTAAATGGCCAAGCTCTTTCTTAGACAAGTTGAAAGCTGCTGTCAGAAGGCTGTGCTCCTTGTCAGATGGAAGCAGCAGCATGAACATAGGAGTTTGACAAGAACTAAAGAGCCACAGAAGAGCGTGGCCTAGGAAAATGAGTCAGGAAAAAGCATATCGCTACATGTGTCCTTGTTGTCGCCTAACAACAGGTAGCAGCATAAACCAGATGCGGGTGAAGTTCTTGCTGGCGACATCTAACGTCAAATGAGCAAACGGGCTTACCACAGCTGCGGTCCTCTGGCAGTCTGAAAGCTTTGCGCACAAGCCGGATGCTAAGCGCCTTCCTTTGCCTTTTGGCAGTGCTCGTGCATTGCCAGCACTAGGCGGGAATGGTCACTATCCCGCACACACGTTTCGTTGTGCCCGTTGCTAAGCGCTCTGGAGCACTGTTTATGACGTAAGCGGAACACCTCTTGCCGTTCCATTCTCAGAGCTCCTGAGTTAATCAAACTGAGACTCTTGGTGCGAATGATAGAGGAAAACATTTCCAATGTGTCTGGCATATAGAAACTGAACCTGGAGAACACCTTTGTCAGGAGCTTTCACCTGCACCGTAGACACACACAGATTTGCATCACATCTAAATGGCCAAGCTCTTTCTTAGACAAGTTGAAAGCTGCTTTCAGAAGGTTGTGCTCCTTGTCAGATGGAAGCAGCAGCATGAACATAGGAGTTTGACAAGCACTAAAGAGTCACAGAAGAGCGTGGCCTAGGAAAATGAGTCAGGAAAAAGCATATCGCTACATGTGTCCTTGTTGTCGCCTAACAACAGGTAGCAGCATAAACCAGATGCGGGTGAAGTTCTTGCTGGCGACATCTAACGTCAAATGAGCAAACGGGCTTACCACAGCTGCGGTCCTCTGGCAGTCTGAAAGCTTTGCGCACAAGCCGGATGCTAAGCGCCTTCCTTTGCCTTTTGGCAGTGCTCGTGCATTGCCAGCACTAGGCGGGAATGGTCACTATCCCACAGACACGTTTCGTTGTGCCCGTTGCTAAGCGCTCTGGAGCACTGTTTATGACGTAAGCGGAACACCTCTTGCCGTTCCATTCTCAGAGCTCCTGAGTTACGTAATCTGCGACTCTTGGTGCGAATGATAGAGGAAAACATTTCCAATGTGTCTGGCATATAGAAACTGAACCTGGAGAACACCTTTGTCAGGAGCTTTCACCTGCACCGTAGACACACACAGATTTGCATCACATCTAAATGGCCAAGCTCTTTCTTAGACAAGTTGAAAGCTGCTGTCAGAAGGCTGTGCTCCTTGTCAGATGGAAGCAGCAGCATGAACATAGGAGTTTGACAAGAACTAAAGAGCCACAGAAGAGCGTGGCCTAGGAAAATGAGTCAGGAAAAAGCATATCGCTACATGTGTCCTTGTTGTCGCCTAACAACAGGTAGCAGCATAAACCAGATGCGGGTGAAGTTCTTGCTGGCGACATCTAACGTCAAATGAGCAAACGGGCTTACCACAGCTGCGGTCCTCTGGCAGTCTGAAAGCTTTGCGCACAAGCCGGATGCTAAGCGCCTTCCTTTGCCTTTTGGCAGTGCTCGTGCATTGCCAGCACTAGGCGGGAATGGTCACTATCCCACAGACACGTTTCGTTGTGCCCGTTGCTAAGTGCTCTGGATACTGTTTATGACGTAAGCGGAACACATCTTGCCGTTCCATTCTCAGAGCTCCTGAGTTAATCAAACTGAGACTCTTGGTGCGAATGCCAGAGGAAAACATTTCCAATGTGTCTGGCATATAGAAACTGAACCTGGAGAACACCTTTGTCAGGAGCTTTCACCTGCACCTTACACACACACAGATTTGCATCACATCTAAATGGCCAAGCTCTTTCTTAGACAAGTTGAAAGCTGCTGTCAGAAGGTTGTGCTCCTTGTCAGATGGAAGCAGCAGCATGCACATAGGAGTTTGGCAAGCACTAAAGATCCACAGAAGAGCGTGGCCTAGGAAAATGAGTCAGGAAAAAGCATATCGCTACATGTGTCCTTGTTGTCGCCTAACAACAGGTAGCAGCATAAACCAGATGTGGGTGAAGTTCTTGCAGGCGACATCTAACATCAAATGAGCAAGCGGGATTACCACAGCTACAGTCCTCTGGCAGTCTGAAAGCTTTGCGCACAAGCCGGATGCTAAGCGCCTTCCTTTGCCTTTTGGCAGTGCTCGTGCATTGCCAGCACTAGGTGGGAATGGTCACTATCCCACAGACACGTTTCGTTGTGCCCGTTGCTAAGCGCTCTGGAGCACTGTTTATGACGTAAGCGGAACACCTCTTGCTGTTCCATTCTCAGAGCTCCTCAGTTAAGTAATCTGCGATTCTTGGTGCGAATGATAGAGGAAAACATTTCCAATGTGTCTGGCATATAGAAACTGAACCTGGAGAACACCTTTGTCAGGAGCTTTCACCTGCACCTTACACACACACAGATTTGCATCACATCTAAATGGCCAAGCTCTTTCTTAGACAAGTTGAAAGCTGCTGTCAGAAGGCTGTGCTCCTTGTCAGATGGAAGCAGCAGCATGAACATAGGAGTTTGACAAGAACTAAAGAGTCACAGAAGAGCGTGGCCTAGGAAAATGAGTCAGGAAAAAGCATATCGCTACATGTGTCCTTGTTGTCGCCTAACAACAGGTAGCAGCATAAACCAGATGCGGGTGAAGTTCTTGCTGGCGACATCCAACGTCAAATGAGCAAACGGGCTTACCACAGCTGCGGTCCTCTGGCAGTCTGAAAGCTTTGCGCACAAGCCGGATGCTAAGCGCCTTCCTTTGCCTTTTGGCAGTGCTCGTGCATTGCCAGCACTAGGCGGGAATGGTCACTATCCCGCACACACGTTTCGTTGTGCCCGTTGCTAAGCGCTCTGGAGCACTGTTTATGACGTAAGCGGAACACCTCTTGCCGTTCCATTCTCAGAGCTCCTGAGTTAATCAAACTGAGACTCTTGGTGCGAATGCCAGAGGAAAACATTTCCAATGTGTCTGGCAGGGAGAAACTGAACCTGGAGAACACCTTTGTCAGGAGCTTGCACCTGCACCTTACACACACACAGATTTGCATCACATCTAAATGGCCAAGCTCTTTCTTAGACAAGTTGAAAGCTGCTGTCAGAAGGTTGTGCTCCTTGTCAGATGGAAGCAGCAGCATGAACATAGGAGTTTGACAAGAACTAAAGAGTCACAGAAGAGCGTGGCCTAGGAAAATGAGTCAGGAAAAAGCATATCGCTACATGTGTCCTTGTTGTCGCCTAACAACAGGTAGCAGCATAAACCAGATGCGGGTGAAGTTCTTGCTGGCGACATCTAACGTCAAATGAGCAAACGGGCTTACCACAGCTGCGGTCCTCTGGCAGTCTGAAAGCTTTGCGCACAAGCCGGATGCTAAGCGCCTTCCTTTGCCTTTTGGCAGTGCTCGTGCATTGCCAGCACTAGGCGGGAATGGTCACTATCCCGCACACACGTTTCGTTGTGCCCGTTGCTAAGTGCTCTGGAGCACTGTTTATGACGTAAGCGGAACACCTCTTGCCGTTCCATTCTCAGAGCTCTTGAGTTAAGTAATCTGCGACTCTTGGTGCGAATGATAGAGGAAAACATTTCCAATGTGTCTGGCAGGGAGAAACTGAACCTGGAGAACACCTTTGTCAGGAGCTTTCACCTGCACCGTAGACACACACAGATTTGCATCACATCTAAATGGCCAAGCTCTTTCTTAGACAAGTTGAAAGCTGCTGTCAGAAGGCTGTGCTCCTTGTCAGATGGAAGCAGCAGCATGAACATAGGAGTTTGACAAGAACTAAAGAGTCACAGAAGAGCGTGGCCTAGGAAAATGAGTCAGGAAAAAGCATATCGCTACATGTGTCCTTGTTGTCGCCTAACAACAGGTAGCAGCATAAACCAGATGCGGGTGAAGTTCTTGCTGGCGACATCTAACGTCAAATGAGCAAACGGGCTTACCACAGCTGCGGTCCTCTGGCAGTCTGAAAGCTTTGCGCACAAGCCGGATGCTAAGCGCCTTCCTTTGCCTTTTGGCAGTGCTCGTGCATTGCCAGCACTAGGCGGGAATGGTCACTATCCCGCACACACGTTTCGTTGTGCCCGTTGCTAAGCGCTCTGGAGCACTGTTTATGACGTAAGCGGAACACCTCTTGCCGTTCCATTCTCAGAGCTCCTGAGTTAATCAAACTGAGACTCTTGGTGCGAATGCCAGAGGAAAACATTTCCAATGTGTCTGGCAGGGAGAAACTGAACCTGGAGAACACCTTTGTCAGGAGCTTGCACCTGCACCTTACACACACAGATTTGCATCACATCTAAATGGCCAAGCTCTTTCTTAGACAAGTTGAAAGCTGCTGTCAGAAGGTTGTGCTCCTTGTCAGATGGAAGCAGCAGCATGAACATAGGAGTTTGACAAGAACTAAAGAGTCACAGAAGAGCGTGGCCTAGGAAAATGAGTCAGGAAAAAGCATATCGCTACATGTGTCCTTGTTGTCGCCTAACAACAGGTAGCAGCATAAACCAGATGCGGGTGAAGTTCTTGCTGGCGACATCTAACGTCAAATGAGCAAACGGGCTTACCACAGCTGCGGTCCTCTGGCAGTCTGAAAGCTTTGCGCACAAGCCGGATGCTAAGCGCCTTCCTTTGCCTTTTGGCAGTGCTCGTGCATTGCCAGCACTAGGCGGGAATGGTCACTATCCCACAGACACGTTTCGTTGTGCCCGTTGCTAAGCGCTCTGGAGCACTGTTTAAACGTAAGCGGAACACCTCTTTCCGTTCCATTCTCAGAGCTCCTCAGTTAAGTAATCTGCGATTCTTGGTGCGAATGATAGAGGAAAACATTTCCAATGTGTCTGGCAGGGAGAAACTGAACCTGGAGAACACCTTTGTCAGGAGCTTGCGCCTGCACCTTACACACACACAGATTTGCATCACATCTAAATGGCCAAGCTCTTTCTTAGACAAGTTGAAAGCTGCTGTCAGAAGGCTGTGCTCCTTGTCAGATGGAAGCAGCAGCATGAACATAGGAGTTTGACAAGAACTAAAGAGTCACAGAAGAGCGTGGCCTAGGAAAATGAGTCAGGAAAAAGCATATCGCTACATGTGTCCTTGTTGTCGCCTAACAACAGGTAGCAGCATAAACCAGATGCGGGTGAAGTTCTTGCTGGCGACATCTAACGTCAAATGAGCAAACGGGCTTACCACAGCTGCGGTCCTCTGGCAGTCTGAAAGCTTTGCGCACAAGCCGCATGCTAAGTGCCTTCCTTTGCCTTTTGGCAGTGCTCGTGCATTGCAAGCACTAGGCGTGAATGGTCACTATCCCGCACACACGTTTCGTTGTGCCCGTTGCTAAGCGCTCTGGAGCACTGTTTATGACGTAAGCGGAACACCTCTTGCCGTTCCATTCTCAGAGCTCCTGAGTTAAGTAATCTGCGACTCTTGGTGCGAATGATAGAGGAAAACATTTCCAATGTGTCTGGCAGGGAGAAACTGAACCTGGAGAACACCTTTGTCAGGAGCTTTCACCTGCACCTTACACACACACAGATTTGCATCACATCTAAATGGCCAAGCTCTTTCTTAGACAAGTTGAAAGCTGCTGTCAGAAGGCTGTGCTCCTTGTCAGATGGAAGCAGCAGCACTCACATAGGAGTTTGGCAAGCACTAAAGAGCCACAGAAGAGCGTGGCCTAGGAAAATGAGTCAGGAAAAAGCATATCGCTACATGTGTCCTTGTTGTCGCCTAACAACAGGTAGCAGCATAAACCAGATGCGGGTGAAGTTCTTGCTGGCGACATCTAACGTCAAATGAGCAAACGGGCTTACCACAGCTGCGGTCCTCTGGCAGTCTGAAAGCTTTGCGCACAAGCCGGATGCTAAGCGCCTTCCTTTGCCTTTTGGCAGTGCTCGTGCATTGCCAGCACTAGGCGGGAATGGTCACTATCCCACAGACACACGTTTCGTTGTGCCCGTTGCTAAGCGCTCTGGAGCACTGTTTATGACGTAAGCGGAACACCTCTTGCCATTCCATTCTCAGAGCTCCTGAGTTACGTAATCTGCGACTCTTGGTGCGAATGATAGAGGAAAACATTTCCAATGTGTCTGGCAGGGAGAAACTGAACCTGGAGAACACCTTTGTCAGGAGCTTTCACCTGCACCTTACACACACACAGATTTGCATCACATCTAAATGGCCAAGCTCTTTCTTAGACAAGTTGAAAGCTGCTGTCAGAAGGCTGTGCTCCTTGTCAGATGGAAGCAGCAGCATGAACATAGGAGTTTGACAAGAACTAAAGAGCCACAGAAGAGCGTGGCCTAGGAAAATGAGTCAGGAAAAAGCATATCGCTACATGTGTCCTTGTTGTCGCCTAACAACAGGTAGCAGCATAAACCAGATGCGGGTGAAGTTCTTGCTGGCGACATCTAACGTCAAATGAGCAAACGGGCTTACCACAGCTGCGGTCCTCTGGCAGTCTGAAAGCTTTGCGCACAAGCCGGATGCTAAGCGCCTTCCTTTGCCTTTTGGCAGTGCTCGTGCATTGCCAGCACTAGGCGGGAATGGTCACTATCCCGCACACACGTTTCGTTGTGCCCGTTGCTAAGCGCTCTGGAGCACTGTTTATGACGTAAGCGGAACACCTCTTGCCGTTCCATTCTCAGAGCTCCTGAGTTAATCAAACTGAGACTCTTGGTGCGAATGATAGAGGAAAACATTTCCAATGTGTCTGGCATATAGAAACTGAACCTGGAGAACACCTTTGTCAGGAGCTTTCACCTGCACCTTACACACACACAGATTTGCATCACATCTAAATGGCCAAGCTCTTTCTTAGACAAGTTGAAAGCTGCTGTCAGAAGGCTGTGCTCCTTGTCAGATGGAAGCAGCAGCATGAACATAGGAGTTTGACAAGAACTAAAGAGCCACAGAAGAGCGTGGCCTAGGAAAATGAGTCAGGAAAAAGCATATCGCTACATGTGTCCTTGTTGTCGCCTAACAACAGGTAGCAGCATAAACCAGATGCGGGTGAAGTTCTTGCTGGCGACATCTAACGTCAAATGAGCAAACGGGCTTACCACAGCTGCGGTCCTCTGGCAGTCTGAAAGCTTTGCGCACAAGCCGGATGCTAAGCGCCTTCCTTTGCCTTTTGGCAGTGCTCGTGCATTGCCAGCACTAGGCGGGAATGGTCACTATCCCGCACACACGTTTCGTTGTGCCCGTTGCTAAGCGCTCTGGAGCACTGTTTATGACGTAAGCGGAACACCTCTTGCCGTTCCATTCTCAGAGCTCCTGAGTTAATCAAACTGAGACTCTTGGTGCGAATGATAGAGGAAAACATTTCCAATGTGTCTGGCATATAGAAACTGAACCTGGAGAACACCTTTGTCAGGAGCTTTCACCTGCACCGTAGACACACACAGATTTGCATCACATCTAAATGGCCAAGCTCTTTCTTAGACAAGTTGAAAGCTGCTTTCAGAAGGTTGTGCTCCTTGTCAGATGGAAGCAGCAGCATGAACATAGGAGTTTGGCAAGCACTAAAGAGTCACAGAAGAGCGTGGCCTAGGAAAATGAGTCAGGAAAAAGCATATCGCTACATGTGTCCTTGTTGTCGCCTAACAACAGGTAGCAGCATAAACCAGATGCGGGTGAAGTTCTTGCTGGCGACATCTAACGTCAAATGAGCAAACGGGCTTACCACAGCTGCGGTCCTCTGGCAGTCTGAAAGCTTTGCGCACAAGCCGGATGCTAAGCGCCTTCCTTTGCCTTTTGGCAGTGCTCGTGCATTGCCAGCACTAGGCGGGAATGGTCACTATCCCACAGACACGTTTCGTTGTGCCCGTTGCTAAGCGCTCTGGAGCACTGTTTATGACGTAAGCGGAACACCTCTTGCCGTTCCATTCTCAGAGCTCCTCAGTTACGTAATCTGCGACTCTTGGTGCGAATGATAGAGGAAAACATTTCCAATGTGTCTGGCATATAGAAACTGAACCTGGAGAACACCTTTGTCAGGAGCTTTCACCTGCACCGTAGACACACACAGATTTGCATCACATCTAAATGGCCAAGCTCTTTCTTAGACAAGTTGAAAGCTGCTGTCAGAAGGCTGTGCTCCTTGTCAGATGGAAGCAGCAGCACTCACATAGGAGTTTGGCAAGCACTAAAGAGCCACAGAAGAGCGTGGCCTAGGAAAATGAGGCAGGAAAAAGCATTTGCTACATGTGTCCTTGTTGTCGCCTAACAACAGGTAGCAGCATAAACCAGATGCGGGTGAAGTTCTTGCTGGCGACATCTAACGTCAAATGAGCAAACGGGCTTACCACAGCTGCGGTCCTCTGGCAGTCTGAAAGCTTTGCGCACAAGCCGGATGCTAAGCGCCTTCCTTTGCCTTTTGGCAGTGCTCGTGCATTGCCAGCACTAGGCGGGAATGGTCACTATCCCGCACACACGTTTCGTTGTGCCCGTTGCTAAGCGCTCTGGAGCACTGTTTATGACGTAAGCGGAACACCTCTTGCCGTTCCATTCTCAGAGCTCCTCAGTTAAGTAATCTGCGACTTTTGGTGCGAATGCCAGAGGAAAACATTTCCAATGTGTCTGGCAGGGAGAAACTGAACCTGGAGAACACCTTTGTCAGGAGCTTTCACCTGCACCTTACACACACACAGATTTGCATCATATCTAAATGGCCAAGCTCTTTCTTAGACAAGTTGAAAGCTGCTGTCAGAAGGTTGTGCTCCTTGTCAGATGGAAGCAGCAGCATGCACATAGGAGTTTGGCAAGCACTAAAGATCCACAGAAGAGCGTGGCCTAGGAAAATGAGTCAGGAAAAAGCATATCGCTACATGTGTCCTTGTTGTCGCCTAACAACAGGTAGCAGCATAAACCAGATGTGGGTGAAGTTCTTGCAGGCGACATCTAACATCAAATGAGCAAGCGGGATTACCACAGCTACAGTCCTCTGGCAGTCTGAAAGCTTTGCGCACAAGCCGGATGCTAAGCGCCTTCCTTTGCCTTTTGGCAGTGCTCGTGCATTGCCAGCACTAGGTGGGAATGGTCACTATCCCACAGACACGTTTCGTTGTGCCCGTTGCTAAGCGCTCTGGAGCACTGTTTATGACGTAAGCGGAACACCTCTTGCTGTTCCATTCTCAGAGCTCCTCAGTTAAGTAATCTGCGATTCTTGGTGCGAATGATAGAGGAAAACATTTCCAATGTGTCTGGCATATAGAAACTGAACCTGGAGAACACCTTTGTCAGGAGCTTTCACCTGCACCTTACACACACACAGATTTGCATCACATCTAAATGGCCAAGCTCTTTCTTAGACAAGTTGAAAGCTGCTGTCAGAAGGCTGTGCTCCTTGTCAGATGGAAGCAGCAGCATGAACATAGGAGTTTGACATGAACTAAAGAGTCACAGAAGAGCGTGGCCTAGGAAAATGAGTCAGGAAAAAGCATATCGCTACATGTGTCCTTGTTGTCGCCTAACAACAGGTAGCAGCATAAACCAGATGCGGGTGAAGTTCTTGCTGGCGACATCCAACGTCAAATGAGCAAACGGGCTTACCACAGCTGCGGTCCTCTGGCAGTCTGAAAGCTTTGCGCACAAGCCGGATGCTAAGCGCCTTCCTTTGCCTTTTGGCAGTGCTCGTGCATTGCCAGCACTAGGCGGGAATGGTCACTATCCCGCACACACGTTTCGTTGTGCCCGTTGCTAAGCGCTCTGGAGCACTGTTTATGACGTAAGCGGAACACCTCTTGCCGTTCCATTCTCAGAGCTCCTGAGTTAATCAAACTGAGACTCTTGGTGCGAATGATAGAGGAAAACATTTCCAATGTGTCTGGCATATAGAAACTGAACCTGGAGAACACCTTTGTCAGGAGCTTTCACCTGCACCTTACACACACACAGATTTGCATCACATCTAAATGGCCAAGCTCTTTCTTAGACAAGTTGAAAGCTGCTGTCAGAAGGCTGTGCTCCTTGTCAGATGGAAGCAGCAGCATGAACATAGGAGTTTGACAAGAACTAAAGAGCCACAGAAGAGCGTGGCCTAGGAAAATGAGTCAGGAAAAAGCATATCGCTACATGTGTCCTTGTTGTCGCCTAACAACAGGTAGCAGCATAAACCAGATGCGGGTGAAGTTCTTGCTGGCGACATCTAACGTCAAATGAGCAAACGGGCTTACCACAGCTGCGGTCCTCTGGCAGTCTGAAAGCTTTGCGCACAAGCCGGATGCTAAGCGCCTTCCTTTGCCTTTTGGCAGTGCTCGTGCATTGCCAGCACTAGGCAGGAATGGTCACTATCCCGCACACACGTTTCGTTGTGCCCGTTGCTAAGCGCTCTGGAGCACTGTTTATGACGTAAGCGGAACACCTCTTGCCGTTCCATTCTCAGAGCTCCTGAGTTAATCAAACTGAGACTCTTGGTGCGAATGATAGAGGAAAACATTTCCAATGTGTCTGGCATATAGAAACTGAACCTGGAGAACACCTTTGTCAGGAGCTTTCACCTGCACCGTAGACACACACAGATTTGCATCACATCTAAATGGCCAAGCTCTTTCTTAGACAAGTTGAAAGCTGCTTTCAGAAGGTTGTGCTCCTTGTCAGATGGAAGCAGCAGCATGAACATAGGAGTTTGACAAGCACTAAAGAGTCACAGAAGAGCGTGGCCTAGGAAAATGAGTCAGGAAAAAGCATATCGCTACATGTGTCCTTGTTGTCGCCTAACAACAGGTAGCAGCATAAACCAGATGCGGGTGAAGTTCTTGCTGGCGACATCTAACGTCAAATGAGCAAACGGGCTTACCACAGCTGCGGTCCTCTGGCAGTCTGAAAGCTTTGCGCACAAGCCGGATGCTAAGCGCCTTCCTTTGCCTTTTGGCAGTGCTCGTGCATTGCCAGCACTAGGCGGGAATGGTCACTATCCCACAGACACGTTTCGTTGTGCCCGTTGCTAAGCGCTCTGGAGCACTGTTTATGACGTAAGCGGAACACCTCTTGCCGTTCCATTCTCAGAGCTCCTGAGTTACGTAATCTGCGACTCTTGGTGCGAATGATAGAGGAAAACATTTCCAATGTGTCTGGCATATAGAAACTGAACCTGGAGAACACCTTTGTCAGGAGCTTTCACCTGCACCTTACACACACACAGATTTGCATCACATCTAAATGGCCAAGCTCTTTCTTAGACAAGTTGAAAGCTGCTGTCAGAAGGCTGTGCTCCTTGTCAGATGGAAGCAGCAGCACTCACATAGGAGTTTGGCAAGCACTAAAGAGCCACAGAAGAGCGTGGCCTAGGAAAATGAGGCAGGAAAAAGCATTTGCTACATGTGTCCTTGTTGTCGCCTAACAACAGGTAGCAGCATAAACCAGATGCGGGTGAAGTTCTTGCTGGCGACATCTAACGTCAAATGAGCAAACGGGCTTACCACAGCTGCGGTCCTCTGGCAGTCTGAAAGCTTTGCGCACAAGCCGGATGCTAAGCGCCTTCCTTTGCCTTTTGGCAGTGCTCGTGCATTGCCAGCACTAGGCGGGAATGGTCACTATCCCGCACACACGTTTCGTTGTGCCCGTTGCTAAGCGCTCTGGAGCACTGTTTATGACGTAAGCGGAACACCTCTTGCCGTTCCATTCTCAGAGCTCCTCAGTTAAGTAATCTGCGACTTTTGGTGCGAATGCCAGAGGAAAACATTTCCAATGTGTCTGGCAGGGAGAAACTGAACCTGGAGAACACCTTTGTCAGGAGCTTTCACCTGCACCTTACACACACACAGATTTGCATCACATCTAAATGGCCAAGCTCTTTCTTAGACAAGTTGAAAGCTGCTGTCAGAAGGTTGTGCTCCTTGTCAGATGGAAGCAGCAGCATGCACATAGGAGTTTGGCAAGCACTAAAGATCCACAGAAGAGCGTGGCCTAGGAAAATGAGTCAGGAAAAAGCATATCGCTACATGTGTCCTTGTTGTCGCCTAACAACAGGTAGCAGCATAAACCAGATGTGGGTGAAGTTCTTGCAGGCGACATCTAACATCAAATGAGCAAGCGGGATTACCACAGCTACAGTCCTCTGGCAGTCTGAAAGCTTTGCGCACAAGCCGGATGCTAAGCGCCTTCCTTTGCCTTTTGGCAGTGCTCGTGCATTGCCAGCACTAGGTGGGAATGGTCACTATCCCACAGACACGTTTCGTTGTGCCCGTTGCTAAGCGCTCTGGAGCACTGTTTATGACGTAAGCGGAACACCTCTTGCTGTTCCATTCTCAGAGCTCCTCAGTTAAGTAATCTGCGATTCTTGGTGCGAATGATAGAGGAAAACATTTCCAATGTGTCTGGCATATAGAAACTGAACCTGGAGAACACCTTTGTCAGGAGCTTTCACCTGCACCTTACACACACACAGATTTGCATCACATCTAAATGGCCAAGCTCTTTCTTAGACAAGTTGAAAGCTGCTGTCAGAAGGCTGTGCTCCTTGTCAGATGGAAGCAGCAGCATGAACATAGGAGTTTGACAAGAACTAAAGAGTCACAGAAGAGCGTGGCCTAGGAAAATGAGTCAGGAAAAAGCATATCGCTACATGTGTCCTTGTTGTCGCCTAACAACAGGTAGCAGCATAAACCAGATGCGGGTGAAGTTCTTGCTGGCGACATCCAACGTCAAATGAGCAAACGGGCTTACCACAGCTGCGGTCCTCTGGCAGTCTGAAAGCTTTGCGCACAAGCCGGATGCTAAGCGCCTTCCTTTGCCTTTTGGCAGTGCTCGTGCATTGCCAGCACTAGGCGGGAATGGTCACTATCCCGCACACACGTTTCGTTGTGCCCGTTGCTAAGCGCTCTGGAGCACTGTTTATGACGTAAGCGGAACACCTCTTGCCATTCCATTCTCAGAGCTCCTGAGTTACGTAATCTGCGACTCTTGGTGCGAATGCCAGAGGGAAACATTTCCAATGTGTCTGGCATATAGAAACTGAACCTGGAGAACACCTTTGTCAGGAGCTTTCACCTGCACCGTAGACACACACAGATTTGCATCACATCTAAATGGCCAAGCTCTTTCTTAGACAAGTTGAAAGCTGCTGTCAGAAGGCTGTGCTCCTTGTCAGATGGAAGCAGCAGCATGAACATAGGAGTTTGACAAGAACTAAAGAGTCACAGAAGAGCGTGGCCTAGGAAAATGAGTCAGGAAAAAGCATATCGCTACATGTGTCCTTGTTGTCGCCTAACAACAGGTAGCAGCATAAACCAGATGCGGGTGAAGTTCTTGCTGGCGACATCTAACGTCAAATGAGCAAACGGGCTTACCACAGCTGCGGTCCTCTGGCAGTCTGAAAGCTTTGCGCACAAGCCGGATGCTAAGCGCCTTCCTTTGCCTTTTGGCAGTGCTCGTGCATTGCCAGCACTAGGCGGGAATGGTCACTATCCCGCACACACGTTTCGTTGTGCCCGTTGCTAAGCGCTCTGGAGCACTGTTTATGACGTAAGCGGAACACCTCTTGCCGTTCCATTCTCAGAGCTCCTGAGTTAATCAAACTGAGACTCTTGGTGCGAATGCCAGAGGAAAACATTTCCAATGTGTCTGGCAGGGAGAAACTGAACCTGGAGAACACCTTTGTCAGGAGCTTGCACCTGCACCTTACACACACACAGATTTGCATCACATCTAAATGGCCAAGCTCTTTCTTAGACAAGTTGAAAGCTGCTGTCAGAAGGTTGTGCTCCTTGTCAGATGGAAGCAGCAGCATGAACATAGGAGTTTGACAAGAACTAAAGAGTCACAGAAGAGCGTGGCCTAGGAAAATGAGTCAGGAAAAAGCATATCGCTACATGTGTCCTTGTTGTCGCCTAACAACAGGTAGCAGCATAAACCAGATGCGGGTGAAGTTCTTGCTGGCGACATCTAACGTCAAATGAGCAAACGGGCTTACCACAGCTGCGGTCCTCTGGCAGTCTGAAAGCTTTGCGCACAAGCCGGATGCTAAGCGCCTTCCTTTGCCTTTTGGCAGTGCTCGTGCATTGCCAGCACTAGGCGGGAATGGTCACTATCCCACAGACACGTTTCGTTGTGCCCGTTGCTAAGCGCTCTGGAGCACTGTTTAAACGTAAGCGGAACACCTCTTTCCGTTCCATTCTCAGAGCTCCTCAGTTAAGTAATCTGCGATTCTTGGTGCGAATGATAGAGGAAAACATTTCCAATGTGTCTGGCAGGGAGAAACTGAACCTGGAGAACACCTTTGTCAGGAGCTTGCGCCTGCACCTTACACACACACAGATTTGCATCACATCTAAATGGCCAAGCTCTTTCTTAGACAAGTTGAAAGCTGCTGTCAGAAGGCTGTGCTCCTTGTCAGATGGAAGCAGCAGCATGAACATAGGAGTTTGACAAGAACTAAAGAGTCACAGAAGAGCGTGGCCTAGGAAAATGAGTCAGGAAAAAGCATATCGCTACATGTGTCCTTGTTGTCGCCTAACAACAGGTAGCAGCATAAACCAGATGCGGGTGAAGTTCTTGCTGGCGACATCTAACGTCAAATGAGCAAACGGGCTTACCACAGCTGCGGTCCTCTGGCAGTCTGAAAGCTTTGCGCACAAGCCGCATGCTAAGTGCCTTCCTTTGCCTTTTGGCAGTGCTCGTGCATTGCAAGCACTAGGCGTGAATGGTCACTATCCCGCACACACGTTTCGTTGTGCCCGTTGCTAAGCGCTCTGGAGCACTGTTTATGACGTAAGCGGAACACCTCTTGCCGTTCCATTCTCAGAGCTCCTCAGTTAAGTAATCTGCGACTCTTGGTGCGAATGATAGAGGAAAACATTTCCAATGTGTCTGGCAGGGAGAAACTGAACCTGGAGAACACCTTTGTCAGGAGCTTTCACCTGCACCTTACACACACACAGATTTGCATCACATCTAAATGGCCAAGCTCTTTCTTAGACAAGTTGAAAGCTGCTGTCAGAAGGCTGTGCTCCTTGTCAGATGGAAGCAGCAGCACTCACATAGGAGTTTGGCAAGCACTAAAGAGCCACAGAAGAGCGTGGCCTAGGAAAATGAGTCAGGAAAAAGCATATCGCTACATGTGTCCTTGTTGTCGCCTAACAACAGGTAGCAGCATAAACCAGATGCGGGTGAAGTTCTTGCTGGCGACATCTAACGTCAAATGAGCAAACGGGCTTACCACAGCTGCGGTCCTCTGGCAGTCTGAAAGCTTTGCGCACAAGCCGGATGCTAAGCGCCTTCCTTTGCCTTTTGGCAGTGCTCGTGCATTGCCAGCACTAGGCGGGAATGGTCACTATCCCGCACACACGTGTCGTTGTGCCCGTTGCTAAGCGCTCTGGAGCACTGTTTATGACGTAAGCGGAACACCTCTTGCCGTTCCATTCTCAGAGCTCCTGAGTTAATCAAACTGAGACTCTTGGTGCGAATGCCAGAGGAAAACATTTCCAATGTGTCTGGCAGGGAGAAACTGAACCTGGAGAACACCTTTGTCAGGAGCTTTCACCTGCACCTTACACACACACAGATTTGCATCACATCTAAATGGCCAAGCTCTTTCTTAGACAAGTTGAAAGCTGCTGTCAGAAGGCTGTGCTCCTTGTCAGATGGAAGCAGCAGCACTCACATAGGAGTTTGGCAAGCACTAAAGAGCCACAGAAGAGCGTGGCCTAGGAAAATGAGTCAGGAAAAAGCATATCGCTACATGTGTCCTTGTTGTCGCCTAACAACAGGTAGCAGCATAAACCAGATGTGGGTGAAGTTCTTGCAGGCGACATCTAACGTCAAATGAGCAAACGGGCTTACCACAGCTGCGGTCCTCTGCCAGTCTGAAAGCTTTGCGCACAAGCCGGATGCTAAGCGCCTTCCTTTGCCTTTTGGCAGTGCTCGTGCATTGCCAGCACTAGGCGGGAATGGTCACTATCCCACAGACACACGTTTCGTTGTGCCCGTTGCTAAGCGCTCTGGAGCACTGTTTATGACGTAAGCGGAACACCTCTTGCCATTCCATTCTCAGAGCTCCTGAGTTACGTAATCTGCGACTCTTGGTGCGAATGATAGAGGAAAACATTTCCAATGTGTCTGGCAGGGAGAAACTGAACCTGGAGAACACCTTTGTCAGGAGCTTTCACCTGCACCTTACACACACACAGATTTGCATCACATCTAAATGGCCAAGCTCTTTCTTAGACAAGTTGAAAGCTGCTGTCAGAAGGCTGTGCTCCTTGTCAGATGGAAGCAGCAGCATGAACATAGGAGTTTGACAAGAACTAAAGAGCCACAGAAGAGCGTGGCCTAGGAAAATGAGTCAGGAAAAAGCATATCGCTACATGTGTCCTTGTTGTCGCCTAACAACAGGTAGCAGCATAAACCAGATGCGGGTGAAGTTCTTGCTGGCGACATCTAACGTCAAATGAGCAAACGGGCTTACCACAGCTGCGGTCCTCTGGCAGTCTGAAAGCTTTGCGCACAAGCCGCATGCTAAGCGCCTTCCTTTGCCTTTTGGCAGTGCTCGTGCATTGCCAGCACTAGGCGGGAATGGTCACTATCCCGCACACACGTTTCGTTGTGCCCGTTGCTAAGCGCTCTGGAGCACTGTTTATGACGTAAGCGGAACACCTCTTGCCGTTCCATTCTCAGAGCTCCTGAGTTAATCAAACTGAGACTCTTGGTGCGAATGATAGAGGAAAACATTTCCAATGTGTCTGGCATATAGAAACTGAACCTGGAGAACACCTTTGTCAGGAGCTTTCACCTGCACCTTACACACACACAGATTTGCATCACATCTAAATGGCCAAGCTCTTTCTTAGACAAGTTGAAAGCTGCTGTCAGAAGGCTGTGCTCCTTGTCAGATGGAAGCAGCAGCACTCACATAGGAGTTTGGCAAGCACTAAAGAGCCACAGAAGAGCGTGGCCTAGGAAAATGAGGCAGGAAAAAGCATTTGCTACATGTGTCCTTGTTGTCGCCTAACAACAGGTAGCAGCATAAACCAGATGCGGGTGAAGTTCTTGCTGGCGACATCTAACGTCAAATGAGCAAACGGGCTTACCACAGCTGCGGTCCTCTGGCAGTCTGAAAGCTTTGCGCACAAGCCGGATGCTAAGCGCCTTCCTTTGCCTTTTGGCAGTGCTCGTGCATTGCCAGCACTAGGCGGGAATGGTCACTATCCCGCACACACGTTTCGTTGTGCCCGTTGCTAAGCGCTCTGGAGCACTGTTTATGACGTAAGCGGAACACCTCTTGCCGTTCCATTCTCAGAGCTCCTCAGTTAAGTAATCTGCGACTTTTGGTGCGAATGCCAGAGGAAAACATTTCCAATGTGTCTGGCAGGGAGAAACTGAACCTGGAGAACACCTTTGTCAGGAGCTTTCACCTGCACCTTACACACACACAGATTTGCATCACATCTAAATGGCCAAGCTCTTTCTTAGACAAGTTGAAAGCTGCTGTCAGAAGGTTGTGCTCCTTGTCAGATGGAAGCAGCAGCATGCACATAGGAGTTTGGCAAGCACTAAAGATCCACAGAAGAGCGTGGCCTAGGAAAATGAGTCAGGAAAAAGCATATCGCTACATGTGTCCTTGTTGTCGCCTAACAACAGGTAGCAGCATAAACCAGATGTGGGTGAAGTTCTTGCAGGCGACATCTAACATCAAATGAGCAAGCGGGATTACCACAGCTACAGTCCTCTGGCAGTCTGAAAGCTTTGCGCACAAGCCGGATGCTAAGCGCCTTCCTTTGCCTTTTGGCAGTGCTCGTGCATTGCCAGCACTAGGTGGGAATGGTCACTATCCCACAGACACGTTTCGTTGTGCCCGTTGCTAAGCGCTCTGGAGCACTGTTTATGACGTAAGCGGAACACCTCTTGCTGTTCCATTCTCAGAGCTCCTCAGTTAAGTAATCTGCGATTCTTGGTGCGAATGATAGAGGAAAACATTTCCAATGTGTCTGGCATATAGAAACTGAACCTGGAGAACACCTTTGTCAGGAGCTTTCACCTGCACCTTACACACACACAGATTTGCATCACATCTAAATGGCCAAGCTCTTTCTTAGACAAGTTGAAAGCTGCTGTCAGAAGGCTGTGCTCCTTGTCAGATGGAAGCAGCAGCATGAACATAGGAGTTTGACAAGAACTAAAGAGTCACAGAAGAGCGTGGCCTAGGAAAATGAGTCAGGAAAAAGCATATCGCTACATGTGTCCTTGTTGTCGCCTAACAACAGGTAGCAGCATAAACCAGATGCGGGTGAAGTTCTTGCTGGCGACATCCAACGTCAAATGAGCAAACGGGCTTACCACAGCTGCGGTCCTCTGGCAGTCTGAAAGCTTTGCGCACAAGCCGGATGCTAAGCGCCTTCCTTTGCCTTTTGGCAGTGCTCGTGCATTGCCAGCACTAGGCGGGAATGGTCACTATCCCGCACACACGTTTCGTTGTGCCCGTTGCTAAGCGCTCTGGAGCACTGTTTATGACGTAAGCGGAACACCTCTTGCCATTCCATTCTCAGAGCTCCTGAGTTACGTAATCTGCGACTCTTGGTGCGAATGCCAGAGGGAAACATTTCCAATGTGTCTGGCATATAGAAACTGAACCTGGAGAACACCTTTGTCAGGAGCTTGCACCTGCACCTTACACACACACAGATTTGCATCACATCTAAATGGCCAAGCTCTTTCTTAGACAAGTTGAAAGCTGCTGTCAGAAGGCTGTGCTCCTTGTCAGATGGAAGCAGCAGCACTCACATAGGAGTTTGACAAGAACTAAAGAGTCACAGAAGAGCGTGGCCTAGGAAAATGAGTCAGGAAAAAGCATATCGCTACATGTGTCCTTGTTGTCGCCTAACAACAGGTAGCAGCATAAACCAGATGCGGGTGAAGTTCTTGCTGGCGACATCTAACGTCAAATGAGCAAACGGGCTTACCACAGCTGCGGTCCTCTGGCAGTCTGAAAGCTTTGCGCACAAGCCGGATGCTAAGCGCCTTCCTTTGCCTTTTGGCAGTGCTCGTGCATTGCCAGCACTAGGCGGGAATGGTCACTATCCCGCACACACGTTTCGTTGTGCCCGTTGCTAAGCGCTCTGGAGCACTGTTTATGACGTAAGCGGAACACCTCTTGCCGTTCCATTCTCAGAGCTCCTGAGTTAATCAAACTGAGACTCTTGGTGCGAATGCCAGAGGAAAACATTTCCAATGTGTCTGGCAGGGAGAAACTGAACCTGGAGAACACCTTTGTCAGGAGCTTGCACCTGCACCTTACACACACACAGATTTGCATCACATCTAAATGGCCAAGCTCTTTCTTAGACAAGTTGAAAGCTGCTGTCAGAAGGTTGTGCTCCTTGTCAGATGGAAGCAGCAGCATGAACATAGGAGTTTGACAAGAACTAAAGAGTCACAGAAGAGCGTGGCCTAGGAAAATGAGTCAGGAAAAAGCATATCGCTACATGTGTCCTTGTTGTCGCCTAACAACAGGTAGCAGCATAAACCAGATGCGGGTGAAGTTCTTGCTGGCGACATCTAACGTCAAATGAGCAAACGGGCTTACCACAGCTGCGGTCCTCTGGCAGTCTGAAAGCTTTGCGCACAAGCCGGATGCTAAGCGCCTTCCTTTGCCTTTTGGCAGTGCTCGTGCATTGCCAGCACTAGGCGGGAATGGTCACTATCCCGCACACACGTTTCGTTGTGCCCGTTGCTAAGTGCTCTGGAGCACTGTTTATGACGTAAGCGGAACACCTCTTGCCGTTCCATTCTCAGAGCTCCTCAGTTAAGTAATCTGCGATTCTTGGTGCGAATGATAGAGGAAAACATTTCCAATGTGTCTGGCAGGGAGAAACTGAACCTGGAGAACACCTTTGTCAGGAGCTTGCACCTGCACCTTACACACACACAGATTTGCATCACATCTAAATGGCCAAGCTCTTTCTTAGACAAGTTGAAAGCTGCTGTCAGAAGGCTGTGCTCCTTGTCAGATGGAAGCAGCAGCATGAACATAGGAGTTTGACAAGAACTAAAGAGCCACAGAAGAGCGTGGCCTAGGAAAATGAGTCAGGAAAAAGCATATCGCTACATGTGTCCTTGTTGTCGCCTAACAACAGGTAGCAGCATAAACCAGATGCGGGTGAAGTTCTTGCTGGCGACATCTAACGTCAAATGAGCAAACGGGCTTACCACAGCTGCGGTCCTCTGGCAGTCTGAAAGCTTTGCGCACAAGCCGCATGCTAAGCGCCTTCCTTTGCCTTTTGGCAGTGCTCGTGCATTGCCAGCACTAGGCGGGAATGGTCACTATCCCGCACACACGTTTCGTTGTGCCCGTTGCTAAGCGCTCTGGAGCAGTTTATGACGTAAGCGGAACACATCTTGCCATTCCATTCTCAGAGCTCCTGAGTTAATCAAACTGAGACTCTTGGTGCGAATGCCAGAGGAAAACATTTCCAATGTGTCTGGCAGGGAGAAACTGAACCTGGAGAACACCTTTGTCAGGAGCTTGCACCTGCACCTTACACACACAGATTTGCATCACATCTAAATGGCCAAGCTCTTTCTTAGACAAGTTGAAAGCTGCTGTCAGAAGGTTGTGCTCCTTGTCAGATGGAAGCAGCAGCATGAACATAGGAGTTTGACAAGAACTAAAGAGTCACAGAAGAGCGTGGCCTAGGAAAATGAGTCAGGAAAAAGCATATCGCTACATGTGTCCTTGTTGTCGCCTAACAACAGGTAGCAGCATAAACCAGATGCGGGTGAAGTTCTTGCTGGCGACATCTAACGTCAAATGAGCAAACGGGCTTACCACAGCTGCGGTCCTCTGGCAGTCTGAAAGCTTTGCGCACAAGCCGGATGCTAAGCGCCTTCCTTTGCCTTTTGGCAGTGCTCGTGCATTGCCAGCACTAGGCGGGAATGGTCACTATCCCACAGACACGTTTCGTTGTGCCCGTTGCTAAGCGCTCTGGAGCACTGTTTAAACGTAAGCGGAACACCTCTTTCCGTTCCATTCTCAGAGCTCCTCAGTTAAGTAATCTGCGATTCTTGGTGCGAATGATAGAGGAAAACATTTCCAATGTGTCTGGCAGGGAGAAACTGAACCTGGAGAACACCTTTGTCAGGAGCTTGCGCCTGCACCTTACACACACACAGATTTGCATCACATCTAAATGGCCAAGCTCTTTCTTAGACAAGTTGAAAGCTGCTGTCAGAAGGCTGTGCTCCTTGTCAGATGGAAGCAGCAGCATGAACATAGGAGTTTGACAAGAACTAAAGAGTCACAGAAGAGCGTGGCCTAGGAAAATGAGTCAGGAAAAAGCATATCGCTACATGTGTCCTTGTTGTCGCCTAACAACAGGTAGCAGCATAAACCAGATGTGGGTGAAGTTCTTGCAGGCGACATCTAACATCAAATGAGCAAGCGGGCTTACCACAGCTGCGGTCCTCTGCCAGTCTGAAAGCTTTGCACAGAAGCCGGACGCTAAGCGCCTTCCTTTGCCTTTTGGCAGTGCTCGTGCATTGCAAGCACTAGGCGTGAATGGTCACTATCCCGCACACACGTTTCGTTGTGCCCGTTGCTAAGCGCTCTGGAGCACTGTTTATGACGTAAGCGGAACACCTCTTGCCGTTCCATTCTCAGAGCTCCTGAGTTAAGTAATCTGCGACTCTTGGTGCGAATGATAGAGGAAAACATTTCCAATGTGTCTGGCAGGGAGAAACTGAACCTGGAGAACACCTTTGTCAGGAGCTTTCACCTGCACCTTACACACACACAGATTTGCATCACATCTAAATGGCCAAGCTCTTTCTTAGACAAGTTGAAAGCTGCTGTCAGAAGGCTGTGCTCCTTGTCAGATGGAAGCAGCAGCACTCACATAGGAGTTTGGCAAGCACTAAAGAGCCACAGAAGAGCGTGGCCTAGGAAAATGAGTCAGGAAAAAGCATATCGCTACATGTGTCCTTGTTGTCGCCTAACAACAGGTAGCAGCATAAACCAGATGCGGGTGAAGTTCTTGCTGGCGACATCTAACGTCAAATGAGCAAACGGGCTTACCACAGCTGCGGTCCTCTGGCAGTCTGAAAGCTTTGCGCACAAGCCGGATGCTAAGCGCCTTCCTTTGCCTTTTGGCAGTGCTCGTGCATTGCCAGCACTAGGCGGGAATGGTCACTATCCCGCACACACGTGTCGTTGTGCCCGTTGCTAAGCGCTCTGGAGCACTGTTTATGACGTAAGCGGAACACCTCTTGCCGTTCCATTCTCAGAGCTCCTGAGTTAATCAAACTGAGACTCTTGGTGCGAATGCCAGAGGAAAACATTTCCAATGTGTCTGGCAGGGAGAAACTGAACCTGGAGAACACCTTTGTCAGGAGCTTTCACCTGCACCTTACACACACACAGATTTGCATCACATCTAAATGGCCAAGCTCTTTCTTAGACAAGTTGAAAGCTGCTGTCAGAAGGCTGTGCTCCTTGTCAGATGGAAGCAGCAGCACTCACATAGGAGTTTGGCAAGCACTAAAGAGCCACAGAAGAGCGTGGCCTAGGAAAATGAGTCAGGAAAAAGCATATCGCTACATGTGTCCTTGTTGTCGCCTAACAACAGGTAGCAGCATAAACCAGATGTGGGTGAAGTTCTTGCAGGCGACATCTAACGTCAAATGAGCAAACGGGCTTACCACAGCTGCGGTCCTCTGGCAGTCTGAAAGCTTTGCGCACAAGCCGGATGCTAAGCGCCTTCCTTTGCCTTTTGGCAGTGCTCGTGCATTGCCAGCACTAGGCGGGAATGGTCACTATCCCACAGACACACGTTTCGTTGTCCCCGTTGCTAAGCGCTCTGGAGCACTGTTTATGACGTAAGCGGAACACCTCTTGCCATTCCATTCTCAGAGCTCCTGAGTTACGTAATCTGCGACTCTTGGTGCGAATGATAGAGGAAAACATTTCCAATGTGTCTGGCAGGGAGAAACTGAACCTGGAGAACACCTTTGTCAGGAGCTTTCACCTGCACCTTACACACACACAGATTTGCATCACATCTAAATGGCCAAGCTCTTTCTTAGACAAGTTGAAAGCTGCTGTCAGAAGGCTGTGCTCCTTGTCAGATGGAAGCAGCAGCATGAACATAGGAGTTTGACAAGAACTAAAGAGCCACAGAAGAGCGTGGCCTAGGAAAATGAGTCAGGAAAAAGCATATCGCTACATGTGTCCTTGTTGTCGCCTAACAACAGGTAGCAGCATAAACCAGATGCGGGTGAAGTTCTTGCTGGCGACATCTAACGTCAAATGAGCAAACGGGCTTACCACAGCTGCGGTCCTCTGGCAGTCTGAAAGCTTTGCGCACAAGCCGCATGCTAAGCGCCTTCCTTTGCCTTTTGGCAGTGCTCGTGCATTGCCAGCACTAGGCGGGAATGGTCACTATCCCGCACACACGTTTCGTTGTGCCCGTTGCTAAGCGCTCTGGAGCACTGTTTATGACGTAAGCGGAACACCTCTTGCCGTTCCATTCTCAGAGCTCCTGAGTTAATCAAACTGAGACTCTTGGTGCGAATGATAGAGGAAAACATTTCCAATGTGTCTGGCATATAGAAACTGAACCTGGAGAACACCTTTGTCAGGAGCTTTCACCTGCACCTTACACACACACAGATTTGCATCACATCTAAATGGCCAAGCTCTTTCTTAGACAAGTTGAAAGCTGCTGTCAGAAGGCTGTGCTCCTTGTCAGATGGAAGCAGCAGCATGAACATAGGAGTTTGACAAGAACTAAAGAGCCACAGAAGAGCGTGGCCTAGGAAAATGAGTCAGGAAAAAGCATATCGCTACATGTGTCCTTGTTGTCGCCTAACAACAGGTAGCAGCATAAACCAGATGCGGGTGAAGTTCTTGCTGGCGACATCTAACGTCAAATGAGCAAACGGGCTTACCACAGCTGCGGTCCTCTGGCAGTCTGAAAGCTTTGCGCACAAGCCGGATGCTAAGCGCCTTCCTTTGCCTTTTGGCAGTGCTCGTGCATTGCCAGCACTAGGCGGGAATGGTCACTATCCCACAGACACGTTTCGTTGTGCCCGTTGCTAAGCGCTCTGGAGCACTGTTTATGACGTAAGCGGAACACCTCTTGCCGTTCCATTCTCAGAGCTCCTGAGTTACGTAATCTGCGACTCTTGGTGCGAATGATAGAGGAAAACATTTCCAATGTGTCTGGCATATAGAAACTGAACCTGGAGAACACCTTTGTCAGGAGCTTTCACCTGCACCTTACACACACACAGATTTGCATCACATCTAAATGGCCAAGCTCTTTCTTAGACAAGTTGAAAGCTGCTGTCAGAAGGCTGTGCTCCTTGTCAGATGGAAGCAGCAGCACTCACATAGGAGTTTGGCAAGCACTAAAGAGCCACAGAAGAGCGTGGCCTAGGAAAATGAGGCAGGAAAAAGCATTTGCTACATGTGTCCTTGTTGTCGCCTAACAACAGGTAGCAGCATAAACCAGATGCGGGTGAAGTTCTTGCTGGCGACATCTAACGTCAAATGAGCAAACGGGCTTACCACAGCTGCGGTCCTCTGGCAGTCTGAAAGCTTTGCGCACAAGCCGGATGCTAAGCGCCTTCCTTTGCCTTTTGGCAGTGCTCGTGCATTGCCAGCACTAGGCGGGAATGGTCACTATCCCGCACACACGTTTCGTTGTGCCCGTTGCTAAGCGCTCTGGAGCACTGTTTATGACGTAAGCGGAACACCTCTTGCCGTTCCATTCTCAGAGCTCCTCAGTTAAGTAATCTGCGACTTTTGGTGCGAATGCCAGAGGAAAACATTTCCAATGTGTCTGGCAGGGAGAAACTGAACCTGGAGAACACCTTTGTCAGGAGCTTGCACCTGCACCTTACACACACACAGATTTGCATCACATCTAAATGGCCAAGCTCTTTCTTAGACAAGTTGAAAGCTGCTGTCAGAAGGTTGTGCTCCTTGTCAGATGGAAGCAGCAACACTCACATAGGAGTTTGGCAAGCACTAAAGAGCCACAGAAGAGCGTGGCCTAGGAAAATGAGTCAGGAAAAAGCATATCGCTACATGTGTCCTTGTTGTCGCCTAACAACAGGTAGCAGCATAAACCAGATGTGGGTGAAGTTCTTGCTGGCGACATCTAACGTCTAATGAGCAAACGGGCTTACCACAGCTGCGGTCCTCTGGCAGTCTGAAAGCTTTGCGCACAAGCCGGATGCTAAGCGCCTTCCTTTGCCTTTTGGCAGTGCTCGTGCATTGCCAGCACTAGGCGGGAATGGTCACTATCCCACAGACACGTTTCGTTGTGCCCGTTGCTAAGCGCTCTGGAGCACTGTTTATGACGTAAGCGGAACACCTCTTGCCATTCCATTCTCAGAGCTCCTGAGTTACGTAATCTGCGACTCTTGGTCCGAATGCCAGAGGAAAACATTTCCAATGTGTCTGGCAGGGAGAAACTGAACCTGGAGAACACCTTTGTCAGGAGCTTTCACCTGCACCGTAGACACACACAGATTTGCATCACATCTAAATGGCCAAGCTCTTTCTTAGACAAGTTGAAAGCTGCTGTCAGAAGGCTGTGCTCCTTGTCAGATGGAAGCAGCAGCACTCACATAGGAGTTTGGCAAGCACTAAAGAGCCACAGAAGAGCGTGGCCTAGGAAAATGAGTCAGGAAAAAGCATATCGCTACATGTGTCCTTGTTGTCGCCTAACAACAGGTAGCAGCATAAACCAGATGCGGGTGAAGTTCTTGCTGGCGACATCTAACGTCAAATGAGCAAACGGGCTTACCACAGCTGCGGTCCTCTGGCAGTCTGAAAGCTTTGCGCACAAGCCGCATGCTAAGCGCCTTCCTTTGCCTTTTGGCAGTGCTCGTGCATTGCCAGCACTAGGCGGGAATGGTCACTATCCCACAGACACACGTTTCGTTGTGCCCGTTGCTAAGCGCTCTGGAGCACTGTTTATGACGTAAGCGGAACACCTCTTGCCGTTCCATTCTCAGAGCTCCTGAGTTAATCAAACTGAGACTCTTGGTGCGAATGCCAGAGGAAAACATTTCCAATGTGTCTGGCAAGGAGAAACTGAACCTTGAGAACACTTTTGTCAAGAGCTTTCACCTGCACCGTAGACACACACAGATTTGCATCACATCTAAATGGCCAAGCTCTTTCTTAGACAAGTTGAAAGCTGCTGTCAGAAGGCTGTGCTCCTTGTCAGATGGAAGCAGCAGCATGAACATAGGAGTTTGACAAGCACTAAAGAGCCACAGAAGAGCGTGGCCTAGGAAAATGAGTCAGGAAAAAGCATATCGCTACATGTGTCCTTGTTGTCGCCTAACAACAGGTAGCAGCATAAACCAGATGCGGGTGAAGTTCTTGCTGGCGACATCTAACGTCAAATGAGCAAACGGGCTTACCACAGCTGCGGTCCTCTGGCAGTCTGAAAGCTTTGCGCACAAGCCGGATGCTAAGCGCCTTCCTTTGCCTTTTGGCAGTGCTCGTGCATTGCCAGCACTAGGCGGGAATGGTCACTATCCCACAGACACGTTTCGTTGTGCCCGTTGCTAAGCGCTCTGGAGCACTGTTTATGACGTAAGCGGAACACCTCTTGCCGTTCCATTCTCAGAGCTCCTGAGTTAATCAAACTGAGACTCTTGGTGCGAATGCCAGAGGAAAACATTTCCAATGTGTCTGGCATATAGAAACTGAACCTGGAGAACACCTTTGTCAGGAGCTTTCACCTGCACCTTACACACACACAGATTTGCATCACATCTAAATGGCCAAGCTCTTTCTTAGACAAGTTGAAAGCTGCTGTCAGAAGGCTGTGCTCCTTGTCAGATGGAAGCAGCAGCATGAACATAGGAGTTTGACAAGAACTAAAGAGTCACAGAAGAGTGTGGCCTAGGAAAATGAGTCAGGAAAAAGCATATCGCTACATGTGTCCTTGTTGTCGCCTAACAACAGGTAGCAGCATAAACCAGATGCGGGTGAAGTTCTTGCTGGCGACATCTAACGTCAAATGAGCAAACGGGCTTACCACAGCTGCGGTCCTCTGGCAGTCTGAAAGCTTTGCGCACAAGCCGCATGCTAAGCGCCTTCCTTTGCCTTTTGGCAGTGCTCGTGCATTGCCAGCACTAGGCGGGAATGGTCACTATCCCACAGACACACGTTTCGTTGTGCCCGTTGCTAAGCGCTCTGGAGCACTGTTTATGACGTAAGCGGAACACCTCTTGCCATTCCATTCTCAGAGCTCCTGAGTTACGTAATCTGCGACTCTTGGTGCGAATGCCAGAGGAAAACATTTCCAATGTGTCTGGCAGGGAGAAACTGAACCTGGAGAACACCTTTGTCAGGAGCTTTCACCTGCACCGTAGACACACACAGATTTGCATCACATCTAAATGGCCAAGCTCTTTCTTAGACAAGTTGAAAGCTGCTGTCAGAAGGCTGTGCTCCTTGTCAGATGGAAGCAGCAGCATGAACATAGGAGTTTGACAAGAACTAAAGAGCCACAGAAGAGCGTGGCCTAGGAAAATGAGTCAGGAAAAAGCATATCGCTACATGTGTCCTTGTTGTCGCCTAACAACAGGTAGCAGCATAAACCAGATGCGGGTGAAGTTCTTGCAGGCGACATCTAACGTCAAATGAGCAAACGGGCTTACCACAGCTGCGGTCCTCTGGCAGTCTGAAAGCTTTGCGCACAAGCCGCATGCTAAGCGCCTTCCTTTGCCTTTTGGCAGTGCTTGTGCATTGCCAGCACTAGGCGGGAATGGTCACTATCCCGCACACACGTTTCGTTGTGCCCGTTGCTAAGCGCTCTGGAGCACTGTTTATGACGTAAGCGGAACACCTCTTGCCGTTCCATTCTCAGAGCTCCTCAGTTAAGTAATCTGCGACTCTTGGTGCGAATGATAGAGGAAAACATTTCCAATGTGTCTGGCATATAGAAACTGAACCTGGAGAACACCTTTGTCAGGAGCTTTCACCTGCACCTTACACACACACAGATTTGCATCACATCTAAATGGCCAAGCTCTTTCTTAGACAAGTTGAAAGCTGCTGTCAGAAGGCTGTGCTCCTTGTCAGATGGAAGCAGCAGCATGAACATAGGAGTTTGACAAGAACTAAAGAGTCACAGAAGAGCGTGGCCTAGGAAAATGAGGCAGGAAAAAGCATATCGCTACATGTGTCCTTGTTGTCGCCTAACAACAGGTAGCAGCATAAACCAGATGCGGGTGAAGTTCTTGCTGGCGACATCTAACGTCAAATGAGCAAACGGGCTTACCACAGCTGCGGTCCTCTGGCAGTCTGAAAGCTTTGCGCACAAGGCGGATGCTAAGCGCCTTCCTTTGCCTTTTGGCAGTGCTCGTGCATTGCCAGCACTAGGCGGGAATGGTCACTATCCCACAGACACACGTTTCGTTGTGCCCGTTGCTAAGCGCTCTGGAGCACTGTTTATGACGTAAGCGGAACACCTCTTGCCGTTCCATTCTCAGAGCTCCTGAGTTAATCAAACTGAGACTCTTGGTGCGAATGCCAGAGGAAAACATTTCCAATGTGTCTGGCAAGGAGAAACTGAACCTTGAGAACACTTTTGTCAAGAGCTTTCACCTGCACCGTAGACACACACAGATTTGCATCACATCTAAATGGCCAAGCTCTTTCTTAGACAAGTTGAAAGCTGCTGTCAGAAGGCTGTGCTCCTTGTCAGATGGAAGCAGCAGCATGAACATAGGAGTTTGACAAGCACTAAAGAGCCACAGAAGAGCGTGGCCTAGGAAAATGAGTCAGGAAAAAGCATATCGCTACATGTGTCCTTGTTGTCGCCTAACAACAGGTAGCAGCATAAACCAGATGCGGGTGAAGTTCTTGCTGGCGACATCTAACGTCAAATGAGCAAACGGGCTTACCACAGCTGCGGTCCTCTGGCAGTCTGAAAGCTTTGCGCACAAGCCGGATGCTAAGCGCCTTCCTTTGCCTTTTGGCAGTGCTCGTGCATTGCCAGCACTAGGCGGGAATGGTCACTATCCCACAGACACGTTTCGTTGTGCCCGTTGCTAAGCGCTCTGGAGCACTGTTTATGACGTAAGCGGAACACCTCTTGCCGTTCCATTCTCAGAGCTCCTGAGTTAATCAAACTGAGACTCTTGGTGCGAATGCCAGAGGAAAACATTTCCAATGTGTCTGGCATATAGAAACTGAACCTGGAGAACACCTTTGTCAGGAGCTTTCACCTGCACCTTACACACACACAGATTTGCATCACATCTAAATGGCCAAGCTCTTTCTTAGACAAGTTGAAAGCTGCTGTCAGAAGGCTGTGCTCCTTGTCAGATGGAAGCAGCAGCATGAACATAGGAGTTTGACAAGAACTAAAGAGTCACAGAAGAGCGTGGCCTAGGAAAATGAGTCAGGAAAAAGCATATCGCTACATGTGTCCTTGTTGTCGCCTAACAACAGGTAGCAGCATAAACCAGATGCGGGTGAAGTTCTTGCTGGCGACATCTAACGTCAAATGAGCAAACGGGCTTACCACAGCTGCGGTCCTCTGGCAGTCTGAAAGCTTTGCGCACAAGCCGCATGCTAAGCGCCTTCCTTTGCCTTTTGGCAGTGCTCGTGCATTGCCAGCACTAGGCGGGAATGGTCACTATCCCACAGACACACGTTTCGTTGTGCCCGTTGCTAAGCGCTCTGGAGCACTGTTTATGACGTAAGCGGAACACCTCTTGCCATTCCATTCTCAGAGCTCCTGAGTTACGTAATCTGCGACTCTTGGTCCGAATGCCAGAGGAAAACATTTCCAATGTGTCTGGCAGGGAGAAACTGAACCTGGAGAACACCTTTGTCAGGAGCTTTCACCTGCACCGTAGACACACACAGATTTGCATCACATCTAAATGGCCAAGCTCTTTCTTAGACAAGTTGAAAGCTGCTGTCAGAAGGCTGTGCTCCTTGTCAGATGGAAGCAGCAGCATGAACATAGGAGTTTGACAAGAACTAAAGAGCCACAGAAGAGCGTGGCCTAGGAAAATGAGTCAGGAAAAAGCATATCGCTACATGTGTCCTTGTTGTCGCCTAACAACAGGTAGCAGCATAAACCAGATGCGGGTGAAGTTCTTGCAGGCGACATCTAACGTCAAATGAGCAAACGGGCTTACCACAGCTGCGGTCCTCTGGCAGTCTGAAAGCTTTGCGCACAAGCCGCATGCTAAGCGCCTTCCTTTGCCTTTTGGCAGTGCTTGTGCATTGCCAGCACTAGGCGGGAATGGTCACTATCCCGCACACACGTTTCGTTGTGCCCGTTGCTAAGCGCTCTGGAGCACTGTTTATGACGTAAGCGGAACACCTCTTGCCGTTCCATTCTCAGAGCTCCTCAGTTAAGTAATCTGCGACTCTTGGTGCGAATGATAGAGGAAAACATTTCCAATGTGTCTGGCATATAGAAACTGAACCTGGAGAACACCTTTGTCAGGAGCTTTCACCTGCACCTTACACACACACAGATTTGCATCACATCTAAATGGCCAAGCTCTTTCTTAGACAAGTTGAAAGCTGCTGTCAGAAGGCTGTGCTCCTTGTCAGATGGAAGCAGCAGCATGAACATAGGAGTTTGACAAGAACTAAAGAGTCACAGAAGAGCGTGGCCTAGGAAAATGAGGCAGGAAAAAGCATATCGCTACATGTGTCCTTGTTGTCGCCTAACAACAGGTAGCAGCATAAACCAGATGCGGGTGAAGTTCTTGCTGGCGACATCTAACGTCAAATGAGCAAACGGGCTTACCACAGCTGCGGTCCTCTGGCAGTCTGAAAGCTTTGCGCACAAGGCGGATGCTAAGCGCCTTCCTTTGCCTTTTGGCAGTGCTCGTGCATTGCCAGCACTAGGCGGGAATGGTCACTATCCCACAGACACACGTTTCGTTGTGCCCGTTGCTAAGCGCTCTGGAGCACTGTTTATGACGTAACCGGAACACCTCTTGCCGTTCCATTCTCAGAGCTCCTCAGTTAAGTAATCTGCGATTCTTGGTGCGAATGATAGAGGAAAACATTTCCAATGTGTCTGGCAGGGAGAAACTGAACCTGGAGAACACCTTTGTCAGGAGCTTGCACCTGCACCGTAGACACACACAGATTTGCATCACATCTAAATGGCCAAGCTCTTTCTTAGACAAGTTGAAAGCTGCTGTCAGAAGGCTGTGCTCCTTGTCAGATGGAAGCAGCAGCATGCACATAGGAGTTTGGCAAGCACTAAAGAGCCACAGAAGAGCGTGGCCTAGGAAAATGAGGCAGGAAAAAGCATATCGCTACATGTGTCCTTGTTGTCGCCTAACAACAGGTAGCAGCATAAACCAGATGCGGGTGAAGTTCTTGCAGGCGACATCTAACGTCAAATGAGCAAGCGGGCTTACCACAGCTACAGTCCTCTGGTAGTCTGAAAGCTTTGCGCACAAGCCGGATGCTAAGCGCCTTCCTTTGCCTTTTGGCAGTGCTCGTGCATTGCCAGCACTAGGCGGGAATGGTCACTATCCCACAGACACGTTTCGTTGTGCCCGTTGCTAAGCGCTCTGGAGCACTGTTTATGACGTAAGCGGAACACCTCTTGCCGTTCCATTCTCAGAGCTCCTCAGTTAAGTAATCTGCGATTCTTGGTGCGAATGATAGAGGAAAACATTTCCAATGTGTCTGGCAGGGAGAAACTGAACCTGGAGAACACCTTTGTCAGGAGCTTGCACCTGCACCTTACACACACACAGATTTGCATCACATCTAAATGGCCAAGCTCTTTCTTAGACAAGTTGAAAGCTGCTGTCAGAAGGCTGTGCTCCTTGTCAGATGGAAGCAGCAGCATGAACATAGGAGTTTGACAAGAACTAAAGAGCCACAGAAGAGCGTGGCCTAGGAAAATGAGTCAGGAAAAAGCATATCGCTACATGTGTCCTTGTTGTCGCCTAACAACAGGTAGCAGCATAAACCAGATGCGGGTGAAGTTCTTGCTGGCGACATCTAACGTCAAATGAGCAAACGGGCTTACCACAGCTGCGGTCCTCTGGCAGTCTGAAAGCTTTGCGCACAAGCCGGATGCTAAGCGCCTTCCTTTGCCTTTTGGCAGTGCTCGTGCATTGCCAGCACTAGGCGGGAATGGTCACTATCCCGCACACACGTTTCGTTGTGCCCGTTGCTAAGCGCTCTGGAGCACTGTTTATGACGTAAGCGGAACACCTCTTGCCGTTCCATTCTCAGAGCTCCTGAGTTACGTAATCTGCGACTCTTGGTGCGAATGATAGAGGAAAACATTTCCAATGTGTCTGGCACGGAGAAACTGAACCTGGAGAACACCTTTGTCAGGAGCTTTCACCTGCACCGTAGACACACACAGATTTGCATCACATCTAAATGGCCAAGCTCTTTCTTAGACAACTTGAAAGCTGCTGTCAGAAGGTTGTGTTCCTTGTCAGATGGAAGCAGCAGCATGCACATAGGAGTTTGGCAAGCACTAAAGAGCCACAGAAGAGCGTGGCCTAGGAAAATGAGGCAGGAAAAAGCATATCGCTACATGTGTCCTTGTTGTCGCCTAACAACAGGTAGCAGCATAAACCAGATGCGGGTGAAGTTCTTGCAGGCGACATCTAACGTCAAATGAGCAAGCGGGCTTACCACAGCTACAGTCCTCTGGTAGTCTGAAAGCTTTGCGCACAAGCCGGATGCTAAGCGCCTTCCTTTGCCTTTTGGCAGTGCTCGTGCATTGCCAGCACTAGGCGGGAATGGTCACTATCCCGCACACACGTTTCGTTGTGCCCGTTGCTAAGCGCTCTGGAGCACTGTTTATGACGTAAGCGGAACACCTCTTGCCATTCCATTCTCAGAGCTCCTGAGTTACGTAATCTGCGACTCTTGGTGCGAATGCCAGAGGGAAACATTTCCAATGTGTCTGGCATATAGAAACTGAACCTGGAGAACACCTTTGTCAGGAGCTTTCACCTGCACCGTAGACACACACAGATTTGCATCACATCTAAATGGCCAAGCTCTTTCTTAGACAAGTTGAAAGCTGCTGTCAGAAGGCTGTGCTCCTTGTCAGATGGAAGCAGCAGCACTCACATAGGAGTTTGACAAGAACTAAAGAGTCACAGAAGAGCGTGGCCTAGGAAAATGAGTCAGGAAAAAGCATATCGCTACATGTGTCCTTGTTGTCGCCTAACAACAGGTAGCAGCATAAACCAGATGCGGGTGAAGTTCTTGCTGGCGACATCTAACGTCAAATGAGCAAACGGGCTTACCACAGCTGCGGTCCTCTGGCAGTCTGAAAGCTTTGCGCACAAGCCGGATGCTAAGCGCCTTCCTTTGCCTTTTGGCAGTGCTCGTGCATTGCCAGCACTAGGCGGGAATGGTCACTATCCCGCACACACGTTTCGTTGTGCCCGTTGCTAAGCGCTCTGGAGCACTGTTTATGACGTAAGCGGAACACCTCTTGCCGTTCCATTCTCAGAGCTCCTGAGTTAATCAAACTGAGACTCTTGGTGCGAATGCCAGAGGAAAACATTTCCAATGTGTCTGGCAGGGAGAAACTGAACCTGGAGAACACCTTTGTCAGGAGCTTGCACCTGCACCTTACACACACACAGATTTGCATCACATCTAAATGGCCAAGCTCTTTCTTAGACAAGTTGAAAGCTGCTGTCAGAAGGTTGTGCTCCTTGTCAGATGGAAGCAGCAGCATGAACATAGGAGTTTGACAAGAACTAAAGAGTCACAGAAGAGCGTGGCCTAGGAAAATGAGTCAGGAAAAAGCATATCGCTACATGTGTCCTTGTTGTCGCCTAACAACAGGTAGCAGCATAAACCAGATGCGGGTGAAGTTCTTGCTGGCGACATCTAACGTCAAATGAGCAAACGGGCTTACCACAGCTGCGGTCCTCTGGCAGTCTGAAAGCTTTGCGCACAAGCCGGATGCTAAGCGCCTTCCTTTGCCTTTTGGCAGTGCTCGTGCATTGCCAGCACTAGGCAGGAATGGTCACTATCCCGCACACACGTTTCGTTGTGCCCGTTGCTAAGTGCTCTGGAGCACTGTTTATGACGTAAGCGGAACACCTCTTGCCGTTCCATTCTCAGAGCTCCTCAGTTAAGTAATCTGCGATTCTTGGTGCGAATGATAGAGGAAAACATTTCCAATGTGTCTGGCAGGGAGAAACTGAACCTGGAGAACACCTTTGTCAGGAGCTTTCACCTGCACCGTAGACACACACAGATTTGCATCACATCTAAATGGCCAAGCTCTTTCTTAGACAAGTTGAAAGCTGCTGTCAGAAGGCTGTGCTCCTTGTCAGATGGAAGCAGCAGCATGAACATAGGAGTTTGACAAGAACTAAAGAGCCACAGAAGAGCGTGGCCTAGGAAAATGAGTCAGGAAAAAGCATATCGCTACATGTGTCCTTGTTGTCGCCTAACAACAGGTAGCAGCATAAACCAGATGCGGGTGAAGTTCTTGCTGGCGACATCTAACGTCAAATGAGCAAACGGGCTTACCACAGCTGCGGTCCTCTGGCAGTCTGAAAGCTTTGCGCACAAGCCGGATGCTAAGCGCCTTCCTTTGCCTTTTGGCAGTGCTCGTGCATTGCCAGCACTAGGCGGGAATGGTCACTATCCCGCACACACGTTTCGTTGTGCCCGTTGCTAAGCGCTCTGGAGCACTGTTTATGACGTAAGCGGAACACCTCTTGCCGTTCCATTCTCAGAGCTCCTGAGTTAATCAAACTGAGACTCTTGGTGCGAATGCCAGAGGAAAACATTTCCAATGTGTCTGGCAGGGAGAAACTGAACCTGGAGAACACCTTTGTCAGGAGCTTGCACCTGCACCTTACACACACAGATTTGCATCACATCTAAATGGCCAAGCTCTTTCTTAGACAAGTTGAAAGCTGCTGTCAGAAGGTTGTGCTCCTTGTCAGATGGAAGCAGCAGCATGAACATAGGAGTTTGACAAGAACTAAAGAGTCACAGAAGAGCGTGGCCTAGGAAAATGAGTCAGGAAAAAGCATATCGCTACATGTGTCCTTGTTGTCGCCTAACAACAGGTAGCAGCATAAACCAGATGCGGGTGAAGTTCTTGCTGGCGACATCTAACGTCAAATGAGCAAACGGGCTTACCACAGCTGCGGTCCTCTGGCAGTCTGAAAGCTTTGCGCACAAGCCGGATGCTAAGCGCCTTCCTTTGCCTTTTGGCAGTGCTCGTGCATTGCCAGCACTAGGCGGGAATGGTCACTATCCCACAGACACGTTTCGTTGTGCCCGTTGCTAAGCGCTCTGGAGCACTGTTTAAACGTAAGCGGAACACCTCTTTCCGTTCCATTCTCAGAGCTCCTCAGTTAAGTAATCTGCGATTCTTGGTGCGAATGATAGAGGAAAACATTTCCAATGTGTCTGGCAGGGAGAAACTGAACCTGGAGAACACCTTTGTCAGGAGCTTGCGCCTGCACCTTACACACACACAGATTTGCATCACATCTAAATGGCCAAGCTCTTTCTTAGACAAGTTGAAAGCTGCTGTCAGAAGGCTGTGCTCCTTGTCAGATGGAAGCAGCAGCATGAACATAGGAGTTTGACAAGAACTAAAGAGTCACAGAAGAGCGTGGCCTAGGAAAATGAGTCAGGAAAAAGCATATCGCTACATGTGTCCTTGTTGTCGCCTAACAACAGGTAGCAGCATAAACCAGATGCGGGTGAAGTTCTTGCTGGCGACATCTAACGTCAAATGAGCAAACGGGCTTACCACAGCTGCGGTCCTCTGGCAGTCTGAAAGCTTTGCGCACAAGCCGGATGCTAAGTGCCTTCCTTTGCCTTTTGGCAGTGCTCGTGCATTGCAAGCACTAGGCGTGAATGGTCACTATCCCGCACACACGTTTCGTTGTGCCCGTTGCTAAGCGCTCTGGAGCACTGTTTATGACGTAAGCGGAACACCTCTTGCCGTTCCATTCTCAGAGCTCCTGAGTTAAGTAATCTGCGACTCTTGGTGCGAATGATAGAGGAAAACATTTCCAATGTGTCTGGCAGGGAGAAACTGAACCTGGAGAACACCTTTGTCAGGAGCTTTCACCTGCACCTTACACACACACAGATTTGCATCACATCTAAATGGCCAAGCTCTTTCTTAGACAAGTTGAAAGCTGCTGTCAGAAGGCTGTGCTCCTTGTCAGATGGAAGCAGCAGCACTCACATAGGAGTTTGGCAAGCACTAAAGAGCCACAGAAGAGCGTGGCCTAGGAAAATGAGTCAGGAAAAAGCATATCGCTACATGTGTCCTTGTTGTCGCCTAACAACAGGTAGCAGCATAAACCAGATGCGGGTGAAGTTCTTGCTGGCGACATCTAACGTCAAATGAGCAAACGGGCTTACCACAGCTGCGGTCCTCTGGCAGTCTGAAAGCTTTGCGCACAAGCCGGATGCTAAGCGCCTTCCTTTGCCTTTTGGCAGTGCTCGTGCATTGCCAGCACTAGGCGGGAATGGTCACTATCCCGCACACACGTGTCGTTGTGCCCGTTGCTAAGCGCTCTGGAGCACTGTTTATGACGTAAGCGGAACACCTCTTGCCGTTCCATTCTCAGAGCTCCTGAGTTAATCAAACTGAGACTCTTGGTGCGAATGCCAGAGGAAAACATTTCCAATGTGTCTGGCAGGGAGAAACTGAACCTGGAGAACACCTTTGTCAGGAGCTTTCACCTGCACCTTACACACACACAGATTTGCATCACATCTAAATGGCCAAGCTCTTTCTTAGACAAGTTGAAAGCTGCTGTCAGAAGGCTGTGCTCCTTGTCAGATGGAAGCAGCAGCACTCACATAGGAGTTTGGCAAGCACTAAAGAGCCACAGAAGAGCGTGGCCTAGGAAAATGAGTCAGGAAAAAGCATATCGCTACATGTGTCCTTGTTGTCGCCTAACAACAGGTAGCAGCATAAACCAGATGTGGGTGAAGTTCTTGCAGGCGACATCTAACGTCAAATGAGCAAACGGGCTTACCACAGCTGCGGTCCTCTGCCAGTCTGAAAGCTTTGCGCACAAGCCGGATGCTAAGCGCCTTCCTTTGCCTTTTGGCAGTGCTCGTGCATTGCCAGCACTAGGCGGGAATGGTCACTATCCCACAGACACACGTTTCGTTGTCCCCGTTGCTAAGCGCTCTGGAGCACTGTTTATGACGTAAGCGGAACACCTCTTGCCATTCCATTCTCAGAGCTCCTGAGTTACGTAATCTGCGACTCTTGGTGCGAATGATAGAGGAAAACATTTCCAATGTGTCTGGCAGGGAGAAACTGAACCTGGAGAACACCTTTGTCAGGAGCTTTCACCTGCACCTTACACACACACAGATTTGCATCACATCTAAATGGCCAAGCTCTTTCTTAGACAAGTTGAAAGCTGCTGTCAGAAGGCTGTGCTCCTTGTCAGATGGAAGCAGCAGCATGAACATAGGAGTTTGACAAGAACTAAAGAGCCACAGAAGAGCGTGGCCTAGGAAAATGAGTCAGGAAAAAGCATATCGCTACATGTGTCCTTGTTGTCGCCTAACAACAGGTAGCAGCATAAACCAGATGCGGGTGAAGTTCTTGCTGGCGACATCTAACGTCAAATGAGCAAACGGGCTTACCACAGCTGCGGTCCTCTGGCAGTCTGAAAGCTTTGCGCACAAGCCGCATGCTAAGCGCCTTCCTTTGCCTTTTGGCAGTGCTCGTGCATTGCCAGCACTAGGCGGGAATGGTCACTATCCCGCACACACGTTTCGTTGTGCCCGTTGCTAAGCGCTCTGGAGCACTGTTTATGACGTAAGCGGAACACCTCTTGCCGTTCCATTCTCAGAGCTCCTGAGTTAATCAAACTGAGACTCTTGGTGCGAATGATAGAGGAAAACATTTCCAATGTGTCTGGCATATAGAAACTGAACCTGGAGAACACCTTTGTCAGGAGCTTTCACCTGCACCTTACACACACACAGATTTGCATCACATCTAAATGGCCAAGCTCTTTCTTAGACAAGTTGAAAGCTGCTGTCAGAAGGCTGTGCTCCTTGTCAGATGGAAGCAGCAGCATGAACATAGGAGTTTGACAAGAACTAAAGAGCCACAGAAGAGCGTGGCCTAGGAAAATGAGTCAGGAAAAAGCATATCGCTACATGTGTCCTTGTTGTCGCCTAACAACAGGTAGCAGCATAAACCAGATGCGGGTGAAGTTCTTGCTGGCGACATCTAACGTCAAATGAGCAAACGGGCTTACCACAGCTGCGGTCCTCTGGCAGTCTGAAAGCTTTGCGCACAAGCCGGATGCTAAGCGCCTTCCTTTGCCTTTTGGCAGTGCTCGTGCATTGCCAGCACTAGGCGGGAATGGTCACTATCCCACAGACACGTTTCGTTGTGCCCGTTGCTAAGCGCTCTGGAGCACTGTTTATGACGTAAGCGGAACACCTCTTGCCGTTCCATTCTCAGAGCTCCTGAGTTACGTAATCTGCGACTCTTGGTGCGAATGATAGAGGAAAACATTTCCAATGTGTCTGGCATATAGAAACTGAACCTGGAGAACACCTTTGTCAGGAGCTTTCACCTGCACCTTACACACACACAGATTTGCATCACATCTAAATGGCCAAGCTCTTTCTTAGACAAGTTGAAAGCTGCTGTCAGAAGGCTGTGCTCCTTGTCAGATGGAAGCAGCAGCACTCACATAGGAGTTTGGCAAGCACTAAAGAGCCACAGAAGAGCGTGGCCTAGGAAAATGAGGCAGGAAAAAGCATTTGCTACATGTGTCCTTGTTGTCGCCTAACAACAGGTAGCAGCATAAACCAGATGCGGGTGAAGTTCTTGCTGGCGACATCTAACGTCAAATGAGCAAACGGGCTTACCACAGCTGCGGTCCTCTGGCAGTCTGAAAGCTTTGCGCACAAGCCGGATGCTAAGCGCCTTCCTTTGCCTTTTGGCAGTGCTCGTGCATTGCCAGCACTAGGCGGGAATGGTCACTATCCCGCACACACGTTTCGTTGTGCCCGTTGCTAAGCGCTCTGGAGCACTGTTTATGACGTAAGCGGAACACCTCTTGCCGTTCCATTCTCAGAGCTCCTCAGTTAAGTAATCTGCGACTTTTGGTGCGAATGCCAGAGGAAAACATTTCCAATGTGTCTGGCAGGGAGAAACTGAACCTGGAGAACACCTTTGTCAGGAGCTTGCACCTGCACCTTACACACACACAGATTTGCATCACATCTAAATGGCCAAGCTCTTTCTTAGACAAGTTGAAAGCTGCTGTCAGAAGGTTGTGCTCCTTGTCAGATGGAAGCAGCAACACTCACATAGGAGTTTGGCAAGCACTAAAGAGCCACAGAAGAGCGTGGCCTAGGAAAATGAGTCAGGAAAAAGCATATCGCTACATGTGTCCTTGTTGTCGCCTAACAACAGGTAGCAGCATAAACCAGATGTGGGTGAAGTTCTTGCTGGCGACATCTAACGTCTAATGAGCAAACGGGCTTACCACAGCTGCGGTCCTCTGGCAGTCTGAAAGCTTTGCGCACAAGCCGGATGCTAAGCGCCTTCCTTTGCCTTTTGGCAGTGCTCGTGCATTGCCAGCACTAGGCGGGAATGGTCACTATCCCACAGACACGTTTCGTTGTGCCCGTTGCTAAGCGCTCTGGAGCACTGTTTATGACGTAAGCGGAACACCTCTTGCCATTCCATTCTCAGAGCTCCTGAGTTACGTAATCTGCGACTCTTGGTCCGAATGCCAGAGGAAAACATTTCCAATGTGTCTGGCAGGGAGAAACTGAACCTGGAGAACACCTTTGTCAGGAGCTTTCACCTGCACCGTAGACACACACAGATTTGCATCACATCTAAATGGCCAAGCTCTTTCTTAGACAAGTTGAAAGCTGCTGTCAGAAGGCTGTGCTCCTTGTCAGATGGAAGCAGCAGCATGAACATAGGAGTTTGACAAGCACTAAAGAGCCACAGAAGAGCGTGGCCTAGGAAAATGAGTCAGGAAAAAGCATATCGCTACATGTGTCCTTGTTGTCGCCTAACAACAGGTAGCAGCATAAACCAGATGCGGGTGAAGTTCTTGCTGGCGACATCTAACGTCAAATGAGCAAACGGGCTTACCACAGCTGCGGTCCTCTGGCAGTCTGAAAGCTTTGCGCACAAGCCGGATGCTAAGCGCCTTCCTTTGCCTTTTGGCAGTGCTCGTGCATTGCCAGCACTAGGCGGGAATGGTCACTATCCCACAGACACGTTTCGTTGTGCCCGTTGCTAAGCGCTCTGGAGCACTGTTTATGACGTAAGCGGAACACCTCTTGCCGTTCCATTCTCAGAGCTCCTGAGTTAATCAAACTGAGACTCTTGGTGCGAATGCCAGAGGAAAACATTTCCAATGTGTCTGGCATATAGAAACTGAACCTGGAGAACACCTTTGTCAGGAGCTTTCACCTGCACCTTACACACACACAGATTTGCATCACATCTAAATGGCCAAGCTCTTTCTTAGACAAGTTGAAAGCTGCTGTCAGAAGGCTGTGCTCCTTGTCAGATGGAAGCAGCAGCATGAACATAGGAGTTTGACAAGAACTAAAGAGTCACAGAAGAGCGTGGCCTAGGAAAATGAGTCAGGAAAAAGCATATCGCTACATGTGTCCTTGTTGTCGCCTAACAACAGGTAGCAGCATAAACCAGATGCGGGTGAAGTTCTTGCTGGCGACATCTAACGTCAAATGAGCAAACGGGCTTACCACAGCTGCGGTCCTCTGGCAGTCTGAAAGCTTTGCGCACAAGCCGCATGCTAAGCGCCTTCCTTTGCCTTTTGGCAGTGCTCGTGCATTGCCAGCACTAGGCGGGAATGGTCACTATCCCACAGACACACGTTTCGTTGTGCCCGTTGCTAAGCGCTCTGGAGCACTGTTTATGACGTAAGCGGAACACCTCTTGCCATTCCATTCTCAGAGCTCCTGAGTTACGTAATCTGCGACTCTTGGTGCGAATGCCAGAGGAAAACATTTCCAATGTGTCTGGCAGGGAGAAACTGAACCTGGAGAACACCTTTGTCAGGAGCTTTCACCTGCACCGTAGACACACACAGATTTGCATCACATCTAAATGGCCAAGCTCTTTCTTAGACAAGTTGAAAGCTGCTGTCAGAAGGCTGTGCTCCTTGTCAGATGGAAGCAGCAGCATGAACATAGGAGTTTGACAAGAACTAAAGAGCCACAGAAGAGCGTGGCCTAGGAAAATGAGTCAGGAAAAAGCATATCGCTACATGTGTCCTTGTTGTCGCCTAACAACAGGTAGCAGCATAAACCAGATGCGGGTGAAGTTCTTGCAGGCGACATCTAACGTCAAATGAGCAAACGGGCTTACCACAGCTGCGGTCCTCTGGCAGTCTGAAAGCTTTGCGCACAAGCCGCATGCTAAGCGCCTTCCTTTGTCTTTTGGCAGTGCTTGTGCATTGCCAGCACTAGGCGGGAATGGTCACTATCCCGCACACACGTTTCGTTGTGCCCGTTGCTAAGCGCTCTGGAGCACTGTTTATGACGTAAGCGGAACACCTCTTGCCGTTCCATTCTCAGAGCTCCTCAGTTAAGTAATCTGCGACTCTTGGTGCGAATGATAGAGGAAAACATTTCCAATGTGTCTGGCATATAGAAACTGAACCTGGAGAACACCTTTGTCAGGAGCTTTCACCTGCACCTTACACACACACAGATTTGCATCACATCTAAATGGCCAAGCTCTTTCTTAGACAAGTTGAAAGCTGCTGTCAGAAGGCTGTGCTCCTTGTCAGATGGAAGCAGCAGCATGAACATAGGAGTTTGACAAGAACTAAAGAGTCACAGAAGAGCGTGGCCTAGGAAAATGAGGCAGGAAAAAGCATATCGCTACATGTGTCCTTGTTGTCGCCTAACAACAGGTAGCAGCATAAACCAGATGCGGGTGAAGTTCTTGCTGGCGACATCTAACGTCAAATGAGCAAACGGGCTTACCACAGCTGCGGTCCTCTGGCAGTCTGAAAGCTTTGCGCACAAGGCGGATGCTAAGCGCCTTCCTTTGCCTTTTGGCAGTGCTCGTGCATTGCCAGCACTAGGCGGGAATGGTCACTATCCCACAGACACACGTTTCGTTGTGCCCGTTGCTAAGCGCTCTGGAGCACTGTTTATGACGTAACCGGAACACCTCTTGCCGTTCCATTCTCAGAGCTCCTCAGTTAAGTAATCTGCGATTCTTGGTGCGAATGATAGAGGAAAACATTTCCAATGTGTCTGGCAGGGAGAAACTGAACCTGGAGAACACCTTTGTCAGGAGCTTGCACCTGCACCGTAGACACACACAGATTTGCATCACATCTAAATGGCCAAGCTCTTTCTTAGACAAGTTGAAAGCTGCTGTCAGAAGGCTGTGCTCCTTGTCAGATGGAAGCAGCAGCATGCACATAGGAGTTTGGCAAGCACTAAAGAGCCACAGAAGAGCGTGGCCTAGGAAAATGAGGCAGGAAAAAGCATATCGCTACATGTGTCCTTGTTGTCGCCTAACAACAGGTAGCAGCATAAACCAGATGCGGGTGAAGTTCTTGCAGGCGACATCTAACGTCAAATGAGCAAGCGGGCTTACCACAGCTACAGTCCTCTGGTAGTCTGAAAGCTTTGCGCACAAGCCGGATGCTAAGCGCCTTCCTTTGCCTTTTGGCAGTGCTCGTGCATTGCCAGCACTAGGCGGGAATGGTCACTATCCCACAGACACGTTTCGTTGTGCCCGTTGCTAAGCGCTCTGGAGCACTGTTTATGACGTAAGCGGAACACCTCTTGCCGTTCCATTCTCAGAGCTCCTCAGTTAAGTAATCTGCGATTCTTGGTGCGAATGATAGAGGAAAACATTTCCAATGTGTCTGGCAGGGAGAAACTGAACCTGGAGAACACCTTTGTCAGGAGCTTGCACCTGCACCTTACACACACACAGATTTGCATCACATCTAAATGGCCAAGCTCTTTCTTAGACAAGTTGAAAGCTGCTGTCAGAAGGCTGTGCTCCTTGTCAGATGGAAGCAGCAGCATGAACATAGGAGTTTGACAAGAACTAAAGAGCCACAGAAGAGCGTGGCCTAGGAAAATGAGTCAGGAAAAAGCATATCGCTACATGTGTCCTTGTTGTCGCCTAACAACAGGTAGCAGCATAAACCAGATGCGGGTGAAGTTCTTGCTGGCGACATCTAACGTCAAATGAGCAAACGGGCTTACCACAGCTGCGGTCCTCTGGCAGTCTGAAAGCTTTGCGCACAAGCCGGATGCTAAGCGCCTTCCTTTGCCTTTTGGCAGTGCTCGTGCATTGCCAGCACTAGGCGGGAATGGTCACTATCCCGCACACACGTTTCGTTGTGCCCGTTGCTAAGCGCTCTGGAGCACTGTTTATGACGTAAGCGGAACACCTCTTGCCGTTCCATTCTCAGAGCTCCTGAGTTACGTAATCTGCGACTCTTGGTGCGAATGATAGAGGAAAACATTTCCAATGTGTCTGGCACGGAGAAACTGAACCTGGAGAACACCTTTGTCAGGAGCTTTCACCTGCACCGTAGACACACACAGATTTGCATCACATCTAAATGGCCAAGCTCTTTCTTAGACAACTTGAAAGCTGCTGTCAGAAGGTTGTGTTCCTTGTCAGATGGAAGCAGCAGCATGCACATAGGAGTTTGGCAAGCACTAAAGAGCCACAGAAGAGCGTGGCCTAGGAAAATGAGGCAGGAAAAAGCATATCGCTACATGTGTCCTTGTTGTCGCCTAACAACAGGTAGCAGCATAAACCAGATGCGGGTGAAGTTCTTGCAGGCGACATCTAACGTCAAATGAGCAAGCGGGCTTACCACAGCTACAGTCCTCTGGTAGTCTGAAAGCTTTGCGCACAAGCCGGATGCTAAGCGCCTTCCTTTGCCTTTTGGCAGTGCTCGTGCATTGCCAGCACTAGGCGGGAATGGTCACTATCCCACAGACACGTTTAGTTGTGCCCGTTGCTAAGCGCTCTGGAGCACTGTTTATGACGTAAGCGGAACACCTCTTGCCGTTCCATTCTCAGAGCTCCTCAGTTAAGTAATCTGCGATTCTTGGTGCGAATGATAGAGGAAAACATTTCCAATGTGTCTGGCAGGGAGAAACTGTACCTGGAGAACACCTTTGTCAGGAGCTTGCACCTGCGCCTTACACACACACAGATTTGCATCACATCTAAATGGCCAAGCTCTTTCTTAGACAAGTTGAAAGCTGCTGTCAGAAGGCTGTGCTCCTTGTCAGATGGAAGCAGCAGCATGAACATAGGAGTTTGACAAGAACTAAAGAGCCACAGAAGAGCGTGGCCTAGGAAAATGAGTCAGGAAAAAGCATATCGCTACATGTGTCCTTGTTGTCGCCTAACAACAGGTAGCAGCATAAACCAGATGCGGGTGAAGTTCTTGCTGGCGACATCTAACGTCAAATGAGCAAACGGGCTTACCACAGCTGCGGTCCTCTGGCAGTCTGAAAGCTTTGCGCACAAGCCGGATGCTAAGCGCCTTCCTTTGCCTTTTGGCAGTGCTCGTGCATTGCCAGCACTAGGCGGGAATGGTCACTATCCCGCACACACGTTTCGTTGTGCCCGTTGCTAAGCGCTCTGGAGCACTGTTTATGACGTAAGCGGAACACCTCTTGCCGTTCCATTCTCAGAGCACCTGAGTTACGTAATCTGCGACTCTTGGTGCGAATGCCAGAGGAAAACATTTCCAATGTGTCTGGCATATAGAAACTGAACCTGGAGAACACCTTTGTCAGGAGCTTTCACCTGCACCGTAGACACACACAGATTTGCATCACATCTAAATGGCCAAGCTCTTTCTTAGACAAGTTGAAAGCTGCTGTCAGAAGGCTGTGCTCCTTGTCAGATGGAAGCAGCAGCATGAACATAGGAGTTTGACAAGAACTAAAGAGCCACAGAAGAGCGTGGCCTAGGAAAATGAGTCAGGAAAAAGCATATCGCTACATGTGTCCTTGTTGTCGCCTAACAACAGGTAGCAGCATAAACCAGATGCGGGTGAAGTTTTTGCAGGCGACATCTAACGTCAAATGAGCAAGCGGGCTTACCACAGCTGCGGTCCTCTGGCAGTCTGAAAGCTTTGCGCACAAGCCGGATGCTAAGCGCCTTCCTTTGCCTTTTGGCAGTGCTCGTGCATTGCCAGCACTAGGCGGGAATGGTCACTATTCCGCACACACGTTTCGTTGTGCCCGTTGCTAAGCGCTCTGGAGCACTGTTTATGACGTAAGCGGAACACCTCTTGCCGTTCCATTCTCAGAGCTCCTGAGTTACGAAATCTGCGACTCTTGGTGCGAATGCCAGAGGAAAACATTTCCAATGTGTCTGGCATATAGAAACTGAACCTGGAGAACACCTTTGTCAGGAGCTTTCACCTGCACCGTAGACACACACAGATTTGCATCACATCTAAATGGCCAAGCTCTTTCTTAGACAAGTTGAAAGCTGCTGTCAGAAGGCTGTGCTCCTTGTCAGATGGAAGCAGCAGCACTCACATAGGAGTTTGGCAAGCACTAAAGAGCCACAGAAGAGCGTGGCCTAGGAAAATGAGTCAGGAAAAAGCATTTGCTACATGTGTCCTTGTTGTCGCCTAACAACAGGTAGCAGCATAAACCAGATGTGGTTGAAGTTCATGCTGGCGACATCTAACGTCAAATGAGCAAACGGGCTTACCACAGCTGCGGTCCTCTGGCAGTCTGAAAGCTTTGCGCACAAGCCGGATGTTAAGCGCCTTCCTTTGCCTTTTGGCAGTGCTCGTGCATTGCCAGCACTAGGCGGGAATGGTCACTATCCCGCACACACGTTTCGTTGTGCCCGTTGCTAAGCGCTCTGGAGCACTGTTTATGACGTAAGCGGAACACCTCTTGCCGTTCCATTCTCAGAGCTCCTCAGTTAAGTAATCTGCAACTCTTGGTGCGAATGATAGAGGAAAACATTTCCAATGTGTCTGGCAGGGAGAAACTGAACCTGGAGAACACCTTTGTCAGGAGCTTTCACCTGCACCGTAGACACACACAGATTTGCATCACATCTAAATGGCCAAGCTCTTTCTTAGACAAGTTGAAAGCTGCTGTCAGAAGGCTGTGCTCCTTGTCAGATGGAAGCAGCAGCATGAACATAGGAGTTTGACAACAACTAAAGAGCCACAGAAGAGCGTGGCCTAGGAAAATGAGTCAGGAAAAAGCATATCGCTACATGTGTCCTTGTTGTCGCCTAACAACAGGTAGCAGCATAAACCAGATGTGGGTGAAGTTCTTGCAGGCGACATCTAACATCAAATGAGCAAGCGGGATTACCACAGCTACAGTCCTCTGGCAGTCTGAAAGCTTTGCGCACAAGCCGGATGCTAAGCGCCTTCCTTTGCCTTTTGGCAGTGCTCGTGCATTGCCAGCACTAGGCGGGAATGGTCACTATCCCACAGACACGTTTCGTTGTGCCCGTTGCTAAGCGCTCTGGAGCACTGTTTATGACGTAAGCGGAACACCTCTTGCCGTTCCATTCTCAGAGCTCCTCAGTTAAGTAATCTGCGATTCTTGGTGCGAATGATAGAGGAAAACATTTCCAATGTGTCTGGCAGGGAGAAACTGAACCTGGAGAACACCTTTGTCAGGAGCTTTCACCTGCACCGTAGACACACACAGATTTGCATCACATCTAAATGGCCAAGCTCTTTCTTAGACAAGTTGAAAGCTGCTGTCAGAAGGCTGTGCTCCTTGTCAGATGGAAGCAGCAGCACTCACATAGGAGTTTGGCAAGCACTAAAGAGCCACAGAAGAGCGTGGCCTAGGAAAATGAGTCAGGAAAAAGCATATCGCTACATGTGTCCTTGTTGTCGCCTAACAACAGGTAGCAGCATAAACCAGATGCGGGTGAAGTTCTTGCTGGCGACATCTAACGTCAAATGAGCAAACGGGCTTACCACAGCTGCGGTCCTCTGGCAGTCTGAAAGCTTTGCGCACAAGCCGGATGCAAAGCGCCTTCCTTTGCCTTTTGGCAGTGCTCGTGCATTGCCAGCACTAGGCGGGAATGGTCACTATCCCGCACACACGTTTCGTTGTGCCCGTTGCTAAGCGCTCTGGAGCACTGTTTATGACGTAAGCGGAACACCTCTTGCCGTTCCATTCTCAGAGCTCCTGAGTTAATCAAACTGAGACTCTTGGTGCGAATGCCAGAGGAAAACATTTCCAATGTGTCTGGCAGGGAGAATCTGAACCTGGAGAACACCTTTGTCAGGAGCTTTCACCTGCACCGTAGACACACACAGATTTGCATCACATCTAAATGGCCAAGCTCTTTCTTAGACAAGTTGAAAGCTGCTGTCAGAAGGTTGTGCTCCTTGTCAGATGGAAGCAGCAGCACTCACATAGGAGTTTGGCAAGCACTAAAGAGCCACAGAAGAGCGTGGCCTAGGAAAATGAGTCAGGAAAAAGCATATCGCTACATGTGTCCTTGTTGTCGCCTAACAACAGGTAGCAGCATAAACCAGATGTGGTTGAAGTTCTTGCTGGCAACATCTAACGTCAAATGAGCAAACGGGCTTACCACAGCTGCGGTCCTCTGGCAGTCTGAAAGCTTTGCGCACAAGCCGGATGCTAAGCGCCTTCCTTTGCCTTTTGGCAGTGCTCGTGCATTGCCAGCACTAGGCGGGAATGGTCACTATCCCGCACACACGTTTCGTTGTGCCCGTTGCTAAGCGCTCTGGAGCACTGTTTATGACGTAAGCGGAACACCTCTTGCCGTTCCATTCTCAGAGCTCCTCAGTTAAGTAATCTGCAACTCTTGGTGCGAATGATAGAGGAAAACATTTCCAATGTGTCTGGCAGGGAGAAACTGAACCTGGAGAACACCTTTGTCAGGAGCTTGCACCTGCACCTTACACACACACAGATTTGCATCACATCTAAATGGCCAAGCTCTTTCTTAGACAAGTTGAAAGCTGCTGTCAGAAGGCTGTGCTCCTTGTCAGATGGAAGCAGCAGCATGAACATAGGAGTTTGACAAGAACTAAAGAGCCACAGAAGAGCGTGGCCTAGGAAAATGAGTCAGGAAAAAGCATATCGCTACATGTGTCCTTGTTGTCGCCTAACAACAGGTAGCAGCATAAACCAGATGCGGGTGAAGTTCTTGCAGGCGACATCTAACATCAAATGAGCAAGCGGGATTACCACAGCTACAGTCCTCTGGCAGTCTGAAAGCTTTGCGCACAAGCCGCATGCTAAGCGCCTTCCTTTGCCTTTTGGCAGTGCTCGTGCATTGCCAGCACTAGGTGGGAATGGTCACTATCCCACAGACACGTTTCGTTGTGCCCGTTGCTAAGCGCTCTGGAGCACTGTTTATGACGTAAGCGGAACACGTCTTGCCGTTCCATTCTCAGAGCTCCTGAGTTAAGTAATCTGCGATTCTTGGTGCGAATGATAGAGGAAAACATTTCCAATGTGTCTGGCAGGGAGAAACTGAACCTGGAGAACACCTTTGTCAGGAGCTTGCACCTGCACCGTAGACACACACAGATTTGCATCACATCTAAATGGCCAAGCTCTTTCTTAGACAAGTTGAAAGCTGCTGTCAGAAGGCTGTGCTCCTTGTCAGATGGAAGCAGCAGCATGCACATAGGAGTTTGACAAGAACTAAAGAGCCACAGAAGAGCGTGGCCTAGGAAAATGAGTCAGGAAAAAGCATATCGCTACATGTGTCCTTGTTGTCGCCTAACAACAGGTAGCAGCATAAACCAGATGCGGGTGAAGTTCTTGCTGGCAACATCTAACGTCAAATGAGCAAACGGGCTTACCACAGCTGCGGTCCTCTGGCAGTCTGAAAGCTTTGCGCACAAGCCGGATGCTAAGCGCCTTCCTTTGCCTTTTGGCAGTGCTCGTGCATTGCCAGCACTAGGCGGGAATGGTCACTATGCCACAGACACGTTTCGTTGTGCCCGTTGCTAAGCGCTCTGGAGCACTGTTTATGACGTAAGAGGAACACCTCTTGCCATTCCATTCTCAGAGCTCCTGAGTTACGAAATCTGCGACTCTTGGTGCGAATGCCAGAGGAAAACATTTCCAATGTGTCTGGCATATAGAAACTGAACCTGGAGAACACCTTTGTCAGGAGCTTTCACCTGCACCGTAGACACACACAGATTTGCATCACATCTAAATGGCCAAGCTCTTTCTTAGACAAGTTGAAAGCTGCTGTCAGAAGGCTGTGCTCCTTGTCAGATGGAAGCAGCAGCACTCACATAGGAGTTTGGCAAGCACTAAAGAGCCACAGAAGAGCGTGGCCTAGGAAAATGAGTCAGGAAAAAGCATTTGCTACATGTGTCCTTGTTGTCGCCTAACAACAGGTAGCAGCATAAACCAGATGTGGTTGAAGTTCATGCTGGCGACATCTAACGTCAAATGAGCAAACGGGCTTACCACAGCTGCGGTCCTCTGGCAGTCTGAAAGCTTTGCGCACAAGCCGGATGTTAAGCGCCTTCCTTTGCCTTTTGGCAGTGCTCGTGCATTGCCAGCACTAGGCGGGAATGGTCACTATCCCGCACACACGTTTCGTTGTGCCCGTTGCTAAGCGCTCTGGAGCACTGTTTATGACGTAAGCGGAACACCTCTTGCCGTTCCATTCTCAGAGCTCCTCAGTTAAGTAATCTGCGATTCTTGGTGCGAATGATAGAGGAAAACATTTCCAATGTGTCTGGCAGGGAGAAACTGAACCTGGAGAACACCTTTGTCAGGAGCTTTCACCTGCACCGTAGACACACACAGATTTGCATCACATCTAAATGGCCAAGCTCTTTCTTAGACAAGTTGAAAGCTGCTGTCAGAAGGCTGTGCTCCTTGTCAGATGGAAGCAGCAGCATGCACATAGGAGTTTGACAAGAACTAAAGAGCCACAGAAGAGCGTGGCCTAGGAAAATGAGTCAGGAAAAAGCATATCGCTACATGTGTCCTTGTTGTCGCCTAACAACAGGTAGCAGCATAAACCAGATGCGGGTGAAGTTCTTGCTGGCAACATCTAACGTCAAATGAGCAAACCAGCTTACCACAGCTGCGGTCCTCTGGCAGTCTGAAAGCTTTGCGCACAAGCCGGATGCTAAGCGCCTTCCTTTGCCTTTTGGCAGTGCTCGTGCATTGCCAGCACTAGGCGGGAATGGTCACTATCCCACAGACACGTTTCGTTGTGCCCGTTGCTAAGCGCTCTGGAGCACTGTTTATGACGTAAGCGGAACACCTCTTGCCGTTCCATTCTCAGAGCTCCTGAGTTACGTAATCTGCGACTCTTGGTGCGAATGCCAGAGGAAAACATTTCCAATGTGTCTGGCAAGGAGAAACTGAACCTGGAGAACACCTTTGTCAGGAGCTTTCACCTGCACCTTACACACACACAGATTTGCATCACATCTAAATGGCCAAGCTCTTTCTTAGACAAGTTGAAAGCTGCTGTCAGAAGGTTGTGTTCCTTGTCAGATGGAAGCAGCAGCATGCACATAGGAGTTTGGCAAGCACTAAAGAGCCACAGAAGAGCGTGGCCTAGGAAAATGAGGCAGGAAAAAGCATATCGCTACATGTGTCCTTGTTGTCGCCTAACAACAGGTAGCAGCATAAACCAGATGCGGGTGAAGTTCTTGCAGGCGACATCTAACGTCAAATGAGCAAGCGGGCTTACCACAGCTACAGTCCTCTGGTAGTCTGAAAGCTTTGCGCACAAGCCGGATGCTAAGCGCCTTCCTTTGCCTTTTGGCAGTGCTCGTGCATTGCCAGCACTAGGCGGGAATGGTCACTATCCCACAGACACGTTTCGTTGTGCCCGTTGCTAAGCGCTCTGGAGCACTGTTTATGACGTAAGCGGAACACCTCTTGCCGTTCCATTCTCAGAGCTCCTCAGTTAAGTAATCTGCGATTCTTGGTGCGAATGATAGAGGAAAACATTTCCAATGTGTCTGGCAGGGAGAAACTGAACCTGGAGAACACCTTTGTCAGGAGCTTGCACCTGCACCTTACACACACACAGATTTGCATCACATCTAAATGGCCAAGCTCTTTCTTAGACAAGTTGAAAGCTGCTGTCAGAAGGCTGTGCTCCTTGTCAGATGGAAGCAGCAGCACTCACATAGGAGTTTGGCAAGCACTAAAGAGCCACAGAAGAGCGTGGCCTAGGAAAATGAGTCAGGAAAAAGCATATCGCTACATGTGTCCTTGTTGTCGCCTAACAACAGGTAGCAGCATAAACCAGATGCGGGTGAAGTTCTTGCTGGCGACATCTAACGTCAAATGAGCAAACGGGCTTACCACAGCTGCGGTCCTCTGGCAGTCTGAAAGCTTTGCGCACAAGCCGGATGCTAAGCGCCTTCCTTTGCCTTTTGGCAGTGCTCGTGCATTGCCAGCACTAGGCGGGAATGGTCACTATCCCGCACACACGTTTTGTTGTGCCCGTTGCTAAGCGCTCTGGAGCACTGTTTATGACGTAAGCGGAACACCTCTTGCCGTTCCATTCTCAGAGCTCCTGAGTTACGTAATCTGCGACTCTTGGTGCGAATGCCAGAGGAAAACATTTCCAATGTGTCTGGCACGGAGAAACTGAACCTGGAGAACACCTTTGTCAGGAGCTTTCACCTGCACCTTACACACACACAGATTTGCATCACATCTAAATGGCCAAGCTCTTTCTTAGACAACTTGAAAGCTGCTGTCAGAAGGTTGTGTTCCTTGTCAGATGGAAGCAGCAGCATGCACATAGGAGTTTGGCAAGCACTAAAGAGCCACAGAAGAGCGTGGCCTAGGAAAATGAGGCAGGAAAAAGCATATCGCTACATGTGTCCTTGTTGTCGCCTAACAACAGGTAGCAGCATAAACCAGATGCGGGTGAAGTTCTTGCAGGCGACATCTAACGTCAAATGAGCAAGCGGGCTTACCACAGCTACAGTCCTCTGGTAGTCTGAAAGCTTTGCGCACAAGCCGGATGCTAAGCGCCTTCCTTTGCCTTTTGGCAGTGCTCGTGCATTGCCAGCACTAGGCGGGAATGGTCACTATCCCACAGACACGTTTAGTTGTGCCCGTTGCTAAGCGCTCTGGAGCACTGTTTATGACGTAAGCGGAACACCTCTTGCCGTTCCATTCTCAGAGCTCCTCAGTTAAGTAATCTGCGATTCTTGGTGCGAATGATAGAGGAAAACATTTCCAATGTGTCTGGCAGGGAGAAACTGTACCTGGAGAACACCTTTGTCAGGAGCTTGCACCTGCGCCTTACACACACACAGATTTGCATCACATCTAAATGGCCAAGCTCTTTCTTAGACAAGTTGAAAGCTGCTGTCAGAAGGCTGTGCTCCTTGTCAGATGGAAGCAGCAGCATGAACATAGGAGTTTGACAAGAACTAAAGAGCCACAGAAGAGCGTGGCCTAGGAAAATGAGTCAGGAAAAAGCATATCGCTACATGTGTCCTTGTTGTCGCCTAACAACAGGTAGCAGCATAAACCAGATGCGGGTGAAGTTCTTGCTGGCGACATCTAACGTCAAATGAGCAAACGGGCTTACCACAGCTGCGGTCCTCTGGCAGTCTGAAAGCTTTGCGCACAAGCCGGATGCTAAGCGCCTTCCTTTGCCTTTTGGCAGTGCTCGTGCATTGCCAGCACTAGGCGGGAATGGTCACTATCCCGCACACACGTTTCGTTGTGCCCGTTGCTAAGCGCTCTGGAGCACTGTTTATGACGTAAGCGGAACACCTCTTGCCGTTCCATTCTCAGAGCTCCTGAGTTACGTAATCTGCGACTCTTGGTGCGAATGCCAGAGGAAAACATTTCCAATGTGTCTGGCAGGGAGAAACTGAACCTGGAGAACACCTTTGTCAGGAGCTTTCACCTGCACCGTAGACACACACAGATTTGCATCACATCTAAATGGCCAAGCTCTTTCTTAGACAAGTTGAAAGCTGCTGTCAGAAGGCTGTGCTCCTTGTCAGATGGAAGCAGCAGCACTCACATAGGAGTTTGGCAAGCACTAAAGAGCCACAGAAGAGCGTGGCCTAGGAAAATGAGTCAGGAAAAAGCATTTGCTACATGTGTCCTTGTTGTCGCCTAACAACAGGTAGCAGCATAAACCAGATGTGGTTGAAGTTCATGCTGGCGACATCTAACGTCAAATGAGCAAACGGGCTTACCACAGCTGCGGTCCTCTGGCAGTCTGAAAGCTTTGCGCACAAGCCGGATGTTAAGCGCCTTCCTTTGCCTTTTGGCAGTGCTCGTGCATTGCCAGCACTAGGCGGGAATGGTCACTATCCCGCACACACGTTTCGTTGTGCCCGTTGCTAAGCGCTCTGGAGCACTGTTTATGACGTAAGCGGAACACCTCTTGCCGTTCCATTCTCAGAGCTCCTGAGTTACGTAATCTGCGACTCTTGGTGCGAATGCCAGAGGAAAACATTTCCAATGTGTCTGGCAGGGAGAAACTGAACCTGGAGAACACCTTTGTCAGGAGCTTTCACCTGCACCGTAGACACACACAGATTTGCATCACATCTAAATGGCCAAGCTCTTTCTTAGACAAGTTGAAAGCTGCTGTCAGAAGGCTGTGCTCCTTGTCAGATGGAAGCAGCAGCACTCACATAGGAGTTTGGCAAGCACTAAAGAGCCACAGAAGAGCGTGGCCTAGGAAAATGAGTCAGGAAAAAGCATTTGCTACATGTGTCCTTGTTGTCGCCTAACAACAGGTAGCAGCATAAACCAGATGTGGTTGAAGTTCATGCTGGCGACATCTAACGTCAAATGAGCAAACGGGCTTACCACAGCTGCGGTCCTCTGGCAGTCTGAAAGCTTTGCGCACAAGCCGGATGTTAAGCGCCTTCCTTTGCCTTTTGGCAGTGCTCGTGCATTGCCAGCACTAGGCGGGAATGGTCACTATCCCGCACACACGTTTCGTTGTGCCCGTTGCTAAGCGCTCTGGAGCACTGTTTATGACGTAAGCGGAACACCTCTTGCCGTTCCATTCTCAGAGCTCCTCAGTTAAGTAATCTGCAACTCTTGGTGCGAATGATAGAGGAAAACATTTCCAATGTGTCTGGCAGGGAGAAACTGAACCTGGAGAACACCTTTGTCAGGAGCTTTCACCTGCACCGTAGACACACACAGATTTGCATCACATCTAAATGGCCAAGCTCTTTCTTAGACAAGTTGAAAGCTGCTGTCAGAAGGCTGTGCTCCTTGTCAGATGGAAGCAGCAGCATGAACATAGGAGTTTGACAAGAACTAAAGAGCCACAGAAGAGCGTGGCCTAGGAAAATGAGTCAGGAAAAAGCATATCGCTACATGTGTCCTTGTTGTCGCCTAACAACAGGTAGCAGCATAAACCAGATGTGGGTGAAGTTCTTGCTGGCGACATCTAACATCAAATGAGCAAGCGGGATTACCACAGCTACAGTCCTCTGGCAGTCTGAAAGCTTTGCGCACAAGCCGGATGCTAAGCGCCTTCCTTTGCCTTTTGGCAGTGCTCGTGCATTGCCAGCACTAGGCGGGAATGGTCACTATCCCACAGACACGTTTCGTTGTGCCCGTTGCTAAGCGCTCTGGAGCACTGTTTATGACGTAAGCGGAACACCTCTTGCCGTTCCATTCTCAGAGCTCCTCAGTTAAGTAATCTGCGATTCTTGGTGCGAATGATAGAGGAAAACATTTCCAATGTGTCTGGCAGGGAGAAACTGAACCTGGAGAACACCTTTGTCAGGAGCTTTCACCTGCACCGTAGACACACACAGATTTGCATCACATCTAAATGGCCAAGCTCTTTCTTAGACAAGTTGAAAGCTGCTGTCAGAAGGCTGTGCTCCTTGTCAGATGGAAGCAGCAGCATGCACATAGGAGTTTGACAAGAACTAAAGAGCCACAGAAGAGCGTGGCCTAGGAAAATGAGTCAGGAAAAAGCATATCGCTACATGTGTCCTTGTTGTCGCCTAACAACAGGTAGCAGCATAAACCAGATGCGGGTGAAGTTCTTGCTGGCGACATCTAACGTCAAATGAGCAAACGGGCTTACCACAGCTGCGGTCCTCTGGCAGTCTGAAAGCTTTGCGCACAAGCCGGATGCAAAGCGCCTTCCTTTGCCTTTTGGCAGTGCTCGTGCATTGCCAGCACTAGGCGGGAATGGTCACTATCCCGCACACACGTTTCGTTGTGCCCGTTGCTAAGCGCTCTGGAGCACTGTTTATGACGTAAGCGGAACACCTCTTGCCGTTCCATTCTCAGAGCTCCTGAGTTAATCAAACTGAGACTCTTGGTGCGAATGCCAGAGGAAAACATTTCCAATGTGTCTGGCAGGGAGAATCTGAACCTGGAGAACACCTTTGTCAGGAGCTTTCACCTGCACCGTAGACACACACAGATTTGCATCACATCTAAATGGCCAAGCTCTTTCTTAGACAAGTTGAAAGCTGCTGTCAGAAGGTTGTGCTCCTTGTCAGATGGAAGCAGCAGCACTCACATAGGAGTTTGGCAAGCACTAAAGAGCCACAGAAGAGCGTGGCCTAGGAAAATGAGTCAGGAAAAAGCATATCGCTACATGTGTCCTTGTTGTCGCCTAACAACAGGTAGCAGCATAAACCAGATGTGGTTGAAGTTCTTGCTGGCGACATCTAACGTCAAATGAGCAAACGGGCTTACCACAGCTGCGGTCCTCTGGCAGTCTGAAAGCTTTGCGCACAAGCCGGATGCTAAGCGCCTTCCTTTGCCTTTTGGCAGTGCTCGTGCATTGCCAGCACTAGGCGGGAATGGTCACTATCCCGCACACACGTTTCGTTGTGCCCGTTGCTAAGCGCTCTGGAGCACTGTTTATGACGTAAGCGGAACACCTCTTGCCGTTCCATTCTCAGAGCTCCTCAGTTAAGTAATCTGCAACTCTTGGTGCGAATGATAGAGGAAAACATTTCCAATGTGTCTGGCAGGGAGAAACTGAACCTGGAGAACACCTTTGTCAGGAGCTTGCACCTGCACCTTACACACACACAGATTTGCATCACATCTAAATGGCCAAGCTCTTTCTTAGACAAGTTGAAAGCTGCTGTCAGAAGGCTGTGCTCCTTGTCAGATGGAAGCAGCAGCATGAACATAGGAGTTTGACAAGAACTAAAGAGCCACAGAAGAGCGTGGCCTAGGAAAATGAGTCAGGAAAAAGCATATCGCTACATGTGTCCTTGTTGTCGCCTAACAACAGGTAGCAGCATAAACCAGATGCGGGTGAAGTTCTTGCAGGCGACATCTAACATCAAATGAGCAAGCGGGATTACCACAGCTACAGTCCTCTGGCAGTCTGAAAGCTTTGCGCACAAGCCGCATGCTAAGCGCCTTCCTTTGCCTTTTGGCAGTGCTCGTGCATTGCCAGCACTAGGTGGGAATGGTCACTATCCCACAGACACGTTTCGTTGTGCCCGTTGCTAAGCGCTCTGGAGCACTGTTTATGACGTAAGCGGAACACGTCTTGCCGTTCCATTCTCAGAGCTCCTGAGTTAAGTAATCTGCGATTCTTGGTGCAAATGATAGAGGAAAACATTTCCAATGTGTCTGGCAGGGAGAAACTGAACCTGGAGAACACCTTTGTCAGGAGCTTGCACCTGCACCGTAGACACACACAGATTTGCATCACATCTAAATGGCCAAGCTCTTTCTTAGACAAGTTGAAAGCTGCTGTCAGAAGGCTGTGCTCCTTGTCAGATGGAAGCAGCAGCATGCACATAGGAGTTTGGCAAGCGCTAAAGAGCCACAGAAGAGCGTGGCTTAGGAAAATGAGGCAGGAAAAAGCGTATCGCTACATATGTCCTTGTTGTCGCCTAACAACAGGTAGCAGCATAAACCAGATGCGGGTGAAGTTTTTGCAGGCGACATCTAACGTCAAATGAGCAAGCGGGCTTACCACAGCTACAGTCCTCTGGTAGTCTGAAAGCTTTGCGCACAAGCCGGATGCTAAGCGCCTTCCTTTGCCTTTTGGCAGTGCTCGTGCATTGCCAGCACTAGGCGGGAATGGTCACTATCCCACAGACACGTTTCGTTGTGCCCGTTGCTAAGCGCTCTGGAGCACTGTTTATGACGTAAGCGGAACACCTCTTGCCGTTCCATTCTCAGAGCTCCTGAGTTAAGTAATCTGCGACTCTTGGTGCGAATGATAGAGGAAAACATTTCCAATGTGTCTGGCAGGGAGAAACTGAACCTGGAGAACACCTTTGTCAGGAGCTTTCACCTGCACCTTACGCACACACAGATTTGCATCACATCTAAATGGCCAAGCTCTTTCTTAGACAAGTTGAAAGCTGCTGTCAGAAGGCTGTGCTCCTTGTCAGATGGAAGCAGCAGCACTCACATAGGAGTTTGGCAAGCACTAAAGAGCCACAGAAGAGCGTGGCCTAGGAAAATGAGTCAGGAAAAAGCATATCGCTACATGTGTCCTTGTTGTCGCCTAACAACAGGTAGCAGCATAAACCAGATGCGGGTGAAGTTCTTGCTGGCGACATCTAACGTCAAATGAGCAAACGGGCTTACCACAGCTGCGGTCCTCTGGCAGTCTGAAAGCTTTGCGCACAAGCCGGATGCTAAGCGCCTTCCTTTGCCTTTTGGCAGTGCTCGTGCATTGCCAGCACTAGGCGGGAATGGTCACTATCCCGCACACACGTTTCGTTGTGCCCGTTGCTAAGCGCTCTGGAGCACTGTTTATGACGTAAGCGGAACACCTCTTGCTGTTCCATTCTCAGAGCTTCTGAGTTAATCAAACTGAGACTCTTGGTGCGAATGCCAGAGGAAAACATTTCCAATGTGTCTGGCAGGGAGAAACTGAACCTGGAGAACACCTTTGTCAGGAGCTTTCACCTGCACCGTAGACACACACAGATTTGCATCACATCTAAATGGCCAAGCTCTTTCTTAGACAAGTTGAAAGCTGCTGTCAGAAGGCTGTGCTCCTTGTCCGATGGAAGCAGCAGCATGAACATAGGAGTTTGACAAGAACTAAAGAGTCACAGAAGAGCGTGGCCTAGGAAAATGAGGCAGGAAAAAGCATATCGCTACATGTGTCCTTGTTGTCGCCTAACAACAGGTAACAGCATAAACCAGATGCGGGTGAAGTTCTTGCTGGCGACATCTAATGTCAAATGAGCAAACGGGCTTACCACAGCTGCGGTCCTCTGGCAGTCTGAAAGCTTTGCGCACAAGCCGGATGCTAAGCGCCTTCCTTTGCCTTTTGGCAGTGCTCGTGCATTGCCAGCACTAGGCGGGAATGGTCACTATGCCACAGACACACGTTTCGTTGTGCCCGTTGCTAAGCGCTCTGGAGCACTGTTTATGACGTAAGCGGAACACCTCTTGCCATTCCATTCTCAGAGCTCCTGAGTTAATCAAACTGAGACTCTTGGTGCGAATGCCAGAGGAAAACATTTCCAATGTGTCTGGCATATAGAAACTGAACCTGGAGAACACCTTTGTCAGGAGCTTTCACCTGCACCGTAGACACACACAGATTTGCATCACATCTAAATGGCCAAGCTCTTTCTTAGACAAGTTGAAAGCTGCTGTCAGAAGGTTGTGCTCCTTGTCAGATGGAAGCAGCAGCATGAACATAGGAGTTTGACAAGAACTAAAGAGTCACAGAAGAGCGTGGCCTAGGAAAATGAGTCAAGAAAAAGCATATCGCTACATGTGTCCTTGTTGTCGCCTAACAACAGGTAGCAGCATAAACCAGATGCGGGTGAAGTTCTTGCTGGCGACATCTAATGTCAAATGAGCAAACGGGCTTACCACAGCTGCGGTCCTCTGGCAGTCTGAAAGCTTTGCGCACAAGCCGGATGCTAAGCGCCTTCCTTTGCCTTTTGGCAGTGCTCGTGCATTGCCAGCACTAGGCGGGAATGGTCACTATCCCACAGACACGTTTCGTTGTGCCCGTTGCTAAGCGCTCTGGAGCACTGTTTATGACGTAAGCGGAACACCTCTTGCCGTTCCATTCTCAGAGCTCCTGAGTTAAGTAATCTGCGACTCTTGGTGCGAATGATAGAGGAAAACATTTCCAATGTGTCTGGCAGGGAGAAACTGAACCTGGAGAACACCTTTGTCAGGAGCTTTCACCTGCACCTTACGCACACACAGATTTGCATCACATCTAAATGGCCAAGCTCTTTCTTAGACAAGTTGAAAGCTGCTGTCAGAAGGCTGTGCTCCTTGTCAGATGGAAGCAGCAGCACTCACATAGGAGTTTGGCAAGCACTAAAGAGCCACAGAAGAGCGTGGCCTAGGAAAATGAGTCAGGAAAAAGCATATCGCTACATGTGTCCTTGTTGTCGCCTAACAACAGGTAGCAGCATAAACCAGATGCGGGTGAAGTTCTTGCTGGCGACATCTAACGTCAAATGAGCAAACGGGCTTACCACAGCTGCGGTCCTCTGGCAGTCTGAAAGCTTTGCGCACAAGCCGGATGCTAAGCGCCTTCCTTTGCCTTTTGGCAGTGCTCGTGCATTGCCAGCACTAGGCGGGAATGGTCACTATCCCACAGACACGTTTCGTTGTGCCCGTTGCTAAGCGCTCTGGAGCACTGTTTATGACGTAAGCGGAACACCTCTTGCCATTCCATTCTCAGAGCTCCTGAGTTACGTAATCTGCGACTTTTGGTGCGAATGCCAGAGGAAAACATTTCCAATGTGTCTGGCAGGGAGAAACTGAACCTGGAGAACACCTTTGTCAGGAGCTTTCACCTGCACCTTACACACACACAGATTTGCATCACATCTAAATGGCCAAGCTCTTTCTTAGACAAGTTGAAAGCTGCTGTCAGAAGGCTGTGCTCCTTGTCAGATGGAAGCAGCAGCATGAACATAGGAGTTTGACAAGAACTAAAGAGCCACAGAAGAGCGTGGCCTAGGAAAATGAGTCAGGAAAAAGCATATCGCTACATGTGTCCTTGTTGTCGCCTAACAACAGGTAGCAGCATAAACCAGATGCGGGTGAAGTTCTTGCTGGCGACATCTAACGTCAAATGAGCAAACGGGCTTACCACAGCTGCGGTCCTCTGGCAGTCTGAAAGCTTTGCGCACAAGCCGGATGCTAAGCGCCTTCCTTTGCCTTTTGGCAGTGCTCGTGCATTGCCAGCACTAGGCGGGAATGGTCACTATCCCGCACACACGTTTCGTTGTGCCCGTTGCTAAGCGCTCTGGAGCACTGTTTATGACGTAAGCGGAACACCTCTTGCCGTTCCATTCTCAGAGCTCCTGAGTTAATCAAACTGAGACTCTTGGTGCGAATGCCAGAGGAAAACATTTCCAATGTGTCTGGCAGGGAGAAACTGAACCTGGAGAACACCTTTGTCAGGAGCTTTCACCTGCACCGTAGACACACACAGATTTGCATCACATCTAAATGGCCAAGCTCTTTCTTAGACAAGTTGAAAGCTGCTGTCAGAAGGCTGTGCTCCTTGTCCGATGGAAGCAGCAGCATGAACATAGGAGTTTGACAAGAACTAAAGAGTCACAGAAGAGCGTGGCCTAGGAAAATGAGGCAGGAAAAAGCATATCGCTACATGTGTCCTTGTTGTCGCCTAACAACAGGTAGCAGCATAAACCAGATGCGGGTGAAGTTCTTGCAGGCGACATCTAACGTCAAATGAGCAAGCGGGCTTACCACAGCTACGGTCCTCTGGCAGTCTGAAAGCTTTGCGCACAAGCCGGATGCTAAGCGCCTTCCTTTGCCTTTTGGCAGTGCTCGTGCATTGCCAGCACTAGGCGGGAATGGTCACTATCCCACAGACACGTTTCGTTGTGCCCGTTGCTAAGTGCTCTGGAGCACTGTTTATGATGTAAGCGGAACACCTCTTGCCATTCCATTCTCAGAGCTCCTGAGTTACGTAATCTGCGACTCTTGGTGCGAATGCCAGAGGAAAACATTTCCAATGTGTCTGGCAGGGAGAAACTGAACCTGGAGAACACCTTTGTCAGGAGCTTTCACCTGCACCTTACACACACACAGATTTGCATCACATCTAAATGGCCAAGCTCTTTCTTAGACAAGTTGAAAGCTGCTGTCAGAAGGCTGTGCTCCTTGTCAGATGGAAGCAGCAGCACTCACATAGGAGTTTGGCAAGCACTAAAGAGCCACAGAAGAGCGTGGCCTAGGAAAATGAGTCAGGAAAAAGCATATCGCTACATGTGTCCTTGTTGTCGCCTAACAACAGGTAGCAGCATAAACCAGATGCGGGTGAAGTTCTTGCTGGCGACATCTAACGTCAAATGAGCAAACGGGCTTACCACAGCTGCGGTCCTCTGGCAGTCTGAAAGCTTTGCGCACAAGCCGGATGCTAAGCGCCTTCCTTTGCCTTTTGGCAGTGCTCGTGCATTGCCAGCACTAGGCGGGAATGGTCACTATCCCACAGACACGTTTCGTTGTGCCCGTTGCTAAGCGCTCTGGAGCACTGTTTATGACGTAAGCGGAACACCTCTTGCCATTCCATTCTCAGAGCTCCTGAGTTACGTAATCTGCGACTTTTGGTGCGAATGCCAGAGGAAAACATTTCCAATGTGTCTGGCAGGGAGAAACTGAACCTGGAGAACACCTTTGTCAGGAGCTTTCACCTGCACCTTACACACACACAGATTTGCATCACATCTAAATGGCCAAGCTCTTTCTTAGACAAGTTGAAAGCTGCTGTCAGAAGGCTGTGCTCCTTGTCAGATGGAAGCAGCAGCATGAACATAGGAGTTTGACAAGAACTAAAGAGCCACAGAAGAGCGTGGCCTAGGAAAATGAGTCAGGAAAAAGCATATCGCTACATGTGTCCTTGTTGTCGCCTAACAACAGGTAGCAGCATAAACCAGATGCGGGTGAAGTTCTTGCTGGCGACATCTAACGTCAAATGAGCAAACGGGCTTACCACAGCTGCGGTCCTCTGGCAGTCTGAAAGCTTTGCGCACAAGCCGGATGCTAAGCGCCTTCCTTTGCCTTTTGGCAGTGCTCGTGCATTGCCAGCACTAGGCGGGAATGGTCACTATCCCGCACACACGTTTCGTTGTGCCCGTTGCTAAGCGCTCTGGAGCACTGTTTATGACGTAAGCGGAACACCTCTTGCTGTTCCATTCTCAGAGCTCCTGAGTTAATCAAACTGAGACTCTTGGTGCGAATGCCAGAGGAAAACATTTCCAATGTGTCTGGCAGGGAGAAACTGAACCTGGAGAACACCTTTGTCAGGAGCTTTCACCTGCACCGTAGACACACACAGATTTGCATCACATCTAAATGGCCAAGCTCTTTCTTAGACAAGTTGAAAGCTGCTGTCAGAAGGCTGTGCTCCTTGTCCGATGGAAGCAGCAGCATGAACATAGGAGTTTGACAAGAACTAAAGAGTCACAGAAGAGCGTGGCCTAGGAAAATGAGTCAAGAAAAAGCATATCGCTACATGTGTCCTTGTTGTCGCCTAACAACAGGTAGCAGCATAAACCAGATGCGGGTGAAGTTCTTGCTGGCGACATCTAATGTCAAATGAGCAAACGGGCTTACCACAGCTGCGGTCCTCTGGCAGTCTGAAAGCTTTGCGCACAAGCCGGATGCTAAGCGCCTTCCTTTGCCTTTTGGCAGTGCTCGTGCATTGCCAGCACTAGGCGGGAATGGTCACTATCCCACAGACACGTTTCGTTGTGCCCGTTGCTAAGCGCTCTGGAGCACTGTTTATGACGTAAGCGGAACACCTCTTGCCGTTCCATTCTCAGAGCTCCTGAGTTAAGTAATCTGCGACTCTTGGTGCGAATGATAGAGGAAAACATTTCCAATGTGTCTGGCAGGGAGAAACTGAACCTGGAGAACACCTTTGTCAGGAGCTTTCACCTGCACCTTACGCACACACAGATTTGCATCACATCTAAATGGCCAAGCTCTTTCTTAGACAAGTTGAAAGCTGCTGTCAGAAGGCTGTGCTCCTTGTCAGATGGAAGCAGCAGCATGAACATAGGAGTTTGGCAAGCACTAAAGAGCCACAGAAGAGCGTGGCCTAGGAAAATGAGTCAGGAAAAAGCATATCGCTACATGTGTCCTTGTTGTCGCCTAACAACAGGTAGCAGCATAAACCAGATGCGGGTGAAGTTCTTGCTGGCGACATCTAACGTCAAATGAGCAAACGGGCTTACCACAGCTGCGGTCCTCTGGCAGTCTGAAAGCTTTGCGCACAAGCCGGATGCTAAGCGCCTTCCTTTGCCTTTTGGCAGTGCTCGTGCATTGCCAGCACTAGGCGGGAATGGTCACTATCCCACAGACACGTTTCGTTGTGCCCGTTGCTAAGTGCTCTGGATACTGTTTATGACGTAAGCGGAACACATCTTGCCTTTCCATTCTCAGAGCTCCTGAGTTAATCAAACTGAGACTCTTGGTGCGAATGCCAGAGGAAAACATTTCCAATGTGTCTGGCATATAGAAACTGAACCTGGAGAACACCTTTGTCAGGAGCTTTCACCTGCACCTTACACACACACAGATTTGCATCACATCTAAATGGCCAAGCTCTTTCTTAGACAAGTTGAAAGCTGCTGTCAGAAGGCTGTGCTCCTTGTCAGATGGAAGCAGCAGCATGAACATAGGAGTTTGACAAGAACTAAAGAGCCACAGAAGAGCGTGGCCTAGGAAAATGAGTCAGGAAAAAGCATATCGCTACATGTGTTCTTGTTGTCGCCTAACAACAGGTAGCAGCATAAACCAGATGCGGGTGAAGTTCTTGCTGGCGACATCTAACGTCAAATGAGCAAACGGGCTTACCACAGCTGCGGTCCTCTGGCAGTCTGAAAGCTTTGCGCACAAGCCGGATGCTAAGCGCCTTCCTTTGCCTTTTGGCAGTGCTCGTGCATTGCCAGCACTAGGCGGGAATGGTCACTATCCCGCACACACGTTTCGTTGTGCCCGTTGCTAAGCGCTCTGGAGCACTGTTTATGACGTAAGCGGAACACCTCTTGCCGTTCCATTCTCAGAGCTCCTGAGTTAATCAAACTGAGACTCTTGGTGCGAATGCCAGAGGAAAACATTTCCAATGTGTCTGGCATATAGAAACTGAACCTGGAGAACACCTTTGTCAGGAGCTTTCACCTGCACCGTAGACACACACAGATTTGCATCACATCTAAATGGCCAAGCTCTTTCTTAGACAAGTTGAAAGCTGCTGTCAGAAGGCTGTGCTCCTTGTCAGATGGAAGCAGCAGCATGAACATAGGAGTTTGACAAGAACTAAAGAGTCACAGAAGAGCGTGGCCTAGGAAAATGAGTCAGGAAAAAGCATATCGCTACATGTGTCCTTGTTGTCGCCTAACAACAGGTAGCAGCATAAACCAGATGCGGGTGAAGTTCTTGCTGGCGACATCTAACGTCAAATGAGCAAACGGGCTTACCACAGCTGCGGTCCTCTGGCAGTCTGAAAGCTTTGCGCACAAGCCGGATGCTAAGCGCCTTCCTTTGCCTTTTGGCAGTGCTCGTGCATTGCCAGCACTAGGCGGGAATGGTCACTATCCCACAGACACGTTTCGTTGTGCCCGTTGCTAAGCGCTCTGGAGCACTGTTTATGACGTAAGCGGAACACCTCTTGCCGTTCCATTCTCAGAGCTCCTGAGTTAAGTAATCTGCGACTCTTGGTGCGAATGATAGAGGAAAACATTTCCAATGTGTCTGGCAGGGAGAAACTGAACCTGGAGAACACCTTTGTCAGGAGCTTTCACCTGCACCTTACGCACACACAGATTTGCATCACATCTAAATGGCCAAGCTCTTTCTTAGACAAGTTGAAAGCTGCTGTCAGAAGGCTGTGCTCCTTGTCAGATGGAAGCAGCAGCATGAACATAGGAGTTTGGCAAGCACTAAAGAGCCACAGAAGAGCGTGGCCTAGGAAAATGAGTCAGGAAAAAGCATATCGCTACATGTGTCCTTGTTGTCGCCTAACAACAGGTAGCAGCATAAACCAGATGCGGGTGAAGTTCTTGCTGGCGACATCTAACGTCAAATGAGCAAACGGGCTTACCACAGCTGCGGTCCTCTGGCAGTCTGAAAGCTTTGCGCACAAGCCGGATGCTAAGCGCCTTCCTTTGCCTTTTGGCAGTGCTCGTGCATTGCCAGCACTAGGCGGGAATGGTCACTATCCCACAGACACGTTTCGTTGTGCCCGTTGCTAAGCGCTCTGGAGCACTGTTTATGACGTAAGCGGAACACCTCTTGCCATTCCATTCTCAGAGCTCCTGAGTTACGTAATCTGCGACTTTTGGTGCGAATGCCAGAGGAAAACATTTCCAATGTGTCTGGCAGGGAGAAACTGAACCTGGAGAACACCTTTGTCAGGAGCTTTCACCTGCACCTTACACACACACAGATTTGCATCACATCTAAATGGCCAAGCTCTTTCTTAGACAAGTTGAAAGCTGCTGTCAGAAGGCTGTGCTCCTTGTCAGATGGAAGCAGCAGCATGAACATAGGAGTTTGACAAGAACTAAAGAGCCACAGAAGAGCGTGGCCTAGGAAAATGAGTCAGGAAAAAGCATATCGCTACATGTGTCCTTGTTGTCGCCTAACAACAGGTAGCAGCATAAACCAGATGCGGGTGAAGTTCTTGCTGGCGACATCTAACGTCAAATGAGCAAACGGGCTTACCACAGCTGCGGTCCTCTGGCAGTCTGAAAGCTTTGCGCACAAGCCGGATGCTAAGCGCCTTCCTTTGCCTTTTGGCAGTGCTCGTGCATTGCCAGCACTAGGCGGGAATGGTCACTATCCCACAGACACGTTTCGTTGTGCCCGTTGCTAAGCGCTCTGGAGCACTGTTTATGACGTAAGCGGAACACCTCTTGCCATTCCATTCTCAGAGCTCCTGAGTTACGTAATCTGCGACTTTTGGTGCGAATGCCAGAGGAAAACATTTCCAATGTGTCTGGCAGGGAGAAACTGAACCTGGAGAACACCTTTGTCAGGAGCTTTCACCTGCACCGTAGACACACACAGATTTGCATCACATCTAAATGGCCAAGCTCTTTCTTAGACAAGTTGAAAGCTGCTGTCAGAAGGCTGTGCTCCTTGTCAGATGGAAGCAGCAGCATGAACATAGGAGTTTGACAAGAACTAAAGAGCCACAGAAGAGCGTGGCCTAGGAAAATGAGTCAGGAAAAAGCATATCGCTACATGTGTCCTTGTTGTCGCCTAACAACAGGTAGCAGCATAAACCAGATGCGGGTGAAGTTCTTGCTGGCGACATCTAACGTCAAATGAGCAAACGGGCTTACCACAGCTGCGGTCCTCTGGCAGTCTGAAAGCTTTGCGCACAAGCCGGATGCTAAGCGCCTTCCTTTGCCTTTTGGCAGTGCTCGTGCATTGCCAGCACTAGGCGGGAATGGTCACTATCCCGCACACACGTTTCGTTGTGCCCGTTGCTAAGCGCTCTGGAGCACTGTTTATGACGTAAGCGGAACACCTCTTGCCGTTCCATTCTCAGAGCTCCTGAGTTAATCAAACTGAGACTCTTGGTGCGAATGCCAGAGGAAAACATTTCCAATGTGTCTGGCAGGGAGAAACTGAACCTGGAGAACACCTTTGTCAGGAGCTTTCACCTGCACCGTAGACACACACAGATTTGCATCACATCTAAATGGCCAAGCTCTTTCTTAGACAAGTTGAAAGCTGCTGTCAGAAGGCTGTGCTCCTTGTCCGATGGAAGCAGCAGCATGAACATAGGAGTTTGACAAGAACTAAAGAGTCACAGAAGAGCGTGGCCTAGGAAAATGAGGCAGGAAAAAGCATATCGCTACATGTGTCCTTGTTGTCGCCTAACAACAGGTAGCAGCATAAACCAGATGCGGGTGAAGTTCTTGCAGGCGACATCTAACGTCAAATGAGCAAGCGGGCTTACCACAGCTACGGTCCTCTGGCAGTCTGAAAGCTTTGCGCACAAGCCGGATGCTAAGCGCCTTCCTTTGCCTTTTGGCAGTGCTCGTGCATTGCCAGCACTAGGCGGGAATGGTCACTATCCCACAGACACGTTTCGTTGTGCCCGTTGCTAAGCGCTCTGGAGCACTGTTTATGATGTAAGCGGAACACCTCTTGCCATTCCATTCTCAGAGCTCCTGAGTTACGTAATCTGCGACTCTTGGTGCGAATGCCAGAGGAAAACATTTCCAATGTGTCTGGCAGGGAGAAACTGAACCTGGAGAACACCTTTGTCAGGAGCTTTCACCTGCACCTTACACACACACAGATTTGCATCACATCTAAATGGCCAAGCTCTTTCTTAGACAAGTTGAAAGCTGCTGTCAGAAGGCTGTGCTCCTTGTCAGATGGAAGCAGCAGCACTCACATAGGAGTTTGGCAAGCACTAAAGAGCCACAGAAGAGCGTGGCCTAGGAAAATGAGTCAGGAAAAAGCATATCGCTACATGTGTCCTTGTTGTCGCCTAACAACAGGTAGCAGCATAAACCAGATGCGGGTGAAGTTCTTGCTGGCGACATCTAACGTCAAATGAGCAAACGGGCTTACCACAGCTGCGGTCCTCTGGCAGTCTGAAAGCTTTGCGCACAAGCCGGATGCTAAGCGCCTTCCTTTGCCTTTTGGCAGTGCTCGTGCATTGCCAGCACTAGGCGGGAATGGTCACTATCCCACAGACACGTTTCGTTGTGCCCGTTGCTAAGCGCTCTGGAGCACTGTTTATGACGTAAGCGGAACACCTCTTGCCATTCCATTCTCAGAGCTCCTGAGTTACGTAATCTGCGACTTTTGGTGCGAATGCCAGAGGAAAACATTTCCAATGTGTCTGGCAGGGAGAAACTGAACCTGGAGAACACCTTTGTCAGGAGCTTTCACCTGCACCTTACACACACACAGATTTGCATCACATCTAAATGGCCAAGCTCTTTCTTAGACAAGTTGAAAGCTGCTGTCAGAAGGCTGTGCTCCTTGTCAGATGGAAGCAGCAGCATGAACATAGGAGTTTGACAAGAACTAAAGAGCCACAGAAGAGCGTGGCCTAGGAAAATGAGTCAGGAAAAAGCATATCGCTACATGTGTCCTTGTTGTCGCCTAACAACAGGTAGCAGCATAAACCAGATGCGGGTGAAGTTCTTGCTGGCGACATCTAACGTCAAATGAGCAAACGGGCTTACCACAGCTGCGGTCCTCTGGCAGTCTGAAAGCTTTGCGCACAACCCGGATGCTAAGCGCCTTCCTTTGCCTTTTGGCAGTGCTCGTGCATTGCCAGCACTAGGCGGGAATGGTCACTATCCCGCACACACGTTTCGTTGTGCCCGTTGCTAAGCGCTCTGGAGCACTGTTTATGACGTAAGCGGAACACCTCTTGCTGTTCCATTCTCAGAGCTCCTGAGTTAATCAAACTGAGACTCTTGGTGCGAATGCCAGAGGAAAACATTTCCAATGTGTCTGGCAGGGAGAAACTGAACCTGGAGAACACCTTTGTCAGGAGCTTTCACCTGCACCGTAGACACACACAGATTTGCATCACATCTAAATGGCCAAGCTCTTTCTTAGACAAGTTGAAAGCTGCTGTCAGAAGGCTGTGCTCCTTGTCCGATGGAAGCAGCAGCATGAACATAGGAGTTTGACAAGAACTAAAGAGTCACAGAAGAGCGTGGCCTAGGAAAATGAGTCAAGAAAAAGCATATCGCTACATGTGTCCTTGTTGTCGCCTAACAACAGGTAGCAGCATAAACCAGATGCGGGTGAAGTTCTTGCTGGCGACATCTAATGTCAAATGAGCAAACGGGCTTACCACAGCTGCGGTCCTCTGGCAGTCTGAAAGCTTTGCGCACAAGCCGGATGCTAAGCGCCTTCCTTTGCCTTTTGGCAGTGCTCGTGCATTGCCAGCACTAGGCGGGAATGGTCACTATCCCAGAGACACGTTTCGTTGTGCCCGTTGCTAAGCGCTCTGGAGCACTGTTTATGACGTAAGCGGAACACCTCTTGCCGTTCCATTCTCAGAGCTCCTGAGTTAAGTAATCTGCGACTCTTGGTGCGAATGATAGAGGAAAACATTTCCAATGTGTCTGGCAGGGAGAAACTGAACCTGGAGAACACCTTTGTCAGGAGCTTTCACCTGCACCTTACGCACACACAGATTTGCATCACATCTAAATGGCCAAGCTCTTTCTTAGACAAGTTGAAAGCTGCTGTCAGAAGGCTGTGCTCCTTGTCAGATGGAAGCAGCAGCATGAACATAGGAGTTTGGCAAGCACTAAAGAGCCACAGAAGAGCGTGGCCTAGGAAAATGAGTCAGGAAAAAGCATATCGCTACATGTGTCCTTGTTGTCGCCTAACAACAGGTAGCAGCATAAACCAGATGCGGGTGAAGTTCTTGCTGGCGACATCTAACGTCAAATGAGCAAACGGGCTTACCACAGCTGCGGTCCTCTGGCAGTCTGAAAGCTTTGCGCACAAGCCGGATGCTAAGCGCCTTCCTTTGCCTTTTGGCAGTGCTCGTGCATTGCCAGCACTAGGCGGGAATGGTCACTATCCCACAGACACGTTTCGTTGTGCCCGTTGCTAAGTGCTCTGGATACTGTTTATGACGTAAGCGGAACACATCTTGCCTTTCCATTCTCAGAGCTCCTGAGTTAATCAAACTGAGACTCTTGGTGCGAATGCCAGAGGAAAACATTTCCAATGTGTCTGGCATATAGAAACTGAACCTGGAGAACACCTTTGTCAGGAGCTTTCACCTGCACCGTAGACACACACAGATTTGCATCACATCTAAATGGCCAAGCTCTTTCTTAGACAAGTTGAAAGCTGCTGTCAGAGGGCTGTGCTCCTTGTCAGATGGAAGCAGCAGCATGAACATAGGAGTTTGACAAGAACTAAAGAGTCACAGAAGAGCGTGGCCTAGGAAAATGAGTCAGGAAAAAGCATATCGCTACATGTGTCCTTGTTGTCGCCTAACAACAGGTAGCAGCATAAACCAGATGCGGGTGAAGTTCTTGCTGGCGACATCTAACGTCAAATGAGCAAACGGGCTTACCACAGCTGCGGTCCTCTGGCAGTCTGAAAGCTTTGCGCACAAGCCGGATGCTAAGCGCCTTCCTTTGCCTTTTGGCAGTGCTCGTGCATTGCCAGCACTAGGCGGGAATGGTCACTATCCCACAGACACGTTTCGTTGTGCCCGTTGCTAAGCGCTCTGGAGCACTGTTTATGACGTAAGCGGAACACCTCTTGCCGTTCCATTCTCAGAGCTCCTGAGTTAAGTAATCTGCGACTCTTGGTGCGAATGATAGAGGAAAACATTTCCAATGTGTCTGGCAGGGAGAAACTGAACCTGGAGAACACCTTTGTCAGGAGCTTTCACCTGCACCTTACACACACACAGATTTGCATCACATCTAAATGGCCAAGCTCTTTCTTAGACAAGTTGAAAGCTGCTGTCAGAAGGCTGTGCTCCTTGTCCGATGGAAGCAGCAGCACTCACATAGGAGTTTGGCAAGCACTAAAGAGCCACAGAAGAGCGTGGCCTAGGAAAATGAGTCAGGAAAAAGCATATCGCTACATGTGTCCTTGTTGTCGCCTAACAACAGGTAGCAGCATAAACCAGATGCGGGTGAAGTTCTTGCTGGCAACATCTAACGTCAAATGAGCAAACGGGCTTACCACAGCTGCGGTCCTCTGGCAGTCTGAAAGCTTTGCGCACAAGCCGGATGCTAAGCGCCTTCCTTTGCCTTTTGGCAGTGCTCGTGCATTGCCAGCACTAGGCGGGAATGGTCACTATCCCACAGACACGTTTCGTTGTGCCCGTTGCTAAGCGCTCTGGAGCACTGTTTATGACGTAAGCGGAACACCTCTTGCCGTTCCATTCTCAGAGCTCCTGAGTTAATCAAACTGAGACTCTTGGTGCGAATGCCAGAGGAAAACATTTCCAATGTGTCTGGCAGGGAGAAACTGAACCTGGAGAACACCTTTGTCAGGAGCTTTCACCTGCACCGTAGACACACACAGATTTGCATCACATCTAAATGGCCAAGCTCTTTCTTAGACAAGTTGAAAGCTGCTGTCAGAAGGCTGTGCTCCTTGTCCGATGGAAGCAGCAGCATGAACATAGGAGTTTGACAAGAACTAAAGAGTCACAGAAGAGCGTGGCCTAGGAAAATGAGTCAGGAAAAAGCATATCGCTACATGTGTCCTTGTTGTCGCCTAACAACAGGTAGCAGCATAAACCAGATGCGGGTGAAGTTCTTGCAGGCGACATCTAACGTCAAATGAGCAAGCGGGCTTACCACAGCTACGGTCCTCTGGCAGTCTGAAAGCTTTGCGCACAAGCCGGATGCTAAGCGCCTTCCTTTGCCTTTTGGCAGTGCTCGTGCATTGCCAGCACTAGGCGGGAATGGTCACTATCCCACAGACACGTTTCGTTGTGCCCGTTGCTAAGCGCTCTGGAGCACTGTTTATGATGTAAGCGGAACACCTCTTGCCATTCCATTCTCAGAGCTCCTGAGTTACGTAATCTGCGACTCTTGGTGCGAATGCCAGAGGAAAACATTTCCAATGTGTCTGGCAGGGAGAAACTGAACCTGGAGAACACCTTTGTCAGGAGCTTTCACCTGCACCTTACACACACACAGATTTGCATCACATCTAAATGGCCAAGCTCTTTCTTAGACAAGTTGAAAGCTGCTGTCAGAAGGCTGTGCTCCTTGTCAGATGGAAGCAGCAGCACTCACATAGGAGTTTGGCAAGCACTAAAGAGCCACAGAAGAGCGTGGCCTAGGAAAATGAGTCAGGAAAAAGCATATCGCTACATGTGTCCTTGTTGTCGCCTAACAACAGGTAGCAGCATAAACCAGATGCGGGTGAAGTTCTTGCTGGCGACATCTAACGTCAAATGAGCAAACGGGCTTACCACAGCTGCGGTCCTCTGGCAGTCTGAAAGCTTTGCGCACAAGCCGGATGCTAAGCGCCTTCCTTTGCCTTTTGGCAGTGCTCGTGCATTGCCAGCACTAGGCGGGAATGGTCACTATGCCACAGACACACGTTTCGTTGTGCCCGTTGCTAAGCGCTCTGGAGCACTGTTTATGACGTAAGCGGAACACCTCTTGCCGTTCCATTCTCAGAGCTCCTGAGTTAATCAAACTGAGACTCTTGGTGCGAATGCCAGAGGAAAACATTTCCAATGTGTCTGGCAGGGAGAAACTGAACCTGGAGAACACCTTTGTCAGGAGCTTTCACCTGCACCGTAGACACACACAGATTTGCATCACATCTAAATGGCCAAGCTCTTTCTTAGACAAGTTGAAAGCTGCTGTCAGAAGGCTGTGCTCCTTGTCCGATGGAAGCAGCAGCATGAACATAGGAGTTTGACAAGAACTAAAGAGTCACAGAAGAGCGTGGCCTAGGAAAATGAGGCAGGAAAAAGCATATCGCTACATGTGTCCTTGTTGTCGCCTAACAACAGGTAGCAGCATAAACCAGATGCGGGTGAAGTTCTTGCAGGCGACATCTAACGTCAAATGAGCAAGCGGGCTTACCACAGCTACGGTCCTCTGGCAGTCTGAAAGCTTTGCGCACAAGCCGGATGCTAAGCGCCTTCCTTTGCCTTTTGGCAGTGCTCGTGCATTGCCAGCACTAGGCGGGAATGGTCACTATCCCACAGACACGTTTCGTTGTGCCCGTTGCTAAGCGCTCTGGAGCACTGTTTATGATGTAAGCGGAACACCTCTTGCCATTCCATTCTCAGAGCTCCTGAGTTACGTAATCTGCGACTCTTGGTGCGAATGCCAGAGGAAAACATTTCCAATGTGTCTGGCATATAGAAACTGAACCTGGAGAACACCTTTGTCAGGAGCTTTCACCTGCACCTTACACACACACAGATTTGCATCACATCTAAATGGCCAAGCTCTTTCTTAGACAAGTTGAAAGCTGCTGTCAGAAGGCTGTGCTCCTTGTCAGATGGAAGCAGCAGCACTCACATAGGAGTTTGGCAAGCACTAAAGAGCCACAGAAGAGCGTGGCCTAGGAAAATGAGTCAGGAAAAAGCATATCGCTACATGTGTCCTTGTTGTCGCCTAACAACAGGTAGCAGCATAAACCAGATGCGGGTGAAGTTCTTGCTGGCGACATCTAACGTCAAATGAGCAAACGGGCTTACCACAGCTGCGGTCCTCTGGCAGTCTGAAAGCTTTGCGCACAAGCCGGATGCTAAGCGCCTTCCTTTGCCTTTTGGCAGTGCTCGTGCATTGCCAGCACTAGGCGGGAATGGTCACTATGCCACAGACACACGTTTCGTTGTGCCCGTTGCTAAGCGCTCTGGAGCACTGTTTATGACGTAAGCGGAACACCTCTTGCCGTTCCATTCTCAGAGCTCCTGAGTTAATCAAACTGAGACTCTTGGTGCGAATGCCAGAGGAAAACATTTCCAATGTGTCTGGCAGGGAGAAACTGAACCTGGAGAACACCTTTGTCAGGAGCTTTCACCTGCACCGTAGACACACACAGATTTGCATCACATCTAAATGGCCAAGCTCTTTCTTAGACAAGTTGAAAGCTGCTGTCAGAAGGCTGTGCTCCTTGTCCGATGGAAGCAGCAGCATGAACATAGGAGTTTGACAAGAACTAAAGAGTCACAGAAGAGCGTGGCCTAGGAAAATGAGGCAGGAAAAAGCATATCGCTACATGTGTCCTTGTTGTCGCCTAACAACAGGTAGCAGCATAAACCAGATGCGGGTGAAGTTCTTGCAGGCGACATCTAACGTCAAATGAGCAAGCGGGCTTACCACAGCTGCGGTCCTCTGGCAGTCTGAAAGCTTTGCGCACAAGCCGGATGCTAAGCGCCTTCCTTTGCCTTTTGGCAGTGCTCGTGCATTGCCAGCACTAGGCGGGAATGGTCACTATCCCACAGACACGTTTCGTTGTGCCCGTTGCTAAGCGCTCTGGAGCACTGTTTATGATGTAAGCGGAACACCTCTTGCCATTCCATTCTCAGAGCTCCTGAGTTACGTAATCTGCGACTCTTGGTGCGAATGCCAGAGGAAAACATTTCCAATGTGTCTGGCAGGGAGAAACTGAACCTGGAGAACACCTTTGTCAGGAGCTTTCACCTGCACCTTACACACACACAGATTTGCATCACATCTAAATGGCCAAGCTCTTTCTTAGACAAGTTGAAAGCTGCTGTCAGAAGGCTGTGCTCCTTGTCAGATGGAAGCAGCAGCATGAACATAGGAGTTTGACAAGAACTAAAGAGCCACAGAAGAGCGTGGCCTAGGAAAATGAGTCAGGAAAAAGCATATCGCTACATGTGTCCTTGTTGTCGCCTAACAACAGGTAGCAGCATAAACCAGATGCGGGTGAAGTTCTTGCTGGCGACATCTAACGTCAAATGAGCAAACGGGCTTACCACAGCTGCGGTCCTCTGGCAGTCTGAAAGCTTTGCGCACAAGCCGGATGCTAAGCGCCTTCCTTTGCCTTTTGGCAGTGCTCGTGCATTGCCAGCACTAGGCGGGAATGGTCACTATCCCGCACACACGTTTCGTTGTGCCCGTTGCTAAGCGCTCTGGAGCACTGTTTATGACGTAAGCGGAACACCTCTTGCTGTTCCATTCTCAGAGCTCCTGAGTTAATCAAACTGAGACTCTTGGTGCGAATGCCAGAGGAAAACATTTCCAATGTGTCTGGCAGGGAGAAACTGAACCTGGAGAACACCTTTGTCAGGAGCTTTCACCTGCACCGTAGACACACACAGATTTGCATCACATCTAAATGGCCAAGCTCTTTCTTAGACAAGTTGAAAGCTGCTGTCAGAAGGCTGTGCTCCTTGTCCGATGGAAGCAGCAGCATGAACATAGGAGTTTGACAAGAACTAAAGAGTCACAGAAGAGCGTGGCCTAGGAAAATGAGTCAAGAAAAAGCATATCGCTACATGTGTCCTTGTTGTCGCCTAACAACAGGTAGCAGCATAAACCAGATGCGGGTGAAGTTCTTGCTGGCGACATCTAATGTCAAATGAGCAAACGGGCTTACCACAGCTGCGGTCCTCTGGCAGTCTGAAAGCTTTGCGCACAAGCCGGATGCTAAGCGCCTTCCTTTGCCTTTTGGCAGTGCTCGTGCATTGCCAGCTCTAGGCGGGAATGGTCACTATCCCACAGACACGTTTCGTTGTGCCCGTTGCTAAGTGCTCTGGATACTGTTTATGACGTAAGCGGAACACATCTTGCCTTTCCATTCTCAGAGCTCCTGAGTTAATCAAACTGAGACTCTTGGTGCGAATGCCAGAGGAAAACATTTCCAATGTGTCTGGCATATAGAAACTGAACCTGGAGAACACCTTTGTCAGGAGCTTTCACCTGCACCTTACACACACACAGATTTGCATCACATCTAAATGGCCAAGCTCTTTCTTAGACAAGTTGAAAGCTGCTGTCAGAAGGCTGTGCTCCTTGTCAGATGGAAGCAGCAGCATGAACATAGGAGTTTGACAAGAACTAAAGAGCCACAGAAGAGCGTGGCCTAGGAAAATGAGTCAGGAAAAAGCATATCGCTACATGTGTCCTTGTTGTCGCCTAACAACAGGTAGCAGCATAAACCAGATGCGGGTGAAGTTCTTGCTGGCGACATCTAACGTCAAATGAGCAAACGGGCTTACCACAGCTGCGGTCCTCTGGCAGTCTGAAAGCTTTGCGCACAAGCCGGATGCTAAGCGCCTTCCTTTGCCTTTTGGCAGTGCTCGTGCATTGCCAGCACTAGGCGGGAATGGTCACTATCCCACAGACACGTTTCGTTGTGCCCGTTGCTAAGTGCTCTGGATACTGTTTATGACGTAAGCGGAACACATCTTGCCTTTCCATTCTCAGAGCTCCTGAGTTAATCAAACTGAGACTCTTGGTGCGAATGCCAGAGGAAAACATTTCCAATGTGTCTGGCATATAGAAACTGAACCTGGAGAACACCTTTGTCAGGAGCTTTCACCTGCACCTTACACACACACAGATTTGCATCACATCTAAATGGCCAAGCTCTTTCTTAGACAAGTTGAAAGCTGCTGTCAGAAGGCTGTGCTCCTTGTCAGATGGAAGCAGCAGCATGAACATAGGAGTTTGACAAGAACTAAAGAGCCACAGAAGAGCGTGGCCTAGGAAAATGAGTCAGGAAAAAGCATATCGCTACATGTGTTCTTGTTGTCGCCTAACAACAGGTAGCAGCATAAACCAGATGCGGGTGAAGTTCTTGCTGGCGACATCTAACGTCAAATGAGCAAACGGGCTTACCACAGCTGCGGTCCTCTGGCAGTCTGAAAGCTTTGCGCACAAGCCGGATGCTAAGCGCCTTCCTTTGCCTTTTGGCAGTGCTCGTGCATTGCCAGCACTAGGCGGGAATGGTCACTATCCCGCACACACGTTTCGTTGTGCCCGTTGCTAAGCGCTCTGGAGCACTGTTTATGACGTAAGCGGAACACCTCTTGCCGTTCCATTCTCAGAGCTCCTGAGTTAAGTAATCTGCGACTCTTGGTGCGAATGATAGAGGAAAACATTTCCAATGTGTCTGGCAGGGAGAAACTGAACCTGGAGAACACCTTTGTCAGGAGCTTTCACCTGCACCTTACACACACACAGATTTGCATCACATCTAAATGGCCAAGCTCTTTCTTAGACAAGTTGAAAGCTGCTGTCAGAAGGCTGTGCTCCTTGTCAGATGGAAGCAGCAGCACTCACATAGGAGTTTGGCAAGCACTAAAGAGCCACAGAAGAGCGTGGCCTAGGAAAATGAGTCAGGAAAAAGCATATCGCTACATGTGTCCTTGTTGTCGCCTAACAACAGGTAGCAGCATAAACCAGATGCGGGTGAAGTTCTTGCTGGCGACATCTAACGTCAAATGAGCAAACGGGCTTACCACAGCTGCGGTCCTCTGGCAGTCTGAAAGCTTTGCGCACAAGCCGGATGCTAAGCGCCTTCCTTTGCCTTTTGGCAGTGCTCGTGCATTGCCAGCACTAGGCGGGAATGGTCACTATCCCACAGACACGTTTCGTTGTGCCCGTTGCTAAGCGCTCTGGAGCACTGTTTATGACGTAAGCGGAACACCTCTTGCCGTTCCATTCTCAGAGCTCCTGAGTTACGTAATCTGCGACTTTTGGTGCGAATGCCAGAGGAAAACATTTCCAATGTGTCTGGCAGGGAGAAACTGAACCTGGAGAACACCTTTGTCAGGAGCTTTCACCTGCACCTTACACACACACAGATTTGCATCACATCTAAATGGCCAAGCTCTTTCTTAGACAAGTTGAAAGCTGCTGTCAGAAGGTTGTGCTCCTTGTCAGATGGAAGCAGCAACACTCACATAGGAGTTTGGCAAGCACTAAAGAGCCACAGAAGAGCGTGGCCTAGGAAAATGAGTCAGGAAAAAGCATATCGCTACATGTGTCCTTGTTGTCGCCTAACAACAGGTAGCAGCATAAACCAGATGCGGGTGAAGTTCTTGCTGGCGACATCTAACGTCAAATGAGCAAGCGGGCTTACCACAGCTGCGGTCCTCTGGCAGTCTGAAAGCTTTGCGCACAAGCCGGATGCTAAGCGCCTTCCTTTGCCTTTTGGCAGTGCTCGTGCATTGCCAGCACTAGGCGGGAATGGTCACTATCCCACAGACATGTTTCGTTGTGCCCGTTGCTAAGCGCTCTGGAGCACTGTTTATGACGTAAGCGGAACACATCTTGCCTTTCCATTCTCAGAGCTCCTGAGTTAATCAAACTGAGACTCTTGGTGCGAATGCCAGAGGAAAACATTTCCAATGTGTCTGGCAAGGAGAAACTGAACCTGGAGAACACTTTTGTCAAGAGCTTTCACCTGCACCGTAGACACACACAGATTTGCATCACATCTAAATGGCCAAGCTCTTTCTTAGACAAGTTGAAAGCTGCTGTCAGAAGGCTGTGCTCCTTGTCAGATGGAAGCAGCAGCATGCACATAGGAGTTTGACAAGAACTAAAGAGCCACAGAAGAGCGTGGCCTAGGAAAATGAGTCAGGAAAAAGCATATCGCTACATGTGTCCTTGTTGTCGCCTAACAACAGGTAGCAGCATAAACCAGATGCGGGTGAAGTTCTTGCTGGCAACATCTAACGTCAAATGAGCAAACGGGCTTACCACAGCTGCGGTCCTCTGGCAGTCTGAAAGCTTTGCGCACAAGCCGGATGCTAAGCGCCTTCCTTTGCCTTTTGGCAGTGCTCGTGCATTGCCAGCACTAGGCGGGAATGGTCACTATCCCACAGACACGTTTCGTTGTGCCCGTTGCTAAGCGCTCTGGAGCACTGTTTATGACGTAAGCGGAACACATCTTGCCGTTCCATTCTCAGAGCTCCTGAGTTACGTAATCTGCGACTCTTGGTGCCAATGCCAGAGGAAAACATTTCCAATGTGTCTGGCAAGGAGAAACTGAACCTGGAGAACACCTTTGTCAGGAGCTTTCACCTGCACCTTACACACACACAGATTTGCATCACATCTAAATGGCCAAGCTCTTTCTTAGACAAGTTGAAAGCTGCTGTCAGAAGGTTGTGCTCCTTGTCAGATGGAAGCAGCAGCATGCACATAGGAGTTTGGCAAGCGCTAAAGAGCCACAGAAGAGCGTGGCTTAGGAAAATGAGGCAGGAAAAAGCGTATCGCTACATATGTCCTTGTTGTCGCCTAACAACAGGTAGCAGCATAAACCAGATGCGGGTGAAGTTTTTGCAGGCGACATCTAACGTCAAATGAGCAAGCGGGCTTACCACAGCTACAGTCCTCTGGTAGTCTGAAAGCTTTGCGCACAAGCCGGATGCTAAGCGCCTTCCTTTGCCTTTTGGCAGTGCTCGTGCATTGCCAGCACTAGGCGGGAATGGTCACTATCCCACAGACACGTTTCGTTGTGCCCGTTGCTAAGCGCTCTGGAGCACTGTTTATGACGTAAGCGGAACACCTCTTGCCGTTCCATTCTCAGAGCTCTTGAGTTAAGTAATCTGCGACTCTTGGTGCGAATGATAGAGGAAAACATTTCCAATGTGTCTGGCAGGGAGAAACTGAACCTGGAGAACACCTTTGTCAGGAGCTTTCACCTGCACCGTAGACACACACAGATTTGCATCACATCTAAATGGCCAAGCTCTTTCTTAGACAAGTTGAAAGCTGCTGTCAGAAGGCTGTGCTCCTTGTCAGATGGAAGCAGCAGCATGAACATAGGAGTTTGACAAGAACTAAAGAGCCACAGAAGAGCGTGGCCTAGGAAAATGAGTCAGGAAAAAGCATATCGCTACATGTGTCCTTGTTGTCGCCTAACAACAGGTAGCAGCATAAACCAGATGCGGGTGAAGTTCTTGCTGGCGACATCTAACGTCAAATGAGCAAACGGGCTTACCACAGCTGCGGTCCTCTGGCAGTCTGAAAGCTTTGCGCACAAGCCGGATGCTAAGCGCCTTCCTTTGCCTTTTGGCAGTGCTCGTGCATTGCCAGCACTAGGCGGGAATGGTCACTATCCCGCACACACGTTTCGTTGTGCCCGTTGCTAAGCGCTCTGGAGCACTGTTTATGACGTAAGCGGAACACCTCTTGCTGTTCCATTCTCAGAGCTCCTGAGTTAATCAAACTGAGACTCTTGGTGCGAATGCCAGAGGAAAACATTTCCAATGTGTCTGGCAGGGAGAAACTGAACCTGGAGAACACCTTTGTCAGGAGCTTTCACCTGCACCGTAGACACACACAGATTTGCATCACATCTAAATGGCCAAGCTCTTTCTTAGACAAGTTGAAAGCTGCTGTCAGAAGGCTGTGCTCCTTGTCCGATGGAAGCAGCAGCATGAACATAGGAGTTTGACAAGAACTAAAGAGTCACAGAAGAGCGTGGCCTAGGAAAATGAGGCAGGAAAAAGCATATCGCTACATGTGTCCTTGTTGTCGCCTAACAACAGGTAACAGCATAAACCAGATGCGGGTGAAGTTCTTGCTGGCGACATCTAACGTCAAATGAGCAAACGGGCTTACCACAGCTGCGGTCCTCTGGCAGTCTGAAAGCTTTGCGCACAAGCCGGATGCTAAGCGCCTTCCTTTGCCTTTTGGCAGTGCTCGTGCATTGCCAGCACTAGGCGGGAATGGTCACTATCCCGCACACACGTTTCGTTGTGCCCGTTGCTAAGCGCTCTGGAGCACTGTTTATGACGTAAGCGGAACACCTCTTGCCGTTCCATTCTCAGAGCTCCTGAGTTAATCAAACTGAGACTCTTGGTGCGAATGCCAGAGGAAAACATTTCCAATGTGTCTGGCATATAGAAACTGAACCTGGAGAACACCTTTGTCAGGAGCTTTCACCTGCACCGTAGACACACACAGATTTGCATCACATCTAAATGGCCAAGCTCTTTCTTAGACAAGTTGAAAGCTGCTGTCAGAAGGTTGTGCTCCTTGTCAGATGGAAGCAGCAGCATGCACATAGGAGTTTGGCAAGCACTAAAGAGCCACAGAAGAGCGTGGCCTAGGAAAATGAGTCAGGAAAAAGCATATCGCTACATGTGTCCTTGTTGTCGCCTAACAACAGGTAGCAGCATAAACCAGATGCGGGTGAAGTTCTTGCAGGCGACATCTAACGTCAAATGAGCAAGCGGGCTTACCACAGCTACGGTCCTCTGGCAGTCTGAAAGCTTTGCGCACAAGCCGGATGCTAAGCGCCTTCCTTTGCCTTTTGGCAGTGCTCGTGCATTGCCAGCACTAGGCGGGAATGGTCACTATCCCACAGACACGTTTCGTTGTGCCCGTTGCTAAGCGCTCTGGAGCACTGTTTATGACGTAAGCGGAACACCTCTTGCCATTCCATTCTCAGAGCTCCTGAGTTACGTAATCTGCGACTCTTGGTGCGAATGCCAGAGGAAAACATTTCCAATGTGTCTGGCATATAGAAACTGAACCTGGAGAACACCTTTGTCAGGAGCTTTCACCTGCACCGTAGACACACACAGATTTGCATCACATCTAAATGGCCAAGCTCTTTCTTAGACAAGTTGAAAGCTGCTGTCAGAAGGCTGTGCTCCTTGTCAGATGGAAGCAGCAGCATGAACATAGGAGTTTGACAAGAACTAAAGAGCCACAGAAGAGCGTGGCCTAGGAAAATGAGTCAGGAAAAAGCATATCGCTACATGTGTCCTTGTTGTCGCCTAACAACAGGTAGCAGCATAAACCAGATGCGGGTGAAGTTCTTGCTGGCGACATCTAACGTCAAATGAGCAAACGGGCTTACCACAGCTGCGGTCCTCTGGCAGTCTGAAAGCTTTGCGCACAAGCCGGATGCTAAGCGCCTTCCTTTGCCTTTTGGCAGTGCTCGTGCATTGCCAGCACTAGGCGGGAATGGTCACTATCCCGCACACATGTTTCGTTGTGCCCGTTGCTAAGCGCTCTGGAGCACTGTTTATGACGTAAGCGGAACACATCTTGCCTTTCCATTCTCAGAGCTCCTGAGTTAATCAAACTGAGACTCTTGGTGCGAATGCCAGAGGAAAACATTTCCAATGTGTCTGGCAAGGAGAAACTGAACCTGGAGAACACTTTTGTCAAGAGCTTTCACCTGCACCGTAGACACACACAGATTTGCATCACATCTAAATGGCCAAGCTCTTTCTTAGACAAGTTGAAAGCTGCTGTCAGAAGGCTGTGCTCCTTGTCAGATGGAAGCAGCAGCATGAACATAGGAGTTTGACAAGCACTAAAGAGCCACAGAAGAGCGTGGCCTAGGAAAATGAGTCAGGAAAAAGCATATCGCTACATGTGTCCTTGTTGTCGCCTAACAACAGGTAGCAGCATAAACCAGATGCGGGTGAAGTTCTTGCTGGCGACATCTAACGTCAAATGAGCAAACGGGCTTACCACAGCTGCGGTCCTCTGGCAGTCTGAAAGCTTTGCGCACAAGCCGGATGCTAAGCGCCTTCCTTTGCCTTTTGGCAGTGCTCGTGCATTGCCAGCACTAGGCGGGAATGGTCACTATCCCGCACACACGTTTCGTTGTGCCCGTTGTTAAGCGCTCTGGAGCACTGTTTATGACGTAAGCGGAACACCTCTTGCCGTTCCATTCTCAGAGCTCCTGAGTTACGTAATCTGCGACTCTTGGTGCGAATGCCAGAGGAAAACATTTCCAATGTGTCTGGCAAGGAGAAACTGAACCTGGAGAACACCTTTGTCAGGAGCTTTCACCTGCACCGTAGACACACACAGATTTGCATCACATCTAAATGGCCAAGCTCTTTCTTAGACAAGTTGAAAGCTGCTGTCAGAAGGTTGTGCTCCTTGTCAGATGGAAGCAGCAGCATGCACATAGGAGTTTGGCAAGCACTAAAGAGCCACAGAAGAGCGTGGCCTAGGAAAATGAGTCAGGAAAAAGCATATCGCTACATGTGTCCTTGTTGTCGCCTAACAACAGGTAGCAGCATAAACCAGATGCGGGTGAAGTTCTTGCAGGCGACATCTAACGTCAAATGAGCAAGCGGGCTTACCACAGCTACGGTCCTCTGGCAGTCTGAAAGCTTTGCGCACAAGCCGGATGCTAAGCGCCTTCCTTTGCCTTTTGGCAGTGCTCGTGCATTGCCAGCACTAGGCGGGAATGGTCACTATCCCACAGACACGTTTCGTTGTGCCCGTTGCTAAGCGCTCTGGAGCACTGTTTATGACGTAAGCGGAACACCTCTTGCCATTCCATTCTCAGAGCTCCTGAGTTACGTAATCTGCGACTCTTGGTGCGAATGCCAGAGGAAAACATTTCCAATGTGTCTGGCAAGGAGAAACTGAACCTGGAGAACACTTTTGTCAAGAGCTTGCACCTGCACCGTAGACACACACAGATTTGCATCACATCTAAATGGCCAAGCTCTTTCTTAGACAAGTTGAAAGCTGCTGTCAGAAGGCTGTGCTCCTTGTCAGATGGAAGCAGCAGCATGAACATAGGAGTTTGACAAGCACTAAAGAGCCACAGAAGAGCGTGGCCTAGGAAAATGAGTCAGGAAAAAGCATATCGCTACATGTGTCCTTGTTGTCGCCTAACAACAGGTAGCAGCATAAACCAGATGCGGGTGAAGTTCTTGCTGGCGACATCTAATGTCAAATGAGCAAACGGGCTTACCACAGCTGCGGTCCTCTGGCAGTCTGAAAGCTTTGCGCACAAGCCGGATGCTAAGCGCCTTCCTTTGCCTTTTGGCAGTGCTCGTGCATTGCCAGCACTAGGCGGGAATGGTCACTATCCCGCACACACGTTTCGTTGTGCCCGTTGCTAAGCGCTCTGGAGCACTGTTTATGACGTAAGCGGAACACCTCTTGCCGTTCCATTCTCAGAGCTCCTGAGTTACGTAATCTGCGACTCTTGGTGCGAATGCCAGAGGAAAACATTTCCAATGTGTCTGGCATATAGAAACTGAACCTGGAGAACACCTTTGTCAGGAGCTTTCACCTGCACCGTAGACACACACAGATTTGCATCACATCTAAATGGCCAAGCTCTTTCTTAGACAAGTTGAAAGCTGCTGTCAGAAGGCTGTGCTCCTTGTCAGATGGAAGCAGCAGCATGAACATAGGAGTTTGACAAGAACTAAAGAGCCACAGAAGAGCGTGGCCTAGGAAAATGAGTCAGGAAAAAGCATATCGCTACATGTGTTCTTGTTGTCGCCTAACAACAGGTAGCAGCATAAACCAGATGCGGGTGAAGTTCTTGCTGGCGACATCTAACGTCAAATGAGCAAACGGGCTTACCACAGCTGCGGTCCTCTGGCAGTCTGAAAGCTTTGCACACAAGCCGGATGCTAAGCGCCTTCCTTTGCCTTTTGGCAGTGCTCGTGCATTGCCAGCACTAGGCGGGAATGGTCACTATCCCACACACACGTTTCGTTGTGCCCGTTGCTAAGCGCTCTGGAGCGCTGTTTATGACGTAAGCGGAACACCTCTTGCCGTTCCATTCTCAGAGCTCCTGAGTTAAGTAATCTGCGACTCTTGGTGCGAATGCCAGAGGAAAACATTTCCAATGTGTCTGGCAGGGAGAAACTGAACCTGGAGAACACCTTTGTCAGGAGCTTTCACCTGCACCTTACACACACACAGATTTGCATCACATCTAAATGGCCAAGCTCTTTCTTAGACAAGTTGAAAGCTGCTGTCAGAAGGCTGTGCTCCTTGTCAGATGGAAGCAGCAGCATGCACATAGGAGTTTGGCAAGCACTAAAGAGCCACAGAAGAGCGTGGCCTAGGAAAATGAGTCAGGAAAAAGCATATCGCTACATGTGTCCTTGTTGTCGCCTAACAACAGGTAGCAGCATAAACCAGATGCGGGTGAAGTTCTTGCAGGCGACATCTAACGTCAAATGAGCAAGCGGGCTTACCACAGCTGCGGTCCTCTGGCAGTCTGAAAGCTTTGCGCACAAGCCGGATGCTAAGCGCCTTCCTTTGCCTTTTGGCAGTGCTCGTGCATTGCCAGCACTAGGCGGGAATGGTCACTATCCCACAGACACGTTTCGTTGTGCCCGTTGCTAAGTGCTCTGGATACTGTTTATGACGTAAGCGGAACACATCTTGCCTTTCCATTCTCAGAGCTCCTGAGTTAATCAAACTGAGACTCTTGGTGCGAATGCCAGAGGAAAACATTTCCAATGTGTCTGGCATATAGAAACTGAACCTGGAGAACACCTTTGTCAGGAGCTTTCACCTGCACCTTACACACACACAGATTTGCATCACATCTAAATGGCCAAGCTCTTTCTTAGACAAGTTGAAAGCTGCTGTCAGAAGGCTGTGCTCCTTGTCAGATGGAAGCAGCAGCATGAACATAGGAGTTTGACAAGAACTAAAGAGTCACAGAAGAGCGTGGCCTAGGAAAATGAGGCAGGAAAAAGCATATCGCTACATGTGTCCTTGTTGTCGCCTAACAACAGGTAGCAGCATAAACCAGATGCGGGTGAAGTTCTTGCTGGCGACATCTAACGTCAAATGAGCAAACGGGCTTACCACAGCTGCGGTCCTCTGGCAGTCTGAAAGCTTTGCGCACAAGGCGGATGCTAAGCGCCTTCCTTTGCCTTTTGGCAGTGCTCGTGCATTGCCAGCACTAGGCGGGAATGGTCACTATCCCGCACACACGTTTCGTTGTGCCCGTTGCTAAGCGCTCTGGAGCACTGTTTATGACGTAAGCGGAACACCTCTTGCCGTTCCATTCTCAGAGATCCTCAGTTACGTAATCTGCGACTCTTGGTGCGAATGCCAGAGGAAAACATTTCCAATGTGTCTGGCAAGGAGAAACTGAACCTGGAGAACACCTTTGTCAGGAGCTTTCACCTGCACCTTACACACACACAGATTTGCATCACATCTAAATGGCCAAGCTCTTTCTTAGACAAGTTGAAAGCTGCTGTCAGAAGGTTGTGCTCCTTGTCAGATGGAAGCAGCAGCATGCACATAGGAGTTTGGCAAGCACTAAAGAGCCACAGAAGAGCGTGGCCTAGGAAAATGAGTCAGGAAAAAGCATATCGCTACATGTGTTCTTGTTGTCGCCTAACAACAGGTAGCAGCATAAACCAGATGCGGGTGAAGTTCTTGCTGGCGACATCTAACGTCAAATGAGCAAACGGGCTTACCACAGCTGCGGTCCTCTGGCAGTCTGAAAGCTTTGCGCACAAGCCGGATGCTAAGCGCCTTCCTTTGCCTTTTGGCAGTGCTCGTGCATTGCCAGCACTAGGCGGGAATGGTCACTATCCCACACACACGTTTCGTTGTGCCCGTTGCTAAGCGCTCTGGAGCACTGTTTATGACGTAAGCGGAACACCTCTTGCCGTTCCATTCTCAGAGCTCCTGAGTTAATCAAACTGAGACTCTTGGTGCGAATGCCAGAGGAAAACATTTCCAATGTGTCTGGCATATAGAAACTGAACCTGGAGAACACCTTTGTCAGGAGCTTGCACCTGCACCGTAGACACACACAGATTTGCATCACATCTAAATGGCCAAGCTCTTTCTTAGACAAGTTGAAAGCTGCTGTCAGAAGGCTGTGCTCCTTGTCAGATGGAAGCAGCAGCATGAACATAGGAGTTTGACAAGAACTAAAGAGTCACAGAAGAGCGTGGCCTAGGAAAATGAGTCAGGAAAAAGCATATCGCTACATGTGTCCTTGTTGTCGCCTAACAACAGGTAGCAGCATAAACCAGATGCGGGTGAAGTTCTTGCTGGCGACATCTAACGTCAAATGAGCAAACGGGCTTACCACAGCTGCGGTCCTCTGGCAGTCTGAAAGCTTTGCGCACAAGCCGGATGCTAAGCGCCTTCCTTTGCCTTTTGGCAGTGCTCGTGCATTGCCAGCACTAGGCGGGAATGGTCACTATCCCACAGACACGTTTCGTTGTGCCCGTTGCTAAGCGCTCTGGAGCACTGTTTATGACGTAAGCGGAACACCTCTTGCCATTCCATTCTCAGAGCTCCTGAGTTACGTAATCTGCGACTTTTGGTGCGAATGCCAGAGGAAAACATTTCCAATGTGTCTGGCAGGGAGAAACTGAACCTGGAGAACACCTTTGTCAGGAGCTTTCACCTGCACCTTACACACACACAGATTTGCATCACATCTAAATGGCCAAGCTCTTTCTTAGACAAGTTGAAAGCTGCTGTCAGAAGGTTGTGCTCCTTGTCAGATGGAAGCAGCAGCATGAACATAGGAGTTTGGCAAGCACTAAAGAGCCACAGAAGAGCGTGGCCTAGGAAAATGAGTCAGGAAAAAGCATATCGCTACATGTGTCCTTGTTGTCGCCTAACAACAGGTAGCAGCATAAACCAGATGCGGGTGAAGTTCTTGCTGGCGACATCTAATGTCAAATGAGCAAACGGGCTTACCACAGCTGCGGTCCTCTGGCAGTCTGAAAGCTTTGCGCACAAGCCGGATGCTAAGCGCCTTCCTTTGCCTTTTGGCAGTGCTCGTGCATTGCCAGCACTAGGCGGGAATGGTCACTATCCCGCACACACGTTTCGTTGTGCCCGTTGTTAAGCGCTCTGGAGCACTGTTTATGACGTAAGCGGAACACCTCTTGCCGTTCCATTCTCAGAGCTCCTGAGTTACGTAATCTGCGACTCTTGGTGCGAATGCCAGAGGAAAACATTTCCAATGTGTCTGGCAAGGAGAAACTGAACCTGGAGAACACCTTTGTCAGGAGCTTTCACCTGCACCTTACACACACACAGATTTGCATCACATCTAAATGGCCAAGCTCTTTCTTAGACAAGTTGAAAGCTGCTGTCAGAAGGTTGTGCTCCTTGTCAGATGGAAGCAGCAGCATGCACATAGGAGTTTGGCAAGCACTAAAGAGCCACAGAAGAGCGTGGCCTAGGAAAATGAGTCAGGAAAAAGCATATCGCTACATGTGTCCTTGTTGTCGCCTAACAACAGGTAGCAGCATAAACCAGATGCGGGTGAAGTTCTTGCTGGCGACATCTAACGTCAAATGAGCAAACGGGCTTACCACAGCTGCGGTCCTCTGGCAGTCTGAAAGCTTTGCGCACAAGCCGGATGCTAAGCGCCTTCCTTTGCCTTTTGGCAGTGCTCGTGCATTGCCAGCACTAGGCGGGAATGGTCACTATCCCACAGACACGTTTCGTTGTGCCCGTTGCTAAGCGCTCTGGAGCACTATTTATGACGTAAGCAGAACACCTCTTGCCGTTCCATTCTCAGAGCTCCTGAGTTAATCAAACTGAGACTCTTGGTGCGAATGCCAGAGGAAAACATTTCCAATGTGTCTGGCATATAGAAACTGAACCTGGAGAACACCTTTGTCAGGAGCTTTCACCTGCACCGTAGACACACACAGATTTGCATCACATCTAAATGGCCAAGCTCTTTCTTAGACAAGTTGAAAGCTGCTGTCAGAAGGCTGTGCTCCTTGTCAGATGGAAGCAGCAGCATGAACATAGGAGTTTGACAAGAACTAAAGAGTCACAGAAGAGCGTGGCCTAGGAAAATGAGTCAGGAAAAAGCATATCGCTACATGTGTCCTTGTTGTCGCCTAACAACAGGTAGCAGCATAAACCAGATGCGGGTGAAGTTCTTGCTGGCGACATCTAACGTCAAATGAGCAAACGGGCTTACCACAGCTGCGGTCCTCTGGCAGTCTGAAAGCTTTGCGCACAAGCCGGATGCTAAGCGCCTTCCTTTGCCTTTTGGCAGTGCTCGTGCATTGCCAGCACTAGGCGGGAATGGTCACTATCCCACAGACATGTTTCGTTGTGCCTGTTGCTAAGCGCTCTGGAGCACTGTTTATGACGTAAGCGGAACACATCTTGCCTTTCCATTCTCAGAGCTCCTGAGTTAATCAAACTGAGACTCTTGGTGCGAATGCCAGAGGAAAACATTTCCAATGTGTCTGGCAAGGAGAAACTGAACCTGGAGAACACTTTTGTCAAGAGCTTTCACCTGCACCGTAGACACACACAGATTTGCATCACATCTAAATGGCCAAGCTCTTTCTTAGACAAGTTGAAAGCTGCTGTCAGAAGGCTGTGCTCCTTGTCAGATGGAAGCAGCAGCATGAACATAGGAGTTTGACAACAACTAAAGAGCCACAGAAGAGCGTGGCCTAGGAAAATGAGTCAGGAAAAAGCATATCGCTACATGTGTCCTTGTTGTCGCCTAACAACAGGTAGCAGCATAAACCAGATGCGGGTGAAGTTCTTGCTGGCGACATCTAATGTCAAATGAGCAAACGGGCTTACCACAGCTGCGGTCCTCTGGCAGTCTGAAAGCTTTGCGCACAAGGCGGATGCTAAGCGCCTTCCTTTGCCTTTTGGCAGTGCTCGTGCATTGCCAGCACTAGGCGGGAATGGTCACTATCCCGCACACACGTTTCGTTGTGCCCGTTGTTAAGCGCTCTGGAGCACTGTTTATGACGTAACCGGAACACCTCTTGCCATTCCATTCTCAGAGCTCCTGAGTTAAGTAATCTGCGACTCTTGGTGCGAATGATAGAGGAAAACATTTCCAATGTGTCTGGCAGGGAGAAACTGAACCTGGAGAACACCTTTGTCAGGAGCTTTCACCTGCACCGTAGACACACACAGATTTGCATCACATCTAAATGGCCAAGCTCTTTCTTAGACAAGTTGAAAGCTGCTGTCAGAAGGCTGTGCTCCTTGTCAGATGGAAGCAGCAGCACTCACATAGGAGTTTGACAAGAACTAAAGAGTCACAGAAGAGCGTGGCCTAGGAAAATGAGTCAGGAAAAAGCATATCGCTACATGTGTCCTTGTTGTCGCCTAACAACAGGTAGCAGCATAAACCAGATGTGGGTGAAGTTCTTGCAGGCGACATCTAACGTCAAATGAGCAAGTGGGCTTACCACAGCTACGGTCCTCTGGCAGTCTGAAAGCTTTGCGCACAAGCCGGATGCTAAGCGCCTTCCTTTGCCTTTTGGCAGTGCTCGTGCATTGCCAGCACTAGGCGGGAATGGTCACTATCCCGCACACACGTTTCGTTGTGCCCGTTGCTAAGCGCTCTGGAGCACTGTTTATGACGTAAGCGGAACACCTCTTGCCGTTCCATTCTCAGAGCTCCTGAGTTAATCAAACTGAGACTCTTGGTGCGAATGCCAGAGGAAAACATTTCCAATGTGTCTGGCATATAGAAACTGAACCTGGAGAACACCTTTGTCAGGAGCTTTCACCTGCACCGTAGACACACACAGATTTGCATCACATCTAAATGGCCAAGCTCTTTCTTAGACAAGTTGAAAGCTGCTGTCAGAAGGCTGTGCTCCTTGTCAGATGGAAGCAGCAGCATGAACATAGGAGTTTGACAAGAACTAAAGAGTCACAGAAGAGCGTGGCCTAGGAAAATGAGTCAGGAAAAAGCATATCGCTACATGTGTCCTTGTTGTCGCCTAACAACAGGTAGCAGCATAAACCAGATGCTGGTGAAGTTCTTGCTGGCGACATCTAATGTCAAATGAGCAAACGGGCTTACCACAGCTGCGGTCCTCTGGCAGTCTGAAAGCTTTGCGCACAAGCCGGATGCTAAGCGCCTTCCTTTGCCTTTTGGCAGTGCTCGTGCATTGCCAGCACTAGGCGGGAATGGTCACTATCCCGCACACACGTTTCGTTGTGCCCGTTGTTAAGCGCTCTGGAGCACTGTTTATGACGTAACCGGAACACCTCTTGCCATTCCATTCTCAGAGCTCCTGAGTTAAGTAATCTGCGACTCTTGGTGCGAATGATAGAGGAAAACATTTCCAATGTGTCTGGCAGGGAGAAACTGAACCTGGAGAACACCTTTGTCAGGAGCTTTCACCTGCACCGTAGACACACACAGATTTGCATCACATCTAAATGGCCAAGCTCTTTCTTAGACAAGTTGAAAGCTGCTGTCAGAAGGCTGTGCTCCTTGTCAGATGGAAGCAGCAGCACTCACATAGGAGTTTGACAAGAACTAAAGAGTCACAGAAGAGCGTGGCCTAGGAAAATGAGTCAGGAAAAAGCATATCGCTACATGTGTCCTTGTTGTCGCCTAACAACAGGTAGCAGCATAAACCAGATGTGGGTGAAGTTCTTGCAGGCGACATCTAACGTCAAATGAGCAAGTGGGCTTACCACAGCTACGGTCCTCTGGCAGTCTGAAAGCTTTGCGCACAAGCCGGATGCTAAGCGCCTTCCTTTGCCTTTTGGCAGTGCTCGTGCATTGCCAGCACTAGGCGGGAATGGTCACTATCCCGCACACACGTTTCGTTGTGCCCGTTGCTAAGCGCTCTGGAGCACTGTTTATGACGTAAGCGGAACACCTCTTGCCGTTCCATTCTCAGAGCTCCTGAGTTAATCAAACTGAGACTCTTGGTGCGAATGCCAGAGGAAAACATTTCCAATGTGTCTGGCATATAGAAACTGAACCTGGAGAACACCTTTGTCAGGAGCTTTCACCTGCACCGTAGACACACACAGATTTGCATCACATCTAAATGGCCAAGCTCTTTCTTAGACAAGTTGAAAGCTGCTGTCAGAAGGCTGTGCTCCTTGTCAGATGGAAGCAGCAGCATGAACATAGGAGTTTGACAAGAACTAAAGAGTCACAGAAGAGCGTGGCCTAGGAAAATGAGTCAGGAAAAAGCATATCGCTACATGTGTCCTTGTTGTCGCCTAACAACAGGTAGCAGCATAAACCAGATGCGGGTGAAGTTCTTGCTGGCGACATCTAACGTCAAATGAGCAAACGGGCTTACCACAGCTGCGGTCCTCTGGCAGTCTGAAAGCTTTGCGCACAAGCCGGATGCTAAGCGCCTTCCTTTGCCTTTTGGCAGTGCTCGTGCATTGCCAGCACTAGGCGGGAATGGTCACTATCCCACAGACACGTTTCGTTGTGCCCGTTGCTAAGCGCTCTGGAGCACTGTTTATGACGTAAGCGGAACACCTCTTGCCGTTCCATTCTCAGAGCTCCTGAGTTAAGTAATCTGCGACTCTTGGTGCGAATGATAGAGGAAAACATTTCCAATGTGTCTGGCAGGGAGAAACTGAGCCTGGAGAACACCTTTGTCAGGAGCTTTCACCTGCACCGTAGACACACACAGATTTGCATCACATCTAAATGGCCAAGCTCTTTCTTAGACAAGTTGAAAGCTGCTGTCAGAAGGCTGTGCTCCTTGTCAGATGGAAGCAGCAGCACTCACATAGGTGTTTGGCAAGCACTAAAGAGCCACAGAAGAGCGTGGCCTAGGAAAATGAGTCAGGAAAAAGCATATCGCTACATGTGTCCTTGTTGTCGCCTAACAACAGGTAGCAGCATAAACCAGATGTGGGTGAAGTTCTTGCAGGCGACATCTAACATCAAATGAGCAAGCGGGATTACCACAGCTACAGTCCTCTGGCAGTCTGAAAGCTTTGCGCACAAGCCGGATGCTAAGCGCCTTCCTTTGCCTTTTGGCAGTGCTCGTGCATTGCCAGCACTAGGTGGGAATGGTCACTATCCCACAGACACGTTTCGTTGTGCCCGTTGCTAAGCGCTCTGGAGCACTGTTTATGACGTAAGAGGAACACCTCTTGCCGTTCCATTCTCAGAGCTCCTCAGTTAAGTAATCTGCGATTCTTGGTGCGAATGATAGAGGAAAACATTTCCAATGTGTCTGGCATATAGAAACTGAACCTGGAGAACACCTTTGTCAGGAGCTTTCACCTGCACCGTAGACACACACAGATTTGCATCACATCTAAATGGCCAAGCTCTTTCTTAGACAAGTTGAAAGCTGCTGTCAGAAGGCTGTGCTCCTTGTCAGATGGAAGCAGCAGCATGAACATAGGAGTTTGGCAAGCACTAAAGAGCCACAGAAGAGCGTGGCCTAGGAAAATGAGTCAGGAAAAAGCATATCGCTACATGTGTCCTTGTTGTCGCCTAACAACAGGTAGCAGCATAAACCAGATGCGGGTGAAGTTCTTGCTGGCGACATCTAATGTCAAATGAGCAAACGGGCTTACCACAGCTGCGGTCCTCTGGCAGTCTGAAAGCTTTGCGCACAAGCCGGATGCTAAGCGCCTTCCTTTGCCTTTTGGCAGTGCTCGTGCATTGCCAGCACTAGGCGGGAATGGTCACTATCCCGCACACACGTTTCGTTGTGCCCGTTGTTAAGCGCTCTGGAGCACTGTTTATGACGTAAGCGGAACACCTCTTGCCGTTCCATTCTCAGAGCTCCTGAGTTACGTAATCTGCGACTCTTGGTGCGAATGCCAGAGGAAAACATTTCCAATGTGTCTGGCAGGGAGAAACTGAACCTGGTGAACACCTTTGTCAGGAGCTTTCACCTGCACCTTACACACACACAGATTTGCATCACATCTAAATGGCCAAGCTCTTTCTTAGACAAGTTGAAAGCTGCTGTCAGAAGGTTGTGCTCCTTGTCAGATGGAAGCAGCAGCATGCACATAGGAGTTTGGCAAGCACTAAAGAGCCACAGAAGAGCGTGGCCTAGGAAAATGAGTCAGGAAAAAGCATATCGCTACATGTGTCCTTGTTGTCGCCTAACAACAGGTAGCAGCATAAACCAGATGCGGGTGAAGTTCTTGCTGGCGACATCTAACGTCAAATGAGCAAACGGGCTTACCACAGCTGCGGTCCTCTGGCAGTCTGAAAGCTTTGCGCACAAGCCGGATGCTAAGCGCCTTCCTTTGCCTTTTGGCAGTGCTCGTGCATTGCCAGCACTAGGCGGGAATGGTCACTATCCCGCACACACGTTTCGTTGTGCCCGTTGCTAAGCGCTCTGGAGCACTGTTTATGACGTAAGCGGAACACCTCTTGCCGTTCCATTCTCAGAGCTCCTGAGTTAATCAAACTGAGACTCTTGGTGCGAATGCCAGAGGAAAACATTTCCAATGTGTCTGGCATATAGAAACTGAACCTGGAGAACACCTTTGTCAGGAGCTTTCACCTGCACCTTACACACACACAGATTTGCATCACATCTAAATGGCCAAGCTCTTTCTTAGACAAGTTGAAAGCTGCTGTCAGAAGGCTGTGCTCCTTGTCAGATGGAAGCAGCAGCATGAACATAGGAGTTTGACAAGAACTAAAGAGTCACAGAAGAGCGTGGCCTAGGAAAATGAGTCAGGAAAAAGCATATCGCTACATGTGTCCTTGTTGTCGCCTAACAACAGGTAGCAGCATAAACCAGATGCGGGTGAAGTTCTTGCTGGCGACATCTAACGTCAAATGAGCAAACGGGCTTACCACAGCTGCGGTCCTCTGGCAGTCTGAAAGCTTTGCGCACAAGCCGGATGCTAAGCGCCTTCCTTTGCCTTTTGGCAGTGCTCGTGCATTGCCAGCACTAGGCGGGAATGGTCACTATCCCACAGACACGTTTCGTTGTGCCCGTTGCTAAGCGCTCTGGAGCACTGTTTATGACGTAAGAGGAACACCTCTTGCCGTTCCATTCTCAGAGCTCCTCAGTTAAGTAATCTGCGATTCTTGGTGCGAATGATAGAGGAAAACATTTCCAATGTGTCTGGCATATAGAAACTGAACCTGGAGAACACCTTTGTCAGGAGCTTTCACCTGCACCGTAGACACACACAGATTTGCATCACATCTAAATGGCCAAGCTCTTTCTTAGACAAGTTGAAAGCTGCTGTCAGAAGGCTGTGCTCCTTGTCAGATGGAAGCAGCAGCATGAACATAGGAGTTTGGCAAGCACTAAAGAGCCACAGAAGAGCGTGGCCTAGGAAAATGAGTCAGGAAAAAGCATATCGCTACATGTGTCCTTGTTGTCGCCTAACAACAGGTAGCAGCATAAACCAGATGCGGGTGAAGTTCTTGCTGGCGACATCTAATGTCAAATGAGCAAACGGGCTTACCACAGCTGCGGTCCTCTGGCAGTCTGAAAGCTTTGCGCACAAGCCGGATGCTAAGCGCCTTCCTTTGCCTTTTGGCAGTGCTCGTGCATTGCCAGCACTAGGTGGGAATGGTCACTATCCCACAGACACGTTTCGTTGTGCCCGTTGCTAAGCGCTCTGGAGCACTGTTTATGACGTAAGAGGAACACCTCTTGCCGTTCCATTCTCAGAGCTCCTCAGTTAAGTAATCTGCGATTCTTGGTGCGAATGATAGAGGAAAACATTTCCAATGTGTCTGGCATATAGAAACTGAACCTGGAGAACACCTTTGTCAGGAGCTTTCACCTGCACCGTAGACACACACAGATTTGCATCACATCTAAATGGCCAAGCTCTTTCTTAGACAAGTTGAAAGCTGCTGTCAGAAGGCTGTGCTCCTTGTCAGATGGAAGCAGCAGCATGAACATAGGAGTTTGGCAAGCACTAAAGAGCCACAGAAGAGCGTGGCCTAGGAAAATGAGTCAGGAAAAAGCATATCGCTACATGTGTCCTTGTTGTCGCCTAACAACAGGTAGCAGCATAAACCAGATGCGGGTGAAGTTCTTGCTGGCGACATCTAATGTCAAATGAGCAAACGGGCTTACCACAGCTGCGGTCCTCTGGCAGTCTGAAAGCTTTGCGCACAAGCCGGATGCTAAGCGCCTTCCTTTGCCTTTTGGCAGTGCTCGTGCATTGCCAGCACTAGGCGGGAATGGTCACTATCCCGCACACACGTTTCGTTGTGCCCGTTGTTAAGCGCTCTGGAGCACTGTTTATGACGTAAGCGGAACACCTCTTGCCGTTCCATTCTCAGAGCTCCTGAGTTACGTAATCTGCGACTCTTGGTGCGAATGCCAGAGGAAAACATTTCCAATGTGTCTGGCAGGGAGAAACTGAACCTGGTGAACACCTTTGTCAGGAGCTTTCACCTGCACCTTACACACACACAGATTTGCATCACATCTAAATGGCCAAGCTCTTTCTTAGACAAGTTGAAAGCTGCTGTCAGAAGGTTGTGCTCCTTGTCAGATGGAAGCAGCAGCATGCACATAGGAGTTTGGCAAGCACTAAAGAGCCACAGAAGAGCGTGGCCTAGGAAAATGAGTCAGGAAAAAGCATATCGCTACATGTGTCCTTGTTGTCGCCTAACAACAGGTAGCAGCATAAACCAGATGCGGGTGAAGTTCTTGCTGGCGACATCTAACGTCAAATGAGCAAACGGGCTTACCACAGCTGCGGTCCTCTGGCAGTCTGAAAGCTTTGCGCACAAGCCGGATGCTAAGCGCCTTCCTTTGCCTTTTGGCAGTGCTCGTGCATTGCCAGCACTAGGCGGGAATGGTCACTATCCCACAGACACGTTTCGTTGTGCCCGTTGCTAAGCGCTCTGGAGCACTGTTTATGACGTAAGCAGAACACCTCTTGCCGTTCCATTCTCAGAGCTCCTGAGTTAATCAAACTGAGACTCTTGGTGCGAATGATAGAGGAAAACATTTCCAATGTGTCTGGCAGGGAGAAACTGAACCTGGAGAACACCTTTGTCAGGAGCTTTCACCTGCACCGTAGACACACACAGATTTGCATCACATCTAAATGGCCAAGCTCTTTCTTAGACAAGTTGAAAGCTGCTGTCAGAAGGCTGTGCTCCTTGTCAGATGGAAGCAGCAGCACTCACATAGGAGTTTGACAAGAACTAAAGAGTCACAGAAGAGCGTGGCCTAGGAAAATGAGTCAGGAAAAAGCATATCGCTACATGTGTCCTTGTTGTCGCCTAACAACAGGTAGCAGCATAAACCAGATGTGGTTGAAGTTCTTGCAGGCGACATCTAACGTCAAATGAGCAAGTGGGCTTACCACAGCTACGGTCCTCTGGCAGTCTGAAAGCTTTGCGCACAAGCCGGATGCTAAGCGCCTTCCTTTGCCTTTTGGCAGTGCTCGTGCATTGCCAGCACTAGGCGGGAATGGTCACTATCCCGCACACACGTTTCGTTGTGCCCGTTGCTAAGCGCTCTGGAGCACTGTTTATGACGTAAGCGGAACACCTCTTGCCGTTCCATTCTCAGAGCTCCTCAGTTAAGTAATCTGCGATTCTTGGTGCGAATGATAGAGGAAAACATTTCCAATGTGTCTGGCATATAGAAACTGAACCTGGAGAACACCTTTGTCAGGAGCTTTCACCTGCACCGTAGACACACACAGATTTGCATCACATCTAAATGGCCAAGCTCTTTCTTAGACAAGTTGAAAGCTGCTGTCAGAAGGCTGTGCTCCTTGTCAGATGGAAGCAGCAGCATGAACATAGGAGTTTGGCAAGCACTAAAGAGCCACAGAAGAGCGTGGCCTAGGAAAATGAGTCAGGAAAAAGCATATCGCTACATGTGTCCTTGTTGTCGCCTAACAACAGGTAGCAGCATAAACCAGATGCGGGTGAAGTTCTTGCTGGCGACATCTAATGTCAAATGAGCAAACGGGCTTACCACAGCTGCGGTCCTCTGGCAGTCTGAAAGCTTTGCGCACAAGCCGGATGCTAAGCGCCTTCCTTTGCCTTTTGGCAGTGCTCGTGCATTGCCAGCACTAGGCGGGAATGGTCACTATCCCACAGACACGTTTCGTTGTGCCCGTTGCTAAGCGCTCTGGAGCACTGTTTATGACGTAAGCGGAACACCTCTTGCCATTCCATTCTCAGAGCTCCTGAGTTAAGTAATCTGCGACTCTTGGTGCGAATGATAGAGGAAAACATTTCCAATGTGTCTGGCAGGGAGAAACTGAGCCTGGAGAACACCTTTGTCAGGAGCTTTCACCTGCACCGTAGACACACACAGATTTGCATCACATCTAAATGGCCAAGCTCTTTCTTAGACAAGTTGAAAGCTGCTGTCAGAAGGCTGTGCTCCTTGTCAGATGGAAGCAGCAGCATGAACATAGGAGTTTGACAAGAACTAAAGAGCCACAGAAGAGCGTGGCCTAGGAAAATGAGTCAGGAAAAAGCATATCGCTACATGTGTCCTTGTTGTCGCCTAACAACAGGTAGCAGCATAAACCAGATGCGGGTGAAGTTCTTGCTGGCGACATCTAACGTCAAATGAGCAAACGGGCTTACCACAGCTGCGGTCCTCTGGCAGTCTGAAAGCTTTGCGCACAAGCCGGATGCTAAGCGCCTTCCTTTGCCTTTTGGCAGTGCTCGTGCATTGCCAGCACTAGGCGGGAATGGTCACTATCCCACAGACATGTTTCGTTGTGCCCGTTGCTAAGCGCTCTGGAGCACTGTTTATGACGTAAGCGGAACACATCTTGCCTTTCCATTCTCAGAGCTCCTGAGTTAATCAAACTGAGACTCTTGGTGCGAATGCCAGAGGAAAACATTTCCAATGTGTCTGGCATATAGAAACTGAACCTGGAGAACACCTTTGTCAGGAGCTTTCACCTGCACCGTAGACACACACAGATTTGCATCACATCTAAATGGCCAAGCTCTTTCTTAGACAAGTTGAAAGCTGCTGTCAGAAGGCTGTGCTCCTTGTCAGATGGAAGCAGCAGCATGAACATAGGAGTTTGACAAGAACTAAAGAGTCACAGAAGAGCGTGGCCTAGGAAAATGAGTCAGGAAAAAGCATATCGCTACATGTGTCCTTGTTGTCGCCTAACAACAGGTAGCAGCATAAACCAGATGCGGGTGAAGTTCTTGCTGGCGACATCTAACGTCAAATGAGCAAACGGGCTTACCACAGCTGCGGTCCTCTGGCAGTCTGAAAGCTTTGCGCACAAGCCGGATGCTAAGCGCCTTCCTTTGCCTTTTGGCAGTGCTCGTGCATTGCCAGCACTAGGCGGGAATGGTCACTATCCCACAGACATGTTTCGTTGTGCCCGTTGCTAAGCGCTCTGGAGCACTGTTTATGACGTAAGCGGAACACATCTTGCCTTTCCATTCTCAGAGCTCCTGAGTTAATCAAACTGAGACTCTTGGTGCGAATGCCAGAGGAAAACATTTCCAATGTGTCTGGCAAGGAGAAACTGAACCTGGAGAACACTTTTGTCAAGAGCTTTCACCTGCACCGTAGACACACACAGATTTGCATCACATCTAAATGGCCAAGCTCTTTCTTAGACAAGTTGAAAGCTGCTGTCAGAAGGCTGTGCTCCTTGTCAGATGGAAGCAGCAGCATGAACATAGGAGTTTGACAAGCACTAAAGAGCCACAGAAGAGCGTGGCCTAGGAAAATGAGTCAGGAAAAAGCATATCGCTACATGTGTCCTTGTTGTCGCCTAACAACAGGTAGCAGCATAAACCAGATGCGGGTGAAGTTCTTGCTGGCGACATCTAACGTCAAATGAGCAAACGGGCTTACCACAGCTGCGGTCCTCTGGCAGTCTGAAAGCTTTGCGCACAAGCCGGATGCTAAGCGCCTTCCTTTGCCTTTTGGCAGTGCTCGTGCATTGCCAGCACTAGGCGGGAATGGTCACTATCCCACAGACATGTTTCGTTGTGCCCGTTGCTAAGCGCTCTGGAGCACTGTTTATGACGTAAGCGGAACACATCTTGCCTTTCCATTCTCAGAGCTCCTGAGTTAATCAAACTGAGACTCTTGGTGCGAATGCCAGAGGAAAACATTTCCAATGTGTCTGGCAAGGAGAAACTGAACCTGGAGAACACTTTTGTCAAGAGCTTTCACCTGCACCGTAGACACACACAGATTTGCATCACATCTAAATGGCCAAGCTCTTTCTTAGACAAGTTGAAAGCTGCTGTCAGAAGGCTGTGCTCCTTGTCAGATGGAAGCAGCAGCATGAACATAGGAGTTTGACAAGCACTAAAGAGCCACAGAAGAGCGTGGCCTAGGAAAATGAGTCAGGAAAAAGCATATCGCTACATGTGTCCTTGTTGTCGCCTAACAACAGGTAGCAGCATAAACCAGATGCGGGTGAAGTTCTTGCTGGCGACATCTAATGTCAAATGAGCAAACGGGCTTACCACAGCTGCGGTCCTCTGGCAGTCTGAAAGCTTTGCGCACAAGCCGGATGCTAAGCGCCTTCCTTTGCCTTTTGGCAGTGCTCGTGCATTGCCAGCACTAGGCGGGAATGGTCACTATCCCACAGACACGTTTCGTTGTGCCCGTTGCTAAGCGCTCTGGAGCACTGTTTATGACGTAAGCGGAACACCTCTTGCCGTTCCATTCTCAGAGCTCCTGAGTTAATCAAACTGAGACTCTTGGTGCGAATGCCAGAGGAAAACATTTCCAATGTGTCTGGCAGGGAGAAACTGAACCTGGAGAACACCTTTGTCAGGAGCTTTCACCTGCACCGTAGACACACACAGATTTGCATCACATCTAAATGGCCAAGCTCTTTCTTAGACAAGTTGAAAGCTGCTGTCAGAAGGCTGTGCTCCTTGTCAGATGGAAGCAGCAGCATGAACATAGGAGTTTGACAAGAACTAAAGAGTCACAGAAGAGCGTGGCCTAGGAAAATGAGTCAGGAAAAAGCATATCGCTACATGTGTCCTGGTTGTCGCCTAACAACAGGTAGCAGCATAAACCAGATGCGGGTGAAGTTCTTGCAGGCGACATCTAACATCAAATGAGCAAGCGGGATTACCACAGCTACAGTCCTCTGGCAGTCTGAAAGCTTTGCGCACAAGCCGGATGCTAAGCGCCTTCCTTTGCCTTTTGGCAGTGCTCGTGCATTGCCAGCACTAGGTGGGAATGGTCACTATCCCACAGACACGTTTCGTTGTGCCCGTTGCTAAGCGCTCTGGAGCACTGTTTATGACGTAAGCAGAACACCTCTTGCCGTTCCATTCTCAGAGCTCCTCAGTTAAGTAATCTGCGATTCTTGGTGCGAATGATAGAGGAAAACATTTCCAATGTGTCTGGCAGGGAGAAACTGAACCTGGAGAACACCTTTGTCAGGAGCTTTCACCTGCACCGTAGACACACACAGATTTGCATCACATCTAAATGGCCAAGCTCTTTCTTAGACAAGTTGAAAGCTGCTGTCAGAAGGCTGTGCTCCTTGTCAGATGGAAGCAGCAGCATGAACATAGGAGTTTGACAAGAACTAAAGAGCCACAGAAGAGTGTGGCCTAGGAAAATGAGTCAGGAAAAAGCATATCGCTACATGTGTTCTTGTTGTCGCCTAACAACAGGTAGCAGCATAAACCAGATGCGGGTGAAGTTCTTGCTGGCGACATCTAACGTCAAATGAGCAAACGGGCTTACCACAGCTGCGGTCCTCTGGCAGTCTGAAAGCTTTGCGCACAAGCCGGATGCTAAGCGCCTTCCTTTGCCTTTTGGCAGTGCTCGTGCATTGCCAGCACTAGGCGGGAATGGTCACTATCCCACAGACACGTTTTGTTGTGCCCGTTGCTAAGCGCTCTGGAGCACTGTTTATGACGTAAGCGGAACACCTCTTGCCGTTCCATTCTCAGAGCTCCTGAGTTAATCAAACTGAGACTCTTGGTGCGAATGCCAGAGGAAAACATTTCCAATGTGTCTGGCATATAGAAACTGAACCTGGAGAACACCTTTGTCAGGAGCTTTCACCTGCACCGTAGACACACACAGATTTGCATCACATCTAAATGGCCAAGCTCTTTCTTAGACAAGTTGAAAGCTGCTGTCAGAAGGCTGTGCTCCTTGTCAGATGGAAGCAGCAGCATGAACATAGGAGTTTGACAAGCACTAAAGAGCCACAGAAGAGCGTGGCCTAGGAAAATGAGTCAGGAAAAAGCATATCGCTACATGTGTCCTTGTTGTCGCCTAACAACAGGTAGCAGCATAAACCAGATGCGGGTGAAGTTCTTGCTGGCGACATCTAATGTCAAATGAGCAAACGGGCTTACCACAGCTGCGGTCCTCTGGCAGTCTGAAAGCTTTGCGCACAAGCCGGATGCTAAGCGCCTTCCTTTGCCTTTTGGCAGTGCTCGTGCATTGCCAGCACTAGGCGGGAATGGTCACTATCCCACAGACACGTTTCGTTGTGCCCGTTGCTAAGCGCTCTGGAGCACTGTTTATGACGTAAGCGGAACACCTCTTGCCATTCCATTCTCAGAGCTCCTGAGTTACGTAATCTGCGACTTTTGGTGCGAATGCCAGAGGAAAACATTTCCAATGTGTCTGGCAGGGAGAAACTGAACCTGGAGAACACCTTTGTCAGGAGCTTTCACCTGCACCGTAGACACACACAGATTTGCATCACATCTAAATGGCCAAGCTCTTTCTTAGACAAGTTGAAAGCTGCTGTCAGAAGGCTGTGCTCCTTGTCAGATGGAAGCAGCAGCATGAACATAGGAGTTTGACAAGAACTAAAGAGTCACAGAAGAGCGTGGCCTAGGAAAATGAGTCAGGAAAAAGCATATCGCTACATGTGTCCTTGTTGTCGCCTAACAACAGGTAGCAGCATAAACCAGATGCGGGTGAAGTTCTTGCTGGCGACATCTAACGTCAAATGAGCAAACGGGCTTACCACAGCTGCGGTCCTCTGGCAGTCTGAAAGCTTTGCGCACAAGCCGCATGCTAAGCGCCTTCCTTTGCCTTTTGGCAGTGCTCGTGCATTGCCAGCACTAGGCGGGAATGGTCACTATCCCACAGACACGTTTCGTTGTGCCCGTTGCTAAGCGCTCTGGAGCACTGTTTATGACGTAAGCGGAACACCTCTTGCCGTTCCATTCTCAGAGCTCCTGAGTTAATCAAACTGAGACTCTTGGTGCGAATGCCAGAGGAAAACATTTCCAATGTGTCTGGCAGGGAGAAACTGAACCTGGAGAACACCTTTGTCAGGAGCTTTCACCTGCACCGTAGACACACACAGATTTGCATCACATCTAAATGGCCAAGCTCTTTCTTAGACAAGTTGAAAGCTGCTGTCAGAAGGCTGTGCTCCTTGTCAGATGGAAGCAGCAGCATGAACATAGGAGTTTGACAAGAACTAAAGAGTCACAGAAGAGCGTGGCCTAGGAAAATGAGTCAGGAAAAAGCATATCGCTACATGTGTCCTGGTTGTCGCCTAACAACAGGTAGCAGCATAAACCAGATGCGGGTGAAGTTCTTGCTGGCGACATCTAACGTCAAATGAGCAAACGGGCTTACCACAGCTGCGGTCCTCTGGCAGTCTGAAAGCTTTGCGCACAAGCCGGATGCTAAGCGCCTTCCTTTGCCTTTTGGCAGTGCTCGTGCATTGCCAGCACTAGGCGGGAATGGTCACTATCCCACAGACACGTTTCGTTGTGCCTGTTGCTAAGCGCTCTGGAGCACTGTTTATGACGTAAGCGGAACACCTCTTGCCGTTCCATTCTCAGAGCTCCTGAGTTAAGTAATCTGCGACTCTTGGTGCGAATGATAGAGGAAAACATTTCCAATGTGTCTGGCAGGGAGAAACTGAGCCTGGAGAACACCTTTGTCAGGAGCTTTCACCTGCACCGTAGACACACACAGATTTGCATCACATCTAAATGGCCAAGCTCTTTCTTAGACAAGTTGAAAGCTGCTGTCAGAAGGCTGTGCTCCTTGTCAGATGGAAGCAGCAGCATGAACATAGGAGTTTGGCAAGCACTAAAGAGCCACAGAAGAGCGTGGCCTAGGAAAATGAGTCAGGAAAAAGCATATCGCTACATGTGTCCTTGTTGTCGCCTAACAACAGGTAGCAGCATAAACCAGATGTGGGTGAAGTTCTTGCAGGCGACATCTAACATCAAATGAGCAAGCGGGATTACCACAGCTACAGTCCTCTGGCAGTCTGAAAGCTTTGCGCACAAGCCGGATGCTAAGCGCCTTCCTTTGCCTTTTGGCAGTGCTCGTGCATTGCCAGCACTAGGTGGGAATGGTCACTATCCCACAGACACGTTTCGTTGTGCCCGTTGCTAAGCGCTCTGGAGCACTGTTTATGACGTAAGCAGAACACCTCTTGCCGTTCCATTCTCAGAGCTCCTCAGTTAAGTAATCTGCGATTCTTGGTGTGAATGATAGAGGAAAACATTTCCAATGTGTCTGGCAGGGAGAAACTGAACCTGGAGAACACCTTTGTCAGGAGCTTTCACCTGCACCGTAGACACACACAGATTTGCATCACATCTAAATGGCCAAGCTCTTTCTTAGACAAGTTGAAAGCTGCTGTCAGAAGGCTGTGCTCCTTGTCAGATGGAAGCAGCAGCATGAACATAGGAGTTTGACAAGAACTAAAGAGCCACAGAAGAGTGTGGCCTAGGAAAATGAGTCAGGAAAAAGCATATCGCTACATGTGTTCTTGTTGTCGCCTAACAACAGGTAGCAGCATAAACCAGATGCGGGTGAAGTTCTTGCTGGCGACATCTAACGTCAAATGAGCAAACGGGCTTACCACAGCTGCGGTCCTCTGGCAGTCTGAAAGCTTTGCGCACAAGCCGGATGCTAAGCGCCTTCCTTTGCCTTTTGGCAGTGCTCGTGCATTGCCAGCACTAGGCGGGAATGGTCACTATCCCACAGACACGTTTCGTTGTGCCCGTTGCTAAGCGCTCTGGAGCACTGTTTATGACGTAAGCGGAACACCTCTTGCCATTCCATTCTCAGAGCTCCTGAGTTACGTAATCTGCGACTTTTGGTGCGAATGCCAGAGGAAAACATTTCCAATGTGTCTGGCATATAGAAACTGAACCTGGAGAACACCTTTGTCAGGAGCTTTCACCTGCACCGTAGACACACACAGATTTGCATCACATCTAAATGGCCAAGCTCTTTCTTAGACAAGTTGAAAGCTGCTGTCAGAAGGCTGTGCTCCTTGTCAGATGGAAGCAGCAGCATGAACATAGGAGTTTGACAAGAACTAAAGAGTCACAGAAGAGCGTGGCCTAGGAAAATGAGTCAGGAAAAAGCATATCGCTACATGTGTCCTTGTTGTCGCCTAACAACAGGTAGCAGCATAAACCAGATGCGGGTGAAGTTCTTGCTGGCGACATCTAACGTCAAATGAGCAAGTGGGCTTACCACAGCTGCGGTCCTCTGGCAGTCTGAAAGCTTTGCGCACAAGCCGGATGCTAAGCGCCTTCCTTTGCCTTTTGGCAGTGCTCGTGCATTGCCAGCACTAGGCGGGAATGGTCACTATCCCACAGACATGTTTCGTTGTGCCCGTTGCTAAGCGCTCTGGAGCACTGTTTATGACGTAAGCGGAACACATCTTGCCTTTCCATTCTCAGAGCTCCTGAGTTAATCAAACTGAGACTCTTGGTGCGAATGCCAGAGGAAAACATTTCCAATGTGTCTGGCAAGGAGAAACTGAACCTGGAGAACACTTTTGTCAAGAGCTTTCACCTGCACCGTAGACACACACAGATTTGCATCACATCTAAATGGCCAAGCTCTTTCTTAGACAAGTTGAAAGCTGCTGTCAGAAGGCTGTGCTCCTTGTCAGATGGAAGCAGCAGCATGAACATAGGAGTTTGACAAGCACTAAAGAGCCACAGAAGAGCGTGGCCTAGGAAAATGAGTCAGGAAAAAGCATATCGCTACATGTGTCCTTGTTGTCGCCTAACAACAGGTAGCAGCATAAACCAGATGCGGGTGAAGTTCTTGCTGGCGACATCTAATGTCAAATGAGCAAACGGGCTTACCACAGCTGCGGTCCTCTGGCAGTCTGAAAGCTTTGCGCACAAGCCGGATGCTAAGCGCCTTCCTTTGCCTTTTGGCAGTGCTCGTGCATTGCCAGCACTAGGCGGGAATGGTCACTATCCCGCACACACGTTTCGTTGTGCCCGTTGTTAAGCGCTCTGGAGCACTGTTTATGACGTAACCGGAACACCTCTTGCCGTTCCATTCTCAGAGCTCCTGAGTTAAGTAATCTGCGACTCTTGGTGCGAATGATAGAGGAAAACATTTCCAATGTGTCTGGCAGGGAGAAACTGAACCTGGAGAACACCTTTGTCAGGAGCTTTCACCTGCACCGTAGACACACACAGATTTGCATCACATCTAAATGGCCAAGCTCTTTCTTAGACAAGTTGAAAGCTGCTGTCAGAAGGCTGTGCTCCTTGTCAGATGGAAGCAGCAGCACTCACATAGGAGTTTGACAAGAACTAAAGAGTCACAGAAGAGCGTGGCCTAGGAAAATGAGTCAGGAAAAAGCATATCGCTACATGTGTCCTTGTTGTCGCCTAACAACAGGTAGCAGCATAAACCAGATGTGGTTGAAGTTCTTGCAGGCGACATCTAACGTCAAATGAGCAAGTGGGCTTACCACAGCTACGGTCCTCTGGCTGTCTGAAAGCTTTGCGCACAAGCCGGATGCTAAGCGCCTTCCTTTGCCTTTTGGCAGTGCTCGTGCATTGCCAGCACTAGGCGGGAATGGTCACTATCCCACAGACACGTTTCATTGTGCCCGTTGCTAAGCGCTCTGGAGCACTGTTTATGACGTAAGCAGAACACCTCTTGCCGTTCCATTCTCAGAGCTCCTGAGTTAATCAAACTGAGACTCTTGGTGCGAATGCCAGAGGAAAACATTTCCAATGTGTCTGGCATATAGAAACTGAACCTGGAGAACACCTTTGTCAGGAGCTTTCACCTGCACCGTAGACACACACAGATTTGCATCACATCTAAATGGCCAAGCTCTTTCTTAGACAAGTTGAAAGCTGCTGTCAGAAGGCTGTGCTCCTTGTCAGATGGAAGCAGCAGCATGAACATAGGAGTTTGACAAGAACTAAAGAGTCACAGAAGAGCGTGGCCTAGGAAAATGAGTCAGGAAAAAGCATATAGCTACATGTGTCCTTGTTGTCGCCTAACAACAGGTAGCAGCATAAACCAGATGCGGGTGAAGTTCTTGCTGGCGACATCTAACGTCAAATGAGCAAACGGGCTTACCACAGCTGCGGTCCTCTGGCAGTCTGAAAGCTTTGCGCACAAGCCGGATGCTAAGCGCCTTCCTTTGCCTTTTGGCAGTGCTCGTGCATTGCCAGCACTAGGCGGGAATGGTCACTATCCCACAGACATGTTTCGTTGTGCCCGTTGCTAAGCGCTCTGGAGCACTGTTTATGACGTAAGCGGAACACATCTTGCCTTTCCATTCTCAGAGCTCCTGAGTTAATCAAACTGAGACTCTTGGTGCGAATGCCAGAGGAAAACATTTCCAATGTGTCTGGCAAGGAGAAACTGAACCTGGAGAACACTTTTGTCAAGAGCTTTCACCTGCACCGTAGACACACACAGATTTGCATCACATCTAAATGGCCAAGCTCTTTCTTAGACAAGTTGAAAGCTGCTGTCAGAAGGCTGTGCTCCTTGTCAGATGGAAGCAGCAGCACTCACATAGGAGTTTGACAAGAACTAAAGAGTCACAGAAGAGCGTGGCCTAGGAAAATGAGTCAGGAAAAAGCATATCGCTACATGTGTCCTTGTTGTCGCCTAACAACAGGTAGCAGCATAAACCAGATGCGGGTGAAGTTCTTGCTGGCGACATCTAACGTCAAATGAGCAAACGGGCTTACCACAGCTGCGGTCCTCTGGCAGTCTGAAAGCTTTGCGCACAAGCCGGATGCTAAGCGCCTTCCTTTGCCTTTTGGCAGTGCTCGTGCATTGCCAGCACTAGGCGGGAATGGTCACTATCCCACAGACACGTTTTGTTGTGCCCGTTGCTAAGCGCTCTGGAGCACTGTTTATGACGTAAGCGGAACACCTCTTGCCATTCCATTCTCAGAGCTCCTGAGTTACGTAATCTGCGACTTTTGGTGCGAATGCCAGAGGAAAACATTTCCAATGTGTCTGGCAGGGAGAAACTGAACCTGGAGAACACCTTTGTCAGGAGCTTTCACCTGCACCGTAGACACACACAGATTTGCATCACATCTAAATGGCCAAGCTCTTTCTTAGACAAGTTGAAAGCTGCTGTCAGAAGGCTGTGCTCCTTGTCAGATGGAAGCAGCAGCATGAACATAGGAGTTTGACAAGAACTAAAGAGTCACAGAAGAGCGTGGCCTAGGAAAATGAGTCAGGAAAAAGCATATCGCTACATGTGTCCTTGTTGTCGCCTAACAACAGGTAGCAGCATAAACCAGATGCGGGTGAAGTTCTTGCTGGCGACATCTAACGTCAAATGAGCAAACGGGCTTACCACAGCTGCGGTCCTCTGGCAGTCTGAAAGCTTTGCGCACAAGCCGGATGCTAAGCGCCTTCCTTTGCCTTTTGGCAGTGCTCGTGCATTGCCAGCACTAGGCGGGAATGGTCACTATCCCGCACACACGTGTCGTTGTGCCCGTTGCTAAGCGCTCTGGAGCACTGTTTATGACGTAAGCGGAACACCTCTTGCCGTTCCATTCTCAGAGCTCCTGAGTTAATCAAACTGAGACTCTTGGTGCGAATGCCAGAGGAAAACATTTCCAATGTGTCTGGCATATAGAAACTGAACCTGGAGAACACCTTTGTCAGGAGCTTTCACCTGCACCGTAGACACACACAGATTTGCATCACATCTAAATGGCCAAGCTCTTTCTTAGACAAGTTGAAAGCTGCTGTCAGAAGGCTGTGCTCCTTGTCAGATGGAAGCAGCAGCATGAACATAGGAGTTTGACAAGCACTAAAGAGCCACAGAAGAGCGTGGCCTAGGAAAATGAGTCAGGAAAAAGCATATCGCTACATGTGTCCTTGTTGTCGCCTAACAACAGGTAGCAGCATAAACCAGATGCGGGTGAAGTTCTTGCTGGCGACATCTAATGTCAAATGAGCAAACGGGCTTACCACAGCTGCGGTCCTCTGGCAGTCTGAAAGCTTTGCGCACAAGCCGGATGCTAAGCGCCTTCCTTTGCCTTTTGGCAGTGCTCGTGCATTGCCAGCACTAGGCGGGAATGGTCACTATCCCACAGACACGTTTCGTTGTGCCCGTTGCTAAGCGCTCTGGAGCACTGTTTATGACGTAAGCGGAACACCTCTTGCCATTCCATTCTCAGAGCTCCTGAGTTACGTAATCTGCGACTTTTGGTGCGAATGCCAGAGGAAAACATTTCCAATGTGTCTGGCAGGGAGAAACTGAACCTGGAGAACACCTTTGTCAGGAGCTTTCACCTGCACCGTAGACACACACAGATTTGCATCACATCTAAATGGCCAAGCTCTTTCTTAGACAAGTTGAAAGCTGCTGTCAGAAGGCTGTGCTCCTTGTCAGATGGAAGCAGCAGCATGAACATAGGAGTTTGACAAGAACTAAAGAGTCACAGAAGAGCGTGGCCTAGGAAAATGAGTCAGGAAAAAGCATATCGCTACATGTGTCCTTGTTGTCGCCTAACAACAGGTAGCAGCATAAACCAGATGCGGGTGAAGTTCTTGCTGGCGACATCTAATGTCAAATGAGCAAACGGGCTTACCACAGCTGCGGTCCTCTGGCAGTCTGAAAGCTTTGCGCACAAGCCGGATGCTAAGCGCCTTCCTTTGCCTTTTGGCAGTGCTCGTGCATTGCCAGCACTAGGCGGGAATGGTCACTATCCCACAGACACGTTTCGTTGTGCCCGTTGCTAAGCGCTCTGGAGCACTGTTTATGACGTAAGCGGAACACCTCTTGCCGTTCCATTCTCAGAGCTCCTGAGTTAATCAAACTGAGACTCTTGGTGTGAATGCCAGAGGAAAACATTTCCAATGTGTCTGGCAGGGAGAAACTGAACCTGGAGAACACCTTTGTCAGGAGCTTTCACCTGCACCGTAGACACACACAGATTTGCATCACATCTAAATGGCCAAGCTCTTTCTTAGACAACTTGAAAGCTGCTGTCAGAAGGCTGTGCTCCTTGTCAGATGGAAGCAGCAGCATGAACATAGGAGTTTGACAAGAACTAAAGAGTCACAGAAGAGCGTGGCCTAGGAAAATGAGTCAGGAAAAAGCATATCGCTACATGTGTCCTGGTTGTCGCCTAACAACAGGTAGCAGCATAAACCAGATGCGGGTGAAGTTCTTGCTGGCGACATCTAACGTCAAATGAGCAAACGGGCTTACCACAGCTGCGGTCCTCTGGCAGTCTGAAAGCTTTGCGCACAAGCCGGATGCTAAGCGCCTTCCTTTGCCTTTTGGCAGTGCTCGTGCATTGCCAGCACTAGGCGGGAATGGTCACTATCCCACAGACACGTTTCGTTGTGCCTGTTGCTAAGCGCTCTGGAGCACTGTTTATGACGTAAGCGGAACACCTCTTGCCGTTCCATTCTCAGAGCTCCTGAGTTAAGTAATCTGCGACTCTTGGTGCGAATGATAGAGGAAAACATTTCCAATGTGTCTGGCAGGGAGAAACTGAGCCTGGAGAACACCTTTGTCAGGAGCTTTCACCTGCACCGTAGACACACACAGATTTGCATCACATCTAAATGGCCAAGCTCTTTCTTAGACAAGTTGAAAGCTGCTGTCAGAAGGCTGTGCTCCTTGTCAGATGGAAGCAGCAGCATGAACATAGGAGTTTGGCAAGCACTAAAGAGCCACAGAAGAGCGTGGCCTAGGAAAATGAGTCAGGAAAAAGCATATCGCTACATGTGTCCTTGTTGTCGCCTAACAACAGGTAGCAGCATAAACCAGATGTGGGTGAAGTTCTTGCAGGCGACATCTAACATCAAATGAGCAAGCGGGATTACCACAGCTACAGTCCTCTGGCAGTCTGAAAGCTTTGCGCACAAGCCGGATGCTAAGCGCCTTCCTTTGCCTTTTGGCAGTGCTCGTGCATTGCCAGCACTAGGTGGGAATGGTCACTATCCCACAGACACGTTTCGTTGTGCCCGTTGCTAAGCGCTCTGGAGCACTGTTTATGACGTAAGCAGAACACCTCTTGCCGTTCCATTCTCAGAGCTCCTCAGTTAAGTAATCTGCGATTCTTGGTGTGAATGATAGAGGAAAACATTTCCAATGTGTCTGGCAGGGAGAAACTGAACCTGGAGAACACCTTTGTCAGGAGCTTTCACCTGCACCGTAGACACACACAGATTTGCATCACATCTAAATGGCCAAGCTCTTTCTTAGACAAGTTGAAAGCTGCTGTCAGAAGGCTGTGCTCCTTGTCAGATGGAAGCAGCAGCATGAACATAGGAGTTTGACAAGAACTAAAGAGCCACAGAAGAGTGTGGCCTAGGAAAATGAGTCAGGAAAAAGCATATCGCTACATGTGTTCTTGTTGTCGCCTAACAACAGGTAGCAGCATAAACCAGATGCGGGTGAAGTTCTTGCTGGCGACATCTAACGTCAAATGAGCAAACGGGCTTACCACAGCTGCGGTCCTCTGGCAGTCTGAAAGCTTTGCGCACAAGCCGGATGCTAAGCGCCTTCCTTTGCCTTTTGGCAGTGCTCGTGCATTGCCAGCACTAGGCGGGAATGGTCACTATCCCACAGACACGTTTCGTTGTGCCCGTTGCTAAGCGCTCTGGAGCACTGTTTATGACGTAAGCGGAACACCTCTTGCCATTCCATTCTCAGAGCTCCTGAGTTACGTAATCTGCGACTTTTGGTGCGAATGCCAGAGGAAAACATTTCCAATGTGTCTGGCAGGGAGAAACTGAACCTGGAGAACACCTTTGTCAGGAGCTTTCACCTGCACCGTAGACACACACAGATTTGCATCACATCTAAATGGCCAAGCTCTTTCTTAGACAAGTTGAAAGCTGCTGTCAGAAGGCTGTGCTCCTTGTCAGATGGAAGCAGCAGCATGAACATAGGAGTTTGACAAGAACTAAAGAGTCACAGAAGAGCGTGGCCTAGGAAAATGAGTCAGGAAAAAGCATATCGCTACATGTGTCCTTGTTGTCGCCTAACAACAGGTAGCAGCATAAACCAGATGCGGGTGAAGTTCTTGCTGGCGACATCTAACGTCAAATGAGCAAGTGGGCTTACCACAGCTGCGGTCCTCTGGCAGTCTGAAAGCTTTGCGCACAAGCCGGATGCTAAGCGCCTTCCTTTGCCTTTTGGCAGTGCTCGTGCATTGCCAGCACTAGGCGGGAATGGTCACTATCCCACAGACATGTTTCGTTGTGCCCGTTGCTAAGCGCTCTGGAGCACTGTTTATGACGTAAGCGGAACACATCTTGCCTTTCCATTCTCAGAGCTCCTGAGTTAATCAAACTGAGACTCTTGGTGCGAATGCCAGAGGAAAACATTTCCAATGTGTCTGGCAAGGAGAAACTGAACCTGGAGAACACTTTTGTCAAGAGCTTTCACCTGCACCGTAGACACACACAGATTTGCATCACATCTAAATGGCCAAGCTCTTTCTTAGACACGTTGAAAGCTGCTGTCAGAAGGCTGTGCTCCTTGTCAGATGGAAGCAGCAGCATGAACATAGGAGTTTGACAAGAACTAAAGAGCCACAGAAGAGCGTGGCCTAGGAAAATGAGTCAGGAAAAAGCATATCGCTACATGTGTCCTTGTTGTCGCCTAACAACAGGTAGCAGCATAAACCAGATGCGGGTGAAGTTCTTGCTGGCGACATCTAATGTCAAATGAGCAAACGGGCTTACCACAGCTGCGGTCCTCTGGCAGTCTGAAAGCTTTGCGCACAAGCCGGATGCTAAGCGCCTTCCTTTGCCTTTTGGCAGTGCTCGTGCATTGCCAGCACTAGGCGGGAATGGTCACTATCCCGCACACACGTTTCGTTGTGCCCGTTGTTAAGCGCTCTGGAGCACTGTTTATGACGTAACCGGAACACCTCTTGCCGTTCCATTCTCAGAGCTCCTGAGTTAAGTAATCTGCGACTCTTGGTGCGAATGATAGAGGAAAACATTTCCAATGTGTCTGGCAGGGAGAAACTGAACCTGGAGAACACCTTTGTCAGGAGCTTTCACCTGCACCGTAGACACACACAGATTTGCATCACATCTAAATGGCCAAGCTCTTTCTTAGACAAGTTGAAAGCTGCTGTCAGAAGGCTGTGCTCCTTGTCAGATGGAAGCAGCAGCACTCACATAGGAGTTTGACAAGAACTAAAGAGTCACAGAAGAGCGTGGCCTAGGAAAATGAGTCAGGAAAAAGCATATCGCTACATGTGTTCTTGTTGTCGCCTAACAACAGGTAGCAGCATAAACCAGATGTGGTTGAAGTTCTTGCAGGCGACATCTAACGTCAAATGAGCAAGTGGGCTTACCACAGCTACGGTCCTCTGGCAGTCTGAAAGCTTTGCGCACAAGCCGGATGCTAAGCGCCTTCCTTTGCCTTTTGGCAGTGCTCGTGCATTGCCAGCACTAGGCGGGAATGGTCACTATCCCACAGACACGTTTCATTGTGCCCGTTGCTAAGCGCTCTGGAGCACTGTTTATGACGTAAGCAGAACACCTCTTGCCATTCCATTCTCAGAGCTCCTGAGTTACGTAATCTGCGACTTTTGGTGCGAATGCCAGAGGAAAACATTTCCAATGTGTCTGGCAGGGAGAAACTGAACCTGGAGAACACCTTTGTCAGGAGCTTTCACCTGCACCGTAGACACACACAGATTTGCATCACATCTAAATGGCCAAGCTCTTTCTTAGACAAGTTGAAAGCTGCTGTCAGAAGGCTGTGCTCCTTGTCAGATGGAAGCAGCAGCATGAACATAGGAGTTTGACAAGAACTAAAGAGTCACAGAAGAGCGTGGCCTAGGAAAATGAGTCAGGAAAAAGCATATCGCTACATGTGTCCTTGTTGTCGCCTAACAACAGGTAGCAGCATAAACCAGATGCAGGTGAAGTTCTTGCTGGCGACATCTAATGTCAAATGAGCAAACGGGCTTACCACAGCTGCGGTCCTCTGGCAGTCTGAAAGCTTTGCGCACAAGCCGGATGCTAAGCGCCTTCCTTTGCCTTTTGGCAGTGCTCGTGCATTGCCAGCACTAGGCGGGAATGGTCACTATCCCACAGACACGTTTCGTTGTGCCCGTTGCTAAGCGCTCTGGAGCACTGTTTATGACGTAAGCGGAACACCTCTTGCCGTTCCATTCTCAGAGCTCCTGAGTTAATCAAACTGAGACTCTTGGTGCGAATGCCAGAGGAAAACATTTCCAATGTGTCTGGCAGGGAGAAACTGAACCTGGAGAACACCTTTGTCAGGAGCTTTCACCTGCACCGTAGACACACACAGATTTGCATCACATCTAAATGGCCAAGCTCTTTCTTAGACAAGTTGAAAGCTGCTGTCAGAAGGCTGTGCTCCTTGTCAGATGGAAGCAGCAGCATGAACATAGGAGTTTGACAAGAACTAAAGAGTCACAGAAGAGCGTGGCCTAGGAAAATGAGTCAGGAAAAAGCATATCGCTACATGTGTCCTGGTTGTCGCCTAACAACAGGTAGCAGCATAAACCAGATGCGGGTGAAGTTCTTGCTGGCGACATCTAACGTCAAATGAGCAAACGGGCTTACCACAGCTGCGGTCCTCTGGCAGTCTGAAAGCTTTGCGCACAAGCCGGATGCTAAGCGCCTTCCTTTGCCTTTTGGCAGTGCTCGTGCATTGCCAGCACTAGGCGGGAATGGTCACTATCCCACAGACACGTTTCGTTGTGCCTGTTGCTAAGCGCTCTGGAGCACTGTTTATGACGTAAGCGGAACACCTCTTGCCGTTCCATTCTCAGAGCTCCTGAGTTAAGTAATCTGCGACTCTTGGTGCGAATGATAGAGGAAAACATTTCCAATGTGTCTGGCAGGGAGAAACTGAGCCTGGAGAACACCTTTGTCAGGAGCTTTCACCTGCACCGTAGACACACACAGATTTGCATCACATCTAAATGGCCAAGCTCTTTCTTAGACAAGTTGAAAGCTGCTGTCAGAAGGCTGTGCTCCTTGTCAGATGGAAGCAGCAGCATGAACATAGGAGTTTGACAAGAACTAAAGAGTCACAGAAGAGCGTGGCCTAGGAAAATGAGTCAGGAAAAAGCATATCGCTACATGTGTCCTTGTTGTCGCCTAACAACAGGTAGCAGCATAAACCAGATGCGGGTGAAGTTCTTGCTGGCGACATCTAACGTCAAATGAGCAAACGGGCTTACCACAGCTGCGGTCCTCTGGCAGTCTGAAAGCTTTGCGCACAAGCCGGATGCTAAGCGCCTTCCTTTGCCTTTTGGCAGTGCTCGTGCATTGCCAGCACTAGGCGGGAATGGTCACTATCCCACAGACATGTTTCGTTGTGCCCGTTGCTAAGCGCTCTGGAGCACTGTTTATGACGTAAGCGGAACACATCTTGCCTTTCCATTCTCAGAGCTCCTGAGTTAATCAAACTGAGACTCTTGGTGCGAATGCCAGAGGAAAACATTTCCAATGTGTCTGGCAAGGAGAAACTGAACCTGGAGAACACTTTTGTCAAGAGCTTTCACCTGCACCGTAGACACACACAGATTTGCATCACATCTAAATGGCCAAGCTCTTTCTTAGACAAGTTGAAAGCTGCTGTCAGAAGGCTGTGCTCCTTGTCAGATGGAAGCAGCAGCATGAACATAGGAGTTTGACAAGCACTAAAGAGCCACAGAAGAGCGTGGCCTAGGAAAATGAGTCAGGAAAAAGCATATCGCTACATGTGTCCTTGTTGTCGCCTAACAACAGGTAGCAGCATAAACCAGATGCGGGTGAAGTTCTTGCAGGCGACATCTGAGGTCAAGTGAGCAAACGGGCTTACCACAGCTGCGGTCCTCTGGCAGTCTGAAAGCTTTGCGCACAAGGCGGATGCTAAGCGCCTTCCTTTGCCTTTTGGCAGTGCTCGTGCATTGCCAGCACTAGGCGGGAATGGTCACTATCCCGCACACACGTTTCGTTGTGCCCGTTGTTAAGCGCTCTGGAGCACTGTTTATGACGTAACCGGAACACCTCTTGCCGTTCCATTCTCAGAGCTCCTGAGTTAAGTAATCTGCGACTCTTGGTGCGAATGATAGAGGAAAACATTTCCAATGTGTCTGGCAGGGAGAAACTGAACCTGGAGAACACCTTTGTCAGGAGCTTTCACCTGCACCGTAGACACACACAGATTTGCATCACATCTAAATGGCCAAGCTCTTTCTTAGACAAGTTGAAAGCTGCTGTCAGAAGGCTGTGCTCCTTGTCAGATGGAAGCAGCAGCACTCACATAGGAGTTTGACAAGAACTAAAGAGTCACAGAAGAGCGTGGCCTAGGAAAATGAGTCAGGAAAAAGCATATCGCTACATGTGTCCTTGTTGTCGCCTAACAACAGGTAGCAGCATAAACCAGATGTGGTTGAAGTTCTTGCAGGCGACATCTAACGTCAAATGAGCAAGTGGGCTTACCACAGCTGCGGTCCTCTGGCAGTCTGAAAGCTTTGCGCACAAGCCGGATGCTAAGCGCCTTCCTTTGCCTTTTGGCAGTGCTCGTGCATTGCCAGCACTAGGCAGGAATGGTCACTATCCCGCACACACGTTTCGTTGTGCCCGTTGCTAAGCGCTCTGGAGCACTGTTTATGACGTAAGCGGAACACCTCTTGCCGTTCCATTCTCAGAGCTCCTGAGTTAATCAAACTGAGACTCTTGGTGCGAATGCCAGAGGAAAACATTTCCAATGTGTCTGGCAGGGAGAAACTGAACCTGGAGAACACCTTTGTCAGGAGCTTTCACCTGCACCGTAGACACACACAGATTTGCATCACATCTAAATGGCCAAGCTCTTTCTTAGACAAGTTGAAAGCTGCTGTCAGAAGGCTGTGCTCCTTGTCAGATGGAAGCAGCAGCATGAACATAGGAGTTTGACAAGAACTAAAGAGTCACAGAAGAGCGTGGCCTAGGAAAATGAGTCAGGAAAAAGCATATCGCTACATGTGTCCTGGTTGTCGCCTAACAACAGGTAGCAGCATAAACCAGATGCGGGTGAAGTTCTTGCTGGCGACATCTAACGTCAAATGAGCAAACGGGCTTACCACAGCTGCGGTCCTCTGGCAGTCTGAAAGCTTTGCGCACAAGCCGGATGCTAAGCGCCTTCCTTTGCCTTTTGGCAGTGCTCGTGCATTGCCAGCACTAGGCGGGAATGGTCACTATCCCACAGACACGTTTCGTTGTGCCTGTTGCTAAGCGCTCTGGAGCACTGTTTATGACGTAAGCGGAACACCTCTTGCCGTTCCATTCTCAGAGCTCCTGAGTTAAGTAATCTGCGACTCTTGGTGCGAATGATAGAGGAAAACATTTCCAATGTGTCTGGCAGGGAGAAACTGAGCCTGGAGAACACCTTTGTCAGGAGCTTTCACCTGCACCGTAGACACACACAGATTTGCATCACATCTAAATGGCCAAGCTCTTTCTTAGACAAGTTGAAAGCTGCTGTCAGAAGGCTGTGCTCCTTGTCAGATGGAAGCAGCAGCATGAACATAGGAGTTTGACAAGAACTAAAGAGTCACAGAAGAGCGTGGCCTAGGAAAATGAGTCAGGAAAAAGCATATCGCTACATGTGTCCTTGTTGTCGCCTAACAACAGGTAGCAGCATAAACCAGATGCGGGTGAAGTTCTTGCTGGCGACATCTAACGTCAAATGAGCAAACGGGCTTACCACAGCTGCGGTCCTCTGGCAGTCTGAAAGCTTTGCGCACAAGCCGGATGCTAAGCGCCTTCCTTTGCCTTTTGGCAGTGCTCGTGCATTGCCAGCACTAGGCGGGAATGGTCACTATCCCACAGACATGTTTCGTTGTGCCCGTTGCTAAGCGCTCTGGAGCACTGTTTATGACGTAAGCGGAACACATCTTGCCTTTCCATTCTCAGAGCTCCTGAGTTAATCAAACTGAGACTCTTGGTGCGAATGCCAGAGGAAAACATTTCCAATGTGTCTGGCAAGGAGAAACTGAACCTGGAGAACACTTTTGTCAAGAGCTTTCACCTGCACCGTAGACACACACAGATTTGCATCACATCTAAATGGCCAAGCTCTTTCTTAGACAAGTTGAAAGCTGCTGTCAGAAGGCTGTGCTCCTTGTCAGATGGAAGCAGCAGCATGAACATAGGAGTTTGACAAGCACTAAAGAGCCACAGAAGAGCGTGGCCTAGGAAAATGAGTCAGGAAAAAGCATATCGCTACATGTGTCCTTGTTGTCGCCTAACAACAGGTAGCAGCATAAACCAGATGCGGGTGAAGTTCTTGCAGGCGACATCTGAGGTCAAGTGAGCAAACGGGCTTACCACAGCTGCGGTCCTCTGGCAGTCTGAAAGCTTTGCGCACAAGGCGGATGCTAAGCGCCTTCCTTTGCCTTTTGGCAGTGCTCGTGCATTGCCAGCACTAGGCGGGAATGGTCACTATCCCGCACACACGTTTCGTTGTGCCCGTTGTTAAGCGCTCTGGAGCACTGTTTATGACGTAACCGGAACACCTCTTGCCGTTCCATTCTCAGAGCTCCTGAGTTAAGTAATCTGCGACTCTTGGTGCGAATGATAGAGGAAAACATTTCCAATGTGTCTGGCAGGGAGAAACTGAACCTGGAGAACACCTTTGTCAGGAGCTTTCACCTGCACCGTAGACACACACAGATTTGCATCACATCTAAATGGCCAAGCTCTTTCTTAGACAAGTTGAAAGCTGCTGTCAGAAGGCTGTGCTCCTTGTCAGATGGAAGCAGCAGCATGAACATAGGAGTTTGACAAGAACTAAAGAGTCACAGAAGAGCGTGGCCTAGGAAAATGAGTCAGGAAAAAGCATATCGCTACATGTGTCCTTGTTGTCGCCTAACAACAGGTAGCAGCATAAACCAGATGTGGTTGAAGTTCTTGCAGGCGACATCTAACGTCAAATGAGCAAGTGGGCTTACCACAGCTACGGTCCTCTGGCAGTCTGAAAGCTTTGCGCACAAGCCGGATGCTAAGCGCCTTCCTTTGCCTTTTGGCAGTGCTCGTGCATTGCCAGCACTAGGCAGGAATGGTCACTATCCCGCACACACGTTTCGTTGTGCCCGTTGCTAAGCGCTCTGGAGCACTGTTTATGACGTAAGCGGAACACCTCTTGCCGTTCCATTCTCAGAGCTCCTCAGTTAAGTAATCTGCGATTCTTGGTGCGAATGATAGAGGAAAACATTTCCAATGTGTCTGGCATATAGAAACTGAACCTGGAGAACACCTTTGTCAGGAGCTTTCACCTGCACCGTAGACACACACAGATTTGCATCACATCTAAATGGCCAAGCTCTTTCTTAGACAAGTTGAAAGCTGCTGTCAGAAGGCTGTGCTCCTTGTCAGATGGAAGCAGCAGCATGAACATAGGAGTTTGACAAGAACTAAAGAGTCACAGAAGAGCGTGGCCTAGGAAAATGAGTCAGGAAAAAGCATATCGCTACATGTGTCCTTGTTGTCGCCTAACAACAGGTAGCAGCATAAACCAGATGCGGGTGAAGTTCTTGCTGGCGACATCTAACGTCAAATGAGCAAACGGGCTTACCACAGCTGCGGTCCTCTGGCAGTCTGAAAGCTTTGCGCACAAGCCGGATGCTAAGCGCCTTCCTTTGCCTTTTGGCAGTGCTCGTGCATTGCCAGCACTAGGCGGGAATGGTCACTATCCCACAGACATGTTTCGTTGTGCCCGTTGCTAAGCGCTCTGGAGCACTGTTTATGACGTAAGCGGAACACATCTTGCCTTTCCATTCTCAGAGCTCCTGAGTTAATCAAACTGAGACTCTTGGTGCGAATGCCAGAGGAAAACATTTCCAATGTGTCTGGCAAGGAGAAACTGAACCTGGAGAACACTTTTGTCAAGAGCTTTCACCTGCACCGTAGACACACACAGATTTGCATCACATCTAAATGGCCAAGCTCTTTCTTAGACAAGTTGAAAGCTGCTGTCAGAAGGCTGTGCTCCTTGTCAGATGGAAGCAGCAGCATGAACATAGGAGTTTGACAAGCACTAAAGAGCCACAGAAGAGCGTGGCCTAGGAAAATGAGTCAGGAAAAAGCATATCGCTACATGTGTCCTTGTTGTCGCCTAACAACAGGTAGCAGCATAAACCAGATGCGGGTGAAGTTCTTGCTGGCGACATCTAATGTCAAATGAGCAAACGGGCTTACCACAGCTGCGGTCCTCTGGCAGTCTGAAAGCTTTGCGCACAAGCCGGATGCTAAGCGCCTTCCTTTGCCTTTTGGCAGTGCTCGTGCATTGCCAGCACTAGGCGGGAATGGTCACTATCCCGCACACACGTTTCGTTGTGCCCGTTGTTAAGCGCTCTGGAGCACTGTTTATGACGTAACCGGAACACCTCTTGCCGTTCCATTCTCAGAGCTCCTGAGTTAAGTAATCTGCGACTCTTGGTGCGAATGATAGAGGAAAACATTTCCAATGTGTCTGGCAGGGAGAAACTGAACCTGGAGAACACCTTTGTCAGGAGCTTTCACCTGCACCGTAGACACACACAGATTTGCATCACATCTAAATGGCCAAGCTCTTTCTTAGACAAGTTGAAAGCTGCTGTCAGAAGGCTGTGCTCCTTGTCAGATGGAAGCAGCAGCACTCACATAGGAGTTTGACAAGAACTAAAGAGTCACAGAAGAGCGTGGCCTAGGAAAATGAGTCAGGAAAAAGCATATCGCTACATGTGTCCTTGTTGTCGCCTAACAACAGGTAGCAGCATAAACCAGATGTGGTTGAAGTTCTTGCAGGCGACATCTAACGTCAAATGAGCAAGTGGGCTTACCACAGCTACGGTCCTCTGGCAGTCTGAAAGCTTTGCGCACAAGCCGGATGCTAAGCGCCTTCCTTTGCCTTTTGGCAGTGCTCGTGCATTGCCAGCACTAGGCGGGAATGGTCACTATCCCGCACACACGTTTCGTTGTGCCCGTTGCTAAGCGCTCTGGAGCACTGTTTATGACGTAAGCGGAACACCTCTTGCCGTTCCATTCTCAGAGCTCCTCAGTTAAGTAATCTGCGATTCTTGGTGCGAATGATAGAGGAAAACATTTCCAATGTGTCTGGCATATAGAAACTGAACCTGGAGAACACCTTTGTCAGGAGCTTTCACCTGCACCGTAGACACACACAGATTTGCATCACATCTAAATGGCCAAGCTCTTTCTTAGACAAGTTGAAAGCTGCTGTCAGAAGGCTGTGCTCCTTGTCAGATGGAAGCAGCAGCATGAACATAGGAGTTTGGCAAGCACTAAAGAGCCACAGAAGAGCGTGGCCTAGGAAAATGAGTCAGGAAAAAGCATATCGCTACATGTGTCCTTGTTGTCGCCTAACAACAGGTAGCAGCATAAACCAGATGCGGGTGAAGTTCTTGCTGGCGACATCTAACGTCAAATGAGCAAACGGGCTTACCACAGCTGCGGTCCTCTGGCAGTCTGAAAGCTTTGCGCACAAGCCGGATGCTAAGCGCCTTCCTTTGCCTTTTGGCAGTGCTCGTGCATTGCCAGCACTAGGCGGGAATGGTCACTATCCCACAGACATGTTTCGTTGTGCCCGTTGCTAAGCGCTCTGGAGCACTGTTTATGACGTAAGCGGAACACATCTTGCCTTTCCATTCTCAGAGCTCCTGAGTTAATCAAACTGAGACTCTTGGTGCGAATGCCAGAGGAAAACATTTCCAATGTGTCTGGCAAGGAGAAACTGAACCTGGAGAACACTTTTGTCAAGAGCTTTCACCTGCACCGTAGACACACACAGATTTGCATCACATCTAAATGGCCAAGCTCTTTCTTAGACAAGTTGAAAGCTGCTGTCAGAAGGCTGTGCTCCTTGTCAGATGGAAGCAGCAGCATGAACATAGGAGTTTGACAAGCACTAAAGAGCCACAGAAGAGCGTGGCCTAGGAAAATGAGTCAGGAAAAAGCATATCGCTACATGTGTCCTTGTTGTCGCCTAACAACAGGTAGCAGCATAAACCAGATGCGGGTGAAGTTCTTGCTGGCGACATCTAATGTCAAATGAGCAAACGGGCTTACCACAGCTGCGGTCCTCTGGCAGTCTGAAAGCTTTGCGCACAAGCCGGATGCTAAGCGCCTTCCTTTGCCTTTTGGCAGTGCTCGTGCATTGCCAGCACTAGGCGGGAATGGTCACTATCCCGCACACACGTTTCGTTGTGCCCGTTGTTAAGCGCTCTGGAGCACTGTTTATGACGTAACCGGAACACCTCTTGCCGTTCCATTCTCAGAGCTCCTGAGTTAAGTAATCTGCGACTCTTGGTGCGAATGATAGAGGAAAACATTTCCAATGTGTCTGGCAGGGAGAAACTGAACCTGGAGAACACCTTTGTCAGGAGCTTTCACCTGCACCGTAGACACACACAGATTTGCATCACATCTAAATGGCCAAGCTCTTTCTTAGACAAGTTGAAAGCTGCTGTCAGAAGGCTGTGCTCCTTGTCAGATGGAAGCAGCAGCACTCACATAGGAGTTTGACAAGAACTAAAGAGTCACAGAAGAGCGTGGCCTAGGAAAATGAGTCAGGAAAAAGCATATCGCTACATGTGTCCTTGTTGTCGCCTAACAACAGGTAGCAGCATAAACCAGATGTGGTTGAAGTTCTTGCAGGCGACATCTAACGTCAAATGAGCAAGTGGGCTTACCACAGCTACGGTCCTCTGGCAGTCTGAAAGCTTTGCGCACAAGCCGGATGCTAAGCGCCTTCCTTTGCCTTTTGGCAGTGCTCGTGCATTGCCAGCACTAGGCGGGAATGGTCACTATCCCGCACACACGTTTCGTTGTGCCCGTTGCTAAGCGCTCTGGAGCACTGTTTATGACGTAAGCGGAACACCTCTTGCCGTTCCATTCTCAGAGCTCCTCAGTTAAGTAATCTGCGATTCTTGGTGCGAATGATAGAGGAAAACATTTCCAATGTGTCTGGCATATAGAAACTGAACCTGGAGAACACCTTTGTCAGGAGCTTTCACCTGCACCGTAGACACACACAGATTTGCATCACATCTAAATGGCCAAGCTCTTTCTTAGACAAGTTGAAAGCTGCTGTCAGAAGGCTGTGCTCCTTGTCAGATGGAAGCAGCAGCATGAACATAGGAGTTTGGCAAGCACTAAAGAGCCACAGAAGAGCGTGGCCTAGGAAAATGAGTCAGGAAAAAGCATATCGCTACATGTGTCCTTGTTGTCGCCTAACAACAGGTAGCAGCATAAACCAGATGCGGGTGAAGTTCTTGCTGGCGACATCTAACGTCAAATGAGCAAACGGGCTTACCACAGCTGCGGTCCTCTGGCAGTCTGAAAGCTTTGCGCACAAGCCGGATGCTAAGCGCCTTCCTTTGCCTTTTGGCAGTGCTCGTGCATTGCCAGCACTAGGCGGGAATGGTCACTATCCCACAGACACGTTTTGTTGTGCCCGTTGCTAAGCGCTCTGGAGCACTGTTTATGACGTAAGCGGAACACCTCTTGCCATTCCATTCTCAGAGCTCCTGAGTTACGTAATCTGCGACTTTTGGTGCGAATGCCAGAGGAAAACATTTCCAATGTGTCTGGCAGGGAGAAACTGAACCTGGAGAACACCTTTGTCAGGAGCTTTCACCTGCACCGTAGACACACACAGATTTGCATCACATCTAAATGGCCAAGCTCTTTCTTAGACAAGTTGAAAGCTGCTGTCAGAAGGCTGTGCTCCTTGTCCGATGGAAGCAGCAGCATGAACATAGGAGTTTGACAAGAACTAAAGAGTCACAGAAGAGCGTGGCCTAGGAAAATGAGTCAGGAAAAAGCATATCGCTACATGTGTCCTGGTTGTCGCCTAACAACAGGTAGCAGCATAAACCAGATGCGGGTGAAGTTCTTGCTGGCGACATCTAACGTCAAATGAGCAAACGGGCTTACCACAGCTGCGGTCCTCTGGCAGTCTGAAAGCTTTGCGCACAAGGCGGATGCTAAGCGCCTTCCTTTGCCTTTTGGCAGTGCTCGTGCATTGCCAGCACTAGGCGGGAATGGTCACTATCCCACAGACACGTTTCGTTGTGCCTGTTGCTAAGCGCTCTGGAGCACTGTTTATGACGTAAGCGGAACACCTCTTGCCGTTCCATTCTCAGAGCTCCTGAGTTAAGTAATCTGCGACTCTTGGTGCGAATGATAGAGGAAAACATTTCCAATGTGTCTGGCAGGGAGAAACTGAGCCTGGAGAACACCTTTGTCAGGAGCTTTCACCTGCACCGTAGACACACACAGATTTGCATCACATCTAAATGGCCAAGCTCTTTCTTAGACAAGTTGAAAGCTGCTGTCAGAAGGCTGTGCTCCTTGTCAGATGGAAGCAGCAGCACTCACATAGGTGTTTGGCAAGCACTAAAGAGCCACAGAAGAGCGTGGCCTAGGAAAATGAGTCAGGAAAAAGCATATCGCTACATGTGTCCTTGTTGTCGCCTAACAACAGGTAGCAGCATAAACCAGATGTGGGTGAAGTTCTTGCAGGCGACATCTAACATCAAATGAGCAAGCGGGATTACCACAGCTACAGTCCTCTGGCAGTCTGAAAGCTTTGCGCACAAGCCGGATGCTAAGCGCCTTCCTTTGCCTTTTGGCAGTGCTCGTGCATTGCCAGCACTAGGTGGGAATGGTCACTATCCCACAGACACGTTTCGTTGTGCCCGTTGCTAAGCGCTCTGGAGCACTGTTTATGACGTAAGCAGAACACCTCTTGCCGTTCCATTCTCAGAGCTCCTGAGTTAATCAAACTGAGACTCTTGGTGCGAATGCCAGAGGAAAACATTTCCAATGTGTCTGGCAGGGAGAAACTGAACCTGGAGAACACCTTTGTCAGGAGCTTTCACCTGCACCGTAGACACACACAGATTTGCATCACATCTAAATGGCCAAGCTCTTTCTTAGACAAGTTGAAAGCTGCTGTCAGAAGGCTGTGCTCCTTGTCAGATGGAAGCAGCAGCACTCACATAGGAGTTTGACAAGAACTAAAGAGTCACAGAAGAGCGTGGCCTAGGAAAATGAGTCAGGAAAAAGCATATCGCTACATGTGTCCTTGTTGTCGCCTAACAACAGGTAGCAGCATAAACCAGATGCGGGTGAAGTTCTTGCTGGCGACATCTAACGTCAAATGAGCAAACGGGCTTACCACAGCTGCGGTCCTCTGGCAGTCTGAAAGCTTTGCGCACAAGCCGGATGCTAAGCGCCTTCCTTTGCCTTTTGGCAGTGCTCGTGCATTGCCAGCACTAGGCGGGAATGGTCACTATCCCACAGACACGTTTCGTTGTGCCTGTTGCTAAGCGCTCTGGAGCACTGTTTATGACGTAAGCGGAACACCTCTTGCCGTTCCATTCTCAGAGCTCCTGAGTTAAGTAATCTGCGACTCTTGGTGCGAATGATAGAGGAAAACATTTCCAATGTGTCTGGCAGGGAGAAACTGAGCCTGGAGAACACCTTTGTCAGGAGCTTTCACCTGCACCGTAGACACACACAGATTTGCATCACATCTAAATGGCCAAGCTCTTTCTTAGACAAGTTGAAAGCTGCTGTCAGAAGGCTGTGCTCCTTGTCAGATGGAAGCAGCAGCATGAACATAGGAGTTTGACAAGAACTAAAGAGTCACAGAAGAGCGTGGCCTAGGAAAATGAGTCAGGAAAAAGCATATCGCTACATGTGTCCTTGTTGTCGCCTAACAACAGGTAGCAGCATAAACCAGATGCGGGTGAAGTTCTTGCTGGCGACATCTAACGTCAAATGAGCAAACGGGCTTACCACAGCTGCGGTCCTCTGGCAGTCTGAAAGCTTTGCGCACAAGCCGGATGCTAAGCGCCTTCCTTTGCCTTTTGGCAGTGCTCGTGCATTGCCAGCACTAGGCGGGAATGGTCACTATCCCACAGACACGTTTCGTTGTGCCCGTTGCTAAGCGCTCTGGAGCACTGTTTATGACGTAAGCGGAACACCTCTTGCCGTTCCATTCTCAGAGCTCCTGAGTTAAGTAATCTGCGACTCTTGGTGCGAATGATAGAGGAAAACATTTCCAATGTGTCTGGCAAGGAGAAACTGAACCTGGAGAACACTTTTGTCAAGAGCTTTCACCTGCACCGTAGACACACACAGATTTGCATCACATCTAAATGGCCAAGCTCTTTCTTAGACAAGTTGAAAGCTGCTGTCAGAAGGCTGTGCTCCTTGTCAGATGGAAGCAGCAGCATGAACATAGGAGTTTGACAAGCACTAAAGAGCCACAGAAGAGCGTGGCCTAGGAAAATGAGTCAGGAAAAAGCATATCGCTACATGTGTCCTTGTTGTCGCCTAACAACAGGTAGCAGCATAAACCAGATGCGGGTGAAGTTCTTGCAGGCGACATCTGACGTCAAGTGAGCAAACGGGCTTACCACAGCTGCGGTCCTCTGGCAGTCTGAAAGCTTTGCGCACAAGCCGGATGCTAAGCGCCTTCCTTTGCCTTTTGGCAGTGCTCGTGCATTGCCAGCACTAGGCGGGAATGGTCACTATCCCGCACACACGTTTCGTTGTGCCCGTTGTTAAGCGCTCTGGAGCACTGTTTATGACGTAACCGGAACACCTCTTGCCGTTCCATTCTCAGAGCTCCTGAGTTAAGTAATCTGCGACTCTTGGTGCGAATGATAGAGGAAAACATTTCCAATGTGTCTGGCAGGGAGAAACTGAACCTGGAGAACACCTTTGTCAGGAGCTTTCACCTGCACCGTAGACACACACAGATTTGCATCACATCTAAATGGCCAAGCTCTTTCTTAGACAAGTTGAAAGCTGCTGTCAGAAGGCTGTGCTCCTTGTCAGATGGAAGCAGCAGCACTCACATAGGAGTTTGACAAGAACTAAAGAGTCACAGAAGAGCGTGGCCTAGGAAAATGAGTCAGGAAAAAGCATATCGCTACATGTGTCCTTGTTGTCGCCTAACAACAGGTAGCAGCATAAACCAGATGTGGTTGAAGTTCTTGCAGGCGACATCTAACGTCAAATGAGCAAGTGGGCTTACCACAGCTACGGTCCTCTGGCAGTCTGAAAGCTTTGCGCACAAGCCGGATGCTAAGCGCCTTCCTTTGCCTTTTGGCAGTGCTCGTGCATTGCCAGCACTAGGCGGGAATGGTCACTATCCCGCACACACGTTTCGTTGTGCCCGTTGCTAAGCGCTCTGGAGCACTGTTTATGACGTAAGCGGAACACCTCTTGCCGTTCCATTCTCAGAGCTCCTCAGTTAAGTAATCTGCGATTCTTGGTGCGAATGATAGAGGAAAACATTTCCAATGTGTCTGGCATATAGAAACTGAACCTGGAGAACACCTTTGTCAGGAGCTTTCACCTGCACCGTAGACACACACAGATTTGCATCACATCTAAATGGCCAAGCTCTTTCTTAGACAAGTTGAAAGCTGCTGTCAGAAGGCTGTGCTCCTTGTCAGATGGAAGCAGCAGCATGAACATAGGAGTTTGGCAAGCACTAAAGAGCCACAGAAGAGCGTGGCCTAGGAAAATGAGTCAGGAAAAAGCATATCGCTACATGTGTCCTTGTTGTCGCCTAACAACAGGTAGCAGCATAAACCAGATGCGGGTGAAGTTCTTGCTGGCGACATCTAACGTCAAATGAGCAAACGGGCTTACCACAGCTGCGGTCCTCTGGCAGTCTGAAAGCTTTGCGCACAAGCCGGATGCTAAGCGCCTTCCTTTGCCTTTTGGCAGTGCTCGTGCATTGCCAGCACTAGGCGGGAATGGTCACTATCCCACAGACACGTTTCGTTGTGCCCGTTGTTAAGCGCTCTGGAGCACTGTTTATGACGTAAGCGGAACACCTCTTGCCATTCCATTCTCAGAGCTCCTGAGTTACGTAATCTGCGACTTTTGGTGCGAATGCCAGAGGAAAACATTTCCAATGTGTCTGGCAGGGAGAAACTGAACCTGGAGAACACCTTTGTAAGGAGCTTTCACCTGCACCGTAGACACACACAGATTTGCATCACATCTAAATGGCCAAGCTCTTTCTTAGACAAGTTGAAAGCTGCTGTCAGAAGGCTGTGCTCCTTGTCAGATGGAAGCAGCAGCATGAACATAGGAGTTTGACAAGAACTAAAGAGTCACAGAAGAGCGTGGCCTAGGAAAATGAGTCAGGAAAAAGCATATCGCTACATGTGTCCTTGTTGTCGCCTAACAACAGGTAGCAGCATAAACCAGATGCGGGTGAAGTTCTTGCTGGCGACATCTAATGTCAAATGAGCAAACGGGCTTACCACAGCTGCGGTCCTCTGGCAGTCTGAAAGCTTTGCGCACAAGCCGGATGCTAAGCGCCTTCCTTTGCCTTTTGGCAGTGCTCGTGCATTGCCAGCACTAGGCGGGAATGGTCACTATCCCGCACACACGTTTCGTTGTGCCCGTTGTTAAGCGCTCTGGAGCACTGTTTATGACGTAACCGGAACACCTCTTGCCGTTCCATTCTCAGAGCTCCTGAGTTAAGTAATCTGCGACTCTTGGTGCGAATGATAGAGGAAAACATTTCCAATGTGTCTGGCAGGGAGAAACTGAACCTGGAGAACACCTTTGTCAGGAGCTTTCACCTGCACCGTAGACACACACAGATTTGCATCACATCTAAATGGCCAAGCTCTTTCTTAGACAAGTTGAAAGCTGCTGTCAGAAGGCTGTGCTCCTTGTCAGATGGAAGCAGCAGCACTCACATAGGAGTTTGACAAGAACTAAAGAGTCACAGAAGAGCGTGGCCTAGGAAAATGAGTCAGGAAAAAGCATATCGCTACATGTGTCCTTGTTGTCGCCTAACAACAGGTAGCAGCATAAACCAGATGTGGTTGAAGTTCTTGCAGGCGACATCTAACGTCAAATGAGCAAGTGGGCTTACCACAGCTACGGTCCTCTGGCAGTCTGAAAGCTTTGCGCACAAGCCGGATGCTAAGCGCCTTCCTTTGCCTTTTGGCAGTGCTCGTGCATTGCCAGCACTAGGCGGGAATGGTCACTATCCCGCACACACGTTTCGTTGTGCCCGTTGTTAAGCGCTCTGGAGCACTGTTTATGACGTAAGCGGAACACCTCTAGCCGTTCCATTCTCAGAGCTCCTGAGTTAATCAAACTGAGACTCTTGGTGCGAATGCCAGAGGAAAACATTTCCAATGTGTCTGGCAGGGAGAAACTGAACCTGGAGAACACCTTTGTCAGGAGCTTTCACCTGCACCGTAGACACACACAGATTTGCATCACATCTAAATGGCCAAGCTCTTTCTTAGACAAGTTGAAAGCTGCTGTCAGAAGGCTGTGCTCCTTGTCAGATGGAAGCAGCAGCATGAACATAGGAGTTTGACAAGAACTAAAGAGTCACAGAAGAGCGTGGCCTAGGAAAATGAGTCAGGAAAAAGCATATCGCTACATGTGTCCTGGTTGTCGCCTAACAACAGGTAGCAGCATAAACCAGATGCGGGTGAAGTTCTTGCTGGCGACATCTAACGTCAAATGAGCAAACGGGCTTACCACAGCTGCGGTCCTCTGGCAGTCTGAAAGCTTTGCGCACAAGCCGGATGCTAAGCGCCTTCCTTTGCCTTTTGGCAGTGCTCGTGCATTGCCAGCACTAGGCGGGAATGGTCACTATCCCACAGACACGTTTCGTTGTGCCTGTTGCTAAGCGCTCTGGAGCACTGTTTATGACGTAAGCGGAACACCTCTTGCCGTTCCATTCTCAGAGCTCCTGAGTTAAGTAATCTGCGACTCTTGGTGCGAATGATAGAGGAAAACATTTCCAATGTGTCTGGCAGGGAGAAACTGAGCCTGGAGAACACCTTTGTCAGGAGCTTTCACCTGCACCGTAGACACACACAGATTTGCATCACATCTAAATGGCCAAGCTCTTTCTTAGACAAGTTGAAAGCTGCTGTCAGAAGGCTGTGCTCCTTGTCAGATGGAAGCAGCAGCACTCACATAGGTGTTTGGCAAGCACTAAAGAGCCACAGAAGAGCGTGGCCTAGGAAAATGAGTCAGGAAAAAGCATATCGCTACATGTGTCCTTGTTGTCGCCTAACAACAGGTAGCAGCATAAACCAGATGTGGGTGAAGTTCTTGCTGGCGACATCTAACATCAAATGAGCAAGCGGGATTACCACAGCTACAGTCCTCTGGCAGTCTGAAAGCTTTGCGCACAAGCCGGATGCTAAGCGCCTTCCTTTGCCTTTAGGCAGTGCTCGTGCATTGCCAGCACTAGGTGGGAATGGTCACTATCCCACAGACACGTTTCGTTGTGCCCGTTGCTAAGCGCTCTGGAGCACTGTTTATGACGTAAGCGGAACACCTCTTGCCGTTCCATTCTCAGAGCTCCTGAGTTAATCAAACTGAGACTCTTGGTGCGAATGCCAGAGGAAAACATTTCCAATGTGTCTGGCAGGGAGAAACTGAACCTGGAGAACACCTTTGTCAGGAGCTTTCACCTGCACCGTAGACACACACAGATTTGCATCACATCTAAATGGCCAAGCTCTTTCTTAGACAAGTTGAAAGCTGCTGTCAGAAGGCTGTGCTCCTTGTCAGATGGAAGCAGCAGCATGAACATAGGAGTTTGACAAGAACTAAAGAGTCACAGAAGAGCGTGGCCTAGGAAAATGAGTCAGGAAAAAGCATATCGCTACATGTGTCCTGGTTGTCGCCTAACAACAGGTAGCAGCATAAACCAGATGCGGGTGAAGTTCTTGCTGGCGACATCTAACGTCAAATGAGCAAACGGGCTTACCACAGCTGCGGTCCTCTGGCAGTCTGAAAGCTTTGCGCACAAGCCGGATGCTAAGCGCCTTCCTTTGCCTTTTGGCAGTGCTCGTGCATTGCCAGCACTAGGCGGGAATGGTCACTATCCCACAGACACGTTTCGTTGTGCCTGTTGCTAAGCGCTCTGGAGCACTGTTTATGACGTAAGCGGAACACCTCTTGCCGTTCCATTCTCAGAGCTCCTGAGTTAAGTAATCTGCGACTCTTGGTGCGAATGATAGAGGAAAACATTTCCAATGTGTCTGGCAGGGAGAAACTGAGCCTGGAGAACACCTTTGTCAGGAGCTTTCACCTGCACCGTAGACACACACAGATTTGCATCACATCTAAATGGCCAAGCTCTTTCTTAGACAAGTTGAAAGCTGCTGTCAGAAGGCTGTGCTCCTTGTCAGATGGAAGCAGCAGCACTCACATAGGTGTTTGGCAAGCACTAAAGAGCCACAGAAGAGCGTGGCCTAGGAAAATGAGTCAGGAAAAAGCATATCGCTACATGTGTCCTTGTTGTCGCCTAACAACAGGTAGCAGCATAAACCAGATGTGGGTGAAGTTCTTGCTGGCGACATCTAACATCAAATGAGCAAGCGGGATTACCACAGCTACAGTCCTCTGGCAGTCTGAAAGCTTTGCGCACAAGCCGGATGCTAAGCGCCTTCCTTTGCCTTTAGGCAGTGCTCGTGCATTGCCAGCACTAGGTGGGAATGGTCACTATCCCACAGACACGTTTCGTTGTGCCCGTTGCTAAGCGCTCTGGAGCACTGTTTATGACGTAAGCAGAACACCTCTTGCCGTTCCATTCTCAGAGCTCCTGAGTTAATCAAACTGAGACTCTTGGTGCGAATGCCAGAGGAAAACATTTCCAATGTGTCTGGCATATAGAAACTGAACCTGGAGAACACCTTTGTCAGGAGCTTTCACCTGCACCGTAGACACACACAGATTTGCATCACATCTAAATGGCCAAGCTCTTTCTTAGACAAGTTGAAAGCTGCTGTCAGAAGGCTGTGCTCCTTGTCAGATGGAAGCAGCAGCATGAACATAGGAGTTTGACAAGAACTAAAGAGTCACAGAAGAGCGTGGCCTAGGAAAATGAGTCAGGAAAAAGCATATCGCTACATGTGTCCTTGTTGTCGCCTAACAACAGGTAGCAGCATAAACCAGATGCGGGTGAAGTTCTTGCTGGCGACATCTAACGTCAAATGAGCAAACGGGCTTACCACAGCTGCGGTCCTCTGGCAGTCTGAAAGCTTTGCGCACAAGCCGGATGCTAAGCGCCTTCCTTTGCCTTTTGGCAGTGCTCGTGCATTGCCAGCACTAGGCGGGAATGGTCACTATCCCACAGACATGTTTCGTTGTGCCCGTTGCTAAGCGCTCTGGAGCACTGTTTATGACGTAAGCGGAACACATCTTGCCTTTCCATTCTCAGAGCTCCTGAGTTAATCAAACTGAGACTCTTGGTGCGAATGCCAGAGGAAAACATTTCCAATGTGTCTGGCAAGGAGAAACTGAACCTGGAGAACACTTTTGTCAAGAGCTTTCACCTGCACCGTAGACACACACAGATTTGCATCACATCTAAATGGCCAAGCTCTTTCTTAGACAAGTTGAAAGCTGCTGTCAGAAGGCTGTGCTCCTTGTCAGATGGAAGCAGCAGCATGAACATAGGAGTTTGACAAGCACTAAAGAGCCACAGAAGAGCGTGGCCTAGGAAAATGAGTCAGGAAAAAGCATATCGCTACATGTGTCCTTGTTGTCGCCTAACAACAGGTAGCAGCATAAACCAGATGCGGGTGAAGTTCTTGCTGGCGACATCTAATGTCAAATGAGCAAACGGGCTTACCACAGCTGCGGTCCTCTGGCAGTCTGAAAGCTTTGCGCACAAGCCGGATGCTAAGCGCCTTCCTTTGCCTTTTGGCAGTGCTCGTGCATTGCCAGCACTAGGCGGGAATGGTCACTATCCCGCACACACGTTTCGTTGTGCCCGTTGTTAAGCGCTCTGGAGCACTGTTTATGACGTAAGCGGAACACCTCTTGCCGTTCCATTCTCAGAGCTCCTGAGTTAATCAAACTGAGACTCTTGGTGCGAATGCCAGAGGAAAACATTTCCAATGTGTCTGGCAGGGAGAAACTGAACCTGGAGAACACCTTTGTCAGGAGCTTTCACCTGCACCGTAGACACACACAGATTTGCATCACATCTAAATGGCCAAGCTCTTTCTTAGACAAGTTGAAAGCTGCTGTCAGAAGGCTGTGCTCCTTGTCAGATGGAAGCAGCAGCATGAACATAGGAGTTTGACAAGAACTAAAGAGTCACAGAAGAGCGTGGCCTAGGAAAATGAGTCAGGAAAAAGCATATCGCTACATGTGTCCTGGTTGTCGCCTAACAACAGGTAGCAGCATAAACCAGATGCGGGTGAAGTTCTTGCTGGCGACATCTAACGTCAAATGAGCAAACGGGCTTACCACAGCTGCGGTCCTCTGGCAGTCTGAAAGCTTTGCGCACAAGCCGGATGCTAAGCGCCTTCCTTTGCCTTTTGGCAGTGCTCGTGCATTGCCAGCACTAGGCGGGAATGGTCACTATCCCACAGACACGTTTCGTTGTGCCTGTTGCTAAGCGCTCTGGAGCACTGTTTATGACGTAAGCGGAACACCTCTTGCCGTTCCATTCTCAGAGCTCCTGAGTTAAGTAATCTGCGACTCTTGGTGCGAATGATAGAGGAAAACATTTCCAATGTGTCTGGCAGGGAGAAACTGAGCCTGGAGAACACCTTTGTCAGGAGCTTTCACCTGCACCGTAGACACACACAGATTTGCATCACATCTAAATGGCCAAGCTCTTTCTTAGACAAGTTGAAAGCTGCTGTCAGAAGGCTGTGCTCCTTGTCAGATGGAAGCAGCAGCACTCACATAGGTGTTTGGCAAGCACTAAAGAGCCACAGAAGAGCGTGGCCTAGGAAAATGAGTCAGGAAAAAGCATATCGCTACATGTGTCCTTGTTGTCGCCTAACAACAGGTAGCAGCATAAACCAGATGTGGGTGAAGTTCTTGCTGGCGACATCTAACATCAAATGAGCAAGCGGGATTACCACAGCTACAGTCCTCTGGCAGTCTGAAAGCTTTGCGCACAAGCCGGATGCTAAGCGCCTTCCTTTGCCTTTAGGCAGTGCTCGTGCATTGCCAGCACTAGGTGGGAATGGTCACTATCCCACAGACACGTTTCGTTGTGCCCGTTGCTAAGCGCTCTGGAGCACTGTTTATGACGTAAGCGGAACACCTCTTGCCGTTCCATTCTCAGAGCTCCTGAGTTAATCAAACTGAGACTCTTGGTGCGAATGCCAGAGGAAAACATTTCCAATGTGTCTGGCAGGGAGAAACTGAACCTGGAGAACACCTTTGTCAGGAGCTTTCACCTGCACCGTAGACACACACAGATTTGCATCACATCTAAATGGCCAAGCTCTTTCTTAGACAAGTTGAAAGCTGCTGTCAGAAGGCTGTGCTCCTTGTCAGATGGAAGCAGCAGCATGAACATAGGAGTTTGACAAGAACTAAAGAGTCACAGAAGAGCGTGGCCTAGGAAAATGAGTCAGGAAAAAGCATATCGCTACATGTGTCCTGGTTGTCGCCTAACAACAGGTAGCAGCATAAACCAGATGCGGGTGAAGTTCTTGCTGGCGACATCTAACGTCAAATGAGCAAACGGGCTTACCACAGCTGCGGTCCTCTGGCAGTCTGAAAGCTTTGCGCACAAGCCGGATGCTAAGCGCCTTCCTTTGCCTTTTGGCAGTGCTCGTGCATTGCCAGCACTAGGCGGGAATGGTCACTATCCCACAGACACGTTTCGTTGTGCCTGTTGCTAAGCGCTCTGGAGCACTGTTTATGACGTAAGCGGAACACCTCTTGCCGTTCCATTCTCAGAGCTCCTGAGTTAAGTAATCTGCGACTCTTGGTGCGAATGATAGAGGAAAACATTTCCAATGTGTCTGGCAGGGAGAAACTGAGCCTGGAGAACACCTTTGTCAGGAGCTTTCACCTGCACCGTAGACACACACAGATTTGCATCACATCTAAATGGCCAAGCTCTTTCTTAGACAAGTTGAAAGCTGCTGTCAGAAGGCTGTGCTCCTTGTCAGATGGAAGCAGCAGCACTCACATAGGTGTTTGGCAAGCACTAAAGAGCCACAGAAGAGCGTGGCCTAGGAAAATGAGTCAGGAAAAAGCATATCGCTACATGTGTCCTTGTTGTCGCCTAACAACAGGTAGCAGCATAAACCAGATGTGGGTGAAGTTCTTGCTGGCGACATCTAACATCAAATGAGCAAGCGGGATTACCACAGCTACAGTCCTCTGGCAGTCTGAAAGCTTTGCGCACAAGCCGGATGCTAAGCGCCTTCCTTTGCCTTTAGGCAGTGCTCGTGCATTGCCAGCACTAGGTGGGAATGGTCACTATCCCACAGACACGTTTCGTTGTGCCCGTTGCTAAGCGCTCTGGAGCACTGTTTATGACGTAAGCAGAACACCTCTTGCCGTTCCATTCTCAGAGCTCCTGAGTTAATCAAACTGAGACTCTTGGTGCGAATGCCAGAGGAAAACATTTCCAATGTGTCTGGCATATAGAAACTGAACCTGGAGAACACCTTTGTCAGGAGCTTTCACCTGCACCGTAGACACACACAGATTTGCATCACATCTAAATGGCCAAGCTCTTTCTTAGACAAGTTGAAAGCTGCTGTCAGAAGGCTGTGCTCCTTGTCAGATGGAAGCAGCAGCATGAACATAGGAGTTTGACAAGAACTAAAGAGTCACAGAAGAGCGTGGCCTAGGAAAATGAGTCAGGAAAAAGCATATCGCTACATGTGTCCTTGTTGTCGCCTAACAACAGGTAGCAGCATAAACCAGATGCGGGTGAAGTTCTTGCTGGCGACATCTAACGTCAAATGAGCAAACGGGCTTACCACAGCTGCGGTCCTCTGGCAGTCTGAAAGCTTTGCGCACAAGCCGGATGCTAAGCGCCTTCCTTTGCCTTTTGGCAGTGCTCGTGCATTGCCAGCACTAGGCGGGAATGGTCACTATCCCACAGACATGTTTCGTTGTGCCCGTTGCTAAGCGCTCTGGAGCACTGTTTATGACGTAAGCGGAACACATCTTGCCTTTCCATTCTCAGAGCTCCTGAGTTAATCAAACTGAGACTCTTGGTGCGAATGCCAGAGGAAAACATTTCCAATGTGTCTGGCAGGGAGAAACTGAGCCTGGAGAACACCTTTGTCAGGAGCTTTCACCTGCACCGTAGACACACACAGATTTGCATCACATCTAAATGGCCAAGCTCTTTCTTAGACAAGTTGAAAGCTGCTGTCAGAAGGCTGTGCTCCTTGTCAGATGGAAGCAGCAGCACTCACATAGGTGTTTGGCAAGCACTAAAGAGCCACAGAAGAGCGTGGCCTAGGAAAATGAGTCAGGAAAAAGCATATCGCTACATGTGTCCTTGTTGTCGCCTAACAACAGGTAGCAGCATAAACCAGATGTGGGTGAAGTTCTTGCTGGCGACATCTAACATCAAATGAGCAAGCGGGATTACCACAGCTACAGTCCTCTGGCAGTCTGAAAGCTTTGCGCACAAGCCGGATGCTAAGCGCCTTCCTTTGCCTTTTGGCAGTGCTCGTGCATTGCCAGCACTAGGCGGGAATGGTCACTATCCCGCACACACGTTTCGTTGTGCCCGTTGTTAAGCGCTCTGGAGCACTGTTTATGACGTAACCGGAACACCTCTTGCCGTTCCATTCTCAGAGCTCCTGAGTTAAGTAATCTGCGACTCTTGGTGCGAATGATAGAGGAAAACATTTCCAATGTGTCTGGCAGGGAGAAACTGAACCTGGAGAACACCTTTGTCAGGAGCTTTCACCTGCACCGTAGACACACACAGATTTGCATCACATCTAAATGGCCAAGCTCTTTCTTAGACAAGTTGAAAGCTGCTGTCAGAAGGCTGTGCTCCTTGTCAGATGGAAGCAGCAGCACTCACATAGGAGTTTGACAAGAACTAAAGAGTCACAGAAGAGCGTGGCCTAGGAAAATGAGTCAGGAAAAAGCATATCGCTACATGTGTCCTTGTTGTCGCCTAACAACAGGTAGCAGCATAAACCAGATGTGGTTGAAGTTCTTGCAGGCGACATCTAACGTCAAATGAGCAAGTGGGCTTACCACAGCTACGGTCCTCTGGCTGTCTGAAAGCTTTGCGCACAAGCCGGATGCTAAGCGCCTTCCTTTGCCTTTTGGCAGTGCTCGTGCATTGCCAGCACTAGGCGGGAATGGTCACTATCCCACAGACACGTTTCATTGTGCCCGTTGCTAAGCGCTCTGGAGCACTGTTTATGACGTAAGCAGAACACCTCTTGCCGTTCCATTCTCAGAGCTCCTGAGTTAATCAAACTGAGACTCTTGGTGCGAATGCCAGAGGAAAACATTTCCAATGTGTCTGGCATATAGAAACTGAACCTGGAGAACACCTTTGTCAGGAGCTTTCACCTGCACCGTAGACACACACAGATTTGCATCACATCTAAATGGCCAAGCTCTTTCTTAGACAAGTTGAAAGCTGCTGTCAGAAGGCTGTGCTCCTTGTCAGATGGAAGCAGCAGCATGAACATAGGAGTTTGACAAGAACTAAAGAGTCACAGAAGAGCGTGGCCTAGGAAAATGAGTCAGGAAAAAGCATATAGCTACATGTGTCCTTGTTGTCGCCTAACAACAGGTAGCAGCATAAACCAGATGCGGGTGAAGTTCTTGCTGGCGACATCTAACGTCAAATGAGCAAACGGGCTTACCACAGCTGCGGTCCTCTGGCAGTCTGAAAGCTTTGCGCACAAGCCGGATGCTAAGCGCCTTCCTTTGCCTTTTGGCAGTGCTCGTGCATTGCCAGCACTAGGCGGGAATGGTCACTATCCCACAGACATGTTTCGTTGTGCCCGTTGCTAAGCGCTCTGGAGCACTGTTTATGACGTAAGCGGAACACATCTTGCCTTTCCATTCTCAGAGCTCCTGAGTTAATCAAACTGAGACTCTTGGTGCGAATGCCAGAGGAAAACATTTCCAATGTGTCTGGCAAGGAGAAACTGAACCTGGAGAACACTTTTGTCAAGAGCTTTCACCTGCACCGTAGACACACACAGATTTGCATCACATCTAAATGGCCAAGCTCTTTCTTAGACAAGTTGAAAGCTGCTGTCAGAAGGCTGTGCTCCTTGTCAGATGGAAGCAGCAGCACTCACATAGGAGTTTGACAAGAACTAAAGAGTCACAGAAGAGCGTGGCCTAGGAAAATGAGTCAGGAAAAAGCATATCGCTACATGTGTCCTTGTTGTCGCCTAACAACAGGTAGCAGCATAAACCAGATGCGGGTGAAGTTCTTGCAGGCGACATCTAACGTCAAATGAGCAAACGGGCTTACCACAGCTACGGTCCTCTGGCAGTCTGAAAGCTTTGCGCACAAGCCGGATGCTAAGCGCCTTCCTTTGCCTTTTGGCAGTGCTCGTGCATTGCCAGCACTAGGCGGGAATGGTCACTATCCCACAGACACGTTTCGTTGTGCCCGTTGCTAAGCGCTCTGGAGCACTGTTTATGACGTAAGCGGAACACCTCTTGCCATTCCATTCTCAGAGCTCCTGAGTTACGTAATCTGCGACTTTTGGTGCGAATGCCAGAGGAAAACATTTCCAATGTGTCTGGCAGGGAGAAACTGAACCTGGAGAACACCTTTGTCAGGAGCTTTCACCTGCACCGTAGACACACACAGATTTGCATCACATCTAAATGGCCAAGCTCTTTCTTAGACAAGTTGAAAGCTGCTGTCAGAAGGCTGTGCTCCTTGTCAGATGGAAGCAGCAGCATGAACATAGGAGTTTGGCAAGCACTAAAGAGCCACAGAAGAGCGTGGCCTAGGAAAATGAGTCAGGAAAAAGCATATCGCTACATGTGTCCTTGTTGTCGCCTAACAACAGGTAGCAGCATAAACCAGATGCGGGTGAAGTTCTTGCTGGCGACATCTAACGTCAAATGAGCAAACGGGCTTACCACAGCTGCGGTCCTCTGGCAGTCTGAAAGCTTTGCGCACAAGCCGGATGCTAAGCGCCTTCCTTTGCCTTTTGGCAGTGCTCGTGCATTGCCAGCACTAGGCGGGAATGGTCACTATCCCACAGACACGTTTTGTTGTGCCCGTTGCTAAGCGCTCTGGAGCACTGTTTATGACGTAAGCGGAACACCTCTTGCCATTCCATTCTCAGAGCTCCTGAGTTACGTAATCTGCGACTTTTGGTGCGAATGCCAGAGGAAAACATTTCCAATGTGTCTGGCAGGGAGAAACTGAACCTGGAGAACACCTTTGTCAGGAGCTTTCACCTGCACCGTAGACACACACAGATTTGCATCACATCTAAATGGCCAAGCTCTTTCTTAGACAACTTGAAAGCTGCTGTCAGAAGGCTGTGCTCCTTGTCAGATGGAAGCAGCAGCATGAACATAGGAGTTTGACAAGAACTAAAGAGTCACAGAAGAGCGTGGCCTAGGAAAATGAGTCAGGAAAAAGCATATCGCTACATGTGTCCTTGTTGTCGCCTAACAACAGGTAGCAGCATAAACCAGATGCGGGTGAAGTTCTTGCTGGCGACATCTAACGTCAAATGAGCAAACGGGCTTACCACAGCTGCGGTCCTCTGGCAGTCTGAAAGCTTTGCGCACAAGCCGGATGCTAAGCGCCTTCCTTTGCCTTTTGGCAGTGCTCGTGCATTGCCAGCACTAGGCGGGAATGGTCACTATCCCGCACACACGTGTCGTTGTGCCCGTTGCTAAGCGCTCTGGAGCACTGTTTATGACGTAAGCGGAACACCTCTTGCCGTTCCATTCTCAGAGCTCCTGAGTTAATCAAACTGAGACTCTTGGTGCGAATGCCAGAGGAAAACATTTCCAATGTGTCTGGCATATAGAAACTGAACCTGGAGAACACCTTTGTCAGGAGCTTTCACCTGCACCGTAGACACACACAGATTTGCATCACATCTAAATGGCCAAGCTCTTTCTTAGACAAGTTGAAAGCTGCTGTCAGAAGGCTGTGCTCCTTGTCAGATGGAAGCAGCAGCATGAACATAGGAGTTTGACAAGCACTAAAGAGCCACAGAAGAGCGTGGCCTAGGAAAATGAGTCAGGAAAAAGCATATCGCTACATGTGTCCTTGTTGTCGCCTAACAACAGGTAGCAGCATAAACCAGATGCGGGTGAAGTTCTTGCTGGCGACATCTAATGTCAAATGAGCAAACGGGCTTACCACAGCTGCGGTCCTCTGGCAGTCTGAAAGCTTTGCGCACAAGCCGGATGCTAAGCGCCTTCCTTTGCCTTTTGGCAGTGCTCGTGCATTGCCAGCACTAGGCGGGAATGGTCACTATCCCACAGACACGTTTCGTTGTGCCCGTTGCTAAGCGCTCTGGAGCACTGTTTATGACGTAAGCGGAACACATCTTGCCTTTCCATTCTCAGAGCTCCTGAGTTAATCAAACTGAGACTCTTGGTGCGAATGCCAGAGGAAAACATTTCCAATGTGTCTGGCAGGGAGAAACTGAGCCTGGAGAACACCTTTGTCAGGAGCTTTCACCTGCACCGTAGACACACACAGATTTGCATCACATCTAAATGGCCAAGCTCTTTCTTAGACAAGTTGAAAGCTGCTGTCAGAAGGCTGTGCTCCTTGTCAGATGGAAGCAGCAGCACTCACATAGGTGTTTGGCAAGCACTAAAGAGCCACAGAAGAGCGTGGCCTAGGAAAATGAGTCAGGAAAAAGCATATCGCTACATGTGTCCTTGTTGTCGCCTAACAACAGGTAGCAGCATAAACCAGATGTGGGTGAAGTTCTTGCTGGCGACATCTAACATCAAATGAGCAAGCGGGATTACCACAGCTACAGTCCTCTGGCAGTCTGAAAGCTTTGCGCACAAGCCGGATGCTAAGCGCCTTCCTTTGCCTTTTGGCAGTGCTCGTGCATTGCCAGCACTAGGCGGGAATGGTCACTATCCCGCACACACGTTTCGTTGTGCCCGTTGTTAAGCGCTCTGGAGCACTGTTTATGACGTAACCGGAACACCTCTTGCCGTTCCATTCTCAGAGCTCCTGAGTTAAGTAATCTGCGACTCTTGGTGCGAATGATAGAGGAAAACATTTCCAATGTGTCTGGCAGGGAGAAACTGAACCTGGAGAACACCTTTGTCAGGAGCTTTCACCTGCACCGTAGACACACACAGATTTGCATCACATCTAAATGGCCAAGCTCTTTCTTAGACAAGTTGAAAGCTGCTGTCAGAAGGCTGTGCTCCTTGTCAGATGGAAGCAGCAGCACTCACATAGGAGTTTGACAAGAACTAAAGAGTCACAGAAGAGCGTGGCCTAGGAAAATGAGTCAGGAAAAAGCATATCGCTACATGTGTCCTTGTTGTCGCCTAACAACAGGTAGCAGCATAAACCAGATGTGGTTGAAGTTCTTGCAGGCGACATCTAACGTCAAATGAGCAAGTGGGCTTACCACAGCTACGGTCCTCTGGCTGTCTGAAAGCTTTGCGCACAAGCCGGATGCTAAGCGCCTTCCTTTGCCTTTTGGCAGTGCTCGTGCATTGCCAGCACTAGGCGGGAATGGTCACTATCCCACAGACACGTTTCATTGTGCCCGTTGCTAAGCGCTCTGGAGCACTGTTTATGACGTAAGCAGAACACCTCTTGCCGTTCCATTCTCAGAGCTCCTGAGTTAATCAAACTGAGACTCTTGGTGCGAATGCCAGAGGAAAACATTTCCAATGTGTCTGGCATATAGAAACTGAACCTGGAGAACACCTTTGTCAGGAGCTTTCACCTGCACCGTAGACACACACAGATTTGCATCACATCTAAATGGCCAAGCTCTTTCTTAGACAAGTTGAAAGCTGCTGTCAGAAGGCTGTGCTCCTTGTCAGATGGAAGCAGCAGCATGAACATAGGAGTTTGACAAGAACTAAAGAGTCACAGAAGAGCGTGGCCTAGGAAAATGAGTCAGGAAAAAGCATATAGCTACATGTGTCCTTGTTGTCGCCTAACAACAGGTAGCAGCATAAACCAGATGCGGGTGAAGTTCTTGCTGGCGACATCTAACGTCAAATGAGCAAACGGGCTTACCACAGCTGCGGTCCTCTGGCAGTCTGAAAGCTTTGCGCACAAGCCGGATGCTAAGCGCCTTCCTTTGCCTTTTGGCAGTGCTCGTGCATTGCCAGCACTAGGCGGGAATGGTCACTATCCCACAGACATGTTTCGTTGTGCCCGTTGCTAAGCGCTCTGGAGCACTGTTTATGACGTAAGCGGAACACATCTTGCCTTTCCATTCTCAGAGCTCCTGAGTTAATCAAACTGAGACTCTTGGTGCGAATGCCAGAGGAAAACATTTCCAATGTGTCTGGCAAGGAGAAACTGAACCTGGAGAACACTTTTGTCAAGAGCTTTCACCTGCACCGTAGACACACACAGATTTGCATCACATCTAAATGGCCAAGCTCTTTCTTAGACAAGTTGAAAGCTGCTGTCAGAAGGCTGTGCTCCTTGTCAGATGGAAGCAGCAGCACTCACATAGGAGTTTGACAAGAACTAAAGAGTCACAGAAGAGCGTGGCCTAGGAAAATGAGTCAGGAAAAAGCATATCGCTACATGTGTCCTTGTTGTCGCCTAACAACAGGTAGCAGCATAAACCAGATGCGGGTGAAGTTCTTGCAGGCGACATCTAACGTCAAATGAGCAAACGGGCTTACCACAGCTACGGTCCTCTGGCAGTCTGAAAGCTTTGCGCACAAGCCGGATGCTAAGCGCCTTCCTTTGCCTTTTGGCAGTGCTCGTGCATTGCCAGCACTAGGCGGGAATGGTCACTATCCCACAGACACGTTTCGTTGTGCCCGTTGCTAAGCGCTCTGGAGCACTGTTTATGACGTAAGCGGAACACCTCTTGCCATTCCATTCTCAGAGCTCCTGAGTTACGTAATCTGCGACTTTTGGTGCGAATGCCAGAGGAAAACATTTCCAATGTGTCTGGCAGGGAGAAACTGAACCTGGAGAACACCTTTGTCAGGAGCTTTCACCTGCACCGTAGACACACACAGATTTGCATCACATCTAAATGGCCAAGCTCTTTCTTAGACAAGTTGAAAGCTGCTGTCAGAAGGCTGTGCTCCTTGTCAGATGGAAGCAGCAGCATGAACATAGGAGTTTGGCAAGCACTAAAGAGCCACAGAAGAGCGTGGCCTAGGAAAATGAGTCAGGAAAAAGCATATCGCTACATGTGTCCTTGTTGTCGCCTAACAACAGGTAGCAGCATAAACCAGATGCGGGTGAAGTTCTTGCTGGCGACATCTAACGTCAAATGAGCAAACGGGCTTACCACAGCTGCGGTCCTCTGGCAGTCTGAAAGCTTTGCGCACAAGCCGGATGCTAAGCGCCTTCCTTTGCCTTTTGGCAGTGCTCGTGCATTGCCAGCACTAGGCGGGAATGGTCACTATCCCACAGACACGTTTTGTTGTGCCCGTTGCTAAGCGCTCTGGAGCACTGTTTATGACGTAAGCGGAACACCTCTTGCCATTCCATTCTCAGAGCTCCTGAGTTACGTAATCTGCGACTTTTGGTGCGAATGCCAGAGGAAAACATTTCCAATGTGTCTGGCAGGGAGAAACTGAACCTGGAGAACACCTTTGTCAGGAGCTTTCACCTGCACCGTAGACACACACAGATTTGCATCACATCTAAATGGCCAAGCTCTTTCTTAGACAACTTGAAAGCTGCTGTCAGAAGGCTGTGCTCCTTGTCAGATGGAAGCAGCAGCATGAACATAGGAGTTTGACAAGAACTAAAGAGTCACAGAAGAGCGTGGCCTAGGAAAATGAGTCAGGAAAAAGCATATCGCTACATGTGTCCTTGTTGTCGCCTAACAACAGGTAGCAGCATAAACCAGATGCGGGTGAAGTTCTTGCTGGCGACATCTAACGTCAAATGAGCAAACGGGCTTACCACAGCTGCGGTCCTCTGGCAGTCTGAAAGCTTTGCGCACAAGCCGGATGCTAAGCGCCTTCCTTTGCCTTTTGGCAGTGCTCGTGCATTGCCAGCACTAGGCGGGAATGGTCACTATCCCGCACACACGTGTCGTTGTGCCCGTTGCTAAGCGCTCTGGAGCACTGTTTATGACGTAAGCGGAACACCTCTTGCCGTTCCATTCTCAGAGCTCCTGAGTTAATCAAACTGAGACTCTTGGTGCGAATGCCAGAGGAAAACATTTCCAATGTGTCTGGCATATAGAAACTGAACCTGGAGAACACCTTTGTCAGGAGCTTTCACCTGCACCGTAGACACACACAGATTTGCATCACATCTAAATGGCCAAGCTCTTTCTTAGACAAGTTGAAAGCTGCTGTCAGAAGGCTGTGCTCCTTGTCAGATGGAAGCAGCAGCATGAACATAGGAGTTTGACAAGCACTAAAGAGCCACAGAAGAGCGTGGCCTAGGAAAATGAGTCAGGAAAAAGCATATCGCTACATGTGTCCTTGTTGTCGCCTAACAACAGGTAGCAGCATAAACCAGATGCGGGTGAAGTTCTTGCTGGCGACATCTAATGTCAAATGAGCAAACGGGCTTACCACAGCTGCGGTCCTCTGGCAGTCTGAAAGCTTTGCGCACAAGCCGGATGCTAAGCGCCTTCCTTTGCCTTTTGGCAGTGCTCGTGCATTGCCAGCACTAGGCGGGAATGGTCACTATCCCACAGACACGTTTCGTTGTGCCCGTTGCTAAGCGCTCTGGAGCACTGTTTATGACGTAAGCGGAACACCTCTTGCCATTCCATTCTCAGAGCTCCTGAGTTACGTAATCTGCGACTTTTGGTGCGAATGCCAGAGGAAAACATTTCCAATGTGTCTGGCAGGGAGAAACTGAACCTGGAGAACACCTTTGTCAGGAGCTTTCACCTGCACCGTAGACACACACAGATTTGCATCACATCTAAATGGCCAAGCTCTTTCTTAGACAAGTTGAAAGCTGCTGTCAGAAGGCTGTGCTCCTTGTCAGATGGAAGCAGCAGCATGAACATAGGAGTTTGACAAGAACTAAAGAGTCACAGAAGAGCGTGGCCTAGGAAAATGAGTCAGGAAAAAGCATATCGCTACATGTGTCCTTGTTGTCGCCTAACAACAGGTAGCAGCATAAACCAGATGCGGGTGAAGTTCTTGCTGGCGACATCTAATGTCAAATGAGCAAACGGGCTTACCACAGCTGCGGTCCTCTGGCAGTCTGAAAGCTTTGCGCACAAGCCGGATGCTAAGCGCCTTCCTTTGCCTTTTGGCAGTGCTCGTGCATTGCCAGCACTAGGCGGGAATGGTCACTATCCCACAGACACGTTTCGTTGTGCCCGTTGCTAAGCGCTCTGGAGCACTGTTTATGACGTAAGCGGAACACCTCTTGCCGTTCCATTCTCAGAGCTCCTGAGTTAATCAAACTGAGACTCTTGGTGTGAATGCCAGAGGAAAACATTTCCAATGTGTCTGGCAGGGAGAAACTGAACCTGGAGAACACCTTTGTCAGGAGCTTTCACCTGCACCGTAGACACACACAGATTTGCATCACATCTAAATGGCCAAGCTCTTTCTTAGACAACTTGAAAGCTGCTGTCAGAAGGCTGTGCTCCTTGTCAGATGGAAGCAGCAGCATGAACATAGGAGTTTGACAAGAACTAAAGAGTCACAGAAGAGCGTGGCCTAGGAAAATGAGTCAGGAAAAAGCATATCGCTACATGTGTCCTGGTTGTCGCCTAACAACAGGTAGCAGCATAAACCAGATGCGGGTGAAGTTCTTGCTGGCGACATCTAACGTCAAATGAGCAAACGGGCTTACCACAGCTGCGGTCCTCTGGCAGTCTGAAAGCTTTGCGCACAAGCCGGATGCTAAGCGCCTTCCTTTGCCTTTTGGCAGTGCTCGTGCATTGCCAGCACTAGGCGGGAATGGTCACTATCCCACAGACACGTTTCGTTGTGCCTGTTGCTAAGCGCTCTGGAGCACTGTTTATGACGTAAGCGGAACACCTCTTGCCGTTCCATTCTCAGAGCTCCTGAGTTAAGTAATCTGCGACTCTTGGTGCGAATGATAGAGGAAAACATTTCCAATGTGTCTGGCAGGGAGAAACTGAGCCTGGAGAACACCTTTGTCAGGAGCTTTCACCTGCACCGTAGACACACACAGATTTGCATCACATCTAAATGGCCAAGCTCTTTCTTAGACAAGTTGAAAGCTGCTGTCAGAAGGCTGTGCTCCTTGTCAGATGGAAGCAGCAGCATGAACATAGGAGTTTGGCAAGCACTAAAGAGCCACAGAAGAGCGTGGCCTAGGAAAATGAGTCAGGAAAAAGCATATCGCTACATGTGTCCTTGTTGTCGCCTAACAACAGGTAGCAGCATAAACCAGATGTGGGTGAAGTTCTTGCAGGCGACATCTAACATCAAATGAGCAAGCGGGATTACCACAGCTACAGTCCTCTGGCAGTCTGAAAGCTTTGCGCACAAGCCGGATGCTAAGCGCCTTCCTTTGCCTTTTGGCAGTGCTCGTGCATTGCCAGCACTAGGTGGGAATGGTCACTATCCCACAGACACGTTTCGTTGTGCCCGTTGCTAAGCGCTCTGGAGCACTGTTTATGACGTAAGCAGAACACCTCTTGCCGTTCCATTCTCAGAGCTCCTCAGTTAAGTAATCTGCGATTCTTGGTGTGAATGATAGAGGAAAACATTTCCAATGTGTCTGGCAGGGAGAAACTGAACCTGGAGAACACCTTTGTCAGGAGCTTTCACCTGCACCGTAGACACACACAGATTTGCATCACATCTAAATGGCCAAGCTCTTTCTTAGACAAGTTGAAAGCTGCTGTCAGAAGGCTGTGCTCCTTGTCAGATGGAAGCAGCAGCATGAACATAGGAGTTTGACAAGAACTAAAGAGCCACAGAAGAGTGTGGCCTAGGAAAATGAGTCAGGAAAAAGCATATCGCTACATGTGTTCTTGTTGTCGCCTAACAACAGGTAGCAGCATAAACCAGATGCGGGTGAAGTTCTTGCTGGCGACATCTAACGTCAAATGAGCAAACGGGCTTACCACAGCTGCGGTCCTCTGGCAGTCTGAAAGCTTTGCGCACAAGCCGGATGCTAAGCGCCTTCCTTTGCCTTTTGGCAGTGCTCGTGCATTGCCAGCACTAGGCGGGAATGGTCACTATCCCACAGACACGTTTCGTTGTGCCCGTTGCTAAGCGCTCTGGAGCACTGTTTATGACGTAAGCGGAACACCTCTTGCCATTCCATTCTCAGAGCTCCTGAGTTACGTAATCTGCGACTTTTGGTGCGAATGCCAGAGGAAAACATTTCCAATGTGTCTGGCATATAGAAACTGAACCTGGAGAACACCTTTGTCAGGAGCTTTCACCTGCACCGTAGACACACACAGATTTGCATCACATCTAAATGGCCAAGCTCTTTCTTAGACAAGTTGAAAGCTGCTGTCAGAAGGCTGTGCTCCTTGTCAGATGGAAGCAGCAGCATGAACATAGGAGTTTGACAAGAACTAAAGAGTCACAGAAGAGCGTGGCCTAGGAAAATGAGTCAGGAAAAAGCATATCGCTACATGTGTCCTTGTTGTCGCCTAACAACAGGTAGCAGCATAAACCAGATGCGGGTGAAGTTCTTGCTGGCGACATCTAACGTCAAATGAGCAAGTGGGCTTACCACAGCTGCGGTCCTCTGGCAGTCTGAAAGCTTTGCGCACAAGCCGGATGCTAAGCGCCTTCCTTTGCCTTTTGGCAGTGCTCGTGCATTGCCAGCACTAGGCGGGAATGGTCACTATCCCACAGACATGTTTCGTTGTGCCCGTTGCTAAGCGCTCTGGAGCACTGTTTATGACGTAAGCGGAACACATCTTGCCTTTCCATTCTCAGAGCTCCTGAGTTAATCAAACTGAGACTCTTGGTGCGAATGCCAGAGGAAAACATTTCCAATGTGTCTGGCAAGGAGAAACTGAACCTGGAGAACACTTTTGTCAAGAGCTTTCACCTGCACCGTAGACACACACAGATTTGCATCACATCTAAATGGCCAAGCTCTTTCTTAGACAAGTTGAAAGCTGCTGTCAGAAGGCTGTGCTCCTTGTCAGATGGAAGCAGCAGCATGAACATAGGAGTTTGACAAGCACTAAAGAGCCACAGAAGAGCGTGGCCTAGGAAAATGAGTCAGGAAAAAGCATATCGCTACATGTGTCCTTGTTGTCGCCTAACAACAGGTAGCAGCATAAACCAGATGCGGGTGAAGTTCTTGCTGGCGACATCTAATGTCAAATGAGCAAACGGGCTTACCACAGCTGCGGTCCTCTGGCAGTCTGAAAGCTTTGCGCACAAGCCGGATGCTAAGCGCCTTCCTTTGCCTTTTGGCAGTGCTCGTGCATTGCCAGCACTAGGCGGGAATGGTCACTATCCCGCACACACGTTTCGTTGTGCCCGTTGTTAAGCGCTCTGGAGCACTGTTTATGACGTAACCGGAACACCTCTTGCCGTTCCATTCTCAGAGCTCCTGAGTTAAGTAATCTGCGACTCTTGGTGCGAATGATAGAGGAAAACATTTCCAATGTGTCTGGCAGGGAGAAACTGAACCTGGAGAACACCTTTGTCAGGAGCTTTCACCTGCACCGTAGACACACACAGATTTGCATCACATCTAAATGGCCAAGCTCTTTCTTAGACAAGTTGAAAGCTGCTGTCAGAAGGCTGTGCTCCTTGTCAGATGGAAGCAGCAGCACTCACATAGGAGTTTGACAAGAACTAAAGAGTCACAGAAGAGCGTGGCCTAGGAAAATGAGTCAGGAAAAAGCATATCGCTACATGTGTTCTTGTTGTCGCCTAACAACAGGTAGCAGCATAAACCAGATGTGGTTGAAGTTCTTGCAGGCGACATCTAACGTCAAATGAGCAAGTGGGCTTACCACAGCTACGGTCCTCTGGCAGTCTGAAAGCTTTGCGCACAAGCCGGATGCTAAGCGCCTTCCTTTGCCTTTTGGCAGTGCTCGTGCATTGCCAGCACTAGGCGGGAATGGTCACTATCCCACAGACACGTTTCATTGTGCCCGTTGCTAAGCGCTCTGGAGCACTGTTTATGACGTAAGCAGAACACCTCTTGCCGTTCCATTCTCAGAGCTCCTGAGTTAATCAAACTGAGACTCTTGGTGCGAATGCCAGAGGAAAACATTTCCAATGTGTCTGGCATATAGAAACTGAACCTGGAGAACACCTTTGTCAGGAGCTTTCACCTGCACCGTAGACACACACAGATTTGCATCACATCTAAATGGCCAAGCTCTTTCTTAGACAAGTTGAAAGCTGCTGTCAGAAGGCTGTGCTCCTTGTCAGATGGAAGCAGCAGCATGAACATAGGAGTTTGACAAGAACTAAAGAGTCACAGAAGAGCGTGGCCTAGGAAAATGAGTCAGGAAAAAGCATATAGCTACATGTGTCCTTGTTGTCGCCTAACAACAGGTAGCAGCATAAACCAGATGCGGGTGAAGTTCTTGCTGGCGACATCTAACGTCAAATGAGCAAACGGGCTTACCACAGCTGCGGTCCTCTGGCAGTCTGAAAGCTTTGCGCACAAGCCGGATGCTAAGCGCCTTCCTTTGCCTTTTGGCAGTGCTCGTGCATTGCCAGCACTAGGCGGGAATGGTCACTATCCCACAGACATGTTTCGTTGTGCCCGTTGCTAAGCGCTCTGGAGCACTGTTTATGACGTAAGCGGAACACATCTTGCCTTTCCATTCTCAGAGCTCCTGAGTTAATCAAACTGAGACTCTTGGTGCGAATGCCAGAGGAAAACATTTCCAATGTGTCTGGCAAGGAGAAACTGAACCTGGAGAACACTTTTGTCAAGAGCTTTCACCTGCACCGTAGACACACACAGATTTGCATCACATCTAAATGGCCAAGCTCTTTCTTAGACAAGTTGAAAGCTGCTGTCAGAAGGCTGTGCTCCTTGTCAGATGGAAGCAGCAGCACTCACATAGGAGTTTGACAAGAACTAAAGAGTCACAGAAGAGCGTGGCCTAGGAAAATGAGTCAGGAAAAAGCATATCGCTACATGTGTTCTTGTTGTCGCCTAACAACAGGTAGCAGCATAAACCAGATGTGGTTGAAGTTCTTGCAGGCGACATCTAACGTCAAATGAGCAAGTGGGCTTACCACAGCTACGGTCCTCTGGCAGTCTGAAAGCTTTGCGCACAAGCCGGATGCTAAGCGCCTTCCTTTGCCTTTTGGCAGTGCTCGTGCATTGCCAGCACTAGGCGGGAATGGTCACTATCCCACAGACACGTTTCATTGTGCCCGTTGCTAAGCGCTCTGGAGCACTGTTTATGACGTAAGCAGAACACCTCTTGCCGTTCCATTCTCAGAGCTCCTGAGTTAATCAAACTGAGACTCTTGGTGCGAATGCCAGAGGAAAACATTTCCAATGTGTCTGGCATATAGAAACTGAACCTGGAGAACACCTTTGTCAGGAGCTTTCACCTGCACCGTAGACACACACAGATTTGCATCACATCTAAATGGCCAAGCTCTTTCTTAGACAAGTTGAAAGCTGCTGTCAGAAGGCTGTGCTCCTTGTCAGATGGAAGCAGCAGCATGAACATAGGAGTTTGACAAGAACTAAAGAGTCACAGAAGAGCGTGGCCTAGGAAAATGAGTCAGGAAAAAGCATATAGCTACATGTGTCCTTGTTGTCGCCTAACAACAGGTAGCAGCATAAACCAGATGCGGGTGAAGTTCTTGCTGGCGACATCTAACGTCAAATGAGCAAACGGGCTTACCACAGCTGCGGTCCTCTGGCAGTCTGAAAGCTTTGCGCACAAGCCGGATGCTAAGCGCCTTCCTTTGCCTTTTGGCAGTGCTCGTGCATTGCCAGCACTAGGCGGGAATGGTCACTATCCCACAGACATGTTTCGTTGTGCCCGTTGCTAAGCGCTCTGGAGCACTGTTTATGACGTAAGCGGAACACATCTTGCCTTTCCATTCTCAGAGCTCCTGAGTTAATCAAACTGAGACTCTTGGTGCGAATGCCAGAGGAAAACATTTCCAATGTGTCTGGCAAGGAGAAACTGAACCTGGAGAACACTTTTGTCAAGAGCTTTCACCTGCACCGTAGACACACACAGATTTGCATCACATCTAAATGGCCAAGCTCTTTCTTAGACAAGTTGAAAGCTGCTGTCAGAAGGCTGTGCTCCTTGTCAGATGGAAGCAGCAGCACTCACATAGGAGTTTGACAAGAACTAAAGAGTCACAGAAGAGCGTGGCCTAGGAAAATGAGTCAGGAAAAAGCATATCGCTACATGTGTCCTTGTTGTCGCCTAACAACAGGTAGCAGCATAAACCAGATGCGGGTGAAGTTCTTGCAGGCGACATCTAACGTCAAATGAGCAAACGGGCTTACCACAGCTACGGTCCTCTGGCAGTCTGAAAGCTTTGCGCACAAGCCGGATGCTAAGCGCCTTCCTTTGCCTTTTGGCAGTGCTCGTGCATTGCCAGCACTAGGCGGGAATGGTCACTATCCCACAGACACGTTTCGTTGTGCCCGTTGCTAAGCGCTCTGGAGCACTGTTTATGACGTAAGCGGAACACCTCTTGCCATTCCATTCTCAGAGCTCCTGAGTTACGTAATCTGCGACTTTTGGTGCGAATGCCAGAGGAAAACATTTCCAATGTGTCTGGCAGGGAGAAACTGAACCTGGAGAACACCTTTGTCAGGAGCTTTCACCTGCACCGTAGACACACACAGATTTGCATCACATCTAAATGGCCAAGCTCTTTCTTAGACAAGTTGAAAGCTGCTGTCAGAAGGCTGTGCTCCTTGTCAGATGGAAGCAGCAGCATGAACATAGGAGTTTGACAAGAACTAAAGAGTCACAGAAGAGCGTGGCCTAGGAAAATGAGTCAGGAAAAAGCATATCGCTACATGTGTCCTTGTTGTCGCCTAACAACAGGTAGCAGCATAAACCAGATGCAGGTGAAGTTCTTGCTGGCGACATCTAATGTCAAATGAGCAAACGGGCTTACCACAGCTGCGGTCCTCTGGCAGTCTGAAAGCTTTGCGCACAAGCCGGATGCTAAGCGCCTTCCTTTGCCTTTTGGCAGTGCTCGTGCATTGCCAGCACTAGGCGGGAATGGTCACTATCCCACAGACACGTTTCGTTGTGCCCGTTGCTAAGCGCTCTGGAGCACTGTTTATGACGTAAGCGGAACACCTCTTGCCGTTCCATTCTCAGAGCTCCTGAGTTAATCAAACTGAGACTCTTGGTGCGAATGCCAGAGGAAAACATTTCCAATGTGTCTGGCAGGGAGAAACTGAACCTGGAGAACACCTTTGTCAGGAGCTTTCACCTGCACCGTAGACACACACAGATTTGCATCACATCTAAATGGCCAAGCTCTTTCTTAGACAAGTTGAAAGCTGCTGTCAGAAGGCTGTGCTCCTTGTCAGATGGAAGCAGCAGCATGAACATAGGAGTTTGACAAGAACTAAAGAGTCACAGAAGAGCGTGGCCTAGGAAAATGAGTCAGGAAAAAGCATATCGCTACATGTGTCCTGGTTGTCGCCTAACAACAGGTAGCAGCATAAACCAGATGCGGGTGAAGTTCTTGCTGGCGACATCTAACGTCAAATGAGCAAACGGGCTTACCACAGCTGCGGTCCTCTGGCAGTCTGAAAGCTTTGCGCACAAGCCGGATGCTAAGCGCCTTCCTTTGCCTTTTGGCAGTGCTCGTGCATTGCCAGCACTAGGCGGGAATGGTCACTATCCCACAGACACGTTTCGTTGTGCCTGTTGCTAAGCGCTCTGGAGCACTGTTTATGACGTAAGCGGAACACCTCTTGCCGTTCCATTCTCAGAGCTCCTGAGTTAAGTAATCTGCGACTCTTGGTGCGAATGATAGAGGAAAACATTTCCAATGTGTCTGGCAGGGAGAAACTGAGCCTGGAGAACACCTTTGTCAGGAGCTTTCACCTGCACCGTAGACACACACAGATTTGCATCACATCTAAATGGCCAAGCTCTTTCTTAGACAAGTTGAAAGCTGCTGTCAGAAGGCTGTGCTCCTTGTCAGATGGAAGCAGCAGCATGAACATAGGAGTTTGACAAGAACTAAAGAGTCACAGAAGAGCGTGGCCTAGGAAAATGAGTCAGGAAAAAGCATATCGCTACATGTGTCCTTGTTGTCGCCTAACAACAGGTAGCAGCATAAACCAGATGCGGGTGAAGTTCTTGCTGGCGACATCTAACGTCAAATGAGCAAACGGGCTTACCACAGCTGCGGTCCTCTGGCAGTCTGAAAGCTTTGCGCACAAGCCGGATGCTAAGCGCCTTCCTTTGCCTTTTGGCAGTGCTCGTGCATTGCCAGCACTAGGCGGGAATGGTCACTATCCCACAGACATGTTTCGTTGTGCCCGTTGCTAAGCGCTCTGGAGCACTGTTTATGACGTAAGCGGAACACATCTTGCCTTTCCATTCTCAGAGCTCCTGAGTTAATCAAACTGAGACTCTTGGTGCGAATGCCAGAGGAAAACATTTCCAATGTGTCTGGCAAGGAGAAACTGAACCTGGAGAACACTTTTGTCAAGAGCTTTCACCTGCACCGTAGACACACACAGATTTGCATCACATCTAAATGGCCAAGCTCTTTCTTAGACAAGTTGAAAGCTGCTGTCAGAAGGCTGTGCTCCTTGTCAGATGGAAGCAGCAGCATGAACATAGGAGTTTGACAAGCACTAAAGAGCCACAGAAGAGCGTGGCCTAGGAAAATGAGTCAGGAAAAAGCATATCGCTACATGTGTCCTTGTTGTCGCCTAACAACAGGTAGCAGCATAAACCAGATGCGGGTGAAGTTCTTGCAGGCGACATCTGAGGTCAAGTGAGCAAACGGGCTTACCACAGCTGCGGTCCTCTGGCAGTCTGAAAGCTTTGCGCACAAGGCGGATGCTAAGCGCCTTCCTTTGCCTTTTGGCAGTGCTCGTGCATTGCCAGCACTAGGCGGGAATGGTCACTATCCCGCACACACGTTTCGTTGTGCCCGTTGTTAAGCGCTCTGGAGCACTGTTTATGACGTAACCGGAACACCTCTTGCCGTTCCATTCTCAGAGCTCCTGAGTTAAGTAATCTGCGACTCTTGGTGCGAATGATAGAGGAAAACATTTCCAATGTGTCTGGCAGGGAGAAACTGAACCTGGAGAACACCTTTGTCAGGAGCTTTCACCTGCACCGTAGACACACACAGATTTGCATCACATCTAAATGGCCAAGCTCTTTCTTAGACAAGTTGAAAGCTGCTGTCAGAAGGCTGTGCTCCTTGTCAGATGGAAGCAGCAGCACTCACATAGGAGTTTGACAAGAACTAAAGAGTCACAGAAGAGCGTGGCCTAGGAAAATGAGTCAGGAAAAAGCATATCGCTACATGTGTCCTTGTTGTCGCCTAACAACAGGTAGCAGCATAAACCAGATGTGGTTGAAGTTCTTGCAGGCGACATCTAACGTCAAATGAGCAAGTGGGCTTACCACAGCTGCGGTCCTCTGGCAGTCTGAAAGCTTTGCGCACAAGCCGGATGCTAAGCGCCTTCCTTTGCCTTTTGGCAGTGCTCGTGCATTGCCAGCACTAGGCAGGAATGGTCACTATCCCGCACACACGTTTCGTTGTGCCCGTTGCTAAGCGCTCTGGAGCACTGTTTATGACGTAAGCGGAACACCTCTTGCCGTTCCATTCTCAGAGCTCCTGAGTTAATCAAACTGAGACTCTTGGTGCGAATGCCAGAGGAAAACATTTCCAATGTGTCTGGCAGGGAGAAACTGAACCTGGAGAACACCTTTGTCAGGAGCTTTCACCTGCACCGTAGACACACACAGATTTGCATCACATCTAAATGGCCAAGCTCTTTCTTAGACAAGTTGAAAGCTGCTGTCAGAAGGCTGTGCTCCTTGTCAGATGGAAGCAGCAGCATGAACATAGGAGTTTGACAAGAACTAAAGAGTCACAGAAGAGCGTGGCCTAGGAAAATGAGTCAGGAAAAAGCATATCGCTACATGTGTCCTGGTTGTCGCCTAACAACAGGTAGCAGCATAAACCAGATGCGGGTGAAGTTCTTGCTGGCGACATCTAACGTCAAATGAGCAAACGGGCTTACCACAGCTGCGGTCCTCTGGCAGTCTGAAAGCTTTGCGCACAAGCCGGATGCTAAGCGCCTTCCTTTGCCTTTTGGCAGTGCTCGTGCATTGCCAGCACTAGGCGGGAATGGTCACTATCCCACAGACACGTTTCGTTGTGCCTGTTGCTAAGCGCTCTGGAGCACTGTTTATGACGTAAGCGGAACACCTCTTGCCGTTCCATTCTCAGAGCTCCTGAGTTAAGTAATCTGCGACTCTTGGTGCGAATGATAGAGGAAAACATTTCCAATGTGTCTGGCAGGGAGAAACTGAGCCTGGAGAACACCTTTGTCAGGAGCTTTCACCTGCACCGTAGACACACACAGATTTGCATCACATCTAAATGGCCAAGCTCTTTCTTAGACAAGTTGAAAGCTGCTGTCAGAAGGCTGTGCTCCTTGTCAGATGGAAGCAGCAGCATGAACATAGGAGTTTGACAAGAACTAAAGAGTCACAGAAGAGCGTGGCCTAGGAAAATGAGTCAGGAAAAAGCATATCGCTACATGTGTCCTTGTTGTCGCCTAACAACAGGTAGCAGCATAAACCAGATGCGGGTGAAGTTCTTGCTGGCGACATCTAACGTCAAATGAGCAAACGGGCTTACCACAGCTGCGGTCCTCTGGCAGTCTGAAAGCTTTGCGCACAAGCCGGATGCTAAGCGCCTTCCTTTGCCTTTTGGCAGTGCTCGTGCATTGCCAGCACTAGGCGGGAATGGTCACTATCCCACAGACATGTTTCGTTGTGCCCGTTGCTAAGCGCTCTGGAGCACTGTTTATGACGTAAGCGGAACACATCTTGCCTTTCCATTCTCAGAGCTCCTGAGTTAATCAAACTGAGACTCTTGGTGCGAATGCCAGAGGAAAACATTTCCAATGTGTCTGGCAAGGAGAAACTGAACCTGGAGAACACTTTTGTCAAGAGCTTTCACCTGCACCGTAGACACACACAGATTTGCATCACATCTAAATGGCCAAGCTCTTTCTTAGACAAGTTGAAAGCTGCTGTCAGAAGGCTGTGCTCCTTGTCAGATGGAAGCAGCAGCATGAACATAGGAGTTTGACAAGCACTAAAGAGCCACAGAAGAGCGTGGCCTAGGAAAATGAGTCAGGAAAAAGCATATCGCTACATGTGTCCTTGTTGTCGCCTAACAACAGGTAGCAGCATAAACCAGATGCGGGTGAAGTTCTTGCAGGCGACATCTGAGGTCAAGTGAGCAAACGGGCTTACCACAGCTGCGGTCCTCTGGCAGTCTGAAAGCTTTGCGCACAAGGCGGATGCTAAGCGCCTTCCTTTGCCTTTTGGCAGTGCTCGTGCATTGCCAGCACTAGGCGGGAATGGTCACTATCCCGCACACACGTTTCGTTGTGCCCGTTGTTAAGCGCTCTGGAGCACTGTTTATGACGTAACCGGAACACCTCTTGCCGTTCCATTCTCAGAGCTCCTGAGTTAAGTAATCTGCGACTCTTGGTGCGAATGATAGAGGAAAACATTTCCAATGTGTCTGGCAGGGAGAAACTGAACCTGGAGAACACCTTTGTCAGGAGCTTTCACCTGCACCGTAGACACACACAGATTTGCATCACATCTAAATGGCCAAGCTCTTTCTTAGACAAGTTGAAAGCTGCTGTCAGAAGGCTGTGCTCCTTGTCAGATGGAAGCAGCAGCATGAACATAGGAGTTTGACAAGAACTAAAGAGTCACAGAAGAGCGTGGCCTAGGAAAATGAGTCAGGAAAAAGCATATCGCTACATGTGTCCTTGTTGTCGCCTAACAACAGGTAGCAGCATAAACCAGATGTGGTTGAAGTTCTTGCAGGCGACATCTAACGTCAAATGAGCAAGTGGGCTTACCACAGCTACGGTCCTCTGGCAGTCTGAAAGCTTTGCGCACAAGCCGGATGCTAAGCGCCTTCCTTTGCCTTTTGGCAGTGCTCGTGCATTGCCAGCACTAGGCAGGAATGGTCACTATCCCGCACACACGTTTCGTTGTGCCCGTTGCTAAGCGCTCTGGAGCACTGTTTATGACGTAAGCGGAACACCTCTTGCCGTTCCATTCTCAGAGCTCCTCAGTTAAGTAATCTGCGATTCTTGGTGCGAATGATAGAGGAAAACATTTCCAATGTGTCTGGCATATAGAAACTGAACCTGGAGAACACCTTTGTCAGGAGCTTTCACCTGCACCGTAGACACACACAGATTTGCATCACATCTAAATGGCCAAGCTCTTTCTTAGACAAGTTGAAAGCTGCTGTCAGAAGGCTGTGCTCCTTGTCAGATGGAAGCAGCAGCACTCACATAGGAGTTTGACAAGAACTAAAGAGTCACAGAAGAGCGTGGCCTAGGAAAATGAGTCAGGAAAAAGCATATCGCTACATGTGTCCTTGTTGTCGCCTAACAACAGGTAGCAGCATAAACCAGATGCGGGTGAAGTTCTTGCTGGCGACATCTAACGTCAAATGAGCAAACGGGCTTACCACAGCTGCGGTCCTCTGGCAGTCTGAAAGCTTTGCGCACAAGCCGGATGCTAAGCGCCTTCCTTTGCCTTTTGGCAGTGCTCGTGCATTGCCAGCACTAGGCGGGAATGGTCACTATCCCACAGACATGTTTCGTTGTGCCCGTTGCTAAGCGCTCTGGAGCACTGTTTATGACGTAAGCGGAACACATCTTGCCTTTCCATTCTCAGAGCTCCTGAGTTAATCAAACTGAGACTCTTGGTGCGAATGCCAGAGGAAAACATTTCCAATGTGTCTGGCAAGGAGAAACTGAACCTGGAGAACACTTTTGTCAAGAGCTTTCACCTGCACCGTAGACACACACAGATTTGCATCACATCTAAATGGCCAAGCTCTTTCTTAGACAAGTTGAAAGCTGCTGTCAGAAGGCTGTGCTCCTTGTCAGATGGAAGCAGCAGCATGAACATAGGAGTTTGACAAGCACTAAAGAGCCACAGAAGAGCGTGGCCTAGGAAAATGAGTCAGGAAAAAGCATATCGCTACATGTGTCCTTGTTGTCGCCTAACAACAGGTAGCAGCATAAACCAGATGCGGGTGAAGTTCTTGCTGGCGACATCTAATGTCAAATGAGCAAACGGGCTTACCACAGCTGCGGTCCTCTGGCAGTCTGAAAGCTTTGCGCACAAGCCGGATGCTAAGCGCCTTCCTTTGCCTTTTGGCAGTGCTCGTGCATTGCCAGCACTAGGCGGGAATGGTCACTATCCCGCACACACGTTTCGTTGTGCCCGTTGTTAAGCGCTCTGGAGCACTGTTTATGACGTAACCGGAACACCTCTTGCCGTTCCATTCTCAGAGCTCCTGAGTTAAGTAATCTGCGACTCTTGGTGCGAATGATAGAGGAAAACATTTCCAATGTGTCTGGCAGGGAGAAACTGAACCTGGAGAACACCTTTGTCAGGAGCTTTCACCTGCACCGTAGACACACACAGATTTGCATCACATCTAAATGGCCAAGCTCTTTCTTAGACAAGTTGAAAGCTGCTGTCAGAAGGCTGTGCTCCTTGTCAGATGGAAGCAGCAGCACTCACATAGGAGTTTGACAAGAACTAAAGAGTCACAGAAGAGCGTGGCCTAGGAAAATGAGTCAGGAAAAAGCATATCGCTACATGTGTCCTTGTTGTCGCCTAACAACAGGTAGCAGCATAAACCAGATGTGGTTGAAGTTCTTGCAGGCGACATCTAACGTCAAATGAGCAAGTGGGCTTACCACAGCTACGGTCCTCTGGCAGTCTGAAAGCTTTGCGCACAAGCCGGATGCTAAGCGCCTTCCTTTGCCTTTTGGCAGTGCTCGTGCATTGCCAGCACTAGGCGGGAATGGTCACTATCCCGCACACACGTTTCGTTGTGCCCGTTGCTAAGCGCTCTGGAGCACTGTTTATGACGTAAGCGGAACACCTCTTGCCGTTCCATTCTCAGAGCTCCTCAGTTAAGTAATCTGCGATTCTTGGTGCGAATGATAGAGGAAAACATTTCCAATGTGTCTGGCATATAGAAACTGAACCTGGAGAACACCTTTGTCAGGAGCTTTCACCTGCACCGTAGACACACACAGATTTGCATCACATCTAAATGGCCAAGCTCTTTCTTAGACAAGTTGAAAGCTGCTGTCAGAAGGCTGTGCTCCTTGTCAGATGGAAGCAGCAGCATGAACATAGGAGTTTGGCAAGCACTAAAGAGCCACAGAAGAGCGTGGCCTAGGAAAATGAGTCAGGAAAAAGCATATCGCTACATGTGTCCTTGTTGTCGCCTAACAACAGGTAGCAGCATAAACCAGATGCGGGTGAAGTTCTTGCTGGCGACATCTAACGTCAAATGAGCAAACGGGCTTACCACAGCTGCGGTCCTCTGGCAGTCTGAAAGCTTTGCGCACAAGCCGGATGCTAAGCGCCTTCCTTTGCCTTTTGGCAGTGCTCGTGCATTGCCAGCACTAGGCGGGAATGGTCACTATCCCACAGACACGTTTCGTTGTGCCCGTTGTTAAGCGCTCTGGAGCACTGTTTATGACGTAAGCGGAACACCTCTAGCCGTTCCATTCTCAGAGCTCCTGAGTTAATCAAACTGAGACTCTTGGTGCGAATGCCAGAGGAAAACATTTCCAATGTGTCTGGCAGGGAGAAACTGAACCTGGAGAACACCTTTGTCAGGAGCTTTCACCTGCACCGTAGACACACACAGATTTGCATCACATCTAAATGGCCAAGCTCTTTCTTAGACAAGTTGAAAGCTGCTGTCAGAAGGCTGTGCTCCTTGTCAGATGGAAGCAGCAGCATGAACATAGGAGTTTGACAAGAACTAAAGAGTCACAGAAGAGCGTGGCCTAGGAAAATGAGTCAGGAAAAAGCATATCGCTACATGTGTCCTGGTTGTCGCCTAACAACAGGTAGCAGCATAAACCAGATGCGGGTGAAGTTCTTGCTGGCGACATCTAACGTCAAATGAGCAAACGGGCTTACCACAGCTGCGGTCCTCTGGCAGTCTGAAAGCTTTGCGCACAAGCCGGATGCTAAGCGCCTTCCTTTGCCTTTTGGCAGTGCTCGTGCATTGCCAGCACTAGGCGGGAATGGTCACTATCCCACAGACACGTTTCGTTGTGCCTGTTGCTAAGCGCTCTGGAGCACTGTTTATGACGTAAGCGGAACACCTCTTGCCGTTCCATTCTCAGAGCTCCTGAGTTAAGTAATCTGCGACTCTTGGTGCGAATGATAGAGGAAAACATTTCCAATGTGTCTGGCAGGGAGAAACTGAGCCTGGAGAACACCTTTGTCAGGAGCTTTCACCTGCACCGTAGACACACACAGATTTGCATCACATCTAAATGGCCAAGCTCTTTCTTAGACAAGTTGAAAGCTGCTGTCAGAAGGCTGTGCTCCTTGTCAGATGGAAGCAGCAGCACTCACATAGGTGTTTGGCAAGCACTAAAGAGCCACAGAAGAGCGTGGCCTAGGAAAATGAGTCAGGAAAAAGCATATCGCTACATGTGTCCTTGTTGTCGCCTAACAACAGGTAGCAGCATAAACCAGATGTGGGTGAAGTTCTTGCTGGCGACATCTAACATCAAATGAGCAAGCGGGATTACCACAGCTACAGTCCTCTGGCAGTCTGAAAGCTTTGCGCACAAGCCGGATGCTAAGCGCCTTCCTTTGCCTTTAGGCAGTGCTCGTGCATTGCCAGCACTAGGTGGGAATGGTCACTATCCCACAGACACGTTTCGTTGTGCCCGTTGCTAAGCGCTCTGGAGCACTGTTTATGACGTAAGCGGAACACCTCTTGCCGTTCCATTCTCAGAGCTCCTGAGTTAATCAAACTGAGACTCTTGGTGCGAATGCCAGAGGAAAACATTTCCAATGTGTCTGGCAGGGAGAAACTGAACCTGGAGAACACCTTTGTCAGGAGCTTTCACCTGCACCGTAGACACACACAGATTTGCATCACATCTAAATGGCCAAGCTCTTTCTTAGACAAGTTGAAAGCTGCTGTCAGAAGGCTGTGCTCCTTGTCAGATGGAAGCAGCAGCATGAACATAGGAGTTTGACAAGAACTAAAGAGTCACAGAAGAGCGTGGCCTAGGAAAATGAGTCAGGAAAAAGCATATCGCTACATGTGTCCTGGTTGTCGCCTAACAACAGGTAGCAGCATAAACCAGATGCGGGTGAAGTTCTTGCTGGCGACATCTAACGTCAAATGAGCAAACGGGCTTACCACAGCTGCGGTCCTCTGGCAGTCTGAAAGCTTTGCGCACAAGCCGGATGCTAAGCGCCTTCCTTTGCCTTTTGGCAGTGCTCGTGCATTGCCAGCACTAGGCGGGAATGGTCACTATCCCACAGACACGTTTCGTTGTGCCTGTTGCTAAGCGCTCTGGAGCACTGTTTATGACGTAAGCGGAACACCTCTTGCCGTTCCATTCTCAGAGCTCCTGAGTTAAGTAATCTGCGACTCTTGGTGCGAATGATAGAGGAAAACATTTCCAATGTGTCTGGCAGGGAGAAACTGAGCCTGGAGAACACCTTTGTCAGGAGCTTTCACCTGCACCGTAGACACACACAGATTTGCATCACATCTAAATGGCCAAGCTCTTTCTTAGACAAGTTGAAAGCTGCTGTCAGAAGGCTGTGCTCCTTGTCAGATGGAAGCAGCAGCACTCACATAGGTGTTTGGCAAGCACTAAAGAGCCACAGAAGAGCGTGGCCTAGGAAAATGAGTCAGGAAAAAGCATATCGCTACATGTGTCCTTGTTGTCGCCTAACAACAGGTAGCAGCATAAACCAGATGTGGGTGAAGTTCTTGCTGGCGACATCTAACATCAAATGAGCAAGCGGGATTACCACAGCTACAGTCCTCTGGCAGTCTGAAAGCTTTGCGCACAAGCCGGATGCTAAGCGCCTTCCTTTGCCTTTAGGCAGTGCTCGTGCATTGCCAGCACTAGGTGGGAATGGTCACTATCCCACAGACACGTTTCGTTGTGCCCGTTGCTAAGCGCTCTGGAGCACTGTTTATGACGTAAGCAGAACACCTCTTGCCGTTCCATTCTCAGAGCTCCTGAGTTAATCAAACTGAGACTCTTGGTGCGAATGCCAGAGGAAAACATTTCCAATGTGTCTGGCATATAGAAACTGAACCTGGAGAACACCTTTGTCAGGAGCTTTCACCTGCACCGTAGACACACACAGATTTGCATCACATCTAAATGGCCAAGCTCTTTCTTAGACAAGTTGAAAGCTGCTGTCAGAAGGCTGTGCTCCTTGTCAGATGGAAGCAGCAGCATGAACATAGGAGTTTGACAAGAACTAAAGAGTCACAGAAGAGCGTGGCCTAGGAAAATGAGTCAGGAAAAAGCATATCGCTACATGTGTCCTTGTTGTCGCCTAACAACAGGTAGCAGCATAAACCAGATGCGGGTGAAGTTCTTGCTGGCGACATCTAACGTCAAATGAGCAAACGGGCTTACCACAGCTGCGGTCCTCTGCCAGTCTGAAAGCTTTGCGCACAAGCCGGATGCTAAGCGCCTTCCTTTGCCTTTTGGCAGTGCTCGTGCATTGCCAGCACTAGGCGGGAATGGTCACTATCCCACAGACATGTTTCGTTGTGCCCGTTGCTAAGCGCTCTGGAGCACTGTTTATGACGTAAGCGGAACACATCTTGCCTTTCCATTCTCAGAGCTCCTGAGTTAATCAAACTGAGACTCTTGGTGCGAATGCCAGAGGAAAACATTTCCAATGTGTCTGGCAGGGAGAAACTGAGCCTGGAGAACACCTTTGTCAGGAGCTTTCACCTGCACCGTAGACACACACAGATTTGCATCACATCTAAATGGCCAAGCTCTTTCTTAGACAAGTTGAAAGCTGCTGTCAGAAGGCTGTGCTCCTTGTCAGATGGAAGCAGCAGCACTCACATAGGTGTTTGGCAAGCACTAAAGAGCCACAGAAGAGCGTGGCCTAGGAAAATGAGTCAGGAAAAAGCATATCGCTACATGTGTCCTTGTTGTCGCCTAACAACAGGTAGCAGCATAAACCAGATGTGGGTGAAGTTCTTGCTGGCGACATCTAACATCAAATGAGCAAGCGGGATTACCACAGCTACAGTCCTCTGGCAGTCTGAAAGCTTTGCGCACAAGCCGGATGCTAAGCGCCTTCCTTTGCCTTTAGGCAGTGCTCGTGCATTGCCAGCACTAGGTGGGAATGGTCACTATCCCACAGACACGTTTCGTTGTGCCCGTTGCTAAGCGCTCTGGAGCACTGTTTATGACGTAAGCAGAACACCTCTTGCCGTTCCATTCTCAGAGCTCCTGAGTTAATCAAACTGAGACTCTTGGTGCGAATGCCAGAGGAAAACATTTCCAATGTGTCTGGCATATAGAAACTGAACCTGGAGAACACCTTTGTCAGGAGCTTTCACCTGCACCGTAGACACACACAGATTTGCATCACATCTAAATGGCCAAGCTCTTTCTTAGACAAGTTGAAAGCTGCTGTCAGAAGGCTGTGCTCCTTGTCAGATGGAAGCAGCAGCATGAACATAGGAGTTTGACAAGAACTAAAGAGTCACAGAAGAGCGTGGCCTAGGAAAATGAGTCAGGAAAAAGCATATCGCTACATGTGTCCTTGTTGTCGCCTAACAACAGGTAGCAGCATAAACCAGATGCGGGTGAAGTTCTTGCTGGCGACATCTAACGTCAAATGAGCAAACGGGCTTACCACAGCTGCGGTCCTCTGGCAGTCTGAAAGCTTTGCGCACAAGCCGGATGCTAAGCGCCTTCCTTTGCCTTTTGGCAGTGCTCGTGCATTGCCAGCACTAGGCGGGAATGGTCACTATCCCACAGACATGTTTCGTTGTGCCCGTTGCTAAGCGCTCTGGAGCACTGTTTATGACGTAAGCGGAACACATCTTGCCTTTCCATTCTCAGAGCTCCTGAGTTAATCAAACTGAGACTCTTGGTGCGAATGCCAGAGGAAAACATTTCCAATGTGTCTGGCAAGGAGAAACTGAACCTGGAGAACACTTTTGTCAAGAGCTTTCACCTGCACCGTAGACACACACAGATTTGCATCACATCTAAATGGCCAAGCTCTTTCTTAGACAAGTTGAAAGCTGCTGTCAGAAGGCTGTGCTCCTTGTCAGATGGAAGCAGCAGCATGAACATAGGAGTTTGACAAGCACTAAAGAGCCACAGAAGAGCGTGGCCTAGGAAAATGAGTCAGGAAAAAGCATATCGCTACATGTGTCCTTGTTGTCGCCTAACAACAGGTAGCAGCATAAACCAGATGTGGGTGAAGTTCTTGCTGGCGACATCTAACATCAAATGAGCAAGCGGGATTACCACAGCTACAGTCCTCTGGCAGTCTGAAAGCTTTGCGCACAAGCCGGATGCTAAGCGCCTTCCTTTGCCTTTAGGCAGTGCTCGTGCATTGCCAGCACTAGGTGGGAATGGTCACTATCCCACAGACACGTTTCGTTGTGCCCGTTGCTAAGCGCTCTGGAGCACTGTTTATGACGTAAGCAGAACACCTCTTGCCGTTCCATTCTCAGAGCTCCTGAGTTAATCAAACTGAGACTCTTGGTGCGAATGCCAGAGGAAAACATTTCCAATGTGTCTGGCATATAGAAACTGAACCTGGAGAACACCTTTGTCAGGAGCTTTCACCTGCACCGTAGACACACACAGATTTGCATCACATCTAAATGGCCAAGCTCTTTCTTAGACAAGTTGAAAGCTGCTGTCAGAAGGCTGTGCTCCTTGTCAGATGGAAGCAGCAGCATGAACATAGGAGTTTGACAAGAACTAAAGAGTCACAGAAGAGCGTGGCCTAGGAAAATGAGTCAGGAAAAAGCATATCGCTACATGTGTCCTTGTTGTCGCCTAACAACAGGTAGCAGCATAAACCAGATGCGGGTGAAGTTCTTGCTGGCGACATCTAACGTCAAATGAGCAAACGGGCTTACCACAGCTGCGGTCCTCTGCCAGTCTGAAAGCTTTGCGCACAAGCCGGATGCTAAGCGCCTTCCTTTGCCTTTTGGCAGTGCTCGTGCATTGCCAGCACTAGGCGGGAATGGTCACTATCCCACAGACATGTTTCGTTGTGCCCGTTGCTAAGCGCTCTGGAGCACTGTTTATGACGTAAGCGGAACACATCTTGCCTTTCCATTCTCAGAGCTCCTGAGTTAATCAAACTGAGACTCTTGGTGCGAATGCCAGAGGAAAACATTTCCAATGTGTCTGGCAGGGAGAAACTGAGCCTGGAGAACACCTTTGTCAGGAGCTTTCACCTGCACCGTAGACACACACAGATTTGCATCACATCTAAATGGCCAAGCTCTTTCTTAGACAAGTTGAAAGCTGCTGTCAGAAGGCTGTGCTCCTTGTCAGATGGAAGCAGCAGCACTCACATAGGTGTTTGGCAAGCACTAAAGAGCCACAGAAGAGCGTGGCCTAGGAAAATGAGTCAGGAAAAAGCATATCGCTACATGTGTCCTTGTTGTCGCCTAACAACAGGTAGCAGCATAAACCAGATGTGGGTGAAGTTCTTGCTGGCGACATCTAACATCAAATGAGCAAGCGGGATTACCACAGCTACAGTCCTCTGGCAGTCTGAAAGCTTTGCGCACAAGCCGGATGCTAAGCGCCTTCCTTTGCCTTTAGGCAGTGCTCGTGCATTGCCAGCACTAGGTGGGAATGGTCACTATCCCACAGACACGTTTCGTTGTGCCCGTTGCTAAGCGCTCTGGAGCACTGTTTATGACGTAAGCAGAACACCTCTTGCCGTTCCATTCTCAGAGCTCCTGAGTTAATCAAACTGAGACTCTTGGTGCGAATGCCAGAGGAAAACATTTCCAATGTGTCTGGCATATAGAAACTGAACCTGGAGAACACCTTTGTCAGGAGCTTTCACCTGCACCGTAGACACACACAGATTTGCATCACATCTAAATGGCCAAGCTCTTTCTTAGACAAGTTGAAAGCTGCTGTCAGAAGGCTGTGCTCCTTGTCAGATGGAAGCAGCAGCATGAACATAGGAGTTTGACAAGAACTAAAGAGTCACAGAAGAGCGTGGCCTAGGAAAATGAGTCAGGAAAAAGCATATCGCTACATGTGTCCTTGTTGTCGCCTAACAACAGGTAGCAGCATAAACCAGATGCGGGTGAAGTTCTTGCTGGCGACATCTAACGTCAAATGAGCAAACGGGCTTACCACAGCTGCGGTCCTCTGCCAGTCTGAAAGCTTTGCGCACAAGCCGGATGCTAAGCGCCTTCCTTTGCCTTTTGGCAGTGCTCGTGCATTGCCAGCACTAGGCGGGAATGGTCACTATCCCACAGACATGTTTCGTTGTGCCCGTTGCTAAGCGCTCTGGAGCACTGTTTATGACGTAAGCGGAACACATCTTGCCTTTCCATTCTCAGAGCTCCTGAGTTAATCAAACTGAGACTCTTGGTGCGAATGCCAGAGGAAAACATTTCCAATGTGTCTGGCAAGGAGAAACTGAACCTGGAGAACACTTTTGTCAAGAGCTTTCACCTGCACCGTAGACACACACAGATTTGCATCACATCTAAATGGCCAAGCTCTTTCTTAGACAAGTTGAAAGCTGCTGTCAGAAGGCTGTGCTCCTTGTCAGATGGAAGCAGCAGCATGAACATAGGAGTTTGACAAGCACTAAAGAGCCACAGAAGAGCGTGGCCTAGGAAAATGAGTCAGGAAAAAGCATATCGCTACATGTGTCCTTGTTGTCGCCTAACAACAGGTAGCAGCATAAACCAGATGCGGGTGAAGTTCTTGCTGGCGACATCTAATGTCAAATGAGCAAACGGGCTTACCACAGCTGCGGTCCTCTGGCAGTCTGAAAGCTTTGCGCACAAGCCGGATGCTAAGCGCCTTCCTTTGCCTTTTGGCAGTGCTCGTGCATTGCCAGCACTAGGCGGGAATGGTCACTATCCCGCACACACGTTTCGTTGTGCCCGTTGTTAAGCGCTCTGGAGCACTGTTTATGACGTAAGCGGAACACCTCTTGCCGTTCCATTCTCAGAGCTCCTGAGTTAAGTAATCTGCGACTCTTGGTGCGAATGATAGAGGAAAACATTTCCAATGTGTCTGGCATATAGAAACTGAACCTGGAGAACACCTTTGTCAGGAGCTTTCACCTGCACCGTAGACACACACAGATTTGCATCACATCTAAATGGCCAAGCTCTTTCTTAGACAAGTTGAAAGCTGCTGTCAGAAGGCTGTGCTCCTTGTCAGATGGAAGCAGCAGCACTCACATAGGAGTTTGACAAGAACTAAAGAGTCACAGAAGAGCGTGGCCTAGGAAAATGAGTCAGGAAAAAGCATATCGCTACATGTGTCCTTGTTGTCGCCTAACAACAGGTAGCAGCATAAACCAGATGTGGTTGAAGTTCTTGCAGGCGACATCTAACGTCAAATGAGCAAGTGGGCTTACCACAGCTACGGTCCTCTGGCAGTCTGAAAGCTTTGCGCACAAGCCGGATGCTAAGCGCCTTCCTTTGCCTTTTGGCAGTGCTCGTGCATTGCCAGCACTAGGCGGGAATGGTCACTATCCCACAGACACGTTTCGTTGTGCCTGTTGCTAAGCGCTCTGGAGCACTGTTTATGACGTAAGCGGAACACCTCTTGCCGTTCCATTCTCAGAGCTCCTGAGTTAAGTAATCTGCGACTCTTGGTGCGAATGATAGAGGAAAACATTTCCAATGTGTCTGGCAGGGAGAAACTGAGCCTGGAGAACACCTTTGTCAGGAGCTTTCACCTGCACCGTAGACACACACAGATTTGCATCACATCTAAATGGCCAAGCTCTTTCTTAGACAAGTTGAAAGCTGCTGTCAGAAGGCTGTGCTCCTTGTCAGATGGAAGCAGCAGCACTCACATAGGTGTTTGGCAAGCACTAAAGAGCCACAGAAGAGCGTGGCCTAGGAAAATGAGTCAGGAAAAAGCATATCGCTACATGTGTCCTTGTTGTCGCCTAACAACAGGTAGCAGCATAAACCAGATGTGGGTGAAGTTCTTGCAGGCGACATCTAACATCAAATGAGCAAGCGGGATTACCACAGCTACAGTCCTCTGGCAGTCTGAAAGCTTTGCGCACAAGCCGGATGCTAAGCGCCTTCCTTTGCCTTTTGGCAGTGCTCGTGCATTGCCAGCACTAGGTGGGAATGGTCACTATCCCACAGACACGTTTCGTTGTGCCCGTTGCTAAGCGCTCTGGAGCACTGTTTATGACGTAAGCAGAACACCTCTTGCCGTTCCATTCTCAGAGCTCCTCAGTTAAGTAATCTGCGATTCTTGGTGCGAATGATAGAGGAAAACATTTCCAATGTGTCTGGCATATAGAAACTGAACCTGGAGAACACCTTTGTCAGGAGCTTTCACCTGCACCGTAGACACACACAGATTTGCATCACATCTAAATGGCCAAGCTCTTTCTTAGACAAGTTGAAAGCTGCTGTCAGAAGGCTGTGCTCCTTGTCAGATGGAAGCAGCAGCATGAACATAGGAGTTTGACAAGAACTAAAGAGTCACAGAAGAGCGTGGCCTAGGAAAATGAGTCAGGAAAAAGCATATCGCTACATGTGTCCTGGTTGTCGCCTAACAACAGGTAGCAGCATAAACCAGATGCGGGTGAAGTTCTTGCTGGCGACATCTAACGTCAAATGAGCAAACGGGCTTACCACAGCTGCGGTCCTCTGGCAGTCTGAAAGCTTTGCGCACAAGCCGGATGCTAAGCGCCTTCCTTTGCCTTTTGGCAGTGCTCGTGCATTGCCAGCACTAGGCGGGAATGGTCACTATCCCACAGACACGTTTCGTTGTGCCTGTTGCTAAGCGCTCTGGAGCACTGTTTATGACGTAAGCGGAACACCTCTTGCCGTTCCATTCTCAGAGCTCCTGAGTTAAGTAATCTGCGACTCTTGGTGCGAATGATAGAGGAAAACATTTCCAATGTGTCTGGCAGGGAGAAACTGAGCCTGGAGAACACCTTTGTCAGGAGCTTTCACCTGCACCGTAGACACACACAGATTTGCATCACATCTAAATGGCCAAGCTCTTTCTTAGACAAGTTGAAAGCTGCTGTCAGAAGGCTGTGCTCCTTGTCAGATGGAAGCAGCAGCACTCACATAGGTGTTTGGCAAGCACTAAAGAGCCACAGAAGAGCGTGGCCTAGGAAAATGAGTCAGGAAAAAGCATATCGCTACATGTGTCCTTGTTGTCGCCTAACAACAGGTAGCAGCATAAACCAGATGTGGGTGAAGTTCTTGCTGGCGACATCTAACATCAAATGAGCAAGCGGGATTACCACAGCTACAGTCCTCTGGCAGTCTGAAAGCTTTGCGCACAAGCCGGATGCTAAGCGCCTTCCTTTGCCTTTAGGCAGTGCTCGTGCATTGCCAGCACTAGGTGGGAATGGTCACTATCCCACAGACACGTTTCGTTGTGCCCGTTGCTAAGCGCTCTGGAGCACTGTTTATGACGTAAGCGGAACACCTCTTGCCGTTCCATTCTCAGAGCTCCTGAGTTAATCAAACTGAGACTCTTGGTGCGAATGCCAGAGGAAAACATTTCCAATGTGTCTGGCAGGGAGAAACTGAACCTGGAGAACACCTTTGTCAGGAGCTTTCACCTGCACCGTAGACACACACAGATTTGCATCACATCTAAATGGCCAAGCTCTTTCTTAGACAAGTTGAAAGCTGCTGTCAGAAGGCTGTGCTCCTTGTCAGATGGAAGCAGCAGCATGAACATAGGAGTTTGACAAGAACTAAAGAGTCACAGAAGAGCGTGGCCTAGGAAAATGAGTCAGGAAAAAGCATATCGCTACATGTGTCCTGGTTGTCGCCTAACAACAGGTAGCAGCATAAACCAGATGCGGGTGAAGTTCTTGCTGGCGACATCTAACGTCAAATGAGCAAACGGGCTTACCACAGCTGCGGTCCTCTGGCAGTCTGAAAGCTTTGCGCACAAGCCGGATGCTAAGCGCCTTCCTTTGCCTTTTGGCAGTGCTCGTGCATTGCCAGCACTAGGCGGGAATGGTCACTATCCCACAGACACGTTTCGTTGTGCCTGTTGCTAAGCGCTCTGGAGCACTGTTTATGACGTAAGCGGAACACCTCTTGCCGTTCCATTCTCAGAGCTCCTGAGTTAAGTAATCTGCGACTCTTGGTGCGAATGATAGAGGAAAACATTTCCAATGTGTCTGGCAGGGAGAAACTGAACCTGGAGAACACCTTTGTCAGGAGCTTTCACCTGCACCGTAGACACACACAGATTTGCATCACATCTAAATGGCCAAGCTCTTTCTTAGACAAGTTGAAAGCTGCTGTCAGAAGGCTGTGCTCCTTGTCAGATGGAAGCAGCAGCACTCACATAGGTGTTTGGCAAGCACTAAAGAGCCACAGAAGAGCGTGGCCTAGGAAAATGAGTCAGGAAAAAGCATATCGCTACATGTGTCCTTGTTGTCGCCTAACAACAGGTAGCAGCATAAACCAGATGTGGGTGAAGTTCTTGCTGGCGACATCTAACATCAAATGAGCAAGCGGGATTACCACAGCTACAGTCCTCTGGCAGTCTGAAAGCTTTGCGCACAAGCCGGATGCTAAGCGCCTTCCTTTGCCTTTAGGCAGTGCTCGTGCATTGCCAGCACTAGGTGGGAATGGTCACTATCCCACAGACACGTTTCGTTGTGCCCGTTGCTAAGCGCTCTGGAGCACTGTTTATGACGTAAGCAGAACACCTCTTGCCGTTCCATTCTCAGAGCTCCTGAGTTAATCAAACTGAGACTCTTGGTGCGAATGCCAGAGGAAAACATTTCCAATGTGTCTGGCATATAGAAACTGAACCTGGAGAACACCTTTGTCAGGAGCTTTCACCTGCACCGTAGACACACACAGATTTGCATCACATCTAAATGGCCAAGCTCTTTCTTAGACAAGTTGAAAGCTGCTGTCAGAAGGCTGTGCTCCTTGTCAGATGGAAGCAGCAGCATGAACATAGGAGTTTGACAAGAACTAAAGAGTCACAGAAGAGCGTGGCCTAGGAAAATGAGTCAGGAAAAAGCATATCGCTACATGTGTCCTTGTTGTCGCCTAACAACAGGTAGCAGCATAAACCAGATGCGGGTGAAGTTCTTGCTGGCGACATCTAACGTCAAATGAGCAAACGGGCTTACCACAGCTGCGGTCCTCTGCCAGTCTGAAAGCTTTGCGCACAAGCCGGATGCTAAGCGCCTTCCTTTGCCTTTTGGCAGTGCTCGTGCATTGCCAGCACTAGGCGGGAATGGTCACTATCCCACAGACATGTTTCGTTGTGCCCGTTGCTAAGCGCTCTGGAGCACTGTTTATGACGTAAGCGGAACACATCTTGCCTTTCCATTCTCAGAGCTCCTGAGTTAATCAAACTGAGACTCTTGGTGCGAATGCCAGAGGAAAACATTTCCAATGTGTCTGGCAGGGAGAAACTGAGCCTGGAGAACACCTTTGTCAGGAGCTTTCACCTGCACCGTAGACACACACAGATTTGCATCACATCTAAATGGCCAAGCTCTTTCTTAGACAAGTTGAAAGCTGCTGTCAGAAGGCTGTGCTCCTTGTCAGATGGAAGCAGCAGCACTCACATAGGTGTTTGGCAAGCACTAAAGAGCCACAGAAGAGCGTGGCCTAGGAAAATGAGTCAGGAAAAAGCATATCGCTACATGTGTCCTTGTTGTCGCCTAACAACAGGTAGCAGCATAAACCAGATGTGGGTGAAGTTCTTGCTGGCGACATCTAACATCAAATGAGCAAGCGGGATTACCACAGCTACAGTCCTCTGGCAGTCTGAAAGCTTTGCGCACAAGCCGGATGCTAAGCGCCTTCCTTTGCCTTTAGGCAGTGCTCGTGCATTGCCAGCACTAGGTGGGAATGGTCACTATCCCACAGACACGTTTCGTTGTGCCCGTTGCTAAGCGCTCTGGAGCACTGTTTATGACGTAAGCAGAACACCTCTTGCCGTTCCATTCTCAGAGCTCCTGAGTTAATCAAACTGAGACTCTTGGTGCGAATGCCAGAGGAAAACATTTCCAATGTGTCTGGCATATAGAAACTGAACCTGGAGAACACCTTTGTCAGGAGCTTTCACCTGCACCGTAGACACACACAGATTTGCATCACATCTAAATGGCCAAGCTCTTTCTTAGACAAGTTGAAAGCTGCTGTCAGAAGGCTGTGCTCCTTGTCAGATGGAAGCAGCAGCATGAACATAGGAGTTTGACAAGAACTAAAGAGTCACAGAAGAGCGTGGCCTAGGAAAATGAGTCAGGAAAAAGCATATCGCTACATGTGTCCTTGTTGTCGCCTAACAACAGGTAGCAGCATAAACCAGATGCGGGTGAAGTTCTTGCTGGCGACATCTAACGTCAAATGAGCAAACGGGCTTACCACAGCTGCGGTCCTCTGCCAGTCTGAAAGCTTTGCGCACAAGCCGGATGCTAAGCGCCTTCCTTTGCCTTTTGGCAGTGCTCGTGCATTGCCAGCACTAGGCGGGAATGGTCACTATCCCACAGACATGTTTCGTTGTGCCCGTTGCTAAGCGCTCTGGAGCACTGTTTATGACGTAAGCGGAACACATCTTGCCTTTCCATTCTCAGAGCTCCTGAGTTAATCAAACTGAGACTCTTGGTGCGAATGCCAGAGGAAAACATTTCCAATGTGTCTGGCAAGGAGAAACTGAACCTGGAGAACACTTTTGTCAAGAGCTTTCACCTGCACCGTAGACACACACAGATTTGCATCACATCTAAATGGCCAAGCTCTTTCTTAGACAAGTTGAAAGCTGCTGTCAGAAGGCTGTGCTCCTTGTCAGATGGAAGCAGCAGCATGAACATAGGAGTTTGACAAGCACTAAAGAGCCACAGAAGAGCGTGGCCTAGGAAAATGAGTCAGGAAAAAGCATATCGCTACATGTGTCCTTGTTGTCGCCTAACAACAGGTAGCAGCATAAACCAGATGCGGGTGAAGTTCTTGCTGGCGACATCTAATGTCAAATGAGCAAACGGGCTTACCACAGCTGCGGTCCTCTGGCAGTCTGAAAGCTTTGCGCACAAGCCGGATGCTAAGCGCCTTCCTTTGCCTTTTGGCAGTGCTCGTGCATTGCCAGCACTAGGCGGGAATGGTCACTATCCCGCACACACGTTTCGTTGTGCCCGTTGTTAAGCGCTCTGGAGCACTGTTTATGACGTAACCGGAACACCTCTTGCCGTTCCATTCTCAGAGCTCCTGAGTTAAGTAATCTGCGACTCTTGGTGCGAATGATAGAGGAAAACATTTCCAATGTGTCTGGCAGGGAGAAACTGAACCTGGAGAACACCTTTGTCAGGAGCTTTCACCTGCACCGTAGACACACACAGATTTGCATCACATCTAAATGGCCAAGCTCTTTCTTAGACAAGTTGAAAGCTGCTGTCAGAAGGCTGTGCTCCTTGTCAGATGGAAGCAGCAGCACTCACATAGGTGTTTGGCAAGCACTAAAGAGCCACAGAAGAGCGTGGCCTAGGAAAATGAGTCAGGAAAAAGCATATCGCTACATGTGTCCTTGTTGTCGCCTAACAACAGGTAGCAGCATAAACCAGATGTGGGTGAAGTTCTTGCAGGCGACATCTAACATCAAATGAGCAAGCGGGATTACCACAGCTACAGTCCTCTGGCAGTCTGAAAGCTTTGCGCACAAGCCGGATGCTAAGCGCCTTCCTTTGCCTTTTGGCAGTGCTCGTGCATTGCCAGCACTAGGTGGGAATGGTCACTATCCCACAGACACGTTTCGTTGTGCCCGTTGCTAAGCGCTCTGGAGCACTGTTTATGACGTAAGCAGAACACCTCTTGCCGTTCCATTCTCAGAGCTCCTCAGTTAAGTAATCTGCGATTCTTGGTGCGAATGATAGAGGAAAACATTTCCAATGTGTCTGGCATATAGAAACTGAACCTGGAGAACACCTTTGTCAGGAGCTTTCACCTGCACCGTAGACACACACAGATTTGCATCACATCTAAATGGCCAAGCTCTTTCTTAGACAAGTTGAAAGCTGCTGTCAGAAGGCTGTGCTCCTTGTCAGATGGAAGCAGCAGCATGAACATAGGAGTTTGGCAAGCACTAAAGAGCCACAGAAGAGCGTGGCCTAGGAAAATGAGTCAGGAAAAAGCATATCGCTACATGTGTCCTGGTTGTCGCCTAACAACAGGTAGCAGCATAAACCAGATGCGGGTGAAGTTCTTGCTGGCGACATCTAACGTCAAATGAGCAAACGGGCTTACCACAGCTGCGGTCCTCTGGCAGTCTGAAAGCTTTGCGCACAAGCCGGATGCTAAGCGCCTTCCTTTGCCTTTTGGCAGTGCTCGTGCATTGCCAGCACTAGGCGGGAATGGTCACTATCCCACAGACACGTTTCGTTGTGCCTGTTGCTAAGCGCTCTGGAGCACTGTTTATGACGTAAGCGGAACACCTCTTGCCGTTCCATTCTCAGAGCTCCTGAGTTAAGTAATCTGCGACTCTTGGTGCGAATGATAGAGGAAAACATTTCCAATGTGTCTGGCAGGGAGAAACTGAGCCTGGAGAACACCTTTGTCAGGAGCTTTCACCTGCACCGTAGACACACACAGATTTGCATCACATCTAAATGGCCAAGCTCTTTCTTAGACAAGTTGAAAGCTGCTGTCAGAAGGCTGTGCTCCTTGTCAGATGGAAGCAGCAGCACTCACATAGGTGTTTGGCAAGCACTAAAGAGCCACAGAAGAGCGTGGCCTAGGAAAATGAGTCAGGAAAAAGCATATCGCTACATGTGTCCTTGTTGTCGCCTAACAACAGGTAGCAGCATAAACCAGATGTGGGTGAAGTTCTTGCTGGCGACATCTAACATCAAATGAGCAAGCGGGATTACCACAGCTACAGTCCTCTGGCAGTCTGAAAGCTTTGCGCACAAGCCGGATGCTAAGCGCCTTCCTTTGCCTTTAGGCAGTGCTCGTGCATTGCCAGCACTAGGTGGGAATGGTCACTATCCCACAGACACGTTTCGTTGTGCCCGTTGCTAAGCGCTCTGGAGCACTGTTTATGACGTAAGCAGAACACCTCTTGCCGTTCCATTCTCAGAGCTCCTGAGTTAATCAAACTGAGACTCTTGGTGCGAATGCCAGAGGAAAACATTTCCAATGTGTCTGGCATATAGAAACTGAACCTGGAGAACACCTTTGTCAGGAGCTTTCACCTGCACCGTAGACACACACAGATTTGCATCACATCTAAATGGCCAAGCTCTTTCTTAGACAAGTTGAAAGCTGCTGTCAGAAGGCTGTGCTCCTTGTCAGATGGAAGCAGCAGCATGAACATAGGAGTTTGACAAGAACTAAAGAGTCACAGAAGAGCGTGGCCTAGGAAAATGAGTCAGGAAAAAGCATATCGCTACATGTGTCCTTGTTGTCGCCTAACAACAGGTAGCAGCATAAACCAGATGCGGGTGAAGTTCTTGCTGGCGACATCTAACGTCAAATGAGCAAACGGGCTTACCACAGCTGCGGTCCTCTGGCAGTCTGAAAGCTTTGCGCACAAGCCGGATGCTAAGCGCCTTCCTTTGCCTTTTGGCAGTGCTCGTGCATTGCCAGCACTAGGCGGGAATGGTCACTATCCCACAGACATGTTTCGTTGTGCCCGTTGCTAAGCGCTCTGGAGCACTGTTTATGACGTAAGCGGAACACATCTTGCCTTTCCATTCTCAGAGCTCCTGAGTTAATCAAACTGAGACTCTTGGTGCGAATGCCAGAGGAAAACATTTCCAATGTGTCTGGCAAGGAGAAACTGAACCTGGAGAACACTTTTGTCAAGAGCTTTCACCTGCACCGTAGACACACACAGATTTGCATCACATCTAAATGGCCAAGCTCTTTCTTAGACAAGTTGAAAGCTGCTGTCAGAAGGCTGTGCTCCTTGTCAGATGGAAGCAGCAGCATGAACATAGGAGTTTGACAAGCACTAAAGAGCCACAGAAGAGCGTGGCCTAGGAAAATGAGTCAGGAAAAAGCATATCGCTACATGTGTCCTTGTTGTCGCCTAACAACAGGTAGCAGCATAAACCAGATGCGGGTGAAGTTCTTGCTGGCGACATCTAATGTCAAATGAGCAAACGGGCTTACCACAGCTGCGGTCCTCTGGCAGTCTGAAAGCTTTGCGCACAAGCCGGATGCTAAGCGCCTTCCTTTGCCTTTTGGCAGTGCTCGTGCATTGCCAGCACTAGGCGGGAATGGTCACTATCCCGCACACACGTTTCGTTGTGCCCGTTGTTAAGCGCTCTGGAGCACTGTTTATGACGTAAGCGGAACACCTCTTGCCGTTCCATTCTCAGAGCTCCTGAGTTAAGTAATCTGCGACTCTTGGTGCGAATGATAGAGGAAAACATTTCCAATGTGTCTGGCAGGGAGAAACTGAACCTGGAGAACACCTTTGTCAGGAGCTTTCACCTGCACCGTAGACACACACAGATTTGCATCACATCTAAATGGCCAAGCTCTTTCTTAGACAAGTTGAAAGCTGCTGTCAGAAGGCTGTGCTCCTTGTCAGATGGAAGCAGCAGCACTCACATAGGAGTTTGACAAGAACTAAAGAGTCACAGAAGAGCGTGGCCTAGGAAAATGAGTCAGGAAAAAGCATATCGCTACATGTGTCCTTGTTGTCGCCTAACAACAGGTAGCAGCATAAACCAGATGTGGTTGAAGTTCTTGCAGGCGACATCTAACGTCAAATGAGCAAGTGGGCTTACCACAGCTACGGTCCTCTGGCAGTCTGAAAGCTTTGCGCACAAGCCGGATGCTAAGCGCCTTCCTTTGCCTTTTGGCAGTGCTCGTGCATTGCCAGCACTAGGCGGGAATGGTCACTATCCCGCACACACGTTTCGTTGTGCCCGTTGCTAAGCGCTCTGGAGCACTGTTTATGACGTAAGCGGAACACCTCTTGCCGTTCCATTCTCAGAGCTCCTCAGTTAAGTAATCTGCGATTCTTGGTGCGAATGATAGAGGAAAACATTTCCAATGTGTCTGGCATATAGAAACTGAACCTGGAGAACACCTTTGTCAGGAGCTTTCACCTGCACCGTAGACACACACAGATTTGCATCACATCTAAATGGCCAAGCTCTTTCTTAGACAAGTTGAAAGCTGCTGTCAGAAGGCTGTGCTCCTTGTCAGATGGAAGCAGCAGCATGAACATAGGAGTTTGGCAAGCACTAAAGAGCCACAGAAGAGCGTGGCCTAGGAAAATGAGTCAGGAAAAAGCATATCGCTACATGTGTCCTTGTTGTCGCCTAACAACAGGTAGCAGCATAAACCAGATGCGGGTGAAGTTCTTGCTGGCGACATCTAACGTCAAATGAGCAAACGGGCTTACCACAGCTGCGGTCCTCTGGCAGTCTGAAAGCTTTGCGCACAAGCCGGATGCTAAGCGCCTTCCTTTGCCTTTTGGCAGTGCTCGTGCATTGCCAGCACTAGGCGGGAATGGTCACTATCCCACAGACACGTTTCGTTGTGCCCGTTGCTAAGCGCTCTGGAGCACTGTTTATGACGTAAGCGGAACACCTCTTGCCATTCCATTCTCAGAGCTCCTGAGTTACGTAATCTGCGACTTTTGGTGCGAATGCCAGAGGAAAACATTTCCAATGTGTCTGGCAAGGAGAAACTGAACCTGGAGAACACCTTTGTCAGGAGCTTTCACCTGCACCGTAGACACACACAGATTTGCATCACATCTAAATGGCCAAGCTCTTTCTTAGACAAGTTGAAAGCTGCTGTCAGAAGGCTGTGCTCCTTGTCAGATGGAAGCAGCAGCATGAACATAGGAGTTTGACAAGAACTAAAGAGTCACAGAAGAGCGTGGCCTAGGAAAATGAGTCAGGAAAAAGCATATCGCTACATGTGTCCTTGTTGTCGCCTAACAACAGGTAGCAGCATAAACCAGATGCAGGTGAAGTTCTTGCTGGCGACATCTAATGTCAAATGAGCAAACGGGCTTACCACAGCTGCGGTCCTCTGGCAGTCTGAAAGCTTTGCGCACAAGCCGGATGCTAAGCGCCTTCCTTTGCCTTTTGGCAGTGCTCGTGCATTGCCAGCACTAGGCGGGAATGGTCACTATCCCACAGACACGTTTCGTTGTGCCCGTTGCTAAGCGCTCTGGAGCACTGTTTATGACGTAAGCGGAACACCTCTTGCCGTTCCATTCTCAGAGCTCCTGAGTTAATCAAACTGAGACTCTTGGTGCGAATGCCAGAGGAAAACATTTCCAATGTGTCTGGCAGGGAGAAACTGAACCTGGAGAACACCTTTGTCAGGAGCTTTCACCTGCACCGTAGACACACACAGATTTGCATCACATCTAAATGGCCAAGCTCTTTCTTAGACAAGTTGAAAGCTGCTGTCAGAAGGCTGTGCTCCTTGTCAGATGGAAGCAGCAGCATGAACATAGGAGTTTGACAAGAACTAAAGAGTCACAGAAGAGCATGGCCTAGGAAAATGAGTCAGGAAAAAGCATATCGCTACATGTGTCCTGGTTGTCGCCTAACAACAGGTAGCAGCATAAACCAGATGCGGGTGAAGTTCTTGCTGGCGACATCTAACGTCAAATGAGCAAACGGGCTTACCACAGCTGCGGTCCTCTGGCAGTCTGAAAGCTTTGCGCACAAGCCGGATGCTAAGCGCCTTCCTTTGCCTTTTGGCAGTGCTCGTGCATTGCCAGCACTAGGCGGGAATGGTCACTATCCCACAGACACGTTTCGTTGTGCCTGTTGCTAAGCGCTCTGGAGCACTGTTTATGACGTAAGCGGAACACCTCTTGCCGTTCCATTCTCAGAGCTCCTGAGTTAAGTAATCTGCGACTCTTGGTGCGAATGATAGAGGAAAACATTTCCAATGTGTCTGGCAGGGAGAAACTGAGCCTGGAGAACACCTTTGTCAGGAGCTTTCACCTGCACCGTAGACACACACAGATTTGCATCACATCTAAATGGCCAAGCTCTTTCTTAGACAAGTTGAAAGCTGCTGTCAGAAGGCTGTGCTCCTTGTCAGATGGAAGCAGCAGCATGAACATAGGAGTTTGACAAGAACTAAAGAGTCACAGAAGAGCGTGGCCTAGGAAAATGAGTCAGGAAAAAGCATATCGCTACATGTGTCCTTGTTGTCGCCTAACAACAGGTAGCAGCATAAACCAGATGTGGTTGAAGTTCTTGCAGGCGACATCTAACGTCAAATGAGCAAGTGGGCTTACCACAGCTACGGTCCTCTGGCAGTCTGAAAGCTTTGCGCACAAGCCGGATGCTAAGCGCCTTCCTTTGCCTTTTGGCAGTGCTCGTGCATTGCCAGCACTAGGCGGGAATGGTCACTATCCCGCACACACGTTTCGTTGTGCCCGTTGCTAAGCGCTCTGGAGCACTGTTTATGACGTAAGCGGAACACCTCTTGCCGTTCCATTCTCAGAGCTCCTCAGTTAAGTAATCTGCGATTCTTGGTGCGAATGATAGAGGAAAACATTTCCAATGTGTCTGGCATATAGAAACTGAACCTGGAGAACACCTTTGTCAGGAGCTTTCACCTGCACCGTAGACACACACAGATTTGCATCACATCTAAATGGCCAAGCTCTTTCTTAGACAAGTTGAAAGCTGCTGTCAGAAGGCTGTGCTCCTTGTCAGATGGAAGCAGCAGCATGAACATAGGAGTTTGGCAAGCACTAAAGAGCCACAGAAGAGCGTGGCCTAGGAAAATGAGTCAGGAAAAAGCATATCGCTACATGTGTCCTTGTTGTCGCCTAACAACAGGTAGCAGCATAAACCAGATGCGGGTGAAGTTCTTGCTGGCGACATCTAACGTCAAATGAGCAAACGGGCTTACCACAGCTGCGGTCCTCTGGCAGTCTGAAAGCTTTGCGCACAAGCCGGATGCTAAGCGCCTTCCTTTGCCTTTTGGCAGTGCTCGTGCATTGCCAGCACTAGGCGGGAATGGTCACTATCCCACAGACACGTTTCGTTGTGCCCGTTGCTAAGCGCTCTGGAGCACTGTTTATGACGTAAGCGGAACACCTCTTGCCGTTCCATTCTCAGAGCTCCTGAGTTAATCAAACTGAGACTCTTGGTGCGAATGCCAGAGGAAAACATTTCCAATGTGTCTGGCAGGGAGAAACTGAACCTGGAGAACACCTTTGTCAGGAGCTTTCACCTGCACCGTAGACACACACAGATTTGCATCACATCTAAATGGCCAAGCTCTTTCTTAGACAAGTTGAAAGCTGCTGTCAGAAGGCTGTGCTCCTTGTCAGATGGAAGCAGCAGCATGAACATAGGAGTTTGACAAGAACTAAAGAGTCACAGAAGAGCGTGGCCTAGGAAAATGAGTCAGGAAAAAGCATATCGCTACATGTGTCCTTGTTGTCGCCTAACAACAGGTAGCAGCATAAACCAGATGCGGGTGAAGTTCTTGCTGGCGACATCTAACGTCAAATGAGCAAACGGGCTTACCACAGCTGCGGTCCTCTGGCAGTCTGAAAGCTTTGCGCACAAGCCGGATGCTAAGCGCCTTCCTTTGCCTTTTGGCAGTGCTCGTGCATTGCCAGCACTAGGCGGGAATGGTCACTATCCCACAGACACGTTTCGTTGTGCCTGTTGCTAAGCGCTCTGGAGCACTGTTTATGACGTAAGCGGAACACCTCTTGCCGTTCCATTCTCAGAGCTCCTGAGTTAAGTAATCTGCGACTCTTGGTGCGAATGATAGAGGAAAACATTTCCAATGTGTCTGGCAGGGAGAAACTGAGCCTGGAGAACACCTTTGTCAGGAGCTTTCACCTGCACCGTAGACACACACAGATTTGCATCACATCTAAATGGCCAAGCTCTTTCTTAGACAAGTTGAAAGCTGCTGTCAGAAGGCTGTGCTCCTTGTCAGATGGAAGCAGCAGCACTCACATAGGTGTTTGGCAAGCACTAAAGAGCCACAGAAGAGCGTGGCCTAGGAAAATGAGTCAGGAAAAAGCATATCGCTACATGTGTCCTTGTTGTCGCCTAACAACAGGTAGCAGCATAAACCAGATGTGGGTGAAGTTCTTGCAGGCGACATCTAACATCAAATGAGCAAGCGGGATTACCACAGCTACAGTCCTCTGGCAGTCTGAAAGCTTTGCGCACAAGCCGGATGCTAAGCGCCTTCCTTTGCCTTTTGGCAGTGCTCGTGCATTGCCAGCACTAGGTGGGAATGGTCATTATCCCACAGACACGTTTCGTTGTGCCCGTTGCTAAGCGCTCTGGAGCACTGTTTATGACGTAAGCAGAACACCTCTTGCCGTTCCATTCTCAGAGCTCCTCAGTTAAGTAATCTGCGATTCTTGGTGCGAATGATAGAGGAAAACATTTCCAATGTGTCTGGCATATAGAAACTGAACCTGGAGAACACCTTTGTCAGGAGCTTTCACCTGCACCGTAGACACACACAGATTTGCATCACATCTAAATGGCCAAGCTCTTTCTTAGACAAGTTGAAAGCTGCTGTCAGAAGGCTGTGCTCCTTGTCAGATGGAAGCAGCAGCATGAACATAGGAGTTTGGCAAGCACTAAAGAGCCACAGAAGAGCGTGGCCTAGGAAAATGAGTCAGGAAAAAGCATATCGCTACATGTGTCCTTGTTGTCGCCTAACAACAGGTAGCAGCATAAACCAGATGCGGGTGAAGTTCTTGCTGGCGACATCTAACGTCAAATGAGCAAACGGGCTTACCACAGCTGCGGTCCTCTGGCAGTCTGAAAGCTTTGCGCACAAGCCGGATGCTAAGCGCCTTCCTTTGCCTTTTGGCAGTGCTCGTGCATTGCCAGCACTAGGCGGGAATGGTCACTATCCCACAGACACGTTTCGTTGTGCCCGTTGCTAAGCGCTCTGGAGCACTGTTTATGACGTAAGCGGAACACCTCTTGCCGTTCCATTCTCAGAGCTCCTGAGTTAATCAAACTGAGACTCTTGGTGCGAATGCCAGAGGAAAACATTTCCAATGTGTCTGGCAGGGAGAAACTGAACCTGGAGAACACCTTTGTCAGGAGCTTTCACCTGCACCGTAGACACACACAGATTTGCATCACATCTAAATGGCCAAGCTCTTTCTTAGACAAGTTGAAAGCTGCTGTCAGAAGGCTGTGCTCCTTGTCAGATGGAAGCAGCAGCATGAACATAGGAGTTTGACAAGAACTAAAGAGTCACAGAAGAGCGTGGCCTAGGAAAATGAGTCAGGAAAAAGCATATCGCTACATGTGTCCTGGTTGTCGCCTAACAACAGGTAGCAGCATAAACCAGATGCGGGTGAAGTTCTTGCTGGCGACATCTAACGTCAAATGAGCAAACGGGCTTACCACAGCTGCGGTCCTCTGGCAGTCTGAAAGCTTTGCGCACAAGCCGGATGCTAAGCGCCTTCCTTTGCCTTTTGGCAGTGCTCGTGCATTGCCAGCACTAGGCGGGAATGGTCACTATCCCACAGACACGTTTCGTTGTGCCTGTTGCTAAGCGCTCTGGAGCACTGTTTATGACGTAAGCGGAACACCTCTTGCCGTTCCATTCTCAGAGCTCCTGAGTTAAGTAATCTGCGACTCTTGGTGCGAATGATAGAGGAAAACATTTCCAATGTGTCTGGCAGGGAGAAACTGAGCCTGGAGAACACCTTTGTCAGGAGCTTTCACCTGCACCGTAGACACACACAGATTTGCATCACATCTAAATGGCCAAGCTCTTTCTTAGACAAGTTGAAAGCTGCTGTCAGAAGGCTGTGCTCCTTGTCAGATGGAAGCAGCAGCACTCACATAGGTGTTTGGCAAGCACTAAAGAGCCACAGAAGAGCGTGGCCTAGGAAAATGAGTCAGGAAAAAGCATATCGCTACATGTGTCCTTGTTGTCGCCTAACAACAGGTAGCAGCATAAACCAGATGTGGGTGAAGTTCTTGCAGGCGACATCTAACATCAAATGAGCAAGCGGGATTACCACAGCTACAGTCCTCTGGCAGTCTGAAAGCTTTGCGCACAAGCCGGATGCTAAGCGCCTTCCTTTGCCTTTTGGCAGTGCTCGTGCATTGCCAGCACTAGGTGGGAATGGTCACTATCCCACAGACACGTTTCGTTGTGCCCGTTGCTAAGCGCTCTGGAGCACTGTTTATGACGTAAGCAGAACACCTCTTGCCGTTCCATTCTCAGAGCTCCTCAGTTAAGTAATCTGCGATTCTTGGTGCGAATGATAGAGGAAAACATTTCCAATGTGTCTGGCAGGGAGAAACTGAACCTGGAGAACACCTTTGTCAGGAGCTTTCACCTGCACCGTAGACACACACAGATTTGCATCACATCTAAATGGCCAAGCTCTTTCTTAGACAAGTTGAAAGCTGCTGTCAGAAGGCTGTGCTCCTTGTCAGATGGAAGCAGCAGCATGAACATAGGAGTTTGACAAGAACTAAAGAGCCACAGAAGAGTGTGGCCTAGGAAAATGAGTCAGGAAAAAGCATATCGCTACATGTGTTCTTGTTGTCGCCTAACAACAGGTAGCAGCATAAACCAGATGCGGGTGAAGTTCTTGCTGGCGACATCTAACGTCAAATGAGCAAACGGGCTTACCACAGCTGCGGTCCTCTGGCAGTCTGAAAGCTTTGCGCACAAGCCGGATGCTAAGCGCCTTCCTTTGCCTTTTGGCAGTGCTCGTGCATTGCCAGCACTAGGCGGGAATGGTCACTATCCCACAGACATGTTTCGTTGTGCCCGTTGCTAAGCGCTCTGGAGCACTGTTTATGACGTAAGCGGAACACATCTTGCCTTTCCATTCTCAGAGCTCCTGAGTTAATCAAACTGAGACTCTTGGTGCGAATGCCAGAGGAAAACATTTCCAATGTGTCTGGCAAGGAGAAACTGAACCTGGAGAACACTTTTGTCAAGAGCTTTCACCTGCACCGTAGACACACACAGATTTGCATCACATCTAAATGGCCAAGCTCTTTCTTAGACAAGTTGAAAGCTGCTGTCAGAAGGCTGTGCTCCTTGTCAGATGGAAGCAGCAGCATGAACATAGGAGTTTGACAAGAACTAAAGAGTCACAGAAGAGCGTGGCCTAGGAAAATGAGTCAGGAAAAAGCATATCGCTACATGTGTCCTTGTTGTCGCCTAACAACAGGTAGCAGCATAAACCAGATGCGGGTGAAGTTCTTGCTGGCGACATCTAATGTCAAATGAGCAAACGGGCTTACCACAGCTGCGGTCCTCTGGCAGTCTGAAAGCTTTGCGCACAAGCCGGATGCTAAGCGCCTTCCTTTGCCTTTTGGCAGTGCTCGTGCATTGCCAGCACTAGGCGGGAATGGTCACTATCCCGCACACACGTTTCGTTGTGCCCGTTGTTAAGCGCTCTGGAGCACTGTTTATGACGTAAGCGGAACACCTCTTGCCGTTCCATTCTCAGAGCTCCTGAGTTACGTAATCTGCGACTCTTGGTGCGAATGCCAGAGGAAAACATTTCCAATGTGTCTGGCAAGGAGAAACTGAACCTGGAGAACACCTTTGTCAGGAGCTTTCACCTGCACCTTACACACACACAGATTTGCATCACATCTAAATGGCCAAGCTCTTTCTTAGACAAGTTGAAAGCTGCTGTCAGAAGGTTGTGCTCCTTGTCAGATGGAAGCAGCAGCATGCACATAGGAGTTTGGCAAGCACTAAAGAGCCACAGAAGAGCGTGGCCTAGGAAAATGAGTCAGGAAAAAGCATATCGCTACATGTGTCCTTGTTGTCGCCTAACAACAGGTAGCAGCATAAACCAGATGCGGGTGAAGTTCTTGCTGGCGACATCTAACGTCAAATGAGCAAACGGGCTTACCACAGCTGCGGTCCTCTGGCAGTCTGAAAGCTTTGCGCACAAGCCGGATGCTAAGCGCCTTCCTTTGCCTTTTGGCAGTGCTCGTGCATTGCCAGCACTAGGCGGGAATGGTCACTATCCCACAGACACGTTTCGTTGTGCCCGTTGCTAAGCGCTCTGGAGCACTGTTTATGACGTAAGCAGAACACCTCTTGCCATTCCATTCTCAGAGCTCCTGAGTTAATCAAACTGAGACTCTTGGTGCGAATGCCAGAGGAAAACATTTCCAATGTGTCTGGCATATAGAAACTGAACCTGGAGAACACCTTTGTCAGGAGCTTTCACCTGCACCGTAGACACACACAGATTTGCATCACATCTAAATGGCCAAGCTCTTTCTTAGACAAGTTGAAAGCTGCTGTCAGAAGGCTGTGCTCCTTGTCAGATGGAAGCAGCAGCATGAACATAGGAGTTTGACAAGAACTAAAGAGTCACAGAAGAGCGTGGCCTAGGAAAATGAGTCAGGAAAAAGCATATCGCTACATGTGTCCTTGTTGTCGCCTAACAACAGGTAGCAGCATAAACCAGATGCGGGTGAAGTTCTTGCTGGCGACATCTAACGTCAAATGAGCAAACGGGCTTACCACAGCTGCGGTCCTCTGGCAGTCTGAAAGCTTTGCGCACAAGCCGGATGCTAAGCGCCTTCCTTTGCCTTTTGGCAGTGCTCGTGCATTGCCAGCACTAGGCGGGAATGGTCACTATCCCACAGACATGTTTCGTTGTGCCCGTTGCTAAGCGCTCTGGAGCACTGTTTATGACGTAAGCGGAACACATCTTGCCTTTCCATTCTCAGAGCTCCTGAGTTAATCAAACTGAGACTCTTGGTGCGAATGCCAGAGGAAAACATTTCCAATGTGTCTGGCAAGGAGAAACTGAACCTGGAGAACACTTTTGTCAAGAGCTTTCACCTGCACCGTAGACACACACAGATTTGCATCACATCTAAATGGCCAAGCTCTTTCTTAGACAAGTTGAAAGCTGCTGTCAGAAGGCTGTGCTCCTTGTCAGATGGAAGCAGCAGCATGAACATAGGAGTTTGACAAGCACTAAAGAGCCACAGAAGAGCGTGGCCTAGGAAAATGAGTCAGGAAAAAGCATATCGCTACATGTGTCCTTGTTGTCGCCTAACAACAGGTAGCAGCATAAACCAGATGCGGGTGAAGTTCTTGCAGGCGACATCTGACGTCAAGTGAGCAAACGGGCTTACCACAGCTGCGGTCCTCTGGCAGTCTGAAAGCTTTGCGCACAAGCCGGATGCTAAGCGCCTTCCTTTGCCTTTTGGCAGTGCTCGTGCATTGCCAGCACTAGGCGGGAATGGTCACTATCCCGCACACACGTTTCGTTGTGCCCGTTGCTAAGCGCTCTGGAGCACTGTTTATGACGTAAGCGGAACACCTCTTGCCGTTCCATTCTCAGAGCTCCTCAGTTAAGTAATCTGCGATTCTTGGTGCGAATGATAGAGGAAAACATTTCCAATGTGTCTGGCATATAGAAACTGAACCTGGAGAACACCTTTGTCAGGAGCTTTCACCTGCACCGTAGACACACACAGATTTGCATCACATCTAAATGGCCAAGCTCTTTCTTAGACAAGTTGAAAGCTGCTGTCAGAAGGCTGTGCTCCTTGTCAGATGGAAGCAGCAGCATGAACATAGGAGTTTGGCAAGCACTAAAGAGCCACAGAAGAGCGTGGCCTAGGAAAATGAGTCAGGAAAAAGCATATCGCTACATGTGTCCTTGTTGTCGCCTAACAACAGGTAGCAGCATAAACCAGATGCGGGTGAAGTTCTTGCTGGCGACATCTAACGTCAAATGAGCAAACGGGCTTACCACAGCTGCGGTCCTCTGGCAGTCTGAAAGCTTTGCGCACAAGCCGGATGCTAAGCGCCTTCCTTTGCCTTTTGGCAGTGCTCGTGCATTGCCAGCACTAGGCGGGAATGGTCACTATCCCACAGACACGTTTCGTTGTGCCCGTTGTTAAGCGCTCTGGAGCACTGTTTATGACGTAAGCGGAACACCTCTTGCCATTCCATTCTCAGAGCTCCTGAGTTACGTAATCTGCGACTTTTGGTGCGAATGCCAGAGGAAAACATTTCCAATGTGTCTGGCAGGGAGAAACTGAACCTGGAGAACACCTTTGTAAGGAGCTTTCACCTGCACCGTAGACACACACAGATTTGCATCACATCTAAATGGCCAAGCTCTTTCTTAGACAAGTTGAAAGCTGCTGTCAGAAGGCTGTGCTCCTTGTCAGATGGAAGCAGCAGCATGAACATAGGAGTTTGACAAGAACTAAAGAGTCACAGAAGAGCGTGGCCTAGGAAAATGAGTCAGGAAAAAGCATATCGCTACATGTGTCCTTGTTGTCGCCTAACAACAGGTAGCAGCATAAACCAGATGCGGGTGAAGTTCTTGCTGGCGACATCTAATGTCAAATGAGCAAACGGGCTTACCACAGCTGCGGTCCTCTGGCAGTCTGAAAGCTTTGCGCACAAGCCGGATGCTAAGCGCCTTCCTTTGCCTTTTGGCAGTGCTCGTGCATTGCCAGCACTAGGCGGGAATGGTCACTATCCCACAGACACGTTTCGTTGTGCCCGTTGCTAAGCGCTCTGGAGCACTGTTTATGACGTAAGCGGAACACCTCTTGCCGTTCCATTCTCAGAGCTCCTGAGTTAAGTAATCTGCGACTCTTGGTGCGAATGATAGAGGAAAACATTTCCAATGTGTCTGGCAGGGAGAAACTGAGCCTGGAGAACACCTTTGTCAGGAGCTTTCACCTGCACCGTAGACACACACAGATTTGCATCACATCTAAATGGCCAAGCTCTTTCTTAGACAAGTTGAAAGCTGCTGTCAGAAGGCTGTGCTCCTTGTCAGATGGAAGCAGCAGCATGAACATAGGAGTTTGACAAGAACTAAAGAGTCACAGAAGAGCGTGGCCTAGGAAAATGAGTCAGGAAAAAGCATATCGCTACATGTGTCCTGGTTGTCGCCTAACAACAGGTAGCAGCATAAACCAGATGCGGGTGAAGTTCTTGCTGGCGACATCTAACGTCAAATGAGCAAACGGGCTTACCACAGCTGCGGTCCTCTGGCAGTCTGAAAGCTTTGCGCACAAGCCGGATGCTAAGCGCCTTCCTTTGCCTTTTGGCAGTGCTCGTGCATTGCCAGCACTAGGCGGGAATGGTCACTATCCCACAGACACGTTTCGTTGTGCCTGTTGCTAAGCGCTCTGGAGCACTGTTTATGACGTAAGCGGAACACCTCTTGCCGTTCCATTCTCAGAGCTCCTGAGTTAAGTAATCTGCGACTCTTGGTGCGAATGATAGAGGAAAACATTTCCAATGTGTCTGGCAGGGAGAAACTGAGCCTGGAGAACACCTTTGTCAGGAGCTTTCACCTGCACCGTAGACACACACAGATTTGCATCACATCTAAATGGCCAAGCTCTTTCTTAGACAAGTTGAAAGCTGCTGTCAGAAGGCTGTGCTCCTTGTCAGATGGAAGCAGCAGCACTCACATAGGTGTTTGGCAAGCACTAAAGAGCCACAGAAGAGCGTGGCCTAGGAAAATGAGTCAGGAAAAAGCATATCGCTACATGTGTCCTTGTTGTCGCCTAACAACAGGTAGCAGCATAAACCAGATGTGGGTGAAGTTCTTGCTGGCGACATCTAACATCAAATGAGCAAGCGGGATTACCACAGCTACAGTCCTCTGGCAGTCTGAAAGCTTTGCGCACAAGCCGGATGCTAAGCGCCTTCCTTTGCCTTTAGGCAGTGCTCGTGCATTGCCAGCACTAGGTGGGAATGGTCACTATCCCGCACACACGTGTCGTTGTGCCCGTTGCTAAGCGCTCTGGAGCACTGTTTATGACGTAAGCGGAACACCTCTTGCCGTTCCATTCTCAGAGCTCCTGAGTTAATCAAACTGAGACTCTTGGTGCGAATGCCAGAGGAAAACATTTCCAATGTGTCTGGCATATAGAAACTGAACCTGGAGAACACCTTTGTCAGGAGCTTTCACCTGCACCGTAGACACACACAGATTTGCATCACATCTAAATGGCCAAGCTCTTTCTTAGACAAGTTGAAAGCTGCTGTCAGAAGGCTGTGCTCCTTGTCAGATGGAAGCAGCAGCATGAACATAGGAGTTTGACAAGAACTAAAGAGTCACAGAAGAGCGTGGCCTAGGAAAATGAGTCAGGAAAAAGCATATCGCTACATGTGTCCTTGTTGTCGCCTAACAACAGGTAGCAGCATAAACCAGATGCGGGTGAAGTTCTTGCTGGCGACATCTAACGTCAAATGAGCAAACGGGCTTACCACAGCTGCGGTCCTCTGGCAGTCTGAAAGCTTTGCGCACAAGCCGGATGCTAAGCGCCTTCCTTTGCCTTTTGGCAGTGCTCGTGCATTGCCAGCACTAGGCGGGAATGGTCACTATCCCACAGACATGTTTCGTTGTGCCCGTTGCTAAGCGCTCTGGAGCACTGTTTATGACGTAAGCGGAACACATCTTGCCTTTCCATTCTCAGAGCTCCTGAGTTAATCAAACTGAGACTCTTGGTGCGAATGCCAGAGGAAAACATTTCCAATGTGTCTGGCAAGGAGAAACTGAACCTGGAGAACACTTTTGTCAAGAGCTTTCACCTGCACCGTAGACACACACAGATTTGCATCACATCTAAATGGCCAAGCTCTTTCTTAGACAAGTTGAAAGCTGCTGTCAGAAGGCTGTGCTCCTTGTCAGATGGAAGCAGCAGCACTCACATAGGAGTTTGACAAGAACTAAAGAGTCACAGAAGAGCGTGGCCTAGGAAAATGAGTCAGGAAAAAGCATATCGCTACATGTGTCCTTGTTGTCGCCTAACAACAGGTAGCAGCATAAACCAGATGTGGTTGAAGTTCTTGCAGGCGACATCTAACGTCAAATGAGCAAGTGGGCTTACCACAGCTACGGTCCTCTGGCAGTCTGAAAGCTTTGCGCACAAGCCGGATGCTAAGCGCCTTCCTTTGCCTTTTGGCAGTGCTCGTGCATTGCCAGCACTAGGCGGGAATGGTCACTATCCCGCACACACGTTTCGTTGTGCCCGTTGCTAAGCGCTCTGGAGCACTGTTTATGACGTAAGCGGAACACCTCTTGCCGTTCCATTCTCAGAGCTCCTCAGTTAAGTAATCTGCGATTCTTGGTGCGAATGATAGAGGAAAACATTTCCAATGTGTCTGGCATATAGAAACTGAACCTGGAGAACACCTTTGTCAGGAGCTTTCACCTGCACCGTAGACACACACAGATTTGCATCACATCTAAATGGCCAAGCTCTTTCTTAGACAAGTTGAAAGCTGCTGTCAGAAGGCTGTGCTCCTTGTCAGATGGAAGCAGCAGCATGAACATAGGAGTTTGGCAAGCACTAAAGAGCCACAGAAGAGCGTGGCCTAGGAAAATGAGTCAGGAAAAAGCATATCGCTACATGTGTCCTTGTTGTCGCCTAACAACAGGTAGCAGCATAAACCAGATGCGGGTGAAGTTCTTGCTGGCGACATCTAACGTCAAATGAGCAAACGGGCTTACCACAGCTGCGGTCCTCTGGCAGTCTGAAAGCTTTGCGCACAAGCCGGATGCTAAGCGCCTTCCTTTGCCTTTTGGCAGTGCTCGTGCATTGCCAGCACTAGGCGGGAATGGTCACTATCCCGCACACACGTTTCGTTGTGCCCGTTGCTAAGCGCTCTGGAGCACTGTTTATGACGTAAGCGGAACACCTCTTGCCATTCCATTCTCAGAGCTCCTGAGTTACGTAATCTGCGACTTTTGGTGCGAATGCCAGAGGAAAACATTTCCAATGTGTCTGGCAGGGAGAAACTGAACCTGGAGAACACCTTTGTCAGGAGCTTTCACCTGCACCGTAGACACACACAGATTTGCATCACATCTAAATGGCCAAGCTCTTTCTTAGACAAGTTGAAAGCTGCTGTCAGAAGGCTGTGCTCCTTGTCAGATGGAAGCAGCAGCATGAACATAGGAGTTTGACAAGAACTAAAGAGTCACAGAAGAGCGTGGCCTAGGAAAATGAGTCAGGAAAAAGCATATCGCTACATGTGTCCTTGTTGTCGCCTAACAACAGGTAGCAGCATAAACCAGATGCGGGTGAAGTTCTTGCTGGCGACATCTAATGTCAAATGAGCAAACGGGCTTACCACAGCTGCGGTCCTCTGGCAGTCTGAAAGCTTTGCGCACAAGCCGGATGCTAAGCGCCTTCCTTTGCCTTTTGGCAGTGCTCGTGCATTGCCAGCACTAGGCGGGAATGGTCACTATCCCACAGACACGTTTCGTTGTGCCCGTTGCTAAGCGCTCTGGAGCACTGTTTATGACGTAAGCGGAACACCTCTTGCCGTTCCATTCTCAGAGCTCCTGAGTTAAGTAATCTGCGACTCTTGGTGCGAATGATAGAGGAAAACATTTCCAATGTGTCTGGCAGGGAGAAACTGAGCCTGGAGAACACCTTTGTCAGGAGCTTTCACCTGCACCGTAGACACACACAGATTTGCATCACATCTAAATGGCCAAGCTCTTTCTTAGACAAGTTGAAAGCTGCTGTCAGAAGGCTGTGCTCCTTGTCAGATGGAAGCAGCAGCATGAACATAGGAGTTTGACAAGAACTAAAGAGTCACAGAAGAGCGTGGCCTAGGAAAATGAGTCAGGAAAAAGCATATCGCTACATGTGTCCTGGTTGTCGCCTAACAACAGGTAGCAGCATAAACCAGATGCGGGTGAAGTTCTTGCTGGCGACATCTAACGTCAAATGAGCAAACGGGCTTACCACAGCTGCGGTCCTCTGGCAGTCTGAAAGCTTTGCGCACAAGCCGGATGCTAAGCGCCTTCCTTTGCCTTTTGGCAGTGCTCGTGCATTGCCAGCACTAGGCGGGAATGGTCACTATCCCACAGACACGTTTCGTTGTGCCTGTTGCTAAGCGCTCTGGAGCACTGTTTATGACGTAAGCGGAACACCTCTTGCCGTTCCATTCTCAGAGCTCCTGAGTTAAGTAATCTGCGACTCTTGGTGCGAATGATAGAGGAAAACATTTCCAATGTGTCTGGCAGGGAGAAACTGAGCCTGGAGAACACCTTTGTCAGGAGCTTTCACCTGCACCGTAGACACACACAGATTTGCATCACATCTAAATGGCCAAGCTCTTTCTTAGACAAGTTGAAAGCTGCTGTCAGAAGGCTGTGCTCCTTGTCAGATGGAAGCAGCAGCACTCACATAGGTGTTTGGCAAGCACTAAAGAGCCACAGAAGAGCGTGGCCTAGGAAAATGAGTCAGGAAAAAGCATATCGCTACATGTGTCCTTGTTGTCGCCTAACAACAGGTAGCAGCATAAACCAGATGTGGGTGAAGTTCTTGCTGGCGACATCTAACATCAAATGAGCAAGCGGGATTACCACAGCTACAGTCCTCTGGCAGTCTGAAAGCTTTGCGCACAAGCCGGATGCTAAGCGCCTTCCTTTGCCTTTAGGCAGTGCTCGTGCATTGCCAGCACTAGGTGGGAATGGTCACTATCCCACAGACACGTTTCGTTGTGCCCGTTGCTAAGCGCTCTGGAGCACTGTTTATGACGTAAGCAGAACACCTCTTGCCGTTCCATTCTCAGAGCTCCTGAGTTAATCAAACTGAGACTCTTGGTGCGAATGCCAGAGGAAAACATTTCCAATGTGTCTGGCAAGGAGAAACTGAACCTGGAGAACACCTTTGTCAAGAGCTTTCACCTGCACCGTAGACACACACAGATTTGCATCACATCTAAATGGCCAAGCTCTTTCTTAGACAAGTTGAAAGCTGCTGTCAGAAGGCTGTGCTCCTTGTCAGATGGAAGCAGCAGCACTCACATAGGAGTTTGACAAGAACTAAAGAGTCACAGAAGAGCGTGGCCTAGGAAAATGAGTCAGGAAAAAGCATATCGCTACATGTGTCCTTGTTGTCGCCTAACAACAGGTAGCAGCATAAACCAGATGTGGTTGAAGTTCTTGCAGGCGACATCTAACGTCAAATGAGCAAGTGGGCTTACCACAGCTACGGTCCTCTGGCAGTCTGAAAGCTTTGCGCACAAGCCGGATGCTAAGCGCCTTCCTTTGCCTTTTGGCAGTGCTCGTGCATTGCCAGCACTAGGCGGGAATGGTCACTATCCCGCACACACGTTTCGTTGTGCCCGTTGCTAAGCGCTCTGGAGCACTGTTTATGACGTAAGCGGAACACCTCTTGCCGTTCCATTCTCAGAGCTCCTCAGTTAAGTAATCTGCGATTCTTGGTGCGAATGATAGAGGAAAACATTTCCAATGTGTCTGGCATATAGAAACTGAACCTGGAGAACACCTTTGTCAGGAGCTTTCACCTGCACCGTAGACACACACAGATTTGCATCACATCTAAATGGCCAAGCTCTTTCTTAGACAAGTTGAAAGCTGCTGTCAGAAGGCTGTGCTCCTTGTCAGATAGAAGCAGCAGCATGAACATAGGAGTTTGGCAAGCACTAAAGAGCCACAGAAGAGCGTGGCCTAGGAAAATGAGTCAGGAAAAAGCATATCGCTACATGTGTCCTTGTTGTCGCCTAACAACAGGTAGCAGCATAAACCAGATGCGGGTGAAGTTCTTGCTGGCGACATCTAACGTCAAATGAGCAAACGGGCTTACCACAGCTGCGGTCCTCTGGCAGTCTGAAAGCTTTGCGCACAAGCCGGATGCTAAGCGCCTTCCTTTGCCTTTTGGCAGTGCTCGTGCATTGCCAGCACTAGGCGGGAATGGTCACTATCCCGCACACACGTTTCGTTGTGCCCGTTGCTAAGCGCTCTGGAGCACTGTTTATGACGTAAGCGGAACACCTCTTGCCATTCCATTCTCAGAGCTCCTGAGTTACGTAATCTGCGACTTTTGGTGCGAATGCCAGAGGAAAACATTTCCAATGTGTCTGGCAGGGAGAAACTGAACCTGGAGAACACCTTTGTCAGGAGCTTTCACCTGCACCGTAGACACACACAGATTTGCATCACATCTAAATGGCCAAGCTCTTTCTTAGACAAGTTGAAAGCTGCTGTCAGAAGGCTGTGCTCCTTGTCAGATGGAAGCAGCAGCATGAACATAGGAGTTTGACAAGAACTAAAGAGTCACAGAAGAGCGTGGCCTAGGAAAATGAGTCAGGAAAAAGCATATCGCTACATGTGTCCTTGTTGTCGCCTAACAACAGGTAGCAGCATAAACCAGATGCGGGTGAAGTTCTTGCTGGCGACATCTAACGTCAAATGAGCAAACGGGCTTACCACAGCTGCGGTCCTCTGGCAGTCTGAAAGCTTTGCGCACAAGCCGGATGCTAAGCGCCTTCCTTTGCCTTTTGGCAGTGCTCGTGCATTGCCAGCACTAGGCGGGAATGGTCACTATCCCGCACACACGTTTCGTTGTGCCCGTTGCTAAGCGCTCTGGAGCACTGTTTATGACGTAAGCGGAACACCTCTTGCCATTCCATTCTCAGAGCTCCTGAGTTACGTAATCTGCGACTTTTGGTGCGAATGCCAGAGGAAAACATTTCCAATGTGTCTGGCAGGGAGAAACTGAACCTGGAGAACACCTTTGTCAGGAGCTTTCACCTGCACCGTAGACACACACAGATTTGCATCACATCTAAATGGCCAAGCTCTTTCTTAGACAAGTTGAAAGCTGCTGTCAGAAGGCTGTGCTCCTTGTCAGATGGAAGCAGCAGCATGAACATAGGAGTTTGGCAAGCACTAAAGAGCCACAGAAGAGCGTGGCCTAGGAAAATGAGTCAGGAAAAAGCATATCGCTACATGTGTCCTTGTTGTCGCCTAACAACAGGTAGCAGCATAAACCAGATGCGGGTGAAGTTCTTGCTGGCGACATCTAACGTCAAATGAGCAAACGGGCTTACCACAGCTGCGGTCCTCTGGCAGTCTGAAAGCTTTGCGCACAAGCCGGATGCTAAGCGCCTTCCTTTGCCTTTTGGCAGTGCTCGTGCATTGCCAGCACTAGGCGGGAATGGTCACTATCCCACAGACACGTTTCGTTGTGCCCGTTGCTAAGCGCTCTGGAGCACTGTTTATGACGTAAGCGGAACACCTCTTGCCGTTCCATTCTCAGAGCTCCTGAGTTAATCAAACTGAGACTCTTGGTGCGAATGCCAGAGGAAAACATTTCCAATGTGTCTGGCAGGGAGAAACTGAACCTGGAGAACACCTTTGTCAGGAGCTTTCACCTGCACCGTAGACACACACAGATTTGCATCACATCTAAATGGCCAAGCTCTTTCTTAGACAAGTTGAAAGCTGCTGTCAGAAGGCTGTGCTCCTTGTCAGATGGAAGCAGCAGCATGAACATAGGAGTTTGACAAGAACTAAAGAGTCACAGAAGAGCGTGGCCTAGGAAAATGAGTCAGGAAAAAGCATATCGCTACATGTGTTCTTGTTGTCGCCTAACAACAGGTAGCAGCATAAACCAGATGCGGGTGAAGTTCTTGCTGGCGACATCTAACGTCAAATGAGCAAACGGGCTTACCACAGCTGCGGTCCTCTGGCAGTCTGAAAGCTTTGCGCACAAGCCGGATGCTAAGCGCCTTCCTTTGCCTTTTGGCAGTGCTCGTGCATTGCCAGCACTAGGCGGGAATGGTCACTATCCCACAGACACGTTTCGTTGTGCCTGTTGCTAAGCGCTCTGGAGCACTGTTTATGACGTAAGCGGAACACCTCTTGCCGTTCCATTCTCAGAGCTCCTGAGTTAAGTAATCTGCGACTCTTGGTGCGAATGATAGAGGAAAACATTTCCAATGTGTCTGGCAGGGAGAAACTGAGCCTGGAGAACACCTTTGTCAGGAGCTTTCACCTGCACCGTAGACACACACAGATTTGCATCACATCTAAATGGCCAAGCTCTTTCTTAGACAAGTTGAAAGCTGCTGTCAGAAGGCTGTGCTCCTTGTCAGATGGAAGCAGCAGCACTCACATAGGTGTTTGGCAAGCACTAAAGAGCCACAGAAGAGCGTGGCCTAGGAAAATGAGTCAGGAAAAAGCATATCGCTACATGTGTCCTTGTTGTCGCCTAACAACAGGTAGCAGCATAAACCAGATGTGGGTGAAGTTCTTGCAGGCGACATCTAACATCAAATGAGCAAGCGGGATTACCACAGCTACAGTCCTCTGGCAGTCTGAAAGCTTTGCGCACAAGCCGGATGCTAAGCGCCTTCCTTTGCCTTTTGGCAGTGCTCGTGCATTGCCAGCACTAGGTGGGAATGGTCACTATCCCACAGACACGTTTCGTTGTGCCCGTTGCTAAGCGCTCTGGAGCACTGTTTATGACGTAAGCGGAACACCTCTTGCCGTTCCATTCTCAGAGCTCCTCAGTTAAGTAATCTGCGATTTTTGGTGCGAATGATAGAGGAAAACATTTCCAATGTGTCTGGCAGGGAGAAACTGAACCTGGAGAACACCTTTGTCAGGAGCTTTCACCTGCACCGTAGACACACACAGATTTGCATCACATCTAAATGGCCAAGCTCTTTCTTAGACAAGTTGAAAGCTGCTGTCAGAAGGCTGTGCTCCTTGTCAGATGGAAGCAGCAGCATGAACATAGGAGTTTGACAAGCACTAAAGAGCCACAGAAGAGCGTGGCCTAGGAAAATGAGTCAGGAAAAAGCATATCGCTACATGTGTCCTTGTTGTCGCCTAACAACAGGTAGCAGCATAAACCAGATGCGGGTGAAGTTCTTGCTGGCGACATCTAACGTCAAATGAGCAAACGGGCTTACCACAGCTGCGGTCCTCTGGCAGTCTGAAAGCTTTGCGCACAAGCCGGATGCTAAGCGCCTTCCTTTGCCTTTTGGCAGTGCTCGTGCATTGCCAGCACTAGGCGGGAATGGTCACTATCCCACAGACACGTTTCGTTGTGCCCGTTGCTAAGCGCTCTGGAGCACTGTTTATGACGTAAGCGGAACACCTCTTGCCGTTCCATTCTCAGAGCTCCTGAGTTAATCAAACTGAGACTCTTGGTGCGAATGCCAGAGGAAAACATTTCCAATGTGTCTGGCAGGGAGAAACTGAACCTGGAGAACACCTTTGTCAGGAGCTTTCACCTGCACCGTAGACACACACAGATTTGCATCACATCTAAATGGCCAAGCTCTTTCTTAGACAAGTTGAAAGCTGCTGTCAGAAGGCTGTGCTCCTTGTCAGATGGAAGCAGCAGCATGAACATAGGAGTTTGACAAGCACTAAAGAGCCACAGAAGAGCGTGGCCTAGGAAAATGAGTCAGGAAAAAGCATATCGCTACATGTGTCCTTGTTGTCGCCTAACAACAGGTAGCAGCATAAACCAGATGCGGGTGAAGTTCTTGCTGGCGACATCTAATGTCAAATGAGCAAACGGGCTTACCACAGCTGCGGTCCTCTGGCAGTCTGAAAGCTTTGCGCACAAGCCGGATGCTAAGCGCCTTCCTTTGCCTTTTGGCAGTGCTCGTGCATTGCCAGCACTAGGCGGGAATGGTCACTATCCCGCACACACGTTTCGTTGTGCCCGTTGTTAAGCGCTCTGGAGCACTGTTTATGACGTAAGCGGAACACCTCTTGCCGTTCCATTCTCAGAGCTCCTGAGTTAAGTAATCTGCGACTCTTGGTGCGAATGATAGAGGAAAACATTTCCAATGTGTCTGGCAGGGAGAAACTGAACCTGGAGAACACCTTTGTCAGGAGCTTTCACCTGCACCGTAGACACACACAGATTTGCATCACATCTAAATGGCCAAGCTCTTTCTTAGACAAGTTGAAAGCTGCTGTCAGAAGGCTGTGCTCCTTGTCAGATGGAAGCAGCAGCACTCACATAGGAGTTTGACAAGAACTAAAGAGTCACAGAAGAGCGTGGCCTAGGAAAATGAGTCAGGAAAAAGCATATCGCTACATGTGTCCTTGTTGTCGCCTAACAACAGGTAGCAGCATAAACCAGATGTGGTTGAAGTTCTTGCAGGCGACATCTAACGTCAAATGAGCAAGTGGGCTTACCACAGCTACGGTCCTCTGGCAGTCTGAAAGCTTTGCGCACAAGCCGGATGCTAAGCGCCTTCCTTTGCCTTTTGGCAGTGCTCGTGCATTGCCAGCACTAGGCGGGAATGGTCACTATCCCGCACACACGTTTCGTTGTGCCCGTTGCTAAGCGCTCTGGAGCACTGTTTATGACGTAAGCGGAACACCTCTTGCCGTTCCATTCTCAGAGCTCCTCAGTTAAGTAATCTGCGATTCTTGGTGCGAATGATAGAGGAAAACATTTCCAATGTGTCTGGCATATAGAAACTGAACCTGGAGAACACCTTTGTCAGGAGCTTTCACCTGCACCGTAGACACACACAGATTTGCATCACATCTAAATGGCCAAGCTCTTTCTTAGACAAGTTGAAAGCTGCTGTCAGAAGGCTGTGCTCCTTGTCAGATGGAAGCAGCAGCATGAACATAGGAGTTTGGCAAGCACTAAAGAGCCACAGAAGAGCGTGGCCTAGGAAAATGAGTCAGGAAAAAGCATATCGCTACATGTGTCCTTGTTGTCGCCTAACAACAGGTAGCAGCATAAACCAGATGCGGGTGAAGTTCTTGCTGGCGACATCTAACGTCAAATGAGCAAACGGGCTTACCACAGCTGCGGTCCTCTGGCAGTCTGAAAGCTTTGCGCACAAGCCGGATGCTAAGCGCCTTCCTTTGCCTTTTGGCAGTGCTCGTGCATTGCCAGCACTAGGCGGGAATGGTCACTATCCCACAGACACGTTTCGTTGTGCCCGTTGCTAAGCGCTCTGGAGCACTGTTTATGACGTAAGCGGAACACCTCTTGCCGTTCCATTCTCAGAGCTCCTGAGTTAATCAAACTGAGACTCTTGGTGCGAATGCCAGAGGAAAACATTTCCAATGTGTCTGGCAGGGAGAAACTGAACCTGGAGAACACCTTTGTCAGGAGCTTTCACCTGCACCGTAGACACACACAGATTTGCATCACATCTAAATGGCCAAGCTCTTTCTTAGACAAGTTGAAAGCTGCTGTCAGAAGGCTGTGCTCCTTGTCAGATGGAAGCAGCAGCATGAACATAGGAGTTTGACAAGAACTAAAGAGTCACAGAAGAGCGTGGCCTAGGAAAATGAGTCAGGAAAAAGCATATCGCTACATGTGTTCTTGTTGTCGCCTAACAACAGGTAGCAGCATAAACCAGATGCGGGTGAAGTTCTTGCTGGCGACATCTAACGTCAAATGAGCAAACGGGCTTACCACAGCTGCGGTCCTCTGGCAGTCTGAAAGCTTTGCGCACAAGCCGGATGCTAAGCGCCTTCCTTTGCCTTTTGGCAGTGCTCGTGCATTGCCAGCACTAGGCGGGAATGGTCACTATCCCACAGACACGTTTCGTTGTGCCTGTTGCTAAGCGCTCTGGAGCACTGTTTATGACGTAAGCGGAACACCTCTTGCCGTTCCATTCTCAGAGCTCCTGAGTTAAGTAATCTGCGACTCTTGGTGCGAATGATAGAGGAAAACATTTCCAATGTGTCTGGCAGGGAGAAACTGAGCCTGGAGAACACCTTTGTCAGGAGCTTTCACCTGCACCGTAGACACACACAGATTTGCATCACATCTAAATGGCCAAGCTCTTTCTTAGACAAGTTGAAAGCTGCTGTCAGAAGGCTGTGCTCCTTGTCAGATGGAAGCAGCAGCACTCACATAGGTGTTTGGCAAGCACTAAAGAGCCACAGAAGAGCGTGGCCTAGGAAAATGAGTCAGGAAAAAGCATATCGCTACATGTGTCCTTGTTGTCGCCTAACAACAGGTAGCAGCATAAACCAGATGTGGGTGAAGTTCTTGCAGGCGACATCTAACATCAAATGAGCAAGCGGGATTACCACAGCTACAGTCCTCTGGCAGTCTGAAAGCTTTGCGCACAAGCCGGATGCTAAGCGCCTTCCTTTGCCTTTTGGCAGTGCTCGTGCATTGCCAGCACTAGGTGGGAATGGTCACTATCCCACAGACACGTTTCGTTGTGCCCGTTGCTAAGCGCTCTGGAGCACTGTTTATGACGTAAGCAGAACACCTCTTGCCGTTCCATTCTCAGAGCTCCTCAGTTAAGTAATCTGCGATTTTTGGTGCGAATGATAGAGGAAAACATTTCCAATGTGTCTGGCAGGGAGAAACTGAACCTGGAGAACACCTTTGTCAGGAGCTTTCACCTGCACCGTAGACACACACAGATTTGCATCACATCTAAATGGCCAAGCTCTTTCTTAGACAAGTTGAAAGCTGCTGTCAGAAGGCTGTGCTCCTTGTCAGATGGAAGCAGCAGCATGAACATAGGAGTTTGACAAGCACTAAAGAGCCACAGAAGAGCGTGGCCTAGGAAAATGAGTCAGGAAAAAGCATATCGCTACATGTGTCCTTGTTGTCGCCTAACAACAGGTAGCAGCATAAACCAGATGCGGGTGAAGTTCTTGCTGGCGACATCTAACGTCAAATGAGCAAACGGGCTTACCACAGCTGCGGTCCTCTGGCAGTCTGAAAGCTTTGCGCACAAGCCGGATGCTAAGCGCCTTCCTTTGCCTTTTGGCAGTGCTCGTGCATTGCCAGCACTAGGCGGGAATGGTCACTATCCCGCACACACGTTTCGTTGTGCCCGTTGTTAAGCGCTCTGGAGCACTGTTTATGACGTAAGCGGAACACCTCTTGCCGTTCCATTCTCAGAGCTCCTGAGTTAAGTAATCTGCGACTCTTGGTGCGAATGATAGAGGAAAACATTTCCAATGTGTCTGGCAGGGAGAAACTGAACCTGGAGAACACCTTTGTCAGGAGCTTTCACCTGCACCGTAGACACACACAGATTTGCATCACATCTAAATGGCCAAGCTCTTTCTTAGACAAGTTGAAAGCTGCTGTCAGAAGGCTGTGCTCCTTGTCAGATGGAAGCAGCAGCACTCACATAGGAGTTTGACAAGAACTAAAGAGTCACAGAAGAGCGTGGCCTAGGAAAATGAGTCAGGAAAAAGCATATCGCTACATGTGTCCTTGTTGTCGCCTAACAACAGGTAGCAGCATAAACCAGATGTGGTTGAAGTTCTTGCAGGCGACATCTAACGTCAAATGAGCAAGTGGGCTTACCACAGCTACGGTCCTCTGGCAGTCTGAAAGCTTTGCGCACAAGCCGGATGCTAAGCGCCTTCCTTTGCCTTTTGGCAGTGCTCGTGCATTGCCAGCACTAGGCGGGAATGGTCACTATCCCGCACACACGTTTCGTTGTGCCCGTTGCTAAGCGCTCTGGAGCACTGTTTATGACGTAAGCGGAACACCTCTTGCCGTTCCATTCTCAGAGCTCCTCAGTTAAGTAATCTGCGATTCTTGGTGCGAATGATAGAGGAAAACATTTCCAATGTGTCTGGCATATAGAAACTGAACCTGGAGAACACCTTTGTCAGGAGCTTTCACCTGCACCGTAGACACACACAGATTTGCATCACATCTAAATGGCCAAGCTCTTTCTTAGACAAGTTGAAAGCTGCTGTCAGAAGGCTGTGCTCCTTGTCAGATGGAAGCAGCAGCATGAACATAGGAGTTTGGCAAGCACTAAAGAGCCACAGAAGAGCGTGGCCTAGGAAAATGAGTCAGGAAAAAGCATATCGCTACATGTGTCCTTGTTGTCGCCTAACAACAGGTAGCAGCATAAACCAGATGCGGGTGAAGTTCTTGCTGGCGACATCTAACGTCAAATGAGCAAACGGGCTTACCACAGCTGCGGTCCTCTGGCAGTCTGAAAGCTTTGCGCACAAGCCGGATGCTAAGCGCCTTCCTTTGCCTTTTGGCAGTGCTCGTGCATTGCCAGCACTAGGCGGGAATGGTCACTATCCCACAGACACGTTTCGTTGTGCCCGTTGCTAAGCGCTCTGGAGCACTGTTTATGACGTAAGCGGAACACCTCTTGCCGTTCCATTCTCAGAGCTCCTGAGTTAATCAAACTGAGACTCTTGGTGCGAATGCCAGAGGAAAACATTTCCAATGTGTCTGGCAGGGAGAAACTGAACCTGGAGAACACCTTTGTCAGGAGCTTTCACCTGCACCGTAGACACACACAGATTTGCATCACATCTAAATGGCCAAGCTCTTTCTTAGACAAGTTGAAAGCTGCTGTCAGAAGGCTGTGCTCCTTGTCAGATGGAAGCAGCAGCATGAACATAGGAGTTTGACAAGAACTAAAGAGTCACAGAAGAGCGTGGCCTAGGAAAATGAGTCAGGAAAAAGCATATCGCTACATGTGTTCTTGTTGTCGCCTAACAACAGGTAGCAGCATAAACCAGATGCGGGTGAAGTTCTTGCTGGCGACATCTAACGTCAAATGAGCAAACGGGCTTACCACAGCTGCGGTCCTCTGGCAGTCTGAAAGCTTTGCGCACAAGCCGGATGCTAAGCGCCTTCCTTTGCCTTTTGGCAGTGCTCGTGCATTGCCAGCACTAGGCGGGAATGGTCACTATCCCACAGACACGTTTCGTTGTGCCTGTTGCTAAGCGCTCTGGAGCACTGTTTATGACGTAAGCGGAACACCTCTTGCCGTTCCATTCTCAGAGCTCCTGAGTTAAGTAATCTGCGACTCTTGGTGCGAATGATAGAGGAAAACATTTCCAATGTGTCTGGCAGGGAGAAACTGAGCCTGGAGAACACCTTTGTCAGGAGCTTTCACCTGCACCGTAGACACACACAGATTTGCATCACATCTAAATGGCCAAGCTCTTTCTTAGACAAGTTGAAAGCTGCTGTCAGAAGGCTGTGCTCCTTGTCAGATGGAAGCAGCAGCACTCACATAGGTGTTTGGCAAGCACTAAAGAGCCACAGAAGAGCGTGGCCTAGGAAAATGAGTCAGGAAAAAGCATATCGCTACATGTGTCCTTGTTGTCGCCTAACAACAGGTAGCAGCATAAACCAGATGTGGGTGAAGTTCTTGCAGGCGACATCTAACATCAAATGAGCAAGCGGGATTACCACAGCTACAGTCCTCTGGCAGTCTGAAAGCTTTGCGCACAAGCCGGATGCTAAGCGCCTTCCTTTGCCTTTTGGCAGTGCTCGTGCATTGCCAGCACTAGGTGGGAATGGTCACTATCCCACAGACACGTTTCGTTGTGCCCGTTGCTAAGCGCTCTGGAGCACTGTTTATGACGTAAGCAGAACACCTCTTGCCGTTCCATTCTCAGAGCTCCTCAGTTAAGTAATCTGCGATTTTTGGTGCGAATGATAGAGGAAAACATTTCCAATGTGTCTGGCAGGGAGAAACTGAACCTGGAGAACACCTTTGTCAGGAGCTTTCACCTGCACCGTAGACACACACAGATTTGCATCACATCTAAATGGCCAAGCTCTTTCTTAGACAAGTTGAAAGCTGCTGTCAGAAGGCTGTGCTCCTTGTCAGATGGAAGCAGCAGCATGAACATAGGAGTTTGACAAGCACTAAAGAGCCACAGAAGAGCGTGGCCTAGGAAAATGAGTCAGGAAAAAGCATATCGCTACATGTGTCCTTGTTGTCGCCTAACAACAGGTAGCAGCATAAACCAGATGCGGGTGAAGTTCTTGCTGGCGACATCTAACGTCAAATGAGCAAACGGGCTTACCACAGCTGCGGTCCTCTGGCAGTCTGAAAGCTTTGCGCACAAGCCGGATGCTAAGCGCCTTCCTTTGCCTTTTGGCAGTGCTCGTGCATTGCCAGCACTAGGCGGGAATGGTCACTATCCCACAGACACGTTTCGTTGTGCCCGTTGCTAAGCGCTCTGGAGCACTGTTTATGACGTAAGCGGAACACCTCTTGCCGTTCCATTCTCAGAGCTCCTGAGTTACGTAATCTGCGACTCTTGGTGCGAATGCCAGAGGAAAACATTTCCAATGTGTCTGGCAGGGAGAAACTGAACCTGGAGAACACCTTTGTCAGGAGCTTTCACCTGCACCGTAGACACACACAGATTTGCATCACATCTAAATGGCCAAGCTCTTTCTTAGACAAGTTGAAAGCTGCTGTCAGAAGGCTGTGCTCCTTGTCAGATGGAAGCAGCAGCATGAACATAGGAGTTTGACAAGCACTAAAGAGCCACAGAAGAGCGTGGCCTAGGAAAATGAGTCAGGAAAAAGCATATCGCTACATGTGTCCTTGTTGTCGCCTAACAACAGGTAGCAGCATAAACCAGTTGCGGGTGAAGTTCTTGCTGGCGACATCTAATGTCAAATGAGCAAACGGGCTTACCACAGCTGCGGTCCTCTGGCAGTCTGAAAGCTTTGCGCACAAGCCGGATGCTAAGCGCCTTCCTTTGCCTTTTGGCAGTGCTCGTGCATTGCCAGCACTAGGCGGGAATGGTCACTATCCCGCACACACGTTTCGTTGTGCCCGTTGTTAAGCGCTCTGGAGCACTGTTTATGACGTAAGCGGAACACCTCTTGCCGTTCCATTCTCAGAGCTCCTGAGTTAAGTAATCTGCGACTCTTGGTGCGAATGATAGAGGAAAACATTTCCAATGTGTCTGGCAGGGAGAAACTGAACCTGGAGAACACCTTTGTCAGGAGCTTTCACCTGCACCGTAGACACACACAGATTTGCATCACATCTAAATGGCCAAGCTCTTTCTTAGACAAGTTGAAAGCTGCTGTCAGAAGGCTGTGCTCCTTGTCAGATGGAAGCAGCAGCATGAACATAGGAGTTTGACAAGAACTAAAGAGTCACAGAAGAGCGTGGCCTAGGAAAATGAGTCAGGAAAAAGCATATCGCTACATGTGTCCTTGTTGTCGCCTAACAACAGGTAGCAGCATAAACCAGATGTGGTTGAAGTTCTTGCAGGCGACATCTAACGTCAAATGAGCAAGTGGGCTTACCACAGCTACGGTCCTCTGGCAGTCTGAAAGCTTTGCGCACAAGCCGGATGCTAAGCGCCTTCCTTTGCCTTTTGGCAGTGCTCGTGCATTGCCAGCACTAGGCGGGAATGGTCACTATCCCGCACACACGTTTCGTTGTGCCCGTTGCTAAGCGCTCTGGAGCACTGTTTATGACGTAAGCAGAACACCTCTTGCCGTTCCATTCTCAGAGCTCCTCAGTTAAGTAATCTGCGATTCTTGGTGCGAATGATAGAGGAAAACATTTCCAATGTGTCTGGCATATAGAAACTGAACCTGGAGAGCACCTTTGTCAGGAGCTTTCACCTGCACCGTAGACACACACAGATTTGCATCACATCTAAATGGCCAAGCTCTTTCTTAGACAAGTTGAAAGCTGCTGTCAGAAGGCTGTGCTCCTTGTCAGATTGAAGCAGCAGCATGAACATAGGAGTTTGGCAAGCACTAAAGAGTCACAGAAGAGCGTGGCCTAGGAAAATGAGTCAGGAAAAAGCATATCGCTACATGTGTCCTTGTTGTCGCCTAACAACAGGTAGCAGCATAAACCAGATGCGGGTGAAGTTCTTGCTGGCGACATCTAAAGTCAAATGAGCAAACGGGCTTACCACAGCTGCGGTCCTCTGGCAGTCTGAAAGCTTTGCGCACAAGCCGGATGCTAAGCGCCTTCCTTTGCCTTTTGGCAGTGCTCGTGCATTGCCAGCACTAGGCGGGAATGGTCACTATCCCACAGACACGTTTCGTTGTGCCCGTTGAGAAGCGCTCTGGAGCACTGTTTATGACGTAAGCGGAACACCTCTTGCCATTCCATTCTCAGAGCTCCTGAGTTACGTAATCTGCGACTCTTGGTGCGACTGCCAGAGGAAAACATTTCCAATGTGTCTGGCAGGGAGAAACTGAACCTGGAGAACACCTTTGTCAGGAGCTTTCACCTGCACCGTAGACACACACAGATTTGCATCACATCTAAATGGCCAAGCTCTTTCTTAGACAAGTTGAAAGCTGCTGTCAGAAGGCTGTGCTCCTTGTCAGATGGAAGCAGCAGCATGAACATAGGAGTTTGACAAGAACTAAAGAGCCACAGAAGAGCGTGGCCTAGGAAAATGAGTCAGGAAAAAGCATATCGCTACATGTGTCCTTGTTGTCGCCTAACAACAGGTAGCAGCATAAACCAGATGCGGGTGAAGTTCTTGCTGGCGACATCTAATGTCAAATGAGCAAACGGGCTTACCACAGCTGCGGTCCTCTGGCAGTCTGAAAGCTTTGCGCACAAGCCGGATGCTAAGCGCCTTCCTTTGCCTTTTGGCAGTGCTCGTGCATTGCCAGCACTAGGCGGGAATGGTCACTATCCCGCACACACGTTTCGTTGTGCCCGTTGTTAAGCGCTCTGGAGCACTGTTTATGACGTAAGCGGAACACCTCTTGCCGTTCCATTCTCAGAGCTCCTGAGTTAAGTAATCTGCGACTCTTGGTGCGAATGAAGGAGGAAAACATTTCCAATGTGTCTGGCAGGGAGAAACTGAGCCTGGAGAACACCTTTGTCAGGAGCTTTCACCTGCACCGTAGACACACACAGATTTGCATCACATCTAAATGGCCAAGCTCTTTCTTACACAAGTTGAAAGCTGCTGTCAGAAGGTTGTGCTCCTTGTCAGATGGAAGCAGCAGCATGCACATAGGAGTTTGGCAAGCACTAAAGAGCCACAGAAGAGCGTGGCCTAGGAAAATGAGTCAGGAAAAAGCATATCGCTACATGTGTCCTTGTTGTCGCCTAACAACAGGTAGCAGCATAAACCAGATGCGGGTGAAGTTCTTGCAGGCGACATCTAACGTCAAATGAGCAAGCGGGCTTACCACAGCTACGGTCCTCTGGCAGTCTGAAAGCTTTGCGCACAAGCCGGATGCTAAGCGCCTTCCTTTGCCTTTTGGCAGTGCTCGTGCATTGCCAGCACTAGGCGGGAATGGTCACTATCCCACAGACACGTTTCGTTGTGCCCGTTGCTAAGCGCTCTGGAGCACTGTTTATGACGTAAGCGGAACACCTCTTGCCATTCCATTCTCAGAGCTCCTGAGTTACGTAATCTGCGACTCTTGGTGCGAATGCCAGAGGAAAACATTTCCAATGTGTCTGGCATATAGAAACTGAACCTGGAGAACACCTTTGTCAGGAGCTTTCACCTGCACTATAGACACACACAGATTTGCATCACATCTAAATGGCCAAGCTCTTTCTTAGACAAGTTGAAAGCTGCTGTCAGAAGGCTGTGCTCCTTGTCAGATGGAAGCAGCAGCATGAACATAGGAGTTTGACAAGAACTAAAGAGCCACAGAAGAGCGTGGCCTAGGAAAATGAGTCAGGAAAAAGCATATCGCTACATGTGTCCTTGTTGTCGCCTAACAACAGGTAGCAGCATAAACCAGATGCGGGTGAAGTTCTTGCTGGCGACATCTAACGTCAAATGAGCAAACGGGCTTACCACAGCTGCGGTCCTCTGGCAGTCTGAAAGCTTTGCGCACAAGCCGGATGCTAAGCGCCTTCCTTTGCCTTTTGGCAGTGCTCGTGCATTGCCAGCACTAGGCGGGAATGGTCACTATCCCACAGACACGTTTCGTTGTGCCCGTTGCTAAGCGCTCTGGAGCACTGTTTATGACGTAAGCGGAACACCTCTTGCCATTCCATTCTCAGAGCTCCTGAGTTACGTAATCTGCGACTTTTGGTGCGAATGCCAGAGGAAAACATTTCCAATGTGTCTGGCAGGGAGAAACTGAACCTGGAGAACACCTTTGTCAGGAGCTTTCACCTGCACCGTAGACACACACAGATTTGCATCACATCTAAATGGCCAAGCTCTTTCTTAGACAAGTTGAAAGCTGCTGTCAGAAGGCTGTGCTCCTTGTCAGATGGAAGCAGCAACACTCACATAGGAGTTTGGCAAGCACTAAAGAGCCACAGAAGAGCGTGGCCTAGGAAAATGAGTCAGGAAAAAGCATATCGCTACATGTGTCCTTGTTGTCGCCTAACAACAGGTAGCAGCATAAACCAGATGCGGGTGAAGTTCTTGCTGGCGACATCTAACGTCAAATGAGCAAACGGGCTTACCACAGCTGCGGTCCTCTGGCAGTCTGAAAGCTTTGCGCACAAGCCGGATGCTAAGCGCCTTCCTTTGCCTTTTGGCAGTGCTCGTGCATTGCCAGCACTAGGCGGGAATGGTCACTATCCCGCACACACGTGTCGTTGTGCCCGTTGCTAAGCGCTCTGGAGCACTGTTTATGACGTAAGCGGAACACCTCTTGCCGTTCCATTCTCAGAGCTCCTGAGTTAATCAAACTGAGACTCTTGGTGCGAATGCCAGAGGAAAACATTTCCAATGTGTCTGGCATATAGAAACTGAACCTGGAGAACACCTTTGTCAGGAGCTTGCACCTGCACCGTAGACACACACAGATTTGCATCACATCTAAATGGCCAAGCTCTTTCTTAGACAAGTTGAAAGCTGCTGTCAGAAGGTTGTGCTCCTTGTCAGATGGAAGCAGCAGCATGCACATAGGAGTTTGGCAAGCACTAAAGAGCCACAGAAGAGCGTGGCCTAGGAAAATGAGTCAGGAAAAAGCATATCGCTACATGTGTCCTTGTTGTCGCCTAACAACAGGTAGCAGCATAAACCAGATGCGGGTGAAGTTCTTGCAGGCGACATCTAACGTCAAATGAGCAAGCGGGCTTACCACAGCTACGGTCCTCTGGCAGTCTGAAAGCTTTGCGCACAAGCCGGATGCTAAGCGCCTTCCTTTGCCTTTTGGCAGTGCTCGTGCATTGCCAGCACTAGGCGGGAATGGTCACTATCCCACAGACACGTTTCGTTGTGCCCGTTGCTAAGCGCTCTGGAGCACTGTTTATGACGTAAGCGGAACACCTCTTGCCATTCCATTCTCAGAGCTCCTGAGTTACGTAATCTGCGACTCTTGGTGCGAATGCCAGAGGAAAACATTTCCAATGTGTCTGGCATATAGAAACTGAACCTGGAGAACACCTTTGTCAGGAGCTTTCACCTGCACTGTAGACACACACAGATTTGCATCACATCTAAATGGCCAAGCTCTTTCTTAGACAAGTTGAAAGCTGCTGTCAGAAGGCTGTGCTCCTTGTCAGATGGAAGCAGCAGCATGAACATAGGAGTTTGACAAGAACTAAAGAGCCACAGAAGAGCGTGGCCTAGGAAAATGAGTCAGGAAAAAGCATATCGCTACATGTGTCCTTGTTGTCGCCTAACAACAGGTAGCAGCATAAACCAGATGCGGGTGAAGTTCTTGCTGGCGACATCTAACGTCAAATGAGCAAACGGGCTTACCACAGCTGCGGTCCTCTGGCAGTCTGAAAGCTTTGCGCACAAGCCGGATGCTAAGCGCCTTCCTTTGCCTTTTGGCAGTGCTCGTGCATTGCCAGCACTAGGCAGGAATGGTCACTATCCCACAGACACGTTTCGTTGTGCCCGTTGCTAAGCGCTCTGGAGCACTGTTTATGACGTAAGCGGAACACCTCTTGCCATTCCATTCTCAGAGCTCCTGAGTTACGTAATCTGCGACTTTTGGTGCGAATGCCAGAGGAAAACATTTCCAATGTGTCTGGCAGGGAGAAACTGAACCTGGAGAACACCTTTGTCAGGAGCTTTCACCTGCACCGTAGACACACACAGATTTGCATCACATCTAAATGGCCAAGCTCTTTCTTAGACAAGTTGAAAGCTGCTGTCAGAAGGCTGTGCTCCTTGTCAGATGGAAGCAGCAACACTCACATAGGAGTTTGGCAAGCACTAAAGAGCCACAGAAGAGCGTGGCCTAGGAAAATGAGTCAGGAAAAAGCATATCGCTACATGTGTCCTTGTTGTCGCCTAACAACAGGTAGCAGCATAAACCAGATGCGGGTGAAGTTCTTGCTGGCGACATCTAACGTCAAATGAGCAAACGGGCTTACCACAGCTGCGGTCCTCTGGCAGTCTGAAAGCTTTGCGCACAAGCCGGATGCTAAGCGCCTTCCTTTGCCTTTTGGCAGTGCTCGTGCATTGCCAGCACTAGGCGGGAATGGTCACTATCCCGCACACACGTGTCGTTGTGCCCGTTGCTAAGCGCTCTGGAGCACTGTTTATGACGTAAGCGGAACACCTCTTGCCGTTCCATTCTCAGAGCTCCTGAGTTAATCAAACTGAGACTCTTGGTGCGAATGCCAGAGGAAAACATTTCCAATGTGTCTGGCATATAGAAACTGAACCTGGAGAACACCTTTGTCAGGAGCTTGCACCTGCACCGTAGACACACACAGATTTGCATCACATCTAAATGGCCAAGCTCTTTCTTAGACAAGTTGAAAGCTGCTGTCAGAAGGTTGTGCTCCTTGTCAGATGGAAGCAGCAGCATGCACATAGGAGTTTGGCAAGCACTAAAGAGCCACAGAAGAGCGTGGCCTAGGAAAATGAGTCAGGAAAAAGCATATCGCTACATGTGTCCTTGTTGTCGCCTAACAACAGGTAGCAGCATAAACCAGATGCGGGTGAAGTTCTTGCAGGCGACATCTAACGTCAAATGAGCAAGCGGGCTTACCACAGCTACGGTCCTCTGGCAGTCTGAAAGCTTTGCGCACAAGCCGGATGCTAAGCGCCTTCCTTTGCCTTTTGGCAGTGCTCGTGCATTGCCAGCACTAGGCGGGAATGGTCACTATCCCACAGACACGTTTCGTTGTGCCCGTTGCTAAGCGCTCTGGAGCACTGTTTATGACGTAAGCGGAACACCTCTTGCCATTCCATTCTCAGAGCTCCTGAGTTACGTAATCTGCGACTCTTGGTGCGAATGCCAGAGGAAAACATTTCCAATGTGTCTGGCATATAGAAACTGAACCTGGAGAACACCTTTGTCAGGAGCTTTCACCTGCACTGTAGACACACACAGATTTGCATCACATCTAAATGGCCAAGCTCTTTCTTAGACAAGTTGAAAGCTGCTGTCAGAAGGCTGTGCTCCTTGTCAGATGGAAGCAGCAGCATGAACATAGGAGTTTGACAAGAACTAAAGAGCCACAGAAGAGCGTGGCCTAGGAAAATGAGTCAGGAAAAAGCATATCGCTACATGTGTCCTTGTTGTCGCCTAACAACAGGTAGCAGCATAAACCAGATGCGGGTGAAGTTCTTGCTGGCGACATCTAACGTCAAATGAGCAAACGGGCTTACCACAGCTGCGGTCCTCTGGCAGTCTGAAAGCTTTGCGCACAAGCCGGATGCTAAGCGCCTTCCTTTGCCTTTTGGCAGTGCTCGTGCATTGCCAGCACTAGGCGGGAATGGTCACTATCCCACAGACACGTTTCGTTGTGCCCGTTGCTAAGCGCTCTGGAGCACTGTTTATGACGTAAGCGGAACACCTCTTGCCATTCCATTCTCAGAGCTCCTGAGTTACGTAATCTGCGACTTTTGGTGCGAATGCCAGAGGAAAACATTTCCAATGTGTCTGGCAGGGAGAAACTGAACCTGGAGAACACCTTTGTCAGGAGCTTTCACCTGCACCGTAGACACACACAGATTTGCATCACATCTAAATGGCCAAGCTCTTTCTTAGACAAGTTGAAAGCTGCTGTCAGAAGGCTGTGCTCCTTGTCAGATGGAAGCAGCAACACTCACATAGGAGTTTGGCAAGCACTAAAGAGCCACAGAAGAGCGTGGCCTAGGAAAATGAGTCAGGAAAAAGCATATCGCTACATGTGTCCTTGTTGTCGCCTAACAACAGGTAGCAGCATAAACCAGATGCGGGTGAAGTTCTTGCTGGCGACATCTAACGTCAAATGAGCAAACGGGCTTACCACAGCTGCGGTCCTCTGGCAGTCTGAAAGCTTTGCGCACAAGCCGGATGCTAAGCGCCTTCCTTTGCCTTTTGGCAGTGCTCGTGCATTGCCAGCACTAGGCGGGAATGGTCACTATCCCGCACACACGTGTCGTTGTGCCCGTTGCTAAGCGCTCTGGAGCACTGTTTATGACGTAAGCGGAACACCTCTTGCCGTTCCATTCTCAGAGCTCCTGAGTTAATCAAACTGAGACTCTTGGTGCGAATGCCAGAGGAAAACATTTCCAATGTGTCTGGCATATAGAAACTGAACCTGGAGAACACCTTTGTCAGGAGCTTGCACCTGCACCGTAGACACACACAGATTTGCATCACATCTAAATGGCCAAGCTCTTTCTTAGACAAGTTGAAAGCTGCTGTCAGAAGGTTGTGCTCCTTGTCAGATGGAAGCAGCAGCATGCACATAGGAGTTTGGCAAGCACTAAAGAGCCACAGAAGAGCGTGGCCTAGGAAAATGAGTCAGGAAAAAGCATATCGCTACATGTGTCCTTGTTGTCGCCTAACAACAGGTAGCAGCATAAACCAGATGCGGGTGAAGTTCTTGCAGGCGACATCTAACGTCAAATGAGCAAGCGGGCTTACCACAGCTACGGTCCTCTGGCAGTCTGAAAGCTTTGCGCACAAGCCGGATGCTAAGCGCCTTCCTTTGCCTTTTGGCAGTGCTCGTGCATTGCCAGCACTAGGCGGGAATGGTCACTATCCCACAGACACGTTTCGTTGTGCCCGTTGCTAAGCGCTCTGGAGCACTGTTTATGACGTAAGCGGAACACCTCTTGCCATTCCATTCTCAGAGCTCCTGAGTTACGTAATCTGCGACTCTTGGTGCGAATGCCAGAGGAAAACATTTCCAATGTGTCTGGCATATAGAAACTGAACCTGGAGAACACCTTTGTCAGGAGCTTTCACCTGCACTGTAGACACACACAGATTTGCATCACATCTAAATGGCCAAGCTCTTTCTTACACAAGTTGAAAGCTGCTGTCAGAAGGCTGTGCTCCTTGCCAGATGGAAGCAGCAGCATGAACATAGGAGTTTGACAAGAACTAAAGAGTCACAGAAGAGCGTGGCCTAGGAAAATGAGTCAGGAAAAAGCATATCGCTACATGTGTCCTTGTTGTCGCCTAACAACAGGTAGCAGCATAAACCAGATGCGGGTGAAGTTCTTGCTGGCGACATCTAACGTCAAATGAGCAAACGGGCTTACCACAGCTGCGGTCCTCTGGCAGTCTGAAAGCTTTGCGCACAAGCCGGATGCTAAGCGCCTTCCTTTGCCTTTTGGCAGTGCTCGTGCATTGCCAGCACTAGGCGGGAATGGTCACTATCCCGCACACACGTGTCGTTGTGCCCGTTGCTAAGCGCTCTGGAGCACTGTTTATGACGTAAGCGGAACACCTCTTGCCATTCCATTCTCAGAGCTCCTGAGTTACGTAATCTGCGACTTTTGGTGCGAATGCCAGAGGAAAACATTTCCAATGTGTCTGGCAGGGAGAAACTGAACCTGGAGAACACCTTTGTCAGGAGCTTTCACCTGCACCGTAGACACACACAGATTTGCATCACATCTAAATGGCCAAGCTCTTTCTTAGACAAGTTGAAAGCTGCTGTCAGAAGGCTGTGCTCCTTGTCAGATGGAAGCAGCAGCATGAACATAGGAGTTTGGCAAGCACTAAAGAGCCACAGAAGAGCGTGGCCTAGGAAAATGAGTCAGGAAAAAGCATATCGCTACATGTGTCCTTGTTGTCGCCTAACAACAGGTAGCAGCATAAACCAGATGCGGGTGAAGTTCTTGCTGGCGACATCTAATGTCAAATGAGCAAACGGGCTTACCACAGCTGCGGTCCTCTGGCAGTCTGAAAGCTTTGCGCACAAGCCGGATGCTAAGCGCCTTCCTTTGTCTTTTGGCAGTGCTCGTGCATTGCCAGCACTAGGCGGGAATGGTCACTATCCCGCACACACGTTTCGTTGTGCCCGTTGTTAAGCGCTCTGGAGCACTGTTTATGACGTAACCGGAACACCTCTTGCCGTTCCATTCTCAGAGCTCCTGAGTTAAGTAATCTGCGACTCTTGGTGCGAATGATAGAGGAAAACATTTCCAATGTGTCTGGCAAGGAGAAACTGAACCTGGAGAACACCTTTGTCAGGAGCTTTCACCTGCACCGTAGACACACACAGATTTGCATCACATCTAAATGGCCAAGCTCTTTCTTAGCCAAGTTGAAAGCTGCTGTCAGAAGGTTGTGCTCCTTGTCAGATGGAAGCAGCAGCATGCACATAGGAGTTTGGCAAGCACTAAAGAGCCACAGAAGAGCGTGGCCTAGGAAAATGAGGCAGGAAAAAGCATATCGCTACATGTGTCCTTGTTGTCGCCTAACAACAGGTAGCAGCATAAACCAGATGCGGGTGAAGTTCTTGCAGGCGACATCTAACGTCAAATGAGCAAGCGGGCTTACCACAGCTACGGTCCTCTGGCAGTCTGAAAGCTTTGCGCACAAGCCGGATGCTAAGCGCCTTCCTTTGCCTTTTGGCAGTGCTCGTGCATTGCCAGCACTAGGCGGGAATGGTCACTATCCCACAGACACGTTTCGTTGTGCCCGTTGCTAAGCGCTCTGGAGCACTGTTTATGACGTAAGCGGAACACCTCTTGCCATTCCATTCTCAGAGCTCCTGAGTTACGTAATCTGCGACTCTTGGTGCGAATGCCAGAGGAAAACATTTCCAATGTGTCTGGCATATAGAAACTGAACCTGGAGAACACCTTTGTCAGGAGCTTTCACCTGCACTGTAGACACACACAGATTTGCATCACATCTAAATGGCCAAGCTCTTTCTTAGACAAGTTGAAAGCTGCTGTCAGAAGGCTGTGCTCCTTGTCAGATGGAAGCAGCAGCATGAACATAGGAGTTTGACAAGAACTAAAGAGCCACAGAAGAGCGTGGCCTAGGAAAATGAGTCAGGAAAAAGCATATCGCTACATGTGTCCTTGTTGTCGCCTAACAACAGGTAGCAGCATAAACCAGATGCGGGTGAAGTTCTTGCTGGCGACATCTAACGTCAAATGAGCAAACGGGCTTACCACAGCTACAGTCCTCTGGCAGTCTGAAAGCTTTGCGCACAAGCCGGATGCTAAGCGCCTTCCTTTGCCTTTTGGCAGTGCTCGTGCATTGCCAGCACTAGGCGGGAATGGTCACTATCCCACAGACACGTTTCGTTGTGCCCGTTGCTAAGCGCTCTGGAGCACTGTTTATGACGTAAGCGGAACACCTCTTGCCATTCCATTCTCAGAGCTCCTGAGTTACGTAATCTGCGACTTTTGGTGCGAATGCCAGAGGAAAACATTTCCAATGTGTCTGGCAGGGAGAAACTGAACCTGGAGAACACCTTTGTCAGGAGCTTTCACCTGCACCGTAGACACACACAGATTTGCATCACATCTAAATGGCCAAGCTCTTTCTTAGACAAGTTGAAAGCTGCTGTCAGAAGGTTGTGCTCCTTGTCAGATGGAAGCAGCAACACTCACATAGGAGTTTGGCAAGCACTAAAGAGCCACAGAAGAGCGTGGCCTAGGAAAATGAGTCAGGAAAAAGCATATCGCTACATGTGTCCTTGTTGTCGCCTAACAACAGGTAGCAGCATAAACCAGATGCGGGTGAAGTTCTTGCTGGCGACATCTAACGTCAAATGAGCAAACGGGCTTACCACAGCTGCGGTCCTCTGGCAGTCTGAAAGCTTTGCGCACAAGCCGCATGCTAAGCGCCTTCCTTTGCCTTTTGGCAGTGCTCGTGCATTGCCAGCACTAGGCGGGAATGGTCACTATCCCGCACACACGTGTCGTTGTGCCCGTTGCTAAGCGCTCTGGAGCACTGTTTATGACGTAAGCGGAACACCTCTTGCCGTTCCATTCTCAGAGCTCCTGAGTTAAGTAATCTGCGACTCTTGGTGCGAATGATAGAGGAAAACATTTCCAATGTGTCTGGCAGGGAAAAACTGAGCCTGGAGAACACCTTTGTCAGGAGCTTTCACCTGCACCGTAGACACACACAGATTTGCATCACATCTAAATGGCCAAGCTCTTTCTTAGCCAAGTTGAAAGCTGCTGTCAGAAGGTTGTGCTCCTTGTCAGATGGAAGCAGCAGCATGCACATAGGAGTTTGGCAAGCACTAAAGAGCCACAGAAGAGCGTGGCCTAGGAAAATGAGTCAGGAAAAAGCATATCGCTACATGTGTCCTTGTTGTCGCCTAACAACAGGTAGCAGCATAAACCAGATGCGGGTGAAGTTCTTGCAGGCGACATCTAACGTCAAATGAGCAAGCGGGCTTACCACAGCTACGGTCCTCTGGCAGTCTGAAAGCTTTGCGCACAAGCCGGATGCTAAGCGCCTTCCTTTGCCTTTTGGCAGTGCTCGTGCATTGCCAGCACTAGGCGGGAATGGTCACTATCCCACAGACACGTTTCGTTGTGCCCGTTGCTAAGCGCTCTGGAGCACTGTTTATGACGTAAGCGGAACACCTCTTGCCATTCCATTCTCAGAGCTCCTGAGTTACGTAATCTGCGACTCTTGGTGCGAATGCCAGAGGAAAACATTTCCAATGTGTCTGGCATATAGAAACTGAACCTGGAGAACACCTTTGTCAGGAGCTTTCACCTGCACTGTAGACACACACAGATTTGCATCACATCTAAATGGCCAAGCTCTTTCTTAGACAAGTTGAAAGCTGCTGTCAGAAGGCTGTGCTCCTTGTCAGATGGAAGCAGCAGCATGAACATAGGAGTTTGACAAGAACTAAAGAGCCACAGAAGAGCGTGGCCTAGGAAAATGAGTCAGGAAAAAGCATATCGCTACATGTGTCCTTGTTGTCGCCTAACAACAGGTAGCAGCATAAACCAGATGCGGGTGAAGTTCTTGCTGGCGACATCTAACGTCAAATGAGCAAACGGGCTTACCACAGCTACAGTCCTCTGGCAGTCTGAAAGCTTTGCGCACAAGCCGGATGCTAAGCGCCTTCCTTTGCCTTTTGGCAGTGCTCGTGCATTGCCAGCACTAGGCGGGAATGGTCACTATCCCACAGACACGTTTCGTTGTGCCCGTTGCTAAGCGCTCTGGAGCACTGTTTATGACGTAAGCGGAACACCTCTTGCCATTCCATTCTCAGAGCTCCTGAGTTACGTAATCTGCGACTTTTGGTGCGAATGCCAGAGGAAAACATTTCCAATGTGTCTGGCAGGGAGAAACTGAACCTGGAGAACACCTTTGTCAGGAGCTTTCACCTGCACCTTACACACACACAGATTTGCATCACATCTAAATGGCCAAGCTCTTTCTTAGACAAGTTGAAAGCTGCTGTCAGAAGGTTGTGCTCCTTGTCAGATGGAAGCAGCAACACTCACATAGGAGTTTGGCAAGCACTAAAGAGCCACAGAAGAGCGTGGCCTAGGAAAATGAGTCAGGAAAAAGCATATCGCTACATGTGTCCTTGTTGTCGCCTAACAACAGGTAGCAGCATAAACCAGATGCGGGTGAAGTTCTTGCTGGCGACATCTAACGTCAAATGAGCAAACGGGCTTACCACAGCTGCGGTCCTCTGGCAGTCTGAAAGCTTTGCGCACAAGCCGGATGCTAAGCGCCTTCCTTTGCCTTTTGGCAGTGCTCGTGCATTGCCAGCACTAGGCGGGAATGGTCACTATCCCGCACACACGTGTCGTTGTGCCCGTTGCTAAGCGCTCTGGAGCACTGTTTATGACGTAAGCGGAACACCTCTTGCCGTGCCATTCTCAGAGCTCCTGAGTTAATCAAACTGAGACTCTTGGTGCGAATGCCAGAGGAAAACATTTCCAATGTGTCTGGCATATAGAAACTGAACCTGGAGAACACCTTTGTCAGGAGCTTGCACCTGCACCGTAGACACACACAGATTTGCATCACATCTAAATGGCCAAGCTCTTTCTTAGACAAGTTGAAAGCTGCTGTCAGAAGGCTGTGCTCCTTGTCAGATGGAAGCAGCAGCATGAACATAGGAGTTTGACAAGAACTAAAGAGTCACAGAAGAGCGTGGCCTAGGAAAATGAGTCAGGAAAAAGCATATCGCTACATGTGTCCTTGTTGTCGCCTAACAACAGGTAGCAGCATAAACCAGATGCGGGTGAAGTTCTTGCTGGCGACATCTAACGTCAAATGAGCAAACGGGCTTACCACAGCTGCGGTCCTCTGGCAGTCTGAAAGCTTTGCGCACAAGCCGCATGCTAAGCGCCTTCCTTTGCCTTTTGGCAGTGCTCGTGCATTGCCAGCACTAGGCGGGAATGGTCACTATCCCGCACACACGTGTCGTTGTGCCCGTTGCTAAGCGCTCTGGAGCACTGTTTATGACGTAAGCGGAACACCTCTTGCCGTTCCATTCTCAGAGCTCCTGAGTTAAGTAATCTGCGACTCTTGGTGCGAATGATAGAGGAAAACATTTCCAATGTGTCTGGCAGGGAAAAACTGAGCCTGGAGAACACCTTTGTCAGGAGCTTTCACCTGCACCGTAGACACACACAGATTTGCATCACATCTAAATGGCCAAGCTCTTTCTTAGACAAGTTGAAAGCTGCTGTCAGAAGGCTGTGCTCCTTGTCAGATGGAAGCAGCAGCACTCACATAGGAGTTTGGCAAGCACTAAAGAGCCACAGAAGAGCGTGGCCTAGGAAAATGAGTCAGGAAAAAGCATATCGCTACATGTGTCCTTGTTGTCGCCTAACAACAGGTAGCAGCATAAACCAGATGCGGGTGAAGTTCTTGCTGGCGACATCTAACGTCAAATGAGCAAACGGGCTTACCACAGCTGCGGTCCTCTGGCAGTCTGAAAGCTTTGCGCACAAGCCGGATGCTAAGTGCCTTCCTTTGCCTTTTGGCAGTGCTCGTGCATTGCCAGCACTAGGCGGGAATGGTCACTATCCCACAGACACGTTTCGTTGTGCCCGTTGCTAAGCGCTCTGGAGCACTGTTTATGACGTAAGCGGAACACCTCTTGCCATTCCATTCTCAGAGCTCCTGAGTTACGTAATCTGCGACTTTTGGTGCGAATGCCAGAGGAAAACATTTCCAATGTGTCTGGCATATAGAAACTGAACCTGGAGAACACCTTTGTCAGGAGCTTTCACCTGCACCTTACACACACACAGATTTGCATCACATCTAAATGGCCAAGCTCTTTCTTAGACAAGTTGAAAGCTGCTGTCAGAAGGTTGTGCTCCTTGTCAGATGGAAGCAGCAACACTCACATAGGAGTTTGGCAAGCACTAAAGAGCCACAGAAGAGCGTGGCCTAGGAAAATGAGTCAGGAAAAAGCATATCACTACATGTGTCCTTGTTGTCGCCTAACAACAGGTAGCAGCATAAACCAGATGTGGGTGAAGTTCTTGCAGGCGACATCTAACATCAAATGAGCAAGCGGGATTACCACAGCTACAGTCCTCTGGCAGTCTGAAAGATTTGCGCACAAGCCGGATGCTAAGCGCCTTCCTTTGCCTTTTGGCAGTGCTCGTGCATTGCCAGCACTAGGTGGGAATGGTCACTATCCCACAGACACGTTTCGTTGTGCCCGTTGCTAAGCGCTCTGGAGCACTGTTTATGACGTAAGCAGAACACCTCTTGCCGTTCCATTCTCAGAGCTCCTCAGTTAAGTAATCTGCGATTCTTGGTGCGAATGATAGAGGAAAACATTTCCAATGTGTCTGGCAGGGAGAAACTGAACCTGGAGAACACCTTTGTCAGGAGCTTTCACCTGCACCGTAGACACACACAGATTTGCATCACATCTAAATGGCCAAGCTCTTTCTTAGACAACTTGAAAGCTGCTGTCAGAAGGCTGTGCTCCTTGTCAGATGGAAGCAGCAGCATGAACATAGGAGTTTGACAAGAAGTAAAGAGCCACAGAAGAGTGTGGCCTAGGAAAATGAGTCAGGAAAAAGCATATCGCTACATGTGTTCTTGTTGTCGCCTAACAACAGGTAGCAGCATAAACCAGATGCGGGTGAAGTTCTTGCTGGCGACATCTAACGTCAAATGAGCAAACGGGCTTACCACAGCTGCGGTCCTCTGGCAGTCTGAAAGCTTTGTGCACAAGCCGGATGCTAAGCGCCTTCCTTTGCCTTTTGGCAGTGCTCGTGCATTGCCAGCACTAGGCGGGAATGGTCACTATCCCGCACACACGTGTCGTTGTGCCCGTTGCTAAGCGCTCTGGAGCACTGTTTATGACGTAAGCGGAACACATCTTGCCATTCCATTCTCAGAGCTCCTGAGTTAATCAAACTGAGACTCTTGGTGCGAATGCCAGAGGAAAACATTTCCAATGCGTCTGGCAAGGAGAAACTGAACCTTGAGAACACTTTTGTCAAGAGCTTTCACCTGCACCGTAGACACACACAGATTTGCATCACATCTAAATGGCCAAGCTCTTTCTTAGACAAGTTGAAAGCTGCTGTCAGAAGGCTGTGCTCCTTGTCAGATGGAAGCAGCAGCATGAACATAGGAGTTTGACAAGCACTAAAGAGCCACAGAAGAGCGTGGCCTAGGAAAATGAGTCAGGAAAAAGCATATCGCTACATGTGTCCTTGTTGTCGCCTAACAACAGGTAGCAGCATAAACCAGATGTGGTTGAAGTTCTTGCTGGCGACATCTAATGTCAAATGAGCAAACGGGCTTACCACAGCTGCGGTCCTCTGGCAGTCTGAAAGCTTTGCGCACAAGCCGCATGCTAAGCGCCTTCCTTTGCCTTTTGGCAGTGCTCGTGCATTGCCAGCACTAGGCGGGAATGGTCACTATCCCGCACACACGTTTCGTTGTGCCCGTTGTTAAGCGCTCTGGAGCACTGTTTATGACGTAAGCGGAACACCTCTTGCCGTTCCATTCTCAGAGCTCCTGAGTTAAGTAATCTGCGACTCTTGGTGCGAATGATAGAGGAAAACATTTCCAATGTGTCTGGCAGGGAGAAACTGAACCTGGAGAACACCTTTGTCAGGAGCTTTCACCTGCACCGTAGACACACACAGATTTGCATCACATCTAAATGGCCAAGCTCTTTCTTAGACAAGTTGAAAGCTGCTGTCAGAAGGCTGTGCTCCTTGTCAGATGGAAGCAGCAGCATGAACATAGGAGTTTGGCAAGCACTAAAGAGCCACAGAAGAGCGTGGCCTAGGAAAATGAGTCAGGAAAAAGCATATCGCTACATGTGTCCTTGTTGTCGCCTAACAACAGGTAGCAGCATAAACCAGATGCGGGTGAAGTTCTTGCAGGCGACATCTAACGTCAAATGAGCAAACGGGCTTACCACAGCTGCGGTCCTCTGGCAGTCTGAAAGCTTTGCGCACAAGCCGCATGCTAAGCGCCTTCCTTTGCCTTTTGGCAGTGCTCGTGCATTGCCAGCACTAGGCGGGAATGGTCACTATCCCGCACACACGTGTCGTTGTGCCCGTTGCTAAGCGCTCTGGAGCACTGTTTATGACGTAAGCGGAACACATCTTGCCATTCCATTCTCAGAGCTCCTGAGTTAATCAAACTGAGACTCTTGGTGCGAATGCCAGAGGAAAACATTTCCAATGTGTCTGGCATATAGAAACTGAACCTGGAGAACACCTTTGTCAGGAGCTTGCACCTGCACCGTAGACACACACAGATTTGCATCACATCTAAATGGCCAAGCTCTTTCTTAGACAAGTTGAAAGCTGCTGTCAGAAGGCTGTGCTCCTTGTCAGATGGAAGCAGCAGCATGAACATAGGAGTTTGACAAGAACTAAAGAGCCACAGAAGAGTGTGGCCTAGGAAAATGAGTCAGGAAAAAGCATATCGCTACATGTGTTCTTGTTGTCGCCTAACAACAGGTAGCAGCATAAACCAGATGCGGGTGAAGTTCTTGCTGGCGACATCTAACGTCAAATGAGCAAACGGGCTTACCACAGCTGCGGTCCTCTGGCAGTCTGAAAGCTTTGCGCACAAGCCGCATGCTAAGCGCCTTCCTTTGCCTTTTGGCAGTGCTCGTGCATTGCCAGCACTAGGCGGGAATGGTCACTATCCCGCACACACGTGTCGTTGTGCCCGTTGCTAAGCGCTCTGGAGCACTGTTTATGATGTAAGCGGAACACCTCTTGCCATTCCATTCTCAGAGCTCCTGAGTTAAGTAATCTGCGACTCTTGGTGCGAATGATAGAGGAAAACATTTCCAATGTGTCTGGCAGGGAGAAACTGAACCTGGAGAACACCTTTGTCAGGAGCTTTCACCTGCACCGTAGACACACACAGATTTGCATCACATCTAAATGGCCAAGCTCTTAGACAAGTTGAAAGCTGCTGTCAGAAGGCTGTGCTCCTTGTCAGATGGAAGCAGCAGCATGAACATAGGAGTTTGGCAAGCACTAAAGAGCCACAGAAGAGCGTGGCCTAGGAAAATGAGTCAGGAAAAAGCATATCACTACATGTGTCCTTGTTGTCGCCTAACAACAGGTAGCAGCATAAACCAGATGTGGGTGAAGTTCTTACAGGCGACATCTAACATCAAATGAGCAAGCGGGATTACCACAGCTACAGTCCTCTGGCAGTCTGAAAGCTTTGCGCACAAGCCGGATGCTAAGCGCCTTCCTTTGCCTTTTGGCAGTGCTCGTGCATTGCCAGCACTAGGTGGGAATGGTCACTATCCCACAGACACGTTTCGTTGTGCCCGTTGCTAAGCGCTCTGGAGCACTGTTTATGACGTAAGCAGAACACCTCTTGCCGTTCCATTCTCAGAGCTCCTCAGTTAAGTAATCTGCGATTCTTGGTGCGAATGATAGAGGAAAACATTTCCAATGTGTCTGGCAGGGAGAAACTGAACCTGGAGAACACCTTTGTCAGGAGCTTTCACCTGCACCGTAGACACACACAGATTTGCATCACATCTAAATGGCCAAGCTCTTTCTTAGACAAGTTGAAAGCTGCTGTCAGAAGGCTGTGCTCCTTGTCAGATGGAAGCAGCAGCATGAACATAGGAGTTTGACAAGAACTAAAGAGCCACAGAAGAGTGTGGCCTAGGAAAATGAGTCAGGAAAAAGCATATCGCTACATGTGTTCTTTTTGTCGCCTAACAACAGGTAGCAGCATAAACCAGATGCGGGTGAAGTTCTTGCTGGCGACATCTAATGTCAAATGAGCAAACGGGCTTACCACAGCTGCGGTCCTCTGGCAGTCTGAAAGCTTTGCGCACAAGCCGGATGCTAAGCGCCTTCCTTTGCCTTTTGGCAGTGCTCGTGCATTGCCAGCACTAGGCGGGAATGGTCACTATCCCGCACACACGTTTCGTTGTGCCCGTTGTTAAGCGCTCTGGAGCACTGTTTATGACGTAACCGGAACACCTCTTGCCGTTCCATTCTCAGAGCTCCTGAGTTAAGTAATCTGCGACTCTTGGTGCGAATGATAGAGGAAAACATTTCCAATGTGTCTGGCAGGGAGAAACTGAACCTGGAGAACACCTTTGTCAGGAGCTTTCACCTGCACCGTAGACACACACAGATTTGCATCACATCTAAATGGCCAAGCTCTTTCTTAGACAAGTTGAAAGCTGCTGTCAGAAGGCTGTGCTCCTTGTCAGATGGAAGCAGCAGCATGAACATAGGAGTTTGGCAAGCACTAAAGAGCCACAGAAGAGCGTGGCCTAGGAAAATGAGTCAGGAAAAAGCATATCGCTACATGTGTCCTTGTTGTCGCCTAACAACAGGTAGCAGCATAAACCAGATGCGGGTGAAGTTCTTGCTGGCGACATCTAACGTCAAATGAGCAAACGGGCTTACCACAGCTGCGGTCCTCTGGCAGTCTGAAAGCTTTGCGCACAAGCCGGATGCTAAGCGCCTTCCTTTGCCTTTTGGCAGTGCTCGTGCATTGCCAGCACTAGGCGGGAATGGTCACTATCCCGCACACACGTGTCGTTGTGCCCGTTGCTAAGCGCTCTGGAGCACTGTTTATGACGTAAGCGGAACACATCTTGCCATTCCATTCTCAGAGCTCCTGAGTTAATCAAACTGAGACTCTTGGTGCGAATGCCAGAGGAAAACATTTCCAATGTGTCTGGCATATAGAAACTGAACCTGGAGAACACCTTTGTCAGGAGCTTGCACCTGCACCGTAGACACACACAGATTTGCATCACATCTAAATGGCAAGGCTCTTTCTTAGACAAGTTGAAAGCTGCTGTCAGAAGGCTGTGCTCCTTGTCAGATGGAAGCAGCAGCATGAACATAGGAGTTTGGCAAGCACTAAAGAGCCACAGAAGAGCGTGGCCTAGGAAAATGAGTCAGGAAAAAGCATATCGCTACATGTGTCCTTGTTGTCGCCTAACAACAGGTAGCAGCATAAACCAGATGTGGGTGAAGTTCTTACAGGCGACATCTAACATCAAATGAGCAAGCGGGATTACCACAGCTACAGTCCTCTGGCAGTCTGAAAGCTTTGCGCACAAGCCGGATGCTAAGCGCCTTCCTTTGCCTTTTGGCAGTGCTCGTGCATTGCCAGCACTAGGTGGGAATGGTCACTATCCCACAGACACGTTTCGTTGTGCCCGTTGCTAAGCGCTCTGGAGCACTGTTTATGACGTAACCGGAACACCTCTTGCCGTTCCATTCTCAGAGCTCCTGAGTTAAGTAATCTGCGACTCTTGGTGCGAATGATAGAGGAAAACATTTCCAATGTGTCTGGCAGGGAGAAACTGAACCTGGAGAACACCTTTGTCAGGAGCTTTCACCTGCACCGTAGACACACACAGATTTGCATCACATCTAAATGGCCAAGCTCTTTCTTAGACAAGTTGAAAGCTGCTGTCAGAAGGCTGTGCTCCTTGTCAGATGGAAGCAGCAGCATGAACATAGGAGTTTGGCAAGCACTAAAGAGCCACAGAAGAGCGTGGCCTAGGAAAATGAGTCAGGAAAAAGCATATCGCTACATGTGTCCTTGTTGTCGCCTAACAACAGGTAGCAGCATAAACCAGATGCGGGTGAAGTTCTTGCTGGCGACATCTAACGTCAAATGAGCAAACGGGCTTACCACAGCTGCGGTCCTCTGGCAGTCTGAAAGCTTTGCGCACAAGCCGGATGCTAAGCGCCTTCCTTTGCCTTTTGGCAGTGCTCGTGCATTGCCAGCACTAGGCGGGAATGGTCACTATCCCGCACACACGTGTCGTTGTGCCCGTTGCTAAGCGCTCTGGAGCACTGTTTATGACGTAAGCGGAACACATCTTGCCATTCCATTCTCAGAGCTCCTGAGTTAATCAAACTGAGACTCTTGGTGCGAATGCCAGAGGAAAACATTTCCAATGTGTCTGGCATATAGAAACTGAACCTGGAGAACACCTTTGTCAGGAGCTTGCACCTGCACCGTAGACACACACAGATTTGCATCACATCTAAATGGCAAGGCTCTTTCTTAGACAAGTTGAAAGCTGCTGTCAGAAGGCTGTGCTCCTTGTCAGATGGAAGCAGCAGCATGAACATAGGAGTTTGGCAAGCACTAAAGAGCCACAGAAGAGCGTGGCCTAGGAAAATGAGTCAGGAAAAAGCATATCGCTACATGTGTCCTTGTTGTCGCCTAACAACAGGTAGCAGCATAAACCAGATGCGGGTGAAGTTCTTGCTGGCGACATCTAACGTCAAATGAGCAAACGGGCTTACCACAGCTGCGGTCCTCTGGCAGTCTGAAAGCTTTGCGCACAAGCCGCATGCTAAGCGCCTTCCTTTGCCTTTTGGCAGTGCTCGTGCATTGCCAGCACTAGGCGGGAATGGTCACTATCCCGCACACACGTGTCGTTGTGCCCGTTGCTAAGCGCTCTGGAGCACTGTTTATGATGTAAGCGGAACACCTCTTGCCATTCCATTCTCAGAGCTCCTGAGTTAAGTAATCTGCGACTCTTGGTGCGAATGCCAGATGAAAACATTTCCAATGTGTCTGGCATATAGAAACTGAACCTGGAGAACACCTTTGTCAGGAGCTTTCACCTGCACCGTAGACACACACAGATTTGCATCACATCTAAATGGCCAAGCTCTTTCTTAGACAAGTTGAAAGCTGCTGTCAGAAGGCTGTGCTCCTTGTCAGATGGAAGCAGCAGCATGAACATAGGAGTTTGACAAGAACTAAAGAGCCACAGAAGAGCGTGGCCTAGGAAAATGAGTCAGGAAAAAGCATATCGCTACATGTGTCCTTGTTGTCGCCTAACAACAGGTAGCAGCATAAACCAGATGCGGGTGAAGTTCTTGCTGGCGACATCTAACGTCAAATGAGCAAACGGGCTTACCACAGCTGCGGTCCTCTGGCAGTCTGAAAGCTTTGCGCACAAGCCGGATGCTAAGCGCCTTCCTTTGCCTTTTGGCAGTGCTCGTGCATTGCCAGCACTAGGCGGGAATGGTCACTATCCCGCACACACGTTTCGTTGTGCCCGTTGCTAAGCGCTCTGGAGCACTGTTTGTGACGTAAGCGGAACACATCTTGCCATTCCATTCTCAGAGCTCCTGAGTTAATCAAACTGAGACTCTAGTTGCGAATGCCAGAGGAAAACATTTCCAATGTGTCTGGCATATAGAAACTGAACCTGGAGAACACCTTTGTCAGGAGCTTTCACCTGCACCGTAGACACACACAGATTTGCATCACATCTAAATGGCCAAGCTCTTTCTTAGACAAGTTGAAAGCTGCTGTCAGAAGGTTGTGCTCCTTGTCAGATGGAAGCAGCAGCACTCACATAGGAGTTTGGCAAGCACTAAAGAGCCACAGAAGAGCGTGGCCTAGGAAAATGAGTCAGGAAAAAGCATATCGCTACATGTGTCCTTGTTGTCGCCTAACAACAGGTAGCAGCATAAACCAGATGCGGGTGAAGTTCTTGCTGGCGACATCTAACGTCAAATGAGCAAACGGGCTTACCACAGCTGCGGTCCTCTGGCAGTCTGAAAGCTTTGCGCACAAGCCGGATGCTAAGCGCCTTCCTTTGCCTTTTGGCAGTGCTCGTGCATTGCCAGCACTAGGCGGGAATGGTCACTATCCCGCACACACGTGTCGTTGTGCCCGTTGCTAAGCGCTCTGGAGCACTGTTTATGACGTAAGCGGAACACCTCTTGCCGTTCCATACTCAGAGCTCCTCAGTTAAGTAATCTGTGATTCTTGGTGCGAATGATAGAGGAAAACATTTCCAATGTGTCTGGCATATAGAAACTGAACCTGGAGAACACCTTTGTCAGGAGCTTTCACCTGCACCGTAGACACACACAGATTTGCATCACATCTAAATGGCCAAGCTCTTTCTTAGACAAGTTGAAAGCTGCTGTCAGAAGGCTGTGCTCCTTGTCAGATGGAAGCAGCAGCATGAACATAGGAGTTTGACAAGAACTAAAGAGTCACAGAAGAGCGTGGCCTAGGAAAATGAGTCAGGAAAAAGCATATCGCTACATGTGTCCTTGTTGTCGCCTAACAACAGGTAGCAGCATAAACCAGATGCGGGTGAAGTTCTTGCTGGCGACATCTAACGTCAAATGAGCAAACGGGCTTACCACAGCTGCGGTCCTCTGGCAGTCTGAAAGCTTTGCGCACAAGCCGGATGCTAAGCGCCTTCCTTTGCCTTTTGGCAGTGCTCGTGCATTGCCAGCACTAGGCGGGAATGGTCACTATCCCGCACACACGTTTCGTTGTGCCCGTTGCTAAGCGCTCTGGAGCACTGTTTATGACGTAAGAGGAACACCTCTTGCCGTTCCATTCTCAGAGCTCCTGAGTTAAGTAATCTGCGACTCTTGGTGCGAATGATAGAGGAAAACATTTCCAATGTGTCTGGCAGGGAGAAACTGAACCTGGAGAACACCTTTGTCAGGAGCTTTCACCTGCACCGTAGACACACACAGATTTGCATCACATCTAAATGGCCAAGCTCTTTCTTAGACAAGTTGAAAGCTGCTGTCAGAAGGCTGTGCTCCTTGTCAGATGGAAGCAGCAGCATGAACATAGGAGTTTGGCAAGCACTAAAGAGCCACAGAAGAGCGTGGCCTAGGAAAATGAGTCAGGAAAAAGCATATCGCTACATGTGTCCTTGTTGTCGCCTAACAACAGGTAGCAGCATAAACCAGATGCGGGTGAAGTTCTTGCTGGCGACATCTAACGTCAAATGAGCAAACGGGCTTACCACAGCTGCGGTCCTCTGGCAGTCTGAAAGCTTTGCGCACAAGCCGGATGCTAAGCGCCTTCCTTTGCCTTTTGGCAGTGCTCGTGCATTGCCAGCACTAGGCGGGAATGGTCACTATCCCGCACACACGTGTCGTTGTGCCCGTTGCTAAGCGCTCTGGAGCACTGTTTATGACGTAAGCGGAACACATCTTGCCATTCCATTCTCAGAGCTCCTGAGTTAATCAAACTGAGACTCTAGTTGCGAATGCCAGAGGAAAACATTTCCAATGTGTCTGGCATATAGAAACTGAACCTGGAGAACACCTTTGTCAGGAGCTTGCACCTGCACCGTAGACACACACAGATTTGCATCACATCTAAATGGCAAGGCTCTTTCTTAGACAAGTTGAAAGCTGCTGTCAGAAGGCTGTGCTCCTTGTCAGATGGAAGCAGCAGCATGAACATAGGAGTTTGGCAAGCACTAAAGAGCCACAGAAGAGCGTGGCCTAGGAAAATGAGTCAGGAAAAAGCATATCGCTACATGTGTCCTTGTTGTCGCCTAACAACAGGTAGCAGCATAAACCAGATGCGGGTGAAGTTCTTGCTGGCGACATCTAACGTCAAATGAGCAAACGGGCTTACCACAGCTGCGGTCCTCTGGCAGTCTGAAAGCTTTGCGCACAAGCCGGATGCTAAGCGCCTTCCTTTGCCTTTTGGCAGTGCTCGTGCATTGCCAGCACTAGGCGGGAATGGTCACTATCCCGCACACACGTGTCGTTGTGCCCGTTGCTAAGCGCTCTGGAGCACTGTTTATGACGTAAGCGGAACACCTCTTGCCGTTCCATACTCAGAGCTCCTCAGTTAAGTAATCTGTGATTCTTGGTGCGAATGATAGAGGAAAACATTTCCAATGTGTCTGGCATATAGAAACTGAACCTGGAGAACACCTTTGTCAGGAGCTTTCACCTGCACCGTAGACACACACAGATTTGCATCACATCTAAATGGCCAAGCTCTTTCTTAGACAAGTTGAAAGCTGCTGTCAGAAGGCTGTGCTCCTTGTCAGATGGAAGCAGCAGCATGAACATAGGAGTTTGACAAGAACTAAAGAGTCACAGAAGAGCGTGGCCTAGGAAAATGAGTCAGGAAAAAGCATATCGCTACATGTGTCCTTGTTGTCGCCTAACAACAGGTAGCAGCATAAACCAGATGCGGGTGAAGTTCTTGCTGGCGACATCTAACGTCAAATGAGCAAACGGGCTTACCACAGCTGCGGTCCTCTGGCAGTCTGAAAGCTTTGCGCACAAGCCGGATGCTAAGCGCCTTCCTTTGCCTTTTGGCAGTGCTCGTGCATTGCCAGCACTAGGCGGGAATGGTCACTATCCCGCACACACGTTTCGTTGTGCCCGTTGCTAAGCGCTCTGGAGCACTGTTTATGACGTAAGAGGAACACCTCTTGCCGTTCCATTCTCAGAGCTCCTGAGTTAAGTAATCTGCGACTCTTGGTGCGAATGATAGAGGAAAACATTTCCAATGTGTCTGGCAGGGAGAAACTGAACCTGGAGAACACCTTTGTCAGGAGCTTTCACCTGCACCTTACACACACACAGATTTGCATCACATCTAAATGGCCAAGCTCTTTCTTAGACAAGTTGAAAGCTGCTGTCAGAAGGCTGTGCTCCTTGTCAGATGGAAGCAGCAGCATGAACATAGGAGTTTGGCAAGCACTAAAGAGTCACAGAAGAGCGTGGCCTAGGAAAATGAGTCAGGAAAAAGCATATCGCTACATGTGTCCTTGTTGTCGCCTAACAACAGGTAGCAGCATAAACCAGATGCGGGTGAAGTTCTTGCTGGCGACATCTAACGTCAAATGAGCAAACAGGCTTACCACAGCTGCGGTCCTCTGGCAGTCTGAAAGCTTTGCGCACAAGCCGGATGCTAAGCGCCTTCCTTTGCCTTTTGGCAGTGCTCGTGCATTGCCAGCACTAGGCGGGAATGGTCACTATCCCGCACACACGTTTCGTTGTGCCCGTTGCTAAGCGCTCTGGAGCACTGTTTATGACGTAAGAGGAACACCTCTTGCCGTTCCATTCTCAGAGCTCCTGAGTTAAGTAATCTGCGACTCTTGGTGCGAATGATAGAGGAAAACATTTCCAATGTGTCTGGCAGGGAGAAACTGAACCTGGAGAACACCTTTGTCAGGAGCTTTCACCTGCACCGTAGACACACACAGATTTGCATCACATCTAAATGGCCAAGCTCTTTCTTAGACAAGTTGAAAGCTGCTGTCAGAAGGCTGTGCTCCTTGTCAGATGGAAGCAGCAGCATGAACATAGGAGTTTGGCAAGCACTAAAGAGCCACAGAAGAGCGTGGCCTAGGAAAATGAGTCAGGAAAAAGCATATCGCTACATGTGTCCTTGTTGTCGCCTAACAACAGGTAGCAGCATAAACCAGATGCGGGTGAAGTTCTTGCTGGCGACATCTAACGTCAAATGAGCAAACGGGCTTACCACAGCTGCGGTCCTCTGGCAGTCTGAAAGCTTTGCGCACAAGCCGCATGCTAAGCGCCTTCCTTTGCCTTTTGGCAGTGCTCGTGCATTGCCAGCACTAGGCGGGAATGGTCACTATCCCGCACACACGTGTCGTTGTGCCCGTTGCTAAGCGCTCTGGAGCACTGTTTATGATGTAAGCGGAACACCTCTTGCCATTCCATTCTCAGAGCTCCTGAGTTACGTAATCTGCGACTCTTGGTGCGAATGCCAGATGAAAACATTTCCAATGTGTCTGGCAGGGAGAAACTGAACCTGGAGAACACCTTTGTCAGGAGCTTTCACCTGCACCGTAGACACACACAGATTTGCATCACATCTAAATGGCCAAGCTCTTTCTTAGACAAATTGAAAGCTGCTGTCAGAAGGCTGTGCTCCTTGTCAGATGGAAGCAGCAGCATGAACATAGGAGTTTGACAAGAACTAAAGAGCCACAGAAAAGCGTGGCCTAGGAAAATGAGTCAGGAAAAAGCATATCGCTACATGTGTCCTTGTTGTCGCCTAACAACAGGTAGCAGCATAAACCAGATGCGGGTGAAGTTCTTGCTGGCGACATCTAACGTCAAATGAGCAAACGGGCTTACCACAGCTGCGGTCCTCTGGCAGTCTGAAAGCTTTGCGCACAAGCCGGATGCTAAGCGCCTTCCTTTGCCTTTAGGCAGTGCTCGTGCATTGCCAGCACTAGGCGGGAATGGTCACTATCCCGCACACACGTTTCGTTGTGCCCGTTGCTAAGCGCTCTGGAGCACTGTTTATGACGTAAGCGGAACACATCTTGCCATTCCATTCTCAGAGCTCCTGAGTTAATCAAACTGAGACTCTTGGTGCGAATGCCAGAGGAAAACATTTCCAATGTGTCTGGCATATAGAAACTGAACCTGGAGAACACCTTTGTCAGGAGCTTTCACCTGCACCGTAGACACACACAGATTTGCATCACATCTAAATGGCCAAGCTCTTTCTTAGACAAGTTGAAAGCTGCTGTCAGAAGGCTGTGCTCCTTGTCAGATGGAAGCAGCAGCACTCACATAGGAGTTTGGCAAGCACTAAAGAGCCACAGAAGAGCGTGGCCTAGGAAAATGAGTCAGGAAAAAGCATATCGCTACATGTGTCCTTGTTGTCGCCTAACAACAGGTAGCAGCATAAACCAGATGCGGGTGAAGTTCTTGCTGGCGACATCTAACGTCAAATGAGCAAACGGGCTTACCACAGCTGCGGTCCTCTGGCAGTCTGAAAGCTTTGCGCACAAGCCGGATGCTAAGCGCCTTCCTTTGCCTTTTGGCAGTGCTCGTGCATTGCCAGCACTAGGCGGGAATGGTCACTATCCCGCACACACGTTTCGTTGTGCCCGTTGCTAAGCGCTCTGGAGCACTGTTTATGACGTAAGAGGAACACCTCTTGCCGTTCCATTCTCAGAGCTCCTGAGTTAAGTAATCTGCGACTCTTGGTGCGAATGATAGAGGAAAACATTTCCAATGTGTCTGGCAGGGAGAAACTGAACCTGGAGAACACCTTTGTCAGGAGCTTTCACCTGCACCGTAGACACACACAGATTTGCATCACATCTAAATGGCCAAGCTCTTTCTTAGACAAGTTGAAAGCTGCTGTCAGAAGGCTGTGCTCCTTGTCAGATGGAAGCAGCAGCATGAACATAGGAGTTTGGCAAGAACTAAAGAGTCACAGAAGAGCGTGGCCTAGGAAAATGAGTCAGGAAAAAGCATATCGCTACATGTGTCCTTGTTGTCGCCTAACAACAGGTAGCAGCATAAACCAGATGCGGGTGAAGTTCTTGCTGGCGACATCTAACGTCAAATGAGCAAACAGGCTTACCACAGCTGCGGTCCTCTGGCAGTCTGAAAGCTTTGCGCACAAGCCGGATGCTAAGCGCCTTCCTTTGCCTTTTGGCAGTGCTCGTGCATTGCCAGCACTAGGCGGGAATGGTCACTATCCCGCACACACGTTTCGTTGTGCCCGTTGCTAAGCGCTCTGGAGCACTGTTTATGACGTAAGAGGAACACCTCTTGCCGTTCCATTCTCAGAGCTCCTGAGTTACGTAATCTGCGACTCTTGGTGCGAATGATAGAGGAAAACATTTCCAATGTGTCTGGCAGGGAGAAACTGAACCTGGAGAACACCTTTGTCAGGAGCTTTCACCTGCACCGTAGACACACACAGATTTGCATCACATCTAAATGGCCAAGCTCTTTCTTAGACAAATTGAAAGCTGCTGTCAGAAGGCTGTGCTCCTTGTCAGATGGAAGCAGCAGCATGAACATAGGAGTTTGACAAGAACTAAAGAGCCACAGAAGAGCGTGGCCTAGGAAAATGAGTCAGGAAAAAGCATATCGCTACATGTGTCCTTGTTGTCGCCTAACAACAGGTAGCAGCATAAACCAGATGCGGGTGAAGTTCTTGCTGGCGACATCTAACGTCAAATGAGCAAACGGGCTTACCACAGCTGCGGTCCTCTGGCAGTCTGAAAGCTTTGCGCACAAGCCGGATGCTAAGCGCCTTCCTTTGCCTTTAGGCAGTGCTCGTGCATTGCCAGCACTAGGCGGGAATGGTCACTATCCCGCACACACGTTTCGTTGTGCCCGTTGCTAAGCGCTCTGGAGCACTGTTTATGACGTAAGCGGAACACATCTTGCCATTCCATTCTCAGAGCTCCTGAGTTAATCAAACTGAGACTCTTGGTGCGAATGCCAGAGGAAAACATTTCCAATGTGTCTGGCATATAGAAACTGAACCTGGAGAACACCTTTGTCAGGAGCTTTCACCTGCACCGTAGACACACACAGATTTGCATCACATCTAAATGGCCAAGCTCTTTCTTAGACAAGTTGAAAGCTGCTGTCAGAAGGCTGTGCTCCTTGTCAGATGGAAGCAGCAGCATGAACATAGGAGTTTGGCAAGCACTAAAGAGCCACAGAAGAGCGTGGCCTAGGAAAATGAGTCAGGAAAAAGCATATCGCTACATGTGTCCTTGTTGTCGCCTAACAACAGGTAGCAGCATAAACCAGATGCGGGTGAAGTTCTTGCTGGCGACATCTAACGTCAAATGAGCAAGCGGGCTTACCACAGCTACGGTCCTCTGGCAGTCTGAAAGCTTTGCGCACAAGCCGGATGCTAAGCGCCTTCCTTTGCCTTTTGGCAGTGCTCGTGCATTGCCAGCACTAGGCGGGAATGGTCACTATCCCGCACACACGTGTCGTTGTGCCCGTTGCTAAGCGCTCTGGAGCACTGTTTATGACGTAAGCGGAACACCTCTTGCCGTTCCATACTCAGAGCTCCTCAGTTAAGTAATCTGTGATTCTTGGTGCGAATGATAGAGGAAAACATTTCCAATGTGTCTGGCATATAGAAACTGAACCTGGAGAACACCTTTGTCAGGAGCTTTCACCTGCACCGTAGACACACACAGATTTGCATCACATCTAAATGGCCAAGCTCTTTCTTAGACAAGTTGAAAGCTGCTGTCAGAAGGCTGTGCTCCTTGTCAGATGGAAGCAGCAGCATGAACATAGGAGTTTGACAAGAACTAAAGAGTCACAGAAGAGCGTGGCCTAGGAAAATGAGTCAGGAAAAAGCATATCGCTACATGTGTCCTTGTTGTCGCCTAACAACAGGTAGCAGCATAAACCAGATGCGGGTGAAGTTCTTGCTGGCGACATCTAACGTCAAATGAGCAAACGGGCTTACCACAGCTGCGGTCCTCTGGCAGTCTGAAAGCTTTGCGCACAAGCCGGATGCTAAGCGCCTTCCTTTGCCTTTTGGCAGTGCTCGTGCATTGCCAGCACTAGGCGGGAATGGTCACTATCCCGCACACACGTTTCGTTGTGCCCGTTGCTAAGCGCTCTGGAGCACTGTTTATGACGTAAGAGGAACACCTCTTGCCGTTCCATTCTCAGAGCTCCTGAGTTAAGTAATCTGCGACTCTTGGTGCGAATGATAGAGGAAAACATTTCCAATGTGTCTGGCAGGGAGAAACTGAACCTGGAGAACACCTTTGTCAGGAGCTTTCACCTGCACCTTACACACACACAGATTTGCATCACATCTAAATGGCCAAGCTCTTTCTTAGACAAGTTGAAAGCTGCTGTCAGAAGGCTGTGCTCCTTGTCAGATGGAAGCAGCAGCATGAACATAGGAGTTTGGCAAGCACTAAAGAGTCACAGAAGAGCGTGGCCTAGGAAAATGAGTCAGGAAAAAGCATATCGCTACATGTGTCCTTGTTGTCGCCTAACAACAGGTAGCAGCATAAACCAGATGCGGGTGAAGTTCTTGCTGGCGACATCTAACGTCAAATGAGCAAACAGGCTTACCACAGCTGCGGTCCTCTGGCAGTCTGAAAGCTTTGCGCACAAGCCGGATGCTAAGCGCCTTCCTTTGCCTTTTGGCAGTGCTCGTGCATTGCCAGCACTAGGCGGGAATGGTCACTATCCCGCACACACGTTTCGTTGTGCCCGTTGCTAAGCGCTCTGGAGCACTGTTTATGACGTAAGAGGAACACCTCTTGCCGTTCCATTCTCAGAGCTCCTGAGTTAAGTAATCTGCGACTCTTGGTGCGAATGATAGAGGAAAACATTTCCAATGTGTCTGGCAGGGAGAAACTGAACCTGGAGAACACCTTTGTCAGGAGCTTTCACCTGCACCGTAGACACACACAGATTTGCATCACATCTAAATGGCCAAGCTCTTTCTTAGACAAGTTGAAAGCTGCTGTCAGAAGGCTGTGCTCCTTGTCAGATGGAAGCAGCAGCATGAACATAGGAGTTTGGCAAGCACTAAAGAGCCACAGAAGAGCGTGGCCTAGGAAAATGAGTCAGGAAAAAGCATATCGCTACATGTGTCCTTGTTGTCGCCTAACAACAGGTAGCAGCATAAACCAGATGCGGGTGAAGTTCTTGCTGGCGACATCTAACGTCAAATGAGCAAACGGGCTTACCACAGCTGCGGTCCTCTGGCAGTCTGAAAGCTTTGCGCACAAGCCGCATGCTAAGCGCCTTCCTTTGCCTTTTGGCAGTGCTCGTGCATTGCCAGCACTAGGCGGGAATGGTCACTATCCCGCACACACGTGTCGTTGTGCCCGTTGCTAAGCGCTCTGGAGCACTGTTTATGACGTAAGCGGAACACCTCTTGCCATTCCATTCTCAGAGCTCCTGAGTTACGTAATCTGCGACTCTTGGTGCGAATGCCAGATGAAAACATTTCCAATGTGTCTGGCAGGGAGAAACTGAACCTGGAGAACACCTTTGTCAGGAGCTTTCACCTGCACCGTAGACACACACAGATTTGCATCACATCTAAATGGCCAAGCTCTTTCTTAGACAAATTGAAAGCTGCTGTCAGAAGGCTGTGCTCCTTGTCAGATGGAAGCAGCAGCATGAACATAGGAGTTTGACAAGAACTAAAGAGCCACAGAAGAGCGTGGCCTAGGAAAATGAGTCAGGAAAAAGCATATCGCTACATGTGTCCTTGTTGTCGCCTAACAACAGGTAGCAGCATAAACCAGATGCGGGTGAAGTTCTTGCTGGCGACATCTAACGTCAAATGAGCAAACGGGCTTACCACAGCTGCGGTCCTCTGGCAGTCTGAAAGCTTTGCGCACAAGCCGGATGCTAAGCGCCTTCCTTTGCCTTTAGGCAGTGCTCGTGCATTGCCAGCACTAGGCGGGAATGGTCACTATCCCGCACACACGTTTCGTTGTGCCCGTTGCTAAGCGCTCTGGAGCACTGTTTATGACGTAAGCGGAACACATCTTGCCATTCCATTCTCAGAGCTCCTGAGTTAATCAAACTGAGACTCTTGGTGCGAATGCCAGAGGAAAACATTTCCAATGTGTCTGGCATATAGAAACTGAACCTGGAGAACACCTTTGTCAGGAGCTTTCACCTGCACCGTAGACACACACAGATTTGCATCACATCTAAATGGCCAAGCTCTTTCTTAGACAAGTTGAAAGCTGCTGTCAGAAGGCTGTGCTCCTTGTCAGATGGAAGCAGCAGCACTCACATAGGAGTTTGGCAAGCACTAAAGAGCCACAGAAGAGCGTGGCCTAGGAAAATGAGTCAGGAAAAAGCATATCGCTACATGTGTCCTTGTTGTCGCCTAACAACAGGTAGCAGCATAAACCAGATGCGGGTGAAGTTCTTGCTGGCGACATCTAACGTCAAATGAGCAAGCGGGCTTACCACAGCTACGGTCCTCTGGCAGTCTGAAAGCTTTGCGCACAAGCCGGATGCTAAGCGCCTTCCTTTGCCTTTTGGCAGTGCTCGTGCATTGCCAGCACTAGGCGGGAATGGTCACTATCCCGCACACACGTTTCGTTGTGCCCGTTGCTAAGCGCTCTGGAGCACTGTTTATGACGTAAGCGGAACACCTCTTGCCGTTCCATTCTCAGAGCTCCTCAGTTAAGTAATCTGCGATTCTTGGTGCGAATGATAGAGGAAAACATTTCCAATGTGTCTGGCATGTAGAAACTGAACCTGGAGAACACCTTTGTCAGGAGCTTTCACCTGCACCGTAGACACACACAGATTTGCATCACATCTAAATGGCCAAGCTCTTTCTTAGACAAGTTGAAAGCTGCTGTCAGAAGGCTGTGCTCCTTGTCAGATGGAAGCAGCAGCATGAACATAGGAGTTTGGCAAGCACTAAAGAGCCACAGAAGAGCGTGGCCTAGGAAAATGAGTCAGGAAAAAGCATATCGCTACATGTGTCCTTGTTGTCGCCTAACAACAGGTAGCAGCATAAACCAGATGCGGGTGAAGTTCTTGCTGGCGACATCTAACGTCAAATGAGCAAACGGGCTTACCACAGCTGCGGTCCTCTGGCAGTCTGAAAGCTTTGCGCACAAGCCGGATGCTAAGCGCCTTCCTTTGCCTTTTGGCAGTGCTCGTGCATTGCCAGCACTAGGCGGGAATGGTCACTATCCCGCACACACGTTTCGTTGTGCCCGTTGCTAAGCGCTCTGGAGCACTGTTTATGACGTAAGAGGAACACCTCTTGCCGTTCCATTCTCAGAGCTCCTGAGTTAAGTAATCTGCGACTCTTGGTGCGAATGATAGAGGAAAACATTTCCAATGTGTCTGGCAGGGAGAAACTGAACCTGGAGAACACCTTTGTCAGGAGCTTTCACCTGCACCGTAGACACACACAGATTTGCATCACATCTAAATGGCCAAGCTCTTTCTTAGACAAGTTGAAAGCTGCTGTCAGAAGGCTGTGCTCCTTGTCAGATGGAAGCAGCAGCATGAACATAGGAGTTTGGCAAGAACTAAAGAGTCACAGAAGAGCGTGGCCTAGGAAAATGAGTCAGGAAAAAGCATATCGCTACATGTGTCCTTGTTGTCGCCTAACAACAGGTAGCAGCATAAACCAGATGCGGGTGAAGTTCTTGCTGGCGACATCTAACGTCAAATGAGCAAACAGGCTTACCACAGCTGCGGTCCTCTGGCAGTCTGAAAGCTTTGCGCACAAGCCGGATGCTAAGCGCCTTCCTTTGCCTTTTGGCAGTGCTCGTGCATTGCCAGCACTAGGCGGGAATGGTCACTATCCCGCACACACGTTTCGTTGTGCCCGTTGCTAAGCGCTCTGGAGCACTGTTTATGATGTAAGCGGAACACCTCTTGCCATTCCATTCTCAGAGCTCCTGAGTTACGTAATCTGCGACTCTTGGTGCGAATGCCAGATGAAAACATTTCCAATGTGTCTGGCATATAGAAACTGAACCTGGAGAACACCTTTGTCAGGAGCTTTCACCTGCACCGTAGACACACACAGATTTGCATCACATCTAAATGGCCAAGCTCTTTCTTAGACAAGTTGAAAGCTGCTGTCAGAAGGCTGTGCTCCTTGTCAGATGGAAGCAGCAGCATGAACATAGGAGTTTGACAAGAACTAAAGAGCCACAGAAGAGCGTGGCCTAGGAAAATGAGTCAGGAAAAAGCATATCGCTACATGTGTCCTTGTTGTCGCCTAACAACAGGTAGCAGCATAAACCAGATGCGGGTGAAGTTCTTGCTGGCGACATCTAACGTCAAATGAGCAAACGGGCTTACCACAGCTGCGGTCCTCTGGCAGTCTGAAAGCTTTGCGCACAAGCCGGATGCTAAGCGCCTTCCTTTGCCTTTAGGCAGTGCTCGTGCATTGCCAGCACTAGGCGGGAATGGTCACTATCCCGCACACACGTTTCGTTGTGCCCGTTGCTAAGCGCTCTGGAGCACTGTTTATGACGTAAGCGGAACACATCTTGCCATTCCATTCTCAGAGCTCCTGAGTTAATCAAACTGAGACTCTTGGTGCGAATGCCAGAGGAAAACATTTCCAATGTGTCTGGCATATAGAAACTGAACCTGGAGAACACCTTTGTCAGGAGCTTTCACCTGCACCGTAGACACACACAGATTTGCATCACATCTAAATGGCCAAGCTCTTTCTTAGACAAGTTGAAAGCTGCTGTCAGAAGGCTGTGCTCCTTGTCAGATGGAAGCAGCAGCATGAACATAGGAGTTTGGCAAGCACTAAAGAGCCACAGAAGAGCGTGGCCTAGGAAAATGAGTCAGGAAAAAGCATATCGCTACATGTGTCCTTGTTGTCGCCTAACAACAGGTAGCAGCATAAACCAGATGCGGGTGAAGTTCTTGCTGGCGACATCTAACGTCAAATGAGCAAGCGGGCTTACCACAGCTACGGTCCTCTGGCAGTCTGAAAGCTTTGCGCACAAGCCGGATGCTAAGCGCCTTCCTTTGCCTTTTGGCAGTGCTCGTGCATTGCCAGCACTAGGCGGGAATGGTCACTATCCCGCACACACGTTTCGTTGTGCCCGTTGCTAAGCGCTCTGGAGCACTGTTTATGACGTAAGCGGAACACCTCTTGCCGTTCCATTCTCAGAGCTCCTCAGTTAAGTAATCTGCGATTCTTGGTGCGAATGATAGAGGAAAACATTTCCAATGTGTCTGGCATGTAGAAACTGAACCTGGAGAACACCTTTGTCAGGAGCTTTCACCTGCACCGTAGACACACACAGATTTGCATCACATCTAAATGGCCAAGCTCTTTCTTAGACAAGTTGAAAGCTGCTGTCAGAAGGCTGTGCTCCTTGTCAGATGGAAGCAGCAGCATGAACATAGGAGTTTGGCAAGCACTAAAGAGCCACAGAAGAGCGTGGCCTAGGAAAATGAGTCAGGAAAAAGCATATCGCTACATGTGTCCTTGTTGTCGCCTAACAACAGGTAGCAGCATAAACCAGATGCGGGTGAAGTTCTTGCTGGCGACATCTAACGTCAAATGAGCAAACGGGCTTACCACAGCTGCGGTCCTCTGGCAGTCTGAAAGCTTTGCGCACAAGCCGCATGCTAAGCGCCTTCCTTTGCCTTTTGGCAGTGCTCGTGCATTGCCAGCACTAGGCGGGAATGGTCACTATCCCGCACACACGTTTCGTTGTGCCCGTTGCTAAGCGCTCTGGAGCACTGTTTATGACGTAAGAGGAACACCTCTTGCCGTTCCATTCTCAGAGCTCCTGAGTTAAGTAATCTGCGACTCTTGGTGCGAATGATAGAGGAAAACATTTCCAATGTGTCTGGCAGGGAGAAACTGAACCTGGAGAACACCTTTGTCAGGAGCTTTCACCTGCACCGTAGACACACACAGATTTGCATCACATCTAAATGGCCAAGCTCTTTCTTAGACAAGTTGAAAGCTGCTGTCAGAAGGCTGTGCTCCTTGTCAGATGGAAGCAGCAGCATGAACATAGGAGTTTGGCAAGCACTAAAGAGCCACAGAAGAGCGTGGCCTAGGAAAATGAGTCAGGAAAAAGCATATCGCTACATGTGTCCTTGTTGTCGCCTAACAACAGGTAGCAGCATAAACCAGATGCGGGTGAAGTTCTTGCTGGCGACATCTAACGTCAAATGAGCAAACGGGCTTACCACAGCTGCGGTCCTCTGGCAGTCTGAAAGCTTTGCGCACAAGCCGCATGCTAAGCGCCTTCCTTTGCCTTTTGGCAGTGCTCGTGCATTGCCAGCACTAGGCGGGAATGGTCACTATCCCGCACACACGTGTCGTTGTGCCCGTTGCTAAGCGCTCTGGAGCACTGTTTATGATGTAAGCGGAACACCTCTTGCCATTCCATTCTCAGAGCTCCTGAGTTACGTAATCTGCGACTCTTGGTGCGAATGCCAGATGAAAACATTTCCAATGTGTCTGGCATATAGAAACTGAACCTGGAGAACACCTTTGTCAGGAGCTTTCACCTGCACCGTAGACACACACAGATTTGCATCACATCTAAATGGCCAAGCTCTTTCTTAGACAAGTTGAAAGCTGCTGTCAGAAGGCTGTGCTCCTTGTCAGATGGAAGCAGCAGCATGAACATAGGAGTTTGACAAGAACTAAAGAGCCACAGAAGAGCGTGGCCTAGGAAAATGAGTCAGGAAAAAGCATATCGCTACATGTGTCCTTGTTGTCGCCTAACAACAGGTAGCAGCATAAACCAGATGCGGGTGAAGTTCTTGCTGGCGACATCTAACGTCAAATGAGCAAACGGGCTTACCACAGCTGCGGTCCTCTGGCAGTCTGAAAGCTTTGCGCACAAGCCGGATGCTAAGCGCCTTCCTTTGCCTTTTGGCAGTGCTCGTGCATTGCCAGCACTAGGCGGGAATGGTCACTATCCCGCACACACGTTTCGTTGTGCCCGTTGCTAAGCGCTCTGGAGCACTGTTTATGACGTAAGCGGAACACCTCTTGCCGTTCCATTCTCAGAGCTCCTGAGTTAAGTAATCTGCGACTCTTGGTGCGAATGATAGAGGAAAACATTTCCAATGTGTCTGGCAGGGAGAAACTGAACCTGGAGAACACCTTTGTCAGGAGCTTTCACCTGCACCTTACACACACACAGATTTGCATCACATCTAAATGGCCAAGCTCTTTCTTAGACAAGTTGAAAGCTGCTGTCAGAAGGCTGTGCTCCTTGTCAGATGGAAGCAGCAGCATGAACATAGGAGTTTGGCAAGCACTAAAGAGTCACAGAAGAGCGTGGCCTAGGAAAATGAGTCAGGAAAAAGCATATCGCTACATGTGTCCTTGTTGTCGCCTAACAACAGGTAGCAGCATAAACCAGATGCGGGTGAAGTTCTTGCTGGCGACATCTAACGTCAAATGAGCAAACAGGCTTACCACAGCTGCGGTCCTCTGGCAGTCTGAAAGCTTTGCGCACAAGCCGGATGCTAAGCGCCTTCCTTTGCCTTTTGGCAGTGCTCGTGCATTGCCAGCACTAGGCGGGAATGGTCACTATCCCGCACACACGTTTCGTTGTGCCCGTTGCTAAGCGCTCTGGAGCACTGTTTATGACGTAAGAGGAACACCTCTTGCTGTTCCATTCTCAGAGCTCCTGAGTTACGTAATCTGCGACTCTTGGTGCGAATGATAGAGGAAAACATTTCCAATGTGTCTGGCAGGGAGAAACTGAACCTGGAGAACACCTTTGTCAGGAGCTTTCACCTGCACCGTAGACACACACAGATTTGCATCACATCTAAATGGCCAAGCTCTTTCTTAGACAAATTGAAAGCTGCTGTCAGAAGGCTGTGCTCCTTGTCAGATGGAAGCAGCAGCATGAACATAGGAGTTTGACAAGAACTAAAGAGCCACAGAAGAGCGTGGCCTAGGAAAATGAGTCAGGAAAAAGCATATCGCTACATGTGTCCTTGTTGTCGCCTAACAACAGGTAGCAGCATAAACCAGATGCGGGTGAAGTTCTTGCTGGCGACATCTAACGTCAAATGAGCAAACGGGCTTACCACAGCTGCGGTCCTCTGGCAGTCTGAAAGCTTTGCGCACAAGCCGGATGCTAAGCGCCTTCCTTTGCCTTTAGGCAGTGCTCGTGCATTGCCAGCACTAGGCGGGAATGGTCACTATCCCGCACACACGTTTCGTTGTGCCCGTTGCTAAGCGCTCTGGAGCACTGTTTATGACGTAAGCGGAACACATCTTGCCATTCCATTCTCAGAGCTCCTGAGTTAATCAAACTGAGACTCTTGGTGCGAATGCCAGAGGAAAACATTTCCAATGTGTCTGGCATATAGAAACTGAACCTGGAGAACACCTTTGTCAGGAGCTTTCACCTGCACCGTAGACACACACAGATTTGCATCACATCTAAATGGCCAAGCTCTTTCTTAGACAAGTTGAAAGCTGCTGTCAGAAGGCTGTGCTCCTTGTCAGATGGAAGCAGCAGCATGAACATAGGAGTTTGGCAAGCACTAAAGAGCCACAGAAGAGCGTGGCCTAGGAAAATGAGTCAGGAAAAAGCATATCGCTACATGTGTCCTTGTTGTCGCCTAACAACAGGTAGCAGCATAAACCAGATGCGGGTGAAGTTCTTGCTGGCGACATCTAACGTCAAATGAGCAAGCGGGCTTACCACAGCTACGGTCCTCTGGCAGTCTGAAAGCTTTGCGCACAAGCCGGATGCTAAGCGCCTTCCTTTGCCTTTTGGCAGTGCTCGTGCATTGCCAGCACTAGGCGGGAATGGTCACTATCCCGCACACACGTTTCGTTGTGCCCGTTGCTAAGCGCTCTGGAGCACTGTTTATGACGTAAGCGGAACACCTCTTGCCGTTCCATTCTCAGAGCTCCTCAGTTAAGTAATCTGCGATTCTTGGTGCGAATGATAGAGGAAAACATTTCCAATGTGTCTGGCATGTAGAAACTGAACCTGGAGAACACCTTTGTCAGGAGCTTTCACCTGCACCGTAGACACACACAGATTTGCATCACATCTAAATGGCCAAGCTCTTTCTTAGACAAGTTGAAAGCTGCTGTCAGAAGGCTGTGCTCCTTGTCAGATGGAAGCAGCAGCATGAACATAGGAGTTTGGCAAGCACTAAAGAGCCACAGAAGAGCGTGGCCTAGGAAAATGAGTCAGGAAAAAGCATATCGCTACATGTGTCCTTGTTGTCGCCTAACAACAGGTAGCAGCATAAACCAGATGCGGGTGAAGTTCTTGCTGGCGACATCTAACGTCAAATGAGCAAACGGGCTTACCACAGCTGCGGTCCTCTGGCAGTCTGAAAGCTTTGCGCACAAGCCGCATGCTAAGCGCCTTCCTTTGCCTTTTGGCAGTGCTCGTGCATTGCCAGCACTAGGCGGGAATGGTCACTATCCCGCACACACGTGTCGTTGTGCCCGTTGCTAAGCGCTCTGGAGCACTGTTTATGATGTAAGCGGAACACCTCTTGCCATTCCATTCTCAGAGCTCCTGAGTTACGTAATCTGCGACTCTTGGTGCGAATGCCAGATGAAAACATTTCCAATGTGTCTGGCATATAGAAACTGAACCTGGAGAACACCTTTGTCAGGAGCTTTCACCTGCACCGTAGACACACACAGATTTGCATCACATCTAAATGGCCAAGCTCTTTCTTAGACAAGTTGAAAGCTGCTGTCAGAAGGCTGTGCTCCTTGTCAGATGGAAGCAGCAGCATGAACATAGGAGTTTGACAAGAACTAAAGAGCCACAGAAGAGCGTGGCCTAGGAAAATGAGTCAGGAAAAAGCATATCGCTACATGTGTCCTTGTTGTCGCCTAACAACAGGTAGCAGCATAAACCAGATGCGGGTGAAGTTCTTGCTGGCGACATCTAACGTCAAATGAGCAAACGGGCTTACCACAGCTGCGGTCCTCTGGCAGTCTGAAAGCTTTGCGCACAAGCCGGATGCTAAGCGCCTTCCTTTGCCTTTTGGCAGTGCTCGTGCATTGCCAGCACTAGGCGGGAATGGTCACTATCCCGCACACACGTTTCGTTGTGCCCGTTGCTAAGCGCTCTGGAGCACTGTTTATGACGTAAGCGGAACACCTCTTGCCGTTCCATTCTCAGAGCTCCTGAGTTAAGTAATCTGCGACTCTTGGTGCGAATGATAGAGGAAAACATTTCCAATGTGTCTGGCAGGGAGAAACTGAACCTGGAGAACACCTTTGTCAGGAGCTTTCACCTGCACCTTACACACACAGAGATTTGCATCACATCTAAATGGCCAAGCTCTTTCTTAGACAAGTTGAAAGCTGCTGTCAGAAGGCTGTGCTCCTTGTCAGATGGAAGCAGCAGCATGAACATAGGAGTTTGGCAAGCACTAAAGAGTCACAGAAGAGCGTGGCCTAGGAAAATGAGTCAGGAAAAAGCATATCGCTACATGTGTCCTTGTTGTCGCCTAACAACAGGTAGCAGCATAAACCAGATGCGGGTGAAGTTCTTGCTGGCGACATCTAACGTCAAATGAGCAAACAGGCTTACCACAGCTGCGGTCCTCTGGCAGTCTGAAAGCTTTGCGCACAAGCCGGATGCTAAGCGCCTTCCTTTGCCTTTTGGCAGTGCTCGTGCATTGCCAGCACTAGGCGGGAATGGTCACTATCCCGCACACACGTTTCGTTGTGCCCGTTGCTAAGCGCTCTGGAGCACTGTTTATGACGTAAGAGGAACACCTCTTGCCGTTCCATTCTCAGAGCTCCTGAGTTACGTAATCTGCGACTCTTGGTGCGAATGATAGAGGAAAACATTTCCAATGTGTCTGGCAGGGAGAAACTGAACCTGGAGAACACCTTTGTCAGGAGCTTTCACCTGCACCGTAGACACACACAGATTTGCATCACATCTAAATGGCCAAGCTCTTTCTTAGACAAATTGAAAGCTGCTGTCAGAAGGCTGTGCTCCTTGTCAGATGGAAGCAGCAGCATGAACATAGGAGTTTGGCAAGCACTAAAGAGCCACAGAAGAGCGTGGCCTAGGAAAATGAGTCAGGAAAAAGCATATCGCTACATGTGTCCTTGTTGTCGCCTAACAACAGGTAGCAGCATAAACCAGATGCGGGTGAAGTTCTTGCTGGCGACATCTAACGTCAAATGAGCAAACGGGCTTACCACAGCTGCGGTCCTCTGGCAGTCTGAAAGCTTTGCGCACAAGCCGGATGCTAAGCGCCTTCCTTTGCCTTTAGGCAGTGCTCGTGCATTGCCAGCACTAGGCGGGAATGGTCACTATCCCGCACACACGTTTCGTTGTGCCCGTTGCTAAGCGCTCTGGAGCACTGTTTATGACGTAAGCGGAACACATCTTGCCATTCCATTCTCAGAGCTCCTCAGTTAAGTAATCTGAGACTCTTGGTGCGAATGCCAGAGGAAAACATTTCCAATGTGTCTGGCATGTAGAAACTGAACCTGGAGAACACCTTTGTCAGGAGCTTTCACCTGCACCGTAGACACACACAGATTTGCATCACATCTAAATGGCCAAGCTCTTTCTTAGACAAGTTGAAAGCTGCTGTCAGAAGGCTGTGCTCCTTGTCAGATGGAAGCAGCAGCATGAACATAGGAGTTTGGCAAGAACTAAAGAGTCACAGAAGAGCGTGGCCTAGGAAAATGAGTCAGGAAAAAGCATATCGCTACATGTGTCCTTGTTGTCGCCTAACAACAGGTAGCAGCATAAACCAGATGCGGGTGAAGTTCTTGCTGGCGACATCTAACGTCAAATGAGCAAACAGGCTTACCACAGCTGCGGTCCTCTGGCAGTCTGAAAGCTTTGCGCACAAGCCGGATGCTAAGCGCCTTCCTTTGCCTTTTGGCAGTGCTCGTGCATTGCCAGCACTAGGCGGGAATGGTCACTATCCCGCACACACGTTTCGTTGTGCCCGTTGCTAAGCGCTCTGGAGCACTGTTTATGACGTAAGAGGAACACCTCTTGCCGTTCCATTCTCAGAGCTCCTGAGTTACGTAATCTGCGACTCTTGGTGCGAATGATAGAGGAAAACATTTCCAATGTGTCTGGCAGGGAGAAACTGAACCTGGAGAACACCTTTGTCAGGAGCTTTCACCTGCACCGTAGACACACACAGATTTGCATCACATCTAAATGGCCAAGCTCTTTCTTAGACAAATTGAAAGCTGCTGTCAGAAGGCTGTGCTCCTTGTCAGATGGAAGCAGCAGCATGAACATAGGAGTTTGACAAGAACTAAAGAGCCACAGAAGAGCGTGGCCTAGGAAAATGAGTCAGGAAAAAGCATATCGCTACATGTGTCCTTGTTGTCGCCTAACAACAGGTAGCAGCATAAACCAGATGCGGGTGAAGTTCTTGCTGGCGACATCTAACGTCAAATGAGCAAACGGGCTTACCACAGCTGCGGTCCTCTGGCAGTCTGAAAGCTTTGCGCACAAGCCGGATGCTAAGCGCCTTCCTTTGCCTTTAGGCAGTGCTCGTGCATTGCCAGCACTAGGCGGGAATGGTCACTATCCCGCACACACGTTTCGTTGTGCCCGTTGCTAAGCGCTCTGGAGCACTGTTTATGACGTAAGCGGAACACATCTTGCCATTCCATTCTCAGAGCTCCTGAGTTAATCAAACTGAGACTCTTGGTGCGAATGCCAGAGGAAAACATTTCCAATGTGTCTGGCATATAGAAACTGAACCTGGAGAACACCTTTGTCAGGAGCTTTCACCTGCACCGTAGACACACACAGATTTGCATCACATCTAAATGGCCAAGCTCTTTCTTAGACAAGTTGAAAGCTGCTGTCAGAAGGCTGTGCTCCTTGTCAGATGGAAGCAGCAGCATGAACATAGGAGTTTGGCAAGCACTAAAGAGCCACAGAAGAGCGTGGCCTAGGAAAATGAGTCAGGAAAAAGCATATCGCTACATGTGTCCTTGTTGTCGCCTAACAACAGGTAGCAGCATAAACCAGATGCGGGTGAAGTTCTTGCTGGCGACATCTAACGTCAAATGAGCAAGCGGGCTTACCACAGCTACGGTCCTCTGGCAGTCTGAAAGCTTTGCGCACAAGCCGGATGCTAAGCGCCTTCCTTTGCCTTTTGGCAGTGCTCGTGCATTGCCAGCACTAGGCGGGAATGGTCACTATCCCGCACACACGTTTCGTTGTGCCCGTTGCTAAGCGCTCTGGAGCACTGTTTATGACGTAAGCGGAACACCTCTTGCCGTTCCATTCTCAGAGCTCCTCAGTTAAGTAATCTGCGATTCTTGGTGCGAATGATAGAGGAAAACATTTCCAATGTGTCTGGCATGTAGAAACTGAACCTGGAGAACACCTTTGTCAGGAGCTTTCACCTGCACCGTAGACACACACAGATTTGCATCACATCTAAATGGCCAAGCTCTTTCTTAGACAAGTTGAAAGCTGCTGTCAGAAGGCTGTGCTCCTTGTCAGATGGAAGCAGCAGCACTCACATAGGAGTCTGGCAAGCACTAAAGAGCCACAGAAGAGCGTGGCCTAGGAAAATGAGTCAGGAAAAAGCATATCGCTACATGTGTCCTTGTTGTCGCCTAACAACAGGTAGCAGCATAAACCAGATGCGGGTGAAGTTCTTGCTGGCGACATCTAACGTCAAATGAGCAAACGGGCTTACCACAGCTGCGGTCCTCTGGCAGTCTGAAAGCTTTGCGCACAAGCCGGATGCTAAGCGCCTTCCTTTGCCTTTTGGCAGTGCTCGTGCATTGCCAGCACTAGGCGGGAATGGTCACTATCCCGCACACACGTTTCGTTGTGCCCGTTGCTAAGCGCTCTGGAGCACTGTTTATGACGTAAGCGGAACACCTCTTGCCGTTCCATTCTCAGAGCTCCTGAGTTAAGTAATCTGCGACTCTTGGTGCGAATGATAGAGGAAAACATTTCCAATGTGTCTGGCAGGGAGAAACTGAACCTGGAGAACACCTTTGTCAGGAGCTTTCACCTGCACCTTACACACACACAGATTTGCATCACATCTAAATGGCCAAGCTCTTTCTTAGACAAGTTGAAAGCTGCTGTCAGAAGGCTGTGCTCCTTGTCAGATGGAAGCAGCAGCATGAACATAGGAGTTTGGCAAGCACTAAAGAGTCACAGAAGAGCGTGGCCTAGGAAAATGAGTCAGGAAAAAGCATATCGCTACATGTGTCCTTGTTGTCGCCTAACAACAGGTAGCAGCATAAACCAGATGCGGGTGAAGTTCTTGCTGGCGACATCTAACGTCAAATGAGCAAACAGGCTTACCACAGCTGCGGTCCTCTGGCAGTCTGAAAGCTTTGCGCACAAGCCGGATGCTAAGCGCCTTCCTTTGCCTTTTGGCAGTGCTCGTGCATTGCCAGCACTAGGCGGGAATGGTCACTATCCCGCACACACGTTTCGTTGTGCCCGTTGCTAAGCGCTCTGGAGCACTGTTTATGACGTAAGAGGAACACCTCTTGCTGTTCCATTCTCAGAGCTCCTGAGTTACGTAATCTGCGACTCTTGGTGCGAATGATAGAGGAAAACATTTCCAATGTGTCTGGCAGGGAGAAACTGAACCTGGAGAACACCTTTGTCAGGAGCTTTCACCTGCACCGTAGACACACACAGATTTGCATCACATCTAAATGGCCAAGCTCTTTCTTAGACAAATTGAAAGCTGCTGTCAGAAGGCTGTGCTCCTTGTCAGATGGAAGCAGCAGCATGAACATAGGAGTTTGACAAGAACTAAAGAGTCACAGAAGAGCGTGGCCTAGGAAAATGAGTCAGGAAAAAGCATATCGCTACATGTGTCCTTGTTGTCGCCTAACAACAGGTAGCAGCATAAACCAGATGCGGGTGAAGTTCTTGCTGGCGACATCTAACGTCAAATGAGCAAACGGGCTTACCACAGCTGCGGTCCTCTGGCAGTCTGAAAGCTTTGCGCACAAGCCGGATGCTAAGCGCCTTCCTTTGCCTTTAGGCAGTGCTCGTGCATTGCCAGCACTAGGCGGGAATGGTCACTATCCCGCACACATGTTTCGTTGTGCCCGTTGCTAAGCGCTCTGGAGCACTGTTTATGACGTAAGCGGAACACATCTTGCCATTCCATTCTCAGAGCTCCTGAGTTAATCAAACTGAGACTCTTGGTGCGAATGCCAGAGGAAAACATTTCCAATGTGTCTGGCATATAGAAACTGAACCTGGAGAACACCTTTGTCAGGAGCTTTCACCTGCACCGTAGACACACACAGATTTGCATCACATCTAAATGGCCAAGCTCTTTCTTAGACAAGTTGAAAGCTGCTGTCAGAAGGCTGTGCTCCTTGTCAGATGGAAGCAGCAGCATGAACATAGGAGTTTGGCAAGCACTAAAGAGCCACAGAAGAGCGTGGCCTAGGAAAATGAGTCAGGAAAAAGCATATCGCTACATGTGTCCTTGTTGTCGCCTAACAACAGGTAGCAGCATAAACCAGATGCGGGTGAAGTTCTTGCTGGCGACATCTAACGTCAAATGAGCAAGCGGGCTTACCACAGCTACGGTCCTCTGGCAGTCTGAAAGCTTTGCGCACAAGCCGGATGCTAAGCGCCTTCCTTTGCCTTTTGGCAGTGCTCGTGCATTGCCAGCATTAGGCGGGAATGGTCACTATCCCGCACACACGTTTCGTTGTGCCCGTTGCTAAGCGCTCTGGAGCACTGTTTATGACGTAAGCGGAACACCTCTTGCCGTTCCATTCTCAGAGCTCCTCAGTTAAGTAATCTGCGATTCTTGGTGCGAATGATAGAGGAAAACATTTCCAATGTGTCTGGCATGTAGAAACTGAACCTGGAGAACACCTTTGTCAGGAGCTTTCACCTGCACCGTAGACACACACAGATTTGCATCACATCTAAATGGCCAAGCTCTTTCTTAGACAAGTTGAAAGCTGCTGTCAGAAGGCTGTGCTCCTTGTCAGATGGAAGCAGCAGCATGAACATAGGAGTTTGGCAAGCACTAAAGAGCCACAGAAGAGCGTGGCCTAGGAAAATGAGTCAGGAAAAAGCATATCGCTACATGTGTCCTTGTTGTCGCCTAACAACAGGTAGCAGCATAAACCAGATGCGGGTGAAGTTCTTGCTGGCGACATCTAATGTCAAATGAGCAAACGGGCTTACCACAGCTGCGGTCCTCTGGCAGTCTGAAAGCTTTGCGCACAAGCCGCATGCTAAGCGCCTTCCTTTGCCTTTTGGCAGTGCTCGTGCATTGCCAGCACTAGGCGGGAATGGTCACTATCCCGCACACACGTGTCGTTGTGCCCGTTGCTAAGCGCTCTGGAGCACTGTTTATGATGTAAGCGGAACACCTCTTGCCATTCCATTCTCAGAGCTCCTGAGTTACGTAATCTGCGACTCTTGGTGCGAATGCCAGATGAAAACATTTCCAATGTGTCTGGCATATAGAAACTGAACCTGGAGAACACCTTTGTCAGGAGCTTTCACCTGCACCGTAGACACACACAGATTTGCATCACATCTAAATGGCCAAGCTCTTTCTTAGACAAGTTGAAAGCTGCTGTCAGAAGGCTGTGCTCCTTGTCAGATGGAAGCAGCAGCATGAACATAGGAGTTTGACAAGAACTAAAGAGCCACAGAAGAGCGTGGCCTAGGAAAATGAGTCAGGAAAAAGCATATCGCTACATGTGTCCTTGTTGTCGCCTAACAACAGGTAGCAGCATAAACCAGATGCGGGTGAAGTTCTTGCTGGCGACATCTAACGTCAAATGAGCAAACGGGCTTACCACAGCTGCGGTCCTCTGGCAGTCTGAAAGCTTTGCGCACAAGCCGGATGCTAAGCGCCTTCCTTTGCCTTTTGGCAGTGCTCGTGCATTGCCAGCACTAGGCGGGAATGGTCACTATCCCGCACACACGTTTCGTTGTGCCCGTTGCTAAGCGCTCTGGAGCACTGTTTATGACGTAAGCGGAACACCTCTTGCCGTTCCATTCTCAGAGCTCCTGAGTTAAGTAATCTGCGACTCTTGGTGCGAATGATAGAGGAAAACATTTCCAATGTGTCTGGCAGGGAGAAACTGAACCTGGAGAACACCTTTGTCAGGAGCTTTCACCTGCACCTTACACACACACAGATTTGCATCACATCTAAATGGCCAAGCTCTTTCTTAGACAAGTTGAAAGCTGCTGTCAGAAGGCTGTGCTCCTTGTCAGATGGAAGCAGCAGCATGAACATAGGAGTTTGGCAAGCACTAAAGAGTCACAGAAGAGCGTGGCCTAGGAAAATGAGTCAGGAAAAAGCATATCGCTACATGTGTCCTTGTTGTCGCCTAACAACAGGTAGCAGCATAAACCAGATGCGGGTGAAGTTCTTGCTGGCGACATCTAACGTCAAATGAGCAAACAGGCTTACCACAGCTGCGGTCCTCTGGCAGTCTGAAAGCTTTGCGCACAAGCCGGATGCTAAGCGCCTTCCTTTGCCTTTTGGCAGTGCTCGTGCATTGCCAGCACTAGGCGGGAATGGTCACTATCCCGCACACACGTTTCGTTGTGCCCGTTGCTAAGCGCTCTGGAGCACTGTTTATGACGTAAGAGGAACACCTCTTGCCGTTCCATTCTCAGAGCTCCTGAGTTACGTAATCTGCGACTCTTGGTGCGAATGATAGAGGAAAACATTTCCAATGTGTCTGTCAGGGAGAAACTGAACCTGGAGAACACCTTTGTCAGGAGCTTTCACCTGCACCGTAGACACACACAGATTTGCATCACATCTAAATGGCCAAGCTCTTTCTTAGACAAATTGAAAGCTGCTGTCAGAAGGCTGTGCTCCTTGTCAGATGGAAGCAGCAGCATGAACATAGGAGTTTGACAAGAACTAAAGAGCCACAGAAGAGCGTGGCCTAGGAAAATGAGTCAGGAAAAAGCATATCGCTACATGTGTCCTTGTTGTCGCCTAACAACAGGTAGCAGCATAAACCAGATGCGGGTGAAGTTCTTGCTGGCGACATCTAACGTCAAATGAGCAAACGGGCTTACCACAGCTGCGGTCCTCTGGCAGTCTGAAAGCTTTGCGCACAAGCCGGATGCTAAGCGCCTTCCTTTGCCTTTAGGCAGTGCTCGTGCATTGCCAGCACTAGGCGGGAATGGTCACTATCCCGCACACACGTTTCGTTGTGCCCGTTGCTAAGCGCTCTGGAGCACTGTTTATGACGTAAGCGGAACACATCTTGCCATTCCATTCTCAGAGCTCCTCAGTTAAGTAATCTGAGACTCTTGGTGCGAATGCCAGAGGAAAACATTTCCAATGTGTCTGGCATATAGAAACTGAACCTGGAGAACACCTTTGTCAGGAGCTTTCACCTGCACCGTAGACACACACAGATTTGCATCACATCTAAATGGCCAAGCTCTTTCTTAGACAAGTTGAAAGCTGCTGTCAGAAGGCTGTGCTCCTTGTCAGATGGAAGCAGCAGCATGAACATAGGAGTTTGGCAAGCACTAAAGAGCCACAGAAGAGCGTGGCCTAGGAAAATGAGTCAGGAAAAAGCATATCGCTACATGTGTCCTTGTTGTCGCCTAACAACAGGTAGCAGCATAAACCAGATGCGGGTGAAGTTCTTGCTGGCGACATCTAACGTCAAATGAGCAAACGGGCTTACCACAGCTGCGGTCCTCTGGCAGTCTGAAAGCTTTGCGCACAAGCCGGATGCTAAGCGCCTTCCTTTGCCTTTTGGCAGTGCTCGTGCATTGCCAGCACTAGGCGGGAATGGTCACTATCCCGCACACACGTTTCGTTGTGCCCGTTGTTAAGCGCTCTGGAGCACTGTTTATGACGTAAGCGGAACACCTCTTGCCGTTCCATTCTCAGAGCTCCTGAGTTAAGTAATCTGCGACTCTTGGTGCGAATGATAGAGGAAAACATTTCCAATGTGTCTGGCAGGGAGAAACTGAACCTGGAGAACACCTTTGTCAGGAGCTTTCACCTGCACCGTAGACACACACAGATTTGCATCACATCTAAATGGCCAAGCTCTTTCTTAGACAAGTTGAAAGCTGCTGTCAGAAGGCTGTGCTCCTTGTCAGATGGAAGCAGCAGCATGAACATAGGAGTTTGGCAAGCACTAAAGAGCCACAGAAGAGCGTGGCCTAGGAAAATGAGTCAGGAAAAAGCATATCGCTACATGTGTCCTTGTTGTCGCCTAACAACAGGTAGCAGCATAAACCAGATGCGGGTGAAGTTCTTGCTGGCGACATCTAACGTCAAATGAGCAAACGGGCTTACCACAGCTGCGGTCCTCTGGCAGTCTGAAAGCTTTGCGCACAAGCCGCATGCTAAGCGCCTTCCTTTGCCTTTTGGCAGTGCTCGTGCATTGCCAGCACTAGGCGGGAATGGTCACTATCCCGCACACACGTGTCGTTGTGCCCGTTGCTAAGCGCTCTGGAGCACTGTTTATGATGTAAGCGGAACACCTCTTGCCATTCCATTCTCAGAGCTCCTGAGTTACGTAATCTGCGACTCTTGGTGCGAATGCCAGATGAAAACATTTCCAATGTGTCTGGCATATAGAAACTGAACCTGGAGAACACCTTTGTCAGGAGCTTTCACCTGCACCGTAGACACACACAGATTTGCATCACATCTAAATGGCCAAGCCCTTTCTTAGACAAGTTGAAAGCTGCTGTCAGAAGGCTGTGCTCCTTGTCAGATGGAAGCAGCAGCATGAACATAGGAGTTTGGCAAGCACTAAAGAGCCACAGAAGAGCGTGGCCTAGGAAAATGAGTCAGGAAAAAGCATATCGCTACATGTGTCCTTGTTGTCGCCTAACAACAGGTAGCAGCATAAACCAGATGCGGGTGAAGTTCTTGCTGGCGACATCTAACGTCAAATGAGCAAACGGGCTTACCACAGCTGCGGTCCTCTGGCAGTCTGAAAGCTTTGCGCACAAGCCGGATGCTAAGCGCCTTCCTTTGCCTTTTGGCAGTGCTCGTGCATTGCCAGCACTAGGCGGGAATGGTCACTATCCCGCACACACGTTTCGTTGTGCCCGTTGCTAAGCGCTCTGGAGCAGTTTATGACGTAAGCGGAACACATCTTGCCATTCCATTCTCAGAGCTCCTGAGTTAATCAAACTGAGACTCTTGGTGCGAATGCCAGAGGAAAACATTTCCAATGTGTCTGGCATATAGAAACTGAACCTGGAGAACACCTTTGTCAGGAGCTTTCACCTGCACCGTAGACACACACAGATTTGCATCACATCTAAATGGCCAAGCTCTTTCTTAGACAAGTTGAAAGCTGCTGTCAGAAGGTTGTGCTCCTTGTCAGATGGAAGCAGCAGCATGAACATAGGAGTTTGGCAAGCACTAAAGAGCCACAGAAGAGCGTGGCCTAGGAAAATGAGTCAGGAAATAGCATATCGCTACATGTGTCCTTGTTGTCGCCTAACAACAGGTAGCAGCATAAACCAGATGCGGGTGAAGTTCTTGCTGGCGACATCTAACGTCAAATGAGCAAACGGGCTTACCACAGCTGCGGTCCTCTGGCAGTCTGAAAGCTTTGCGCACAAGCCGGATGCTAAGCGCCTTCCTTTGCCTTTTGGCAGTGCTCGTGCATTGCCAGCACTAGGCGGGAATGGTCACTATCCCGCACACACGTGTCGTTGTGCCCGTTGCTAAGCGCTCTGGAGCACTGTTTATGACGTAAGCGGAACACCTCTTGCCGTTCCATACTCAGAGCTCCTCAGTTAAGTAATCTGTGATTCTTGGTGCGAATGATAGAGGAAAACATTTCCAATGTGTCTGGCATATAGAAACTGAACCTGGAGAACACCTTTGTCAGGAGCTTTCACCTGCACCGTAGACACACACAGATTTGCATCACATCTAAATGGCCAAGCTCTTTCTTAGACAAGTTGAAAGCTGCTGTCAGAAGGCTGTGCTCCTTGTCAGATGGAAGCAGCAGCATGAACATAGGAGTTTGACAAGAACTAAAGAGCCACAGAAGAGCGTGGCCTAGGAAAATGAGTCAGGAAAAAGCATATCGCTACATGTGTCCTTGTTGTCGCCTAACAACAGGTAGCAGCATAAACCAGATGCGGGTGAAGTTCTTGCTGGCGACATCTAACGTCAAATGAGCAAACGGGCTTACCACAGCTGCGGTCCTCTGGCAGTCTGAAAGCTTTGCGCACAAGCCGGATGCTAAGCGCCTTCCTTTGCCTTTTGGCAGTGCTCGTGCATTGCCAGCACTAGGCGGGAATGGTCACTATCCCGCACACACGTTTCGTTGTGCCCGTTGCTAAGCGCTCTGGAGCACTGTTTATGACGTAAGCGGAACACATCTTGCCATTCCATTCTCAGAGCTCCTCAGTTAAGTAATCTGCGATTCTTGGTGCGAATGATAGAGGAAAACATTTCCAATGTGTCTGGCATGTAGAAACTGAACCTGGAGAACACCTTTGTCAGGAGCTTTCACCTGCACCGTAGACACACACAGATTTGCATCACATCTAAATGGCCAAGCTCTTTCTTAGACAAGTTGAAAGCTGCTGTCAGAAGGCTGTGCTCCTTGTCAGATGGAAGCAGCAGCATGAACATAGGAGTTTGGCAAGCACTAAAGAGCCACAGAAGAGCGTGGCCTAGGAAAATGAGTCAGGAAAAAGCATATCGCTACATGTGTCCTTGTTGTCGCCTAACAACAGGTAGCAGCATAAACCAGATGCGGGTGAAGTTCTTGCTGGCGACATCTAACGTCAAATGAGCAAACGGGCTTACCACAGCTGCGGTCCTCTGGCAGTCTGAAAGCTTTGCGCACAAGCCGCATGCTAAGCGCCTTCCTTTGCCTTTTGGCAGTGCTCGTGCATTGCCAGCACTAGGCGGGAATGGTCACTATCCCGCACACACGTGTCGTTGTGCCCGTTGCTAAGCGCTCTGGAGCACTGTTTATGATGTAAGCGGAACACCTCTTGCCATTCCATTCTCAGAGCTCCTGAGTTACGTAATCTTCGACTCTTGGTGCGAATGCCAGATGAAAACATTTCCAATGTGTCTGGCATATAGAAACTGAACCTGGAGAACACCTTTGTCAGGAGCTTTCACCTGCACCGTAGACACACACAGATTTGCATCACATCTAAATGGCCAAGCTCTTTCTTAGACAAGTTGAAAGCTGCTGTCAGAAGGCTGTGCTCCTTGTCAGATGGAAGCAGCAGCATGAACATAGGAGTTTGACAAGAACTAAAGAGCCACAGAAGAGCGTGGCCTAGGAAAATGAGTCAGGAAAAAGCATATCGCTACATGTGTCCTTGTTGTCGCCTAACAACAGGTAGCAGCATAAACCAGATGCGGGTGAAGTTCTTGCTGGCGACATCTAACGTCAAATGAGCAAACGGGCTTACCACAGCTGCGGTCCTCTGGCAGTCTGAAAGCTTTGCGCACAAGCCGCATGCTAAGCGCCTTCCTTTGCCTTTTGGCAGTGCTCGTGCATTGCCAGCACTAGGCGGGAATGGTCACTATCCCGCACACACGTTTCGTTGTGCCCGTTGCTAAGCGCTCTGGAGCAGTTTATGACGTAAGCGGAACACATCTTGCCATTCCATTCTCAGAGCTCCTGAGTTAATCAAACTGAGACTCTTGGTGCGAATGCCAGAGGAAAACATTTCCAATGTGTCTGGCATATAGAAACTGAACCTGGAGAACACCTTTGTCAGGAGCTTTCACCTGCACCGTAGACACACACAGATTTGCATCACATCTAAATGGCCAAGCTCTTTCTTAGACAAGTTGAAAGCTGCTGTCAGAAGGTTGTGCTCCTTGTCAGATGGAAGCAGCAGCATGAACATAGGAGTTTGGCAAGCACTAAAGAGCCACAGAAGAGCGTGGCCTAGGAAAATGAGTCAGGAAAAAGCATATCGCTACATGTGTCCTTGTTGTCGCCTAACAACAGGTAGCAGCATAAACCAGATGCGGGTGAAGTTCTTGCTGGCGACATCTAACGTCAAATGAGCAAACGGGCTTACCACAGCTGCGGTCCTCTGGCAGTCTGAAAGCTTTGCGCACAAGCCGCATGCTAAGCGCCTTCCTTTGCCTTTTGGCAGTGCTCGTGCATTGCCAGCACTAGGCGGGAATGGTCACTATCCCGCACACACGTGTCGTTGTGCCCGTTGCTAAGCGCTCTGGAGCACTGTTTATGACGTAAGCGGAACACATCTTGCCATTCCATTCTCAGAGCTCCTCAGTTAAGTAATCTGCGATTCTTGGTGCGAATGATAGAGGAAAACATTTCCAATGTGTCTGGCATGTAGAAACTGAACCTGGAGAACACCTTTGTCAGGAGCTTTCACCTGCACCGTAGACACACACAGATTTGCATCACATCTAAATGGCCAAGCTCTTTCTTAGACAAGTTGAAAGCTGCTGTCAGAAGGCTGTGCTCCTTGTCAGATGGAAGCAGCAGCATGAACATAGGAGTTTGGCAAGCACTAAAGAGCCACAGAAGAGCGTGGCCTAGGAAAATGAGTCAGGAAAAAGCATATCGCTACATGTGTCCTTGTTGTCGCCTAACAACAGGTAGCAGCATAAACCAGATGCGGGTGAAGTTCTTGCTGGCGACATCTAACGTCAAATGAGCAAACGGGCTTACCACAGCTGCGGTCCTCTGGCAGTCTGAAAGCTTTGCGCACAAGCCGCATGCTAAGCGCCTTCCTTTGCCTTTTGGCAGTGCTCGTGCATTGCCAGCACTAGGCGGGAATGGTCACTATCCCGCACACACGTGTCGTTGTGCCCGTTGCTAAGCGCTCTGGAGCACTGTTTATGATGTAAGCGGAACACCTCTTGCCATTCCATTCTCAGAGCTCCTGAGTTACGTAATCTTCGACTCTTGGTGCGAATGCCAGATGAAAACATTTCCAATGTGTCTGGCATATAGAAACTGAACCTGGAGAACACCTTTGTCAGGAGCTTTCACCTGCACCGTAGACACACACAGATTTGCATCACATCTAAATGGCCAAGCTCTTTCTTAGACAAGTTGAAAGCTGCTGTCAGAAGGCTGTGCTCCTTGTCAGATGGAAGCAGCAGCATGAACATAGGAGTTTGACAAGAACTAAAGAGCCACAGAAGAGCGTGGCCTAGGAAAATGAGTCAGGAAAAAGCATATCGCTACATGTGTCCTTGTTGTCGCCTAACAACAGGTAGCAGCATAAACCAGATGCGGGTGAAGTTCTTGCTGGCGACATCTAACGTCAAATGAGCAAACGGGCTTACCACAGCTGCGGTCCTCTGGCAGTCTGAAAGCTTTGCGCACAAGCCGCATGCTAAGCGCCTTCCTTTGCCTTTTGGCAGTGCTCGTGCATTGCCAGCACTAGGCGGGAATGGTCACTATCCCGCACACACGTTTCGTTGTGCCCGTTGCTAAGCGCTCTGGAGCAGTTTATGACGTAAGCGGAACACATCTTGCCATTCCATTCTCAGAGCTCCTGAGTTAATCAAACTGAGACTCTTGGTGCGAATGCCAGAGGAAAACATTTCCAATGTGTCTGGCATATAGAAACTGAACCTGGAGAACACCTTTGTCAGGAGCTTTCACCTGCACCGTAGACACACACAGATTTGCATCACATCTAAATGGCCAAGCTCTTTCTTAGACAAGTTGAAAGCTGCTGTCAGAAGGTTGTGCTCCTTGTCAGATGGAAGCAGCAGCATGAACATAGGAGTTTGGCAAGCACTAAAGAGCCACAGAAGAGCGTGGCCTAGGAAAATGAGTCAGGAAAAAGCATATCGCTACATGTGTCCTTGTTGTCGCCTAACAACAGGTAGCAGCATAAACCAGATGCGGGTGAAGTTCTTGCTGGCGACATCTAACGTCAAATGAGCAAACGGGCTTACCACAGCTGCGGTCCTCTGGCAGTCTGAAAGCTTTGCGCACAAGCCGGATGCTAAGCGCCTTCCTTTGCCTTTTGGCAGTGCTCGTGCATTGCCAGCACTAGGCGGGAATGGTCACTATCCCGCACACACGTGTCGTTGTGCCCGTTGCTAAGCGCTCTGGAGCACTGTTTATGACGTAAGCGGAACACCTCTTGCCGTTCCATTCTCAGAGCTCCTGAGTTAAGTAATCTGCGACTCTTGGTGCGAATGATAGAGGAAAACATTTCCAATGTGTCTGGCATATAGAAACTGAACCTGGAGAACACCTTTGTCAGGAGCTTTCACCTGCACCGTAGACACACACAGATTTGCATCACATCTAAATGGCCAAGCTCTTTCTTAGACAAGTTGAAAGCTGCTGTCAGAAGGTTGTGCTCCTTGTCAGATGGAAGCAGCAGCATGAACATAGGAGTTTGGCAAGCACTAAAGAGCCACAGAAGAGCGTGGCCTAGGAAAATGAGTCAGGAAAAAGCATATCGCTACATGTGTCCTTGTTGTCGCCTAACAACAGGTAGCAGCATAAACCAGATGCGGGTGAAGTTCTTGCTGGCGACATCTAACGTCAAATGAGCAAGCGGGCTTACCACAGCTACGGTCCTCTGGCAGTCTGAAAGCTTTGCGCACAAGCCGGATGCTAAGCGCCTTCCTTTGCCTTTTGGCAGTGCTCGTGCATTGCCAGCACTAGGCGGGAATGGTCACTATCCCGCACACACGTTTCGTTGTGCCCGTTGCTAAGCGCTCTGGAGCACTGTTTATGACGTAAGCGGAACACCTCTTGCCGTTCCATTCTCAGAGCTCCTCAGTTAAGTAATCTGCGATTCTTGGTGCGAATGATAGAGGAAAACATTTCCAATGTGTCTGGCATGTAGAAACTGAACCTGGAGAACACCTTTGTCAGGAGCTTTCACCTGCACCGTAGACACACACAGATTTGCATCACATCTAAATGGCCAAGCTCTTTCTTAGACAAGTTGAAAGCTGCTGTCAGAAGGCTGTGCTCCTTGTCAGATGGAAGCAGCAGCATGAACATAGGAGTTTGGCAAGCACTAAAGAGCCACAGAAGAGCGTGGCCTAGGAAAATGAGGCAGGAAAAAGCATATCGCTACATGTGTCCTTGTTGTCGCTTAACAACAGGTAGCAGCATAAACCAGATGCGGGTGAAGTTCTTGCTGGCGACATCTAACGTCAAATGAGCAAACGGGCTTACCACAGCTGCGGTCCTCTGGCAGTCTGAAAGCTTTGCGCACAAGCCGCATGCTAAGCGCCTTCCTTTGCCTTTTGGCAGTGCTCGTGCATTGCCAGCACTAGGCGGGAATGGTCACTATCCCGCACACACGTTTCGTTGTGCCCGTTGCTAAGCGCTCTGGAGCACTGTTTATGACGTAAGAGGAACACCTCTTGCCGTTCCATTCTCAGAGCTCCTGAGTTAAGTAATCTGCGACTCTTGGTGCGAATGATAGAGGAAAACATTTCCAATGTGTCTGGCAGGGAGAAACTGAACCTGGAGAACACCTTTGTCAGGAGCTTTCACCTGCACCGTAGACACACACAGATTTGCATCACATCTAAATGGCCAAGCTCTTTCTTAGACAAGTTGAAAGCTGCTGTCAGAAGGCTGTGCTCCTTGTCAGATGGAAGCAGCAGCATGAACATAGGAGTTTGGCAAGCACTAAAGAGCCACAGAAGAGCGTGGCCTAGGAAAATGAGTCAGGAAAAAGCATATCGCTACATGTGTCCTTGTTGTCGCCTAACAACAGGTAGCAGCATAAACCAGATGCGGGTGAAGTTCTTGCTGGCGACATCTAACGTCAAATGAGCAAACGGGCTTACCACAGCTGCGGTCCTCTGGCAGTCTGAAAGCTTTGCGCACAAGCCGCATGCTAAGCGCCTTCCTTTGCCTTTTGGCAGTGCTCGTGCATTGCCAGCACTAGGCGGGAATGGTCACTATCCCGCACACACGTGTCGTTGTGCCCGTTGGTAAGCGCTCTGGAGCACTGTTTATGATGTAAGCGGAACACCTCTTGCCATTCCATTCTCAGAGCTCCTGAGTTACGTAATCTGCGACTCTTGGTGCGAATGCCAGATGAAAACATTTCCAATGTGTCTGGCATATAGAAACTGAACCTGGAGAACACCTTTGTCAGGAGCTTTCACCTGCACCGTAGACACACACAGATTTGCATCACATCTAAATGGCCAAGCTCTTTCTTAGACAAGTTGAAAGCTGCTGTCAGAAGGCTGTGCTCCTTGTCAGATGGAAGCAGCAGCATGAACATAGGAGTTTGACAAGAACTAAAGAGCCACAGAAGAGCGTGGCCTAGGAAAATGAGTCAGGAAAAAGCATATCGCTACATGTGTCCTTGTTGTCGCCTAACAACAGGTAGCAGCATAAACCAGATGCGGGTGAAGTTCTTGCTGGCGACATCTAACGTCAAATGAGCAAACGGGCTTACCACAGCTGCGGTCCTCTGGCAGTCTGAAAGCTTTGCGCACAAGCCGCATGCTAAGCGCCTTCCTTTGCCTTTTGGCAGTGCTCGTGCATTGCCAGCACTAGGCGGGAATGGTCACTATCCCGCACACACGTTTCGTTGTGCCCGTTGCTAAGCGCTCTGGAGCAGTTTATGACGTAAGCGGAACACATCTTGCCATTCCATTCTCAGAGCTCCTGAGTTAATCAAACTGAGACTCTTGGTGCGAATGCCAGAGGAAAACATTTCCAATGTGTCTGGCATATAGAAACTGAACCTGGAGAACACCTTTGTCAGGAGCTTTCACCTGCACCGTAGACACACACAGATTTGCATCACATCTAAATGGCCAAGCTCTTTCTTAGACAAGTTGAAAGCTGCTGTCAGAAGGTTGTGCTCCTTGTCAGATGGAAGCAGCAGCATGAACATAGGAGTTTGGCAAGCACTAAAGAGCCACAGAAGAGCGTGGCCTAGGAAAATGAGTCAGGAAAAAGCATATCGCTACATGTGTCCTTGTTGTCGCCTAACAACAGGTAGCAGCATAAACCAGATGCGGGTGAAGTTCTTGCTGGCGACATCTAACGTCAAATGAGCAAACGGGCTTACCACAGCTGCGGTCCTCTGGCAGTCTGAAAGCTTTGCGCACAAGCCGGATGCTAAGCGCCTTCCTTTGCCTTTTGGCAGTGCTCGTGCATTGCCAGCACTAGGCGGGAATGGTCACTATCCCGCACACACGTGTCGTTGTGCCCGTTGCTAAGCGCTCTGGAGCACTGTTTATGACGTAAGCGGAACACCTCTTGCCGTTCCATTCTCAGAGCTCCTGAGTTAAGTAATCTGCGACTCTTGGTGCGAATGATAGAGGAAAACATTTCCAATGTGTCTGGCATATAGAAACTGAACCTGGAGAACACCTTTGTCAGGAGCTTTCACCTGCACCGTAGACACACACAGATTTGCATCACATCTAAATGGCCAAGCTCTTTCTTAGACAAGTTGAAAGCTGCTGTCAGAAGGTTGTGCTCCTTGTCAGATGGAAGCAGCAGCATGAACATAGGAGTTTGGCAAGCACTAAAGAGCCACAGAAGAGCGTGGCCTAGGAAAATGAGTCAGGAAAAAGCATATCGCTACATGTGTCCTTGTTGTCGCCTAACAACAGGTAGCAGCATAAACCAGATGCGGGTGAAGTTCTTGCTGGCGACATCTAACGTCAAATGAGCAAGCGGGCTTACCACAGCTACGGTCCTCTGGCAGTCTGAAAGCTTTGCGCACAAGCCGGATGCTAAGCGCCTTCCTTTGCCTTTTGGCAGTGCTCGTGCATTGCCAGCACTAGGCGGGAATGGTCACTATCCCGCACACACGTTTCGTTGTGCCCGTTGCTAAGCGCTCTGGAGCACTGTTTATGACGTAAGCGGAACACCTCTTGCCGTTCCATTCTCAGAGCTCCTCAGTTAAGTAATCTGCGATTCTTGGTGCGAATGATAGAGGAAAACATTTCCAATGTGTCTGGCATGTAGAAACTGAACCTGGAGAACACCTTTGTCAGGAGCTTTCACCTGCACCGTAGACACACACAGATTTGCATCACATCTAAATGGCCAAGCTCTTTCTTAGACAAGTTGAAAGCTGCTGTCAGAAGGCTGTGCTCCTTGTCAGATGGAAGCAGCAGCATGAACATAGGAGTTTGGCAAGCACTAAAGAGCCACAGAAGAGCGTGGCCTAGGAAAATGAGGCAGGAAAAAGCATATCGCTACATGTGTCCTTGTTGTCGCTTAACAACAGGTAGCAGCATAAACCAGATGCGGGTGAAGTTCTTGCTGGCGACATCTAACGTCAAATGAGCAAACGGGCTTACCACAGCTGCGGTCCTCTGGCAGTCTGAAAGCTTTGCGCACAAGCCGCATGCTAAGCGCCTTCCTTTGCCTTTTGGCAGTGCTCGTGCATTGCCAGCACTAGGCGGGAATGGTCACTATCCCGCACACACGTTTCGTTGTGCCCGTTGCTAAGCGCTCTGGAGCACTGTTTATGACGTAAGAGGAACACCTCTTGCCGTTCCATTCTCAGAGCTCCTGAGTTAAGTAATCTGCGACTCTTGGTGCGAATGATAGAGGAAAACATTTCCAATGTGTCTGGCAGGGAGAAACTGAACCTGGAGAACACCTTTGTCAGGAGCTTTCACCTGCACCGTAGACACACACAGATTTGCATCACATCTAAATGGCCAAGCTCTTTCTTAGACAAGTTGAAAGCTGCTGTCAGAAGGCTGTGCTCCTTGTCAGATGGAAGCAGCAGCATGAACATAGGAGTTTGGCAAGCACTAAAGAGCCACAGAAGAGCGTGGCCTAGGAAAATGAGTCAGGAAAAAGCATATCGCTACATGTGTCCTTGTTGTCGCCTAACAACAGGTAGCAGCATAAACCAGATGCGGGTGAAGTTCTTGCTGGCGACATCTAACGTCAAATGAGCAAACGGGCTTACCACAGCTGCGGTCCTCTGGCAGTCTGAAAGCTTTGCGCACAAGCCGGATGCTAAGCGCCTTCCTTTGCCTTTTGGCAGTGCTCGTGCATTGCCAGCACTAGGCGGGAATGGTCACTATCCCGCACACACGTGTCGTTGTGCCCGTTGCTAAGCGCTCTGGAGCACTGTTTATGATGTAAGCGGAACACCTCTTGCCATTCCATTCTCAGAGCTCCTGAGTTACGTAATCTGCGACTCTTGGTGCGAATGCCAGATGAAAACATTTCCAATGTGTCTGGCATATAGAAACTGAACCTGGAGAACACCTTTGTCAGGAGCTTTCACCTGCACCGTAGACACACACAGATTTGCATCACATCTAAATGGCCAAGCTCTTTCTTAGACAAGTTGAAAGCTGCTGTCAGAAGGCTGTGCTCCTTGTCAGATGGAAGCAGCAGCATGAACATAGGAGTTTGACAAGAACTAAAGAGCCACAGAAGAGCGTGGCCTAGGAAAATGAGTCAGGAAAAAGCATATCGCTACATGTGTCCTTGTTGTCGCCTAACAACAGGTAGCAGCATAAACCAGATGCGGGTGAAGTTCTTGCTGGCGACATCTAACGTCAAATGAGCAAACGGGCTTACCACAGCTGCGGTCCTCTGGCAGTCTGAAAGCTTTGCGCACAAGCCGCATGCTAAGCGCCTTCCTTTGCCTTTTGGCAGTGCTCGTGCATTGCCAGCACTAGGCGGGAATGGTCACTATCCCGCACACACGTTTCGTTGTGCCCGTTGCTAAGCGCTCTGGAGCAGTTTATGACGTAAGCGGAACACATCTTGCCATTCCATTCTCAGAGCTCCTGAGTTAATCAAACTGAGACTCTTGGTGCGAATGCCAGAGGAAAACATTTCCAATGTGTCTGGCATATAGAAACTGAACCTGGAGAACACCTTTGTCAGGAGCTTTCACCTGCACCGTAGACACACACAGATTTGCATCACATCTAAATGGCCAAGCTCTTTCTTAGACAAGTTGAAAGCTGCTGTCAGAAGGTTGTGCTCCTTGTCAGATGGAAGCAGCAGCATGAACATAGGAGTTTGGCAAGCACTAAAGAGCCACAGAAGAGCGTGGCCTAGGAAAATGAGTCAGGAAAAAGCATATCGCTACATGTGTCCTTGTTGTCGCCTAACAACAGGTAGCAGCATAAACCAGATGCGGGTGAAGTTCTTGCTGGCGACATCTAACGTCAAATGAGCAAACGGGCTTACCACAGCTGCGGTCCTCTGGCAGTCTGAAAGCTTTGCGCACAAGCCGGATGCTAAGCGCCTTCCTTTGCCTTTTGGCAGTGCTCGTGCATTGCCAGCACTAGGCGGGAATGGTCACTATCCCGCACACACGTGTCGTTGTGCCCGTTGCTAAGCGCTCTGGAGCACTGTTTATGACGTAAGCGGAACACCTCTTGCCGTTCCATACTCAGAGCTCCTCAGTTAAGTAATCTGTGATTCTTGGTGCGAATGATAGAGGAAAACATTTCCAATGTGTCTGGCATATAGAAACTGAACCTGGAGAACACCTTTGTCAGGAGCTTTCACCTGCACCGTAGACACACACAGATTTGCATCACATCTAAATGGCCAAGCTCTTTCTTAGACAAGTTGAAAGCTGCTGTCAGAAGGCTGTGCTCCTTGTCAGATGGAAGCAGCAGCATGAACATAGGAGTTTGACAAGAACTAAAGAGCCACAGAAGAGCGTGGCCTAGGAAAATGAGTCAGGAAAAAGCATATCGCTACATGTGTCCTTGTTGTCGCCTAACAACAGGTAGCAGCATAAACCAGATGCGGGTGAAGTTCTTGCTGGCGACATCTAACGTCAAATGAGCAAACGGGCTTACCACAGCTGCGGTCCTCTGGCAGTCTGAAAGCTTTGCGCACAAGCCGGATGCTAAGCGCCTTCCTTTGCCTTTTGGCAGTGCTCGTGCATTGCCAGCACTAGGCGGGAATGGTCACTATCCCGCACACACGTTTCGTTGTGCCCGTTGCTAAGCGCTCTGGAGCACTGTTTATGACGTAAGCGGAACACCTCTTGCCGTTCCATTCTCAGAGCTCCTGAGTTAAGTAATCTGCGACTCTTGGTGCGAATGATAGAGGAAAACATTTCCAATGTGTCTGGCAGGGAGAAACTGAACCTGGAGAACACCTTTGTCAGGAGCTTTCACCTGCACCTTACACACACACAGATTTGCATCACATCTAAATGGCCAAGCTCTTTCTTAGACAAGTTGAAAGCTGCTGTCAGAAGGCTGTGCTCCTTGTCAGATGGAAGCAGCAGCATGAACATAGGAGTTTGGCAAGCACTAAAGAGTCACAGAAGAGCGTGGCCTAGGAAAATGAGTCAGGAAAAAGCATATCGCTACATGTGTCCTTGTTGTCGCCTAACAACAGGTAGCAGCATAAACCAGATGCGGGTGAAGTTCTTGCTGGCGACATCTAACGTCAAATGAGCAAACAGGCTTACCACAGCTGCGGTCCTCTGGCAGTCTGAAAGCTTTGCGCACAAGCCGGATGCTAAGCGCCTTCCTTTGCCTTTTGGCAGTGCTCGTGCATTGCCAGCACTAGGCGGGAATGGTCACTATCCCGCACACACGTTTCGTTGTGCCCGTTGCTAAGCGCTCTGGAGCACTGTTTATGACGTAAGAGGAACACCTCTTGCCGTTCCATTCTCAGAGCTCCTGAGTTAAGTAATCTGCGACTCTTGGTGCGAATGATAGAGGAAAACATTTCCAATGTGTCTGGCATATAGAAACTGAACCTGGAGAACACCTTTGTCAGGAGCTTTCACCTGCACCGTAGACACACACAGATTTGCATCACATCTAAATGGCCAAGCTCTTTCTTAGACAAGTTGAAAGCTGCTGTCAGAAGGCTGTGCTCCTTGTCAGATGGAAGCAGCAGCATGAACATAGGAGTTTGGCAAGCACTAAAGAGCCACAGAAGAGCGTGGCCTAGGAAAATGAGTCAGGAAAAAGCATATCGCTACATGTGTCCTTGTTGTCGCCTAACAACAGGTAGCAGCATAAACCAGATGCGGGTGAAGTTCTTGCTGGCGACATCTAACGTCAAATGAGCAAACGGGCTTACCACAGCTGCGGTCCTCTGGCAGTCTGAAAGCTTTGCGCACAAGCCGCATGCTAAGCGCCTTCCTTTGCCTTTTGGCAGTGCTCGTGCATTGCCAGCACTAGGCGGGAATGGTCACTATCCCGCACACACGTGTCGTTGTGCCCGTTGCTAAGCGCTCTGGAGCACTGTTTATGATGTAAGCGGAACACCTCTTGCCATTCCATTCTCAGAGCTCCTGAGTTACGTAATCTGCGACTCTTGGTGCGAATGCCAGATGAAAACATTTCCAATGTGTCTGGCAGGGAGAAACTGAACCTGGAGAACACCTTTGTCAGGAGCTTTCACCTGCACCGTAGACACACACAGATTTGCATCACATCTAAATGGCCAAGCTCTTTCTTAGACAAATTGAAAGCTGCTGTCAGAAGGCTGTGCTCCTTGTCAGATGGAAGCAGCAGCATGAACATAGGAGTTTGACAAGCACTAAAGAGCCACAGAAGAGCGTGGCCTAGGAAAATGAGTCAGGAAAAAGCATATCGCTACATGTGTCCTTGTTGTCGCCTAACAACAGGTAGCAGCATAAACCAGATGCGGGTGAAGTTCTTGCTGGCGACATCTAACGTCAAATGAGCAAACGGGCTTACCACAGCTGCGGTCCTCTGGCAGTCTGAAAGCTTTGCGCACAAGCCGGATGCTAAGCGCCTTCCTTTGCCTTTTGGCAGTGCTCGTGCATTGCCAGCACTAGGCGGGAATGGTCACTATCCCGCACACACGTTTCGTTGTGCCCGTTGCTAAGCGCTCTGGAGCACTGTTTATGACGTAAGCGGAACACATCTTGCCTTTCCATTCTCAGAGCTCCTGAGTTAATCAAACTGAGACTCTTGGTGCGAATGCCAGAGGAAAACATTTCCAATGTGTCTGGCATATAGAAACTGAACCTGGAGAACACCTTTGTCAGGAGCTTTCACCTGCACCGTAGACACACACAGATTTGCATCACATCTAAATGGCCAAGCTCTTTCTTAGACAAGTTGAAAGCTGCTGTCAGAAGGCTGTGCTCCTTGTCAGATGGAAGCAGCAGCATGAACATAGGAGTTTGGCAAGCACTAAAGAGTCACAGAAGAGCGTGGCCTAGGAAAATGAGTCAGGAAAAAGCATATCGCTACATGTGTCCTTGTTGTCGCCTAACAACAGGTAGCAGCATAAACCAGATGCGGGTGAAGTTCTTGCTGGCGACATCTAACGTCAAATGAGCAAACGGGCTTACCACAGCTGCGGTCCTCTGGCAGTCTGAAAGCTTTGCGCACAAGCCGCATGCTAAGCGCCTTCCTTTGCCTTTTGGCAGTGCTCGTGCATTGCCAGCACTAGGCGGGAATGGTCACTATCCCGCACACACGTGTCGTTGTGCCCGTTGCTAAGCGCTCTGGAGCACTGTTTATGACGTAAGCGGAACACATCTTGCCATTCCATTCTCAGAGCTCCTGAGTTAATCAAACTGAGACTCTTGGTGCGAATGATAGAGGAAAACATTTCCAATGTGTCTGGCATATAGAAACTGAACCTGGAGAACACCTTTGTCAGGAGCTTTCACCTGCACCGTAGACACACACAGATTTGCATCACATCTAAATGGCCAAGCTCTTTCTTAGACAAGTTGAAAGCTGCTGTCAGAAGGTTGTGCTCCTTGTCAGATGGAAGCAGCAGCATGAACATAGGAGTTTGGCAAGCACTAAAGAGCCACAGAAGAGCGTGGCCTAGGAAAATGAGTCAGGAAAAAGCATATCGCTACATGTGTCCTTGTTGTCGCCTAACAACAGGTAGCAGCATAAACCAGATGCGGGTGAAGTTCTTGCTGGCGACATCTAACGTCAAATGAGCAAGCGGGCTTACCACAGCTACGGTCCTCTGGCAGTCTGAAAGCTTTGCGCACAAGCCGGATGCTAAGCGCCTTCCTTTGCCTTTTGGCAGTGCTCGTGCATTGCCAGCACTAGGCGGGAATGGTCACTATCCCGCACACACGTTTCGTTGTGCCCGTTGCTAAGCGCTCTGGAGCACTGTTTATGACGTAAGCGGAACACCTCTTGCCGTTCCATTCTCAGAGCTCCTCAGTTAAGTAATCTGCAACTCTTGGTGCGAATGATAGAGGAAAACATTTCCAATGTGTCTGGCATATAGAAACTGAACCTGGAGAACACCTTTGTCAGGAGCTTTCACCTGCACCGTAGACACACACAGATTTGCATCACATCTAAATGGCCAAGCTCTTTCTTAGACAAGTTGAAAGCTGCTGTCAGAAGGCTGTGCTCCTTGTCAGATGGAAGCAGCAGCATGAACATAGGAGTTTGGCAAGCACTAAAGAGTCACAGAAGAGCGTGGCCTAGGAAAATGAGTCAGGAAAAAGCATATCGCTACATGTGTCCTTGTTGTCGCCTAACAACAGGTAGCAGCATAAACCAGATGCGGGTGAAGTTCTTGCTGGCGACATCTAACGTCAAATGAGCAAACGGGCTTACCACAGCTGCGGTCCTCTGGCAGTCTGAAAGCTTTGCGCACAAGCCGCATGCTAAGCGCCTTCCTTTGCCTTTTGGCAGTGCTCGTGCATTGCCAGCACTAGGCGGGAATGGTCACTATCCCGCACACACGTGTCGTTGTGCCCGTTGCTAAGCGCTCTGGAGCACTGTTTATGACGTAAGCGGAACACCTCTTGCCGTTCCATTCTCAGAGCTCCTGAGTTAAGTAATCTGCAACTCTTGGTGCGAATGATAGAGGAAAACATTTCCAATGTGTCTGGCATATAGAAACTGAACCTGGAGAACACCTTTGTCAGGAGCTTTCACCTGCACCGTAGACACACACAGATTTGCATCACATCTAAATGGCCAAGCTCTTTCTTAGACAAGTTGAAAGCTGCTGTCAGAAGGCTGTGCTCCTTGTCAGATGGAAGCAGCAGCACTCACATAGGAGTTTGGCAAGCACTAAAGAGCCACAGAAGAGCGTGGCCTAGGAAAATGAGTCAGGAAAAAGCATATCGCTACATGTGTCCTTGTTGTCGCCTAACAACAGGTAGCAGCATAAACCAGATGCGGGTGAAGTTCTTGCTGGCGACATCTAACGTCAAATGAGCAAACGGGCTTACCACAGCTGCGGTCCTCTGGCAGTCTGAAAGCTTTGCGCACAAGCCGGATGCTAAGCGCCTTCCTTTGCCTTTTGGCAGTGCTCGTGCATTGCCAGCACTAGGCGGGAATGGTCACTATCCCGCACACACGTTTCGTTGTGCCCGTTGCTAAGCGCTCTGGAGCACTGTTTATGACGTAAGAGGAACACCTCTTGCCGTTCCATTCTCAGAGCTCCTGAGTTAAGTAATCTGCAACTCTTGGTGCGAATGATAGAGGAAAACATTTCCAATGTGTCTGGCAGGGAGAAACTGAACCTGGAGAACACCTTTGTCAGGAGCTTTCACCTGCACCGTAGACACACACAGATTTGCATCACATCTAAATGGCCAAGCTCTTTCTTAGACAAGTTGAAAGCTGCTGTCAGAAGGCTGTGCTCCTTGTCAGATGGAAGCAGCAGCATGAACATAGGAGTTTGGCAAGCACTAAAGAGCCACAGAAGAGCGTGGCCTAGGAAAATGAGTCAGGAAAAAGCATATCGCTACATGTGTCCTTGTTGTCGCCTAACAACAGGTAGCAGCATAAACCAGATGCGGGTGAAGTTCTTGCTGGCGACATCTAACGTCAAATGAGCAAACGGGCTTACCACAGCTGCGGTCCTCTGGCAGTCTGAAAGCTTTGCGCACAAGCCGGATGCTAAGCGCCTTCCTTTGCCTTTTGGCAGTGCTTGTGCATTGCCAGCACTAGGCGGGAATGGTCACTATCCCGCACACACGTGTCGTTGTGCCCGTTGCTAAGCGCTCTGGAGCACTGTTTATGACGTAAGCGGAACACATCTTGCCATTCCATTCTCAGAGCTCCTGAGTTAATCAAACTGAGACTCTTGGTGCGAATGATAGAGGAAAACATTTCCAATGTGTCTGGCATATAGAAACTGAACCTGGAGAACACCTTTGTCAGGAGCTTGCACCTGCACCGTAGACACACACAGATTTGCATCACATCTAAATGGCCAAGCTCTTTCTTAGACAAGTTGAAAGCTGCTGTCAGAAGGCTGTGCTCCTTGTCAGATGGAAGCAGCAGCATGAACATAGGAGTTTGACAAGAACTAAAGAGCCACAGAAGAGGGTGGCCTAGGAAAATGAGTCAGGAAAAAGCATATCGCTACATGTGTTCTTGTTGTCGCCTAACAACAGGTAGCAGCATAAACCAGATGCGGGTGAAGTTCTTGCTGGCGACATCTAACGTCAAATGAGCAAACGGGCTTACCACAGCTGCGGTCCTCTGGCAGTCTGAAAGCTTTGCGCACAAGCCGGATGCTAAGCGCCTTCCTTTGCCTTTTGGCAGTGCTCGTGCATTGCCAGCACTAGGCGGGAATGGTCACTATCCCGCACACACGTTTCGTTGTGCCCGTTGCTAAGCGCTCTGGAGCACTGTTTATGACGTAAGAGGAACACCTCTTGCCGTTCCATTCTCAGAGCTCCTGAGTTAAGTAATCTGCGACTCTTGGTGCGAATGATAGAGGAAAACATTTCCAATGTGTCTGGCATATAGAAACTGAACCTGGAGAACACCTTTGTCAGGAGCTTTCACCTGCACCGTAGACACACACAGATTTGCATCACATCTAAATGGCCAAGCTCTTTCTTAGACAAGTTGAAAGCTGCTGTCAGAAGGCTGTGCTCCTTGTCAGATGGAAGCAGCAGCATGAACATAGGAGTTTGGCAAGCACTAAAGAGCCACAGAAGAGCGTGGCCTAGGAAAATGAGTCAGGAAAAAGCATATCGCTACATGTGTCCTTGTTGTCGCCTAACAACAGGTAGCAGCATAAACCAGATGCGGGTGAAGTTCTTGCTGGCGACATCTAACGTCAAATGAGCAAACGGGCTTACCACAGCTGCGGTCCTCTGGCAGTCTGAAAGCTTTGCGCACAAGCCGGATGCTAAGCGCCTTCCTTTGCCTTTTGGCAGTGCTCGTGCATTGCCAGCACTAGGCGGGAATGGTCACTATCCCGCACACACGTGTCGTTGTGCCCGTTGCTAAGCGCTCTGGAGCACTGTTTATGACGTAAGCGGAACACATCTTGCCATTCCATTCTCAGAGCTCCTGAGTTAATCAAACTGAGACTCTTGGTGCGAATGCCAGAGGAAAACATTTCCAATGTGTCTGGCATATAGAAACTGAACCTGGAGAACACCTTTGTCAGGAGCTTGCACCTGCACCGTAGACACACACAGATTTGCATCACATCTAAATGGCCAAGCTCTTTCTTAGACAAGTTGAAAGCTCCTGTCAGAAGGCTGTGCTCCTTGTCAGATGGAAGCAGCAGCATGAACATAGGAGTTTGGCAAGCACTAAAGAGCCACAGAAGAGCGTGGCCTAGGAAAATGAGTCAGGAAAAAGCATATCGCTACATGTGTTCTTGTTGTCGCCTAACAACAGGTAGCAGCATAAACCAGATGCGGGTGAAGTTCTTGCTGGCGACATCTAACGTCAAATGAGCAAACGGGCTTACCACAGCTGCAGTCCTCTGGCAGTCTGAAAGCTTTGCGCACAAGCCGGATGCTAAGCGCCTTCCTTTGCCTTTTGGCAGTGCTCGTGCATTGCCAGCACTAGGCGGGAATGGTCACTATCCCGCACACACGTGTCGTTGTGCCCGTTGCTAAGCGCTCTGGAGCACTGTTTATGACGTAAGCGGAACACCTCTTGCCATTCCATTCTCAGAGCTCCTGAGTTACGTAATCTGCGACTCTTGGTGCGAATGCCAGAGGAAAACATTTCCAATGTGTCTGGCATATAGAAACTGAACCTGGAGAACACCTTTGTCAGGAGCTTTCACCTGCACCGTAGACACACACAGATTTGCATCACATCTAAATGGCCAAGCTCTTTCTTAGACAAGTTGAAAGCTGCTGTCAGAAGGCTGTGCTCCTTGTCAGATGGAAGCAGCAGCACGAACATAGGAGTTTGACAAGAACTAAAGAGCCACAGAAGAGCGTGGCCTAGGAAAATGAGTCAGGAAAAAGCATATCGCTACATGTGTCCTTGTTGTCGCCTAACAACAGGTAGCAGCATAAACCAGATGCGGGTGAAGTTCTTGCTGGCGACATCTAACGTCAAATGAGCAAACGGGCTTACCACAGCTGCGGTCCTCTGGCAGTCTGAAAGCTTTGCGCACAAGCCGGATGCTAAGCGCCTTCCTTTGCCTTTTGGCAGTGCTCGTGCATTGCCAGCACTAGGCGGGAATGGTCACTATCCCGCACACACGTTTCGTTGTGCCCGTTGCTAAGCGCTCTGGAGCACTGTTTATGACGTAAGCGGAACACCTCTTGCCGTTCCATTCTCAGAGCTCCTGAGTTAAGTAATCTGCGACTCTTGGTGCGAATGATAGAGGAAAATATTTCCAATGTGTCTGGCAGGGAGAATCTGAACCTGGAGAACACCTTTGTCAGGAGCTTTCACCTGCACCTTACACACACACAGATTTGCATCACATCTAAATGGCCAAGCTCTTTCTTAGACAAGTTGAAAGCTGCTGTCAGAAGGCTGTGCTCCTTGTCAGATGGAAGCAGCAGCATGAACATAGGAGTTTGGCAAGCACTAAAGAGTCACAGAAGAGCGTGGCCTAGGAAAATGAGTCAGGAAAAAGCATATCGCTACATGTGTCCTTGTTGTCGCCTAACAACAGGTAGCAGCATAAACCAGATGCGGGTGAAGTTCTTGCTGGCGACATCTAACGTCAAATGAGCAAACGGGCTTACCACAGCTGCGGTCCTCTGGCAGTCTGAAAGCTTTGCGCACAAGCCGGATGCTAAGCGCCTTCCTTTGCCTTTTGGCAGTGCTCGTGCATTGCCAGCACTAGGCGGGAATGGTCACTATCCCGCACACACGTGTCGTTGTGCCCGTTGCTAAGCGCTCTGGAGCACTGTTTATGACGTAAGAGGAACACCTCTTGCCGTTCCATTCTCAGAGCTCCTGAGTTAAGTAATCTGCGACTCTTGGTGCGAATGATAGAGGAAAACATTTCCAATGTGTCTGGCATATAGAAACTGAACCTGGAGAACACCTTTGTCAGGAGCTTGCACCTGCACCGTAGACACACACAGATTTGCATCACATCTAAATGGCCAAGCTCTTTCTTAGACAAGTTGAAAGCTGCTGTCAGAAGGCTGTGCTCCTTGTCAGATGGAAGCAGCAGCACTCACATAGGAGTTTGGCAAGCACTAAAGAGTCACAGAAGAGCGTGGCCTAGGAAAATGAGTCAGGAAAAAGCATATCGCTACATGTGTCCTTGTTGTCGCCTAACAACAGGTAGCAGCATAAACCAGATGCGGGTGAAGTTCTTGCTGGCGACATCTAACGTCAAATGAGCAAACGGGCTTACCACAGCTGCGGTCCTCTGGCAGTCTGAAAGCTTTGCGCACAAGCCGGATGCTAAGCGCCTTCCTTTGCCTTTAGGCAGTGCTCGTGCATTGCCAGCACTAGGCGGGAATGGTCACTATCCCGCACACACGTTTCGTTGTGCCCGTTGCTAAGCGCTCTGGAGCACTGTTTATGACGTAAGCGGAACACATCTTGCCATTCCATTCTCAGAGCTCCTCAGTTAAGTAATCTGAGACTCTTGGTGCGAATGCCAGAGGAAAACATTTCCAATGTGTCTGGCATATAGAAACTGAACCTGGAGAACACCTTTGTCAGGAGCTTTCACCTGCACCGTAGACACACACAGATTTGCATCACATCTAAATGGCCAAGCTCTTTCTTAGACAAGTTGAAAGCTGCTGTCAGAAGGCTGTGCTCCTTGTCAGATGGAAGCAGCAGCATGAACATAGGAGTTTGGCAAGCACTAAAGAGCCACAGAAGAGCGTGGCCTAGGAAAATGAGTCAGGAAAAAGCATATCGCTACATGTGTCCTTGTTGTCGCCTAACAACAGGTAGCAGCATAAACCAGATGCGGGTGAAGTTCTTGCTGGCGACATCTAACGTCAAATGAGCAAACGGGCTTACCACAGCTGCGGTCCTCTGGCAGTCTGAAAGCTTTGCGCACAAGCCGGATGCTAAGCGCCTTCCTTTGCCTTTTGGCAGTGCTCGTGCATTGCCAGCACTAGGCGGGAATGGTCACTATCCCGCACACACGTTTCGTTGTGCCCGTTGCTAAGCGCTCTGGAGCACTGTTTATGACGTAAGAGGAACACCTCTTGCCGTTCCATTCTCAGAGCTCCTGAGTTAAGTAATCTGCGACTCTTGGTGCGAATGATAGAGGAAAACATTTCCAATGTGTCTGGCAGGGAGAAACTGAACCTGGAGAACACCTTTGTCAGGAGCTTTCACCTGCACCGTAGACACACACAGATTTGCATCACATCTAAATGGCCAAGCTCTTTCTTAGACAAGTTGAAAGCTGCTGTCAGAAGGCTGTGCTCCTTGTCAGATGGAAGCAGCAGCATGAACATAGGAGTTTGGCAAGCACTAAAGAGCCACAGAAGAGCGTGGCCTAGGAAAATGAGTCAGGAAAAAGCATATCGCTACATGTGTCCTTGTTGTCGCCTAACAACAGGTAGCAGCATAAACCAGATGCGGGTGAAGTTCTTGCTGGCGACATCTAACGTCAAATGAGCAAACGGGCTTACCACAGCTGCGGTCCTCTGGCAGTCTGAAAGCTTTGCGCACAAGCCGCATGCTAAGCGCCTTCCTTTGCCTTTTGGCAGTGCTCGTGCATTGCCAGCACTAGGCGGGAATGGTCACTATCCCGCACACACGTGTCGTTGTGCCCGTTGCTAAGCGCTCTGGAGCACTGTTTATGATGTAAGCGGAACACCTCTTGCCATTCCATTCTCAGAGCTCCTGAGTTACGTAATCTGCGACTCTTGGTGCGAATGCCAGATGAAAACATTTCCAATGTGTCTGGCATATAGAAACTGAACCTGGAGAACACCTTTGTCAGGAGCTTTCACCTGCACCGTAGACACACACAGATTTGCATCACATCTAAATGGCCAAGCTCTTTCTTAGACAAGTTGAAAGCTGCTGTCAGAAGGCTGTGCTCCTTGTCAGATGGAAGCAGCAGCATGAACATAGGAGTTTGACAAGAACTAAAGAGCCACAGAAGAGCGTGGCCTAGGAAAATGAGTCAGGAAAAAGCATATCGCTACATGTGTCCTTGTTGTCGCCTAACAACAGGTAGCAGCATAAACCAGATGCGGGTGAAGTTCTTGCTGGCGACATCTAACGTCAAATGAGCAAACGGGCTTACCACAGCTGCGGTCCTCTGGCAGTCTGAAAGCTTTGCGCACAAGCCGGATGCTAAGCGCCTTCCTTTGCCTTTTGGCAGTGCTCGTGCATTGCCAGCACTAGGCGGGAATGGTCACTATCCCGCACACACGTTTCGTTGTGCCCGTTGCTAAGCGCTCTGGAGCAGTTTATGACGTAAGCGGAACACATCTTGCCATTCCATTCTCAGAGCTCCTGAGTTAATCAAACTGAGACTCTTGGTGCGAATGCCAGAGGAAAACATTTCCAATGTGTCTGGCATATAGAAACTGAACCTGGAGAACACCTTTGTCAGGAGCTTTCACCTGCACCGTAGACACACACAGATTTGCATCACATCTAAATGGCCAAGCTCTTTCTTAGACAAGTTGAAAGCTGCTGTCAGAAGGTTGTGCTCCTTGTCAGATGGAAGCAGCAGCATGAACATAGGAGTTTGGCAAGCACTAAAGAGCCACAGAAGAGCGTGGCCTAGGAAAATGAGTCAGGAAATAGCATATCGCTACATGTGTCCTTGTTGTCGCCTAACAACAGGTAGCAGCATAAACCAGATGCGGGTGAAGTTCTTGCTGGCGACATCTAACGTCAAATGAGCAAACGGGCTTACCACAGCTGCGGTCCTCTGGCAGTCTGAAAGCTTTGCGCACAAGCCGGATGCTAAGCGCCTTCCTTTGCCTTTTGGCAGTGCTCGTGCATTGCCAGCACTAGGCGGGAATGGTCACTATCCCGCACACACGTGTCGTTGTGCCCGTTGCTAAGCGCTCTGGAGCACTGTTTATGACGTAAGCGGAACACCTCTTGCCGTTCCATACTCAGAGCTCCTCAGTTAAGTAATCTGTGATTCTTGGTGCGAATGATAGAGGAAAACATTTCCAATGTGTCTGGCATATAGAAACTGAACCTGGAGAACACCTTTGTCAGGAGCTTTCACCTGCACCGTAGACACACACAGATTTGCATCACATCTAAATGGCCAAGCTCTTTCTTAGACAAGTTGAAAGCTGCTGTCAGAAGGCTGTGCTCCTTGTCAGATGGAAGCAGCAGCATGAACATAGGAGTTTGACAAGAACTAAAGAGCCACAGAAGAGCGTGGCCTAGGAAAATGAGTCAGGAAAAAGCATATCGCTACATGTGTCCTTGTTGTCGCCTAACAACAGGTAGCAGCATAAACCAGATGCGGGTGAAGTTCTTGCTGGCGACATCTAACGTCAAATGAGCAAACGGGCTTACCACAGCTGCGGTCCTCTGGCAGTCTGAAAGATTTGCGCACAAGCCGGATGCTAAGCGCCTTCCTTTGCCTTTTGGCAGTGCTCGTGCATTGCCAGCACTAGGCGGGAATGGTCACTATCCCGCACACACGTTTCGTTGTGCCCGTTGCTAAGCGCTCTGGAGCACTGTTTATGACGTAAGCGGAACACATCTTGCCATTCCATTCTCAGAGCTCCTCAGTTAAGTAATCTGCGATTCTTGGTGCGAATGATAGAGGAAAACATTTCCAATGTGTCTGGCATGTAGAAACTGAACCTGGAGAACACCTTTGTCAGGAGCTTTCACCTGCACCGTAGACACACACAGATTTGCATCACATCTAAATGGCCAAGCTCTTTCTTAGACAAGTTGAAAGCTGCTGTCAGAAGGCTGTGCTCCTTGTCAGATGGAAGCAGCAGCATGAACATAGGAGTTTGGCAAGCACTAAAGAGCCACAGAAGAGCGTGGCCTAGGAAAATGAGTCAGGAAAAAGCATATCGCTACATGTGTCCTTGTTGTCGCCTAACAACAGGTAGCAGCATAAACCAGATGCGGGTGAAGTTCTTGCTGGCGACATCTAACGTCAAATGAGCAAACGGGCTTACCACAGCTGCGGTCCTCTGGCAGTCTGAAAGCTTTGCGCACAAGCCGCATGCTAAGCGCCTTCCTTTGCCTTTTGGCAGTGCTCGTGCATTGCCAGCACTAGGCGGGAATGGTCACTATCCCGCACACACGTGTCGTTGTGCCCGTTGCTAAGCGCTCTGGAGCACTGTTTATGATGTAAGCGGAACACCTCTTGCCATTCCATTCTCAGAGCTCCTGAGTTACGTAATCTTCGACTCTTGGTGCGAATGCCAGATGAAAACATTTCCAATGTGTCTGGCATATAGAAACTGAACCTGGAGAACACCTTTGTCAGGAGCTTTCACCTGCACCGTAGACACACACAGATTTGCATCACATCTAAATGGCCAAGCTCTTTCTTAGACAAGTTGAAAGCTGCTGTCAGAAGGCTGTGCTCCTTGTCAGATGGAAGCAGCAGCATGAACATAGGAGTTTGACAAGAACTAAAGAGCCACAGAAGAGCGTGGCCTAGGAAAATGAGTCAGGAAAAAGCATATCGCTACATGTGTCCTTGTTGTCGCCTAACAACAGGTAGCAGCATAAACCAGATGCGGGTGAAGTTCTTGCTGGCGACATCTAACGTCAAATGAGCAAACGGGCTTACCACAGCTGCGGTCCTCTGGCAGTCTGAAAGCTTTGCGCACAAGCCGCATGCTAAGCGCCTTCCTTTGCCTTTTGGCAGTGCTCGTGCATTGCCAGCACTAGGCGGGAATGGTCACTATCCCGCACACACGTTTCGTTGTGCCCGTTGCTAAGCGCTCTGGAGCAGTTTATGACGTAAGCGGAACACATCTTGCCATTCCATTCTCAGAGCTCCTGAGTTAATCAAACTGAGACTCTTGGTGCGAATGCCAGAGGAAAACATTTCCAATGTGTCTGGCATATAGAAACTGAACCTGGAGAACACCTTTGTCAGGAGCTTTCACCTGCACCGTAGACACACACAGATTTGCATCACATCTAAATGGCCAAGCTCTTTCTTAGACAAGTTGAAAGCTGCTGTCAGAAGGTTGTGCTCCTTGTCAGATGGAAGCAGCAGCATGAACATAGGAGTTTGGCAAGCACTAAAGAGCCACAGAAGAGCGTGGCCTAGGAAAATGAGTCAGGAAAAAGCATATCGCTACATGTGTCCTTGTTGTCGCCTAACAACAGGTAGCAGCATAAACCAGATGCGGGTGAAGTTCTTGCTGGCGACATCTAACGTCAAATGAGCAAACGGGCTTACCACAGCTGCGGTCCTCTGGCAGTCTGAAAGCTTTGCGCACAAGCCGGATGCTAAGCGCCTTCCTTTGCCTTTTGGCAGTGCTCGTGCATTGCCAGCACTAGGCGGGAATGGTCACTATCCCGCACACACGTGTCGTTGTGCCCGTTGCTAAGCGCTCTGGAGCACTGTTTATGACGTAAGCGGAACACATCTTGCCATTCCATTCTCAGAGCTCCTCAGTTAAGTAATCTGCGATTCTTGGTGCGAATGATAGAGGAAAACATTTCCAATGTGTCTGGCATGTAGAAACTGAACCTGGAGAACACCTTTGTCAGGAGCTTTCACCTGCACCGTAGACACACACAGATTTGCATCACATCTAAATGGCCAAGCTCTTTCTTAGACAAGTTGAAAGCTGCTGTCAGAAGGCTGTGCTCCTTGTCAGATGGAAGCAGCAGCATGAACATAGGAGTTTGGCAAGCACTAAAGAGCCACAGAAGAGCGTGGCCTAGGAAAATGAGTCAGGAAAAAGCATATCGCTACATGTGTCCTTGTTGTCGCCTAACAACAGGTAGCAGCATAAACCAGATGCGGGTGAAGTTCTTGCTGGCGACATCTAACGTCAAATGAGCAAACGGGCTTACCACAGCTGCGGTCCTCTGGCAGTCTGAAAGCTTTGCGCACAAGCCGCATGCTAAGCGCCTTCCTTTGCCTTTTGGCAGTGCTCGTGCATTGCCAGCACTAGGCGGGAATGGTCACTATCCCGCACACACGTGTCGTTGTGCCCGTTGCTAAGCGCTCTGGAGCACTGTTTATGATGTAAGCGGAACACCTCTTGCCATTCCATTCTCAGAGCTCCTGAGTTACGTAATCTTCGACTCTTGGTGCGAATGCCAGATGAAAACATTTCCAATGTGTCTGGCATATAGAAACTGAACCTGGAGAACACCTTTGTCAGGAGCTTTCACCTGCACCGTAGACACACACAGATTTGCATCACATCTAAATGGCCAAGCTCTTTCTTAGACAAGTTGAAAGCTGCTGTCAGAAGGCTGTGCTCCTTGTCAGATGGAAGCAGCAGCATGAACATAGGAGTTTGACAAGAACTAAAGAGCCACAGAAGAGCGTGGCCTAGGAAAATGAGTCAGGAAAAAGCATATCGCTACATGTGTCCTTGTTGTCGCCTAACAACAGGTAGCAGCATAAACCAGATGCGGGTGAAGTTCTTGCTGGCGACATCTAACGTCAAATGAGCAAACGGGCTTACCACAGCTGCGGTCCTCTGGCAGTCTGAAAGCTTTGCGCACAAGCCGCATGCTAAGCGCCTTCCTTTGCCTTTTGGCAGTGCTCGTGCATTGCCAGCACTAGGCGGGAATGGTCACTATCCCGCACACACGTTTCGTTGTGCCCGTTGCTAAGCGCTCTGGAGCAGTTTATGACGTAAGCGGAACACATCTTGCCATTCCATTCTCAGAGCTCCTGAGTTAATCAAACTGAGACTCTTGGTGCGAATGCCAGAGGAAAACATTTCCAATGTGTCTGGCATATAGAAACTGAACCTGGAGAACACCTTTGTCAGGAGCTTTCACCTGCACCGTAGACACACACAGATTTGCATCACATCTAAATGGCCAAGCTCTTTCTTAGACAAGTTGAAAGCTGCTGTCAGAAGGTTGTGCTCCTTGTCAGATGGAAGCAGCAGCATGAACATAGGAGTTTGGCAAGCACTAAAGAGCCACAGAAGAGCGTGGCCTAGGAAAATGAGTCAGGAAAAAGCATATCGCTACATGTGTCCTTGTTGTCGCCTAACAACAGGTAGCAGCATAAACCAGATGCGGGTGAAGTTCTTGCTGGCGACATCTAACGTCAAATGAGCAAACGGGCTTACCACAGCTGCGGTCCTCTGGCAGTCTGAAAGCTTTGCGCACAAGCCGGATGCTAAGCGCCTTCCTTTGCCTTTTGGCAGTGCTCGTGCATTGCCAGCACTAGGCGGGAATGGTCACTATCCCGCACACACGTGTCGTTGTGCCCGTTGCTAAGCGCTCTGGAGCACTGTTTATGACGTAAGCGGAACACCTCTTGCCGTTCCATTCTCAGAGCTCCTGAGTTAAGTAATCTGCGACTCTTGGTGCGAATGATAGAGGAAAACATTTCCAATGTGTCTGGCATATAGAAACTGAACCTGGAGAACACCTTTGTCAGGAGCTTTCACCTGCACCGTAGACACACACAGATTTGCATCACATCTAAATGGCCAAGCTCTTTCTTAGACAAGTTGAAAGCTGCTGTCAGAAGGTTGTGCTCCTTGTCAGATGGAAGCAGCAGCATGAACATAGGAGTTTGGCAAGCACTAAAGAGCCACAGAAGAGCGTGGCCTAGGAAAATGAGTCAGGAAAAAGCATATCGCTACATGTGTCCTTGTTGTCGCCTAACAACAGGTAGCAGCATAAACCAGATGCGGGTGAAGTTCTTGCTGGCGACATCTAACGTCAAATGAGCAAGCGGGCTTACCACAGCTACGGTCCTCTGGCAGTCTGAAAGCTTTGCGCACAAGCCGGATGCTAAGCGCCTTCCTTTGCCTTTTGGCAGTGCTCGTGCATTGCCAGCACTAGGCGGGAATGGTCACTATCCCGCACACACGTTTCGTTGTGCCCGTTGCTAAGCGCTCTGGAGCACTGTTTATGACGTAAGCGGAACACCTCTTGCCGTTCCATTCTCAGAGCTCCTCAGTTAAGTAATCTGCGATTCTTGGTGCGAATGATAGAGGAAAACATTTCCAATGTGTCTGGCATGTAGAAACTGAACCTGGAGAACACCTTTGTCAGGAGCTTTCACCTGCACCGTAGACACACACAGATTTGCATCACATCTAAATGGCCAAGCTCTTTCTTAGACAAGTTGAAAGCTGCTGTCAGAAGGCTGTGCTCCTTGTCAGATGGAAGCAGCAGCATGAACATAGGAGTTTGGCAAGCACTAAAGAGCCACAGAAGAGCGTGGCCTAGGAAAATGAGGCAGGAAAAAGCATATCGCTACATGTGTCCTTGTTGTCGCTTAACAACAGGTAGCAGCATAAACCAGATGCGGGTGAAGTTCTTGCTGGCGACATCTAACGTCAAATGAGCAAACGGGCTTACCACAGCTGCGGTCCTCTGGCAGTCTGAAAGCTTTGCGCACAAGCCGCATGCTAAGCGCCTTCCTTTGCCTTTTGGCAGTGCTCGTGCATTGCCAGCACTAGGCGGGAATGGTCACTATCCCGCACACACGTTTCGTTGTGCCCGTTGCTAAGCGCTCTGGAGCACTGTTTATGACGTAAGAGGAACACCTCTTGCCGTTCCATTCTCAGAGCTCCTGAGTTAAGTAATCTGCGACTCTTGGTGCGAATGATAGAGGAAAACATTTCCAATGTGTCTGGCAGGGAGAAACTGAACCTGGAGAACACCTTTGTCAGGAGCTTTCACCTGCACCGTAGACACACACAGATTTGCATCACATCTAAATGGCCAAGCTCTTTCTTAGACAAGTTGAAAGCTGCTGTCAGAAGGCTGTGCTCCTTGTCAGATGGAAGCAGCAGCATGAACATAGGAGTTTGGCAAGCACTAAAGAGCCACAGAAGAGCGTGGCCTAGGAAAATGAGTCAGGAAAAAGCATATCGCTACATGTGTCCTTGTTGTCGCCTAACAACAGGTAGCAGCATAAACCAGATGCGGGTGAAGTTCTTGCTGGCGACATCTAACGTCAAATGAGCAAACGGGCTTACCACAGCTGCGGTCCTCTGGCAGTCTGAAAGCTTTGCGCACAAGCCGGATGCTAAGCGCCTTCCTTTGCCTTTTGGCAGTGCTCGTGCATTGCCAGCACTAGGCGGGAATGGTCACTATCCCGCACACACGTGTCGTTGTGCCCGTTGCTAAGCGCTCTGGAGCACTGTTTATGATGTAAGCGGAACACCTCTTGCCATTCCATTCTCAGAGCTCCTGAGTTACGTAATCTGCGACTCTTGGTGCGAATGCCAGATGAAAACATTTCCAATGTGTCTGGCATATAGAAACTGAACCTGGAGAACACCTTTGTCAGGAGCTTTCACCTGCACCGTAGACACACACAGATTTGCATCACATCTAAATGGCCAAGCTCTTTCTTAGACAAGTTGAAAGCTGCTGTCAGAAGGCTGTGCTCCTTGTCAGATGGAAGCAGCAGCATGAACATAGGAGTTTGACAAGAACTAAAGAGCCACAGAAGAGCGTGGCCTAGGAAAATGAGTCAGGAAAAAGCATATCGCTACATGTGTCCTTGTTGTCGCCTAACAACAGGTAGCAGCATAAACCAGATGCGGGTGAAGTTCTTGCTGGCGACATCTAACGTCAAATGAGCAAACGGGCTTACCACAGCTGCGGTCCTCTGGCAGTCTGAAAGCTTTGCGCACAAGCCGCATGCTAAGCGCCTTCCTTTGCCTTTTGGCAGTGCTCGTGCATTGCCAGCACTAGGCGGGAATGGTCACTATCCCGCACACACGTTTCGTTGTGCCCGTTGCTAAGCGCTCTGGAGCAGTTTATGACGTAAGCGGAACACATCTTGCCATTCCATTCTCAGAGCTCCTGAGTTAATCAAACTGAGACTCTTGGTGCGAATGCCAGAGGAAAACATTTCCAATGTGTCTGGCATATAGAAACTGAACCTGGAGAACACCTTTGTCAGGAGCTTTCACCTGCACCGTAGACACACACAGATTTGCATCACATCTAAATGGCCAAGCTCTTTCTTAGACAAGTTGAAAGCTGCTGTCAGAAGGTTGTGCTCCTTGTCAGATGGAAGCAGCAGCATGAACATAGGAGTTTGGCAAGCACTAAAGAGCCACAGAAGAGCGTGGCCTAGGAAAATGAGTCAGGAAAAAGCATATCGCTACATGTGTCCTTGTTGTCGCCTAACAACAGGTAGCAGCATAAACCAGATGCGGGTGAAGTTCTTGCTGGCGACATCTAACGTCAAATGAGCAAACGGGCTTACCACAGCTGCGGTCCTCTGGCAGTCTGAAAGCTTTGCGCACAAGCCGGATGCTAAGCGCCTTCCTTTGCCTTTTGGCAGTGCTCGTGCATTGCCAGCACTAGGCGGGAATGGTCACTATCCCGCACACACGTGTCGTTGTGCCCGTTGCTAAGCGCTCTGGAGCACTGTTTATGACGTAAGCGGAACACCTCTTGCCGTTCCATTCTCAGAGCTCCTGAGTTAAGTAATCTGCGACTCTTGGTGCGAATGATAGAGGAAAACATTTCCAATGTGTCTGGCATATAGAAACTGAACCTGGAGAACACCTTTGTCAGGAGCTTTCACCTGCACCGTAGACACACACAGATTTGCATCACATCTAAATGGCCAAGCTCTTTCTTAGACAAGTTGAAAGCTGCTGTCAGAAGGTTGTGCTCCTTGTCAGATGGAAGCAGCAGCATGAACATAGGAGTTTGGCAAGCACTAAAGAGCCACAGAAGAGCGTGGCCTAGGAAAATGAGTCAGGAAAAAGCATATCGCTACATGTGTCCTTGTTGTCGCCTAACAACAGGTAGCAGCATAAACCAGATGCGGGTGAAGTTCTTGCTGGCGACATCTAACGTCAAATGAGCAAGCGGGCTTACCACAGCTACGGTCCTCTGGCAGTCTGAAAGCTTTGCGCACAAGCCGGATGCTAAGCGCCTTCCTTTGCCTTTTGGCAGTGCTCGTGCATTGCCAGCACTAGGCGGGAATGGTCACTATCCCGCACACACGTTTCGTTGTGCCCGTTGCTAAGCGCTCTGGAGCACTGTTTATGACGTAAGCGGAACACCTCTTGCCGTTCCATTCTCAGAGCTCCTCAGTTAAGTAATCTGCGATTCTTGGTGCGAATGATAGAGGAAAACATTTCCAATGTGTCTGGCATGTAGAAACTGAACCTGGAGAACACCTTTGTCAGGAGCTTTCACCTGCACCGTAGACACACACAGATTTGCATCACATCTAAATGGCCAAGCTCTTTCTTAGACAAGTTGAAAGCTGCTGTCAGAAGGCTGTGCTCCTTGTCAGATGGAAGCAGCAGCATGAACATAGGAGTTTGGCAAGCACTAAAGAGCCACAGAAGAGCGTGGCCTAGGAAAATGAGGCAGGAAAAAGCATATCGCTACATGTGTCCTTGTTGTCGCTTAACAACAGGTAGCAGCATAAACCAGATGCGGGTGAAGTTCTTGCTGGCGACATCTAACGTCAAATGAGCAAACGGGCTTACCACAGCTGCGGTCCTCTGGCAGTCTGAAAGCTTTGCGCACAAGCCGCATGCTAAGCGCCTTCCTTTGCCTTTTGGCAGTGCTCGTGCATTGCCAGCACTAGGCGGGAATGGTCACTATCCCGCACACACGTTTCGTTGTGCCCGTTGCTAAGCGCTCTGGAGCACTGTTTATGACGTAAGAGGAACACCTCTTGCCGTTCCATTCTCAGAGCTCCTGAGTTAAGTAATCTGCGACTCTTGGTGCGAATGATAGAGGAAAACATTTCCAATGTGTCTGGCAGGGAGAAACTGAACCTGGAGAACACCTTTGTCAGGAGCTTTCACCTGCACCGTAGACACACACAGATTTGCATCACATCTAAATGGCCAAGCTCTTTCTTAGACAAGTTGAAAGCTGCTGTCAGAAGGCTGTGCTCCTTGTCAGATGGAAGCAGCAGCATGAACATAGGAGTTTGGCAAGCACTAAAGAGCCACAGAAGAGCGTGGCCTAGGAAAATGAGTCAGGAAAAAGCATATCGCTACATGTGTCCTTGTTGTCGCCTAACAACAGGTAGCAGCATAAACCAGATGCGGGTGAAGTTCTTGCTGGCGACATCTAACGTCAAATGAGCAAACGGGCTTACCACAGCTGCGGTCCTCTGGCAGTCTGAAAGCTTTGCGCACAAGCCGGATGCTAAGCGCCTTCCTTTGCCTTTTGGCAGTGCTCGTGCATTGCCAGCACTAGGCGGGAATGGTCACTATCCCGCACACACGTGTCGTTGTGCCCGTTGCTAAGCGCTCTGGAGCACTGTTTATGATGTAAGCGGAACACCTCTTGCCATTCCATTCTCAGAGCTCCTGAGTTACGTAATCTGCGACTCTTGGTGCGAATGCCAGATGAAAACATTTCCAATGTGTCTGGCATATAGAAACTGAACCTGGAGAACACCTTTGTCAGGAGCTTTCACCTGCACCGTAGACACACACAGATTTGCATCACATCTAAATGGCCAAGCTCTTTCTTAGACAAGTTGAAAGCTGCTGTCAGAAGGCTGTGCTCCTTGTCAGATGGAAGCAGCAGCATGAACATAGGAGTTTGACAAGAACTAAAGAGCCACAGAAGAGCGTGGCCTAGGAAAATGAGTCAGGAAAAAGCATATCGCTACATGTGTCCTTGTTGTCGCCTAACAACAGGTAGCAGCATAAACCAGATGCGGGTGAAGTTCTTGCTGGCGACATCTAACGTCAAATGAGCAAACGGGCTTACCACAGCTGCGGTCCTCTGGCAGTCTGAAAGCTTTGCGCACAAGCCGCATGCTAAGCGCCTTCCTTTGCCTTTTGGCAGTGCTCGTGCATTGCCAGCACTAGGCGGGAATGGTCACTATCCCGCACACACGTTTCGTTGTGCCCGTTGCTAAGCGCTCTGGAGCAGTTTATGACGTAAGCGGAACACATCTTGCCATTCCATTCTCAGAGCTCCTGAGTTAATCAAACTGAGACTCTTGGTGCGAATGCCAGAGGAAAACATTTCCAATGTGTCTGGCATATAGAAACTGAACCTGGAGAACACCTTTGTCAGGAGCTTTCACCTGCACCGTAGACACACACAGATTTGCATCACATCTAAATGGCCAAGCTCTTTCTTAGACAAGTTGAAAGCTGCTGTCAGAAGGTTGTGCTCCTTGTCAGATGGAAGCAGCAGCATGAACATAGGAGTTTGGCAAGCACTAAAGAGCCACAGAAGAGCGTGGCCTAGGAAAATGAGTCAGGAAAAAGCATATCGCTACATGTGTCCTTGTTGTCGCCTAACAACAGGTAGCAGCATAAACCAGATGCGGGTGAAGTTCTTGCTGGCGACATCTAACGTCAAATGAGCAAACGGGCTTACCACAGCTGCGGTCCTCTGGCAGTCTGAAAGCTTTGCGCACAAGCCGGATGCTAAGCGCCTTCCTTTGCCTTTTGGCAGTGCTCGTGCATTGCCAGCACTAGGCGGGAATGGTCACTATCCCGCACACACGTGTCGTTGTGCCCGTTGCTAAGCGCTCTGGAGCACTGTTTATGACGTAAGCGGAACACCTCTTGCCGTTCCATACTCAGAGCTCCTCAGTTAAGTAATCTGTGATTCTTGGTGCGAATGATAGAGGAAAACATTTCCAATGTGTCTGGCATATAGAAACTGAACCTGGAGAACACCTTTGTCAGGAGCTTTCACCTGCACCGTAGACACACACAGATTTGCATCACATCTAAATGGCCAAGCTCTTTCTTAGACAAGTTGAAAGCTGCTGTCAGAAGGCTGTGCTCCTTGTCAGATGGAAGCAGCAGCATGAACATAGGAGTTTGACAAGAACTAAAGAGCCACAGAAGAGCGTGGCCTAGGAAAATGAGTCAGGAAAAAGCATATCGCTACATGTGTCCTTGTTGTCGCCTAACAACAGGTAGCAGCATAAACCAGATGCGGGTGAAGTTCTTGCTGGCGACATCTAACGTCAAATGAGCAAACGGGCTTACCACAGCTGCGGTCCTCTGGCAGTCTGAAAGCTTTGCGCACAAGCCGGATGCTAAGCGCCTTCCTTTGCCTTTTGGCAGTGCTCGTGCATTGCCAGCACTAGGCGGGAATGGTCACTATCCCGCACACACGTTTCGTTGTGCCCGTTGCTAAGCGCTCTGGAGCACTGTTTATGACGTAAGCGGAACACCTCTTGCCGTTCCATTCTCAGAGCTCCTGAGTTAAGTAATCTGCGACTCTTGGTGCGAATGATAGAGGAAAACATTTCCAATGTGTCTGGCAGGGAGAAACTGAACCTGGAGAACACCTTTGTCAGGAGCTTTCACCTGCACCTTACACACACACAGATTTGCATCACATCTAAATGGCCAAGCTCTTTCTTAGACAAGTTGAAAGCTGCTGTCAGAAGGCTGTGCTCCTTGTCAGATGGAAGCAGCAGCATGAACATAGGAGTTTGGCAAGCACTAAAGAGTCACAGAAGAGCGTGGCCTAGGAAAATGAGTCAGGAAAAAGCATATCGCTACATGTGTCCTTGTTGTCGCCTAACAACAGGTAGCAGCATAAACCAGATGCGGGTGAAGTTCTTGCTGGCGACATCTAACGTCAAATGAGCAAACAGGCTTACCACAGCTGCGGTCCTCTGGCAGTCTGAAAGCTTTGCGCACAAGCCGGATGCTAAGCGCCTTCCTTTGCCTTTTGGCAGTGCTCGTGCATTGCCAGCACTAGGCGGGAATGGTCACTATCCCGCACACACGTTTCGTTGTGCCCGTTGCTAAGCGCTCTGGAGCACTGTTTATGACGTAAGAGGAACACCTCTTGCCGTTCCATTCTCAGAGCTCCTGAGTTAAGTAATCTGCGACTCTTGGTGCGAATGATAGAGGAAAACATTTCCAATGTGTCTGGCATATAGAAACTGAACCTGGAGAACACCTTTGTCAGGAGCTTTCACCTGCACCGTAGACACACACAGATTTGCATCACATCTAAATGGCCAAGCTCTTTCTTAGACAAGTTGAAAGCTGCTGTCAGAAGGCTGTGCTCCTTGTCAGATGGAAGCAGCAGCATGAACATAGGAGTTTGGCAAGCACTAAAGAGCCACAGAAGAGCGTGGCCTAGGAAAATGAGTCAGGAAAAAGCATATCGCTACATGTGTCCTTGTTGTCGCCTAACAACAGGTAGCAGCATAAACCAGATGCGGGTGAAGTTCTTGCTGGCGACATCTAACGTCAAATGAGCAAACGGGCTTACCACAGCTGCGGTCCTCTGGCAGTCTGAAAGCTTTGCGCACAAGCCGCATGCTAAGCGCCTTCCTTTGCCTTTTGGCAGTGCTCGTGCATTGCCAGCACTAGGCGGGAATGGTCACTATCCCGCACACACGTGTCGTTGTGCCCGTTGCTAAGCGCTCTGGAGCACTGTTTATGATGTAAGCGGAACACCTCTTGCCATTCCATTCTCAGAGCTCCTGAGTTACGTAATCTGCGACTCTTGGTGCGAATGCCAGATGAAAACATTTCCAATGTGTCTGGCAGGGAGAAACTGAACCTGGAGAACACCTTTGTCAGGAGCTTTCACCTGCACCGTAGACACACACAGATTTGCATCACATCTAAATGGCCAAGCTCTTTCTTAGACAAATTGAAAGCTGCTGTCAGAAGGCTGTGCTCCTTGTCAGATGGAAGCAGCAGCATGAACATAGGAGTTTGACAAGCACTAAAGAGCCACAGAAGAGCGTGGCCTAGGAAAATGAGTCAGGAAAAAGCATATCGCTACATGTGTCCTTGTTGTCGCCTAACAACAGGTAGCAGCATAAACCAGATGCGGGTGAAGTTCTTGCTGGCGACATCTAACGTCAAATGAGCAAACGGGCTTACCACAGCTGCGGTCCTCTGGCAGTCTGAAAGCTTTGCGCACAAGCCGGATGCTAAGCGCCTTCCTTTGCCTTTTGGCAGTGCTCGTGCATTGCCAGCACTAGGCGGGAATGGTCACTATCCCGCACACACGTTTCGTTGTGCCCGTTGCTAAGCGCTCTGGAGCACTGTTTATGACGTAAGCGGAACACCTCTTGCCGTTCCATTCTCAGAGCTCCTCAGTTAAGTAATCTGCGATTCTTGGTGCGAATGATAGAGGAAAACATTTCCAATGTGTCTGGCATATAGAAACTGAACCTGGAGAACACCTTTGTCAGGAGCTTTCACCTGCACCGTAGACACACACAGATTTGCATCACATCTAAATGGCCAAGCTCTTTCTTAGACAAGTTGAAAGCTGCTGTCAGAAGGCTGTGCTCCTTGTCAGATGGAAGCAGCAGCATGAACATAGGAGTTTGGCAAGCACTAAAGAGTCACAGAAGAGCGTGGCCTAGGAAAATGAGTCAGGAAAAAGCATATCGCTACATGTGTCCTTGTTGTCGCCTAACAACAGGTAGCAGCATAAACCAGATGCGGGTGAAGTTCTTGCTGGCGACATCTAACGTCAAATGAGCAAACGGGCTTACCACAGCTGCGGTCCTCTGGCAGTCTGAAAGCTTTGCGCACAAGCCGGATGCTAAGCGCCTTCCTTTGCCTTTTGGCAGTGCTCGTGCATTGCCAGCACTAGGCGGGAATGGTCACTATCCCGCACACACGTGTCGTTGTGCCCGTTGCTAAGCGCTCTGGAGCACTGTTTATGACGTAAGCGGAACACATCTTGCCTTTCCATTCTCAGAGCTCCTGAGTTAATCAAACTGAGACTCTTGGTGCGAATGCCAGAGGAAAACATTTCCAATGTGTCTGGCATATAGAAACTGAACCTGGAGAACACCTTTGTCAGGAGCTTTCACCTGCACCGTAGACACACACAGATTTGCATCACATCTAAATGGCCAAGCTCTTTCTTAGACAAGTTGAAAGCTGCTGTCAGAAGGCTGTGCTCCTTGTCAGATGGAAGCAGCAGCATGAACATAGGAGTTTGGCAAGCACTAAAGAGTCACAGAAGAGCGTGGCCTAGGAAAATGAGTCAGGAAAAAGCATATCGCTACATGTGTCCTTGTTGTCGCCTAACAACAGGTAGCAGCATAAACCAGATGCGGGTGAAGTTCTTGCTGGCGACATCTAACGTCAAATGAGCAAACGGGCTTACCACAGCTGCGGTCCTCTGGCAGTCTGAAAGCTTTGCGCACAAGCCGCATGCTAAGCGCCTTCCTTTGCCTTTTGGCAGTGCTCGTGCATTGCCAGCACTAGGCGGGAATGGTCACTATCCCGCACACACGTGTCGTTGTGCCCGTTGCTAAGCGCTCTGGAGCACTGTTTATGACGTAAGCGGAACACATCTTGCCATTCCATTCTCAGAGCTCCTGAGTTAATCAAACTGAGACTCTTGGTGCGAATGATAGAGGAAAACATTTCCAATGTGTCTGGCATATAGAAACTGAACCTGGAGAACACCTTTGTCAGGAGCTTTCACCTGCACCGTAGACACACACAGATTTGCATCACATCTAAATGGCCAAGCTCTTTCTTAGACAAGTTGAAAGCTGCTGTCAGAAGGTTGTGCTCCTTGTCAGATGGAAGCAGCAGCATGAACATAGGAGTTTGGCAAGCACTAAAGAGCCACAGAAGAGCGTGGCCTAGGAAAATGAGTCAGGAAAAAGCATATCGCTACATGTGTCCTTGTTGTCGCCTAACAACAGGTAGCAGCATAAACCAGATGCGGGTGAAGTTCTTGCTGGCGACATCTAACGTCAAATGAGCAAGCGGGCTTACCACAGCTACGGTCCTCTGGCAGTCTGAAAGCTTTGCGCACAAGCCGGATGCTAAGCGCCTTCCTTTGCCTTTTGGCAGTGCTCGTGCATTGCCAGCACTAGGCGGGAATGGTCACTATCCCGCACACACGTTTCGTTGTGCCCGTTGCTAAGCGCTCTGGAGCACTGTTTATGACGTAAGCGGAACACCTCTTGCCGTTCCATTCTCAGAGCTCCTCAGTTAAGTAATCTGCAACTCTTGGTGCGAATGATAGAGGAAAACATTTCCAATGTGTCTGGCATATAGAAACTGAACCTGGAGAACACCTTTGTCAGGAGCTTTCACCTGCACCGTAGACACACACAGATTTGCATCACATCTAAATGGCCAAGCTCTTTCTTAGACAAGTTGAAAGCTGCTGTCAGAAGGCTGTGCTCCTTGTCAGATGGAAGCAGCAGCATGAACATAGGAGTTTGGCAAGCACTAAAGAGTCACAGAAGAGCGTGGCCTAGGAAAATGAGTCAGGAAAAAGCATATCGCTACATGTGTCCTTGTTGTCGCCTAACAACAGGTAGCAGCATAAACCAGATGCGGGTGAAGTTCTTGCTGGCGACATCTAACGTCAAATGAGCAAACGGGCTTACCACAGCTGCGGTCCTCTGGCAGTCTGAAAGCTTTGCGCACAAGCCGCATGCTAAGCGCCTTCCTTTGCCTTTTGGCAGTGCTCGTGCATTGCCAGCACTAGGCGGGAATGGTCACTATCCCGCACACACGTGTCGTTGTGCCCGTTGCTAAGCGCTCTGGAGCACTGTTTATGACGTAAGCGGAACACCTCTTGCCGTTCCATTCTCAGAGCTCCTGAGTTAAGTAATCTGCAACTCTTGGTGCGAATGATAGAGGAAAACATTTCCAATGTGTCTGGCATATAGAAACTGAACCTGGAGAACACCTTTGTCAGGAGCTTTCACCTGCACCGTAGACACACACAGATTTGCATCACATCTAAATGGCCAAGCTCTTTCTTAGACAAGTTGAAAGCTGCTGTCAGAAGGCTGTGCTCCTTGTCAGATGGAAGCAGCAGCACTCACATAGGAGTTTGGCAAGCACTAAAGAGCCACAGAAGAGCGTGGCCTAGGAAAATGAGTCAGGAAAAAGCATATCGCTACATGTGTCCTTGTTGTCGCCTAACAACAGGTAGCAGCATAAACCAGATGCGGGTGAAGTTCTTGCTGGCGACATCTAACGTCAAATGAGCAAACGGGCTTACCACAGCTGCGGTCCTCTGGCAGTCTGAAAGCTTTGCGCACAAGCCGGATGCTAAGCGCCTTCCTTTGCCTTTTGGCAGTGCTCGTGCATTGCCAGCACTAGGCGGGAATGGTCACTATCCCGCACACACGTTTCGTTGTGCCCGTTGCTAAGCGCTCTGGAGCACTGTTTATGACGTAAGAGGAACACCTCTTGCCGTTCCATTCTCAGAGCTCCTGAGTTAAGTAATCTGCAACTCTTGGTGCGAATGATAGAGGAAAACATTTCCAATGTGTCTGGCAGGGAGAAACTGAACCTGGAGAACACCTTTGTCAGGAGCTTTCACCTGCACCGTAGACACACACAGATTTGCATCACATCTAAATGGCCAAGCTCTTTCTTAGACAAGTTGAAAGCTGCTGTCAGAAGGCTGTGCTCCTTGTCAGATGGAAGCAGCAGCATGAACATAGGAGTTTGGCAAGCACTAAAGAGCCACAGAAGAGCGTGGCCTAGGAAAATGAGTCAGGAAAAAGCATATCGCTACATGTGTCCTTGTTGTCGCCTAACAACAGGTAGCAGCATAAACCAGATGCGGGTGAAGTTCTTGCTGGCGACATCTAACGTCAAATGAGCAAACGGGCTTACCACAGCTGCGGTCCTCTGGCAGTCTGAAAGCTTTGCGCACAAGCCGGATGCTAAGCGCCTTCCTTTGCCTTTTGGCAGTGCTTGTGCATTGCCAGCACTAGGCGGGAATGGTCACTATCCCGCACACACGTGTCGTTGTGCCCGTTGCTAAGCGCTCTGGAGCACTGTTTATGACGTAAGCGGAACACATCTTGCCATTCCATTCTCAGAGCTCCTGAGTTAATCAAACTGAGACTCTTGGTGCGAATGATAGAGGAAAACATTTCCAATGTGTCTGGCATATAGAAACTGAACCTGGAGAACACCTTTGTCAGGAGCTTGCACCTGCACCGTAGACACACACAGATTTGCATCACATCTAAATGGCCAAGCTCTTTCTTAGACAAGTTGAAAGCTGCTGTCAGAAGGCTGTGCTCCTTGTCAGATGGAAGCAGCAGCATGAACATAGGAGTTTGACAAGAACTAAAGAGCCACAGAAGAGGGTGGCCTAGGAAAATGAGTCAGGAAAAAGCATATCGCTACATGTGTTCTTGTTGTCGCCTAACAACAGGTAGCAGCATAAACCAGATGCGGGTGAAGTTCTTGCTGGCGACATCTAACGTCAAATGAGCAAACGGGCTTACCACAGCTGCGGTCCTCTGGCAGTCTGAAAGCTTTGCGCACAAGCCGGATGCTAAGCGCCTTCCTTTGCCTTTTGGCAGTGCTCGTGCATTGCCAGCACTAGGCGGGAATGGTCACTATCCCGCACACACGTTTCGTTGTGCCCGTTGCTAAGCGCTCTGGAGCACTGTTTATGACGTAAGAGGAACACCTCTTGCCGTTCCATTCTCAGAGCTCCTGAGTTAAGTAATCTGCGACTCTTGGTGCGAATGATAGAGGAAAACATTTCCAATGTGTCTGGCATATAGAAACTGAACCTGGAGAACACCTTTGTCAGGAGCTTTCACCTGCACCGTAGACACACACAGATTTGCATCACATCTAAATGGCCAAGCTCTTTCTTAGACAAGTTGAAAGCTGCTGTCAGAAGGCTGTGCTCCTTGTCAGATGGAAGCAGCAGCATGAACATAGGAGTTTGGCAAGCACTAAAGAGCCACAGAAGAGCGTGGCCTAGGAAAATGAGTCAGGAAAAAGCATATCGCTACATGTGTCCTTGTTGTCGCCTAACAACAGGTAGCAGCATAAACCAGATGCGGGTGAAGTTCTTGCTGGCGACATCTAACGTCAAATGAGCAAACGGGCTTACCACAGCTGCGGTCCTCTGGCAGTCTGAAAGCTTTGCGCACAAGCCGGATGCTAAGCGCCTTCCTTTGCCTTTTGGCAGTGCTCGTGCATTGCCAGCACTAGGCGGGAATGGTCACTATCCCGCACACACGTGTCGTTGTGCCCGTTGCTAAGCGCTCTGGAGCACTGTTTATGACGTAAGCGGAACACATCTTGCCATTCCATTCTCAGAGCTCCTGAGTTAATCAAACTGAGACTCTTGGTGCGAATGCCAGAGGAAAACATTTCCAATGTGTCTGGCATATAGAAACTGAACCTGGAGAACACCTTTGTCAGGAGCTTGCACCTGCACCGTAGACACACACAGATTTGCATCACATCTAAATGGCCAAGCTCTTTCTTAGACAAGTTGAAAGCTCCTGTCAGAAGGCTGTGCTCCTTGTCAGATGGAAGCAGCAGCATGAACATAGGAGTTTGGCAAGCACTAAAGAGCCACAGAAGAGCGTGGCCTAGGAAAATGAGTCAGGAAAAAGCATATCGCTACATGTGTTCTTGTTGTCGCCTAACAACAGGTAGCAGCATAAACCAGATGCGGGTGAAGTTCTTGCTGGCGACATCTAACGTCAAATGAGCAAACGGGCTTACCACAGCTGCAGTCCTCTGGCAGTCTGAAAGCTTTGCGCACAAGCCGGATGCTAAGCGCCTTCCTTTGCCTTTTGGCAGTGCTCGTGCATTGCCAGCACTAGGCGGGAATGGTCACTATCCCGCACACACGTGTCGTTGTGCCCGTTGCTAAGCGCTCTGGAGCACTGTTTATGACGTAAGCGGAACACCTCTTGCCATTCCATTCTCAGAGCTCCTGAGTTACGTAATCTGCGACTCTTGGTGCGAATGCCAGAGGAAAACATTTCCAATGTGTCTGGCATATAGAAACTGAACCTGGAGAACACCTTTGTCAGGAGCTTTCACCTGCACCGTAGACACACACAGATTTGCATCACATCTAAATGGCCAAGCTCTTTCTTAGACAAGTTGAAAGCTGCTGTCAGAAGGCTGTGCTCCTTGTCAGATGGAAGCAGCAGCACGAACATAGGAGTTTGACAAGAACTAAAGAGCCACAGAAGAGCGTGGCCTAGGAAAATGAGTCAGGAAAAAGCATATCGCTACATGTGTCCTTGTTGTCGCCTAACAACAGGTAGCAGCATAAACCAGATGCGGGTGAAGTTCTTGCTGGCGACATCTAACGTCAAATGAGCAAACGGGCTTACCACAGCTGCGGTCCTCTGGCAGTCTGAAAGCTTTGCGCACAAGCCGGATGCTAAGCGCCTTCCTTTGCCTTTTGGCAGTGCTCGTGCATTGCCAGCACTAGGCGGGAATGGTCACTATCCCGCACACACGTGTCGTTGTGCCCGTTGCTAAGCGCTCTGGAGCACTGTTTATGATGTAAGCGGAACACCTCTTGCCATTCCATTCTCAGAGCTCCTGAGTTACGTAATCTGCGACTCTTGGTGCGAATGCCAGATGAAAACATTTCCAATGTGTCTGGCAGGGAGAAACTGAACCTGGAGAACACCTTTGTCAGGAGCTTTCACCTGCACCGTAGACACACACAGATTTGCATCACATCTAAATGGCCAAGCTCTTTCTTAGACAAGTTGAAAGCTGCTGTCAGAAGGCTGTGCTCCTTGTCAGATGGAAGCAGCAGCATGAACATAGGAGTTTGACAAGAACTAAAGAGCCACAGAAGAGCGTGGCCTAGGAAAATGAGTCAGGAAAAAGCATATCGCTACATGTGTCCTTGTTGTCGCCTAACAACAGGTAGCAGCATAAACCAGATGCGGGTGAAGTTCTTGCTGGCGACATCTAACGTCAAATGAGCAAACGGGCTTACCACAGCTGCGGTCCTCTGGCAGTCTGAAAGCTTTGCGCACAAGCCGCATGCTAAGCGCCTTCCTTTGCCTTTTGGCAGTGCTCGTGCATTGCCAGCACTAGGCGGGAATGGTCACTATCCCGCACACACGTTTCGTTGTGCCCGTTGCTAAGCGCTCTGGAGCACTGTTTATGACGTAAGCGGAACACATCTTGCCATTCCATTCTCAGAGCTCCTGAGTTAATCAAACTGAGACTCTTGGTGCGAATGCCAGAGGAAAACATTTCCAATGTGTCTGGCATATAGAAACTGAACCTGGAGAACACCTTTGTCAGGAGCTTTCACCTGCACCGTAGACACACACAGATTTGCATCACATCTAAATGGCCAAGCTCTTTCTTAGACAAGTTGAAAGCTGCTGTCAGAAGGCTGTGCTCCTTGTCAGATGGAAGCAGCAGCATGCACATAGGAATTTGTCAAGAACTAAAGAGCCACAGAAGAGCGTGGTCTAGCAAAATGAGTCAGGAAAAAGCATATCGCTACATGTGTCCTTGTTGTCGCCTAACAACAGGTAGCAGCCTAAACCAGATGCGGGTGAAGTTCTTGCAGGCGACATCTAACGTCAAATGAGCAAACGGGCTTACCACAGCTGCGGTCCTCTGGCAGTCTGAAAGCTTTGCGCACAAGCCGGATGCTAAGCGCCTTCCTTTGCCTTTTGGCAGTGCTCGTGCATTGCCAGCACTAGGCGGGAATGGTCACTATCCCGCACACACGTGTCGTTGTGCCCGTTGCTAAGCGCTCTGGAGCACTGTTTATGACGTAAGCGGAACACCTCTTGCCGTTCCATTCTCAGAGCTCCTGAGTTACGTAATCTGCGACTCTTGGTGCGAATGCCAGAGGAAAACATTTCCAATGTGTCTGGCATATAGAAACTGAACCTGGAGAACACCTTTGTCAGGAGCTTTCACCTGCACCGTAGACACACACAGATTTGCATCACATCTAAATGGCCAAGCTCTTTCTTAGACAAGTTGAAAGCTGCTGTCAGAAGGCTGTGCTCCTTGTCAGATGGAAGCAGCAGCATGAATTAGGAGTTTGACAAGAACTAAAGAGCCACAGAAGAGCGTGGCCTAGGAAAATGAGTCAGGAAAAAGCATATCGCTACATGTGTCCTTGTTGTCGCCTAACAACAGGTAGCAGCATAAACCAGATGCGGGTGAAGTTCTTGCTGGCGACATCTAACGTCAAATGAGCAAACGGGCTTACCACAGCTGCGGTCCTCTGGCAGTCTGAAAGCTTTGCGCACAAGCCGCATGCTAAGCGCCTTCCTTTGCCTTTTGGCAGTGCTCGTGCATTGCCAGCACTAGGCGGGAATGGTCACTATCCCGCACACACGTTTCGTTGTGCCCGTTGCTAAGCGCTCTGGAGCACTGTTTATGACGTAAGCGGAACACCTCTTGCCGTTCCATTCTCAGAGCTCCTGAGTTAAGTAATCTGCGACTCTTGGTGCGAATGATAGAGGAAAACATTTCCAATGTGTCTGGCAGGGAGAATCTGAACCTGGAGAACACCTTTGTCAGGAGCTTTCACCTGCACCTTACACACACACAGATTTGCATCACATCTAAATGGCCAAGCTCTTTCTTAGACAAGTTGAAAGCTGCTGTCAGAAGGCTGTGCTCCTTGTCAGATGGAAGCAGCAGCATGAACATAGGAGTTTGGCAAGCACTAAAGAGCCACAGAAGAGCGTGGCCTAGGAAAATGAGTCAGGAAAAAGCATATCGCTACATGTGTCCTTGTTGTCGCCTAACAACAGGTAGCAGCATAAACCAGATGCGGGTGAAGTTCTTGCTGGCGACATCTAACGTCAAATGAGCAAACGGGCTTACCACAGCTGCGGTCCTCTGGCAGTCTGAAAGCTTTGCGCACAAGCCGCATGCTAAGCGCCTTCCTTTGCCTTTTGGCAGTGCTCGTGCATTGCCAGCACTAGGCGGGAATGGTCACTATCCCGCACACACGTTTCGTTGTGCCCGTTGCTAAGCGCTCTGGAGCACTGTTTATGACGTAAGCGGAACACATCTTGCCGTTCCATTCTCAGAGCTCCTGAGTTAATCAAACTGAGACTCTTGGTGCGAATGCCAGAGGAAAACATTTCCAATGTGTCTGGCATATAGAAACTGAACCTGGAGAACACCTTTGTCAGGAGCTTTCACCTGCACCGTAGACACACACAGATTTGCATCACATCTAAATGGCCAAGCTCTTTCTTAGACAAGTTGAAAGCTGCTGTCAGAAGGCTGTGCTCCTTGTCAGATGGAAGCAACAGCATGCACATAGGAGTTTGTCAAGAACTAAAGAGCCACAGAAGAGCGTGGTCTAGCAAAATGAGTCAGGAAAAAGCATATCGCTACATGTGTCCTTGTTGTGGCCTAACAACAGGTAGCAGCCTAAACCAGATGCGGGTGAAGTTCTTGCAGGCGACATCTAACGTCAAATGAGCAAACGGGCTTACCACAGCTGCGGTCCTCTGGCAGTCTGAAAGCTTTGCGCACAAGCCGGATGCTAAGCGCCTTCCTTTGCCTTTTGGCAGTGCTCGTGCATTGCCAGCACTAGGTGGGAATGGTCACTATCCCGCACACACGTTTCGTTGTGCCCGTTGTTAAGCGCTCTGGAGCACTGTTTATGACGTAAGCGGAACACCTCTTGCCGTTCCATTCTCAGAGCTCCTGAGTTAAGTAATCTGCGACTCTTGGTGCGAATGATAGAGGAAAACATTTCCAATGTGTCTGGCAGGGAGAATCTGAACCTGGAGAACACCTTTGTCAGGAGCTTTCACCTGCACCGTAGACACACACACAGATTTGCATCACATCTAAATGGCCAAGCTCTTTCTTAGACAAGTTGAAAGCTGCTGTCAGAAGGCTGTGCTCCTTGTCAGATGGAAGCAGCAGCATGAACATAGGAGTTTGGCAAGCACTAAAGAGTCACAGAAGAGCGTGGCCTAGGAAAATGAGTCAGGAAAAAGCATATCGCTACATGTGTCCTTGTTGTCGCCTAACAACAGGTAGCAGCATAAACCAGATGCGGGTGAAGTTCTTGCTGGCGACATCTAACGTCAAATGAGCAAACGGGCTTACCACAGCTGCGGTCCTCTGGCAGTCTGAAAGCTTTGCGCACAAGCCGCATGCTAAGCGCCTTCCTTTGCCTTTTGGCAGTGCTCGTGCATTGCCAGCACTAGGCGGGAATGGTCACTATCCCGCACACACGTGTCGTTGTGCCCGTTGCTAAGCGCTCTGGAGCACTGTTTATGATGTAAGCGGAACACCTCTTGCCATTCCATTCTCAGAGCTCCTGAGTTACGTAATCTGCGACTCTTGGTGCGAATGCCAGATGAAAACATTTCCAATGTGTCTGGCAGGGAGAAACTGAACCTGGAGAACACCTTTGTCAGGAGCTTTCACCTGCACCGAAGACACACACAGATTTGCATCACATCTAAATGGCCAAGCTCTTTCTTAGACAAGTTGAAAGCTGCTGTCAGAAGGCTGTGCTCCTTGTCAGATGGAAGCAGCAGCATGAACATAGGAGTTTGACAAGAACTAAAGAGCCACAGAAGAGCGTGGCCTAGGAAAATGAGTCAGGAAAAAGCATATCGCTACATGTGTCCTTGTTGTCGCCTAACAACAGGTAGCAGCATAAACCAGATGCGGGTGAAGTTCTTGCTGGCGACATCTAACGTCAAATGAGCAAACGGGCTTACCACAGCTGCGGTCCTCTGGCAGTCTGAAAGCTTTGCGCACAAGCCGGATGCTAAGCGCCTTCCTTTGCCTTTTGGCAGTGCTTGTGCATTGCCAGCACTAGGCGGGAATGGTCACTATCCCGCACACACGTTTCGTTGTGCCCGTTGCTAAGCGCTCTGGAGCACTGTTTATGACGTAAGCGGAACACATCTTGCCATTCCATTCTCAGAGCTCCTGAGTTAATCAAACTGAGACTCTTGGTGCGAATGCCAGAGGAAAACATTTCCAATGTGTCTGGCATATAGAAACTGAACCTGGAGAACACCTTTGTCAGGAGCTTTCACCTGCACCTTACACACACACAGATTTGCATCACATCTAAATGGCCAAGCGCTTTCTTAGACAAGTTGAAAGCTGCTGTCAGAAGGCTGTGCTCCTTGTCAGATGGAAGCAGCAGCATGAACATAGGAGTTTGACAAGCACTAAAGAGCCACAGAAGAGCGTGGCCTAGGAAAATGAGTCAGGAAAAAGCATATCGCTACATGTGTCCTTGTTGTCGCCTAACAACAGGTAGCAGCATAAACCAGATGCGGGTGAAGTTCTTGCTGGCGACATCTAACGTCAAATGAGCAAACGGGCTTACCACAGCTGCGGTCCTCTGGCAGTCTGAAAGCTTTGCGCACAAGCCGCATGCTAAGCGCCTTCCTTTGCCTTTTGGCAGTGCTCGTGCATTGCCAGCACTAGGCGGGAATGGTCACTATCCCGCACACACGTTTCGTTGTGCCCGTTGCTAAGCGCTCTGGAGCACTGTTTATGACGTAAGCGGAACACATCTTGCCGTTCCATTCTCAGAGCTCCTGAGTTAATCAAACTGAGACTCTTGGTGCGAATGCCAGAGGAAAACATTTCCAATGTGTCTGGCATATAGAAACTGAACCTGGAGAACACCTTTGTCAGGAGCTTTCACCTGCACCGTAGACACACACAGATTTGCATCACATCTAAATGGCCAAGCTCTTTCTTAGACAAGTTGAAAGCTGCTGTCAGAAGGCTGTGCTCCTTGTCAGATGGAAGCAGCAGCATGCACATAGGAGTTTGTCAAGAACTAAAGAGCCACAGAAGAGCGTGGTCTAGCAAAATGAGTCAGGAAAAAGCATATCGCTACATGTGTCCTTGTTGTGGCCTAACAACAGGTAGCAGCCTAAACCAGATGCGGGTGAAGTTCTTGCAGGCGACATCTAACGTCAAATGAGCAAACGGGCTTACCACAGCTGCGGTCCTCTGGCAGTCTGAAAGCTTTGCGCACAAGCCGGATGCTAAGCGCCTTCCTTTGCCTTTTGGCAGTGCTCGTGCATTGCCAGCACTAGGTGGGAATGGTCACTATCCCGCACACACGTTTCGTTGTGCCCGTTGTTAAGCGCTCTGGAGCACTGTTTATGACGTAAGCGGAACACCTCTTGCCGTTCCATTCTCAGAGCTCCTGAGTTACGTAATCTGCGACTCTTGGTGCGAATGATAGAGGAAAACATTTCCAATGTGTCTGGCATATAGAAACTGAACCTGGAGAACACCTTTGTCAGGAGCTTTCACCTGCACCGTAGACACACACAGATTTGCATCACATCTAAATGGCCAAGCTCTTTCTTAGACAAGTTGAAAGCTGCTGTCAGAAGGCTGTGCTCCTTGTCAGATGGAAGCAGCAGCATGAACATAGGAGTTTGGCAAGCACTAAAGAGCCACAGAAGAGCGTGGCCTAGGAAAATGAGTCAGGAAAAAGCATATCGCTACATGTGTCCTTGTTGTCGCCTAACAACAGGTAGCAGCATAAACCAGATGCGGGTGAAGTTCTTGCTGGCGACATCTAACGTCAAATGAGCAAACGGGCTTACCACAGCTGCGGTCCTCTGGCAGTCTGAAAGCTTTGCGCACAAGCCGGATGCTAAGCGCCTTCCTTTGCCTTTTGGCAGTGCTCGTGCATTGCCAGCACTAGGCGGGAATGGTCACTATCCCACAGACACGTTTCGTTGTGCCCGTTGCTAAGCGCTCTGGAGCACTGTTTATGACGTAAGCGGAACACCTCTTGCCATTCCATTCTCAGAGCTCCTGAGTTACGTAATCTGCGACTTTTGGTGCGAATGCCAGAGGAAAACATTTCCAATGTGTCTGGCAGGGAGAAACTGAACCTGGAGAACACCTTTGTCAGGAGCTTTCACCTGCACCTTACACACACACAGATTTGCATCACATCTAAATGACCAAGCTCTTTCTTAGACAAGTTGAAAGCTGCTGTCAGAAGGTTGTGCTCCTTGTCAGATGGAAGCAGCAGCACTCACATAGGAGTTTGGCAAGCACTAAAGAGCCACAGAAGAGCGTGGCCTAGGAAAATGAGTCAGGAAAAAGCATATCGCTACATGTGTCCTTGTTGTCGCCTAACAACAGGTAGCAGCATAAACCAGATGCGGGTGAAGTTCTTGCTGGCGACATCTAACGTCAAATGAGCAAACGGGCTTACCACAGCTGCGGTCCTCTGGCAGTCTGAAAGCTTTGCGCACAAGCCGCATGCTAAGCGCCTTCCTTTGCCTTTTGGCAGTGCTCGTGCATTGCCAGCACTAGGCGGGAATGGTCACTATCCCGCACACACGTTTCGTTGTGCCCGTTGCTAAGCGCTCTGGAGCACTGTTTATGACGTAAGCGGAACACCTCTTGCCATTCCATTCTCAGAGCTCCTGAGTTAAGTAATCAGCGACTCTTGGTGCGAATGCCAGATGAAAACATTTCCAATGTGTCTGGCATATAGAAACTGAACCTGGAGAACACCTTTGTCAGGAGCTTTCACCTGCACCGTAGACACACACAGATTTGCATCACATCTAAATGGCCAAGCGCTTTCTTAGACAAGTTGAAAGCTGCTGTCAGAAGGCTGTGCTCCTTGTCAGATGGAAGCAGCAGCACTCACATAGGAGTTTGGCAAGAACTAAAGAGCCACAGAAGAGCGTGGCCTAGGAAAATGAGTCAGGAAAAAGCATATCGCTACATGTGTCCTTGTTGTCGCCTAACAACAGGTAGCAGCATAAACCAGATGCGGGTGAAGTTCTTGCTGGCGACATCTAACGTCAAATGAGCAAACGGGCTTACCACAGCTGCGGTCCTCTGGCAGTCTGAAAGCTTTGCGCACAAGCCGCATGCTAAGCGCCTTCCTTTGCCTTTTGGCAGTGCTCGTGCATTGCCAGCACTAGGCGGGAATGGTCACTATCCCGCACACACGTTTCGTTGTGCCCGTTGCTAAGCGCTCTGGAGCACTGTTTATGACGTAAGCGGAACACCTCTTGCCGTTCCATTCTCAGAGCTCCTGAGTTACGTAATCTGCGACTCTTGGTGCGAATGCCAGAGGAAAACATTTCCAATGTGTCTGGCATATAGAAACTGAACCTGGAGAACACCTTTGTCAGGAGCTTTCACCTGCACCGTAGACACACACAGATTTGCATCACATCTAAATGGCCAAGCTCTTTCTTAGACAAGTTGAAAGCTGCTGTCAGAAGGCTGTGCTCCTTGTCAGATGGAAGCAGCAGCATGAATTAGGAGTTTGACAAGAACTAAAGAGCCACAGAAGAGCGTGGCCTAGGAAAATGAGTCAGGAAAAAGCATATCGCTACATGTGTCCTTGTTGTCGCCTAACAACAGGTAGCAGCATAAACCAGATGCGGGTGAAGTTCTTGCTGGCGACATCTAACGTCAAATGAGCAAACGGGCTTACCACAGCTGCGGTCCTCTGGCAGTCTGAAAGCTTTGCGCACAAGCCGGATGCTAAGCGCCTTCCTTTGCCTTTTGGCAGTGCTCGTGCATTGCCAGCACTAGGCGGGAATGGTCACTATCCCGCACACACGTTTCGTTGTGCCCGTTGCTAAGCGCTCTGGAGCACTGTTTATGACGTAAGCGGAACACCTCTTGCCATTCCATTCTCAGAGCTCCTGAGTTAAGTAATCAGCGACTCTTGGTGCGAATGCCAGATGAAAACATTTCCAATGTGTCTGGCATATAGAAACTGAACCTGGAGAACACCTTAGTCAGGAGCTTTCACCTGCACCTTACACACACACAGATTTGCATCACATCTAAATGGCCAAGCTCTTTCTTAGACAAGTTGAAAGCTGCTGTCAGAAGGCTGTGCTCCTTGTCAGATGGAAGCAGCAGCACTCACATAGGAGTTTGGCAAGCACTAAAGAGCCACAGAAGAGCGTGGCCTAGGAAAATGAGTCAGGAAAAAGCATATCGCTACATGTGTCCTTGTTGTCGCCTAACAACAGGTAGCAGCATAAACCAGATGCGGGTGAAGTTCTTGCTGGCGACATCTAACGTCAAATGAGCAAACGGGCTTACCACAGCTGCGGTCCTCTGGCAGTCTGAAAGCTTTGCGCACAAGCCGCATGCTAAGCGCCTTCCTTTGCCTTTTGGCAGTGCTCGTGCATTGCCAGCACTAGGCGGGAATGGTCACTATCCCGCACACACGTTTCGTTGTGCCCGTTGCTAAGCGCTCTGGAGCACTGTTTATGACGTAAGCGGAACACATCTTGCCGTTCCATTCTCAGAGCTCCTGAGTTAATCAAACTGAGACTCTTGGTGCGAATGCCAGAGGAAAACATTTCCAATGTGTCTGTCAGGGAGAATCTGAACCTGGAGAACACCTTTGTCAGGAGCTTTCACCTGCACCGTAGACACACACAGATTTGCATCACATCTAAATGGCCAAGCTCTTTCTTAGACAAGTTGAAAGCTGCTGTCAGAAGGCTGTGCTCCTTGTCAGATGGAAGCAGCAGCATGCACATAGGAGTTTGTCAAGAACTAAAGAGCCACAGAAGAGCGTGGTCTAGCAAAATGAGTCAGGAAAAAGCATATCGCTACATGTGTCCTTGTTGTGGCCTAACAACAGGTAGCAGCCTAAACCAGATGCGGGTGAAGTTCTTGCAGGCGACATCTAACGTCAAATGAGCAAACGGGCTTACCACAGCTGCGGTCCTCTGGCAGTCTGAAAGCTTTGCGCACAAGCCGGATGCTAAGCGCCTTCCTTTGCCTTTTGGCAGTGCTCGTGCATTGCCAGCACTAGGTGGGAATGGTCACTATCCCGCACACACGTTTCGTTGTGCCCGTTGTTAAGCGCTCTGGAGCACTGTTTATGACGTAAGCGGAACACCTCTTGCCGTTCCATTCTCAGAGCTCCTGAGTTACGTAATCTGCGACTCTTGGTGCGAATGATAGAGGAAAACATTTCCAATGTGTCTGGCATATAGAAACTGAACCTGGAGAACACCTTTGTCAGGAGCTTTCACCTGCACCGTAGACACACACAGATTTGCATCACATCTAAATGGCCAAGCTCTTTCTTAGACAAGTTGAAAGCTGCTGTCAGAAGGCTGTGCTCCTTGTCAGATGGAAGCAGCAGCATGAACATAGGAGTTTGGCAAGCACTAAAGAGCCACAGAAGAGCGTGGCCTAGGAAAATGAGTCAGGAAAAAGCATATCGCTACATGTGTCCTTGTTGTCGCCTAACAACAGGTAGCAGCATAAACCAGATGCGGGTGAAGTTCTTGCTGGCGACATCTAACGTCAAATGAGCAAACGGGCTTACCACAGCTGCGGTCCTCTGGCAGTCTGAAAGCTTTGCGCACAAGCCGGATGCTAAGCGCCTTCCTTTGCCTTTTGGCAGTGCTCGTGCATTGCCAGCACTAGGCGGGAATGGTCACTATCCCGCACACACGTTTCGTTGTGCCCGTTGCTATGCGCTCTGGAGCACTGTTTATGACGTAAGCGGAACACCTCTTGCCGTTCCATTCTCAGAGCTCCTGAGTTAAGTAATCTGCGACTCTTGGTGCGAATGATAGAGGAAAACATTTCCAATGTGTCTGGCAGGGAGAATCTGAACCTGGAGAACACCTTTGTCAGGAGCTTTCACCTGCACCGTAGACACACACACAGATTTGCATCACATCTAAATGGCCAAGCTCTTTCTTAGACAAGTTGAAAGCTGCTGTCAGAAGGCTGTGCTCCTTGTCAGATGGAAGCAGCAGCATGAACATAGGAGTTTGGCAAGCACTAAAGAGTCACAGAAGAGCGTGGCCTAGGAAAATGAGTCAGGAAAAAGCATATCGCTACATGTGTCCTTGTTGTCGCCTAACAACAGGTAGCAGCATAAACCAGATGCGGGTGAAGTTCTTGCTGGCGACATCTAACGTCAAATGAGCAAACGGGCTTACCACAGCTGCGGTCCTCTGGCAGTCTGAAAGCTTTGCGCACAAGCCGCATGCTAAGCGCCTTCCTTTGCCTTTTGGCAGTGCTCGTGCATTGCCAGCACTAGGCGGGAATGGTCACTATCCCGCACACACGTGTCGTTGTGCCCGTTGCTAAGCGCTCTGGAGCACTGTTTATGATGTAAGCGGAACACCTCTTGCCATTCCATTCTCAGAGCTCCTGAGTTACGTAATCTGCGACTCTTGGTGCGAATGCCAGATGAAAACATTTCCAATGTGTCTGGCAGGGAGAAACTGAACCTGGAGAACACCTTTGTCAGGAGCTTTCACCTGCACCGAAGACACACACAGATTTGCATCACATCTAAATGGCCAAGCTCTTTCTTAGACAAGTTGAAAGCTGCTGTCAGAAGGCTGTGCTCCTTGTCAGATGGAAGCAGCAGCATGAACATAGGAGTTTGACAAGAACTAAAGAGCCACAGAAGAGCGTGGCCTAGGAAAATGAGTCAGGAAAAAGCATATCGCTACATGTGTCCTTGTTGTCGCCTAACAACAGGTAGCAGCATAAACCAGATGCGGGTGAAGTTCTTGCTGGCGACATCTAACGTCAAATGAGCAAACGGGCTTACCACAGCTGCGGTCCTCTGGCAGTCTGAAAGCTTTGCGCACAAGCCGGATGCTAAGCGCCTTCCTTTGCCTTTTGGCAGTGCTTGTGCATTGCCAGCACTAGGCGGGAATGGTCACTATCCCGCACACACGTTTCGTTGTGCCCGTTGCTAAGCGCTCTGGAGCACTGTTTATGACGTAAGCGGAACACATCTTGCCATTCCATTCTCAGAGCTCCTGAGTTAATCAAACTGAGACTCTTGGTGCGAATGCCAGAGGAAAACATTTCCAATGTGTCTGGCATATAGAAACTGAACCTGGAGAACACCTTTGTCAGGAGCTTTCACCTGCACCGTAGACACACACAGATTTGCATCACATCTAAATGGCCAAGCTCTTTCTTAGACAAGTTGAAAGCTGCTGTCAGAAGGCTGTGCTCCTTGTCAGATGGAAGCAGCAGCATGAACATAGGAGTTTGGCAAGCACTAAAGAGTCACAGAAGAGCGTGGCCTAGGAAAATGAGTCAGGAAAAAGCATATCGCTACATGTGTCCTTGTTGTCGCCTAACAACAGGTAGCAGCATAAACCAGATGCGGGTGAAGTTCTTGCTGGCGACATCTAACGTCAAATGAGCAAACGGGCTTACCACAGCTGCGGTCCTCTGGCAGTCTGAAAGCTTTGCGCACAAGCCGCATGCTAAGCGCCTTCCTTTGCCTTTTGGCAGTGCTCGTGCATTGCCAGCACTAGGCGGGAATGGTCACTATCCCGCACACACGTTTCGTTGTGCCCGTTGCTAAGCGCTCTGGAGCACTGTTTATGACGTAAGCGGAACACATCTTGCCGTTCCATTCTCAGAGCTCCTGAGTTAATCAAACTGAGACTCTTGGTGCGAATGCCAGAGGAAAACATTTCCAATGTGTCTGGCATATAGAAACTGAACCTGGAGAACACCTTTGTCAGGAGCTTTCACCTGCACCGTAGACACACACAGATTTGCATCACATCTAAATGGCCAAGCTCTTTCTTAGACAAGTTGAAAGCTGCTGTCAGAAGGCTGTGCTCCTTGTCAGATGGAAGCAGCAGCATGCACATAGGAGTTTGTCAAGAACTAAAGAGCCACAGAAGAGCGTGGTCTAGCAAAATGAGTCAGGAAAAAGCATATCGCTACATGTGTCCTTGTTGTGGCCTAACAACAGGTAGCAGCCTAAACCAGATGCGGGTGAAGTTCTTGCAGGCGACATCTAACGTCAAATGAGCAAACGGGCTTACCACAGCTGCGGTCCTCTGGCAGTCTGAAAGCTTTGCGCACAAGCCGGATGCTAAGCGCCTTCCTTTGCCTTTTGGCAGTGCTCGTGCATTGCCAGCACTAGGTGGGAATGGTCACTATCCCGCACACACGTTTCGTTGTGCCCGTTGTTAAGCGCTCTGGAGCACTGTTTATGACGTAAGCGGAACACCTCTTGCCGTTCCATTCTCAGAGCTCCTGAGTTACGTAATCTGCGACTCTTGGTGCGAATGATAGAGGAAAACATTTCCAATGTGTCTGGCATATAGAAACTGAACCTGGAGAACACCTTTGTCAGGAGCTTTCACCTGCACCGTAGACACACACAGATTTGCATCACATCTAAATGGCCAAGCTCTTTCTTAGACAAGTTGAAAGCTGCTGTCAGAAGGCTGTGCTCCTTGTCAGATGGAAGCAGCAGCATGAACATAGGAGTTTGGCAAGCACTAAAGAGCCACAGAAGAGCGTGGCCTAGGAAAATGAGTCAGGAAAAAGCATATCGGTACATGTGTCCTTGTTGTCGCCTAACAACAGGTAGCAGCATAAACCAGATGCGGGTGAAGTTCTTGCTGGCGACATCTAACGTCAAATGAGCAAACGGGCTTACCACAGCTGCGGTCCTCTGGCAGTCTGAAAGCTTTGCGCACAAGCCGGATGCTAAGCGCCTTCCTTTGCCTTTTGGCAGTGCTCGTGCATTGCCAGCACTAGGCGGGAATGGTCACTATCCCACAGACACGTTTCGTTGTGCCCGTTGCTAAGCGCTCTGGAGCACTGTTTATGACGTAAGCGGAACACCTCTTGCCATTCCATTCTCAGAGCTCCTGAGTTACGTAATCTGCGACTTTTGGTGCGAATGCCAGAGGAAAACATTTCCAATGTGTCTGGCAGGGAGAAACTGAACCTGGAGAACACCTTTGTCAGGAGCTTTCACCTGCACCTTACACACACACAGATTTGCATCACATCTAAATGACCAAGCTCTTTCTTAGACAAGTTGAAAGCTGCTGTCAGAAGGTTGTGCTCCTTGTCAGATGGAAGCAGCAGCACTCACATAGGAGTTTGGCAAGCACTAAAGAGCCACAGAAGAGCGTGGCCTAGGAAAATGAGTCAGGAAAAAGCATATCGCTACATGTGTCCTTGTTGTCGCCTAACAACAGGTAGCAGCATAAACCAGATGCGGGTGAAGTTCTTGCTGGCGACATCTAACGTCAAATGAGCAAACGGGCTTACCACAGCTGCGGTCCTCTGGCAGTCTGAAAGCTTTGCGCACAAGCCGCATGCTAAGCGCCTTCCTTTGCCTTTTGGCAGTGCTCGTGCATTGCCAGCACTAGGCGGGAATGGTCACTATCCCGCACACACGTTTCGTTGTGCCCGTTGCTAAGCGCTCTGGAGCACTGTTTATGACGTAAGCGGAACACCTCTTGCCATTCCATTCTCAGAGCTCCTGAGTTAAGTAATCAGCGACTCTTGGTGCGAATGCCAGATGAAAACATTTCCAATGTGTCTGGCATATAGAAACTGAACCTGGAGAACACCTTTGTCAGGAGCTTTCACCTGCACCGTAGACACACACAGATTTGCATCACATCTAAATGGCCAAGCGCTTTCTTAGACAAGTTGAAAGCTGCTGTCAGAAGGCTGTGCTCCTTGTCAGATGGAAGCAGCAGCACTCACATAGGAGTTTGGCAAGAACTAAAGAGCCACAGAAGAGCGTGGCCTAGGAAAATGAGTCAGGAAAAAGCATATCGCTACATGTGTCCTTGTTGTCGCCTAACAACAGGTAGCAGCATAAACCAGATGCGGGTGAAGTTCTTGCTGGCGACATCTAACGTCAAATGAGCAAACGGGCTTACCACAGCTGCGGTCCTCTGGCAGTCTGAAAGCTTTGCGCACAAGCCGGATGCTAAGCGCCTTCCTTTGCCTTTTGGCAGTGCTCGTGCATTGCCAGCACTAGGCGGGAATGGTCACTATCCCGCACACACGTTTCGTTGTGCCCGTTGCTAAGCGCTCTGGAGCACTGTTTATGACGTAAGCGGAACACCTCTTGCCGTTCCATTCTCAGAGCTCCTGAGTTACGTAATCTGCGACTCTTGGTGCGAATGATAGAGGAAAACATTTCCAATGTGTCTGGCATATAGAAACTGAACCTGGAGAACACCTTTGTCAGGAGCTTTCACCTGCACCGTAGACACACACAGATTTGCATCACATCTAAATGGCCAAGCTCTTTCTTAGACAAGTTGAAAGCTGCTGTCAGAAGGCTGTGCTCCTTGTCAGATGGAAGCAGCAGCATGAACATAGGAGTTTGGCAAGCACTAAAGAGCCACAGAAGAGCGTGGCCTAGGAAAATGAGTCAGGAAAAAGCATATCGCTACATGTGTCCTTGTTGTCGCCTAACAACAGGTAGCAGCATAAACCAGATGCGGGTGAAGTTCTTGCTGGCGACATCTAACGTCAAATGAGCAAACGGGCTTACCACAGCTGCGGTCCTCTGGCAGTCTGAAAGCTTTGCGCACAAGCCGGATGCTAAGCGCCTTCCTTTGCCTTTTGGCAGTGCTCGTGCATTGCCAGCACTAGGCGGGAATGGTCACTATCCCACAGACACGTTTCGTTGTGCCCGTTGCTAAGCGCTCTGGAGCACTGTTTATGACGTAAGCGGAACACCTCTTGCCATTCCATTCTCAGAGCTCCTGAGTTACGTAATCTGCGACTTTTGGTGCGAATGCCAGAGGAAAACATTTCCAATGTGTCTGGCAGGGAGAAACTGAACCTGGAGAACACCTTTGTCAGGAGCTTTCACCTGCACCTTACACACACACAGATTTGCATCACATCTAAATGACCAAGCTCTTTCTTAGACAAGTTGAAAGCTGCTGTCAGAAGGTTGTGCTCCTTGTCAGATGGAAGCAGCAGCACTCACATAGGAGTTTGGCAAGCACTAAAGAGCCACAGAAGAGCGTGGCCTAGGAAAATGAGTCAGGAAAAAGCATATCGCTACATGTGTCCTTGTTGTCGCCTAACAACAGGTAGCAGCATAAACCAGATGCGGGTGAAGTTCTTGCTGGCGACATCTAACGTCAAATGAGCAAACGGGCTTACCACAGCTGCGGTCCTCTGGCAGTCTGAAAGCTTTGCGCACAAGCCGGATGCTAAGCGCCTTCCTTTGCCTTTTGGCAGTGCTCGTGCATTGCCAGCACTAGGCGGGAATGGTCACTATCCCGCACACACGTTTCGTTGTGCCCGTTGCTAAGCGCTCTGGAGCACTGTTTATGACGTAAGCGGAACACCTCTTGCCATTCCATTCTCAGAGCTCCTGAGTTAAGTAATCAGCGACTCTTGGTGCGAATGCCAGATGAAAACATTTCCAATGTGTCTGGCATATAGAAACTGAACCTGGAGAACACCTTTGTCAGGAGCTTTCACCTGCACCGTAGACACACACAGATTTGCATCACATCTAAATGGCCAAGCGCTTTCTTAGACAAGTTGAAAGCTGCTGTCAGAAGGCTGTGCTCCTTGTCAGATGGAAGCAGCAGCACTCACATAGGAGTTTGGCAAGAACTAAAGAGCCACAGAAGAGCGTGGCCTAGGAAAATGAGTCAGGAAAAAGCATATCGCTACATGTGTCCTTGTTGTCGCCTAACAACAGGTAGCAGCATAAACCAGATGCGGGTGAAGTTCTTGCTGGCGACATCTAACGTCAAATGAGCAAACGGGCTTACCACAGCTGCGGTCCTCTGGCAGTCTGAAAGCTTTGCGCACAAGCCGGATGCTAAGCGCCTTCCTTTGCCTTTTGGCAGTGCTCGTGCATTGCCAGCACTAGGCGGGAATGGTCACTATCCCGCACACACGTTTCGTTGTGCCCGTTGCTAAGCGCTCTGGAGCACTGTTTATGACGAAAGCGGAACACCTCTTGCCATTCCATTCTCAGAGCTCCTGAGTTAATCAAACTGAGACTCTTGGTGCGAATGAAGGAGGAAAACATTTCCAATGTGTCTGGCATATAGAAACTGAACCTGGAGAACACCTTTGTCAGGAGCTTTCACCTGCACCTTACACACACACAGATTTGCATCACATCTAAATGGCCAAGCTCTTTCTTAGACAAGTTGAAAGCTGCTGTCAGAAGGCTGTGCTCCTTGTCAGATGGAAGCAGCAGCATGAACATAGGAGTTTGACAAGAACTAAAGAGCCACAGAAGAGCGTGGCCTAGGAAAATGAGTCAGGAAAAAGCATATCGCTACATGTGTCCTTGTTGTCGCCTAACAACAGGTAGCAGCATAAACCAGATGCGGGTGAAGTTCTTGCTGGCGACATCTAACGTCAAATGAGCAAACGGGCTTACCACAGCTGCGGTCCTCTGGCAGTCTGAAAGCTTTGCGCACAAGCCGGATGCTAAGCGCCTTCCTTTGCCTTTTGGCAGTGCTCGTGCATTGCCAGCACTAGGCGGGAATGGTCACTATCCCGCACACACGTTTCGTTGTGCCCGTTGTTAAGCGCTCTGGAGCACTGTTTATGACGTAAGCGGAACACCTCTTGCCATTCCATTCTCAGAGCTCCTGAGTTACGTAATCTGCGACTCTTGGTGCGAATGATAGAGGAAAACATTTCCAATGTGTCTGGCATATAGAAACTGAACCTGGAGAACACCTTTGTCAGGAGCTTTCACCTGCACCGTAGACACACACAGATTTGCATCACATCTAAATGGCCAAGCTCTTTCTTAGACAAGTTGAAAGCTGCTGTCAGAAGGCTGTGCTCCTTGTCAGATGGAAGCAGCAGCATGAACATAGGAGTTTGACAAGAACTAAAGAGCCACAGAAGAGCGTGGCCTAGGAAAATGAGTCAGGAAAAAGCATATCGCTACATGTGTCCTTGTTGTCGCCTAACAACAGGTAGCAGCATAAACCAGATGCGGGTGAAGTTCTTGCTGGCGACATCTAACGTCAAATGAGCAAACGGGCTTACCACAGCTGCGGTCCTCTGGCAGTCTGAAAGATTTGCGCACAAGCCGGATGCTAAGCGCCTTCCTTTGCCTTTTGGCAGTGCTCGTGCATTGCCAGCACTAGGCGGGAATGGTCACTATCCCGCACACACGTTTCGTTGTGCCCGTTGCTAAGCGCTCTGGAGCACTGTTTATGACGTAAGCGGAACACCTCTTGCCGTTCCATTCTCAGAGCTCCTCAGTTAAGTAATCTGCGATTCTTAGTGCGAATGATAGAGGAAAACATTTCCAATGTGCCTGGCATATAGAAACTGAACCTGGAGAACACCTTTGTCAGGAGCTTGCACCTGCACCTTACACACACACACAGATTTGCATCACATCTAAATGGCCAAGCTCTTTCTTAGACAAGTTGAAAGCTGCTGTCAGAAGGTTGTGCTCCTTGTCAGATGGAAGCAGCAGCACTCACATAGGAGTTTGGCAAGCACTAAAGAGCCACAGAAGAGCGTGGCCTAGGAAAATGAGTCAGGAAAAAGCATATCGCTACATGTGTCCTTGTTGTCGCCTAACAACAGGTAGCAGCATAAACCAGATGCGGGTGAAGTTCTTGCTGGCGACATCTAACGTCAAATGAGCAAACGGGCTTACCACAGCTGCGGTCCTCTGGCAGTCTGAAAGCTTTGCGCACAAGCCGGATGCTAAGCGCCTTCCTTTGCCTTTTGGCAGTGCTCGTGCATTGCCAGCACTAGGCGGGAATGGTCACTATCCCGCACACACGTTTCGTTGTGCCCGTTGCTAAGCGCTCTGGAGCACTGTTTATGACGTAAGCGGAACACATCTTGCCATTCCATTCTCAGAGCTCCTGAGTTAATCAAACTGAGACTCTTGGTGCGAATGCCAGAGGAAAACATTTCCAATGTGTCTGGCATATAGAAACTGAACCTGGAGAACACCTTTGTCAGGAGCTTTCACCTGCACCGTAGACACACACAGATTTGCATCACATCTAAATGGCCAAGCTCTTTCTTAGACAAGTTGAAAGCTGCTGTCAGAAGGCTGTGCTCCTTGTCAGATGGAAGCAGCAGCATGAACATAGGAGTTTGACAAGAACTAAAGAGCCACAGAAGAGCGTGGCCTAGGAAAATGAGTCAGGAAAAAGCATATCGCTACATGTGTCCTTGTTGTCGCCTAACAACAGGTAGCAGCATAAACCAGATGCGGGTGAAGTTCTTGCTGGCGACATCTAACGTCAAATGAGCAAACGGGCTTACCACAGCTGCGGTCCTCTGGCAGTCTGAAAGCTTTGCGCACAAGCCGGATGCTAAGCGCCTTCCTTTGCCTTTTGGCAGTGCTCGTGCATTGCCAGCACTAGGCGGGAATGGTCACTATCCCGCACACACGTTTCGTTGTGCCCGTTGCTAAGCGCTCTGGAGCACTGTTTATGACGTAAGCGGAACACCTCTTGCCGTTCCATTCTCAGAGCTCCTGAGTTACGTAATCTGCGACTCTTGGTGCGAATGATAGAGGAAAACATTTCCAATGTGTCTGGCATATAGAAACTGAACCTGGAGAACACCTTTGTCAGGAGCTTTCACCTGCACCGTAGACACACACAGATTTGCATCACATCTAAATGGCCAAGCTCTTTCTTAGACAAGTTGAAAGCTGCTGTCAGAAGGCTGTGCTCCTTGTCAGATGGAAGCAGCAGCATGAACATAGGAGTTTGGCAAGAACTAAAGAGCCACAGAAGAGCGTGGCCTAGGAAAATGAGTCAGGAAAAAGCATATCGCTACATGTGTCCTTGTTGTCGCCTAACAACAGGTAGCAGCATAAACCAGATGCGGGTGAAGTTCTTGCTGGCGACATCTAACGTCAAATGAGCAAACGGGCTTACCACAGCTGCGGTCCTCTGGCAGTCTGAAAGCTTTGCGCACAAGCCGGATGCTAAGCGCCTTCCTTTGCCTTTTGGCAGTGCTCGTGCATTGCCAGCACTAGGCGGGAATGGTCACTATCCCGCACACACGTTTCGTTGTGCCCGTTGTTAAGCGCTCTGGAGCACTGTTTATGACGTAAGCGGAACACCTCTTCCCGTTCCATTCTCAGAGCTCCTGAGTTAAGTAATCTGCGACTCTTGGTGCGAATGATAGAGGAAAACATTTCCAATGTGTCTGTCAGGGAGAATCTGAACCTGGAGAACACCTTTGTCAGGAGCTTTCACCTGCACCGTAGACACACACAGATTTGCATCACATCTAAATGGCCAAGCTCTTTCTTAGACAAGTTGAAAGCTGCTGTCAGAAGGCTGTGCTCCTTGTCAGATGGAAGCAGCAGCATGAACATAGGAGTTTGACAAGAACTAAAGAGCCACAGAAGAGCGTGGCCTAGGAAAATGAGTCAGGAAAAAGCATATCGCTACATGTGTCCTTGTTGTCGCCTAACAACAGGTAGCAGCATAAACCAGATGCGGGTGAAGTTCTTGCTGGCGACATCTAACGTCAAATGAGCAAACGGGCTTACCACAGCTGCAGTCCTCTGGCAGTCTGAAAGCTTTGCGCACAAGCCGGATGCTAAGCGCCTTCCTTTGCCTTTTGGCAGTGCTCGTGCATTGCCAGCACTAGGCGGGAATGGTCACTATCCCGCACACACGTTTCGTTGTGCCCGTTGTTAAGCGCTCTGGAGCACTGTTTATGACGTAAGCGGAACACCTCTTGCCATTCCATTCTCAGAGCTCCTGAGTTACGTAATCTGCGACTCTTGGTGCGAATGATAGAGGAAAACATTTCCAATGTGTCTGGCATATAGAAACTGAACCTGGAGAACACCTTTGTCAGGAGCTTTCACCTGCACCGTAGACACACACAGATTTGCATCACATCTAAATGGCCAAGCTCTTTCTTAGACAAGTTGAAAGCTGCTGTCAGAAGGCTGTGCTCCTTGTCAGATGGAAGCAGCAGCATGAACATAGGAGTTTGACAAGAACTAAAGAGCCACAGAAGAGCGTGGCCTAGGAAAATGAGTCAGGAAAAAGCATATCGCTACATGTGTCCTTGTTGTCGCCTAACAACAGGTAGCAGCATAAACCAGATGCGGGTGAAGTTCTTGCTGGCGACATCTAACGTCAAATGAGCAAACGGGCTTACCACAGCTGCGGTCCTCTGGCAGTCTGAAAGATTTGCGCACAAGCCGGATGCTAAGCGCCTTCCTTTGCCTTTTGGCAGTGCTCGTGCATTGCCAGCACTAGGCGGGAATGGTCACTATCCCGCACACACGTTTCGTTGTGCCCGTTGCTAAGCGCTCTGGAGCACTGTTTATGACGTAAGCGGAACACCTCTTGCCGTTCCATTCTCAGAGCTCCTCAGTTAAGTAATCTGCGATTCTTAGTGCGAATGATAGAGGAAAACATTTCCAATGTGCCTGGCATATAGAAACTGAACCTGGAGAACACCTTTGTCAGGAGCTTGCACCTGCACCTTACACACACACAGATTTGCATCACATCTAAATGGCCAAGCTCTTTCTTAGACAAGTTGAAAGCTGCTGTCAGAAGGTTGTGCTCCTTGTCAGATGGAAGCAGCAGCACTCACATAGGAGTTTGGCAAGCACTAAAGAGCCACAGAAGAGCGTGGCCTAGGAAAATGAGTCAGGAAAAAGCATATCGCTACATGTGTCCTTGTTGTCGCCTAACAACAGGTAGCAGCATAAACCAGATGCGGGTGAAGTTCTTGCTGGCGACATCTAACGTCAAATGAGCAAACGGGCTTACCACAGCTGCGGTCCTCTGGCAGTCTGAAAGCTTTGCGCACAAGCCGGATGCTAAGCGCCTTCCTTTGCCTTTTGGCAGTGCTCGTGCATTGCCAGCACTAGGCGGGAATGGTCACTATCCCGCACACACGTTTCGTTGTGCCCGTTGCTAAGCGCTCTGGAGCACTGTTTATGACGTAAGCGGAACACATCTTGCCATTCCATTCTCAGAGCTCCTCAGTTAATCAAACTGAGACTCTTGGTGCGAATGCCAGAGGAAAACATTTCCAATGTGTCTGGCATATAGAAACTGAACCTGGAGAACACCTTTGTCAGGAGCTTTCACCTGCACCGTAGACACACACAGATTTGCATCACATCTAAATGGCCAAGCTCTTTCTTAGACAAGTTGAAAGCTGCTGTCAGAAGGCTGTGCTCCTTGTCAGATGGAAGCAGCAGCATGAACATAGGAGTTTGACAAGAACTAAAGAGCCACAGAAGAGCGTGGCCTAGGAAAATGAGTCAGGAAAAAGCATATCGCTACATGTGTCCTTGTTGTCGCCTAACAACAGGTAGCAGCATAAACCAGATGCGGGTGAAGTTCTTGCTGGCGACATCTAACGTCAAATGAGCAAACGGGCTTACCACAGCTGCGGTCCTCTGGCAGTCTGAAAGCTTTGCGCACAAGCCGGATGCTAAGCGCCTTCCTTTGCCTTTTGGCAGTGCTCGTGCATTGCCAGCACTAGGCGGGAATGGTCACTATCCCGCACACACGTTTCGTTGTGCCCGTTGCTAAGCGCTCTGGAGCACTGTTTATGACGTAAGCGGAACACCTCTTGCCGTTCCATTCTCAGAGCTCCTGAGTTACGTAATCTGCGACTCTTGGTGCGAATGATAGAGGAAAACATTTCCAATGTGTCTGGCATATAGAAACTGAACCTGGAGAACACCTTTGTCAGGAGCTTTCACCTGCACCGTAGACACACACAGATTTGCATCACATCTAAATGGCCAAGCTCTTTCTTAGACAAGTTGAAAGCTGCTGTCAGAAGGCTGTGCTCCTTGTCAGATGGAAGCAGCAGCATGAACATAGGAGTTTGGCAAGAACTAAAGAGCCACAGAAGAGCGTGGCCTAGGAAAATGAGTCAGGAAAAAGCATATCGCTACATGTGTCCTTGTTGTCGCCTAACAACAGGTAGCAGCATAAACCAGATGCGGGTGAAGTTCTTGCTGGCGACATCTAACGTCAAATGAGCAAACGGGCTTACCACAGCTGCGGTCCTCTGGCAGTCTGAAAGCTTTGCGCACAAGCCGGATGCTAAGCGCCTTCCTTTGCCTTTTGGCAGTGCTCGTGCATTGCCAGCACTAGGCGGGAATGGTCACTATCCCGCACACACGTTTCGTTGTGCCCGTTGTTAAGCGCTCTGGAGCACTGTTTATGACGTAAGCGGAACACCTCTTCCCGTTCCATTCTCAGAGCTCCTGAGTTAAGTAATCTGCGACTCTTGGTGCGAATGATAGAGGAAAACATTTCCAATGTGTCTGTCAGGGAGAATCTGAACCTGGAGAACACCTTTGTCAGGAGCTTTCACCTGCACCGTAGACACACACAGATTTGCATCACATCTAAATGGCCAAGCTCTTTCTTAGACAAGTTGAAAGCTGCTGTCAGAAGGCTGTGCTCCTTGTCAGATGGAAGCAGCAGCATGAACATAGGAGTTTGGCAAGCACTAAAGAGTCACAGAAGAGCGTGGCCTAGGAAAATGAGTCAGGAAAAAGCATTTGCTACATGTGTCCTTGTTGTCGCCTAACAACAGGTAGCAGCATAAACCAGATGTGGTTGAAGTTCTTGCTGGCGACATCTAACGTCAAATGAGCAAGCGGGCTTACCACAGCTACGGTCCTCTGGCAGTCTGAAAGCTTTGCGCACAAGCCGGATGCTAAGCGCCTTCCTTTGCCTTTTGGCAGTGCTCGTGCATTGCCAGCACTAGGCGGGAATGGTCACTATCCCGCACACACGTGTCGTTGTGCCCGTTGCTAAGCGCTCTGGAGCACTGTTTATGACGTAAACGGAACACCTCTTGCCATTCCATTCTCAGAGCTCCTGAGTTAATCAAACTGAGACTCTTGGTGCGAATGAAGGAGGAAAACATTTCCAATGTGTCTGGCAGGGAGAAACTGAACCTGGAGAACACCTTTGTCAGGAGCTTTCACCTGCACCGTAGACACACACAGATTTGCATCACATCTAAATGGCCAAGCTCTTTCTTAGACAAGTTGAAAGCTGCTGTCAGAAGGCTGTGCTCCTTGTCAGATGGAAGCAGCAGCATGAACATAGGAGTTTGGCAAGCACTAAAGAGCCACAGAAGAGCGTGGCCTAGGAAAATGAGTCAGGAAAAAGAATATCGCTACATGTGTCCTTGTTGTCGCCTAACAACAGGTAGCAGCATAAACCAGATGCGGGTGAAGTTCTTGCTGGCGACATCTAACGTCAAATGAGCAAACGGGCTTACCACAGCTGCGGTCCTCTGGCAGTCTGAAAGCTTTGCGCACAAGCCAGATGCTAAGCGCCTTCCTTTGCCTTTTGGCAGTGCTCGTGCATTGCCAGCACTAGGCAGGAATGGTCACTATCCCGCACACACATTTCGTTGTGCCCGTTGTTAAGCGCTCTGGAGCACTGTTTATGACGTAAGCGGAACACCTCTTGCCGTTCCATTCTCAGAGCTCCTGAGTTAAGTAATCTGCGACTCTTGGTGCGAATGATAGAGGAAAACATTTCCAATGTGTCTGTCAGGGAGAATCTGAACCTGGAGAACACCTTTGTCAGGAGCTTTCACCTGCACCGTAGACACACACAGATTTGCATCACATCTAAATGGCCAAGCTCTTTCTTAGACAAGTTGAAAGCTGCTGTCAGAAGGCTGTGCTCCTTGTCAGATGGAAGCAGCAGCATGAACATAGGAGTTTGACAAGAACTAAAGAGCCACAGAAGAGCGTGGCCTAGGAAAATGAGTCAGGAAAAAGCATATCGCTACATGTGTCCTTGTTGTCGCCTAACAACAGGTAGCAGCATAAACCAGATGCGGGTGAAGTTCTTGCTGGCGACATCTAACGTCAAATGAGCAAACGGGCTTACCACAGCTGCGGTCCTCTGGCAGTCTGAAAGCTTTGCGCACAAGCCGGATGCTAAGCGCCTTCCTTTGCCTTTTGGCAGTGCTCGTGCATTGCCAGCACTAGGCGGGAATGGTCACTATCCCGCACACACGTTTCGTTGTGCCCGTTGCTAAGCGCTCTGGAGCACTGTTTATGACGTAAGCGGAACACCTCTTGCCATTCCATTCTCAGAGCTCCTGAGTTAAGTAATCAGCGACTCCCTGTGCGAATGCCAGAGGAAAACATTTCCAATGTGTCTGGCAAGGAGAAACTGAACCTGGAGAACACCTTTGTCAGGAGCTTTCACCTGCACCGTAGACACACACAGATTTGCATCACATCTAAATGGCCAAGCTCTTTCTTAGACAAGTTGAAAGCTGCTGTCAGAAGGCTGTGCTCCTTGTCAGATGGAAGCAGCAGCATGAACATAGGAGTTTGACAAGAACTAAAGAGCCACAGAAGAGCGTGGCCTAGGAAAATGAGTCAGGAAAAAGCATATCGCTACATGTGTCCTTGTTGTCGCCTAACAACAGGTAGCAGCATAAACCAGATGCGGGTGAAGTTCTTGCTGGCGACATCTAACGTCAAATGAGCAAACGGGCTTACCACAGCTGCGGTCCTCTGGCAGTCTGAAAGCTTTGCGCACAAGCCGGATGCTAAGCGCCTTCCTTTGCCTTTTGGCAGTGCTCGTGCATTGCCAGCACTAGGCGGGAATGGTCACTATCCCGCACACACGTTTCGTTGTGCCCGTTGCTAAGCGCTCTGGAGCACTGTTTATGACGTAAGCGGAACACATCTTGCCGTTCCATTCTCAGAGCTCCTGAGTTAATCAAACTGAGACTCTTGGTGCGAATGCCAGAGGAAAACATTTCCAATGTGTCTGGCAGGGAGAAACTGAACCTGGAGAACACCTTTGTCAGGAGCTTTCACCTGCACCGTAGACACACACAGATTTGCATCACATCTAAATGGCCAAGCTCTTTCTTAGACAAGTTGAAAGCTGCTGTCAGAAGGCTGTGCTCCTTGTCAGATGGAAGCAGCAGCACTCACATAGGAGTTTGGCAAGCACTAAAGAGCCACAGAAGAGCGTGGCCTAGGAAAATGAGTCAGGAAAAAGCATATCGCTACATGTGTCCTTGTTGTCGCCTAACAACAGGTAGCAGCATAAACCAGATGCGGGTGAAGTTCTTGCTGGCGACATCTAACGTCAAATGAGCAAACGGGCTTACCACAGCTGCGGTCCTCTGGCAGTCTGAAAGCTTTACGCACAAGCCGGATGCTAAGCGCCTTCCTTTGCCTTTTGGCAGTGCTCGTGCATTGCCAGCACTAGGCGGGAATGGTCACTATCCCGCACACACGTGTCGTTGTGCCCGTTGCTAAGCGGTCTGGAGCACTGTTTATGACGTAAGCGGAACACCTCTTGCCGTTCCATTCTCAGAGCTCCTGAGTTAAGTAATCTGCGACTCTTGGTGCGAATGATAGAGGAAAACATTTCCAATGTGTCTGGCAGGGAGAAACTGAACCTGGAGAACACCTTTGTCAGGAGCTTTCACCTGCACCGTAGACACACACAGATTTGCATCACATCTAAATGGCCAAGCTCTTTCTTAGACAAGTTGAAAGCTGCTGTCAGAAGGCTGTGCTCCTTGTCAGATGGAAGCAGCAGCATGAACATAGGAGTTTGGCAAGCACTAAAGAGCCACAGAAGAGCGTGGCCTAGGAAAATGAGTCAGGAAAAAGAATATCGCTACATGTGTCCTTGTTGTCGCCTAACAACAGGTACCAGCATAAACCAGATGCGGGTGAAGTTCTTGCTGGCGACATCTAACGTCAAATGAGCAAACGGGCTTACCACAGCTGCGGTCCTCTGGCAGTCTGAAAGCTTTGCGCACAAGCCAGATGCTAAGCGCCTTCCTTTGCCTTTTGGCAGTGCTCGTGCATTGCCAGCACTAGGCAGGAATGGTCACTATCCCGCACACACGTTTCGTTGTGCCCGTTGTTAAGCGCTCTGGAGCACTGTTTATGACGTAAGCGGAACACCTCTTGCCGTTCCATTCTCAGAGCTCCTGAGTTAAGTAATCTGCGACTCTTGGTGCGAATGATAGAGGAAAACATTTCCAATGTGTCTGTCAGGGAGAATCTGAACCTGGAGAACACCTTTGTCAGGAGCTTTCACCTGCACCGTAGACACACACAGATTTGCATCACATCTAAATGGCCAAGCTCTTTCTTAGACAAGTTGAAAGCTGCTGTCAGAAGGCTGTGCTCCTTGTCAGATGGAAGCAGCAGCATGAACATAGGAGTTTGACAAGAACTAAAGAGCCACAGAAGAGCGTGGCCTAGGAAAATGAGTCAGGAAAAAGCATATCGCTACATGTGTCCTTGTTGTCGCCTAACAACAGGTAGCAGCATAAACCAGATGCGGGTGAAGTTCTTGCTGGCGACATCTAACGTCAAATGAGCAAACGGGCTTACCACAGCTGCGGTCCTCTGGCAGTCTGAAAGCTTTGCGCACAAGCCGGATGCTAAGCGCCTTCCTTTGCCTTTTGGCAGTGCTCGTGCATTGCCAGCACTAGGCGGGAATGGTCACTATCCCGCACACACGTGTCGTTGTGCCCGTTGCTAAGCGCTCTGGAGCACTGTTTATGACGTAAGCGGAACACCTCTTGCCGTTCCATTCTCAGAGCTCCTGAGTTACATAATCTGCGACTCTTGGTGCGAATGCCAGAGGAAAACATTTCCAATGTGTCTGGCAGGGAGAAACTGAACCTGGAGAACACCTTTGTCAGGAGCTTTCACCTGCACCGTAGACACACACAGATTTGCATCACATCTAAATGGCCAAGCTCTTTCTTAGACAAGTTGAAAGCTGCTGTCAGAAGGCTGTGCTCCTTGTCAGATGGAAGCAGCAGCACTCACATAGGAGTTTGGCAAGCACTAAAGAGCCACAGAAGAGCGTGGCCTAGGAAAATGAGTCAGGAAAAAGCATATCGCTACATGTGTCCTTGTTGTCGCCTAACAACAGGTAGCAGCATAAACCAGATGCGGGTGAAGTTCTTGCTGGCGACATCTAACGTCAAATGAGCAAACGGGCTTACCACAGCTGCGGTCCTCTGGCAGTCTGAAAGCTTTGCGCACAAGCCGGATGCTAAGCGCCTTCCTTTGCCTTTTGGCAGTGCTCGTGCATTGCCAGCACTAGGCGGGAATGGTCACTATCCCGCACACACGTTTCGTTGTGCCCGTTGCTAAGCGCTCTGGAGCACTGTTTATGACGTAAGCGGAACACCTCTTGCCATTCCATTCTCAGAGCTCCTGAGTTAAGTAATCAGCGACTCCCTGTGCGAATGCCAGAGGAAAACATTTCCAATGTGTCTGGCAAGGAGAAACTGAACCTGGAGAACACCTTTGTCAGGAGCTTTCACCTGCACCGTAGACACACACAGATTTGCATCACATCTAAATGGCCAAGCTCTTTCTTAGACAAGTTGAAAGCTGCTGTCAGAAGGCTGTGCTCCTTGTCAGATGGAAGCAGCAGCATGAACATAGGAGTTTGACAAGAACTAAAGAGCCACAGAAGAGCGTGGCCTAGGAAAATGAGTCAGGAAAAAGCATATCGCTACATGTGTCCTTGTTGTCGCCTAACAACAGGTAGCAGCATAAACCAGATGCGGGTGAAGTTCTTGCTGGCGACATCTAACGTCAAATGAGCAAACGGGCTTACCACAGCTGCGGTCCTCTGGCAGTCTGAAAGCTTTGCGCACAAGCCGGATGCTAAGCGCCTTCCTTTGCCTTTTGGCAGTGCTCGTGCATTGCCAGCACTAGGCGGGAATGGTCACTATCCCGCACACACGTGTCGTTGTGCCCGTTGCTAAGCGCTCTGGAGCACTGTTTATGACGTAAGCGGAACACCTCTTGCCGTTCCATTCTCAGAGCTCCTGAGTTACATAATCTGCGACTCTTGGTGCGAATGCCAGAGGAAAACATTTCCAATGTGTCTGGCAGGGAGAAACTGAACCTGGAGAACACCTTTGTCAGGAGCTTTCACCTGCACCGTAGACACACACAGATTTGCATCACATCTAAATGGCCAAGCTCTTTCTTAGACAAGTTGAAAGCTGCTGTCAGAAGGCTGTGCTCCTTGTCAGATGGAAGCAGCAGCACTCACATAGGAGTTTGGCAAGCACTAAAGAGCCACAGAAGAGCGTGGCCTAGGAAAATGAGTCAGGAAAAAGCATATCGCTACATGTGTCCTTGTTGTCGCCTAACAACAGGTAGCAGCATAAACCAGATGCGGGTGAAGTTCTTGCTGGCGACATCTAACGTCAAATGAGCAAACGGGCTTACCACAGCTGCGGTCCTCTGGCAGTCTGAAAGCTTTGCGCACAAGCCGGATGCTAAGCGCCTTCCTTTGCCTTTTGGCAGTGCTCGTGCATTGCCAGCACTAGGCGGGAATGGTCACTATCCCGCACACACGTTTCGTTGTGCCCGTTGCTAAGCGCTCTGGAGCACTGTTTATGACGTAAGCGGAACACCTCTTGCCATTCCATTCTCAGAGCTCCTGAGTTAAGTAATCAGCGACTCCCTGTGCGAATGCCAGAGGAAAACATTTCCAATGTGTCTGGCAAGGAGAAACTGAACCTGGAGAACACCTTTGTCAGGAGCTTTCACCTGCACCGTAGACACACACAGATTTGCATCACATCTAAATGGCCAAGCTCTTTCTTAGACAAGTTGAAAGCTGCTGTCAGAAGGCTGTGCTCCTTGTCAGATGGAAGCAGCAGCATGAACATAGGAGTTTGACAAGAACTAAAGAGCCACAGAAGAGCGTGGCCTAGGAAAATGAGTCAGGAAAAAGCATATCGCTACATGTGTCCTTGTTGTCGCCTAACAACAGGTAGCAGCATAAACCAGATGCGGGTGAAGTTCTTGCTGGCGACATCTAACGTCAAATGAGCAAACGGGCTTACCACAGCTGCGGTCCTCTGGCAGTCTGAAAGCTTTGCGCACAAGCCGGATGCTAAGCGCCTTCCTTTGCCTTTTGGCAGTGCTCGTGCATTGCCAGCACTAGGCGGGAATGGTCACTATCCCGCACACACGTTTCGTTGTGCCCGTTGCTAAGCGCTCTGGAGCACTGTTTATGACGTAAGCGGAACACATCTTGCCGTTCCATTCTCAGAGCTCCTGAGTTAATCAAACTGAGACTCTTGGTGCGAATGCCAGAGGAAAACATTTCCAATGTGTCTGGCAGGGAGAAACTGAACCTGGAGAACACCTTTGTCAGGAGCTTTCACCTGCACCGTAGACACACACAGATTTGCATCACATCTAAATGGCCAAGCTCTTTCTTAGACAAGTTGAAAGCTGCTGTCAGAAGGCTGTGCTCCTTGTCAGATGGAAGCAGCAGCACTCACATAGGAGTTTGGCAAGCACTAAAGAGCCACAGAAGAGCGTGGCCTAGGAAAATGAGTCAGGAAAAAGCATATCGCTACATGTGTCCTTGTTGTCGCCTAACAACAGGTAGCAGCATAAACCAGATGCGGGTGAAGTTCTTGCTGGCGACATCTAACGTCAAATGAGCAAACGGGCTTACCACAGCTGCGGTCCTCTGGCAGTCTGAAAGCTTTACGCACAAGCCGGATGCTAAGCGCCTTCCTTTGCCTTTTGGCAGTGCTCGTGCATTGCCAGCACTAGGCGGGAATGGTCACTATCCCGCACACACGTGTCGTTGTGCCCGTTGCTAAGCGGTCTGGAGCACTGTTTATGACGTAAGCGGAACACCTCTTGCCGTTCCATTCTCAGAGCTCCTGAGTTAAGTAATCTGCGACTCTTGGTGCGAATGATAGAGGAAAACATTTCCAATGTGTCTGGCAGGGAGAAACTGAACCTGGAGAACACCTTTGTCAGGAGCTTTCACCTGCACCGTAGACACACACAGATTTGCATCACATCTAAATGGCCAAGCTCTTTCTTAGACAAGTTGAAAGCTGCTGTCAGAAGGCTGTGCTCCTTGTCAGATGGAAGCAGCAGCATGAACATAGGAGTTTGGCAAGCACTAAAGAGCCACAGAAGAGCGTGGCCTAGGAAAATGAGTCAGGAAAAAGAATATCGCTACATGTGTCCTTGTTGTCGCCTAACAACAGGTACCAGCATAAACCAGATGCGGGTGAAGTTCTTGCTGGCGACATCTAACGTCAAATGAGCAAACGGGCTTACCACAGCTGCGGTCCTCTGGCAGTCTGAAAGCTTTGCGCACAAGCCAGATGCTAAGCGCCTTCCTTTGCCTTTTGGCAGTGCTCGTGCATTGCCAGCACTAGGCAGGAATGGTCACTATCCCGCACACACGTTTCGTTGTGCCCGTTGTTAAGCGCTCTGGAGCACTGTTTATGACGTAAGCGGAACACCTCTTGCCGTTCCATTCTCAGAGCTCCTGAGTTAAGTAATCTGCGACTCTTGGTGCGAATGATAGAGGAAAACATTTCCAATGTGTCTGTCAGGGAGAATCTGAACCTGGAGAACACCTTTGTCAGGAGCTTTCACCTGCACCGTAGACACACACAGATTTGCATCACATCTAAATGGCCAAGCTCTTTCTTAGACAAGTTGAAAGCTGCTGTCAGAAGGCTGTGCTCCTTGTCAGATGGAAGCAGCAGCATGAACATAGGAGTTTGACAAGAACTAAAGAGCCACAGAAGAGCGTGGCCTAGGAAAATGAGTCAGGAAAAAGCATATCGCTACATGTGTCCTTGTTGTCGCCTAACAACAGGTAGCAGCATAAACCAGATGCGGGTGAAGTTCTTGCTGGCGACATCTAACGTCAAATGAGCAAACGGGCTTACCACAGCTGCGGTCCTCTGGCAGTCTGAAAGCTTTGCGCACAAGCCGGATGCTAAGCGCCTTCCTTTGCCTTTTGGCAGTGCTCGTGCATTGCCAGCACTAGGCGGGAATGGTCACTATCCCGCACACACGTGTCGTTGTGCCCGTTGCTAAGCGCTCTGGAGCACTGTTTATGACGTAAGCGGAACACCTCTTGCCGTTCCATTCTCAGAGCTCCTGAGTTACATAATCTGCGACTCTTGGTGCGAATGCCAGAGGAAAACATTTCCAATGTGTCTGGCAGGGAGAAACTGAACCTGGAGAACACCTTTGTCAGGAGCTTTCACCTGCACCGTAGACACACACAGATTTGCATCACATCTAAATGGCCAAGCTCTTTCTTAGACAAGTTGAAAGCTGCTGTCAGAAGGCTGTGCTCCTTGTCAGATGGAAGCAGCAGCACTCACATAGGAGTTTGGCAAGCACTAAAGAGCCACAGAAGAGCGTGGCCTAGGAAAATGAGTCAGGAAAAAGCATATCGCTACATGTGTCCTTGTTGTCGCCTAACAACAGGTAGCAGCATAAACCAGATGCGGGTGAAGTTCTTGCTGGCGACATCTAACGTCAAATGAGCAAACGGGCTTACCACAGCTGCGGTCCTCTGGCAGTCTGAAAGCTTTGCGCACAAGCCGGATGCTAAGCGCCTTCCTTTGCCTTTTGGCAGTGCTCGTGCATTGCCAGCACTAGGCGGGAATGGTCACTATCCCGCACACACGTTTCGTTGTGCCCGTTGCTAAGCGCTCTGGAGCACTGTTTATGACGTAAGCGGAACACCTCTTGCCGTTCCATTCTCAGAGCTCCTGAGTTACATAATCTGCGACTCTTGGTGCGAATGCCAGAGGAAAACATTTCCAATGTGTCTGGCAGGGAGAAACTGAACCTGGAGAACACCTTTGTCAGGAGCTTTCACCTGCACCGTAGACACACACAGATTTGCATCACATCTAAATGGCCAAGCTCTTTCTTAGACAAGTTGAAAGCTGCTGTCAGAAGGCTGTGCTCCTTGTCAGATGGAAGCAGCAGCACTCACATAGGAGTTTGGCAAGCACTAAAGAGCCACAGAAGAGCGTGGCCTAGGAAAATGAGTCAGGAAAAAGCATATCGCTACATGTGTCCTTGTTGTCGCCTAACAACAGGTAGCAGCATAAACCAGATGCGGGTGAAGTTCTTGCTGGCGACATCTAACGTCAAATGAGCAAACGGGCTTACCACAGCTGCGGTCCTCTGGCAGTCTGAAAGCTTTACGCACAAGCCGGATGCTAAGCGCCTTCCTTTGCCTTTTGGCAGTGCTCGTGCATTGCCAGCACTAGGCGGGAATGGTCACTATCCCGCACACACGTGTCGTTGTGCCCGTTGCTAAGCGCTCTGGAGCACTGTTTATGACGTAAGCGGAACACATCTTGCCATTCCATTCTCAGAGCTCCTGAGTTACGTAATCTGCGACTCTTGGTGCGAATGCCAGAGGAAAACATTTCCAATGTGTCTGGCATATAGAAACTGAACCTGGAGAACACCTTTGTCAGGAGCTTTCACCTGCACCGTAGACACACACAGATTTGCATCACATCTAAATGGCCAAGCTCTTTCTTAGACAAGTTGAAAGCTGCTGTCAGAAGGCTGTGCTCCTTGTCAGATGGAAGCAGCAGCACTCACATAGGAGTTTGGCAAGCACTAAAGAGCCACAGAAGAGCGTGGCCTAGGAAAATGAGTCAGGAAAAAGCATATCACTACATGTGTCCTTGTTGTCGCCTAACAACAGGTAGCAGCATAAACCAGATGCGGGTGAAGTTCTTGCTGGCGACATCTAACGTCAAATGAGCAAACGGGCTTACCACAGCTGCGGTCCTCTGGCAGTCTGAAAGCTTTGCGCACAAGCCGGATGCTAAGCGCCTTCCTTTGCCTTTTGGCAGTGCTCGTGCATTGCCAGCACTAGGCGGGAATGGTCACTATCCCGCACACACGTTTCGTTGTGCCCGTTGCTAAGCGCTCTGGAGCACTGTTTATGACGTAAGCGGAACACATCTTGCCATTCCATTCTCAGAGCTCCTGAGTTAATCAAACTGAGACTCTTGGTGCGAATGCCAGAGGAAAACATTTCCAATGTGTCTGGCAGGGAGAAACTGAACCTGGAGAACACCTTTGTCAGGAGCTTTCACCTGCACCGTAGACACACACAGATTTGCATCACATCTAAATGGCCAAGCTCTTTCTTAGACAAGTTGAAAGCTGCTGTCAGAAGGCTGTGCTCCTTGTCAGATGGAAGCAGCAGCACTCACATAGGAGTTTGGCAAGCACTAAAGAGCCACAGAAGAGCGTGGCCTAGGAAAATGAGTCAGGAAAAAGCATATCGCTACATGTGTCCTTGTTGTCGCCTAACAACAGGTAGCAGCATAAACCAGATGCGGGTGAAGTTCTTGCTGGCGACATCTAACGTCAAATGAGCAAACGGGCTTACCACAGCTGCGGTCCTCTGGCAGTCTGAAAGCTTTGCGCACAAGCCGGATGCTAAGCGCCTTCCTTTGCCTTTTGGCAGTGCTCGTGCATTGCCAGCACTAGGCGGGAATGGTCACTATCCCGCACACACGTGTCGTTGTGCCCGTTGCTAAGCGCTCTGGAGCACTGTTTATGACGTAAGCGGAACACCTCTTGCCGTTCCATTCTCAGAGCTCCTGAGTTACATAATCTGCGACTCTTGGTGCGAATGCCAGAGGAAAACATTTCCAATGTGTCTGGCATATAGAAACTGAACCTGGAGAACACCTTTGTCAGGAGCTTTCACCTGCACCGTAGACACACACAGATTTGCATCACATCTAAATGGCCAAGCTCTTTCTTAGACAAGTTGAAAGCTGCTGTCAGAAGGCTGTGCTCCTTGTCAGATGGAAGCAGCAGCACTCACATAGGAGTTTGGCAAGCACTAAAGAGCCACAGAAGAGCGTGGCCTAGGAAAATGAGTCAGGAAAAAGCATATCGCTACATGTGTCCTTGTTGTCGCCTAACAACAGGTAGCAGCATAAACCAGATGCGGGTGAAGTTCTTGCTGGCGACATCTAACGTCAAATGAGCAAACGGGCTTACCACAGCTGCGGTCCTCTGGCAGTCTGAAAGCTTTGCGCACAAGCCGGATGCTAAGCGCCTTCCTTTGCCTTTTGGCAGTGCTCGTGCATTGCCAGCACTAGGCGGGAATGGTCACTATCCCGCACACACGTGTCGTTGTGCCCGTTGCTAAGCGCTCTGGAGCACTGTTTATGACGTAAGCGGAACACATCTTGCCATTCCATTCTCAGAGCTCCTGAGTTACGTAATCTGCGACTCTTGGTGCGAATGCCAGAGGAAAACATTTCCAATGTGTCTGGCAGGGAGAAACTGAACCTGGAGAACACCTTTGTCAGGAGCTTTCACCTGCACCGTAGACACACACAGATTTGCATCACATCTAAATGGCCAAGCTCTTTCTTAGACAAGTTGAAAGCTGCTGTCAGAAGGCTGTGCTCCTTGTCAGATGGAAGCAGCAGCACTCACATAGGAGTTTGGCAAGCACTAAAGAGCCACAGAAGAGCGTGGCCTAGGAAAATGAGTCAGGAAAAAGCATATCACTACATGTGTCCTTGTTGTCGCCTAACAACAGGTAGCAGCATAAACCAGATGCGGGTGAAGTTCTTGCTGGCGACATCTAACGTCAAATGAGCAAACGGGCTTACCACAGCTGCGGTCCTCTGGCAGTCTGAAAGCTTTGCGCACAAGCCGGATGCTAAGCGCCTTCCTTTGCCTTTTGGCAGTGCTCGTGCATTGCCAGCACTAGGCGGGAATGGTCACTATCCCGCACACACGTTTCGTTGTGCCCGTTGCTAAGCGCTCTGGAGCACTGTTTATGACGTAAGCGGAACACATCTTGCCATTCCATTCTCAGAGCTCCTGAGTTAATCAAACTGAGACTCTTGGTGCGAATGCCAGAGGAAAACATTTCCAATGTGTCTGGCATATAGAAACTGAACCTGGAGAACACCTTTGTCAGGAGCTTGCACCTGCACCGTAGACACACACAGATTTGCATCACATCTAAATGGCCAAGCTCTTTCTTAGACAAGTTGAAAGCTGCTGTCAGAAGGCTGTGCTCCTTGTCAGATGGAAGCAGCAGCATGAACATAGGAGTTTGACAAGAACTAAAGAGCCACAGAAGAGCGTGGCCTAGGAAAATGAGTCAGGAAAAAGCATATCGCTACATGTGTCCTTGTTGTCGCCTAACAACAGGTAGCAGCATAAACCAGATGCGGGTGAAGTTCTTGCTGGCGACATCTAACGTCAAATGAGCAAACGGGCTTACCACAGCTGCGGTCCTCTGGCAGTCTGAAAGCTTTGCGCACAAGCCGGATGCTAAGCGCCTTCCTTTGCCTTTTGGCAGTGCTCGTGCATTGCCAGCACTAGGCGGGAATGGTCACTATCCCGCACACACGTTTCGTTGTGCCCGTTGTTAAGCGCTCTGGAGCACTGTTTATGACGTAAGCGGAACACCTCTTGCCGTTCCATTCTCAGAGCTCCTGAGTTAAGTAATCTGCGACTCTTGGTGCGAATGATAGAGGAAAACATTTCCAATGTGTCTGTCAGGGAGAATCTGAACCTGGAGAACACCTTTGTCAGGAGCTTTCACCTGCACCGTAGACACACACAGATTTGCATCACATCTAAATGGCCAAGCTCTTTCTTAGACAAGTTGAAAGCTGCTGTCAGAAGGCTGTGCTCCTTGTCAGATGGAAGCAGCAGCATGAACATAGGAGTTTGGCAAGCACTAAAGAGTCACAGAAGAGCGTGGCCTAGGAAAATGAGTCAGGAAAAAGCATTTGCTACATGTGTCCTTGTTGTCGCCTAACAACAGGTAGCAGCATAAACCAGATGTGGTTGAAGTTCTTGCTGGCGACATCTAACGTCAAATGAGCAAGCGGGCTTACCACAGCTGCGGTCCTCTGGCAGTCTGAAAGCTTTGCGCACAAGCCGGATGCTAAGCGCCTTCCTTTGCCTTTTGGCAGTGCTCGTGCATTGCCAGCACTAGGCGGGAATGGTCACTATCCCGCACACACGTGTCGTTGTGCCCGTTGCTAAGCGCTCAGGAGCACTGTTTATGACGTAAACGGAACACCTCTTGCCATTCCATTCTCAGAGCTCCTGAGTTACGAAATCTGCGACTCTTGGTGCGAATGCCAGAGGAAAACATTTCCAATGTGTCTGGCATATAGAAACTGAACCTGGAGAACACCTTTGTCAGGAGCTTTCACCTGCACCGTAGACACACACAGATTTGCATCACATCTAAATGGCCAAGCTCTTTCTTAGACAAGTTGAAAGCTGCTGTCAGAAGGCTGTGCTCCTTGTCAGATGGAAGCAGCAGCATGAACATAGGAGTTTGACAAGAACTAAAGAGTCACAGAAGAGCGTGGCCTAGGAAAATGAGTCAGGAAAAAGCATATCGCTACATGTGTCCTTGTTGTCGCCTAACAACAGGTAGCAGCATAAACCAGATGCGGGTGAAGTTCTTGCTGGCGACATCTAACGTCAAATGAGCAAACGGGCTTACCACAGCTGCGGTCCTCTGGCAGTCTGAAAGCTTTGCGCACAAGCCGCATGCTAAGCGCCTTCCTTTGCCTTTTGGCAGTGCTCGTGCATTGCCAGCACTAGGCGGGAATGGTCACTATCCCGCACACACGTTTCGTTGTGCCCGTTGCTAAGCGCTCTGGAGCACTGTTTATGACGTAAGCGGAACACATCTTGCCATTCCATTCTCAGAGCTCCTCAGTTAATCAAACTGAGACTCTTGGTGCGAATGCCAGAGGAAAACATTTCCAATGTGTCTGGCAGGGAGAAACTGAACCTGGAGAACACCTTTGTCAGGAGCTTTCACCTGCACCGTAGACACACACAGATTTGCATCACATCTAAATGGCCAAGCTCTTTCTTAGACAAGTTGAAAGCTGCTGTCAGAAGGCTGTGCTCCTTGTCAGATGGAAGCAGCAGCATGAACATAGGAGTTTGGCAAGCACTAAAGAGCCACAGAAGAGCGTGGCCTAGGAAAATGAGTCAGGAAAAAGAATATCGCTACATGTGTCCTTGTTGTCGCCTAACAACAGGTAGCAGCATAAACCAGATGCGGGTGAAGTTCTTGCTGGCGACATCTAACGTCAAATGAGCAAACGGGCTTACCACAGCTGCGGTCCTCTGGCAGTCTGAAAGCTTTGCGCACAAGCCAGATGCTAAGCGCCTTCCTTTGCCTTTTGGCAGTGCTCGTGCATTGCCAGCACTAGGCAGGAATGGTCACTATCCCGCACACACGTTTCGTTGTGCCCGTTGTTAAGCGCTCTGGAGCACTGTTTATGACGTAACCGGAACACCTCTTGCCGTTCCATTCTCAGAGCTCCTGAGTTAAGTAATCTGCGACTCTTGGTGCGAATGATAGAGGAAAACATTTCCAATGTGTCTGTCAAAGAGCATCTGAACCTGGAGAACACCTTTGTCAGGAGCTTTCACCTGCACCGTAGACACACACAGATTTGCATCACATCTAAATGGCCAAGCTCTTTCTTAGACAAGTTGAAAGCTGCTGTCAGAAGGCTGTGCTCCTTGTCAGATGGAAGCAGCAGCATGAACATAGGAGTTTGACAAGAACTAAAGAGCCACAGAAGAGCGTGGCCTAGGAAAATCAGTCAGGAAAAAGCATATCACTACATGTGTCCTTGTTGTCGCCTAACAACAGGTAGCAGCATAAACCAGATGCGGGTGAAGTTCTTGCTGGCGACATCTAACGTCAAATGAGCAAACGGGCTTACCACAGCTGCGGTCCTCTGGCAGTCTGAAAGCTTTGCGCACAAGCCGGATGCTAAGCGCCTTCCTTTGCCTTTTGGCAGTGCTCGTGCATTGCCAGCACTAGGCGGGAATGGTCACTATCCCGCACACACGTTTCGTTGTGCCCGTTGCTAAGCGCTCTGGAGCACTGTTTATGACATAACCGGAACACCTCTTGCCATTCCATTCTCAGAGCTCCTGAGTTAAGTAATCAGCGACTCCCTGTGCGAATGCCAGAGGAAAACATTTCCAATGTGTCTGGCAAGGAGAAACTGAACCTGGAGAACACCTTTGTCAGGAGCTTTCACCTGCACCGTAGACACACACAGATTTGCATCACATCTAAATGGCCAAGCTCTTTCTTAGACAAGTTGAAAGCTGCTGTCAGAAGGCTGTGCTCCTTGTCAGATGGAAGCAGCAGCATGAACATAGGAGTTTGACAAGAACTAAAGAGTCACAGAAGAGCGTGGCCTAGGAAAATGAGTCAGGAAAAAGCATATCGCTACATGTGTCCTTGTTGTCGCCTAACAACAGGTAGCAGCATAAACCAGATGCGGGTGAAGTTCTTGCTGGCGACATCTAACATCAAATGAGCAAACGGGCTTACCACAGCTGCGGTCCTCTGGCAGTCTGAAAGCTTTGCGCACAAGCCGGATGCTAAGCGCCTTCCTTTGCCTTTTGGCAGTGCTCGTGCATTGCCAGCACTAGGCGGGAATGGTCACTATCGCGCACACACGTTTCGTTGTGCCCGTTGCTAAGCGCTCTGGAGCACTGTTTATGACGTAAGCGGAACACATCTTGCCATTCCATTCTCAGAGCTCGTCAGTTAATCAAACTGAGACTCTTGGTGCGAATGCCAGAGGAAAACATTTCCAATGTGTCTGGCATATAGAAACTGAACCTGGAGAACACCTTTGTCAGGAGCTTTCACCTGCACCGTAGACACACACAGATTTGCATCACATCTAAATGGCCAAGCTCTTTCTTAGACAAGTTGAAAGCTGCTGTCAGAAGGCTGTGCTCCTTGTCAGATGGAAGCAGCAGCATGAACATAGGAGTTTGACAAGAACTAAAGAGCCACAGAAGAGCGTGGCCTAGGAAAATGAGTCAGGAAAAAGCATATCGCTACATGTGTCCTTGTTGTCGCCTAACAACAGGTAGCAGCATAAACCAGATGCGGGTGAAGTTCTTGCTGGCGACATCTAACGTCAAATGAGCAAACGGGCTTACCACAGCTGCGGTCCTCTGGCAGTCTGAAAGCTTTGCGCACAAGCCGGATGCTAAGCGCCTTCCTTTGCCTTTTGGCAGTGCTCGTGCATTGCCAGCACTAGGCGGGAATGGTCACTATCCCGCACACACGTTTCGTTGTGCCCGTTGTTAAGCGCTCTGGAGCACTGTTTATGACGTAAGCGGAACACCTCTTCCCGTTCCATTCTCAGAGCTCCTGAGTTAAGTAATCTGCGACTCTTGGTGCGAATGATAGAGGAAAACATTTCCAATGTGTCTGTCAGGGAGAATCTGAACCTGGAGAACACCTTTGTCAGGAGCTTTCACCTGCACCGTAGACACACACAGATTTGCATCACATCTAAATGGCCAAGCTCTTTCTTAGACAAGTTGAAAGCTGCTGTCAGAAGGCTGTGCTCCTTGTCAGATGGAAGCAGCAGCATGAACATAGGAGTTTGGCAAGCACTAAAGAGTCACAGAAGAGCGTGGCCTAGGAAAATGAGTCAGGAAAAAGCATTTGCTACATGTGTCCTTGTTGTCGCCTAACAACAGGTAGCAGCATAAACCAGATGTGGTTGAAGTTCTTGCTGGCGACATCTAACGTCAAATGAGCAAGCGGGCTTACCACAGCTGCGGTCCTCTGGCAGTCTGAAAGCTTTGCGCACAAGCCGGATGCTAAGCGCCTTCCTTTGCCTTTTGGCAGTGCTCGTGCATTGCCAGCACTAGGCGGGAATGGTCACTATCCCGCACACACGTGTCGTTGTGCCCGTTGCTAAGCGCTCAGGAGCACTGTTTATGACGTAAACGGAACACCTCTTGCCATTCCATTCTCAGAGCTCCTGAGTTACGAAATCTGCGACTCTTGGTGCGAATGCCAGAGGAAAACATTTCCAATGTGTCTGGCATATAGAAACTGAACCTGGAGAACACCTTTGTCAGGAGCTTTCACCTGCACCGTAGACACACACAGATTTGCATCACATCTAAATGGCCAAGCTCTTTCTTAGACAAGTTGAAAGCTGCTGTCAGAAGGCTGTGCTCCTTGTCAGATGGAAGCAGCAGCATGAACATAGGAGTTTGACAAGAACTAAAGAGTCACAGAAGAGCGTGGCCTAGGAAAATGAGTCAGGAAAAAGCATATCGCTACATGTGTCCTTGTTGTCGCCTAACAACAGGTAGCAGCATAAACCAGATGCGGGTGAAGTTCTTGCTGGCGACATCTAACGTCAAATGAGCAAACGGGCTTACCACAGCTGCGGTCCTCTGGCAGTCTGAAAGCTTTGCGCACAAGCCGCATGCTAAGCGCCTTCCTTTGCCTTTTGGCAGTGCTCGTGCATTGCCAGCACTAGGCGGGAATGGTCACTATCCCGCACACACGTTTCGTTGTGCCCGTTGCTAAGCGCTCTGGAGCACTGTTTATGACGTAAGCGGAACACATCTTGCCATTCCATTCTCAGAGCTCCTCAGTTAATCAAACTGAGACTCTTGGTGCGAATGCCAGAGGAAAACATTTCCAATGTGTCTGGCAGGGAGAAACTGAACCTGGAGAACACCTTTGTCAGGAGCTTTCACCTGCACCGTAGACACACACAGATTTGCATCACATCTAAATGGCCAAGCTCTTTCTTAGACAAGTTGAAAGCTGCTGTCAGAAGGCTGTGCTCCTTGTCAGATGGAAGCAGCAGCATGAACATAGGAGTTTGGAAAGCACTAAAGAGCCACAGAAGAGCGTGGCCTAGGAAAATGAGTCAGGAAAAAGAATATCGCTACATGTGTCCTTGTTGTCGCCTAACAACAGGTAGCAGCATAAACCAGATGCGGGTGAAGTTCTTGCTGGCGACATCTAACGTCAAATGAGCAAACGGGCTTACCACAGCTGCGGTCCTCTGGCAGTCTGAAAGCTTTGCGCACAAGCCAGATGCTAAGCGCCTTCCTTTGCCTTTTGGCAGTGCTCGTGCATTGCCAGCACTAGGCAGGAATGGTCACTATCCCGCACACACGTTTCGTTGTGCCCGTTGTTAAGCGCTCTGGAGCACTGTTTATGACGTAACCGGAACACCTCTTGCCGTTCCATTCTCAGAGCTCCTGAGTTAAGTAATCTGCGACTCTTGGTGCGAATGATAGAGGAAAACATTTCCAATGTGTCTGTCAAAGAGAATCTGAACCTGGAGAACACCTTTGTCAGGAGCTTTCACCTGCACCGTAGACACACACAGATTTGCATCACATCTAAATGGCCAAGCTCTTTCTTAGACAAGTTGAAAGCTGCTGTCAGAAGGCTGTGCTCCTTGTCAGATGGAAGCAGCAGCACTCACATAGGAGTTTGACAAGAACTAAAGAGCCACAGAAGAGCGTGGCCTAGGAAAATCAGTCAGGAAAAAGCATATCACTACATGTGTCCTTGTTGTCGCCTAACAACAGGTAGCAGCATAAACCAGATGCGGGTGAAGTTCTTGCTGGCGACATCTAACGTCAAATGAGCAAACGGGCTTACCACAGCTGCGGTCCTCTGGCAGTCTGAAAGCTTTGCGCACAAGCCGGATGCTAAGCGCCTTCCTTTGCCTTTTGGCAGTGCTCGTGCATTGCCAGCACTAGGCGGGAATGGTCACTATCCCGCACACACGTTTCGTTGTGCCCGTTGCTAAGCGCTCTGGAGCACTGTTTATGACATAACCGGAACACCTCTTGCCATTCCATTCTCAGAGCTCCTGAGTTAAGTAATCAGCGACTCCCTGTGCGAATGCCAGAGGAAAACATTTCCAATGTGTCTGGCAAGGAGAAACTGAACCTGGAGAACACCTTTGTCAGGAGCTTTCACCTGCACCGTAGACACACACAGATTTGCATCACATCTAAATGGCCAAGCTCTTTCTTAGACAAGTTGAAAGCTGCTGTCAGAAGGCTGTGCTCCTTGTCAGATGGAAGCAGCAGCATGAACATAGGAGTTTGACAAGAACTAAAGAGTCACAGAAGAGCGTGGCCTAGGAAAATGAGTCAGGAAAAAGCATATCGCTACATGTGTCCTTGTTGTCGCCTAACAACAGGTAGCAGCATAAACCAGATGCGGGTGAAGTTCTTGCTGGCGACATCTAACATCAAATGAGCAAACGGGCTTACCACAGCTGCGGTCCTCTGGCAGTCTGAAAGCTTTGCGCACAAGCCGGATGCTAAGCGCCTTCCTTTGCCTTTTGGCAGTGCTCGTGCATTGCCAGCACTAGGCGGGAATGGTCACTATCGCGCACACACGTTTCGTTGTGCCCGTTGCTAAGCGCTCTGGAGCACTGTTTATGACGTAAGCGGAACACATCTTGCCATTCCATTCTCAGAGCTCCTCAGTTAATCAAACTGAGACTCTTGGTGCGAATGCCAGAGGAAAACATTTCCAATGTGTCTGGCATATAGAAACTGAACCTGGAGAACACCTTTGTCAGGAGCTTTCACCTGCACCGTAGACACACACAGATTTGCATCACATCTAAATGGCCAAGCTCTTTCTTAGACAAGTTGAAAGCTGCTGTCAGAAGGCTGTGCTCCTTGTCAGATGGAAGCAGCAGCATGAACATAGGAGTTTGACAAGAACTAAAGAGCCACAGAAGAGCGTGGCCTAGGAAAATGAGTCAGGAAAAAGCATATCGCTACATGTGTCCTTGTTGTCGCCTAACAACAGGTAGCAGCATAAACCAGATGCGGGTGAAGTTCTTGCTGGCGACATCTAACGTCAAATGAGCAAACGGGCTTACCACAGCTGCGGTCCTCTGGCAGTCTGAAAGCTTTGCGCACAAGCCGGATGCTAAGCGCCTTCCTTTGCCTTTTGGCAGTGCTCGTGCATTGCCAGCACTAGGCGGGAATGGTCACTATCCCGCACACACGTTTCGTTGTGCCCGTTGTTAAGCGCTCTGGAGCACTGTTTATGACGTAAGCGGAACACCTCTTGCCGTTCCATTCTCAGAGCTCCTGAGTTAAGTAATCTGCGACTCTTGGTGCGAATGATAGAGGAAAACATTTCCAATGTGTCTGTCAGGGAGAATCTGAACCTGGAGAACACCTTTGTCAGGAGCTTTCACCTGCACCGTAGACACACACAGATTTGCATCACATCTAAATGGCCAAGCTCTTTCTTAGACAAGTTGAAAGCTGCTGTCAGAAGGCTGTGCTCCTTGTCAGATGGAAGCAGCAGCACTCACATAGGAGTTTGGCAAGCACTAAAGAGCCACAGAAGAGCGTGGCCTAGGAAAATGAGTCAGGAAAAAGCATATCGCTACATGTGTCCTTGTTGTCGCCTAACAACAGGTAGCAGCATAAACCAGATGCGGGTGAAGTTCTTGCTGGCGACATCTAACGTCAAATGAGCAAACGGGCTTACCACAGCTGCGGTCCTCTGGCAGTCTGAAAGCTTTGCGCACAAGCCGGATGCTAAGCGCCTTCCTTTGCCTTTTGGCAGTGCTCGTGCATTGCCAGCACTAGGCGGGAATGGTCACTATCCCGCACACACGTGTCGTTGTGCCCGTTGCTAAGCGCTCTGGAGCACTGTTTATGACGTAAGCGGAACACCTCTTGCCGTTCCATTCTCAGAGCTCCTGAGTTACATAATCTGCGACTCTTGGTGCGAATGCCAGAGGAAAACATTTCCAATGTGTCTGGCATATAGAAACTGAACCTGGAGAACACCTTTGTCAGGAGCTTTCACCTGCACCGTAGACACACACAGATTTGCATCACATCTAAATGGCCAAGCTCTTTCTTAGACAAGTTGAAAGCTGCTGTCAGAAGGCTGTGCTCCTTGTCAGATGGAATCAGCAGCATGAACATAGGAGTTTGACAAGAACTAAAGAGTCACAGAAGAGCGTGGCCTAGGAAAATGAGTCAGGAAAAAGCATATCGCTACATGTGTCCTGGTTGTCGCCTAACAACAGGTAGCAGCATAAACCAGATGCGGGTGAAGTCCTTGCTGGCGACATCTAACGTCAAATGAGCAAACGGGCTTACCACAGCTGCGGTCCTCTGGCAGTCTGAAAGCTTTGCGCACAAGCCGGATGCTAAGCGCCTTCCTTTGCCTTTTGGCAGTGCTCGTGCATTGCCAGCACTAGGCGGGAATGGTCACTATCCCGCACACACGTTTCGTTGTGCCCGTTGCTAAGCGCTCTGGAGCACTGTTTATGACATAACCGGAACACCTCTTGCCATTCCATTCTCAGAGCTCCTGAGTTAAGTAATCAGCGACTCCCTGTGCGAATGCCAGAGGAAAACATTTCCAATGTGTCTGGCAAGGAGAAACTGAACCTGGAGAACACCTTTGTCAGGAGCTTTCACCTGCACCGTAGACACACACAGATTTGCATCACATCTAAATGGCCAAGCTCTTTCTTAGACAAGTTGAAAGCTGCTGTCAGAAGGCTGTGCTCCTTGTCAGATGGAAGCAGCAGCATGAACATAGGAGTTTGACAAGAACTAAAGAGTCACAGAAGAGCGTGGCCTAGGAAAATGAGTCAGGAAAAAGCATATCGCTACATGTGTCCTTGTTGTCGCCTAACAACAGGTAGCAGCATAAACCAGATGCGGGTGAAGTTCTTGCTGGCGACATCTAACATCAAATGAGCAAACGGGCTTACCACAGCTGCGGTCCTCTGGCAGTCTGAAAGCTTTGCGCACAAGCCGGATGCTAAGCGCCTTCCTTTGCCTTTTGGCAGTGCTCGTGCATTGCCAGCACTAGGCGGGAATGGTCACTATCGCGCACACACGTTTCGTTGTGCCCGTTGCTAAGCGCTCTGGAGCACTGTTTATGACGTAAGCGGAACACATCTTGCCATTCCATTCTCAGAGCTCCTCAGTTAATCAAACTGAGACTCTTGGTGCGAATGCCAGAGGAAAACATTTCCAATGTGTCTGGCATATAGAAACTGAACCTGGAGAACACCTTTGTCAGGAGCTTTCACCTGCACCGTAGACACACACAGATTTGCATCACATCTAAATGGCCAAGCTCTTTCTTAGACAAGTTGAAAGCTGCTGTCAGAAGGCTGTGCTCCTTGTCAGATGGAAGCAGCAGCATGAACATAGGAGTTTGACAAGAACTAAAGAGCCACAGAAGAGCGTGGCCTAGGAAAATGAGTCAGGAAAAAGCATATCGCTACATGTGTCCTTGTTGTCGCCTAACAACAGGTAGCAGCATAAACCAGATGCGGGTGAAGTTCTTGCTGGCGACATCTAACGTCAAATGAGCAAACGGGCTTACCACAGCTGCGGTCCTCTGGCAGTCTGAAAGCTTTGCGCACAAGCCGGATGCTAAGCGCCTTCCTTTGCCTTTTGGCAGTGCTCGTGCATTGCCAGCACTAGGCGGGAATGGTCACTATCCCGCACACACGTGTCGTTGTGCCCGTTGCTAAGCGCTCTGGAGCACTGTTTATGACGTAAGCGGAACACCTCTTGCCGTTCCATTCTCAGAGCTCCTGAGTTACATAATCTGCGACTCTTGGTGCGAATGCCAGAGGAAAACATTTCCAATGTGTCTGGCATATAGAAACTGAACCTGGAGAACACCTTTGTCAGGAGCTTTCACCTGCACCGTAGACACACACAGATTTGCATCACATCTAAATGGCCAAGCTCTTTCTTAGACAAGTTGAAAGCTGCTGTCAGAAGGCTGTGCTCCTTGTCAGATGGAATCAGCAGCATGAACATAGGAGTTTGACAAGAACTAAAGAGTCACAGAAGAGCGTGGCCTAGGAAAATGAGTCAGGAAAAAGCATATCGCTACATGTGTCCTTGTTGTCGCCTAACAACAGGTAGCAGCATAAACCAGATGCGGGTGAAGTCCTTGCTGGCGACATCTAACGTCAAATGAGCAAACGGGCTTACCACAGCTGCGGTCCTCTGGCAGTCTGAAAGCTTTGCGCACAAGCCGGATGCTAAGCGCCTTCCTTTGCCTTTTGGCAGTGCTCGTGCATTGCCAGCACTAGGCGGGAATGGTCACTATCGCGCACACACGTTTCGTTGTGCCCGTTGCTAAGCGCTCTGGAGCACTGTTTATGACGTAAGCGGAACACATCTTGCCATTCCATTCTCAGAGCTCCTCAGTTAATCAAACTGAGACTCTTGGTGCGAATGCCAGAGGAAAACATTTCCAATGTGTCTGGCATATAGAAACTGAACCTGGAGAACACCTTTGTCAGGAGCTTTCACCTGCACCGTAGACACACACAGATTTGCATCACATCTAAATGGCCAAGCTCTTTCTTAGACAAGTTGAAAGCTGCTGTCAGAAGGCTGTGCTCCTTGTCAGATGGAAGCAGCAGCATGAACATAGGAGTTTGACAAGAACTAAAGAGCCACAGAAGAGCGTGGCCTAGGAAAATGAGTCAGGAAAAAGCATATCGCTACATGTGTCCTTGTTGTCGCCTAACAACAGGTAGCAGCATAAACCAGATGCGGGTGAAGTTCTTGCTGGCGACATCTAACGTCAAATGAGCAAACGGGCTTACCACAGCTGCGGTCCTCTGGCAGTCTGAAAGCTTTGCGCACAAGCCGGATGCTAAGCGCCTTCCTTTGCCTTTTGGCAGTGCTCGTGCATTGCCAGCACTAGGCGGGAATGGTCACTATCCCGCACACACGTGTCGTTGTGCCCGTTGCTAAGCGCTCTGGAGCACTGTTTATGACGTAAGCGGAACACCTCTTGCCGTTCCATTCTCAGAGCTCCTGAGTTACATAATCTGCGACTCTTGGTGCGAATGCCAGAGGAAAACATTTCCAATGTGTCTGGCATATAGAAACTGAACCTGGAGAACACCTTTGTCAGGAGCTTTCACCTGCACCGTAGACACACACAGATTTGCATCACATCTAAATGGCCAAGCTCTTTCTTAGACAAGTTGAAAGCTGCTGTCAGAAGGCTGTGCTCCTTGTCAGATGGAATCAGCAGCATGAACATAGGAGTTTGACAAGAACTAAAGAGTCACAGAAGAGCGTGGCCTAGGAAAATGAGTCAGGAAAAAGCATATCGCTACATGTGTCCTTGTTGTCGCCTAACAACAGGTAGCAGCATAAACCAGATGCGGGTGAAGTCCTTGCTGGCGACATCTAACGTCAAATGAGCAAACGGGCTTACCACAGCTGCGGTCCTCTGGCAGTCTGAAAGCTTTGCGCACAAGCCGGATGCTAAGCGCCTTCCTTTGCCTTTTGGCAGTGCTCGTGCATTGCCAGCACTAGGCGGGAATGGTCACTATCCCGCACACACGTTTCGTTGTGCCCGTTGCTAAGCGCTCTGGAGCACTGTTTATGACATAACCGGAACACCTCTTGCCATTCCATTCTCAGAGCTCCTGAGTTAAGTAATCAGCGACTCCCTGTGCGAATGCCAGAGGAAAACATTTCCAATGTGTCTGGCAAGGAGAAACTGAACCTGGAGAACACCTTTGTCAGGAGCTTTCACCTGCACCGTAGACACACACAGATTTGCATCACATCTAAATGGCCAAGCTCTTTCTTAGACAAGTTGAAAGCTGCTGTCAGAAGGCTGTGCTCCTTGTCAGATGGAAGCAGCAGCATGAACATAGGAGTTTGACAAGAACTAAAGAGTCACAGAAGAGCGTGGCCTAGGAAAATGAGTCAGGAAAAAGCATATCGCTACATGTGTCCTTGTTGTCGCCTAACAACAGGTAGCAGCATAAACCAGATGCGGGTGAAGTTCTTGCTGGCGACATCTAACATCAAATGAGCAAACGGGCTTACCACAGCTGCGGTCCTCTGGCAGTCTGAAAGCTTTGCGCACAAGCCGGATGCTAAGCGCCTTCCTTTGCCTTTTGGCAGTGCTCGTGCATTGCCAGCACTAGGCGGGAATGGTCACTATCGCGCACACACGTTTCGTTGTGCCCGTTGCTAAGCGCTCTGGAGCACTGTTTATGACGTAAGCGGAACACATCTTGCCATTCCATTCTCAGAGCTCCTCAGTTAATCAAACTGAGACTCTTGGTGCGAATGCCAGAGGAAAACATTTCCAATGTGTCTGGCATATAGAAACTGAACCTGGAGAACACCTTTGTCAGGAGCTTTCACCTGCACCGTAGACACACACAGATTTGCATCACATCTAAATGGCCAAGCTCTTTCTTAGACAAGTTGAAAGCTGCTGTCAGAAGGCTGTGCTCCTTGTCAGATGGAAGCAGCAGCATGAACATAGGAGTTTGACAAGAACTAAAGAGCCACAGAAGAGCGTGGCCTAGGAAAATGAGTCAGGAAAAAGCATATCGCTACATGTGTCCTTGTTGTCGCCTAACAACAGGTAGCAGCATAAACCAGATGCGGGTGAAGTTCTTGCTGGCGACATCTAACGTCAAATGAGCAAACGGGCTTACCACAGCTGCGGTCCTCTGGCAGTCTGAAAGCTTTGCGCACAAGCCGGATGCTAAGCGCCTTCCTTTGCCTTTTGGCAGTGCTCGTGCATTACCAGCACTAGGCGGGAATGGTCACTATCCCGCACACACGTTTCGTTGTGCCCGTTGTTAAGCGCTCTGGAGCACTGTTTATGACGTAAGCGGAACACCTCTTGCCGTTCCATTCTCAGAGCTCCTGAGTTACATAATCTGCGACTCTTGGTGCGAATGATAGAGGAAAACATTTCCAATGTGTCTGTCAGGGAGAATCTGAACCTGGAGAACACCTTTGTCAGGAGCTTTCACCTGCACCGTAGACACACACAGATTTGCATCACATCTAAATGGCCAAGCTCTTTCTTAGACAAGTTGAAAGCTGCTGTCAGAAGGCTGTGCTCCTTGTCAGATGGAAGCAGCAGCACTCACATAGGAGTTTGGCAAGCACTAAAGAGCCACAGAAGAGCGTGGCCTAGGAAAATGAGTCAGGAAAAAGCATATCGCTACATGTGTCCTTGTTGTCGCCTAACAACAGGTAGCAGCATAAACCAGATGCGGGTGAAGTTCTTGCTGGCGACATCTAACGTCAAATGAGCAAACGGGCTTACCACAGCTGCGGTCCTCTGGCAGTCTGAAAGCTTTGCGCACAAGCCGGATGCTAAGCGCCTTCCTTTGCCTTTTGGCAGTGCTCGTGCATTGCCAGCACTAGGCGGGAATGGTCACTATCCCGCACACACGTGTCGTTGTGCCCGTTGCTAAGCGCTCTGGAGCACTGTTTATGACGTAAGCGGAACACCTCTTGCCGTTCCATTCTCAGAGCTCCTGAGTTACATAATCTGCGACTCTTGGTGCGAATGCCAGAGGAAAACATTTCCAATGTGTCTGGCATATAGAAACTGAACCTGGAGAACACCTTTGTCAGGAGCTTTCACCTGCACCGTAGACACACACAGATTTGCATCACATCTAAATGGCCAAGCTCTTTCTTAGACAAGTTGAAAGCTGCTGTCAGAAGGCTGTGCTCCTTGTCAGATGGAAGCAGCAGCATGAACACAGGAGTTTGGCAAGCACTAAAGAGCCACAGAAGAGCGTGGCCTAGGAAAATGAGTCAGGAAAAAGCATATCGCTACATGTGTCCTTGTTGTCGCCTAACAACAGGTAGCAGCATAAACCAGATGCGGGTGAAGTTCTTGCTGGCGACATCTAACGTCAAATGAGCAAACGGGCTTACCACAGCTGCGGTCCTCTGGCAGTCTGAAAGCTTTGCGCACAAGCCGCATGCTAAGCGCCTTCCTTTGCCTTTTGGCAGTGCTCGTGCATTGCCAGCACTAGGCGGGAATGGTCACTATCCCGCACACACGTTTCGTTGTGCCCGTTGCTAAGCGCTCTGGAGCACTGTTTATGACGTAAGCGGAACACATCTTGCCATTCCATTCTCAGAGCTCCTGAGTTACGTAATCTGCGACTCTTGGTGCGAATGCCAGAGGAAAACATTTCCAATGTGTCTGGCAGGGAGAAACTGAACCTGGAGAACACCTTTGTCAGGAGCTTTCACCTGCACCGTAGACACACACAGATTTGCATCACATCTAAATGGCCAAGCTCTTTCTTAGACAAGTTGAAAGCTGCTGTCAGAAGGCTGTGCTCCTTGTCAGATGGAAGCAGCAGCATGAACATAGGAGTTTGGCAAGCACTAAAGAGCCACAGAAGAGCGTGGCCTAGGAAAATGAGTCAGGAAAAAGCATATCACTACATGTGTCCTTGTTGTCGCCTAACAACAGGTAGCAGCATAAACCAGATGCGGGTGAAGTTCTTGCTGGCGACATCTAACGTCAAATGAGCAAACGGGCTTACCACAGCTGCGGTCCTCTGGCAGTCTGAAAGCTTTGCGCACAAGCCGGATGCTAAGCGCCTTCCTTTGCCTTTTGGCAGTGCTCGTGCATTGCCAGCACTAGGCGGGAATGGTCACTATCCCGCACACACGTTTCGTTGTGCCCGTTGCTAAGCGCTCTGGAGCACTGTTTATGACGTAAGCGGAACACCTCTTGCCGTTCCATTCTCAGAGCTCCTGAGTTAAGTAATCTGCGACTCTTGGTGCAAATGATAGAGGAAAACATTTCCAATGTGTCTGGCAGGGAGAAACTGAACCTGGAGAACACCTTTGTCAGGAGCTTTCACCTGCACCGTAGACACACACAGATTTGCATCACATCTAAATGGCCAAGCTCTTTCTTAGACAAGTTGAAAGCTGCTGTCAGAAGGCTGTGCTCCTTGTCAGATGGAAGCAGCAGCATGAACATAGGAGTTTGGCAAGCACTAAAGAGCCACAGAAGAGCGTGGCCTAGGAAAATGAGTCAGGAAAAAGAATATCGCTACATGTGTCCTTGTTGTCGCCTAACAACAGGTACCAGCATAAACCAGATGCGGGTGAAGTTCTTGCTGGCGACATCTAACGTCAAATGAGCAAACGGGCTTACCACAGCTGCGGTCCTCTGGCAGTCTGAAAGCTTTGCGCACAAGCCAGATGCTAAGCGCCTTCCTTTGCCTTTTGGCAGTGCTCGTGCATTGCCAGCACTAGGCAGGAATGGTCACTATCCCGCACACACGTTTCGTTGTGCCCGTTGTTAAGCGCTCTGGAGCACTGTTTATGACGTAAGCGGAACACCTCTTGCCGTTCCATTCTCAGAGCTCCTGAGTTAAGTAATCTGCGACTCTTGGTGCGAATGATAGAGGAAAACATTTCCAATGTGTCTGTCAGGGAGAATCTGAACCTGGAGAACACCTTTGTCAGGAGCTTTCACCTGCACCGTAGACACACACAGATTTGCATCACATCTAAATGGCCAAGCTCTTTCTTAGACAAGTTGAAAGCTGCTGTCAGAAGGCTGTGCTCCTTGTCAGATGGAAGCAGCAGCATGAACATAGGAGTTTGACAAGAACTAAAGAGCCACAGAAGAGCGTGGCCTAGGAAAATGAGTCAGGAAAAAGCATATCGCTACATGTGTCCTTGTTGTCGCCTAACAACAGGTAGCAGCATAAACCAGATGCGGGTGAAGTTCTTGCTGGCGACATCTAACGTCAAATGAGCAAACGGGCTTACCACAGCTGCGGTCCTCTGGCAGTCTGAAAGCTTTGCGCACAAGCCGGATGCTAAGCGCCTTCCTTTGCCTTTTGGCAGTGCTCGTGCATTACCAGCACTAGGCGGGAATGGTCACTATCCCGCACACACGTTTCGTTGTGCCCGTTGTTAAGCGCTCTGGAGCACTGTTTATGACGTAAGCGGAACACCTCTTGCCGTTCCATTCTCAGAGCTCCTGAGTTACATAATCTGCGACTCTTGGTGCGAATGATAGAGGAAAACATTTCCAATGTGTCTGTCAGGGAGAATCTGAACCTGGAGAACACCTTTGTCAGGAGCTTTCACCTGCACCGTAGACACACACAGATTTGCATCACATCTAAATGGCCAAGCTCTTTCTTAGACAAGTTGAAAGCTGCTGTCAGAAGGCTGTGCTCCTTGTCAGATGGAAGCAGCAGCACTCACATAGGAGTTTGGCAAGCACTAAAGAGCCACAGAAGAGCGTGGCCTAGGAAAATGAGTCAGGAAAAAGCATATCGCTACATGTGTCCTTGTTGTCGCCTAACAACAGGTAGCAGCATAAACCAGATGCGGGTGAAGTTCTTGCTGGCGACATCTAACGTCAAATGAGCAAACGGGCTTACCACAGCTGCGGTCCTCTGGCAGTCTGAAAGCTTTGCGCACAAGCCGGATGCTAAGCGCCTTCCTTTGCCTTTTGGCAGTGCTCGTGCATTGCCAGCACTAGGCGGGAATGGTCACTATCCCGCACACACGTGTCGTTGTGCCCGTTGCTAAGCGCTCTGGAGCACTGTTTATGACGTAAGCGGAACACCTCTTGCCGTTCCATTCTCAGAGCTCCTGAGTTACATAATCTGCGACTCTTGGTGCGAATGCCAGAGGAAAACATTTCCAATGTGTCTGGCATATAGAAACTGAACCTGGAGAACACCTTTGTCAGGAGCTTTCACCTGCACCGTAGACACACACAGATTTGCATCACATCTAAATGGCCAAGCTCTTTCTTAGACAAGTTGAAAGCTGCTGTCAGAAGGCTGTGCTCCTTGTCAGATGGAAGCAGCAGCATGAACACAGGAGTTTGGCAAGCACTAAAGAGCCACAGAAGAGCGTGGCCTAGGAAAATGAGTCAGGAAAAAGCATATCGCTACATGTGTCCTTGTTGTCGCCTAACAACAGGTAGCAGCATAAACCAGATGCGGGTGAAGTTCTTGCTGGCGACATCTAACGTCAAATGAGCAAACGGGCTTACCACAGCTGCGGTCCTCTGGCAGTCTGAAAGCTTTGCGCACAAGCCGCATGCTAAGCGCCTTCCTTTGCCTTTTGGCAGTGCTCGTGCATTGCCAGCACTAGGCGGGAATGGTCACTATCCCGCACACACGTTTCGTTGTGCCCGTTGCTAAGCGCTCTGGAGCACTGTTTATGACGTAAGCGGAACACATCTTGCCATTCCATTCTCAGAGCTCCTGAGTTACGTAATCTGCGACTCTTGGTGCGAATGCCAGAGGAAAACATTTCCAATGTGTCTGGCAGGGAGAAACTGAACCTGGAGAACACCTTTGTCAGGAGCTTTCACCTGCACCGTAGACACACACAGATTTGCATCACATCTAAATGGCCAAGCTCTTTCTTAGACAAGTTGAAAGCTGCTGTCAGAAGGCTGTGCTCCTTGTCAGATGGAAGCAGCAGCATGAACATAGGAGTTTGGCAAGCACTAAAGAGCCACAGAAGAGCGTGGCCTAGGAAAATGAGTCAGGAAAAAGCATATCACTACATGTGTCCTTGTTGTCGCCTAACAACAGGTAGCAGCATAAACCAGATGCGGGTGAAGTTCTTGCTGGCGACATCTAACGTCAAATGAGCAAACGGGCTTACCACAGCTGCGGTCCTCTGGCAGTCTGAAAGCTTTGCGCACAAGCCGGATGCTAAGCGCCTTCCTTTGCCTTTTGGCAGTGCTCGTGCATTGCCAGCACTAGGCGGGAATGGTCACTATCCCGCACACACGTTTCGTTGTGCCCGTTGCTAAGCGCTCTGGAGCACTGTTTATGACGTAAGCGGAACACCTCTTGCCGTTCCATTCTCAGAGCTCCTGAGTTAAGTAATCTGCGACTCTTGGTGCAAATGATAGAGGAAAACATTTCCAATGTGTCTGGCAGGGAGAAACTGAACCTGGAGAACACCTTTGTCAGGAGCTTTCACCTGCACCGTAGACACACACAGATTTGCATCACATCTAAATGGCCAAGCTCTTTCTTAGACAAGTTGAAAGCTGCTGTCAGAAGGCTGTGCTCCTTGTCAGATGGAAGCAGCAGCATGAACATAGGAGTTTGGCAAGCACTAAAGAGCCACAGAAGAGCGTGGCCTAGGAAAATGAGTCAGGAAAAAGAATATCGCTACATGTGTCCTTGTTGTCGCCTAACAACAGGTACCAGCATAAACCAGATGCGGGTGAAGTTCTTGCTGGCGACATCTAACGTCAAATGAGCAAACGGGCTTACCACAGCTGCGGTCCTCTGGCAGTCTGAAAGCTTTGCGCACAAGCCAGATGCTAAGCGCCTTCCTTTGCCTTTTGGCAGTGCTCGTGCATTGCCAGCACTAGGCAGGAATGGTCACTATCCCGCACACACGTTTCGTTGTGCCCGTTGTTAAGCGCTCTGGAGCACTGTTTATGACGTAAGCGGAACACCTCTTGCCGTTCCATTCTCAGAGCTCCTGAGTTAAGTAATCTGCGACTCTTGGTGCGAATGATAGAGGAAAACATTTCCAATGTGTCTGTCAGGGAGAATCTGAACCTGGAGAACACCTTTGTCAGGAGCTTTCACCTGCACCGTAGACACACACAGATTTGCATCACATCTAAATGGCCAAGCTCTTTCTTAGACAAGTTGAAAGCTGCTGTCAGAAGGCTGTGCTCCTTGTCAGATGGAAGCAGCAGCATGAACATAGGAGTTTGACAAGAACTAAAGAGCCACAGAAGAGCGTGGCCTAGGAAAATGAGTCAGGAAAAAGCATATCGCTACATGTGTCCTTGTTGTCGCCTAACAACAGGTAGCAGCATAAACCAGATGCGGGTGAAGTTCTTGCTGGCGACATCTAACGTCAAATGAGCAAACGGGCTTACCACAGCTGCGGTCCTCTGGCAGTCTGAAAGCTTTGCGCACAAGCCGGATGCTAAGCGCCTTCCTTTGCCTTTTGGCAGTGCTCGTGCATTGCCAGCACTAGGCGGGAATGGTCACTATCCCGCACACACGTGTCGTTGTGCCCGTTGCTAAGCGCTCTGGAGCACTGTTTATGACGTAAGCGGAACACCTCTTGCCGTTCCATTCTCAGAGCTCCTGAGTTACATAATCTGCGACTCTTGGTGCGAATGCCAGAGGAAAACATTTCCAATGTGTCTGGCATATAGAAACTGAACCTGGAGAACACCTTTGTCAGGAGCTTTCACCTGCACCGTAGACACACACAGATTTGCATCACATCTAAATGGCCAAGCTCTTTCTTAGACAAGTTGAAAGCTGCTGTCAGAAGGCTGTGCTCCTTGTCAGATGGAAGCAGCAGCACTCACATAGGAGTTTGGCAAGCACTAAAGAGCCACAGAAGAGCGTGGCCTAGGAAAATGAGTCAGGAAAAAGCATATCGCTACATGTGTCCTTGTTGTCGCCTAACAACAGGTAGCAGCATAAACCAGATGCGGGTGAAGTTCTTGCTGGCGACATCTAACGTCAAATGAGCAAACGGGCTTACCACAGCTGCGGTCCTCTGGCAGTCTGAAAGCTTTGCGCACAAGCCGGATGCTAAGCGCCTTCCTTTGCCTTTTGGCAGTGCTCGTGCATTGCCAGCACTAGGCGGGAATGGTCACTATCCCGCACACACGTGTCGTTGTGCCCGTTGCTAAGCGCTCTGGAGCACTGTTTATGACGTAAGCGGAACACCTCTTGCCGTTCCATTCTCAGAGCTCCTGAGTTACATAATCTGCGACTCTTGGTGCGAATGCCAGAGGAAAACATTTCCAATGTGTCTGGCAGGGAGAAACTGAACCTGGAGAACACCTTTGTCAGGAGCTTTCACCTGCACCGTAGACACACACAGATTTGCATCACATCTAAATGGCCAAGCTCTTTCTTAGACAAGTTGAAAGCTGCTGTCAGAAGGCTGTGCTCCTTGTCAGATGGAAGCAGCAGCATGAACATAGGAGTTTGGCAAGCACTAAAGAGCCACAGAAGAGCGTGGCCTAGCAAAATGAGTCAGGAAAAAGCATATCACTACATGTGTCCTTGTTGTCGCCTAACAACAGGTAGCAGCATAAACCAGATGCGGGTGAAGTTCTTGCTGGCGACATCTAACGTCAAATGAGCAAACGGGCTTACCACAGCTGCGGTCCTCTGGCAGTCTGAAAGCTTTGCGCACAAGCCGGATGCTAAGCGCCTTCCTTTGCCTTTTGGCAGTGCTCGTGCATTGCCAGCACTAGGCGGGAATGGTCACTATCCCGCACACACGTTTCGTTGTGCCCGTTGCTAAGCGCTCTGGAGCACTGTTTATGACGTAAGCGGAACACCTCTTGCCGTTCCATTCTCAGAGCTCCTGAGTTAAGTAATCTGCGACTCTTGGTGCGAATGATAGAGGAAAACATTTCCAATGTGTCTGGCAGGGAGAAACTGAACCTGGAGAACACCTTTGTCAGGAGCTTTCACCTGCACCGTAGACACACACAGATTTGCATCACATCTAAATGGCCAAGCTCTTTCTTAGACAAGTTGAAAGCTGCTGTCAGAAGGCTGTGCTCCTTGTCAGATGGAAGCAGCAGCACTCACATAGGAGTTTGGCAAGCACTAAAGAGCCACAGAAGAGCGTGGCCTAGGAAAATGAGTCAGGAAAAAGCATATCGCTACATGTGTCCTTGTTGTCGCCTAACAACAGGTAGCAGCATAAACCAGATGCGGGTGAAGTTCTTGCTGGCGACATCTAACGTCAAATGAGCAAACGGGCTTACCACAGCTGCGGTCCTCTGGCAGTCTGAAAGCTTTGCGCACAAGCCGGATGCTAAGCGCCTTCCTTTGCCTTTTGGCAGTGCTCGTGCATTGCCAGCACTAGGCGGGAATGGTCACTATCCCGCACACACGTGTCGTTGTGCCCGTTGCTAAGCGCTCTGGAGCACTGTTTATGACGTAAGCGGAACACCTCTTGCCGTTCCATTCTCAGAGCTCCTGAGTTACATAATCTGCGACTCTTGGTGCGAATGCCAGAGGAAAACATTTCCAATGTGTCTGGCATATAGAAACTGAACCTGGAGAACACCTTTGTCAGGAGCTTTCACCTGCACCGTAGACACACACAGATTTGCATCACATCTAAATGGCCAAGCTCTTTCTTAGACAAGTTGAAAGCTGCTGTCAGAAGGCTGTGCTCCTTGTCAGATGGAAGCAGCAGCATGAACACAGGAGTTTGGCAAGCACTAAAGAGCCACAGAAGAGCGTGGCCTAGGAAAATGAGTCAGGAAAAAGCATATCGCTACATGTGTCCTTGTTGTCGCCTAACAACAGGTAGCAGCATAAACCAGATGCGGGTGAAGTTCTTGCTGGCGACATCTAACGTCAAATGAGCAAACGGGCTTACCACAGCTGCGGTCCTCTGGCAGTCTGAAAGCTTTGCGCACAAGCCGCATGCTAAGCGCCTTCCTTTGCCTTTTGGCAGTGCTCGTGCATTGCCAGCACTAGGCGGGAATGGTCACTATCCCGCACACACGTTTCGTTGTGCCCGTTGCTAAGCGCTCTGGAGCACTGTTTATGACGTAAGCGGAACACCTCTTGCCGTTCCATTCTCAGAGCTCCTGAGTTAAGTAATCTGCGACTCTTGGTGCGAATGATAGAGGAAAACATTTCCAATGTGTCTGGCAGGGAGAAACTGAACCTGGAGAACACCTTTGTCAGGAGCTTTCACCTGCACCGTAGACACACACAGATTTGCATCACATCTAAATGGCCAAGCTCTTTCTTAGACAAGTTGAAAGCTGCTGTCAGAAGGCTGTGCTCCTTGTCAGATGGAAGCAGCAGCATGAACATAGGAGTTTGGCAAGCACTAAAGAGCCACAGAAGAGCGTGGCCTAGGAAAATGAGTCAGGAAAAAGCATATCGCTACATGTGTCCTTGTTGTCGCCTAACAACAGGTACCAGCATAAACCAGATGCGGGTGAAGTTCTTGCTGGCGACATCTAACGTCAAATGAGCAAACGGGCTTACCACAGCTGCGGTCCTCTGGCAGTCTGAAAGCTTTGCGCACAAGCCAGATGCTAAGCGCCTTCCTTTGCCTTTTGGCAGTGCTCGTGCATTGCCAGCACTAGGCAGGAATGGTCACTATCCCGCACACACGTTTCGTTGTGCCCGTTGTTAAGCGCTCTGGAGCACTGTTTATGACGTAAGCGGAACACCTCTTGCCGTTCCATTCTCAGAGCTCCTGAGTTAAGTAATCTGCGACTCTTGGTGCGAATGATAGAGGAAAACATTTCCAATGTGTCTGTCAGGGAGAATCTGAACCTGGAGAACACCTTTGTCAGGAGCTTTCACCTGCACCGTAGACACACACAGATTTGCATCACATCTAAATGGCCAAGCTCTTTCTTAGACAAGTTGAAAGCTGCTGTCAGAAGGCTGTGCTCCTTGTCAGATGGAAGCAGCAGCATGAACATAGGAGTTTGACAAGAACTAAAGAGCCACAGAAGAGCGTGGCCTAGGAAAATGAGTCAGGAAAAAGCATATCGCTACATGTGTCCTTGTTGTCGCCTAACAACAGGTAGCAGCATAAACCAGATGCGGGTGAAGTTCTTGCTGGCGACATCTAACGTCAAATGAGCAAACGGGCTTACCACAGCTGCGGTCCTCTGGCAGTCTGAAAGCTTTGCGCACAAGCCGGATGCTAAGCGCCTTCCTTTGCCTTTTGGCAGTGCTCGTGCATTGCCAGCACTAGGCGGGAATGGTCACTATCCCGCACACACGTGTCGTTGTGCCCGTTGCTAAGCGCTCTGGAGCACTGTTTATGACGTAAGCGGAACACCTCTTGCCGTTCCATTCTCAGAGCTCCTGAGTTACATAATCTGCGACTCTTGGTGCGAATGCCAGAGGAAAACATTTCCAATGTGTCTGGCAGGGAGAAACTGAACCTGGAGAACACCTTTGTCAGGAGCTTTCACCTGCACCGTAGACACACACAGATTTGCATCACATCTAAATGGCCAAGCTCTTTCTTAGACAAGTTGAAAGCTGCTGTCAGAAGGCTGTGCTCCTTGTCAGATGGAAGCAGCAGCACTCACATAGGAGTTTGGCAAGCACTAAAGAGCCACAGAAGAGCGTGGCCTAGGAAAATGAGTCAGGAAAAAGCATATCGCTACATGTGTCCTTGTTGTCGCCTAACAACAGGTAGCAGCATAAACCAGATGCGGGTGAAGTTCTTGCTGGCGACATCTAACGTCAAATGAGCAAACGGGCTTACCACAGCTGCGGTCCTCTGGCAGTCTGAAAGCTTTGCGCACAAGCCGGATGCTAAGCGCCTTCCTTTGCCTTTTGGCAGTGCTCGTGCATTGCCAGCACTAGGCGGGAATGGTCACTATCCCGCACACACGTGTCGTTGTGCCCGTTGCTAAGCGCTCTGGAGCACTGTTTATGACGTAAGCGGAACACCTCTTGCCGTTCCATTCTCAGAGCTCCTGAGTTACATAATCTGCGACTCTTGGTGCGAATGCCAGAGGAAAACATTTCCAATGTGTCTGGCAGGGAGAAACTGAACCTGGAGAACACCTTTGTCAGGAGCTTTCACCTGCACCGTAGACACACACAGATTTGCATCACATCTAAATGGCCAAGCTCTTTCTTAGACAAGTTGAAAGCTGCTGTCAGAAGGCTGTGCTCCTTGTCAGATGGAAGCAGCAGCATGAACATAGGAGTTTGGCAAGCACTAAAGAGCCACAGAAGAGCGTGGCCTAGGAAAATGAGTCAGGAAAAAGCATATCACTACATGTGTCCTTGTTGTCGCCTAACAACAGGTAGCAGCATAAACCAGATGCGGGTGAAGTTCTTGCTGGCGACATCTAACGTCAAATGAGCAAACGGGCTTACCACAGCTGCGGTCCTCTGGCAGTCTGAAAGCTTTGCGCACAAGCCGGATGCTAAGCGCCTTCCTTTGCCTTTTGGCAGTGCTCGTGCATTGCCAGCACTAGGCGGGAATGGTCACTATCCCGCACACACGTTTCGTTGTGCCCGTTGCTAAGCGCTCTGGAGCACTGTTTATGACGTAAGCGGAACACCTCTTGCCGTTCCATTCTCAGAGCTCCTGAGTTAAGTAATCTGCGACTCTTGGTGCGAATGATAGAGGAAAACATTTCCAATGTGTCTGGCAGGGAGAAACTGAACCTGGAGAACACCTTTGTCAGGAGCTTTCACCTGCACCGTAGACACACACAGATTTGCATCACATCTAAATGGCCAAGCTCTTTCTTAGACAAGTTGAAAGCTGCTGTCAGAAGGCTGTGCTCCTTGTCAGATGGAAGCAGCAGCATGAACATAGGAGTTTGACAAGAACTAAAGAGCCACAGAAGAGCGTGGCCTAGGAAAATGAGTCAGGAAAAAGCATATCGCTACATGTGTCCTTGTTGTCGCCTAACAACAGGTAGCAGCATAAACCAGATGTGGTTGAAGTTCTTGCTGGCGACATCTAACGTCAAATGAGCAAGCGGGCTTACCACAGCTACGGTCCTCTGGCAGTCTGAAAGCTTTGCGCACAAGCCGGATGCTAAGCGCCTTCCTTTGCCTTTTGGCAGTGCTCGTGCATTGCCAGCACTAGGCAGGAATGGTCACTATCCCGCACACACGTTTCATTGTGCCCGTTGTTAAGCGCTCTGGAGCACTGTTTATGACGTAAGCGGAACACCTCTTGCCGTTCCATTCTCAGAGCTCCTGAGTTAAGTAATCTGCGACTCTTGGTGCGAATGATAGAGGAAAACATTTCCAATGTGTCTGTCAGGGAGAATCTGAACCTGGAGAACACCTTTGTCAGGAGCTTTCACCTGCACCGTAGACACACACAGATTTGCATCACATCTAAATGGCCAAGCTCTTTCTTAGACAAGTTGAAAGCTGCTGTCAGAAGGCTGTGCTCCTTGTCAGATGGAAGCAGCAGCATGAACATAGGAGTTTGACAAGAACTAAAGAGCCACAGAAGAGCGTGGCCTAGGAAAATGAGTCAGGAAAAAGCATATCGCTACATGTGTCCTTGTTGTCGCCTAACAACAGGTAGCAGCATAAACCAGATGCGGGTGAAGTTCTTGCTGGCGACATCTAACGTCAAATGAGCAAACGGGCTTACCACAGCTGCGGTCCTCTGGCAGTCTGAAAGCTTTGCGCACAAGCCGGATGCTAAGCGCCTTCCTTTGCCTTTTGGCAGTGCTCGTGCATTGCCAGCACTAGGCGGGAATGGTCACTATCCCGCACACACGTTTCGTTGTGCCCGTTGCTAAGCGCTCTGGAGCACTGTTTATGACGTAAGCGGAACACCTCTTGCCGTTCCATTCTCAGAGCTCCTGAGTTAAGTAATCTGCGACTCTTGGTGCGAATGATAGAGGAAAACATTTCCAATGTGTCTGGCAGGGAGAAACTGAACCTGGAGAACACCTTTGTCAGGAGCTTTCACCTGCACCGTAGACACACACAGATTTGCATCACATCTAAATGGCCAAGCTCTTTCTTAGACAAGTTGAAAGCTGCTGTCAGAAGGCTGTGCTCCTTGTCAGATGGAAGCAGCAGCATGAACATAGGAGTTTGGCAAGCACTAAAGAGCCACAGAAGAGCGTGGCCTAGGAAAATGAGTCAGGAAAAAGCATATCGCTACATGTGTCCTTGTTGTCGCCTAACAACAGGTAGCAGCATAAACCAGATGCGGGTGAAGTTCTTGCTGGCGACATCTAACGTCAAATGAGCAAACGGGCTTACCACAGCTGCGGTCCTCTGGCAGTCTGAAAGCTTTGCGCACAAGCCGCATGCTAAGCGCCTTCCTTTGCCTTTTGGCAGTGCTCGTGCATTGCCAGCACTAGGCGGGAATGGTCACTATCCCACAGACACGTTTCGTTGTGCCCGTTGCTAAGCGCTCTGGAGCACTGTTTATGACGTAAGCGGAACACCTCTTGCCGTTCCATTCTCAGAGCTCCTGAGTTAAGTAATCTGCGACTCTTGGTGCCAATGCCAGAGGAAAACATTTCCAATGTGTCTGGCATATAGAAACTGAACCTGGAGAACACCTTTGTCAGGAGCTTTCACCTGCACCGTAGACACACACAGATTTGCATCACATCTAAATGGCCAAGCTCTTTCTTAGACAAGTTGAAAGCTGCTGTCAGAAGGCTGTGCTCCTTGTCAGATGGAAGCAGCAGCATGAACATAGGAGTTTGACAAGAACTAAAGAGTCACAGAAGAGCGTGGCCTAGGAAAATGAGTCAGGAAAAAGCATATCGCTACATGTGTCCTTGTTGTCGCCTAACAACAGGTAGCAGCATAAACCAGATGTGGTTGAAGTTCTTGCTGGCGACATCTAACGTCAAATGAGCAAGCGGGCTTACCACAGCTGCGGTCCTCTGGCAGTCTGAAAGCTTTGCGCACAAGCCGGATGCTAAGCGCCTTCCTTTGCCTTTTGGCAGTGCTCGTGCATTGCCAGCACTAGGCGGGAATGGTCACTATCCCGCACACACGTTTCGTTGTGCCCGTTGCTAAGCGCTCTGGAGCACTGTTTATGACGTAAGCGGAACACTTCTTGCCGTTCCATTCTCAGAGCTCCTCAGTTAAGTAATCTGCGATTCTTGGTGCGAATGATAGAGGAAAACATTTCCAATGTGCCTGGCATATAGAAACTGAACCTGGAGAACACCTTTGTCAGGAGCTTGCACCTGCACCGTAGACACACACAGATTTGCATCACATCTAAATGGCCAAGCTCTTTCTTAGACAAGTTGAAAGCTGCTGTCAGAAGGCTGTGCTCCTTGTCAGATGGAAGCAGCAGCATGAACATAGGAGTTTGACAAGAACTAAAGAGCCACAGAAGAGCGTGGCCTAGGAAAATGAGTCAGGAAAAAGCATATCGCTACATGTGTCCTTGTTGTCGCCTAACAACAGGTAGCAGCATAAACCAGATGCGGGTGAAGTTCTTGCTGGCGACATCTAACGTCAAATGAGCAAACGGGCTTACCACAGCTGCGGTCCTCTGGCAGTCTGAAAGCTTTGCGCACAAGCCGGATGCTAAGCGCCTTCCTTTGCCTTTTGGCAGTGCTCGTGCATTGCCAGCACTAGGCGGGAATGGTCACTATCCCGCACACACGTTTCGTTGTGCCCGTTGCTAAGCGCTCTGGAGCACTGTTTATGACGTAAGCGGAACACATCTTGCCATTCCATTCTCAGAGCTCCTGAGTTAATCAAACTGAGACTCTTGGTGCGAATGCCAGAGGAAAACATTTCCAATGTGTCTGGCATATAGAAACTGAACCTGGAGAACACCTTTGTCAAGAGCTTGCACCTGCACCGTAGACACACACAGATTTGCATCACATCTAAATGGCCAAGCTCTTTCTTAGACAAGTTGAAAGCTGCTGTCAGAAGGCTGTGCTCCTTGTCAGATGGAAGCAGCAGCATGAACATAGGAGTTTGACAAGAACTAAAGAGTCACAGAAGAGCGTGGCCTAGGAAAATGAGTCAGGAAAAAGCATATCGCTACATGTGTCCTTGTTGTCGCCTAACAACAGGTAGCAGCATAAACCAGATGCGGGTGAAGTTCTTGCTGGCGACATCTAACGTCAAATGAGCAAACGGGCTTACCACAGCTGCGGTCCTCTGGCAGTCTGAAAGCTTTGCGCACAAGCCGGATGCTAAGCGCCTTCCTTTGCCTTTTGGCAGTGCTCGTGCATTGCCAGCACTAGGCGGGAATGGTCACTATCCCGCACACACGTGTCGTTGTGCCCGTTGCTAAGCGCTCTGGAGCACTGTTTATGACGTAGGAGGAACACCTCTTGCCGTTCCATTCTCAGAGCTCCTGAGTTACGTAATCTGCGACTCTTGGTGCGAATGCCAGAGGAAAACATTTCCAATGTGTCTGGCAGGGAGAAACTGAACCTGGAGAACACCTTTGTCAGGAGCTTTCACCTGCACCGTAGACACACACAGATTTGCATCACATCTAAATGGCCAAGCTCTTTCTTAGACAAGTTGAAAGCTGCTGTCAGAAGGCTGTGCTCCTTGTCAGATGGAAGCAGCAGCATGAACATAGGAGTTTGACAAGAACTAAAGAGCCACAGAAGAGCGTGGCCTAGGAAAATGAGTCAGGAAAAAGCATATCACTACATGTGTCCTTGTTGTCGCCTAACAACAGGTAGCAGCATAAACCAGATGCGGGTGAAGTTCTTGCAGGCGACATCTAACGTCAAATGAGCAAACGGGCTTACCACAGCTGCGGTCCTCTGGCAGTCTGAAAGCTTTGCGCACAAGCCGGATGCTAAGCGCCTTCCTTTGCCTTTTGGCAGTGCTCGTGCATTGCCAGCACTAGGCGTGAATGGTCACTATCCCGCACACACGTTTCGTTGTGCCCGTTGCTAAGCGCTCTGGAGCACTGTTTATGACGTAAGCGGAACACCTCTTGCCGTTCCATTCTCAGAGCTCCTGAGTTAAGTAATCAGCGACTCTTGGTGCGAATGCCAGATGAAAACATTTCCAATGTGTCTGGCAAGGAGAAACTGAACCTGGAGAACACCTTTGTCAGGAGCTTTCACCTGCACCGTAGACACACACAGATTTGCATCACATCTAAATGGCCAAGCTCTTTCTTAGACAAGTTGAAAGCTGCTGTCAGAAGGCTGTGCTCCTTGTCAGATGGAAGCAGCAGCATGAACATAGGAGTTTGACAAGAACTAAAGAGTCACAGAAGAGCGTGGCCTAGGAAAATGAGTCAGGAAAAAGCATATCGCTACATGTGTCCTTGTTGTCGCCTAACAACAGGTAGCAGCATAAACCAGATGCGGGTGAAGTTCTTGCTGGCGACATCTAACGTCAAATGAGCAAACGGGCTTACCACAGCTGCGGTCCTCTGGCAGTCTGAAAGCTTTGCGCACAAGCCGGATGCTAAGCGCCTTCCTTTGCCTTTTGGCAGTGCTCGTGCATTGCCAGCACTAGGCGGGAATGGTCACTATCCCGCACACACGTTTCGTTGTGCCCGTTGCTAAGCGCTCTGGAGCACTGTTTATGACGTAAGCGGAACACATCTTGCCATTCCATTCTCAGAGCTCCTCAGTTAATCAAACTGAGACTCTTGGTGCGAATGCCAGAGGAAAACATTTCCAATGTGTCTGGCATATAGAAACTGAACCTGGAGAACAGCTTTGTCAGGAGCTTTCACCTGCACCGTAGACACACACAGATTTGCATCACATCTAAATGGCCAAGCTCTTTCTTAGACAAGTTGAAAGCTGCTGTCAGAAGGCTGTGCTCCTTGTCAGATGGAAGCAGCAGCATGAACATAGGAGTTTGACAAGAACTAAAGAGCCACAGAAGAGCGTGGCCTAGGAAAATGAGTCAGGAAAAAGCATATCGCTACATGTGTCCTTGTTGTCGCCTAACAACAGGTAGCAGCATAAACCAGATGTGGTTGAAGTTCTTGCTGGCGACATCTAACGTCAAATGAGCAAGCGGGCTTACCACAGCTACGGTCCTCTGGCAGTCTGAAAGCTTTGCGCACAAGCCGGATGCTAAGCGCCTTCCTTTGCCTTTTGGCAGTGCTCGTGCATTGCCAGCACTAGGCGGGAATGGTCACTATCCCGCACACACGTTTCGTTGTGCCCGTTGCTAAGCGCTCTGGAGCACTGTTTATGACGTAAGCGGAACACATCTTGCCATTCCATTCTCAGAGCTCCTGAGTTAATCAAACTGAGACTCTTGGTGCGAATGCCAGAGGAAAACATTTCCAATGTGTCTGGCAGGGAGAAACTGAACCTGGAGAACACCTTTGTCAGGAGCTTTCACCTGCACCGTAGACACACACAGATTTGCATCACATCTAAATGGCCAAGCTCTTTCTTAGACAAGTTGAAAGCTGCTGTCAGAAGGCTGTGCTCCTTGTCAGATGGAAGCAGCAGCATGAACATAGGAGTTTGGCAAGCACTAAAGAGCCACAGAAGAGCGTGGCCTAGGAAAATGAGTCAGGAAAAAGAATATCGCTACATGTGTCCTTGTTGTCGCCTAACAACAGGTAGCAGCATAAACCAGATGCGGGTGAAGTTCTTGCTGGCGACATCTAACGTCAAATGAGCAAACGGGCTTACCACAGCTGCGGTCCTCTGGCAGTCTGAAAGCTTTGCGCACAAGCCAGATGCTAAGCGCCTTCCTTTGCCTTTTGGCAGTGCTCGTGCATTGCCAGCACTAGGCAGGAATGGTCACTATCCCGCACACACGTTTCGTTGTGCCCGTTGCTAAGCGCTCTGGAGCACTGTTTATGACGTAAGCGGAACACCTCTTGCCGTTCCATTCTCAGAGCTCCTGAGTTAAGTAATCTGCGACTCTTGGTGCGAATGATAGAGGAAAACATTTCCAATGTGTCTGTCAGGGAGAATCTGAACCTGGAGAACACCTTTGTCAGGAGCTTTCACCTGCACCGTAGACACACACAGATTTGCATCACATCTAAATGGCCAAGCTCTTTCTTAGACAAGTTGAAAGCTGCTGTCAGAAGGCTGTGCTCCTTGTCAGATGGAAGCAGCAGCATGAACATAGGAGTTTGACAAGAACTAAAGAGCCACAGAAGAGCGTGGCCTAGGAAAATGAGTCAGGAAAAAGCATATCACTACATGTGTCCTTGTTGTCGCCTAACAACAGGTAGCAGCATAAACCAGATGCGGGTGAAGTTCTTGCTGGCGACATCTAACGTCAAATGAGCAAACGGGCTTACCACAGCTGCGGTCCTCTGGCAGTCTGAAAGCTTTGCGCACAAGCCGGATGCTAAGCGCCTTCCTTTGCCTTTTGGCAGTGCTCGTGCATTGCCAGCACTAGGCGTGAATGGTCACTATCCCGCACACACGTTTCGTTGTGCCCGTTGCTAAGCGCTCTGGAGCACTGTTTATGACGTAAGCGGAACACCTCTTGCCATTCCATTCTCAGAGCTCCTGAGTTAAGTAATCTGCGACTCTTGGTGCCAATGCCAGAGGAAAACATTTCCAATGTGTCTGGCATATAGAAACTGAACCTGGAGAACACCTTTGTCAGGAGCTTTCACCTGCACCGTAGACACACACAGATTTGCATCACATCTAAATGGCCAAGCTCTTTCTTAGACAAGTTGAAAGCTGCTGTCAGAAGGCTGTGCTCCTTGTCAGATGGAAGCAGCAGCATGAACATAGGAGTTTGACAAGAACTAAAGAGTCACAGAAGAGCGTGGCCTAGGAAAATGAGTCAGGAAAAAGCATATCGCTACATGTGTCCTTGTTGTCGCCTAACAACAGGTAGCAGCATAAACCAGATGCGGGTGAAGTTCTTGCTGGCGACATCTAACGTCAAATGAGCAAGCGGGCTTACCACAGCTGCGGTCCTCTGGCAGTCTGAAAGCTTTGCGCACAAGCCGGATGCTAAGCGCCTTCCTTTGCCTTTTGGCAGTGCTCGTGCATTGCCAGCACTAGGCGGGAATGGTCACTATCCCGCACACACGTTTCGTTGTGCCCGTTGCTAAGCGCTCTGGAGCACTGTTTATGACGTAAGCGGAACACTTCTTGCCGTTCCATTCTCAGAGCTCCTCAGTTAAGTAATCTGCGATTCTTGGTGCGAATGATAGAGGAAAACATTTCCAATGTGCCTGGCATATAGAAACTGAACCTGGAGAACACCTTTGTCAGGAGCTTGCACCTGCACCGTAGACACACACAGATTTGCATCACATCTAAATGGCCAAGCTCTTTCTTAGACAAGTTGAAAGCTGCTGTCAGAAGGCTGTGCTCCTTGTCAGATGGAAGCAGCAGCATGAACATAGGAGTTTGACAAGAACTAAAGAGCCACAGAAGAGCGTGGCCTAGGAAAATGAGTCAGGAAAAAGCATATCGCTACATGTGTCCTTGTTGTCGCCTAACAACAGGTAGCAGCATAAACCAGATGCGGGTGAAGTTCTTGCTGGCGACATCTAACGTCAAATGAGCAAACGGGCTTACCACAGCTGCGGTCCTCTGGCAGTCTGAAAGCTTTGCGCACAAGCCGGATGCTAAGCGCCTTCCTTTGCCTTTTGGCAGTGCTCGTGCATTGCCAGCACTAGGCGGGAATGGTCACTATCCCGCACACACGTTTCGTTGTGCCCGTTGCTAAGCGCTCTGGAGCACTGTTTATGACGTAAGCGGAACACATCTTGCCATTCCATTCTCAGAGCTCCTGAGTTAATCAAACTGAGACTCTTGGTGCGAATGCCAGAGGAAAACATTTCCAATGTGTCTGGCATATAGCAACTGAACCTGGAGAACACCTTTGTCAAGAGCTTGCACCTGCACCGTAGACACACACAGATTTGCATCACATCTAAATGGCCAAGCTCTTTCTTAGACAAGTTGAAAGCTGCTGTCAGAAGGCTGTGCTCCTTGTCAGATGGAAGCAGCAGCATGAACATAGGAGTTTGACAAGAACTAAAGAGTCACAGAAGAGCGTGGCCTAGGAAAATGAGTAAGGAAAAAGCATATCGCTACATGTGTCCTTGTTGTCGCCTAACAACAGGTAGCAGCATAAACCAGATGCGGGTGAAGTTCTTGCTGGCGACATCTAACGTCAAATGAGCAAACGGGCTTACCACAGCTGCGGTCCTCTGGCAGTCTGAAAGCTTTGCGCACAAGCCGGATGCTAAGCGCCTTCCTTTGCCTTTTGGCAGTGCTCGTGCATTGCCAGCACTAGGCGGGAATGGTCACTATCCCGCACACACGTGTCGTTGTGCCCGTTGCTAAGCGCTCTGGAGCACTGTTTATGACGTAACCGGAACACCTCTTGCCGTTCCATTCTCAGAGCTCCTGAGTTACGTAATCTGCGACTCTTGGTGCGAATGCCAGAGGAAAACATTTCCAATGTGTCTGGCAGGGAGAAACTGAACCTGGAGAACACCTTTGTCAGGAGCTTTCACCTGCACCGTAGACACACACAGATTTGCATCACATCTAAATGGCCAAGCTCTTTCTTAGACAAGTTGAAAGCTGCTGTCAGAAGGCTGTGCTCCTTGTCAGATGGAAGCAGCAGCATGAACATAGGAGTTTGACAAGAACTAAAGAGCCACAGAAGAGCGTGGCCTAGGAAAATGAGTCAGGAAAAAGCATATCACTACATGTGTCCTTGTTGTCGCCTAACAACAGGTAGCAGCATAAACCAGATGCGGGTGAAGTTCTTGCAGGCGACATCTAACGTCAAATGAGCAAACGGGCTTACCACAGCTGCGGTCCTCTGGCAGTCTGAAAGCTTTGCGCACAAGCCGGATGCTAAGCGCCTTCCTTTGCCTTTTGGCAGTGCTCGTGCATTGCCAGCACTAGGCGGGAATGGTCACTATCCCGCACACACGTTTCGTTGTGCCCGTTGCTAAGCGCTCTGGAGCACTGTTTATGACGTAAGCGGAACACCTCTTGCCGTTCCATTCTCAGAGCTCCTGAGTTAAGTAATCTGCGACTCTTGGTGCGAATGATAGAGGAAAACATTTCCAATGTGTCTGGCATATAGAAACTGAACCTGGAGAACACCTTTGTCAGGAGCTTTCACCTGCACCGTAGACACACACAGATTTGCATCACATCTAAATGGCCAAGCTCTTTCTTAGACAAGTTGAAAGCTGCTGTCAGAAGGCTGTGCTCCTTGTCAGATGGAAGCAGCAGCATGAACATAGGAGTTTGACAAGAACTAAAGAGTCACAGAAGAGCGTGGCCTAGGAAAATGAGTCAGGAAAAAGCATATCGCTACATGTGTCCTTGTTGTCGCCTAACAACAGGTAGCAGCATAAACCAGATGCGGGTGAAGTTCTTGCTGGCGACATCTAACGTCAAATGAGCAAACGGGCTTACCACAGCTGCGGTCCTCTGGCAGTCTGAAAGCTTTGCGCACAAGCCGGATGCTAAGCGCCTTCCTTTGCCTTTTGGCAGTGCTCGTGCATTGCCAGCACTAGGCGGGAATGGTCACTATCCCGCACACACGTTTCGTTGTGCCCGTTGCTAAGCGCTCTGGAGCACTGTTTATGACGTAAGCGGAACACATCTTGCCATTCCATTCTCAGAGCTCCTCAGTTAATCAAACTGAGACTCTTGGTGCGAATGCCAGAGGAAAACATTTCCAATGTGTCTGGCATATAGAAACTGAACCTGGAGAACACCTTTGTCAGGAGCTTTCACCTGCACCGTAGACACACACAGATTTGCATCACATCTAAATGGCCAAGCTCTTTCTTAGACAAGTTGAAAGCTGCTGTCAGAAGGCTGTGCTCCTTGTCAGATGGAAGCAGCAGCATGAACATAGGAGTTTGACAAGAACTAAAGAGCCACAGAAGAGCGTGGCCTAGGAAAATGAGTCAGGAAAAAGCATATCGCTACATGTGTCCTTGTTGTCGCCTAACAACAGGTAGCAGCATAAACCAGATGTGGTTGAAGTTCTTGCTGGCGACATCTAACGTCAAATGAGCAAGCGGGCTTACCACAGCTACGGTCCTCTGGCAGTCTGAAAGCTTTGCGCACAAGCCGGATGCTAAGCGCCTTCCTTTGCCTTTTGGCAGTGCTCGTGCATTGCCAGCACTAGGCGGGAATGGTCACTATCCCGCACACACGTTTCGTTGTGCCCGTTGCTAAGCGCTCTGGAGCACTGTTTATGACGTAAGCGGAACACATCTTGCCATTCCATTCTCAGAGCTCCTGAGTTAATCAAACTGAGACTCTTGGTGCGAATGCCAGAGGAAAACATTTCCAATGTGTCTGGCAGGGAGAAACTGAACCTGGAGAACACCTTTGTCAGGAGCTTTCACCTGCACCGTAGACACACACAGATTTGCATCACATCTAAATGGCCAAGCTCTTTCTTAGACAAGTTGAAAGCTGCTGTCAGAAGGCTGTGCTCCTTGTCAGATGGAAGCAGCAGCATGAACATAGGAGTTTGGCAAGCACTAAAGAGCCACAGAAGAGCGTGGCCTAGGAAAATGAGTCAGGAAAAAGAATATCGCTACATGTGTCCTTGTTGTCGCCTAACAACAGGTAGCAGCATAAACCAGATGCGGGTGAAGTTCTTGCTGGCGACATCTAACGTCAAATGAGCAAACGGGCTTACCACAGCTGCGGTCCTCCGGCAGTCTGAAAGCTTTGCGCACAAGCCAGATGCTAAGCGCCTTCCTTTGCCTTTTGGCAGTGCTCGTGCATTGCCAGCACTAGGCAGGAATGGTCACTATCCCGCACACACGTTTCGTTGTGCCCGTTGTTAAGCGCTCTGGAGCACTGTTTATGACGTAAGCGGAACACCTCTTGCCGTTCCATTCTCAGAGCTCCTGAGTTAAGTAATCTGCGACTCTTGGTGCGAATGATAGAGGAAAACATTTCCAATGTGTCTGTCAGGGAGAATCTGAACCTGGAGAACACCTTTGTCAGGAGCTTTCACCTGCACCGTAGACACACACAGATTTGCATCACATCTAAATGGCCAAGCTCTTTCTTAGACAAGTTGAAAGCTGCTGTCAGAAGGCTGTGCTCCTTGTCAGATGGAAGCAGCAGCATGAACATAGGAGTTTGACAAGAACTAAAGAGTCACAGAAGAGCGTGGCCTAGGAAAATGAGGCAGGAAAAAGCATATCGCTACATGTGTCCTTGTTGTCGCCTAACAACAGGTAGCAGCATAAACCAGATGCGGGTGAAGTTCTTGCTGGCGACATCTAACGTCAAATGAGCAAACGGGCTTACCACAGCTGCGGTCCTCTGGCAGTCTGAAAGCTTTGCGCACAAGCCGGATGCTAAGCGCCTTCCTTTGCCTTTTGGCAGTGCTCGTGCATTGCCAGCACTAGGCGTGAATGGTCACTATCCCGCACACACGTTTCGTTGTGCCCGTTGCTAAGCGCTCTGGAGCACTGTTTATGACGTAAGCGGAACACCTCTTGCCATTCCATTCTCAGAGCTCCTGAGTTAAGTAATCAGCGACTCTTGGTGCGAATGCCAGATGAAAACATTTCCAATGTGTCTGGCAAGGAGAAACTGAACCTGGAGAACACCTTTGTCAAGAGCTTTCACCTGCACCGTAGACACACACAGATTTGCATCACATCTAAATGGCCAAGCTCTTTCTTAGACAAGTTGAAAGCTGCTGTCAGAAGGCTGTGCTCCTTGTCAGATGGAAGCAGCAGCATGAACATAGGAGTTTGACAAGAACTAAAGAGCCACAGAAGAGCGTGGCCTAGGAAAATGAGTCAGGAAAAAGCATATCGCTACATGTGTCCTTGTTGTCGCCTAACAACAGGTAGCAGCATAAACCAGATGCGGGTGAAGTTCTTGCTGGCGACATCTAACGTCAAATGAGCAAACGGGCTTACCACAGCTGCGGTCCTCTGGCAGTCTGAAAGCTTTGCGCACAAGCCGGATGCTAAGCGCCTTCCTTTGCCTTTTGGCAGTGCTCGTGCATTGCCAGCACTAGGCGGGAATGGTCACTATCCCGCACACACGTTTCGTTGTGCCCGTTGCTAAGCGCTCTGGAGCACTGTTTATGACGTAAGCGGAACACATCTTGCCATTCCATTCTCAGAGCTCCTGAGTTAATCAAACTGAGACTCTTGGTGCGAATGCCAGAGGAAAACATTTCCAATGTGTCTGGCATATAGAAACTGAACCTGGAGAACACCTTTGTCAGGAGCTTTCGCCTGCACCGTAGACACACACAGATTTGCATCACATCTAAATGGCCAAGCTCTTTCTTAGACAAGTTGAAAGCTGCTGTCAGAAGGCTGTGCTCCTTGTCAGATGGAAGCAGCAGCACTCACATAGGAGTTTGGCAAGCACTAAAGAGCCACAGAAGAGCGTGGCCTAGGAAAATGAGTCAGGAAAAAGCATATCGCTACATGTGTCCTTGTTGTCGCCTAACAACAGGTAGCAGCATAAACCAGATGCGGGTGAAGTTCTTGCTGGCGACATCTAACGTCAAATGAGCAAACGGGCTTACCACAGCTGCGGTCCTCTGGCAGTCTGAAAGCTTTGCGCACAAGCCAGATGCTAAGCGCCTTCCTTTGCCTTTTGGCAGTGCTCGTGCATTGCCAGCACTAGGCAGGAATGGTCACTATCCCGCACACACGTTTCGTTGTGCCCGTTGTTAAGCGCTCTGGAGCACTGTTTATGACGTAAGCGGAACACCTCTTGCCGTTCCATTCTCAGAGCTCCTCAGTTAAGTAATCTGCGATTCTTGGTGCGAATGATAGAGGAAAACATTTCCAATGTGTCTGGCAGATAGAAACTGAACCTGGAGAACACCTTTGTCAGGAGCTTTCACCTGCACCGTAGACACACACAGATTTGCATCACATCTAAATGGCCAAGCTCTTTCTTAGACAAGTTGAAAGCTGCTGTCAGAAGGCTGTGCTCCTTGTCAGATGGAAGCAGCAGCATGAACATAGGAGTTTGACGAGAACTAAAGAGTCACAGAAGAGCGTGGCCTAGGAAAATGAGTCAGGAAAAAGCATATCGCTACATGTGTCCTTGTTGTCGCCTAACAACAGGTAGCAGCATAAACCAGATGCGGGTGAAGTTCTTGCTGGCGACATCTAACGTCAAATGAGCAAACGGGCTTACCACAGCTGCGGTCCTCCGGCAGTCTGAAAGCTTTGCGCACAAGCCAGATGCTAAGCGCCTTCCTTTGCCTTTTGGCAGTGCTCGTGCATTGCCAGCACTAGGCAGGAATGGTCACTATCCCGCACACACGTTTCGTTGTGCCCGTTGTTAAGCGCTCTGGAGCACTGTTTATGACGTAAGCGGAACACCTCTTGCCGTTCCATTCTCAGAGCTCCTGAGTTAAGTAATCTGCGACTCTTGGTGCGAATGATAGAGGAAAACATTTCCAATGTGTCTGTCAGGGAGAATCTGAACCTGGAGAACACCTTTGTCAGGAGCTTTCACCTGCACCGTAGACACACACAGATTTGCATCACATCTAAATGGCCAAGCTCTTTCTTAGACAAGTTGAAAGCTGCTGTCAGAAGGCTGTGCTCCTTGTCAGATGGAAGCAGCAGCATGAACATAGGAGTTTGACAAGAACTAAAGAGTCACAGAAGAGCGTGGCCTAGGAAAATGAGGCAGGAAAAAGCATATCGCTACATGTGTCCTTGTTGTCGCCTAACAACAGGTAGCAGCATAAACCAGATGCGGGTGAAGTTCTTGCTGGCGACATCTAACGTCAAATGAGCAAACGGGCTTACCACAGCTGCGGTCCTCTGGCAGTCTGAAAGCTTTGCGCACAAGCCGGATGCTAAGCGCCTTCCTTTGCCTTTTGGCAGTGCTCGTGCATTGCCAGCACTAGGCGGGAATGGTCACTATCCCGCACACACGTTTCGTTGTGCCCGTTGCTAAGCGCTCTGGAGCACTGTTTATGACGTAAGCGGAACACCTCTTGCCATTCCATTCTCAGAGCTCCTGAGTTAAGTAATCAGCGACTCTTGGTGCGAATGCCAGATGAAAACATTTCCAATGTGTCTGGCAAGGAGAAACTGAACCTGGAGAACACCTTTGTCAGGAGCTTTCACCTGCACCGTAGACACACACAGATTTGCATCACATCTAAATGGCCAAGCTCTTTCTTAGACAAGTTGAAAGCTGCTGTCAGAAGGCTGTGCTCCTTGTCAGATGGAAGCAGCAGCATGAACATAGGAGTTTGACAAGAACTAAAGAGCCACAGAAGAGCGTGGCCTAGGAAAATGAGTCAGGAAAAAGCATATCGCTACATGTGTCCTTGTTGTCGCCTAACAACAGGTAGCAGCATAAACCAGATGCGGGTGAAGTTCTTGCTGGCGACATCTAACGTCAAATGAGCAAACGGGCTTACCACAGCTGCGGTCCTCTGGCAGTCTGAAAGCTTTGCGCACAAGCCGGATGCTAAGCGCCTTCCTTTGCCTTTTGGCAGTGCTCGTGCATTGCCAGCACTAGGCGGGAATGGTCACTATCCCGCACACACGTTTCGTTGTGCCCGTTGCTAAGCGCTCTGGAGCACTGTTTATGACGTAAGCGGAACACATCTTGCCATTCCATTCTCAGAGCTCCTCAGTTAATCAAACTGAGACTCTTGGTGCGAATGCCAGAGGAAAACATTTCCAATGTGTCTGGCATATAGAAACTGAACCTGGAGAACACCTTTGTCAGGAGCTTTCACCTGCACCGTAGACACACACAGATTTGCATCACATCTAAATGGCCAAGCTCTTTCTTAGACAAGTTGAAAGCTGCTGTCAGAAGGCTGTGCTCCTTGTCAGATGGAAGCAGCAGCACTCACATAGGAGTTTGGCAAGCACTAAAGAGCCACAGAAGAGCGTGGCCTAGGAAAATGAGTCAGGAAAAAGCATATCGCTACATGTGTCCTTGTTGTCGCCTAACAACAGGTAGCAGCATAAACCAGATGCGGGTGAAGTTCTTGCTGGCGACATCTAACGTCAAATGAGCAAGCGGGCTTACCACAGCTGCGGTCCTCTGGCAGTCTGAAAGCTTTGCGCACAAGCCAGATGCTAAGCGCCTTCCTTTGCCTTTTGGCAGTGCTCGTGCATTGCCAGCACTAGGCGTGAATGGTCACTATCCCGCACACACGTTTCGTTGTGCCCGTTGTTAAGCGCTCTGGAGCACTGTTTATGACGTAAGCGGAACACCTCTTGCCGTTCCATTCTCAGAGCTCCTGAGTTAATCAAACTGAGACTCTTGGTGCGAATGCCAGAGGAAAACATTTCCAATGTGTCTGGCATATAGAAACTGAACCTGGAGAACACCTTTGTCAGGAGCTTTCGCCTGCACCGTAGACACACACAGATTTGCATCACATCTAAATGGCCAAGCTCTTTCTTAGACAAGTTGAAAGCTGCTGTCAGAAGGCTGTGCTCCTTGTCAGATGGAAGCAGCAGCACTCACATAGGAGTTTGGCAAGCACTAAAGAGCCACAGAAGAGCGTGGCCTAGGAAAATGAGTCAGGAAAAAGCATATCGCTACATGTGTCCTTGTTGTCGCCTAACAACAGGTAGCAGCATAAACCAGATGCGGGTGAAGTTCTTGCTGGCGACATCTAACGTCAAATGAGCAAACGGGCTTACCACAGCTGCGGTCCTCTGGCAGTCTGAAAGCTTTGCGCACAAGCCAGATGCTAAGCGCCTTCCTTTGCCTTTTGGCAGTGCTCGTGCATTGCCAGCACTAGGCAGGAATGGTCACTATCCCGCACACACGTTTCGTTGTGCCCGTTGTTAAGCGCTCTGGAGCACTGTTTATGACGTAAGCGGAACACCTCTTGCCGTTCCATTCTCAGAGCTCCTCAGTTAAGTAATCTGCGATTCTTGGTGCGAATGATAGAGGAAAACATTTCCAATGTGTCTGGCAGATAGAAACTGAACCTGGAGAACACCTTTGTCAGGAGCTTTCACCTGCACCGTAGACACACACAGATTTGCATCACATCTAAATGGCCAAGCTCTTTCTTAGACAAGTTGAAAGCTGCTGTCAGAAGGCTGTGCTCCTTGTCAGATGGAAGCAGCAGCATGAACATAGGAGTTTGACGAGAACTAAAGAGTCACAGAAGAGCGTGGCCTAGGAAAATGAGTCAGGAAAAAGCATATCGCTACATGTGTCCTTGTTGTCGCCTAACAACAGGTAGCAGCATAAACCAGATGCGGGTGAAGTTCTTGCTGGCGACATCTAACGTCAAATGAGCAAACGGGCTTACCACAGCTGCGGTCCTCCGGCAGTCTGAAAGCTTTGCGCACAAGCCAGATGCTAAGCGCCTTCCTTTGCCTTTTGGCAGTGCTCGTGCATTGCCAGCACTAGGCAGGAATGGTCACTATCCCGCACACACGTTTCGTTGTGCCCGTTGTTAAGCGCTCTGGAGCACTGTTTATGACGTAAGCGGAACACCTCTTGCCGTTCCATTCTCAGAGCTCCTGAGTTAAGTAATCTGCGACTCTTGGTGCGAATGATAGAGGAAAACATTTCCAATGTGTCTGTCAGGGAGAATCTGAACCTGGAGAACACCTTTGTCAGGAGCTTTCACCTGCACCGTAGACACACACAGATTTGCATCACATCTAAATGGCCAAGCTCTTTCTTAGACAAGTTGAAAGCTGCTGTCAGAAGGCTGTGCTCCTTGTCAGATGGAAGCAGCAGCATGAACATAGGAGTTTGACAAGAACTAAAGAGTCACAGAAGAGCGTGGCCTAGGAAAATGAGGCAGGAAAAAGCATATCGCTACATGTGTCCTTGTTGTCGCCTAACAACAGGTAGCAGCATAAACCAGATGCGGGTGAAGTTCTTGCTGGCGACATCTAACGTCAAATGAGCAAACGGGCTTACCACAGCTGCGGTCCTCTGGCAGTCTGAAAGCTTTGCGCACAAGCCGGATGCTAAGCGCCTTCCTTTGCCTTTTGGCAGTGCTCGTGCATTGCCAGCACTAGGCGGGAATGGTCACTATCCCGCACACACGTTTCGTTGTGCCCGTTGCTAAGCGCTCTGGAGCACTGTTTATGACGTAAGCGGAACACCTCTTGCCATTCCATTCTCAGAGCTCCTGAGTTAAGTAATCAGCGACTCTTGGTGCGAATGCCAGATGAAAACATTTCCAATGTGTCTGGCAAGGAGAAACTGAACCTGGAGAACACCTTTGTCAGGAGCTTTCACCTGCACCGTAGACACACACAGATTTGCATCACATCTAAATGGCCAAGCTCTTTCTTAGACAAGTTGAAAGCTGCTGTCAGAAGGCTGTGCTCCTTGTCAGATGGAAGCAGCAGCATGAACATAGGAGTTTGACAAGAACTAAAGAGCCACAGAAGAGCGTGGCCTAGGAAAATGAGTCAGGAAAAAGCATATCGCTACATGTGTCCTTGTTGTCGCCTAACAACAGGTAGCAGCATAAACCAGATGCGGGTGAAGTTCTTGCTGGCGACATCTAACGTCAAATGAGCAAACGGGCTTACCACAGCTGCGGTCCTCTGGCAGTCTGAAAGCTTTGCGCACAAGCCGGATGCTAAGCGCCTTCCTTTGCCTTTTGGCAGTGCTCGTGCATTGCCAGCACTAGGCGGGAATGGTCACTATCCCGCACACACGTTTCGTTGTGCCCGTTGCTAAGCGCTCTGGAGCACTGTTTATGACGTAAGCGGAACACATCTTGCCATTCCATTCTCAGAGCTCCTGAGTTAATCAAACTGAGACTCTTGGTGCGAATGCCAGAGGAAAACATTTCCAATGTGTCTGGCATATAGAAACTGAACCTGGAGAACACCTTTGTCAGGAGCTTTCACCTGCACCGTAGACACACACAGATTTGCATCACATCTAAATGGCCAAGCTCTTTCTTAGACAAGTTGAAAGCTGCTGTCAGAAGGCTGTGCTCCTTGTCAGATGGAAGCAGCAGCACTCACATAGGAGTTTGGCAAGCACTAAAGAGCCACAGAAGAGCGTGGCTTAGGAAAATGAGGCAGGAAAAAGCGTATCGCTACATATGTCCTTGTTGTCGCCTAACAACAGGTAGCAGCATAAACCAGATGCGGGTGAAGTTTTTGCAGGCGACATCTAACGTCAAATGAGCAAGCGGGCTTACCACAGCTACAGTCCTCTGGTAGTCTGAAAGCTTTGCGCACAAGCCGGATGCTAAGCGCCTTCCTTTGCCTTTTGGCAGTGCTCGTGCATTGCCAGCACTAGGCGGGAATGGTCACTATCCCACAGACACGTTTCGTTGTGCCCGTTGCTAAGCGCTCTGGAGCACTGTTTATGACGTAAGCGGAACACATCTTGCCATTCCATTCTCAGAGCTCCTGAGTTAATCAAACTGAGACTCTTGGTGCGAATGCCAGAGGAAAACATTTCCAATGTGTCTGGCAGGGAGAAACTGAACCTGGAGAACACCTTTGTCAGGAGCTTTCACCTGCACCGTAGACACACACAGATTTGCATCACATCTAAATGGCCAAGCTCTTTCTTAGACAAGTTGAAAGCTGCTGTCAGAAGGCTGTGCTCCTTGTCAGATGGAAGCAGCAGCATGAACATAGGAGTTTGGCAAGCACTAAAGAGCCACAGAAGAGCGTGGCCTAGGAAAATGAGTCAGGAAAAAGAATATCGCTACATGTGTCCTTGTTGTCGCCTAACAACAGGTAGCAGCATAAACCAGATGCGGGTGAAGTTCTTGCTGGCGACATCTAACGTCAAATGAGCAAACGGGCTTACCACAGCTGCGGTCCTCTGGCAGTCTGAAAGCTTTGCGCACAAGCCAGATGCTAAGCGCCTTCCTTTGCCTTTTGGCAGTGCTCGTGCATTGCCAGCACTAGGCAGGAATGGTCACTATCCCGCACACACGTTTCGTTGTGCCCGTTGCTAAGCGCTCTGGAGCACTGTTTATGACGTAAGCGGAACACCTCTTGCCGTTCCATTCTCAGAGCTCCTGAGTTAAGTAATCTGCGACTCTTGGTGCGAATGATAGAGGAAAACATTTCCAATGTGTCTGTCAGGGAGAATCTGAACCTGGAGAACACCTTTGTCAGGAGCTTTCACCTGCACCGTAGACACACACAGATTTGCATCACATCTAAATGGCCAAGCTCTTTCTTAGACAAGTTGAAAGCTGCTGTCAGAAGGCTGTGCTCCTTGTCAGATGGAAGCAGCAGCATGAACATAGGAGTTTGACAAGAACTAAAGAGTCACAGAAGAGCGTGGCCTAGGAAAATGAGGCAGGAAAAAGCATATCGCTACATGTGTCCTTGTTGTCGCCTAACAACAGGTAGCAGCATAAACCAGATGCGGGTGAAGTTCTTGCTGGCGACATCTAACGTCAAATGAGCAAACGGGCTTACCACAGCTGCGGTCCTCTGGCAGTCTGAAAGCTTTGCGCACAAGCCGGATGCTAAGCGCCTTCCTTTGCCTTTTGGCAGTGCTCGTGCATTGCCAGCACTAGGCGTGAATGGTCACTATCCCGCACACACGTTTCGTTGTGCCCGTTGCTAAGCGCTCTGGAGCACTGTTTATGACGTAAGCGGAACACCTCTTCCCATTCCATTCTCAGAGCTCCTGAGTTAATCAAACTGAGACTCTTGGTGCCAATGCCAGAGGAAAACATTTCCAATGTGTCTGGCATATAGAAACTGAACCTGGAGAACACCTTTGTCAGGAGCTTTCACCTGCACCGTAGACACACACAGATTTGCATCACATCTAAATGGCCAAGCTCTTTCTTAGACAAGTTGAAAGCTGCTGTCAGAAGGCTGTGCTCCTTGTCAGATGGAAGCAGCAGCATGAACATAGGAGTTTGACAAGAACTAAAGAGTCACAGAAGAGCGTGGCCTAGGAAAATGAGTCAGGAAAAAGCATATCGCTACATGTGTCCTTGTTGTCGCCTAACAACAGGTAGCAGCATAAACCAGATGCGGGTGAAGTTCTTGCTGGCGACATCTAACGTCAAATGAGCAAGCGGGCTTACCACAGCTGCGGTCCTCTGGCAGTCTGAAAGCTTTGCGCACAAGCCGGATGCTAAGCGCCTTCCTTTGCCTTTTGGCAGTGCTCGTGCATTGCCAGCACTAGGCGGGAATGGTCACTATCCCGCACACACGTTTCGTTGTGCCCGTTGCTAAGCGCTCTGGAGCACTGTTTATGACGTAAGCGGAACACTTCTTGCCGTTCCATTCTCAGAGCTCCTCAGTTAAGTAATCTGCGATTCTTGGTGCGAATGATAGAGGAAAACATTTCCAATGTGCCTGGCATATAGAAACTGAACCTGGAGAACACCTTTGTCAGGAGCTTGCACCTGCACCGTAGACACACACAGATTTGCATCACATCTAAATGGCCAAGCTCTTTCTTAGACAAGTTGAAAGCTGCTGTCAGAAGGCTGTGCTCCTTGTCAGATGGAAGCAGCAGCATGAACATAGGAGTTTGACAAGAACTAAAGAGCCACAGAAGAGCGTGGCCTAGGAAAATGAGTCAGGAAAAAGCATATCGCTACATGTGTCCTTGTTGTCGCCTAACAACAGGTAGCAGCATAAACCAGATGCGGGTGAAGTTCTTGCTGGCGACATCTAACGTCAAATGAGCAAACGGGCTTACCACAGCTGCGGTCCTCTGGCAGTCTGAAAGCTTTGCGCACAAGCCGGATGCTAAGCGCCTTCCTTTGCCTTTTGGCAGTGCTCGTGCATTGCCAGCACTAGGCGGGAATGGTCACTATCCCGCACACACGTTTCGTTGTGCCCGTTGCTAAGCGCTCTGGAGCACTGTTTATGACGTAAGCGGAACACATCTTGCCATTCCATTCTCAGAGCTCCTGAGTTAATCAAACTGAGACTCTTGGTGCGAATGCCAGAGGAAAACATTTCCAATGTGTCTGGCATATAGCAACTGAACCTGGAGAACACCTTTGTCAAGAGCTTGCACCTGCACCGTAGACACACACAGATTTGCATCACATCTAAATGGCCAAGCTCTTTCTTAGACAAGTTGAAAGCTGCTGTCAGAAGGCTGTGCTCCTTGTCAGATGGAAGCAGCAGCATGAACATAGGAGTTTGACAAGAACTAAAGAGTCACAGAAGAGCGTGGCCTAGGAAAATGAGTAAGGAAAAAGCATATCGCTACATGTGTCCTTGTTGTCGCCTAACAACAGGTAGCAGCATAAACCAGATGCGGGTGAAGTTCTTGCTGGCGACATCTAACGTCAAATGAGCAAACGGGCTTACCACAGCTGCGGTCCTCTGGCAGTCTGAAAGCTTTGCGCACAAGCCGGATGCTAAGCGCCTTCCTTTGCCTTTTGGCAGTGCTCGTGCATTGCCAGCACTAGGCGGGAATGGTCACTATCCCGCACACACGTGTCGTTGTGCCCGTTGCTAAGCGCTCTGGAGCACTGTTTATGACGTAGGAGGAACACCTCTTGCCGTTCCATTCTCAGAGCTCCTGAGTTACGTAATCTGCGACTCTTGGTGCGAATGCCAGAGGAAAACATTTCCAATGTGTCTGGCAGGGAGAAACTGAACCTGGAGAACACCTTTGTCAGGAGCTTTCACCTGCACCGTAGACACACACAGATTTGCATCACATCTAAATGGCCAAGCTCTTTCTTAGACAAGTTGAAAGCTGCTGTCAGAAGGCTGTGCTCCTTGTCAGATGGAAGCAGCAGCATGAACATAGGAGTTTGACAAGAACTAAAGAGCCACAGAAGAGCGTGGCCTAGGAAAATGAGTCAGGAAAAAGCATATCACTACATGTGTCCTTGTTGTCGCCTAACAACAGGTAGCAGCATAAACCAGATGCGGGTGAAGTTCTTGCAGGCGACATCTAACGTCAAATGAGCAAACGGGCTTACCACAGCTGCGGTCCTCTGGCAGTCTGAAAGCTTTGCGCACAAGCCGGATGCTAAGCGCCTTCCTTTGCCTTTTGGCAGTGCTCGTGCATTGCCAGCACTAGGCGGGAATGGTCACTATCCCGCACACACGTTTCGTTGTGCCCGTTGCTAAGCGCTCTGGAGCACTGTTTATGACGTAAGCGGAACACCTCTTGCCGTTCCATTCTCAGAGCTCCTGAGTTAAGTAATCTGCGACTCTTGGTGCGAATGATAGAGGAAAACATTTCCAATGTGTCTGGCATATAGAAACTGAACCTGGAGAACACCTTTGTCAGGAGCTTTCACCTGCACCGTAGACACACACAGATTTGCATCACATCTAAATGGCCAAGCTCTTTCTTAGACAAGTTGAAAGCTGCTGTCAGAAGGCTGTGCTCCTTGTCAGATGGAAGCAGCAGCATGAACATAGGAGTTTGACAAGAACTAAAGAGTCACAGAAGAGCGTGGCCTAGGAAAATGAGTCAGGAAAAAGCATATCGCTACATGTGTCCTTGTTGTCGCCTAACAACAGGTAGCAGCATAAACCAGATGCGGGTGAAGTTCTTGCTGGCGACATCTAACGTCAAATGAGCAAACGGGCTTACCACAGCTGCGGTCCTCTGGCAGTCTGAAAGCTTTGCGCACAAGCCGGATGCTAAGCGCCTTCCTTTGCCTTTTGGCAGTGCTCGTGCATTGCCAGCACTAGGCGGGAATGGTCACTATCCCGCACACACGTTTCGTTGTGCCCGTTGCTAAGCGCTCTGGAGCACTGTTTATGACGTAAGCGGAACACATCTTGCCATTCCATTCTCAGAGCTCCTCAGTTAATCAAACTGAGACTCTTGGTGCGAATGCCAGAGGAAAACATTTCCAATGTGTCTGGCATATAGAAACTGAACCTGGAGAACAGCTTTGTCAGGAGCTTTCACCTGCACCGTAGACACACACAGATTTGCATCACATCTAAATGGCCAAGCTCTTTCTTAGACAAGTTGAAAGCTGCTGTCAGAAGGCTGTGCTCCTTGTCAGATGGAAGCAGCAGCATGAACATAGGAGTTTGACAAGAACTAAAGAGCCACAGAAGAGCGTGGCCTAGGAAAATGAGTCAGGAAAAAGCATATCGCTACATGTGTCCTTGTTGTCGCCTAACAACAGGTAGCAGCATAAACCAGATGTGGTTGAAGTTCTTGCTGGCGACATCTAACGTCAAATGAGCAAGCGGGCTTACCACAGCTACGGTCCTCTGGCAGTCTGAAAGCTTTGCGCACAAGCCGGATGCTAAGCGCCTTCCTTTGCCTTTTGGCAGTGCTCGTGCATTGCCAGCACTAGGCGGGAATGGTCACTATCCCGCACACACGTTTCGTTGTGCCCGTTGCTAAGCGCTCTGGAGCACTGTTTATGACGTAAGCGGAACACATCTTGCCATTCCATTCTCAGAGCTCCTGAGTTAATCAAACTGAGACTCTTGGTGCGAATGCCAGAGGAAAACATTTCCAATGTGTCTGGCAGGGAGAAACTGAACCTGGAGAACACCTTTGTCAGGAGCTTTCACCTGCACCGTAGACACACACAGATTTGCATCACATCTAAATGGCCAAGCTCTTTCTTAGACAAGTTGAAAGCTGCTGTCAGAAGGCTGTGCTCCTTGTCAGATGGAAGCAGCAGCATGAACATAGGAGTTTGGCAAGCACTAAAGAGCCACAGAAGAGCGTGGCCTAGGAAAATGAGTCAGGAAAAAGAATATCGCTACATGTGTCCTTGTTGTCGCCTAACAACAGGTAGCAGCATAAACCAGATGCGGGTGAAGTTCTTGCTGGCGACATCTAACGTCAAATGAGCAAACGGGCTTACCACAGCTGCGGTCCTCCGGCAGTCTGAAAGCTTTGCGCACAAGCCAGATGCTAAGCGCCTTCCTTTGCCTTTTGGCAGTGCTCGTGCATTGCCAGCACTAGGCAGGAATGGTCACTATCCCGCACACACGTTTCGTTGTGCCCGTTGTTAAGCGCTCTGGAGCACTGTTTATGACGTAAGCGGAACACCTCTTGCCGTTCCATTCTCAGAGCTCCTGAGTTAAGTAATCTGCGACTCTTGGTGCGAATGATAGAGGAAAACATTTCCAATGTGTCTGTCAGGGAGAATCTGAACCTGGAGAACACCTTTGTCAGGAGCTTTCACCTGCACCGTAGACACACACAGATTTGCATCACATCTAAATGGCCAAGCTCTTTCTTAGACAAGTTGAAAGCTGCTGTCAGAAGGCTGTGCTCCTTGTCAGATGGAAGCAGCAGCATGAACATAGGAGTTTGACAAGAACTAAAGAGTCACAGAAGAGCGTGGCCTAGGAAAATGAGGCAGGAAAAAGCATATCGCTACATGTGTCCTTGTTGTCGCCTAACAACAGGTAGCAGCATAAACCAGATGCGGGTGAAGTTCTTGCTGGCGACATCTAACGTCAAATGAGCAAACGGGCTTACCACAGCTGCGGTCCTCTGGCAGTCTGAAAGCTTTGCGCACAAGCCGGATGCTAAGCGCCTTCCTTTGCCTTTTGGCAGTGCTCGTGCATTGCCAGCACTAGGCGTGAATGGTCACTATCCCGCACACACGTTTCGTTGTGCCCGTTGCTAAGCGCTCTGGAGCACTGTTTATGACGTAAGCGGAACACCTCTTGCCATTCCATTCTCAGAGCTCCTGAGTTAAGTAATCAGCGACTCTTGGTGCGAATGCCAGATGAAAACATTTCCAATGTGTCTGGCAAGGAGAAACTGAACCTGGAGAACACCTTTGTCAAGAGCTTTCACCTGCACCGTAGACACACACAGATTTGCATCACATCTAAATGGCCAAGCTCTTTCTTAGACAAGTTGAAAGCTGCTGTCAGAAGGCTGTGCTCCTTGTCAGATGGAAGCAGCAGCATGAACATAGGAGTTTGACAAGAACTAAAGAGCCACAGAAGAGCGTGGCCTAGGAAAATGAGTCAGGAAAAAGCATATCGCTACATGTGTCCTTGTTGTCGCCTAACAACAGGTAGCAGCATAAACCAGATGCGGGTGAAGTTCTTGCTGGCGACATCTAACGTCAAATGAGCAAACGGGCTTACCACAGCTGCGGTCCTCTGGCAGTCTGAAAGCTTTGCGCACAAGCCGGATGCTAAGCGCCTTCCTTTGCCTTTTGGCAGTGCTCGTGCATTGCCAGCACTAGGCGGGAATGGTCACTATCCCGCACACACGTTTCGTTGTGCCCGTTGCTAAGCGCTCTGGAGCACTGTTTATGACGTAAGCGGAACACATCTTGCCATTCCATTCTCAGAGCTCCTGAGTTAATCAAACTGAGACTCTTGGTGCGAATGCCAGAGGAAAACATTTCCAATGTGTCTGGCATATAGAAACTGAACCTGGAGAACACCTTTGTCAGGAGCTTTCGCCTGCACCGTAGACACACACAGATTTGCATCACATCTAAATGGCCAAGCTCTTTCTTAGACAAGTTGAAAGCTGCTGTCAGAAGGCTGTGCTCCTTGTCAGATGGAAGCAGCAGCACTCACATAGGAGTTTGGCAAGCACTAAAGAGCCACAGAAGAGCGTGGCCTAGGAAAATGAGTCAGGAAAAAGCATATCGCTACATGTGTCCTTGTTGTCGCCTAACAACAGGTAGCAGCATAAACCAGATGCGGGTGAAGTTCTTGCTGGCGACATCTAACGTCAAATGAGCAAACGGGCTTACCACAGCTGCGGTCCTCTGGCAGTCTGAAAGCTTTGCGCACAAGCCAGATGCTAAGCGCCTTCCTTTGCCTTTTGGCAGTGCTCGTGCATTGCCAGCACTAGGCGGGAATGGTCACTATCCCGCACACACGTTTCGTTGTGCCCGTTGTTAAGCGCTCTGGAGCACTGTTTATGACGTAAGCGGAACACCTCTTGCCGTTCCATTCTCAGAGCTCCTCAGTTAAGTAATCTGCGATTCTTGGTGCGAATGATAGAGGAAAACATTTCCAATGTGTCTGGCAGATAGAAACTGAACCTGGAGAACACCTTTGTCAGGAGCTTTCACCTGCACCGTAGACACACACAGATTTGCATCACATCTAAATGGCCAAGCTCTTTCTTAGACAAGTTGAAAGCTGCTGTCAGAAGGCTGTGCTCCTTGTCAGATGGAAGCAGCAGCATGAACATAGGAGTTTGACGAGAACTAAAGAGTCACAGAAGAGCGTGGCCTAGGAAAATGAGTCAGGAAAAAGCATATCGCTACATGTGTCCTTGTTGTCGCCTAACAACAGGTAGCAGCATAAACCAGATGCGGGTGAAGTTCTTGCTGGCGACATCTAACGTCAAATGAGCAAACGGGCTTACCACAGCTGCGGTCCTCCGGCAGTCTGAAAGCTTTGCGCACAAGCCAGATGCTAAGCGCCTTCCTTTGCCTTTTGGCAGTGCTCGTGCATTGCCAGCACTAGGCAGGAATGGTCACTATCCCGCACACACGTTTCGTTGTGCCCGTTGTTAAGCGCTCTGGAGCACTGTTTATGACGTAAGCGGAACACCTCTTGCCGTTCCATTCTCAGAGCTCCTGAGTTAAGTAATCTGCGACTCTTGGTGCGAATGATAGAGGAAAACATTTCCAATGTGTCTGTCAGGGAGAATCTGAACCTGGAGAACACCTTTGTCAGGAGCTTTCACCTGCACCGTAGACACACACAGATTTGCATCACATCTAAATGGCCAAGCTCTTTCTTAGACAAGTTGAAAGCTGCTGTCAGAAGGCTGTGCTCCTTGTCAGATGGAAGCAGCAGCATGAACATAGGAGTTTGACAAGAACTAAAGAGTCACAGAAGAGCGTGGCCTAGGAAAATGAGGCAGGAAAAAGCATATCGCTACATGTGTCCTTGTTGTCGCCTAACAACAGGTAGCAGCATAAACCAGATGCGGGTGAAGTTCTTGCTGGCGACATCTAACGTCAAATGAGCAAACGGGCTTACCACAGCTGCGGTCCTCTGGCAGTCTGAAAGCTTTGCGCACAAGCCGGATGCTAAGCGCCTTCCTTTGCCTTTTGGCAGTGCTCGTGCATTGCCAGCACTAGGCGGGAATGGTCACTATCCCACAGACACGTTTCGTTGTGCCCGTTGCTAAGCGCTCTGGAGCACTGTTTATGACGTAAGCGGAACACCTCTTGCCATTCCATTCTCAGAGCTCCTGAGTTAAGTAATCAGCGACTCTTGGTGCGAATGCCAGATGAAAACATTTCCAATGTGTCTGGCAAGGAGAAACTGAACCTGGAGAACACCTTTGTCAGGAGCTTTCACCTGCACCGTAGACACACACAGATTTGCATCACATCTAAATGGCCAAGCTCTTTCTTAGACAAGTTGAAAGCTGCTGTCAGAAGGCTGTGCTCCTTGTCAGATGGAAGCAGCAGCATGAACATAGGAGTTTGACAAGAACTAAAGAGTCACAGAAGAGCGTGGCCTAGGAAAATGAGTCAGGAAAAAGCATATCGCTACATGTGTCCTTGTTGTCGCCTAACAACAGGTAGCAGCATAAACCAGATGCGGGTGAAGTTCTTGCTGGCGACATCTAACGTCAAATGAGCAAGCGGGCTTACCACAGCTGCGGTCCTCTGGCAGTCTGAAAGCTTTGCGCACAAGCCGGATGCTAAGCGCCTTCCTTTGCCTTTTGGCAGTGCTCGTGCATTGCCAGCACTAGGCGGGAATGGTCACTATCCCGCACACACGTTTCGTTGTGCCCGTTGCTAAGCGCTCTGGAGCACTGTTTATGACGTAAGCGGAACACTTCTTGCCGTTCCATTCTCAGAGCTCCTCAGTTAAGTAATCTGCGATTCTTGGTGCGAATGATAGAGGAAAACATTTCCAATGTGCCTGGCATATAGAAACTGAACCTGGAGAACACCTTTGTCAGGAGCTTGCACCTGCACCGTAGACACACACAGATTTGCATCACATCTAAATGGCCAAGCTCTTTCTTAGACAAGTTGAAAGCTGCTGTCAGAAGGCTGTGCTCCTTGTCAGATGGAAGCAGCAGCATGAACATAGGAGTTTGACAAGAACTAAAGAGCCACAGAAGAGCGTGGCCTAGGAAAATGAGTCAGGAAAAAGCATATCGCTACATGTGTCCTTGTTGTCGCCTAACAACAGGTAGCAGCATAAACCAGATGCGGGTGAAGTTCTTGCTGGCGACATCTAACGTCAAATGAGCAAACGGGCTTACCACAGCTGCGGTCCTCTGGCAGTCTGAAAGCTTTGCGCACAAGCCGGATGCTAAGCGCCTTCCTTTGCCTTTTGGCAGTGCTCGTGCATTGCCAGCACTAGGCGGGAATGGTCACTATCCCGCACACACGTTTCGTTGTGCCCGTTGCTAAGCGCTCTGGAGCACTGTTTATGACGTAAGCGGAACACATCTTGCCATTCCATTCTCAGAGCTCCTGAGTTAATCAAACTGAGACTCTTGGTGCGAATGCCAGAGGAAAACATTTCCAATGTGTCTGGCATATAGCAACTGAACCTGGAGAACACCTTTGTCAAGAGCTTGCACCTGCACCGTAGACACACACAGATTTGCATCACATCTAAATGGCCAAGCTCTTTCTTAGACAAGTTGAAAGCTGCTGTCAGAAGGCTGTGCTCCTTGTCAGATGGAAGCAGCAGCATGAACATAGGAGTTTGACAAGAACTAAAGAGTCACAGAAGAGCGTGGCCTAGGAAAATGAGTAAGGAAAAAGCATATCGCTACATGTGTCCTTGTTGTCGCCTAACAACAGGTAGCAGCATAAACCAGATGCGGGTGAAGTTCTTGCTGGCGACATCTAACGTCAAATGAGCAAACGGGCTTACCACAGCTGCGGTCCTCTGGCAGTCTGAAAGCTTTGCGCACAAGCCGGATGCTAAGCGCCTTCCTTTGCCTTTTGGCAGTGCTCGTGCATTGCCAGCACTAGGCGGGAATGGTCACTATCCCGCACACACGTGTCGTTGTGCCCGTTGCTAAGCGCTCTGGAGCACTGTTTATGACGTAGGAGGAACACCTCTTGCCGTTCCATTCTCAGAGCTCCTGAGTTACGTAATCTGCGACTCTTGGTGCGAATGCCAGAGGAAAACATTTCCAATGTGTCTGGCAGGGAGAAACTGAACCTGGAGAACACCTTTGTCAGGAGCTTTCACCTGCACCGTAGACACACACAGATTTGCATCACATCTAAATGGCCAAGCTCTTTCTTAGACAAGTTGAAAGCTGCTGTCAGAAGGCTGTGCTCCTTGTCAGATGGAAGCAGCAGCATGAACATAGGAGTTTGACAAGAACTAAAGAGCCACAGAAGAGCGTGGCCTAGGAAAATGAGTCAGGAAAAAGCATATCACTACATGTGTCCTTGTTGTCGCCTAACAACAGGTAGCAGCATAAACCAGATGCGGGTGAAGTTCTTGCAGGCGACATCTAACGTCAAATGAGCAAACGGGCTTACCACAGCTGCGGTCCTCTGGCAGTCTGAAAGCTTTGCGCACAAGCCGGATGCTAAGCGCCTTCCTTTGCCTTTTGGCAGTGCTCGTGCATTGCCAGCACTAGGCGGGAATGGTCACTATCCCGCACACACGTTTCGTTGTGCCCGTTGCTAAGCGCTCTGGAGCACTGTTTATGACGTAAGCGGAACACCTCTTGCCGTTCCATTCTCAGAGCTCCTGAGTTAAGTAATCTGCGACTCTTGGTGCGAATGATAGAGGAAAACATTTCCAATGTGTCTGGCATATAGAAACTGAACCTGGAGAACACCTTTGTCAGGAGCTTTCACCTGCACCGTAGACACACACAGATTTGCATCACATCTAAATGGCCAAGCTCTTTCTTAGACAAGTTGAAAGCTGCTGTCAGAAGGCTGTGCTCCTTGTCAGATGGAAGCAGCAGCATGAACATAGGAGTTTGACAAGAACTAAAGAGTCACAGAAGAGCGTGGCCTAGGAAAATGAGTCAGGAAAAAGCATATCGCTACATGTGTCCTTGTTGTCGCCTAACAACAGGTAGCAGCATAAACCAGATGCGGGTGAAGTTCTTGCTGGCGACATCTAACGTCAAATGAGCAAACGGGCTTACCACAGCTGCGGTCCTCTGGCAGTCTGAAAGCTTTGCGCACAAGCCGGATGCTAAGCGCCTTCCTTTGCCTTTTGGCAGTGCTCGTGCATTGCCAGCACTAGGCGGGAATGGTCACTATCCCGCACACACGTTTCGTTGTGCCCGTTGCTAAGCGCTCTGGAGCACTGTTTATGACGTAAGCGGAACACATCTTGCCATTCCATTCTCAGAGCTCCTCAGTTAATCAAACTGAGACTCTTGGTGCGAATGCCAGAGGAAAACATTTCCAATGTGTCTGGCATATAGAAACTGAACCTGGAGAACAGCTTTGTCAGGAGCTTTCACCTGCACCGTAGACACACACAGATTTGCATCACATCTAAATGGCCAAGCTCTTTCTTAGACAAGTTGAAAGCTGCTGTCAGAAGGCTGTGCTCCTTGTCAGATGGAAGCAGCAGCATGAACATAGGAGTTTGACAAGAACTAAAGAGCCACAGAAGAGCGTGGCCTAGGAAAATGAGTCAGGAAAAAGCATATCGCTACATGTGTCCTTGTTGTCGCCTAACAACAGGTAGCAGCATAAACCAGATGTGGTTGAAGTTCTTGCTGGCGACATCTAACGTCAAATGAGCAAGCGGGCTTACCACAGCTACGGTCCTCTGGCAGTCTGAAAGCTTTGCGCACAAGCCGGATGCTAAGCGCCTTCCTTTGCCTTTTGGCAGTGCTCGTGCATTGCCAGCACTAGGCGGGAATGGTCACTATCCCGCACACACGTTTCGTTGTGCCCGTTGCTAAGCGCTCTGGAGCACTGTTTATGACGTAAGCGGAACACATCTTGCCATTCCATTCTCAGAGCTCCTGAGTTAATCAAACTGAGACTCTTGGTGCGAATGCCAGAGGAAAACATTTCCAATGTGTCTGGCAGGGAGAAACTGAACCTGGAGAACACCTTTGTCAGGAGCTTTCACCTGCACCGTAGACACACACAGATTTGCATCACATCTAAATGGCCAAGCTCTTTCTTAGACAAGTTGAAAGCTGCTGTCAGAAGGCTGTGCTCCTTGTCAGATGGAAGCAGCAGCATGAACATAGGAGTTTGGCAAGCACTAAAGAGCCACAGAAGAGCGTGGCCTAGGAAAATGAGTCAGGAAAAAGAATATCGCTACATGTGTCCTTGTTGTCGCCTAACAACAGGTAGCAGCATAAACCAGATGCGGGTGAAGTTCTTGCTGGCGACATCTAACGTCAAATGAGCAAACGGGCTTACCACAGCTGCGGTCCTCCGGCAGTCTGAAAGCTTTGCGCACAAGCCAGATGCTAAGCGCCTTCCTTTGCCTTTTGGCAGTGCTCGTGCATTGCCAGCACTAGGCAGGAATGGTCACTATCCCGCACACACGTTTCGTTGTGCCCGTTGTTAAGCGCTCTGGAGCACTGTTTATGACGTAAGCGGAACACCTCTTGCCGTTCCATTCTCAGAGCTCCTGAGTTAAGTAATCTGCGACTCTTGGTGCGAATGATAGAGGAAAACATTTCCAATGTGTCTGTCAGGGAGAATCTGAACCTGGAGAACACCTTTGTCAGGAGCTTTCACCTGCACCGTAGACACACACAGATTTGCATCACATCTAAATGGCCAAGCTCTTTCTTAGACAAGTTGAAAGCTGCTGTCAGAAGGCTGTGCTCCTTGTCAGATGGAAGCAGCAGCATGAACATAGGAGTTTGACAAGAACTAAAGAGTCACAGAAGAGCGTGGCCTAGGAAAATGAGGCAGGAAAAAGCATATCGCTACATGTGTCCTTGTTGTCGCCTAACAACAGGTAGCAGCATAAACCAGATGCGGGTGAAGTTCTTGCTGGCGACATCTAACGTCAAATGAGCAAACGGGCTTACCACAGCTGCGGTCCTCTGGCAGTCTGAAAGCTTTGCGCACAAGCCGGATGCTAAGCGCCTTCCTTTGCCTTTTGGCAGTGCTCGTGCATTGCCAGCACTAGGCGTGAATGGTCACTATCCCGCACACACGTTTCGTTGTGCCCGTTGCTAAGCGCTCTGGAGCACTGTTTATGACGTAAGCGGAACACCTCTTGCCATTCCATTCTCAGAGCTCCTGAGTTAAGTAATCAGCGACTCTTGGTGCGAATGCCAGATGAAAACATTTCCAATGTGTCTGGCAAGGAGAAACTGAACCTGGAGAACACCTTTGTCAAGAGCTTTCACCTGCACCGTAGACACACACAGATTTGCATCACATCTAAATGGCCAAGCTCTTTCTTAGACAAGTTGAAAGCTGCTGTCAGAAGGCTGTGCTCCTTGTCAGATGGAAGCAGCAGCATGAACATAGGAGTTTGACAAGAACTAAAGAGCCACAGAAGAGCGTGGCCTAGGAAAATGAGTCAGGAAAAAGCATATCGCTACATGTGTCCTTGTTGTCGCCTAACAACAGGTAGCAGCATAAACCAGATGCGGGTGAAGTTCTTGCTGGCGACATCTAACGTCAAATGAGCAAACGGGCTTACCACAGCTGCGGTCCTCTGGCAGTCTGAAAGCTTTGCGCACAAGCCGGATGCTAAGCGCCTTCCTTTGCCTTTTGGCAGTGCTCGTGCATTGCCAGCACTAGGCGGGAATGGTCACTATCCCGCACACACGTTTCGTTGTGCCCGTTGCTAAGCGCTCTGGAGCACTGTTTATGACGTAAGCGGAACACATCTTGCCATTCCATTCTCAGAGCTCCTGAGTTAATCAAACTGAGACTCTTGGTGCGAATGCCAGAGGAAAACATTTCCAATGTGTCTGGCATATAGAAACTGAACCTGGAGAACACCTTTGTCAGGAGCTTTCGCCTGCACCGTAGACACACACAGATTTGCATCACATCTAAATGGCCAAGCTCTTTCTTAGACAAGTTGAAAGCTGCTGTCAGAAGGCTGTGCTCCTTGTCAGATGGAAGCAGCAGCACTCACATAGGAGTTTGGCAAGCACTAAAGAGCCACAGAAGAGCGTGGCCTAGGAAAATGAGTCAGGAAAAAGCATATCGCTACATGTGTCCTTGTTGTCGCCTAACAACAGGTAGCAGCATAAACCAGATGCGGGTGAAGTTCTTGCTGGCGACATCTAACGTCAAATGAGCAAACGGGCTTACCACAGCTGCGGTCCTCTGGCAGTCTGAAAGCTTTGCGCACAAGCCAGATGCTAAGCGCCTTCCTTTGCCTTTTGGCAGTGCTCGTGCATTGCCAGCACTAGGCGGGAATGGTCACTATCCCGCACACACGTTTCGTTGTGCCCGTTGTTAAGCGCTCTGGAGCACTGTTTATGACGTAAGCGGAACACCTCTTGCCGTTCCATTCTCAGAGCTCCTCAGTTAAGTAATCTGCGATTCTTGGTGCGAATGATAGAGGAAAACATTTCCAATGTGTCTGGCAGATAGAAACTGAACCTGGAGAACACCTTTGTCAGGAGCTTTCACCTGCACCGTAGACACACACAGATTTGCATCACATCTAAATGGCCAAGCTCTTTCTTAGACAAGTTGAAAGCTGCTGTCAGAAGGCTGTGCTCCTTGTCAGATGGAAGCAGCAGCATGAACATAGGAGTTTGACGAGAACTAAAGAGTCACAGAAGAGCGTGGCCTAGGAAAATGAGTCAGGAAAAAGCATATCGCTACATGTGTCCTTGTTGTCGCCTAACAACAGGTAGCAGCATAAACCAGATGCGGGTGAAGTTCTTGCTGGCGACATCTAACGTCAAATGAGCAAACGGGCTTACCACAGCTGCGGTCCTCCGGCAGTCTGAAAGCTTTGCGCACAAGCCAGATGCTAAGCGCCTTCCTTTGCCTTTTGGCAGTGCTCGTGCATTGCCAGCACTAGGCAGGAATGGTCACTATCCCGCACACACGTTTCGTTGTGCCCGTTGTTAAGCGCTCTGGAGCACTGTTTATGACGTAAGCGGAACACCTCTTGCCGTTCCATTCTCAGAGCTCCTGAGTTAAGTAATCTGCGACTCTTGGTGCGAATGATAGAGGAAAACATTTCCAATGTGTCTGTCAGGGAGAATCTGAACCTGGAGAACACCTTTGTCAGGAGCTTTCACCTGCACCGTAGACACACACAGATTTGCATCACATCTAAATGGCCAAGCTCTTTCTTAGACAAGTTGAAAGCTGCTGTCAGAAGGCTGTGCTCCTTGTCAGATGGAAGCAGCAGCATGAACATAGGAGTTTGACAAGAACTAAAGAGTCACAGAAGAGCGTGGCCTAGGAAAATGAGGCAGGAAAAAGCATATCGCTACATGTGTCCTTGTTGTCGCCTAACAACAGGTAGCAGCATAAACCAGATGCGGGTGAAGTTCTTGCTGGCGACATCTAACGTCAAATGAGCAAACGGGCTTACCACAGCTGCGGTCCTCTGGCAGTCTGAAAGCTTTGCGCACAAGCCGGATGCTAAGCGCCTTCCTTTGCCTTTTGGCAGTGCTCGTGCATTGCCAGCACTAGGCGGGAATGGTCACTATCCCGCACACACGTTTCGTTGTGCCCGTTGCTAAGCGCTCTGGAGCACTGTTTATGACGTAAGCGGAACACATCTTGCCATTCCATTCTCAGAGCTCCTCAGTTAATCAAACTGAGACTCTTGGTGCGAATGCCAGAGGAAAACATTTCCAATGTGTCTGGCATATAGAAACTGAACCTGGAGAACAGCTTTGTCAGGAGCTTTCACCTGCACCGTAGACACACACAGATTTGCATCACATCTAAATGGCCAAGCTCTTTCTTAGACAAGTTGAAAGCTGCTGTCAGAAGGCTGTGCTCCTTGTCAGATGGAAGCAGCAGCATGAACATAGGAGTTTGACAAGAACTAAAGAGCCACAGAAGAGCGTGGCCTAGGAAAATGAGTCAGGAAAAAGCATATCGCTACATGTGTCCTTGTTGTCGCCTAACAACAGGTAGCAGCATAAACCAGATGTGGTTGAAGTTCTTGCTGGCGACATCTAACGTCAAATGAGCAAGCGGGCTTACCACAGCTACGGTCCTCTGGCAGTCTGAAAGCTTTGCGCACAAGCCGGATGCTAAGCGCCTTCCTTTGCCTTTTGGCAGTGCTCGTGCATTGCCAGCACTAGGCGGGAATGGTCACTATCCCGCACACACGTTTCGTTGTGCCCGTTGCTAAGCGCTCTGGAGCACTGTTTATGACGTAAGCGGAACACATCTTGCCATTCCATTCTCAGAGCTCCTGAGTTAATCAAACTGAGACTCTTGGTGCGAATGCCAGAGGAAAACATTTCCAATGTGTCTGGCAGGGAGAAACTGAACCTGGAGAACACCTTTGTCAGGAGCTTTCACCTGCACCGTAGACACACACAGATTTGCATCACATCTAAATGGCCAAGCTCTTTCTTAGACAAGTTGAAAGCTGCTGTCAGAAGGCTGTGCTCCTTGTCAGATGGAAGCAGCAGCATGAACATAGGAGTTTGGCAAGCACTAAAGAGCCACAGAAGAGCGTGGCCTAGGAAAATGAGTCAGGAAAAAGAATATCGCTACATGTGTCCTTGTTGTCGCCTAACAACAGGTAGCAGCATAAACCAGATGCGGGTGAAGTTCTTGCTGGCGACATCTAACGTCAAATGAGCAAACGGGCTTACCACAGCTGCGGTCCTCCGGCAGTCTGAAAGCTTTGCGCACAAGCCAGATGCTAAGCGCCTTCCTTTGCCTTTTGGCAGTGCTCGTGCATTGCCAGCACTAGGCAGGAATGGTCACTATCCCGCACACACGTTTCGTTGTGCCCGTTGTTAAGCGCTCTGGAGCACTGTTTATGACGTAAGCGGAACACCTCTTGCCGTTCCATTCTCAGAGCTCCTGAGTTAAGTAATCTGCGACTCTTGGTGCGAATGATAGAGGAAAACATTTCCAATGTGTCTGTCAGGGAGAATCTGAACCTGGAGAACACCTTTGTCAGGAGCTTTCACCTGCACCGTAGACACACACAGATTTGCATCACATCTAAATGGCCAAGCTCTTTCTTAGACAAGTTGAAAGCTGCTGTCAGAAGGCTGTGCTCCTTGTCAGATGGAAGCAGCAGCATGAACATAGGAGTTTGACAAGAACTAAAGAGTCACAGAAGAGCGTGGCCTAGGAAAATGAGGCAGGAAAAAGCATATCGCTACATGTGTCCTTGTTGTCGCCTAACAACAGGTAGCAGCATAAACCAGATGCGGGTGAAGTTCTTGCTGGCGACATCTAACGTCAAATGAGCAAACGGGCTTACCACAGCTGCGGTCCTCTGGCAGTCTGAAAGCTTTGCGCACAAGCCGGATGCTAAGCGCCTTCCTTTGCCTTTTGGCAGTGCTCGTGCATTGCCAGCACTAGGCGTGAATGGTCACTATCCCGCACACACGTTTCGTTGTGCCCGTTGCTAAGCGCTCTGGAGCACTGTTTATGACGTAAGCGGAACACCTCTTGCCATTCCATTCTCAGAGCTCCTGAGTTAAGTAATCAGCGACTCTTGGTGCGAATGCCAGATGAAAACATTTCCAATGTGTCTGGCAAGGAGAAACTGAACCTGGAGAACACCTTTGTCAAGAGCTTTCACCTGCACCGTAGACACACACAGATTTGCATCACATCTAAATGGCCAAGCTCTTTCTTAGACAAGTTGAAAGCTGCTGTCAGAAGGCTGTGCTCCTTGTCAGATGGAAGCAGCAGCATGAACATAGGAGTTTGACAAGAACTAAAGAGCCACAGAAGAGCGTGGCCTAGGAAAATGAGTCAGGAAAAAGCATATCGCTACATGTGTCCTTGTTGTCGCCTAACAACAGGTAGCAGCATAAACCAGATGCGGGTGAAGTTCTTGCTGGCGACATCTAACGTCAAATGAGCAAACGGGCTTACCACAGCTGCGGTCCTCTGGCAGTCTGAAAGCTTTGCGCACAAGCCGGATGCTAAGCGCCTTCCTTTGCCTTTTGGCAGTGCTCGTGCATTGCCAGCACTAGGCGGGAATGGTCACTATCCCGCACACACGTTTCGTTGTGCCCGTTGCTAAGCGCTCTGGAGCACTGTTTATGACGTAAGCGGAACACATCTTGCCATTCCATTCTCAGAGCTCCTGAGTTAATCAAACTGAGACTCTTGGTGCGAATGCCAGAGGAAAACATTTCCAATGTGTCTGGCATATAGAAACTGAACCTGGAGAACACCTTTGTCAGGAGCTTTCGCCTGCACCGTAGACACACACAGATTTGCATCACATCTAAATGGCCAAGCTCTTTCTTAGACAAGTTGAAAGCTGCTGTCAGAAGGCTGTGCTCCTTGTCAGATGGAAGCAGCAGCACTCACATAGGAGTTTGGCAAGCACTAAAGAGCCACAGAAGAGCGTGGCCTAGGAAAATGAGTCAGGAAAAAGCATATCGCTACATGTGTCCTTGTTGTCGCCTAACAACAGGTAGCAGCATAAACCAGATGCGGGTGAAGTTCTTGCTGGCGACATCTAACGTCAAATGAGCAAACGGGCTTACCACAGCTGCGGTCCTCTGGCAGTCTGAAAGCTTTGCGCACAAGCCAGATGCTAAGCGCCTTCCTTTGCCTTTTGGCAGTGCTCGTGCATTGCCAGCACTAGGCGGGAATGGTCACTATCCCGCACACACGTTTCGTTGTGCCCGTTGTTAAGCGCTCTGGAGCACTGTTTATGACGTAAGCGGAACACCTCTTGCCGTTCCATTCTCAGAGCTCCTCAGTTAAGTAATCTGCGATTCTTGGTGCGAATGATAGAGGAAAACATTTCCAATGTGTCTGGCAGATAGAAACTGAACCTGGAGAACACCTTTGTCAGGAGCTTTCACCTGCACCGTAGACACACACAGATTTGCATCACATCTAAATGGCCAAGCTCTTTCTTAGACAAGTTGAAAGCTGCTGTCAGAAGGCTGTGCTCCTTGTCAGATGGAAGCAGCAGCATGAACATAGGAGTTTGACGAGAACTAAAGAGTCACAGAAGAGCGTGGCCTAGGAAAATGAGTCAGGAAAAAGCATATCGCTACATGTGTCCTTGTTGTCGCCTAACAACAGGTAGCAGCATAAACCAGATGCGGGTGAAGTTCTTGCTGGCGACATCTAACGTCAAATGAGCAAACGGGCTTACCACAGCTGCGGTCCTCCGGCAGTCTGAAAGCTTTGCGCACAAGCCAGATGCTAAGCGCCTTCCTTTGCCTTTTGGCAGTGCTCGTGCATTGCCAGCACTAGGCAGGAATGGTCACTATCCCGCACACACGTTTCGTTGTGCCCGTTGTTAAGCGCTCTGGAGCACTGTTTATGACGTAAGCGGAACACCTCTTGCCGTTCCATTCTCAGAGCTCCTGAGTTAAGTAATCTGCGACTCTTGGTGCGAATGATAGAGGAAAACATTTCCAATGTGTCTGTCAGGGAGAATCTGAACCTGGAGAACACCTTTGTCAGGAGCTTTCACCTGCACCGTAGACACACACAGATTTGCATCACATCTAAATGGCCAAGCTCTTTCTTAGACAAGTTGAAAGCTGCTGTCAGAAGGCTGTGCTCCTTGTCAGATGGAAGCAGCAGCATGAACATAGGAGTTTGACAAGAACTAAAGAGTCACAGAAGAGCGTGGCCTAGGAAAATGAGGCAGGAAAAAGCATATCGCTACATGTGTCCTTGTTGTCGCCTAACAACAGGTAGCAGCATAAACCAGATGCGGGTGAAGTTCTTGCTGGCGACATCTAACGTCAAATGAGCAAACGGGCTTACCACAGCTGCGGTCCTCTGGCAGTCTGAAAGCTTTGCGCACAAGCCGGATGCTAAGCGCCTTCCTTTGCCTTTTGGCAGTGCTCGTGCATTGCCAGCACTAGGCGGGAATGGTCACTATCCCACAGACACGTTTCGTTGTGCCCGTTGCTAAGCGCTCTGGAGCACTGTTTATGACGTAAGCGGAACACCTCTTGCCATTCCATTCTCAGAGCTCCTGAGTTAAGTAATCAGCGACTCTTGGTGCGAATGCCAGATGAAAACATTTCCAATGTGTCTGGCAAGGAGAAACTGAACCTGGAGAACACCTTTGTCAGGAGCTTTCACCTGCACCGTAGACACACACAGATTTGCATCACATCTAAATGGCCAAGCTCTTTCTTAGACAAGTTGAAAGCTGCTGTCAGAAGGCTGTGCTCCTTGTCAGATGGAAGCAGCAGCATGAACATAGGAGTTTGACAAGAACTAAAGAGCCACAGAAGAGCGTGGCCTAGGAAAATGAGTCAGGAAAAAGCATATCGCTACATGTGTCCTTGTTGTCGCCTAACAACAGGTAGCAGCATAAACCAGATGCGGGTGAAGTTCTTGCTGGCGACATCTAACGTCAAATGAGCAAACGGGCTTACCACAGCTGCGGTCCTCTGGCAGTCTGAAAGCTTTGCGCACAAGCCGGATGCTAAGCGCCTTCCTTTGCCTTTTGGCAGTGCTCGTGCATTGCCAGCACTAGGCGGGAATGGTCACTATCCCGCACACACGTTTCGTTGTGCCCGTTGCTAAGCGCTCTGGAGCACTGTTTATGACGTAAGCGGAACACATCTTGCCATTCCATTCTCAGAGCTCCTCAGTTAATCAAACTGAGACTCTTGGTGCGAATGCCAGAGGAAAACATTTCCAATGTGTCTGGCATATAGAAACTGAACCTGGAGAACACCTTTGTCAGGAGCTTTCACCTGCACCGTAGACACACACAGATTTGCATCACATCTAAATGGCCAAGCTCTTTCTTAGACAAGTTGAAAGCTGCTGTCAGAAGGCTGTGCTCCTTGTCAGATGGAAGCAGCAGCACTCACATAGGAGTTTGGCAAGCACTAAAGAGCCACAGAAGAGCGTGGCCTAGGAAAATGAGTCAGGAAAAAGCATATCGCTACATGTGTCCTTGTTGTCGCCTAACAACAGGTAGCAGCATAAACCAGATGCGGGTGAAGTTCTTGCTGGCGACATCTAACGTCAAATGAGCAAGCGGGCTTACCACAGCTGCGGTCTTCTGGCAGTCTGAAAGCTTTGCGCACAAGCCAGATGCTAAGCGCCTTCCTTTGCCTTTTGGCAGTGCTCGTGCATTGCCAGCACTAGGCGGGAATGGTCACTATCCCGCACACACGTTTCGTTGTGCCCGTTGTTAAGCGCTCTGGAGCACTGTTTATGACGTAAGCGGAACACCTCTTGCCGTTCCATTCTCAGAGCTCCTCAGTTAAGTAATCTGCGATTCTTGGTGCGAATGATAGAGGAAAACATTTCCAATGTGTCTGGCATATAGAAACTGAACCTGGAGAACACCTTTGTCAGGAGCTTTCACCTGCACCGTAGACACACACAGATTTGCATCACATCTAAATGGCCAAGCTCTTTCTTAGACAAGTTGAAAGCTGCTGTCAGAAGGTTGTGCTCCTTGTCAGATGGAAGCAGCAGCATGAACATAGGAGTTTGACAAGAACTAAAGAGTCACAGAAGAGCGTGGCCTAGGAAAATGAGTCAAGAAAAAGCATATCGCTACATGTGTCCTTGTTGTCGCCTAACAACAGGTAGCAGCATAAACCAGATGCGGGTGAAGTTCTTGCTGGCGACATCTAATGTCAAATGAGCAAACGGGCTTACCACAGCTGCGGTCCTCTGGCAGTCTGAAAGCTTTGCGCACAAGCCGGATGCTAAGCGCCTTCCTTTGCCTTTTGGCAGTGCTCGTGCATTGCCAGCACTAGGCGGGAATGGTCACTATCCCACAGACATGTTTCGTTGTGCCCGTTGCTAAGCGCTCTGGAGCACTGTTTATGACGTAAGCGGAACACCTCTTGCCGTTCCATTCTCAGAGCTCCTGAGTTAAGTAATCTGCGACTCTTGGTGCGAATGATAGAGGAAAACATTTCCAATGTGTCTGGCAGGGAGAAACTGAACCTGGAGAACACCTTTGTCAGGAGCTTTCACCTGCACCTTACGCACACACAGATTTGCATCACATCTAAATGGCCAAGCTCTTTCTTAGACAAGTTGAAAGCTGCTGTCAGAAGGCTGTGCTCCTTGTCAGATGGAAGCAGCAGCACTCACATAGGAGTTTGGCAAGCACTAAAGAGCCACAGAAGAGCGTGGCCTAGGAAAATGAGTCAGGAAAAAGCATATCGCTACATGTGTCCTTGTTGTCGCCTAACAACAGGTAGCAGCATAAACCAGATGCGGGTGAAGTTCTTGCTGGCGACATCTAACGTCAAATGAGCAAACGGGCTTACCACAGCTGCGGTCCTCTGGCAGTCTGAAAGCTTTGCGCACAAGCCGGATGCTAAGCGCCTTCCTTTGCCTTTTGGCAGTGCTCGTGCATTGCCAGCACTAGGCGGGAATGGTCACTATCCCACAGACACGTTTCGTTGTGCCCGTTGCTAAGCGCTCTGGAGCACTGTTTATGACGTAAGCGGAACACATCTTGCCGTTCCATTCTCAGAGCTCCTGAGTTACGTAATCTGCGACTCTTGGTGCCAATGCCAGAGGAAAACATTTCCAATGTGTCTGGCAAGGAGAAACTGAACCTGGAGAACACCTTTGTCAGGAGCTTTCACCTGCACCTTACACACACACAGATTTGCATCACATCTAAATGGCCAAGCTCTTTCTTAGACAAGTTGAAAGCTGCTGTCAGAAGGTTGTGCTCCTTGTCAGATGGAAGCAGCAGCATGCACATAGGAGTTTGGCAAGCGCTAAAGAGCCACAGAAGAGCGTGGCTTAGGAAAATGAGGCAGGAAAAAGCGTATCGCTACATATGTCCTTGTTGTCGCCTAACAACAGGTAGCAGCATAAACCAGATGCGGGTGAAGTTTTTGCAGGCGACATCTAACGTCAAATGAGCAAGCGGGCTTACCACAGCTGCGGTCCTCTGGTAGTCTGAAAGCTTTGCGCACAAGCCGGATGCTAAGCGCCTTCCTTTGCCTTTTGGCAGTGCTCGTGCATTGCCAGCACTAGGCGGGAATGGTCACTATCCCACAGACACGTTTCGTTGTGCCCGTTGCTAAGCGCTCTGGAGCACTGTTTATGACGTAAGCGGAACACCTCTTGCCGTTCCATTCTCAGAGCTCTTGAGTTAAGTAATCTGCGACTCTTGGTGCGAATGATAGAGGAAAACATTTCCAATGTGTCTGGCAGGGAGAAACTGAACCTGGAGAACACCTTTGTCAGGAGCTTTCACCTGCACCGTAGACACACACAGATTTGCATCACATCTAAATGGCCAAGCTCTTTCTTAGACAAGTTGAAAGCTGCTGTCAGAAGGCTGTGCTCCTTGTCAGATGGAAGCAGCAGCATGAACATAGGAGTTTGACAAGAACTAAAGAGCCACAGAAGAGCGTGGCCTAGGAAAATGAGTCAGGAAAAAGCATATCGCTACATGTGTCCTTGTTGTCGCCTAACAACAGGTAGCAGCATAAACCAGATGCGGGTGAAGTTCTTGCAGGCGACATCTAACATCAAATGAGCAAGCGGGATTACCACAGCTGCGGTCCTCTGGCAGTCTGAAAGCTTTGCGCACAAGCCGGATGCTAAGCGCCTTCCTTTGCCTTTTGGCAGTGCTCGTGCATTGCCAGCACTAGGCGGGAATGGTCACTATGCCACAGACACACGTTTCGTTGTGCCCGTTGCTAAGCGCTCTGGAGCACTGTTTATGACGTAAGCGGAACACCTCTTGCCGTTCCATTCTCAGATCTCCTGAGTTAATCAAACTGAGACTCTTGGTGCGAATGCCAGAGGAAAACATTTCCAATGTGTCTGGCAGGGAGAAACTGAACCTGGAGAACACCTTTGTCAGGAGCTTTCACCTGCACCGTAGACACACACAGATTTGCATCACATCTAAATGGCCAAGCTCTTTCTTAGACAAGTTGAAAGCTGCTGTCAGAAGGCTGTGCTCCTTGTCCGATGGAAGCAGCAGCATGAACATAGGAGTTTGACAAGAACTAAAGAGTCACAGAAGAGCGTGGCCTAGGAAAATGAGGCAGGAAAAAGCATATCGCTACATGTGTCCTTGTTGTCGCCTAACAACAGGTAGCAGCATAAACCAGATGCGGGTGAAGTTCTTGCAGGCGACATCTAACGTCAAATGAGCAAGCGGGCTTACCACAGCTACGGTCCTCTGGCAGTCTGAAAGCTTTGCGCACAAGCCGGATGCTAAGCGCCTTCCTTTGCCTTTTGGCAGTGCTCGTGCATTGCCAGCACTAGGCGGGAATGGTCACTATCCCACAGACACGTTTCGTTGTGCCCGTTGCTAAGCGCTCTGGAGCACTGTTTATGATGTAAGCGGAACACCTCTTGCCATTCCATTCTCAGAGCTCCTGAGTTACGTAATCTGCGACTCTTGGTGCGAATGCCAGAGGAAAACATTTCCAATGTGTCTGGCAGGGAGAAACTGAACCTGGAGAACACCTTTGTCAGGAGCTTTCACCTGCACCTTACACACACACAGATTTGCATCACATCTAAATGGCCAAGCTCTTTCTTAGACAAGTTGAAAGCTGCTGTCAGAAGGCTGTGCTCCTTGTCAGATGGAAGCAGCAGCACTCACATAGGAGTTTGGCAAGCACTAAAGAGCCACAGAAGAGCGTGGCCTAGGAAAATGAGTCAGGAAAAAGCATATCGCTACATGTGTCCTTGTTGTCGCCTAACAACAGGTAGCAGCATAAACCAGATGCGGGTGAAGTTCTTGCTGGCGACATCTAACGTCAAATGAGCAAACGGGCTTACCACAGCTGCGGTCCTCTGGCAGTCTGAAAGCTTTGCGCACAAGCCGGATGCTAAGCGCCTTCCTTTGCCTTTTGGCAGTGCTCGTGCATTGCCAGCACTAGGCGGGAATGGTCACTATGCCACAGACACACGTTTCGTTGTGCCCGTTGCTAAGCGCTCTGGAGCACTGTTTATGACGTAAGCGGAACACCTCTTGCCGTTCCATTCTCAGAGCTCCTGAGTTACGTAATCTGCGACTCTTGGTGCGAATGCCAGAGGAAAACATTTCCAATGTGTCTGGCAGGGAGAAACTGAACCTGGAGAACACCTTTGTCAGGAGCTTTCACCTGCACCTTACACACACACAGATTTGCATCACATCTAAATGGCCAAGCTCTTTCTTAGACAAGTTGAAAGCTGCTGTCAGAAGGCTGTGCTCCTTGTCAGATGGAAGCAGCAGCACTCACATAGGAGTTTGGCAAGCACTAAAGAGCCACAGAAGAGCGTGGCCTAGGAAAATGAGTCAGGAAAAAGCATATCGCTACATGTGTCCTTGTTGTCGCCTAACAACAGGTAGCAGCATAAACCAGATGCGGGTGAAGTTCTTGCTGGCGACATCTAACGTCAAATGAGCAAACGGGCTTACCACAGCTGCGGTCCTCTGGCAGTCTGAAAGCTTTGCGCACAAGCCGGATGCTAAGCGCCTTCCTTTGCCTTTTGGCAGTGCTCGTGCATTGCCAGCACTAGGCGGGAATGGTCACTATGCCACAGACACACGTTTCGTTGTGCCCGTTGCTAAGCGCTCTGGAGCACTGTTTATGACGTAAGCGGAACACCTCTTGCCGTTCCATTCTCAGAGCTCCTGAGTTAATCAAACTGAGACTCTTGGTGCGAATGCCAGAGGAAAACATTTCCAATGTGTCTGGCAGGGAGAAACTGAACCTGGAGAACACCTTTGTCAGGAGCTTTCACCTGCACCGTAGACACACACAGATTTGCATCACATCTAAATGGCCAAGCTCTTTCTTAGACAAGTTGAAAGCTGCTGTCAGAAGGCTGTGCTCCTTGTCCGATGGAAGCAGCAGCATGAACATAGGAGTTTGACAAGAACTAAAGAGTCACAGAAGAGCGTGGCCTAGGAAAATGAGGCAGGAAAAAGCATATCGCTACATGTGTCCTTGTTGTCGCCTAACAACAGGTAGCAGCATAAACCAGATGCGGGTGAAGTTCTTGCAGGCGACATCTAACGTCAAATGAGCAAGCGGGCTTACCACAGCTACGGTCCTCTGGCAGTCTGAAAGCTTTGCGCACAAGCCGGATGCTAAGCGCCTTCCTTTGCCTTTTGGCAGTGCTCGTGCATTGCCAGCACTAGGCGGGAATGGTCACTATCCCACAGACACGTTTCGTTGTGCCCGTTGCTAAGCGCTCTGGAGCACTGTTTATGATGTAAGCGGAACACCTCTTGCCATTCCATTCTCAGAGCTCCTGAGTTACGTAATCTGCGACTCTTGGTGCGAATGCCAGAGGAAAACATTTCCAATGTGTCTGGCAGGGAGAAACCGAACCTGGAGAACACCTTTGTCAGGAGCTTTCACCTGCACCTTACGCACACACAGATTTGCATCACATCTAAATGGCCAAGCTCTTTCTTAGACAAGTTGAAAGCTGCTGTCAGAAGGCTGTGCTCCTTGTCAGATGGAAGCAGCAGCACTCACATAGGAGTTTGGCAAGCACTAAAGAGCCACAGAAGAGCGTGGCCTAGGAAAATGAGTCAGGAAAAAGCATATCGCTACATGTGTCCTTGTTGTCGCCTAACAACAGGTAGCAGCATAAACCAGATGCGGGTGAAGTTCTTGCTGGCGACATCTAACGTCAAATGAGCAAACGGGCTTACCACAGCTGCGGTCCTCTGGCAGTCTGAAAGCTTTGCGCACAAGCCGGATGCTAAGCGCCTTCCTTTGCCTTTTGGCAGTGCTCGTGCATTGCCAGCTCTAGGCGGGAATGGTCACTATCCCACAGACACGTTTCGTTGTGCCCGTTGCTAAGTGCTCTGGATACTGTTTATGACGTAAGCGGAACACATCTTGCCTTTCCATTCTCAGAGCTCCTGAGTTAATCAAACTGAGACTCTTGGTGCGAATGCCAGAGGAAAACATTTCCAATGTGTCTGGCATATAGAAACTGAACCTGGAGAACACCTTTGTCAGGAGCTTTCACCTGCACCTTACACACACACAGATTTGCATCACATCTAAATGGCCAAGCTCTTTCTTAGACAAGTTGAAAGCTGCTGTCAGAAGGCTGTGCTCCTTGTCAGATGGAAGCAGCAGCATGAACATAGGAGTTTGACAAGAACTAAAGAGCCACAGAAGAGCGTGGCCTAGGAAAATGAGTCAGGAAAAAGCATATCGCTACATGTGTCCTTGTTGTCGCCTAACAACAGGTAGCAGCATAAACCAGATGCGGGTGAAGTTCTTGCTGGCGACATCTAACGTCAAATGAGCAAACGGGCTTACCACAGCTGCGGTCCTCTGGCAGTCTGAAAGCTTTGCGCACAAGCCGGATGCTAAGCGCCTTCCTTTGCCTTTTGGCAGTGCTCGTGCATTGCCAGCACTAGGCGGGAATGGTCACTATCCCACAGACACGTTTCGTTGTGCCCGTTGCTAAGTGCTCTGGATACTGTTTATGACGTAAGCGGAACACATCTTGCCTTTCCATTCTCAGAGCTCCTGAGTTAATCAAACTGAGACTCTTGGTGCGAATGCCAGAGGAAAACATTTCCAATGTGTCTGGCATATAGAAACTGAACCTGGAGAACACCTTTGTCAGGAGCTTTCACCTGCACCTTACACACACACAGATTTGCATCACATCTAAATGGCCAAGCTCTTTCTTAGACAAGTTGAAAGCTGCTGTCAGAAGGCTGTGCTCCTTGTCAGATGGAAGCAGCAGCATGAACATAGGAGTTTGACAAGAACTAAAGAGCCACAGAAGAGCGTGGCCTAGGAAAATGAGTCAGGAAAAAGCATATCGCTACATGTGTTCTTGTTGTCGCCTAACAACAGGTAGCAGCATAAACCAGATGCGGGTGAAGTTCTTGCTGGCGACATCTAACGTCAAATGAGCAAACGGGCTTACCACAGCTGCGGTCCTCTGGCAGTCTGAAAGCTTTGCGCACAAGCCGGATGCTAAGCGCCTTCCTTTGCCTTTTGGCAGTGCTCGTGCATTGCCAGCACTAGGCGGGAATGGTCACTATCCCGCACACACGTTTCGTTGTGCCCGTTGCTAAGCGCTCTGGAGCACTGTTTATGACGTAAGCGGAACAGCTCTTGCCGTTCCATTCTCAGAGCTCCTGAGTTAATCAAACTGAGACTCTTGGTGCGAATGCCAGAGGAAAACATTTCCAATGTGTCTGGCATATAGAAACCGAACCTGGAGAACACCTTTGTCAGGAGCTTTCACCTGCACCGTAGACACACACAGATTTGCATCACATCTAAATGGCCAAGCTCTTTCTTAGACAAGTTGAAAGCTGCTGTCAGAAGGCTGTGCTCCTTGTCAGATGGAAGCAGCAGCACTCACATAGGAGTTTGACAAAAACTAAAGAGTCACAGAAGAGCGTGGCCTAGGAAAATGAGTCAGGAAAAAGCATATCGCTACATGTGTCCTTGTTGTCGCCTAACAACAGGTAGCAGCATAAACCAGATGCGGGTGAAGTTCTTGCTGGCGACATCTAACGTCAAATGAGCAAACGGGCTTACCACAGCTGCGGTCCTCTGGCAGTCTGAAAGCTTTGCGCACAAGCCGGATGCTAAGCGCCTTCCTTTGCCTTTTGGCAGTGCTCGTGCATTGCCAGCACTAGGCGGGAATGGTCACTATCCCACAGACACGTTTCGTTGTGCCCCTTGCTAAGCGCTCTGGAGCACTGTTTATGACGTAAGCGGAACACCTCTTGCCGTTCCATTCTCAGAGCTCCTGAGTTAAGTAATCTGCGACTCTTGGTGCGAATGATAGAGGAAAACATTTCCAATGTGTCTGGCAGGGAGAAACTGAACCTGGAGAACACCTTTGTCAGGAGCTTTCACCTGCACCTTACACACACACAGATTTGCATCACATCTAAATGGCCAAGCTCTTTCTTAGACAAGTTGAAAGCTGCTGTCAGAAGGCTGTGCTCCTTGTCAGATGGAAGCAGCAGCACTCACATAGGAGTTTGGCAAGCACTAAAGAGCCACAGAAGAGCGTGGCCTAGGAAAATGAGTCAGGAAAAAGCATATCGCTACATGTGTCCTTGTTGTCGCCTAACAACAGGTAGCAGCATAAACCAGATGCGGGTGAAGTTCTTGCAGGCGACATCTAACGTCAAATGAGCAAGCGGGCTTACCACAGCTACGGTCCTCTGGCAGTCTGAAAGCTTTGCGCACAAGCCGGATGCTAAGCGCCTTCCTTTGCCTTTTGGCAGTGCTCGTGCATTGCCAGCACTAGGCGGGAATGGTCACTATCCCACAGACACGTTTCGTTGTGCCCGTTGCTAAGCGCTCTGGAGCACTGTTTATGATGTAAGCGGAACACCTCTTGCCATTCCATTCTCAGAGCTCCTGAGTTACGTAATCTGCGACTCTTGGTGCGAATGCCAGAGGAAAACATTTCCAATGTGTCTGGCAGGGAGAAACTGAACCTGGAGAACACCTTTGTCAGGAGCTTTCACCTGCACCTTACACACACACAGATTTGCATCACATCTAAATGGCCAAGCTCTTTCTTAGACAAGTTGAAAGCTGCTGTCAGAAGGCTGTGCTCCTTGTCAGATGGAAGCAGCAGCACTCACATAGGAGTTTGGCAAGCACTAAAGAGCCACAGAAGAGCGTGGCCTAGGAAAATGAGTCAGGAAAAAGCATATCGCTACATGTGTCCTTGTTGTCGCCTAACAACAGGTAGCAGCATAAACCAGATGCGGGTGAAGTTCTTGCTGGCGACATCTAACGTCAAATGAGCAAACGGGCTTACCACAGCTGCGGTCCTCTGGCAGTCTGAAAGCTTTGCGCACAAGCCGGATGCTAAGCGCCTTCCTTTGCCTTTTGGCAGTGCTCGTGCATTGCCAGCACTAGGCGGGAATGGTCACTATGCCACAGACACACGTTTCGTTGTGCCCGTTGCTAAGCGCTCTGGAGCACTGTTTATGACGTAAGCGGAACACCTCTTGCCGTTCCATTCTCAGAGCTCCTGAGTTAATCAAACTGAGACTCTTGGTGCGAATGCCAGAGGAAAACATTTCCAATGTGTCTGGCAGGGAGAAACTGAACCTGGAGAACACCTTTGTCAGGAGCTTTCACCTGCACCGTAGACACACACAGATTTGCATCACATCTAAATGGCCAAGCTCTTTCTTAGACAAGTTGAAAGCTGCTGTCAGAAGGCTGTGCTCCTTGTCCGATGGAAGCAGCAGCATGAACATAGGAGTTTGACAAGAACTAAAGAGTCACAGAAGAGCGTGGCCTAGGAAAATGAGGCAGGAAAAAGCATATCGCTACATGTGTCCTTGTTGTCGCCTAACAACAGGTAGCAGCATAAACCAGATGCGGGTGAAGTTCTTGCAGGCGACATCTAACGTCAAATGAGCAAGCGGGCTTACCACAGCTACGGTCCTCTGGCAGTCTGAAAGCTTTGCGCACAAGCCGGATGCTAAGCGCCTTCCTTTGCCTTTTGGCAGTGCTCGTGCATTGCCAGCACTAGGCGGGAATGGTCACTATCCCACAGACACGTTTCGTTGTGCCCGTTGCTAAGCGCTCTGGAGCACTGTTTATGATGTAAGCGGAACACCTCTTGCCATTCCATTCTCAGAGCTCCTGAGTTACGTAATCTGCGACTCTTGGTGCGAATGCCAGAGGAAAACATTTCCAATGTGTCTGGCAGGGAGAAACTGAACCTGGAGAACACCTTTGTCAGGAGCTTTCACCTGCACCTTACACACACACAGATTTGCATCACATCTAAATGGCCAAGCTCTTTCTTAGACAAGTTGAAAGCTGCTGTCAGAAGGCTGTGCTCCTTGTCAGATGGAAGCAGCAGCACTCACATAGGAGTTTGGCAAGCACTAAAGAGCCACAGAAGAGCGTGGCCTAGGAAAATGAGTCAGGAAAAAGCATATCGCTACATGTGTCCTTGTTGTCGCCTAACAACAGGTAGCAGCATAAACCAGATGCGGGTGAAGTTCTTGCTGGCGACATCTAACGTCAAATGAGCAAACGGGCTTACCACAGCTGCGGTCCTCTGGCAGTCTGAAAGCTTTGCGCACAAGCCGGATGCTAAGCGCCTTCCTTTGCCTTTTGGCAGTGCTCGTGCATTGCCAGCACTAGGCGGGAATGGTCACTATCCCACAGACACGTTTCGTTGTGCCCGTTGCTAAGCGCTCTGGAGCACTGTTTATGATGTAAGCGGAACACCTCTTGCCATTCCATTCTCAGAGCTCCTGAGTTACGTAATCTGCGACTCTTGGTGCGAATGCCAGAGGAAAACATTTCCAATGTGTCTGGCAGGGAGAAACTGAACCTGGAGAACACCTTTGTCAGGAGCTTTCACCTGCACCTTACACACACACAGATTTGCATCACATCTAAATGGCCAAGCTCTTTCTTAGACAAGTTGAAAGCTGCTGTCAGAAGGCTGTGCTCCTTGTCAGATGGAAGCAGCAGCACTCACATAGGAGTTTGGCAAGCACTAAAGAGCCACAGAAGAGCGTGGCCTAGGAAAATGAGTCAGGAAAAAGCATATCGCTACATGTGTCCTTGTTGTCGCCTAACAACAGGTAGCAGCATAAACCAGATGCGGGTGAAGTTCTTGCTGGCGACATCTAACGTCAAATGAGCAAACGGGCTTACCACAGCTGCGGTCCTCTGGCAGTCTGAAAGCTTTGCGCACAAGCCGGATGCTAAGCGCCTTCCTTTGCCTTTTGGCAGTGCTCGTGCATTGCCAGCACTAGGCGGGAATGGTCATTATGCCACAGACACACGTTTCGTTGTGCCCGTTGCTAAGCGCTCTGGAGCACTGTTTATGACGTAAGCGGAACACCTCTTGCCGTTCCATTCTCAGAGCTCCTGAGTTAATCAAACTGAGACTCTTGGTGCGAATGCCAGAGGAAAACATTTCCAATGTGTCTGGCAGGGAGAAACTGAACCTGGAGAACACCTTTGTCAGGAGCTTTCACCTGCACCGTAGACACACACAGATTTGCATCACATCTAAATGGCCAAGCTCTTTCTTAGACAAGTTGAAAGCTGCTGTCAGAAGGCTGTGCTCCTTGTCCGATGGAAGCAGCAGCATGAACATAGGAGTTTGACAAGAACTAAAGAGTCACAGAAGAGCGTGGCCTAGGAAAATGAGGCAGGAAAAAGCATATCGCTACATGTGTCCTTGTTGTCGCCTAACAACAGGTAGCAGCATAAACCAGATGCGGGTGAAGTTCTTGCAGGCGACATCTAACGTCAAATGAGCAAGCGGGCTTACCACAGCTACGGTCCTCTGGCAGTCTGAAAGCTTTGCGCACAAGCCGGATGCTAAGCGCCTTCCTTTGCCTTTTGGCAGTGCTCGTGCATTGCCAGCACTAGGCGGGAATGGTCACTATCCCGCACACACGTTTCGTTGTGCCCGTTGCTAAGCGCTCTGGAGCACTGTTTATGATGTAAGCGGAACACCTCTTGCCATTCCATTCTCAGAGCTCCTGAGTTACGTAATCTGCGACTCTTGGTGCGAATGCCAGAGGAAAACATTTCCAATGTGTCTGGCAGGGAGAAACCGAACCTGGAGAACACCTTTGTCAGGAGCTTTCACCTGCACCTTACGCACACACAGATTTGCATCACATCTAAATGGCCAAGCTCTTTCTTAGACAAGTTGAAAGCTGCTGTCAGAAGGCTGTGCTCCTTGTCAGATGGAAGCAGCAGCACTCACATAGGAGTTTGGCAAGCACTAAAGAGCCACAGAAGAGCGTGGCCTAGGAAAATGAGTCAGGAAAAAGCATATCGCTACATGTGTCCTTGTTGTCGCCTAACAACAGGTAGCAGCATAAACCAGATGCGGGTGAAGTTCTTGCTGGCGACATCTAACGTCAAATGAGCAAACGGGCTTACCACAGCTGCGGTCCTCTGGCAGTCTGAAAGCTTTGCGCACAAGCCGGATGCTAAGCGCCTTCCTTTGCCTTTTGGCAGTGCTCGTGCATTGCCAGCTCTAGGCGGGAATGGTCACTATCCCACAGACACGTTTCGTTGTGCCCGTTGCTAAGTGCTCTGGATACTGTTTATGACGTAAGCGGAACACATCTTGCCTTTCCATTCTCAGAGCTCCTGAGTTAATCAAACTGAGACTCTTGGTGCGAATGCCAGAGGAAAACATTTCCAATGTGTCTGGCATATAGAAACTGAACCTGGAGAACACCTTTGTCAGGAGCTTTCACCTGCACCTTACACACACACAGATTTGCATCACATCTAAATGGCCAAGCTCTTTCTTAGACAAGTTGAAAGCTGCTGTCAGAAGGCTGTGCTCCTTGTCAGATGGAAGCAGCAGCATGAACATAGGAGTTTGACAAGAACTAAAGAGCCACAGAAGAGCGTGGCCTAGGAAAATGAGTCAGGAAAAAGCATATCGCTACATGTGTCCTTGTTGTCGCCTAACAACAGGTAGCAGCATAAACCAGATGCGGGTGAAGTTCTTGCTGGCGACATCTAACGTCAAATGAGCAAACGGGCTTACCACAGCTGCGGTCCTCTGGCAGTCTGAAAGCTTTGCGCACAAGCCGGATGCTAAGCGCCTTCCTTTGCCTTTTGGCAGTGCTCGTGCATTGCCAGCACTAGGCGGGAATGGTCACTATCCCACAGACACGTTTCGTTGTGCCCGTTGCTAAGTGCTCTGGATACTGTTTATGACGTAAGCGGAACACATCTTGCCTTTCCATTCTCAGAGCTCCTGAGTTAATCAAACTGAGACTCTTGGTGCGAATGCCAGAGGAAAACATTTCCAATGTGTCTGGCATATAGAAACTGAACCTGGAGAACACCTTTGTCAGGAGCTTTCACCTGCACCTTACACACACACAGATTTGCATCACATCTAAATGGCCAAGCTCTTTCTTAGACAAGTTGAAAGCTGCTGTCAGAAGGCTGTGCTCCTTGTCAGATGGAAGCAGCAGCATGAACATAGGAGTTTGACAAGAACTAAAGAGCCACAGAAGAGCGTGGCCTAGGAAAATGAGTCAGGAAAAAGCATATCGCTACATGTGTTCTTGTTGTCGCCTAACAACAGGTAGCAGCATAAACCAGATGCGGGTGAAGTTCTTGCTGGCGACATCTAACGTCAAATGAGCAAACGGGCTTACCACAGCTGCGGTCCTCTGGCAGTCTGAAAGCTTTGCGCACAAGCCGGATGCTAAGCGCCTTCCTTTGCCTTTTGGCAGTGCTCGTGCATTGCCAGCACTAGGCGGGAATGGTCACTATCCCGCACACACGTTTCGTTGTGCCCGTTGCTAAGCGCTCTGGAGCACTGTTTATGACGTAAGCGGAACAGCTCTTGCCGTTCCATTCTCAGAGCTCCTGAGTTAATCAAACTGAGACTCTTGGTGCGAATGCCAGAGGAAAACATTTCCAATGTGTCTGGCATATAGAAACCGAACCTGGAGAACACCTTTGTCAGGAGCTTTCACCTGCACCGTAGACACACACAGATTTGCATCACATCTAAATGGCCAAGCTCTTTCTTAGACAAGTTGAAAGCTGCTGTCAGAAGGCTGTGCTCCTTGTCAGATGGAAGCAGCAGCACTCACATAGGAGTTTGACAAAAACTAAAGAGTCACAGAAGAGCGTGGCCTAGGAAAATGAGTCAGGAAAAAGCATATCGCTACATGTGTCCTTGTTGTCGCCTAACAACAGGTAGCAGCATAAACCAGATGCGGGTGAAGTTCTTGCTGGCGACATCTAACGTCAAATGAGCAAACGGGCTTACCACAGCTGCGGTCCTCTGGCAGTCTGAAAGCTTTGCGCACAAGCCGGATGCTAAGCGCCTTCCTTTGCCTTTTGGCAGTGCTCGTGCATTGCCAGCACTAGGCGGGAATGGTCACTATCCCACAGACACGTTTCGTTGTGCCCCTTGCTAAGCGCTCTGGAGCACTGTTTATGACGTAAGCGGAACACCTCTTGCCGTTCCATTCTCAGAGCTCCTGAGTTAAGTAATCTGCGACTCTTGGTGCGAATGATAGAGGAAAACATTTCCAATGTGTCTGGCAGGGAGAAACTGAACCTGGAGAACACCTTTGTCAGGAGCTTTCACCTGCACCTTACACACACACAGATTTGCATCACATCTAAATGGCCAAGCTCTTTCTTAGACAAGTTGAAAGCTGCTGTCAGAAGGCTGTGCTCCTTGTCAGATGGAAGCAGCAGCACTCACATAGGAGTTTGGCAAGCACTAAAGAGCCACAGAAGAGCGTGGCCTAGGAAAATGAGTCAGGAAAAAGCATATCGCTACATGTGTCCTTGTTGTCGCCTAACAACAGGTAGCAGCATAAACCAGATGCGGGTGAAGTTCTTGCTGGCGACATCTAACGTCAAATGAGCAAACGGGCTTACCACAGCTGCGGTCCTCTGGCAGTCTGAAAGCTTTGCGCACAAGCCGGATGCTAAGCGCCTTCCTTTGCCTTTTGGCAGTGCTCGTGCATTGCCAGCACTAGGCGGGAATGGTCACTATCCCACAGACACGTTTCGTTGTGCCCGTTGCTAAGCGCTCTGGAGCACTGTTTATGACGTAAGCGGAACACCTCTTGCCGTTCCATTCTCAGAGCTCCTGAGTTACGTAATCTGCGACTTTTGGTGCGAATGCCAGAGGAAAACATTTCCAATGTGTCTGGCAGGGAGAAACTGAACCTGGAGAACACCTTTGTCAGGAGCTTTCACCTGCACCTTACACACACACAGATTTGCATCACATCTAAATGGCCAAGCTCTTTCTTAGACAAGTTGAAAGCTGCTGTCAGAAGGTTGTGCTCCTTGTCAGATGGAAGCAGCAACACTCACATAGGAGTTTGGCAAGCACTAAAGAGCCACAGAAGAGCGTGGCCTAGGAAAATGAGTCAGGAAAAAGCATATCGCTACATGTGTCCTTGTTGTCGCCTAACAACAGGTAGCAGCATAAACCAGATGCGGGTGAAGTTCTTGCTGGCGACATCTAACGTCAAATGAGCAAACGGGCTTACCACAGCTGCGGTCCTCTGGCAGTCTGAAAGCTTTGCGCACAAGCCGGATGCTAAGCGCCTTCCTTTGCCTTTTGGCAGTGCTCGTGCATTGCCAGCACTAGGCGGGAATGGTCACTATCCCACAGACATGTTTCGTTGTGCCCGTTGCTAAGCGCTCTGGAGCACTGTTTATGACGTAAGCGGAACACATCTTGCCTTTCCATTCTCAGAGCTCCTGAGTTAATCAAACTGAGACTCTTGGTGCGAATGCCAGAGGAAAACATTTCCAATGTGTCTGGCAAGGAGAAACTGAACCTGGAGAACACTTTTGTCAAGAGCTTTCACCTGCACCGTAGACACACACAGATTTGCATCACATCTAAATGGCCAAGCTCTTTCTTAGACAAGTTGAAAGCTGCTGTCAGAAGGCTGTGCTCCTTGTCAGATGGAAGCAGCAGCATGCACATAGGAGTTTGACAAGAACTAAAGAGCCACAGAAGAGCGTGGCCTAGGAAAATGAGTCAGGAAAAAGCATATCGCTACATGTGTCCTTGTTGTCGCCTAACAACAGGTAGCAGCATAAACCAGATGCGGGTGAAGTTCTTGCTGGCAACATCTAACGTCAAATGAGCAAACGGGCTTACCACAGCTGCGGTCCTCTGGCAGTCTGAAAGCTTTGCGCACAAGCCGGATGCTAAGCGCCTTCCTTTGCCTTTTGGCAGTGCTCGTGCATTGCCAGCACTAGGCGGGAATGGTCACTATCCCACAGACACGTTTCGTTGTGCCCGTTGCTAAGCGCTCTGGAGCACTGTTTATGACGTAAGCGGAACACATCTTGCCGTTCCATTCTCAGAGCTCCTGAGTTACGTAATCTGCGACTCTTGGTGCCAATGCCAGAGGAAAACATTTCCAATGTGTCTGGCAAGGAGAAACTGAACCTGGAGAACACCTTTGTCAGGAGCTTTCACCTGCACCTTACACACACACAGATTTGCATCACATCTAAATGGCCAAGCTCTTTCTTAGACAAGTTGAAAGCTGCTGTCAGAAGGTTGTGCTCCTTGTCAGATGGAAGCAGCAGCATGCACATAGGAGTTTGGCAAGCGCTAAAGAGCCACAGAAGAGCGTGGCTTAGGAAAATGAGTCAGGAAAAAGCGTATCGCTACATATGTCCTTGTTGTCGCCTAACAACAGGTAGCAGCATAAACCAGATGCGGGTGAAGTTTTTGCAGGCGACATCTAACGTCAAATGAGCAAGCGGGCTTACCACAGCTACAGTCCTCTGGTAGTCTGAAAGCTTTGCGCACAAGCCGGATGCTAAGCGCCTTCCTTTGCCTTTTGGCAGTGCTCGTGCATTGCCAGCACTAGGCGGGAATGGTCACTATCCCACAGACACGTTTCGTTGTGCCCGTTGCTAAGCGCTCTGGAGCACTGTTTATGACGTAAGCGGAACACCTCTTGCCGTTCCATTCTCAGAGCTCTTGAGTTAAGTAATCTGCGACTCTTGGTGCGAATGATAGAGGAAAACATTTCCAATGTGTCTGGCAGGGAGAAACTGAACCTGGAGAACACCTTTGTCAGGAGCTTTCACCTGCACCGTAGACACACACAGATTTGCATCACATCTAAATGGCCAAGCTCTTTCTTAGACAAGTTGAAAGCTGCTGTCAGAAGGCTGTGCTCCTTGTCAGATGGAAGCAGCAGCATGAACATAGGAGTTTGACAAGAACTAAAGAGCCACAGAAGAGCGTGGCCTAGGAAAATGAGTCAGGAAAAAGCATATCGCTACATGTGTCCTTGTTGTCGCCTAACAACAGGTAGCAGCATAAACCAGATGCGGGTGAAGTTCTTGCTGGCGACATCTAACGTCAAATGAGCAAACGGGCTTACCACAGCTGCGGTCCTCTGGCAGTCTGAAAGCTTTGCGCACAAGCCGGATGCTAAGCGCCTTCCTTTGCCTTTTGGCAGTGCTCGTGCATTGCCAGCACTAGGCGGGAATGGTCACTATCCCGCACACACGTTTCGTTGTGCCCGTTGCTAAGCGCTCTGGAGCACTGTTTATGACGTAAGCGGAACACCTCTTGCTGTTCCATTCTCAGAGCTCCTGAGTTAATCAAACTGAGACTCTTGGTGCGAATGCCAGAGGAAAACATTTCCAATGTGTCTGGCAGGGAGAAACTGAACCTGGAGAACACCTTTGTCAGGAGCTTTCACCTGCACCGTAGACACACACAGATTTGCATCACATCTAAATGGCCAAGCTCTTTCTTAGACAAGTTGAAAGCTGCTGTCAGAAGGCTGTGCTCCTTGTCAGATGGAAGCAGCAGCATGAACATAGGAGTTTGACAAGAACTAAAGAGTCACAGAAGAGCGTGGCCTAGGAAAATGAGGCAGGAAAAAGCATATCGCTACATGTGTCCTTGTTGTCGCCTAACAACAGGTAACAGCATAAACCAGATGCGGGTGAAGTTCTTGCTGGCGACATCTAACGTCAAATGAGCAAACGGGCTTACCACAGCTGCGGTCCTCTGGCAGTCTGAAAGCTTTGCGCACAAGCCGGATGCTAAGCGCCTTCCTTTGCCTTTTGGCAGTGCTCGTGCATTGCCAGCACTAGGCGGGAATGGTCACTATGCCACAGACACACGTTTCGTTGTGCCCGTTGCTAAGCGCTCTGGAGCACTGTTTATGACGTAAGCGGAACACCTCTTGCCGTTCCATTCTCAGAGCTCCTGAGTTAATCAAACTGAGACTCTTGGTGCGAATGCCAGAGGAAAACATTTCCAATGTGTCTGGCATATAGAAACTGAACCTGGAGAACACCTTTGTCAGGAGCTTTCACCTGCACCGTAGACACACACAGATTTGCATCACATCTAAATGGCCAAGCTCTTTCTTAGACAAGTTGAAAGCTGCTGTCAGAAGGCTGTGCTCCTTGTCAGATGGAAGCAGCAGCATGAACATAGGAGTTTGACAAGAACTAAAGAGCCACAGAAGAGCGTGGCCTAAGAAAATGAGTCAGGAAAAAGCATATCGCTACATGTGTCCTTGTTGTCGCCTAACAACAGGTAGCAGCATAAACCAGATGCGGGTGAAGTTCTTGCTGGTGACATCTAATGTCAAATGAGCAAACGGGCTTACCACAGCTGCGGTCCTCTGGCAGTCTGAAAGCTTTGCGCACAAGCCGGATGCTAAGCGCCTTCCTTTGCCTTTTGGCAGTGCTCGTGCATTGCCAGCACTAGGCGGGAATGGTCACTATCCCACAGACACGTTTCGTTGTGCCCCTTGCTAAGCGCTCTGGAGCACTGTTTATGACGTAAGCGGAACACCTCTTGCCGTTCCATTCTCAGAGCTCCTGAGTTACGTAATCTGCGACTCTTGGTGCGAATGCCAGAGGAAAACATTTCCAATGTGTCTGGCAAGGAGAAACTGAACCTGGAGAACACCTTTGTCAGGAGCTTTCACCTGCACCGTAGACACACACAGATTTGCATCACATCTAAATGGCCAAGCTCTTTCTTAGACAAGTTGAAAGCTGCTGTCAGAAGGTTGTGCTCCTTGTCAGATGGAAGCAGCAGCATGCACATAGGAGTTTGGCAAGCACTAAAGAGCCACAGAAGAGCGTGGCCTAGGAAAATGAGTCAGGAAAAAGCATATCGCTACATGTGTCCTTGTTGTCGCCTAAGAACAGGTAGCAGCATAAACCAGATGCGGGTGAAGTTCTTGCAGGCGACATCTAACGTCAAATGAGCAAGCGGGCTTACCACAGCTACGGTCCTCTGGCAGTCTGAAAGCTTTGCGCACAAGCCGGATGCTAAGCGCCTTCCTTTGCCTTTTGGCAGTGCTCGTGCATTGCCAGCACTAGGCGTGAATGGTCACTATCCCACAGACACGTTTCGTTGTGCCCGTTGCTAAGCGCTCTGGAGCACTGTTTATGACGTAAGCGGAACACCTCTTGCCATTCCATTCTCAGAGCTCCTGAGTTACGTAATCTGCGACTCTTGGTGCGAATGCCAGAGGAAAACATTTCCAATGTGTCTGGCATATAGAAACTGAACCTGGAGAACACCTTTGTCAGGAGCTTTCACTTGCACCGTAGACACACACAGATTTGCATCACATCTAAATGGCCAAGCTCTTTCTTAGACAAGTTGAAAGCTGCTGTCAGAAGGCTGTGCTCCTTGTCAGATGGAAGCAGCAGCATGAACATAGGAGTTTGACAAGAACTAAAGAGCCACAGAAGAGCGTGGCCTAGGAAAATGAGTCAGGAAAAAGCATATCGCTACATGTGTCCTTGTTGTCGCCTAACAACAGGTAGCAGCATAAACCAGATGCGGGTGAAGTTCTTGCTGGCGACATCTAACGTCAAATGAGCAAACGGGCTTACCACAGCTGCGGTCCTCTGGCAGTCTGAAAGCTTTGCGCACAAGCCGGATGCTAAGCGCCTTCCTTTGCCTTTTGGCAGTGCTCGTGCATTGCCAGCACTAGGCGGGAATGGTCACTATCCCGCACACATGTTTCGTTGTGCCCGTTGCTAAGCGCTCTGGAGCACTGTTTATGACGTAAGCGGAACACATCTTGCCTTTCCATTCTCAGAGCTCCTGAGTTAATCAAACTGAGACTCTTGGTGCGAATGCCAGAGGAAAACATTTCCAATGTGTCTGGCAAGGAGAAACTGAACCTGGAGAACACTTTTGTCAAGAGCTTTCACCTGTACCGTAGACACACACAGATTTGCATCACATCTAAATGGCCAAGCTCTTTCTTAGACAAGTTGAAAGCTGCTGTCAGAAGGCTGTGCTCCTTGTCAGATGGAAGCAGCAGCATGAACATAGGAGTTTGACAAGCACTAAAGAGCCACAGAAGAGCGTGGCCTAGGAAAATGAGTCAGGAAAAAGCATATCGCTACATGTGTCCTTGTTGTCGCCTAACAACAGGTAGCAGCATAAACCAGATGCGGGTGAAGTTCTTGCTGGCGACATCTAACGTCAAATGAGCAAACGGGCTTACCACAGCTGCGGTCCTCTGGCAGTCTGAAAGCTTTGCGCACAAGCCGGATGCTAAGCGCCTTCCTTTGCCTTTTGGCAGTGCTCGTGCATTGCCAGCACTAGGCGGGAATGGTCACTATCCCGCACACACGTTTCGTTGTGCCCGTTGTTAAGCGCTCTGCAGCACTGTTTATGACGTAAGCGGAACACCTCTTGCCGTTCCATTCTCAGAGCTCCTGAGTTACGTAATCTGCGACTCTTGGTGCGAATGCCAGAGGAAAACATTTCCAATGTGTCTGGCAAGGAGAAACTGAACCTGGAGAACACCTTTGTCAGGAGCTTTCACCTGCACCGTAGACACACACAGATTTGCATCACATCTAAATGGCCAAGCTCTTTCTTAGACAAGTTGAAAGCTGCTGTCAGAAGGTTGTGCTCCTTGTCAGATGGAAGCAGCAGCATGCACATAGGAGTTTGGCAAGCACTAAAGAGCCACAGAAGAGCGTGGCCTAGGAAAATGAGTCAGGAAAAAGCATATCGCTACATGTGTCCTTGTTGTCGCCTAACAACAGGTAGCAGCATAAACCAGATGCGGGTGAAGTTCTTGCAGGCGACATCTAACGTCAAATGAGCAAGCGGGCTTACCACAGCTACGGTCCTCTGGCAGTCTGAAAGCTTTGCGCACAAGCCGGATGCTAAGCGCCTTCCTTTGCCTTTTGGCAGTGCTCGTGCATTGCCAGCACTAGGCGGGAATGGTCACTATCCCACAGACACGTTTCGTTGTGCCCGTTGCTAAGCGCTCTGGAGCACTGTTTATGACGTAAGCGGAACACCTCTTGCCATTCCATTCTCAGAGCTCCTGAGTTACGTAATCTGCGACTCTTGGTGCGAATGCCAGAGGAAAACATTTCCAATGTGTCTGGCAAGGAGAAACTGAACCTGGAGAACACTTTTGTCAAGAGCTTGCACCTGCACCGTAGACACACACAGATTTGCATCACATCTAAATGGCCAAGCTCTTTCTTAGACAAGTTGAAAGCTGCTGTCAGAAGGCTGTGCTCCTTGTCAGATGGAAGCAGCAGCATGAACATAGGAGTTTGACAAGCACTAAAGAGCCACAGAAGAGCGTGGCCTAGGAAAATGAGTCAGGAAAAAGCATATCGCTACATGTGTCCTTGTTGTCGCCTAACAACAGGTAGCAGCATAAACCAGATGCGGGTGAAGTTCTTGCTGGCGACATCTAATGTCAAATGAGCAAACGGGCTTACCACAGCTGCGGTCCTCTGGCAGTCTGAAAGCTTTGCGCACAAGCCGGATGCTAAGCGCCTTCCTTTGCCTTTTGGCAGTGCTCGTGCATTGCCAGCACTAGGCGGGAATGGTCACTATCCCGCACACACGTTTCGTTGTGCCCGTTGTTAAGCGCTCTGGAGCACTGTTTATGACGTAAGCGGAACACCTCTTGCCGTTCCATTCTCAGAGCTCCTGAGTTAAGTAATCTGCGACTCTTGGTGCGAATGATAGAGGAAAACATTTCCAATGTGTCTGGCAGATAGAAACTGAACCTGGAGAACACCTTTGTCAGGAGCTTTCACCTGCACCGTAGACACACACAGATTTGCATCACATCTAAATGGCCAAGCTCTTTCTTAGACAAGTTGAAAGCTGCTGTCAGAAGGCTGTGCTCCTTGTCAGATGGAAGCAGCAGCATGCACATAGGAGTTTGGCAAGCACTAAAGAGCCACAGAAGAGCGTGGCCTAGGAAAATGAGTCAGGAAAAAGCATATCGCTACATGTGTCCTTGTTGTCGCCTAACAACAGGTAGCAGCATAAACCAGATGCGGGTGAAGTTCTTGCAGGCGACATCTAACGTCAAATGAGCAAGCGGGCTTACCACAGCTACGGTCCTCTGGCAGTCTGAAAGCTTTGCGCACAAGCCGGATGCTAAGCGCCTTCCTTTGCCTTTTGGCAGTGCTCGTGCATTGCCAGCACTAGGCGGGAATGGTCACTATCCCACAGACACGTTTCGTTGTGCCCGTTGCTAAGCGCTCTGGAGCACTGTTTATGACGTAAGCGGAACACCTCTTGCCATTCCATTCTCAGAGCTCCTGAGTTACGTAATCTGCGACTCTTGGTGCGAATGCCAGAGGAAAACATTTCCAATGTGTCTGGCATATAGAAACTGAACCTGGAGAACACCTTTGTCAGGAGCTTGCACCTGCACCGTAGACACACACAGATTTGCATCACATCTAAATGGCCAAGCTCTTTCTTAGACAAGTTGAAAGCTGCTGTCAGAAGGCTGTGCTCCTTGTCAGATGGAAGCAGCAGCATGAACATAGGAGTTTGACAAGAACTAAAGAGTCACAGAAGAGCGTGGCCTAGGAAAATTAGTCAGGAAAAAGCATATCGCTACATGTGTCCTTGTTGTCGCCTAACAACAGGTAGCAGCATAAACCAGATGCAGGTGAAGTTCTTGCTGGCGACATCTAACGTCAAATGAGCAAACGGGCTTACCACAGCTGCGGTCCTCTGGCAGTCTGAAAGCTTTGCGCACAAGCCGGATGCTAAGCACCGTCCTTTGCCTTTTGGCAGTGCTCGTGCATTGCCAGCACTAGGCGGGAATGGTCACTATCCCACAGACACGTTTCGTTGTGCCCGTTGCTAAGCGCTCTGGAGCACTGTTTATGACGTAAGCGGAACACCTCTTGCCATTCCATTCTCAGAGCTCCTGAGTTACATAATCTGCGACTTTTGGTGCGAATGCCAGAGGAAAACATTTCCAATGTGTCTGGCAGGGAGAAACTGAACCTGGAGAACACCTTTGTCAGGAGCTTTCACCTGCACCGTAGACACACACAGATTTGCATCACATCTAAATGGCCAAGCTCTTTCTTAGACAAGTTGAAAGCTGCTGTCAGAAGGCTGTGCTCCTTGTCAGATGGAAGCAGCAGCATGAACATAGGAGTTTGACAAGAACTAAAGAGCCACAGAAGAGCGTGGCCTAGGAAAATGAGTCAGGAAAAAGCATATCGCTACATGTGTCCTTGTTGTCGCCTAACAACAGGTAGCAGCATAAACCAGATGCGGGTGAAGTTCTTGCTGGCGACATCTAATGTCAAATGAGCAAACGGGCTTACCACAGCTGCGGTCCTCTGGCAGTCTGAAAGCTTTGCGCACAAGCCGGATGCTAAGCGCCTTCCTTTGCCTTTTGGCAGTGCTCGTGCATTGCCAGCACTAGGCGGGAATGGTCACTATCCCGCACACACGTTTCGTTGTGCCCGTTGTTAAGCGCTCTGGAGCACTGTTTATGACGTAAGCGGAACACCTCTTGCCGTTCCATTCTCAGAGCTCCTGAGTTAAGTAATCTGCGACTCTTGGTGCGAATGCCAGAGGAAAACATTTCCAATGTGTCTGGCAAGGAGAAACTGAACCTGGAGAACACCTTTGTCAGGAGCTTTCACCTGCACCTTACACACACACAGATTTGCATCACATCTAAATGGCCAAGCTCTTTCTTAGACAAGTTGAAAGCTGCTGTCAGAAGGTTGTGCTCCTTGTCAGATGGAAGCAGCAGCATGCACATAGGAGTTTGGCAAGCACTAAAGAGCCACAGAAGAGCGTGGCCTAGGAAAATGAGTCAGGAAAAAGCATATCGCTACATGTGTCCTTGTTGTCGCCTAACAACAGGTAGCAGCATAAACCAGATGCGGGTGAAGTTCTTGCAGGCGACATCTAACGTCAAATGAGCAAGCGGTCTTACCACAGCTACGGTCCTCTGGCAGTCTGAAAGCTTTGCGCACAAGCCGGATGCTAAGCGCCTTCCTTTGCCTTTTGGCAGTGCTCGTGCATTGCCAGCACTAGGCGGGAATGGTCACTATCCCACAGACACGTTTCGTTGTGCCCGTTGCTAAGTGCTCTGGATACTGTTTATGACGTAAGCGGAACACATCTTGCCTTTCCATTCTCAGAGCTCCTGAGTTAATCAAACTGAGACTCTTGGTGCGAATGCCAGAGGAAAACATTTCCAATGTGTCTGGCATATAGAAACTGAACCTGGAGAACACCTTTGTCAGGAGCTTTCACCTGCACCTTACACACACACAGATTTGCATCACATCTAAATGGCCAAGCTCTTTCTTAGACAAGTTGAAAGCTGCTGTCAGAAGGCTGTGCTCCTTGTCAGATGGAAGCAGCAGCACTCACATAGGAGTTTGACAAGAACTAAAGAGTCACAGAAGAGCGTGGCCTAGGAAAATGAGTCAGGAAAAAGCATATCGCTACATGTGTCCTTGTTGTCGCCTAACAACAGGTAGCAGCATAAACCAGATGCGGGTGAAGTTCTTGCTGGCGACATCTAACGTCAAATGAGCAAACGGGCTTACCACAGCTGCGGTCCTCTGGCAGTCTGAAAGCTTTGCGCACAAGCCGGATGCTAAGCGCCTTCCTTTGCCTTTTGGCAGTGCTCGTGCATTGCCAGCACTAGGCGGGAATGGTCACTATCCCGCACACACGTTTCGTTGTGCCCGTTGCTAAGCGCTCTGGAGCACTGTTTATGACGTAAGCGGAACACCTCTTTCCGTTCCATTCTCAGAGCTCCTGAGTTACGTAATCTGCGACTCTTGGTGCGAATGCCAGAGGAAAACATTTCCAATGTGTCTGGCAAGGAGAAACTGAACCTGGAGAACACCTTTGTCAGGAGCTTTCACCTGCACCTTACACACACACAGATTTGCATCACATCTAAATGGCCAAGCTCTTTCTTAGACAAGTTGAAAGCTGCTGTCAGAAGGTTGTGCTCCTTGTCAGATGGAAGCAGCAGCATGCACATAGGAGTTTGGCAAGCACTAAAGAGCCACAGAAGAGCGTGGCCTAGGAAAATGAGTCAGGAAAAAGCATATCGCTACATGTGTCCTTGTTGTCGCCTAACAACAGGTAGCAGCATAAACCAGATGCGGGTGAAGTTCTTGCAGGCGACATCTAACGTCAAATGAGCAAGCGGGCTTACCACAGCTACGGTCCTCTGGCAGTCTGAAAGCTTTGCGCACAAGCCGGATGCTAAGCGCCTTCCTTTGCCTTTTGGCAGTGCTCGTGCATTGCCAGCACTAGGCGGGAATGGTCACTATCCCACAGACACGTTTCGTTGTGCCCGTTGCTAAGCGCTCTGGAGCACTGTTTATGATGTAAGCGGAACACCTCTTGCCATTCCATTCTCAGAGCTCCTGAGTTACGTAATCTGCGACTCTTGGTGCGAATGCCAGAGGAAAACATTTCCAATGTGTCTGGCAAGGAGAAACTGAACCTGGAGAACACCTTTGTCAGGAGCTTTCACCTGCACCTTACACACACACAGATTTGCATCACATCTAAATGGCCAAGCTCTTTCTTAGACAAGTTGAAAGCTGCTGTCAGAAGGTTGTGCTCCTTGTCAGATGGAAGCAGCAGCATGCACATAGGAGTTTGGCAAGAACTAAAGAGCCACAGAAGAGCGTGGCCTAGGAAAATGAGTCAGGAAAAAGCATATCGCTACATGTGTCCTTGTTGTCGCCTAACAACAGGTAGCAGCATAAACCAGATGCGGGTGAAGTTCTTGCAGGCGACATCTAACGTCAAATGAGCAAGCGGTCTTACCACAGCTACGGTCCTCTGGCAGTCTGAAAGCTTTGCGCACAAGCCGGATGCTAAGCGCCTTCCTTTGCCTTTTGGCAGTGCTCGTGCATTGCCAGCACTAGGCGGGAATGGTCACTATCCCACAGACACGTTTCGTTGTGCCCGTTGCTAAGTGCTCTGGATACTGTTTATGACGTAAGCGGAACACATCTTGCCTTTCCATTCTCAGAGCTCCTGAGTTAATCAAACTGAGACTCTTGGTGCGAATGCCAGAGGAAAACATTTCCAATGTGTCTGGCATATAGAAACTGAACCTGGAGAACACCTTTGTCAGGAGCTTTCACCTGCACCTTACACACACACAGATTTGCATCACATCTAAATGGCCAAGCTCTTTCTTAGACAAGTTGAAAGCTGCTGTCAGAAGGCTGTGCTCCTTGTCAGATGGAAGCAGCAGCATGAACATAGGAGTTTGACAAGAACTAAAGAGTCACAGAAGAGCGTGGCCTAGGAAAATGAGTCAGGAAAAAGCATATCGCTACATGTGTCCTTGTTGTCGCCTAACAACAGGTAGCAGCATAAACCAGATGCGGGTGAAGTTCTTGCTGGCGACATCTAACGTCAAATGAGCAAACGGGCTTACCACAGCTGCGGTCCTCTGGCAGTCTGAAAGCTTTGCGCACAAGCCGGATGCTAAGCGCCTTCCTTTGCCTTTTGGCAGTGCTCGTGCATTGCCAGCACTAGGCGGGAATGGTCACTATCCCGCACACACGTTTCGTTGTGCCCGTTGCTAAGCGCTCTGGAGCACTGTTTATGACGTAAGCGGAACACCTCTTGCCGTTCCATTCTCAGAGCTCCTGAGTTACGTAATCTGCGACTCTTGGTGCGAATGCCAGAGGAAAACATTTCCAATGTGTCTGGCAAGGAGAAACTGAACCTGGAGAACACCTTTGTCAGGAGCTTTCACCTGCACCTTACACACACACAGATTTGCATCACATCTAAATGGCCAAGCTCTTTCTTAGACAAGTTGAAAGCTGCTGTCAGAAGGTTGTGCTCCTTGTCAGATGGAAGCAGCAGCATGCACATAGGAGTTTGGCAAGCACTAAAGAGCCACAGAAGAGCGTGGCCTAGGAAAATGAGTCAGGAAAAAGCATATCGCTACATGTGTCCTTGTTGTCGCCTAACAACAGGTAGCAGCATAAACCAGATGCGGGTGAAGTTCTTGCAGGCGACATCTAACGTCAAATGAGCAAGCGGGCTTACCACAGCTACGGTCCTCTGGCAGTCTGAAAGCTTTGCGCACAAGCCGGATGCTAAGCGCCTTCCTTTGCCTTTTGGCAGTGCTCGTGCATTGCCAGCACTAGGCGGGAATGGTCACTATCCCACAGACACGTTTCGTTGTGCCCGTTGCTAAGCGCTCTGGAGCACTGTTTATGATGTAAGCGGAACACCTCTTGCCATTCCATTCTCAGAGCTCCTGAGTTACGTAATCTGCGACTCTTGGTGCGAATGCCAGAGGAAAACATTTCCAATGTGTCTGGCATATAGAAACTGAACCTGGAGAACACCTTTGTCAGGAGCTTTCACCTGCACCGTAGACACACACAGATTTGCATCACATCTAAATGGCCAAGCTCTTTCTTAGACAAGTTGAAAGCTGCTGTCAGAAGGCTGTGCTCCTTGTCAGATGGAAGCAGCAGCATGAACATAGGAGTTTGACAAGAACTAAAGAGCCACAGAAGAGCGTGGCCTAGGAAAATGAGTCAGGAAAAAGCATATCGCTACATGTGTTCTTGTTGTCGCCTAACAACAGGTAGCAGCATAAACCAGATGCGGGTGAAGTTCTTGCTGGCGACATCTAACGTCAAATGAGCAAACGGGCTTACCACAGCTGCGGTCCTCTGGCAGTCTGAAAGCTTTGCGCACAAGCCGGATGCTAAGCGCCTTCCTTTGCCTTTTGGCAGTGCTCGTGCATTGCCAGCACTAGGCGGGAATGGTCACTATCCCACACACACGTTTCGTTGTGCCCGTTGCTAAGCGCTCTGGAGCACTGTTTATGACGTAAGCGGAACACCTCTTGCCGTTCCATTCTCAGAGCTCCTGAGTTAAGTAATCTGCGACTCTTGGTGCGAATGCCAGAGGAAAACATTTCCAATGTGTCTGGCAGGGAGAAACTGAACCTGGAGAACACCTTTGTCAGGAGCTTTCACCTGCACCGTAGACACACACAGATTTGCATCACATCTAAATGGCCAAGCTCTTTCTTAGACAAGTTGAAAGCTGCTGTCAGAAGGCTGTGCTCCTTGTCAGATGGAAGCAGCAGCATGCACATAGGAGTTTGGCAAGCACTAAAGAGCCACAGAAGAGCGTGGCCTAGGAAAATGAGTCAGGAAAAAGCATATCGCTACATGTGTCCTTGTTGTCGCCTAACAACAGGTAGCAGCATAAACCAGATGCGGGTGAAGTTCTTGCAGGCGACATCTAACGTCAAATGAGCAAGCGGGCTTACCACAGCTACGGTCCTCTGGCAGTCTGAAAGCTTTGCGCACAAGCCGGATGCTAAGCGCCTTCCTTTGCCTTTTGGCAGTGCTCGTGCATTGCCAGCACTAGGCGGGAATGGTCACTATCCCACAGACACGTTTCGTTGTGCCCGTTGCTAAGTGCTCTGGATACTGTTTATGACGTAAGCGGAACACATCTTGCCTTTCCATTCTCAGAGCTCCTGAGTTAATCAAACTGAGACTCTTGGTGCGAATGCCAGAGGAAAACATTTCCAATGTGTCTGGCAGGGAGAAACTGAACCTGGAGAACACCTTTGTCAGGAGCTTTCACCTGCACCGTAGACACACACAGATTTGCATCACATCTAAATGGCCAAGCTCTTTCTTAGGCAAGTTGAAAGCTGCTGTCAGAAGGCTGTGTTCCTTGTCAGATGGAAGCAGCAGCACGCACATAGCAGTTTGGCAAGCACTAAAGAGCCACAGAAGAGCGTGTTCTAGCAAAATGAAACAGGAAAAAGCATTTGCTACATGTGTCCTTGTTGTGGCCTAAGAACAGGTAGCAGCATAAACCAGATGCGGGTGAAGTTCTTGCAGGCGACATCTAACGTCAAATGAGCAAGCCGGCTTACCACAGCTGCGGTCCTCTGCCAGTCTGAAAGCTTTGCGCACAAGCCGGATGCTAAGCGCCTTCCTTTGCCTTTTGGCAGTGCTCATGCATTGCCAGCACTAGGCGGGAATGGTCACTATCCCAGAGACACGTTTCGTTGTGCCCGTTGCTAAGCGCTCTGGAGCACTGTTTATGACGTAAGCGGAACACCTCTTGCCGTTCCATTCTCAGAGCTCCTGAGTTAAGCAATCTGCAACTCTTGGTGCGAATGATAGAGGAAAACATTTCAAATGCGTCTGGCAAGGAGAAACTGAAGCTGGAGAACACCTTTGTCAGGAGCTTGCACCTGCACCTTACACACACACAGATTTGCATCACATCTAAATGGCCAAGCTCTTTCTTAGACAAGTTGAAAGCTGCTGTCAGAAGGCTGTGCTCCTTGTCAGATGGAAGCAGCGGCACGCACATAGGAGTTTGGCAAGCACTAAAGAGCCACAGAAGAGCGTGGCATAGCAAAATGAAACAGGAAAAAGCATTTGCTACATGTGTCCTTGTTGTGGCCTAACAACAGGTAGCAGCATAAACCAGATGCGGGTGAAGTTCTTGCAGGCGACATCTAACGTCAAATGAGCAAGCGGGCTTACCACAGCTGCGGTCCTCTGCCAGTCTGAAAGCTTTGCGCACAAGCCGGATGCTAAGCGCCTTCCTTTGCCTTTTGGCAGTGCTCATGCATTGCCAGCACTAGGCGGGAATGGTCACTATCCCAGAGACACGTTTCGTTGTGCCCGTTGCTAAGCGCTCTGGAGCACTGTTTATGACGTAAGCGGAACACCTCTTGCCGTTCCATTCTCAGAGCTCCTGAGTTAAGCAATCTGCAACTCTTGGTGCGAATGATAGAGGAAAACATTTCAAATGCGTCTGGCAAGGAGAAACTGAACCTGGAGAACACCTTTGTCAGGAGCTTGCACCTGCACCTTACACACACACAGATTTGCATCACATCTAAATGGCCAAGCTCTTTCTTAGACAAGTTGAAAGCTGCTGTCAGAAGGCTGTGCTCCTTGTCAGATGGAAGCAGCGGCACGCACATAGGAGTTTGGCAAGCACTAAAGAGCCACAAAAGAGCGTGGCATAGCAAAATGAAACAGGAAAAAGCATTTGCTACATGTGTCCTTGTTGTGGCCTAACAACAGGTAGCAGCATAAACCAGATGCGGGTGAAGTTCTTGCAGGCGACATCTAACATCAAATGAGCAAGCGGGCTTACCACAGCTGCGGTCCTCTGCCAGTCTGAAAGCTTTGCACACAAGCCGGATGCTAAGCGCCTTCCTTTGCCTTTTGGCAGTGCTCGTGCATTGCCAGCACTAGGCGTGAATGCTCACTATCCCGCACACACGATTCGTTATGCCCGTTGCTAAGCGCTCTGGAGCACTGTTTATGACGTAAGCAGAACACCTCTTGCCATTCCATTCTCAGAGCTCCTGAGTTAAGTAATCTGCGACTCTTGGTGCGAATGATAGAGGAAAACATTTCCAATGTGTCTGGCAGATAGAAACTGAACCTGGAGAACACCTTTGTCAGGAGCTTGCACCTGCACCTTAAACACACACAGATTTGCATCACATCTAAATGGCGAAGCTCTTTCTTCGGCAAGTTGAAAGCTGCTGTCAGAAGGCTGTGCTCCTTGTCAGATGGAAGCAGCGGCACGCACATAGGAGTTTGTCAAGCACTAAAGAGCCACAGAAGAGCGTGTTCTAGCAAAATGAAACACGAAAAAACATTTGCTAGAGGTGTCCTTGTTGTCGCCTAACAACAGGTAGCAGCATAAACCAGATGTGGGTGAAGTTCTTGCAGGCAACATCTAACATCAAATGAGCAAGCGGGCTTACCACAGCTGCGGTCCTCTGCCAGTCTGAAAGCTTTGTGCACAAGCCGGATGCTAAGCGCCTTCCTTTGCCTTTTGGCAGTGCTCATGCATTGCCAGCACTAGGCGGGAATGGTCACTATCCCACAGACACGTTTCGTTGTGCCCGTTGCTAAGCGCTCTGGAGCACTGTTTATGACGTAAGCGGAACACCTCTTGCCGTTCCATTCTCAAAGCTCCTGAGTTAAGCAATCTGCAACTCTTGGTGCGAATGATAGAGGAAAACATTTCAAATGCGTCTGGCAAGGAGAAACTGAACCTGGAGAACACCTTTGTCAGGAGCTTGCACCTGCACCTTACACACACACAGATTTGCATCACATCTAAATGGCCAAGCTCTTTCTTCGGCAAGTTGAAAGCTGCTGTCAGAAGGCTGTGCTCCTTGTCGGGTGGAAGCAGCAGCAAGCACATTGGAGATTGGCAAGCACTAAAGAGCCACAGAAGAGCGTGGCCTAGGAAAATGAGGCAGTAAAAAGCATATCGCTACATGTGCCCTTGTTGTCGCCTAACAACAGGTAGCAGCATAAACCAGATGCGGGTGAAGTTCTTGCAGGCGACATCTAACATCAAATGAGCAAGCGGGCTTACCACAGCTGCGGTCCTCTGGCAGTCTGAAAACTTTGCACAGAAGCCAGATGCTAAGCGCCTTCCATTGCCTTTTGGCAGTGCTCGCGCATTGCTAGCACTAGGCGGGAATGCTCACTATCCCACAGACACGTTTCGTTGTGCCCGTTGCTAAGCGCTCTGGAGCACTGTTTATGACGTAAGCGGAACACCTCTTGCCGTTCCATTCTCAGAGCTCCTGAGTTAAGCAATCTGCAACTCTTGGTGCGAATGATAGAGGAAAACATTTCCAATGCGTCTGGCAAGGAGAAACTGAACCTGGAGAACACCTTTGTCAGGAGCTTGCACCTGCACCTTACACACACACAGATTTGCATCACATCTAAATGGCCAAGCTCTTTCTTAGGCAAGTTGAAACCTGCTGTCAGAAGGCTGTGCTCCTTGTCAGATGGAAGCAGCGGCATGCACATAGGAGTTTGGCAAGCACTAAAGAGCCACAGAAGAGCGTGGCCTAGGAAAATGAGGCAGGAAAAAGCATATCGCTACATGTGTCCTTGTTGTGGCCTAACAACAGGTAGCAGCATAAACCAGATGCGGGTGAAGTTCTTGCAGGCGACATCTAACGTCAAATGAGCAAGCGGGCTTACCACAGCTGCGGTCCTCTGCCAGTCTGAAAGCTTTGCACACAAGCCAGATGCTAAGCGCCTTCCTTTGCCTTTTGGCAGTGCTAGTGCATTGCCAGCACTTGGCGGGAAGGGTCACTATCCCACAGACACGTTTCGTTGTCCCCGTTGCTAAGCGCTCTGGAGCACTGTTTATGACGTAAGCGGAACACCGCTTGCCATTCCATTCTCAGAGCTCCTGAGTTAAGCAATCTGCAACTCTTGGTGCGAATGCCAGACGAAAACATTTCCAATGTGTCTGGCAAGGAGAAACTGAACCTGGAGAACACCTTTGTCAGGAGCTTGCACCTGCACCTTACACACACACAGATTTGCATCACATCTAAATGGCCAAGCTCTTTCTTAGACAAGTTGAAAGCTGCTGTCAGAAGGCTGTGCTCCTTGTCAGATGGAAGCAGCAGCACGCACATAGGTGTTTGGCAAGACTAAAGAGCCACAGAAGAGCGTGGTCTAGCAAAATGAAACAGGAAAAAGCATTTGCTACATGTGTCCTTGTTGTGGCCTAAGAACAGGTAGCAGCATAAACCAGATGCGGGTGAAGTTCTTGCAGGCGACATCTAACGTCAAATGAGCAAGCGGGCTTACCACAGCTGCGGTCCTCTGGCAGTCTGAAAGCTTTGCGCTCAAGCCGGATGCTAAGCGCCTTCCTTTGCCTTTTGGCAGTGCTCGTGCATTGCCAGCACTAGGCGGGAATGGTCACTATCCCACAGACACGTTTCGTTATGCCCATTGCTAAGCGCTCTGGAGCACTGTTTATGACGTAAGCAGAACACCTCTTGCCATTCCATTCTCAGAGCTCCTGAGTTAAGTAATCTGCGACTCTTGGTGCGAATGATAGAGGAAAACATTTCCAATGTGTCTGGCAGATAGAAACTGAACCTGGAGAACACCTTTGTCAGGAGCTTGCACGTGCACCTTAAACACACACAGATTTGCATCACATCTAAATGGCGAAGCTCTTTCTTCGGCAAGTTGAAAGCTGCTGTCAGAAGGCTGTGCTCCTTGTCAGGTGGAAGCAGCAGCACGCACATTGGAGATTGGCAAGCACTAAAGAGCCACAGAAGAGCGTGGCCTAGGAAAATGAGGCAGGAAAAAGCATATCGCTGCATGTGCCCTTGTTGTCGCCTAACAACAGGTAGCAGCATAAACCAGATGCGGGTGAAGTTCTTGCAGGCGACATCTAACGTCAAATGAGCAAGCGGGCTTACCACAGCTGCGGTCCTCTGCCAGTCTGAAAGCTTTGCGCAGAAGCCGGATGCTAAGCGCCTTCCTTTGCCTTTTGGCAGTGCTCGTGCATTGCCAGCACTAGGCGGGAATGGTCACTATCCCAGAGACACGTTTCGTTGTGCCCGTTGCTAAGCGCTCTGGAGCACTGTTTATGACGTAAGCGGAACACCTCTTGCCATTCCATTCTCAGAGCTCCTGAGTTAAGCAATCTGCAACTCTTGGTGCGAATGATAGAGGAAAACATTTGAAATGCGTCTGGCAAGGAGAAACTGAACCTGGAGAACACCTTTGTCAGGAGCTTGCACCTGCACCTTACACACACACAGATTTGCATCACATCTAAATGGCCAAGCTCTTTCTTAGACAAGTTGAAAGCTGCTGTCAGAAGGCTGTGCTCCTTGTCAGATGGAAGCAGCAGCACGCACATAGCACTTTGGCAAGACAAAAGAGCCACAGAAGAGCGTGGTCTAGCAAAATGAAACAGGAAAAAGCATTTGCTACAGGTGTCCTTGTTGTCGCCTAACAACAGGTAGCAGCATAAACCAGATGCGGGTGAAGTTCTTGCAGGCGACATCTAACGTCAAATGAGCAAGCGGGCTTACCACAGCTGCGGTCCTCTGCCAGTCTGAAAGCTTTGCGCACAAGCCGGATGCTAAGCGCCTTCCTTTGCCTTTTGGCAGTGCTCGTGCATTACCAGCACTAGGCGTGAATGCTCACTATCCCGCACACACGATTCGTTATGCCCGTTGCTAAGCGCTCTGGAGCACCGTTTATGACGTAAGCAGAACACCTCTTGCCATTCCATTCTCAGAGCTCCTGAGTTAAGTAATCTGCGACTCTTGGTGCGAATGATAGAGGAAAACATTTCCAATGTGTCTGGCAGATAGAAACTGAACCTGGAGAACACCTTTGTCAGGAGCTTGCACGTGCACCTTAAACACACACAGATTTGCATCACATCTAAATGGCCAAGCTCTTTCTTCGGCAAGTTGAAAGCTGCTGTCAGAAGGCTGTGCTCCTTGTCAGATGGAAGCAGCGGCACGCACATAGGAGTTTGGCAAGCACTAAAGAGCCACAGAAGAGCGTGTTCTAGCGAAATGAAACAGGAAAAATATTTGCTACAGGTGTCCTTGTTGTCGCCTAACAACAGGTAGCAGCATAAACCAGATGTGGGTGAAGTTCTTGCAGGCGACATCTAACATCAAATGAGCAAGCGGGCTTACCACAGCTGCGGTCCTCTGCCAGTCTGAAAGCTTTGCGCACAAGCCGGATGCTAAGCGCCTTCCTTTGCCTTTTGGCAGTGCTCATGCATTGCCAGCACTAGGCGGGAATGGTCACTATCCCAGAGACACGTTTCGTTGTGCCCGTTGCTAAGCGCTCTGGAGCACTGTTTATGACGTAAGCGGAACACCTCTTGCCGTTCCATTCTCAGAGCTCCTGAGTTAAGCAATCTGCAACTCTTGGTGCGAATGATAGAGGAAAACATTTCAAATGCGTCTGGCAAGGAGAAACTGAACCTGGAGAACACCTTTGTCAGGAGCTTGCACCTGCACCTTACACACACACAGATTTGCATCACATCTAAATGGCCAAGCTCTTTCTTAGACAAGTTGAAAGCTGCTGTCAGAAGGCTGTGCTCCTTGTCAGATGGAAGCAGCGGCACGCACATAGGAGTTTGGCAAGCACTAAAGAGCCACAAAAGAGCGTGGCATAGCAAAATGAAACAGGAAAAAGCATTTGCTACATGTGTCCTTGTTGTGGCCTAACAACAGGTAGCAGCATAAACCAGATGCGGGTGAAGTTCTTGCAGGCGACATCTAACATCAAATGAGCAAGCGGGCTTACCACAGCTGCGGTCCTCTGCCAGTCTGAAAGCTTTGCACACAAGCCGGATGCTAAGCGCCTTCCTTTGCCTTTTGGCAGTGCTCGTGCATTGCCAGCACTAGGCGTGAATGCTCACTATCCCGCACACACGATTCGTTATGCCCGTTGCTAAGCGCTCTGGAGCACTGTTTATGACGTAAGCAGAACACCTCTTGCCATTCCATTCTCAGAGCTCCTGAGTTAAGTAATCTGCGACTCTTGGTGCGAATGATAGAGGAAAACATTTCCAATGTGTCTGGCAGATAGAAACTGAACCTGGAGAACACCTTTGTCAGGAGCTTGCACCTGCACCTTAAACACACACAGATTTGCATCACATCTAAATGGCGAAGCTCTTTCTTCGGCAAGTTGAAAGCTGCTGTCAGAAGGCTGTGCTCCTTGTCAGATGGAAGCAGCGGCACGCACATAGGAGTTTGTCAAGCACTAAAGAGCCACAGAAGAGCGTGTTCTAGCAAAATGAAACACGAAAAAACATTTGCTAGAGGTGTCCTTGTTGTCGCCTAACAACAGGTAGCAGCATAAACCAGATGTGGGTGAAGTTCTTGCAGGCAACATCTAACATCAAATGAGCAAGCGGGCTTACCACAGCTGCGGTCCTCTGCCAGTCTGAAAGCTTTGTGCACAAGCCGGATGCTAAGCGCCTTCCTTTGCCTTTTGGCAGTGCTCATGCATTGCCAGCACTAGGCGGGAATGGTCACTATCCCACAGACACGTTTCGTTGTGCCCGTTGCTAAGCGCTCTGGAGCACTGTTTATGACGTAAGCGGAACACCTCTTGCCGTTCCATTCTCAAAGCTCCTGAGTTAAGCAATCTGCAACTCTTGGTGCGAATGATAGAGGAAAACATTTCAAATGCGTCTGGCAAGGAGAAACTGAACCTGGAGAACACCTTTGTCAGGAGCTTGCACCTGCACCTTACACACACACAGATTTGCATCACATCTAAATGGCCAAGCTCTTTCTTCGGCAAGTTGAAAGCTGCTGTCAGAAGGCTGTGCTCCTTGTCGGGTGGAAGCAGCAGCAAGCACATTGGAGATTGGCAAGCACTAAAGAGCCACAGAAGAGCGTGGCCTAGGAAAATGAGGCAGTAAAAAGCATATCGCTACATGTGCCCTTGTTGTCGCCTAACAACAGGTAGCAGCATAAACCAGATGCGGGTGAAGTTCTTGCAGGCGACATCTAACATCAAATGAGCAAGCGGGCTTACCACAGCTGCGGTCCTCTGGCAGTCTGAAAACTTTGCACAGAAGCCAGATGCTAAGCGCCTTCCATTGCCTTTTGGCAGTGCTCGCGCATTGCTAGCACTAGGCGGGAATGCTCACTATCCCACAGACACGTTTCGTTGTGCCCGTTGCTAAGCGCTCTGGAGCACTGTTTATGACGTAAGCGGAACACCTCTTGCCGTTCCATTCTCAGAGCTCCTGAGTTAAGCAATCTGCAACTCTTGGTGCGAATGATAGAGGAAAACATTTCCAATGCGTCTGGCAAGGAGAAACTGAACCTGGAGAACACCTTTGTCAGGAGCTTGCACCTGCACCTTACACACACACAGATTTGCATCACATCTAAATGGCCAAGCTCTTTCTTAGGCAAGTTGAAACCTGCTGTCAGAAGGCTGTGCTCCTTGTCAGATGGAAGCAGCGGCATGCACATAGGAGTTTGGCAAGCACTAAAGAGCCACAGAAGAGCGTGGCCTAGGAAAATGAGGCAGGAAAAAGCATATCGCTACATGTGTCCTTGTTGTGGCCTAACAACAGGTAGCAGCATAAACCAGATGCGGGTGAAGTTCTTGCAGGCGACATCTAACGTCAAATGAGCAAGCGGGCTTACCACAGCTGCGGTCCTCTGCCAGTCTGAAAGCTTTGCACACAAGCCAGATGCTAAGCGCCTTCCTTTGCCTTTTGGCAGTGCTAGTGCATTGCCAGCACTTGGCGGGAAGGGTCACTATCCCACAGACACGTTTCGTTGTCCCCGTTGCTAAGCGCTCTGGAGCACTGTTTATGACGTAAGCGGAACACCGCTTGCCATTCCATTCTCAGAGCTCCTGAGTTAAGCAATCTGCAACTCTTGGTGCGAATGCCAGACGAAAACATTTCCAATGTGTCTGGCAAGGAGAAACTGAACCTGGAGAACACCTTTGTCAGGAGCTTGCACCTGCACCTTACACACACACAGATTTGCATCACATCTAAATGGCCAAGCTCTTTCTTAGACAAGTTGAAAGCTGCTGTCAGAAGGCTGTGCTCCTTGTCAGATGGAAGCAGCAGCACGCACATAGGTGTTTGGCAAGACTAAAGAGCCACAGAAGAGCGTGGTCTAGCAAAATGAAACAGGAAAAAGCATTTGCTACATGTGTCCTTGTTGTGGCCTAAGAACAGGTAGCAGCATAAACCAGATGCGGGTGAAGTTCTTGCAGGCGACATCTAACGTCAAATGAGCAAGCGGGCTTACCACAGCTGCGGTCCTCTGGCAGTCTGAAAGCTTTGCGCTCAAGCCGGATGCTAAGCGCCTTCCTTTGCCTTTTGGCAGTGCTCGTGCATTGCCAGCACTAGGCGGGAATGGTCACTATCCCACAGACACGTTTCGTTATGCCCATTGCTAAGCGCTCTGGAGCACTGTTTATGACGTAAGCAGAACACCTCTTGCCATTCCATTCTCAGAGCTCCTGAGTTAAGTAATCTGCGACTCTTGGTGCGAATGATAGAGGAAAACATTTCCAATGTGTCTGGCAGATAGAAACTGAACCTGGAGAACACCTTTGTCAGGAGCTTGCACGTGCACCTTAAACACACACAGATTTGCATCACATCTAAATGGCGAAGCTCTTTCTTCGGCAAGTTGAAAGCTGCTGTCAGAAGGCTGTGCTCCTTGTCAGGTGGAAGCAGCAGCACGCACATTGGAGATTGGCAAGCACTAAAGAGCCACAGAAGAGCGTGGCCTAGGAAAATGAGGCAGGAAAAAGCATATCGCTGCATGTGCCCTTGTTGTCGCCTAACAACAGGTAGCAGCATAAACCAGATGCGGGTGAAGTTCTTGCAGGCGACATCTAACGTCAAATGAGCAAGCGGGCTTACCACAGCTGCGGTCCTCTGCCAGTCTGAAAGCTTTGCGCAGAAGCCGGATGCTAAGCGCCTTCCTTTGCCTTTTGGCAGTGCTCGTGCATTGCCAGCACTAGGCGGGAATGGTCACTATCCCAGAGACACGTTTCGTTGTGCCCGTTGCTAAGCGCTCTGGAGCACTGTTTATGACGTAAGCGGAACACCTCTTGCCATTCCATTCTCAGAGCTCCTGAGTTAAGCAATCTGCAACTCTTGGTGCGAATGATAGAGGAAAACATTTGAAATGCGTCTGGCAAGGAGAAACTGAACCTGGAGAACACCTTTGTCAGGAGCTTGCACCTGCACCTTACACACACACAGATTTGCATCACATCTAAATGGCCAAGCTCTTTCTTAGACAAGTTGAAAGCTGCTGTCAGAAGGCTGTGCTCCTTGTCAGATGGAAGCAGCAGCACGCACATAGCACTTTGGCAAGACAAAAGAGCCACAGAAGAGCGTGGTCTAGCAAAATGAAACAGGAAAAAGCATTTGCTACAGGTGTCCTTGTTGTCGCCTAACAACAGGTAGCAGCATAAACCAGATGCGGGTGAAGTTCTTGCAGGCGACATCTAACGTCAAATGAGCAAGCGGGCTTACCACAGCTGCGGTCCTCTGCCAGTCTGAAAGCTTTGCGCACAAGCCGGATGCTAAGCGCCTTCCTTTGCCTTTTGGCAGTGCTCGTGCATTACCAGCACTAGGCGTGAATGCTCACTATCCCGCACACACGATTCGTTATGCCCGTTGCTAAGCGCTCTGGAGCACCGTTTATGACGTAAGCAGAACACCTCTTGCCATTCCATTCTCAGAGCTCCTGAGTTAAGTAATCTGCGACTCTTGGTGCGAATGATAGAGGAAAACATTTCCAATGTGTCTGGCAGATAGAAACTGAACCTGGAGAACACCTTTGTCAGGAGCTTGCACGTGCACCTTAAACACACACAGATTTGCATCACATCTAAATGGCCAAGCTCTTTCTTCGGCAAGTTGAAAGCTGCTGTCAGAAGGCTGTGCTCCTTGTCAGATGGAAGCAGCGGCACGCACATAGGAGTTTGGCAAGCACTAAAGAGCCACAGAAGAGCGTGTTCTAGCGAAATGAAACAGGAAAAATATTTGCTACAGGTGTCCTTGTTGTCGCCTAACAACAGGTAGCAGCATAAACCAGATGTGGGTGAAGTTCTTGCAGGCGACATCTAACATCAAATGAGCAAGCGGGCTTACCACAGCTGCGGTCCTCTGCCAGTCTGAAAGCTTTGCGCACAAGCCGGATGCTAAGCGCCTTCCTTTGCCTTTTGGCAGTGCTCATGCATTGCCAGCACTAGGCGGGAATGGTCACTATCCCACAGACACGTTTCGTTGTGCCCGTTGCTAAGCGCTCTGGAGCACTGTTTATGACGTAAGCGGAACACCTCTTGCCGTTCCATTCTCAGAGCTCCTGAGTTAAGCAATCTGCAACTCTTGGTGCGAATGATAGAGGAAAACATTTCCAATGTGTCTGGCAGGGAGAAACTGAACCTGGAGAACACCTTTGTCAGGAGCTTGCACCTGCATCTTAGACACACACAGATTTGCATCACATCTAAATGGCCAAGCTCTTTCTTAGGCAAGTTGAAAGCTGCTGTCAGAAGGCTGTGTTCCTTGTCAGATGGAAGCAGCAGCACGCACATAGCAGTTTGGCAAGCACTAAAGAGCCACAGAAGAGCGTGTTCTAGCAAAATGAAACAGGAAAAAGCATTTGCTACATGTGTCCTTGTTGTGGCCTAACAACAGGTAGCAGCATAAACCAGATGCGGGTGAAGTTCTTGCAGGCGACATCTAACGTCAAATGAGCAAGCCGGCTTACCACAGCTGCGGTCCTCTGCCAGTCTGAAAGCTTTGCGCACAAGCCGGATGCTAAGCGCCTTCCTTTGCCTTTTGGCAGTGCTCATGCATTGCCAGCACTAGGCGGGAATGGTCACTATCCCAGAGACACGTTTCGTTGTGCCCGTTGCTAAGCGCTCTGGAGCACTGTTTATGACGTAAGCGGAACACCTCTTGCCGTTCCATTCTCAGAGCTCCTGAGTTAAGCAATCTGCAACTCTTGGTGCGAATGATAGAGGAAAACATTTCAAATGCGTCTGGCAAGGAGAAACTGAAGCTGGAGAACACCTTTGTCAGGAGCTTGCACCTGCACCTTACACACACACAGATTTGCATCACATCTAAATGGCCAAGCTCTTTCTTAGACAAGTTGAAAGCTGCTGTCAGAAGGCTGTGCTCCTTGTCAGATGGAAGCAGCGGCACGCACATAGGAGTTTGGCAAGCACTAAAGAGCCACAGAAGAGCGTGGCATAGCAAAATGAAACAGGAAAAAGCATTTGCTACATGTGTCCTTGTTGTGGCCTAACAACAGGTAGCAGCATAAACCAGATGCGGGTGAAGTTCTTGCAGGCGACATCTAACGTCAAATGAGCAAGCGGGCTTACCACAGCTGCGGTCCTCTGCCAGTCTGAAAGCTTTGCGCACAAGCCGGATGCTAAGCGCCTTCCTTTGCCTTTTGGCAGTGCTCGTGCATTGCCAGCACTAGGCGTGAATGCTCACTATCCCGCACACACGATTCGTTGTGCCCGTTGCTAAGCGCTCTGGAGCACTGTTTATGACGTAAGCAGAACACCTCTTGCCATTCCATTCTCAGAGCTCCTGAGTTAAGTAATCTGCGACTCTTGGTGCGAATGATAGAGGAAAACATTTCCAATGTGTCTGGCAGATAGAAACTGAACCTGGAGAACACCTTTGTCAGGAGCTTGCACCTGCACCTTAAACACACACAGATTTGCATCACATCTAAATGGCGAAGCTCTTTCTTCGGCAAGTTGAAAGCTGCTGTCAGAAGGCTGTGCTCCTTGTCAGATGGAAGCAGCGGCACGCACATAGGAGTTTGTCAAGCACTAAAGAGCCACAGAAGAGCGTGTTCTAGCAAAATGAAACACGAAAAAACATTTGCTAGAGGTGTCCTTGTTGTCGCCTAACAACAGGTAGCAGCATAAACCAGATGTGGGTGAAGTTCTTGCAGGCAACATCTAACATCAAATGAGCAAGCGGGCTTACCACAGCTGCGGTCCTCTGCCAGTCTGAAAGCTTTGTGCACAAGCCGGATGCTAAGCGCCTTCCTTTGCCTTTTGGCAGTGCTCATGCATTGCCAGCACTAGGCGGGAATGGTCACTATCCCACAGACACGTTTCGTTGTGCCCGTTGCTAAGCGCTCTGGAGCACTGTTTATGACGTAAGCGGAACACCTCTTGCCGTTCCATTCTCAGAGCTCCTGAGTTAAGCAATCTGCAACTCTTGGTGCGAATGATAGAGGAAAACATTTCAAATGCGTCTGGCAAGGAGAAACTGAACCTGGAGAACACCTTTGTCAGGAGCTTGCATTTGCACCTTAGACACACACAGATTTGCATCACATCTAAATGGCCAAGCTCTTTCTTCGGCAAGTTGAAAGCTGCTGTCAGAAGGCTGTGGTCCTTGTCAGATGGAAGCAGCAGCAAGCACATTGGAGATTGGCAAGCACTAAAGAGCCACAGAAGAGCGTGGCCTAGGAAAATGAGGCAGTAAAAAGCATATCGCTACATGTGCCCTTGTTGTCGCCTAACAACAGGTAGCAGCATAAACCAGATGCGGGTGAAGTTCTTGCAGGCGACATCTAACATCAAATGAGCAAGCGGGCTTACCACAGCTGCGGTCCTCTGGCAGTCTGAAAACTTTGCACAGAAGCCAGATGCTAAGCGCCTTCCATTGCCTTTTGGCAGTGCTCGCGCATTGCTAGCACTAGGCGGGAATGCTCACTATCCCACAGACACGTTTCGTTGTGCCCGTTGCTAAGCGCTCTGGAGCACTGTTTATGACGTAAGTGGAACACCTCTTGCCGTTCCATTCTCAGAGCTCCTGAGTTAAGCAATCTGCAACTCTTGGTGCGAATGATAGAGGAAAACATTTCCAATGCGTCTGGCAAGGAGAAACTGAACCTGGAGAACACCTTTGTCAGGAGCTTGCACCTGCACCTTAGACACACACAGATTTGCATCACATCTAAATGGCCAAGCTCTTTCTTAGGCAAGTTGAAAGCTGCTGTCAGAAGGCTGTGCTCCTTGTCAGATGGAAGCAGCGGCATGCACATAGGAGTTTGGCAAGCACTAAAGAGCCACAGAAGAGCGTGGCCTAGGAAAATGAGGCAGGAAAAAGCATATCGCTACATGTGTCCTTGTTGTGGCCTAACAACAGGTAGCAGCATAAACCAGATGCGGGTGAAGTTCTTGCAGGCGACATCTAACGTCAAATGAGCAAGCGGGCTTACCACAGCTGCGGTCCTCTGCCAGTCTGAAAGCTTTGCACACAAGCCAGATGCTAAGCGCCTTCCTTTGCCTTTTGGCAGTGCTAGTGCATTGCCAGCACTTGGCGGGAAGGGTCACTATCCCACAGACACGTTTCGTTGTCCCCGTTGCTAAGCGCTCTGGAGCACTGTTTATGACGTAAGCGGAACACCGCTTGCCATTCCATTCTCAGAGCTCCTGAGTTAAGCAATCTGCAACTCTTGGTGCGAATGCCAGACGAAAACATTTCCAATGTGTCTGGCAAGGAGAAACTGAACCTGGAGAACACCTTTGTCAGGAGCTTGCACCTGCACCTTACACACACACAGATTTGCATCACATCTAAATGGCCAAGCTCTTTCTTAGACAAGTTGAAAGCTGCTGTCAGAAGGCTGTGCTCCTTGTCAGATGGAAGCAGCAGCACGCACATAGGTGTTTGGCAAGACTAAAGAGCCACAGAAGAGCGTGGTCTAGCAAAATGAAACAGGAAAAAGCATTTGCTACATGTGTCCTTGTTGTGGCCTAAGAACAGGTAGCAGCATAAACCAGATGCGGGTGAAGTTCTTGCAGGCGACATCTAACGTCAAATGAGCAAGCGGGCTTACCACAGCTGCGGTCCTCTGGCAGTCTGAAAGCTTTGCGCTCAAGCCGGATGCTAAGCGCCTTCCTTTGCCTTTTGGCAGTGCTCATGCATTGCCAGCACTAGGCGGGAATGGTCACTATCCCAGAGACACGTTTCGTTGTGCCCATTGCTAAGCGCTCTGGAGCACTGTTTATGACGTAAGCGGAACACCTCTTGCCGTTCCATTCTCAGAGCTCCTGAGTTAAGCAATCTGCAACTCTTGGTGCGAATGATAGAGGAAAACATTTCAAATGCGTCTGGCAAGGAGAAACTGAACCTGGAGAACACCTTTGTCAGGAGCTTGCACCTGCACCTTACACACACACAGATTTGCATCACATCTAAATGGCCAAGCTCTTTCTTAGGCAAGTTGAAAGCTGCTGTCAGAAGGCTGTGGTCCTTGTCAGATGGAAGCAGCGGCACGCACATAAGAGTTTGGCAAGCACTAAAGAGCCACAGAAGAGCGTGGCATAGCAAAATGAAACAGGAAAAAGCATTTGCTACATGTGTCCTTGTTGTGGCCTAACAACAGGTAGCAGCATAAACCAGATGCGGGTGAAGTTCTTGCAGGCGACATCTAACGTCAAATGAGCAAGCGGGCTTACCACAGCTGCGGTCCTCTGCCAGTCTGAAAGCTTTGCGCACAAGCCGGATGCTAAGCGCCTTCCTTTGCCTTTTGGCAGTGCTCATGCATTGCCAGCACTAGGCGGGAATGGTCACTATCCCAGAGACACGTTTCGTTGTGCCCGTTGCTAAGCGCTCTGGAGCACTGTTTATGACGTAAGCGGAACACCTCTTGCCGTTCCATTCTCAGAGCTCCTGAGTTAAGCAATCTGCAACTCTTGGTGCGAATGATAGAGGAAAACATTTCAAATGCGTCTGGCAAGGAGAAACTGAACCTGGAGAACACCTTTGTCAGGAGCTTGCACCTGCACCTTACACACACACAGATTTGCATCACATCTAAATGGCCAAGCTCTTTCTTAGACAAGTTGAAAGCTGCTGTCAGAAGGCTGTGCTCCTTGTCAGATGGAAGCAGCGGCACGCACATAGGAGTTTGGCAAGCACTAAAGAGCCACAGAAGAGCGTGTTCTAGCAAAATGAAACACGAAAAAACATTTGCTAGAGGTGTCCTTGTTGTGGCCTAAGAACAGGTAGCAGCATAAACCAGATGTGGGTGAAGTTCTTGCAGGCAACATCTAACATCAAATGAGCAAGCGGGCTTACCACAGCTGCGGTCCTCTGCCAGTCTGAAAGCTTTGTGCACAAGCCGGATGCTAAGCGCCTTCCTTTGCCTTTTGGCAGTGCTCATGCATTGCCAGCACTAGGCGTGAATGCTCACTATCCCGCACACACGATTCGTTATGCCCGTTGCTAAGCGCTCTGGAGCACTGTTTATGACGTAAGCAGAACACCTCTTGCCATTCCATTCTCAGAGCTCCTGAGTTAAGTAATCTGCGACTCTTGGTGCGAATGATAGAGGAAAACATTTCCAATGTGTCTGGCAAGGAGAAACTGAAGCTGGAGAACACCTTTGTCAGGAGCTTGCACGTGCACCTTAAACACACACAGATTTGCATCACATCTAAATGGCCAAGCTCTTTCTTCGGCAAGTTGAAAGCTGCTGTCAGAAGGCTGTGCTCCTTGTCAGGTGGAAGCAGCAGCACGCACATTGGAGATTGGCAAGCACTAAAGAGCCACAGAAGAGCGTGGCCTAGGAAAATGAGGCAGGAAAAAGCATATCGCTACATGTGCCCTTGTTGTCGCCTAACAACAGGTAGCAGCATAAACCAGATGTGGGTGAAGTTCTTGCAGGCGACATCTAACGTCAAATGAGCAAGCGGGCTTACCACAGCTGCGGTCCTCTGCCAGTCTGAAAGCTTTGCACACAAGCCAGATGCTAAGCGCCTTCCTTTGCCTTTTGGCAGTGCTCGTGCATTGCCAGCACTTGGCGGGAAGGGTCACTATCCCACAGACACGTTTCGTTGTGCCCGTTGCTAAGCGCTCTGGAGCACTGTTTATGACGTAAGCGGAACACCGCTTGCCATTCCATTCTCAGAGCTCCTGAGTTAAGCAATCTGCGACTCTTGGTGCGAATGATAGAGGAAAACATTTCCAATGTGTCTGGCAGATAGAAACTGAACCTGGAGAACACCTTTGTCAGGAGCTTGCACGTGCACCGTAGACACACACAGATTTGCATCACATCTAAATGGCCAAGCTCTTTCTTAGACAAGTTGAAAGCTGCTGTCAGAAGGCTGTGCTCCTTGTCAGATGAAAGCAGCAGCACGCACATAGGTGTTTGGCAAGACTAAAGAGCCACAGAAGAGCGTGTTCTAGCAAAATGAAACAGGAAAAAGCATTTGCTACATGTGTCCTTGTTGTGGCCTAACAACAGGTAGCAGCATAAACCAGATGCGGGTGAAGTTCTTGCAGGCGACATCTAACGTCAAATGAGCAAGCGGGCTTACCACAGCTGCGGTCCTCTGCCAGTCTGAAAGCTTTGCGCAGAAGCCGGATGCTAAGCGCCTTCCTTTGCCTTTTGGCAGTGCTTGTGCATTGCCAGCACTAGGCGGGAATGGTCACTATCCCAGAGACACGTTTCGTTGTGCCCGTTGCTAAGCGCTCTGGAGCACTGTTTATGACGTAAGCAGAACACCTCTTGCCATTCCATTCTCAGAGCTCCTGAGTTAAGCAATCTGCAACTCTTGGTGCGAATGATAGAGGAAAACATTTCAAATGCGTCTGGCAAGGAGAAACTGAACCTGGAGAACACCTTTGTCAGGAGCTTGCACCTGCACCTTACACACACACAGATTTGCATCACATCTAAATGGCCAAGCTCTTTCTTAGACAAGTTGAAAGCTGCTGTCAGAAGGCTGTGCTCCTTGTCAGATGGAAGCAGCAGCACGCACATAGCACTTTGGCAAGACAAAAGAGCCACAGAAGAGCGTGGTCTAGCAAAATGAAACAGGAAAAAGCATTTGCTACAGGTGTCCTTGTTGTGGCCTAACAACAGGTAGCAGCATAAACCAGATGCGGGTGAAGTTCTTGCAGGCGACATCTAACGTCAAATGAGCAAGCGGGCTTACCACAGCTGCGGTCCTCTGCCAGTCTGAAAGCTTTGCGCACAAGCCGGATGCTAAGCGCCTTCCTTTGCCTTTTGGCAGTGCTCGTGCATTACCAGCACTAGGCGTGAATGCTCACTATCCCACACACACGATTCGTTATGCCCGTTGCTAAGCGCTCTGGAGCACCGTTTATGACGTAAGCAGAACACCTCTTGCCATTCCATTCTCAGAGCTCCTGAGTTAAGTAATCTGCGACTCTTGGTGCGAATGATAGAGGAAAACATTTCCAATGTGTCTGGCAGATAGAAACTGAACCTGGAGAACACCTTTGTCAGGAGCTTGCACGTGCACCTTAAACACACACAGATTTGCATCACATCTAAATGGCCAAGCTCTTTCTTCGGCAAGTTGAAAGCTGCTGTCAGAAGGCTGTGCTCCTTGTCAGATGGAAGCAGCAGCACGCACATAGGAGTTTGGCAAGCACTAAAGAGCCACAGAAGAGCGTGTTCTAGCAAAATGAAACAGGAAAAAGCATTTGCTACATGTGTCCTTGTTGTGGCCTAAGAACAGTTAGCAGCATAAACCAGATATGGGTGAAGTTCTTGCAGGCGACATCTAACGTCAAATGAGCAAGCCGGCTTACCACAGCTGCGGTCCTCTGCCAGTCTGAAAGCTTTGCGCACAAGCCGGATGCTAAGCGCCTTCCTTTGCCTTTTGGCAGTGCTCGTGCATTGCCAGCACTAGGCGTGAATGCTCACTATCCCGCACACACGTTTCGTTATGCCCGTTGCTAAGCGCTCTGGAGCACTGTTTATGACGTAAGCAGAACACCTCTTGCCATTCCATTCTCAGAGCTCCTGAGTTAAGTAATCTGCGACTCTTGGTGCGAATGATAGAGGAAAACATTTCCAATGTGTCTGGCAAGGAGAAACTGAACCTGGAGAACACCTTTGTCAGGAGCTTGCACGTGCACCTTAAACACACAGATTTGCATCACATCTAAATGGCCAAGCTCTTTCTTCGGCAAGTTGAAAGCTGCTGTCAGAAGGCTGTGCTCCTTGTCAGATGGAAGCAGCGGCACGCACATAGGAGTTTGGCAAGCACTAAAGAGCCACAGAAGAGCGTGTTCTAGCGAAATGAAACAGGAAAAATATTTGCTAGAGGTGTCCTTGTTGTCGCCTAACAACAGGTAGCAGCATAAACCAGATGTGGGTGAAGTTCTTGCAGGCGACATCTAACATCAAATGAGCAAGCGGGCTTACCACAGCTGCGGTCCTCTGGCAGTCTGAAAGCTTTGCGCACAAGCCGGATGCTAAGCGCCTTCCTTTGCCTTTTGGCAGTGCTCATGCATTGCCAGCACTAGGCGGGAATGGTCACTATCCCGCACACACGTTTCGTTGTGCCCGTTGCTAAGCGCTCTGGAGCACTGTTTATGACGTAAGCGGAACACCTCTTGCCGTTCCATTCTCAGAGCTCCTGAGTTAATCAAACTGAGACTATTGGTGCGAATGCCAGACGAAAATATTTCCAATGTGTCTGGCAAGGAGAAACTGAACCTGGAGAACACCTTTGTCAGGAGCTTGCACCTGCACCTTACACACACACAGATTTGCATCACATCTAAATGGCCAAGCTCTTTCTTAGACAAGTTGAAAGCTGCTGTCAGAAGGCTGTGCTCCTTGTCAGATGGAAGCAGCGGCACGCACATAGGAGTTTGGCAAGCACTAAAGAGCCACAGAAGAGCGTGTTCTAGCAAAATGAAACAGGAAAAAACATTTGCTACAGGTGTCCTTGTTGTGGCCTAAGAACAGGTAGCAGCATAAACCAGATGTGGGTGAAGTTCTTGCAGGCGACATCTAACATCAAATGAGCAAGCGGGCTTACCACAGCTGCGGTCCTCTGCCAGTCTGAAAGCTTTGCGCACAAGCCGGATGCTAAGCGCCTTCCTTTGCCTTTTGGCAGTGCTCATGCATTGCCAGCACTAGGCGGGAATGGTCACTATCCCAGAGACACGTTTCGTTGTGCCTGTTGCTAAGCGCTCTGGAGCACTGTTTATGACGTAAGCGGAACACCTCTTGCCGTTCCATTCTCAGAGCTCCTGAGTTAAGCAATCTGCAACTCTTGGTGCGAATGATAGAGGAAAACACTTCAAATGCGTCTGGCAAGGAGAAACTGAAGCTGGAGAACACCTTTGTCAGGAGCTTGCACCTGCACCTTAGACACACACAGATTTGCATCACATCTAAATGGCCAAGCTCTTTCTTAGACAAGTTGAAAGCTGCTGTCAGAAGGCTGTGCTCCTTGTCAGGTGGAAGCAGCAGCACGCACATTGGAGATTGGCAAGCACTAAAGAGCCATAGAAGAGCGTGGCCTAGGAAAATGAGGCAGGAAAAAGCATATCGCTACATGTGCCCTTGTTGTCGCCTAACAACAGGTAGCAGCATAAACCAGATGCGGGTGAAGTTCTTGCAGGCGACATCTAACATCAAATGAGCAAGCGGGCTTACCACAGCTGCGGTCCTCTGCCAGTCTGAAAGCTTTGCACAGAAGCTGGATGCTAAGCGCCTTCCTTTGCCTTTTGGCAGTGCTCACGCATTGCCAGCACTAGGCGGGAATGGTCACTATCCCAGAGACACGTTTCGTTGTGCCCGTTGCTAAGCGCTCTGGAACACTGTTTATGATGTAAGCGGAACACCTCTTGCCGTTCCATTCTCAGAGATCCTGAGTTAAGCAATCTGCAACTCTTGGTGCGAATGATAGAGGAAAACATTTCCAATGTGTCTGGCAAGGAGAAACTGAACCTGGAGAACACCTTTGTCAGGAGCTTGCACCTGCACCTTAGACACACACAGATTTGCATCACATCTAAATGGCCAAGCTCTTTCTTCGGCAAGTTGAAAGCTGCTGTCAGAAGGCTGTGCTCCTTGTCAGATGGAAGCAGCAGCACGCACATAGCAGTTTGGCAAGCACTAAAGAGCCACAGAAGAGCGTGGTCTAGCAAAATGAAACAGGAAAAAGCATTTGCTACATGTGTACTTGTTGTGGCCTAAGAACAGGTAGCAGCATAAACCAGATGCGGGTGAAGTTCTTGCAGGCGACATCTAACGTCAAATGAGCAAGCGGGCTTACCACAGCTGCGGTCCTCTGCCAGTCTGAAAGCTTTGCGCACAAGCCGGATGCTAAGCGCCTTCCTTTGCCTTTTGGCAGTGCTCATGCATTGCCAGCACTAGGCGGGAAGGGTCACTATCCCAGAGACACGTTTCGTTGTGCCCGTTGCTAAGCGCTCTGGAGCACTGTTTATGACGTAAGCGGAACACCTCTTGCCGTTCCATTCTCAGAGCTCCTGAGTTAAGCAATCTGCAACTCTTGGTGCGAATGATAGAGGAAAACATTTCAAATGCGTCTGGCAAGGAGAAACTGAACCTGGAGAACCCCTTTGTCAGGAGCTTGCACCTGCACCTTACACACACACAGATTTGCATCACATCTAAATGGCCAAGCTCTTTCTTAGACAAGTTGAAAGCTGCTGTCAGAAGGCTGTGCTCCTTGTCAGATGGAAGCAGCGGCACGCACATAGGAGTTTGGCAAGCACTAAAGAGCCACAGAAGAGCGTGGCATAGCAAAATGAAACAGGAAAAAACATTTGCTACATGTGTCCTTGTTGTGGCCTAACAACAGGTAGCAGCATAAACCAGATGCGGGTGAAGTTCTTGCAGGCGACATCTAACATCAAATGAGCAAGCGGGCTTACCACAGCTGCGGTCCTCTGCCAGTCTGAAAGCTTTGCGCACAAGCCGGATGCTAAGCGCCTTCCTTTGCCTTTTGGCAGTGCTCATGCATTGCCAGCACTAGGCGGGAATGGTCACTATCCCAGAGACACGTTTCGTTGTGCCTGTTTCTAAGCGCTCTGGAGCACTGTTTATGACGTAAGCGGAACACCTCTTGCCGTTCCATTCTCAGAGCTCCTGAGTTAAGCAATCTGCAACTCTTGGTGCGAATGATAGAGGAAAACACTTCAAATGCGTCTGGCAAGGAGAAACTGAAGCTGGAGAACACCTTTGTCAGGAGCTTGCACCTGCACCTTAGACACACACAGATTTGCATCACATCTAAATGGCCAAGCTCTTTCTTCGGCAAGTTGAAAGCTGCTGTCAGAAGGCTGTGCTCCTTGTCAGGTGGAAGCAGCAGCACGCACATTGGAGATTGGCAAGCACTAAAGAGCCATAGAAGAGCGTGGCCTAGGAAAATGAGGCAGGAAAAAGCATATCGCTACATGTGCCCTTGTTGTCGCCTAACAACAGGTAGCAGCATAAACCAGATGTGGGTGAAGTTCTTGCAGGCGACATCTAACATCAAATGAGCAAGCGGGCTTACCACAGCTGCGGTCCTCTGCCAGTCTGAAAGCTTTGCACAGAAGCTGGATGCTAAGCGCCTTCCTTTGCCTTTTGGCAGTGCTCACGCATTGCCAGCACTAGGCGGGAATGGTCACTATCCCAGAGACACGTTTCATTGTGCCCGTTGCTAAGCGCTCTGGAACACTGTTTATGATGTAAGCGGAACACCTCTTGCCGTTCCATTCTCAGAGCTCCTGAGTTAAGCAATCTGCAACTCTTGGTGCGAATGATAGAGGAAAACATTTCCAATGTGTCTGGCAAGGAGAAACTGAACCTGGAGAACACCTTTGTCAGGAGCTTGCACCTGCACCTTAGACACACACAGATTTGCATCACATCTAAATGGCCAAGCTCTTTCTTAGACAAGTTGAAAGCTGCTGTCAGAAGGCTGTGCTCCTTGTCAGATGGAAGCAGCAGCACGCACATAGCAGTTTGGCAAGCACTAAAGAGCCACAGAAGAGCGTGGTCTAGCAAAATGAAACAGGAAAAAGCATTTGCTACATGTGTCCTTGTTGTGGCCTAAGAACAGGTAACAGCATAAACCAGATGCGGGTGAAGTTCTTGCAGGCGACATCTAACATCAAATGAGCAAGCGGGCTTACCACAGCTGCGGTCCTCTGCCAGTCTGAAAGCTTTGCGCACAAGCCGGATGCTAAGCGCCTTCCTTTGCCTTTTGGCAGTGCTCATGCATTGCCAGCACTAGGCGGGAAGGGTCACTATCCCAGAGACACGTTTCGTTGTGCCCGTTGCTAAGCGCTCTGGAGCACTGTTTATGACGTAAGCGGAACACCTCTTGCCGTTCCATTCTCAGAGCTCCTGAGTTAAGCAATCTGCAACTCTTGGTGCGAATGATAGAGGAAAACATTTCAAATGCGTCTGGCAAGGAGAAACTGAAGCTGGAGAACACCTTTGTCAGGAGCTTGCACCTGCACCTTACACACACACAGATTTGCATCACATCTAAATGGCCAAGCTCTTTCTTAGACAAGTTGAAAGCTGCTGTCAGAAGGCTGTGCTCCTTGTCAGATGGAAGCAGCGGCACGCACATAGGAGTTTGGCAAGCACTAAAGAGCCACAGAAGAGCGTGGCATAGCAAAATGAAACAGGAAAAAGCATTTGCTACATGTGTCCTTGTTGTGGCCTAACAACAGGTAGCAGCATAAACCAGATGCGGGTGAAGTTCTTGCAGGCGACATCTAACGTCAAATGAGCAAGCGGGCTTACCACAGCTGCGGTCCTCTGCCAGTCTGAAAGCTTTGCGCACAAGCCGGATGCTAAGCGCCTTCCTTTGCCTTTTGGCAGTGCTCGTGCATTGCCAGCACTAGGCGTGAATGCTCACTATCCCGCACACACGATTCGTTATGCCCGTTGCTAAGCGCTCTGGAGCACTGTTTATGACGTAAGCAGAACACCTCTTGCCATTCCATTCTCAGAGCTCCTGAGTTAAGTAATCTGCGACTCTTGGTGCGAATGATAGAGGAAAACATTTCCAATGTGTCTGGCAGATAGAAACTGAACCTGGAGAACACCTTTGCAGGAGCTTGCACGTGCACCTTAAACACATACAGACTTGCATCACATCTAAATGGCCAAGCTCTTTCTTCGGCAAGCTGAAAGCTGCTGTCAGAAGGCTGTGCTCCTTGTCAGATGGAAGCAGCGGCACGCACATAGGAGTTTGGCAAGCACTAAAGAGCCACAGAAGAGCGTGTTCTAGCAAAATGAGGCAGGAAAAAGCATATCGCTACATGTGCCCTTGTTGTCGCCTAACAACAGGTAGCAGCATAAACCAGATGCGGGTGAAGTTCTTGCAGGCGACATCTAACATCAAATGAGCAAGCGGGCTTACCACAGCTGCGGTCCTCTGCCAGTCTGAAAGCTTTGCACACAAGCCGGATGCTAAGCGCCTTCCTTTGCCTTTTGGCAGTGCTCGTGCATTGCCAGCACTAGGCGTGAATGCTCACTATCCCGCACACACGATTCGTTATGCCCGTTGCTAGGCGCTCTGGAGCACTGTTTATGACGTAAGCAGAACACCTCTTGCCATTCCATTCTCAGAGCTCCTGAGTTAAGTAATCTGCGACTCTTGGTGCGAATGATAGAGGAAAACATTTCCAATGTGTCTGGCAGATAGAAACTGAACCTGGAGAACACCTTTGTCAGGAGCTTGCACCTGCACCTTAAACACACACAGATTTGCATCACATCTAAATGGCCTCGCTCTTTCTTCGGCAAGTTGAAAGCTGCTGTCAGAAGGCTGTGGTCCTTGTCAGATGGAAGCAGCGGCACGCACATAGGAGTTTGGCAAGCACTAAAGAGCCACAGAAGAGCGTGTTCTAGCAAAATGAAACAGGAAAAAACATTTGCTACAGGTGTCCTTGTTGTCGCCTAACAACAGGTAGCAGCATAAACCAGATGTGGGTGAAGTTCTTGCAGGCGACATCTAACATCAAATGAGCAAGCGGGCTTACCACAGCTGCGGTCCTCTGCCAGTCTGAAAGCTTTGCGCACAAGCCGGATGCTAAGCGCCTTCCTTTGCCTTTTGGCAGTGCTCATGCATTGCCAGCACTAGGCGGGAATGGTCACTATCCCAGAGACACGTTTCGTTGTGCCCGTTGCTAAGCGCTCTGGAGCACTGTTTATGACGTAAGCGGAACACCTCTTGCCGTTCCATTCTCAGAGCTCCTGAGTTAAGCAATCTGCAACTCTTGGTGCGAATGATAGAGGAAAACATTTCCAATGTGTCTGGCAAGGAGAAACTGAACCTGGAGAACACCTTTGCAGGAGCTTGCACGTGCACCTTAAACACACACAGATTTGCATCACATCTAAATGGCCAAGCTCTTTCTTCGGCAAGCTGAAAGCTGCTGTCAGAAGGCTGTGCTCCTTGTCAGATGGAAGCAGCAGCACGCACATAGGAGTTTGGCAAGCACTAAAGAGCCACAGAAGAGCGTGTTCTAGCAAAATGAAACAGGAAAAAGCATTTGCTACATGTGCCCTTGTTGTCGCCTAACAACAGGTAGCAGCATAAACCAGATGCGGGTGAAGTTCTTGCAGGCGACATCTAACGTCAAATGAGCAAGCGGGCTTACCACAGCTGCGGTCCTCTGCCAGTCTGAAAGCTTTGCGCACAAGCCGGATGCTAAGCGCCTTCCTTTGCCTTTTGGCAGTGCTCGTGCATTGCCAGCACTAGGCGGGAATGGTCACTATCCCAGAGACACGTTTCGTTGTGCCCGTTGCTAAGCGCTCTGGAGCACTGTTTATGACGTAAGCGGAACACCTCTTGCCGTTCCATTCTCAGAGCTCCTGAGTTAAGCAATCTGCAACTCTTGGTGCGAATGATAGAGGAAAACATTTCAAATGCGTCTGGCAAGGAGAAACTGAACCTGGAGAACACCTTTGTCAGGAGCTTGCACCTGCACCTTACACACACACAGATTTGCATCACATCTAAATGGCCAAGCTCTTTCTTAGGCAAGTTGAAAGCTGCTGTCAGAAGGCTGTGCTCCTTGTCAGATGGAAGCAGCGGCACGCACATAGGAGTTTGGCAAGCACTAAAGAGCCACAGAAGAGCGTGGCATAGCAAAATGAAACAGGAAAAAGCATTTGCTACATGTGTCCTTGTTGTGGCCTAACAACAGGTAGCAGCATAAACCAGATGCGGGTGAAGTTCTTGCAGGCGACATCTAACGTCAAATGAGCAAGCGGGCTTACCACAGCTGCGGTCCTCTGCCAGTCTGAAAGCTTTGCGCACAAGCCGGATGCTAAGCGCCTTCCTTTGCCTTTTGGCAGTGCTCATGCATTGCCAGCACTAGGCGGGAATGGTCACTATCCCAGAGACACGTTTCGTTGTGCCCGTTGCTAAGCGCTCTGGAGCACTGTTTATGACGTAAGCGGAACACCTCTTGCCGTTCCATTCTCAGAGCTCCTGAGTTAAGCAATCTGCAACTCTTGGTGCGAATGATAGAGGAAAACATTTCAAATGCGTCTGGCAAGGAGAAACTGAAGCTGGAGAACACCTTTGTCAGGAGCTTGCACCTGCACCTTACACACACACAGATTTGCATCACATCTAAATGGCCAAGCTCTTTCTTAGACAAGTTGAAAGCTGCTGTCAGAAGGCTGTGCTCCTTGTCAGATGGAAGCAGCGGCACGCACATAGGAGTTTGGCAAGCACTAAAGAGCCACAAAAGAGCGTGGCATAGCAAAATGAAACAGGAAAAAGCATTTGCTACATGTGTCCTTGTTGTGGCCTAACAACAGGTAGCAGCATAAACCAGATGCGGGTGAAGTTCTTGCAGGCGACATCTAACGTCAAATGAGCAAGCCGGCTTACCACAGCTGCGGTCCTCTGCCAGTCTGAAAGCTTTGCGCACAAGCCGGATGCTAAGCGCCTTCCTTTGCCTTTTGGCAGTGCTCGTGCATTACCAGCACTAGGCGTGAATGCTCACTATCCCGCACACACGATTCGTTATGCCCGTTGCTAAGCGCTCTGGAGCACTGTTTATGACGTAAGCAGAACACCTCTTGCCATTCCATTCTCAGAGCTCCTGAGTTAAGTAATCTGCGACTCTTGGTGCGAATGATAGAGGAAAACATTTCCAATGTGTCTGGCAGATAGAAACTGAACCTGGAGAACACCTTTGCAGGAGCTTGCACGTGCACCTTAAACACATACAGATTTGCATCACATCTAAATGGCCAAGCTCTTTCTTCGGCAAGCTGAAAGCTGCTGTCAGAAGGCTGTGCTCCTTGTCAGATGGAAGCAGCGGCACGCACATAGGAGATTGGCAAGCACTAAAGAGCCACAGAGGAGCGTGGCCTAGGAAAATGAGGCAGGAAAAAGCATATCGCTACATGTGCCCTTGTTGTCGCCTAACAACAGGTAGCAGCATAAACCAGATGCGGGTGAAGTTCTTGCAGGCGACATCTAACATCAAATGAGCAAGCGGGCTTACCACAGCTGCGGTCCTCTGCCAGTCTGAAAGCTTTGCACACAAGCCGGATGCTAAGCGCCTTCCTTTGCCTTTTGGCAGTGCTCGTGCATTGCCAGCACTAGGCGTGAATGCTCACTATCCCGCACACACGATTCGTTATGCCCGTTGCTAAGCGCTCTGGAGCACTGTTTATGACGTAAGCAGAACACCTCTTGCCATTCCATTCTCAGAGCTCCTGAGTTAAGTAATCTGCGACTCTTGGTGCGAATGATAGAGGAAAACATTTCCAATGTGTCTGGCAGATAGAAACTGAACCTGGAGAACACCTTTGTCAGGAGCTTGCACCTGCACCTTAAACACACACAGATTTGCATCACATCTAAATGGCGAAGCTCTTTCTTCGGCAAGTTGAAAGCTGCTGTCAGAAGGCTGTGGTCCTTGTCAGATGGAAGCAGCGGCACGCACATAGGAGTTTGGCAAGCACTAAAGAGCCACAGAAGAGCGTGTTCTAGCAAAATGAAACAGGAAAAAACATTTGCTACAGGTGTCCTTGTTGTGGCCTAAGAACAGGTAGCAGCATAAACCAGATGTGGGTGAAGTTCTTGCAGGCGACATCTAACATCAAATGAGCAAGCGGGCTTACCACAGCTGCGGTCCTCTGCCAGTCTGAAAGCTTTGCGCACAAGCCGGATGCTAAGCGCCTTCCTTTGCCTTTTGGCAGTGCTCATGCATTGCCAGCACTAGGCGGGAATGGTCACTATCCCGCACACACGATTCGTTATGCCCGTTGCTAAGCGCTCTGGAGCACTGTTTATGACGTAAGCAGAACACGTCTTCCCATTCCATTCTCAGAGCTCCTGAGTTAAGTAATCTGCGACTCTTGGTGCGAATGATAGAGGAAAACATTTCCAATGTGTCTGGCAGATAGAAACTGAACCTGGAGAACACCTTTGTCAGGAGCTTGCACCTGCACCTTAAACACACACAGATTTGCATCACATCTAAATGGCGAAGCTCTTTCTTCGGCAAGTTGAAAGCTGCTGTCAGAAGGCTGTGGTCCTTGTCAGATGGAAGCAGCGGCACGCACATAGGAGTTTGGCAAGCACTAAAGAGCCACAGAAGAGCGTGTTCTAGCAAAATGAAACAGGAAAAAACATTTGCTACAGGTGTCCTTGTTGTCGCCTAACAACAGGTAGCAGCATAAACCAGATGTGGGTGAAGTTCTTGCAGGCGACATCTAACATCAAATGAGCAAGCGGGCTTACCACAGCTGCGGTCCTCTGCCAGTCTGAAAGCTTTGCGCACAAGCCGGATGCTAAGCGCCTTCCTTTGCCTTTTGGCAGTGCTCATGCATTGCCAGCACTAGGCGGGAATGGTCACTATCCCAGAGACACGTTTCGTTGTGCCCGTTGCTAAGCGCTCTGGAGCACTGTTTATGACGTAAGCGGAACACCTCTTGCCGTTCCATTCTCAGAGCTCCTGAGTTAAGCAATCTGCAACTCTTGGTGCGAATGATAGAGGAAAACATTTCCAATGTGTCTGGCAAGGAGAAACTGAACCTGGAGAACACCTTTGCAGGAGCTTGCACGTGCACCTTAAACACATACAGATTTGCATCACATCTAAATGGCCAAGCTCTTTCTTCGGCAAGTTGAAAGCTGCTGTCAGAAGGCTGTGCTCCTTGTCAGATGGACGCAGCGGCACGCACATAGGAGATTGGCAAGCACTAAAGAGCCACAGAAGAGCGTGGCCTAGGAAAATGAGGCAGGAAAAAGCATATCGCTACATGTGTCCTTGTTGTGGCCTAAGAACAGGTAGCAGCATAAACCAGATGTGGGTGAAGTTCTTGCAGGCGACATCTAACATCAAATGAGCAAGCGGGCTTACCACAGCTGCGGTCCTCTGCCAGTCTGAAAGCTTTGCACACAAGCCGGATGCTAAGCGCCTTCCTTTGCCTTTTGGCAGTGCTCGTGCATTGCCAGCACTAGGCGGGAATGGTCACTATCCCGCACACACGATTCGTTATGCCCGTTGCTAAGCGCTCTGGAGCACTGTTTATGACGTAAGCAGAACACCTCTTGCCATTCCATTCTCAGAGCTCCTGAGTTAAGTAATCTGCGACTCTTGGTGCGAATGATAGAGGAAAACATTTCCAATGTGTCTGGCAGATAGAAACTGAACCTGGAGAACACCTTTGTCAGGAGCTTGCACCTGCACCTTAAACACACACAGATTTGCATCACATCTAAATGGCCAAGCTCTTTCTTCGGCAAGCTGAAAGCTGCTGTCAGAAGGCTGTGCTCCTTGTCAGATGGAAGCAGCGGCACGCACATAGGAGTTTGGCAAGCACTAAAGAGCCACAGAAGAGCGTGTTCTAGCAAAATGAAACAGGAAAAAGCATTTGCTACATGTGCCCTTGTTGTCGCCTAACAACAGGTAGCAGCATAAACCAGATGCGGGTGAAGTTCTTGCAGGCGACATCTAACATCAAATGAGCAAGCGGGCTTACCACAGCTGCGGTCCTCTGGCAGTCTGAAAGCTTTGCACACAAGCCGGATGCTAAGCGCCTTCCTTTGCCTTTTGGCAGTGCTCGTGCATTGCCAGCACTAGGCGGGAATGGTCACTATCCCGCACACACGATTCGTTATGCCCGTTGCTAAGCGCTCTGGAGCACTGTTTATGACGTAAGCAGAACACCTCTTCCCATTCCATTCTCAGAGCTCCTGAGTTAAGCAATCTGCAACTCTTGGTGCGAATGATAGAGGAAAACATTTCAAATGCGTCTGGCAAGGAGAAACTGAACCTGGAGAACACCTTTGTCAGGAGCTTGCACCTGCACCTTACACACACACAGATTTGCATCACATCTAAATGGCCAAGCTCTTTCTTCGGCAAGTTTAAACCTGCTGTCAGAAGGCTGTGCTCCTTGTCAGATGGAAGCAGCGGCACGCACATAGGAGTTTGGCAAGCACTAAAGAGCCACAGAAGAGCGTGTTCTAGCAAAATGAAACAGGAAACAAAATTTGCTACAGGTGTCCTTGTTGTCGCCTAACAACAGGTAGCAGCATAAACCAGATGTGGGTGAAGTTCTTGCAGGCGACATCTAACATCAAATGAGCAAGCGGGCTTACCACAGCTGCGGTCCTCTGCCAGTCTGAAAGCTTTGCGCACAAGCCGGATGCTAAGCGCCTTCCTTTGCCTTTTGGCAGTGCTCATGCATTGCCAGCACTAGGCGGGAATGGTCACTATCCCGCACACACGTTTCGTTGTGCCCGTTGCTAAGCGCTCTGGAGCACTGTTTATGACGTAAGCGGAACACCTCTTGCCGTTCCATTCTCAGAGCTCCTGAGTTAAGCAATCTGCAACTCTTGGTGCGAATGATAGAGGAAAACACTTCAAATGCGTCTGGCAAGGAGAAACTGAACCTGGAGAACACCTTTGTCAGGAGCTTGCATTTGCACCTTAGACACACACAGATTTGCATCACATCTAAATGGCCAAGCTCTTTCTTCGGCAAGCTGAAAGCTGCTGTCAGAAGGCTGTGCTCCTTGTCAGATGGAAGCAGCGGCACGCACATAGGAGATTGGCAAGCACTAAAGAGCCACAGAGGAGCGTGGCCTAGGAAAATGAGGCAGGAAAAAGCATATCGCTACATGTGCCCTTGTTGTCGCCTAACAACAGGTAGCAGCATAAACCAGATGCGGGTGAAGTTCTTGCAGGCGACATCTAACATCAAATGAGCAAGTGGGCTTACCACAGCTGCGGTCCTCTGCCAGTCTGAAAGCTTTGCACACAAGCCGGATGCTAAGCGCCTTCCTTTGCCTTTTGGCAGTGCTCGTGCATTGCCAGCACTAGGCGGGAATGCTCACTATCCCGCACACACGATTCGTTATGCCCGTTGCTAAGCGCTCTGGAGCACTGTTTATGACGTAAGCAGAACACCTCTTGCCATTCCATTCTCAGAGCTCCTGAGTTAAGTAATCTGCGACTCTTGGTGCGAATGATAGAGGAAAACATTTCCAATGTGTCTGGCAGATAGAAACTGAACCTGGAGAACACCTTTGTCAGGAGCATGCACCTGCACCTTAAACACACACAGATTTGCATCACATCTAAATGGCGAAGCTCTTTCTTCGGCAAGTTGAAAGCTGCTGTCAGAAGGCTGTGCTCCTTGTCAGATGGAAGCAGCGGCACGCACATAGGAGTTTGGCAAGCACTAAAGAGCCACAGAAGAGCGTGTTCTAGCAAAATGAAACAGGAAAAAACATTTGCTACAGGTGTCCTTGTTGTCGCCTAACAACAGGTAGCAGCATAAACCAGATGTGGGTGAAGTTCTTGCAGGCGACATCTAACATCAAATGAGCAAGCGGGCTTACCACAGCTGCGGTCCTCTGGCAGTCTGAAAGCTTTGCGCACAAGCCGGATGCTAAGCGCCTTCCTTTGCCTTTTGGCAGTGCTCATGCATTGCCAGCACTAGGCGGGAATGGTCACTATCCCAGAGACACGTTTCGTTGTGCCCGTTGCTAAGCGCTCTGGAGCACTGTTTATGACGTAAGCGGAACACCTCTTGCCGTTCCATTCTCAGAGCTCCTGAGTTAAGCAATCTGCAACTCTTGGTGCGAATGATAGAGGAAAACATTTCCAATGTGTCTGGCAAGGAGAAACTGAACCTGGAGAACACCTTTGCAGGAGCTTGCACGTGCACCTTAAACACATACAGATTTGCATCACATCTAAATGGCCAAGCTCTTTCTTCGGCAAGTTGAAAGCTGCTGTCAGAAGGCTGTGCTCCTTGTCAGATGGACGCAGCGGCACGCACATAGGAGATTGGCAAGCACTAAAGAGCCACAGAAGAGCGTGGCCTAGGAAAATGAGGCAGGAAAAAGCATATCGCTACATGTGTCCTTGTTGTGGCCTAAGAACAGGTAGCAGCATAAACCAGATGTGGGTGAAGTTCTTGCAGGCGACATCTAACATCAAATGAGCAAGCGGGCTTACCACAGCTGCGGTCCTCTGCCAGTCTGAAAGCTTTGCACACAAGCCGGATGCTAAGCGCCTTCCTTTGCCTTTTGGCAGTGCTCGTGCATTGCCAGCACTAGGCGTGAATGCTCACTATCCCGCACACACGATTCGTTATGCCCGTTGCTAAGCGCTCTGGAGCACTGTTTATGACGTAAGCAGAACACGTCTTCCCATTCCATTCTCAGAGCTCCTGAGTTAAGCAATCTGCAACTCTTGGTGCGAATGATAGAGGAAAACATTTCCAATGTGTCTGGCAAGGAGAAACTGAACCTGGAGAACACCTATGCAGGAGCTTGCACGTGCACCTTAAACACACACAGATTTGCATCACATCTAAATGGCCAAGCTCTTTCTTCGGCAAGTTGAAAGCTGCTGTCAGAAGGCTGTGGTCCTTGTCAGATGGAAGCAGCGGCACGCACATAGGAGTTTGGCAAGCACTAAAGAGCCACAGAAGAGCGTGTTCTAGCAAAATGAAACAGGAAAAAACATTTGCTACAGGTGTCCTTGTTGTCGCCTAACAACAGGTAGCAGCATAAACCAGATGTGGGTGAAGTTCTTGCAGGCGACATCTAACGTCAAATGAGCAAGCCGGCTTACCACAGCTGCGGTCCTCTGGCAGTCTGAAAGCTTTGCGCACAAGCCGGATGCTAAGCGCCTTCCTTTGCCTTTTGGCAGTGCTCATGCATTGCCAGCACTAGGCGGGAATGGTCACTATCCCAGAGACACGTTTCGTTGTGCCCGTTGCTAAGCGCTCTGGAGCACTGTTTATGACGTAAGCGGAACACCTCTTGCCGTTCCATTCTCAGAGCTCCTGAGTTAAGCAATCTGCAACTCTTGGTGCGAATGATAGAGGAAAACATTTCCAATGTGTCTGGCAAGGAGAAACTGAACCTGGAGAACACCTTTGCAGGAGCTTGCACGTGCACCTTAAACACACACAGATTTGCATCACATCTAAATGGCCAAGCTCTTTCTTCGGCAAGCTGAAAGCTGCTGTCAGAAGGCTGTGCTCCTTGTCAGATGGAAGCAGCGGCACGCACATAGGAGTTTGGCAAGCACTAAAGAGCCACAGAAGAGCGTGTTCTAGCAAAATGAAACAGGAAAAAGCATTTGCTACATGTGTCCTTGTTGTGGCCTAAGAACAGTTAGCAGCATAAACCAGATGTGGGTGAAGTTCTTGCAGGCGACATCTAACGTCAAATGAGCAAGCCGGCTTACCACAGCTGCGGTCCTCTGCCAGTCTGAAAGCTTTGCACACAAGCCGGATGCTAAGCGCCTTCCTTTGCCTTTTGGCAGTGCTCGTGCATTGCCAGCACTAGGCGGGAATGGTCACTATCCCGCACACACGATTCGTTATGCCCGTTGCTAAGCGCTCTGGAGCACTGTTTATGACGTAAGCAGAACACCTCTTCCCATTCCATTCTCAGAGCTCCTGAGTTAAGCAATCTGCAACTCTTGGTGCGAATGATAGAGGAAAACATTTCAAATGCGTCTGGCAAGGAGAAACTGAACCTGGAGAACACCTTTGTCAGGAGCTTGCACCTGCACCTTACACACACACAGATTTGCATCACATCTAAATGGCCAAGCTCTTTCTTCGGCAAGTTTAAACCTGCTGTCAGAAGGCTGTGCTCCTTGTCAGATGGAAGCAGCGGCACGCACATAGGAGTTTGGCAAGCACTAAAGAGCCACAGAAGAGCGTGTTCTAGCAAAATGAAACAGGAAACAAAATTTGCTACAGGTGTCCTTGTTGTCGCCTAACAACAGGTAGCAGCATAAACCAGATGTGGGTGAAGTTCTTGCAGGCGACATCTAACATCAAATGAGCAAGCGGGCTTACCACAGCTGCGGTCCTCTGCCAGTCTGAAAGCTTTGCGCACAAGCCGGATGCTAAGCGCCTTCCTTTGCCTTTTGGCAGTGCTCATGCATTGCCAGCACTAGGCGGGAATGGTCACTATCCCGCACACACGTTTCGTTGTGCCCGTTGCTAAGCGCTCTGGAGCACTGTTTATGACGTAAGCGGAACACCTCTTGCCGTTCCATTCTCAGAGCTCCTGAGTTAAGCAATCTGCAACTCTTGGTGCGAATGATAGAGGAAAACACTTCAAATGCGTCTGGCAAGGAGAAACTGAACCTGGAGAACACCTTTGTCAGGAGCTTGCATTTGCACCTTAGACACACACAGATTTGCATCACATCTAAATGGCCAAGCTCTTTCTTCGGCAAGCTGAAAGCTGCTGTCAGAAGGCTGTGCTCCTTGTCAGATGGAAGCAGCGGCACGCACATAGGAGATTGGCAAGCACTAAAGAGCCACAGAGGAGCGTGGCCTAGGAAAATGAGGCAGGAAAAAGCATATCGCTACATGTGCCCTTGTTGTCGCCTAACAACAGGTAGCAGCATAAACCAGATGCGGGTGAAGTTCTTGCAGGCGACATCTAACATCAAATGAGCAAGTGGGCTTACCACAGCTGCGGTCCTCTGCCAGTCTGAAAGCTTTGCACACAAGCCGGATGCTAAGCGCCTTCCTTTGCCTTTTGGCAGTGCTCGTGCATTGCCAGCACTAGGCGGGAATGCTCACTATCCCGCACACACGATTCGTTATGCCCGTTGCTAAGCGCTCTGGAGCACTGTTTATGACGTAAGCAGAACACCTCTTGCCATTCCATTCTCAGAGCTCCTGAGTTAAGTAATCTGCGACTCTTGGTGCGAATGATAGAGGAAAACATTTCCAATGTGTCTGGCAGATAGAAACTGAACCTGGAGAACACCTTTGTCAGGAGCATGCACCTGCACCTTAAACACACACAGATTTGCATCACATCTAAATGGCGAAGCTCTTTCTTCGGCAAGTTGAAAGCTGCTGTCAGAAGGCTGTGCTCCTTGTCAGATGGAAGCAGCGGCACGCACATAGGAGTTTGGCAAGCACTAAAGAGCCACAGAAGAGCGTGTTCTAGCAAAATGAAACAGGAAAAAACATTTGCTACAGGTGTCCTTGTTGTCGCCTAACAACAGGTAGCAGCATAAACCAGATGTGGGTGAAGTTCTTGCAGGCGACATCTAACATCAAATGAGCAAGCGGGCTTACCACAGCTGCGGTCCTCTGGCAGTCTGAAAGCTTTGCGCACAAGCCGGATGCTAAGCGCCTTCCTTTGCCTTTTGGCAGTGCTCATGCATTGCCAGCACTAGGCGGGAATGGTCACTATCCCAGAGACACGTTTCGTTGTGCCCGTTGCTAAGCGCTCTGGAGCACTGTTTATGACGTAAGCGGAACACCTCTTGCCGTTCCATTCTCAGAGCTCCTGAGTTAAGCAATCTGCAACTCTTGGTGCGAATGATAGAGGAAAACATTTCCAATGTGTCTGGCAAGGAGAAACTGAACCTGGAGAACACCTATGCAGGAGCTTGCACGTGCACCTTAAACACACACAGATTTGCATCACATCTAAATGGCCAAGCTCTTTCTTCGGCAAGTTGAAAGCTGCTGTCAGAAGGCTGTGGTCCTTGTCAGATGGAAGCAGCGGCACGCACATAGGAGTTTGGCAAGCACTAAAGAGCCACAGAAGAGCGTGTTCTAGCAAAATGAAACAGGAAAAAACATTTGCTACAGGTGTCCTTGTTGTCGCCTAACAACAGGTAGCAGCATAAACCAGATGTGGGTGAAGTTCTTGCAGGCGACATCTAACATCAAATGAGCAAGCGGGCTTACCACAGCTGCGGTCCTCTGGCAGTCTGAAAGCTTTGCGCACAAGCCGGATGCTAAGCGCCTTCCTTTGCCTTTTGGCAGTGCTCATGCATTGCCAGCACTAGGCGGGAATGGTCACTATCCCAGAGACACGTTTCGTTGTGCCCGTTGCTAAGCGCTCTGGAGCACTGTTTATGACGTAAGCGGAACACCTCTTGCCGTTCCATTCTCAGAGCTCCTGAGTTAAGCAATCTGCAACTCTTGGTGCGAATGATAGAGGAAAACATTTCCAATGTGTCTGGCAAGGAGAAACTGAACCTGGAGAACACCTTTGCAGGAGCTTGCACGTGCACCTTAAACACACACAGATTTGCATCACATCTAAATGGCCAAGCTCTTTCTTCGGCAAGCTGAAAGCTGCTGTCAGAAGGCTGTGCTCCTTGTCAGATGGAAGCAGCGGCACGCACATAGGAGTTTGGCAAGCACTAAAGAGCCACAGAAGAGCGTGTTCTAGCAAAATGAAACAGGAAAAAGCATTTGCTACATGTGTCCTTGTTGTGGCCTAAGAACAGTTAGCAGCATAAACCAGATGTGGGTGAAGTTCTTGCAGGCGACATCTAACGTCAAATGAGCAAGCCGGCTTACCACAGCTGCGGTCCTCTGCCAGTCTGAAAGCTTTGCGCACAAGCCGGATGCTAAGCGCCTTCCTTTGCCTTTTGGCAGTGCTCGTGCATTGCCAGCACTAGGCGTGAATGCTCACTATCCCGCACACACGATTCGTTATGCCCGTTGCTAAGCGCTCTGGAGCACTGTTTATGACGTAAGCAGAACACCTCTTGCCATTCCATTCTCAGAGCTCCTGAGTTAAGTAATCTGCGACTCTTGGTGCGAATGATAGAGGAAAACATTTCCAATGTGTCTGGCAAGGAGAAACTGAACCTGGAGAACACCTTTGTCAGGAGCTTGCACCTGCACCTTACACACACACAGATTTGCATCACATCTAAATGGCCAAGCTCTTTCTTAGACAAGTTGAAAGCTGCTGTCAGAAGGCTGTGCTCCTTGTCAGATGGAAGCAGCGGCACGCACATAGGAGTTTGGCAAGCACTAAAGAGCCACAGAAGAGCGTGTTCTAGCAAAATGAAACAGGAAAAAACATTTGCTACAGGTGTCCTTGTTGTGGCCTAAGAACAGGTAGCAGCATAAACCAGATGTGGGTGAAGTTCTTGCAGGCGACATCTAACATCAAATGAGCAAGCGGGCTTACCACAGCTGCGGTCCTCTGCCAGTCTGAAAGCTTTGCGCACAAGCCGGATGCTAAGCGCCTTCCTTTGCCTTTTGGCAGTGCTCATGCATTGCCAGCACTAGGCGGGAATGGTCACTATCCCAGAGACACGTTTCGTTGTGCCTGTTGCTAAGCGCTCTGGAACACTGTTTATGACGTAAGCGGAACACCTCTTGCCGTTCCATTCTCAGAGCTCCTGAGTTAAGCAATCTGCAACTCTTGGTGCGAATGATAGAGGAAAACACTTCAAATGCGTCTGGCAAGGAGAAACTGAAGCTGGAGAACACCTTTGTCAGGAGCTTGCACCTGCACCTTAGACACACACAGATTTGCATCACATCTAAATGGCCAAGCTCTTTCTTCGGCAAGTTGAAAGCTGCTGTCAGAAGGCTGTGCTCCTTGTCAGGTGGAAGCAGCAGCACGCACATTGGAGATTGGCAAGCACTAAAGAGCCATAGAAGAGCGTGGCCTAGGAAAATGAGGCAGGAAAAAGCATATCGCTACATGTGCCCTTGTTGTCGCCTAAGAACAGGTAGCAGCATAAACCAGATGCGGGTGAAGTTCTTGCAGGCGACATCTAACGTCAAATGAGCAAGCGGGCTTACCACAGCTGCGGTCCTCTGCCAGTCTGAAAGCTTTGCGCACAAGCCGGATGCTAAGCGCCTTCCTTTGCCTTTTGGCAGTGCTCATGCATTGCCAGCACTAGGCGGGAAGGGTCACTATCCCAGAGACACGTTTCGTTGTGCCCGTTGCTAAGCGCTCTGGAGCACTGTTTATGACGTAAGCGGAACACCTCTTGCCGTTCCATTCTCAGAGCTCCTGAGTTAAGCAATCTGCAACTCTTGGTGCGAATGATAGAGGAAAACATTTCAAATGCGTCTGGCAAGGAGAAACTGAAGCTGGAGAACCCCTTTGTCAGGAGCTTGCACCTGCACCTTACACACACACAGATTTGCATCACATCTAAATGGCCAAGCTCTTTCTTAGACAAGTTGAAAGCTGCTGTCAGAAGGCTGTGCTCCTTGTCAGATGGAAGCAGCGGCACGCACATAGGAGTTTGGCAAGCACTAAAGAGCCACAGAAGAGCGTGGCATAGCAAAATGAAACAGGAAATAGCATTTGCTACATGTGTCCTTGTTGTGGCCTAAGAACAGGTAGCAGCATAAACCAGATGCGGGTGAAGTTCTTGCAGGCGACATCTAACGTCAAATGAGCAAGCGGGCTTACCACAGCTGCGGTCCTCTGGCAGTCTGAAAGCTTTGCACACAAGCCGGATGCTAAGCGCCTTCCTTTGCCTTTTGGCAGTGCTCGTGCATTGCCAGCACTAGGCGGGAATGGTCACTATCCCGCACACACGATTCGTTATGCCCGTTGCTAAGCGCTCTGGAGCACTGTTTATGACGTAAGCAGAACACCTCTTGCCATTCCATTCTCAGAGCTCCTGAGTTAAGTAATCTGCGACTCTTGGTGCGAATGATAGAGGAAAACATTTCCAATGTGTCTGGCAGATAGAAACTGAACCTGGAGAACACCTTTGTCAGGAGCATGCACCTGCACCTTAAACACACACAGATTTGCATCACATCTAAATGGCGAAGCTCTTTCTTCGGCAAGTTGAAAGCTGCTGTCAGAAAACTGTGCTCCTTGTCAGATGGAAGCAGCGGCACGCACATAGGAGTTTGGCAAGCACTAAAGAGCCACAGAAGAGCGTGTTCTAGCAAAATGAAACAGGAAAAAACATTTGCTACAGGTGTCCTTGTTGTCGCCTAACAACAGGTAGCAGCATAAACCAGATGTGGGTGAAGTTCTTGCAGGCGACATCTAACATCAAATGAGCAAGCGGGCTTACCACAGCTGCGGTCCTCTGCCAGTCTGAAAGCTTTGCGCACAAGCCGGATGCTAAGCGCCTTCCTTTGCCTTTTGGCAGTGCTCATGCATTGCCAGCACTAGGCGGGAATGGTCACTATCCCAGAGACACGTTTCGTTGTGCCCGTTGCTAAGCGCTCTGGAGCACTGTTTATGACGTAAGCAGAACACCTCTTGCCGTTCCATTCTCAGAGCTCCTGAGTTAAGCAATCTGCAACTCTTGGTGCGAATGATAGAGGAAAACATTTCCAATGTGTCTGGCAAGGAGAAACTGAACCTGGACAACACCTTTGCAGGAGCTTGCACGTGCACCTTAAACACATACAGATTTGCATCACATCTAAATGGCCAAGCTCTTTCTTCGGCAAGTTGAAAGCTGCTGTCAGAAGGCTGTGCTCCTTGTCAGATGGACGCAGCGGCACGCACATAGGAGATTGGCAAGCACTAAAGAGCCACAGAAGAGCGTGGCCTAGGAAAATGAGGCAGGAAAAAGCATATCGCTACATGTGTCCTTGTTGTGGCCTAAGAACAGGTAGCAGCATAAACCAGATGTGGGTGAAGTTCTTGCAGGCGACATCTAACATCAAATGAGCAAGCGGGCTTACCACAGCTGCGGTCCTCTGCCAGTCTGAAAGCTTTGCACACAAGCCGGATGCTAAGCGCCTTCCTTTGCCTTTTGGCAGTGCTCATGCATTGCCAGCACTAGGCGGGAATGGTCACTATCCCACAGACACGTTTCGTTGTGCCCGTTGCTAAGCGCTCTGGAGCACTGTTTATGACGTAAGCGGAACACCTCTTGCCGTTCCATTCTCAGAGCTCCTGAGTTAAGCAATCTGCAACTCTTGGTGCGAATGATAGAGGAAAACATTTCCAATGTGTCTGGCAAGGAGAAACTGAACCTGGAGAACACCTTTGCAGGAGCTTGCACGTGCACCTTAAACACACACAGATTTGCATCACATCTAAATGGCCAAGCTCTTTCTTCGGCAAGCTGAAAGCTGCTGTCAGAAGGCTGTGCTCCTTGTCAGATGGAAGCAGCAGCACGCACATAGGAGTTTGGCAAGCACTAAAGAGCCACAGAAGAGCGTGTTCTAGCAAAATGAAACAGGAAAAAGCATTTGCTACATGTGCCCTTGTTGTCGCCTAACAACAGGTAGCAGCATAAACCAGATGCGGGTGAAGTTCTTGCAGGCGACATCTAACATCAAATGAGCAAGTGGGCTTACCACAGCTGCGGTCCTCTGCCAGTCTGAAAGCTTTGCACACAAGCCGGATGCTAAGCGCCTTCCTTTGCCTTTTGGCAGTGCTCGTGCATTGCCAGCACTAGGCGGGAATGCTCACTATCCCGCACACACGATTCGTTATGCCCGTTGCTAAGCGCTCTGGAGCACTGTTTATGACGTAAGCAGAACACCTCTTGCCATTCCATTCTCAGAGCTCCTGAGTTAAGTAATCTGCGACTCTTGGTGCGAATGATAGAGGAAAACATTTCCAATGTGTCTGGCAGATAGAAACTGAACCTGGAGAACACCTTTGTCAGGAGCATGCACCTGCACCTTAAACACACACAGATTTGCATCACATCTAAATGGCGAAGCTCTTTCTTCGGCAAGTTGAAAGCTGCTGTCAGAAGGCTGTGCTCCTTGTCAGATGGAAGCAGCGGCACGCACATAGGAGTTTGGCAAGCACTAAAGAGCCACAGAAGAGCGTGTTCTAGCAAAATGAAACAGGAAAAAACATTTGCTACAGGTGTCCTTGTTGTCGCCTAACAACAGGTAGCAGCATAAACCAGATGTGGGTGAAGTTCTTGCAGGCGACATCTAACATCAAATGAGCAAGCGGGCTTACCACAGCTGCGGTCCTCTGGCAGTCTGAAAGCTTTGCACACAAGCCGGATGCTAAGCGCCTTCCTTTGCCTTTTGGCAGTGCTCATGCATTGCCAGCACTAGGCGGGAATGGTCACTATCCCAGAGACACGTTTCGTTGTGCCCGTTGCTAAGCGCTCTGGAGCACTGTTTATGACGTAAGCGGAACACCTCTTGCCGTTCCATTCTCAGAGCTCCTGAGTTAAGCAATCTGCAACTCTTGGTGCGAATGATAGAGGAAAACATTTCCAATGTGTCTGGCAAGGAGAAACTGAACCTGGAGAACACCTTTGCAGGAGCTTGCACGTGCATCTTAAACACATACAGATTTGCATCACATCTAAATGGCCAAGCTCTTTCTTCGGCAAGTTGAAAGCTGCTGTCAGAAGGCTGTGCTCCTTGTCAGATGGACGCAGCGGCACGCACATAGGAGATTGGCAAGCACTAAAGAGCCACAGAAGAGCGTGGCCTAGGAAAATGAGGCAGGAAAAAGCATATCGCTACATGTGTCCTTGTTGTGGCCTAAGAACAGGTAGCAGCATAAACCAGATGTGGGTGAAGTTCTTGCAGGCGACATCTAACATCAAATGAGCAAGCGGGCTTACCACAGCTGCGGTCCTCTGCCAGTCTGAAAGCTTTGCACACAAGCCGGATGCTAAGCGCCTTCCTTTGCCTTTTGGCAGTGCTCGTGCATTGCCAGCACTAGGCGTGAATGCTCACTATCCCGCACACACGATTCGTTATGCCCGTTGCTAAGCGCTCTGGAGCACTGTTTATGACGTAAGCAGAACACGTCTTCCCATTCCATTCTCAGAGCTCCTGAGTTAAGCAATCTGCAACTCTTGGTGCGAATGATAGAGGAAAACATTTCAAATGCGTCTGGCAAGGAGAAACTGAACCTGGAGAACACCTTTGTCAGGAGCTTGCACCTGCACCTTAAACACACACAGATTTGCATCACATCTAAATGGCCAAGCTCTTTCTTCGGCAAGTTGAAAGCTGCTGTCAGAAGGCTGTGCTCCTTGTCAGATGGAAGCAGCAGCACGCACATAGCAGTTTGGCAAGCACTAAAGAGCCACAGAAGAGCGTGTTCTAGCAAAATGAAACAGGAAAAAGCATTTGCTACATGTGTACTTGTTGTGGCCTAAGAACAGGTAGCAGCATAAACCAGATGCGGGTGAAGTTCTTGCAGGCGACATCTAACGTCAAATGAGCAAGCGGGCTTACCACAGCTGCGGTCCTCTGCCAGTCTGAAAGCTTTGCGCACAAGCCGGATGCTAAGCGCCTTCCTTTGCCTTTTGGCAGTGCTCATGCATTGCCAGCACTAGGCGGGAAGGGTCACTATCCCAGAGACACGTTTCGTTGTGCCCGTTGCTAAGCGCTCTGGAGCACTGTTTATGACGTAAGCGGAACACCTCTTGCCGTTCCATTCTCAGAGCTCCTGAGTTAAGCAATCTGCAACTCTTGGTGCGAATGATAGAGGAAAACATTTCAAATGCGTCTGGCAAGGAGAAACTGAAGCTGGAGAACCCCTTTGTCAGGAGCTTGCACCTGCACCTTACACACACACAGATTTGCATCACATCTAAATGGCCAAGCTCTTTCTTAGACAAGTTGAAAGCTGCTGTCAGAAGGCTGTGCTCCTTGTCAGATGGAAGCAGCGGCACGCACATAGGAGTTTGGCAAGCACTAAAGAGCCACAGAAGAGCGTGGCATAGCAAAATGAAACAGGAAATAGCATTTGCTACATGTGTCCTTGTTGTGGCCTAAGAACAGGTAGCAGCATAAACCAGATGCGGGTGAAGTTCTTGCAGGCGACATCTAACGTCAAATGAGCAAGCGGGCTTACCACAGCTGCGGTCCTCTGGCAGTCTGAAAGCTTTGCACACAAGCCGGATGCTAAGCGCCTTCCTTTGCCTTTTGGCAGTGCTCGTGCATTGCCAGCACTAGGCGGGAATGGTCACTATCCCGCACACACGATTCGTTATGCCCGTTGCTAAGCGCTCTGGAGCACTGTTTATGACGTAAGCAGAACACCTCTTGCCATTCCATTCTCAGAGCTCCTGAGTTAAGTAATCTGCGACTCTTGGTGCGAATGATAGAGGAAAACATTTCCAATGTGTCTGGCAGATAGAAACTGAACCTGGAGAACACCTTTGTCAGGAGCATGCACCTGCACCTTAAACACACACAGATTTGCATCACATCTAAATGGCGAAGCTCTTTCTTCGGCAAGTTGAAAGCTGCTGTCAGAAAACTGTGCTCCTTGTCAGATGGAAGCAGCGGCACGCACATAGGAGTTTGGCAAGCACTAAAGAGCCACAGAAGAGCGTGTTCTAGCAAAATGAAACAGGAAAAAACATTTGCTACAGGTGTCCTTGTTGTCGCCTAACAACAGGTAGCAGCATAAACCAGATGTGGGTGAAGTTCTTGCAGGCGACATCTAACATCAAATGAGCAAGCGGGCTTACCACAGCTGCGGTCCTCTGCCAGTCTGAAAGCTTTGCGCACAAGCCGGATGCTAAGCGCCTTCCTTTGCCTTTTGGCAGTGCTCATGCATTGCCAGCACTAGGCGGGAATGGTCACTATCCCAGAGACACGTTTCGTTGTGCCCGTTGCTAAGCGCTCTGGAGCACTGTTTATGACGTAAGCAGAACACCTCTTGCCGTTCCATTCTCAGAGCTCCTGAGTTAAGCAATCTGCAACTCTTGGTGCGAATGATAGAGGAAAACATTTCCAATGTGTCTGGCAAGGAGAAACTGAACCTGGACAACACCTTTGCAGGAGCTTGCACGTGCACCTTAAACACATACAGATTTGCATCACATCTAAATGGCCAAGCTCTTTCTTCGGCAAGTTGAAAGCTGCTGTCAGAAGGCTGTGCTCCTTGTCAGATGGACGCAGCGGCACGCACATAGGAGATTGGCAAGCACTAAAGAGCCACAGAAGAGCGTGGCCTAGGAAAATGAGGCAGGAAAAAGCATATCGCTACATGTGTCCTTGTTGTGGCCTAAGAACAGGTAGCAGCATAAACCAGATGTGGGTGAAGTTCTTGCAGGCGACATCTAACATCAAATGAGCAAGCGGGCTTACCACAGCTGCGGTCCTCTGCCAGTCTGAAAGCTTTGCACACAAGCCGGATGCTAAGCGCCTTCCTTTGCCTTTTGGCAGTGCTCATGCATTGCCAGCACTAGGCGGGAATGGTCACTATCCCACAGACACGTTTCGTTGTGCCCGTTGCTAAGCGCTCTGGAGCACTGTTTATGACGTAAGCGGAACACCTCTTGCCGTTCCATTCTCAGAGCTCCTGAGTTAAGCAATCTGCAACTCTTGGTGCGAATGATAGAGGAAAACATTTCCAATGTGTCTGGCAAGGAGAAACTGAACCTGGAGAACACCTTTGCAGGAGCTTGCACGTGCACCTTAAACACACACAGATTTGCATCACATCTAAATGGCCAAGCTCTTTCTTCGGCAAGCTGAAAGCTGCTGTCAGAAGGCTGTGCTCCTTGTCAGATGGAAGCAGCAGCACGCACATAGGAGTTTGGCAAGCACTAAAGAGCCACAGAAGAGCGTGTTCTAGCAAAATGAAACAGGAAAAAGCATTTGCTACATGTGCCCTTGTTGTCGCCTAACAACAGGTAGCAGCATAAACCAGATGCGGGTGAAGTTCTTGCAGGCGACATCTAACATCAAATGAGCAAGTGGGCTTACCACAGCTGCGGTCCTCTGCCAGTCTGAAAGCTTTGCACACAAGCCGGATGCTAAGCGCCTTCCTTTGCCTTTTGGCAGTGCTCGTGCATTGCCAGCACTAGGCGGGAATGCTCACTATCCCGCACACACGATTCGTTATGCCCGTTGCTAAGCGCTCTGGAGCACTGTTTATGACGTAAGCAGAACACCTCTTGCCATTCCATTCTCAGAGCTCCTGAGTTAAGTAATCTGCGACTCTTGGTGCGAATGATAGAGGAAAACATTTCCAATGTGTCTGGCAGATAGAAACTGAACCTGGAGAACACCTTTGTCAGGAGCATGCACCTGCACCTTAAACACACACAGATTTGCATCACATCTAAATGGCGAAGCTCTTTCTTCGGCAAGTTGAAAGCTGCTGTCAGAAGGCTGTGCTCCTTGTCAGATGGAAGCAGCGGCACGCACATAGGAGTTTGGCAAGCACTAAAGAGCCACAGAAGAGCGTGTTCTAGCAAAATGAAACAGGAAAAAACATTTGCTACAGGTGTCCTTGTTGTCGCCTAACAACAGGTAGCAGCATAAACCAGATGTGGGTGAAGTTCTTGCAGGCGACATCTAACATCAAATGAGCAAGCGGGCTTACCACAGCTGCGGTCCTCTGGCAGTCTGAAAGCTTTGCACACAAGCCGGATGCTAAGCGCCTTCCTTTGCCTTTTGGCAGTGCTCATGCATTGCCAGCACTAGGCGGGAATGGTCACTATCCCAGAGACACGTTTCGTTGTGCCCGTTGCTAAGCGCTCTGGAGCACTGTTTATGACGTAAGCGGAACACCTCTTGCCGTTCCATTCTCAGAGCTCCTGAGTTAAGCAATCTGCAACTCTTGGTGCGAATGATAGAGGAAAACATTTCCAATGTGTCTGGCAAGGAGAAACTGAACCTGGAGAACACCTTTGCAGGAGCTTGCACGTGCATCTTAAACACATACAGATTTGCATCACATCTAAATGGCCAAGCTCTTTCTTCGGCAAGTTGAAAGCTGCTGTCAGAAGGCTGTGCTCCTTGTCAGATGGACGCAGCGGCACGCACATAGGAGATTGGCAAGCACTAAAGAGCCACAGAAGAGCGTGGCCTAGGAAAATGAGGCAGGAAAAAGCATATCGCTACATGTGTCCTTGTTGTGGCCTAAGAACAGGTAGCAGCATAAACCAGATGTGGGTGAAGTTCTTGCAGGCGACATCTAACATCAAATGAGCAAGCGGGCTTACCACAGCTGCGGTCCTCTGCCAGTCTGAAAGCTTTGCACACAAGCCGGATGCTAAGCGCCTTCCTTTGCCTTTTGGCAGTGCTCGTGCATTGCCAGCACTAGGCGTGAATGCTCACTATCCCGCACACACGATTCGTTATGCCCGTTGCTAAGCGCTCTGGAGCACTGTTTATGACGTAAGCAGAACACGTCTTCCCATTCCATTCTCAGAGCTCCTGAGTTAAGCAATCTGCAACTCTTGGTGCGAATGATAGAGGAAAACATTTCAAATGCGTCTGGCAAGGAGAAACTGAACCTGGAGAACACCTTTGTCAGGAGCTTGCACCTGCACCTTAAACACACACAGATTTGCATCACATCTAAATGGCCAAGCTCTTTCTTCGGCAAGTTGAAAGCTGCTGTCAGAAGGCTGTGCTCCTTGTCAGATGGAAGCAGCAGCACGCACATAGCAGTTTGGCAAGCACTAAAGAGCCACAGAAGAGCGTGTTCTAGCAAAATGAAACAGGAAAAAGCATTTGCTACATGTGTACTTGTTGTGGCCTAAGAACAGGTAGCAGCATAAACCAGATGCGGGTGAAGTTCTTGCAGGCGACATCTAACGTCAAATGAGCAAGCGGGCTTACCACAGCTGCGGTCCTCTGCCAGTCTGAAAGCTTTGCGCACAAGCCGGATGCTAAGCGCCTTCCTTTGCCTTTTGGCAGTGCTCATGCATTGCCAGCACTAGGCGGGAAGGGTCACTATCCCAGAGACACGTTTCGTTGTGCCCGTTGCTAAGCGCTCTGGAGCACTGTTTATGACGTAAGCGGAACACCTCTTGCCGTTCCATTCTCAGAGCTCCTGAGTTAAGCAATCTGCAACTCTTGGTGCGAATGATAGAGGAAAACATTTCAAATGCGTCTGGCAAGGAGAAACTGAAGCTGGAGAACCCCTTTGTCAGGAGCTTGCACCTGCACCTTACACACACACAGATTTGCATCACATCTAAATGGCCAAGCTCTTTCTTAGACAAGTTGAAAGCTGCTGTCAGAAGGCTGTGCTCCTTGTCAGATGGAAGCAGCGGCACGCACATAGGAGTTTGGCAAGCACTAAAGAGCCACAGAAGAGCGTGGCATAGCAAAATGAAACAGGAAAAAGCATTTGCTACATGTGTCCTTGTTGTGGCCTAACAACAGGTAGCAGCATAAACCAGATGCGGGTGAAGTTCTTGCAGGCGACATCTAACATCAAATGAGCAAGCGGGCTTACCACAGCTGCGGTCCTCTGCCAGTCTGAAAGCTTTGCGCACAAGCCGGATGCTAAGCGCCTTCCTTTGCCTTTTGGCAGTGCTCATGCATTGCCAGCACTAGGCGGGAATGGTCACTATCCCAGAGACACGTTTCGTTGTGCCTGTTGCTAAGCGCTCTGGAGCACTGTTTATGACGTAAGCGGAACACCTCTTGCCGTTCCATTCTCAGAGCTCCTGAGTTAAGCAATCTGCAACTCTTGGTGCGAATGATAGAGGAAAACACTTCAAATGCGTCTGGCAAGGAGAAACTGAAGCTGGAGAACACCTTTGTCAGGAGCTTGCACCTGCACCTTAGACACACACAGATTTGCATCACATCTAAATGGCCAAGCTCTTTCTTCGGCAAGTTGAAAGCTGCTGTCAGAAGGCTGTGCTCCTTGTCAGGTGGAAGCAGCAGCACGCACATTGGAGATTGGCAAGCACTAAAGAGCCATAGAAGAGCGTGGCCTAGGAAAATGAGGCAGGAAAAAGCATATCGCTACATGTGCCCTTGTTGTCGCCTAACAACAGGTAGCAGCATAAACCAGATGTGGGTGAAGTTCTTGCAGGCGACATCTAACATCAAATGAGCAAGCGGGCTTACCACAGCTGCGGTCCTCTGCCAGTCTGAAAGCTTTGCACAGAAGCTGGATGCTAAGCGCCTTCCTTTGCCTTTTGGCAGTGCTCACGCATTGCCAGCACTAGGCGGGAATGGTCACTATCCCAGAGACACGTTTCGTTGTGCCCGTTGCTAAGCGCTCTGGAACACTGTTTATGATGTAAGCGGAACACCTCTTGCCGTTCCATTCTCAGAGCTCCTGAGTCAAGCAATCTGCAACTCTTGGTGCGAATGATAGAGGAAAACATTTCCAATGTGTCTGGCAAGGAGAAACTGAACCTGGAGAACACCTTTGTCAGGAGCTTGCACCTGCACCTTAGACACACACAGATTTGCATCACATCTAAATGGCCAAGCTCTTTCTTCGGCAAGTTGAAAGCTGCTGTCAGAAGGCTGTGCTCCTTGTCAGATGGAAGCAGCAGCACGCACATAGGAGTTTGGCAAGCACTAAAGAGCCACAGAAGAGCGTGGTCTAGCAAAATGAAACAGGAAAAAGCATTTGCTACATGTGTCCTTGTTGTGGCCTAAGAACAGGTAGCAGCATAAACCAGATGCGGGTGAAGTTCTTGCAGGCGACATCTAACGTCAAATGAGCAAACGGGCTTACCACAGCTGCGGTCCTCTGGCAGTCTGAAAGCTTTGCACACAAGCCGGATGCTAAGCGCCTTCCTTTGCCTTTTGGCAGTGCTCATGCATTGCCAGCACTAGGCGGGAATGGTCACTATCCCAGAGACACGTTTCGTTGTGCCCGTTGCTAAGCGCTCTGGAGCACTGTTTATGACGTAAGCAGAACACCTCTTGCCGTTCCATTCTCAGAGCTCCTGAGTTAAGCAATCTGCAACTCTTGGTGCGAATGATAGAGGAAAACATTTCCAATGTGTCTGGCAAGGAGAAACTGAACCTGGAGAACACCTTTGCAGGAGCTTGCACGTGCACCTTAAACACACACAGATTTGCATCACATCTAAATGGCCAAGCTCTTTCTTCGGCAAGCTGAAAGCTGCTGTCAGAAGGCTGTGCTCCTTGTCAGATGGAAGCAGCAGCACGCACATAGGAGTTTGGCAAGCACTAAAGAGCCACAGAAGAGCGTGTTCTAGCAAAATGAAACAGGAAAAAGCATTTGCTACATGTGCCCTTGTTGTCGCCTAACAACAGGTAGCAGCATAAACCAGATGCGGGTGAAGTTCTTGCAGGCGACATCTAACATCAAATGAGCAAGTGGGCTTACCACAGCTGCGGTCCTCTGCCAGTCTGAAAGCTTTGCACACAAGCCGGATGCTAAGCGCCTTCCTTTGCCTTTTGGCAGTGCTCGTGCATTGCCAGCACTAGGCGGGAATGCTCACTATCCCGCACACACGATTCGTTATGCCCGTTGCTAAGCGCTCTGGAGCACTGTTTATGACGTAAGCAGAACACCTCTTGCCATTCCATTCTCAGAGCTCCTGAGTTAAGTAATCTGCGACTCTTGGTGCGAATGATAGAGGAAAACATTTCCAATGTGTCTGGCAGATAGAAACTGAACCTGGAGAACACCTTTGTCAGGAGCATGCACCTGCACCTTAAACACACACAGATTTGCATCACATCTAAATGGCGAAGCTCTTTCTTCGGCAAGTTGAAAGCTGCTGTCAGAAGGCTGTGCTCCTTGTCAGATGGAAGCAGCGGCACGCATATAGGAGTTTGGCAAGCACTAAAGAGCCACAGAAGAGCGTGTTCTAGCAAAATGAAACAGGAAAAAACATTTGCTACAGGTGTCCTTGTTGTCGCCTAACAACAGGTAGCAGCATAAACCAGATGTGGGTGAAGTTCTTGCAGGCGACATCTAACATCAAATGAGCAAGCGGGCTTACCACAGCTGCGGTCCTCTGGCAGTCTGAAAGCTTTGCACACAAGCCGGATGCTAAGCGCCTTCCTTTGCCTTTTGGCAGTGCTCATGCATTGCCAGCACTAGGCGGGAATGGTCACTATCCCAGAGACACGTTTCGTTGTGCCCGTTGCTAAGCGCTCTGGAGCACTGTTTATGACGTAAGCGGAACACCTCTTGCCGTTCCATTCTCAGAGCTCCTGAGTTAAGCAATCTGCAACTCTTGGTGCGAATGATAGAGGAAAACATTTCAAATGCGTCTGGCAAGGAGAAACTGAACCTGGAGAACACCTTTGTCAGGAGCTTGCACCTGCACCTTAAACACACACAGATTTGCATCACATCTAAATGGCCAAGCTCTTTCTTCGGCAAGTTGAAAGCTGCTGTCAGAAGGCTGTGGTCCTTGTCAGATGGAAGCAGCGGCACGCACATAGGAGTTTGGCAAGCACTAAAGAGCCACAGAAGAGCGTGTTCTAGCAAAATGAAACAGGAAAAAACATTTGCTACAGGTGTCCTTGTTGTCGCCTAACAACAGGTAGCAGCATAAACCAGATGTGGGTGAAGTTCTTGCAGGCGACATCTAACATCAAATGAGCAAGCGGGCTTACCACAGCTGCGGTCCTCTGCCAGTCTGAAAGCTTTGCGCACAAGCCGGATGCTAAGCGCCTTCCTTTGCCTTTTGGCAGTGCTCATGCATTGCCAGCACTAGGCGGGAATGGTCACTATCCCACAGACACGTTTCGTTGTGCCCGTTGCTAAGCGCTCTGGAGCACTGTTTATGACGTAAGCGGAACACCTCTTGCCGTTCCATTCTCAGAGCTCCTGAGTTAAGCAATCTGCAACTCTTGGTGCGAATGATAGAGGAAAACATTTCCAATGTGTCTGGCAAGGAGAAACTGAACCTGGAGAACACCTTTGCAGGAGCTTGCACGTGCACCTTAAACACACACAGATTTGCATCACATCTAAATGGCCAAGCTCTTTCTTCGGCAAGCTGAAAGCTGCTGTCAGAAGGCTGTGCTCCTTGTCAGATGGAAGCAGCGGCACGCACATAGGAGTTTGGCAAGCACTAAAGAGCCACAGAAGAGCGTGTTCTAGCAAAATGAAACAGGAAAAAGCATTTGCTACATGTGTCCTTGTTGTGGCCTAAGAACAGTTAGCAGCATAAACCAGATGTGGGTGAAGTTCTTGCAGGCGACATCTAACGTCAAATGAGCAAGCGGGCTTACCACAGCTGCGGTCCTCTGCCAGTCTGAAAGCTTTGCGCACAAGCCGGATGCTAAGCGCCTTCCTTTGCCTTTTGGCAGTGCTCGTGCATTGCCAGCACTAGGCGTGAATGCTCACTATCCCGCACACACGATTCGTTATGCCCGTTGCTAAGCGCTCTGGAGCACTGTTTATGACGTAAGCAGAACACCTCTTGCCATTCCATTCTCAGAGCTCCTGAGTTAAGTAATCTGCGACTCTTGGTGCGAATGATAGAGGAAAACATTTCCAATGTGTCTGGCAAGGAGAAACTGAACCTGGAGAACACCTTTGTCAGGAGCTTGCACCTGCACCTTACACACACACAGATTTGCATCACATCTAAATGGCCAAGCTCTTTCTTAGACAAGTTGAAAGCTGCTGTCAGAAGGCTGTGCTCCTTGTCAGATGGAAGCAGCGGCACGCACATAGGAGTTTGGCAAGCACTAAAGAGCCACAGAAGAGCGTGTTCTAGCAAAATGAAACAGGAAAAAACATTTGCTACAGGTGTCCTTGTTGTGGCCTAAGAACAGGTAGCAGCATAAACCAGATGTGGGTGAAGTTCTTGCAGGCGACATCTAACATCAAATGAGCAAGCGGGCTTACCACAGCTGCGGTCCTCTGCCAGTCTGAAAGCTTTGCGCACAAGCCGGATGCTAAGCGCCTTCCTTTGCCTTTTGGCAGTGCTCATGCATTGCCAGCACTAGGCGGGAATGGTCACTATCCCACAGACACGTTTCGTTGTGCCTGTTGCTAAGCGCTCTGGAACACTGTTTATGACGTAAGCGGAACACCTCTTGCCGTTCCATTCTCAGAGCTCCTGAGTTAAGCAATCTGCAACTCTTGGTGCGAATGATAGAGGAAAACACTTCAAATGCGTCTGGCAAGGAGAAACTGAAGCTGGAGAACACCTTTGTCAGGAGCTTGCACCTGCACCTTAGACACACACAGATTTGCATCACATCTAAATGGCCAAGCTCTTTCTTCGGCAAGTTGAAAGCTGCTGTCAGAAGGCTGTGCTCCTTGTCAGGTGGAAGCAGCAGCACGCACATAGGAGATTGGCAAGCACTAAAGAGCCACAGAAGAGCGTGGCCTAGGAAAATGAGGCAGGAAAAAGCATATCGCTACATGTGCCCTTGTTGTCGCCTAACAACAGGTAGCAGCATAAACCAGATGCGGGTGAAGTTCTTGCAGGCGACATCTAACATCAAATGAGCAAGCGGGCTTACCACAGCTGCGGTCCTCTGCCAGTCTGAAAGCTTTGCACAGAAGCTGGATGCTAAGCGCCTTCCTTTGCCTTTTGGCAGTGCTCACGCATTGCCAGCACTAGGCGGGAATGGTCACTATCCCAGAGACACGTTTCGTTGTGCCCGTTGCTAAGCGCTCTGGAACACTGTTTATGATGTAAGCGGAACACCTCTTGCCGTTCCATTCTCAGAGCTCCTGAGTTAAGCAATCTGCAACTCTTGGTGCGAATGATAGAGGAAAACATTTCCAATGTGTCTGGCAAGGAGAAACTGAACCTGGAGAACACCTTTGTCAGGAGCTTGCACCTGCACCTTAGACACACACAGATTTGCATCACATCTAAATGGCCAAGCTCTTTCTTAGACAAGTTGAAAGCTGCTGTCAGAAGGCTGTGCTCCTTGTCAGATGGAAGCAGCAGCACGCACATAGCAGTTTGGCAAGCACTAAAGAGCCACAGAAGAGCGTGGTCTAGCAAAATGAAACAGGAAAAAGCATTTGCTACATGTGTACTTGTTGTGGCCTAACAACAGGTAGCAGCATAAACCAGATGCGGGTGAAGTTCTTGCAGGCGACATCTAACGTCAAATGAGCAAGCGGGCTTACCACAGCTGCGGTCCTCTGCCAGTCTGAAAGCTTTGCGCACAAGCCGGATGCTAAGCGCCTTCCTTTGCCTTTTGGCAGTGCTCATGCATTGCCAGCACTAGGCGGGAAGGGTCACTATCCCAGAGACACGTTTCGTTGTGCCCGTTGCTAAGCGCTCTGGAGCACTGTTTATGACGTAAGCGGAACACCTCTTGCCGTTCCATTCTCAGAGCTCCTGAGTTAAGCAATCTGCAACTCTTGGTGCGAATGATAGAGGAAAACATTTCCAATGTGTCTGGCAAGGAGAAACTGAACCTGGAGAACACCTTTGTCAGGAGCTTGCACCTGCACCTTAGACACACACAGATTTGCATCACATCTAAATGGCCAAGCTCTTTCTTAGACAAGTTTAAAGCTGCTGTCAGAAGGCTGTGCTCCTTGTCAGATGGAAGCAGCAGCACGCACATAGCAGTTTGGCAAGCACTAAAGAGCCACAGAAGAGCGTGGTCTAGCAAAATGAAACAGGAAAAAGCATTTGCTACATGTGTCCTTGTTGTGGCCTAAGAACAGGTAGCAGCATAAACCAGATGCGGGTGAAGTTCTTGCAGGCGACATCTAACGTCAAATGAGCAAGCGGGCTTACCACAGCTGCGGTCCTCTGCCAGTCTGAAAGCTTTGCGCACAAGCCGGATGCTAAGCGCCTTCCTTTGCCTTTTGGCAGTGCTCATGCATTGCCAGCACTAGGCGGGAAGGGTCACTATCCCAGAGACACGTTTCGTTGTGCCCGTTGCTAAGCGCTCTGGAGCACTGTTTATGACGTAAGCGGAACACCTCTTGCCGTTCCATTCTCAGAGCTCCTGAGTTAAGCAATCTGCAACTCTTGGTGCGAATGATAGAGGAAAACATTTCAAATGCGTCTGGCAAGGAGAAACTGAAGCTGGAGAACACCTTTGTCAGGAGCTTGCACCTGCACCTTACACACACACAGATTTGCATCACATCTAAATGGCCAAGCTCTTTCTTAGACAAGTTGAAAGCTGCTGTCAGAAGGCTGTGCTCCTTGTCAGATGGAAGCAGCGGCACGCACATAGGAGTTTGGCAAGCACTAAAGAGCCACAGAAGAGCGTGGCATAGCAAAATGAAACAGGAAAAAGCATTTGCTACATGTGTCCTTGTTGTGGCCTAACAACAGGTAGCAGCATAAACCAGATGCGGGTGAAGTTCTTGCAGGCGACATCTAACGTCAAATGAGCAAGCGGGCTTACCACAGCTGCGGTCCTCTGCCAGTCTGAAAGCTTTGCGCACAAGCCGGATGCTAAGCGCCTTCCTTTGCCTTTTGGCAGTGCTCGTGCATTGCCAGCACTAGGCGTGAATGCTCACTATCCCGCACACACGATTCGTTATGCCCGTTGCTAAGCGCTCTGGAGCACTGTTTATGACGTAAGCAGAACACCTCTTGCCATTCCATTCTCAGAGCTCCTGAGTTAAGTAATCTGCGACTCTTGGTGCGAATGATAGAGGAAAACATTTCCAATGTGTCTGGCAGATAGAAACTGAACCTGGAGAACACCTTTGCAGGAGCTTGCACGTGCACCTTAAACACATACAGACTTGCATCACATCTAAATGGCCAAGCTCTTTCTTCGGCAAGCTGAAAGCTGCTGTCAGAAGGCTGTGCTCCTTGTCAGATGGAAGCAGCGGCACGCACATAGGAGATTGGCAAGCACTAAAGAGCCACAGAGGAGCGTGGCCTAGGAAAATGAGGCAGGAAAAAGCATATCGCTACATGTGCCCTTGTTGTCGCCTAACAACAGGTAGCAGCATAAACCAGATGCGGGTGAAGTTCTTGCAGGCGACATCTAACATCAAATGAGCAAGCGGGCTTACCACAGCTGCGGTCCTCTGCCAGTCTGAAAGCTTTGCACACAAGCCGGATGCTAAGCGCCTTCCTTTGCCTTTTGGCAGTGCTCGTGCATTGCCAGCACTAGGCGTGAATGCTCACTATCCCGCACACACGATTCGTTATGCCCGTTGCTAGGCGCTCTGGAGCACTGTTTATGACGTAAGCAGAACACCTCTTGCCATTCCATTCTCAGAGCTCCTGAGTTAAGTAATCTGCGACTCTTGGTGCGAATGATAGAGGAAAACATTTCCAATGTGTCTGGCAGATAGAAACTGAACCTGGAGAACACCTTTGTCAGGAGCTTGCACCTGCACCTTAAACACACACAGATTTGCATCACATCTAAATGGCCTCGCTCTTTCTTCGGCAAGTTGAAAGCTGCTGTCAGAAGGCTGTGCTCCTTGTCAGATGGAAGCAGCGGCACGCACATAGGAGTTTGGCAAGCACTAAAGAGCCACAGAAGAGCGTGTTCTAGCAAAATGAAACAGGAAAAAACATTTGCTACAGGTGTCCTTGTTGTCGCCTAACAACAGGTAGCAGCATAAACCAGATGTGGGTGAAGTTCTTGCAGGCGACATCTAACATCAAATGAGCAAGCGGGCTTACCACAGCTGCGGTCCTCTGCCAGTCTGAAAGCTTTGCGCACAAGCCGGATGCTAAGCGCCTTCCTTTGCCTTTTGGCAGTGCTCATGCATTGCCAGCACTAGGCGGGAATGGTCACTATCCCACAGACACGTTTCGTTGTGCCCGTTGCTAAGCGCTCTGGAGCACTGTTTATGACGTAAGCGGAACACCTCTTGCCGTTCCATTCTCAGAGCTCCTGAGTTAAGCAATCTGCAACTCTTGGTGCGAATGATAGAGGAAAACATTTCCAATGTGTCTGGCAAGGAGAAACTGAACCTGGAGAACACCTTTGCAGGAGCTTGCACGTGCACCTTAAACACACACAGATTTGCATCACATCTAAATGGCCAAGCTCTTTCTTCGGCAAGCTGAAAGCTGCTGTCAGAAGGCTGTGCTCCTTGTCAGATGGAAGCAGCGGCACGCACATAGGAGTTTGGCAAGCACTAAAGAGCCACAGAAGAGCGTGTTCTAGCAAAATGAAACAGGAAAAAGCATTTGCTACATGTGCCCTTGTTGTCGCCTAACAACAGGTAGCAGCATAAACCAGATGCGGGTGAAGTTCTTGCAGGCGACATCTAACGTCAAATGAGCAAGCGGGCTTACCACAGCTGCGGTCCTCTGCCAGTCTGAAAGCTTTGCGCACAAGCCGGATGCTAAGCGCCTTCCTTTGCCTTTTGGCAGTGCTCATGCATTGCCAGCACTAGGCGGGAATGGTCACTATCCCAGAGACACGTTTCGTTGTGCCCGTTGCTAAGCGCTCTGGAGCACTGTTTATGACGTAAGCGGAACACCTCTTGCCGTTCCATTCTCAGAGCTCCTGAGTTAAGCAATCTGCAACTCTTGGTGCGAATGATAGAGGAAAACATTTCAAATGCGTCTGGCAAGGAGAAACTGAACCTGGAGAACACCTTTGTCAGGAGCTTGCACCTGCACCTTACACACACACAGATTTGCATCACATCTAAATGGCCAAGCTCTTTCTTAGGCAAGTTGAAAGCTGCTGTCAGAAGGCTGTGCTCCTTGTCAGATGGAAGCAGCGGCACGCACATAGGAGTTTGGCAAGCACTAAAGAGCCACAGAAGAGCGTGGCATAGCAAAATGAAACAGGAAAAAGCATTTGCTACATGTGTCCTTGTTGTGGCCTAACAAAAGGTAGCAGCATAAACCAGATGCGGGTGAAGTTCTTGCAGGCGACATCTAACGTCAAATGAGCAAGCGGGCTTACCACAGCTGCGGTCCTCTGGCAGTCTGAAAGCTTTGCGCACAAGCCGGATGCTAAGCGCCTTCCTTTGCCTTTTGGCAGTGCTCATGCATTGCCAGCACTAGGCGGGAATGGTCACTATCCCACAGACACGTTTCGTTGTGCCCGTTGCTAAGCGCTCTGGAGCACTGTTTATGACGTAAGCGGAACACCTCTTGCCGTTCCATTCTCAGAGCTCCTGAGTTAAGCAATCTGCAACTCTTGGTGCGAATGATAGAGGAAAACATTTCAAATGCGTCTGGCAAGGAGAAACTGAACCTGGAGAACACCTTTGTCAGGAGCTTGCACCTGCACCTTACACACACACAGATTTGCATCACATCTAAATGGCCAAGCTCTTTCTTAGACAAGTTGAAAGCTGCTGTCAGAAGGCTGTGCTCCTTGTCAGATGGAAGCAGCGGCACGCACATAGGAGTTTGGCAAGCACTAAAGAGCCACAAAAGAGCGTGGCATAGCAAAATGAAACAGGAAAAAGCATTTGCTACATGTGTCCTTGTTGTGGCCTAACAACAGGTAGCAGCATAAACCAGATGCGGGTGAAGTTCTTGCAGGCGACATCTAACGTCAAATGAGCAAGCCGGCTTACCACAGCTGCGGTCCTCTGCCAGTCTGAAAGCTTTGCGCACAAGCCGGATGCTAAGCGCTTTCCTTTGCCTTTTGGCAGTGCTCGTGCATTACCAGCACTAGGTGTGAATGCTCACTATCCCGCACACACGATTCGTTATGCCCGTTGCTAAGCGCTCTGGAGCACTGTTTATGACGTAAGCAGAACACCTCTTGCCATTCCATTCTCAGAGCTCCTGAGTTAAGTAATCTGCGACTCTTGGTGCGAATGATAGAGGAAAACATTTCCAATGTGTCTGGCAGATAGAAACTGAACCTGGAGAACACCTTTGCAGGAGCTTGCACGTGCACCTTAAACACATACAGATTTGCATCACATCTAAATGGCCAAGCTCTTTCTTCGGCAAGCTGAAAGCTGCTGTCAGAAGGCTGTGCTCCTTGTCAGATGGAAGCAGCGGCACGCACATATGAGATTGGCAAGCACTAAAGAGCCACAGAGGAGCGTGGCCTAGGAAAATGAGGCAGGAAAAAGCATATCGCTACATGTGCCCTTGTTGTCGCCTAACAACAGGTAGCAGCATAAACCAGATGTGGGTGAAGTTCTTGCAGGCGACATCTAACATCAAATGAGCAAGCGGGCTTACCACAGCTGCGGTCCTCTGCCAGTCTGAAAGCTTTGCACACAAGCCGGATGCTAAGCGCCTTCCTTTGCCTTTTGGCAGTGCTCGTGCATTGCCAGCACTAGGCGGGAATGGTCACTATCCCGCACACACGATTCGTTATGCCCGTTGCTAAGCGCTCTGGAGCACTGTTTATGACGTAAGCAGAACACCTCTTGCCATTCCATTCTCAGAGCTCCTGAGTTAAGTAATCTGCGACTCTTGGTGCGAATGATAGAGGAAAACATTTCCAATGTGTCTGGCAGATAGAAACTGAACCTGGAGAACACCTTTGTCAGGAGCTTGCACCTGCACCTTAAACACACACAGATTTGCATCACATCTAAATGGCGAAGCTCTTTCTTCGGCAAGTTGAAAGCTGCTGTCAGAAGGCTGTGCTCCTTGTCAGATGGAAGCAGCGGCACGCACATAGGAGTTTGGCAAGCACTAAAGAGCCACAGAAGAGCGTGTTCTAGCAAAATGAAACAGGAAAAAACATTTGCTACAGGTGTCCTTGTTGTCGCCTAACAACAGGTAGCAGCATAAACCAGATGTGGGTGAAGTTCTTGCAGGCGACATCTAACATCAAATGAGCAAGCGGGCTTACCACAGCTGCGGTCCTCTGCCAGTCTGAAAGCTTTGCGCACAAGCCGGATGCTAAGCGCCTTCCTTTGCCTTTTGGCAGTGCTCATGCATTGCCAGCACTAGGCGGGAATGGTCACTATCCCAGAGACACGTTTCGTTGTGCCCGTTGCTAAGCGCTCTGGAGCACTGTTTATGACGTAAGCGGAACACCTCTTGCCGTTCCATTCTCAGAGCTCCTGAGTTAAGCAATCTGCAACTCTTGGTGCGAATGATAGAGGAAAACATTTCCAATGTGTCTGGCAAGGAGAAACTGAACCTGGAGAACACCTTTGCAGGAGCTTGCACATGCACCTTAAACACATACAGATTTGCATCACATCTAAATGGCCAAGCTCTTTCTTCGGCAAGTTGAAAGCTGCTGTCAGAAGGCTGTGCTCCTTGTCAGATGGACGCAGCGGCACGCACATAGGAGATTGGCAAGCACTAAAGAGCCACAGAAGAGCGTGGCCTAGGAAAATGAGGCAGGAAAAAGCATATCGCTACATGTGTCCTTGTTGTGGCCTAAGAACAGGTAGCAGCATAAACCAGATGTGGGTGAAGTTCTTGCAGGCGACATCTAACGTCAAATGAGCAAGCGGGCTTACCACAGCTGCGGTCCTCTGCCAGTCTGAAAGCTTTGCACACAAGCCGGATGCTAAGCGCCTTCCTTTGCCTTTTGGCAGTGCTCGTGCATTGCCAGCACTAGGCGTGAATGCTCACTATCCCGCACACACGATTCGTTATGCCCGTTGCTAAGCGGTCTGGAGCACTGTTTATGACGTAAGCAGAACACGTCTTCCCATTCCATTCTCAGAGCTCCTGAGTTAAGCAATCTGCAACTCTTGGTGCGAATGATAGAGGAAAACATTTCAAATGCGTCTGGCAAGGAGAAACTGAACCTGGAGAACACCTTTGTCAGGAGCTTGCACCTGCACCTTAAACACACACAGATTTGCATCACATCTAAATGGCCAAGCTCTTTCTTCGGCAAGTTGAAAGCTGCTGTCAGAAGGCTGTGCTCCTTGTCAGATGGAAGCAGCGGCACGCACATAGGAGTTTGGCAAGCACTAAAGAGCCACAGAAGAGCGTGTTCTAGCAAAATGAAACAGGAAAAAACATTTGCTACAGGTGTCCTTGTTGTCGCCTAACAACAGGTAGCAGCATAAACCAGATGTGGGTGAAGTTCTTGCAGGCGACATCTAACATCAAATGAGCAAGCGGGCTTACCACAGCTGCGGTCCTCTGCCAGTCTGAAAGCTTTGCGCACAAGCCGGATGCTAAGCGCCTTCCTTTGCCTTTTGGCAGTGCTCATGCATTGCCAGCACTAGGCGGGAATGGTCACTATCCCACAGACATGTTTCGTTGTGCCCGTTGCTAAGCGCTCTGGAGCACTGTTTATGACGTAAGCGGAACACCTCTTGCCGTTCCATTCACAGAGCTCCTCAGTTAAGCAATCTGCAACTCTTGGTGCGAATGATAGAGGAAAACATTTCCAATGTGTCTGGCAAGGAGAAACTGAACCTGGAGAACACCTTTGCAGGAGCTTGCACGTGCACCTTAAACACACACAGATTTGCATCACATCTAAATGGCCAAGCTCTTTCTTCGGCAAGCTGAAAGCTGCTGTCAGAAGGCTGTGCTCCTTGTCAGATGGAAGCAGCGGCACGCACATAGGAGTTTGGCAAGCACTAAAGAGCCACAGAAGAGCGTGTTCTAGCAAAATGAAACAGGAAAAAGCATTTGCTACATGTGCCCTTGTTGTCGCCTAACAACAGGTAGCAGCATAAACCAGATGCGGGTGAAGTTCTTGCAGGCGACATCTAACATCAAATGAGCAAGCGGGCTTACCACAGCTGCGGTCCTCTGGCAGTCTGAAAGCTTTGCACACAAGCCGGATGCTAAGCGCCTTCCTTTGCCTTTTGGCAGTGCTCGTGCATTGCCAGCACTCGGCGGGAATGGTCACTATCCCGCACACACGATTCGTTATGCCCGTTGCTAAGCGCTCTGGAGCACTGTTTATGACGTAAGCAGAACACCTCTTGCCATTCCATTCTCAGAGCTCCTGAGTTAAGTAATCTGCGACTCTTGGTGCGAATGATAGAGGAAAACATTTCCAATGTGTCTGGCAGATAGAAACTGAACCTGGAGAACACCTTTGTCAGGAGCTTGCACCTGCACCTTAAACACACACAGATTTGCATCACATCTAAATGGCCAAGCTCTTTCTTCGGCAAGCTGAAAGCTGCTGTCAGAAGGCTGTGCTCCTTGTCAGATGGAAGCAGCGGCACGCACATAGGAGATTGGCAAGCACTAAAGAGCCACAGAGGAGCGTGGCCTAGGAAAATGAGGCAAGAAAAAGCATATCGCTACATGTGTCCTTGTTGTCGCCTAACAACAGGTAGCAGCATAAACCAGATGTGGGTGAAGTTCTTGCAGGCGACATCTAACATCAAATGAGCAAGCGGGCTTACCACAGCTGCGGTCCTCTGGCAGTCTGAAAGCTTTGCGCACAAGCCGGATGCTAAGCGCCTTCCTTTGCCTTTTGGCAGTGCTCATGCATTGCCAGCACTAGGCGGGAATGGTCACTATCCCAGAGACACGTTTCGTTGTGCCCGTTGCTAAGCGCTCTGGAGCACTGTTTATGACGTAAGCGGAACACCTCTTGCCGTTCCATTCTCAGAGCTCCTGAGTTAAGCAATCTGCAACTCTTGGTGCGAATGATAGAGGAAAACATTTCCAATGTGTCTGGCAAGGAGAAACTGAACCTGGAGAACACCTTTGCAGGAGCTTGCACGTGCACCTTAAACACATACAGATTTGCATCACATCTAAATGGCCAAGCTCTTTCTTCGGCAAGTTGAAAGCTGCTGTCAGAAGGCTGTGCTCCTTGTCAGATGGACGCAGCGGCACGCACATAGGAGTTTGGCAAGCACTAAAGAGCCACAGAAGAGCGTGGCATAGCAAAATGAAACAGGAAATAGCATTTGCTACATGTGTCCTTGTTGTGGCCTAAGAACAGGTAGCAGCATAAACCAGATGCGGGTGAAGTTCTTGCAGGCGACATCTAACGTCAAATGAGCAAGCGGGCTTACCACAGCTGCGGTCCTCTGGCAGTCTGAAAGCTTTGCACACAAGCCGGATGCTAAGCGCCTTCCTTTGCCTTTTGGCAGTGCTCGTGCATTGCCAGCACTAGGCGGGAATGGTCACTATCCCGCACACACGATTCGTTATGCCCGTTGCTAAGCGCTCTGGAGCACTGTTTATGACGTAAGCAGAACACCTCTTGCCATTCCATTCTCAGAGCTCCTGAGTTAAGTAATCTGCGACTCTTGGTGCGAATGATAGAGGAAAACATTTCCAATGTGTCTGGCAGATAGAAACTGAACCTGGAGAACACCTTTGTCAGGAGCATGCACCTGCACCTTAAACACACACAGATTTGCATCACATCTAAATGGCGAAGCTCTTTCTTCGGCAAGTTGAAAGCTGCTGTCAGAAGGCTGTGCTCCTTGTCAGATGGAAGCAGCGGCACGCACATAGGAGTTTGGCAAGCACTAAAGAGCCACAGAAGAGCGTGTTCTAGCAAAATGAAACAGGAAAAAACATTTGCTACAGGTGTCCTTGTTGTCGCCTAACAACAGGTAGCAGCATAAACCAGATGCGGGTGAAGTTCTTGCAGGCGACATCTAACATCAAATGAGCAAGCGGGCTTACCACAGCTGCGGTCCTCTGCCAGTCTGAAAGCTTTGCGCACAAGCCGGATGCTAAGCGCCTTCCTTTGCCTTTTGGCAGTGCTCATGCATTGCCAGCACTAGGCGGGAATGGTCACTATCCCACAGACACGTTTCGTTGTGCCCGTTGCTAAGCGCTCTGGAGCACTGTTTATGACGTAAGCGGAACACCTCTTGCCGTTCCATTCTCAGAGCTCCTGAGTTAAGCAATCTGCAACTCTTGGTGCGAATGATAGAGGAAAACATTTCCAATGTGTCTGGCAAGGAGAAACTGAACCTGGAGAACACCTTTGCAGGAGCTTGCACGTGCACCTTAAACACACACAGATTTGCATCACATCTAAATGGCCAAGCTCTTTCTTCGGCAAGCTGAAAGCTGCTGTCAGAAGGCTGTGCTCCTTGTCAGATGGAAGCAGCGGCACGCACATAGGAGTTTGGCAAGCACTAAAGAGCCACAGAAGAGCGTGTTCTAGCAAAATGAAACAGGAAAAAGCATTTGCTACATGCGCCCTTGTTGTCGCCTAACAACAGGTAGCAGCATAAACCAGATGCGGGTGAAGTTCTTGCAGGCGACATCTAACATCAAATGAGCAAGCGGGCTTACCACAGCTGCGGTCCTCTGGCAGTCTGAAAGCTTTGCACACAAGCCGGATGCTAAGCGCCTTCCTTTGCCTTTTGGCAGTGCTCGTGCATTGCCAGCACTAGGCGGGAATGGTCACTATCCCGCACACACGATTCGTTATGCCCGTTGCTAAGCGCTCTGGAGCACTGTTTATGACGTAAGCAGAACACCTCTTGCCATTCCATTCTCAGAGCTCCTGAGTTAAGTAATCTGCGACTCTTGGTGCGAATGATAGAGGAAAACATTTCCAATGTGTCTGGCAGATAGAAACTGAACCTGGAGAACACCTTTGTCAGGAGCTTGCACCTGCACCTTAAACACACACAGATTTGCATCACATCTAAATGGCGAAGCTCTTTCTTCGGCAAGTTGAAAGCTGCTGTCAGAAGGCTGTGCTCCTTGTCAGATGGAAGCAGCGGCACGCACATAGGAGTTTGGCAAGCACTAAAGAGCCACAGAAGAGCGTGTTCTAGCAAAATGAAACAGGAAAAAACATTTGCTACAGGTGTCCTTGTTGTCGCCTAACAACAGGTAGCAGCATAAACCAGATGTGGGTGAAGTTCTTGCAGGCGACATCTAACATCAAATGAGCAAGCGGGCTTACCACAGCTGCGGTCCTCTGCCAGTCTGAAAGCTTTGCGCACAAGCCGGATGCTAAGCGCCTTCCTTTGCCTTTTGGCAGTGCTCATGCATTGCCAGCACTAGGCGGGAATGGTCACTATCCCAGAGACACGTTTCGTTGTGCCCGTTGCTAAGCGCTCTGGAGCACTGTTTATGACGTAAGCGGAACACCTCTTGCCGTTCCATTCTCAGAGCTCCTGAGTTAAGCAATCTGCAACTCTTGGTGCGAATGATAGAGGAAAACATTTCCAATGTGTCTGGCAAGGAGAAACTGAACCTGGAGAACACCTTTGCAGGAGCTTGCACGTGCACCTTAAACACATACAGATTTGCATCACATCTAAATGGCCAAGCTCTTTCTTCGGCAAGTTGAAAGCTGCTGTCAGAAGGCTGTGCTCCTTGTCAGATGGACGCAGCGGCACGCACATAGGAGATTGGCAAGCACTAAAGAGCCACAGAAGAGCGTGGCCTAGGAAAATGAGGCAGGAAAAAGCATATCGCTACATGTGTCCTTGTTGTGGCCTAAGAACAGGTAGCAGCATAAACCAGATGTGGGTGAAGTTCTTGCAGGCGACATCTAACATCAAATGAGCAAGCGGGCTTACCACAGCTGCGGTCCTCTGCCAGTCTGAAAGCTTTGCACACAAGCCGGATGCTAAGCGCCTTCCTTTGCCTTTTGGCAGTGCTCGTGCATTGCCAGCACTAGGCGTGAATGCTCACTATCCCGCACACACGATTCGTTATGCCCGTTGCTAAGCGCTCTGGAGCACTGTTTATGACGTAAGCAGAACACGTCTTCCCATTCCATTCTCAGAGCTCCTGAGTTAAGCAATCTGCAACTCTTGGTGCGAATGATAGAGGAAAACATTTCAAATGCGTCTGGCAAGGAGAAACTGAACCTGGAGAACACCTTTGTCAGGAGCTTGCACCTGCACCTTAAACACACACAGATTTGCATCACATCTAAATGGCCAAGCTCTTTCTTCGGCAAGTTGAAAGCTGCTGTCAGAAGGCTGTGGTCCTTGTCAGATGGAAGCAGCGGCACGCACATAGGAGTTTGGCAAGCACTAAAGAGCCACAGAAGAGCGTGTTCTAGCAAAATGAAACAGGAAAAAACATTTGCTACAGGTGTCCTTGTTGTCGCCTAACAACAGGTAGCAGCATAAACCAGATGTGGGTGAAGTTCTTGCAGGCGACATCTAACATCAAATGAGCAAGCGGGCTTACCACAGCTGCGGTCCTCTGCCAGTCTGAAAGCTTTGCGCACAAGCCGGATGCTAAGCGCCTTCCTTTGCCTTTTGGCAGTGCTCATGCATTGCCAGCACTAGGCGGGAATGGTCACTATCCCACAGACACGTTTCGTTGTGCCCGTTGCTAAGCGCTCTGGAGCACTGTTTATGACGTAAGCGGAACACCTCTTGCCGTTCCATTCTCAGAGCTCCTGAGTTAAGCAATCTGCAACTCTTGGTGCGAATGATAGAGGAAAACATTTCCAATGTGTCTGGCAAGGAGAAACTGAACCTGGAGAACACCTTTGCAGGAGCTTGCACGTGCACCTTAAACACACACAGATTTGCATCACATCTAAATGGCCAAGCTCTTTCTTCGGCAAGCTGAAAGCTGCTGTCAGAAGGCTGTGCTCCTTGTCAGATGGAAGCAGCGGCACGCACATAGGAGTTTGGCAAGCACTAAAGAGCCACAGAAGAGCGTGTTCTAGCAAAATGAAACAGGAAAAAGCATTTGCTACATGCGCCCTTGTTGTCGCCTAACAACAGGTAGCAGCATAAACCAGATGCGGGTGAAGTTCTTGCAGGCGACATCTAACATCAAATGAGCAAGCGGGCTTACCACAGCTGCGGTCCTCTGGCAGTCTGAAAGCTTTGCACACAAGCCGGATGCTAAGCGCCTTCCTTTGCCTTTTGGCAGTGCTCGTGCATTGCCAGCACTAGGCGGGAATGGTCACTATCCCGCACACACGATTCGTTATGCCCGTTGCTAAGCGCTCTGGAGCACTGTTTATGACGTAAGCAGAACACCTCTTGCCATTCCATTCTCAGAGCTCCTGAGTTAAGCAATCTGCAACTCTTGGTGCGAATGATAGAGGAAAACATTTCAAATGCGTCTGGCAAGGAGAAACTGAACCTGGAGAACACCTTTGTCAGGAGCTTGCACCTGCACCTTACACACACACAGATTTGCATCACATCTAAATGGCCAAGCTCTTTCTTCGGCAAGTTGAAACCTGCTGTCAGAAGGCTGTGCTCCTTGTCAGATGGAAGCAGCGGCACGCACATAGGAGTTTGGCAAGCACTAAAGAGCCACAGAAGAGCGTGTTCTAGCAAAATGAAACAGGAAAAAAAATTTGCTACAGGTGTCCTTGTTGTCGCCTAACAACAGGTAGCAGCATAAACCAGATGTGGGTGAAGTTCTTGCAGGCGACATCTAACATCAAATGAGCAAGCGGGCTTACCACAGCTGCGGTCCTCTGCCAGTCTGAAAGCTTTGCGCACAAGCCGGATGCTAAGCGCCTTCCTTTGCCTTTTGGCAGTGCTCATGCATTGCCAGCACTAGGCGGGAATGGTCACTATCCCACAGACACGTTTCGTTGTGCCCGTTGCTAAGCGCTCTGGAGCACTGTTTTGACGTAAGCGGAACACCTCTTGCCGTTCCATTCTCAGAGCTCCTGAGTTAAGCAATCTGCAACTCTTGGTGCGAATGATAGAGGAAAACACTTCAAATGCGTCTGGCAAGGAGAAACTGAACCTGGAGAACACCTTTGTCAGGAGCTTGCATTTGCACCTTAGACACACACAGATTTGCATCACATCTAAATGGCCAAGCTCTTTCTTCGGCAAGCTGAAAGCTGCTGTCAGAAGGCTGTGCTCCTTGTCAGATGGAAGCAGCGGCACGCACATAGGAGATTGGCAAGCACTAAAGAGCCACAGAGGAGCGTGGCCTAGGAAAATGAGGCAGGAAAAAGCATATCGCTACATGTGCCCTTGTTGTCGCCTAACAACAGGTAGCAGCATAAACCAGATGCGGGTGAAGTTCTTGCAGGCGACATCTAACATCAAATGAGCAAGTGGGCTTACCACAGCTGCGGTCCTCTGCCAGTCTGAAAGCTTTGCACACAAGCCGGATGCTAAGCGCCTTCCTTTGCCTTTTGGCAGTGCTCGTGCATTGCCAGCACTAGGCGGGAATGGTCACTATCCCAGAGACACGTTTCGTTGTGCCCGTTGCTAAGCGCTCTGGAGCACTGTTTATGACGTAAGCGGAACACCTCTTGCCGTTCCATTCTCAGAGCTCCTGAGTTAAGCAATCTGCAACTCTTGGTGCGAATGATAGAGGAAAACATTTCCAATGTGTCTGGCAAGGAGAAACTGAACCTGGAGAACACCTTTGCAGGAGCTTGCACGTGCACCTTAAACACACACAGATTTGCATCACATCTAAATGGCCAAGCTCTTTCTTCGGCAAGCTGAAAGCTGCTGTCAGAAGGCTGTGCTCCTTGTCAGATGGAAGCAGCGGCACGCACATAGGAGTTTGGCAAGCACTAAAGAGCCACAGAAGAGCGTGTTCTAGCAAAATGAAACAGGAAAAAGCATTTGCTACATGTGCCCTTGTTGTCGCCTAACAACAGGTAGCAGCATAAACCAGATGCGGGTGAAGTTCTTGCTGGCGACATCTAACGTCAAATGAGCAAGCGGGCTTACCACAGCTGCGGTCCTCTGCCAGTCTGAAAGCTTTGCGCACAAGCCGGATGCTAAGCGCCTTCCTTTGCCTTTTGGCAGTGCTCATGCATTGCCAGCACTAGGCGGGAATGGTCACTATCCCAGAGACACGTTTCGTTGTGCCCGTTGCTAAGCGCTCTGGAGCACTGTTTATGACGTAAGCGGAACACCTCTTGCCGTTCCATTCTCAGAGCTCCTGAGTTAAGCAATCTGCAACTCTTGGTGCGAATGATAGAGGAAAACATTTCAAATGCGTCTGGCAAGGAGAAACTGAACCTGGAGAACACCTTTGTCAGGAGCTTGCACCTGCACCTTACACACACACAGATTTGCATCACATCTAAATGGCCAAGCTCTTTCTTAGGCAAGTTGAAAGCTGCTGTCAGAAGGCTGTGCTCCTTGTCAGATGGAAGCAGCGGCACGCACATAGGAGTTTGGCAAGCACTAAAGAGCCACAGAAGAGCGTGGCATAGCAAAATGAAACAGGAAAAAGCATTTGCTACATGTGTCCTTGTTGTGGCCTAACAAAAGGTAGCAGCATAAACCAGATGCGGGTGAAGTTCTTGCAGGCGACATCTAACGTCAAATGAGCAAGCGGGCTTACCACAGCTGCGGTCCTCTGGCAGTCTGAAAGCTTTGCGCACAAGCCGGATGCTAAGCGCCTTCCTTTGCCTTTTGGCAGTGCTCATGCATTGCCAGCACTAGGCGGGAATGGTCACTATCCCACAGACACGTTTCGTTGTGCCCGTTGCTAAGCGCTCTGGAGCACTGTTTATGACGTAAGCGGAACACCTCTTGCCGTTCCATTCTCAGAGCTCCTGAGTTAAGCAATCTGCAACTCTTGGTGCGAATGATAGAGGAAAACATTTCAAATGCGTCTGGCAAGGAGAAACTGAACCTGGAGAACACCTTTGTCAGGAGCTTGCACCTGCACCTTACACACACACAGATTTGCATCACATCTAAATGGCCAAGCTCTTTCTTAGACAAGTTGAAAGCTGCTGTCAGAAGGCTGTGCTCCTTGTCAGATGGAAGCAGCGGCACGCACATAGGAGTTTGGCAAGCACTAAAGAGCCACAAAAGAGCGTGGCATAGCAAAATGAAACAGGAAAAAGCATTTGCTACATGTGTCCTTGTTGTGGCCTAACAACAGGTAGCAGCATAAACCAGATGCGGGTGAAGTTCTTGCAGGCGACATCTAACGTCAAATGAGCAAGCCGGCTTACCACAGCTGCGGTCCTCTGCCAGTCTGAAAGCTTTGCGCACAAGCCGGATGCTAAGCGCTTTCCTTTGCCTTTTGGCAGTGCTCGTGCATTACCAGCACTAGGTGTGAATGCTCACTATCCCGCACACACGATTCGTTATGCCCGTTGCTAAGCGCTCTGGAGCACTGTTTATGACGTAAGCAGAACACCTCTTGCCATTCCATTCTCAGAGCTCCTGAGTTAAGTAATCTGCGACTCTTGGTGCGAATGATAGAGGAAAACATTTCCAATGTGTCTGGCAGATAGAAACTGAACCTGGAGAACACCTTTGCAGGAGCTTGCACGTGCACCTTAAACACATACAGATTTGCATCACATCTAAATGGCCAAGCTCTTTCTTCGGCAAGCTGAAAGCTGCTGTCAGAAGGCTGTGCTCCTTGTCAGATGGAAGCAGCGGCACGCACATATGAGATTGGCAAGCACTAAAGAGCCACAGAGGAGCGTGGCCTAGGAAAATGAGGCAGGAAAAAGCATATCGCTACATGTGCCCTTGTTGTCGCCTAACAACAGGTAGCAGCATAAACCAGATGTGGGTGAAGTTCTTGCAGGCGACATCTAACATCAAATGAGCAAGCGGGCTTACCACAGCTGCGGTCCTCTGCCAGTCTGAAAGCTTTGCACACAAGCCGGATGCTAAGCGCCTTCCTTTGCCTTTTGGCAGTGCTCGTGCATTGCCAGCACTAGGCGTGAATGCTCACTATCCCGCACACACGATTCGTTATGCCCGTTGCTAAGCGCTCTGGAGCACTGTTTATGACGTAAGCAGAACACCTCTTGCCATTCCATTCTCAGAGCTCCTGAGTTAAGTAATCTGCGACTCTTGGTGCGAATGATAGAGGAAAACATTTCCAATGTGTCTGGCAGATAGAAACTGAACCTGGAGAACACCTTTGTCAGGAGCTTGCACCTGCACCTTAAACACACACAGATTTGCATCACATCTAAATGGCCAAGCTCTTTCTTCGGCAAGTTGAAAGCTGCTGTCAGAAGGCTGTGCTCCTTGTCAGATGGAAGCAGCGGCACGCACATAGGAGTTTGGCAAGCACTAAAGAGCCACAGAAGAGCGTGTTCTAGCAAAATGAAACAGGAAAAAACATTTGCTACAGGTGTCCTTGTTGTCGCCTAACAACAGGTAGCAGCATAAACCAGATGTGGGTGAAGTTCTTGCAGGCGACATCTAACATCAAATGAGCAAGCGGGCTTACCACAGCTGCGGTCCTCTGCCAGTCTGAAAGCTTTGCGCACAAGCCGGATGCTAAGCGCCTTCCTTTGCCTTTTGGCAGTGCTCATGCATTGCCAGCACTAGGCGGGAATGGTCACTATCCCAGAGACACGTTTCGTTGTGCCCGTTGCTAAGCGCTCTGGAGCACTGTTTATGACGTAAGCGGAACACCTCCTGCCGTTCCATTCTCAGAGCTCCTGAGTTAAGCAATCTGCAACTCTTGGTGCGAATGATAGAGGAAAACATTTCCAATGTGTCTGGCAAGGAGAAACTGAACCTGGAGAACACCTTTGCAGGAGCTTGCACGTGCACCTTAAACACATACAGATTTGCATCACATCTAAATGGCCAAGCTCTTTCTTCGGCAAGTTGAAAGCTGCTGTCAGAAGGCTGTGCTCCTTGTCAGATGGACGCAGCGGCACGCACATAGGAGATTGGCAAGCACTAAAGAGCCACAGAAGAGCGTGGCCTAGGAAAATGAGGCAGGAAAAAGCATATCGCTACATGTGTCCTTGTTGTGGCCTAAGAACAGGTAGCAGCATAAACCAGATGTGGGTGAAGTTCTTGCAGGCGACATCTAACGTCAAATGAGCAAGCGGGCTTACCACAGCTGCGGTCCTCTGCCAGTCTGAAAGCTTTGCACACAAGCCGGATGCTAAGCGCCTTCCTTTGCCTTTTGGCAGTGCTCGTGCATTGCCAGCACTAGGCGTGAATGCTCACTATCCCGCACACACGATTCGTTATGCCCGTTGCTAAGCGGTCTGGAGCACTGTTTATGACGTAAGCAGAACACGTCTTCCCATTCCATTCTCAGAGCTCCTGAGTTAAGCAATCTGCAACTCTTGGTGTGAATGATAGAGGAAAACATTTCAAATGCGTCTGGCAAGGAGAAACTGAACCTGGAGAACACCTTTGTCAGGAGCTTGCACCTGCACCTTAAACACACACAGATTTGCATCACATCTAAATGGCCAAGCTCTTTCTTCGGCAAGTTGAAAGCTGCTGTCAGAAGGCTGTGCTCCTTGTCAGATGGAAGCAGCGGCACGCACATAGGAGTTTGGCAAGCACTAAAGAGCCACAGAAGAGCGTGTTCTAGCAAAATGAAACAGGAAAAAACATTTGCTACAGGTGTCCTTGTTGTCGCCTAACAACAGGTAGCAGCATAAACCAGATGCGGGTGAAGTTCTTGCAGGCGACATCTAACATCAAATGAGCAAGCGGGCTTACCACAGCTGCGGTCCTCTGCCAGTCTGAAGGCTTTGCGCACAAGCCGGATGCTAAGCGCCTTCCTTTGCCTTTTGGCAGTGCTCATGCATTGCCAGCACTAGGCGGGAATGGTCACTATCCCACAGACATGTTTCGTTGTGCCCGTTGCTAAGCGCTCTGGAGCACTGTTTATGACGTAAGCGGAACACCTCTTGCCGTTCCATTCACAGAGCTCCTCAGTTAAGCAATCTGCAACTCTTGGTGCGAATGATAGAGGAAAACATTTCCAATGTGTCTGGCAAGGAGAAACTGAACCTGGAGAACACCTTTGCAGGAGCTTGCACGTGCACCTTAAACACACACAGATTTGCATCACATCTAAATGGCCAAGCTCTTTCTTCGGCAAGCTGAAAGCTGCTGTCAGAAGGCTGTGCTCCTTGTCAGATGGAAGCAGCGGCACGCACATAGGAGTTTGGCAAGCACTAAAGAGCCACAGAAGAGCGTGTTCTAGCAAAATGAAACAGGAAAAAGCATTTGCTACATGTGCCCTTGTTGTCGCCTAACAACAGGTAGCAGCATAAACCAGATGCGGGTGAAGTTCTTGCAGGCGACATCTAACATCAAATGAGCAAGCGGGCTTACCACAGCTGCGGTCCTCTGGCAGTCTGAAAGCTTTGCACACAAGCCGGATGCTAAGCGCCTTCCTTTGCCTTTTGGCAGTGCTCGTGCATTGCCAGCACTCGGCGGGAATGGTCACTATCCCGCACACACGATTCGTTATGCCCGTTGCTAAGCGCTCTGGAGCACTGTTTATGACGTAAGCAGAACACCTCTTGCCATTCCATTCTCAGAGCTCCTGAGTTAAGTAATCTGCGACTCTTGGTGCGAATGATAGAGGAAAACATTTCCAATGTGTCTGGCAGATAGAAACTGAACCTGGAGAACACCTTTGTCAGGAGCTTGCACCTGCACCTTAAACACACACAGATTTGCATCACATCTAAATGGCCAAGCTCTTTCTTCGGCAAGCTGAAAGCTGCTGTCAGAAGGCTGTGCTCCTTGTCAGATGGAAGCAGCGGCACGCACATAGGAGATTGGCAAGCACTAAAGAGCCACAGAGGAGCGTGGCCTAGGAAAATGAGGCAAGAAAAAGCATATCGCTACATGTGTCCTTGTTGTCGCCTAACAACAGGTAGCAGCATAAACCAGATGCGGGTGAAGTTCTTGCAGGCGACATCTAACATCAAATGAGCAAGTGGGCTTACCACAGCTGCGGTCCTCTGCCAGTCTGAAAGCTTTGCACACAAGCCTGATGCTAAGCGCCTTCCTTTGCCTTTTGGCAGTGCTCGTGCATTGCCAGCACTAGGCGGGAATGCTCACTATCCCGCACACACGATTCGTTATGCCCGTTGCTAAGCGCTCTGGAGCACTGTTTATGACGTAAGCAGAACACCTCTTGCCATTCCATTCTCAGAGCTCCTGAGTTAAGTAATCTGCGACTCTTGGTGCGAATGATAGAGGAAAACATTTCCAATGTGTCTGGCAGATAGAAACTGAACCTGGAGAACACCTTTGTCAGGAGCTTGCACCTGCACCTTAAACACACACAGATTTGCATCACATCTAAATGGCGAAGCTCTTTCTTCGGCAAGTTGAAAGCTGCTGTCAGAAGGCTGTGCTCCTTGTCAGATGGAAGCAGCGGCACGCACATAGGAGTTTGGCAAGCACTAAAGAGCCACAGAAGAGCGTGTTCTAGCAAAATGAAACAGGAAAAAACATTTGCTACAGGTGTCCTTGTTGTCGCCTAACAACAGGTAGCAGCATAAACCAGATGTGGGTGAAGTTCTTGCAGGCGACATCTAACATCAAATGAGCAAGCGGGCTTACCACAGCTGCGGTCCTCTGCCAGTCTGAAAGCTTTGCGCACAAGCCGGATGCTAAGCGCCTTCCTTTGCCTTTTGGCAGTGCTCATGCATTGCCAGCACTAGGCGGGAATGGTCACTATCCCAGAGACACGTTTCGTTGTGCCCGTTGCTAAGCGCTCTGGAGCACTGTTTATGACGTAAGCGGAACACCTCTTGCCGTTCCATTCTCAGAGCTCCTGAGTTAAGCAATCTGCAACTCTTGGTGCGAATGATAGAGGAAAACATTTCCAATGTGTCTGGCAAGGAGAAACTGAACCTGGAGAACACCTTTGCAGGAGCTTGCACGTGCACCTTAAACACATACAGATTTGCATCACATCTAAATGGCCAAGCTCTTTCTTCGGCAAGTTGAAAGCTGCTGTCAGAAGGCTGTGCTCCTTGTCAGATGGACGCAGCGGCACGCACATAGGAGATTGGCAAGCACTAAAGAGCCACAGAAGAGCGTGGCCTAGGAAAATGAGGCAGGAAAAAGCATATCGCTACATGTGTCCTTGTTGTGGCCTAAGAACAGGTAGCAGCATAAACCAGATGTGGGTGAAGTTCTTGCAGGCGACATCTAACATCAAATGAGCAAGCGGGCTTACCACAGCTGCGGTCCTCTGCCAGTCTGAAAGCTTTGCACACAAGCCGGATGCTAAGCGCCTTCCTTTGCCTTTTGGCAGTGCTCGTGCATTGCCAGCACTAGGCGTGAATGGTCACTATCCCGCACACACGATTCGTTATGCCCGTTGCTAAGCGCTCTGGAGCACTGTTTATGACGTAAGCAGAACACGTCTTCCCATTCCATTCTCAGAGCTCCTGAGTTAAGCAATCTGCAACTCTTGGTGCGAATGATAGAGGAAAACATTTCAAATGCGTCTGGCAAGGAGAAACTGAACCTGGAGAACACCTTTGTCAGGAGCTTGCACCTGCACCTTAAACACACACAGATTTGCATCACATCTAAATGGCCAAGCTCTTTCTTCGGCAAGTTGAAAGCTGCTGTCAGAAGGCTGTGGTCCTTGTCAGATGGAAGCAGCGGCACGCACATAGGAGTTTGGCAAGCACTAAAGAGCCACAGAAGAGCGTGTTCTAGCAAAATGAAACAGGAAAAAACATTTGCTACAGGTGTCCTTGTTGTCGCCTAACAACAGGTAGCAGCATAAACCAGATGCGGGTGAAGTTCTTGCAGGCGACATCTAACATCAAATGAGCAAGCGGGCTTACCACAGCTGCGGTCCTCTGCCAGTCTGAAAGCTTTGCGCACAAGCCGGATGCTAAGCGCCTTCCTTTGCCTTTTGGCAGTGCTCATGCATTGCCAGCACTAGGCGGGAATGGTCACTATCCCACAGACACGTTTCGTTGTGCCCGTTGCTAAGCGCTCTGGAGCACTGTTTATGACGTAAGCGGAACACCTCTTGCCGTTCCATTCTCAGAGCTCCTGAGTTAAGCAATCTGCAACTCTTGGTGCGAATGATAGAGGAAAACATTTCCAATGTGTCTGGCAAGGAGAAACTGAACCTGGAGAACACCTTTGCAGGAGCTTGCACGTGCACCTTAAACACACACAGATTTGCATCACATCTAAATGGCCAAGCTCTTTCTTCGGCAAGCTGAAAGCTGCTGTCAGAAGGCTGTGCTCCTTGTCAGATGGAAGCAGCGGCACGCACATAGGAGTTTGGCAAGCACTAAAGAGCCACAGAAGAGCGTGTTCTAGCAAAATGAAACAGGAAAAAGCATTTGCTACATGCGCCCTTGTTGTCGCCTAACAACAGGTAGCAGCATAAACCAGATGCGGGTGAAGTTCTTGCAGGCGACATCTAACATCAAATGAGCAAGCGGGCTTACCACAGCTGCGGTCCTCTGGCAGTCTGAAAGCTTTGCACACAAGCCGGATGCTAAGCGCCTTCCTTTGCCTTTTGGCAGTGCTCGTGCATTGCCAGCACTAGGCGGGAATGGTCACTATCCCGCACACACGATTCGTTATGCCCGTTGCTAAGCGCTCTGGAGCACTGTTTATGACGTAAGCAGAACACCTCTTGCCATTCCATTCTCAGAGCTCCTGAGTTAAGTAATCTGCGACTCTTGGTGCGAATGATAGAGGAAAACATTTCCAATGTGTCTGGCAGATAGAAACTGAACCTGGAGAACACCTTTGTCAGGAGCTTGCACCTGCACCTTAAACACACACAGATTTGCATCACATCTAAATGGCGAAGCTCTTTCTTCGGCAAGTTGAAAGCTGCTGTCAGAAGGCTGTGCTCCTTGTCAGATGGAAGCAGCGGCACGCACATAGGAGTTTGGCAAGCACTAAAGAGCCACAGAAGAGCGTGTTCTAGCAAAATGAAACAGGAAAAAACATTTGCTACAGGTGTCCTTGTTGTCGCCTAACAACAGGTAGCAGCATAAACCAGATGTGGGTGAAGTTCTTGCAGGCGACATCTAACATCAAATGAGCAAGCGGGCTTACCACAGCTGCGGTCCTCTGCCAGTCTGAAAGCTTTGCGCACAAGCCGGATGCTAAGCGCCTTCCTTTGCCTTTTGGCAGTGCTCATGCATTGCCAGCACTAGGCGGGAATGGTCACTATCCCAGAGACACGTTTCGTTGTGCCCGTTGCTAAGCGCTCTGGAGCACTGTTTATGACGTAAGCGGAACACCTCTTGCCGTTCCATTCTCAGAGCTCCTGAGTTAAGCAATCTGCAACTCTTGGTGCGAATGATAGAGGAAAACATTTCCAATGTGTCTGGCAAGGAGAAACTGAACCTGGAGAACACCTTTGCAGGAGCTTGCACGTGCACCTTAAACACATACAGATTTGCATCACATCTAAATGGCCAAGCTCTTTCTTCGGCAAGTTGAAAGCTGCTGTCAGAAGGCTGTGCTCCTTGTCAGATGGACGCAGCGGCACGCACATAGGAGATTGGCAAGCACTAAAGAGCCACAGAAGAGCGTGTTCTAGCAAAATGAAACAGGAAAAAGCATTTGCTACATGTGCCCTTGTTGTCGCCTAACAACAGGTAGCAGCATAAACCAGATGCGGGTGAAGTTCTTGCTGGCGACATCTAACGTCAAATGAGCAAGCGGGCTTACCACAGCTGCGGTCCTCTGCCAGTCTGAAAGCTTTGCGCACAAGCCGGATGCTAAGCGCCTTCCTTTGCCTTTTGGCAGTGCTCATGCATTGCCAGCACTAGGCGGGAATGGTCACTATCCCAGAGACACGTTTCGTTGTGCCCGTTGCTAAGCGCTCTGGAGCACTGTTTATGACGTAAGCGGAACACCTCTTGCCGTTCCATTCTCAGAGCTCCTGAGTTAAGCAATCTGCAACTCTTGGTGCGAATGATAGAGGAAAACATTTCAAATGCGTCTGGCAAGGAGAAACTGAACCTGGAGAACACCTTTGTCAGGAGCTTGCACCTGCACCTTACACACACACAGATTTGCATCACATCTAAATGGCCAAGCTCTTTCTTAGGCAAGTTGAAAGCTGCTGTCAGAAGGCTGTGCTCCTTGTCAGATGGAAGCAGCGGCACGCACATAGGAGTTTGGCAAGCACTAAAGAGCCACAGAAGAGCGTGGCATAGCAAAATGAAACAGGAAAAAGCATTTGCTACATGTGTCCTTGTTGTGGCCTAACAAAAGGTAGCAGCATAAACCAGATGCGGGTGAAGTTCTTGCAGGCGACATCTAACGTCAAATGAGCAAGCGGGCTTACCACAGCTGCGGTCCTCTGGCAGTCTGAAAGCTTTGCGCACAAGCCGGATGCTAAGCGCCTTCCTTTGCCTTTTGGCAGTGCTCATGCATTGCCAGCACTAGGCGGGAATGGTCACTATCCCACAGACACGTTTCGTTGTGCCCGTTGCTAAGCGCTCTGGAGCACTGTTTATGACGTAAGCGGAACACCTCTTGCCGTTCCATTCTCAGAGCTCCTGAGTTAAGCAATCTGCAACTCTTGGTGCGAATGATAGAGGAAAACATTTCAAATGCGTCTGGCAAGGAGAAACTGAACCTGGAGAACACCTTTGTCAGGAGCTTGCACCTGCACCTTACACACACACAGATTTGCATCACATCTAAATGGCCAAGCTCTTTCTTAGACAAGTTGAAAGCTGCTGTCAGAAGGCTGTGCTCCTTGTCAGATGGAAGCAGCGGCACGCACATAGGAGTTTGGCAAGCACTAAAGAGCCACAAAAGAGCGTGGCATAGCAAAATGAAACAGGAAAAAGCATTTGCTACATGTGTCCTTGTTGTGGCCTAACAACAGGTAGCAGCATAAACCAGATGCGGGTGAAGTTCTTGCAGGCGACATCTAACGTCAAATGAGCAAGCCGGCTTACCACAGCTGCGGTCCTCTGCCAGTCTGAAAGCTTTGCGCACAAGCCGGATGCTAAGCGCTTTCCTTTGCCTTTTGGCAGTGCTCGTGCATTACCAGCACTAGGTGTGAATGCTCACTATCCCGCACACACGATTCGTTATGCCCGTTGCTAAGCGCTCTGGAGCACTGTTTATGACGTAAGCAGAACACCTCTTGCCATTCCATTCTCAGAGCTCCTGAGTTAAGTAATCTGCGACTCTTGGTGCGAATGATAGAGGAAAACATTTCCAATGTGTCTGGCAGATAGAAACTGAACCTGGAGAACACCTTTGCAGGAGCTTGCACGTGCACCTTAAACACATACAGATTTGCATCACATCTAAATGGCCAAGCTCTTTCTTCGGCAAGCTGAAAGCTGCTGTCAGAAGGCTGTGCTCCTTGTCAGATGGAAGCAGCGGCACGCACATATGAGATTGGCAAGCACTAAAGAGCCACAGAGGAGCGTGGCCTAGGAAAATGAGGCAGGAAAAAGCATATCGCTACATGTGCCCTTGTTGTCGCCTAACAACAGGTAGCAGCATAAACCAGATGTGGGTGAAGTTCTTGCAGGCGACATCTAACATCAAATGAGCAAGCGGGCTTACCACAGCTGCGGTCCTCTGCCAGTCTGAAAGCTTTGCACACAAGCCGGATGCTAAGCGCCTTCCTTTGCCTTTTGGCAGTGCTCGTGCATTGCCAGCACTAGGCGTGAATGCTCACTATCCCGCACACACGATTCGTTATGCCCGTTGCTAAGCGCTCTGGAGCACTGTTTATGACGTAAGCAGAACACCTCTTGCCATTCCATTCTCAGAGCTCCTGAGTTAAGTAATCTGCGACTCTTGGTGCGAATGATAGAGGAAAACATTTCCAATGTGTCTGGCAGATAGAAACTGAACCTGGAGAACACCTTTGTCAGGAGCTTGCACCTGCACCTTAAACACACACAGATTTGCATCACATCTAAATGGCCAAGCTCTTTCTTCGGCAAGTTGAAAGCTGCTGTCAGAAGGCTGTGCTCCTTGTCAGATGGAAGCAGCGGCACGCACATAGGAGTTTGGCAAGCACTAAAGAGCCACAGAAGAGCGTGTTCTAGCAAAATGAAACAGGAAAAAACATTTGCTACAGGTGTCCTTGTTGTCGCCTAACAACAGGTAGCAGCATAAACCAGATGTGGGTGAAGTTCTTGCAGGCGACATCTAACATCAAATGAGCAAGCGGGCTTACCACAGCTGCGGTCCTCTGCCAGTCTGAAAGCTTTGCGCACAAGCCGGATGCTAAGCGCCTTCCTTTGCCTTTTGGCAGTGCTCATGCATTGCCAGCACTAGGCGGGAATGGTCACTATCCCAGAGACACGTTTCGTTGTGCCCGTTGCTAAGCGCTCTGGAGCACTGTTTATGACGTAAGCGGAACACCTCCTGCCGTTCCATTCTCAGAGCTCCTGAGTTAAGCAATCTGCAACTCTTGGTGCGAATGATAGAGGAAAACATTTCCAATGTGTCTGGCAAGGAGAAACTGAACCTGGAGAACACCTTTGCAGGAGCTTGCACGTGCACCTTAAACACATACAGATTTGCATCACATCTAAATGGCCAAGCTCTTTCTTCGGCAAGTTGAAAGCTGCTGTCAGAAGGCTGTGCTCCTTGTCAGATGGACGCAGCGGCACGCACATAGGAGATTGGCAAGCACTAAAGAGCCACAGAAGAGCGTGGCCTAGGAAAATGAGGCAGGAAAAAGCATATCGCTACATGTGTCCTTGTTGTGGCCTAAGAACAGGTAGCAGCATAAACCAGATGTGGGTGAAGTTCTTGCAGGCGACATCTAACGTCAAATGAGCAAGCGGGCTTACCACAGCTGCGGTCCTCTGCCAGTCTGAAAGCTTTGCACACAAGCCGGATGCTAAGCGCCTTCCTTTGCCTTTTGGCAGTGCTCGTGCATTGCCAGCACTAGGCGTGAATGCTCACTATCCCGCACACACGATTCGTTATGCCCGTTGCTAAGCGGTCTGGAGCACTGTTTATGACGTAAGCAGAACACGTCTTCCCATTCCATTCTCAGAGCTCCTGAGTTAAGCAATCTGCAACTCTTGGTGTGAATGATAGAGGAAAACATTTCAAATGCGTCTGGCAAGGAGAAACTGAACCTGGAGAACACCTTTGTCAGGAGCTTGCACCTGCACCTTAAACACACACAGATTTGCATCACATCTAAATGGCCAAGCTCTTTCTTCGGCAAGTTGAAAGCTGCTGTCAGAAGGCTGTGCTCCTTGTCAGATGGAAGCAGCGGCACGCACATAGGAGTTTGGCAAGCACTAAAGAGCCACAGAAGAGCGTGTTCTAGCAAAATGAAACAGGAAAAAACATTTGCTACAGGTGTCCTTGTTGTCGCCTAACAACAGGTAGCAGCATAAACCAGATGCGGGTGAAGTTCTTGCAGGCGACATCTAACATCAAATGAGCAAGCGGGCTTACCACAGCTGCGGTCCTCTGCCAGTCTGAAGGCTTTGCGCACAAGCCGGATGCTAAGCGCCTTCCTTTGCCTTTTGGCAGTGCTCATGCATTGCCAGCACTAGGCGGGAATGGTCACTATCCCACAGACATGTTTCGTTGTGCCCGTTGCTAAGCGCTCTGGAGCACTGTTTATGACGTAAGCGGAACACCTCTTGCCGTTCCATTCACAGAGCTCCTCAGTTAAGCAATCTGCAACTCTTGGTGCGAATGATAGAGGAAAACATTTCCAATGTGTCTGGCAAGGAGAAACTGAACCTGGAGAACACCTTTGCAGGAGCTTGCACGTGCACCTTAAACACACACAGATTTGCATCACATCTAAATGGCCAAGCTCTTTCTTCGGCAAGCTGAAAGCTGCTGTCAGAAGGCTGTGCTCCTTGTCAGATGGAAGCAGCGGCACGCACATAGGAGTTTGGCAAGCACTAAAGAGCCACAGAAGAGCGTGTTCTAGCAAAATGAAACAGGAAAAAGCATTTGCTACATGTGCCCTTGTTGTCGCCTAACAACAGGTAGCAGCATAAACCAGATGCGGGTGAAGTTCTTGCAGGCGACATCTAACATCAAATGAGCAAGCGGGCTTACCACAGCTGCGGTCCTCTGGCAGTCTGAAAGCTTTGCACACAAGCCGGATGCTAAGCGCCTTCCTTTGCCTTTTGGCAGTGCTCGTGCATTGCCAGCACTCGGCGGGAATGGTCACTATCCCGCACACACGATTCGTTATGCCCGTTGCTAAGCGCTCTGGAGCACTGTTTATGACGTAAGCAGAACACCTCTTGCCATTCCATTCTCAGAGCTCCTGAGTTAAGTAATCTGCGACTCTTGGTGCGAATGATAGAGGAAAACATTTCCAATGTGTCTGGCAGATAGAAACTGAACCTGGAGAACACCTTTGTCAGGAGCTTGCACCTGCACCTTAAACACACACAGATTTGCATCACATCTAAATGGCCAAGCTCTTTCTTCGGCAAGCTGAAAGCTGCTGTCAGAAGGCTGTGCTCCTTGTCAGATGGAAGCAGCGGCACGCACATAGGAGATTGGCAAGCACTAAAGAGCCACAGAGGAGCGTGGCCTAGGAAAATGAGGCAAGAAAAAGCATATCGCTACATGTGTCCTTGTTGTCGCCTAACAACAGGTAGCAGCATAAACCAGATGCGGGTGAAGTTCTTGCAGGCGACATCTAACATCAAATGAGCAAGTGGGCTTACCACAGCTGCGGTCCTCTGCCAGTCTGAAAGCTTTGCACACAAGCCTGATGCTAAGCGCCTTCCTTTGCCTTTTGGCAGTGCTCGTGCATTGCCAGCACTAGGCGGGAATGCTCACTATCCCGCACACACGATTCGTTATGCCCGTTGCTAAGCGCTCTGGAGCACTGTTTATGACGTAAGCAGAACACCTCTTGCCATTCCATTCTCAGAGCTCCTGAGTTAAGTAATCTGCGACTCTTGGTGCGAATGATAGAGGAAAACATTTCCAATGTGTCTGGCAGATAGAAACTGAACCTGGAGAACACCTTTGTCAGGAGCTTGCACCTGCACCTTAAACACACACAGATTTGCATCACATCTAAATGGCGAAGCTCTTTCTTCGGCAAGTTGAAAGCTGCTGTCAGAAGGCTGTGCTCCTTGTCAGATGGAAGCAGCGGCACGCACATAGGAGTTTGGCAAGCACTAAAGAGCCACAGAAGAGCGTGTTCTAGCAAAATGAAACAGGAAAAAACATTTGCTACAGGTGTCCTTGTTGTCGCCTAACAACAGGTAGCAGCATAAACCAGATGTGGGTGAAGTTCTTGCAGGCGACATCTAACATCAAATGAGCAAGCGGGCTTACCACAGCTGCGGTCCTCTGCCAGTCTGAAAGCTTTGCGCACAAGCCGGATGCTAAGCGCCTTCCTTTGCCTTTTGGCAGTGCTCATGCATTGCCAGCACTAGGCGGGAATGGTCACTATCCCAGAGACACGTTTCGTTGTGCCCGTTGCTAAGCGCTCTGGAGCACTGTTTATGACGTAAGCGGAACACCTCTTGCCGTTCCATTCTCAGAGCTCCTGAGTTAAGCAATCTGCAACTCTTGGTGCGAATGATAGAGGAAAACATTTCCAATGTGTCTGGCAAGGAGAAACTGAACCTGGAGAACACCTTTGCAGGAGCTTGCACGTGCACCTTAAACACATACAGATTTGCATCACATCTAAATGGCCAAGCTCTTTCTTCGGCAAGTTGAAAGCTGCTGTCAGAAGGCTGTGCTCCTTGTCAGATGGACGCAGCGGCACGCACATAGGAGATTGGCAAGCACTAAAGAGCCACAGAAGAGCGTGGCCTAGGAAAATGAGGCAGGAAAAAGCATATCGCTACATGTGTCCTTGTTGTGGCCTAAGAACAGGTAGCAGCATAAACCAGATGTGGGTGAAGTTCTTGCAGGCGACATCTAACATCAAATGAGCAAGCGGGCTTACCACAGCTGCGGTCCTCTGCCAGTCTGAAAGCTTTGCACACAAGCCGGATGCTAAGCGCCTTCCTTTGCCTTTTGGCAGTGCTCGTGCATTGCCAGCACTAGGCGTGAATGGTCACTATCCCGCACACACGATTCGTTATGCCCGTTGCTAAGCGCTCTGGAGCACTGTTTATGACGTAAGCAGAACACGTCTTCCCATTCCATTCTCAGAGCTCCTGAGTTAAGCAATCTGCAACTCTTGGTGCGAATGATAGAGGAAAACATTTCAAATGCGTCTGGCAAGGAGAAACTGAACCTGGAGAACACCTTTGTCAGGAGCTTGCACCTGCACCTTAAACACACACAGATTTGCATCACATCTAAATGGCCAAGCTCTTTCTTCGGCAAGTTGAAAGCTGCTGTCAGAAGGCTGTGGTCCTTGTCAGATGGAAGCAGCGGCACGCACATAGGAGTTTGGCAAGCACTAAAGAGCCACAGAAGAGCGTGTTCTAGCAAAATGAAACAGGAAAAAACATTTGCTACAGGTGTCCTTGTTGTCGCCTAACAACAGGTAGCAGCATAAACCAGATGCGGGTGAAGTTCTTGCAGGCGACATCTAACATCAAATGAGCAAGCGGGCTTACCACAGCTGCGGTCCTCTGCCAGTCTGAAAGCTTTGCGCACAAGCCGGATGCTAAGCGCCTTCCTTTGCCTTTTGGCAGTGCTCATGCATTGCCAGCACTAGGCGGGAATGGTCACTATCCCACAGACACGTTTCGTTGTGCCCGTTGCTAAGCGCTCTGGAGCACTGTTTATGACGTAAGCGGAACACCTCTTGCCGTTCCATTCTCAGAGCTCCTGAGTTAAGCAATCTGCAACTCTTGGTGCGAATGATAGAGGAAAACATTTCCAATGTGTCTGGCAAGGAGAAACTGAACCTGGAGAACACCTTTGCAGGAGCTTGCACGTGCACCTTAAACACACACAGATTTGCATCACATCTAAATGGCCAAGCTCTTTCTTCGGCAAGCTGAAAGCTGCTGTCAGAAGGCTGTGCTCCTTGTCAGATGGAAGCAGCGGCACGCACATAGGAGTTTGGCAAGCACTAAAGAGCCACAGAAGAGCGTGTTCTAGCAAAATGAAACAGGAAAAAGCATTTGCTACATGCGCCCTTGTTGTCGCCTAACAACAGGTAGCAGCATAAACCAGATGCGGGTGAAGTTCTTGCAGGCGACATCTAACATCAAATGAGCAAGCGGGCTTACCACAGCTGCGGTCCTCTGGCAGTCTGAAAGCTTTGCACACAAGCCGGATGCTAAGCGCCTTCCTTTGCCTTTTGGCAGTGCTCGTGCATTGCCAGCACTAGGCGGGAATGGTCACTATCCCGCACACACGATTCGTTATGCCCGTTGCTAAGCGCTCTGGAGCACTGTTTATGACGTAAGCAGAACACCTCTTGCCATTCCATTCTCAGAGCTCCTGAGTTAAGTAATCTGCGACTCTTGGTGCGAATGATAGAGGAAAACATTTCCAATGTGTCTGGCAGATAGAAACTGAACCTGGAGAACACCTTTGTCAGGAGCTTGCACCTGCACCTTAAACACACACAGATTTGCATCACATCTAAATGGCGAAGCTCTTTCTTCGGCAAGTTGAAAGCTGCTGTCAGAAGGCTGTGCTCCTTGTCAGATGGAAGCAGCGGCACGCACATAGGAGTTTGGCAAGCACTAAAGAGCCACAGAAGAGCGTGTTCTAGCAAAATGAAACAGGAAAAAACATTTGCTACAGGTGTCCTTGTTGTCGCCTAACAACAGGTAGCAGCATAAACCAGATGTGGGTGAAGTTCTTGCAGGCGACATCTAACATCAAATGAGCAAGCGGGCTTACCACAGCTGCGGTCCTCTGCCAGTCTGAAAGCTTTGCGCACAAGCCGGATGCTAAGCGCCTTCCTTTGCCTTTTGGCAGTGCTCATGCATTGCCAGCACTAGGCGGGAATGGTCACTATCCCAGAGACACGTTTCGTTGTGCCCGTTGCTAAGCGCTCTGGAGCACTGTTTATGACGTAAGCGGAACACCTCTTGCCGTTCCATTCTCAGAGCTCCTGAGTTAAGCAATCTGCAACTCTTGGTGCGAATGATAGAGGAAAACATTTCCAATGTGTCTGGCAAGGAGAAACTGAACCTGGAGAACACCTTTGCAGGAGCTTGCACGTGCACCTTAAACACATACAGATTTGCATCACATCTAAATGGCCAAGCTCTTTCTTCGGCAAGTTGAAAGCTGCTGTCAGAAGGCTGTGCTCCTTGTCAGATGGACGCAGCGGCACGCACATAGGAGATTGGCAAGCACTAAAGAGCCACAGAAGAGCGTGGCCTAGGAAAATGAGGCAGGAAAAAGCATATCGCTACATGTGTCCTTGTTGTGGCCTAAGAACAGGTAGCAGCATAAACCAGATGTGGGTGAAGTTCTTGCAGGCGACATCTAACATCAAATGAGCAAGCGGGCTTACCACAGCTGCGGTCCTCTGCCAGTCTGAAAGCTTTGCACACAAGCCGGATGCTAAGCGCCTTCCTTTGCCTTTTGGCAGTGCTCGTGCATTGCCAGCACTAGGCGTGAATGCTCACTATCCCGCACACACGATTCGTTATGCCCGTTGCTAAGCGCTCTGGAGCACTGTTTATGACGTAAGCAGAACACGTCTTCCCATTCCATTCTCAGAGCTCCTGAGTTAAGCAATCTGCAACTCTTGGTGCGAATGATAGAGGAAAACATTTCAAATGCGTCTGGCAAGGAGAAACTGAACCTGGAGAACACCTTTGTCAGGAGCTTGCACCTGCACCTTAAACACACACAGATTTGCATCACATCTAAATGGCCAAGCTCTTTCTTCGGCAAGTTGAAAGCTGCTGTCAGAAGGCTGTGGTCCTTGTCAGATGGAAGCAGCGGCACGCACATAGGAGTTTGGCAAGCACTAAAGAGCCACAGAAGAGCGTGTTCTAGCAAAATGAAACAGGAAAAAACATTTGCTACAGGTGTCCTTGTTGTCGCCTAACAACAGGTAGCAGCATAAACCAGATGTGGGTGAAGTTCTTGCAGGCGACATCTAACATCAAATGAGCAAGCGGGCTTACCACAGCTGCGGTCCTCTGCCAGTCTGAAAGCTTTGCGCACAAGCCGGATGCTAAGCGCCTTCCTTTGCCTTTTGGCAGTGCTCATGCATTGCCAGCACTAGGCGGGAATGGTCACTATCCCACAGACACGTTTCGTTGTGCCCGTTGCTAAGCGCTCTGGAGCACTGTTTATGACGTAAGCGGAACACCTCTTGCCGTTCCATTCTCAGAGCTCCTGAGTTAAGCAATCTGCAACTCTTGGTGCGAATGATAGAGGAAAACATTTCCAATGTGTCTGGCAAGGAGAAACTGAACCTGGAGAACACCTTTGCAGGAGCTTGCACGTGCACCTTAAACACACACAGATTTGCATCACATCTAAATGGCCAAGCTCTTTCTTCGGCAAGCTGAAAGCTGCTGTCAGAAGGCTGTGCTCCTTGTCAGATGGAAGCAGCGGCACGCACATAGGAGTTTGGCAAGCACTAAAGAGCCACAGAAGAGCGTGTTCTAGCAAAATGAAACAGGAAAAAGCATTTGCTACATGCGCCCTTGTTGTCGCCTAACAACAGGTAGCAGCATAAACCAGATGCGGGTGAAGTTCTTGCAGGCGACATCTAACATCAAATGAGCAAGCGGGCTTACCACAGCTGCGGTCCTCTGGCAGTCTGAAAGCTTTGCACACAAGCCGGATGCTAAGCGCCTTCCTTTGCCTTTTGGCAGTGCTCGTGCATTGCCAGCACTAGGCGGGAATGGTCACTATCCCGCACACACGATTCGTTATGCCCGTTGCTAAGCGCTCTGGAGCACTGTTTATGACGTAAGCAGAACACCTCTTGCCATTCCATTCTCAGAGCTCCTGAGTTAAGCAATCTGCAACTCTTGGTGCGAATGATAGAGGAAAACATTTCAAATGCGTCTGGCAAGGAGAAACTGAACCTGGAGAACACCTTTGTCAGGAGCTTGCACCTGCACCTTACACACACACAGATTTGCATCACATCTAAATGGCCAAGCTCTTTCTTCGGCAAGTTGAAACCTGCTGTCAGAAGGCTGTGCTCCTTGTCAGATGGAAGCAGCGGCACGCACATAGGAGTTTGGCAAGCACTAAAGAGCCACAGAAGAGCGTGTTCTAGCAAAATGAAACAGGAAAAAAAATTTGCTACAGGTGTCCTTGTTGTCGCCTAACAACAGGTAGCAGCATAAACCAGATGTGGGTGAAGTTCTTGCAGGCGACATCTAACATCAAATGAGCAAGCGGGCTTACCACAGCTGCGGTCCTCTGCCAGTCTGAAAGCTTTGCGCACAAGCCGGATGCTAAGCGCCTTCCTTTGCCTTTTGGCAGTGCTCATGCATTGCCAGCACTAGGCGGGAATGGTCACTATCCCACAGACACGTTTCGTTGTGCCCGTTGCTAAGCGCTCTGGAGCACTGTTTATGACGTAAGCGGAACACCTCTTGCCGTTCCATTCTCAGAGCTCCTGAGTTAAGCAATCTGCAACTCTTGGTGCGAATGATAGAGGAAAACACTTCAAATGCGTCTGGCAAGGAGAAACTGAACCTGGAGAACACCTTTGTCAGGAGCTTGCATTTGCACCTTAGACACACACAGATTTGCATCACATCTAAATGGCCAAGCTCTTTCTTCGGCAAGCTGAAAGCTGCTGTCAGAAGGCTGTGCTCCTTGTCAGATGGAAGCAGCGGCACGCACATAGGAGATTGGCAAGCACTAAAGAGCCACAGAGGAGCGTGGCCTAGGAAAATGAGGCAGGAAAAAGCATATCGCTACATGTGCCCTTGTTGTCGCCTAACAACAGGTAGCAGCATAAACCAGATGCGGGTGAAGTTCTTGCAGGCGACATCTAACATCAAATGAGCAAGTGGGCTTACCACAGCTGCGGTCCTCTGCCAGTCTGAAAGCTTTGCACACAAGCCGGATGCTAAGCGCCTTCCTTTGCCTTTTGGCAGTGCTCGTGCATTGCCAGCACTAGGCGGGAATGGTCACTATCCCAGAGACACGTTTCGTTGTGCCCGTTGCTAAGCGCTCTGGAGCACTGTTTATGACGTAAGCGGAACACCTCTTGCCGTTCCATTCTCAGAGCTCCTGAGTTAAGCAATCTGCAACTCTTGGTGCGAATGATAGAGGAAAACATTTCAAATGCGTCTGGCAAGGAGAAACTGAACCTGGAGAACACCTTTGTCAGGAGCTTGCACCTGCACCTTACACACACACAGATTTGCATCACATCTAAATGGCCAAGCTCTTTCTTAGGCAAGTTGAAAGCTGCTGTCAGAAGGCTGTGCTCCTTGTCAGATGGAAGCAGCGGCACGCACATAGGAGTTTGGCAAGCACTAAAGAGCCACAGAAGAGCGTGGCCTAGGAAAATGAAACAGGAAAAAGCATTTGCTACATGTGTCCTTGTTGTCGCCTAACAACAGGTAGCAGCATAAACCAGATGCGGGTGAAGTTCTTGCAGGCGACATCTAACGTCAAATGAACAAGCGGGCTTACCACAGCTGCGGTCCTCTGCCAGTCTGAAAGCTTTGAGCACAAGCCGGATGCTAAGCGCCTTCCTTTGCCTTTTGGCAGTGCTCGTGCATTACCAGCACTAGGCGTGAATGCTCACTATCCCGCACACACGATTCGTTATGCCCGTTGCTAAGCGCTCTGGAGCACTGTTTATGACGTAAGCAGAACACCTCTTGCCATTCCATTCTCAGAGCTCCTGAGTTAAGTAATCTGCGACTCTTGGTGCGAATGATAGAGGAAAACATTTCCAATGTGTCTGGCAGATAGAAACTGAACCTGGAGAACACCTTTGCAGGAGCTTGCACGTGCACCTTAAACACATACAGATTTGCATCACATCTAAATGGCCAAGCTCTTTCTTCGGCAAGCTGAAAGCTGCTGTCAGAAGGCTGTGCTCCTTGTCAGATGGAAGCAGCGGCACGCACATAGGAGATTGGCAAGCACTAAAGAGCCACAGAAGAGCGTGGCCTAGGAAAATGAGGCAGGAAAAAGCATATCGCTACATGTGCCCTTGTTGTCGCCTAACAACAGGTAGCAGCATAAACCAGATGCGGGTGAAGTTCTTGCAGGCGACATCTAACATCAAATGAGCAAGCGGGCTTACCACAGCTGCGGTCCTCTGCCAGTCTGAAAGCTTTGCACACAAGCCGGATGCTAAGCGCCTTCCTTTGCCTTTTGGCAGTGCTCGTGCATTGCCAGCACTAGGCGGGAATGCTCACTATCCCGCACACACGATTCGTTATGCCCGTTGCTAAGCGCTCTGGAGCACTGTTTATGACGTAAGCAGAACACCTCTTGCCGTTCCATTCTCAGAGCTCCTGAGTTAAGTAATCTGCAACTCTTGGTGCGAATGATAGAGGAAAACATTTCCAATGTGTCTGGCAAGGAGAAACTGAACCTGGAGAACACCTTTGTCAGGAGCTTGCACCTGCACCTTAAACACACACAGATTTGCATCACATCTAAATGGCGAAGCTCTTTCTTCGGCAAGTTGAAAGCTGCTGTCAGAAGGCTGTGCTCCTTGTCAGATGGAAGCAGCGGCACGCACATAGGAGTTTGGCAAGCACTAAAGAGCCACAGAAGAGCGTGTTCTAGCAAAATGAAACAGGAAAAAACATTTGCTACAGGTGTCCTTGTTTTGGCCTAAGAACAGGTAGCAGCATAAACCAGATGTGGGTGAAGTTCTTGCAGGCGACATCTAACATCAAATGAGCAAGCGGGCTTACCACAGCTGCGGTCCTCTGCCAGTCTGAAAGCTTTGCGCACAAGCCGGATGCTAAGCGCCTTCCTTTGCCTTTTGGCAGTGCTCATGCATTGCCAGCACTAGGCGGGAATGGTCACTATCCCAGAGACACGTTTCGTTGTGCCCGTTGCTAAGCGCTCTGGAGCACTGTTTATGATGTAAGCGGAACACCTCTTGCCGTTCCATTCTCAGAGCTCCTGAGTTAAGCATTCTGCAACTCCTGGTGCGAATGATAGAGGAAAACACTTCAAATGTGTCTGGCAAGGAGAAACTGAACCTGGAGAACACCTTTGTCAGGAGCTTGCACCTGCACCTTACACACACACAGATTTGCATCACATCTAAATGGCCAAGCTCTTTCTTAGGCAAGTTGAAAGCTGCTGTCAGAAGGCTGTGCTCCTTGTCAGATGGAAGCAGCAGCACGCACATAGCAGTTTGGCAAGACAAAAGAGCCACAGAAGAGCGTGGTCTAGCAAAATGAAACAGGAAAAAGCATTTGCTACATGTGTCCTTGTTGTGGCCTAAGAACAGGTAGCAGCATAAACCAGATGCGGGTGAAGTTCTTGCAGGCGACATCTAACGTCAAATGAGCAAGCGGGCTTACCACAGCTGCGGTCCTCTGCCAGTCTGAAAGCTTTGCGCACAAGCCGGATGCTAAGCGCCTTCCTTTGCCTTTTGACAGTGCTCATGCATTGCCAGCACTAGGCGGGAATGGTCACTATCCCAGAGACACGTTTCGTTGTGCCCGTTGCTAAGCGCTCTGGAGCACTGTTTATGACGTAAGCGGAACACCTCTTGCCGTTCCATTCTCAGAGCTCCTGAGTTAAGCAATCTGCAACTCTTGGTGCGAATGATAGAGGAAAACATTTCAAATGCGTCTGGCAAGGAGAAACTGAACCTGGAGAACACCTTTGTCAGGAGCTTGCACCTGCACCTTACACACACACAGATTTGCATCACATCTAAATGGCCAAGCTCTTTCTTAGGCAAGTTGAAAGCTGCTGTCAGAAGGCTGTGCTCCTTGTCAGATGGAAGCAGCGGCACGCACATAGGAGTTTGGCAAGCACTAAAGAGCCACAGAAGAGCGTGTTCTAGCAAAATGAAACAGGAAAAAGCATTTGCTACATGTGTCCTTGTTGTCGCCTAACAACAGGTAGCAGCATAAACCAGATGCGGGTGAAGTTCTTGCAGGCGACATCTAACGTCAAATGAGCAAGCGGGCTTACCACAGCTGCGGTCCTCTGCCAGTCTGAAAGCTTTGTGCACAGAAGCCGGATGCTAAGCGCCTTCCTTTGCCTTTTGGCAGTGCTCGTGCATTACCAGCACTAGGCGTGAATGCTCACTATCCCGCACACACGATTCGTTATGCCCGTTGCTAAGCGCTCTGGAGCACTGTTTATGACGTAAGCGGAACACCTCTTGCCGTTCCATTCTCAGAGCTCCTCAGTTAAGTAATCTGCGACTCTTGGTGCGAATGATAGAGGAAAACATTTCCAATGTGTCTGGCATATAGAAACTGAACCTGGAGAACACCTTTGTCAGGAGCTTTCACCTGCACCTTACACACACACAGATTTGCATCACATCTAAATGGCCAAGCTCTTTCTTAGACAAGTTGAAAGCTGCTGTCAGAAGGCTGTGCTCCTTGTCAGATGGAAGCAGCAGCATGAACATAGGAGTTTGACAAGAACTAAAGAGCCACAGAAGAGCGTGGCCTAGGAAAATGAGTCAGGAAAAAGCATATCGCTACATGTGTCCTTGTTGTCGCCTAACAACAGGTAGCAGCATAAACCAGATGCGGGTGAAGTTCTTGCTGGCGACATCTAACGTCAAATGAGCAAACGGGCTTACCACAGCTGCGGTCCTCTGGCAGTCTGAAAGCTTTGCGCACAAGCCGGATGCTAAGCGCCTTCCTTTGCCTTTTGGCAGTGCTCGTGCATTGCCAGCACTAGGCGGGAATGGTCACTATCCCGCACACACGTTTCGTTGTGCCCGTTGCTAAGCGCTCTGGAGCACTGTTTATGACGTAAGCGGAACACCTCTTGCCATTCCATTCTCAGAGCTCCTGAGTTAAGTAATCTGCGACTCTTGGTGCGAATGATAGAGGAAAACATTTCCAATGTGTCTGGCAGGGAGAAACTGAACCTGGAGAACACCTTTGTCAGGAGCTTTCACCTGCACCTTACACACACACAGATTTGCATCACATCTAAATGGCCAAGCTCTTTCTTAGTCAAGTTGAAAGCTGCTGTCAGAAGGCTGTGCTCCTTGTCAGATGGAAGCAGCAGCATGAACATAGGAGTTTGACAAGAACTAAAGAGCCACAGAAGAGCGTGGCCTAGGAAAATGAGTCAGGAAAAAGCATATCGCTACATGTGTCCTTGTTGTCGCCTAACAACAGGTAGCAGCATAAACCAGATGCGGGTGAAGTTCTTGCTGGCGACATCTAATGTCAAATGAGCAAACGGGCTTACCACAGCTGCGGTCCTCTGCCAGTCTGAAAGCTTTGCGCACAAGCCGCATGCTAAGCGCCTTCCTTTGCCTTTTGGCAGTGCTCGTGCATTGCCAGCACTAGGCGGGAATGGTCACTATCCCGCACACACGTTTCGTTGTGCCCGTTGCTAAGCGCTCTGGAGCACTGTTTATGACGTAAGCGGAACACCTCTTGCCATTCCATTCTCAGAGCTCCTGAGTTACGTAATCTGCGACTCTTGGTGCGAATGCCAGAGGAAAACATTTCCAATGTGTCTGGCATATAGAAACTGAACCTGGAGAACACCTTTGTCAGGAGCTTTCACCTGCACCTTACACACACACAGATTTGCATCACATCTAAATGGCCAAGCTCTTTCTTAGACAAGTTGAAAGCTGCTGTCAGAAGGCTGTGCTCCTTGTCAGATGGAAGCAGCAGCACTCACATAGGAGTTTGGCAAGCACTAAAGAGCCACAGAAGAGCGTGGCCTAGGAAAATGAGTCAGGAAAAAGCATATCGCTACATGTGTCCTTGTTGTCGCCTAACAACAGGTAGCAGCATAAACCAGATGCGGGTGAAGTTCTTGCTGGCGACATCTAATGTCAAATGAGCAAACGGGCTTACCACAGCTGCGGTCCTCTGCCAGTCTGAAAGCTTTGCGCACAAGCCGGATCCTAAGCGCCTTCCTTTGCCTTTTGGCAGTGCTCGTGCATTGCCAGCACTAGGCGGGAATGGTCACTATGCCACAGACACACGTTTCGTTGTGCCCGTTGCTAAGCGCTCTGGAGCACTGTTTATGACGTAAGCGGAACACCTCTTGCCATTCCATTCTCAGAGCTCCTGAGTTAAGTAATCTGCTACTCTTGGTGCGAATGATAGAGGAAAACATTTCCAATGTGTCTGGCAGGGAGAAACTGAACCTGGAGAACACCTTTGTCAGGAGCTTTCACCTGCACCGTAGACACACACAGATTTGCATCACATCTAAATGGCCAAGCTCTTTCTTAGACAAGTTGAAAGCTGCTGTCAGAAGGCTGTGCTCCTTGTCAGATGGAAGCAGCAGCATGAACATAGGAGTTAGACAAGAACTAAAGAGCCACAGAAGAGCGTGGCCTAGGAAAATGAGTCAGGAAAAAGCATATCGCTACATGTGTCCTTGTTGTCGCCTAACAACAGGTAGCAGCATAAACCAGATGCGGGTGAAGTTCTTGCTGGCGACATCTAACGTCAAATGAGCAAACGGGCTTACCACAGCTGCGGTCCTCTGGCAGTCTGAAAGCTTTGCGCACAAGCCGGATGCTAAGCGCCTTCCTTTGCCTTTTGGCAGTGCTCGTGCATTGCCAGCACTAGGCGGGAATGGTCACTATCCCACAGACACGTTTCGTTGTGCCCGTTGCTAAGTGCTCTGGATACTGTTTATGACGTAAGCGGAACACATCTTGCCTTTCCATTCTCAGAGCTCCTGAGTTAATCAAACTGAGACTCTTGGTGCGAATGCCAGAGGAAAACATTTCCAATGTGTCTGGCATATAGAAACTGAACCTGGAGAACACCTTTGTCAGGAGCTTGCACCTGCACCTTACACACACACAGATTTGCATCACATCTAAATGGCCAAGCTCTTTCTTAGACAAGTTGAAAGCTGCTGTCAGAAGGCTGTGCTCCTTGTCAGATGGAAGCAGCAGCATGAACATAGGAGTTTGGCAAGCACTAAAGAGCCACAGAAGAGCGTGTTCTAGCAAAATGAAACAGGAAAAAACATTTGCTACATGTGTCCTTGTTGTCGCCTAACAACAGGTAGCAGCATAAACCAGATGTGGGTGAAGTTCTTGCAGGCGACATCTAACATCAAATGAGCAAGCGGGCTTACCACAGCTGCGGTCCTCTGCCAGTCTGAAAGCTTTGCACAGAAGCCGGACGCTAAGCGCCTTCCTTTGCCTTTTGGCAGTGCTCATGCATTGCCAGCACTAGGCGGGAATGGTCACTATCCCACAGACACGTTTCGTTGTGCCCGTTGCTAAGCGCTCTGGAGCACTGTTTATGACGTAAGCGGAACACCTCTTGCCGTTCCATTCTCAGAGCTCCTGAGTTAAGCAATCTGCAACTCTTGGTGCGAATGATAGAGGAAAACATTTCAAATGCGTCTGGCAAGGAGAAACTGAACCTGGAGAACACCTTTGTCAGGAGCTTGCATTTGCACCTTAGACACACACAGATTTGCATCACATCTAAATGGCCAAGCTCTTTCTTCGGCAAGTTGAAAGCTGCTGTCAGAAGGCTGTGCTCCTTGTCGGGTGGAAGCACCAGCAAGCACATTGGAGATTGGCAAGCACTAAAGAGCCACAGAAGAGCGTGGCCTAGGAAAATGAGGCAGGAAAAAGCATATCGCTACATGTGCCCTTGGTGTCGCCTAACAACAGGTAGCAGCATAAACCAGATGCGGGTGAAGTTCTTGCAGGCGACATCTAACGTCAAATGAGCAAGCGGGCTTACCACAGCTACAGTCCTCTGGTAGTCTGAAAGCTTTGCGCACAAGCCGGATGCTAAGCGCCTTCCTTTGCCTTTTGGCAGTGCTCGTGCATTGCCAGCACTAGGCGGGAATGGTCACTATCCCACAGACACGTTTCGTTGTGCCCGTTGCTAAGCGCTCTGGAGCACTGTTTATGACGTAAGCGGAACACCTCTTGCCGTTCCATTCTCAGAGCTCCTCAGTTAAGTAATCTGCGACTCTTGGTGCGAATGATAGAGGAAAACATTTCCAATGTGTCTGGCAAGGAGAAACTGAACCTGGAGAACACCTTTGTCAGGAGCTTGCACCTGCACCTTACACACACACAGATTTGCATCACATCTAAATGGCCAAGCTCTTTCTTAGACAAGTTGAAAGCTGCTGTCAGACGGCTGTGCTCCTTGTCCGATGGAAGCAGCAGCATGAACATAGGAGTTTGACAAGAACTAAAGAGCCACAGAAGAGCGTGGCCTAGGAAAATGATTCAGGAAAAAGCATATCGCTACATGTGTCCTTGTTGTCGCCTAACAACAGGTAGCAGCATAAACCAGATGCGGGTGAAGTTCTTGCAGGCGACATCTAACGTCAAATGAGCAAACGGGCTTACCACAGCTGCGGTCCTCTGGCAGTCTGAAAGCTTTGCGCACAAGCCGCATGCTAAGCGCCTTCCTTTGCCTTTTGGCAGTGCTCGTGCATTGCCAGCACTAGGCGGGAATGGTCACTATCCCGCACACACGTTTCGTTGTGCCCGTTGCTAAGCGCTCTGGAGCACTGTTTATGACGTAAGCGGAACACCTCTTGCCGTTCCATTCTCAGAGCTCCTCAGTTAAGTAATCTGCGACTCTTGGTGCGAATGATAGAGGAAAACATTTCCAATGTGTCTGGCATATAGAAACTGAACCTGGAGAACACCTTTGTCAGGAGCTTTCACCTGCACTGTAGACACACACAGATTTGCATCACATCTAAATGGCCAAGCTCTTTCTTAGACAAGTTGAAAGCTGCTGTCAGAAGGCTGTGCTCCTTGTCAGATGGAAGCAGCAGCATGAACATAGGAGTTTGACAAGAACTAAAGAGCCACAGAAGAGCGTGGCCTAGGAAAATGAGTCAGGAAAAAGCATATCGCTACATGTGTCCTTGTTGTCGCCTAACAACAGGTAGCAGCATAAACCAGATGCGGGTGAAGTTCTTGCTGGCGACATCTAACGTCAAATGAGCAAACGGGCTTACCACAGCTGCGGTCCTCTGGCAGTCTGAAAGCTTTGCGCACAAGCCGGATGCTAAGCGCCTTCCTTTGCCTTTTGGCAGTGCTCGTGCATTGCCAGCACTAGGCGGGAATGGTCACTATCCCGCACACACGTTTCGTTGTGCCCGTTGCTAAGCGCTCTGGAGCACTGTTTATGACGTAAGCGGAACACCTCTTGCCATTCCATTCTCAGAGCTCCTGAGTTACGTAATCTGCGACTCTTGGTGCGAATGCCAGAGGAAAACATTTCCAATGTGTCTGGCATATAGAAACTGAACCTGGAGAACACCTTTGTCAGGAGCTTTCACCTGCACCTTACACACACACAGATTTGCATCACATCTAAATGGCCAAGCTCTTTCTTAGACAAGTTGAAAGCTGCTGTCAGAAGGCTGTGCTCCTTGTCAGATGGAAGCAGCAGCACTCACATAGGAGTTTGGCAAGCACTAAAGAGCCACAGAAGAGCGTGGCCAAGGAAAATGAGTCAGGAAAAAGCATATCGCTACATGTGTCCTTGTTGTCGCCTAACAACAGGTAGCAGCATAAACCAGATGCGGGTGAAGTTCTTGCTGGCGACATCTAACGTCAAATGAGCAAACGGGCTTACCACAGCTGCGGTCCTCTGGCAGTCTGAAAGCTTTGCGCACAAGCCGGATCCTAAGCGCCTTCCTTTGCCTTTTGGCAGTGCTCGTGCATTGCCAGCACTAGGCGGGAATGGTCACTATGCCACAGACACACGTTTCGTTGTGCCCGTTGCTAAGCGCTCTGGAGCACTGTTTATGACGTAAGCGGAACACCTCTTGCCATTCCATTCTCAGAGCTCCTGAGTTAAGTAATCTGCGACTCTTGGTGCGAATGATAGAGGAAAACATTTCCAATGTGTCTGGCAGGGAGAAACTGAACCTGGAGAACACCTTTGTCAGGAGCTTTCACCTGAACCGTAGACACACACAGATTTGCATCACATCTAAATGGCCAAGCTCTTTCTTAGACAAGTTGAAAGCTGCTGTCAGAAGGCTGTGCTCCTTGTCAGATGGAAGCAGCAGCATGAACATAGGAGTTTGACAAGAACTAAAGAGCCACAGAAGAGCGTGGCCTAGGAAAATGAGTCAGGAAAAAGCATATCGCTACATGTGTCCTTGTTGTCGCCTAACAACAGGTAGCAGCATAAACCAGATGCGGGTGAAGTTCTTGCTGGCGACATCTAACGTCAAATGAGCAAACGGGCTTACCACAGCTGCGGTCCTCTGGCAGTCTGAAAGCTTTGCGCACAAGCCGGATGCTAAGCGCCTTCCTTTGCCTTTTGGCAGTGCTCGTGCATTGCCAGCACTAGGCGGGAATGGTCACTATCCCAGAGACACGTTTCGTTGTGCCCGTTGCTAAGTGCTCTGGATACTGTTTATGACGTAAGCGGAACACATCTTGCCTTTCCATTCTCAGAGCTCCTGAGTTAATCAAACTGAGACTCTTGGTGCGAATGCCAGAGGAAAACATTTCCAATGTGTCTGGCATATAGAAACTGAACCTGGAGAACACCTTTGTCAGGAGCTTGCACCTGCACCGTAGACACACACAGATTTGCATCACATCTAAATGGCCAAGCTCTTTCTTAGACAAGTTGAAAGCTGCTGTCAGAAGGCTGTGCTCCTTGTCAGATGGAAGCAGCAGCACTCACATAGGAGTTTGGCAAGCACTAAAGAGCCACAGAAGAGCGTGGCCTAGGAAAATGAGTCAGGAAAAAGCATATCGCTACATGTGTCCTTGTTGTCGCCTAACAACAGGTAGCAGCATAAACCAGATGTGGTTGAAGTTCTTGCTGGCGACATCTAACGTCAAATGAGCAAACGGGCTTACCACAGCTGCGGTCCTCTGGCAGTCTGAAAGCTTTGCGCACAAGCCGGATGCTAAGCGCCTTCCTTTGCCTTTTGGCAGTGCTCGTGCATTGCCAGCACTAGGCGGGAATGGTCACTATCCCGCACACACGTTTCTTTGTGCCCGTTGCTAAGCGCTCTGGAGCACTGTTTATGACGTAAGCGGAACACCTCTTGCCGTTCCATTCTCAGAGCTCCTCAGTTAAGTAATCTGCGACTCTTGGTGCGAATGATAGAGGAAAACATTTCCAATGTGTCTGGCATATAGAAACTGAACCTGGAGAACACCTTTGTCAGGAGCTTGCACCTCCACCTTACACACACACAGATTTGCATCACATCTAAATGGCCAAGCTCTTTCTTAGACAAGTTGAAAGCTGCTGTCAGAAGGTTGTGCTCCTTGTCAGATGGAAGCGGCAACACTCACATAGGAGTTTGGCAAGCACTAAAGAGCCACAGAAGAGCGTGGCCTAGGAAAATGAGTCAGGAAAAAGCATATCGCTACATGTGTCCTTGTTGTCGCCTAACAACAGGTAGCAGCATAAACCAGATGTGGGTGAAGTTCTTGCAGGCGACATCTAACATCAAATGAGCAAGCGGGATTACCACAGCTACAGTCCTCTGGCAGTCTGAAAGCTTTGCGCGCAAGCCGGATGCTAAGCGCCTTCCTTTGCCTTTTGGCAGTGCTCGTGCATTGCCAGCACTAGGTGGGAATGGTCACTATCCCACAGACACGTTTCGTTGTGCCCGTTGCTAAGCGCTCTGGAGCACTGTTTATGACGTAAGCGGAACACCTCTTGCCGTTCCATTCTCAGAGCTCCTCAGTTAAGTAATCTGCGACTCTTGGTGCGAATGATAGAGGAAAACATTTCCAATGTGTCTGGCAGGGAGAAACTGAACCTGGAGAACACCTTTGTCAGGAGCTTTCACCTGCACCGTAGACACACACACAGATTTGCATCACATCTAAATGGCCAAGCTCTTTCTTAGACAAGTTGAAAGCTGCTGTCAGAAGGCTGTGCTCCTTGTCAGATGGAAGCAGCAGCATGAACATAGGAGTTTGACAAGAACTAAAGAGTCACAGAAGAGCGTGGCCTAGGAAAATGAGTCAGGAAAAAGCATATCGCTACATGTGTCCTTGTTGTCGCCTAACAACAGGTAGCAGCATAAACCAGATGCGGGTGAAGTTCTTGCTGGCGACATCTAACGTCAAATGAGCAAACGGGCTTACCACAGCTGCGGTCCTCTGGCAGTCTGAAAGCTTTGCGCACAAGCCGGATGCTAAGCGCCTTCCTTTGCCTTTTGGCAGTGCTCGTGCATTGCCAGCACTAGGCGGGAATGGTCACTATCCCGCACACACGTTTCGTTGTGCCCGTTGCTAAGCGCTCTGGAGCACTGTTTATGACGTAAGCGGAACACCTCTTGCCGTTCCATTCTCAGAGCTCCTGAGTTAAGTAATCTGCGACTCTTGGTGCGAATGATAGAGGAAAACATTTCCAATGTGTCTGGCATATAGAAACTGAACCTGGAGAACACCTTTGTCAGGAGCTTTCACCTGCACCGTAGACACACACAGATTTGCATCACATCTAAATGGCCAAGCTCTTTCTTAGACAAGTTGAAAGCTGCTGTCAGAAGGCTGTGCTCCTTGTCAGATGGAAGCAGCAGCATGAACATAGGAGTTTGACAAGAACTAAAGAGCCACAGAAGAGCGTGGCCTAGGAAAATGAGTCAGGAAAAAGCATATCGCTACATGTGTCCTTGTTGTCGCCTAACAACAGGTAGCAGCATAAACCAGATGCGGGTGAAGTTCTTGCTGGCGACATCTAACGTCAAATGAGCAAACGGGCTTACCACAGCTGCGGTCCTCTGGCAGTCTGAAAGCTTTGCGCACAAGCCGGATGCTAAGCGCCTTCCTTTGCCTTTTGGCAGTGCTCGTGCATTGCCAGCACTAGGCGGGAATGGTCACTATCCCACAGACACGTTTCGTTGTGCCCGTTGCTAAGTGCTCTGGATACTGTTTATGACGTAAGCGGAACACATCTTGCCTTTCCATTCTCAGAGCTCCTGAGTTAATCAAACTGAGACTCTTGGTGCGAATGCCAGAGGAAAACATTTCCAATGTGTCTGGCATATAGAAACTGAACCTGGAGAACACCTTTGTCAGGAGCTTGCACCTGCACCGTAGACACACACAGATTTGCATCACATCTAAATGGCCAAGCTCTTTCTTAGACAAGTTGAAAGCTGCTGTCAGAAGGCTGTGCTCCTTGTCAGATGGAAGCAGCAGCACTCACATAGGAGTTTGGCAAGCACTAAAGAGCCACAGAAGAGCGTGGCCTAGGAAAATGAGTCAGGAAAAAGCATTTGCTACATGTGTCCTTGTTGTCGCCTAACAACAGGTAGCAGCATAAACCAGATGTGGTTGAAGTTCTTGCTGGCGACATCTAACGTCAAATGAGCAAACGGGCTTACCACAGCTGCGGTCCTCTGGCAGTCTGAAAGCTTTGCGCACAAGCCGGATGCTAAGCGCCTTCCTTTGCCTTTTGGCAGTGCTCGTGCATTGCCAGCACTAGGCGGGAATGGTCACTATCCCGCACACACGTTTCTTTGTGCCCGTTGCTAAGCGCTCTGGAGCACTGTTTATGACGTAAGCGGAACACCTCTTGCCGTTCCATTCTCAGAGCTCCTCAGTTAAGTAATCTGCGACTCTTGGTGCGAATGATAGAGGAAAACATTTCCAATGTGTCTGGCAGGGAGAAACTGAACCTGGAGAACACCTTTGTCAGGAGCTTTCACCTGCACCGTAGACACACACACAGATTTGCATCACATCTAAATGGCCAAGCTCTTTCTTAGACAAGTTGAAAGCTGCTGTCAGAAGGCTGTGCTCCTTGTCAGATGGAAGCAGCAGCATGAACATAGGAGTTTGACAAGAACTAAAGAGTCACAGAAGAGCGTGGCCTAGGAAAATGAGTCAGGAAAAAGCATATCGCTACATGTGTCCTTGTTGTCGCCTAACAACAGGTAGCAGCATAAACCAGATGCGGGTGAAGTTCTTGCTGGCGACATCTAACGTCAAATGAGCAAACGGGCTTACCACAGCTGCGGTCCTCTGGCAGTCTGAAAGCTTTGCGCACAAGCCGGATGCTAAGCGCCTTCCTTTGCCTTTTGGCAGTGCTCGTGCATTGCCAGCACTAGGCGGGAATGGTCACTATCCCGCACACACGTTTCGTTGTGCCCGTTGCTAAGCGCTCTGGAGCACTGTTTATGACGTAAGCGGAACACCTCTTGCCGTTCCATTCTCAGAGCTCCTGAGTTAAGTAATCTGCGACTCTTGGTGCGAATGATAGAGGAAAACATTTCCAATGTGTCTGGCATATAGAAACTGAACCTGGAGAACACCTTTGTCAGGAGCTTTCACCTGCACCGTAGACACACACAGATTTGCATCACATCTAAATGGCCAAGCTCTTTCTTAGACAAGTTGAAAGCTGCTGTCAGAAGGCTGTGCTCCTTGTCAGATGGAAGCAGCAGCATGAACATAGGAGTTTGACAAGAACTAAAGAGCCACAGAAGAGCGTGGCCTAGGAAAATGAGTCAGGAAAAAGCATATCGCTACATGTGTCCTTGTTGTCGCCTAACAACAGGTAGCAGCATAAACCAGATGCGGGTGAAGTTCTTGCTGGCGACATCTAACGTCAAATGAGCAAACGGGCTTACCACAGCTGCGGTCCTCTGGCAGTCTGAAAGCTTTGCGCACAAGCCGGATGCTAAGCGCCTTCCTTTGCCTTTTGGCAGTGCTCGTGCATTGCCAGCACTAGGCGGGAATGGTCACTATCCCACAGACACGTTTCGTTGTGCCCGTTGCTAAGTGCTCTGGATACTGTTTATGACGTAAGCGGAACACATCTTGCCTTTCCATTCTCAGAGCTCCTGAGTTAATCAAACTGAGACTCTTGGTGCGAATGCCAGAGGAAAACATTTCCAATGTGTCTGGCATATAGAAACTGAACCTGGAGAACACCTTTGTCAGGAGCTTGCACCTGCACCGTAGACACACACAGATTTGCATCACATCTAAATGGCCAAGCTCTTTCTTAGACAAGTTGAAAGCTGCTGTCAGAAGGCTGTGCTCCTTGTCAGATGGAAGCAGCAGCACTCACATAGGAGTTTGGCAAGCACTAAAGAGCCACAGAAGAGCGTGGCCTAGGAAAATGAGTCAGGAAAAAGCATTTGCTACATGTGTCCTTGTTGTCGCCTAACAACAGGTAGCAGCATAAACCAGATGTGGTTGAAGTTCTTGCTGGCGACATCTAACGTCAAATGAGCAAACGGGCTTACCACAGCTGCGGTCCTCTGGCAGTCTGAAAGCTTTGCGCACAAGCCGGATGCTAAGCGCCTTCCTTTGCCTTTTGGCAGTGCTCGTGCATTGCCAGCACTAGGCGGGAATGGTCACTATCCCGCACACACGTTTCTTTGTGCCCGTTGCTAAGCGCTCTGGAGCACTGTTTATGACGTAAGCGGAACACCTCTTGCCGTTCCATTCTCAGAGCTCCTCAGTTAAGTAATCTGCGACTCTTGGTGCGAATGCCAGAGGAAAACATTTCCAATGTGTCTGGCAGGGAGAAACTGAACCTGGAGAACACCTTTGTCAGGAGCTTGCACCTCCACCTTACACACACACAGATTTGCATCACATCTAAATGGCCAAGCTCTTTCTTAGACAAGTTGAAAGCTGCTGTCAGAAGGTTGTGCTCCTTGTCAGATGGAAGCGGCAACACTCACATAGGAGTTTGGCAAGCACTAAAGAGCCACAGAAGAGCGTGGCCTAGGAAAATGAGTCAGGAAAAAGCATATCGCTACATGTGTCCTTGTTGTCGCCTAACAACAGGTAGCAGCATAAACCAGATGTGGGTGAAGTTCTTGCAGGCGACATCTAACATCAAATGAGCAAGCGGGATTACCACAGCTACAGTCCTCTGGCAGTCTGAAAGCTTTGCGCGCAAGCCGGATGCTAAGCGCCTTCCTTTGCCTTTTGGCAGTGCTCGTGCATTGCCAGCACTAGGTGGGAATGGTCACTATCCCACAGACACGTTTCGTTGTGCCCGTTGCTAAGCGCTCTGGAGCACTGTTTATGACGTAAGCGGAACACCTCTTGCCGTTCCATTCTCAGAGCTCCTCAGTTAAGTAATCTGCAACTCTTGGTGCGAATGATAGAGGAAAACATTTCCAATGTGTCTGGCATATAGAAACTGAACCTGGAGAACACCTTTGTCAGGAGCTTTCACCTGCACCGTAGACACACACAGATTTGCATCACATCTAAATGGCCAAGCTCTTTCTTAGACAAGTTGAAAGCTGCTGTCAGAAGGCTGTGCTCCTTGTCAGATGGAAGCAGCAGCATGAACATAGGAGTTTGACAAGAACTAAAGAGCCACAGAAGAGCGTGGCCTAGGAAAATGAGTCAGGAAAAAGCATATCGCTACATGTGTCCTTGTTGTCGCCTAACAACAGGTAGCAGCATAAACCAGATGCGGGTGAAGTTCTTGCTGGCGACATCTAACGTCAAATGAGCAAACGGGCTTACCACAGCTGCGGTCCTCTGGCAGTCTGAAAGCTTTGCGCACAAGCCGCATGCTAAGCGCCTTCCTTTGCCTTTTGGCAGTGCTCGTGCATTGCCAGCACTAGGCGGGAATGGTCACTATCCCACAGACACGTTTCGTTGTGCCCGTTGCTAAGTGCTCTGGATACTGTTTATGACGTAAGCGGAACACATCTTGCCTTTCCATTCTCAGAGCTCCTGAGTTAATCAAACTGAGACTCTTGGTGCGAATGCCAGAGGAAAACATTTCCAATGTGTCTGGCAGGGAGAAACTGAACCTGGAGAACACCTTTGTCAGGAGCTTGCACCTGCACCGTAGACACACACAGATTTGCATCACATCTAAATGGCCAAGCTCTTTCTTAGACAAGTTGAAAGCTGCTGTCAGAAGGCTGTGCTCCTTGTCAGATGGAAGCAGCAGCATGAACATAGGAGTTTGACAAGAACTAAAGAGCCACAGAAGAGCGTGGCCTAGGAAAATGAGTCAGGAAAAAGCATATCGCTACATGTGTCCTTGTTGTCGCCTAACAACAGGTAGCAGCATAAACCAGATGCGGGTGAAGTTCTTGCTGGCGACATCTAACGTCAAATGAGCAAACGGGCTTACCACAGCTGCGGTCCTCTGGCAGTCTGAAAGCTTTGCGCACAAGCCGCATGCTAAGCGCCTTCCTTTGCCTTTTGGCAGTGCTCGTGCATTGCCAGCACTAGGCGGGAATGGTCACTATCCCGCACACACGTTTCGTTGTGCCCGTTGCTAAGCGCTCTGGAGCACTGTTTATGACGTAAGCGGAACACCTCTTGCCGTTCCATTCTCAGAGCTCCTGAGTTACGTAATCTGCGACTCTTGGTGCGAATGCCAGAGGAAAACATTTCCAATGTGTCTGGCAAGGAGAAACTGAACCTGGAGAACACCTTTGTCAGGAGCTTGCACCTGCACCTTACACACACACAGATTTGCATCACATCTAAATGGCCAAGCTCTTTCTTAGACAAGTTGAAAGCTGCTGTCAGAAGGCTGTGCTCCTTGTCAGATGGAAGCAGCAGCATGAACATAGGAGTTTGACAAGAACTAAAGAGTCACAGAAGAGCGTGGCCTAGGAAAATGAGTCAGGAAAAAGCATATCGCTACATGTGTCCTTGTTGTCGCCTAACAACAGGTAGCAGCATAAACCAGATGCGGGTGAAGTTCTTGCTGGCGACATCTAACGTCAAATGAGCAAACGGGCTTACCACAGCTGCGGTCCTCTGGCAGTCTGAAAGCTTTGCGCACAAGCCGGATGCTAAGCGCCTTCCTTTGCCTTTTGGCAGTGCTCGTGCATTGCCAGCACTAGGCGGGAATGGTCACTATCCCGCACACACGTTTCGTTGTGCCCGTTGCTAAGTGCTCTGGAGCACTGTTTATGACGTAAGCGGAACACCTCTTGCCATTCCATTCTCAGAGCTCCTGAGTTACGTAATCTGCGACTCTTGGTGCGAATGCCAGAGGAAAACATTTCCAATGTGTCTGGCATATAGAAACTGAACCTGGAGAACACCTTTGTCAGGAGCTTTCACCTGCACCGTAGACACACACAGATTTGCATCACATCTAAATGGCCAAGCTCTTTCTTAGACAAGTTGAAAGCTGCTGTCAGAAGGCTGTGCTCCTTGTCAGATGGAAGCAGCAGCATGAACATAGGAGTTTGACAAGAACTAAAGAGCCACAGAAGAGCGTGGCCTAGGAAAATGAGTCAGGAAAAAGCATATCGCTACATGTGTCATTGTTGTCGCCTAACAACAGGTAGCAGCATAAACCAGATGCGGGTGAAGTTCTTGCTGGCGACATCTAACGTCAAATGAGCAAACGGGCTTACCACAGCTGCGGTCCTCTGGCAGTCTGAAAGCTTTGCGCACAAGCCTGATGCTAAGCGCCTTCCTTTGCCTTTTGGCAGTGCTCGTGCATTGCCAGCACTAGGCGGGAATGGTCACTATCCCGCACACACGTTTCGTTGTGCCCGTTGCTAAGCGCTCTGGAGCACTGTTTATGACGTAAGAGGAACACCTCTTGCCGTTCCATTCTCAGAGCTCCTGAGTTAAGTAATCTGCGACTCTTGGTGCGAATGATAGAGGAAAACATTTCCAATGTGTCTGGAATATAGAAACTGAACCTGGAGAACACCTTTGTCAGGAGCTTGCACCTGCACCGTAGACACACACAGATTTGCATCACATCTAAATGGCCAAGCTCTTTCTTAGACAAGTTGAAAGCTGCTGTCAGAAGGCTGTGCTCCTTGTCAGATGGAAGCAGCAGCATGAACATAGGAGTTTGACAAGAACTAAAGAGCCACAGAAGAGCGTGGCCTAGGAAAATGAGTCAGGAAAAAGCATATCGCTACATGTGTCCTTGTTGTCGCCTAACAACAGGTAGCAGCATAAACCAGATGCGGGTGAAGTTCTTGCTGGCGACATCTAACGTCAAATGAGCAAACGGGCTTACCACAGCTGCGGTCCTCTGGCAGTCTGAAAGCTTTGCGCACAAGCCGGATGCTAAGCGCCTTCCTTTGCCTTTTGGCAGTGCTCGTGCATTGCCAGCACTAGGCGGGAATGGTCACTATCCCACAGACACGTTTCGTTGTGCCCGTTGCTAAGCGCTCTGGAGCACTGTTTATGACGTAAGCGGAACACCTCTTGCCGTTCCATTCTCAGAGCTCCTGAGTTAATCAAACTGAGACTCTTGGTGCGAATGCCAGAGGAAAACATTTCCAATGTGTCTGGCAGGGAGAAACTGAACCTGGAGAACACCTTTGTCAGGAGCTTTCACCTGCACCGTAGACACACACAGATTTGCATCACATCTAAATGGCCAAGCTCTTTCTTAGACAAGTTGAAAGCTGCTGTCAGAAGGCTGTGCTCCTTGTCAGATGGAAGCAGCAGCACTCACATAGGAGTTTGGCAAGCACTAAAGAGCCACAGAAGAGCGTGGCCTAGGAAAATGAGTCAGGAAAAAGCATATCGCTACATGTGTCCTTGTTGTCGCCTAACAACAGGTAGCAGCATAAACCAGATGCGGGTGAAGTTCTTGCTGGCGACATCTAACGTCAAATGAGCAAACGGGCTTACCACAGCTGCGGTCCTCTGGCAGTCTGAAAGCTTTGCGCACAAGCCGCATGCTAAGCGCCTTCCTTTGCCTTTTGGCAGTGCTCGTGCATTGCCAGCACTAGGCGGGAATGGTCACTATCCCGCACACACGTTTCGTTGTGCCCGTTGCTAAGCGCTCTGGAGCACTGTTTATGACGTAAGCGGAACACCTCTTGCCGTTCCATTCTCAGAGCTCCTGAGTTACGTAATCTGCGACTCTTGGTGCGAATGCCAGAGGAAAACATTTCCAATGTGTCTGGCAAGGAGAAACTGAACCTGGAGAACACCTTTGTCAGGAGCTTTCACCTGCACCTTACACACACACAGATTTGCATCACATCTAAATGGCCAAGCTCTTTCTTAGACAAGTTGAAAGCTGCTGTCAGAAGGTTGTGCTCCTTGTCAGATGGAAGCAGCAGCATGCACATAGGAGTTTGGCAAGCACTAAAGAGCCACAGAAGAGCGTGGCCTAGGAAAATGAGTCAGGAAAAAGCATATCGCTACATGTGTCCTTGTTGTCGCCTAACAACAGGTAGCAGCATAAACCAGATGCGGGTGAAGTTCTTGCAGGCGACATCTAACGTCAAATGAGCAAGCGGGCTTACCACAGCTACGGTCCTCTGGCAGTCTGAAAGCTTTGCGCACAAGCCGGATGCTAAGCGCCTTCCTTTGCCTTTTGGCAGTGCTCGTGCATTGCCAGCACTAGGCGGGAATGGTCACTATCCCGCACACACGTTTCGTTGTGCCCGTTGCTAAGCGCTCTGGAGCACTGTTTATGACGTAAGCGGAACACCTCTTGCCGTTCCATTCTCAGAGCTCCTCACTTAAGTAATCTGCGACTTTTGGTGCGAATGCCAGAGGAAAACATTTCCAATGTGTCTGGCAGGGAGAAACTGAACCTGGAGAACACCTTTGTCAGGAGCTTGCACCTGCACCTTACACACACACAGATTTGCATCACATCTAAATGGCCAAGCTCTTTCTTAGACAAGTTGAAAGCTGCTGTCAGAAGGTTGTGCTCCTTGTCAGATGGAAGCAGCAGCATGAACATAGGAGTTTGACAAGAACTAAAGAGTCACAGAAGAGCGTGGCCTAGGAAAATGAGTCAGGAAAAAGCATATCGCTACATGTGTCCTTGTTGTCGCCTAACAACAGGTAGCAGCATAAACCAGATGCGGGTGAAGTTCTTGCTGGCGACATCTAACGTCAAATGAGCAAACGGGCTTACCACAGCTGCGGTCCTCTGGCAGTCTGAAAGCTTTGCGCACAAGCCGCATGCTAAGCGCCTTCCTTTGCCTTTTGGCAGTGCTCGTGCATTGCCAGCACTAGGCGGGAATGGTCACTATCCCACAGACACGTTTCGTTGTGCCCGTTGCTAAGCGCTCTGGAGCACTGTTTATGACGTAAGCGGAACACCTCTTGCCATTCCATTCTCAGAGCTCCTGAGTTAAGTAATCTGCGACTCTTGGTACGAATGATAGAGGAAAACATTTCCAATGTGTCTGGCATATAGAAACGGAACCTGGAGAACACCTTTGTCAGGAGCTTTCACCTGCACCTTACACACACACAGATTTGCATCACATCTAAATGGCCAAGCTCTTTCTTAGACAAGTTGAAAGCTGCTGTCAGAAGGCTGTGCTCCTTGTCAGATGGAAGCAGCAGCACTCACATAGGAGTTTGGCAAGCACTAAAGAGCCACAGAAGAGCGTGGCCTAGGAAAATGAGTCAGGAAAAAGCATATCGCTACATGTGTCCTTGTTGTCGCCTAACAACAGGTAGCAGCATAAACCAGATGCGGGTGAAGTTCTTGCTGGCGACATCTAACGTCAAATGAGCAAACGGGCTTACCACAGCTGCGGTCCTCTGGCAGTCTGAAAGATTTGCGCACAAGCCGGATGCTAAGCGCCTTCCTTTGCCTTTTGGCAGTGCTCGTGCATTGCCAGCACTAGGCAGGAATGGTCACTATGCCACAGACACACGTTTCGTTGTGCCCGTTGCTAAGCGCTCTGGAGCACTGTTTATGACGTAAGCGGAACACCTCTTGCCGTTCCATTCTCAGAGCTCCTGAGTTAAGTAATCTGCGACTCTTGGTGCGAATGATAGAGGAAAACATTTCCAATGTGTCTGGCAGGGAGAAACTGAACCTGGAGAACACCTTTGTCAGGAGCTTTCACCTGCACCGTAGACACACACAGATTTGCATCACATCTAAATGGCCAAGCTCTTTCTTAGACAAGTTGAAAGCTGCTGTCAGAAGGCTGTGCTCCTTGTCAGATGGAAGCAGCAGCATGAACATAGGAGTTTGACAAGAACTAAAGAGCCACAGAAGAGCGTGGCCTAGGAAAATGAGTCAGGAAAAAGCATATCGCTACATGTGTCCTTGTTGTCGCCTAACAACAGGTAGCAGCATAAACCAGATGCGGGTGAAGTTCTTGCTGGCGACATCTAACGTCAAATGAGCAAACGGGCTTACCACAGCTGCGGTCCTCTGGCAGTCTGAAAGCTTTGCGCACAAGCCGGATGCTAAGCGCCTTCCTTTGCCTTTTGGCAGTGCTCGTGCATTGCCAGCACTAGGCGGGAATGGTCACTATCCCGCACACACGTTTCGTTGTGCCCGTTGCTAAACGCTCTGGAGCACTGTTTATGACGTAAGCGGAACACCTCTTGCCGTTCCATTCTCAGAGCTCCTGAGTTACGTAATCTGCGACTCTTGGTGCGAATGATAGAGGAAAACATTTCCAATGTGTCTGGCAAGGAGAAACTGAACCTGGAGAACACCTTTGTCAGGAGCTTGCACCTGCACCTTACACACACACAGATTTGCATCACATCTAAATGGCCAAGCTCTTTCTTAGACAAGTTGAAAGCTGCTGTCAGAAGGTTGTGCTCCTTGTCAGATGGAAGCAGCAGCATGCACATAGGAGTTTGGCAAGCACTAAAGAGCCACAGAAGAGCGTGGCCTAGGAAAATGAGTCAGGAAAAAGCATATCGCTACATGTGTCCTTGTTGTCGCCTAACAACAGGTAGCAGCATAAACCAGATGTGGGTGAAGTTCTTGCAGGCGACATCTAACATCAAATGAGCAAGCGGGATTACCACAGCTGCGGTCCTCTGGCAGTCTGAAAGCTTTGCGCACAAGCCGCATGCTAAGCGCCTTCCTTTGCCTTTTGGCAGTGCTCGTGCATTGCCAGCACTAGGCGGGAATGGTCACTATCCCGCACACACGTTTCGTTGTGCCCGTTGCTAAGTGCTCTGGAGCACTGTTTATGACGTAAGCGGAACACCTCTTGCCGTTCCATTCTCAGAGCTCCTCACTTAAGTAATCTGCAATTCTTGGTGCGAATGATAGAGGAAAACATTTCCAATGTGTCTGGCAAGGAGAAACTGAACCTGGAGAACACCTTTGTCAGGAGCTTGCACCTGCACCTTACACACACACAGATTTGCATCACATCTAAATGGCCAAGCTCTTTCTTAGACAAGTTGAAAGCTGCTGTCAGACGGCTGTGCTCCTTGTCCGATGGAAGCAGCAGCATGAACATAGGAGTTTGACAAGCACTAAAGAGCCACAGAAGAGCGTGGCCTAGGAAAATGAGGCAGGAAAAAGCATATCGCTACATGTGTCCTTGTTGTCGCCTAACAACAGGTAGCAGCATAAACCAGATGCGGGTGAAGTTCTTGCAGGCGACATCTAACGTCAAATGAGCAAGCGGGCTTACCACAGCTACAGTCCTCTGGTAGTCTGAAAGCTTTGCGCACAAGCCGGATGCTAAGCGCCTTCCTTTGCCTTTTGGCAGTGCTCGTGCATTGCCAGCACTAGGCGGGAATGGTCACTATCCCGCACACACGTTTCGTTGTGCCCGTTGCTAAGCGCTCTGGAGCACTGTTTATGACGTAAGCGGAACACCTCTTGCCGTTCCATTCTCAGAGCTCCTCAGTTAAGTAATCTGCGACTCTTGGTGCGAATGATAGAGGAAAACATTTCCAATGTGTCTGGCATATAGAAACTGAACCTGGAGAACACCTTTGTCAGGAGCTTTCACCTGCACTGTAGACACACACAGATTTGCATCACATCTAAATGGCCAAGCTCTTTCTTAGACAAGTTGAAAGCTGCTGTCAGAAGGCTGTGCTCCTTGTCAGATGGAAGCAGCAGCATGAACATAGGAGTTTGACAAGAACTAAAGAGCCACAGAAGAGCGTGGCCTAGGAAAATGAGTCAGGAAAAAGCATATCGCTACATGTGTCCTTGTTGTCGCCTAACAACAGGTAGCAGCATAAACCAGATGCGGGTGAAGTTCTTGCTGGCGACATCTAACGTCAAATGAGCAAACGGGCTTACCACAGCTGCGGTCCTCTGGCAGTCTGAAAGCTTTGCGCACAAGCCGCATGCTAAGCGCCTTCCTTTGCCTTTTGGCAGTGCTCGTGCATTGCCAGCACTAGGCGGGAATGGTCACTATCCCACAGACACACGTTTCGTTGTGCCCGTTGCTAAGCGCTCTGGAGCACTGTTTATGACGTAAGCGGAACACCTCTTGCCGTTCCATTCTCAGAGCTCCTGAGTTAATCAAACTGAGACTCTTGGTGCGAATGCCAGAGGAAAACATTTCCAATGTGTCTGGCAGGGAGAAACTGAACCTGGAGAACACCTTTGTCAGGAGCTTTCACCTGCACCTTACACACACACAGATTTGCATCACATCTAAATGGCCAAGCTCTTTCTTAGACAAGTTGAAAGCTGCTGTCAGGAGGCTGTGCTCCTTGTCAGATGGAAGCAGCAGCATGAACATAGGAGTTTGACAAGAACTAAAGAGCCACAGAAGAGCGTGGCCTAGGAAAATGAGTCAGGAAAAAGCATATCGCTACATGTGTCCTTGTTGTCGCCTAACAACAGGTAGCAGCATAAACCAGATGCGGGTGAAGTTCTTGCTGGCGACATCTAACGTCAAATGAGCAAACGGGCTTACCACAGCTGCGGTCCTCTGGCAGTCTGAAAGCTTTGCGCACAAGCCGCATGCTAAGCGCCTTCCTTTGCCTTTTGGCAGTGCTCGTGCATTGCCAGCACTAGGCGGGAATGGTCACTATCCCGCACACACGTTTCGTTGTGCCCGTTGCTAAGCGCTCTGGAGCACTGTTTATGACGTAAGCGGAACACCTCTTGCCATTCCATTCTCAGAGCTCCTGAGTTACGTAATCTGCGACTCTTGGTGCGAATGCCAGAGGAAAACATTTCCAATGTGTCTGGCATATAGAAACTGAACCTGGAGAACACCTTTGTCAGGAGCTTTCACCTGCACCTTACACACACACAGATTTGCATCACATCTAAATGGCCAAGCTCTTTCTTAGACAAGTTGAAAGCTGCTGTCAGAAGGCTGTGCTCCTTGTCAGATGGAAGCAGCAGCACTCACATAGGAGTTTGGCAAGCACTAAAGAGCCACAGAAGAGCGTGGCCTAGGAAAATGAGTCAGGAAAAAGCATATCGCTACATGTGTCCTTGTTGTCGCCTAACAACAGGTAGCAGCATAAACCAGATGCGGGTGAAGTTCTTGCTGGCGACATCTAACGTCAAATGAGCAAACGGGCTTACCACAGCTGCGGTCCTCTGGCAGTCTGAAAGCTTTGCGCACAAGCCGGATCCTAAGCGCCTTCCTTTGCCTTTTGGCAGTGCTCGTGCATTGCCAGCACTAGGCGGGAATGGTCACTATCCCACAGACACGTTTCGTTGTGCCCGTTGCTAAGTGCTCTGGATACTGTTTATGACGTAAGCGGAACACATCTTGCCTTTCCATTCTCAGAGCTCCTGAGTTAATCAAACTGAGACTCTTGGTGCGAATGCCAGAGGAAAACATTTCCAATGTGTCTGGCATATAGAAACTGAACCTGGAGAACACCTTTGTCAGGAGCTTGCACCTGCACCTTACACACACACAGATTTGCATCACATCTAAATGGCCAAGCTCTTTCTTAGACAAGTTGAAAGCTGCTGTCAGAAGGCTGTGCTCCTTGTCAGATGGAAGCAGCAGCATGAACATAGGAGTTTGGCAAGCACTAAAGAGCCACAGAAGAGCGTGTTCTAGCAAAATGAAACAGGAAAAAACATTTGCTACATGTGTCCTTGTTGTCGCCTAACAACAGGTAGCAGCACAAACCAGATGTGGGTGAAGTTCTTGCAGGCGACATCTAACATCAAATGAGCAAGCGGGCTTACCACAGCTGCGGTCCTCTGCCAGTCTGAAAGCTTTGCACAGAAGCCGGACGCTAAGCGCCTTCCTTTGCCTTTTGGCAGTGCTCATGCATTGCCAGCACTAGGCGGGAATGGTCACTATCCCAGAGACACGTTTCGTTGTGCCCGTTGCTAAGCGCTCTGGAGCACTGTTTATGACGTAAGCGGAACACCTCTTGCCGTTCCATTCTCAGAGCTCCTGAGTTAAGCAATCAGCAACTCTTGGTGCGAATGATAGAGGAAAACATTTCAAATGCGTCTGGCAAGGAGAAACTGAACCTGGAGAACACCTTTGTCAGGAGCTTGCATTTGCACCTTAGACACACACAGATTTGCATCACATCTAAATGGCCAAGCTCTTTCTTCGGCAAGTTGAAAGCCGCTGTCAGAAGGCTGTGCTCCTTGTCGGGTGGAAGCACCAGCAAGCACATTGGAGATTGGCAAGCACTAAAGAGCCACAGAAGAGCGTGGCCTAGGAAAATGAGGCAGGAAAAAGCATATCGCTACATGTGCCCTTGGTGTCGCCTAACAACAGGTAGCAGCATAAACCAGATGCGGGTGAAGTTCTTGCAGGCGACATCTAACATCAAATGAGCAAGCGGGCTTACCACAGCTGCGGTCCTCTGGCAGTCTGAAAGCTTTGCACACAAGCCGGATGCTAAGCGCCTTCCTTTGCCTTTTGGCAGTGCTCGCGCATTGCCAGCACTAGGCGGGAATGGTCACTATCCCAGAGACACGTTTCGTTGTGCCCGTTGCTAAGCGCTCTGGAGCACTGTTTATGACGTAAGCGGAACACCTCTTGCCGTTCCATTCTCAGAGCTCCTGAGTTAAGTAATCTGCGACTCTTGGTGCGAATGATAGAGGAAAACATTTCCAATGTGTCTGGCAAGGAGAAACTGAACCTGGAGAACACCTTTGTCAGGAGCTTTCACCTGCACCTTACACACACACAGATTTGCATCACATCTAAATGGCCAAGCTCTTTCTTAGACAAGTTGAAAGCTGCTGTCAGAAGGTTGTGCTCCTTGTCAGATAGAAGCAGCGGCACGCACATAGGAGTTTGGCAAGCACTAAAGAGCCACAGAAGAGCGTGGCCTAGGAAAATGAGGCAGGAAAAAGCATATCGCTACATGTACCCTTGTTGTCGCTTAACAACAGGTAGCAGCATAAACCAGATGCGGGTGAAGTTCTTGCAGGCGACATCTAACGTCAAATGAGCAAGCGGGCTTACCACAGCTGCGGTCCTCTGCCAGTCTGAAAGCTTTGCACACAAGCCAGATGCTAAGCGCCTTCCTTTGCCTTTTGGCAGTGCTCGTGCATTGCCAGCACTAGGCGGGAAGGGTCACTATACCACAGTCACGTTTCGTTGTCCCCGTTGCTATGCGCTCTGGAGCACTGTTTATGACGTAAGCGGAACACCTCTTGCCGTTCCATTCTCAGAGCTCCTGAGTTAATCAAACTGCGACTCTTGGTGCGAATGCCAGAGGAAAACATTTCCAATGTGTCTGGCAAGGAGAAACTGAACCTGGAGAACACCTTTGTCAGGAGCTTTCACCTGCACCTTACACACACACAGATTTGCATCACATCTAAATGGCCAAGCTCTTTCTTAGACAAGTTGAAAGCTGCTGTCAGAAGGTTGTGCTCCTTGTCAGATGGAAGCAGCAGCATGCACATAGGAGTTTGGCAAGCACTAAAGAGCCACAGAAGAGCGTGGCCTAGGAAAATGAGGCAGGAAAAAGCATATCGCTACATGTGTCCTTGTTGTCGCCTAACAACAGGTAGCAGCATAAACCAGATGCGGGTGAAGTTCTTGCAGGCGACATCTAACGTCAAATGAGCAAGCGGGCTTACCACAGCTACAGTCCTCTGGTAGTCTGAAAGCTTTGCGCACAAGCCGGATGCTAAGCGCCTTCCTTTGCCTTTTGGCAGTGCTCGTGCATTGCCAGCACTAGGCGGGAATGGTCACTATCCCACAGACACGTTTCGTTGTGCCCGTTGCTAAGCGCTCTGGAGCACTGTTTATGACGTAAGCGGAACACCTCTTGCCGTTCCATTCTCAGAGCTCCTCAGTTAAGTAATCTGCGACTCTTGGTGCGAATGATAGAGGAAAACATTTCAAATGCGTCTGGCAAGGAGAAACTGAACCTGGAGAACACCTTTGTCAGGAGCTTGCATTTGCACCTTAGACACACACAGATTTGCATCACATCTAAATGGCCAAGCTCTTTCTTCGGCAAGTTGAAAGCCGCTGTCAGAAGGCTGTGCTCCTTGTCGGGTGGAAGCACCAGCAAGCACATTGGAGATTGGCAAGCACTAAAGAGCCACAGAAGAGCGTGGCCTAGGAAAATGAGGCAGGAAAAAGCATATCGCTACATGTGCCCTTGGTGTCGCCTAACAACAGGTAGCAGCATAAACCAGATGCGGGTGAAGTTCTTGCAGGCGACATCTAACATCAAATGAGCAAGCGGGCTTACCACAGCTGCGGTCCTCTGGCAGTCTGAAAGCTTTGCACACAAGCCGGATGCTAAGCGCCTTCCTTTGCCTTTTGGCAGTGCTCGCGCATTGCCAGCACTAGGCGGGAATGGTCACTATCCCAGAGACACGTTTCGTTGTGCCCGTTGCTAAGCGCTCTGGAGCACTGTTTATGACGTAAGCGGAACACCTCTTGCCGTTCCATTCTCAGAGCTCCTGAGTTAAGTAATCTGCGACTCTTGGTGCGAATGATAGAGGAAAACATTTCCAATGTGTCTGGCAAGGAGAAACTGAACCTGGAGAACACCTTTGTCAGGAGCTTGCACCTGCACCTTACACACACACAGATTTGCATCACATCTAAATGGCCAAGCTCTTTCTTAGACAAGTTGAAAGCTGCTGTCAGAAGGTTGTGCTCCTTGTCAGATAGAAGCAGCGGCACGCACATAGGAGTTTGGCAAGCACTAAAGAGCCACAGAAGAGCGTGGCCTAGGAAAATGAGGCAGGAAAAAGCATATCGCTACATGTACCCTTGTTGTCGCTTAACAACAGGTAGCAGCATAAACCAGATGCGGGTGAAGTTCTTGCAGGCGACATCTAACGTCAAATGAGCAAGCGGGCTTACCACAGCTGCGGTCCTCTGCCAGTCTGAAAGCTTTGCACACAAGCCAGATGCTAAGCGCCTTCCTTTGCCTTTTGGCAGTGCTCGTGCATTGCCAGCACTAGGCGGGAAGGGTCACTATACCACAGTCACGTTTCGTTGTCCCCGTTGCTATGCGCTCTGGAGCACTGTTTATGACGTAAGCGGAACACCTCTTGCCGTTCCATTCTCAGAGCTCCTGAGTTAATCAAACTGCGACTCTTGGTGCGAATGCCAGAGGAAAACATTTCCAATGTGTCTGGCAAGGAGAAACTGAACCTGGAGAACACCTTTGTCAGGAGCTTTCACCTGCACCTTACACACACACAGATTTGCATCACATCTAAATGGCCAAGCTCTTTCTTAGACAAGTTGAAAGCTGCTGTCAGAAGGTTGTGCTCCTTGTCAGATGGAAGCAGCAGCATGCACATAGGAGTTTGGCAAGCACTAAAGAGCCACAGAAGAGCGTGGCCTAGGAAAATGAGGCAGGAAAAAGCATATCGCTACATGTGTCCTTGTTGTCGCCTAACAACAGGTAGCAGCATAAACCAGATGCGGGTGAAGTTCTTGCAGGCGACATCTAACGTCAAATGAGCAAGCGGGCTTACCACAGCTACAGTCCTCTGGTAGTCTGAAAGCTTTGCGCACAAGCCGGATGCTAAGCGCCTTCCTTTGCCTTTTGGCAGTGCTCGTGCATTGCCAGCACTAGGCGGGAATGGTCACTATCCCACAGACACGTTTCGTTGTGCCCGTTGCTAAGCGCTCTGGAGCACTGTTTATGACGTAAGCGGAACACCTCTTGCCGTTCCATTCTCAGAGCTCCTCAGTTAAGTAATCTGCGACTCTTGGTGCGAATGATAGAGGAAAACATTTCCAATGTGTCTGGCATATAGAAACTGAACCTGGAGAACACCTTTGTCAGGAGCTTTCACCTGCACTGTAGACACACACAGATTTGCATCACATCTAAATGGCCAAGCTCTTTCTTAGACAAGTTGAAAGCTGCTGTCAGAAGGCTGTGCTCCTTGTCAGATGGAAGCAGCAGCATGAACATAGGAGTTTGACAAGAACTAAAGAGCCACAGAAGAGCGTGGCCTAGGAAAATGAGTCAGGAAAAAGCATATCGCTACATGTGTCCTTGTTGTCGCCTAACAACAGGTAGCAGCATAAACCAGATGCGGGTGAAGTTCTTGCTGGCGACATCTAACGTCAAATGAGCAAACGGGCTTACCACAGCTGCGGTCCTCTGGCAGTCTGAAAGCTTTGCGCACAAGCCGGATGCTAAGCGCCTTCCTTTGCCTTTTGGCAGTGCTCGTGCATTGCCAGCACTAGGCGGGAATGGTCACTATCCCGCACACACGTTTCGTTGTGCCCGTTGCTAAGCGCTCTGGAGCACTGTTTATGACGTAAGCGGAACACCTCTTGCCATTCCATTCTCAGAGCTCCTGAGTTACGTAATCTGCGACTCTTGGTGCGAATGCCAGAGGAAAACATTTCCAATGTGTCTGGCATATAGAAACTGAACCTGGAGAACACCTTTGTCAGGAGCTTTCACCTGCACCTTACACACACACAGATTTGCATCACATCTAAATGGCCAAGCTCTTTCTTAGACAAGTTGAAAGCTGCTGTCAGAAGGCTGTGCTCCTTGTCAGATGGAAGCAGCAGCACTCACATAGGAGTTTGGCAAGCACTAAAGAGCCACAGAAGAGCGTGGCCTAGGAAAATGAGTCAGGAAAAAGCATATCGCTACATGTGTCCTTGTTGTCGCCTAACAACAGGTAGCAGCATAAACCAGATGCGGGTGAAGTTCTTGCTGGCGACATCTAACGTCAAATGAGCAAACGGGCTTACCACAGCTGCGGTCCTCTGGCAGTCTGAAAGCTTTGCGCACAAGCCGGATCCTAAGCGCCTTCCTTTGCCTTTTGGCAGTGCTCGTGCATTGCCAGCACTAGGCGGGAATGGTCACTATGCCACAGACACACGTTTCGTTGTGCCCGTTGCTAAGCGCTCTGGAGCACTGTTTATGACGTAAGCGGAACACCTCTTGCCATTCCATTCTCAGAGCTCCTGAGTTAAGTAATCTGCGACTCTTGGTGCGAATGATAGAGGAAAACATTTCCAATGTGTCTGGCAGGGAGAAACTGAACCTGGAGAACACCTTTGTCAGGAGCTTTCACCTGCACCTTACACACACACAGATTTGCATCACATCTAAATGGCCAAGCTCTTTCTTAGACAAGTTGAAAGCTGCTGTCAGAAGGTTGTGCTCCTTGTCAGATGGAAGCAGCAGCATGCACATAGGAGTTTGGCAAGCACTAAAGAGCCACAGAAGAGCGTGGCCTAGGAAAATGAGGCAGGAAAAAGCATATCGCTACATGTGTCCTTGTTGTCGCCTAACAACAGGTAGCAGCATAAACCAGATGCGGGTGAAGTTCTTGCAGGCGACATCTAACGTCAAATGAGCAAGCGGGCTTACCACAGCTACAGTCCTCTGGTAGTCTGAAAGCTTTGCGCACAAGCCGGATGCTAAGCGCCTTCCTTTGCCTTTTGGCAGTGCTCGTGCATTGCCAGCACTAGGCGGGAATGGTCACTATCCCACAGACACGTTTCGTTGTGCCCGTTGCTAAGCGCTCTGGAGCACTGTTTATGACGTAAGCGGAACACCTCTTGCCGTTCCATTCTCAGAGCTCCTCAGTTAAGTAATCTGCGACTCTTGGTGCGAATGATAGAGGAAAACATTTCCAATGTGTCTGGCATATAGAAACTGAACCTGGAGAACACCTTTGTCAGGAGCTTTCACCTGCACTGTAGACACACACAGATTTGCATCACATCTAAATGGCCAAGCTCTTTCTTAGACAAGTTGAAAGCTGCTGTCAGAAGGCTGTGCTCCTTGTCAGATGGAAGCAGCAGCATGAACATAGGAGTTTGACAAGAACTAAAGAGCCACAGAAGAGCGTGGCCTAGGAAAATGAGTCAGGAAAAAGCATATCGCTACATGTGTCCTTGTTGTCGCCTAACAACAGGTAGCAGCATAAACCAGATGCGGGTGAAGTTCTTGCTGGCGACATCTAACGTCAAATGAGCAAACGGGCTTACCACAGCTGCGGTCCTCTGGCAGTCTGAAAGCTTTGCGCACAAGCCGGATGCTAAGCGCCTTCCTTTGCCTTTTGGCAGTGCTCGTGCATTGCCAGCACTAGGCGGGAATGGTCACTATCCCGCACACACGTTTCGTTGTGCCCGTTGCTAAGCGCTCTGGAGCACTGTTTATGACGTAAGCGGAACACCTCTTGCCATTCCATTCTCAGAGCTCCTGAGTTACGTAATCTGCGACTCTTGGTGCGAATGCCAGAGGAAAACATTTCCAATGTGTCTGGCAGGGAGAAACTGAACCTGGAGAACACCTTTGTCAGGAGCTTTCACCTGAACCGTAGACACACACAGATTTGCATCACATCTAAATGGCCAAGCTCTTTCTTAGACAAGTTGAAAGCTGCTGTCAGAAGGCTGTGCTCCTTGTCAGATGGAAGCAGCAGCATGAACATAGGAGTTTGACAAGAACTAAAGAGCCACAGAAGAGCGTGGCCTAGGAAAATGAGTCAGGAAAAAGCATATCGCTACATGTGTCCTTGTTGTCGCCTAACAACAGGTAGCAGCATAAACCAGATGCGGGTGAAGTTCTTGCTGGCGACATCTAACGTCAAATGAGCAAACGGGCTTACCACAGCTGCGGTCCTCTGGCAGTCTGAAAGCTTTGCGCACAAGCCGGATGCTAAGCGCCTTCCTTTGCCTTTTGGCAGTGCTCGTGCATTGCCAGCACTAGGCGGGAATGGTCACTATCCCGCACACACGTTTCGTTGTGCCCGTTGCTAAGCGCTCTGGAGCACTGTTTATGACGTAAGCGGAACACCTCTTGCCGTTCCATTCTCAGAGCTCCTGAGTTACGTAATCTGCGACTCTTGGTGCGAATGCCAGAGGAAAACATTTCCAATGTGTCTGGCAAGGAGAAACTGAACCTGGAGAACACCTTTGTCAGGAGCTTTCACCTGCACCTTACACACACACAGATTTGCATCACATCTAAATGGCCAAGCTCTTTCTTAGACAAGTTGAAAGCTGCTGTCAGAAGGTTGTGCTCCTTGTCAGATGGAAGCAGCAGCATGCACATAGGAGTTTGGCAAGCACTAAAGAGCCACAGAAGAGCGTGGCCTAGGAAAATGAGTCAGGAAAAAGCATATCGCTACATGTGTCCTTGTTGTCGCCTAACAACAGGTAGCAGCATAAACCAGATGCGGGTGAAGTTCTTGCTGGCGACATCTAACGTCAAATGAGCAAGCGGGCTTACCACAGCTACGGTCCTCTGGAAGTCTGAAAGCTTTGCGCACAAGCCGGATGCTAAGCGCCTTCCTTTGCCTTTTGGCAGTGCTCGTGTATTGCCAGCACTAGGCGGGAATGGTCACTATCCCACAGACACGTTTCGTTGTGCCCGTTGCTAAGCGCTCTGGAGCACTGTTTATGACGTAAGCGGAACACCTCTTGCCATTCCATTCTCAGAGCTCCTGAGTTACGTAATCTGCGACTCTTGGTGCGAATGATAGAGGAAAACATTTCCAATGTGTCTGGCAAGGAGAAACTGAACCTGGAGAACACCTTTGTCAGGAGCTTTCACCTGCACCGTAGACACACACAGATTTGCATCACATCTAAATGGCCAAGCTCTTTCTTAGACAAGTTGAAAGCTGCTGTCAGAAGGCTGTGCTCCTTGTCAGATGGAAGCAGCAGCACTCACATAGGAGTTTGGCAAGCACTAAAGAGCCACAGAAGAGCGTGGCCTAGGAAAATGAGTCAGGAAAAAGCATTTGCTACATGTGTCCTTGTTGTCGCCTAACAACAGGTAGCAGCATAAACCAGATGTGGTTGAAGTTCTTGCTGGCGACATCTAACGTCAAATGAGCAAACGGGCTTACCACAGCTGCGGTCCTCTGGCAGTCTGAAAGCTTTGCGCACAAGCCGGATGCTAAGCGCCTTCCTTTGCCTTTTGGCAGTGCTCGTGCATTGCCAGCACTAGGCGGGAATGGTCACTATCCCGCACACACGTTTCTTTGTGCCCGTTGCTAAGTGCTCTGGAGCACTGTTTATGACGTAAGCGGAACACCTCTTGCCGTTCCATTCTCAGAGCTCCTCAGTTAAGTAATCTGCGACTTTTGGTGCGAATGCCAGAGGAAAACATTTCCAATGTGTCTGGCAGGGAGAAACTGAACCTGGAGAACACCTTTGTCAGGAGCTTGCACCTGCACCTTACACACACACAGATTTGCATCACATCTAAATGGCCAAGCTCTTTCTTAGACAAGTTGAAAGCTGCTGTCAGAAGGTTGTGCTCCTTGTCAGATGGAAGCAGCAACACTCACATAGGAGTTTGGCAAGCACTAAAGAGCCACAGAAGAGCGTGGCCTAGGAAAATGAGTCAGGAAAAAGCATATCGCTACATGTGTCCTTGTTGTCGCCTAACAACAGGTAGCAGCATAAACCAGATGTGGGTGAAGTTCTTGCAGGCGACATCTAACATCAAATGAGCAAGCGGGATTACCACAGCTACAGTCCTCTGGCAGTCTGAAAGCTTTGCGCGCAAGCCGGATGCTAAGCGCCTTCCTTTGCCTTTTGGCAGTGCTCGTGCATTGCCAGCACTAGGTGGGAATGGTCACTATCCCACAGACACGTTTCGTTGTGCCCGTTGCTAAGCGCTCTGGAGCACTGTTTATGACGTAAGCGGAACACCTCTTGCCGTTCCATTCTCAGAGCTCCTCAGTTAAGTAATCTGCGACTCTTGGTGCGAATGATAGAGGAAAACATTTCCAATGTGTCTGGCAGGGAGAAACTGAACCTGGAGAACACCTTTGTCAGGAGCTTTCACCTGCACTGTAGACACACACAGATTTGCATCACATCTAAATGGCCAAGCTCTTTCTTAGACAAGTTGAAAGCTGCTGTCAGAAGGCTGTGCTCCTTGTCAGATGGAAGCAGCAGCATGAACATAGGAGTTTGACAAGAACTAAAGAGCCACAGAAGAGCGTGGCCTAGGAAAATGAGTCAGGGAAAAGCATATCGCTACATGTGTCCTTGTTGTCGCCTAACAACAGGTAGCAGCATAAACCAGATGCGGGTGAAGTTCTTGCTGGCGACATCTAACGTCAAATGAGCAAACGGGCTTACCACAGCTGCGGTCCTCTGGCAGTCTGAAAGCTTTGCGCACAAGCCGGATGCTAAGCGCCTTCCTTTGCCTTTTGGCAGTGCTCGTGCATTGCCAGCACTAGGCGGGAATGGTCACTATCCCGCACACACGTTTCGTTGTGCCCGTTGCTAAGCGCTCTGGAGCACTGTTTATGACGTAAGCGGAACACCTCTTGCCATTCCATTCTCAGAGCTCCTGAGTTACGTAATCTGCGACTCTTGGTGCGAATGCCAGAGGAAAACATTTCCAATGTGTCTGGCATATAGAAACTGAACCTGGAGAACACCTTTGTCAGGAGCTTTCACCTGCACCTTACACACACACAGATTTGCATCACATCTAAATGGCCAAGCTCTTTCTTAGACAAGTTGAAAGCTGCTGTCAGAAGGCTGTGCTCCTTGTCAGATGGAAGCAGCAGCACTCACATAGGAGTTTGGCAAGCACTAAAGAGCCACAGAAGAGCGTGGCCTAGGAAAATGAGTCAGGAAAAAGCATATCGCTACATGTGTCCTTGTTGTCGCCTAACAACAGGTAGCAGCATAAACCAGATGCGGGTGAAGTTCTTGCTGGCGACATCTAACGTCAAATGAGCAAACGGGCTTACCACAGCTGCGGTCCTCTGGCAGTCTGAAAGCTTTGCGCACAAGCCGGATCCTAAGCGCCTTCCTTTGCCTTTTGGCAGTGCTCGTGCATTGCCAGCACTAGGCGGGAATGGTCACTATGCCACAGACACACGTTTCGTTGTGCCCGTTGCTAAGCGCTCTGGAGCACTGTTTATGACGTAAGCGGAACACCTCTTGCCATTCCATTCTCAGAGCTCCTGAGTTAAGTAATCTGCGACTCTTGGTGCGAATGATAGAGGAAAACATTTCCAATGTGTCTGGCAGGGAGAAACTGAACCTGGAGAACACCTTTGTCAGGAGCTTGCACCTGAACCGTAGACACACACAGATTTGCATCACATCTAAATGGCCAAGCTCTTTCTTAGACAAGTTGAAAGCTGCTGTCAGAAGGCTGTGCTCCTTGTCAGATGGAAGCAGCAGCATGAACATAGGAGTTTGACAAGAACTAAAGAGCCACAGAAGAGCGTGGCCTAGGAAAATGAGTCAGGAAAATGCATATCGCTACATGTGTCCTTGTTGTCGCCTAACAACAGGTAGCAGCATAAACCAGATGCGGGTGAAGTTCTTGCTGGCGACATCTAACGTCAAATGAGCAAACGGGCTTACCACAGCTGCGGTCCTCTGGCAGTCTGAAAGCTTTGTGCACAAGCCGGATGCTAAGCGCCTTCCTTTGCCTTTTGGCAGTGCTCGTGCATTGCCAGCACTAGGCGGGAATGGTCACTATCCCACAGACACGTTTCGTTGTGCCCGTTGCTAAGTGCTCTGGATACTGTTTATGACGTAAGCGGAACACATCTTGCCTTTCCATTCTCAGAGCTCCTGAGTTAATCAAACTGAGACTCTTGGTGCGAATGCCAGAGGAAAACATTTCCAATGTGTCTGGCATATAGAAACTGAACCTGGAGAACACCTTTGTCAGGAGCTTGCACCTGCACCGTAGACACACACAGATTTGCATCACATCTAAATGGCCAAGCTCTTTCTTAGACAAGTTGAAAGCTGCTGTCAGAAGGCTGTGCTCCTTGTCAGATGGAAGCAGCAGCATGAACATAGGAGTTTGACAAGAACTAAAGAGCCACAGAAGAGCGTGGCCTAGGAAAATGAGTCAGGAAAAAGCATATCGCTACATGTGTCCTTGTTGTCGCCTAACAACAGGTAGCAGCATAAACCAGATGCGGGTGAAGTTCTTGCTGGCGACATCTAACGTCAAATGAGCAAACGGGCTTACCACAGCTGCGGTCCTCTGGCAGTCTGAAAGCTTTGCGCACAAGCCGGATGCTAAGCGCCTTCCTTTGCCTTTTGGCAGTGCTCGTGCATTGCCAGCACTAGGCGGGAATGGTCACTATCCCGCACACACGTTTCGTTGTGCCCGTTGCTAAGCGCTCTGGAGCACTGTTTATGACGTAAGCGGAACACCTCTTGCCGTTCCATTCTCAGAGCTCCTGAGTTACGTAATCTGCGACTCTTGGTGCGAATGCCAGAGGAAAACATTTCCAATGTGTCTGGCAAGGAGAAACTGAACCTGGAGAACACCTTTGTCAGGAGCTTTCACCTGCACCTTACACACACACAGATTTGCATCACATCTAAATGGCCAAGCTCTTTCTTAGACAAGTTGAAAGCTGCTGTCAGAAGGTTGTGCTCCTTGTCAGATGGAAGCAGCAGCATGCACATAGGAGTTTGGCAAGCACTAAAGAGCCACAGAAGAGCGTGGCCTAGGAAAATGAGTCAGGAAAAAGCATATCGCTACATGTGTCCTTGTTGTCGCCTAACAACAGGTAGCAGCATAAACCAGATGCGGGTGAAGTTCTTGCTGGCGACATCTAACGTCAAATGAGCAAGCGGGCTTACCACAGCTACGGTCCTCTGGAAGTCTGAAAGCTTTGCGCACAAGCCGGATGCTAAGCGCCTTCCTTTGCCTTTTGGCAGTGCTCGTGTATTGCCAGCACTAGGCGGGAATGGTCACTATCCCACAGACACGTTTCGTTGTGCCCGTTGCTAAGCGCTCTGGAGCACTGTTTATGACGTAAGCGGAACACCTCTTGCCATTCCATTCTCAGAGCTCCTGAGTTACGTAATCTGCGACTCATGGTGCGAATGATAGAGGAAAACATTTCCAATGTGTCTGGCAAGGAGAAACTGAACCTGGAGAACACCTTTGTCAGGAGCTTTCACCTGCACCGTAGACACACACAGATTTGCATCACATCTAAATGGCCAAGCTCTTTCTTAGACAAGTTGAAAGCTGCTGTCAGAAGGCTGTGCTCCTTGTCAGATGGAAGCAGCAGCACTCACATAGGAGTTTGGCAAGCACTAAAGAGCCACAGAAGAGCGTGGCCTAGGAAAATGAGTCAGGAAAAAGCATTTGCTACATGTGTCCTTGTTGTCGCCTAACAACAGGTAGCAGCATAAACCAGATGTGGTTGAAGTTCTTGCTGGCGACATCTAACGTCAAATGAGCAAACGGGCTTACCACAGCTGCGGTCCTCTGGCAGTCTGAAAGCTTTGCGCACAAGCCGGATGCTAAGCGCCTTCCTTTGCCTTTTGGCAGTGCTCGTGCATTGCCAGCACTAGGCGGGAATGGTCACTATCCCGCACACACGTTTCTTTGTGCCCGTTGCTAAGCGCTCTGGAGCACTGTTTATGACGTAAGCGGAACACCTCTTGCCGTTCCATTCTCAGAGCTCCTCAGTTAAGTAATCTGCGACTTTTGGTGCGAATGCCAGAGGAAAACATTTCCAATGTGTCTGGCAGGGAGAAACTGAACCTGGAGAACACCTTTGTCAGGAGCTTGCACCTGCACCTTACACACACACAGATTTGCATCACATCTAAATGGCCAAGCTCTTTCTTAGACAAGTTGAAAGCTGCTGTCAGAAGGTTGTGCTCCTTGTCAGATGGAAGCAGCAACACTCACATAGGAGTTTGGCAAGCACTAAAGAGCCACAGAAGAGCGTGGCCTAGGAAAATGAGTCAGGAAAAAGCATATCGCTACATGTGTCCTTGTTGTCGCCTAACAACAGGTAGCAGCATAAACCAGATGTGGGTGAAGTTCTTGCAGGCGACATCTAACATCAAATGAGCAAGCGGGATTACCACAGCTACAGTCCTCTGGCAGTCTGAAAGCTTTGCGCGCAAGCCGGATGCTAAGCGCCTTCCTTTGCCTTTTGGCAGTGCTCGTGCATTGCCAGCACTAGGCGGGAATGGTCACTATCCCACAGACACGTTTCGTTGTGCCCGTTGCTAAGCGCTCTGGAGCACTGTTTATGACGTAAGCGGAACACCTCTTGCCGTTCCATTCTCAGAGCTCCTCAGTTAAGTAATCTGCGACTCTTGGTGCGAATGATAGAGGAAAACATTTCCAATGTGTCTGGCAGGGAGAAACTGAACCTGGAGAACACCTTTGTCAGGAGCTTGCACCTGCACCTTACACACACACAGATTTGCATCACATCTAAATGGCCAAGCTCTTTCTTAGACAAGTTGAAAGCTGCTGTCAGAAGGCTGTGCTCCTTGTCAGATGGAAGCAGCAGCATGAACATAGGAGTTTGACAAGAACTAAAGAGTCACAGAAGGGCGTGGCCTAGGAAAATGAGTCAGGAAAAAGCATATCGCTACATGTGTCCTTGTTGTCGCCTAACAACAGGTAGCAGCATAAACCAGATGCGGGTGAAGTTCTTGCTGGCGACATCTAACGTCAAATGAGCAAACGGGCTTACCACAGCTGCGGTCCTCTGGCAGTCTGAAAGCTTTGCGCACAAGCCGGATGCTAAGCGCCTTCCTTTGCCTTTTGGCAGTGCTCGTGCATTGCCAGCACTAGGCGGGAATGGTCACTATCCCGCACACACGTTTCGTTGTGCCCGTTGCTAAGTGCTCTGGAGCACTGTTTATGACGTAAGCGGAACACCTCTTGCCGTTCCATTCTCAGAGCTCCTGAGTTAAGTAATCTGCGACTCTTGGTGCGAATGCCAGAGGAAAACATTTCCAATGTGTCTGGCAGGGAGAAACTGAACCTGGAGAACACCTTTGTCAGGAGCTTGCATTTGCACCTTAGACACACACAGATTTGCATCACATCTAAATGGCCAAGCTCTTTCTTAGACAAGTTGAAAGCTGCTGTCAGAAGGCTGTGCTCCTTGTCAGATGGAAGCAGCAGCATGAACATAGGAGTTTGGCAAGCACTAAAGAGCCACAGAAGAGCGTGGCCTAGGAAAATGAGTCAGGAAAAAGCATATCGCTACATGTGTCCTTGTTGTCGCCTAACAACAGGTAGCAGCATAAACCAGATGCGGGTGAAGTTCTTGCTGGCGACATCTAACGTCAAATGAGCAAACGGGCTTACCACAGCTGCGGTCCTCTGGCAGTCTGAAAGCTTTGCGCACAAGCCGCATGCTAAGCGCCTTCCTTTGCCTTTTGGCAGTGCTCGTGCATTGCCAGCACTAGGCGGGAATGGTCACTATGCCACAGACACACGTTTCGTTGTGCCCGTTGCTAAGCGCTCTGGAGCACTGTTTATGACGTAAGCGGAACACCTCTTGCCGTTCCATTCTCAGAGCTCCTGAGTTAAGTAATCTGCGACTCTTGGTGCGAATGATAGAGGAAAACATTTCCAATGTGTCTGGCATATAGAAACTGAACCTGGAGAACACCTTTGTCAGGAGCTTTCACCTGCACCGTAGACACACACAGATTTGCATCACATCTAAATGGCCAAGCTCTTTCTTAGACAAGTTGAAAGCTGCTGTCAGAAGGCTGTGCTCCTTGTCAGATGGAAGCAGCAGCATGAACATAGGAGTTTGACAAGAACTAAAGAGCCACAGAAGAGCGTGGCCTAGGAAAATGAGTCAGGAAAAAGCATATCGCTACATGTGTCCTTGTTGTCGCCTAACAACAGGTAGCAGCATAAACCAGATGCGGGTGAAGTTCTTGCTGGCGACATCTAACGTCAAATGAGCAAACGGGCTTACCACAGCTGCGGTCCTCTGGCAGTCTGAAAGCTTTGCGCACAAGCCGGATGTTAAGCGCCTTCCTTTGCCTTTTGGCAGTGCTCGTGCATTGCCAGCACTAGGCGGGAATGGTCACTATCCCACAGACACGTTTCGTTGTGCCCGTTGCTAAGTGCTCTGGATACTGTTTATGACGTAAGCGGAACACATCTTGCCTTTCCATTCTCAGAGCTCCTGAGTTAATCAAACTGAGACTCTTGGTGCGAATGCCAGAGGAAAACATTTCCAATGTGTCTGGCATATAGAAACTGAACCTGGAGAACACCTTTGTCAGGAGCTTTCACCTGCACCGTAGACACACACAGATTTGCATCACATCTAAATGGCCAAGCTCTTTCTTAGACAAGTTGAAAGCTGCTGTCAGAAGGCTGTGCTCCTTGTCAGATGGAAGCAGCAGCATGAACATAGGAGTTTGACAAGAACTAAAGAGCCACAGAAGAGCGTGGCCTAGGAAAATGAGTCAGGAAAAAGCATATCGCTACATGTGTCCTTGTTGTCGCCTAACAACAGGTAGCAGCATAAACCAGATGCGGGTGAAGTTCTTGCAGGCGACATCTAACGTCAAATGAGCAAGCGGGCTTACCACAGCTACGGTCCTCTGGCAGTCTGAAAGCTTTGCGCACAAGCCGGATGCTAAGCGCCTTCCTTTGCCTTTTGGCAGTGCTCGTGCATTGCCAGCACTAGGCGGGAATGGTCACTATGCCACAGACACACGTTTCGTTGTGCCCGTTGCTAAGCGCTCTGGAGCACTGTTTATGACGTAAGCGGAACACCTCTTGCCGTTCCATTCTCAGAGCTCCTCAGTTAAGTAATCTGCGACTTTTGGTGCGAATGCCAGAGGAAAACATTTCCAATGTGTCTGGCAGGGAGAAACTGAACCTGGAGAACACCTTTGTCAGGAGCTTGCACCTGCACCTTAGACACACACAGATTTGCATCACATCTAAATGGCCAAGCTCTTTCTTAGACAAGTTGAAAGCTGCTGTCAGAAGGCTGTGCTCCTTGTCAGATGGAAGCAGCAGCATGAACATAGGAGTTTGACAAGAACTAAAGAGCCACAGAAGAGCGTGGCCTAGGAAAATGAGTCAGGAAAAAGCATATCGCTACATGTGTCCTTGTTGTCGCCTAACAACAGGTAGCAGCATAAACCAGATGCGGGTGAAGTTCTTGCTGGCGACATCTAACGTCAAATGAGCAAACGGGCTTACCACAGCTGCGGTCCTCTGGCAGTCTGAAAGCTTTGCGCACAAGCCGCATGCTAAGCGCCTTCCTTTGCCTTTTGGCAGTGCTCGTGCATTGCCAGCACTAGGCGGGAATGGTCACTATCCCACAGACACGTTTCGTTGTGCCCGTTGCTAAGCGCTCTGGAGCACTGTTTATGACGTAAGCGGAACACCTCTTGCCATTCCATTCTCAGAGCTCCTGAGTTACGTAATCTGCGACTCTTGGTGCGAATGCCAGAGGAAAACATTTCCAATGTGTCTGGCATATAGAAACGGAACCTGGAGAACACCTTTGTCAGGAGCTTTCACCTGCACCTTACACACACACAGATTTGCATCACATCTAAATGGCCAAGCTCTTTCTTAGACAAGTTGAAAGCTGCTGTCAGAAGGCTGTGCTCCTTGTCAGATGGAAGCAGCAGCACTCACATAGGAGTTTGGCAAGCACTAAAGAGCCACAGAAGAGCGTGGCCTAGGAAAATGAGTCAGGAAAAAGCATATCGCTACATGTGTCCTTGTTGTCGCCTAACAACAGGTAGCAGCATAAACCAGATGCGGGTGAAGTTCTTGCTGGCGACATCTAACGTCAAATGAGCAAACGGGCTTACCACAGCTGCGGTCCTCTGGCAGTCTGAAAGATTTGCGCACAAGCCGGATGCTAAGCGCCTTCCTTTGCCTTTTGGCAGTGCTCGTGCATTGCCAGCACTAGGCGGGAATGGTCACTATGCCACAGACACACGTTTCGTTGTGCCCGTTGCTAAGCGCTCTGGAGCACTGTTTATGACGTAAGCGGAACACCTCTTGCCATTCCATTCTCAGAGCTCCTGAGTTACGTAATCTGCGACTCTTGGTGCGAATGCCAGAGGAAAACATTTCCAATGTGTCTGGCAGGGAGAAACTGAACCTGGAGAACACCTTTGTCAGGAGCTTGCACCTGCACCTTAGACACACACAGATTTGCATCACATCTAAATGGCCAAGCTCTTTCTTAGACAAGTTGAAAGCTGCTGTCAGAAGGCTGTGCTCCTTGTCAGATGGAAGCAGCAGCATGAACATAGGAGTTTGACAAGAACTAAAGAGCCACAGAAGAGCGTGGCCTAGGAAAATGAGTCAGGAAAAAGCATATCGCTACATGTGTCCTTGTTGTCGCCTAACAACAGGTAGCAGCATAAACCAGATGCGGGTGAAGTTCTTGCTGGCGACATCTAACGTCAAATGAGCAAACGGGCTTACCACAGCTGCGGTCCTCTGGCAGTCTGAAAGCTTTGCGCACAAGCCGGATGTTAAGCGCCTTCCTTTGCCTTTTGGCAGTGCTCGTGCATTGCCAGCACTAGGCGGGAATGGTCACTATCCCACAGACACGTTTCGTTGTGCCCGTTGCTAAGTGCTCTGGATACTGTTTATGACGTAAGCGGAACACATCTTGCCTTTCCATTCTCAGAGCTCCTGAGTTAATCAAACTGAGACTCTTGGTGCGAATGCCAGAGGAAAACATTTCCAATGTGTCTGGCATATAGAAACTGAACCTGGAGAACACCTTTGTCAGGAGCTTTCACCTGCACCGTAGACACACACAGATTTGCATCACATCTAAATGGCCAAGCTCTTTCTTAGACAAGTTGAAAGCTGCTGTCAGAAGGCTGTGCTCCTTGTCAGATGGAAGCAGCAGCATGAACATAGGAGTTTGACAAGAACTAAAGAGCCACAGAAGAGCGTGGCCTAGGAAAATGAGTCAGGAAAAAGCATATCGCTACATGTGTCCTTGTTGTCGCCTAACAACAGGTAGCAGCATAAACCAGATGCGGGTGAAGTTCTTGCTGGCGACATCTAACGTCAAATGAGCAAACGGGCTTACCACAGCTGCGGTCCTCTGGCAGTCTGAAAGCTTTGCGCACAAGCCGCATGCTAAGCGCCTTCCTTTGCCTTTTGGCAGTGCTCGTGCATTGCCAGCACTAGGCGGGAATGGTCACTATCCCGCACACACGTTTCGTTGTGCCCGTTGCTAAGCGCTCTGGAGCACTGTTTATGACGTAAGCGGAACACCTCTTGCCGTTCCATTCTCAGAGCTCCTGAGTTACGTAATCTGCGACTCTTGGTGCGAATGCCAGAGGAAAACATTTCCAATGTGTCTGGCAAGGAGAAACTGAACCTGGAGAACACCTTTGTCAGGAGCTTTCACCTGCACCTTACACACACACAGATTTGCATCACATCTAAATGGCCAAGCTCTTTCTTAGACAAGTTGAAAGCTGCTGTCAGAAGGTTGTGCTCCTTGTCAGATGGAAGCAGCAGCATGCACATAGGAGTTTGGCAAGCACTAAAGAGCCACAGAAGAGCGTGGCCTAGGAAAATGAGTCAGGAAAAAGCATATCGCTACATGTGTCCTTGTTGTCGCCTAACAACAGGTAGCAGCATAAACCAGATGCGGGTGAAGTTCTTGCAGGCGACATCTAACGTCAAATGAGCAAGCGGGCTTACCACAGCTACGGTCCTCTGGCAGTCTGAAAGCTTTGCGCACAAGCCGGATGCTAAGCGCCTTCCTTTGCCTTTTGGCAGTGCTCGTGCATTGCCAGCACTAGGCGGGAATGGTCACTATGCCACAGACACACGTTTCGTTGTGCCCGTTGCTAAGCGCTCTGGAGCACTGTTTATGACGTAAGCGGAACACCTCTTGCCGTTCCATTCTCAGAGCTCCTCAGTTAAGTAATCTGCGACTTTTGGTGCGAATGCCAGAGGAAAACATTTCCAATGTGTCTGGCAGGGAGAAACTGAACCTGGAGAACACCTTTGTCAGGAGCTTGCACCTGCACCTTAGACACACACAGATTTGCATCACATCTAAATGGCCAAGCTCTTTCTTAGACAAGTTGAAAGCTGCTGTCAGAAGGCTGTGCTCCTTGTCAGATGGAAGCAGCAGCATGAACATAGGAGTTTGACAAGAACTAAAGAGCCACAGAAGAGCGTGGCCTAGGAAAATGAGTCAGGAAAAAGCATATCGCTACATGTGTCCTTGTTGTCGCCTAACAACAGGTAGCAGCATAAACCAGATGCGGGTGAAGTTCTTGCTGGCGACATCTAACGTCAAATGAGCAAACGGGCTTACCACAGCTGCGGTCCTCTGGCAGTCTGAAAGCTTTGCGCACAAGCCGCATGCTAAGCGCCTTCCTTTGCCTTTTGGCAGTGCTCGTGCATTGCCAGCACTAGGCGGGAATGGTCACTATCCCGCACACACGTTTCGTTGTGCCCGTTGCTAAGCGCTCTGGAGCACTGTTTATGACGTAAGCGGAACACCTCTTGCCATTCCATTCTCAGAGCTCCTGAGTTACGTAATCTGCGACTCTTGGTGCGAATGCCAGAGGAAAACATTTCCAATGTGTCTGGCATATAGAAACGGAACCTGGAGAACACCTTTGTCAGGAGCTTTCACCTGCACCGTAGACACACACAGATTTGCATCACATCTAAATGGCCAAGCTCTTTCTTAGACAAGTTGAAAGCTGCTGTCAGAAGGCTGTGCTCCTTGTCAGATGGAAGCAGCAGCACTCACATAGGAGTTTGGCAAGCACTAAAGAGCCACAGAAGAGCGTGGCCTAGGAAAATGAGTCAGGAAAAAGCATATCGCTACATGTGTCCTTGTTGTCGCCTAACAACAGGTAGCAGCATAAACCAGATGCGGGTGAAGTTCTTGCTGGCGACATCTAACGTCAAATGAGCAAACGGGCTTACCACAGCTGCGGTCCTCTGGCAGTCTGAAAGATTTGCGCACAAGCCGCATGCTAAGCGCCTTCCTTTGCCTTTTGGCAGTGCTCGTGCATTGCCAGCACTAGGCGGGAATGGTCACTATGCCACAGACACACGTTTCGTTGTGCCCGTTGCTAAGCGCTCTGGAGCACTGTTTATGACGTAAGCGGAACACCTCTTGCCATTCCATTCTCAGAGCTCCTGAGTTACGTAATCTGCGACTCTTGGTGCGAATGCCAGAGGAAAACATTTCCAATGTGTCTGGCAGGGAGAAACTGAACCTGGAGAACACCTTTGTCAGGAGCTTTCACCTGCACCTTACACACACACAGATTTGCATCACATCTAAATGGCCAAGCTCTTTCTTAGACAAGTTGAAAGCTGCTGTCAGAAGGCTGTGCTCCTTGTCAGATGGAAGCAGCAGCATGAACATAGGAGTTTGACAAGAACTAAAGAGTCACAGAAGAGCGTGGCCTAGGAAAATGAGTCAGGAAAAAGCATATCGCTACATGTGTCCTTGTTGTCGCCTAACAACAGGTAGCAGCATAAACCAGATGCGGGTGAAGTTCTTGCTGGCGACATCTAACGTCAAATGAGTAAACGGGCTTACCACAGCTGCGGTCCTCTGGCAGTCTGAAAGCTTTGCGCACAAGCCGGATGCTAAGCGCCTTCCTTTGCCTTTTGGCAGTGCTCGTGCATTGCCAGCACTAGGCGGGAATGGTCACTATCCCGCACACACGTTTCGTTGTGCCCGTTGCTAAGCGCTCTGGAGCACTGTTTATGACGTAAGCGGAACACCTCTTGCCGTTCCATTCTCAGAGCTCCTGAGTTAAGTAATCTGCGACTCTTGGTGCGAATGATAGAGGAAAACATTTCCAATGTGTCTGGCATATAGAAACTGAACCTGGAGAACACCTTTGTCAGGAGCTTGCACCTGCACCTTACACACACACAGATTTGCATCACATCTAAATGGCCAAGCTCTTTCTTAGACAAGTTGAAAGCTGCTGTCAGAAGGCTGTGCTCCTTGTCAGATGGAAGCAGCAGCATGAACATAGGAGTTTGACAAGAACTAAAGAGCCACAGAAGAGCGTGGCCTAGGAAAATGAGTCAGGAAAAAGCATATCGCTACATGTGTCCTTGTTGTCGCCTAACAACAGGTAGCAGCATAAACCAGATGCGGGTGAAGTTCTTGCTGGCGACATCTAACGTCAAATGAGCAAACGGGCTTACCACAGCTGCGGTCCTCTGGCAGTCTGAAAGCTTTGCGCACAAGCTGGATGCTAAGCGCCTTCCTTTGCCTTTTGGCAGTGCTCGTGCATTGCCAGCACTAGGCGGGAATGGTCACTATCCCACAGACACGTTTCGTTGTGCCCGTTGCTAAGTGCTCTGGATACTGTTTATGACGTAAGCGGAACACATCTTGCCTTTCCATTCTCAGAGCTCCTGAGTTAATCAAACTGAGACTCTTGGTGCGAATGCCAGAGGAAAACATTTCCAATGTGTCTGGCATATAGAAACTGAACCTGGAGAACACCTTTGTCAGGAGCTTTCACCTGCACCGTAGACACACACAGATTTGCATCACATCTAAATGGCCAAGCTCTTTCTTAGACAAGTTGAAAGCTGCTGTCAGAAGGCTGTGCTCCTTGTCAGATGGAAGCAGCAGCATGAACATAGGAGTTTGACAAGAACTAAAGAGCCACAGAAGAGCGTGGCCTAGGAAAATGAGTCAGGAAAAAGCATATCGCTACATGTGTCCTTGTTGTCGCCTAACAACAGGTAGCAGCATAAACCAGATGCGGGTGAAGTTCTTGCTGGCGACATCTAACGTCAAATGAGCAAACGGGCTTACCACAGCTGCGGTCCTCTGGCAGTCTGAAAGCTTTGCGCACAAGCCGCATGCTAAGCGCCTTCCTTTGCCTTTTGGCAGTGCTCGTGCATTGCCAGCACTAGGCGGGAATGGTCACTATCCCGCACACACGTTTCGTTGTGCCCGTTGCTAAGCGCTCTGGAGCACTGTTTATGACGTAAGCGGAACACCTCTTGCCGTTCCATTCTCAGAGCTCCTGAGTTACGTAATCTGCGACTCTTGGTGCGAATGCCAGAGGAAAACATTTCCAATGTGTCTGGCAAGGAGAAACTGAACCTGGAGAACACCTTTGTCAGGAGCTTTCACCTGCACCTTACACACACACAGATTTGCATCACATCTAAATGGCCAAGCTCTTTCTTAGACAAGTTGAAAGCTGCTGTCAGAAGGTTGTGCTCCTTGTCAGATGGAAGCAGCAGCATGCACATAGGAGTTTGGCAAGCACTAAAGAGCCACAGAAGAGCGTGGCCTAGGAAAATGAGTCAGGAAAAAGCATATCGCTACATGTGTCCTTGTTGTCGCCTAACAACAGGTAGCAGCATAAACCAGATGCGGGTGAAGTTCTTGCAGGCGACACCTAACGTCAAATGAGCAAGCGGGCTTACCACAGCTACGGTCCTCTGGCAGTCTGAAAGCTTTGCGCACAAGCCGGATGCTAAGCGCCTTCCTTTGCCTTTTGGCAGTGCTCGTGCATTGCCAGCACTAGGCGGGAATGGTCACTATGCCACAGACACACGTTTCGTTGTGCCCGTTGCTAAGCGCTCTGGAGCACTGTTTATGACGTAAGCGGAACACCTCTTGCCGTTCCATTCTCAGAGCTCCTCAGTTAAGTAATCTGCGACTTTTGGTGCGAATGCCAGAGGAAAACATTTCCAATGTGTCTGGCAGGGAGAAACTGAACCTGGAGAACACCTTTGTCAGGAGCTTGCACCTGCACCTTAGACACACACAGATTTGCATCACATCTAAATGGCCAAGCTCTTTCTTAGACAAGTTGAAAGCTGCTGTCAGAAGGCTGTGCTCCTTGTCAGATGGAAGCAGCAGCATGAACATAGGAGTTTGACAAGAACTAAAGAGCCACAGAAGAGCGTGGCCTAGGAAAATGAGTCAGGAAAAAGCATATCGCTACATGTGTCCTTGTTGTCGCCTAACAACAGGTAGCAGCATAAACCAGATGCGGGTGAAGTTCTTGCTGGCGACATCTAACGTCAAATGAGCAAACGGGCTTACCACAGCTGCGGTCCTCTGGCAGTCTGAAAGCTTTGCGCACAAGCCGCATGCTAAGCGCCTTCCTTTGCCTTTTGGCAGTGCTCGTGCATTGCCAGCACTAGGCGGGAATGGTCACTATCCCGCACACACGTTTCGTTGTGCCCGTTGCTAAGCGCTCTGGAGCACTGTTTATGACGTAAGCGGAACACCTCTTGCCATTCCATTCTCAGAGCTCCTGAGTTACGTAATCTGCGACTCTTGGTGCGAATGCCAGAGGAAAACATTTCCAATGTGTCTGGCATATAGAAACGGAACCTGGAGAACACCTTTGTCAGGAGCTTTCACCTGCACCGTAGACACACACAGATTTGCATCACATCTAAATGGCCAAGCTCTTTCTTAGACAAGTTGAAAGCTGCTGTCAGAAGGCTGTGCTCCTTGTCAGATGGAAGCAGCAGCACTCACATAGGAGTTTGGCAAGCACTAAAGAGCCACAGAAGAGCGTGGCCTAGGAAAATGAGTCAGGAAAAAGCATATCGCTACATGTGTCCTTGTTGTCGCCTAACAACAGGTAGCAGCATAAACCAGATGCGGGTGAAGTTCTTGCTGGCGACATCTAACGTCAAATGAGCAAACGGGCTTACCACAGCTGCGGTCCTCTGGCAGTCTGAAAGATTTGCGCACAAGCCGCATGCTAAGCGCCTTCCTTTGCCTTTTGGCAGTGCTCGTGCATTGCCAGCACTAGGCGGGAATGGTCACTATGCCACAGACACACGTTTCGTTGTGCCCGTTGCTAAGCGCTCTGGAGCACTGTTTATGACGTAAGCGGAACACCTCTTGCCATTCCATTCTCAGAGCTCCTGAGTTACGTAATCTGCGACTCTTGGTGCGAATGCCAGAGGAAAACATTTCCAATGTGTCTGGCAGGGAGAAACTGAACCTGGAGAACACCTTTGTCAGGAGCTTTCACCTGCACCTTACACACACACAGATTTGCATCACATCTAAATGGCCAAGCTCTTTCTTAGACAAGTTGAAAGCTGCTGTCAGAAGGCTGTGCTCCTTGTCAGATGGAAGCAGCAGCATGAACATAGGAGTTTGACAAGAACTAAAGAGTCACAGAAGAGCGTGGCCTAGGAAAATGAGTCAGGAAAAAGCATATCGCTACATGTGTCCTTGTTGTCGCCTAACAACAGGTAGCAGCATAAACCAGATGCGGGTGAAGTTCTTGCTGGCGACATCTAACGTCAAATGAGTAAACGGGCTTACCACAGCTGCGGTCCTCTGGCAGTCTGAAAGCTTTGCGCACAAGCCGGATGCTAAGCGCCTTCCTTTGCCTTTTGGCAGTGCTCGTGCATTGCCAGCACTAGGCGGGAATGGTCACTATCCCGCACACACGTTTCGTTGTGCCCGTTGCTAAGCGCTCTGGAGCACTGTTTATGACGTAAGCGGAACACCTCTTGCCGTTCCATTCTCAGAGCTCCTGAGTTAAGTAATCTGCGACTCTTGGTGCGAATGATAGAGGAAAACATTTCCAATGTGTCTGGCATATAGAAACTGAACCTGGAGAACACCTTTGTCAGGAGCTTGCACCTGCACCTTACACACACACAGATTTGCATCACATCTAAATGGCCAAGCTCTTTCTTAGACAAGTTGAAAGCTGCTGTCAGAAGGCTGTGCTCCTTGTCAGATGGAAGCAGCAGCATGAACATAGGAGTTTGACAAGAACTAAAGAGCCACAGAAGAGCGTGGCCTAGGAAAATGAGTCAGGAAAAAGCATATCGCTACATGTGTCCTTGTTGTCGCCTAACAACAGGTAGCAGCATAAACCAGATGCGGGTGAAGTTCTTGCTGGCGACATCTAACGTCAAATGAGCAAACGGGCTTACCACAGCTGCGGTCCTCTGGCAGTCTGAAAGCTTTGCGCACAAGCTGGATGCTAAGCGCCTTCCTTTGCCTTTTGGCAGTGCTCGTGCATTGCCAGCACTAGGCGGGAATGGTCACTATCCCACAGACACGTTTCGTTGTGCCCGTTGCTAAGTGCTCTGGATACTGTTTATGACGTAAGCGGAACACATCTTGCCTTTCCATTCTCAGAGCTCCTGAGTTAATCAAACTGAGACTCTTGGTGCGAATGCCAGAGGAAAACATTTCCAATGTGTCTGGCATATAGAAACTGAACCTGGAGAACACCTTTGTCAGGAGCTTTCACCTGCACCGTAGACACACACAGATTTGCATCACATCTAAATGGCCAAGCTCTTTCTTAGACAAGTTGAAAGCTGCTGTCAGAAGGCTGTGCTCCTTGTCAGATGGAAGCAGCAGCATGAACATAGGAGTTTGACAAGAACTAAAGAGCCACAGAAGAGCGTGGCCTAGGAAAATGAGTCAGGAAAAAGCATATCGCTACATGTGTCCTTGTTGTCGCCTAACAACAGGTAGCAGCATAAACCAGATGCGGGTGAAGTTCTTGCTGGCGACATCTAACGTCAAATGAGCAAACGGGCTTACCACAGCTGCGGTCCTCTGGCAGTCTGAAAGCTTTGCGCACAAGCCGGATGCTAAGCGCCTTCCTTTGCCTTTTGGCAGTGCTCGTGCATTGCCAGCACTAGGCGGGAATGGTCACTATCCCACAGACACGTTTCGTTGTGCCCGTTGCTAAGTGCTCTGGATACTGTTTATGACGTAAGCGGAACACATCTTGCCTTTCCATTCTCAGAGCTCCTGAGTTAATCAAACTGAGACTCTTGGTGCGAATGCCAGAGGAAAACATTTCCAATGTGTCTGGCATATAGAAACTGAACCTGGAGAACACCTTTGTCAGGAGCTTTCACCTGCACCGTAGACACACACAGATTTGCATCACATCTAAATGGCCAAGCTCTTTCTTAGACAAGTTGAAAGCTGCTGTCAGAAGGCTGTGCTCCTTGTCAGATGGAAGCAGCAGCATGAACATAGGAGTTTGACAAGAACTAAAGAGCCACAGAAGAGCGTGGCCTAGGAAAATGAGTCAGGAAAAAGCATATCGCTACATGTGTCCTTGTTGTCGCCTAACAACAGGTAGCAGCATAAACCAGATGCGGGTGAAGTTCTTGCTGGCGACATCTAACGTCAAATGAGCAAACGGGCTTACCACAGCTGCGGTCCTCTGGCAGTCTGAAAGCTTTGCGCACAAGCCGGATGCTAAGCGCCTTCCTTTGCCTTTTGGCAGTGCTCGTGCATTGCCAGCACTAGGCGGGAATGGTCACTATCCCGCACACACGTTTCGTTGTGCCCGTTGCTAAGCGCTCTGGAGCACTGTTTATGACGTAAGCGGAACACCTCTTGCCGTTCCATTCTCAGAGCTCCTGAGTTACGTAATCTGCGACTCTTGGTGCGAATGCCAGAGGAAAACATTTCCAATGTGTCTGGCAAGGAGAAACTGAACCTGGAGAACACCTTTGTCAGGAGCTTTCACCTGCACCTTACACACACACAGATTTGCATCACATCTAAATGGCCAAGCTCTTTCTTAGACAAGTTGAAAGCTGCTGTCAGAAGGTTGTGCTCCTTGTCAGATGGAAGCAGCAGCATGCACATAGGAGTTTGGCAAGCACTAAAGAGCCACAGAAGAGCGTGGCCTAGGAAAATGAGTCAGGAAAAAGCATATCGCTACATGTGTCCTTGTTGTCGCCTAACAACAGGTAGCAGCATAAACCAGATGCGGGTGAAGTTCTTGCTGGCGACATCTAACGTCAAATGAGCAAGCGGGCTTACCACAGCTACGGTCCTCTGGAAGTCTGAAAGCTTTGCGCACAAGCCGGATGCTAAGCGCCTTCCTTTGCCTTTTGGCAGTGCTCGTGCATTGCCAGCACTAGGCGGGAATGGTCACTATGCCACAGACACACGTTTCGTTGTGCCCGTTGCTAAGCGCTCTGGAGCACTGTTTATGACGTAAGCGGAACACCTCTTGCCGTTCCATTCTCAGAGCTCCTCAGTTAAGTAATCTGCGACTTTTGGTGCGAATGCCAGAGGAAAACATTTCCAATGTGTCTGGCAGGGAGAAACTGAACCTGGAGAACACCTTTGTCAGGAGCTTGCACCTGCACCTTAGACACACACAGATTTGCATCACATCTAAATGGCCAAGCTCTTTCTTAGACAAGTTGAAAGCTGCTGTCAGAAGGCTGTGCTCCTTGTCAGATGGAAGCAGCAGCATGAACATAGGAGTTTGACAAGAACTAAAGAGCCACAGAAGAGCGTGGCCTAGGAAAATGAGTCAGGAAAAAGCATATCGCTACATGTGTCCTTGTTGTCGCCTAACAACAGGTAGCAGCATAAACCAGATGCGGGTGAAGTTCTTGCTGGCGACATCTAACGTCAAATGAGCAAACGGGCTTACCACAGCTGCGGTCCTCTGGCAGTCTGAAAGCTTTGCGCACAAGCCGCATGCTAAGCGCCTTCCTTTGCCTTTTGGCAGTGCTCGTGCATTGCCAGCACTAGGCGGGAATGGTCACTATCCCGCACACACGTTTCGTTGTGCCCGTTGCTAAGCGCTCTGGAGCACTGTTTATGACGTAAGCGGAACACCTCTTGCCATTCCATTCTCAGAGCTCCTGAGTTACGTAATCTGCGACTCTTGGTGCGAATGCCAGAGGAAAACATTTCCAATGTGTCTGGCATATAGAAACGGAACCTGGAGAACACCTTTGTCAGGAGCTTTCACCTGCACCTTACACACACACAGATTTGCATCACATCTAAATGGCCAAGCTCTTTCTTAGACAAGTTGAAAGCTGCTGTCAGAAGGCTGTGATCCTTGTCAGATGGAAGCAGCAGCACTCACATAGGAGTTTGGCAAGCACTAAAGAGCCACAGAAGAGCGTGGCCTAGGAAAATGAGTCAGGAAAAAGCATATCGCTACATGTGTCCTTGTTGTCGCCTAACAACAGGTAGCAGCATAAACCAGATGCGGGTGAAGTTCTTGCTGGCGACATCTAACGTCAAATGAGCAAACGGGCTTACCACAGCTGCGGTCCTCTGGCAGTCTGAAAGCTTTGCGCACAAGCCGCATGCTAAGCGCCTTCCTTTGCCTTTTGGCAGTGCTCGTGCATTGCCAGCACTAGGCGGGAATGGTCACTATCCCGCACACACGTTTCGTTGTGCCCGTTGCTAAGCGCTCTGGAGCACTGTTTATGACGTAAGCGGAACACCTCTTGCCATTCCATTCTCAGAGCTCCTGAGTTACGTAATCTGCGACTCTTGGTGCGAATGCCAGAGGAAAACATTTCCAATGTGTCTGGCATATAGAAACGGAACCTGGAGAACACCTTTGTCAGGAGCTTTCACCTGCACCGTAGACACACACAGATTTGCATCACATCTAAATGGCCAAGCTCTTTCTTAGACAAGTTGAAAGCTGCTGTCAGAAGGCTGTGCTCCTTGTCAGATGGAAGCAGCAGCACTCACATAGGAGTTTGGCAAGCACTAAAGAGCCACAGAAGAGCGTGGCCTAGGAAAATGAGTCAGGAAAAAGCATATCGCTACATGTGTCCTTGTTGTCGCCTAACAACAGGTAGCAGCATAAACCAGATGCGGGTGAAGTTCTTGCTGGCGACATCTAACGTCAAATGAGCAAACGGGCTTACCACAGCTGCGGTCCTCTGGCAGTCTGAAAGATTTGCGCACAAGCCGCATGCTAAGCGCCTTCCTTTGCCTTTTGGCAGTGCTCGTGCATTGCCAGCACTAGGCGGGAATGGTCACTATGCCACAGACACACGTTTCGTTGTGCCCGTTGCTAAGCGCTCTGGAGCACTGTTTATGACGTAAGCGGAACACCTCTTGCCATTCCATTCTCAGAGCTCCTGAGTTACGTAATCTGCGACTCTTGGTGCGAATGCCAGAGGAAAACATTTCCAATGTGTCTGGCAGGGAGAAACTGAACCTGGAGAACACCTTTGTCAGGAGCTTTCACCTGCACCTTACACACACACAGATTTGCATCACATCTAAATGGCCAAGCTCTTTCTTAGACAAGTTGAAAGCTGCTGTCAGAAGGCTGTGCTCCTTGTCAGATGGAAGCAGCAGCATGAACATAGGAGTTTGACAAGAACTAAAGAGTCACAGAAGAGCGTGGCCTAGGAAAATGAGTCAGGAAAAAGCATATCGCTACATGTGTCCTTGTTGTCGCCTAACAACAGGTAGCAGCATAAACCAGATGCGGGTGAAGTTCTTGCTGGCGACATCTAACGTCAAATGAGTAAACGGGCTTACCACAGCTGCGGTCCTCTGGCAGTCTGAAAGCTTTGCGCACAAGCCGGATGCTAAGCGCCTTCCTTTGCCTTTTGGCAGTGCTCGTGCATTGCCAGCACTAGGCGGGAATGGTCACTATCCCGCACACACGTTTCGTTGTGCCCGTTGCTAAGCGCTCTGGAGCACTGTTTATGACGTAAGCGGAACACCTCTTGCCGTTCCATTCTCAGAGCTCCTGAGTTAAGTAATCTGCGACTCTTGGTGCGAATGATAGAGGAAAACATTTCCAATGTGTCTGGCAGGGAGAAACTGAACCTGGAGAACACCTTTGTCAGGAGCTTGCACCTGCACCTTAGACACACACAGATTTGCATCACATCTAAATGGCCAAGCTCTTTCTTAGACAAGTTGAAAGCTGCTGTCAGAAGGCTGTGCTCCTTGTCAGATGGAAGCAGCAGCATGAACATAGGAGTTTGACAAGAACTAAAGAGCCACAGAAGAGCGTGGCCTAGGAAAATGAGTCAGGAAAAAGCATATCGCTACATGTGTCCTTGTTGTCGCCTAACAACAGGTAGCAGCATAAACCAGATGCGGGTGAAGTTCTTGCTGGCGACATCTAACGTCAAATGAGCAAACGGGCTTACCACAGCTGCGGTCCTCTGGCAGTCTGAAAGCTTTGCGCACAAGCCGCATGCTAAGCGCCTTCCTTTGCCTTTTGGCAGTGCTCGTGCATTGCCAGCACTAGGCGGGAATGGTCACTATCCCGCACACACGTTTCGTTGTGCCCGTTGCTAAGCGCTCTGGAGCACTGTTTATGACGTAAGCGGAACACCTCTTGCCATTCCATTCTCAGAGCTCCTGAGTTACGTAATCTGCGACTCTTGGTGCGAATGCCAGAGGAAAACATTTCCAATGTGTCTGGCATATAGAAACGGAACCTGGAGAACACCTTTGTCAGGAGCTTTCACCTGCACCTTACACACACACAGATTTGCATCACATCTAAATGGCCAAGCTCTTTCTTAGACAAGTTGAAAGCTGCTGTCAGAAGGCTGTGATCCTTGTCAGATGGAAGCAGCAGCACTCACATAGGAGTTTGGCAAGCACTAAAGAGCCACAGAAGAGCGTGGCCTAGGAAAATGAGTCAGGAAAAAGCATATCGCTACATGTGTCCTTGTTGTCGCCTAACAACAGGTAGCAGCATAAACCAGATGCGGGTGAAGTTCTTGCTGGCGACATCTAACGTCAAATGAGCAAACGGGCTTACCACAGCTGCGGTCCTCTGGCAGTCTGAAAGCTTTGCGCACAAGCCGCATGCTAAGCGCCTTCCTTTGCCTTTTGGCAGTGCTCGTGCATTGCCAGCACTAGGCGGGAATGGTCACTATCCCGCACACACGTTTCGTTGTGCCCGTTGCTAAGCGCTCTGGAGCACTGTTTATGACGTAAGCGGAACACCTCTTGCCATTCCATTCTCAGAGCTCCTGAGTTACGTAATCTGCGACTCTTGGTGCGAATGCCAGAGGAAAACATTTCCAATGTGTCTGGCATATAGAAACGGAACCTGGAGAACACCTTTGTCAGGAGCTTTCACCTGCACCGTAGACACACACAGATTTGCATCACATCTAAATGGCCAAGCTCTTTCTTAGACAAGTTGAAAGCTGCTGTCAGAAGGCTGTGCTCCTTGTCAGATGGAAGCAGCAGCACTCACATAGGAGTTTGGCAAGCACTAAAGAGCCACAGAAGAGCGTGGCCTAGGAAAATGAGTCAGGAAAAAGCATATCGCTACATGTGTCCTTGTTGTCGCCTAACAACAGGTAGCAGCATAAACCAGATGCGGGTGAAGTTCTTGCTGGCGACATCTAACGTCAAATGAGCAAACGGGCTTACCACAGCTGCGGTCCTCTGGCAGTCTGAAAGATTTGCGCACAAGCCGCATGCTAAGCGCCTTCCTTTGCCTTTTGGCAGTGCTCGTGCATTGCCAGCACTAGGCGGGAATGGTCACTATGCCACAGACACACGTTTCGTTGTGCCCGTTGCTAAGCGCTCTGGAGCACTGTTTATGACGTAAGCGGAACACCTCTTGCCATTCCATTCTCAGAGCTCCTGAGTTACGTAATCTGCGACTCTTGGTGCGAATGCCAGAGGAAAACATTTCCAATGTGTCTGGCAGGGAGAAACTGAACCTGGAGAACACCTTTGTCAGGAGCTTTCACCTGCACCTTACACACACACAGATTTGCATCACATCTAAATGGCCAAGCTCTTTCTTAGACAAGTTGAAAGCTGCTGTCAGAAGGCTGTGCTCCTTGTCAGATGGAAGCAGCAGCATGAACATAGGAGTTTGACAAGAACTAAAGAGTCACAGAAGAGCGTGGCCTAGGAAAATGAGTCAGGAAAAAGCATATCGCTACATGTGTCCTTGTTGTCGCCTAACAACAGGTAGCAGCATAAACCAGATGCGGGTGAAGTTCTTGCTGGCGACATCTAACGTCAAATGAGTAAACGGGCTTACCACAGCTGCGGTCCTCTGGCAGTCTGAAAGCTTTGCGCACAAGCCGGATGCTAAGCGCCTTCCTTTGCCTTTTGGCAGTGCTCGTGCATTGCCAGCACTAGGCGGGAATGGTCACTATCCCGCACACACGTTTCGTTGTGCCCGTTGCTAAGCGCTCTGGAGCACTGTTTATGACGTAAGCGGAACACCTCTTGCCGTTCCATTCTCAGAGCTCCTGAGTTAAGTAATCTGCGACTCTTGGTGCGAATGATAGAGGAAAACATTTCCAATGTGTCTGGCATATAGAAACTGAACCTGGAGAACACCTTTGTCAGGAGCTTGCACCTGCACCTTACACACACACAGATTTGCATCACATCTAAATGGCCAAGCTCTTTCTTAGACAAGTTGAAAGCTGCTGTCAGAAGGCTGTGCTCCTTGTCAGATGGAAGCAGCAGCATGAACATAGGAGTTTGACAAGAACTAAAGAGCCACAGAAGAGCGTGGCCTAGGAAAATGAGTCAGGAAAAAGCATATCGCTACATGTGTCCTTGTTGTCGCCTAACAACAGGTAGCAGCATAAACCAGATGCGGGTGAAGTTCTTGCTGGCGACATCTAACGTCAAATGAGCAAACGGGCTTACCACAGCTGCGGTCCTCTGGCAGTCTGAAAGCTTTGCGCACAAGCTGGATGCTAAGCGCCTTCCTTTGCCTTTTGGCAGTGCTCGTGCATTGCCAGCACTAGGCGGGAATGGTCACTATCCCACAGACACGTTTCGTTGTGCCCGTTGCTAAGTGCTCTGGATACTGTTTATGACGTAAGCGGAACACATCTTGCCTTTCCATTCTCAGAGCTCCTGAGTTAATCAAACTGAGACTCTTGGTGCGAATGCCAGAGGAAAACATTTCCAATGTGTCTGGCATATAGAAACTGAACCTGGAGAACACCTTTGTCAGGAGCTTTCACCTGCACCGTAGACACACACAGATTTGCATCACATCTAAATGGCCAAGCTCTTTCTTAGACAAGTTGAAAGCTGCTGTCAGAAGGCTGTGCTCCTTGTCAGATGGAAGCAGCAGCATGAACATAGGAGTTTGACAAGAACTAAAGAGCCACAGAAGAGCGTGGCCTAGGAAAATGAGTCAGGAAAAAGCATATCGCTACATGTGTCCTTGTTGTCGCCTAACAACAGGTAGCAGCATAAACCAGATGCGGGTGAAGTTCTTGCTGGCGACATCTAACGTCAAATGAGCAAACGGGCTTACCACAGCTGCGGTCCTCTGGCAGTCTGAAAGCTTTGCGCACAAGCCGGATGCTAAGCGCCTTCCTTTGCCTTTTGGCAGTGCTCGTGCATTGCCAGCACTAGGCGGGAATGGTCACTATCCCACAGACACGTTTCGTTGTGCCCGTTGCTAAGTGCTCTGGATACTGTTTATGACGTAAGCGGAACACATCTTGCCTTTCCATTCTCAGAGCTCCTGAGTTAATCAAACTGAGACTCTTGGTGCGAATGCCAGAGGAAAACATTTCCAATGTGTCTGGCATATAGAAACTGAACCTGGAGAACACCTTTGTCAGGAGCTTTCACCTGCACCGTAGACACACACAGATTTGCATCACATCTAAATGGCCAAGCTCTTTCTTAGACAAGTTGAAAGCTGCTGTCAGAAGGCTGTGCTCCTTGTCAGATGGAAGCAGCAGCATGAACATAGGAGTTTGACAAGAACTAAAGAGCCACAGAAGAGCGTGGCCTAGGAAAATGAGTCAGGAAAAAGCATATCGCTACATGTGTCCTTGTTGTCGCCTAACAACAGGTAGCAGCATAAACCAGATGCGGGTGAAGTTCTTGCTGGCGACATCTAACGTCAAATGAGCAAACGGGCTTACCACAGCTGCGGTCCTCTGGCAGTCTGAAAGCTTTGCGCACAAGCCGGATGCTAAGCGCCTTCCTTTGCCTTTTGGCAGTGCTCGTGCATTGCCAGCACTAGGCGGGAATGGTCACTATCCCGCACACACGTTTCGTTGTGCCCGTTGCTAAGCGCTCTGGAGCACTGTTTATGACGTAAGCGGAACACCTCTTGCCGTTCCATTCTCAGAGCTCCTGAGTTACGTAATCTGCGACTCTTGGTGCGAATGCCAGAGGAAAACATTTCCAATGTGTCTGGCAGGGAGAAACTGAACCTGGAGAACACCTTTGTCAGGAGCTTTCACCTGCACCTTACACACACACAGATTTGCATCACATCTAAATGGCCAAGCTCTTTCTTAGACAAGTTGAAAGCTGCTGTCAGAAGGTTGTGCTCCTTGTCAGATGGAAGCAGCAGCATGCACATAGGAGTTTGGCAAGCACTAAAGAGCCACAGAAGAGCGTGGCCTAGGAAAATGAGTCAGGAAAAAGCATATCGCTACATGTGTCCTTGTTGTCGCCTAACAACAGGTAGCAGCATAAACCAGATGCGGGTGAAGTTCTTGCTGGCGACATCTAACGTCAAATGAGCAAGCGGGCTTACCACAGCTACGGTCCTCTGGAAGTCTGAAAGCTTTGCGCACAAGCCGGATGCTAAGCGCCTTCCTTTGCCTTTTGGCAGTGCTCGTGCATTGCCAGCACTAGGCGGGAATGGTCACTATGCCACAGACACACGTTTCGTTGTGCCCGTTGCTAAGCGCTCTGGAGCACTGTTTATGACGTAAGCGGAACACCTCTTGCCGTTCCATTCTCAGAGCTCCTCAGTTAAGTAATCTGCGACTTTTGGTGCGAATGCCAGAGGAAAACATTTCCAATGTGTCTGGCAGGGAGAAACTGAACCTGGAGAACACCTTTGTCAGGAGCTTGCACCTGCACCTTAGACACACACAGATTTGCATCACATCTAAATGGCCAAGCTCTTTCTTAGACAAGTTGAAAGCTGCTGTCAGAAGGCTGTGCTCCTTGTCAGATGGAAGCAGCAGCATGAACATAGGAGTTTGACAAGAACTAAAGAGCCACAGAAGAGCGTGGCCTAGGAAAATGAGTCAGGAAAAAGCATATCGCTACATGTGTCCTTGTTGTCGCCTAACAACAGGTAGCAGCATAAACCAGATGCGGGTGAAGTTCTTGCTGGCGACATCTAACGTCAAATGAGCAAACGGGCTTACCACAGCTGCGGTCCTCTGGCAGTCTGAAAGCTTTGCGCACAAGCCGCATGCTAAGCGCCTTCCTTTGCCTTTTGGCAGTGCTCGTGCATTGCCAGCACTAGGCGGGAATGGTCACTATCCCGCACACACGTTTCGTTGTGCCCGTTGCTAAGCGCTCTGGAGCACTGTTTATGACGTAAGCGGAACACCTCTTGCCATTCCATTCTCAGAGCTCCTGAGTTACGTAATCTGCGACTCTTGGTGCGAATGCCAGAGGAAAACATTTCCAATGTGTCTGGCATATAGAAACGGAACCTGGAGAACACCTTTGTCAGGAGCTTTCACCTGCACCTTACACACACACAGATTTGCATCACATCTAAATGGCCAAGCTCTTTCTTAGACAAGTTGAAAGCTGCTGTCAGAAGGCTGTGCTCCTTGTCAGATGGAAGCAGCAGCACTCACATAGGAGTTTGGCAAGCACTAAAGAGCCACAGAAGAGCGTGGCCTAGGAAAATGAGTCAGGAAAAAGCATATCGCTACATGTGTCCTTGTTGTCGCCTAACAACAGGTAGCAGCATAAACCAGATGCGGGTGAAGTTCTTGCTGGCGACATCTAACGTCAAATGAGCAAACGGGCTTACCACAGCTGCGGTCCTCTGGCAGTCTGAAAGATTTGCGCACAAGCCGCATGCTAAGCGCCTTCCTTTGCCTTTTGGCAGTGCTCGTGCATTGCCAGCACTAGGCGGGAATGGTCACTATGCCACAGACACACGTTTCGTTGTGCCCGTTGCTAAGCGCTCTGGAGCACTGTTTATGACGTAAGCGGAACACCTCTTGCCATTCCATTCTCAGAGCTCCTGAGTTACGTAATCTGCGACTTTTGGTGCGAATGCCAGAGGAAAACATTTCCAATGTGTCTGGCAGGGAGAAACTGAACCTGGAGAACACCTTTGTCAGGAGCTTTCACCTGCACCGTAGACACACACACAGATTTGCATCACATCTAAATGGCCAAGCTCTTTCTTAGACAAGTTGAAAGCTGCTGTCAGAAGGCTGTGCTCCTTGTCAGATGGAAGCAGCAGCATGAACATAGGAGTTTGACAAGAACTAAAGAGTCACAGAAGAGCGTGGCCTAGGAAAATGAGTCAGGAAAAAGCATATCGCTACATGTGTCCTTGTTGTCGCCTAACAACAGGTAGCAGCATAAACCAGATGCGGGTGAAGTTCTTGCTGGCGACATCTAACGTCAAATGAGTAAACGGGCTTACCACAGCTGCGGTCCTCTGGCAGTCTGAAAGCTTTGCGCACAAGCCGGATGCTAAGCGCCTTCCTTTGCCTTTTGGCAGTGCTCGTGCATTGCCAGCACTAGGCGGGAATGGTCACTATCCCGCACACACGTTTCGTTGTGCCCGTTGCTAAGCGCTCTGGAGCACTGTTTATGACGTAAGCGGAACACCTCTTGCCGTTCCATTCTCAGAGCTCCTGAGTTAAGTAATCTGCGACTCTTGGTGCGAATGATAGAGGAAAACATTTCCAATGTGTCTGGCATATAGAAACTGAACCTGGAGAACACCTTTGTCAGGAGCTTTCACCTGCACCGTAGACACACACAGATTTGCATCACATCTAAATGGCCAAGCTCTTTCTTAGACAAGTTGAAAGCTGCTGTCAGAAGGCTGTGCTCCTTGTCAGATGGAAGCAGCAGCATGAACATAGGAGTTTGACAAGAACTAAAGAGCCACAGAAGAGCGTGGCCTAGGAAAATGAGTCAGGAAAAAGCATATCGCTACATGTGTCCTTGTTGTCGCCTAACAACAGGTAGCAGCATAAACCAGATGCGGGTGAAGTTCTTGCTGGCGACATCTAACGTCAAATGAGCAAACGGGCTTACCACAGCTGCGGTCCTCTGGCAGTCTGAAAGCTTTGCGCACAAGCTGGATGCTAAGCGCCTTCCTTTGCCTTTTGGCAGTGCTCGTGCATTGCCAGCACTAGGCGGGAATGGTCACTATCCCACAGACACGTTTCGTTGTGCCCGTTGCTAAGTGCTCTGGATACTGTTTATGACGTAAGCGGAACACATCTTGCCTTTCCATTCTCAGAGCTCCTGAGTTAATCAAACTGAGACTCTTGGTGCGAATGCCAGAGGAAAACATTTCCAATGTGTCTGGCATATAGAAACTGAACCTGGAGAACACCTTTGTCAGGAGCTTTCACCTGCACCGTAGACACACACAGATTTGCATCACATCTAAATGGCCAAGCTCTTTCTTAGACAAGTTGAAAGCTGCTGTCAGAAGGCTGTGCTCCTTGTCAGATGGAAGCAGCAGCATGAACATAGGAGTTTGACAAGAACTAAAGAGCCACAGAAGAGCGTGGCCTAGGAAAATGAGTCAGGAAAAAGCATATCGCTACATGTGTCCTTGTTGTCGCCTAACAACAGGTAGCAGCATAAACCAGATGCGGGTGAAGTTCTTGCTGGCGACATCTAACGTCAAATGAGCAAACGGGCTTACCACAGCTGCGGTCCTCTGGCAGTCTGAAAGCTTTGCGCACAAGCCGGATGCTAAGCGCCTTCCTTTGCCTTTTGGCAGTGCTCGTGCATTGCCAGCACTAGGCGGGAATGGTCACTATCCCACAGACACGTTTCGTTGTGCCCGTTGCTAAGTGCTCTGGATACTGTTTATGACGTAAGCGGAACACATCTTGCCTTTCCATTCTCAGAGCTCCTGAGTTAATCAAACTGAGACTCTTGGTGCGAATGCCAGAGGAAAACATTTCCAATGTGTCTGGCATATAGAAACTGAACCTGGAGAACACCTTTGTCAGGAGCTTGCACCTGCACCTTACACACACACAGATTTGCATCACATCTAAATGGCCAAGCTCTTTCTTAGACAAGTTGAAAGCTGCTGTCAGAAGGCTGTGCTCCTTGTCAGATGGAAGCAGCAGCATGAACATAGGAGTTTGACAAGAACTAAAGAGCCACAGAAGAGCGTGGCCTAGGAAAATGAGTCAGGAAAAAGCATATCGCTACATGTGTCCTTGTTGTCGCCTAACAACAGGTAGCAGCATAAACCAGATGCGGGTGAAGTTCTTGCTGGCGACATCTAACGTCAAATGAGCAAACGGGCTTACCACAGCTGCGGTCCTCTGGCAGTCTGAAAGCTTTGCGCACAAGCCGGATGCTAAGCGCCTTCCTTTGCCTTTTGGCAGTGCTCGTGCATTGCCAGCACTAGGCGGGAATGGTCACTATCCCGCACACACGTTTCGTTGTGCCCGTTGCTAAGCGCTCTGGAGCACTGTTTATGACGTAAGCGGAACACCTCTTGCCGTTCCATTCTCAGAGCTCCTGAGTTACGTAATCTGCGACTCTTGGTGCGAATGCCAGAGGAAAACATTTCCAATGTGTCTGGCAAGGAGAAACTGAACCTGGAGAACACCTTTGTCAGGAGCTTTCACCTGCACCTTACACACACACAGATTTGCATCACATCTAAATGGCCAAGCTCTTTCTTAGACAAGTTGAAAGCTGCTGTCAGAAGGTTGTGCTCCTTGTCAGATGGAAGCAGCAGCATGCACATAGGAGTTTGGCAAGCACTAAAGAGCCACAGAAGAGCGTGGCCTAGGAAAATGAGTCAGGAAAAAGCATATCGCTACATGTGTCCTTGTTGTCGCCTAACAACAGGTAGCAGCATAAACCAGATGCGGGTGAAGTTCTTGCAGGCGACATCTAACGTCAAATGAGCAAGCGGGCTTACCACAGCTACGGTCCTCTGGCAGTCTGAAAGCTTTGCGCACAAGCCGGATGCTAAGCGCCTTCCTTTGCCTTTTGGCAGTGCTCGTGCATTGCCAGCACTAGGCGGGAATGGTCACTATGCCACAGACACACGTTTCGTTGTGCCCGTTGCTAAGCGCTCTGGAGCACTGTTTATGACGTAAGCGGAACACCTCTTGCCGTTCCATTCTCAGAGCTCCTCAGTTAAGTAATCTGCGACTTTTGGTGCGAATGCCAGAGGAAAACATTTCCAATGTGTCTGGCAGGGAGAAACTGAACCTGGAGAACACCTTTGTCAGGAGCTTGCACCTGCACCTTAGACACACACAGATTTGCATCACATCTAAATGGCCAAGCTCTTTCTTAGACAAGTTGAAAGCTGCTGTCAGAAGGCTGTGCTCCTTGTCAGATGGAAGCAGCAGCATGAACATAGGAGTTTGACAAGAACTAAAGAGCCACAGAAGAGCGTGGCCTAGGAAAATGAGTCAGGAAAAAGCATATCGCTACATGTGTCCTTGTTGTCGCCTAACAACAGGTAGCAGCATAAACCAGATGCGGGTGAAGTTCTTGCTGGCGACATCTAACGTCAAATGAGCAAACGGGCTTACCACAGCTGCGGTCCTCTGGCAGTCTGAAAGCTTTGCGCACAAGCCGCATGCTAAGCGCCTTCCTTTGCCTTTTGGCAGTGCTCGTGCATTGCCAGCACTAGGCGGGAATGGTCACTATCCCACAGACACGTTTCGTTGTGCCCGTTGCTAAGCGCTCTGGAGCACTGTTTATGACGTAAGCGGAACACCTCTTGCCATTCCATTCTCAGAGCTCCTGAGTTACGTAATCTGCGACTCTTGGTGCGAATGCCAGAGGAAAACATTTCCAATGTGTCTGGCAGGGAGAAACTGAACCTGGAGAACACCTTTGTCAGGAGCTTTCACCTGCACCGTAGACACACACACAGATTTGCATCACATCTAAATGGCCAAGCTCTTTCTTAGACAAGTTGAAAGCTGCTGTCAGAAGGCTGTGCTCCTTGTCAGATGGAAGCAGCAGCATGAACATAGGAGTTTGACAAGAACTAAAGAGTCACAGAAGAGCGTGGCCTAGGAAAATGAGTCAGGAAAAAGCATATCGCTACATGTGTCCTTGTTGTCGCCTAACAACAGGTAGCAGCATAAACCAGATGCGGGTGAAGTTCTTGCTGGCGACATCTAACGTCAAATGAGCAAACGGGCTTACCACAGCTGCGGTCCTCTGGCAGTCTGAAAGCTTTGCGCACAAGCCGGATGCTAAGCGCCTTCCTTTGCCTTTTGGCAGTGCTCGTGCATTGCCAGCACTAGGCGGGAATGGTCACTATCCCGCACACACGTTTCGTTGTGCCCGTTGCTAAGCGCTCTGGAGCACTGTTTATGACGTAAGCGGAACACCTCTTGCCGTTCCATTCTCAGAGCTCCTGAGTTAAGTAATCTGCGACTCTTGGTGCGAATGATAGAGGAAAACATTTCCAATGTGTCTGGCATATAGAAACTGAACCTGGAGAACACCTTTGTCAGGAGCTTTCACCTGCACCGTAGACACACACAGATTTGCATCACATCTAAATGGCCAAGCTCTTTCTTAGACAAGTTGAAAGCTGCTGTCAGAAGGCTGTGCTCCTTGTCAGATGGAAGCAGCAGCATGAACATAGGAGTTTGACAAGAACTAAAGAGCCACAGAAGAGCGTGGCCTAGGAAAATGAGTCAGGAAAAAGCATATCGCTACATGTGTCCTTGTTGTCGCCTAACAACAGGTAGCAGCATAAACCAGATGCGGGTGAAGTTCTTGCTGGCGACATCTAACGTCAAATGAGCAAACGGGCTTACCACAGCTGCGGTCCTCTGGCAGTCTGAAAGCTTTGCGCACAAGCCGGATGCTAAGCGCCTTCCTTTGCCTTTTGGCAGTGCTCGTGCATTGCCAGCACTAGGCGGGAATGGTCACTATCCCACAGACACGTTTCGTTGTGCCCGTTGCTAAGTGCTCTGGATACTGTTTATGACGTAAGCGGAACACATCTTGCCTTTCCATTCTCAGAGCTCCTGAGTTAATCAAACTGAGACTCTTGGTGCGAATGCCAGAGGAAAACATTTCCAATGTGTCTGGCATATAGAAACTGAACCTGGAGAACACCTTTGTCAGGAGCTTGCACCTGCACCTTACACACACACAGATTTGCATCACATCTAAATGGCCAAGCTCTTTCTTAGACAAGTTGAAAGCTGCTGTCAGAAGGCTGTGCTCCTTGTCAGATGGAAGCAGCAGCATGAACATAGGAGTTTGACAAGAACTAAAGAGCCACAGAAGAGCGTGGCCTAGGAAAATGAGTCAGGAAAAAGCATATCGCTACATGTGTCCTTGTTGTCGCCTAACAACAGGTAGCAGCATAAACCAGATGCGGGTGAAGTTCTTGCTGGCGACATCTAACGTCAAATGAGCAAACGGGCTTACCACAGCTGCGGTCCTCTGGCAGTCTGAAAGCTTTGCGCACAAGCCGCATGCTAAGCGCCTTCCTTTGCCTTTTGGCAGTGCTCGTGCATTGCCAGCACTAGGCGGGAATGGTCACTATCCCGCACACACGTTTCGTTGTGCCCGTTGCTAAGCGCTCTGGAGCACTGTTTATGACGTAAGCGGAACACCTCTTGCCGTTCCATTCTCAGAGCTCCTGAGTTACGTAATCTGCGACTCTTGGTGCGAATGCCAGAGGAAAACATTTCCAATGTGTCTGGCAAGGAGAAACTGAACCTGGAGAACACCTTTGTCAGGAGCTTTCACCTGCACCTTACACACACACAGATTTGCATCACATCTAAATGGCCAAGCTCTTTCTTAGACAAGTTGAAAGCTGCTGTCAGAAGGTTGTGCTCCTTGTCAGATGGAAGCAGCAGCATGCACATAGGAGTTTGGCAAGCACTAAAGAGCCACAGAAGAGCGTGGCCTAGGAAAATGAGTCAGGAAAAAGCATATCGCTACATGTGTCCTTGTTGTCGCCTAACAACAGGTAGCAGCATAAACCAGATGCGGGTGAAGTTCTTGCAGGCGACATCTAACGTCAAATGAGCAAGCGGGCTTACCACAGCTGCGGTTCTCTGGTAGTCTGAAAGCTTTGCGCACAAGCCGGATGCTAAGCGCCTTCCTTTGCCTTTTGGCAGTGCTCGTGCATTGCCAGCACTAGGCGGGAATGGTCACTATCCCGCACACACGTTTCGTTGTGCCCGTTGCTAAGCGCTCTGGAGCACTGTTTATGACGTAAGCGGAACACCTCTTGCCGTTCCATTCTCAGAGCTCCTCAGTTAAGTAATCTGCGACTTTTGGTGCGAATGCCAGAGGAAAACATTTCCAATGTGTCTGGCAGGGAGAAACTGAACCTGGAGAACACCTTTGTCAGGAGCTTGCACCTGCACCTTACACACACACAGATTTGCATCACATCTAAATGGCCAAGCTCTTTCTTAGACAAGTTGAAAGCTGCTGTCAGAAGGTTGTGCTCCTTGTCAGATGGAAGCAGCAGCATGAACATAGGAGTTTGACAAGAACTAAAGAGTCACAGAAGAGCGTGGCCTAGGAAAATGAGTCAGGAAAAAGCATATCGCTACATGTGTCCTTGTTGTCGCCTAACAACAGGTAGCAGCATAAACCAGATGCGGGTGAAGTTCTTGCTGGCGACATCTAACGTCAAATGAGCAAACGGGCTTACCACAGCTGCGGTCCTCTGGCAGTCTGAAAGCTTTGCGCACAAGCCGGATGCTAAGCGCCTTCCTTTGCCTTTTGGCAGTGCTCGTGCATTGCCAGCACTAGGCGGGAATGGTCACTATCCCAGAGACACGTTTCGTTGTGCCCGTTGCTAAGCGCTCTGGAGCACTGTTTATGACGTAAGCGGAACACCTCTTGCCATTCCATTCTCAGAGCTCCTGAGTTAAGTAATCTGCGACTCTTGGTGCGAATGCCAGAGGAAAACATTTCCAATGTGTCTGGCATATAGAAACGGAACCTGGAGAACACCTTTGTCAGGAGCTTTCACCTGCACCTTACACACACACAGATTTGCATCACATCTAAATGGCCAAGCTCTTTCTTAGACAAGTTGAAAGCTGCTGTCAGAAGGCTGTGCTCCTTGTCAGATGGAAGCAGCAGCACTCACATAGGAGTTTGGCAAGCACTAAAGAGCCACAGAAGAGCGTGGCCTAGGAAAATGAGTCAGGAAAAAGCATATCGCTACATGTGTCCTTGTTGTCGCCTAACAACAGGTAGCAGCATAAACCAGATGCGGGTGAAGTTCTTGCTGGCGACATCTAACGTCAAATGAGCAAACGGGCTTACCACAGCTGCGGTCCTCTGGCAGTCTGAAAGATTTGCGCACAAGCCGGATGCTAAGCGCCTTCCTTTGCCTTTTGGCAGTGCTCGTGCATTGCCAGCACTAGGCGGGAATGGTCACTATCCCACAGACACACGTTTCGTTGTGCCCGTTGCTAAGCGCTCTGGAGCACTGTTTATGACGTAAGCGGAACACCTCTTGCCATTCCATTCTCAGAGCTCCTGAGTTACGTAATCTGCGACTCTTGGTGCGAATGCCAGAGGAAAACATTTCCAATGTGTCTGGCATATAGAAACTGAACCTGGAGAACACCTTTGTCAGGAGCTTTCACCTGCACCGTAGACACACACACAGATTTGCATCACATCTAAATGGCCAAGCTCTTTCTTAGACAAGTTGAAAGCTGCTGTCAGAAGGCTGTGCTCCTTGTCAGATGGAAGCAGCAGCATGAACATAGGAGTTTGACAAGAACTAAAGAGTCACAGAAGAGCGTGGCCTAGGAAAATGAGTCAGGAAAAAGCATATCGCTACATGTGTCCTTGTTGTCGCCTAACAACAGGTAGCAGCATAAACCAGATGCGGGTGAAGTTCTTGCTGGCGACATCTAACGTCAAATGAGCAAACGGGCTTACCACAGCTGCGGTCCTCTGGCAGTCTGAAAGCTTTGCGCACAAGCCGGATGCTAAGCGCCTTCCTTTGCCTTTTGGCAGTGCTCGTGCATTGCCAGCACTAGGCGGGAATGGTCACTATCCCGCACACACGTTTCGTTGTGCCCGTTGCTAAGCGCTCTGGAGCACTGTTTATGACGTAAGCGGAACACCTCTTGCCGTTCCATTCTCAGAGCTCCTGAGTTAAGTAATCTGCGACTCTTGGTGCGAATGATAGAGGAAAACATTTCCAATGTGTCTGGCATATAGAAACTGAACCTGGAGAACACCTTTGTCAGGAGCTTTCACCTGCACCGTAGACACACACAGATTTGCATCACATCTAAATGGCCAAGCTCTTTCTTAGACAAGTTGAAAGCTGCTGTCAGAAGGCTGTGCTCCTTGTCAGATGGAAGCAGCAGCATGAACATAGGAGTTTGACAAGAACTAAAGAGCCACAGAAGAGCGTGGCCTAGGAAAATGAGTCAGGAAAAAGCATATCGCTACATGTGTCCTTGTTGTCGCCTAACAACAGGTAGCAGCATAAACCAGATGCGGGTGAAGTTCTTGCTGGCGACATCTAACGTCAAATGAGCAAACGGGCTTACCACAGCTGCGGTCCTCTGGCAGTCTGAAAGCTTTGCGCACAAGCCGGATGCTAAGCGCCTTCCTTTGCCTTTTGGCAGTGCTCGTGCATTGCCAGCACTAGGCGGGAATGGTCACTATCCCACAGACACGTTTCGTTGTGCCCGTTGCTAAGTGCTCTGGATACTGTTTATGACGTAAGCGGAACACATCTTGCCTTTCCATTCTCAGAGCTCCTGAGTTAATCAAACTGAGACTCTTGGTGCGAATGCCAGAGGAAAACATTTCCAATGTGTCTGGCATATAGAAACTGAACCTGGAGAACACCTTTGTCAGGAGCTTGCACCTGCACCTTACACACACACAGATTTGCATCACATCTAAATGGCCAAGCTCTTTCTTAGACAAGTTGAAAGCTGCTGTCAGAAGGCTGTGCTCCTTGTCAGATGGAAGCAGCAGCATGAACATAGGAGTTTGACAAGAACTAAAGAGCCACAGAAGAGCGTGGCCTAGGAAAATGAGTCAGGAAAAAGCATATCGCTACATGTGTCCTTGTTGTCGCCTAACAACAGGTAGCAGCATAAACCAGATGCGGGTGAAGTTCTTGCTGGCGACATCTAACGTCAAATGAGCAAACGGGCTTACCACAGCTGCGGTCCTCTGGCAGTCTGAAAGCTTTGCGCACAAGCCGCATGCTAAGCGCCTTCCTTTGCCTTTTGGCAGTGCTCGTGCATTGCCAGCACTAGGCGGGAATGGTCACTATCCCGCACACACGTTTCGTTGTGCCCGTTGCTAAGCGCTCTGGAGCACTGTTTATGACGTAAGCGGAACACCTCTTGCCGTTCCATTCTCAGAGCTCCTGAGTTACGTAATCTGCGACTCTTGGTGCGAATGCCAGAGGAAAACATTTCCAATGTGTCTGGCAAGGAGAAACTGAACCTGGAGAACACCTTTGTCAGGAGCTTTCACCTGCACCTTACACACACACAGATTTGCATCACATCTAAATGGCCAAGCTCTTTCTTAGACAAGTTGAAAGCTGCTGTCAGAAGGTTGTGCTCCTTGTCAGATGGAAGCAGCAGCATGCACATAGGAGTTTGGCAAGCACTAAAGAGCCACAGAAGAGCGTGGCCTAGGAAAATGAGTCAGGAAAAAGCATATCGCTACATGTGTCCTTGTTGTCGCCTAACAACAGGTAGCAGCATAAACCAGATGCGGGTGAAGTTCTTGCAGGCGACATCTAACGTCAAATGAGCAAGCGGGCTTACCACAGCTGCGGTTCTCTGGTAGTCTGAAAGCTTTGCGCACAAGCCGGATGCTAAGCGCCTTCCTTTGCCTTTTGGCAGTGCTCGTGCATTGCCAGCACTAGGCGGGAATGGTCACTATCCCGCACACACGTTTCGTTGTGCCCGTTGCTAAGCGCTCTGGAGCACTGTTTATGACGTAAGCGGAACACCTCTTGCCGTTCCATTCTCAGAGCTCCTCAGTTAAGTAATCTGCGACTTTTGGTGCGAATGCCAGAGGAAAACATTTCCAATGTGTCTGGCAGGGAGAAACTGAACCTGGAGAACACCTTTGTCAGGAGCTTGCACCTGCACCTTACACACACACAGATTTGCATCACATCTAAATGGCCAAGCTCTTTCTTAGACAAGTTGAAAGCTGCTGTCAGAAGGTTGTGCTCCTTGTCAGATGGAAGCAGCAGCATGAACATAGGAGTTTGACAAGAACTAAAGAGTCACAGAAGAGCGTGGCCTAGGAAAATGAGTCAGGAAAAAGCATATCGCTACATGTGTCCTTGTTGTCGCCTAACAACAGGTAGCAGCATAAACCAGATGCGGGTGAAGTTCTTGCTGGCGACATCTAACGTCAAATGAGCAAACGGGCTTACCACAGCTGCGGTCCTCTGGCAGTCTGAAAGCTTTGCGCACAAGCCGGATGCTAAGCGCCTTCCTTTGCCTTTTGGCAGTGCTCGTGCATTGCCAGCACTAGGCGGGAATGGTCACTATCCCAGAGACACGTTTCGTTGTGCCCGTTGCTAAGCGCTCTGGAGCACTGTTTATGACGTAAGCGGAACACCTCTTGCCATTCCATTCTCAGAGCTCCTGAGTTAAGTAATCTGCGACTCTTGGTGCGAATGCCAGAGGAAAACATTTCCAATGTGTCTGGCATATAGAAACGGAACCTGGAGAACACCTTTGTCAGGAGCTTTCACCTGCACCTTACACACACACAGATTTGCATCACATCTAAATGGCCAAGCTCTTTCTTAGACAAGTTGAAAGCTGCTGTCAGAAGGCTGTGCTCCTTGTCAGATGGAAGCAGCAGCACTCACATAGGAGTTTGGCAAGCACTAAAGAGCCACAGAAGAGCGTGGCCTAGGAAAATGAGTCAGGAAAAAGCATATCGCTACATGTGTCCTTGTTGTCGCCTAACAACAGGTAGCAGCATAAACCAGATGCGGGTGAAGTTCTTGCTGGCGACATCTAACGTCAAATGAGCAAACGGGCTTACCACAGCTGCGGTCCTCTGGCAGTCTGAAAGATTTGCGCACAAGCCGGATGCTAAGCGCCTTCCTTTGCCTTTTGGCAGTGCTCGTGCATTGCCAGCACTAGGCGGGAATGGTCACTATCCCACAGACACACGTTTCGTTGTGCCCGTTGCTAAGCGCTCTGGAGCACTGTTTATGACGTAAGCGGAACACCTCTTGCCATTCCATTCTCAGAGCTCCTGAGTTACGTAATCTGCGACTCTTGGTGCGAATGCCAGAGGAAAACATTTCCAATGTGTCTGGCATATAGAAACTGAACCTGGAGAACACCTTTGTCAGGAGCTTTCACCTGCACCGTAGACACACACACAGATTTGCATCACATCTAAATGGCCAAGCTCTTTCTTAGACAAGTTGAAAGCTGCTGTCAGAAGGCTGTGCTCCTTGTCAGATGGAAGCAGCAGCATGAACATAGGAGTTTGACAAGAACTAAAGAGTCACAGAAGAGCGTGGCCTAGGAAAATGAGTCAGGAAAAAGCATATCGCTACATGTGTCCTTGTTGTCGCCTAACAACAGGTAGCAGCATAAACCAGATGCGGGTGAAGTTCTTGCTGGCGACATCTAACGTCAAATGAGCAAACGGGCTTACCACAGCTGCGGTCCTCTGGCAGTCTGAAAGCTTTGCGCACAAGCCGGATGCTAAGCGCCTTCCTTTGCCTTTTGGCAGTGCTCGTGCATTGCCAGCACTAGGCGGGAATGGTCACTATCCCGCACACACGTTTCGTTGTGCCCGTTGCTAAGCGCTCTGGAGCACTGTTTATGACGTAAGCGGAACACCTCTTGCCGTTCCATTCTCAGAGCTCCTGAGTTACGTAATCTGCGACTCTTGGTGCGAATGATAGAGGAAAACATTTCCAATGTGTCTGGCATATAGAAACTGAACCTGGAGAACACCTTTGTCAGGAGCTTTCACCTGCACCGTAGACACACACACAGATTTGCATCACATCTAAATGGCCAAGCTCTTTCTTAGACAAGTTGAAAGCTGCTGTCAGAAGGCTGTGCTCCTTGTCAGATGGAAGCAGCAGCATGAACATAGGAGTTTGACAAGAACTAAAGAGTCACAGAAGAGCGTGGCCTAGGAAAATGAGTCAGGAAAAAGCATATCGCTACATGTGTCCTTGTTGTCGCCTAACAACAGGTAGCAGCATAAACCAGATGCGGGTGAAGTTCTTGCTGGCGACATCTAACGTCAAATGAGCAAACGGGCTTACCACAGCTGCGGTCCTCTGGCAGTCTGAAAGCTTTGCGCACAAGCCGGATGCTAAGCGCCTTCCTTTGCCTTTTGGCAGTGCTCGTGCATTGCCAGCACTAGGCGGGAATGGTCACTATCCCGCACACACGTTTCGTTGTGCCCGTTGCTAAGCGCTCTGGAGCACTGTTTATGACGTAAGCGGAACACCTCTTGCCGTTCCATTCTCAGAGCTCCTGAGTTAAGTAATCTGCGACTCTTGGTGCGAATGATAGAGGAAAACATTTCCAATGTGTCTGGCATATAGAAACTGAACCTGGAGAACACCTTTGTCAGGAGCTTTCACCTGCACCGTAGACACACACAGATTTGCATCACATCTAAATGGCCAAGCTCTTTCTTAGACAAGTTGAAAGCTGCTGTCAGAAGGCTGTGCTCCTTGTCAGATGGAAGCAGCAGCATGAACATAGGAGTTTGACAAGAACTAAAGAGCCACAGAAGAGCGTGGCCTAGGAAAATGAGTCAGGAAAAAGCATATCGCTACATGTGTCCTTGTTGTCGCCTAACAACAGGTAGCAGCATAAACCAGATGCGGGTGAAGTTCTTGCTGGCGACATCTAACGTCAAATGAGCAAACGGGCTTACCACAGCTGCGGTCCTCTGGCAGTCTGAAAGCTTTGCGCACAAGCCGGATGCTAAGCGCCTTCCTTTGCCTTTTGGCAGTGCTCGTGCATTGCCAGCACTAGGCGGGAATGGTCACTATCCCACAGACACGTTTCGTTGTGCCCGTTGCTAAGTGCTCTGGATACTGTTTATGACGTAAGCGGAACACATCTTGCCTTTCCATTCTCAGAGCTCCTGAGTTAATCAAACTGAGACTCTTGGTGCGAATGCCAGAGGAAAACATTTCCAATGTGTCTGGCATATAGAAACTGAACCTGGAGAACACCTTTGTCAGGAGCTTGCACCTGCACCTTACACACACACAGATTTGCATCACATCTAAATGGCCAAGCTCTTTCTTAGACAAGTTGAAAGCTGCTGTCAGAAGGCTGTGCTCCTTGTCAGATGGAAGCAGCAGCATGAACATAGGAGTTTGACAAGAACTAAAGAGCCACAGAAGAGCGTGGCCTAGGAAAATGAGTCAGGAAAAAGCATATCGCTACATGTGTCCTTGTTGTCGCCTAACAACAGGTAGCAGCATAAACCAGATGCGGGTGAAGTTCTTGCTGGCGACATCTAACGTCAAATGAGCAAACGGGCTTACCACAGCTGCGGTCCTCTGGCAGTCTGAAAGCTTTGCGCACAAGCCGCATGCTAAGCGCCTTCCTTTGCCTTTTGGCAGTGCTCGTGCATTGCCAGCACTAGGCGGGAATGGTCACTATCCCGCACACACGTTTCGTTGTGCCCGTTGCTAAGCGCTCTGGAGCACTGTTTATGACGTAAGAGGAACACCTCTTGCCGTTCCATTCTCAGAGCTCCTGAGTTACGTAATCTGCGACTCTTGGTGCGAATGCCAGAGGAAAACATTTCCAATGTGTCTGGCAAGGAGAAACTGAACCTGGAGAACACCTTTGTCAGGAGCTTTCACCTGCACCTTACACACACACAGATTTGCATCACATCTAAATGGCCAAGCTCTTTCTTAGACAAGTTGAAAGCTGCTGTCAGAAGGTTGTGCTCCTTGTCAGATGGAAGCAGCAGCATGCACATAGGAGTTTGGCAAGCACTAAAGAGCCACAGAAGAGCGTGGCCTAGGAAAATGAGTCAGGAAAAAGCATATCGCTACATGTGTCCTTGTTGTCGCCTAACAACAGGTAGCAGCATAAACCAGATGCGGGTGAAGTTCTTGCAGGCGACATCTAACGTCAAATGAGCAAGCGGGCTTACCACAGCTACGGTCCTCTGGCAGTCTGAAAGCTTTGCGCACAAGCCGGATGCTAAGCGCCTTCCTTTGCCTTTTGGCAGTGCTCGTGCATTGCCAGCACTAGGCGGGAATGGTCACTATCCCGCACACACGTTTCGTTGTGCCCGTTGCTAAGCGCTCTGGAGCACTGTTTATGACGTAAGCGGAACACCTCTTGCCGTTCCATTCTCAGAGCTCCTGAGTTAATCAAACTGAGACTCTTGGTGCGAATGCCAGAGGAAAACATTTCCAATGTGTCTGGCAGGGAGAAACTGAACCTGGAGAACACCTTTGTCAGGAGCTTGCACCTGCACCTTACACACACACAGATTTGCATCACATCTAAATGGCCAAGCTCTTTCTTAGACAAGTTGAAAGCTGCTGTCAGAAGGTTGTGCTCCTTGTCAGATGGAAGCAGCAGCATGAACATAGGAGTTTGACATGAACTAAAGAGTCACAGAAGAGCGTGGCCTAGGAAAATGAGTCAGGAAAAAGCATATCGCTACATGTGTCCTTGTTGTCGCCTAACAACAGGTAGCAGCATAAACCAGATGCGGGTGAAGTTCTTGCTGGCGACATCTAACGTCAAATGAGCAAACGGGCTTACCACAGCTGCGGTCCTCTGGCAGTCTGAAAGCTTTGCGCACAAGCCGGATGCTAAGCGCCTTCCTTTGCCTTTTGGCAGTGCTCGTGCATTGCCAGCACTAGGCGGGAATGGTCACTATCCCACAGACACGTTTCGTTGTGCCCGTTGCTAAGCGCTCTGGAGCACTGTTTATGACGTAAGCGGAACACCTCTTGCCATTCCATTCTCAGAGCTCCTGAGTTAAGTAATCTGCGACTCTTGGTGCGAATGCCAGAGGAAAACATTTCCAATGTGTCTGGCATATAGAAACGGAACCTGGAGAACACCTTTGTCAGGAGCTTTCACCTGCACCTTACACACACACAGATTTGCATCACATCTAAATGGCCAAGCTCTTTCTTAGACAAGTTGAAAGCTGCTGTCAGAAGGCTGTGCTCCTTGTCAGATGGAAGCAGCAGCACTCACATAGGAGTTTGGCAAGCACTAAAGAGCCACAGAAGAGCGTGGCCTAGGAAAATGAGTCAGGAAAAAGCATATCGCTACATGTGTCCTTGTTGTCGCCTAACAACAGGTAGCAGCATAAACCAGATGCGGGTGAAGTTCTTGCTGGCGACATCTAACGTCAAATGAGCAAACGGGCTTACCACAGCTGCGGTCCTCTGGCAGTCTGAAAGCTTTGCGCACAAGCCGGATGCTAAGCGCCTTCCTTTGCCTTTTGGCAGTGCTCGTGCATTGCCAGCACTAGGCGGGAATGGTCACTATGCCACAGACACACGTTTCGTTGTGCCCGTTGCTAAGCGCTCTGGAGCACTGTTTATGACGTAAGCGGAACACCTCTTGCCATTCCATTCTCAGAGCTCCTGAGTTACATAATCTGCGACTCTTGGTGCGAATGCCAGAGGAAAACATTTCCAATGTGTCTGGCAGGGAGAAACTGAACCTGGAGAACACCTTTGTCAGGAGCTTTCACCTGCACCGTAGACACACACACAGATTTGCATCACATCTAAATGGCCAAGCTCTTTCTTAGACAAGTTGAAAGCTGCTGTCAGAAGGCTGTGCTCCTTGTCAGATGGAAGCAGCAGCATGAACATAGGAGTTTGACAAGAACTAAAGAGTCACAGAAGAGCGTGGCCTAGGAAAATGAGTCAGGAAAAAGCATATCGCTACATGTGTCCTTGTTGTCGCCTAACAACAGGTAGCAGCATAAACCAGATGCGGGTGAAGTTCTTGCTGGCGACATCTAACGTCAAATGAGCAAACGGGCTTACCACAGCTGCGGTCCTCTGGCAGTCTGAAAGCTTTGCGCACAAGCCGGATGCTAAGCGCCTTCCTTTGCCTTTTGGCAGTGCTCGTGCATTGCCAGCACTAGGCGGGAATGGTCACTATCCCGCACACACGTTTCGTTGTGCCCGTTGCTAAGCGCTCTGGAGCACTGTTTATGACGTAAGCGGAACACCTCTTGCCGTTCCATTCTCAGAGCTCCTGAGTTAATCAAACTGAGACTCTTGGTGCGAATGCCAGAGGAAAACATTTCCAATGTGTCTGGCAGGGAGAAACTGAACCTGGAGAACACCTTTGTCAGGAGCTTGCACCTGCACCTTACACACACACAGATTTGCATCACATCTAAATGGCCAAGCTCTTTCTTAGACAAGTTGAAAGCTGCTGTCAGAAGGTTGTGCTCCTTGTCAGATGGAAGCAGCAGCATGAACATAGGAGTTTGACAAGAACTAAAGAGTCACAGAAGAGCGTGGCCTAGGAAAATGAGTCAGGAAAAAGCATATCGCTACATGTGTCCTTGTTGTCGCCTAACAACAGGTAGCAGCATAAACCAGATGCGGGTGAAGTTCTTGCTGGCGACATCTAACGTCAAATGAGCAAACGGGCTTACCACAGCTGCGGTCCTCTGGCAGTCTGAAAGCTTTGCGCACAAGCCGGATGCTAAGCGCCTTCCTTTGCCTTTTGGCAGTGCTCGTGCATTGCCAGCACTAGGCGGGAATGGTCACTATCCCACAGACACGTTTCGTTGTGCCCGTTGCTAAGCGCTCTGGAGCACTGTTTATGACGTAAGCGGAACACCTCTTGCCATTCCATTCTCAGAGCTCCTGAGTTAAGTAATCTGCGACTCTTGGTGCGAATGCCAGAGGAAAACATTTCCAATGTGTCTGGCATATAGAAACGGAACCTGGAGAACACCTTTGTCAGGAGCTTTCACCTGCACCTTACACACACACAGATTTGCATCACATCTAAATGGCCAAGCTCTTTCTTAGACAAGTTGAAAGCTGCTGTCAGAAGGCTGTGCTCCTTGTCAGATGGAAGCAGCAGCACTCACATAGGAGTTTGGCAAGCACTAAAGAGCCACAGAAGAGCGTGGCCTAGGAAAATGAGTCAGGAAAAAGCATATCGCTACATGTGTCCTTGTTGTCGCCTAACAACAGGTAGCAGCATAAACCAGATGCGGGTGAAGTTCTTGCTGGCGACATCTAACGTCAAATGAGCAAACGGGCTTACCACAGCTGCGGTCCTCTGGCAGTCTGAAAGCTTTGCGCACAAGCCGGATGCTAAGCGCCTTCCTTTGCCTTTTGGCAGTGCTCGTGCATTGCCAGCACTAGGCGGGAATGGTCACTATGCCACAGACACACGTTTCGTTGTGCCCGTTGCTAAGCGCTCTGGAGCACTGTTTATGACGTAAGCGGAACACCTCTTGCCATTCCATTCTCAGAGCTCCTGAGTTACATAATCTGCGACTCTTGGTGCGAATGCCAGAGGAAAACATTTCCAATGTGTCTGGCAGGGAGAAACTGAACCTGGAGAACACCTTTGTCAGGAGCTTTCACCTGCACCGTAGACACACACACAGATTTGCATCACATCTAAATGGCCAAGCTCTTTCTTAGACAAGTTGAAAGCTGCTGTCAGAAGGCTGTGCTCCTTGTCAGATGGAAGCAGCAGCATGAACATAGGAGTTTGACAAGAACTAAAGAGTCACAGAAGAGCGTGGCCTAGGAAAATGAGTCAGGAAAAAGCATATCGCTACATGTGTCCTTGTTGTCGCCTAACAACAGGTAGCAGCATAAACCAGATGCGGGTGAAGTTCTTGCTGGCGACATCTAACGTCAAATGAGCAAACGGGCTTACCACAGCTGCGGTCCTCTGGCAGTCTGAAAGCTTTGCGCACAAGCCGGATGCTAAGCGCCTTCCTTTGCCTTTTGGCAGTGCTCGTGCATTGCCAGCACTAGGCGGGAATGGTCACTATCCCGCACACACGTTTCGTTGTGCCCGTTGCTAAGCGCTCTGGAGCACTGTTTATGACGTAAGCGGAACACCTCTTGCCGTTCCATTCTCAGAGCTCCTGAGTTAAGTAATCTGCGACTCTTGGTGCGAATGATAGAGGAAAACATTTCCAATGTGTCTGGCATATAGAAACTGAACCTGGAGAACACCTTTGTCAGGAGCTTTCACCTGCACCTTACACACACACAGATTTGCATCACATCTAAATGGCCAAGCTCTTTCTTAGACAAGTTGAAAGCTGCTGTCAGAAGGCTGTGCTCCTTGTCAGATGGAAGCAGCAGCATGAACATAGGAGTTTGACAAGAACTAAAGAGCCACAGAAGAGCGTGGCCTAGGAAAATGAGTCAGGAAAAAGCATATCGCTACATGTGTCCTTGTTGTCGCCTAACAACAGGTAGCAGCATAAACCAGATGCGGGTGAAGTTCTTGCTGGCGACATCTAACGTCAAATGAGCAAACGGGCTTACCACAGCTGCGGTCCTCTGGCAGTCTGAAAGCTTTGCGCACAAGCCGGATGCTAAGCGCCTTCCTTTGCCTTTTGGCAGTGCTCGTGCATTGCCAGCACTAGGCGGGAATGGTCACTATCCCACAGACACGTTTCGTTGTGCCCGTTGCTAAGTGCTCTGGATACTGTTTATGACGTAAGCGGAACACATCTTGCCTTTCCATTCTCAGAGCTCCTGAGTTAATCAAACTGAGACTCTTGGTGCGAATGCCAGAGGAAAACATTTCCAATGTGTCTGGCATATAGAAACTGAACCTGGAGAACACCTTTGTCAGGAGCTTTCACCTGCACCTTACACACACACAGATTTGCATCACATCTAAATGGCCAAGCTCTTTCTTAGACAAGTTGAAAGCTGCTGTCAGAAGGTTGTGCTCCTTGTCAGATGGAAGCAGCAGCATGCACATAGGAGTTTGGCAAGCACTAAAGATCCACAGAAGAGCGTGGCCTAGGAAAATGAGTCAGGAAAAAGCATATCGCTACATGTGTCCTTGTTGTCGCCTAACAACAGGTAGCAGCATAAACCAGATGTGGGTGAAGTTCTTGCAGGCGACATCTAACATCAAATGAGCAAGCGGGATTACCACAGCTACAGTCCTCTGGCAGTCTGAAAGCTTTGCGCACAAGCCGGATGCTAAGCGCCTTCCTTTGCCTTTTGGCAGTGCTCGTGCATTGCCAGCACTAGGTGGGAATGGTCACTATCCCACAGACACGTTTCGTTGTGCCCGTTGCTAAGCGCTCTGGAGCACTGTTTATGACGTAAGCGGAACACCTCTTGCTGTTCCATTCTCAGAGCTCCTCAGTTAAGTAATCTGCGATTCTTGGTGCGAATGATAGAGGAAAACATTTCCAATGTGTCTGGCATATAGAAACTGAACCTGGAGAACACCTTTGTCAGGAGCTTTCACCTGCACCTTACACACACACAGATTTGCATCACATCTAAATGGCCAAGCTCTTTCTTAGACAAGTTGAAAGCTGCTGTCAGAAGGCTGTGCTCCTTGTCAGATGGAAGCAGCAGCATGAACATAGGAGTTTGACAAGAACTAAAGAGTCACAGAAGAGCGTGGCCTAGGAAAATGAGTCAGGAAAAAGCATATCGCTACATGTGTCCTTGTTGTCGCCTAACAACAGGTAGCAGCATAAACCAGATGCGGGTGAAGTTCTTGCTGGCGACATCCAACGTCAAATGAGCAAACGGGCTTACCACAGCTGCGGTCCTCTGGCAGTCTGAAAGCTGTGCGCACAAGCCGGATGCTAAGCGCCTTCCTTTGCCTTTTGGCAGTGCTCGTGCATTGCCAGCACTAGGCGGGAATGGTCACTATCCCGCACACACGTTTCGTTGTGCCCGTTGCTAAGCGCTCTGGAGCACTGTTTATGACGTAAGCGGAACACCTCTTGCCATTCCATTCTCAGAGCTCCTGAGTTACGTAATCTGCGGCTCTTGGTGCGAATGCCAGAGGAAAACATTTCCAATGTGTCTGGCATATAGAAACTGAACCTGGAGAACACCTTTGTCAGGAGCTTTCACCTGCACCGTAGACACACACAGATTTGCATCACATCTAAATGGCCAAGCTCTTTCTTAGACAAGTTGAAAGCTGCTGTCAGAAGGCTGTGCTCCTTGTCAGATGGAAGCAGCAGCACTCACATAGGAGTTTGACAAGAACTAAAGAGTCACAGAAGAGCGTGGCCTAGGAAAATGAGTCAGGAAAAAGCATATCGCTACATGTGTCCTTGTTGTCGCCTAACAACAGGTAGCAGCATAAACCAGATGCGGGTGAAGTTCTTGCTGGCGACATCTAACGTCAAATGAGCAAACGGGCTTACCACAGCTGCGGTCCTCTGGCAGTCTGAAAGCTTTGCGCACAAGCCGGATGCTAAGCGCCTTCCTTTGCCTTTTGGCAGTGCTCGTGCATTGCCAGCACTAGGCGGGAATGGTCACTATCCCGCACACACGTTTCGTTGTGCCCGTTGCTAAGTGCTCTGGAGCACTGTTTATGACGTAAGCGGAACACCTCTTGCCGTTCCATTCTCAGAGCTCTTGAGTTAAGTAATCTGCGACTCTTGGTGCGAATGATAGAGGAAAACATTTCCAATGTGTCTGGCAGGGAGAAACTGAACCTGGAGAACACCTTTGTCAGGAGCTTTCACCTGCACCGTAGACACACACAGATTTGCATCACATCTAAATGGCCAAGCTCTTTCTTAGACAAGTTGAAAGCTGCTGTCAGAAGGCTGTGCTCCTTGTCAGATGGAAGCAGCAGCATGAACATAGGAGTTTGACAAGAACTAAAGAGTCACAGAAGAGCGTGGCCTAGGAAAATGAGTCAGGAAAAAGCATATCGCTACATGTGTCCTTGTTGTCACCTAACAACAGGTAGCAGCATAAACCAGATGCGGGTGAAGTTCTTGCTGGCGACATCTAACGTCAAATGAGCAAACGGGCTTACCACAGCTGCGGTCCTCTGGCAGTCTGAAAGCTTTGCGCACAAGCCGCATGCTAAGCGCCTTCCTTTGCCTTTTGGCAGTGCTCGTGCATTGCCAGCACTAGGCGGGAATGGTCACTATCCCGCACACACGTTTCGTTGTGCCCGTTGCTAAGCGCTCTGGAGCACTGTTTATGACGTAAGAGGAACACCTCTTGCCGTTCCATTCTCAGAGCTCCTGAGTTAATCAAACTGAGACTCTTGGTGCGAATGCCAGAGGAAAACATTTCCAATGTGTCTGGCAGGGAGAAACTGAACCTGGAGAACACCTTTGTCAGGAGCTTGCACCTGCACCTTACACACACACAGATTTGCATCACATCTAAATGGCCAAGCTCTTTCTTAGACAAGTTGAAAGCTGCTGTCAGAAGGTTGTGCTCCTTGTCAGATGGAAGCAGCAGCATGAACATAGGAGTTTGACAAGAACTAAAGAGTCACAGAAGAGCGTGGCCTAGGAAAATGAGTCAGGAAAAAGCATATCGCTACATGTGTCCTTGTTGTCGCCTAACAACAGGTAGCAGCATAAACCAGATGCGGGTGAAGTTCTTGCTGGCGACATCTAACGTCAAATGAGCAAACGGGCTTACCACAGCTGCGGTCCTCTGGCAGTCTGAAAGCTTTGCGCACAAGCCGCATGCTAAGTGCCTTCCTTTGCCTTTTGGCAGTGCTCGTGCATTGCAAGCACTAGGCGGGAATGGTCACTATCCCGCACACACGTTTCGTTGTGCCCGTTGCTAAGCGCTCTGGAGCACTGTTTATGACGTAAGCGGAACACCTCTTGCCGTTCCATTCTCAGAGCTCCTGAGTTAAGTAATCTGCGACTCTTGGTGCGAATGATAGAGGAAAACATTTCCAATGTGTCTGGCAGGGAGAAACTGAACCTGGAGAACACCTTTGTCAGGAGCTTTCACCTGCACCTTACACACACACAGATTTGCATCACATCTAAATGGCCAAGCTCTTTCTTAGACAAGTTGAAAGCTGCTGTCAGAAGGCTGTGCTCCTTGTCAGATGGAAGCAGCAGCACTCACATAGGAGTTTGGCAAGCACTAAAGAGCCACAGAAGAGCGTGGCCTAGGAAAATGAGTCAGGAAAAAGCATATCGCTACATGTGTCCTTGTTGTCGCCTAACAACAGGTAGCAGCATAAACCAGATGCGGGTGAAGTTCTTGCTGGCGACATCCAACGTCAAATGAGCAAACGGGCTTACCACAGCTGCGGTCCTCTGGCAGTCTGAAAGCTTTGCGCACAAGCCGGATGCTAAGCGCCTTCCTTTGCCTTTTGGCAGTGCTCGTGCATTGCCAGCACTAGGCGGGAATGGTCACTATCCCGCACACACGTTTCGTTGTGCCCGTTGCTAAGCGCTCTGGAGCACTGTTTATGACGTAAGCGGAACACCTCTTGCCATTCCATTCTCAGAGCTCCTGAGTTACGTAATCTGCGACTCTTGGTGCGAATGCCAGAGGAAAACATTTCCAATGTGTCTGGCATATAGAAACTGAACCTGGAGAACACCTTTGTCAGGAGCTTTCACCTGCACCGTAGACACACACAGATTTGCATCACATCTAAATGGCCAAGCTCTTTCTTAGACAAGTTGAAAGCTGCTGTCAGAAGGCTGTGCTCCTTGTCAGATGGAAGCAGCAGCACTCACATAGGAGTTTGACAAGAACTAAAGAGTCACAGAAGAGCGTGGCCTAGGAAAATGAGTCAGGAAAAAGCATATCGCTACATGTGTCCTTGTTGTCGCCTAACAACAGGTAGCAGCATAAACCAGATGCGGGTGAAGTTCTTGCTGGCGACATCTAACGTCAAATGAGCAAACGGGCTTACCACAGCTGCGGTCCTCTGGCAGTCTGAAAGCTTTGCGCACAAGCCGGATGCTAAGCGCCTTCCTTTGCCTTTTGGCAGTGCTCGTGCATTGCCAGCACTAGGCGGGAATGGTCACTATCCCGCACACACGTTTCGTTGTGCCCGTTGCTAAGTGCTCTGGAGCACTGTTTATGACGTAAGCGGAACACCTCTTGCCGTTCCATTCTCAGAGCTCTTGAGTTAAGTAATCTGCGACTCTTGGTGCGAATGATAGAGGAAAACATTTCCAATGTGTCTGGCAGGGAGAAACTGAACCTGGAGAACACCTTTGTCAGGAGCTTTCACCTGCACCGTAGACACACACAGATTTGCATCACATCTAAATGGCCAAGCTCTTTCTTAGACAAGTTGAAAGCTGCTGTCAGAAGGCTGTGCTCCTTGTCAGATGGAAGCAGCAGCATGAACATAGGAGTTTGACAAGAACTAAAGAGTCACAGAAGAGCGTGGCCTAGGAAAATGAGTCAGGAAAAAGCATATCGCTACATGTGTCCTTGTTGTCGCCTAACAACAGGTAGCAGCATAAACCAGATGCGGGTGAAGTTCTTGCTGGCGACATCTAACGTCAAATGAGCAAACGGGCTTACCACAGCTGCGGTCCTCTGGCAGTCTGAAAGCTTTGCGCACAAGCCGGATGCTAAGCGCCTTCCTTTGCCTTTTGGCAGTGCTCGTGCATTGCCAGCACTAGGCGGGAATGGTCACTATCCCGCACACACGTTTCGTTGTGCCCGTTGCTAAGCGCTCTGGAGCACTGTTTATGACGTAAGAGGAACACCTCTTGCCGTTCCATTCTCAGAGCTCCTGAGTTAATCAAACTGAGACTCTTGGTGCGAATGCCAGAGGAAAACATTTCCAATGTGTCTGGCAGGGAGAAACTGAACCTGGAGAACACCTTTGTCAGGAGCTTGCACCTGCACCTTACACACACACAGATTTGCATCACATCTAAATGGCCAAGCTCTTTCTTAGACAAGTTGAAAGCTGCTGTCAGAAGGTTGTGCTCCTTGTCAGATGGAAGCAGCAGCATGAACATAGGAGTTTGACAAGAACTAAAGAGTCACAGAAGAGCGTGGCCTAGGAAAATGAGTCAGGAAAAAGCATATCGCTACATGTGTCCTTGTTGTCGCCTAACAACAGGTAGCAGCATAAACCAGATGCGGGTGAAGTTCTTGCTGGCGACATCTAACGTCAAATGAGCAAACGGGCTTACCACAGCTGCGGTCCTCTGGCAGTCTGAAAGCTTTGCGCACAAGCCGGATGCTAAGCGCCTTCCTTTGCCTTTTGGCAGTGCTCGTGCATTGCCAGCACTAGGCGGGAATGGTCACTATCCCACAGACACGTTTCGTTGTGCCCGTTGCTAAGCGCTCTGGAGCACTGTTTAAACGTATGCGGAACACCTCTTTCCGTTCCATTCTCAGAGCTCCTCAGTTAAGTAATCTGCGATTCTTGGTGCGAATGATAGAGGAAAACATTTCCAATGTGTCTGGCAGGGAGAAACTGAACCTGGAGAACACCTTTGTCAGGAGCTTTCACCTGCACCTTACACACACACAGATTTGCATCACATCTAAATGGCCAAGCTCTTTCTTAGACAAGTTGAAAGCTGCTGTCAGAAGGCTGTGCTCCTTGTCAGATGGAAGCAGCAGCATGAACATAGGAGTTTGACAAGAACTAAAGAGTCACAGAAGAGCGTGGCCTAGGAAAATGAGTCAGGAAAAAGCATATCGCTACATGTGTCCTTGTTGTCGCCTAACAACAGGTAGCAGCATAAACCAGATGCGGGTGAAGTTCTTGCTGGCGACATCTAACGTCAAATGAGCAAACGGGCTTACCACAGCTGCGGTCCTCTGGCAGTCTGAAAGCTTTGCGCACAAGCCGCATGCTAAGTGCCTTCCTTTGCCTTTTGGCAGTGCTCGTGCATTGCAAGCACTAGGCGGGAATGGTCACTATCCCGCACACACGTTTCGTTGTGCCCGTTGCTAAGCGCTCTGGAGCACTGTTTATGACGTAAGCGGAACACCTCTTGCCGTTCCATTCTCAGAGCTCCTGAGTTAAGTAATCTGCGACTCTTGGTGCGAATGATAGAGGAAAACATTTCCAATGTGTCTGGCAGGGAGAAACTGAACCTGGAGAACACCTTTGTCAGGAGCTTTCACCTGCACCTTACACACACACAGATTTGCATCACATCTAAATGGCCAAGCTCTTTCTTAGACAAGTTGAAAGCTGCTGTCAGAAGGCTGTGCTCCTTGTCAGATGGAAGCAGCAGCACGCACATAGGAGTTTGGCAAGCACTAAAGAGCCACAGAAGAGCGTGGCCTAGGAAAATGAGTCAGGAAAAAGCATATCGCTACATGTGTCCTTGTTGTCGCCTAACAACAGGTAGCAGCATAAACCAGATGCGGGTGAAGTTCTTGCTGGCGACATCTAACGTCAAATGAGCAAACGGGCTTACCACAGCTGCGGTCCTCTGGCAGTCTGAAAGCTTTGCGCACAAGCCGGATGCTAAGCGCCTTCCTTTGCCTTTTGGCAGTGCTCGTGCATTGCCAGCACTAGGCGGGAATGGTCACTATCCCGCACACACGTTTCGTTGTGCCCGTTGCTAAGCGCTCTGGAGCACTGTTTATGACGTAAGCGGAACACCTCTTGCCGTTCCATTCTCAGAGCTCCTGAGTTAATCAAACTGAGACTCTTGGTGCGAATGCCAGAGGAAAACATTTCCAATGTGTCTGGCATATAGAAACTGAACCTGGAGAACACCTTTGTCAGGAGCTTTCACCTGCACCGTAGACACACACAGATTTGCATCACATCTAAATGGCCAAGCTCTTTCTTAGACAAGTTGAAAGCTGCTGTCAGAAGGCTGTGCTCCTTGTCAGATGGAAGCAGCAGCATGAACATAGGAGTTTGACAAGAACTAAAGAGTCACAGAAGAGCGTGGCCTAGGAAAATGAGTCAGGAAAAAGCATATCGCTACATGTGTCCTTGTTGTCGCCTAACAACAGGTAGCAGCATAAACCAGATGCGGGTGAAGTTCTTGCTGGCGACATCTAACGTCAAATGAGCAAACGGGCTTACCACAGCTGCGGTCCTCTGGCAGTCTGAAAGCTTTGCGCACAAGCCGCATGCTAAGTGCCTTCCTTTGCCTTTTGGCAGTGCTCGTGCATTGCAAGCACTAGGCGGGAATGGTCACTATCCCGCACACACGTTTCGTTGTGCCCGTTGCTAAGCGCTCTGGAGCACTGTTTATGACGTAAGCGGAACACCTCTTGCCGTTCCATTCTCAGAGCTCCTGAGTTAAGTAATCTGCGACTCTTGGTGCGAATGATAGAGGAAAACATTTCCAATGTGTCTGGCAGGGAGAAACTGAACCTGGAGAACACCTTTGTCAGGAGCTTTCACCTGCACCTTACACACACACAGATTTGCATCACATCTAAATGGCCAAGCTCTTTCTTAGACAAGTTGAAAGCTGCTGTCAGAAGGCTGTGCTCCTTGTCAGATGGAAGCAGCAGCACTCACATAGGAGTTTGGCAAGCACTAAAGAGCCACAGAAGAGCGTGGCCTAGGAAAATGAGTCAGGAAAAAGCATATCGCTACATGTGTCCTTGTTGTCGCCTAACAACAGGTAGCAGCATAAACCAGATGCGGGTGAAGTTCTTGCTGGCGACATCTAACGTCAAATGAGCAAACGGGCTTACCACAGCTGCGGTCCTCTGGCAGTCTGAAAGCTTTGCGCACAAGCCGGATGCTAAGCGCCTTCCTTTGCCTTTTGGCAGTGCTCGTGCATTGCCAGCACTAGGCGGGAATGGTCACTATCCCGCACACACGTTTCGTTGTGCCCGTTGCTAAGCGCTCTGGAGCACTGTTTATGACGTAAGCGGAACACCTCTTGCCGTTCCATTCTCAGAGCTCCTGAGTTAATCAAACTGAGACTCTTGGTGCGAATGCCAGAGGAAAACATTTCCAATGTGTCTGGCATATAGAAACTGAACCTGGAGAACACCTTTGTCAGGAGCTTTCACCTGCACCGTAGACACACACAGATTTGCATCACATCTAAATGGCCAAGCTCTTTCTTAGACAAGTTGAAAGCTGCTGTCAGAAGGCTGTGCTCCTTGTCAGATGGAAGCAGCAGCATGAACATAGGAGTTTGACAAGAACTAAAGAGTCACAGAAGAGCGTGGCCTAGGAAAATGAGTCAGGAAAAAGCATATCGCTACATGTGTCCTTGTTGTCGCCTAACAACAGGTAGCAGCATAAACCAGATGCGGGTGAAGTTCTTGCTGGCGACATCTAACGTCAAATGAGCAAACGGGCTTACCACAGCTGCGGTCCTCTGGCAGTCTGAAAGCTTTGCGCACAAGCCGGATGCTAAGCGCCTTCCTTTGCCTTTTGGCAGTGCTCGTGCATTGCCAGCACTAGGCGGGAATGGTCACTATCCCGCACACACGTTTCGTTGTGCCCGTTGCTAAGTGCTCTGGAGCACTGTTTATGACGTAAGCGGAACACCTCTTGCCGTTCCATTCTCAGAGCTCTTGAGTTAAGTAATCTGCGACTCTTGGTGCGAATGATAGAGGAAAACATTTCCAATGTGTCTGGCAGGGAGAAACTGAACCTGGAGAACACCTTTGTCAGGAGCTTTCACCTGCACCGTAGACACACACAGATTTGCATCACATCTAAATGGCCAAGCTCTTTCTTAGACAAGTTGAAAGCTGCTGTCAGAAGGCTGTGCTCCTTGTCAGATGGAAGCAGCAGCATGAACATAGGAGTTTGACAAGAACTAAAGAGTCACAGAAGAGCGTGGCCTAGGAAAATGAGTCAGGAAAAAGCATATCGCTACATGTGTCCTTGTTGTCGCCTAACAACAGGTAGCAGCATAAACCAGATGCGGGTGAAGTTCTTGCTGGCGACATCTAACGTCAAATGAGCAAACGGGCTTACCACAGCTGCGGTCCTCTGGCAGTCTGAAAGCTTTGCGCACAAGCCGGATGCTAAGCGCCTTCCTTTGCCTTTTGGCAGTGCTCGTGCATTGCCAGCACTAGGCGGGAATGGTCACTATCCCGCACACACGTTTCGTTGTGCCCGTTGCTAAGCGCTCTGGAGCACTGTTTATGACGTAAGAGGAACACCTCTTGCCGTTCCATTCTCAGAGCTCCTGAGTTAATCAAACTGAGACTCTTGGTGCGAATGCCAGAGGAAAACATTTCCAATGTGTCTGGCAGGGAGAAACTGAACCTGGAGAACACCTTTGTCAGGAGCTTGCACCTGCACCTTACACACACACAGATTTGCATCACATCTAAATGGCCAAGCTCTTTCTTAGACAAGTTGAAAGCTGCTGTCAGAAGGTTGTGCTCCTTGTCAGATGGAAGCAGCAGCATGAACATAGGAGTTTGACAAGAACTAAAGAGTCACAGAAGAGCGTGGCCTAGGAAAATGAGTCAGGAAAAAGCATATCGCTACATGTGTCCTTGTTGTCGCCTAACAACAGGTAGCAGCATAAACCAGATGCGGGTGAAGTTCTTGCTGGCGACATCTAACGTCAAATGAGCAAACGGGCTTACCACAGCTGCGGTCCTCTGGCAGTCTGAAAGCTTTGCGCACAAGCCGGATGCTAAGCGCCTTCCTTTGCCTTTTGGCAGTGCTCGTGCATTGCCAGCACTAGGCGGGAATGGTCACTATCCCACAGACACGTTTCGTTGTGCCCGTTGCTAAGCGCTCTGGAGCACTGTTTAAACGTATGCGGAACACCTCTTTCCGTTCCATTCTCAGAGCTCCTCAGTTAAGTAATCTGCGATTCTTGGTGCGAATGATAGAGGAAAACATTTCCAATGTGTCTGGCAGGGAGAAACTGAACCTGGAGAACACCTTTGTCAGGAGCTTTCACCTGCACCTTACACACACACAGATTTGCATCACATCTAAATGGCCAAGCTCTTTCTTAGACAAGTTGAAAGCTGCTGTCAGAAGGCTGTGCTCCTTGTCAGATGGAAGCAGCAGCATGAACATAGGAGTTTGACAAGAACTAAAGAGTCACAGAAGAGCGTGGCCTAGGAAAATGAGTCAGGAAAAAGCATATCGCTACATGTGTCCTTGTTGTCGCCTAACAACAGGTAGCAGCATAAACCAGATGCGGGTGAAGTTCTTGCTGGCGACATCTAACGTCAAATGAGCAAACGGGCTTACCACAGCTGCGGTCCTCTGGCAGTCTGAAAGCTTTGCGCACAAGCCGCATGCTAAGTGCCTTCCTTTGCCTTTTGGCAGTGCTCGTGCATTGCAAGCACTAGGCGGGAATGGTCACTATCCCGCACACACGTTTCGTTGTGCCCGTTGCTAAGCGCTCTGGAGCACTGTTTATGACGTAAGCGGAACACCTCTTGCCGTTCCATTCTCAGAGCTCCTGAGTTAAGTAATCTGCGACTCTTGGTGCGAATGATAGAGGAAAACATTTCCAATGTGTCTGGCAGGGAGAAACTGAACCTGGAGAACACCTTTGTCAGGAGCTTTCACCTGCACCTTACACACACACAGATTTGCATCACATCTAAATGGCCAAGCTCTTTCTTAGACAAGTTGAAAGCTGCTGTCAGAAGGCTGTGCTCCTTGTCAGATGGAAGCAGCAGCACTCACATAGGAGTTTGGCAAGCACTAAAGAGCCACAGAAGAGCGTGGCCTAGGAAAATGAGTCAGGAAAAAGCATATCGCTACATGTGTCCTTGTTGTCGCCTAACAACAGGTAGCAGCATAAACCAGATGCGGGTGAAGTTCTTGCTGGCGACATCTAACGTCAAATGAGCAAACGGGCTTACCACAGCTGCGGTCCTCTGGCAGTCTGAAAGCTTTGCGCACAAGCCGGATGCTAAGCGCCTTCCTTTGCCTTTTGGCAGTGCTCGTGCATTGCCAGCACTAGGCGGGAATGGTCACTATCCCGCACACACGTTTCGTTGTGCCCGTTGCTAAGCGCTCTGGAGCACTGTTTATGACGTAAGCGGAACACCTCTTGCCGTTCCATTCTCAGAGCTCCTGAGTTAATCAAACTGAGACTCTTGGTGCGAATGCCAGAGGAAAACATTTCCAATGTGTCTGGCATATAGAAACTGAACCTGGAGAACACCTTTGTCAGGAGCTTTCACCTGCACCGTAGACACACACAGATTTGCATCACATCTAAATGGCCAAGCTCTTTCTTAGACAAGTTGAAAGCTGCTGTCAGAAGGCTGTGCTCCTTGTCAGATGGAAGCAGCAGCATGAACATAGGAGTTTGACAAGAACTAAAGAGTCACAGAAGAGCGTGGCCTAGGAAAATGAGTCAGGAAAAAGCATATCGCTACATGTGTCCTTGTTGTCGCCTAACAACAGGTAGCAGCATAAACCAGATGCGGGTGAAGTTCTTGCTGGCGACATCTAACGTCAAATGAGCAAACGGGCTTACCACAGCTGCGGTCCTCTGGCAGTCTGAAAGCTTTGCGCACAAGCCGCATGCTAAGTGCCTTCCTTTGCCTTTTGGCAGTGCTCGTGCATTGCAAGCACTAGGCGGGAATGGTCACTATCCCGCACACACGTTTCGTTGTGCCCGTTGCTAAGCGCTCTGGAGCACTGTTTATGACGTAAGCGGAACACCTCTTGCCGTTCCATTCTCAGAGCTCCTGAGTTAATCAAACTGAGACTCTTGGTGCGAATGATAGAGGAAAACATTTCCAATGTGTCTGGCATATAGAAACTGAACCTGGAGAACACCTTTGTCAGGAGCTTTCACCTGCACCTTACACACACACAGATTTGCATCACATCTAAATGGCCAAGCTCTTTCTTAGACAAGTTGAAAGCTGCTGTCAGAAGGCTGTGCTCCTTGTCAGATGGAAGCAGCAGCATGAACATAGGAGTTTGACAAGAACTAAAGAGCCACAGAAGAGCGTGGCCTAGGAAAATGAGTCAGGAAAAAGCATATCGCTACATGTGTCCTTGTTGTCGCCTAACAACAGGTAGCAGCATAAACCAGATGCGGGTGAAGTTCTTGCTGGCGACATCTAACGTCAAATGAGCAAACGGGCTTACCACAGCTGCGGTCCTCTGGCAGTCTGAAAGCTTTGCGCACAAGCCGGATGCTAAGCGCCTTCCTTTGCCTTTTGGCAGTGCTCGTGCATTGCCAGCACTAGGCGGGAATGGTCACTATCCCGCACACACGTTTCGTTGTGCCCGTTGCTAAGCGCTCTGGAGCACTGTTTATGACGTAAGCGGAACACCTCTTGCCGTTCCATTCTCAGAGCTCCTGAGTTACGTAATCTGCGACTCTTGGTGCGAATGATAGAGGAAAACATTTCCAATGTGTCTGGCATATAGAAACTGAACCTGGAGAACACCTTTGTCAGGAGCTTTCACCTGCACCTTACACACACACAGATTTGCATCACATCTAAATGGCCAAGCTCTTTCTTAGACAAGTTGAAAGCTGCTGTCAGAAGGCTGTGCTCCTTGTCAGATGGAAGCAGCAGCACTCACATAGGAGTTTGGCAAGCACTAAAGAGCCACAGAAGAGCGTGGCCTAGGAAAATGAGTCAGGAAAAAGCATTTGCTACATGTGTCCTTGTTGTCGCCTAACAACAGGTAGCAGCATAAACCAGATGCGGGTGAAGTTCTTGCTGGCGACATCTAACGTCAAATGAGCAAACGGGCTTACCACAGCTGCGGTCCTCTGGCAGTCTGAAAGCTTTGCGCACAAGCCGGATGCTAAGCGCCTTCCTTTGCCTTTTGGCAGTGCTCGTGCATTGCCAGCACTAGGCGGGAATGGTCACTATCCCGCACACACGTTTCGTTGTGCCCGTTGCTAAGCGCTCTGGAGCACTGTTTATGACGTAAGCGGAACACCTCTTGCCGTTCCATTCTCAGAGCTCCTCAGTTAAGTAATCTGCGACTTTTGGTGCGAATGCCAGAGGAAAACATTTCCAATGTGTCTGGCAGGGAGAAACTGAACCTGGAGAACACCTTTGTCAGGAGCTTGCACCTGCACCTTACACACACACAGATTTGCATCACATCTAAATGGCCAAGCTCTTTCTTAGACAAGTTGAAAGCTGCTGTCAGAAGGTTGTGCTCCTTGTCAGATGGAAGCAGCAACACTCACATAGGAGTTTGGCAAGCACTAAAGAGCCACAGAAGAGCGTGGCCTAGGAAAATGAGTCAGGAAAAAGCATATCGCTACATGTGTCCTTGTTGTCGCCTAACAACAGGTAGCAGCATAAACCAGATGTGGGTGAAGTTCTTGCTGGCGACATCTAACGTCTAATGAGCAAACGGGCTTACCACAGCTGCGGTCCTCTGGCAGTCTGAAAGCTTTGCGCACAAGCCGCATGCTAAGCGCCTTCCTTTGCCTTTTGGCAGTGCTCGTGCATTGCCAGCACTAGGCGGGAATGGTCACTATCCCACAGACACGTTTCGTTGTGCCCATTGCTAAGCGCTCTGGAGCACTGTTTATGACGTAAGCGGAACACCTCTTGCCATTCCATTCTCAGAGCTCCTGAGTTACGTAATCTGCGACTCTTGGTGCGAATGCCAGAGGAAAACATTTCCAATGTGTCTGGCAGGGAGAAACTGAACCTGGAGAACACCTTTGTCAGGAGCTTGCACCTGCACCGTAGACACACACAGATTTGCATCACATCTAAATGGCCAAGCTCTTTCTTAGACAAGTTGAAAGCTGCTGTCAGAAGGCTGTGCTCCTTGTCAGATGGAAGCAGCAGCATGAACATAGGAGTTTGACAAGAACTAAAGAGCCACAGAAGAGCGTGGCCTAGGAAAATGAGTCAGGAAAAAGCATATCGCTACATGTGTCCTTGTTGTCGCCTAACAACAGGTAGCAGCATAAACCAGATGCGGGTGAAGTTCTTGCAGGCGACATCTAACGTCAAATGAGCAAACGGGCTTACCACAGCTGCGGTCCTCTGGCAGTCTGAAAGCTTTGCGCACAAGCCGCATGCTAAGCGCCTTCCTTTGCCTTTTGGCAGTGCTTGTGCATTGCCAGCACTAGGCGGGAATGGTCACTATCCCGCACACACGTTTCGTTGTGCCCGTTGCTAAGCGCTCTGGAGCACTGTTTATGACGTAAGCGGAACACCTCTTGCCGTTCCATTCTCAGAGCTCCTGAGTTAAGTAATCTGCGACTCTTGGTGCGAATGATAGAGGAAAACATTTCCAATGTGTCTGGCATATAGAAACTGAACCTGGAGAACACCTTTGTCAGGAGCTTGCACCTGCACCTTACACACACACAGATTTGCATCACATCTAAATGGCCAAGCTCTTTCTTAGACAAGTTGAAAGCTGCTGTCAGAAGGCTGTGCTCCTTGTCAGATGGAAGCAGCAGCATGAACATAGGAGTTTGACAAGAACTAAAGAGCCACAGAAGAGCGTGGCCTAGGAAAATGAGTCAGGAAAAAGCATATCGCTACATGTGTCCTTGTTGTCGCCTAACAACAGGTAGCAGCATAAACCAGATGCGGGTGAAGTTCTTGCTGGCGACATCTAACGTCAAATGAGCAAACGGGCTTACCACAGCTGCGGTCCTCTGGCAGTCTGAAAGCTTTGCGCACAAGCCGGATGCTAAGCGCCTTCCTTTGCCTTTTGGCAGTGCTCGTGCATTGCCAGCACTAGGCGGGAATGGTCACTATCCCGCACACACGTTTCGTTGTGCCCGTTGCTAAGCGCTCTGGAGCACTGTTTATGACGTAAGAGGAACACCTCTTGCCGTTCCATTCTCAGAGCTCCTGAGTTAATCAAACTGAGACTCTTGGTGCGAATGCCAGAGGAAAACATTTCCAATGTGTCTGGCAGGGAGAAACTGAACCTGGAGAACACCTTTGTCAGGAGCTTTCACCTGCACCGTAGACACACACAGATTTGCATCACATCTAAATGGCCAAGCTCTTTCTTAGACAAGTTGAAAGCTGCTGTCAGAAGGCTGTGCTCCTTGTCAGATGGAAGCAGCAGCACTCACATAGGAGTTTGGCAAGCACTAAAGAGCCACAGAAGAGCGTGGCCTAGGAAAATGAGTCAGGAAAAAGCATATCGCTACATGTGTCCTTGTTGTCGCCTAACAACAGGTAGCAGCATAAACCAGATGCGGGTGAAGTTCTTGCTGGCGACATCTAACGTCAAATGAGCAAACGGGCTTACCACAGCTGCGGTCCTCTGGCAGTCTGAAAGCTTTGCGCACAAGCCGCATGCTAAGCGCCTTCCTTTGCCTTTTGGCAGTGCTCGTGCATTGCCAGCACTAGGCGGGAATGGTCACTATCCCGCACACACGTTTCGTTGTGCCCGTTGCTAAGCGCTCTGGAGCACTGTTTATGACGTAAGAGGAACACCTCTTGCCGTTCCATTCTCAGAGCTCCTGAGTTACGTAATCTGCGACTCTTGGTGCGAATGATAGAGGAAAACATTTCCAATGTGTCTGGCAGGGAGAAACTGAACCTGGAGAACACCTTTGTCAGGAGCTTTCACCTGCACCTTACACACACACAGATTTGCATCACATCTAAATGGCCAAGCTCTTTCTTAGACAAGTTGAAAGCTGCTGTCAGAAGGCTGTGCTCCTTGTCAGATGGAAGCAGCAGCATGAACATAGGAGTTTGACAAGAACTAAAGAGTCACAGAAGAGCGTGGCCTAGGAAAATGAGTCAGGAAAAAGCATATCGCTACATGTGTCCTTGTTGTCGCCTAACAACAGGTAGCAGCATAAACCAGATGCGGGTGAAGTTCTTGCTGGCGACATCTAACGTCAAATGAGCAAACGGGCTTACCACAGCTGCGGTCCTCTGGCAGTCTGAAAGCTTTGCGCACAAGCCGCATGCTAAGTGCCTTCCTTTGCCTTTTGGCAGTGCTCGTGCATTGCAAGCACTAGGCGGGAATGGTCACTATCCCGCACACACGTTTCTTTGTGCCCGTTGCTAAGCGCTCTGGAGCACTGTTTATGACGTAAGCGGAACACCTCTTGCCGTTCCATTCTCAGAGCTCCTGAGTTAAGTAATCTGCGACTCTTGGTGCGAATGATAGAGGAAAACATTTCCAATGTGTCTGGCAGGGAGAAACTGAACCTGGAGAACACCTTTGTCAGGAGCTTTCACCTGCACCTTACACACACACAGATTTGCATCACATCTAAATGGCCAAGCTCTTTCTTAGACAAGTTGAAAGCTGCTGTCAGAAGGCTGTGCTCCTTGTCAGATGGAAGCAGCAGCACTCACATAGGAGTTTGGCAAGCACTAAAGAGCCACAGAAGAGCGTGGCCTAGGAAAATGAGTCAGGAAAAAGCATATCGCTACATGTGTCCTTGTTGTCGCCTAACAACAGGTAGCAGCATAAACCAGATGCGGGTGAAGTTCTTGCTGGCGACATCTAACGTCAAATGAGCAAACGGGCTTACCACAGCTGCGGTCCTCCGGCAGTCTGAAAGCTTTGCGCACAAGCCGGATGCTAAGCGCCTTCCTTTGCCTTTTGGCAGTGCTCGTGCATTGCCAGCACTAGGCGGGAATGGTCACTATCCCGCACACACGTTTCGTTGTGCCCGTTGCTAAGCGCTCTGGAGCACTGTTTATGACGTAAGCGGAACACCTCTTGCCGTTCCATTCTCAGAGCTCCTGAGTTAATCAAACTGAGACTCTTGGTGCGAATGATAGAGGAAAACATTTCCAATGTGTCTGGCATATAGAAACTGAACCTGGAGAACACCTTTGTCAGGAGCTTTCACCTGCACCTTACACACACACAGATTTGCATCACATCTAAATGGCCAAGCTCTTTCTTAGACAAGTTGAAAGCTGCTGTCAGAAGGCTGTGCTCCTTGTCAGATGGAAGCAGCAGCATGAACATAGGAGTTTGACAAGAACTAAAGAGCCACAGAAGAGCGTGGCCTAGGAAAATGAGTCAGGAAAAAGCATATCGCTACATGTGTCCTTGTTGTCGCCTAACAACAGGTAGCAGCATAAACCAGATGCGGGTGAAGTTCTTGCTGGCGACATCTAACGTCAAATGAGCAAACGGGCTTACCACAGCTGCGGTCCTCTGGCAGTCTGAAAGCTTTGCGCACAAGCCGGATGCTAAGCGCCTTCCTTTGCCTTTTGGCAGTGCTCGTGCATTGCCAGCACTAGGCGGGAATGGTCACTATCCCGCACACACGTTTCGTTGTGCCCGTTGCTAAGCGCTCTGGAGCACTGTTTATGACGTAAGCGGAACACCTCTTGCCGTTCCATTCTCAGAGCTCCTGAGTTACGTAATCTGCGACTCTTGGTGCGAATGATAGAGGAAAACATTTCCAATGTGTCTGGCATATAGAAACTGAACCTGGAGAACACCTTTGTCAGGAGCTTTCACCTGCACCTTACACACACACAGATTTGCATCACATCTAAATGGCCAAGCTCTTTCTTAGACAAGTTGAAAGCTGCTGTCAGAAGGCTGTGCTCCTTGTCAGATGGAAGCAGCAGCACTCACATAGGAGTTTGGCAAGCACTAAAGAGCCACAGAAGAGCGTGGCCTAGGAAAATGAGTCAGGAAAAAGCATTTGCTACATGTGTCCTTGTTGTCGCCTAACAACAGGTAGCAGCATAAACCAGATGCGGGTGAAGTTCTTGCTGGCGACATCTAACGTCAAATGAGCAAACGGGCTTACCACAGCTGCGGTCCTCTGGCAGTCTGAAAGCTTTGCGCACAAGCCGGATGCTAAGCGCCTTCCTTTGCCTTTTGGCAGTGCTCGTGCATTGCCAGCACTAGGCGGGAATGGTCACTATCCCGCACACACGTTTCGTTGTGCCCGTTGCTAAGCGCTCTGGAGCACTGTTTATGACGTAAGCGGAACACCTCTTGCCGTTCCATTCTCAGAGCTCCTCAGTTAAGTAATCTGCGACTTTTGGTGCGAATGCCAGAGGAAAACATTTCCAATGTGTCTGGCAGGGAGAAACTGAACCTGGAGAACACCTTTGTCAGGAGCTTGCACCTGCACCTTACACACACACAGATTTGCATCACATCTAAATGGCCAAGCTCTTTCTTAGACAAGTTGAAAGCTGCTGTCAGAAGGTTGTGCTCCTTGTCAGATGGAAGCAGCAACACTCACATAGGAGTTTGGCAAGCACTAAAGAGCCACAGAAGAGCGTGGCCTAGGAAAATGAGTCAGGAAAAAGCATATCGCTACATGTGTCCTTGTTGTCGCCTAACAACAGGTAGCAGCATAAACCAGATGTGGGTGAAGTTCTTGCTGGCGACATCTAACGTCTAATGAGCAAACGGGCTTACCACAGCTGCGGTCCTCTGGCAGTCTGAAAGCTTTGCGCACAAGCCGGATGCTAAGCGCCTTCCTTTGCCTTTTGGCAGTGCTCGTGCATTGCCAGCACTAGGCGGGAATGGTCACTATCCCACAGACACGTTTCGTTGTGCCCGTTGCTAAGCGCTCTGGAGCACTGTTTATGACGTAAGCGGAACACCTCTTGCCATTCCATTCTCAGAGCTCCTGAGTTACGTAATCTGCGACTCTTGGTGCGAATGCCAGAGGAAAACATTTCCAATGTGTCTGGCAGGGAGAAACTGAACCTGGAGAACACCTTTGTCAGGAGCTTGCACCTGCACCGTAGACACACACAGATTTGCATCACATCTAAATGGCCAAGCTCTTTCTTAGACAAGTTGAAAGCTGCTGTCAGAAGGCTGTGCTCCTTGTCAGATGGAAGCAGCAGCATGAACATAGGAGTTTGACAAGAACTAAAGAGCCACAGAAGAGCGTGGCCTAGGAAAATGAGTCAGGAAAAAGCATATCGCTACATGTGTCCTTGTTGTCGCCTAACAACAGGTAGCAGCATAAACCAGATGCGGGTGAAGTTCTTGCAGGCGACATCTAACGTCAAATGAGCAAACGGGCTTACCACAGCTGCGGTCCTCTGGCAGTCTGAAAGCTTTGCGCACAAGCCGGATGCTAAGCGCCTTCCTTTGCCTTTTGGCAGTGCTTGTGCATTGCCAGCACTAGGCGGGAATGGTCACTATCCCGCACACACGTTTCGTTGTGCCCGTTGCTAAGCGCTCTGGAGCACTGTTTATGACGTAAGCGGAACACCTCTTGCCGTTCCATTCTCAGAGCTCCTGAGTTAAGTAATCTGCGACTCTTGGTGCGAATGATAGAGGAAAACATTTCCAATGTGTCTGGCATATAGAAACTGAACCTGGAGAACACCTTTGTCAGGAGCTTGCACCTGCACCTTACACACACACAGATTTGCATCACATCTAAATGGCCAAGCTCTTTCTTAGACAAGTTGAAAGCTGCTGTCAGAAGGCTGTGCTCCTTGTCAGATGGAAGCAGCAGCATGAACATAGGAGTTTGACAAGAACTAAAGAGCCACAGAAGAGCGTGGCCTAGGAAAATGAGTCAGGAAAAAGCATATCGCTACATGTGTCCTTGTTGTCGCCTAACAACAGGTAGCAGCATAAACCAGATGCGGGTGAAGTTCTTGCTGGCGACATCTAACGTCAAATGAGCAAACGGGCTTACCACAGCTGCGGTCCTCTGGCAGTCTGAAAGCTTTGCGCACAAGCCGGATGCTAAGCGCCTTCCTTTGCCTTTTGGCAGTGCTCGTGCATTGCCAGCACTAGGCGGGAATGGTCACTATCCCGCACACACGTTTCGTTGTGCCCGTTGCTAAGCGCTCTGGAGCACTGTTTATGACGTAAGCGGAACACCTCTTGCCGTTCCATTCTCAGAGCTCCTGAGTTAATCAAACTGAGACTCTTGGTGCGAATGCCAGAGGAAAACATTTCCAATGTGTCTGGCAGGGAGAAACTGAACCTGGAGAACACCTTTGTCAGGAGCTTTCACCTGCACCGTAGACACACACAGATTTGCATCACATCTAAATGGCCAAGCTCTTTCTTAGACAAGTTGAAAGCTGCTGTCAGAAGGCTGTGCTCCTTGTCAGATGGAAGCAGCAGCACTCACATAGGAGTTTGGCAAGCACTAAAGAGCCACAGAAGAGCGTGGCCTAGGAAAATGAGTCAGGAAAAAGCATATCGCTACATGTGTCCTTGTTGTCGCCTAACAACAGGTAGCAGCATAAACCAGATGCGGGTGAAGTTCTTGCTGGCGACATCTAACGTCAAATGAGCAAACGGGCTTACCACAGCTGCGGTCCTCTGGCAGTCTGAAAGCTTTGCGCACAAGCCGCATGCTAAGCGCCTTCCTTTGCCTTTTGGCAGTGCTCGTGCATTGCCAGCACTAGGCGGGAATGGTCACTATCCCACAGACACACGTTTCGTTGTGCCCGTTGCTAAGCGCTCTGGAGCACTGTTTATGACGTAAGCGGAACACCTCTTGCCGTTCCATTCTCAGAGCTCCTGAGTTAATCAAACTGAGACTCTTGGTGCGAATGCCAGAGGAAAACATTTCCAATGTGTCTGGCAAGGAGAAACTGAACCTTGAGAACACTTTTGTCAAGAGCTTTCACCTGCACCGTAGACACACACAGATTTGCATCACATCTAAATGGCCAAGCTCTTTCTTAGACAAGTTGAAAGCTGCTGTCAGAAGGCTGTGCTCCTTGTCAGATGGAAGCAGCAGCATGAACATAGGAGTTTGACAAGCACTAAAGAGCCACAGAAGAGCGTGGCCTAGGAAAATGAGTCAGGAAAAAGCATATCGCTACATGTGTCCTTGTTGTCGCCTAACAACAGGTAGCAGCATAAACCAGATGCGGGTGAAGTTCTTGCTGGCGACATCTAACGTCAAATGAGCAAACGGGCTTACCACAGCTGCGGTCCTCTGGCAGTCTGAAAGCTTTGCGCACAAGCCGGATGCTAAGCGCCTTCCTTTGCCTTTTGGCAGTGCTCGTGCATTGCCAGCACTAGGCGGGAATGGTCACTATCCCACAGACACGTTTCGTTGTGCCCGTTGCTAAGCGCTCTGGAGCACTGTTTATGACGTAAGCGGAACACCTCTTGCCGTTCCATTCTCAGAGCTCCTGAGTTAATCAAACTGAGACTCTTGGTGCGAATGCCAGAGGAAAACATTTCCAATGTGTCTGGCATATAGAAACTGAACCTGGAGAACACCTTTGTCAGGAGCTTTCACCTGCACCTTACACACACACAGATTTGCATCACATCTAAATGGCCAAGCTCTTTCTTAGACAAGTTGAAAGCTGCTGTCAGAAGGCTGTGCTCCTTGTCAGATGGAAGCAGCAGCATGAACATAGGAGTTTGACAAGAACTAAAGAGTCACAGAAGAGCGTGGCCTAGGAAAATGAGTCAGGAAAAAGCATATCGCTACATGTGTCCTTGTTGTCGCCTAACAACAGGTAGCAGCATAAACCAGATGCGGGTGAAGTTCTTGCTGGCGACATCTAACGTCAAATGAGCAAACGGGCTTACCACAGCTGCGGTCCTCTGGCAGTCTGAAAGCTTTGCGCACAAGCCGGATGCTAAGCGCCTTCCTTTGCCTTTTGGCAGTGCTCGTGCATTGCCAGCACTAGGCGGGAATGGTCACTATCCCACAGACACGTTTCGTTGTGCCCGTTGCTAAGTGCTCTGGATACTGTTTATGACGTAAGCGGAACACATCTTGCCTTTCCATTCTCAGAGCTCCTGAGTTAATCAAACTGAGACTCTTGGTGCGAATGCCAGAGGAAAACATTTCCAATGTGTCTGGCATATAGAAACTGAACCTGGAGAACACCTTTGTCAGGAGCTTTCACCTGCACCTTACACACACACAGATTTGCATCACATCTAAATGGCCAAGCTCTTTCTTAGACAAGTTGAAAGCTGCTGTCAGAAGGTTGTGCTCCTTGTCAGATGGAAGCAGCAGCATGCACATAGGAGTTTGGCAAGCACTAAAGATCCACAGAAGAGCGTGGCCTAGGAAAATGAGTCAGGAAAAAGCATATCGCTACATGTGTCCTTGTTGTCGCCTAACAACAGGTAGCAGCATAAACCAGATGTGGGTGAAGTTCTTGCAGGCGACATCTAACATCAAATGAGCAAGCGGGATTACCACAGCTACAGTCCTCTGGCAGTCTGAAAGCTTTGCGCACAAGCCGGATGCTAAGTGCCTTCCTTTGCCTTTTGGCAGTGCTCGTGCATTGCCAGCACTAGGTGGGAATGGTCACTATCCCACAGACACGTTTCGTTGTGCCCGTTGCTAAGCGCTCTGGAGCACTGTTTATGACGTAAGCGGAACACCTCTTGCTGTTCCATTCTCAGAGCTCCTCAGTTAAGTAATCTGCGATTCTTGGTGCGAATGATAGAGGAAAACATTTCCAATGTGTCTGGCATATAGAAACTGAACCTGGAGAACACCTTTGTCAGGAGCTTGCACCTGCACCTTACACACACACAGATTTGCATCACATCTAAATGGCCAAGCTCTTTCTTAGACAAGTTGAAAGCTGCTGTCAGAAGGCTGTGCTCCTTGTCAGATGGAAGCAGCAGCATGAACATAGGAGTTTGACAAGAACTAAAGAGTCACAGAAGAGCGTGGCCTAGGAAAATGAGTCAGGAAAAAGCATATCGCTACATGTGTCCTTGTTGTCGCCTAACAACAGGTAGCAGCATAAACCAGATGCGGGTGAAGTTCTTGCTGGCGACATCCAACGTCAAATGAGCAAACGGGCTTACCACAGCTGCGGTCCTCTGGCAGTCTGAAAGCTTTGCGCACAAGCCGGATGCTAAGCGCCTTCCTTTGCCTTTTGGCAGTGCTCGTGCATTGCCAGCACTAGGCGGGAATGGTCACTATCCCGCACACACGTTTCGTTGTGCCCGTTGCTAAGCGCTCTGGAGCACTGTTTATGACGTAAGCGGAACACCTCTTGCCATTCCATTCTCAGAGCTCCTGAGTTACGTAATCTGCGACTCTTGGTGCGAATGCCAGAGGAAAACATTTCCAATGTGTCTGGCATATAGAAACTGAACCTGGAGAACACCTTTGTCAGGAGCTTTCACCTGCACCGTAGACACACACAGATTTGCATCACATCTAAATGGCCAAGCTCTTTCTTAGACAAGTTGAAAGCTGCTGTCAGAAGGCTGTGCTCCTTGTCAGATGGAAGCAGCAGCACTCACATAGGAGTTTGACAAGAACTAAAGAGTCACAGAAGAGCGTGGCCTAGGAAAATGAGTCAGGAAAAAGCATATCGCTACATGTGTCCTTGTTGTCGCCTAACAACAGGTAGCAGCATAAACCAGATGCGGGTGAAGTTCTTGCTGGCGACATCTAACGTCAAATGAGCAAACGGGCTTACCACAGCTGCGGTCCTCTGGCAGTCTGAAAGCTTTGCGCACAAGCCGCATGCTAAGCGCCTTCCTTTGCCTTTTGGCAGTGCTCGTGCATTGCCAGCACTAGGCGGGAATGGTCACTATCCCGCACACACGTTTCGTTGTGCCCGTTGCTAAGTGCTCTGGAGCACTGTTTATGACGTAAGCGGAACACCTCTTGCTGTTCCATTCTCAGAGCTCTTGAGTTAAGTAATCTGCGACTCTTGGTGCGAATGATAGAGGAAAACATTTCCAATGTGTCTGGCAGGGAGAAACTGAACCTGGAGAACACCTTTGTCAGGAGCTTTCACCTGCACCGTAGACACACACAGATTTGCATCACATCTAAATGGCCAAGCTCTTTCTTAGACAAGTTGAAAGCTGCTGTCAGAAGGCTGTGCTCCTTGTCAGATGGAAGCAGCAGCACTCACATAGGAGTTTGGCAAGCACTAAAGAGCCACAGAAGAGCGTGGCCTAGGAAAATGAGTCAGGAAAAAGCATATCGCTACATGTGTCCTTGTTGTCGCCTAACAACAGGTAGCAGCATAAACCAGATGCGGGTGAAGTTCTTGCTGGCGACATCCAACGTCAAATGAGCAAACGGGCTTACCACAGCTGCGGTCCTCTGGCAGTCTGAAAGCTTTGCGCACAAGCCGGATGCTAAGCGCCTTCCTTTGCCTTTTGGCAGTGCTCGTGCATTGCCAGCACTAGGCGGGAATGGTCACTATCCCGCACACACGTTTCGTTGTGCCCGTTGCTAAGCGCTCTGGAGCACTGTTTATGACGTAAGCGGAACACCTCTTGCCATTCCATTCTCAGAGCTCCTGAGTTACGTAATCTGCGACTCTTGGTGCGAATGCCAGAGGAAAACATTTCCAATGTGTCTGGCATATAGAAACTGAACCTGGAGAACACCTTTGTCAGGAGCTTTCACCTGCACCGTAGACACACACAGATTTGCATCACATCTAAATGGCCAAGCTCTTTCTTAGACAAGTTGAAAGCTGCTGTCAGAAGGCTGTGCTCCTTGTCAGATGGAAGCAGCAGCATGAACATAGGAGTTTGACAAGAACTAAAGAGTCACAGAAGAGCGTGGCCTAGGAAAATGAGTCAGGAAAAAGCATATCGCTACATGTGTCCTTGTTGTCGCCTAACAACAGGTAGCAGCATAAACCAGATGCGGGTGAAGTTCTTGCTGGCGACATCTAACGTCAAATGAGCAAACGGGCTTACCACAGCTGCGGTCCTCTGGCAGTCTGAAAGCTTTGCGCACAAGCCGGATGCTAAGCGCCTTCCTTTGCCTTTTGGCAGTGCTCGTGCATTGCCAGCACTAGGCGGGAATGGTCACTATCCCGCACACACGTTTCGTTGTGCCCGTTGCTAAGCGCTCTGGAGCACTGTTTATGACGTAAGAGGAACACCTCTTGCCGTTCCATTCTCAGAGCTCCTGAGTTAATCAAACTGAGACTCTTGGTGCGAATGCCAGAGGAAAACATTTCCAATGTGTCTGGCAGGGAGAAACTGAACCTGGAGAACACCTTTGTCAGGAGCTTGCACCTGCACCTTACACACACACAGATTTGCATCACATCTAAATGGCCAAGCTCTTTCTTAGACAAGTTGAAAGCTGCTGTCAGAAGGTTGTGCTCCTTGTCAGATGGAAGCAGCAGCATGAACATAGGAGTTTGACAAGAACTAAAGAGTCACAGAAGAGCGTGGCCTAGGAAAATGAGTCAGGAAAAAGCATATCGCTACATGTGTCCTTGTTGTCGCCTAACAACAGGTAGCAGCATAAACCAGATGCGGGTGAAGTTCTTGCTGGCGACATCTAACGTCAAATGAGCAAACGGGCTTACCACAGCTGCGGTCCTCTGGCAGTCTGAAAGCTTTGCGCACAAGCCGGATGCTAAGCGCCTTCCTTTGCCTTTTGGCAGTGCTCGTGCATTGCCAGCACTAGGCGGGAATGGTCACTATCCCACAGACACGTTTCGTTGTGCCCGTTGCTAAGCGCTCTGGAGCACTGTTTAAACGTAAGCGGAACACCTCTTTCCGTTCCATTCTCAGAGCTCCTCAGTTAAGTAATCTGCGATTCTTGGTGCGAATGATAGAGGAAAACATTTCCAATGTGTCTGGCAGGGAGAAACTGAACCTGGAGAACACCTTTGTCAGGAGCTTTCACCTGCACCTTACACACACACAGATTTGCATCACATCTAAATGGCCAAGCTCTTTCTTAGACAAGTTGAAAGCTGCTGTCAGAAGGCTGTGCTCCTTGTCAGATGGAAGCAGCAGCATGAACATAGGAGTTTGACAAGAACTAAAGAGTCACAGAAGAGCGTGGCCTAGGAAAATGAGTCAGGAAAAAGCATATCGCTACATGTGTCCTTGTTGTCGCCTAACAACAGGTAGCAGCATAAACCAGATGCGGGTGAAGTTCTTGCTGGCGACATCTAACGTCAAATGAGCAAACGGGCTTACCACAGCTGCGGTCCTCTGGCAGTCTGAAAGCTTTGCGCACAAGCCGCATGCTAAGTGCCTTCCTTTGCCTTTTGGCAGTGCTCGTGCATTGCAAGCACTAGGCGGGAATGGTCACTATCCCGCACACACGTTTCGTTGTGCCCGTTGCTAAGCGCTCTGGAGCACTGTTTATGACGTAAGCGGAACACCTCTTGCCGTTCCATTCTCAGAGCTCCTGAGTTAAGTAATCTGCGACTCTTGGTGCGAATGATAGAGGAAAACATTTCCAATGTGTCTGGCAGGGAGAAACTGAACCTGGAGAACACCTTTGTCAGGAGCTTTCACCTGCACCTTACACACACACAGATTTGCATCACATCTAAATGGCCAAGCTCTTTCTTAGACAAGTTGAAAGCTGCTGTCAGAAGGCTGTGCTCCTTGTCAGATGGAAGCAGCAGCACTCACATAGGAGTTTGGCAAGCACTAAAGAGCCACAGAAGAGCGTGGCCTAGGAAAATGAGTCAGGAAAAAGCATATCGCTACATGTGTCCTTGTTGTCGCCTAACAACAGGTAGCAGCATAAACCAGATGCGGGTGAAGTTCTTGCTGGCGACATCTAACGTCAAATGAGCAAACGGGCTTACCACAGCTGCGGTCCTCTGGCAGTCTGAAAGCTTTGCGCACAAGCCGGATGCTAAGCGCCTTCCTTTGCCTTTTGGCAGTGCTCGTGCATTGCCAGCACTAGGCGGGAATGGTCACTATCCCGCACACACGTTTCGTTGTGCCCGTTGCTAAGCGCTCTGGAGCACTGTTTATGACGTAAGCGGAACACCTCTTGCCGTTCCATTCTCAGAGCTCCTGAGTTAATCAAACTGAGACTCTTGGTGCGAATGCCAGAGGAAAACATTTCCAATGTGTCTGGCATATAGAAACTGAACCTGGAGAACACCTTTGTCAGGAGCTTTCACCTGCACCGTAGACACACACAGATTTGCATCACATCTAAATGGCCAAGCTCTTTCTTAGACAAGTTGAAAGCTGCTGTCAGAAGGCTGTGCTCCTTGTCAGATGGAAGCAGCAGCATGAACATAGGAGTTTGACAAGAACTAAAGAGTCACAGAAGAGCGTGGCCTAGGAAAATGAGTCAGGAAAAAGCATATCGCTACATGTGTCCTTGTTGTCGCCTAACAACAGGTAGCAGCATAAACCAGATGCGGGTGAAGTTCTTGCTGGCGACATCTAACGTCAAATGAGCAAACGGGCTTACCACAGCTGCGGTCCTCTGGCAGTCTGAAAGCTTTGCGCACAAGCCGGATGCTAAGCGCCTTCCTTTGCCTTTTGGCAGTGCTCGTGCATTGCCAGCACTAGGCGGGAATGGTCACTATCCCGCACACACGTTTCGTTGTGCCCGTTGCTAAGCGCTCTGGAGCACTGTTTATGACGTAAGAGGAACACCTCTTGCCGTTCCATTCTCAGAGCTCCTGAGTTAATCAAACTGAGACTCTTGGTGCGAATGCCAGAGGAAAACATTTCCAATGTGTCTGGCAGGGAGAAACTGAACCTGGAGAACACCTTTGTCAGGAGCTTGCACCTGCACCTTACACACACACAGATTTGCATCACATCTAAATGGCCAAGCTCTTTCTTAGACAAGTTGAAAGCTGCTGTCAGAAGGTTGTGCTCCTTGTCAGATGGAAGCAGCAGCATGAACATAGGAGTTTGACAAGAACTAAAGAGTCACAGAAGAGCGTGGCCTAGGAAAATGAGTCAGGAAAAAGCATATCGCTACATGTGTCCTTGTTGTCGCCTAACAACAGGTAGCAGCATAAACCAGATGCGGGTGAAGTTCTTGCTGGCGACATCTAACGTCAAATGAGCAAACGGGCTTACCACAGCTGCGGTCCTCTGGCAGTCTGAAAGCTTTGCGCACAAGCCGGATGCTAAGCGCCTTCCTTTGCCTTTTGGCAGTGCTCGTGCATTGCCAGCACTAGGCGGGAATGGTCACTATCCCACAGACACGTTTCGTTGTGCCCGTTGCTAAGCGCTCTGGAGCATTGTTTAAACGTAAGCGGAACACCTCTTTCCGTTCCATTCTCAGAGCTCCTCAGTTAAGTAATCTGCGATTCTTGGTGCGAATGATAGAGGAAAACATTTCCAATGTGTCTGGCAGGGAGAAACTGAACCTGGAGAACACCTTTGTCAGGAGCTTTCACCTGCACCTTACACACACACAGATTTGCATCACATCTAAATGGCCAAGCTCTTTCTTAGACAAGTTGAAAGCTGCTGTCAGAAGGCTGTGCTCCTTGTCAGATGGAAGCAGCAGCATGAACATAGGAGTTTGACAAGAACTAAAGAGTCACAGAAGAGCGTGGCCTAGGAAAATGAGTCAGGAAAAAGCATATCGCTACATGTGTCCTTGTTGTCGCCTAACAACAGGTAGCAGCATAAACCAGATGCGGGTGAAGTTCTTGCTGGCGACATCTAACGTCAAATGAGCAAACGGGCTTACCACAGCTGCGGTCCTCTGGCAGTCTGAAAGCTTTGCGCACAAGCCGCATGCTAAGTGCCTTCCTTTGCCTTTTGGCAGTGCTCGTGCATTGCAAGCACTAGGCGGGAATGGTCACTATCCCGCACACACGTTTCGTTGTGCCCGTTGCTAAGCGCTCTGGAGCACTGTTTATGACGTAAGCGGAACACCTCTTGCCGTTCCATTCTCAGAGCTCCTGAGTTAAGTAATCTGCGACTCTTGGTGCGAATGATAGAGGAAAACATTTCCAATGTGTCTGGCAGGGAGAAACTGAACCTGGAGAACACCTTTGTCAGGAGCTTTCACCTGCACCTTACACACACACAGATTTGCATCACATCTAAATGGCCAAGCTCTTTCTTAGACAAGTTGAAAGCTGCTGTCAGAAGGCTGTGCTCCTTGTCAGATGGAAGCAGCAGCACTCACATAGGAGTTTGGCAAGCACTAAAGAGCCACAGAAGAGCGTGGCCTAGGAAAATGAGTCAGGAAAAAGCATATCGCTACATGTGTCCTTGTTGTCGCCTAACAACAGGTAGCAGCATAAACCAGATGCGGGTGAAGTTCTTGCTGGCGACATCTAACGTCAAATGAGCAAACGGGCTTACCACAGCTGCGGTCCTCCGGCAGTCTGAAAGCTTTGCGCACAAGCCGGATGCTAAGCGCCTTCCTTTGCCTTTTGGCAGTGCTCGTGCATTGCCAGCACTAGGCGGGAATGGTCACTATCCCGCACACACGTGTCGTTGTGCCCGTTGCTAAGCGCTCTGGAGCACTGTTTATGACGTAAGCGGAACACCTCTTGCCGTTCCATTCTCAGAGCTCCTGAGTTAATCAAACTGAGACTCTTGGTGCGAATGCCAGAGGAAAACATTTCCAATGTGTCTGGCAGGGAGAAACTGAACCTGGAGAACACCTTTGTCAGGAGCTTTCACCTGCACCTTACACACACACAGATTTGCATCACATCTAAATGGCCAAGCTCTTTCTTAGACAAGTTGAAAGCTGCTGTCAGAAGGCTGTGCTCCTTGTCAGATGGAAGCAGCAGCATGAACATAGGAGTTTGACAAGAACTAAAGAGCCACAGAAGAGCGTGGCCTAGGAAAATGAGTCAGGAAAAAGCATATCGCTACATGTGTCCTTGTTGTCGCCTAACAACAGGTAGCAGCATAAACCAGATGCGGGTGAAGTTCTTGCTGGCGACATCTAACGTCAAATGAGCAAACGGGCTTACCACAGCTGCGGTCCTCTGGCAGTCTGAAAGCTTTGCGCACAAGCCAAATGCTAAGCGCCTTCCTTTGCCTTTTGGCAGTGCTCGTGCATTGCCAGCACTAGGCGGGAATGGTCACTATCCCGCACACACGTTTCGTTGTGCCCGTTGCTAAGCGCTCTGGAGCACTGTTTATGACGTAAGCGGAACACCTCTTGCCGTTCCATTCTCAGAGCTCCTGAGTTACGTAATCTGCGACTCTTGGTGCGAATGATAGAGGAAAACATTTCCAATGTGTCTGGCATATAGAAACTGAACCTGGAGAACACCTTTGTCAGGAGCTTTCACCTGCACCTTACACACACACAGATTTGCATCACATCTAAATGGCCAAGCTCTTTCTTAGACAAGTTGAAAGCTGCTGTCAGAAGGCTGTGCTCCTTGTCAGATGGAAGCAGCAGCACTCACATAGGAGTTTGGCAAGCACTAAAGAGCCACAGAAGAGCGTGGCCTAGGAAAATGAGTCAGGAAAAAGCATTTGCTACATGTGTCCTTGTTGTCGCCTAACAACAGGTAGCAGCATAAACCAGATGCGGGTGAAGTTCTTGCTGGCGACATCTAACGTCAAATGAGCAAACGGGCTTACCACAGCTGCGGTCCTCTGGCAGTCTGAAAGCTTTGCGCACAAGCCGGATGCTAAGCGCCTTCCTTTGCCTTTTGGCAGTGCTCGTGCATTGCCAGCACTAGGCGGGAATGGTCACTATCCCGCACACACGTTTCGTTGTGCCCGTTGCTAAGCGCTCTGGAGCACTGTTTATGACGTAAGCGGAACACCTCTTGCCGTTCCATTCTGAGAGCTCCTCAGTTAAGTAATCTGCGACTTTTGGTGCGAATGCCAGAGGAAAACATTTCCAATGTGTCTGGCAGGGAGAAACTGAACCTGGAGAACACCTTTGTCAGGAGCTTGCACCTGCACCTTACACACACACAGATTTGCATCACATCTAAATGGCCAAGCTCTTTCTTAGACAAGTTGAAAGCTGCTGTCAGAAGGTTGTGCTCCTTGTCAGATGGAAGCAGCAACACTCACATAGGAGTTTGGCAAGCACTAAAGAGCCACAGAAGAGCGTGGCCTAGGAAAATGAGTCAGGAAAAAGCATATCGCTACATGTGTCCTTGTTGTCGCCTAACAACAGGTAGCAGCATAAACCAGATGTGGGTGAAGTTCTTGCTGGCGACATCTAACGTCTAATGAGCAAACGGGCTTACCACAGCTGCGGTCCTCTGGCAGTCTGAAAGCTTTGCGCACAAGCCGGATGCTAAGCGCCTTCCTTTGCCTTTTGGCAGTGCTCGTGCATTGCCAGCACTAGGCGGGAATGGTCACTATCCCACAGACACGTTTCGTTGTGCCCGTTGCTAAGCGCTCTGGAGCACTGTTTATGACGTAAGCGGAACACCTCTTGCCATTCCATTCTCAGAGCTCCTGAGTTACGTAATCTGCGACTCTTGGTCCGAATGCCAGAGGAAAACATTTCCAATGTGTCTGGCAGGGAGAAACTGAACCTGGAGAACACCTTTGTCAGGAGCTTGCACCTGCACCGTAGACACACACAGATTTGCATCACATCTAAATGGCCAAGCTCTTTCTTAGACAAGTTGAAAGCTGCTGTCAGAAGGCTGTGCTCCTTGTCAGATGGAAGCAGCAGCACTCACATAGGAGTTTGACAAGAACTAAAGAGCCACAGAAGAGCGTGGCCTAGGAAAATGAGTCAGGAAAAAGCATATCGCTACATGTGTCCTTGTTGTCGCCTAACAACAGGTAGCAGCATAAACCAGATGCGGGTGAAGTTCTTGCAGGCGACATCTAACGTCAAATGAGCAAACGGGCTTACCACAGCTGCGGTCCTCTGGCAGTCTGAAAGCTTTGCGCACAAGCCGCATGCTAAGCGCCTTCCTTTGCCTTTTGGCAGTGCTTGTGCATTGCCAGCACTAGGCGGGAATGGTCACTATCCCGCACACACGTTTCGTTGTGCCCGTTGCTAAGCGCTCTGGAGCACTGTTTATGACGTAAGCGGAACACCTCTTGCCGTTCCATTCTCAGAGCTCCTGAGTTAAGTAATCTGCGACTCTTGGTGCGAATGATAGAGGAAAACATTTCCAATGTGTCTGGCATATAGAAACTGAACCTGGAGAACACCTTTGTCAGGAGCTTGCACCTGCACCTTACACACACACAGATTTGCATCACATCTAAATGGCCAAGCTCTTTCTTAGACAAGTTGAAAGCTGCTGTCAGAAGGCTGTGCTCCTTGTCAGATGGAAGCAGCAGCATGAACATAGGAGTTTGACAAGAACTAAAGAGCCACAGAAGAGCGTGGCCTAGGAAAATGAGTCAGGAAAAAGCATATCGCTACATGTGTCCTTGTTGTCGCCTAACAACAGGTAGCAGCATAAACCAGATGCGGGTGAAGTTCTTGCTGGCGACATCTAACGTCAAATGAGCAAACGGGCTTACCACAGCTGCGGTCCTCTGGCAGTCTGAAAGCTTTGCGCACAAGCCGGATGCTAAGCGCCTTCCTTTGCCTTTTGGCAGTGCTCGTGCATTGCCAGCACTAGGCGGGAATGGTCACTATCCCGCACACACGTTTCGTTGTGCCCGTTGCTAAGCGCTCTGGAGCACTGTTTATGACGTAAGCGGAACACCTCTTGCCGTTCCATTCTCAGAGCTCCTGAGTTAATCAAACTGAGACTCTTGGTGCGAATGCCAGAGGAAAACATTTCCAATGTGTCTGGCAGGGAGAAACTGAACCTGGAGAACACCTTTGTCAGGAGCTTTCACCTGCACCGTAGACACACACAGATTTGCATCACATCTAAATGGCCAAGCTCTTTCTTAGACAAGTTGAAAGCTGCTGTCAGAAGGCTGTGCTCCTTGTCAGATGGAAGCAGCAGCACTCACATAGGAGTTTGGCAAGCACTAAAGAGCCACAGAAGAGCGTGGCCTAGGAAAATGAGTCAGGAAAAAGCATATCGCTACATGTGTCCTTGTTGTCGCCTAACAACAGGTAGCAGCATAAACCAGATGCGGGTGAAGTTCTTGCTGGCGACATCTAACGTCAAATGAGCAAACGGGCTTACCACAGCTGCGGTCCTCTGGCAGTCTGAAAGCTTTGCGCACAAGCCGCATGCTAAGCGCCTTCCTTTGCCTTTTGGCAGTGCTCGTGCATTGCCAGCACTAGGCGGGAATGGTCACTATCCCACAGACACACGTTTCGTTGTGCCCGTTGCTAAGCGCTCTGGAGCACTGTTTATGACGTAAGCGGAACACCTCTTGCCGTTCCATTCTCAGAGCTCCTGAGTTAAGTAATCTGCGACTCTTGGTGCGAATGATAGAGGAAAACATTTCCAATGTGTCTGGCATATAGAAACTGAACCTGGAGAACACCTTTGTCAGGAGCTTGCACCTGCACCTTACACACACACAGATTTGCATCACATCTAAATGGCCAAGCTCTTTCTTAGACAAGTTGAAAGCTGCTGTCAGAAGGCTGTGCTCCTTGTCAGATGGAAGCAGCAGCATGAACATAGGAGTTTGACAAGAACTAAAGAGCCACAGAAGAGCGTGGCCTAGGAAAATGAGTCAGGAAAAAGCATATCGCTACATGTGTCCTTGTTGTCGCCTAACAACAGGTAGCAGCATAAACCAGATGCGGGTGAAGTTCTTGCTGGCGACATCTAACGTCAAATGAGCAAACGGGCTTACCACAGCTGCGGTCCTCTGGCAGTCTGAAAGCTTTGCGCACAAGCCGGATGCTAAGCGCCTTCCTTTGCCTTTTGGCAGTGCTCGTGCATTGCCAGCACTAGGCGGGAATGGTCACTATCCCGCACACACGTTTCGTTGTGCCCGTTGCTAAGCGCTCTGGAGCACTGTTTATGACGTAAGCGGAACACCTCTTGCCGTTCCATTCTCAGAGCTCCTGAGTTAATCAAACTGAGACTCTTGGTGCGAATGCCAGAGGAAAACATTTCCAATGTGTCTGGCAGGGAGAAACTGAACCTGGAGAACACCTTTGTCAGGAGCTTTCACCTGCACCGTAGACACACACAGATTTGCATCACATCTAAATGGCCAAGCTCTTTCTTAGACAAGTTGAAAGCTGCTGTCAGAAGGCTGTGCTCCTTGTCAGATGGAAGCAGCAGCACTCACATAGGAGTTTGGCAAGCACTAAAGAGCCACAGAAGAGCGTGGCCTAGGAAAATGAGTCAGGAAAAAGCATATCGCTACATGTGTCCTTGTTGTCGCCTAACAACAGGTAGCAGCATAAACCAGATGCGGGTGAAGTTCTTGCTGGCGACATCTAACGTCAAATGAGCAAACGGGCTTACCACAGCTGCGGTCCTCTGGCAGTCTGAAAGCTTTGCGCACAAGCCGCATGCTAAGCGCCTTCCTTTGCCTTTTGGCAGTGCTCGTGCATTGCCAGCACTAGGCGGGAATGGTCACTATCCCACAGACACACGTTTCGTTGTGCCCGTTGCTAAGCGCTCTGGAGCACTGTTTATGACGTAAGCGGAACACCTCTTGCCGTTCCATTCTCAGAGCTCCTGAGTTAATCAAACTGAGACTCTTGGTGCGAATGCCAGAGGAAAACATTTCCAATGTGTCTGGCAAGGAGAAACTGAACCTTGAGAACACTTTTGTCAAGAGCTTTCACCTGCACCTTAGACACACACAGATTTGCATCACATCTAAATGGCCAAGCTCTTTCTTAGACAAGTTGAAAGCTGCTGTCAGAAGGCTGTGCTCCTTGTCAGATGGAAGCAGCAGCATGAACATAGGAGTTTGACAAGCACTAAAGAGCCACAGAAGAGCGTGGCCTAGGAAAATGAGTCAGGAAAAAGCATATCGCTACATGTGTCCTTGTTGTCGCCTAACAACAGGTAGCAGCATAAACCAGATGCGGGTGAAGTTCTTGCTGGCGACATCTAACGTCAAATGAGCAAACGGGCTTACCACAGCTGCGGTCCTCTGGCAGTCTGAAAGCTTTGCGCACAAGCCGGATGCTAAGCGCCTTCCTTTGCCTTTTGGCAGTGCTCGTGCATTGCCAGCACTAGGCGGGAATGGTCACTATCCCACAGACACGTTTCGTTGTGCCCGTTGCTAAGCGCTCTGGAGCACTGTTTATGACGTAAGCGGAACACCTCTTGCCGTTCCATTCTCAGAGCTCCTGAGTTAATCAAACTGAGACTCTTGGTGCGAATGCCAGAGGAAAACATTTCCAATGTGTCTGGCATATAGAAACTGAACCTGGAGAACACCTTTGTCAGGAGCTTTCACCTGCACCTTACACACACACAGATTTGCATCACATCTAAATGGCCAAGCTCTTTCTTAGACAAGTTGAAAGCTGCTGTCAGAAGGCTGTGCTCCTTGTCAGATGGAAGCAGCAGCATGAACATAGGAGTTTGACAAGAACTAAAGAGTCACAGAAGAGCGTGGCCTAGGAAAATGAGTCAGGAAAAAGCATATCGCTACATGTGTCCTTGTTGTCGCCTAACAACAGGTAGCAGCATAAACCAGATGCGGGTCAAGTTCTTGCTGGCGACATCTAACGTCAAATGAGCAAACGGGCTTACCACAGCTGCGGTCCTCTGGCAGTCTGAAAGCTTTGCGCACAAGCCGCATGCTAAGCGCCTTCCTTTGCCTTTTGGCAGTGCTCGTGCATTGCCAGCACTAGGCGGGAATGGTCACTATCCCACAGACACACGTTTCGTTGTGCCCGTTGCTAAGCGCTCTGGAGCACTGTTTATGACGTAAGCGGAACACCTCTTGCCATTCCATTCTCAGAGCTCCTGAGTTACGTAATCTGCGACTCTTGGTGCGAATGCCAGAGGAAAACATTTCCAATGTGTCTGGCAGGGAGAAACTGAACCTGGAGAACACCTTTGTCAGGAGCTTTCACCTGCACCGTAGACACACACAGATTTGCATCACATCTAAATGGCCAAGCTCTTTCTTAGACAAGTTGAAAGCTGCTGTCAGAAGGCTGTGCTCCTTGTCAGATGGAAGCAGCAGCATGAACATAGGAGTTTGACAAGAACTAAAGAGCCACAGAAGAGCGTGGCCTAGGAAAATGAGTCAGGAAAAAGCATATCGCTACATGTGTCCTTGTTGTCGCCTAAAAACAGGTAGCAGCATAAACCAGATGCGGGTGAAGTTCTTGCAGGCGACATCTAACGTCAAATGAGCAAACGGGCTTACCACAGCTGCGGTCCTCTGGCAGTCTGAAAGCTTTGCGCACAAGCCGCATGCTAAGCGCCTTCCTTTGCCTTTTGGCAGTGCTTGTGCATTGCCAGCACTAGGCGGGAATGGTCACTATCCCGCACACACGTTTCGTTGTGCCCGTTGCTAAGCGCTCTGGAGCACTGTTTATGACGTAAGCGGAACACCTCTTGCCGTTCCATTCTCAGAGCTCCTCAGTTAAGTAATCTGCGACTCTTGGTGCGAATGATAGAGGAAAACATTTCCAATGTGTCTGGCATATAGAAACTGAACCTGGAGAACACCTTTGTCAGGAGCTTTCACCTGCACCTTACACACACACAGATTTGCATCACATCTAAATGGCCAAGCTCTTTCTTAGACAAGTTGAAAGCTGCTGTCAGAAGGCTGTGCTCCTTGTCAGATGGAAGCAGCAGCATGAACATAGGAGTTTGACAAGAACTAAAGAGCCACAGAAGAGCGTGGCCTAGGAAAATGAGTCAGGAAAAAGCATATCGCTACATGTGTCCTTGTTGTCGCCTAACAACAGGTAGCAGCATAAACCAGATGCGGGTGAAGTTCTTGCTGGCGACATCTAACGTCAAATGAGCAAACGGGCTTACCACAGCTGCGGTCCTCTGGCAGTCTGAAAGCTTTGCGCACAAGCCGGATGCTAAGCGCCTTCCTTTGCCTTTTGGCAGTGCTCGTGCATTGCCAGCACTAGGCGGGAATGGTCACTATCCCGCACACACGTTTCGTTGTGCCCGTTGCTAAGCGCTCTGGAGCACTGTTTATGACGTAAGCGGAACACCTCTTGCCGTTCCATTCTCAGAGCTCCTGAGTTAATCAAACTGAGACTCTTGGTGCGAATGCCAGAGGAAAACATTTCCAATGTGTCTGGCAGGGAGAAACTGAACCTGGAGAACACCTTTGTCAGGAGCTTTCACCTGCACCTTACACACACACAGATTTGCATCACATCTAAATGGCCAAGCTCTTTCTTAGACAAGTTGAAAGCTGCTGTCAGAAGGCTGTGCTCCTTGTCAGATGGAAGCAGCAGCATGAACATAGGAGTTTGACAAGAACTAAAGAGTCACAGAAGAGCGTGGCCTAGGAAAATGAGTCAGGAAAAAGCATATCGCTACATGTGTCCTTGTTGTCGCCTAACAACAGGTAGCAGCATAAACCAGATGCGGGTGAAGTTCTTGCTGGCGACATCTAACGTCAAATGAGCAAACGGGCTTACCACAGCTGCGGTCCTCTGGCAGTCTGAAAGCTTTGCGCACAAGCCGCATGCTAAGCGCCTTCCTTTGCCTTTTGGCAGTGCTCGTGCATTGCCAGCACTAGGCGGGAATGGTCACTATCCCACAGACACACGTTTCGTTGTGCCCGTTGCTAAGCGCTCTGGAGCACTGTTTATGACGTAACCGGAACACCTCTTGCCGTTCCATTCTCAGAGCTCCTCAGTTAAGTAATCTGCGATTCTTGGTGCGAATGATAGAGGAAAACATTTCCAATGTGTCTGGCAGGGAGAAACTGAACCTGGAGAACACCTTTGTCAGGAGCTTTCACCTGCACCGTAGACACACACAGATTTGCATCACATCTAAATGGCCAAGCTCTTTCTTAGACAAGTTGAAAGCTGCTGTCAGAAGGCTGTGCTCCTTGTCAGATGGAAGCAGCAGCATGAACATAGGAGTTTGACAAGAACTAAAGAGCCACAGAAGAGCGTGGCCTAGGAAAATGAGTCAGGAAAAAGCATATGGCTACATGTGTCCTTGTTGTCGCCTAACAACAGGTAGCAGCATAAACCAGATGCGGGTGAAGTTCTTGCTGGCGACATCTAACGTCAAATGAGCAAACGGGCTTACCACAGCTGCGGTCCTCTGGCAGTCTGAAAGCTTTGCGCACAAGCCGGATGCTAAGCGCCTTCCTTTGCCTTTTGGCAGTGCTCGTGCATTGCCAGCACTAGGCGGGAATGGTCACTATCCCGCACACACGTTTCGTTGTGCCCGTTGCTAAGCGCTCTGGAGCACTGTTTATGACGTAAGCGGAACACCTCTTGCCGTTCCATTCTCAGAGCTCCTGAGTTACGTAATCTGCGACTCTTGGTGCGAATGCCAGAGGAAAACATTTCCAATGTGTCTGGCAAGGAGAAACTGAACCTGGAGAACACCTTTGTCAGGAGCTTTCACCTGCACCTTACACACACACAGATTTGCATCACATCTAAATGGCCAAGCTCTTTCTTAGACAAGTTGAAAGCTGCTGTCAGAAGGTTGTGCTCCTTGTCAGATGGAAGCAGCAGCATGCACATAGGAGTTTGGCAAGCACTAAAGAGCCACAGAAGAGCGTGGCCTAGGAAAATGAGTCAGGAAAAAGCATATCGCTACATGTGTCCTTGTTGTCGCCTAACAACAGGTAGCAGCATAAACCAGATGCGGGTGAAGTTCTTGCAGGCGACATCTAACGTCAAATGAGCAAGCGGGCTTACCACAGCTACGGTCCTCTGGCAGTCTGAAAGCTTTGCGCACAAGCCGGATGCTAAGCGCCTTCCTTTGCCTTTTGGCAGTGCTCGTGCATTGCCAGCACTAGGCGGGAATGGTCACTATGCCACAGACACACGTTTCGTTGTGCCCGTTGCTAAGCGCTCTGGAGCACTGTTTATGACGTAAGCGGAACACCTCTTGCCGTTCCATTCTCAGAGCTCCTCAGTTAAGTAATCTGCGACTTTTGGTGCGAATGCCAGAGGAAAACATTTCCAATGTGTCTGGCAGGGAGAAACTGAACCTGGAGAACACCTTTGTCAGGAGCTTGCACCTGCACCTTAGACACACACAGATTTGCATCACATCTAAATGGCCAAGCTCTTTCTTAGACAAGTTGAAAGCTGCTGTCAGAAGGCTGTGCTCCTTGTCAGATGGAAGCAGCAGCATGAACATAGGAGTTTGACAAGAACTAAAGAGCCACAGAAGAGCGTGGCCTAGGAAAATGAGTCAGGAAAAAGCATATCGCTACATGTGTCCTTGTTGTCGCCTAACAACAGGTAGCAGCATAAACCAGATGCGGGTGAAGTTCTTGCTGGCGACATCTAACGTCAAATGAGCAAACGGGCTTACCACAGCTGCGGTCCTCTGGCAGTCTGAAAGCTTTGCGCACAAGCCGCATGCTAAGCGCCTTCCTTTGCCTTTTGGCAGTGCTCGTGCATTGCCAGCACTAGGCGGGAATGGTCACTATCCCACAGACACGTTTCGTTGTGCCCGTTGCTAAGCGCTCTGGAGCACTGTTTATGACGTAAGCGGAACACCTCTTGCCATTCCATTCTCAGAGCTCCTGAGTTACGTAATCTGCGACTCTTGGTGCGAATGCCAGAGGAAAACATTTCCAATGTGTCTGGCATATAGAAACGGAACCTGGAGAACACCTTTGTCAGGAGCTTTCACCTGCACCTTACACACACACAGATTTGCATCACATCTAAATGGCCAAGCTCTTTCTTAGACAAGTTGAAAGCTGCTGTCAGAAGGCTGTGCTCCTTGTCAGATGGAAGCAGCAGCACTCACATAGGAGTTTGGCAAGCACTAAAGAGCCACAGAAGAGCGTGGCCTAGGAAAATGAGTCAGGAAAAAGCATATCGCTACATGTGTCCTTGTTGTCGCCTAACAACAGGTAGCAGCATAAACCAGATGCGGGTGAAGTTCTTGCTGGCGACATCTAACGTCAAATGAGCAAACGGGCTTACCACAGCTGCGGTCCTCTGGCAGTCTGAAAGATTTGCGCACAAGCCGGATGCTAAGCGCCTTCCTTTGCCTTTTGGCAGTGCTCGTGCATTGCCAGCACTAGGCGGGAATGGTCACTATGCCACAGACACACGTTTCGTTGTGCCCGTTGCTAAGCGCTCTGGAGCACTGTTTATGACGTAAGCGGAACACCTCTTGCCATTCCATTCTCAGAGCTCCTGAGTTACGTAATCTGCGACTCTTGGTGCGAATGCCAGAGGAAAACATTTCCAATGTGTCTGGCAGGGAGAAACTGAACCTGGAGAACACCTTTGTCAGGAGCTTTCACCTGCACCGTAGACACACACACAGATTTGCATCACATCTAAATGGCCAAGCTCTTTCTTAGACAAGTTGAAAGCTGCTGTCAGAAGGCTGTGCTCCTTGTCAGATGGAAGCAGCAGCATGAACATAGGAGTTTGACAAGAACTAAAGAGTCACAGAAGAGCGTGGCCTAGGAAAATGAGTCAGGAAAAAGCATATCGCTACATGTGTCCTTGTTGTCGCCTAACAACAGGTAGCAGCATAAACCAGATGCGGGTGAAGTTCTTGCTGGCGACATCTAACGTCAAATGAGCAAACGGGCTTACCACAGCTGCGGTCCTCTGGCAGTCTGAAAGCTTTGCGCACAAGCCGGATGCTAAGCGCCTTCCTTTGCCTTTTGGCAGTGCTCGTGCATTGCCAGCACTAGGCGGGAATGGTCACTATCCCGCACACACGTTTCGTTGTGCCCGTTGCTAAGCGCTCTGGAGCACTGTTTATGACGTAAGCGGAACACCTCTTGCCGTTCCATTCTCAGAGCTCCTGAGTTAAGTAATCTGCGACTCTTGGTGCGAATGATAGAGGAAAACATTTCCAATGTGTCTGGCATATAGAAACTGAACCTGGAGAACACCTTTGTCAGGAGCTTTCACCTGCACCGTAGACACACACAGATTTGCATCACATCTAAATGGCCAAGCTCTTTCTTAGACAAGTTGAAAGCTGCTGTCAGAAGGCTGTGCTCCTTGTCAGATGGAAGCAGCAGCATGAACATAGGAGTTTGACAAGAACTAAAGAGCCACAGAAGAGCGTGGCCTAGGAAAATGAGTCAGGAAAAAGCATATCGCTACATGTGTCCTTGTTGTCGCCTAACAACAGGTAGCAGCATAAACCAGATGCGGGTGAAGTTCTTGCTGGCGACATCTAACGTCAAATGAGCAAACGGGCTTACCACAGCTGCGGTCCTCTGGCAGTCTGAAAGCTTTGCGCACAAGCCGGATGCTAAGCGCCTTCCTTTGCCTTTTGGCAGTGCTCGTGCATTGCCAGCACTAGGCGGGAATGGTCACTATCCCACAGACACGTTTCGTTGTGCCCGTTGCTAAGTGCTCTGGATACTGTTTATGACGTAAGCGGAACACATCTTGCCTTTCCATTCTCAGAGCTCCTGAGTTAATCAAACTGAGACTCTTGGTGCGAATGCCAGAGGAAAACATTTCCAATGTGTCTGGCATATAGAAACTGAACCTGGAGAACACCTTTGTCAGGAGCTTTCACCTGCACCGTAGACACACACAGATTTGCATCACATCTAAATGGCCAAGCTCTTTCTTAGACAAGTTGAAAGCTGCTGTCAGAAGGCTGTGCTCCTTGTCAGATGGAAGCAGCAGCATGAACATAGGAGTTTGACAAGAACTAAAGAGCCACAGAAGAGCGTGGCCTAGGAAAATGAGTCAGGAAAAAGCATATCGCTACATGTGTCCTTGTTGTCGCCTAACAACAGGTAGCAGCATAAACCAGATGCGGGTGAAGTTCTTGCTGGCGACATCTAACGTCAAATGAGCAAACGGGCTTACCACAGCTGCGGTCCTCTGGCAGTCTGAAAGCTTTGCGCACAAGCCGGATGCTAAGCGCCTTCCTTTGCCTTTTGGCAGTGCTCGTGCATTGCCAGCACTAGGCGGGAATGGTCACTATCCCGCACACACGTTTCGTTGTGCCCGTTGCTAAGCGCTCTGGAGCACTGTTTATGACGTAAGCGGAACACCTCTTGCCGTTCCATTCTCAGAGCTCCTGAGTTACGTAATCTGCGACTCTTGGTGCGAATGCCAGAGGAAAACATTTCCAATGTGTCTGGCAAGGAGAAACTGAACCTGGAGAACACCTTTGTCAGGAGCTTTCACCTGCACCTTACACACACACAGATTTGCATCACATCTAAATGGCCAAGCTCTTTCTTAGACAAGTTGAAAGCTGCTGTCAGAAGGTTGTGCTCCTTGTCAGATGGAAGCAGCAGCATGCACATAGGAGTTTGGCAAGCACTAAAGAGCCACAGAAGAGCGTGGCCTAGGAAAATGAGTCAGGAAAAAGCATATCGCTACATGTGTCCTTGTTGTCGCCTAACAACAGGTAGCAGCATAAACCAGATGCGGGTGAAGTTCTTGCAGGCGACATCTAACGTCAAATGAGCAAGCGGGCTTACCACAGCTACGGTCCTCTGGCAGTCTGAAAGCTTTGCGCACAAGCCGGATGCTAAGCGCCTTCCTTTGCCTTTTGGCAGTGCTCGTGCATTGCCAGCACTAGGCGGGAATGGTCACTATGCCACAGACACACGTTTTGTTGTGCCCGTTGCTAAGCGCTCTGGAGCACTGTTTATGACGTAAGCGGAACACCTCTTGCCGTTCCATTCTCAGAGCTCCTCAGTTAAGTAATCTGCGACTTTTGGTGCGAATGCCAGAGGAAAACATTTCCAATGTGTCTGGCAGGGAGAAACTGCACCTGGAGAACACCTTTGTCAGGAGCTTGCACCTGCACCTTAGACACACACAGATTTGCATCACATCTAAATGGCCAAGCTCTTTCTTAGACAAGTTGAAAGCTGCTGTCAGAAGGCTGTGCTCCTTGTCAGATGGAAGCAGCAGCATGAACATAGGAGTTTGACAAGAACTAAAGAGCCACAGAAGAGCGTGGCCTAGGAAAATGAGTCAGGAAAAAGCATATCGCTACATGTGTCCTTGTTGTCGCCTAACAACAGGTAGCAGCATAAACCAGATGCGGGTGAAGTTCTTGCTGGCGACATCTAACGTCAAATGAGCAAACGGGCTTACCACAGCTGCGGTCCTCTGGCAGTCTGAAAGCTTTGCGCACAAGCCGCATGCTAAGCGCCTTCCTTTGCCTTTTGGCAGTGCTCGTGCATTGCCAGCACTAGGCGGGAATGGTCACTATCCCACAGACACGTTTCGTTGTGCCCGTTGCTAAGCGCTCTGGAGCACTGTTTATGACGTAAGCGGAACACCTCTTGCCATTCCATTCTCAGAGCTCCTGAGTTACGTAATCTGCGACTCTTGGTGCGAATGCCAGAGGAAAACATTTCCAATGTGTCTGGCATATAGAAACGGAACCTGGAGAACACCTTTGTCAGGAGCTTTCACCTGCACCTTACACACACACAGATTTGCATCACATCTAAATGGCCAAGCTCTTTCTTAGACAAGTTGAAAGCTGCTGTCAGAAGGCTGTGCTCCTTGTCAGATGGAAGCAGCAGCACTCACATAGGAGTTTGGCAAGCACTAAAGAGCCACAGAAGAGCGTGGCCTAGGAAAATGAGTCAGGAAAAAGCATATCGCTACATGTGTCCTTGTTGTCGCCTAACAACAGGTAGCAGCATAAACCAGATGCGGGTGAAGTTCTTGCTGGCGACATCTAACGTCAAATGAGCAAACGGGCTTACCACAGCTGCGGTCCTCTGGCAGTCTGAAAGATTTGCGCACAAGCCGGATGCTAAGCGCCTTCCTTTGCCTTTTGGCAGTGCTCGTGCATTGCCAGCACTAGGCGGGAATGGTCACTATGCCACAGACACACGTTTCGTTGTGCCCGTTGCTAAGCGCTCTGGAGCACTGTTTATGACGTAAGCGGAACACCTCTTGCCATTCCATTCTCAGAGCTCCTGAGTTACGTAATCTGCGACTCTTGGTGCGAATGCCAGAGGAAAACATTTCCAATGTGTCTGGCATATAGAAACTGAACCTGGAGAACACCTTTGTCAGGAGCTTTCACCTGCACCGTAGACACACACAGATTTGCATCACATCTAAATGGCCAAGCTCTTTCTTAGACAAGTTGAAAGCTGCTGTCAGAAGGCTGTGCTCCTTGTCAGATGGAAGCAGCAGCATGAACATAGGAGTTTGACAAGAACTAAAGAGCCACAGAAGAGCGTGGCCTAGGAAAATGAGTCAGGAAAAAGCATATCGCTACATGTGTCCTTGTTGTCGCCTAACAACAGGTAGCAGCATAAACCAGATGCGGGTGAAGTTCTTGCTGGCGACATCTAACGTCAAATGAGCAAACGGGCTTACCACAGCTGCGGTCCTCTGGCAGTCTGAAAGCTTTGCGCACAAGCCGGATGCTAAGCGCCTTCCTTTGCCTTTTGGCAGTGCTCGTGCATTGCCAGCACTAGGCGGGAATGGTCACTATCCCACAGACACGTTTCGTTGTGCCCGTTGCTAAGTGCTCTGGATACTGTTTATGACGTAAGCGGAACACATCTTGCCTTTCCATTCTCAGAGCTCCTGAGTTAATCAAACTGAGACTCTTGGTGCGAATGCCAGAGGAAAACATTTCCAATGTGTCTGGCATATAGAAACTGAACCTGGAGAACACCTTTGTCAGGAGCTTTCACCTGCACCGTAGACACACACAGATTTGCATCACATCTAAATGGCCAAGCTCTTTCTTAGACAAGTTGAAAGCTGCTGTCAGAAGGCTGTGCTCCTTGTCAGATGGAAGCAGCAGCATGAACATAGGAGTTTGACAAGAACTAAAGAGCCACAGAAGAGCGTGGCCTAGGAAAATGAGTCAGGAAAAAGCATATCGCTACATGTGTCCTTGTTGTCGCCTAACAACAGGTAGCAGCATAAACCAGATGCGGGTGAAGTTCTTGCTGGCGACATCTAACGTCAAATGAGCAAACGGGCTTACCACAGCTGCGGTCCTCTGGCAGTCTGAAAGCTTTGCGCACAAGCCGGATGCTAAGCGCCTTCCTTTGCCTTTTGGCAGTGCTCGTGCATTGCCAGCACTAGGCGGGAATGGTCACTATCCCGCACACACGTTTCGTTGTGCCCGTTGCTAAGCGCTCTGGAGCACTGTTTATGACGTAAGCGGAACACCTCTTGCCGTTCCATTCTCAGAGCTCCTGAGTTACGTAATCTGCGACTCTTGGTGCGAATGCCAGAGGAAAACATTTCCAATGTGTCTGGCAAGGAGAAACTGAACCTGGAGAACACCTTTGTCAGGAGCTTTCACCTGCACCTTACACACACACAGATTTGCATCACATCTAAATGGCCAAGCTCTTTCTTAGACAAGTTGAAAGCTGCTGTCAGAAGGTTGTGCTCCTTGTCAGATGGAAGCAGCAGCATGCACATAGGAGTTTGGCAAGCACTAAAGAGCCACAGAAGAGCGTGGCCTAGGAAAATGAGTCAGGAAAAAGCATATCGCTACATGTGTCCTTGTTGTCGCCTAACAACAGGTAGCAGCATAAACCAGATGCGGGTGAAGTTCTTGCAGGCGACATCTAACGTCAAATGAGCAAGCGGGCTTACCACAGCTACGGTCCTCTGGCAGTCTGAAAGCTTTGCGCACAAGCCGGATGCTAAGCGCCTTCCTTTGCCTTTTGGCAGTGCTCGTGCATTGCCAGCACTAGGCGGGAATGGTCACTATGCCACAGACACACGTTTCGTTGTGCCCGTTGCTAAGCGCTCTGGAGCACTGTTTATGACGTAAGCGGAACACCTCTTGCCGTTCCATTCTCAGAGCTCCTCAGTTAAGTAATCTGCGACTTTTGGTGCGAATGCCAGAGGAAAACATTTCCAATGTGTCTGGCAGGGAGAAACTGAACCTGGAGAACACCTTTGTCAGGAGCTTGCACCTGCACCTTAGACACACACAGATTTGCATCACATCTAAATGGCCAAGCTCTTTCTTAGACAAGTTGAAAGCTGCTGTCAGAAGGCTGTGCTCCTTGTCAGATGGAAGCAGCAGCATGAACATAGGAGTTTGACAAGAACTAAAGAGCCACAGAAGAGCGTGGCCTAGGAAAATGAGTCAGGAAAAAGCATATCGCTACATGTGTCCTTGTTGTCGCCTAACAACAGGTAGCAGCATAAACCAGATGCGGGTGAAGTTCTTGCTGGCGACATCTAACGTCAAATGAGCAAACGGGCTTACCACAGCTGCGGTCCTCTGGCAGTCTGAAAGCTTTGCGCACAAGCCGCATGCTAAGCGCCTTCCTTTGCCTTTTGGCAGTGCTCGTGCATTGCCAGCACTAGGCGGGAATGGTCACTATCCCACAGACACGTTTCGTTGTGCCCGTTGCTAAGCGCTCTGGAGCACTGTTTATGACGTAAGCGGAACACCTCTTGCCATTCCATTCTCAGAGCTCCTGAGTTACGTAATCTGCGACTCTTGGTGCGAATGCCAGAGGAAAACATTTCCAATGTGTCTGGCATATAGAAACGGAACCTGGAGAACACCTTTGTCAGGAGCTTTCACCTGCACCTTACACACACACAGATTTGCATCACATCTAAATGGCCAAGCTCTTTCTTAGACAAGTTGAAAGCTGCTGTCAGAAGGCTGTGCTCCTTGTCAGATGGAAGCAGCAGCACTCACATAGGAGTTTGGCAAGCACTAAAGAGCCACAGAAGAGCGTGGCCTAGGAAAATGAGTCAGGAAAAAGCATATCGCTACATGTGTCCTTGTTGTCGCCTAACAACAGGTAGCAGCATAAACCAGATGCGGGTGAAGTTCTTGCTGGCGACATCTAACGTCAAATGAGCAAACGGGCTTACCACAGCTGCGGTCCTCTGGCAGTCTGAAAGATTTGCGCACAAGCCGGATGCTAAGCGCCTTCCTTTGCCTTTTGGCAGTGCTCGTGCATTGCCAGCACTAGGCGGGAATGGTCACTATGCCACAGACACACGTTTCGTTGTGCCCGTTGCTAAGCGCTCTGGAGCACTGTTTATGACGTAAGCGGAACACCTCTTGCCATTCCATTCTCAGAGCTCCTGAGTTACGTAATCTGCGACTCTTGGTGCGAATGCCAGAGGAAAACATTTCCAATGTGTCTGGCAGGGAGAAACTGAACCTGGAGAACACCTTTGTCAGGAGCTTTCACCTGCACCGTAGACACACACACAGATTTGCATCACATCTAAATGGCCAAGCTCTTTCTTAGACAAGTTGAAAGCTGCTGTCAGAAGGCTGTGCTCCTTGTCAGATGGAAGCAGCAGCATGAACATAGGAGTTTGACAAGAACTAAAGAGCCACAGAAGAGCGTGGCCTAGGAAAATGAGTCAGGAAAAAGCATATCGCTACATGTGTCCTTGTTGTCGCCTAACAACAGGTAGCAGCATAAACCAGATGCGGGTGAAGTTCTTGCTGGCGACATCTAACGTCAAATGAGCAAACGGGCTTACCACAGCTGCGGTCCTCTGGCAGTCTGAAAGCTTTGCGCACAAGCCGGATGCTAAGCGCCTTCCTTTGCCTTTTGGCAGTGCTCGTGCATTGCCAGCACTAGGCGGGAATGGTCACTATCCCACAGACACGTTTCGTTGTGCCCGTTGCTAAGTGCTCTGGATACTGTTTATGACGTAAGCGGAACACATCTTGCCTTTCCATTCTCAGAGCTCCTGAGTTAATCAAACTGAGACTCTTGGTGCGAATGCCAGAGGAAAACATTTCCAATGTGTCTGGCATATAGAAACTGAACCTGGAGAACACCTTTGTCAGGAGCTTTCACCTGCACCGTAGACACACACAGATTTGCATCACATCTAAATGGCCAAGCTCTTTCTTAGACAAGTTGAAAGCTGCTGTCAGAAGGCTGTGCTCCTTGTCAGATGGAAGCAGCAGCATGAACATAGGAGTTTGACAAGAACTAAAGAGCCACAGAAGAGCGTGGCCTAGGAAAATGAGTCAGGAAAAAGCATATCGCTACATGTGTCCTTGTTGTCGCCTAACAACAGGTAGCAGCATAAACCAGATGCGGGTGAAGTTCTTGCTGGCGACATCTAACGTCAAATGAGCAAACGGGCTTACCACAGCTGCGGTCCTCTGGCAGTCTGAAAGCTTTGCGCACAAGCCGGATGCTAAGCGCCTTCCTTTGCCTTTTGGCAGTGCTCGTGCATTGCCAGCACTAGGCGGGAATGGTCACTATCCCGCACACACGTTTCGTTGTGCCCGTTGCTAAGCGCTCTGGAGCACTGTTTATGACGTAAGCGGAACACCTCTTGCCGTTCCATTCTCAGAGCTCCTGAGTTACGTAATCTGCGACTCTTGGTGCGAATGCCAGAGGAAAACATTTCCAATGTGTCTGGCAAGGAGAAACTGAACCTGGAGAACACCTTTGTCAGGAGCTTTCACCTGCACCTTACACACACACAGATTTGCATCACATCTAAATGGCCAAGCTCTTTCTTAGACAAGTTGAAAGCTGCTGTCAGAAGGTTGTGCTCCTTGTCAGATGGAAGCAGCAGCATGCACATAGGAGTTTGGCAAGCACTAAAGAGCCACAGAAGAGCGTGGCCTAGGAAAATGAGTCAGGAAAAAGCATATCGCTACATGTGTCCTTGTTGTCGCCTAACAACAGGTAGCAGCATAAACCAGATGCGGGTGAAGTTCTTGCAGGCGACATCTAACGTCAAATGAGCAAGCGGGCTTACCACAGCTACGGTCCTCTGGCAGTCTGAAAGCTTTGCGCACAAGCCGGATGCTAAGCGCCTTCCTTTGCCTTTTGGCAGTGCTCGTGCATTGCCAGCACTAGGCGGGAATGGTCACTATCCCGCACACACGTTTCGTTGTGCCCGTTGCTAAGCGCTCTGGAGCACTGTTTATGACGTAAGCGGAACACCTCTTGCCGTTCCATTCTCAGAGCTCCTCAGTTAAGTAATCTGCGACTTTTGGTGCGAATGCCAGAGGAAAACATTTCCAATGTGTCTGGCAGGGAGAAACTGAACCTGGAGAACACCTTTGTCAGGAGCTTGCACCTGCACCTTACACACACACAGATTTGCATCACATCTAAATGGCCAAGCTCTTTCTTAGACAAGTTGAAAGCTGCTGTCAGAAGGTTGTGCTCCTTGTCAGATGGAAGCAGCAGCATGAACATAGGAGTTTGACAAGAACTAAAGAGTCACAGAAGAGCGTGGCCTAGGAAAATGAGTCAGGAAAAAGCATATCGCTACATGTGTCCTTGTTGTCGCCTAACAACAGGTAGCAGCATAAACCAGATGCGGGTGAAGTTCTTGCTGGCGACATCTAACGTCAAATGAGCAAACGGGCTTACCACAGCTGCGGTCCTCTGGCAGTCTGAAAGCTTTGCGCACAAGCCGGATGCTAAGCGCCTTCCTTTGCCTTTTGGCAGTGCTCGTGCATTGCCAGCACTAGGCGGGAATGGTCACTATCCCACAGACACGTTTCGTTGTGCCCGTTGCTAAGCGCTCTGGAGCACTGTTTATGACGTAAGCGGAACACCTCTTGCCATTCCATTCTCAGAGCTCCTGAGTTAAGTAATCTGCGACTCTTGGTGCGAATGCCAGAGGAAAACATTTCCAATGTGTCTGGCATATAGAAACGGAACCTGGAGAACACCTTTGTCAGGAGCTTTCACCTGCACCTTACACACACACAGATTTGCATCACATCTAAATGGCCAAGCTCTTTCTTAGACAAGTTGAAAGCTGCTGTCAGAAGGCTGTGCTCCTTGTCAGATGGAAGCAGCAGCACTCACATAGGAGTTTGGCAAGCACTAAAGAGCCACAGAAGAGCGTGGCCTAGGAAAATGAGTCAGGAAAAAGCATATCGCTACATGTGTCCTTGTTGTCGCCTAACAACAGGTAGCAGCATAAACCAGATGCGGGTGAAGTTCTTGCTGGCGACATCTAACGTCAAATGAGCAAACGGGCTTACCACAGCTGCGGTCCTCTGGCAGTCTGAAAGATTTGCGCACAAGCCGGATGCTAAGCGCCTTCCTTTGCCTTTTGGCAGTGCTCGTGCATTGCCAGCACTAGGCGGGAATGGTCACTATCCCACAGACACACGTTTCGTTGTGCCCGTTGCTAAGCGCTCTGGAGCACTGTTTATGACGTAAGCGGAACACCTCTTGCCATTCCATTCTCAGAGCTCCTGAGTTACGTAATCTGCGACTCTTGGTGCGAATGCCAGAGGAAAACATTTCCAATGTGTCTGGCATATAGAAACTGAACCTGGAGAACACCTTTGTCAGGAGCTTTCACCTGCACCGTAGACACACACACAGATTTGCATCACATCTAAATGGCCAAGCTCTTTCTTAGACAAGTTGAAAGCTGCTGTCAGAAGGCTGTGCTCCTTGTCAGATGGAAGCAGCAGCACTCACATAGGAGTTTGACAAGAACTAAAGAGTCACAGAAGAGCGTGGCCTAGGAAAATGAGTCAGGAAAAAGCATATCGCTACATGTGTCCTTGTTGTCGCCTAACAACAGGTAGCAGCATAAACCAGATGCGGGTGAAGTTCTTGCTGGCGACATCTAACGTCAAATGAGCAAACGGGCTTACCACAGCTGCGGTCCTCTGGCAGTCTGAAAGCTTTGCGCACAAGCCGGATGCTAAGCGCCTTCCTTTGCCTTTTGGCAGTGCTCGTGCATTGCCAGCACTAGGCGGGAATGGTCACTATCCCGCACACACGTTTCGTTGTGCCCGTTGCTAAGCGCTCTGGAGCACTGTTTATGACGTAAGCGGAACACCTCTTGCCGTTCCATTCTCAGAGCTCCTGAGTTAAGTAATCTGCGACTCTTGGTGCGAATGATAGAGGAAAACATTTCCAATGTGTCTGGCATATAGAAACTGAACCTGGAGAACACCTTTGTCAGGAGCTTTCACCTGCACCGTAGACACACACAGATTTGCATCACATCTAAATGGCCAAGCTCTTTCTTAGACAAGTTGAAAGCTGCTGTCAGAAGGCTGTGCTCCTTGTCAGATGGAAGCAGCAGCATGAACATAGGAGTTTGACAAGAACTAAAGAGCCACAGAAGAGCGTGGCCTAGGAAAATGAGTCAGGAAAAAGCATATCGCTACATGTGTCCTTGTTGTCGCCTAACAACAGGTAGCAGCATAAACCAGATGCGGGTGAAGTTCTTGCTGGCGACATCTAACGTCAAATGAGCAAACGGGCTTACCACAGCTGCGGTCCTCTGGCAGTCTGAAAGCTTTGCGCACAAGCCGCATGCTAAGCGCCTTCCTTTGCCTTTTGGCAGTGCTCGTGCATTGCCAGCACTAGGCGGGAATGGTCACTATCCCACAGACACGTTTCGTTGTGCCCGTTGCTAAGTGCTCTGGAGCACTGTTTATGACGTAAGCGGAACACAACTTGCCTTTCCATTCTCAGAGCTCCTGAGTTAATCAAACTGAGACTCTTGGTGCGAATGCCAGAGGAAAACATTTCCAATGTGTCTGGCATATAGAAACTGAACCTGGAGAACACCTTTGTCAGGAGCTTGCACCTGCACCTTACACACACACAGATTTGCATCACATCTAAATGGCCAAGCTCTTTCTTAGACAAGTTGAAAGCTGCTGTCAGAAGGCTGTGCTCCTTGTCAGATGGAAGCAGCAGCATGAACATAGGAGTTTGACAAGAACTAAAGAGCCACAGAAGAGCGTGGCCTAGGAAAATGAGTCAGGAAAAAGCATATCGCTACATGTGTCCTTGTTGTCGCCTAACAACAGGTAGCAGCATAAACCAGATGCGGGTGAAGTTCTTGCTGGCGACATCTAACGTCAAATGAGCAAACGGGCTTACCACAGCTGCGGTCCTCTGGCAGTCTGAAAGCTTTGCGCACAAGCCGGATGCTAAGCGCCTTCCTTTGCCTTTTGGCAGTGCTCGTGCATTGCCAGCACTAGGCGGGAATGGTCACTATCCCGCACACACGTTTCGTTGTGCCCGTTGCTAAGCGCTCTGGAGCACTGTTTATGACGTAAGCGGAACACCTCTTGCCGTTCCATTCTCAGAGCTCCTGAGTTACGTAATCTGCGACTCTTGGTGCGAATGCCAGAGGAAAACATTTCCAATGTGTCTGGCAAGGAGAAACTGAACCTGGAGAACACCTTTGTCAGGAGCTTTCACCTGCACCTTACACACACACAGATTTGCATCACATCTAAATGGCCAAGCTCTTTCTTAGACAAGTTGAAAGCTGCTGTCAGAAGGTTGTGCTCCTTGTCAGATGGAAGCAGCAGCATGCACATAGGAGTTTGGCAAGCACTAAAGAGCCACAGAAGAGCGTGGCCTAGGAAAATGAGTCAGGAAAAAGCATATCGCTACATGTGTCCTTGTTGTCGCCTAACAACAGGTAGCAGCATAAACCAGATGCGGGTGAAGTTCTTGCAGGCGACATCTAACGTCAAATGAGCAAGCGGGCTTACCACAGCTACGGTCCTCTGGCAGTCTGAAAGCTTTGCGCACAAGCCGGATGCTAAGCGCCTTCCTTTGCCTTTTGGCAGTGCTCGTGCATTGCCAGCACTAGGCGGGAATGGTCACTATCCCGCACACACGTTTCGTTGTGCCCGTTGCTAAGCGCTCTGGAGCACTGTTTATGACGTAAGCGGAACACCTCTTGCCGTTCCATTCTCAGAGCTCCTGAGTTAATCAAACTGAGACTCTTGGTGCGAATGCCAGAGGAAAACATTTCCAATGTGTCTGGCAGGGAGAAACTGAACCTGGAGAACACCTTTGTCAGGAGCTTTCACCTGCACCTTACACACACACAGATTTGCATCACATCTAAATGGCCAAGCTCTTTCTTAGACAAGTTGAAAGCTGCTGTCAGAAGGTTGTGCTCCTTGTCAGATGGAAGCAGCAGCATGAACATAGGAGTTTGACAAGAACTAAAGAGTCACAGAAGAGCGTGGCCTAGGAAAATGAGTCAGGAAAAAGCATATCGCTACATGTGTCCTTGTTGTCGCCTAACAACAGGTAGCAGCATAAACCAGATGCGGGTGAAGTTCTTGCTGGCGACATCTAACGTCAAATGAGCAAACGGGCTTACCACAGCTGCGGTCCTCTGGCAGTCTGAAAGCTTTGCGCACAAGCCGGATGCTAAGCGCCTTCCTTTGCCTTTTGGCAGTGCTCGTGCATTGCCAGCACTAGGCGGGAATGGTCACTATCCCACAGACACGTTTCGTTGTGCCCGTTGCTAAGCGCTCTGGAGCACTGTTTATGACGTAAGCGGAACACCTCTTGCCATTCCATTCTCAGAGCTCCTGAGTTAAGTAATCTGCGACTCTTGGTGCGAATGCCAGAGGAAAACATTTCCAATGTGTCTGGCATATAGAAACTGAACCTGGAGAACACCTTTGTCAGGAGCTTTCACCTGCACCTTACACACACACAGATTTGCATCACATCTAAATGGCCAAGCTCTTTCTTAGACAAGTTGAAAGCTGCTGTCAGAAGGCTGTGCTCCTTGTCAGATGGAAGCAGCAGCACTCACATAGGAGTTTGGCAAGCACTAAAGAGCCACAGAAGAGCGTGGCCTAGGAAAATGAGTCAGGAAAAAGCATATCGCTACATGTGTCCTTGTTGTCGCCTAACAACAGGTAGCAGCATAAACCAGATGCGGGTGAAGTTCTTGCTGGCGACATCTAACGTCAAATGAGCAAACGGGCTTACCACAGCTGCGGTCCTCTGGCAGTCTGAAAGATTTGCGCACAAGCCGGATGCTAAGCGCCTTCCTTTGCCTTTTGGCAGTGCTCGTGCATTGCCAGCACTAGGCGGGAATGGTCACTATGCCACAGACACACGTTTCGTTGTGCCCGTTGCTAAGCGCTCTGGAGCACTGTTTATGACGTAAGCGGAACACCTCTTGCCATTCCATTCTCAGAGCTCCTGAGTTACATAATCTGCGACTCTTGGTGCGAATGCCAGAGGAAAACATTTCCAATGTGTCTGGCAGGGAGAAACTGAACCTGGAGAACACCTTTGTCAGGAGCTTTCACCTGCACCGTAGACACACACACAGATTTGCATCACATCTAAATGGCCAAGCTCTTTCTTAGACAAGTTGAAAGCTGCTGTCAGAAGGCTGTGCTCCTTGTCAGATGGAAGCAGCAGCATGAACATAGGAGTTTGACAAGAACTAAAGAGTCACAGAAGAGCGTGGCCTAGGAAAATGAGTCAGGAAAAAGCATATCGCTACATGTGTCCTTGTTGTCGCCTAACAACAGGTAGCAGCATAAACCAGATGCGGGTGAAGTTCTTGCTGGCGACATCTAACGTCAAATGAGCAAACGGGCTTACCACAGCTGCGGTCCTCTGGCAGTCTGAAAGCTTTGCGCACAAGCCGGATGCTAAGCGCCTTCCTTTGCCTTTTGGCAGTGCTCGTGCATTGCCAGCACTAGGCGGGAATGGTCACTATCCCGCACACACGTTTCGTTGTGCCCGTTGCTAAGCGCTCTGGAGCACTGTTTATGACGTAAGCGGAACACCTCTTGCCATTCCATTCTCAGAGCTCCTGAGTTACGTAATCTGCGACTCTTGGTGCGAATGCCAGAGGAAAACATTTCCAATGTGTCTGGCATATAGAAACTGAACCTGGAGAACACCTTTGTCAGGAGCTTTCACCTGCACCGTAGACACACACAGATTTGCATCACATCTAAATGGCCAAGCTCTTTCTTAGACAAGTTGAAAGCTGCTGTCAGAAGGCTGTGCTCCTTGTCAGATGGAAGCAGCAGCACTCACATAGGAGTTTGACAAGAACTAAAGAGTCACAGAAGAGCGTGGCCTAGGAAAATGAGTCAGGAAAAAGCATATCGCTACATGTGTCCTTGTTGTCGCCTAACAACAGGTAGCAGCATAAACCAGATGCGGGTGAAGTTCTTGCTGGCGACATCTAACGTCAAATGAGCAAACGGGCTTACCACAGCTGCGGTCCTCTGGCAGTCTGAAAGCTTTGCGCACAAGCCGGATGCTAAGCGCCTTCCTTTGCCTTTTGGCAGTGCTCGTGCATTGCCAGCACTAGGCGGGAATGGTCACTATCCCGCACACACGTTTCGTTGTGCCCGTTGCTAAGCGCTCTGGAGCACTGTTTATGACGTAAGCGGAACACCTCTTGCCGTTCCATTCTCAGAGCTCCTGAGTTACGTAATCTGCGACTCTTGGTGCGAATGCCAGAGGAAAACATTTCCAATGTGTCTGGCAAGGAGAAACTGAACCTGGAGAACACCTTTGTCAGGAGCTTTCACCTGCACCTTACACACACACAGATTTGCATCACATCTAAATGGCCAAGCTCTTTCTTAGACAAGTTGAAAGCTGCTGTCAGAAGGTTGTGCTCCTTGTCAGATGGAAGCAGCAGCATGCACATAGGAGTTTGGCAAGCACTAAAGAGCCACAGAAGAGCGTGGCCTAGGAAAATGAGTCAGGAAAAAGCATATCGCTACATGTGTCCTTGTTGTCGCCTAACAACAGGTAGCAGCATAAACCAGATGCGGGTGAAGTTCTTGCAGGCGACATCTAACGTCAAATGAGCAAGCGGGCTTACCACAGCTACGGTCCTCTGGCAGTCTGAAAGCTTTGCGCACAAGCCGGATGCTAAGCGCCTTCCTTTGCCTTTTGGCAGTGCTCGTGCATTGCCAGCACTAGGCGGGAATGGTCACTATCCCGCACACACGTTTCGTTGTGCCCGTTGCTAAGCGCTCTGGAGCACTGTTTATGACGTAAGCGGAACACCTCTTGCCGTTCCATTCTCAGAGCTCCTGAGTTAATCAAACTGAGACTCTTGGTGCGAATGCCAGAGGAAAACATTTCCAATGTGTCTGGCAGGGAGAAACTGAACCTGGAGAACACCTTTGTCAGGAGCTTTCACCTGCACCTTACACACACACAGATTTGCATCACATCTAAATGGCCAAGCTCTTTCTTAGACAAGTTGAAAGCTGCTGTCAGAAGGTTGTGCTCCTTGTCAGATGGAAGCAGCAGCATGAACATAGGAGTTTGACAAGAACTAAAGAGTCACAGAAGAGCGTGGCCTAGGAAAATGAGTCAGGAAAAAGCATATCGCTACATGTGTCCTTGTTGTCGCCTAACAACAGGTAGCAGCATAAACCAGATGCGGGTGAAGTTCTTGCTGGCGACATCTAACGTCAAATGAGCAAACGGGCTTACCACAGCTGCGGTCCTCTGGCAGTCTGAAAGCTTTGCGCACAAGCCGGATGCTAAGCGCCTTCCTTTGCCTTTTGGCAGTGCTCGTGCATTGCCAGCACTAGGCGGGAATGGTCACTATCCCACAGACACGTTTCGTTGTGCCCGTTGCTAAGCGCTCTGGAGCACTGTTTATGACGTAAGCGGAACACCTCTTGCCATTCCATTCTCAGAGCTCCTGAGTTAAGTAATCTGCGACTCTTGGTGCGAATGCCAGAGGAAAACATTTCCAATGTGTCTGGCATATAGAAACTGAACCTGGAGAACACCTTTGTCAGGAGCTTTCACCTGCACCTTACACACACACAGATTTGCATCACATCTAAATGGCCAAGCTCTTTCTTAGACAAGTTGAAAGCTGCTGTCAGAAGGCTGTGCTCCTTGTCAGATGGAAGCAGCAGCACTCACATAGGAGTTTGGCAAGCACTAAAGAGCCACAGAAGAGCGTGGCCTAGGAAAATGAGTCAGGAAAAAGCATATCGCTACATGTGTCCTTGTTGTCGCCTAACAACAGGTAGCAGCATAAACCAGATGCGGGTGAAGTTCTTGCTGGCGACATCTAACGTCAAATGAGCAAACGGGCTTACCACAGCTGCGGTCCTCTGGCAGTCTGAAAGATTTGCGCACAAGCCGGATGCTAAGCGCCTTCCTTTGCCTTTTGGCAGTGCTCGTGCATTGCCAGCACTAGGCGGGAATGGTCACTATGCCACAGACACACGTTTCGTTGTGCCCGTTGCTAAGCGCTCTGGAGCACTGTTTATGACGTAAGCGGAACACCTCTTGCCATTCCATTCTCAGAGCTCCTGAGTTACATAATCTGCGACTCTTGGTGCGAATGCCAGAGGAAAACATTTCCAATGTGTCTGGCAGGGAGAAACTGAACCTGGAGAACACCTTTGTCAGGAGCTTTCACCTGCACCGTAGACACACACACAGATTTGCATCACATCTAAATGGCCAAGCTCTTTCTTAGACAAGTTGAAAGCTGCTGTCAGAAGGCTGTGCTCCTTGTCAGATGGAAGCAGCAGCATGAACATAGGAGTTTGACAAGAACTAAAGAGTCACAGAAGAGCGTGGCCTAGGAAAATGAGTCAGGAAAAAGCATATCGCTACATGTGTCCTTGTTGTCGCCTAACAACAGGTAGCAGCATAAACCAGATGCGGGTGAAGTTCTTGCTGGCGACATCTAACGTCAAATGAGCAAACGGGCTTACCACAGCTGCGGTCCTCTGGCAGTCTGAAAGCTTTGCGCACAAGCCGGATGCTAAGCGCCTTCCTTTGCCTTTTGGCAGTGCTCGTGCATTGCCAGCACTAGGCGGGAATGGTCACTATCCCGCACACACGTTTCGTTGTGCCCGTTGCTAAGCGCTCTGGAGCACTGTTTATGACGTAAGCGGAACACCTCTTGCCATTCCATTCTCAGAGCTCCTGAGTTACGTAATCTGCGACTCTTGGTGCGAATGCCAGAGGAAAACATTTCCAATGTGTCTGGCATATAGAAACTGAACCTGGAGAACACCTTTGTCAGGAGCTTTCACCTGCACCGTAGACACACACAGATTTGCATCACATCTAAATGGCCAAGCTCTTTCTTAGACAAGTTGAAAGCTGCTGTCAGAAGGCTGTGCTCCTTGTCAGATGGAAGCAGCAGCACTCACATAGGAGTTTGACAAGAACTAAAGAGTCACAGAAGAGCGTGGCCTAGGAAAATGAGTCAGGAAAAAGCATATCGCTACATGTGTCCTTGTTGTCGCCTAACAACAGGTAGCAGCATAAACCAGATGCGGGTGAAGTTCTTGCTGGCGACATCTAACGTCAAATGAGCAAACGGGCTTACCACAGCTGCGGTCCTCTGGCAGTCTGAAAGCTTTGCGCACAAGCCGGATGCTAAGCGCCTTCCTTTGCCTTTTGGCAGTGCTCGTGCATTGCCAGCACTAGGCGGGAATGGTCACTATCCCGCACACACGTTTCGTTGTGCCCGTTGCTAAGTGCTCTGGAGCACTGTTTATGACGTAAGCGGAACACCTCTTGCCGTTCCATTCTCAGAGCTCTTGAGTTAAGTAATCTGCGACTCTTGGTGCGAATGATAGAGGAAAACATTTCCAATGTGTCTGGCAGGGAGAAACTGAACCTGGAGAACACCTTTGTCAGGAGCTTTCACCTGCACCGTAGACACACACACAGATTTGCATCACATCTAAATGGCCAAGCTCTTTCTTAGACAAGTTGAAAGCTGCTGTCAGAAGGCTGTGCTCCTTGTCAGATGGAAGCAGCAGCATGAACATAGGAGTTTGACAAGAACTAAAGAGTCACAGAAGAGCGTGGCCTAGGAAAATGAGTCAGGAAAAAGCATATCGCTACATGTGTCCTTGTTGTCGCCTAACAACAGGTAGCAGCATAAACCAGATGCGGGTGAAGTTCTTGCTGGCGACATCTAACGTCAAATGAGCAAACGGGCTTACCACAGCTGCGGTCCTCTGGCAGTCTGAAAGCTTTGCGCACAAGCCGGATGCTAAGCGCCTTCCTTTGCCTTTTGGCAGTGCTCGTGCATTGCCAGCACTAGGCGGGAATGGTCACTATCCCGCACACACGTTTCGTTGTGCCCGTTGCTAAGCGCTCTGGAGCACTGTTTATGACGTAAGAGGAACACCTCTTGCCGTTCCATTCTCAGAGCTCCTGAGTTAATCAAACTGAGACTCTTGGTGCGAATGCCAGAGGAAAACATTTCCAATGTGTCTGGCAGGGAGAAACTGAACCTGGAGAACACCTTTGTCAGGAGCTTGCACCTGCACCTTACACACACACAGATTTGCATCACATCTAAATGGCCAAGCTCTTTCTTAGACAAGTTGAAAGCTGCTGTCAGAAGGTTGTGCTCCTTGTCAGATGGAAGCAGCAGCATGAACATAGGAGTTTGACAAGAACTAAAGAGTCACAGAAGAGCGTGGCCTAGGAAAATGAGTCAGGAAAAAGCATATCGCTACATGTGTCCTTGTTGTCGCCTAACAACAGGTAGCAGCATAAACCAGATGCGGGTGAAGTTCTTGCTGGCGACATCTAACGTCAAATGAGCAAACGGGCTTACCACAGCTGCGGTCCTCTGGCAGTCTGAAAGCTTTGCGCACAAGCCGGATGCTAAGCGCCTTCCTTTGCCTTTTGGCAGTGCTCGTGCATTGCCAGCACTAGGCGGGAATGGTCACTATCCCACAGACACGTTTCGTTGTGCCCGTTGCTAAGCGCTCTGGAGCACTGTTTATGACGTAAGCGGAACACCTCTTTCCGTTCCATTCTCAGAGCTCCTCAGTTAAGTAATCTGCGATTCTTGGTGCGAATGATAGAGGAAAACATTTCCAATGTGTCTGGCAGGGAGAAACTGAACCTGGAGAACACCTTTGTCAGGAGCTTTCACCTGCACCTTACACACACACAGATTTGCATCACATCTAAATGGCCAAGCTCTTTCTTAGACAAGTTGAAAGCTGCTGTCAGAAGGCTGTGCTCCTTGTCAGATGGAAGCAGCAGCATGAACATAGGAGTTTGACAAGAACTAAAGAGTCACAGAAGAGCGTGGCCTAGGAAAATGAGTCAGGAAAAAGCATATCGCTACATGTGTCCTTGTTGTCGCCTAACAACAGGTAGCAGCATAAACCAGATGCGGGTGAAGTTCTTGCTGGCGACATCTAACGTCAAATGAGCAAACGGGCTTACCACAGCTGCGGTCCTCTGGCAGTCTGAAAGCTTTGCGCACAAGCCGCATGCTAAGTGCCTTCCTTTGCCTTTTGGCAGTGCTCGTGCATTGCAAGCACTAGGCGGGAATGGTCACTATCCCGCACACACGTTTCGTTGTGCCCGTTGCTAAGCGCTCTGGAGCACTGTTTATGACGTAAGCGGAACACCTCTTGCCGTTCCATTCTCAGAGCTCCTGAGTTAAGTAATCTGCGACTCTTGGTGCGAATGATAGAGGAAAACATTTCCAATGTGTCTGGCAGGGAGAAACTGAACCTGGAGAACACCTTTGTCAGGAGCTTTCACCTGCACCTTACACACACACAGATTTGCATCACATCTAAATGGCCAAGCTCTTTCTTAGACAAGTTGAAAGCTGCTGTCAGAAGGCTGTGCTCCTTGTCAGATGGAAGCAGCAGCACTCACATAGGAGTTTGGCAAGCACTAAAGAGCCACAGAAGAGCGTGGCCTAGGAAAATGAGTCAGGAAAAAGCATATCGCTACATGTGTCCTTGTTGTCGCCTAACAACAGGTAGCAGCATAAACCAGATGCGGGTGAAGTTCTTGCTGGCGACATCTAACGTCAAATGAGCAAACGGGCTTACCACAGCTGCGGTCCTCTGGCAGTCTGAAAGCTTTGCGCACAAGCCGGATGCTAAGCGCCTTCCTTTGCCTTTTGGCAGTGCTCGTGCATTGCCAGCACTAGGCGGGAATGGTCACTATCCCGCACACACGTGTCGTTGTGCCCGTTGCTAAGCGCTCTGGAGCACTGTTTATGACGTAAGCGGAACACCTCTTGCCGTTCCATTCTCAGAGCTCCTGAGTTAATCAAACTGAGACTCTTGGTGCGAATGCCAGAGGAAAACATTTCCAATGTGTCTGGCAGGGAGAAACTGAACCTGGAGAACACCTTTGTCAGGAGCTTTCACCTGCACCTTACACACACACAGATTTGCATCACATCTAAATGGCCAAGCTCTTTCTTAGACAAGTTGAAAGCTGCTGTCAGAAGGCTGTGCTCCTTGTCAGATGGAAGCAGCAGCATGAACATAGGAGTTTGACAAGAACTAAAGAGTCACAGAAGAGCGTGGCCTAGGAAAATGAGTCAGGAAAAAGCATATCGCTACATGTGTCCTTGTTGTCGCCTAACAACAGGTAGCAGCATAAACCAGATGCGGGTGAAGTTCTTGCTGGCGACATCTAACGTCAAATGAGCAAACGGGCTTACCACAGCTGCGGTCCTCTGGCAGTCTGAAAGCTTTGCGCACAAGCCGGATGCTAAGCGCCTTCCTTTGCCTTTTGGCAGTGCTCGTGCATTGCCAGCACTAGGCGGGAATGGTCACTATCCCACAGACACGTTTCGTTGTGCCCGTTGCTAAGCGCTCTGGAGCACTGTTTAAACGTAAGCGGAACACCTCTTTCCGTTCCATTCTCAGAGCTCCTCAGTTAAGTAATCTGCGATTCTTGGTGCGAATGATAGAGGAAAACATTTCCAATGTGTCTGGCAGGGAGAAACTGAACCTGGAGAACACCTTTGTCAGGAGCTTTCACCTGCACCTTACACACACACAGATTTGCATCACATCTAAATGGCCAAGCTCTTTCTTAGACAAGTTGAAAGCTGCTGTCAGAAGGCTGTGCTCCTTGTCAGATGGAAGCAGCAGCATGAACATAGGAGTTTGACAAGAACTAAAGAGTCACAGAAGAGCGTGGCCTAGGAAAATGAGTCAGGAAAAAGCATATCGCTACATGTGTCCTTGTTGTCGCCTAACAACAGGTAGCAGCATAAACCAGATGCGGGTGAAGTTCTTGCTGGCGACATCTAACGTCAAATGAGCAAACGGGCTTACCACAGCTGCGGTCCTCTGGCAGTCTGAAAGCTTTGCGCACAAGCCGCATGCTAAGTGCCTTCCTTTGCCTTTTGGCAGTGCTCGTGCATTGCAAGCACTAGGCGGGAATGGTCACTATCCCGCACACACGTTTCGTTGTGCCCGTTGCTAAGCGCTCTGGAGCACTGTTTATGACGTAAGCGGAACACCTCTTGCCGTTCCATTCTCAGAGCTCCTGAGTTAAGTAATCTGCGACTCTTGGTGCGAATGATAGAGGAAAACATTTCCAATGTGTCTGGCATATAGAAACTGAACCTGGAGAACACCTTTGTCAGGAGCTTTCACCTGCACCTTACACACACACAGATTTGCATCACATCTAAATGGCCAAGCTCTTTCTTAGACAAGTTGAAAGCTGCTGTCAGAAGGCTGTGCTCCTTGTCAGATGGAAGCAGCAGCACTCACATAGGAGTTTGGCAAGCACTAAAGAGCCACAGAAGAGCGTGGCCTAGGAAAATGAGTCAGGAAAAAGCATATCGCTACATGTGTCCTTGTTGTCGCCTAACAACAGGTAGCAGCATAAACCAGATGCGGGTGAAGTTCTTGCTGGCGACATCTAACGTCAAATGAGCAAACGGGCTTACCACAGCTGCGGTCCTCTGGCAGTCTGAAAGCTTTGCGCACAAGCCGGATGCTAAGCGCCTTCCTTTGCCTTTTGGCAGTGCTCGTGCATTGCCAGCACTAGGCGGGAATGGTCACTATCCCGCACACACGTGTCGTTGTGCCCGTTGCTAAGCGCTCTGGAGCACTGTTTATGACGTAAGCGGAACACCTCTTGCCGTTCCATTCTCAGAGCTCCTGAGTTAATCAAACTGAGACTCTTGGTGCGAATGCCAGAGGAAAACATTTCCAATGTGTCTGGCAGGGAGAAACTGAACCTGGAGAACACCTTTGTCAGGAGCTTTCACCTGCACCTTACACACACACAGATTTGCATCACATCTAAATGGCCAAGCTCTTTCTTAGACAAGTTGAAAGCTGCTGTCAGAAGGCTGTGCTCCTTGTCAGATGGAAGCAGCAGCATGAACATAGGAGTTTGACAAGAACTAAAGAGCCACAGAAGAGCGTGGCCTAGGAAAATGAGTCAGGAAAAAGCATATCGCTACATGTGTCCTTGTTGTCGCCTAACAACAGGTAGCAGCATAAACCAGATGCGGGTGAAGTTCTTGCTGGCGACATCTAACGTCAAATGAGCAAACGGGCTTACCACAGCTGCGGTCCTCTGGCAGTCTGAAAGCTTTGCGCACAAGCCGGATGCTAAGCGCCTTCCTTTGCCTTTTGGCAGTGCTCGTGCATTGCCAGCACTAGGCGGGAATGGTCACTATCCCGCACACACGTTTCGTTGTGCCCGTTGCTAAGCGCTCTGGAGCACTGTTTATGACGTAAGCGGAACACCTCTTGCCGTTCCATTCTCAGAGCTCCTGAGTTAATCAAACTGAGACTCTTGGTGCGAATGATAGAGGAAAACATTTCCAATGTGTCTGGCATATAGAAACTGAACCTGGAGAACACCTTTGTCAGGAGCTTTCACCTGCACCTTACACACACACAGATTTGCATCACATCTAAATGGCCAAGCTCTTTCTTAGACAAGTTGAAAGCTGCTGTCAGAAGGCTGTGCTCCTTGTCAGATGGAAGCAGCAGCATGAACATAGGAGTTTGGCAAGCACTAAAGAGCCACAGAAGAGCGTGGCCTAGGAAAATGAGTCAGGAAAAAGCATTTGCTACATGTGTCCTTGTTGTCGCCTAACAACAGGTAGCAGCATAAACCAGATGCGGGTGAAGTTCTTGCTGGCGACATCTAACGTCAAATGAGCAAACGGGCTTACCACAGCTGCGGTCCTCTGGCAGTCTGAAAGCTTTGCGCACAAGCCGGATGCTAAGCGCCTTCCTTTGCCTTTTGGCAGTGCTCGTGCATTGCCAGCACTAGGCGGGAATGGTCACTATCCCGCACACACGTTTCGTTGTGCCCGTTGCTAAGCGCTCTGGAGCACTGTTTATGACGTAAGCGGAACACCTCTTGCCGTTCCATTCTCAGAGCTCCTCAGTTAAGTAATCTGCGACTTTTGGTGCGAATGCCAGAGGAAAACATTTCCAATGTGTCTGGCAGGGAGAAACTGAACCTGGAGAACACCTTTGTCAGGAGCTTGCACCTGCACCTTACACACACACAGATTTGCATCACATCTAAATGGCCAAGCTCTTTCTTAGACAAGTTGAAAGCTGCTGTCAGAAGGTTGTGCTCCTTGTCAGATGGAAGCAGCAACACTCACATAGGAGTTTGGCAAGCACTAAAGAGCCACAGAAGAGCGTGGCCTAGGAAAATGAGTCAGGAAAAAGCATATCGCTACATGTGTCCTTGTTGTCGCCTAACAACAGGTAGCAGCATAAACCAGATGTGGGTGAAGTTCTTGCTGGCGACATCTAACGTCAAATGAGCAAGCGGGCTTACCACAGCTGCGGTCCTCTGGCAGTCTGAAAGCTTTGCGCACAAGCCGCATGCTAAGCGCCTTCCTTTGCCTTTTGGCAGTGCTCGTGCATTGCCAGCACTAGGCGGGAATGGTCACTATCCCACAGACACGTTTCGTTGTGCCCGTTGCTAAGCGCTCTGGAGCACTGTTTATGACGTAAGCGGAACACCTCTTGCCATTCCATTCTCAGAGCTCCTGAGTTACGTAATCTGCGACTCTTGGTGCGAATGCCAGAGGAAAACATTTCCAATGTGTCTGGCAGGGAGAAACTGAACCTGGAGAACACCTTTGTCAGGAGCTTTCACCTGCACCGTAGACACACACAGATTTGCATCACATCTAAATGGCCAAGCTCTTTCTTAGACAAGTTGAAAGCTGCTGTCAGAAGGCTGTGCTCCTTGTCAGATGGAAGCAGCAGCATGAACATAGGAGTTTGACAAGAACTAAAGAGCCACAGAAGAGCGTGGCCTAGGAAAATGAGTCAGGAAAAAGCATATCGCTACATGTGTCCTTGTTGTCGCCTAACAACAGGTAGCAGCATAAACCAGATGCGGGTGAAGTTCTTGCAGGCGACATCTAACGTCAAATGAGCAAACGGGCTTACCACAGCTGCGGTCCTCTGGCAGTCTGAAAGCTTTGCGCACAAGCCGCATGCTAAGCGCCTTCCTTTGCCTTTTGGCAGTGCTTGTGCATTGCCAGCACTAGGCGGGAATGGTCACTATCCCGCACACACGTTTCGTTGTGCCCGTTGCTAAGCGCTCTGGAGCACTGTTTATGACGTAAGCGGAACACCTCTTGCCGTTCCATTCTCAGAGCTCCTGAGTTAAGTAATCTGCGACTCTTGGTGCGAATGATAGAGGAAAACATTTCCAATGTGTCTGGCATATAGAAACTGAACCTGGAGAACACCTTTGTCAGGAGCTTGCACCTGCACCTTACACACACACAGATTTGCATCACATCTAAATGGCCAAGCTCTTTCTTAGACAAGTTGAAAGCTGCTGTCAGAAGGCTGTGCTCCTTGTCAGATGGAAGCAGCAGCATGAACATAGGAGTTTGACAAGAACTAAAGAGCCACAGAAGAGCGTGGCCTAGGAAAATGAGTCAGGAAAAAGCATATCGCTACATGTGTCCTTGTTGTCGCCTAACAACAGGTAGCAGCATAAACCAGATGCGGGTGAAGTTCTTGCTGGCGACATCTAACGTCAAATGAGCAAACGGGCTTACCACAGCTGCGGTCCTCTGGCAGTCTGAAAGCTTTGCGCACAAGCCGCATGCTAAGCGCCTTCCTTTGCCTTTTGGCAGTGCTCGTGCATTGCCAGCACTAGGCGGGAATGGTCACTATCCCGCACACACGTTTCGTTGTGCCCGTTGCTAAGCGCTCTGGAGCACTGTTTATGACGTAAGCGGAACACCTCTTGCCGTTCCATTCTCAGAGCTCCTGAGTTAATCAAACTGAGACTCTTGGTGCGAATGCCAGAGGAAAACATTTCCAATGTGTCTGGCAGGGAGAAACTGAACCTGGAGAACACCTTTGTCAGGAGCTTTCACCTGCACCGTAGACACACACAGATTTGCATCACATCTAAATGGCCAAGCTCTTTCTTAGACAAGTTGAAAGCTGCTGTCAGAAGGCTGTGCTCCTTGTCAGATGGAAGCAGCAGCACTCACATAGGAGTTTGGCAAGCACTAAAGAGCCACAGAAGAGCGTGGCCTAGGAAAATGAGTCAGGAAAAAGCATATCGCTACATGTGTCCTTGTTGTCGCCTAACAACAGGTAGCAGCATAAACCAGATGCGGGTGAAGTTCTTGCTGGCGACATCTAACGTCAAATGAGCAAACGGGCTTACCACAGCTGCGGTCCTCTGGCAGTCTGAAAGCTTTGCGCACAAGCCGCATGCTAAGCGCCTTCCTTTGCCTTTTGGCAGTGCTCGTGCATTGCCAGCACTAGGCGGGAATGGTCACTATCCCACAGACACACGTTTCGTTGTGCCCGTTGCTAAGCGCTCTGGAGCACTGTTTATGACGTAAGCGGAACACCTCTTGCCGTTCCATTCTCAGAGCTCCTGAGTTAATCAAACTGAGACTCTTGGTGCGAATGCCAGAGGAAAACATTTCCAATGTGTCTGGCAAGGAGAAACTGAACCTTGAGAACACTTTTGTCAAGAGCTTTCACCTGCACCGTAGACACACACAGATTTGCATCACATCTAAATGGCCAAGCTCTTTCTTAGACAAGTTGAAAGCTGCTGTCAGAAGGCTGTGCTCCTTGTCAGATGGAAGCAGCAGCATGAACATAGGAGTTTGACAAGCACTAAAGAGCCACAGAAAAGCGTGGCCTAGGAAAATGAGTCAGGAAAAAGCATATCGCTACATGTGTCCTTGTTGTCGCCTAACAACAGGTAGCAGCATAAACCAGATGCGGGTGAAGTTCTTGCTGGCGACATCTAACGTCAAATGAGCAAACGGGCTTACCACAGCTGCGGTCCTCTGGCAGTCTGAAAGCTTTGCGCACAAGCCGGATGCTAAGCGCCTTCCTTTGCCTTTTGGCAGTGCTCGTGCATTGCCAGCACTAGGCGGGAATGGTCACTATCCCACAGACACGTTTCGTTGTGCCCGTTGCTAAGCGCTCTGGAGCACTGTTTATGACGTAAGCGGAACACCTCTTGCCGTTCCATTCTCAGAGCTCCTGAGTTAATCAAACTGAGACTCTTGGTGCGAATGCCAGAGGAAAACATTTCCAATGTGTCTGGCATATAGAAACTGAACCTGGAGAACACCTTTGTCAGGAGCTTTCACCTGCACCTTACACACACACAGATTTGCATCACATCTAAATGGCCAAGCTCTTTCTTAGACAAGTTGAAAGCTGCTGTCAGAAGGCTGTGCTCCTTGTCAGATGGAAGCAGCAGCATGAACATAGGAGTTTGACAAGAACTAAAGAGTCACAGAAGAGCGTGGCCTAGGAAAATGAGTCAGGAAAAAGCATATCGCTACATGTGTCCTTGTTGTCGCCTAACAACAGGTAGCAGCATAAACCAGATGCGGGTGAAGTTCTTGCTGGCGACATCTAACGTCAAATGAGCAAACGGGCTTACCACAGCTGCGGTCCTCTGGCAGTCTGAAAGCTTTGCGCACAAGCCGCATGCTAAGCGCCTTCCTTTGCCTTTTGGCAGTGCTCGTGCATTGCCAGCACTAGGCGGGAATGGTCACTATCCCACAGACACACGTTTCGTTGTGCCCGTTGCTAAGCGCTCTGGAGCACTGTTTATGACGTAAGCGGAACACCTCTTGCCATTCCATTCTCAGAGCTCCTGAGTTACGTAATCTGCGACTCTTGGTGCGAATGCCAGAGGAAAACATTTCCAATGTGTCTGGCAGGGAGAAACTGAACCTGGAGAACACCTTTGTCAGGAGCTTTCACCTGCACCGTAGACACACACAGATTTGCATCACATCTAAATGGCCAAGCTCTTTCTTAGACAAGTTGAAAGCTGCTGTCAGAAGGCTGTGCTCCTTGTCAGATGGAAGCAGCAGCATGAACATAGGAGTTTGACAAGAACTAAAGAGCCACAGAAGAGCGTGGCCTAGGAAAATGAGTCAGGAAAAAGCATATCGCTACATGTGTCCTTGTTGTCGCCTAACAACAGGTAGCAGCATAAACCAGATGCGGGTGAAGTTCTTGCAGGCGACATCTAACGTCAAATGAGCAAACGGGCTTACCACAGCTGCGGTCCTCTGGCAGTCTGAAAGCTTTGCGCACAAGCCGCATGCTAAGCGCCTTCCTTTGCCTTTTGGCAGTGCTTGTGCATTGCCAGCACTAGGCGGGAATGGTCACTATCCCGCACACACGTTTCGTTGTGCCCGTTGCTAAGCGCTCTGGAGCACTGTTTATGACGTAAGCGGAACACCTCTTGCCGTTCCATTCTCAGAGCTCCTCAGTTAAGTAATCTGCGACTCTTGGTGCGAATGATAGAGGAAAACATTTCCAATGTGTCTGGCATATAGAAACTGAACCTGGAGAACACCTTTGTCAGGAGCTTTCACCTGCACCTTACACACACACAGATTTGCATCACATCTAAATGGCCAAGCTCTTTCTTAGACAAGTTGAAAGCTGCTGTCAGAAGGCTGTGCTCCTTGTCAGATGGAAGCAGCAGCATGAACATAGGAGTTTGACAAGAACTAAAGAGCCACAGAAGAGCGTGGCCTAGGAAAATGAGTCAGGAAAAAGCATATCGCTACATGTGTCCTTGTTGTCGCCTAACAACAGGTAGCAGCATAAACCAGATGCGGGTGAAGTTCTTGCTGGCGACATCTAACGTCAAATGAGCAAACGGGCTTACCACAGCTGCGGTCCTCTGGCAGTCTGAAAGCTTTGCGCACAAGCCGGATGCTAAGCGCCTTCCTTTGCCTTTTGGCAGTGCTCGTGCATTGCCAGCACTAGGCGGGAATGGTCACTATCCCGCACACACGTTTCGTTGTGCCCGTTGCTAAGCGCTCTGGAGCACTGTTTATGACGTAAGCGGAACACCTCTTGCCGTTCCATTCTCAGAGCTCCTGAGTTAATCAAACTGAGACTCTTGGTGCGAATGCCAGAGGAAAACATTTCCAATGTGTCTGGCAGGGAGAAACTGAACCTGGAGAACACCTTTGTCAGGAGCTTTCACCTGCACCTTACACACACACAGATTTGCATCACATCTAAATGGCCAAGCTCTTTCTTAGACAAGTTGAAAGCTGCTGTCAGAAGGCTGTGCTCCTTGTCAGATGGAAGCAGCAGCATGAACATAGGAGTTTGACAAGAACTAAAGAGTCACAGAAGAGCGTGGCCTAGGAAAATGAGTCAGGAAAAAGCATATCGCTACATGTGTCCTTGTTGTCGCCTAACAACAGGTAGCAGCATAAACCAGATGCGGGTGAAGTTCTTGCTGGCGACATCTAACGTCAAATGAGCAAACGGGCTTACCACAGCTGCGGTCCTCTGGCAGTCTGAAAGCTTTGCGCACAAGCCGCATGCTAAGCGCCTTCCTTTGCCTTTTGGCAGTGCTCGTGCATTGCCAGCACTAGGCGGGAATGGTCACTATCCCACAGACACACGTTTCGTTGTGCCCGTTGCTAAGCGCTCTGGAGCACTGTTTATGACGTAAGCGGAACACCTCTTGCCGTTCCATTCTCAGAGCTCCTGAGTTAATCAAACTGAGACTCTTGGTGCGAATGCCAGAGGAAAACATTTCCAATGTGTCTGGCAAGGAGAAACTGAACCTTGAGAACACTTTTGTCAAGAGCTTTCACCTGCACCGTAGACACACACAGATTTGCATCACATCTAAATGGCCAAGCTCTTTCTTAGACAAGTTGAAAGCTGCTGTCAGAAGGCTGTGCTCCTTGTCAGATGGAAGCAGCAGCATGAACATAGGAGTTTGACAAGAACTAAAGAGCCACAGAAGAGCGTGGCCTAGGAAAATGAGTCAGGAAAAAGCATATCGCTACATGTGTCCTTGTTGTCGCCTAACAACAGGTAGCAGCATAAACCAGATGCGGGTGAAGTTCTTGCTGGCGACATCTAACGTCAAATGAGCAAACGGGCTTACCACAGCTGCGGTCCTCTGGCAGTCTGAAAGCTTTGCGCACAAGCCGGATGCTAAGCGCCTTCCTTTGCCTTTTGGCAGTGCTCGTGCATTGCCAGCACTAGGCGGGAATGGTCACTATCCCACAGACACGTTTCGTTGTGCCCGTTGCTAAGCGCTCTGGAGCACTGTTTATGACGTAAGCGGAACACCTCTTGCCGTTCCATTCTCAGAGCTCCTGAGTTAATCAAACTGAGACTCTTGGTGCGAATGCCAGAGGAAAACATTTCCAATGTGTCTGGCATATAGAAACTGAACCTGGAGAACACCTTTGTCAGGAGCTTTCACCTGCACCTTACACACACACAGATTTGCATCACATCTAAATGGCCAAGCTCTTTCTTAGACAAGTTGAAAGCTGCTGTCAGAAGGCTGTGCTCCTTGTCAGATGGAAGCAGCAGCATGAACATAGGAGTTTGACAAGAACTAAAGAGTCACAGAAGAGCGTGGCCTAGGAAAATGAGTCAGGAAAAAGCATATCGCTACATGTGTCCTTGTTGTCGCCTAACAACAGGTAGCAGCATAAACCAGATGCGGGTGAAGTTCTTGCTGGCGACATCTAACGTCAAATGAGCAAACGGGCTTACCACAGCTGCGGTCCTCTGGCAGTCTGAAAGCTTTGCGCACAAGCCGCATGCTAAGCGCCTTCCTTTGCCTTTTGGCAGTGCTCGTGCATTGCCAGCACTAGGCGGGAATGGTCACTATCCCACAGACACACGTTTCGTTGTGCCCGTTGTTAAGCGCTCTGGAGCACTGTTTATGACGTAAGCGGAACACCTCTTGCCGTTCCATTCTCAGAGCTCCTCAGTTAAGTAATCTGCGACTCTTGGTGCGAATGATAGAGGAAAACATTTCCAATGTGTCTGGCAGGGAGAAACTGAACCTGGAGAACACCTTTGTCAGGAGCTTTCACCTGCACCGTAGACACACACAGATTTGCATCACATCTAAATGGCCAAGCTCTTTCTTAGACAAGTTGAAAGCTGCTGTCAGAAGGCTGTGCTCCTTGTCAGATGGAAGCAGCAGCATGAACATAGGAGTTTGACAAGAACTAAAGAGCCACAGAAGAGCGTGGCCTAGGAAAATGAGTCAGGAAAAAGCATATCGCTACATGTGTCCTTGTTGTCGCCTAACAACAGGTAGCAGCATAAACCAGATGCGGGTGAAGTTCTTGCAGGCGACATCTAACGTCAAATGAGCAAACGGGCTTACCACAGCTGCGGTCCTCTGGCAGTCTGAAAGCTTTGCGCACAAGCCGCATGCTAAGCGCCTTCCTTTGCCTTTTGGCAGTGCTCGTGCATTGCCAGCACTAGGCGGGAATGGTCACTATCCCGCACACACGTTTCGTTGTGCCCGTTGCTAAGCGCTCTGGAGCACTGTTTATGACGTAAGCGGAACACCTCTTGCCGTTCCATTCTCAGAGCTCCTCAGTTAAGTAATCTGCGACTCTTGGTGCGAATGATAGAGGAAAACATTTCCAATGTGTCTGGCATATAGAAACTGAACCTGGAGAACACCTTTGTCAGGAGCTTTCACCTGCACCTTACACACACACAGATTTGCATCACATCTAAATGGCCAAGCTCTTTCTTAGACAAGTTGAAAGCTGCTGTCAGAAGGCTGTGCTCCTTGTCAGATGGAAGCAGCAGCATGAACATAGGAGTTTGACAAGAACTAAAGAGTCACAGAAGAGCGTGGCCTAGGAAAATGAGTCAGGAAAAAGCATATCGCTACATGTGTCCTTGTTGTCGCCTAACAACAGGTAGCAGCATAAACCAGATGCGGGTGAAGTTCTTGCTGGCGACATCTAACGTCAAATGAGCAAACGGGCTTACCACAGCTGCGGTCCTCTGGCAGTCTGAAAGCTTTGCGCACAAGCCGGATGCTAAGCGCCTTCCTTTGCCTTTTGGCAGTGCTCGTGCATTGCCAGCACTAGGCGGGAATGGTCACTATCCCACAGACACACGTTTCGTTGTGCCCGTTGCTAAGCGCTCTGGAGCACTGTTTATGACGTAAGCGGAACACCTCTTGCCGTTCCATTCTCAGAGCTCCTCAGTTAAGTAATCTGCGATTCTTGGTGCGAATGATAGAGGAAAACATTTCCAATGTGTCTGGCAGGGAGAAACTGAACCTGGAGAACACCTTTGTCAGGAGCTTTCACCTGCACCGTAGACACACACAGATTTGCATCACATCTAAATGGCCAAGCTCTTTCTTAGACAAGTTGAAAGCTGCTGTCAGAAGGCTGTGCTCCTTGTCAGATGGAAGCAGCAGCATGCACATAGGAGTTTGACAAGAACTAAAGAGCCACAGAAGAGCGTGGCCTAGGAAAATGAGTCAGGAAAAAGCATATCGCTACATGTGTCCTTGTTGTCGCCTAACAACAGGTAGCAGCATAAACCAGATGCGGGTGAAGTTCTTGCTGGCAACATCTAACGTCAAATGAGCAAACCAGCTTACCACAGCTGCGGTCCTCTGGCAGTCTGAAAGCTTTGCGCACAAGCCGGATGCTAAGCGCCTTCCTTTGCCTTTTGGCAGTGCTCGTGCATTGCCAGCACTAGGCGGGAATGGTCACTATCCCACAGACACGTTTCGTTGTGCCCGTTGCTAAGCGCTCTGGAGCACTGTTTATGACGTAAGCGGAACACCTCTTGCCGTTCCATTCTCAGAGCTCCTGAGTTACGTAATCTGCGACTCTTGGTGCGAATGCCAGAGGAAAACATTTCCAATGTGTCTGGCAAGGAGAAACTGAACCTGGAGAACACCTTTGTCAGGAGCTTTCACCTGCACCTTACACACACACAGATTTGCATCACATCTAAATGGCCAAGCTCTTTCTTAGACAAGTTGAAAGCTGCTGTCAGAAGGTTGTGTTCCTTGTCAGATGGAAGCAGCAGCATGCACATAGGAGTTTGGCAAGCACTAAAGAGCCACAGAAGAGCGTGGCCTAGGAAAATGAGGCAGGAAAAAGCATATCGCTACATGTGTCCTTGTTGTCGCCTAACAACAGGTAGCAGCATAAACCAGATGCGGGTGAAGTTCTTGCAGGCGACATCTAACGTCAAATGAGCAAGCGGGCTTACCACAGCTACAGTCCTCTGGTAGTCTGAAAGCTTTGCGCACAAGCCGGATGCTAAGCGCCTTCCTTTGCCTTTTGGCAGTGCTCGTGCATTGCCAGCACTAGGCGGGAATGGTCACTATCCCACAGACACGTTTCGTTGTGCCCGTTGCTAAGCGCTCTGGAGCACTGTTTATGACGTAAGCGGAACACCTCTTGCCGTTCCATTCTCAGAGCTCCTGAGTTACGTAATCTGCGACTCTTGGTGCGAATGCCAGAGGAAAACATTTCCAATGTGTCTGGCAGGGAGAAACTGAACCTGGAGAACACCTTTGTCAGGAGCTTTCACCTGCACCGTAGACACACACAGATTTGCATCACATCTAAATGGCCAAGCTCTTTCTTAGACAAGTTGAAAGCTGCTGTCAGAAGGCTGTGCTCCTTGTCAGATGGAAGCAGCAGCATGAACATAGGAGTTTGACAAGAACTAAAGAGCCACAGAAGAGCGTGGCCTAGGAAAATGAGTCAGGAAAAAGCATATCGCTACATGTGTCCTTGTTGTCGCCTAACAACAGGTAGCAGCATAAACCAGATGCGGGTGAAGTTCTTGCAGGCGACATCTAACGTCAAATGAGCAAACGGGCTTACCACAGCTGCGGTCCTCTGGCAGTCTGAAAGCTTTGCGCACAAGCCGCATGCTAAGCGCCTTCCTTTGCCTTTTGGCAGTGCTTGTGCATTGCCAGCACTAGGCGGGAATGGTCACTATCCCGCACACACGTTTCGTTGTGCCCGTTGCTAAGCGCTCTGGAGCACTGTTTATGACGTAAGCGGAACACCTCTTGCCGTTCCATTCTCAGAGCTCCTCAGTTAAGTAATCTGCGACTCTTGGTGCGAATGATAGAGGAAAACATTTCCAATGTGTCTGGCATATAGAAACTGAACCTGGAGAACACCTTTGTCAGGAGCTTTCACCTGCACCTTACACACACACAGATTTGCATCACATCTAAATGGCCAAGCTCTTTCTTAGACAAGTTGAAAGCTGCTGTCAGAAGGCTGTGCTCCTTGTCAGATGGAAGCAGCAGCATGAACATAGGAGTTTGACAAGAACTAAAGAGCCACAGAAGAGCGTGGCCTAGGAAAATGAGTCAGGAAAAAGCATATCGCTACATGTGTCCTTGTTGTCGCCTAACAACAGGTAGCAGCATAAACCAGATGCGGGTGAAGTTCTTGCCGGCGACATCTAACGTCAAATGAGCAAACGGGCTTACCACAGCTGCGGTCCTCTGGCAGTCTGAAAGCTTTGCGCACAAGCCGGATGCTAAGCGCCTTCCTTTGCCTTTTGGCAGTGCTCGTGCATTGCCAGCACTAGGCGGGAATGGTCACTATCCCGCACACACGTTTCGTTGTGCCCGTTGCTAAGCGCTCTGGAGCACTGTTTATGACGTAAGCGGAACACCTCTTGCCGTTCCATTCTCAGAGCTCCTGAGTTAATCAAACTGAGACTCTTGGTGCGAATGCCAGAGGAAAACATTTCCAATGTGTCTGGCAGGGAGAAACTGAACCTGGAGAACACCTTTGTCAGGAGCTTTCACCTGCACCTTACACACACACAGATTTGCATCACATCTAAATGGCCAAGCTCTTTCTTAGACAAGTTGAAAGCTGCTGTCAGAAGGCTGTGCTCCTTGTCAGATGGAAGCAGCAGCATGAACATAGGAGTTTGACAAGAACTAAAGAGTCACAGAAGAGCGTGGCCTAGGAAAATGAGTCAGGAAAAAGCATATCGCTACATGTGTCCTTGTTGTCGCCTAACAACAGGTAGCAGCATAAACCAGATGCGGGTGAAGTTCTTGCTGGCGACATCTAACGTCAAATGAGCAAACGGGCTTACCACAGCTGCGGTCCTCTGGCAGTCTGAAAGCTTTGCGCACAAGCCGCATGCTAAGCGCCTTCCTTTGCCTTTTGGCAGTGCTCGTGCATTGCCAGCACTAGGCGGGAATGGTCACTATCCCACAGACACACGTTTGGTTGTGCCCGTTGCTAAGCGCTCTGGAGCACTGTTTATCACGTAACCGGAACACCTCTTGCCGTTCCATTCTCAGAGCTCCTGAGTTACGTAATCTGCGACTCTTGGTGCGAATGCCAGAGGAAAACATTTCCAATGTGTCTGGCAGGGAGAAACTGAACCTGGAGAACACCTTTGTCAGGAGCTTTCACCTGCACCGTAGACACACACAGATTTGCATCACATCTAAATGGCCAAGCTCTTTCTTAGACAAGTTGAAAGCTGCTGTCAGAAGGCTGTGCTCCTTGTCAGATGGAAGCAGCAGCATGCACATAGGAGTTTGACAAGAACTAAAGAGCCACAGAAGAGCGTGGCCTAGGAAAATGAGTCAGGAAAAAGCATATCGCTACATGTGTCCTTGTTGTCGCCTAACAACAGGTAGCAGCATAAACCAGATGCGGGTGAAGTTCTTGCTGGCAACATCTAACGTCAAATGAGCAAACCAGCTTACCACAGCTGCGGTCCTCTGGCAGTCTGAAAGCTTTGCGCACAAGCCGGATGCTAAGCGCCTTCCTTTGCCTTTTGGCAGTGCTCGTGCATTGCCAGCACTAGGCGGGAATGGTCACTATCCCACAGACACGTTTCGTTGTGCCCGTTGCTAAGCGCTCTGGAGCACTGTTTATGACGTAAGCGGAACACCTCTTGCCGTTCCATTCTCAGAGCTCCTGAGTTACGTAATCTGCGACTCTTGGTGCGAATGCCAGAGGAAAACATTTCCAATGTGTCTGGCAAGGAGAAACTGAACCTGGAGAACACCTTTGTCAGGAGCTTTCACCTGCACCTTACACACACACAGATTTGCATCACATCTAAATGGCCAAGCTCTTTCTTAGACAAGTTGAAAGCTGCTGTCAGAAGGTTGTGTTCCTTGTCAGATGGAAGCAGCAGCATGCACATAGGAGTTTGGCAAGCACTAAAGAGCCACAGAAGAGCGTGGCCTAGGAAAATGAGGCAGGAAAAAGCATATCGCTACATGTGTCCTTGTTGTCGCCTAACAACAGGTAGCAGCATAAACCAGATGCGGGTGAAGTTCTTGCAGGCGACATCTAACGTCAAATGAGCAAGCGGGCTTACCACAGCTACAGTCCTCTGGTAGTCTGAAAGCTTTGCGCACAAGCCGGATGCTAAGCGCCTTCCTTTGCCTTTTGGCAGTGCTCGTGCATTGCCAGCACTAGGCGGGAATGGTCACTATCCCACAGACACGTTTCGTTGTGCCCGTTGCTAAGCGCTCTGGAGCACTGTTTATGACGTAAGCGGAACACCTCTTGCCGTTCCATTCTCAGAGCTCCTCAGTTAAGTAATCTGCGATTCTTGGTGCGAATGATAGAGGAAAACATTTCCAATGTGTCTGGCAGGGAGAAACTGAACCTGGAGAACACCTTTGTCAGGAGCTTGCACCTGCACCTTACACACACACAGATTTGCATCACATCTAAATGGCCAAGCTCTTTCTTAGACAAGTTGAAAGCTGCTGTCAGAAGGCTGTGCTCCTTGTCAGATGGAAGCAGCAGCATGAACATAGGAGTTTGACAAGAACTAAAGAGCCACAGAAGAGCGTGGCCTAGGAAAATGAGTCAGGAAAAAGCATATCGCTACATGTGTCCTTGTTGTCGCCTAACAACAGGTAGCAGCATAAACCAGATGCGGGTGAAGTTCTTGCTGGCGACATCTAACGTCAAATGAGCAAACGGGCTTACCACAGCTGCGGTCCTCTGGCAGTCTGAAAGCTTTGCGCACAAGCCGGATGCTAAGCGCCTTCCTTTGCCTTTTGGCAGTGCTCGTGCATTGCCAGCACTAGGCGGGAATGGTCACTATCCCGCACACACGTTTCGTTGTGCCCGTTGCTAAGCGCTCTGGAGCACTGTTTATGACGTAAGCGGAACACCTCTTGCCGTTCCATTCTCAGAGCTCCTCAGTTACGTAATCTGCGACTCTTGGTGCGAATGCCAGAGGAAAACATTTCCAATGTGTCTGGCAGGGAGAAACTGAACCTGGAGAACACCTTTGTCAGGAGCTTTCACCTGCACCGTAGACACACACAGATTTGCATCACATCTAAATGGCCAAGCTCTTTCTTAGACAAGTTGAAAGCTGCTGTCAGAAGGCTGTGCTCCTTGTCAGATGGAAGCAGCAGCATGAACATAGGAGTTTGACAAGAACTAAAGAGCCACAGAAGAGCGTGGCCTAGGAAAATGAGTCAGGAAAAAGCATATCGCTACATGTGTCCTTGTTGTCGCCTAACAACAGGTAGCAGCATAAACCAGATGCGGGTGAAGTTCTTGCTGGCGACATCTAACGTCAAATGAGCAAACGGGCTTACCACAGCTGCGGTCCTCTGGCAGTCTGAAAGCTTTGCGCACAAGCCGGATGCTAAGCGCCTTCCTTTGCCTTTTGGCAGTGCTCGTGCATTGCCAGCACTAGGCGGGAATGGTCACTATCCCGCACACACGTTTCGTTGTGCCCGTTGCTAAGCGCTCTGGAGCACTGTTTATGACGTAAGCGGAACACATCTTGCCGTTCCATTCTCAGAGCTCCTGAGTTACGTAATCTGCGACTCTTGGTGCGAATGCCAGAGGAAAACATTTCCAATGTGTCTGGCAAGGAGAAACTGAACCTGGAGAACACCTTTGTCAGGAGCTTGCACCTGCACCTTACACACACACAGATTTGCATCACATCTAAATGGCCAAGCTCTTTCTTAGACAAGTTGAAAGCTGCTGTCAGAAGGTTGTGCTCCTTGTCAGATGGAAGCAGCAGCATGCACATAGGAGTTTGGCAAGCACTAAAGAGCCACAGAAGAGCGTGGCCTAGGAAAATGAGTCAGGAAAAAGCATATCGCTACATGTGTCCTTGTTGTCGCCTAACAACAGGTAGCAGCATAAACCAGATGCGGGTGAAGTTTTTGCAGGCGACATCTAACGTCAAATGAGCAAGCGGGCTTACCACAGCTGCGGTCCTCTGGCAGTCTGAAAGCTTTGCGCACAAGCCGGATGCTAAGCGCCTTCCTTTGCCTTTTGGCAGTGCTCGTGCATTGCCAGCACTAGGCGGGAATGGTCACTATCCCACAGACACGTTTCGTTGTGCCCGTTGCTAAGCGCTCTGGAGCACTGTTTATGACGTAAGAGGAACACCTCTTGCCATTCCATTCTCAGAGCTCCTGAGTTACGAAATCTGCGACTCTTGGTGCGAATGCCAGAGGAAAACATTTCCAATGTGTCTGGCATATAGAAACTGAACCTGGAGAACACCTTTGTCAGGAGCTTTCACCTGCACCGTAGACACACACAGATTTGCATCACATCTAAATGGCCAAGCTCTTTCTTAGACAAGTTGAAAGCTGCTGTCAGAAGGCTGTGCTCCTTGTCAGATGGAAGCAGCAGCACTCACATAGGAGTTTGGCAAGCACTAAAGAGCCACAGAAGAGCGTGGCCTAGGAAAATGAGTCAGGAAAAAGCATTTGCTACATGTGTCCTTGTTGTCGCCTAACAACAGGTAGCAGCATAAACCAGATGTGGTTGAAGTTCATGCTGGCGACATCTAACGTCAAATGAGCAAACGGGCTTACCACAGCTGCGGTCCTCTGGCAGTCTGAAAGCTTTGCGCACAAGCCGGATGTTAAGCGCCTTCCTTTGCCTTTTGGCAGTGCTCGTGCATTGCCAGCACTAGGCGGGAATGGTCACTATCCCGCACACACGTTTCGTTGTGCCCGTTGCTAAGCGCTCTGGAGCACTGTTTATGACGTAAGCGGAACACCTCTTGCCGTTCCATTCTCAGAGCTCCTCAGTTAAGTAATCTGCAACTCTTGGTGCGAATGATAGAGGAAAACATTTCCAATGTGTCTGGCAGGGAGAAACTGAACCTGGAGAACACCTTTGTCAGGAGCTTTCACCTGCACCGTAGACACACACAGATTTGCATCACATCTAAATGGCCAAGCTCTTTCTTAGACAAGTTGAAAGCTGCTGTCAGAAGGCTGTGCTCCTTGTCAGATGGAAGCAGCAGCATGAACATAGGAGTTTGACAAGAACTAAAGAGCCACAGAAGAGCGTGGCCTAGGAAAATGAGTCAGGAAAAAGCATATCGCTACATGTGTCCTTGTTGTCGCCTAACAACAGGTAGCAGCATAAACCAGATGCGGGTGAAGTTCTTGCTGGCGACATCTAACGTCAAATGAGCAAACGGGCTTACCACAGCTGCGGTCCTCTGGCAGTCTGAAAGCTTTGCGCACAAGCCGGATGCTAAGCGCCTTCCTTTGCCTTTTGGCAGTGCTCGTGCATTGCCAGCACTAGGCGGGAATGGTCACTATCCCGCACACACGTTTCGTTGTGCCCGTTGCTAAGCGCTCTGGAGCACTGTTTATGACGTAAGCGGAACACCTCTTGCCGTTCCATTCTCAGAGCTCCTGAGTTACGTAATCTGCGACTCTTGGTGCGAATGCCAGAGGAAAACATTTCCAATGTGTCTGGCACGGAGAAACTGAACCTGGAGAACACCTTTGTCAGGAGCTTTCACCTGCACCGTAGACACACACAGATTTGCATCACATCTAAATGGCCAAGCTCTTTCTTAGACAAGTTGAAAGCTGCTGTCAGAAGGTTGTGTTCCTTGTCAGATGGAAGCAGCAGCATGCACATAGGAGTTTGGCAAGCACTAAAGAGCCACAGAAGAGCGTGGCCTAGGAAAATGAGGCAGGAAAAAGCATATCGCTACATGTGTCCTTGTTGTCGCCTAACAACAGGTAGCAGCATAAACCAGATGCGGGTGAAGTTCTTGCAGGCGACATCTAACGTCAAATGAGCAAGCGGGCTTACCACAGCTACAGTCCTCTGGTAGTCTGAAAGCTTTGCGCACAAGCCGGATGCTAAGCGCCTTCCTTTGCCTTTTGGCAGTGCTCGTGCATTGCCAGCACTAGGCGGGAATGGTCACTATCCCACAGACACGTTTAGTTGTGCCCGTTGCTAAGCGCTCTGGAGCACTGTTTATGACGTAAGCGGAACACCTCTTGCCGTTCCATTCTCAGAGCTCCTCAGTTAAGTAATCTGCGATTCTTGGTGCGAATGATAGAGGAAAACATTTCCAATGTGTCTGGCAGGGAGAAACTGAACCTGGAGAACACCTTTGTCAGGAGCTTGCACCTGCGCCTTACACACACACAGATTTGCATCACATCTAAATGGCCAAGCTCTTTCTTAGACAAGTTGAAAGCTGCTGTCAGAAGGCTGTGCTCCTTGTCAGATGGAAGCAGCAGCATGAACATAGGAGTTTGACAAGAACTAAAGAGCCACAGAAGAGTGTGGCCTAGGAAAATGAGTCAGGAAAAAGCATATCGCTACATGTGTCCTTGTTGTCGCCTAACAACAGGTAGCAGCATAAACCAGATGCGGGTGAAGTTCTTGCTGGCGACATCTAACGTCAAATGAGCAAACGGGCTTACCACAGCTGCGGTCCTCTGGCAGTCTGAAAGCTTTGCGCACAAGCCGGATGCTAAGCGCCTTCCTTTGCCTTTTGGCAGTGCTCGTGCATTGCCAGCACTAGGCGGGAATGGTCACTATCCCGCACACACGTTTCGTTGTGCCCGTTGCTAAGCGCTCTGGAGCACTGTTTATGACGTAAGCGGAACACCTCTTGCCGTTCCATTCTCAGAGCTCCTGAGTTACGTAATCTGCGACTCTTGGTGCGAATGCCAGAGGAAAACATTTCCAATGTGTCTGGCACGGAGAAACTGAACCTGGAGAACACCTTTGTCAGGAGCTTTCACCTGCACCGTAGACACACACAGATTTGCATCACATCTAAATGGCCAAGCTCTTTCTTAGACAACTTGAAAGCTGCTGTCAGAAGGTTGTGTTCCTTGTCAGATGGAAGCAGCAGCATGCACATAGGAGTTTGGCAAGCACTAAAGAGCCACAGAAGAGCGTGGCCTAGGAAAATGAGTCAGGAAAAAGCATATCGCTACATGTGTCCTTGTTGTCGCCTAACAACAGGTAGCAGCATAAACCAGATGCGGGTGAAGTTCTTGCAGGCGACATCTAACGTCAAATGAGCAAGCGGGCTTACCACAGCTACAGTCCTCTGGTAGTCTGAAAGCTTTGCGCACAAGCCGGATGCTAAGCGCCTTCCTTTGCCTTTTGGCAGTGCTCGTGCATTGCCAGCACTAGGCGGGAATGGTCACTATCCCACAGACACGTTTAGTTGTGCCCGTTGCTAAGCGCTCTGGAGCACTGTTTATGACGTAAGCGGAACACCTCTTGCCGTTCCATTCTCAGAGCTCCTCAGTTAAGTAATCTGCGATTCTTGGTGCGAATGATAGAGGAAAACATTTCCAATGTGTCTGGCAAGGAGAAACTGAACCTGGAGAACACCTTTGTCAGGAGCTTGCACCTGCACCTTACACACACACAGATTTGCATCACATCTAAATGGCCAAGCTCTTTCTTAGACAAGTTGAAAGCTGCTGTCAGAAGGTTGTGCTCCTTGTCAGATGGAAGCAGCAGCATGCACATAGGAGTTTGGCAAGCACTAAAGAGCCACAGAAGAGCGTGGCCTAGGAAAATGAGTCAGGAAAAAGCATATCGCTACATGTGTCCTTGTTGTCGCCTAACAACAGGTAGCAGCATAAACCAGATGCGGGTGAAGTTTTTGCAGGCGACATCTAACGTCAAATGAGCAAGCGGGCTTACCACAGCTGCGGTCCTCTGGCAGTCTGAAAGCTTTGCGCACAAGCCGGATGCTAAGCGCCTTCCTTTGCCTTTTGGCAGTGCTCGTGCATTGCCAGCACTAGGCGGGAATGGTCACTATCCCACAGACACGTTTCGTTGTGCCCGTTGCTAAGCGCTCTGGAGCACTGTTTATGACGTAAGAGGAACACCTCTTGCCATTCCATTCTCAGAGCTCCTGAGTTACGAAATCTGCGACTCTTGGTGCGAATGCCAGAGGAAAACATTTCCAATGTGTCTGGCATATAGAAACTGAACCTGGAGAACACCTTTGTCAGGAGCTTTCACCTGCACCGTAGACACACACAGATTTGCATCACATCTAAATGGCCAAGCTCTTTCTTAGACAAGTTGAAAGCTGCTGTCAGAAGGCTGTGCTCCTTGTCAGATGGAAGCAGCAGCACTCACATAGGAGTTTGGCAAGCACTAAAGAGCCACAGAAGAGCGTGGCCTAGGAAAATGAGTCAGGAAAAAGCATTTGCTACATGTGTCCTTGTTGTCGCCTAACAACAGGTAGCAGCATAAACCAGATGTGGTTGAAGTTCTTGCTGGCGACATCTAACGTCAAATGAGCAAACGGGCTTACCACAGCTGCGGTCCTCTGGCAGTCTGAAAGCTTTGCGCACAAGCCGGATGTTAAGCGCCTTCCTTTGCCTTTTGGCAGTGCTTGTGCATTGCCAGCACTAGGCGGGAATGGTCACTATCCCGCACACACGTTTCGTTGTGCCCGTTGCTAAGCGCTCTGGAGCACTGTTTATGACGTAAGCGGAACACCTCTTGCCGTTCCATTCTCAGAGCTCCTCAGTTAAGTAATCTGCAACTCTTGGTGCGAATGATAGAGGAAAACATTTCCAATGTGTCTGGCAGGGAGAAACTGAACCTGGAGAACACCTTTGTCAGGAGCTTTCACCTGCACCGTAGACACACACAGATTTGCATCACATCTAAATGGCCAAGCTCTTTCTTAGACAAGTTGAAAGCTGCTGTCAGAAGGCTGTGCTCCTTGTCAGATGGAAGCAGCAGCATGAACATAGGAGTTTGACAAGAACTAAAGAGTCACAGAAGAGCGTGGCCTAGGAAAATGAGTCAGGAAAAAGCATATCGCTACATGTGTCCTTGTTGTCGCCTAACAACAGGTAGCAGCATAAACCAGATGCGGGTGAAGTTCTTGCTGGCGACATCTAACGTCAAATGAGCAAACGGGCTTACCACAGCTGCGGTCCTCTGGCAGTCTGAAAGCTTTGCGCACAAGCCGGATGCTAAGCGCCTTCCTTTGCCTTTTGGCAGTGCTCGTGCATTGCCAGCACTAGGCGGGAATGGTCACTATCCCACAGACACGTTTCGTTGTGCCCGTTGCTAAGCGCTCTGGAGCACTGTTTATGACGTAAGCGGAACACCTCTTGCCATTCCATTCTCAGAGCTCCTGAGTTAAGTAATCTGCGACTCTTGGTGCGAATGCCAGAGGAAAACATTTCCAATGTGTCTGGCATATAGAAACGGAACCTGGAGAACACCTTTGTCAGGAGCTTTCACCTGCACCTTACACACACACAGATTTGCATCACATCTAAATGGCCAAGCTCTTTCTTAGACAAGTTGAAAGCTGCTGTCAGAAGGCTGTGCTCCTTGTCAGATGGAAGCAGCAGCACTCACATAGGAGTTTGGCAAGCACTAAAGAGCCACAGAAGAGCGTGGCCTAGGAAAATGAGTCAGGAAAAAGCATATCGCTACATGTGTCCTTGTTGTCGCCTAACAACAGGTAGCAGCATAAACCAGATGCGGGTGAAGTTCTTGCTGGCGACATCTAACGTCAAATGAGCAAACGGGCTTACCACAGCTGCGGTCCTCTGGCAGTCTGAAAGATTTGCGCACAAGCCGGATGCTAAGCGCCTTCCTTTGCCTTTTGGCAGTGCTCGTGCATTGCCAGCACTAGGCGGGAATGGTCACTATCCCACAGACACACGTTTCGTTGTGCCCGTTGCTAAGCGCTCTGGAGCACTGTTTATGACGTAAGCGGAACACCTCTTGCCATTCCATTCTCAGAGCTCCTGAGTTACGTAATCTGCGACTCTTGGTGCGAATGCCAGAGGAAAACATTTCCAATGTGTCTGGCATATAGAAACTGAACCTGGAGAACACCTTTGTCAGGAGCTTTCACCTGCACCGTAGACACACACACAGATTTGCATCACATCTAAATGGCCAAGCTCTTTCTTAGACAAGTTGAAAGCTGCTGTCAGAAGGCTGTGCTCCTTGTCAGATGGAAGCAGCAGCATGAACATAGGAGTTTGACAAGAACTAAAGAGTCACAGAAGAGCGTGGCCTAGGAAAATGAGTCAGGAAAAAGCATATCGCTACATGTGTCCTTGTTGTCGCCTAACAACAGGTAGCAGCATAAACCAGATGCGGGTGAAGTTCTTGCTGGCGACATCTAACGTCAAATGAGCAAACGGGCTTACCACAGCTGCGGTCCTCTGGCAGTCTGAAAGCTTTGCGCACAAGCCGGATGCTAAGCGCCTTCCTTTGCCTTTTGGCAGTGCTCGTGCATTGCCAGCACTAGGCGGGAATGGTCACTATCCCGCACACACGTTTCGTTGTGCCCGTTGCTAAGCGCTCTGGAGCACTGTTTATGACGTAAGCGGAACACCTCTTGCCGTTCCATTCTCAGAGCTCCTGAGTTAAGTAATCTGCGACTCTTGGTGCGAATGATAGAGGAAAACATTTCCAATGTGTCTGGCATATAGAAACTGAACCTGGAGAACACCTTTGTCAGGAGCTTTCACCTGCACCGTAGACACACACAGATTTGCATCACATCTAAATGGCCAAGCTCTTTCTTAGACAAGTTGAAAGCTGCTGTCAGAAGGCTGTGCTCCTTGTCAGATGGAAGCAGCAGCATGAACATAGGAGTTTGACAAGAACTAAAGAGCCACAGAAGAGCGTGGCCTAGGAAAATGAGTCAGGAAAAAGCATATCGCTACATGTGTCCTTGTTGTCGCCTAACAACAGGTAGCAGCATAAACCAGATGCGGGTGAAGTTCTTGCTGGCGACATCTAACGTCAAATGAGCAAACGGGCTTACCACAGCTGCGGTCCTCTGGCAGTCTGAAAGCTTTGCGCACAAGCCGGATGCTAAGCGCCTTCCTTTGCCTTTTGGCAGTGCTCGTGCATTGCCAGCACTAGGCGGGAATGGTCACTATCCCACAGACACGTTTCGTTGTGCCCGTTGCTAAGTGCTCTGGAGCACTGTTTATGACGTAAGCGGAACACATCTTGCCTTTCCATTCTCAGAGCTCCTGAGTTAATCAAACTGAGACTCTTGGTGCGAATGCCAGAGGAAAACATTTCCAATGTGTCTGGCATATAGAAACTGAACCTGGAGAACACCTTTGTCAGGAGCTTGCACCTGCACCTTACACACACACAGATTTGCATCACATCTAAATGGCCAAGCTCTTTCTTAGACAAGTTGAAAGCTGCTGTCAGAAGGCTGTGCTCCTTGTCAGATGGAAGCAGCAGCATGAACATAGGAGTTTGACAAGAACTAAAGAGCCACAGAAGAGCGTGGCCTAGGAAAATGAGTCAGGAAAAAGCATATCGCTACATGTGTCCTTGTTGTCGCCTAACAACAGGTAGCAGCATAAACCAGATGCGGGTGAAGTTCTTGCTGGCGACATCTAACGTCAAATGAGCAAACGGGCTTACCACAGCTGCGGTCCTCTGGCAGTCTGAAAGCTTTGCGCACAAGCCGCATGCTAAGCGCCTTCCTTTGCCTTTTGGCAGTGCTCGTGCATTGCCAGCACTAGGCGGGAATGGTCACTATCCCGCACACACGTTTCGTTGTGCCCGTTGCTAAGCGCTCTGGAGCACTGTTTATGACGTAAGCGGAACACCTCTTGCCGTTCCATTCTCAGAGCTCCTGAGTTACGTAATCTGTGACTCTTGGTGCGAATGCCAGAGGAAAACATTTCCAATGTGTCTGGCAAGGAGAAACTGAACCTGGAGAACACCTTTGTCAGGAGCTTTCACCTGCACCTTACACACACACAGATTTGCATCACATCTAAATGGCCAAGCTCTTTCTTAGACAAGTTGAAAGCTGCTGTCAGAAGGTTGTGCTCCTTGTCAGATGGAAGCAGCAGCATGCACATAGGAGTTTGGCAAGCACTAAAGAGCCACAGAAGAGCGTGGCCTAGGAAAATGAGTCAGGAAAAAGCATATCGCTACATGTGTCCTTGTTGTCGCCTAACAACAGGTAGCAGCATAAACCAGATGCGGGTGAAGTTCTTGCAGGCGACATCTAACGTCAAATGAGCAAGCGGGCTTACCACAGCTACGGTCCTCTGGCAGTCTGAAAGCTTTGCGCACAAGCCGGATGCTAAGCGCCTTCCTTTGCCTTTTGGCAGTGCTCGTGCATTGCCAGCACTAGGCGGGAATGGTCACTATCCCGCACACACGTTTCGTTGTGCCCGTTGCTAAGCGCTCTGGAGCACTGTTTATGACGTAAGCGGAACACCTCTTGCCGTTCCATTCTCAGAGCTCCTGAGTTAATCAAACTGAGACTCTTGGTGCGAATGCCAGAGGAAAACATTTCCAATGTGTCTGGCAGGGAGAAACTGAACCTGGAGAACACCTTTGTCAGGAGCTTTCACCTGCACCTTACACACACACAGATTTGCATCACATCTAAATGGCCAAGCTCTTTCTTAGACAAGTTGAAAGCTGCTGTCAGAAGGTTGTGCTCCTTGTCAGATGGAAGCAGCAGCATGAACATAGGAGTTTGACAAGAACTAAAGAGTCACAGAAGAGCGTGGCCTAGGAAAATGAGTCAGGAAAAAGCATATCGCTACATGTGTCCTTGTTGTCGCCTAACAACAGGTAGCAGCATAAACCAGATGCGGGTGAAGTTCTTGCTGGCGACATCTAACGTCAAATGAGCAAACGGGCTTACCACAGCTGCGGTCCTCTGGCAGTCTGAAAGCTTTGCGCACAAGCCGGATGCTAAGCGCCTTCCTTTGCCTTTTGGCAGTGCTCGTGCATTGCCAGCACTAGGCGGGAATGGTCACTATCCCACAGACACGTTTCGTTGTGCCCGTTGCTAAGCGCTCTGGAGCACTGTTTATGACGTAAGCGGAACACCTCTTGCCATTCCATTCTCAGAGCTCCTGAGTTAAGTAATCTGCGACTCTTGGTGCGAATGCCAGAGGAAAACATTTCCAATGTGTCTGGCATATAGAAACGGAACCTGGAGAACACCTTTGTCAGGAGCTTTCACCTGCACCTTACACACACACAGATTTGCATCACATCTAAATGGCCAAGCTCTTTCTTAGACAAGTTGAAAGCTGCTGTCAGAAGGCTGTGCTCCTTGTCAGATGGAAGCAGCAGCACTCACATAGGAGTTTGGCAAGCACTAAAGAGCCACAGAAGAGCGTGGCCTAGGAAAATGAGTCAGGAAAAAGCATATCGCTACATGTGTCCTTGTTGTCGCCTAACAACAGGTAGCAGCATAAACCAGATGCGGGTGAAGTTCTTGCTGGCGACATCTAACGTCAAATGAGCAAACGGGCTTACCACAGCTGCGGTCCTCTGGCAGTCTGAAAGATTTGCGCACAAGCCGGATGCTAAGCGCCTTCCTTTGCCTTTTGGCAGTGCTCGTGCATTGCCAGCACTAGGCGGGAATGGTCACTATGCCACAGACACACGTTTCGTTGTGCCCGTTGCTAAGCGCTCTGGAGCACTGTTTATGACGTAAGCGGAACACCTCTTGCCATTCCATTCTCAGAGCTCCTGAGTTACATAATCTGCGACTCTTGGTGCGAATGCCAGAGGAAAACATTTCCAATGTGTCTGGCAGGGAGAAACTGAACCTGGAGAACACCTTTGTCAGGAGCTTTCACCTGCACCGTAGACACACACACAGATTTGCATCACATCTAAATGGCCAAGCTCTTTCTTAGACAAGTTGAAAGCTGCTGTCAGAAGGCTGTGCTCCTTGTCAGATGGAAGCAGCAGCATGAACATAGGAGTTTGACAAGAACTAAAGAGTCACAGAAGAGCGTGGCCTAGGAAAATGAGTCAGGAAAAAGCATATCGCTACATGTGTCCTTGTTGTCGCCTAACAACAGGTAGCAGCATAAACCAGATGCGGGTGAAGTTCTTGCTGGCGACATCTAACGTCAAATGAGCAAACGGGCTTACCACAGCTGCGGTCCTCTGCCAGTCTGAAAGCTTTGCGCACAAGCCGGATGCTAAGCGCCTTCCTTTGCCTTTTGGCAGTGCTCGTGCATTGCCAGCACTAGGCGGGAATGGTCACTATCCCGCACACACGTTTCGTTGTGCCCGTTGCTAAGCGCTCTGGAGCACTGTTTATGACGTAAGCGGAACACCTCTTGCCGTTCCATTCTCAGAGCTCCTGAGTTAAGTAATCTGCGACTCTTGGTGCGAATGATAGAGGAAAACATTTCCAATGTGTCTGGCATATAGAAACTGAACCTGGAGAACACCTTTGTCAGGAGCTTTCACCTGCACCGTAGACACACACAGATTTGCATCACATCTAAATGGCCAAGCTCTTTCTTAGACAAGTTGAAAGCTGCTGTCAGAAGGCTGTGCTCCTTGTCAGATGGAAGCAGCAGCATGAACATAGGAGTTTGACAAGAACTAAAGAGCCACAGAAGAGCGTGGCCTAGGAAAATGAGTCAGGAAAAAGCATATCGCTACATGTGTCCTTGTTGTCGCCTAACAACAGGTAGCAGCATAAACCAGATGCGGGTGAAGTTCTTGCTGGCGACATCTAACGTCAAATGAGCAAACGGGCTTACCACAGCTGCGGTCCTCTGGCAGTCTGAAAGCTTTGCGCACAAGCCGCATGCTAAGCGCCTTCCTTTGCCTTTTGGCAGTGCTCGTGCATTGCCAGCACTAGGCGGGAATGGTCACTATCCCACAGACACGTTTCGTTGTGCCCGTTGCTAAGTGCTCTGGATACTGTTTATGACGTAAGCGGAACACATCTTGCCTTTCCATTCTCAGAGCTCCTGAGTTAATCAAACTGAGACTCTTGGTGCGAATGCCAGAGGAAAACATTTCCAATGTGTCTGGCATATAGAAACTGAACCTGGAGAACACCTTTGTCAGGAGCTTTCACCTGCACCTTACACACACACAGATTTGCATCACATCTAAATGGCCAAGCTCTTTCTTAGACAAGTTGAAAGCTGCTGTCAGAAGGTTGTGCTCCTTGTCAGATGGAAGCAGCAGCATGCACATAGGAGTTTGGCAAGCACTAAAGATCCACAGAAGAGCGTGGCCTAGGAAAATGAGTCAGGAAAAAGCATATCGCTACATGTGTCCTTGTTGTCGCCTAACAACAGGTAGCAGCATAAACCAGATGTGGGTGAAGTTCTTGCAAGCGACATCTAACATCAAATGAGCAAGCGGGATTACCACAGCTACAGTCCTCTGGCAGTCTGAAAGCTTTGCGCACAAGCCGGATGCTAAGCGCCTTCCTTTGCCTTTTGGCAGTGCTCGTGCATTGCAAGCACTAGGTGGGAATGGTCACTATCCCACAGACACGTTTCGTTGTGCCCGTTGCTAAGCGCTCTGGAGCACTGTTTATGACGTAAGCGGAACACCTCTTGCTGTTCCATTCTCAGAGCTCCTCAGTTAAGTAATCTGCGATTCTTGGTGCGAATGATAGAGGAAAACATTTCCAATGTGTCTGGCATATAGAAACTGAACCTGGAGAACACCTTTGTCAGGAGCTTTCACCTGCACCTTACACACACACAGATTTGCATCACATCTAAATGGCCAAGCTCTTTCTTAGACAAGTTGAAAGCTGCTGTCAGAAGGCTGTGCTCCTTGTCAGATGGAAGCAGCAGCATGAACATAGGAGTTTGACAAGAACTAAAGAGTCACAGAAGAGCGTGGCCTAGGAAAATGAGTCAGGAAAAAGCATATCGCTACATGTGTCCTTGTTGTCGCCTAACAACAGGTAGCAGCATAAACCAGATGCGGGTGAAGTTCTTGCTGGCGACATCCAACGTCAAATGAGCAAACGGGCTTACCACAGCTGCGGTCCTCTGGCAGTCTGAAAGCTTTGCGCACAAGCCGGATGCTAAGCGCCTTCCTTTGCCTTTTGGCAGTGCTCGTGCATTGCCAGCACTAGGCGGGAATGGTCACTATCCCGCACACACGTTTCGTTGTGCCCGTTGCTAAGCGCTCTGGAGCACTGTTTATGACGTAAGCGGAACACCTCTTGCCATTCCATTCTCAGAGCTCCTGAGTTACGTAATCTGCGACTCTTGGTGCGAATGCCAGAGGAAAACATTTCCAATGTGTCTGGCATATAGAAACTGAACCTGGAGAACACCTTTGTCAGGAGCTTTCACCTGCACCGTAGACACACACAGATTTGCATCACATCTAAATGGCCAAGCTCTTTCTTAGACAAGTTGAAAGCTGCTGTCAGAAGGCTGTGCTCCTTGTCAGATGGAAGCAGCAGCACTCACATAGGAGTTTGACAAGAACTAAAGAGTCACAGAAGAGCGTGGCCTAGGAAAATGAGTCAGGAAAAAGCATATCGCTACATGTGTCCTTGTTGTCGCCTAACAACAGGTAGCAGCATAAACCAGATGCGGGTGAAGTTCTTGCTGGCGACATCTAACGTCAAATGAGCAAACGGGCTTACCACAGCTGCGGTCCTCTGGCAGTCTGAAAGCTTTGCGCACAAGCCGGATGCTAAGCGCCTTCCTTTGCCTTTTGGCAGTGCTCGTGCATTGCCAGCACTAGGCGGGAATGGTCACTATCCCGCACACACGTTTCGTTGTGCCCGTTGCTAAGCGCTCTGGAGCACTGTTTATGACGTAAGAGGAACACCTCTTGCCGTTCCATTCTCAGAGCTCCTGAGTTAATCAAACTGAGACTCTTGGTGCGAATGCCAGAGGAAAACATTTCCAATGTGTCTGGCAGGGAGAAACTGAACCTGGAGAACACCTTTGTCAGGAGCTTGCACCTGCACCTTACACACACACAGATTTGCATCACATCTAAATGGCCAAGCTCTTTCTTAGACAAGTTGAAAGCTGCTGTCAGAAGGTTGTGCTCCTTGTCAGATGGAAGCAGCAGCATGAACATAGGAGTTTGACAAGAACTAAAGAGTCACAGAAGAGCGTGGCCTAGGAAAATGAGTCAGGAAAAAGCATATAGCTACATGTGTCCTTGTTGTCGCCTAACAACAGGTAGCAGCATAAACCAGATGCGGGTGAAGTTCTTGCTGGCGACATCTAACGTCAAATGAGCAAACGGGCTTACCACAGCTGCGGTCCTCTGGCAGTCTGAAAGCTTTGCGCACAAGCCGGATGCTAAGCGCCTTCCTTTGCCTTTTGGCAGTGCTCGTGCATTGCCAGCACTAGGCGGGAATGGTCACTATCCCACAGACACGTTTCGTTGTGCCCGTTGCTAAGCGCTCTGGAGCACTGTTTATGACGTAAGCGGAACACCTCTTGCCGTTCCATTCTCAGAGCTCCTGAGTTACGTAATCTGCGACTCTTGGTGCGAATGATAGAGGAAAACATTTCCAATGTGTCTGGCAGGGAGAAACTGAACCTGGAGAACACCTTTGTCAGGAGCTTTCACCTGCACCTTACACACACACAGATTTGCATCACATCTAAATGGCCAAGCTCTTTCTTAGACAAGTTGAAAGCTGCTGTCAGAAGGCTGTGCTCCTTGTCAGATGGAAGCAGCAGCATGAACATAGGAGTTTGACAAGAACTAAAGAGTCACAGAAGAGCGTGGCCTAGGAAAATGAGTCAGGAAAAAGCATATCGCTACATGTGTCCTTGTTGTCGCCTAACAACAGGTAGCAGCATAAACCAGATGCGGGTGAAGTTCTTGCTGGCGACATCTAACGTCAAATGAGCAAACGGGCTTACCACAGCTGCGGTCCTCTGGCAGTCTGAAAGCTTTGCGCACAAGCCGCATGCTAAGTGCCTTCCTTTGCCTTTTGGCAGTGCTCGTGCATTGCAAGCACTAGGCGGGAATGGTCACTATCCCGCACACACGTTTCGTTGTGCCCGTTGCTAAGCGCTCTGGAGCACTGTTTATGACGTAAGCGGAACACCTCTTGCCGTTCCATTCTCAGAGCTCCTGAGTTAAGTAATCTGCGACTCTTGGTGCGAATGATAGAGGAAAACATTTCCAATGTGTCTGGCAGGGAGAAACTGAACCTGGAGAACACCTTTGTCAGGAGCTTTCACCTGCACCTTACACACACACAGATTTGCATCACATCTAAATGGCCAAGCTCTTTCTTAGACAAGTTGAAAGCTGCTGTCAGAAGGCTGTGCTCCTTGTCAGATGGAAGCAGCAGCACTCACATAGGAGTTTGGCAAGCACTAAAGAGCCACAGAAGAGCGTGGCCTAGGAAAATGAGTCAGGAAAAAGCATATCGCTACATGTGTCCTTGTTGTCGCCTAACAACAGGTAGCAGCATAAACCAGATGCGGGTGAAGTTCTTGCTGGCGACATCTAACGTCAAATGAGCAAACGGGCTTACCACAGCTGCGGTCCTCTGGCAGTCTGAAAGCTTTGCGCACAAGCCGGATGCTAAGCGCCTTCCTTTGCCTTTTGGTAGTGCTCGTGCATTGCCAGCACTAGGCGGGAATGGTCACTATCCCGCACACACGTGTCGTTGTGCCCGTTGCTAAGCGCTCTGGAGCACTGTTTATGACGTAAGCGGAACACCTCTTGCCGTTCCATTCTCAGAGCTCCTCAGTTAATCAAACTGAGACTCTTGGTGCGAATGCCAGAGGAAAACATTTCCAATGTGTCTGGCAGGGAGAAACTGAACCTGGAGAACACCTTTGTCAGGAGCTTTCACCTGCACCTTACACACACACAGATTTGCATCACATCTAAATGGCCAAGCTCTTTCTTAGACAAGTTGAAAGCTGCTGTCAGAAGGCTGTGCTCCTTGTCAGATGGAAGCAGCAGCATGAACATAGGAGTTTGACAAGAACTAAAGAGTCACAGAAGAGCGTGGCCTAGGAAAATGAGTCAGGAAAAAGCATATCGCTACATGTGTCCTTGTTGTCGCCTAACAACAGGTAGCAGCATAAACCAGATGCGGGTGAAGTTCTTGCTGGCGACATCTAACGTCAAATGAGCAAACGGGCTTACCACAGCTGCGGTCCTCTGGCAGTCTGAAAGCTTTGCGCACAAGCCGGATGCTAAGCGCCTTCCTTTGCCTTTTGGCAGTGCTCGTGCATTGCCAGCACTAGGCGGGAATGGTCACTATCCCACAGACACGTTTCGTTGTGCCCGTTGCTAAGCGCTCTGGAGCACTGTTTAAACGTAAGCGGAACACCTCTTTCCGTTCCATTCTCAGAGCTCCTCAGTTAAGTAATCTGCGATTCTTGGTGCGAATGATAGAGGAAAACATTTCCAATGTGTCTGGCAGGGAGAAACTGAACCTGGAGAACACCTTTGTCAGGAGCTTTCACCTGCACCTTACACACACACAGATTTGCATCACATCTAAATGGCCAAGCTCTTTCTTAGACAAGTTGAAAGCTGCTGTCAGAAGGCTGTGCTCCTTGTCAGATGGAAGCAGCAGCATGAACATAGGAGTTTGACAAGAACTAAAGAGTCACAGAAGAGCGTGGCCTAGGAAAATGAGTCAGGAAAAAGCATATCGCTACATGTGTCCTTGTTGTCGCCTAACAACAGGTAGCAGCATAAACCAGATGCGGGTGAAGTTCTTGCTGGCGACATCTAACGTCAAATGAGCAAACGGGCTTACCACAGCTGCGGTCCTCTGGCAGTCTGAAAGCTTTGCGCACAAGCCGCATGCTAAGTGCCTTCCTTTGCCTTTTGGCAGTGCTCGTGCATTGCAAGCACTAGGCGGGAATGGTCACTATCCCGCACACACGTTTCGTTGTGCCCGTTGCTAAGCGCTCTGGAGCACTGTTTATGACGTAAGCGGAACACCTCTTGCCGTTCCATTCTCAGAGCTCCTGAGTTAAGTAATCTGCGACTCTTGGTGCGAATGATAGAGGAAAACATTTCCAATGTGTCTGGCAGGGAGAAACTGAACCTGGAGAACACCTTTGTCAGGAGCTTTCACCTGCACCTTACACACACACAGATTTGCATCACATCTAAATGGCCAAGCTCTTTCTTAGACAAGTTGAAAGCTGCTGTCAGAAGGCTGTGCTCCTTGTCAGATGGAAGCAGCAGCACTCACATAGGAGTTTGGCAAGCACTAAAGAGCCACAGAAGAGCGTGGCCTAGGAAAATGAGTCAGGAAAAAGCATATCGCTACATGTGTCCTTGTTGTCGCCTAACAACAGGTAGCAGCATAAACCAGATGCGGGTGAAGTTCTTGCTGGCGACATCTAACGTCAAATGAGCAAACGGGCTTACCACAGCTGCGGTCCTCTGGCAGTCTGAAAGCTTTGCGCACAAGCCGGATGCTAAGCGCCTTCCTTTGCCTTTTGGCAGTGCTCGTGCATTGCCAGCACTAGGCGGGAATGGTCACTATCCCGCACACACGTGTCGTTGTGCCCGTTGCTAAGCGCTCTGGAGCACTGTTTATGACGTAAGCGGAACACCTCTTGCCGTTCCATTCTCAGAGCTCCTGAGTTAATCAAACTGAGACTCTTGGTGCGAATGCCAGAGGAAAACATTTCCAATGTGTCTGGCAGGGAGAAACTGAACCTGGAGAACACCTTTGTCAGGAGCTTTCACCTGCACCTTACACACACACAGATTTGCATCACATCTAAATGGCCAAGCTCTTTCTTAGACAAGTTGAAAGCTGCTGTCAGAAGGCTGTGCTCCTTGTCAGATGGAAGCAGCAGCACTCACATAGGAGTTTGGCAAGCACTAAAGAGCCACAGAAGAGCGTGGCCTAGGAAAATGAGTCAGGAAAAAGCATTTGCTACATGTGTCCTTGTTGTCGCCTAACAACAGGTAGCAGCATAAACCAGATGCGGGTGAAGTTCTTGCTGGCGACATCTAACGTCAAATGAGCAAACGGGCTTACCACAGCTGCGGTCCTCTGGCAGTCTGAAAGCTTTGCGCACAAGCCGGATGCTAAGCGCCTTCCTTTGCCTTTTGGCAGTGCTCGTGCATTGCCAGCACTAGGCGGGAATGGTCACTATCCCGCACACACGTTTCGTTGTGCCCGTTGCTAAGCGCTCTGGAGCACTGTTTATGACGTAAGCGGAACACCTCTTGCCGTTCCATTCTCAGAGCTCCTCAGTTAAGTAATCTGCGACTTTTGGTGCGAATGCCAGAGGAAAACATTTCCAATGTGTCTGGCAGGGAGAAACTGAACCTGGAGAACACCTTTGTCAGGAGCTTGCACCTGCACCTTACACACACACAGATTTGCATCACATCTAAATGGCCAAGCTCTTTCTTAGACAAGTTGAAAGCTGCTGTCAGAAGGTTGTGCTCCTTGTCAGATGGAAGCAGCAACACTCACATAGGAGTTTGGCAAGCACTAAAGAGCCACAGAAGAGCGTGGCCTAGGAAAATGAGTCAGGAAAAAGCATATCGCTACATGTGTCCTTGTTGTCGCCTAACAACAGGTAGCAGCATAAACCAGATGTGGGTGAAGTTCTTGCTGGCGACATCTAACGTCTAATGAGCAAACGGGCTTACCACAGCTGCGGTCCTCTGGCAGTCTGAAAGCTTTGCGCACAAGCCGCATGCTAAGCGCCTTCCTTTGCCTTTTGGCAGTGCTCGTGCATTGCCAGCACTAGGCGGGAATGGTCACTATCCCACAGACACGTTTCGTTGTGCCCGTTGCTAAGCGCTCTGGAGCACTGTTTATGACGTAAGCGGAACACCTCTTGCCATTCCATTCTCAGAGCTCCTGAGTTACGTAATCTGCGACTCTTGGTCCGAATGCCAGAGGAAAACATTTCCAATGTGTCTGGCAGGGAGAAACTGAACCTGGAGAACACCTTTGTCAGGAGCTTTCACCTGCACCGTAGACACACACAGATTTGCATCACATCTAAATGGCCAAGCTCTTTCTTAGACAAGTTGAAAGCTGCTGTCAGAAGGCTGTGCTCCTTGTCAGATGGAAGCAGCAGCATGAACATAGGAGTTTGACAAGAACTAAAGAGCCACAGAAGAGCGTGGCCTAGGAAAATGAGTCAGGAAAAAGCATATCGCTACATGTGTCCTTGTTGTCGCCTAACAACAGGTAGCAGCATAAACCAGATGCGGGTGAAGTTCTTGCAGGCGACATCTAACGTCAAATGAGCAAACGGGCTTACCACAGCTGCGGTCCTCTGGCAGTCTGAAAGCTTTGCGCACAAGCCGCATGCTAAGCGCCTTCCTTTGCCTTTTGGCAGTGCTTGTGCATTGCCAGCACTAGGCGGGAATGGTCACTATCCCGCACACACGTTTCGTTGTGCCCGTTGCTAAGCGCTCTGGAGCACTGTTTATGACGTAAGCGGAACACCTCTTGCCGTTCCATTCTCAGAGCTCCTGAGTTAAGTAATCTGCGACTCTTGGTGCGAATGATAGAGGAAAACATTTCCAATGTGTCTGGCATATAGAAACTGAACCTGGAGAACACCTTTGTCAGGAGCTTGCACCTGCACCTTACACACACACAGATTTGCATCACATCTAAATGGCCAAGCTCTTTCTTAGACAAGTTGAAAGCTGCTGTCAGAAGGCTGTGCTCCTTGTCAGATGGAAGCAGCAGCATGAACATAGGAGTTTGACAAGAACTAAAGAGCCACAGAAGAGCGTGGCCTAGGAAAATGAGTCAGGAAAAAGCATATCGCTACATGTGTCCTTGTTGTCGCCTAACAACAGGTAGCAGCATAAACCAGATGCGGGTGAAGTTCTTGCTGGCGACATCTAACGTCAAATGAGCAAACGGGCTTACCACAGCTGCGGTCCTCTGGCAGTCTGAAAGCTTTGCGCACAAGCCGGATGCTAAGCGCCTTCCTTTGCCTTTTGGCAGTGCTCGTGCATTGCCAGCACTAGGCGGGAATGGTCACTATCCCGCACACACGTTTCGTTGTGCCCGTTGCTAAGCGCTCTGGAGCACTGTTTATGACGTAAGCGGAACACCTCTTGCCGTTCCATTCTCAGAGCTCCTCAGTTAAGTAATCTGCGACTTTTGGTGCGAATGCCAGAGGAAAACATTTCCAATGTGTCTGGCAGGGAGAAACTGAACCTGGAGAACACCTTTGTCAGGAGCTTGCACCTGCACCTTACACACACACAGATTTGCATCACATCTAAATGGCCAAGCTCTTTCTTAGACAAGTTGAAAGCTGCTGTCAGAAGGTTGTGCTCCTTGTCAGATGGAAGCAGCAACACTCACATAGGAGTTTGGCAAGCACTAAAGAGCCACAGAAGAGCGTGGCCTAGGAAAATGAGTCAGGAAAAAGCATATCGCTACATGTGTCCTTGTTGTCGCCTAACAACAGGTAGCAGCATAAACCAGATGTGGGTGAAGTTCTTGCTGGCGACATCTAACGTCAAATGAGCAAGCGGGCTTACCACAGCTGCGGTCCTCTGGCAGTCTGAAAGCTTTGCGCACAAGCCGCATGCTAAGCGCCTTCCTTTGCCTTTTGGCAGTGCTCGTGCATTGCCAGCACTAGGCGGGAATGGTCACTATCCCACAGACACGTTTCGTTGTGCCCGTTGCTAAGCGCTCTGGAGCACTGTTTATGACGTAAGCGGAACACCTCTTGCCATTCCATTCTCAGAGCTCCTGAGTTACGTAATCTGCGACTCTTGGTCCGAATGCCAGAGGAAAACATTTCCAATGTGTCTGGCAGGGAGAAACTGAACCTGGAGAACACCTTTGTCAGGAGCTTTCACCTGCACCGTAGACACACACAGATTTGCATCACATCTAAATGGCCAAGCTCTTTCTTAGACAAGTTGAAAGCTGCTGTCAGAAGGCTGTGCTCCTTGTCAGATGGAAGCAGCAGCATGAACATAGGAGTTTGACAAGAACTAAAGAGCCACAGAAGAGCGTGGCCTAGGAAAATGAGTCAGGAAAAAGCATATCGCTACATGTGTCCTTGTTGTCGCCTAACAACAGGTAGCAGCATAAACCAGATGCGGGTGAAGTTCTTGCAGGCGACATCTAACGTCAAATGAGCAAACGGGCTTACCACAGCTGCGGTCCTCTGGCAGTCTGAAAGCTTTGCGCACAAGCCGCATGCTAAGCGCCTTCCTTTGCCTTTTGGCAGTGCTTGTGCATTGCCAGCACTAGGCGGGAATGGTCACTATCCCGCACACACGTTTCGTTGTGCCCGTTGCTAAGCGCTCTGGAGCACTGTTTATGACGTAAGCGGAACACCTCTTGCCGTTCCATTCTCAGAGCTCCTGAGTTAATCAAACTGAGACTCTTGGTGCGAATGCCAGAGGAAAACATTTCCAATGTGTCTGGCAGGGAGAAACTGAACCTGGAGAACACCTTTGTCAGGAGCTTGCACCTGCACCTTACACACACACAGATTTGCATCACATCTAAATGGCCAAGCTCTTTCTTAGACAAGTTGAAAGCTGCTGTCAGAAGGCTGTGCTCCTTGTCAGATGGAAGCAGCAGCACTCACATAGGAGTTTGGCAAGCACTAAAGAGCCACAGAAGAGCGTGGCCTAGGAAAATGAGTCAGGAAAAAGCATATCGCTACATGTGTCCTTGTTGTCGCCTAACAACAGGTAGCAGCATAAACCAGATGCGGGTGAAGTTCTTGCTGGCGACATCTAACGTCAAATGAGCAAACGGGCTTACCACAGCTGCGGTCCTCTGGCAGTCTGAAAGCTTTGCGCACAAGCCGCATGCTAAGCGCCTTCCTTTGCCTTTTGGCAGTGCTCGTGCATTGCCAGCACTAGGCGGGAATGGTCACTATCCCACAGACACACGTTTCGTTGTGCCCGTTGCTAAGCGCTCTGGAGCACTGTTTATGACGTAAGCGGAACACCTCTTGCCGTTCCATTCTCAGAGCTCCTGAGTTAATCAAACTGAGACTCTTGGTGCGAATGCCAGAGGAAAACATTTCCAATGTGTCTGGCAAGGAGAAACTGAACCTTGAGAACACTTTTGTCAAGAGCTTTCACCTGCACCGTAGACACACACAGATTTGCATCACATCTAAATGGCCAAGCTCTTTCTTAGACAAGTTGAAAGCTGCTGTCAGAAGGCTGTGCTCCTTGTCAGATGGAAGCAGCAGCATGAACATAGGAGTTTGACAAGCACTAAAGAGCCACAGAAAAGCGTGGCCTAGGAAAATGAGTCAGGAAAAAGCATATCGCTACATGTGTCCTTGTTGTCGCCTAACAACAGGTAGCAGCATAAACCAGATGCGGGTGAAGTTCTTGCTGGCGACATCTAACGTCAAATGAGCAAACGGGCTTACCACAGCTGCGGTCCTCTGGCAGTCTGAAAGCTTTGCGCACAAGCCGGATGCTAAGCGCCTTCCTTTGCCTTTTGGCAGTGCTCGTGCATTGCCAGCACTAGGCGGGAATGGTCACTATCCCACAGACACGTTTCGTTGTGCCCGTTGCTAAGCGCTCTGGAGCACTGTTTATGACGTAAGCGGAACACCTCTTGCCGTTCCATTCTCAGAGCTCCTGAGTTAATCAAACTGAGACTCTTGGTGCGAATGCCAGAGGAAAACATTTCCAATGTGTCTGGCATATAGAAACTGAACCTGGAGAACACCTTTGTCAGGAGCTTTCACCTGCACCTTACACACACACAGATTTGCATCACATCTAAATGGCCAAGCTCTTTCTTAGACAAGTTGAAAGCTGCTGTCAGAAGGCTGTGCTCCTTGTCAGATGGAAGCAGCAGCATGAACATAGGAGTTTGACAAGAACTAAAGAGTCACAGAAGAGCGTGGCCTAGGAAAATGAGTCAGGAAAAAGCATATCGCTACATGTGTCCTTGTTGTCGCCTAACAACAGGTAGCAGCATAAACCAGATGCGGGTGAAGTTCTTGCTGGCGACATCTAACGTCAAATGAGCAAACGGGCTTACCACAGCTGCGGTCCTCTGGCAGTCTGAAAGCTTTGCGCACAAGCCGCATGCTAAGCGCCTTCCTTTGCCTTTTGGCAGTGCTCGTGCATTGCCAGCACTAGGCGGGAATGGTCACTATCCCACAGACACACGTTTCGTTGTGCCCGTTGCTAAGCGCTCTGGAGCACTGTTTATGACGTAAGCGGAACACCTCTTGCCATTCCATTCTCAGAGCTCCTGAGTTACGTAATCTGCGACTCTTGGTGCGAATGCCAGAGGAAAACATTTCCAATGTGTCTGGCAGGGAGAAACTGAACCTGGAGAACACCTTTGTCAGGAGCTTTCACCTGCACCGTAGACACACACAGATTTGCATCACATCTAAATGGCCAAGCTCTTTCTTAGACAAGTTGAAAGCTGCTGTCAGAAGGCTGTGCTCCTTGTCAGATGGAAGCAGCAGCATGAACATAGGAGTTTGACAAGAACTAAAGAGCCACAGAAGAGCGTGGCCTAGGAAAATGAGTCAGGAAAAAGCATATCGCTACATGTGTCCTTGTTGTCGCCTAACAACAGGTAGCAGCATAAACCAGATGCGGGTGAAGTTCTTGCAGGCGACATCTAACGTCAAATGAGCAAACGGGCTTACCACAGCTGCGGTCCTCTGGCAGTCTGAAAGCTTTGCGCACAAGCCGCATGCTAAGCGCCTTCCTTTGCCTTTTGGCAGTGCTTGTGCATTGCCAGCACTAGGCGGGAATGGTCACTATCCCGCACACACGTTTCGTTGTGCCCGTTGCTAAGCGCTCTGGAGCACTGTTTATGACGTAAGCGGAACACCTCTTGCCGTTCCATTCTCAGAGCTCCTCAGTTAAGTAATCTGCGACTCTTGGTGCGAATGATAGAGGAAAACATTTCCAATGTGTCTGGCATATAGAAACTGAACCTGGAGAACACCTTTGTCAGGAGCTTTCACCTGCACCTTACACACACACAGATTTGCATCACATCTAAATGGCCAAGCTCTTTCTTAGACAAGTTGAAAGCTGCTGTCAGAAGGCTGTGCTCCTTGTCAGATGGAAGCAGCAGCATGAACATAGGAGTTTGACAAGAACTAAAGAGCCACAGAAGAGCGTGGCCTAGGAAAATGAGTCAGGAAAAAGCATATCGCTACATGTGTCCTTGTTGTCGCCTAACAACAGGTAGCAGCATAAACCAGATGCGGGTGAAGTTCTTGCTGGCGACATCTAACGTCAAATGAGCAAACGGGCTTACCACAGCTGCGGTCCTCTGGCAGTCTGAAAGCTTTGCGCACAAGCCGGATGCTAAGCGCCTTCCTTTGCCTTTTGGCAGTGCTCGTGCATTGCCAGCACTAGGCGGGAATGGTCACTATCCCGCACACACGTTTCGTTGTGCCCGTTGCTAAGCGCTCTGGAGCACTGTTTATGACGTAAGCGGAACACCTCTTGCCGTTCCATTCTCAGAGCTCCTGAGTTAATCAAACTGAGACTCTTGGTGCGAATGCCAGAGGAAAACATTTCCAATGTGTCTGGCAGGGAGAAACTGAACCTGGAGAACACCTTTGTCAGGAGCTTTCACCTGCACCTTACACACACACAGATTTGCATCACATCTAAATGGCCAAGCTCTTTCTTAGACAAGTTGAAAGCTGCTGTCAGAAGGCTGTGCTCCTTGTCAGATGGAAGCAGCAGCATGAACATAGGAGTTTGACAAGAACTAAAGAGTCACAGAAGAGCGTGGCCTAGGAAAATGAGTCAGGAAAAAGCATATCGCTACATGTGTCCTTGTTGTCGCCTAACAACAGGTAGCAGCATAAACCAGATGCGGGTGAAGTTCTTGCTGGCGACATCTAACGTCAAATGAGCAAACGGGCTTACCACAGCTGCGGTCCTCTGGCAGTCTGAAAGCTTTGCGCACAAGCCGCATGCTAAGCGCCTTCCTTTGCCTTTTGGCAGTGCTCGTGCATTGCCAGCACTAGGCGGGAATGGTCACTATCCCACAGACACACGTTTCGTTGTGCCCGTTGCTAAGCGCTCTGGAGCACTGTTTATGACGTAAGCGGAACACCTCTTGCCGTTCCATTCTCAGAGCTCCTGAGTTAATCAAACTGAGACTCTTGGTGCGAATGCCAGAGGAAAACATTTCCAATGTGTCTGGCAAGGAGAAACTGAACCTTGAGAACACTTTTGTCAAGAGCTTTCACCTGCACCGTAGACACACACAGATTTGCATCACATCTAAATGGCCAAGCTCTTTCTTAGACAAGTTGAAAGCTGCTGTCAGAAGGCTGTGCTCCTTGTCAGATGGAAGCAGCAGCATGAACATAGGAGTTTGACAAGCACTAAAGAGCCACAGAAGAGCGTGGCCTAGGAAAATGAGTCAGGAAAAAGCATATCGCTACATGTGTCCTTGTTGTCGCCTAACAACAGGTAGCAGCATAAACCAGATGCGGGTGAAGTTCTTGCTGGCGACATCTAACGTCAAATGAGCAAACGGGCTTACCACAGCTGCGGTCCTCTGGCAGTCTGAAAGCTTTGCGCACAAGCCGGATGCTAAGCGCCTTCCTTTGCCTTTTGGCAGTGCTCGTGCATTGCCAGCACTAGGCGGGAATGGTCACTATCCCACAGACACGTTTCGTTGTGCCCGTTGCTAAGCGCTCTGGAGCACTGTTTATGACGTAAGCGGAACACCTCTTGCCGTTCCATTCTCAGAGCTCCTGAGTTAATCAAACTGAGACTCTTGGTGCGAATGCCAGAGGAAAACATTTCCAATGTGTCTGGCATATAGAAACTGAACCTGGAGAACACCTTTGTCAGGAGCTTTCACCTGCACCTTACACACACACAGATTTGCATCACATCTAAATGGCCAAGCTCTTTCTTAGACAAGTTGAAAGCTGCTGTCAGAAGGCTGTGCTCCTTGTCAGATGGAAGCAGCAGCATGAACATAGGAGTTTGACAAGAACTAAAGAGTCACAGAAGAGCGTGGCCTAGGAAAATGAGTCAGGAAAAAGCATATCGCTACATGTGTCCTTGTTGTCGCCTAACAACAGGTAGCAGCATAAACCAGATGCGGGTGAAGTTCTTGCTGGCGACATCTAACGTCAAATGAGCAAACGGGCTTACCACAGCTGCGGTCCTCTGGCAGTCTGAAAGCTTTGCGCACAAGCCGCATGCTAAGCGCCTTCCTTTGCCTTTTGGCAGTGCTCGTGCATTGCCAGCACTAGGCGGGAATGGTCACTATCCCACAGACACACGTTTCGTTGTGCCCGTTGCTAAGCGCTCTGGAGCACTGTTTATGACGTAAGCGGAACACCTCTTGCCGTTCCATTCTCAGAGCTCCTCAGTTAAGTAATCTGCGACTCTTGGTGCGAATGATAGAGGAAAACATTTCCAATGTGTCTGGCAGGGAGAAACTGAACCTGGAGAACACCTTTGTCAGGAGCTTTCACCTGCACCGTAGACACACACAGATTTGCATCACATCTAAATGGCCAAGCTCTTTCTTAGACAAGTTGAAAGCTGCTGTCAGAAGGCTGTGCTCCTTGTCAGATGGAAGCAGCAGCATGAACATAGGAGTTTGACAAGAACTAAAGAGCCACAGAAGAGCGTGGCCTAGGAAAATGAGTCAGGAAAAAGCATATCGCTACATGTGTCCTTGTTGTCGCCTAACAACAGGTAGCAGCATAAACCAGATGCGGGTGAAGTTCTTGCAGGCGACATCTAACGTCAAATGAGCAAACGGGCTTACCACAGCTGCGGTCCTCTGGCAGTCTGAAAGCTTTGCGCACAAGCCGCATGCTAAGCGCCTTCCTTTGCCTTTTGGCAGTGCTCGTGCATTGCCAGCACTAGGCGGGAATGGTCACTATCCCGCACACACGTTTCGTTGTGCCCGTTGCTAAGCGCTCTGGAGCACTGTTTATGACGTAAGCGGAACACCTCTTGCCGTTCCATTCTCAGAGCTCCTCAGTTAAGTAATCTGCGACTCTTGGTGCGAATGATAGAGGAAAACATTTCCAATGTGTCTGGCATATAGAAACTGAACCTGGAGAACACCTTTGTCAGGAGCTTTCACCTGCACCTTACACACACACAGATTTGCATCACATCTAAATGGCCAAGCTCTTTCTTAGACAAGTTGAAAGCTGCTGTCAGAAGGCTGTGCTCCTTGTCAGATGGAAGCAGCAGCATGCACATAGGAGTTTGACAAGAACTAAAGAGCCACAGAAGAGCGTGGCCTAGGAAAATGAGTCAGGAAAAAGCATATCGCTACATGTGTCCTTGTTGTCGCCTAACAACAGGTAGCAGCATAAACCAGATGCGGGTGAAGTTCTTGCTGGCAACATCTAACGTCAAATGAGCAAACCAGCTTACCACAGCTGCGGTCCTCTGGCAGTCTGAAAGCTTTGCGCACAAGCCGGATGCTAAGCGCCTTCCTTTGCCTTTTGGCAGTGCTCGTGCATTGCCAGCACTAGGCGGGAATGGTCACTATCCCACAGACACGTTTCGTTGTGCCCGTTGCTAAGCGCTCTGGAGCACTGTTTATGACGTAAGAGGAACACCTCTTGCCATTCCATTCTCAGAGCTCCTGAGTTACGAAATCTGCGACTCTTGGTGCGAATGCCAGAGGAAAACATTTCCAATGTGTCTGGCATATAGAAACTGAACCTGGAGAACACCTTTGTCAGGAGCTTTCACCTGCACCGTAGACACACACAGATTTGCATCACATCTAAATGGCCAAGCTCTTTCTTAGACAAGTTGAAAGCTGCTGTCAGAAGGCTGTGCTCCTTGTCAGATGGAAGCAGCAGCATGAACATAGGAGTTTGACAAGAACTAAAGAGCCACAGAAGAGCGTGGCCTAGGAAAATGAGTCAGGAAAAAGCATATCGCTACATGTGTCCTTGTTGTCGCCTAACAACAGGTAGCAGCATAAACCAGATGCGGGTGAAGTTCTTGCAGGCGACATCTAACGTCAAATGAGCAAACGGGCTTACCACAGCTGCGGTCCTCTGGCAGTCTGAAAGCTTTGCGCACAAGCCGCATGCTAAGCGCCTTCCTTTGCCTTTTGGCAGTGCTTGTGCATTGCCAGCACTAGGCGGGAATGGTCACTATCCCGCACACACGTTTCGTTGTGCCCGTTGCTAAGCGCTCTGGAGCACTGTTTATGACGTAAGCGGAACACCTCTTGCCGTTCCATTCTCAGAGCTCCTCAGTTAAGTAATCTGCGACTCTTGGTGCGAATGATAGAGGAAAACATTTCCAATGTGTCTGGCATATAGAAACTGAACCTGGAGAACACCTTTGTCAGGAGCTTTCACCTGCACCTTACACACACACAGATTTGCATCACATCTAAATGGCCAAGCTCTTTCTTAGACAAGTTGAAAGCTGCTGTCAGAAGGCTGTGCTCCTTGTCAGATGGAAGCAGCAGCATGAACATAGGAGTTTGACAAGAACTAAAGAGCCACAGAAGAGCGTGGCCTAGGAAAATGAGTCAGGAAAAAGCATATCGCTACATGTGTCCTTGTTGTCGCCTAACAACAGGTAGCAGCATAAACCAGATGCGGGTGAAGTTCTTGCCGGCGACATCTAACGTCAAATGAGCAAACGGGCTTACCACAGCTGCGGTCCTCTGGCAGTCTGAAAGCTTTGCGCACAAGCCGGATGCTAAGCGCCTTCCTTTGCCTTTTGGCAGTGCTCGTGCATTGCCAGCACTAGGCGGGAATGGTCACTATCCCGCACACACGTTTCGTTGTGCCCGTTGCTAAGCGCTCTGGAGCACTGTTTATGACGTAAGCGGAACACCTCTTGCCGTTCCATTCTCAGAGCTCCTGAGTTAATCAAACTGAGACTCTTGGTGCGAATGCCAGAGGAAAACATTTCCAATGTGTCTGGCAGGGAGAAACTGAACCTGGAGAACACCTTTGTCAGGAGCTTTCACCTGCACCTTACACACACACAGATTTGCATCACATCTAAATGGCCAAGCTCTTTCTTAGACAAGTTGAAAGCTGCTGTCAGAAGGCTGTGCTCCTTGTCAGATGGAAGCAGCAGCATGAACATAGGAGTTTGACAAGAACTAAAGAGTCACAGAAGAGCGTGGCCTAGGAAAATGAGTCAGGAAAAAGCATATCGCTACATGTGTCCTTGTTGTCGCCTAACAACAGGTAGCAGCATAAACCAGATGCGGGTGAAGTTCTTGCTGGCGACATCTAACGTCAAATGAGCAAACGGGCTTACCACAGCTGCGGTCCTCTGGCAGTCTGAAAGCTTTGCGCACAAGCCGCATGCTAAGCGCCTTCCTTTGCCTTTTGGCAGTGCTCGTGCATTGCCAGCACTAGGCGGGAATGGTCACTATCCCACAGACACACGTTTCGTTGTGCCCGTTGCTAAGCGCTCTGGAGCACTGTTTATGACGTAACCGGAACACCTCTTGCCGTTCCATTCTCAGAGCTCCTGAGTTACGTAATCTGCGACTCTTGGTGCGAATGCCAGAGGAAAACATTTCCAATGTGTCTGGCAGGGAGAAACTGAACCTGGAGAACACCTTTGTCAGGAGCTTTCACCTGCACCGTAGACACACACAGATTTGCATCACATCTAAATGGCCAAGCTCTTTCTTAGACAAGTTGAAAGCTGCTGTCAGAAGGCTGTGCTCCTTGTCAGATGGAAGCAGCAGCATGCACATAGGAGTTTGACAAGAACTAAAGAGCCACAGAAGAGCGTGGCCTAGGAAAATGAGTCAGGAAAAAGCATATCGCTACATGTGTCCTTGTTGTCGCCTAACAACAGGTAGCAGCATAAACCAGATGCGGGTGAAGTTCTTGCTGGCAACATCTAACGTCAAATGAGCAAACCAGCTTACCACAGCTGCGGTCCTCTGGCAGTCTGAAAGCTTTGCGCACAAGCCGGATGCTAAGCGCCTTCCTTTGCCTTTTGGCAGTGCTCGTGCATTGCCAGCACTAGGCGGGAATGGTCACTATCCCGCACACACGTTTCGTTGTGCCCGTTGCTAAGCGCTCTGGAGCACTGTTTATGACGTAAGCGGAACACCTCTTGCCGTTCCATTCTCAGAGCTCCTCAGTTACGTAATCTGCGACTCTTGGTGCGAATGCCAGAGGAAAACATTTCCAATGTGTCTGGCAGGGAGAAACTGAACCTGGAGAACACCTTTGTCAGGAGCTTTCACCTGCACCGTAGACACACACAGATTTGCATCACATCTAAATGGCCAAGCTCTTTCTTAGACAAGTTGAAAGCTGCTGTCAGAAGGCTGTGCTCCTTGTCAGATGGAAGCAGCAGCATGAACATAGGAGTTTGACAAGAACTAAAGAGCCACAGAAGAGCGTGGCCTAGGAAAATGAGTCAGGAAAAAGCATATCGCTACATGTGTCCTTGTTGTCGCCTAACAACAGGTAGCAGCATAAACCAGATGCGGGTGAAGTTCTTGCTGGCGACATCTAACGTCAAATGAGCAAACGGGCTTACCACAGCTGCGGTCCTCTGGCAGTCTGAAAGCTTTGCGCACAAGCCGGATGCTAAGCGCCTTCCTTTGCCTTTTGGCAGTGCTCGTGCATTGCCAGCACTAGGCGGGAATGGTCACTATCCCGCACACACGTTTCGTTGTGCCCGTTGCTAAGCGCTCTGGAGCACTGTTTATGACGTAAGCGGAACACCTCTTGCCGTTCCATTCTCAGAGCTCCTCAGTTACGTAATCTGCGACTCTTGGTGCGAATGCCAGAGGAAAACATTTCCAATGTGTCTGGCAGGGAGAAACTGAACCTGGAGAACACCTTTGTCAGGAGCTTTCACCTGCACCGTAGACACACACAGATTTGCATCACATCTAAATGGCCAAGCTCTTTCTTAGACAAGTTGAAAGCTGCTGTCAGAAGGCTGTGCTCCTTGTCAGATGGAAGCAGCAGCATGAACATAGGAGTTTGACAAGAACTAAAGAGCCACAGAAGAGCGTGGCCTAGGAAAATGAGTCAGGAAAAAGCATATCGCTACATGTGTCCTTGTTGTCGCCTAACAACAGGTAGCAGCATAAACCAGATGCGGGTGAAGTTCTTGCTGGCGACATCTAACGTCAAATGAGCAAACGGGCTTACCACAGCTGCGGTCCTCTGGCAGTCTGAAAGCTTTGCGCACAAGCCGCATGCTAAGCGCCTTCCTTTGCCTTTTGGCAGTGCTCGTGCATTGCCAGCACTAGGCGGGAATGGTCACTATCCCGCACACACGTTTCGTTGTGCCCGTTGCTAAGCGCTCTGGAGCACTGTTTATGACGTAAGCGGAACACATCTTGCCGTTCCATTCTCAGAGCTCCTGAGTTACGTAATCTGCGACTCTTGGTGCGAATGCCAGAGGAAAACATTTCCAATGTGTCTGGCAAGGAGAAACTGAACCTGGAGAACACCTTTGTCAGGAGCTTGCACCTGCACCTTACACACACACAGATTTGCATCACATCTAAATGGCCAAGCTCTTTCTTAGACAAGTTGAAAGCTGCTGTCAGAAGGCTGTGCTCCTTGTCAGATGGAAGCAGCAGCACTCACATAGGAGTTTGGCAAGCACTAAAGAGCCACAGAAGAGCGTGGCCTAGGAAAATGAGTCAGGAAAAAGCATTTGCTACATGTGTCCTTGTTGTCGCCTAACAACAGGTAGCAGCATAAACCAGATGTGGGTGAAGTTCATGCTGGCGACATCTAACGTCAAATGAGCAAACGGGCTTACCACAGCTGCGGTCCTCTGGCAGTCTGAAAGCTTTGCGCACAAGCCGGATGTTAAGCGCCTTCCTTTGCCTTTTGGCAGTGCTCGTGCATTGCCAGCACTAGGCGGGAATGGTCACTATCCCGCACACACGTTTCGTTGTGCCCGTTGCTAAGCGCTCTGGAGCACTGTTTATGACGTAAGCGGAACACCTCTTGCCGTTCCATTCTCAGAGCTCCTCAGTTAAGTAATCTGCAACTCTTGGTGCGAATGCCAGAGGAAAACATTTCCAATGTGTCTGGCAGGGAGAAACTGAACCTGGAGAACACCTTTGTCAGGAGCTTTCACCTGCACCGTAGACACACACAGATTTGCATCACATCTAAATGGCCAAGCTCTTTCTTAGACAAGTTGAAAGCTGCTGTCAGAAGGCTGTGCTCCTTGTCAGATGGAAGCAGCAGCATGAACATAGGAGTTTGACAAGAACTAAAGAGCCACAGAAGAGCGTGGCCTAGGAAAATGAGTCAGGAAAAAGCATATCGCTACATGTGTCCTTGTTGTCGCCTAACAACAGGTAGCAGCATAAACCAGATGCGGGTGAAGTTCTTGCTGGCGACATCTAACGTCAAATGAGCAAACGGGCTTACCACAGCTGCGGTCCTCTGGCAGTCTGAAAGCTTTGCGCACAAGCCGGATGCTAAGCGCCTTCCTTTGCCTTTTGGCAGTGCTCGTGCATTGCCAGCACTAGGCGGGAATGGTCACTATCCCGCACACACGTTTCGTTGTGCCCGTTGCTAAGCGCTCTGGAGCACTGTTTATGACGTAAGCGGAACACATCTTGCCGTTCCATTCTCAGAGCTCCTGAGTTACGTAATCTGCGACTCTTGGTGCGAATGCCAGAGGAAAACATTTCCAATGTGTCTGGCAAGGAGAAACTGAACCTGGAGAACACCTTTGTCAGGAGCTTGCACCTGCACCTTACACACACACAGATTTGCATCACATCTAAATGGCCAAGCTCTTTCTTAGACAAGTTGAAAGCTGCTGTCAGAAGGTTGTGCTCCTTGTCAGATGGAAGCAGCAGCATGCACATAGGAGTTTGGCAAGCACTAAAGAGCCACAGAAGAGCGTGGCCTAGGAAAATGAGTCAGGAAAAAGCATATCGCTACATGTGTCCTTGTTGTCGCCTAACAACAGGTAGCAGCATAAACCAGATGCGGGTGAAGTTTTTGCAGGCGACATCTAACGTCAAATGAGCAAGCGGGCTTACCACAGCTGCGGTCCTCTGGCAGTCTGAAAGCTTTGCGCACAAGCCGGATGCTAAGCGCCTTCCTTTGCCTTTTGGCAGTGCTCGTGCATTGCCAGCACTAGGCGGGAATGGTCACTATCCCACAGACACGTTTCGTTGTGCCCGTTGCTAAGCGCTCTGGAGCACTGTTTATGACGTAAGAGGAACACCTCTTGCCATTCCATTCTCAGAGCTCCTGAGTTACGAAATCTGCGACTCTTGGTGCGAATGCCAGAGGAAAACATTTCCAATGTGTCTGGCATATAGAAACTGAACCTGGAGAACACCTTTGTCAGGAGCTTTCACCTGCACCGTAGACACACACAGATTTGCATCACATCTAAATGGCCAAGCTCTTTCTTAGACAAGTTGAAAGCTGCTGTCAGAAGGCTGTGCTCCTTGTCAGATGGAAGCAGCAGCATGAACATAGGAGTTTGACAAGAACTAAAGAGCCACAGAAGAGCGTGGCCTAGGAAAATGAGTCAGGAAAAAGCATATCGCTACATGTGTCCTTGTTGTCGCCTAACAACAGGTAGCAGCATAAACCAGATGCGGGTGAAGTTCTTGCTGGCGACATCTAACGTCAAATGAGCAAACGGGCTTACCACAGCTGCGGTCCTCTGGCAGTCTGAAAGCTTTGCGCACAAGCCGGATGCTAAGCGCCTTCCTTTGCCTTTTGGCAGTGCTCGTGCATTGCCAGCACTAGGCGGGAATGGTCACTATCCCGCACACACGTTTCGTTGTGCCCGTTGCTAAGCACTCTGGAGCACTGTTTATGACGTAAGCGGAACACCTCTTGCCGTTCCATTCTCAGAGCTCCTGAGTTACGTAATCTGCGACTCTTGGTGCGAATGCCAGAGGAAAACATTTCCAATGTGTCTGGCACGGAGAAACTGAACCTGGAGAACACCTTTGTCAGGAGCTTTCACCTGCACCGTAGACACACACAGATTTGCATCACATCTAAATGGCCAAGCTCTTTCTTAGACAAGTTGAAAGCTGCTGTCAGAAGGTTGTGTTCCTTGTCAGATGGAAGCAGCAGCATGCACATAGGAGTTTGGCAAGCACTAAAGAGCCACAGAAGAGCGTGGCCTAGGAAAATGAGGCAGGAAAAAGCATATCGCTACATGTGTCCTTGTTGTCGCCTAACAACAGGTAGCAGCATAAACCAGATGCGGGTGAAGTTCTTGCAGGCGACATCTAACGTCAAATGAGCAAGCGGGCTTACCACAGCTACAGTCCTCTGGTAGTCTGAAAGCTTTGCGCACAAGCCGGATGCTAAGCGCCTTCCTTTGCCTTTTGGCAGTGCTCGTGCATTGCCAGCACTAGGCGGGAATGGTCACTATCCCACAGACACGTTTAGTTGTGCCCGTTGCTAAGCGCTCTGGAGCACTGTTTATGACGTAAGCGGAACACCTCTTGCCGTTCCATTCTCAGAGCTCCTCAGTTAAGTAATCTGCGATTCTTGGTGCGAATGATAGAGGAAAACATTTCCAATGTGTCTGGCAGGGAGAAACTGAACCTGGAGAACACCTTTGTCAGGAGCTTGCACCTGCGCCTTACACACACACAGATTTGCATCACATCTAAATGGCCAAGCTCTTTCTTAGACAAGTTGAAAGCTGCTGTCAGAAGGCTGTGCTCCTTGTCAGATGGAAGCAGCAGCATGAACATAGGAGTTTGACAAGAACTAAAGAGCCACAGAAGAGTGTGGCCTAGGAAAATGAGTCAGGAAAAAGCATATCGCTACATGTGTCCTTGTTGTCGCCTAACAACAGGTAGCAGCATAAACCAGATGCGGGTGAAGTTCTTGCTGGCGACATCTAACGTCAAATGAGCAAACGGGCTTACCACAGCTGCGGTCCTCTGGCAGTCTGAAAGCTTTGCGCACAAGCCGGATGCTAAGCGCCTTCCTTTGCCTTTTGGCAGTGCTCGTGCATTGCCAGCACTAGGCGGGAATGGTCACTATCCCGCACACACGTTTCGTTGTGCCCGTTGCTAAGCGCTCTGGAGCACTGTTTATGACGTAAGCGGAACACCTCTTGCCGTTCCATTCTCAGAGCTCCTGAGTTACGTAATCTGCGACTCTTGGTGCGAATGCCAGAGGAAAACATTTCCAATGTGTCTGGCACGGAGAAACTGAACCTGGAGAACACCTTTGTCAGGAGCTTTCACCTGCACCGTAGACACACACAGATTTGCATCACATCTAAATGGCCAAGCTCTTTCTTAGACAACTTGAAAGCTGCTGTCAGAAGGTTGTGTTCCTTGTCAGATGGAAGCAGCAGCATGCACATAGGAGTTTGGCAAGCACTAAAGAGCCACAGAAGAGCGTGGCCTAGGAAAATGAGTCAGGAAAAAGCATATCGCTACATGTGTCCTTGTTGTCGCCTAACAACAGGTAGCAGCATAAACCAGATGCGGGTGAAGTTCTTGCAGGCGACATCTAACGTCAAATGAGCAAGCGGGCTTACCACAGCTACAGTCCTCTGGTAGTCTGAAAGCTTTGCGCACAAGCCGGATGCTAAGCGCCTTCCTTTGCCTTTTGGCAGTGCTCGTGCATTGCCAGCACTAGGCGGGAATGGTCACTATCCCACAGACACGTTTAGTTGTGCCCGTTGCTAAGCGCTCTGGAGCACTGTTTATGACGTAAGCGGAACACCTCTTGCCGTTCCATTCTCAGAGCTCCTCAGTTAAGTAATCTGCGATTCTTGGTGCGAATGATAGAGGAAAACATTTCCAATGTGTCTGGCAGGGAGAAACTGAACCTGGAGAACACCTTTGTCAGGAGCTTGCACCTGCGCCTTACACACACACAGATTTGCATCACATCTAAATGGCCAAGCTCTTTCTTAGACAAGTTGAAAGCTGCTGTCAGAAGGCTGTGCTCCTTGTCAGATGGAAGCAGCAGCATGAACATAGGAGTTTGACAAGAACTAAAGAGCCACAGAAGAGCGTGGCCTAGGAAAATGAGTCAGGAAAAAGCATATCGCTACATGTGTCCTTGTTGTCGCCTAACAACAGGTAGCAGCATAAACCAGATGCGGGTGAAGTTCTTGCTGGCGACATCTAACGTCAAATGAGCAAACGGGCTTACCACAGCTGCGGTCCTCTGGCAGTCTGAAAGCTTTGCGCACAAGCCGGATGCTAAGCGCCTTCCTTTGCCTTTTGGCAGTGCTCGTGCATTGCCAGTACTAGGCGGGAATGGTCACTATCCCGCACACACGTTTCGTTGTGCCCGTTGCTAAGCGCTCTGGAGCACTGTTTATGACGTAAGCGGAACACCTCTTGCCGTTCCATTCTCAGAGCTCCTGAGTTACGTAATCTGCGACTCTTGGTGCGAATGCCAGAGGAAAACATTTCCAATGTGTCTGGCAGGGAGAAACTGAACCTGGAGAACACCTTTGTCAGGAGCTTTCACCTGCACCGTAGACACACACAGATTTGCATCACATCTAAATGGCCAAGCTCTTTCTTAGACAAGTTGAAAGCTGCTGTCAGAAGGCTGTGCTCCTTGTCAGATGGAAGCAGCAGCATGAACATAGGAGTTTGACAAGAACTAAAGAGCCACAGAAGAGCGTGGCCTAGGAAAATGAGTCAGGAAAAAGCATATCGCTACATGTGTCCTTGTTGTCGCCTAACAACAGGTAGCAGCATAAACCAGATGCGGGTGAAGTTCTTGCTGGCGACATCTAACGTCAAATGAGCAAACGGGCTTACCACAGCTGCGGTCCTCTGGCAGTCTGAAAGCTTTGCGCACAAGCCGGATGCTAAGCGCCTTCCTTTGCCTTTTGGCAGTGCTCGTGCATTGCCAGCACTAGGCGGGAATGGTCACTATCCCGCACACACGTTTCGTTGTGCCCGTTGCTAAGCGCTCTGGAGCACTGTTTATGACGTAAGCGGAACACATCTTGCCGTTCCATTCTCAGAGCTCCTGAGTTACGTAATCTGCGACTCTTGGTGCGAATGCCAGAGGAAAACATTTCCAATGTGTCTGGCAAGGAGAAACTGAACCTGGAGAACACCTTTGTCAGGAGCTTGCACCTGCACCTTACACACACACAGATTTGCATCACATCTAAATGGCCAAGCTCTTTCTTAGACAAGTTGAAAGCTGCTGTCAGAAGGTTGAGCTCCTTATCAGATGGAAGCAGCAGCATGAACATAGGAGTTTGACAAGAACTAAAGAGCCACAGAAGAGCGTGGCCTAGGAAAATGAGTCAGGAAAAAGCATATCGCTACATGTGTCCTTGTTGTCGCCTAACAACAGGTAGCAGCATAAACCAGATGTGGGTGAAGTTCTTGCAGGCGACATCTAACATCAAATGAGCAAGCGGGATTACCACAGCTACAGTCCTCTGGCAGTCTGAAAGCTTTGCGCACAAGCCGGATGCTAAGCGCCTTCCTTTGCCTTTTGGCAGTGCTCGTGCATTGCCAGCACTAGGCGGGAATGGTCACTATCCCACAGACACGTTTCGTTGTGCCCGTTGCTAAGCGCTCTGGAGCACTGTTTATGACGTAAGCGGAACACCTCTTGCCGTTCCATTCTCAGAGCTCCTCAGTTAAGTAATCTGCGATTCTTGGTGCGAATGATAGAGGAAAACATTTCCAATGTGTCTGGCAGGGAGAAACTGAACCTGGAGAACACCTTTGTCAGGAGCTTTCACCTGCACCGTAGACACACACAGATTTGCATCACATCTAAATGGCCAAGCTCTTTCTTAGACAAGTTGAAAGCTGCTGTCAGAAGGCTGTGCTCCTTGTCAGATGGAAGCAGCAGCATGCACATAGGAGTTTGACAAGAACTAAAGAGCCACAGAAGAGCGTGGCCTAGGAAAATGAGTCAGGAAAAAGCATATCGCTACATGTGTCCTTGTTGTCGCCTAACAACAGGTAGCAGCATAAACCAGATGCGGGTGAAGTTCTTGCTGGCGACATCTAACGTCAAATGAGCAAGCGGGCTTACCACAGCTGCGGTCCTCTGGCAGTCTGAAAGCTTTGCGCACAAGCCGCATGCTAAGCGCCTTCCTTTGCCTTTTGGCAGTGCTCGTGCATTGCCAGCACTAGGCGGGAATGGTCACTATCCCGCACACACGTTTCGTTGTGCCCGTTGCTAAGCGCTCTGGAGCACTGTTTATGACGTAAGCGGAACACCTCTTGCCGTTCCATTCTCAGAGCTCCTGAGTTAATCAAACTGAGACTCTTGGTGCGAATGCCAGAGGAAAACATTTCCAATGTGTCTGGCAGGGAGAATCTGAACCTGGAGAACACCTTTGTCAGGAGCTTTCACCTGCACCGTAGACACACACAGATTTGCATCACATCTAAATGGCCAAGCTCTTTCTTAGACAAGTTGAAAGCTGCTGTCAGAAGGTTGTGCTCCTTGTCAGATGGAAGCAGCAGCACTCACATAGGAGTTTGGCAAGCACTAAAGAGCCACAGAAGAGCGTGGCCTAGGAAAATGAGTCAGGAAAAAGCATATCGCTACATGTGTCCTTGTTGTCGCCTAACAACAGGTAGCAGCATAAACCAGATGTGGTTGAAGTTCTTGCTGGCGACATCTAACGTCAAATGAGCAAACGGGCTTACCACAGCTGCGGTCCTCTGGCAGTCTGAAAGCTTTGCGCACAAGCCGGATGCTAAGCGCCTTCCTTTGCCTTTTGGCAGTGCTCGTGCATTGCCAGCACTAGGCGGGAATGGTCACTATCCCGCACACACGTTTCGTTGTGCCCGTTGCTAAGCGCTCTGGAGCACTGTTTATGACGTAAGCGGAACACCTCTTGCCGTTCCATTCTCAGAGCTCCTCAGTTAAGTAATCTGCAACTCTTGGTGCGAATGATAGAGGAAAACATTTCCAATGTGTCTGGCAGGGAGAAACTGAACCTGGAGAACACCTTTGTCAGGAGCTTGCACCTGCACCTTACACACACACAGATTTGCATCACATCTAAATGGCCAAGCTCTTTCTTAGACAAGTTGAAAGCTGCTGTCAGAAGGCTGTGCTCCTTGTCAGATGGAAGCAGCAGCATGAACATAGGAGTTTGACAAGAACTAAAGAGCCACAGAAGAGCGTGGCCTAGGAAAATGAGTCAGGAAAAAGCATATCGCTACATGTGTCCTTGTTGTCGCCTAACAACAGGTAGCAGCATAAACCAGATGCGGGTGAAGTTCTTGCAGGCGACATCTAACATCAAATGAGTAAGCGGGATTACCACAGCTACAGTCCTCTGGCAGTCTGAAAGCTTTGCGCACAAGCCGCATGCTAAGCGCCTTCCTTTGCCTTTTGGCAGTGCTCGTGCATTGCCAGCACTAGGTGGGAATGGTCACTATCCCACAGACACGTTTCGTTGTGCCCGTTGCTAAGCGCTCTGGAGCACTGTTTATGACGTAAGCGGAACACGTCTTGCCGTTCCATTCTCAGAGCTCCTGAGTTAAGTAATCTGCGATTCTTGGTGCGAATGATAGAGGAAAACATTTCCAATGTGTCTGGCAGGGAGAAACTGAACCTGGAGAACACCTTTGTCAGGAGCTTGCACCTGCACCGTAGACACACACAGATTTGCATCACATCTAAATGGCCAAGCTCTTTCTTAGACAAGTTGAAAGCTGCTGTCAGAAGGCTGTGCTCCTTGTCAGATGGAAGCAGCAGCATGCACATAGGAGTTTGACAAGAACTAAAGAGCCACAGAAGAGCGTGGCCTAGGAAAATGAGTCAGGAAAAAGCATATCGCTACATGTGTCCTTGTTGTCGCCTAACAACAGGTAGCAGCATAAACCAGATGCGGGTGAAGTTCTTGCTGGCAACATCTAACGTCAAATGAGCAAACGGGCTTACCACAGCTGCGGTCCTCTGGCAGTCTGAAAGCTTTGCGCAGAAGCCGGATGCTAAGCGCCTTCCTTTGCCTTTTGGCAGTGCTCGTGCATTGCCAGCACTAGGCGGGAATGGTCACTATCCCACAGACACGTTTCGTTGTGCCCGTTGCTAAGCGCTCTGGAGCACTGTTTATGACGTAAGCGGAACACATCTTGCCGTTCCATTCTCAGAGCTCCTGAGTTACGTAATCTGCGACTCTTGGTGCCAATGCCAGAGGAAAACATTTCCAATGTGTCTGGCAAGGAGAAACTGAACCTGGAGAACACCTTTGTCAGGAGCTTTCACCTGCACCTTACACACACACAGATTTGCATCACATCTAAATGGCCAAGCTCTTTCTTAGACAAGTTGAAAGCTGCTGTCAGAAGGTTGTGCTCCTTGTCAGATGGAAGCAGCAGCATGCACATAGGAGTTTGGCAAGCGCTAAAGAGCCACAGAAGAGCGTGGCTTAGGAAAATGCAGCAGGAAAAAGCGTATCGCTACATATGTCCTTGTTGTCGCCTAACAACAGGTAGCAGCATAAACCAGATGCGGGTGAAGTTTTTGCAGGCGACATCTAACGTCAAATGAGCAAGCGGGCTTACCACAGCTACAGTCCTCTGGTAGTCTGAAAGCTTTGCGCACAAGCCGGATGCTAAGCGCCTTCCTTTGCCTTTTGGCAGTGCTCGTGCATTGCCAGCACTAGGCGGGAATGGTCACTATCCCACAGACACGTTTCGTTGTGCCCGTTGCTAAGCGCTCTGGAGCACTGTTTATGACGTAAGAGGAACACCTCTTGCCATTCCATTCTCAGAGCTCCTGAGTTACGAAATCTGCGACTCTTGGTGCGAATGCCAGAGGAAAACATTTCTAATGTGTCTGGCATATAGAAACTGAACCTGGAGAACACCTTTGTCAGGAGCTTTCACCTGCACCGTAGACACACACAGATTTGCATCACATCTAAATGGCCAAGCTCTTTCTTAGACAAGTTGAAAGCTGCTGTCAGAAGGCTGTGCTCCTTGTCAGATGGAAGCAGCAGCACTCACATAGGAGTTTGGCAAGCACTAAAGAGCCACAGAAGAGCGTGGCCTAGGAAAATGAGTCAGGAAAAAGCATTTGCTACATGTGTCCTTGTTGTCGCCTAACAACAGGTAGCAGCATAAACCAGATGTGGTTGAAGTTCATGCTGGCGACATCTAACGTCAAATGAGCAAACGGGCTTACCACAGCTGCGGTCCTCTGGCAGTCTGAAAGCTTTGCGCACAAGCCGGATGTTAAGCGCCTTCCTTTGCCTTTTGGCAGTGCTCGTGCATTGCCAGCACTAGGCGGGAATGGTCACTATCCCGCACACACGTTTCGTTGTGCCCGTTGCTAAGCGCTCTGGAGCACTGTTTATGACATAAGCGGAACACCTCTTGCCGTTCCATTCTCAGAGCTCCTCAGTTAAGTAATCTGCAACTCTTGGTGCGAATGATAGAGGAAAACATTTCCAATGTGTCTGGCAGGGAGAAACTGAACCTGGAGAACACCTTTGTCAGGAGCTTTCACCTGCACCGTAGACACACACAGATTTGCATCACATCTAAATGGCCAAGCTCTTTCTTAGACAAGTTGAAAGCTGCTGTCAGAAGGTTGTGCTCCTTGTCAGATGGAAGCAGCAGCACTCACATAGGAGTTTGGCAAGCACTAAAGAGCCACAGAAGAGCGTGGCCTAGGAAAATGAGTCAGGAAAAAGCATATCGCTACATGTGTCCTTGTTGTCGCCTAACAACAGGTAGCAGCATAAACCAGATGTGGTTGAAGTTCTTGCTGGCGACATCTAACGTCAAATGAGCAAACGGGCTTACCACAGCTGCGGTCCTCTGGCAGTCTGAAAGCTTTGCGCACAAGCCGGATGCTAAGCGCCTTCCTTTGCCTTTTGGCAGTGCTCGTGCATTGCCAGCACTAGGCGGGAATGGTCACTATCCCGCACACACGTTTCGTTGTGCCCGTTGCTAAGCGCTCTGGAGCACTGTTTATGACGTAAGCGGAACACCTCTTGCCGTTCCATTCTCAGAGCTCCTCAGTTAAGTAATCTGCAACTCTTGGTGCGAATGATAGAGGAAAACATTTCCAATGTGTCTGGCAGGGAGAAACTGAACCTGGAGAACACCTTTGTCAGGAGCTTGCACCTGCACCTTACACACACACAGATTTGCATCACATCTAAATGGCCAAGCTCTTTCTTAGACAAGTTGAAAGCTGCTGTCAGAAGGCTGTGCTCCTTGTCAGATGGAAGCAGCAGCATGAACATAGGAGTTTGACAAGAACTAAAGAGCCACAGAAGAGCGTGGCCTAGGAAAATGAGTCAGGAAAAAGCATATCGCTACATGTGTCCTTGTTGTCGCCTAACAACAGGTAGCAGCATAAACCAGATGCGGGTGAAGTTCTTGCAGGCGACATCTAACATCAAATGAGTAAGCGGGATTACCACAGCTACAGTCCTCTGGCAGTCTGAAAGCTTTGCGCACAAGCCGCATGCTAAGCGCCTTCCTTTGCCTTTTGGCAGTGCTCGTGCATTGCCAGCACTAGGTGGGAATGGTCACTATCCCACAGACACGTTTCGTTGTGCCCGTTGCTAAGCGCTCTGGAGCACTGTTTATGACGTAAGCGGAACACGTCTTGCCGTTCCATTCTCAGAGCTCCTGAGTTAAGTAATCTGCGATTCTTGGTGCGAATGATAGAGGAAAACATTTCCAATGTGTCTGGCAGGGAGAAACTGAACCTGGAGAACACCTTTGTCAGGAGCTTGCACCTGCACCGTAGACACACACAGATTTGCATCACATCTAAATGGCCAAGCTCTTTCTTAGACAAGTTGAAAGCTGCTGTCAGAAGGCTGTGCTCCTTGTCAGATGGAAGCAGCAGCATGCACATAGGAGTTTGACAAGAACTAAAGAGCCACAGAAGAGCGTGGCCTAGGAAAATGAGTCAGGAAAAAGCATATCGCTACATGTGTCCTTGTTGTCGCCTAACAACAGGTAGCAGCATAAACCAGATGCGGGTGAAGTTCTTGCTGGCAACATCTAACGTCAAATGAGCAAACGGGCTTACCACAGCTGCGGTCCTCTGGCAGTCTGAAAGCTTTGCGCAGAAGCCGGATGCTAAGCGCCTTCCTTTGCCTTTTGGCAGTGCTCGTGCATTGCCAGCACTAGGCGGGAATGGTCACTATCCCACAGACACGTTTAGTTGTGCCCGTTGCTAAGCGCTCTGGAGCACTGTTTATGACGTAAGCGGAACACCTCTTGCCGTTCCATTCTCAGAGCTCCTCAGTTAAGTAATCTGCGATTCTTGGTGCGAATGATAGAGGAAAACATTTCCAATGTGTCTGGCAGGGAGAAACTGAACCTGGAGAACACCTTTGTCAGGAGCTTGCACCTGCGCCTTACACACACACAGATTTGCATCACATCTAAATGGCCAAGCTCTTTCTTAGACAAGTTGAAAGCTGCTGTCAGAAGGCTGTGCTCCTTGTCAGATGGAAGCAGCAGCATGAACATAGGAGTTTGACAAGAACTAAAGAGCCACAGAAGAGCGTGGCCTAGGAAAATGAGTCAGGAAAAAGCATATCGCTACATGTGTCCTTGTTGTCGCCTAACAACAGGTAGCAGCATAAACCAGATGCGGGTGAAGTTCTTGCTGGCGACATCTAACGTCAAATGAGCAAACGGGCTTACCACAGCTGCGGTCCTCTGGCAGTCTGAAAGCTTTGCGCACAAGCCGGATGCTAAGCGCCTTCCTTTGCCTTTTGGCAGTGCTCGTGCATTGCCAGTACTAGGCGGGAATGGTCACTATCCCGCACACACGTTTCGTTGTGCCCGTTGCTAAGCGCTCTGGAGCACTGTTTATGACGTAAGCGGAACACCTCTTGCCGTTCCATTCTCAGAGCTCCTGAGTTACGTAATCTGCGACTCTTGGTGCGAATGCCAGAGGAAAACATTTCCAATGTGTCTGGCAGGGAGAAACTGAACCTGGAGAACACCTTTGTCAGGAGCTTTCACCTGCACCGTAGACACACACAGATTTGCATCACATCTAAATGGCCAAGCTCTTTCTTAGACAAGTTGAAAGCTGCTGTCAGAAGGCTGTGCTCCTTGTCAGATGGAAGCAGCAGCATGAACATAGGAGTTTGACAAGAACTAAAGAGCCACAGAAGAGCGTGGCCTAGGAAAATGAGTCAGGAAAAAGCATATCGCTACATGTGTCCTTGTTGTCGCCTAACAACAGGTAGCAGCATAAACCAGATGCGGGTGAAGTTCTTGCTGGCGACATCTAACGTCAAATGAGCAAACGGGCTTACCACAGCTGCGGTCCTCTGGCAGTCTGAAAGCTTTGCGCACAAGCCGGATGCTAAGCGCCTTCCTTTGCCTTTTGGCAGTGCTCGTGCATTGCCAGCACTAGGCGGGAATGGTCACTATCCCGCACACACGTTTCGTTGTGCCCGTTGCTAAGCGCTCTGGAGCACTGTTTATGACGTAAGCGGAACACATCTTGCCGTTCCATTCTCAGAGCTCCTGAGTTACGTAATCTGCGACTCTTGGTGCGAATGCCAGAGGAAAACATTTCCAATGTGTCTGGCAAGGAGAAACTGAACCTGGAGAACACCTTTGTCAGGAGCTTGCACCTGCACCTTACACACACACAGATTTGCATCACATCTAAATGGCCAAGCTCTTTCTTAGACAAGTTGAAAGCTGCTGTCAGAAGGTTGAGCTCCTTATCAGATGGAAGCAGCAGCATGAACATAGGAGTTTGACAAGAACTAAAGAGCCACAGAAGAGCGTGGCCTAGGAAAATGAGTCAGGAAAAAGCATATCGCTACATGTGTCCTTGTTGTCGCCTAACAACAGGTAGCAGCATAAACCAGATGTGGGTGAAGTTCTTGCAGGCGACATCTAACATCAAATGAGCAAGCGGGATTACCACAGCTACAGTCCTCTGGCAGTCTGAAAGCTTTGCGCACAAGCCGGATGCTAAGCGCCTTCCTTTGCCTTTTGGCAGTGCTCGTGCATTGCCAGCACTAGGCGGGAATGGTCACTATCCCACAGACACGTTTCGTTGTGCCCGTTGCTAAGCGCTCTGGAGCACTGTTTATGACGTAAGCGGAACACCTCTTGCCGTTCCATTCTCAGAGCTCCTCAGTTAAGTAATCTGCGATTCTTGGTGCGAATGATAGAGGAAAACATTTCCAATGTGTCTGGCAGGGAGAAACTGAACCTGGAGAACACCTTTGTCAGGAGCTTTCACCTGCACCGTAGACACACACAGATTTGCATCACATCTAAATGGCCAAGCTCTTTCTTAGACAAGTTGAAAGCTGCTGTCAGAAGGCTGTGCTCCTTGTCAGATGGAAGCAGCAGCATGCACATAGGAGTTTGACAAGAACTAAAGAGCCACAGAAGAGCGTGGCCTAGGAAAATGAGTCAGGAAAAAGCATATCGCTACATGTGTCCTTGTTGTCGCCTAACAACAGGTAGCAGCATAAACCAGATGCGGGTGAAGTTCTTGCTGGCGACATCTAACGTCAAATGAGCAAGCGGGCTTACCACAGCTGCGGTCCTCTGGCAGTCTGAAAGCTTTGCGCACAAGCCGCATGCTAAGCGCCTTCCTTTGCCTTTTGGCAGTGCTCGTGCATTGCCAGCACTAGGCGGGAATGGTCACTATCCCGCACACACGTTTCGTTGTGCCCGTTGCTAAGCGCTCTGGAGCACTGTTTATGACGTAAGCGGAACACCTCTTGCCGTTCCATTCTCAGAGCTCCTGAGTTAATCAAACTGAGACTCTTGGTGCGAATGCCAGAGGAAAACATTTCCAATGTGTCTGGCAGGGAGAATCTGAACCTGGAGAACACCTTTGTCAGGAGCTTTCACCTGCACCGTAGACACACACAGATTTGCATCACATCTAAATGGCCAAGCTCTTTCTTAGACAAGTTGAAAGCTGCTGTCAGAAGGTTGTGCTCCTTGTCAGATGGAAGCAGCAGCACTCACATAGGAGTTTGGCAAGCACTAAAGAGCCACAGAAGAGCGTGGCCTAGGAAAATGAGTCAGGAAAAAGCATATCGCTACATGTGTCCTTGTTGTCGCCTAACAACAGGTAGCAGCATAAACCAGATGTGGTTGAAGTTCTTGCTGGCGACATCTAACGTCAAATGAGCAAACGGGCTTACCACAGCTGCGGTCCTCTGGCAGTCTGAAAGCTTTGCGCACAAGCCGGATGCTAAGCGCCTTCCTTTGCCTTTTGGCAGTGCTCGTGCATTGCCAGCACTAGGCGGGAATGGTCACTATCCCGCACACACGTTTCGTTGTGCCCGTTGCTAAGCGCTCTGGAGCACTGTTTATGACGTAAGCGGAACACCTCTTGCCGTTCCATTCTCAGAGCTCCTCAGTTAAGTAATCTGCAACTCTTGGTGCGAATGATAGAGGAAAACATTTCCAATGTGTCTGGCAGGGAGAAACTGAACCTGGAGAACACCTTTGTCAGGAGCTTGCACCTGCACCTTACACACACACAGATTTGCATCACATCTAAATGGCCAAGCTCTTTCTTAGACAAGTTGAAAGCTGCTGTCAGAAGGCTGTGCTCCTTGTCAGATGGAAGCAGCAGCATGAACATAGGAGTTTGACAAGAACTAAAGAGCCACAGAAGAGCGTGGCCTAGGAAAATGAGTCAGGAAAAAGCATATCGCTACATGTGTCCTTGTTGTCGCCTAACAACAGGTAGCAGCATAAACCAGATGCGGGTGAAGTTCTTGCAGGCGACATCTAACATCAAATGAGTAAGCGGGATTACCACAGCTACAGTCCTCTGGCAGTCTGAAAGCTTTGCGCACAAGCCGCATGCTAAGCGCCTTCCTTTGCCTTTTGGCAGTGCTCGTGCATTGCCAGCACTAGGTGGGAATGGTCACTATCCCACAGACACGTTTCGTTGTGCCCGTTGCTAAGCGCTCTGGAGCACTGTTTATGACGTAAGCGGAACACGTCTTGCCGTTCCATTCTCAGAGCTCCTGAGTTAAGTAATCTGCGATTCTTGGTGCGAATGATAGAGGAAAACATTTCCAATGTGTCTGGCAGGGAGAAACTGAACCTGGAGAACACCTTTGTCAGGAGCTTGCACCTGCACCGTAGACACACACAGATTTGCATCACATCTAAATGGCCAAGCTCTTTCTTAGACAAGTTGAAAGCTGCTGTCAGAAGGCTGTGCTCCTTGTCAGATGGAAGCAGCAGCATGCACATAGGAGTTTGACAAGAACTAAAGAGCCACAGAAGAGCGTGGCCTAGGAAAATGAGTCAGGAAAAAGCATATCGCTACATGTGTCCTTGTTGTCGCCTAACAACAGGTAGCAGCATAAACCAGATGCGGGTGAAGTTCTTGCTGGCAACATCTAACGTCAAATGAGCAAACGGGCTTACCACAGCTGCGGTCCTCTGGCAGTCTGAAAGCTTTGCGCAGAAGCCGGATGCTAAGCGCCTTCCTTTGCCTTTTGGCAGTGCTCGTGCATTGCCAGCACTAGGCGGGAATGGTCACTATCCCACAGACACGTTTCGTTGTGCCCGTTGCTAAGCGCTCTGGAGCACTGTTTATGACGTAAGCGGAACACATCTTGCCGTTCCATTCTCAGAGCTCCTGAGTTACGTAATCTGCGACTCTTGGTGCCAATGCCAGAGGAAAACATTTCCAATGTGTCTGGCAAGGAGAAACTGAACCTGGAGAACACCTTTGTCAGGAGCTTTCACCTGCACCTTACACACACACAGATTTGCATCACATCTAAATGGCCAAGCTCTTTCTTAGACAAGTTGAAAGCTGCTGTCAGAAGGTTGTGCTCCTTGTCAGATGGAAGCAGCAGCATGCACATAGGAGTTTGGCAAGCGCTAAAGAGCCACAGAAGAGCGTGGCTTAGGAAAATGCAGCAGGAAAAAGCGTATCGCTACATATGTCCTTGTTGTCGCCTAACAACAGGTAGCAGCATAAACCAGATGCGGGTGAAGTTTTTGCAGGCGACATCTAACGTCAAATGAGCAAGCGGGCTTACCACAGCTACAGTCCTCTGGTAGTCTGAAAGCTTTGCGCACAAGCCGGATGCTAAGCGCCTTCCTTTGCCTTTTGGCAGTGCTCGTGCATTGCCAGCACTAGGCGGGAATGGTCACTATCCCACAGACACGTTTCGTTGTGCCCGTTGCTAAGCGCTCTGGAGCACTGTTTATGACGTAAGAGGAACACCTCTTGCCATTCCATTCTCAGAGCTCCTGAGTTACGAAATCTGCGACTCTTGGTGCGAATGCCAGAGGAAAACATTTCTAATGTGTCTGGCATATAGAAACTGAACCTGGAGAACACCTTTGTCAGGAGCTTTCACCTGCACCGTAGACACACACAGATTTGCATCACATCTAAATGGCCAAGCTCTTTCTTAGACAAGTTGAAAGCTGCTGTCAGAAGGCTGTGCTCCTTGTCAGATGGAAGCAGCAGCACTCACATAGGAGTTTGGCAAGCACTAAAGAGCCACAGAAGAGCGTGGCCTAGGAAAATGAGTCAGGAAAAAGCATTTGCTACATGTGTCCTTGTTGTCGCCTAACAACAGGTAGCAGCATAAACCAGATGTGGTTGAAGTTCATGCTGGCGACATCTAACGTCAAATGAGCAAACGGGCTTACCACAGCTGCGGTCCTCTGGCAGTCTGAAAGCTTTGCGCACAAGCCGGATGTTAAGCGCCTTCCTTTGCCTTTTGGCAGTGCTCGTGCATTGCCAGCACTAGGCGGGAATGGTCACTATCCCGCACACACGTTTCGTTGTGCCCGTTGCTAAGCGCTCTGGAGCACTGTTTATGACATAAGCGGAACACCTCTTGCCGTTCCATTCTCAGAGCTCCTCAGTTAAGTAATCTGCAACTCTTGGTGCGAATGATAGAGGAAAACATTTCCAATGTGTCTGGCAGGGAGAAACTGAACCTGGAGAACACCTTTGTCAGGAGCTTTCACCTGCACCGTAGACACACACAGATTTGCATCACATCTAAATGGCCAAGCTCTTTCTTAGACAAGTTGAAAGCTGCTGTCAGAAGGTTGTGCTCCTTGTCAGATGGAAGCAGCAGCACTCACATAGGAGTTTGGCAAGCACTAAAGAGCCACAGAAGAGCGTGGCCTAGGAAAATGAGTCAGGAAAAAGCATATCGCTACATGTGTCCTTGTTGTCGCCTAACAACAGGTAGCAGCATAAACCAGATGTGGTTGAAGTTCTTGCTGGCGACATCTAACGTCAAATGAGCAAACGGGCTTACCACAGCTGCGGTCCTCTGGCAGTCTGAAAGCTTTGCGCACAAGCCGGATGCTAAGCGCCTTCCTTTGCCTTTTGGCAGTGCTCGTGCATTGCCAGCACTAGGCGGGAATGGTCACTATCCCGCACACACGTTTCGTTGTGCCCGTTGCTAAGCGCTCTGGAGCACTGTTTATGACGTAAGCGGAACACCTCTTGCCGTTCCATTCTCAGAGCTCCTCAGTTAAGTAATCTGCAACTCTTGGTGCGAATGATAGAGGAAAACATTTCCAATGTGTCTGGCAGGGAGAAACTGAACCTGGAGAACACCTTTGTCAGGAGCTTGCACCTGCACCTTACACACACACAGATTTGCATCACATCTAAATGGCCAAGCTCTTTCTTAGACAAGTTGAAAGCTGCTGTCAGAAGGCTGTGCTCCTTGTCAGATGGAAGCAGCAGCATGAACATAGGAGTTTGACAAGAACTAAAGAGCCACAGAAGAGCGTGGCCTAGGAAAATGAGTCAGGAAAAAGCATATCGCTACATGTGTCCTTGTTGTCGCCTAACAACAGGTAGCAGCATAAACCAGATGCGGGTGAAGTTCTTGCAGGCGACATCTAACATCAAATGAGTAAGCGGGATTACCACAGCTACAGTCCTCTGGCAGTCTGAAAGCTTTGCGCACAAGCCGCATGCTAAGCGCCTTCCTTTGCCTTTTGGCAGTGCTCGTGCATTGCCAGCACTAGGTGGGAATGGTCACTATCCCACAGACACGTTTCGTTGTGCCCGTTGCTAAGCGCTCTGGAGCACTGTTTATGACGTAAGCGGAACACGTCTTGCCGTTCCATTCTCAGAGCTCCTGAGTTAAGTAATCTGCGATTCTTGGTGCGAATGATAGAGGAAAACATTTCCAATGTGTCTGGCAGGGAGAAACTGAACCTGGAGAACACCTTTGTCAGGAGCTTGCACCTGCACCGTAGACACACACAGATTTGCATCACATCTAAATGGCCAAGCTCTTTCTTAGACAAGTTGAAAGCTGCTGTCAGAAGGCTGTGCTCCTTGTCAGATGGAAGCAGCAGCATGCACATAGGAGTTTGACAAGAACTAAAGAGCCACAGAAGAGCGTGGCCTAGGAAAATGAGTCAGGAAAAAGCATATCGCTACATGTGTCCTTGTTGTCGCCTAACAACAGGTAGCAGCATAAACCAGATGCGGGTGAAGTTCTTGCTGGCAACATCTAACGTCAAATGAGCAAACGGGCTTACCACAGCTGCGGTCCTCTGGCAGTCTGAAAGCTTTGCGCACAAGCCGGATGCTAAGCGCCTTCCTTTGCCTTTTGGCAGTGCTCGTGCATTGCCAGCACTAGGCGGGAATGGTCACTATCCCACAGACACGTTTCGTTGTGCCCGTTGCTAAGCGCTCTGGAGCACTGTTTATGACGTAAGCGGAACACATCTTGCCGTTCCATTCTCAGAGCTCCTGAGTTACGTAATCTGCGACTCTTGGTGCCAATGCCAGAGGAAAACATTTCCAATGTGTCTGGCAAGGAGAAACTGAACCTGGAGAACACCTTTGTCAGGAGCTTTCACCTGCACCTTACACACACACAGATTTGCATCACATCTAAATGGCCAAGCTCTTTCTTAGACAAGTTGAAAGCTGCTGTCAGAAGGTTGTGCTCCTTGTCAGATGGAAGCAGCAGCATGCACATAGGAGTTTGGCAAGCGCTAAAGAGCCACAGAAGAGCGTGGCTTAGGAAAATGCAGCAGGAAAAAGCGTATCGCTACATATGTCCTTGTTGTCGCCTAACAACAGGTAGCAGCATAAACCAGATGCGGGTGAAGTTTTTGCAGGCGACATCTAACGTCAAATGAGCAAGCGGGCTTACCACAGCTACAGTCCTCTGGTAGTCTGAAAGCTTTGCGCACAAGCCGGATGCTAAGCGCCTTCCTTTGCCTTTTGGCAGTGCTCGTGCATTGCCAGCACTAGGCGGGAATGGTCACTATCCCACAGACACGTTTCGTTGTGCCCGTTGCTAAGCGCTCTGGAGCACTGTTTATGACGTAAGCGGAACACCTCTTGCCGTTCCATTCTCAGAGCTCTTGAGTTAAGTAATCTGCGACTCTTGGTGCGAATGATAGAGGAAAACATTTCCAATGTGTCTGGCAGGGAGAAACTGAACCTGGAGAACACCTTTGTCAGGAGCTTTCACCTGCACCGTAGACACACACAGATTTGCATCACATCTAAATGGCCAAGCTCTTTCTTAGACAAGTTGAAAGCTGCTGTCAGAAGGCTGTGCTCCTTGTCAGATGGAAGCAGCAGCATGAACATAGGAGTTTGACAAGAACTAAAGAGCCACAGAAGAGCGTGGCCTAGGAAAATGAGTCAGGAAAAAGCATATCGCTACATGTGTCCTTGTTGTCGCCTAACAACAGGTAGCAGCATAAACCAGATGCGGGTGAAGTTCTTGCTGGCGACATCTAACGTCAAATGAGCAAACGGGCTTACCACAGCTGCGGTCCTCTGGCAGTCTGAAAGCTTTGCGCACAAGCCGGATGCTAAGCGCCTTCCTTTGCCTTTTGGCAGTGCTCGTGCATTGCCAGCACTAGGCGGGAATGGTCACTATCCCGCACACACGTTTCGTTGTGCCCGTTGCTAAGCGCTCTGGAGCACTGTTTATGACGTAAGCGGAACACCTCTTGCTGTTCCATTCTCAGAGCTCCTGAGTTAATCAAACTGAGACTCTTGGTGCGAATGCCAGAGGAAAACATTTCCAATGTGTCTGGCAGGGAGAAACTGAACCTGGAGAACACCTTTGTCAGGAGCTTTCACCTGCACCTTACACACACACAGATTTGCATCACATCTAAATGGCCAAGCTCTTTCTTAGACAAGTTGAAAGCTGCTGTCAGAAGGCTGTGCTCCTTGTCAGATGGAAGCAGCAGCATGAACATAGGAGTTTGACAAGAACTAAAGAGTCACAGAAGAGCGTGGCCTAGGAAAATGAGTCAGGAAAAAGCATATCGCTACATGTGTCCTGGTTGTCGCCTAACAACAGGTAGCAGCATAAACCAGATGCGGGTGAAGTTCTTGCTGGCGACATCTAACGTCAAATGAGCAAACGGGCTTACCACAGCTGCGGTCCTCTGGCAGTCTGAAAGCTTTGCGCACAAGCCGGATGCTAAGCGCCTTCCTTTGCCTTTTGGCAGTGCTTGTGCATTGCCAGCACTAGGCGGGAATGGTCACTATCCCGCACACACGTTTCGTTGTGCCCGTTGCGAAGCGCTCTGGAGCACTGTTTATGACGTAAGCGGAACACCTCTTGCCGTTCCATTCTCAGAGCTCCTCAGTTAAGTAATCTGCGACTTTTGGTGCGAATGCCAGAGGAAAACATTTCCAATGTGTCTGGCATATAGAAACTGAACCTGGAGAACACCTTTGTCAGGAGCTTTCACCTGCACCGTAGACACACACAGATTTGCATCACATCTAAATGGCCAAGCTCTTTCTTAGACAAGTTGAAAGCTGCTGTCAGAAGGTTGTGCTCCTTGTCAGATGGAAGCAGCAGCATGAACATAGGAGTTTGACAAGAACTAAAGAGTCACAGAAGAGCGTGGCCTAGGAAAATGAGTCAGGAAAAAGCATATCGCTACATGTGTCCTTGTTGTCGCCTAACAACAGGTAGCAGCATAAACCAGATGCGGGTGAAGTTCTTGCTGGCGACATCTAACGTCAAATGAGCAAACAGGCTTACCACAGCTGCGGTCCTCTGGCAGTCTGAAAGCTTTGCGCACAAGCCGGATGCTAAGCGCCTTCCTTTGCCTTTTGGCAGTGCTCGTGCATTGCCAGCACTAGGCGGGAATGGTCACTATCCCGCACACACGTTTCGTTGTGCCCGTTGCTAAGCGCTCTGGAGCACTGTTTATGACGTAAGCGGAACACCTCTTGCTGTTCCATTCTCAGAGCTCCTGAGTTAATCAAACTGAGACTCTTGGTGCGAATGCCAGAGGAAAACATTTCCAATGTGTCTGGCAGGGAGAAACTGAACCTGGAGAACACCTTTGTCAGGAGCTTTCACCTGCACCGTAGACACACACAGATTTGCATCACATCTAAATGGCCAAGCTCTTTCTTAGACAAGTTGAAAGCTGCTGTCAGAAGGCTGTGCTCCTTGTCCGATGGAAGCAGCAGCATGAACATAGGAGTTTGACAAGAACTAAAGAGTCACAGAAGAGCGTGGCCTAGGAAAATGAGTCAAGAAAAAGCATATCGCTACATGTGTCCTTGTTGTCGCCTAACAACAGGTAGCAGCATAAACCAGATGCGGGTGAAGTTCTTGCTGGCGACATCTAATGTCAAATGAGCAAACGGGCTTACCACAGCTGCGGTCCTCTGGCAGTCTGAAAGCTTTGCGCACAAGCCGGATGCTAAGCGCCTTCCTTTGCCTTTTGGCAGTGCTCGTGCATTGCCAGCACTAGGCGGGAATGGTCACTATCCCACAGACACGTTTCGTTGTGCCCGTTGCTAAGCGCTCTGGAGCACTGTTTATGACGTAAGCGGAACACCTCTTGCCGTTCCATTCTCAGAGCTCCTGAGTTAAGTAATCTGCGACTCTTGGTGCGAATGATAGAGGAAAACATTTCCAATGTGTCTGGCAGGGAGAAACTGAACCTGGAGAACACCTTTGTCAGGAGCTTTCACCTGCACCTTACGCACACACAGATTTGCATCACATCTAAATGGCCAAGCTCTTTCTTAGACAAGTTGAAAGCTGCTGTCAGAAGGCTGTGCTCCTTGTCAGATGGAAGCAGCAGCACTCACATAGGAGTTTGGCAAGCACTAAAGAGCCACAGAAGAGCGTGGCCTAGGAAAATGAGTCAGGAAAAAGCATATCGCTACATGTGTCCTTGTTGTCGCCTAACAACAGGTAGCAGCATAAACCAGATGCGGGTGAAGTTCTTGCTGGCGACATCTAACGTCAAATGAGCAAACGGGCTTACCACAGCTGCGGTCCTCTGGCAGTCTGAAAGCTTTGCGCACAAGCCGGATGCTAAGCGCCTTCCTTTGCCTTTTGGCAGTGCTCGTGCATTGCCAGCACTAGGCGGGAATGGTCACTATCCCACAGACACGTTTCGTTGTGCCCGTTGCGAAGCGCTCTGGAGCACTGTTTATGACGTAAGCGGAACACCTCTTGCCGTTCCATTCTCAGAGCTCCTCAGTTAAGTAATCTGCGACTTTTGGTGCGAATGCCAGAGGAAAACATTTCCAATGTGTCTGGCATATAGAAACTGAACCTGGAGAACACCTTTGTCAGGAGCTTTCACCTGCACCGTAGACACACACAGATTTGCATCACATCTAAATGGCCAAGCTCTTTCTTAGACAAGTTGAAAGCTGCTGTCAGAAGGTTGTGCTCCTTGTCAGATGGAAGCAGCAGCATGAACATAGGAGTTTGACAAGAACTAAAGAGTCACAGAAGAGCGTGGCCTAGGAAAATGAGTCAGGAAAAAGCATATCGCTACATGTGTCCTTGTTGTCGCCTAACAACAGGTAGCAGCATAAACCAGATGCGGGTGAAGTTCTTGCTGGCGACATCTAACGTCAAATGAGCAAACAGGCTTACCACAGCTGCGGTCCTCTGGCAGTCTGAAAGCTTTGCGCACAAGCCGGATGCTAAGCGCCTTCCTTTGCCTTTTGGCAGTGCTCGTGCATTGCCAGCACTAGGCGGGAATGGTCACTATCCCGCACACACGTTTCGTTGTGCCCGTTGCTAAGCGCTCTGGAGCACTGTTTATGACGTAAGCGGAACACCTCTTGCTGTTCCATTCTCAGAGCTCCTGAGTTAATCAAACTGAGACTCTTGGTGCGAATGCCAGAGGAAAACATTTCCAATGTGTCTGGCAGGGAGAAACTGAACCTGGAGAACACCTTTGTCAGGAGCTTTCACCTGCACCGTAGACACACACAGATTTGCATCACATCTAAATGGCCAAGCTCTTTCTTAGACAAGTTGAAAGCTGCTGTCAGAAGGCTGTGCTCCTTGTCCGATGGAAGCAGCAGCATGAACATAGGAGTTTGACAAGAACTAAAGAGTCACAGAAGAGCGTGGCCTAGGAAAATGAGTCAAGAAAAAGCATATCGCTACATGTGTCCTTGTTGTCGCCTAACAACAGGTAGCAGCATAAACCAGATGCGGGTGAAGTTCTTGCTGGCGACATCTAATGTCAAATGAGCAAACGGGCTTACCACAGCTGCGGTCCTCTGGCAGTCTGAAAGCTTTGCGCACAAGCCGGATGCTAAGCGCCTTCCTTTGCCTTTTGGCAGTGCTCGTGCATTGCCAGCACTAGGCGGGAATGGTCACTATCCCACAGACACGTTTCGTTGTGCCCGTTGCTAAGCGCTCTGGAGCACTGTTTATGACGTAAGCGGAACACCTCTTGCCGTTCCATTCTCAGAGCTCCTGAGTTAAGTAATCTGCGACTCTTGGTGCGAATGATAGAGGAAAACATTTCCAATGTGTCTGGCAGGGAGAAACTGAACCTGGAGAACACCTTTGTCAGGAGCTTTCACCTGCACCTTACGCACACACAGATTTGCATCACATCTAAATGGCCAAGCTCTTTCTTAGACAAGTTGAAAGCTGCTGTCAGAAGGCTGTGCTCCTTGTCAGATGGAAGCAGCAGCACTCACATAGGAGTTTGGCAAGCACTAAAGAGCCACAGAAGAGCGTGGCCTAGGAAAATGAGTCAGGAAAAAGCATATCGCTACATGTGTCCTTGTTGTCGCCTAACAACAGGTAGCAGCATAAACCAGATGCGGGTGAAGTTCTTGCTGGCGACATCTAACGTCAAATGAGCAAACGGGCTTACCACAGCTGCGGTCCTCTGGCAGTCTGAAAGCTTTGCGCACAAGCCGGATGCTAAGCGCCTTCCTTTGCCTTTTGGCAGTGCTCGTGCATTGCCAGCACTAGGCGGGAATGGTCACTATCCCACAGACACGTTTCGTTGTGCCCGTTGCTAAGTGCTCTGGATACTGTTTATGACGTAAGCGGAACACATCTTGCCTTTCCATTCTCAGAGCTCCTGAGTTAATCAAACTGAGACTCTTGGTGCGAATGCCAGAGGAAAACATTTCCAATGTGTCTGGCATATAGAAACTGAACCTGGAGAACACCTTTGTCAGGAGCTTTCACCTGCACCGTAGACACACACAGATTTGCATCACATCTAAATGGCCAAGCTCTTTCTTAGACAAGTTGAAAGCTGCTGTCAGAAGGCTGTGCTCCTTGTCAGATGGAAGCAGCAGCATGAACATAGGAGTTTGACAAGAACTAAAGAGTCACAGAAGAGCGTGGCCTAGGAAAATGAGTCAGGAAAAAGCATATCGCTACATGTGTCCTTGTCGCCTAACAACAGGTAGCAGCATAAACCAGATGCGGGTGAAGTTCTTGCTGGCGACATCTAACGTCAAATGAGCAAACGGGCTTACCACAGCTGCGGTCCTCTGGCAGTCTGAAAGCTTTGCGCACAAGCCGGATGCTAAGCGCCTTCCTTTGCCTTTTGGCAGTGCTCGTGCATTGCCAGCACTAGGCGGGAATGGTCACTATCCCGCACACACGTTTCGTTGTGCCCGTTGCGAAGCGCTCTGGAGCACTGTTTATGACGTAAGAGGAACACCTCTTGCCGTTCCATTCTCAGAGCTCCTCAGTTAAGTAATCTGCGACTCTTGGTGCGAATGATAGAGGAAAACATTTCCAATGTGTCTGGCAGGGAGAAACTGAACCTGGAGAACACCTTTGTCAGGAGCTTTCACCTGCACCGTAGACACACACAGATTTGCATCACATCTAAATGGCCAAGCTCTTTCTTAGACAAGTTGAAAGCTGCTGTCAGAAGGCTGTGCTCCTTGTCAGATGGAAGCAGCAGCACTCACATAGGAGTTTGGCAAGCACTAAAGAGCCACAGAAGAGCGTGGCCTAGGAAAATGAGTCAGGAAAAAGCATATCGCTACATGTGTCCTTGTTGTCGCCTAACAACAGGTAGCAGCATAAACCAGATGCGGGTGAAGTTCTTGCTGGCGACATCTAACGTCAAATGAGCAAACGGGCTTACCACAGCTGCGGTCCTCTGGCAGTCTGAAAGCTTTGCGCACAAGCCGGATGCTAAGCGCCTTCCTTTGCCTTTTGGCAGTGCTCGTGCATTGCCAGCACTAGGCGGGAATGGTCACTATCCCACAGACACGTTTCGTTGTGCCCGTTGCTAAGCGCTCTGGAGCACTGTTTATGACGTAAGCGGAACACCTCTTGCCGTTCCATTCTCAGAGCTCCTGAGTTACGTAATCTGCGACTTTTGGTGCGAATGCCAGAGGAAAACATTTCCAATGTGTCTGGCAGGGAGAAACTGAACCTGGAGAACACCTTTGTCAGGAGCTTTCACCTGCACCTTACACACACACAGATTTGCATCACATCTAAATGGCCAAGCTCTTTCTTAGACAAGTTGAAAGCTGCTGTCAGAAGGTTGTGCTCCTTGTCAGATGGAAGCAGCAACACTCACATAGGAGTTTGGCAAGCACTAAAGAGCCACAGAAGAGCGTGGCCTAGGAAAATGAGTCAGGAAAAAGCATATCGCTACATGTGTCCTTGTTGTCGCCTAACAACAGGTAGCAGCATAAACCAGATGCGGGTGAAGTTCTTGCTGGCGACATCTAACGTCAAATGAGCAAGCGGGCTTACCACAGCTGCGGTCCTCTGGCAGTCTGAAAGCTTTGCGCACAAGCCGGATGCTAAGCGCCTTCCTTTGCCTTTTGGCAGTGCTCGTGCATTGCCAGCACTAGGCGGGAATGGTCACTATCCCACAGACATGTTTCGTTGTGCCCGTTGCTAAGCGCTCTGGAGCACTGTTTATGACGTAAGCGGAACACATCTTGCCATTCCATTCTCAGAGCTCCTGAGTTAATCAAACTGAGACTCTTGGTGCGAATGCCAGAGGAAAACATTTCCAATGTGTCTGGCAAGGAGAAACTGAACCTGGAGAACACTTTTGTCAAGAGCTTTCACCTGCACCGTAGACACACACAGATTTGCATCACATCTAAATGGCCAAGCTCTTTCTTAGACAAGTTGAAAGCTGCTGTCAGAAGGCTGTGCTCCTTGTCAGATGGAAGCAGCAGCATGAACATAGGAGTTTGACAAGCACTAAAGAGCCACAGAAGAGCGTGGCCTAGGAAAATGAGTCAGGAAAAAGCATATCGCTACATGTGTCCTTGTTGTCGCCTAACAACAGGTAGCAGCATAAACCAGATGCGGGTGAAGTTCTTGCTGGCGACATCTAATGTCAAATGAGCAAACGGGCTTACCACAGCTGCGGTCCTCTGGCAGTCTGAAAGCTTTGCGCACAAGCCGGATGCTAAGCGCCTTCCTTTGCCTTTTGGCAGTGCTCGTGCATTGCCAGCACTAGGCGGGAATGGTCACTATCCCGCACACACGTTTCGTTGTGCCCGTTGCTAAGCGCTCTGGAGCACTGTTTATGACGTAAGCGGAACACCTCTTGCCGTTCCATTCTCAGAGCTCCTGAGTTAATCAAACTGAGACTCTTGGTGCGAATGCCAGAGGAAAACATTTCCAATGTGTCTGGCATATAGAAACTGAACCTGGAGAACACCTTTGTCAGGAGCTTTCACCTGCACCGTAGACACACACAGATTTGCATCACATCTAAATGGCCAAGCTCTTTCTTAGACAAGTTGAAAGCTGCTGTCAGAAGGTTGTGCTCCTTGTCAGATGGAAGCAGCAGCATGCACATAGGAGTTTGGCAAGCACTAAAGAGCCACAGAAGAGCGTGGCCTAGGAAAATGAGTCAGGAAAAAGCATATCGCTACATGTGTCCTTGTTGTCGCCTAACAACAGGTAGCAGCATAAACCAGATGCGGGTGAAGTTCTTGCAGGCGACATCTAACGTCAAATGAGCAAGCGGGCTTACCACAGCTACGGTCCTCTGGCAGTCTGAAAGCTTTGCGCACAAGCCGGATGCTAAGCGCCTTCCTTTGCCTTTTGGCAGTGCTCGTGCATTGCCAGCACTAGGCGGGAATGGTCACTATCCCACAGACACGTTTCGTTGTGCCCGTTGCTAAGCGCTCTGGAGCACTGTTTATGACGTAAGCGGAACACCTCTTGCCATTCCATTCTCAGAGCTCCTGAGTTACGTAATCTGCGACTCTTGGTGCGAATGCCAGAGGAAAACATTTCCAATGTGTATGGCATATAGAAACTGAACCTGGAGAACACCTTTGTCAGGAGCTTTCACCTGCACCGTAGACACACACAGATTTGCATCACATCTAAATGGCCAAGCTCTTTCTTAGACAAGTTGAAAGCTGCTGTCAGAAGGCTGTGCTCCTTGTCAGATGGAAGCAGCAGCATGAACATAGGAGTTTGACAAGAACTAAAGAGCCACAGAAGAGCGTGGCCTAGGAAAATGAGTCAGGAAAAAGCATATCGCTACATGTGTCCTTGTTGTCGCCTAACAACAGGTAGCAGCATAAACCAGATGCGGGTGAAGTTCTTGCTGGCGACATCTAACGTCAAATGAGCAAACGGGCTTACCACAGCTGCGGTCCTCTGGCAGTCTGAAAGCTTTGCGCACAAGCCGGATGCTAAGCGCCTTCCTTTGCCTTTTGGCAGTGCTCGTGCATTGCCAGCACTAGGCGGGAATGGTCACTATCCCGCACACATGTTTCGTTGTGCCCGTTGCTAAGCGCTCTGGAGCACTGTTTATGACGTAAGCGGAACACATCTTGCCTTTCCATTCTCAGAGCTCCTGAGTTAATCAAACTGAGACTCTTGGTGCGAATGCCAGAGGAAAACATTTCCAATGTGTCTGGCAAGGAGAAACTGAACCTGGAGAACACTTTTGTCAAGAGCTTTCACCTGCACCGTAGACACACACAGATTTGCATCACATCTAAATGGCCAAGCTCTTTCTTAGACAAGTTGAAAGCTGCTGTCAGAAGGCTGTGCTCCTTGTCAGATGGAAGCAGCAGCATGAACATAGGAGTTTGACAAGCACTAAAGAGCCACAGAAGAGCGTGGCCTAGGAAAATGAGTCAGGAAAAAGCATATCGCTACATGTGTCCTTGTTGTCGCCTAACAACAGGTAGCAGCATAAACCAGATGCGGGTGAAGTTCTTGCTGGCGACATCTAACGTCAAATGAGCAAACGGGCTTACCACAGCTGCGGTCCTCTGGCAGTCTGAAAGCTTTGCGCACAAGCCGGATGCTAAGCGCCTTCCTTTGCCTTTTGGCAGTGCTCGTGCATTGCCAGCACTAGGCGGGAATGGTCACTATCCCGCACACACGTTTCGTTGTGCCCGTTGTTAAGCGCTCTGGAGCACTGTTTATGACGTAAGCGGAACACCTCTTGCCGTTCCATTCTCAGAGCTCCTGAGTTACGTAATCTGCGACTCTTGGTGCGAATGCCAGAGGAAAACATTTCCAATGTGTCTGGCAAGGAGAAACTGAACCTGGAGAACACCTTTGTCAGGAGCTTTCACCTGCACCGTAGACACACACAGATTTGCATCACATCTAAATGGCCAAGCTCTTTCTTAGACAAGTTGAAAGCTGCTGTCAGAAGGTTGTGCTCCTTGTCAGATGGAAGCAGCAGCATGCACATAGGAGTTTGGCAAGCACTAAAGAGCCACAGAAGAGCGTGGCCTAGGAAAATGAGTCAGGAAAAAGCATATCGCTACATGTGTCCTTGTTGTCGCCTAACAACAGGTAGCAGCATAAACCAGATGCGGGTGAAGTTCTTGCAGGCGACATCTAACGTCAAATGAGCAAGCGGGCTTACCACAGCTACGGTCCTCTGGCAGTCTGAAAGCTTTGCGCACAAGCCGGATGCTAAGCGCCTTCCTTTGCCTTTTGGCAGTGCTCGTGCATTGCCAGCACTAGGCGGGAATGGTCACTATCCCACAGACACGTTTCGTTGTGCCCGTTGCTAAGCGCTCTGGAGCACTGTTTATGACGTAAGCGGAACACCTCTTGCCATTCCATTCTCAGAGCTCCTGAGTTACGTAATCTGCGACTCTTGGTGCGAATGCCAGAGGAAAACATTTCCAATGTGTCTGGCATATAGAAACTGAACCTGGAGAACACCTTTGTCAGGAGCTTGCACCTGCACCGTAGACACACACAGATTTGCATCACATCTAAATGGCCAAGCTCTTTCTTAGACAAGTTGAAAGCTGCTGTCAGAAGGCTGTGCTCCTTGTCAGATGGAAGCAGCAGCATGAACATAGGAGTTTGACAAGAACTAAAGAGCCACAGAAGAGCGTGGCCTAGGAAAATGAGTCAGGAAAAAGCATATCGCTACATGTGTCCTTGTTGTCGCCTAACAACAGGTAGCAGCATAAACCAGATGCGGGTGAAGTTCTTGCTGGCGACATCTAACGTCAAATGAGCAAACGGGCTTACCACAGCTGCGGTCCTCTGGCAGTCTGAAAGCTTTGCGCACAAGCCGGATGCTAAGCGCCTTCCTTTGCCTTTTGGCAGTGCTCGTGCATTGCCAGCACTAGGCGGGAATGGTCACTATCCCGCACACATGTTTCGTTGTGCCCGTTGCTAAGCGCTCTGGAGCACTGTTTATGACGTAAGCGGAACACATCTTGCCTTTCCATTCTCAGAGCTCCTGAGTTAATCAAACTGAGACTCTTGGTGCGAATGCCAGAGGAAAACATTTCCAATGTGTCTGGCAAGGAGAAACTGAACCTGGAGAACACTTTTGTCAAGAGCTTTCACCTGCACCGTAGACACACACAGATTTGCATCACATCTAAATGGCCAAGCTCTTTCTTAGACAAGTTGAAAGCTGCTGTCAGAAGGCTGTGCTCCTTGTCAGATGGAAGCAGCAGCATGAACATAGGAGTTTGACAAGCACTAAAGAGCCACAGAAGAGCGTGGCCTAGGAAAATGAGTCAGGAAAAAGCATATCGCTACATGTGTCCTTGTTGTCGCCTAACAACAGGTAGCAGCATAAACCAGATGCGGGTGAAGTTCTTGCTGGCGACATCTAACGTCAAATGAGCAAACGGGCTTACCACAGCTGCGGTCCTCTGGCAGTCTGAAAGCTTTGCGCACAAGCCGGATGCTAAGCGCCTTCCTTTGCCTTTTGGCAGTGCTCGTGCATTGCCAGCACTAGGCGGGAATGGTCACTATCCCGCACACACGTTTCGTTGTGCCCGTTGTTAAGCGCTCTGGAGCACTGTTTATGACGTAAGCGGAACACCTCTTGCCGTTCCATTCTCAGAGCTCCTGAGTTACGTAATCTGCGACTCTTGGTGCGAATGCCAGAGGAAAACATTTCCAATGTGTCTGGCAAGGAGAAACTGAACCTGGAGAACACCTTTGTCAGGAGCTTTCACCTGCACCGTAGACACACACAGATTTGCATCACATCTAAATGGCCAAGCTCTTTCTTAGACAAGTTGAAAGCTGCTGTCAGAAGGTTGTGCTCCTTGTCAGATGGAAGCAGCAGCATGCACATAGGAGTTTGGCAAGCACTAAAGAGCCACAGAAGAGCGTGGCCTAGGAAAATGAGTCAGGAAAAAGCATATCGCTACATGTGTCCTTGTTGTCGCCTAACAACAGGTAGCAGCATAAACCAGATGCGGGTGAAGTTCTTGCAGGCGACATCTAACGTCAAATGAGCAAGCGGGCTTACCACAGCTACGGTCCTCTGGCAGTCTGAAAGCTTTGCGCACAAGCCGGATGCTAAGTGCCTTCCTTTGCCTTTTGGCAGTGCTCGTGCATTGCCAGCACTAGGCGGGAATGGTCACTATCCCGCACACACGTTTCGTTGTGCCCGTTGCTAAGCGCTCTGGAGCACTGTTTATGACGTAAGCGGAACACCTCTTGCCATTCCATTCTCAGAGCTCCTGAGTTACGTAATCTGCGACTCTTGGTGCGAATGCCAGAGGAAAACATTTCCAATGTGTCTGGCATATAGAAACTGAACCTGGAGAACACCTTTGTCAGGAGCTTGCACCTGCACCGTAGACACACACAGATTTGCATCACATCTAAATGGCCAAGCTCTTTCTTAGACAAGTTGAAAGCTGCTGTCAGAAGGCTGTGCTCCTTGTCAGATGGAAGCAGCAGCATGAACATAGGAGTTTGACAAGAACTAAAGAGTCACAGAAGAGCGTGGCCTAGGAAAATGAGTCAGGAAAAAGCATATCGCTACATGTGTCCTTGTTGTCGCCTAACAACAGGTAGCAGCATAAACCAGATGCGGGTGAAGTTCTTGCTGGCGACATCTAACGTCAAATGAGCAAACGGGCTTACCACAGCTGCGGTCCTCTGGCAGTCTGAAAGCTTTGCGCACAAGCCGGATGCTAAGCGCCTTCCTTTGCCTTTTGGCAGTGCTCGTGCATTGCCAGCACTAGGCGGGAATGGTCACTATCCCACAGACATATTTCGTTGTGCCCGTTGCTAAGCGCTCTGGAGCACTGTTTATGACGTAAGCGGAACACATCTTGCCTTTCCATTCTCAGAGCTCCTGAGTTAATCAAACTGAGACTCTTGGTGCGAATGCCAGAGGAAAACATTTCCAATGTGTCTGGCAAGGAGAAACTGAACCTGGAGAACACTTTTGTCAAGAGCTTTCACCTGCACCGTAGACACACACAGATTTGCATCACATCTAAATGGCCAAGCTCTTTCTTAGACAAGTTGAAAGCTGCTGTCAGAAGGCTGTGCTCCTTGTCAGATGGAAGCAGCAGCATGAACATAGGAGTTTGACAAGCACTAAAGAGCCACAGAAGAGCGTGGCCTAGGAAAATGAGTCAGGAAAAAGCATATCGCTACATGTGTCCTTGTTGTCGCCTAACAACAGGTAGCAGCATAAACCAGATGCGGGTGAAGTTCTTGCTGGCGACATCTAATGTCAAATGAGCAAACGGGCTTACCACAGCTGCGGTCCTCTGGCAGTCTGAAAGCTTTGCGCACAAGCCGGATGCTAAGCGCCTTCCTTTGCCTTTTGGCAGTGCTCGTGCATTGCCAGCACTAGGCGGGAATGGTCACTATCCCGCACACACGTTTCGTTGTGCCCGTTGTTAAGCGCTCTGGAGCACTGTTTATGACGTAACCGGAACACCTCTTGCCGTTCCATTCTCAGAGCTCCTGAGTTAAGTAATCTGCGACTCTTGGTGCGAATGATAGAGGAAAACATTTCCAATGTGTCTGGCAGGGAGAAACTGAACCTGGAGAACACCTTTGTCAGGAGCTTTCACCTGCACCGTAGACACACACAGATTTGCATCACATCTAAATGGCCAAGCTCTTTCTTAGACAAGTTGAAAGCTGCTGTCAGAAGGCTGTGCTCCTTGTCAGATGGAAGCAGCAGCACTCACATAGGAGTTTGACAAGAACTAAAGAGTCACAGAAGAGCGTGGCCTAGGAAAATGAGTCAGGAAAAAGCATATCGCTACATGTGTCCTTGTTGTCGCCTAACAACAGGTAGCAGCATAAACCAGATGCGGGTGAAGTTCTTGCTGGCGACATCTAACGTCAAATGAGCAAACGGGCTTACCACAGCTGCGGTCCTCTGGCAGTCTGAAAGCTTTGCGCACAAGCCGGATGCTAAGCGCCTTCCTTTGCCTTTTGGCAGTGCTCGTGCATTGCCAGCACTAGGCGGGAATGGTCACTATCCCACAGACACGTTTCGTTGTGCCCGTTGCTAAGCGCTCTGGAGCACTGTTTATGACGTAAGCGGAACACCTCTTGCCATTCCATTCTCAGAGCTCCTGGGTTACGTAATCTGCGACTTTTGGTGCGAATGCCAGAGGAAAACATTTCCAATGTGTCTGGCAGGGAGAAACTGAACCTGGAGAACACCTTTGTCAGGAGCTTTCACCTGCACCGTAGACACACACAGATTTGCATCACATCTAAATGGCCAAGCTCTTTCTTAGACAAGTTGAAAGCTGCTGTCAGAAGGCTGTGCTCCTTGTCAGATGGAAGCAGCAGCATGAACATAGGAGTTTGACAAGAACTAAAGAGCCACAGAAGACCGTGGCCTAGGAAAATGAGTCAGGAAAAAGCATATCGCTACATGTGTCCTTGTTGTCGCCTAACAACAGGTAGCAGCATAAACCAGATGCGGGTGAAGTTCTTGCTGGCGACATCTAATGTCAAATGAGCAAACGGGCTTACCACAGCTGCGGTCCTCTGGCAGTCTGAAAGCTTTGCGCACAAGCCGGATGCTAAGCGCCTTCCTTTGCCTTTTGGCAGTGCTCGTGCATTGCCAGCACTAGGCGGGAATGGTCACTATCCCGCACACACGTTTCGTTGTGCCCGTTGCTAAGCGCTCTGGAGCACTGTTTATGACGTAAGCGGAACACCTCTTGCCGTTCCATTCTCAGAGCTCCTGAGTTACGTAATCTGCGACTCTTGGTGCGAATGCCAGAGGAAAACATTTCCAATGTGTCTGGCAAGGAGAAACTGAACCTGGAGAACACCTTTGTCAGGAGCTTTCACCTGCACCTTACACACACACAGATTTGCATCACATCTAAATGGCCAAGCTCTTTCTTAGACAAGTTGAAAGCTGCTGTCAGAAGGTTGTGCTCCTTGTCAGATGGAAGCAGCAGCATGCACATAGGAGTTTGGCAAGCACTAAAGAGCCACAGAAGAGCGTGGCCTAGGAAAATGAGTCAGGAAAAAGCATATCGCTACATGTGTCCTTGTTGTCGCCTAACAACAGGTAGCAGCATAAACCAGATGCGGGTGAAGTTCTTGCAGGCGACATCTAACGTCAAATGAGCAAGCGGGCTTACCACAGCTGCGGTCCTCTGGCAGTCTGAAAGCTTTGCGCACAAGCCGGATGCTAAGCGCCTTCCTTTGCCTTTTGGCAGTGCTCGTGCATTGCCAGCACTAGGCGGGAATGGTCACTATCCCGCACACACGTTTCGTTGTGCCCGTTGCTAAGCGCTCTGGAGCACTGTTTATGACGTAAGCGGAACACCTCTTGCCGTTCCATTCTCAGAGCTCCTGACTTACGTAATCTGCGACTCTTGGTGCGAATGCCAGAGGAAAACATTTCCAATGTGTCTGGCAAGGAGAAACTGAACCTGGAGAACACCTTTGTCAGGAGCTTTCACCTGCACCTTACACACACACAGATTTGCATCACATCTAAATGGCCAAGCTCTTTCTTAGACAAGTTGAAAGCTGCTGTCAGAAGGTTGTGCTCCTTGTCAGATGGAAGCAGCAGCATGCACATAGGAGTTTGGCAAGCACTAAAGAGCCACAGAAGAGCGTGGCCTAGGAAAATGAGTCAGGAAAAAGCATATCGCTACATGTGTCCTTGTTGTCGCCTAACAACAGGTAGCAGCATAAACCAGATGCGGGTGAAGTTCTTGCAGGCGACATCTAACGTCAAATGAGCAAGCGGGCTTACCACAGCTACGGTCCTCTGGCAGTCTGAAAGCTTTGCGCACAAGCCGGATGCTAAGCGCCTTCCTTTGCCTTTTGGCAGTGCTCGTGCATTGCCAGCACTAGGCGGGAATGGTCACTATCCCACAGACACGTTTCGTTGTGCCCGTTGCTAAGCGCTCTGGAGCACTGTTTATGATGTAAGCGGAACACCTCTTGCCATTCCATTCTCAGAGCTCCTGACTTACGTAATCTGCGACTCTTGGTGCGAATGCCAGAGGAAAACATTTCCAATGTGTCTGGCATATAGAAACTGAACCTGGAGAACACCTTTGTCAGGAGCTTTCACCTGCACCGTAGACACACACAGATTTGCATCACATCTAAATGGCCAAGCTCTTTCTTAGACAAGTTGAAAGCTGCTGTCAGAAGGCTGTGCTCCTTGTCAGATGGAAGCAGCAGCATGAACATAGGAGTTTGACAAGAACTAAAGAGCCACAGAAGAGCGTGGCCTAGGAAAATGAGTCAGGAAAAAGCATATCGCTACATGTGTTCTTGTTGTCGCCTAACAACAGGTAGCAGCATAAACCAGATGCGGGTGAAGTTCTTGCTGGCGACATCTAACGTCAAATGAGCAAACGGGCTTACCACAGCTGCGGTCCTCTGGCAGTCTGAAAGCTTTGCGCACAAGCCGGATGCTAAGCGCCTTCCTTTGCCTTTTGGCAGTGCTCGTGCATTGCCAGCACTAGGCGGGAATGGTCACTATCCCACACACACGTTTCGTTGTGCCCGTTGCTAAGCGCTCTGGAGCACTGTTTATGACGTAAGCGGAACACCTCTTGCCGTTCCATTCTCAGAGCTCCTGAGTTAAGTAATCTGCGACTCTTGGTGCGAATGATAGAGGAAAACATTTCCAATGTGTCTGGCAGGGAGAAACTGAACCTGGAGAACACCTTTGTCAGGAGCTTTCACCTGCACCGTAGACACACACAGATTTGCATCACATCTAAATGGCCAAGCTCTTTCTTAGACAAGTTGAAAGCTGCTGTCAGAAGGCTGTGCTCCTTGTCAGATGGAAGCAGCAGCATGCACATAGGAGTTTGGCAAGCACTAAAGAGCCACAGAAGAGCGTGGCCTAGGAAAATGAGTCAGGAAAAAGCATATCGCTACATGTGTCCTTGTTGTCGCCTAACAACAGGTAGCAGCATAAACCAGATGTGGTTGAAGTTCTTGCAGGCGACATCTAACGTCAAATGAGCAAGCGGGCTTACCACAGCTACGGTCCTCTGGCAGTCTGAAAGCTTTGCGCACAAGCCGGATGCTAAGCGCCTTCCTTTGCCTTTTGGCAGTGCTCGTGCATTGCCAGCACTAGGCGGGAATGGTCACTATCCCACAGACACGTTTCGTTGTGCCCGTTGCTAAGTGCTCTGGATACTGTTTATGACGTAAGCGGAACACATCTTGCCTTTCCATTCTCAGAGCTCCTGAGTTAATCAAACTGAGACTCTTGGTGCGAATGCCAGAGGAAAACATTTCCAATGTGTCTGGCATATAGAAACTGAACCTGGAGAACACCTTTGTCAGGAGCTTTCACCTGCACCGTAGACACACACAGATTTGCATCACATCTAAATGGCCAAGCTCTTTCTTAGACAAGTTGAAAGCTGCTGTCAGAAGGCTGTGCTCCTTGTCAGATGGAAGCAGCAGCATGAACATAGGAGTTTGACAAGAACTAAAGAGTCACAGAAGAGCGTGGCCTAGGAAAATGAGTCAGGAAAAAGCATATCGCTACATGTGTCCTTGTTGTCGCCTAACAACAGGTAGCAGCATAAACCAGATGCGGGTGAAGTTCTTGCTGGCGACATCTAACGTCAAATGAGCAAACGGGCTTACCACAGCTGCGGTCCTCTGGCAGTCTGAAAGCTTTGCGCACAAGCCGGATGCTAAGCACCTTCCTTTGCCTTTTGGCAGTGCTCGTGCATTGCCAGCACTAGGCGGGAATGGTCACTATCCCGCACACACGTTTCGTTGTGCCCGTTGCTAAGCGCTCTGGAGCACTGTTTATGACGTAAGCGGAACACCTCTTGCCGTTCCATTCTCAGAGCTCCTGAGTTACGTAATCTGCGACTCTTGGTGCGAATGCCAGAGGAAAACATTTCCAATGTGTCTGGCAAGGAGAAACTGAACCTGGAGAACACCTTTGTCAGGAGCTTTCACCTGCACCTTACACACACACAGATTTGCATCACATCTAAATGGCCAAGCTCTTTCTTAGACAAGTTGAAAGCTGCTGTCAGAAGGTTGTGCTCCTTGTCAGATGGAAGCAGCAGCATGCACATAGGAGTTTGGCAAGCACTAAAGAGCCACAGAAGAGCGTGGCCTAGGAAAATGAGTCAGGAAAAAGCATATCGCTACATGTGTCCTTGTTGTCGCCTAACAACAGGTAGCAGCATAAACCAGATGCGGGTGAAGTTCTTGCAGGCGACATCTAACGTCAAATGAGCAAGCGGGCTTACCACAGCTACGGTCCTCTGGCAGTCTGAAAGCTTTGCGCACAAGCCGGATGCTAAGCGCCTTCCTTTGCCTTTTGGCAGTGCTCGTGCATTGCCAGCACTAGGCGGGAATGGTCACTATCCCACAGACACGTTTCGTTGTGCCCGTTGCTAAGCGCTCTGGAGCACTGTTTATGATGTAAGCGGAACACCTCTTGCCATTCCATTCTCAGAGCTCCTGAGTTACGTAATCTGCGACTCTTGGTGCGAATGCCAGAGGAAAACATTTCCAATGTGTCTGGCATATAGAAACTAAACCTGGAGAACACCTTTGTCAGGAGCTTTCACCTGCACCGTAGACACACACAGATTTGCATCACATCTAAATGGCCAAGCTCTTTCTTAGACAAGTTGAAAGCTGCTGTCAGAAGGCTGTGCTCCTTGTCAGATGGAAGCAGCAGCATGAACATAGGAGTTTGACAAGAACTAAAGAGCCACAGAAGAGCGTGGCCTAGGAAAATGAGTCAGGAAAAAGCATATCGCTACATGTGTTCTTGTTGTCGCCTAACAACAGGTAGCAGCATAAACCAGATGCGGGTGAAGTTCTTGCTGGCGACATCTAACGTCAAATGAGCAAACGGGCTTACCACAGCTGCGGTCCTCTGGCAGTCTGAAAGCTTTGCGCACAAGCCGGATGCTAAGCGCCTTCCTTTGCCTTTTGGCAGTGCTCGTGCATTGCCAGCACTAGGCGGGAATGGTCACTATCCCACACACACATTTCGTTGTGCCCGTTGCTAAGCGCTCTGGAGCACTGTTTATGACGTAAGCGGAACACCTCTTGCCGTTCCATTCTCAGAGCTCCTGAGTTAATCAAACTGAGACTCTTGGTGCGAATGCCAGAGGAAAACATTTCCAATGTGTCTGGCATATAGAAACTGAACCTGGAGAACACCTTTGTCAGGAGCTTGCACCTGCACCGTAGACACACACAGATTTGCATCACATCTAAATGGCCAAGCTCTTTCTTAGACAAGTTGAAAGCTGCTGTCAGAAGGCTGTGCTCCTTGTCAGATGGAAGCAGCAGCATGAACATAGGAGTTTGACAAGAACTAAAGAGCCACAGAAGAGCGTGGCCTAGGAAAATGAGTCAGGAAAAAGCATATCGCTACATGTGTTCTTGTTGTCGCCTAACAACAGGTAGCAGCATAAACCAGATGCGGGTGAAGTTCTTGCTGGCGACATCTAACGTCAAATGAGCAAACGGGCTTACCACAGCTGCGGTCCTCTGGCAGTCTGAAAGCTTTGCGCACAAGCCGGATGCTAAGCGCCTTCCTTTGCCTTTTGGCAGTGCTCGTGCATTGCCAGCACTAGGCGGGAATGGTCACTATCCCACACACACGTTTCGTTGTGCCCGTTGCTAAGCGCTCTGGAGCACTGTTTATGACGTAAGCGGAACACCTCTTGCCGTTCCATTCTCAGAGCTCCTGAGTTAAGTAATCTGCGACTCTTGGTGCGAATGATAGAGGAAAACATTTCCAATGTGTCTGGCAGGGAGAAACTGAACCTGGAGAACACCTTTGTCAGGAGCTTTCACCTGCACCGTAGACACACACAGATTTGCATCACATCTAAATGGCCAAGCTCTTTCTTAGACAAGTTGAAAGCTGCTGTCAGAAGGCTGTGCTCCTTGTCAGATGGAAGCAGCAGCATGCACATAGGAGTTTGGCAAGCACTAAAGAGCCACAGAAGAGCGTGGCCTAGGAAAATGAGTCAGGAAAAAGCATATCGCTACATGTGTCCTTGTTGTCGCCTAACAACAGGTAGCAGCATAAACCAGATGTGGTTGAAGTTCTTGCAGGCGACATCTAACGTCAAATGAGCAAGCGGGCTTACCACAGCTACGGTCCTCTGGCAGTCTGAAAGCTTTGCGCACAAGCCGGATGCTAAGCGCCTTCCTTTGCCTTTTGGCAGTGCTCGTGCATTGCCAGCACTAGGCGGGAATGGTCACTATCCCACAGACACGTTTCGTTGTGCCCGTTGCTAAGTGCTCTGGATACTGTTTATGACGTAAGCGGAACACATCTTGCCTTTCCATTCTCAGAGCTCCTGAGTTAATCAAACTGAGACTCTTGGTGCGAATGCCAGAGGAAAACATTTCCAATGTGTCTGGCATATAGAAACTGAACCTGGAGAACACCTTTGTCAGGAGCTTTCACCTGCACCGTAGACACACACAGATTTGCATCACATCTAAATGGCCAAGCTCTTTCTTAGACAAGTTGAAAGCTGCTGTCAGAAGGCTGTGCTCCTTGTCAGATGGAAGCAGCAGCATGAACATAGGAGTTTGACAAGAACTAAAGAGTCACAGAAGAGCGTGGCCTAGGAAAATGAGTCAGGAAAAAGCATATCGCTACATGTGTCCTTGTTGTCGCCTAACAACAGGTAGCAGCATAAACCAGATGCGGGTGAAGTTCTTGCTGGCGACATCTAACGTCAAATGAGCAAACGGGCTTACCACAGCTGCGGTCCTCTGGCAGTCTGAAAGCTTTGCGCACAAGCCGGATGCTAAGCACCTTCCTTTGCCTTTTGGCAGTGCTCGTGCATTGCCAGCACTAGGCGGGAATGGTCACTATCCCGCACACACGTTTCGTTGTGCCCGTTGCTAAGCGCTCTGGAGCACTGTTTATGACGTAAGCGGAACACCTCTTGCCGTTCCATTCTCAGAGCTCCTGAGTTACGTAATCTGCGACTCTTGGTGCGAATGCCAGAGGAAAACATTTCCAATGTGTCTGGCAAGGAGAAACTGAACCTGGAGAACACCTTTGTCAGGAGCTTTCACCTGCACCTTACACACACACAGATTTGCATCACATCTAAATGGCCAAGCTCTTTCTTAGACAAGTTGAAAGCTGCTGTCAGAAGGTTGTGCTCCTTGTCAGATGGAAGCAGCAGCACTCACATAGGAGTTTGGCAAGCACTAAAGAGCCACAGAAGAGCGTGGCCTAGGAAAATGAGTCAGGAAAAAGCATATCGCTACATGTGTCCTTGTTGTCGCCTAACAACAGGTAGCAGCATAAACCAGATGCGGGTGAAGTTCTTGCAGGCGACATCTAACGTCAAATGAGCAAGCGGGCTTACCACAGCTACGGTCCTCTGGCAGTCTGAAAGCTTTGCGCACAAGCCGGATGCTAAGCGCCTTCCTTTGCCTTTTGGCAGTGCTCGTGCATTGCCAGCACTAGGCGGGAATGGTCACTATCCCACAGACACGTTTCGTTGTGCCCGTTGCTAAGCGCTCTGGAGCACTGTTTATGATGTAAGCGGAACACCTCTTGCCATTCCATTCTCAGAGCTCCTGAGTTACGTAATCTGCGACTCTTGGTGCGAATGCCAGAGGAAAACATTTCCAATGTGTCTGGCATATAGAAACTAAACCTGGAGAACACCTTTGTCAGGAGCTTTCACCTGCACCGTAGACACACACAGATTTGCATCACATCTAAATGGCCAAGCTCTTTCTTAGACAAGTTGAAAGCTGCTGTCAGAAGGCTGTGCTCCTTGTCAGATGGAAGCAGCAGCATGAACATAGGAGTTTGACAAGAACTAAAGAGCCACAGAAGAGCGTGGCCTAGGAAAATGAGTCAGGAAAAAGCATATCGCTACATGTGTTCTTGTTGTCGCCTAACAACAGGTAGCAGCATAAACCAGATGCGGGTGAAGTTCTTGCTGGCGACATCTAACGTCAAATGAGCAAACGGGCTTACCACAGCTGCGGTCCTCTGGCAGTCTGAAAGCTTTGCGCACAAGCCGGATGCTAAGCGCCTTCCTTTGCCTTTTGGCAGTGCTCGTGCATTGCCAGCACTAGGCGGGAATGGTCACTATCCCACACACACATTTCGTTGTGCCCGTTGCTAAGCGCTCTGGAGCACTGTTTATGACGTAAGCGGAACACCTCTTGCCGTTCCATTCTCAGAGCTCCTGAGTTAATCAAACTGAGACTCTTGGTGCGAATGCCAGAGGAAAACATTTCCAATGTGTCTGGCATATAGAAACTGAACCTGGAGAACACCTTTGTCAGGAGCTTGCACCTGCACCGTAGACACACACAGATTTGCATCACATCTAAATGGCCAAGCTCTTTCTTAGACAAGTTGAAAGCTGCTGTCAGAAGGCTGTGCTCCTTGTCAGATGGAAGCAGCAGCATGAACATAGGAGTTTGACAAGAACTAAAGAGTCACAGAAGAGCGTGGCCTAGGAAAATGAGTCAGGAAAAAGCATATCGCTACATGTGTCCTTGTTGTCGCCTAACAACAGGTAGCAGCATAAACCAGATGCGGGTGAAGTTCTTGCTGGCGACATCTAACGTCAAATGAGCAAACGGGCTTACCACAGCTGCGGTCCTCTGGCAGTCTGAAAGCTTTGCGCACAAGCCGGATGCTAAGCGCCTTCCTTTGCCTTTTGGCAGTGCTCGTGCATTGCCAGCACTAGGCGGGAATGGTCACTATCCCACACACACGTTTCGTTGTGCCCGTTGCTAAGCGCTCTGGAGCACTGTTTATGACGTAAGCGGAACACCTCTTGCCGTTCCATTCTCAGAGCTCCTGAGTTAAGTAATCTGCGACTCTTGGTGCGAATGATAGAGGAAAACATTTCCAATGTGTCTGGCAGGGAGAAACTGAACCTGGAGAACACCTTTGTCAGGAGCTTTCACCTGCACCGTAGACACACACAGATTTGCATCACATCTAAATGGCCAAGCTCTTTCTTAGACAAGTTGAAAGCTGCTGTCAGAAGGCTGTGCTCCTTGTCAGATGGAAGCAGCAGCATGCACATAGGAGTTTGGCAAGCACTAAAGAGCCACAGAAGAGCGTGGCCTAGGAAAATGAGTCAGGAAAAAGCATATCGCTACATGTGTCCTTGTTGTCGCCTAACAACAGGTAGCAGCATAAACCAGATGTGGTTGAAGTTCTTGCAGGCGACATCTAACGTCAAATGAGCAAGCGGGCTTACCACAGCTACGGTCCTCTGGCAGTCTGAAAGCTTTGCGCACAAGCCGGATGCTAAGCGCCTTCCTTTGCCTTTTGGCAGTGCTCGTGCATTGCCAGCACTAGGCGGGAATGGTCACTATCCCACAGACACGTTTCGTTGTGCCCGTTGCTAAGTGCTCTGGATACTGTTTATGACGTAAGCGGAACACATCTTGCCTTTCCATTCTCAGAGCTCCTGAGTTAATCAAACTGAGACTCTTGGTGCGAATGCCAGAGGAAAACATTTCCAATGTGTCTGGCATATAGAAACTGAACCTGGAGAACACCTTTGTCAGGAGCTTTCACCTGCACCGTAGACACACACAGATTTGCATCACATCTAAATGGCCAAGCTCTTTCTTAGACAAGTTGAAAGCTGCTGTCAGAAGGCTGTGCTCCTTGTCAGATGGAAGCAGCAGCATGAACATAGGAGTTTGACAAGAACTAAAGAGTCACAGAAGAGCGTGGCCTAGGAAAATGAGTCAGGAAAAAGCATATCGCTACATGTGTCCTTGTTGTCGCCTAACAACAGGTAGCAGCATAAACCAGATGCGGGTGAAGTTCTTGCTGGCGACATCTAACGTCAAATGAGCAAACGGGCTTACCACAGCTGCGGTCCTCTGGCAGTCTGAAAGCTTTGCGCACAAGCCGGATGCTAAGCACCTTCCTTTGCCTTTTGGCAGTGCTCGTGCATTGCCAGCACTAGGCGGGAATGGTCACTATCCCGCACACACGTTTCGTTGTGCCCGTTGCTAAGCGCTCTGGAGCACTGTTTATGACGTAAGCGGAACACCTCTTGCCGTTCCATTCTCAGAGCTCCTGAGTTACGTAATCTGCGACTCTTGGTGCGAATGCCAGAGGAAAACATTTCCAATGTGTCTGGCAAGGAGAAACTGAACCTGGAGAACACCTTTGTCAGGAGCTTTCACCTGCACCTTACACACACACAGATTTGCATCACATCTAAATGGCCAAGCTCTTTCTTAGACAAGTTGAAAGCTGCTGTCAGAAGGTTGTGCTCCTTGTCAGATGGAAGCAGCAGCATGCACATAGGAGTTTGGCAAGCACTAAAGAGCCACAGAAGAGCGTGGCCTAGGAAAATGAGTCAGGAAAAAGCATATCGCTACATGTGTCCTTGTTGTCGCCTAACAACAGGTAGCAGCATAAACCAGATGCGGGTGAAGTTCTTGCAGGCGACATCTAACGTCAAATGAGCAAGCGGGCTTACCACAGCTACGGTCCTCTGGCAGTCTGAAAGCTTTGCGCACAAGCCGGATGCTAAGCGCCTTCCTTTGCCTTTTGGCAGTGCTCGTGCATTGCCAGCACTAGGCGGGAATGGTCACTATCCCACAGACACGTTTCGTTGTGCCCGTTGCTAAGCGCTCTGGAGCACTGTTTATGATGTAAGCGGAACACCTCTTGCCATTCCATTCTCAGAGCTCCTGAGTTACGTAATCTGCGACTCTTGGTGCGAATGCCAGAGGAAAACATTTCCAATGTGTCTGGCATATAGAAACTGAACCTGGAGAACACCTTTGTCAGGAGCTTTCACCTGCACCGTAGACACACACAGATTTGCATCACATCTAAATGGCCAAGCTCTTTCTTAGACAAGTTGAAAGCTGCTGTCAGAAGGCTGTGCTCCTTGTCAGATGGAAGCAGCAGCATGAACATAGGAGTTTGACAAGAACTAAAGAGCCACAGAAGAGCGTGGCCTAGGAAAATGAGTCAGGAAAAAGCATATCGCTACATGTGTTCTTGTTGTCGCCTAACAACAGGTAGCAGCATAAACCAGATGCGGGTGAAGTTCTTGCTGGCGACATCTAACGTCAAATGAGCAAACGGGCTTACCACAGCTGCGGTCCTCTGGCAGTCTGAAAGCTTTGCGCACAAGCCGGATGCTAAGCGCCTTCCTTTGCCTTTTGGCAGTGCTCGTGCATTGCCAGCACTAGGCGGGAATGGTCACTATCCCACACACACGTTTCGTTGTGCCCGTTGCTAAGCGCTCTGGAGCACTGTTTATGACGTAAGCGGAACACCTCTTGCCGTTCCATTCTCAGAGCTCCTGAGTTAAGTAATCTGCGACTCTTGGTGCGAATGATAGAGGAAAACATTTCCAATGTGTCTGGCAGGGAGAAACTGAACCTGGAGAACACCTTTGTCAGGAGCTTTCACCTGCACCGTAGACACACACAGATTTGCATCACATCTAAATGGCCAAGCTCTTTCTTAGACAAGTTGAAAGCTGCTGTCAGAAGGCTGTGCTCCTTGTCAGATGGAAGCAGCAGCATGCACATAGGAGTTTGGCAAGCACTAAAGAGCCACAGAAGAGCGTGGCCTAGGAAAATGAGTCAGGAAAAAGCATATCGCTACATGTGTCCTTGTTGTCGCCTAACAACAGGTAGCAGCATAAACCAGATGTGGTTGAAGTTCTTGCAGGCGACATCTAACGTCAAATGAGCAAGCGGGCTTACCACAGCTACGGTCCTCTGGCAGTCTGAAAGCTTTGCGCACAAGCCGGATGCTAAGCGCCTTCCTTTGCCTTTTGGCAGTGCTCGTGCATTGCCAGCACTAGGCGGGAATGGTCACTATCCCACAGACACGTTTCGTTGTGCCCGTTGCTAAGTGCTCTGGATACTGTTTATGACGTAAGCGGAACACATCTTGCCTTTCCATTCTCAGAGCTCCTGAGTTAATCAAACTGAGACTCTTGGTGCGAATGCCAGAGGAAAACATTTCCAATGTGTCTGGCATATAGAAACTGAACCTGGAGAACACCTTTGTCAGGAGCTTTCACCTGCACCGTAGACACACACAGATTTGCATCACATCTAAATGGCCAAGCTCTTTCTTAGACAAGTTGAAAGCTGCTGTCAGAAGGCTGTGCTCCTTGTCAGATGGAAGCAGCAGCATGAACATAGGAGTTTGACAAGAACTAAAGAGTCACAGAAGAGCGTGGCCTAGGAAAATGAGTCAGGAAAAAGCATATCGCTACATGTGTCCTTGTTGTCGCCTAACAACAGGTAGCAGCATAAACCAGATGCGGGTGAAGTTCTTGCTGGCGACATCTAACGTCAAATGAGCAAACGGGCTTACCACAGCTGCGGTCCTCTGGCAGTCTGAAAGCTTTGCGCACAAGCCGGATGCTAAGCACCTTCCTTTGCCTTTTGGCAGTGCTCGTGCATTGCCAGCACTAGGCGGGAATGGTCACTATCCCGCACACACGTTTCGTTGTGCCCGTTGCTAAGCGCTCTGGAGCACTGTTTATGACGTAAGCGGAACACCTCTTGCCGTTCCATTCTCAGAGCTCCTGAGTTACGTAATCTGCGACTCTTGGTGCGAATGCCAGAGGAAAACATTTCCAATGTGTCTGGCAAGGAGAAACTGAACCTGGAGAACACCTTTGTCAGGAGCTTTCACCTGCACCTTACACACACACAGATTTGCATCACATCTAAATGGCCAAGCTCTTTCTTAGACAAGTTGAAAGCTGCTGTCAGAAGGTTGTGCTCCTTGTCAGATGGAAGCAGCAGCATGCACATAGGAGTTTGGCAAGCACTAAAGAGCCACAGAAGAGCGTGGCCTAGGAAAATGAGTCAGGAAAAAGCATATCGCTACATGTGTCCTGGTTGTCGCCTAACAACAGGTAGCAGCATAAACCAGATGCGGGTGAAGTTCTTGCAGGCGACATCTAACGTCAAATGAGCAAGCGGGCTTACCACAGCTACGGTCCTCTGGCAGTCTGAAAGCTTTGCGCACAAGCCGGATGCTAAGCGCCTTCCTTTGCCTTTTGGCAGTGCTCGTGCATTGCCAGCACTAGGCGGGAATGGTCACTATCCCACAGACACGTTTCGTTGTGCCCGTTGCTAAGCGCTCTGGAGCACTGTTTATGACGTAAGCGGAACACCTCTTGCCATTCCATTCTCAGAGCTCCTGAGTTACGTAATCTGCGACTCTTGGTGCGAATGCCAGAGGAAAACATTTCCAATGTGTCTGGCATATAGAAACTAAACCTGGAGAACACCTTTGTCAGGAGCTTTCACCTGCACCGTAGACACACACAGATTTGCATCACATCTAAATGGCCAAGCTCTTTCTTAGACAAGTTGAAAGCTGCTGTCAGAAGGCTGTGCTCCTTGTCAGATGGAAGCAGCAGCATGAACATAGGAGTTTGACAAGAACTAAAGAGCCACAGAAGAGCGTGGCCTAGGAAAATGAGTCAGGAAAAAGCATATCGCTACATGTGTTCTTGTTGTCGCCTAACAACAGGTAGCAGCATAAACCAGATGCGGGTGAAGTTCTTGCTGGCGACATCTAACGTCAAATGAGCAAACGGGCTTACCACAGCTGCGGTCCTCTGGCAGTCTGAAAGCTTTGCGCACAAGCCGGATGCTAAGCGCCTTCCTTTGCCTTTTGGCAGTGCTCGTGCATTGCCAGCACTAGGCGGGAATGGTCACTATCCCACACACACATTTCGTTGTGCCCGTTGCTAAGCGCTCTGGAGCACTGTTTATGACGTAAGCGGAACACCTCTTGCCGTTCCATTCTCAGAGCTCCTGAGTTAATCAAACTGAGACTCTTGGTGCGAATGCCAGAGGAAAACATTTCCAATGTGTCTGGCATATAGAAACTGAACCTGGAGAACACCTTTGTCAGGAGCTTGCACCTGCACCGTAGACACACACAGATTTGCATCACATCTAAATGGCCAAGCTCTTTCTTAGACAAGTTGAAAGCTGCTGTCAGAAGGCTGTGCTCCTTGTCAGATGGAAGCAGCAGCATGAACATAGGAGTTTGACAAGAACTAAAGAGCCACAGAAGAGCGTGGCCTAGGAAAATGAGTCAGGAAAAAGCATATCGCTACATGTGTCCTTGTTGTCGCCTAACAACAGGTAGCAGCATAAACCAGATGTGGTTGAAGTTCTTGCAGGCGACATCTAACGTCAAATGAGCAAGCGGGCTTACCACAGCTACGGTCCTCTGGCAGTCTGAAAGCTTTGCGCACAAGCCGGATGCTAAGCGCCTTCCTTTGCCTTTTGGCAGTGCTCGTGCATTGCCAGCACTAGGCGGGAATGGTCACTATCCCACAGACACGTTTCGTTGTGCCCGTTGCTAAGTGCTCTGGATACTGTTTATGACGTAAGCGGAACACATCTTGCCTTTCCATTCTCAGAGCTCCTGAGTTAATCAAACTGAGACTCTTGGTGCGAATGCCAGAGGAAAACATTTCCAATGTGTCTGGCATATAGAAACTGAACCTGGAGAACACCTTTGTCAGGAGCTTTCACCTGCACCGTAGACACACACAGATTTGCATCACATCTAAATGGCCAAGCTCTTTCTTAGACAAGTTGAAAGCTGCTGTCAGAAGGCTGTGCTCCTTGTCAGATGGAAGCAGCAGCATGAACATAGGAGTTTGACAAGAACTAAAGAGTCACAGAAGAGCGTGGCCTAGGAAAATGAGTCAGGAAAAAGCATATCGCTACATGTGTCCTTGTTGTCGCCTAACAACAGGTAGCAGCATAAACCAGATGCGGGTGAAGTTCTTGCTGGCGACATCTAACGTCAAATGAGCAAACGGGCTTACCACAGCTGCGGTCCTCTGGCAGTCTGAAAGCTTTGCGCACAAGCCGGATGCTAAGCACCTTCCTTTGCCTTTTGGCAGTGCTCGTGCATTGCCAGCACTAGGCGGGAATGGTCACTATCCCGCACACACGTTTCGTTGTGCCCGTTGCTAAGCGCTCTGGAGCACTGTTTATGACGTAAGCGGAACACCTCTTGCCGTTCCATTCTCAGAGCTCCTGAGTTACGTAATCTGCGACTCTTGGTGCGAATGCCAGAGGAAAACATTTCCAATGTGTCTGGCAAGGAGAAACTGAACCTGGAGAACACCTTTGTCAGGAGCTTTCACCTGCACCTTACACACACACAGATTTGCATCACATCTAAATGGCCAAGCTCTTTCTTAGACAAGTTGAAAGCTGCTGTCAGAAGGTTGTGCTCCTTGTCAGATGGAAGCAGCAGCACTCACATAGGAGTTTGGCAAGCACTAAAGAGCCACAGAAGAGCGTGGCCTAGGAAAATGAGTCAGGAAAAAGCATATCGCTACATGTGTCCTTGTTGTCGCCTAACAACAGGTAGCAGCATAAACCAGATGCGGGTGAAGTTCTTGCAGGCGACATCTAACGTCAAATGAGCAAGCGGGCTTACCACAGCTACGGTCCTCTGGCAGTCTGAAAGCTTTGCGCACAAGCCGGATGCTAAGCGCCTTCCTTTGCCTTTTGGCAGTGCTCGTGCATTGCCAGCACTAGGCGGGAATGGTCACTATCCCACAGACACGTTTCGTTGTGCCCGTTGCTAAGCGCTCTGGAGCACTGTTTATGATGTAAGCGGAACACCTCTTGCCATTCCATTCTCAGAGCTCCTGAGTTACGTAATCTGCGACTCTTGGTGCGAATGCCAGAGGAAAACATTTCCAATGTGTCTGGCATATAGAAACTAAACCTGGAGAACACCTTTGTCAGGAGCTTTCACCTGCACCGTAGACACACACAGATTTGCATCACATCTAAATGGCCAAGCTCTTTCTTAGACAAGTTGAAAGCTGCTGTCAGAAGGCTGTGCTCCTTGTCAGATGGAAGCAGCAGCATGAACATAGGAGTTTGACAAGAACTAAAGAGCCACAGAAGAGCGTGGCCTAGGAAAATGAGTCAGGAAAAAGCATATCGCTACATGTGTTCTTGTTGTCGCCTAACAACAGGTAGCAGCATAAACCAGATGCGGGTGAAGTTCTTGCTGGCGACATCTAACGTCAAATGAGCAAACGGGCTTACCACAGCTGCGGTCCTCTGGCAGTCTGAAAGCTTTGCGCACAAGCCGGATGCTAAGCGCCTTCCTTTGCCTTTTGGCAGTGCTCGTGCATTGCCAGCACTAGGCGGGAATGGTCACTATCCCACACACACATTTCGTTGTGCCCGTTGCTAAGCGCTCTGGAGCACTGTTTATGACGTAAGCGGAACACCTCTTGCCGTTCCATTCTCAGAGCTCCTGAGTTAATCAAACTGAGACTCTTGGTGCGAATGCCAGAGGAAAACATTTCCAATGTGTCTGGCATATAGAAACTGAACCTGGAGAACACCTTTGTCAGGAGCTTGCACCTGCACCGTAGACACACACAGATTTGCATCACATCTAAATGGCCAAGCTCTTTCTTAGACAAGTTGAAAGCTGCTGTCAGAAGGCTGTGCTCCTTGTCAGATGGAAGCAGCAGCATGAACATAGGAGTTTGACAAGAACTAAAGAGTCACAGAAGAGCGTGGCCTAGGAAAATGAGTCAGGAAAAAGCATATCGCTACATGTGTCCTTGTTGTCGCCTAACAACAGGTAGCAGCATAAACCAGATGCGGGTGAAGTTCTTGCTGGCGACATCTAACGTCAAATGAGCAAACGGGCTTACCACAGCTGCGGTCCTCTGGCAGTCTGAAAGCTTTGCGCACAAGCCGGATGCTAAGCGCCTTCCTTTGCCTTTTGGCAGTGCTCGTGCATTGCCAGCACTAGGCGGGAATGGTCACTATCCCACACACACGTTTCGTTGTGCCCGTTGCTAAGCGCTCTGGAGCACTGTTTATGACGTAAGCGGAACACCTCTTGCCGTTCCATTCTCAGAGCTCCTGAGTTAAGTAATCTGCGACTCTTGGTGCGAATGATAGAGGAAAACATTTCCAATGTGTCTGGCAGGGAGAAACTGAACCTGGAGAACACCTTTGTCAGGAGCTTTCACCTGCACCGTAGACACACACAGATTTGCATCACATCTAAATGGCCAAGCTCTTTCTTAGACAAGTTGAAAGCTGCTGTCAGAAGGCTGTGCTCCTTGTCAGATGGAAGCAGCAGCATGCACATAGGAGTTTGGCAAGCACTAAAGAGCCACAGAAGAGCGTGGCCTAGGAAAATGAGTCAGGAAAAAGCATATCGCTACATGTGTCCTTGTTGTCGCCTAACAACAGGTAGCAGCATAAACCAGATGTGGTTGAAGTTCTTGCAGGCGACATCTAACGTCAAATGAGCAAGCGGGCTTACCACAGCTACGGTCCTCTGGCAGTCTGAAAGCTTTGCGCACAAGCCGGATGCTAAGCGCCTTCCTTTGCCTTTTGGCAGTGCTCGTGCATTGCCAGCACTAGGCGGGAATGGTCACTATCCCACAGACACGTTTCGTTGTGCCCGTTGCTAAGTGCTCTGGATACTGTTTATGACGTAAGCGGAACACATCTTGCCTTTCCATTCTCAGAGCTCCTGAGTTAATCAAACTGAGACTCTTGGTGCGAATGCCAGAGGAAAACATTTCCAATGTGTCTGGCATATAGAAACTGAACCTGGAGAACACCTTTGTCAGGAGCTTTCACCTGCACCGTAGACACACACAGATTTGCATCACATCTAAATGGCCAAGCTCTTTCTTAGACAAGTTGAAAGCTGCTGTCAGAAGGCTGTGCTCCTTGTCAGATGGAAGCAGCAGCATGAACATAGGAGTTTGACAAGAACTAAAGAGCCACAGAAGAGCGTGGCCTAGGAAAATGAGTCAGGAAAAAGCATATCGCTACATGTGTCCTTGTTGTCGCCTAACAACAGGTAGCAGCATAAACCAGATGCGGGTGAAGTTCTTGCTGGCGACATCTAACGTCAAATGAGCAAACGGGCTTACCACAGCTGCGGTCCTCTGGCAGTCTGAAAGCTTTGCGCACAAGCCGGATGCTAAGCGCCTTCCTTTGCCTTTTGGCAGTGCTCGTGCATTGCCAGCACTAGGCGGGAATGGTCACTATCCCGCACACACGTGTCGTTGTGCCCGTTGCTAAGCGCTCTGGAGCACTGTTTATGACGTAAGCGGAACACCTCTTGCCGTTCCATTCTCAGAGCTCCTGAGTTACGTAATCTGCGACTCTTGGTGCGAATGCCAGAGGAAAACATTTCCAATGTGTCTGGCAAGGAGAAACTGAACCTGGAGAACACCTTTGTCAGGAGCTTTCACCTGCACCTTACACACACACAGATTTGCATCACATCTAAATGGCCAAGCTCTTTCTTAGACAAGTTGAAAGCTGCTGTCAGAAGGTTGTGCTCCTTGTCAGATGGAAGCAGCAGCATGCACATAGGAGTTTGGCAAGCACTAAAGAGCCACAGAAGAGCGTGGCCTAGGAAAATGAGTCAGGAAAAAGCATATCGCTACATGTGTCCTTGTTGTCGCCTAACAACAGGTAGCAGCATAAACCAGATGCGGGTGAAGTTCTTGCAGGCGACATCTAACGTCAAATGAGCAAGCGGGCTTACCACAGCTACGGTCCTCTGGCAGTCTGAAAGCTTTGCGCACAAGCCGGATGCTAAGCGCCTTCCTTTGCCTTTTGGCAGTGCTCGTGCATTGCCAGCACTAGGCGGGAATGGTCACTATCCCACAGACACGTTTCGTTGTGCCCGTTGCTAAGCGCTCTGGAGCACTGTTTATGATGTAAGCGGAACACCTCTTGCCATTCCATTCTCAGAGCTCCTGAGTTACGTAATCTGCGACTCTTGGTGCGAATGCCAGAGGAAAACATTTCCAATGTGTCTGGCATATAGAAACTAAACCTGGAGAACACCTTTGTCAGGAGCTTTCACCTGCACCGTAGACACACACAGATTTGCATCACATCTAAATGGCCAAGCTCTTTCTTAGACAAGTTGAAAGCTGCTGTCAGAAGGCTGTGCTCCTTGTCAGATGGAAGCAGCAGCATGAACATAGGAGTTTGACAAGAACTAAAGAGCCACAGAAGAGCGTGGCCTAGGAAAATGAGTCAGGAAAAAGCATATCGCTACATGTGTTCTTGTTGTCGCCTAACAACAGGTAGCAGCATAAACCAGATGCGGGTGAAGTTCTTGCTGGCGACATCTAACGTCAAATGAGCAAACGGGCTTACCACAGCTGCGGTCCTCTGGCAGTCTGAAAGCTTTGCGCACAAGCCGGATGCTAAGCGCCTTCCTTTGCCTTTTGGCAGTGCTCGTGCATTGCCAGCACTAGGCGGGAATGGTCACTATCCCACACACACATTTCGTTGTGCCCGTTGCTAAGCGCTCTGGAGCACTGTTTATGACGTAAGCGGAACACCTCTTGCCTTTCCATTCTCAGAGCTCCTGAGTTAATCAAACTGAGACTCTTGGTGCGAATGCCAGAGGAAAACATTTCCAATGTGTCTGGCATATAGAAACTGAACCTGGAGAACACCTTTGTCAGGAGCTTGCACCTGCACCGTAGACACACACAGATTTGCATCACATCTAAATGGCCAAGCTCTTTCTTAGACAAGTTGAAAGCTGCTGTCAGAAGGCTGTGCTCCTTGTCAGATGGAAGCAGCAGCATGAACATAGGAGTTTGACAAGAACTAAAGAGTCACAGAAGAGCGTGGCCTAGGAAAATGAGTCAGGAAAAAGCATATCGCTACATGTGTCCTTGTTGTCGCCTAACAACAGGTAGCAGCATAAACCAGATGCGGGTGAAGTTCTTGCTGGCGACATCTAACGTCAAATGAGCAAACGGGCTTACCACAGCTGCGGTCCTCTGGCAGTCTGAAAGCTTTGCGCACAAGCCGGATGCTAAGCGCCTTCCTTTGCCTTTTGGCAGTGCTCGTGCATTGCCAGCACTAGGCGGGAATGGTCACTATCCCACACACACGTTTCGTTGTGCCCGTTGCTAAGCGCTCTGGAGCACTGTTTATGACGTAAGCGGAACACCTCTTGCCGTTCCATTCTCAGAGCTCCTGAGTTAAGTAATCTGCGACTCTTGGTGCGAATGATAGAGGAAAACATTTCCAATGTGTCTGGCAGGGAGAAACTGAACCTGGAGAACACCTTTGTCAGGAGCTTTCACCTGCACCGTAGACACACACAGATTTGCATCACATCTAAATGGCCAAGCTCTTTCTTAGACAAGTTGAAAGCTGCTGTCAGAAGGCTGTGCTCCTTGTCAGATGGAAGCAGCAGCACTCACATAGGAGTTTGGCAAGCACTAAAGAGCCACAGAAGAGCGTGGCCTAGGAAAATGAGTCAGGAAAAAGCATATCGCTACATGTGTCCTTGTTGTCGCCTAACAACAGGTAGCAGCATAAACCAGATGCGGGTGAAGTTCTTGCTGGCGACATCTAACGTCAAATGAGCAAACGGGCTTACCACAGCTGCGGTCCTCTGGCAGTCTGAAAGCTTTGCGCACAAGCCGCATGCTAAGCGCCTTCCTTTGCCTTTTGGCAGTGCTCGTGCATTGCCAGCACTAGGCGGGAATGGTCACTATCCCACAGACACGTTTCGTTGTGCCCGTTGCTAAGCGCTCTGGAGCACTGTTTATGACGTAAGCGGAACACCTCTTGCCATTCCATTCTCAGAGCTCCTGAGTTACGTAATCTGCGACTTTTGGTGCGAATGCCAGAGGAAAACATTTCCAATGTGTCTGGCAGGGAGAAACTGAACCTGGAGAACACCTTTGTCAGGAGCTTTCACCTGCACCTTACACACACACAGATTTGCATCACATCTAAATGGCCAAGCTCTTTCTTAGACAAGTTGAAAGCTGCTGTCAGAAGGTTGTGCTCCTTGTCAGATGGAAGCAGCAACACTCACATAGGAGTTTGGCAAGCACTAAAGAGCCACAGAAGAGCGTGGCCTAGGAAAATGAGTCAGGAAAAAGCATATCGCTACATGTGTCCTTGTTGTCGCCTAACAACAGGTAGCAGCATAAACCAGATGCGGGTGAAGTTCTTGCAGGCGACATCTAACATCAAATGAGCAAGCGGGATTACCACAGCTACAGTCCTCTGGCAGTCTGAAAGCTTTGCGCACAAGCCGGATGCTAAGCGCCTTCCTTTGCCTTTTGGCAGTGCTCGTGCATTGCCAGCACTAGGTGGGAATGGTCACTATCCCACAGACACGTTTCGTTGTGCCCGTTGCTAAGCGCTCTGGAGCACTGTTTATGACGTAAGCAGAACACCTCTTGCCGTTCCATTCTCAGAGCTCCTCAGTTAAGTAATCTGCGATTCTTGGTGCGAATGTTAGAGGAAAACATTTCCAATGTGTCTGGCAGGGAGAAACTGAACCTGGAGAACACCTTTGTCAGGAGCTTTCACCTGCACCGTAGACACACACAGATTTGCATCACATCTAAATGGCCAAGCTCTTTCTTAGACAAGTTGAAAGCTGCTGTCAGAAGGCTGTGCTCCTTGTCAGATGGAAGCAGCAGCATGAACATAGGAGTTTGACAAGAACTAAAGAGCCACAGAAGAGCGTGGCCTAGGAAAATGAGTCAGGAAAAAGCATATCGCTACATGTGTCCTTGTTGTCGCCTAACAACAGGTAGCAGCATAAACCAGATGCGGGTGAAGTTCTTGCTGGCGACATCTAACGTCAAATGAGCAAACGGGCTTACCACAGCTGCGGTCCTCTGGCAGTCTGAAAGCTTTGCGCACAAGCCGGATGCTAAGCGCCTTCCTTTGCCTTTTGGCAGTGCTCGTGCATTGCCAGCACTAGGCGGGAATGGTCACTATCCCACAGACACGTTTCGTTGTGCCCGTTGCTAAGCGCTCTGGAGCACTGTTTATGACGTAAGCGGAACACCTCTTGCCATTCCATTCTCAGAGCTCCTGAGTTACGTAATCTGCGACTCTTGGTGCGAATGCCAGAGGAAAACATTTCCAATGTGTCTGGCATATAGAAACTGAACCTGGAGAACACCTTTGTCAGGAGCTTTCACCTGCACCGTAGACACACACAGATTTGCATCACATCTAAATGGCCAAGCTCTTTCTTAGACAAGTTGAAAGCTGCTGTCAGAAGGCTGTGCTCCTTGTCAGATGGAAGCAGCAGCATGAACATAGGAGTTTGACAAGAACTAAAGAGCCACAGAAGAGCGTGGCCTAGGAAAATGAGTCAGGAAAAAGCATATCGCTACATGTGTCCTTGTTGTCGCCTAACAACAGGTAGCAGCATAAACCAGATGCGGGTGAAGTTCTTGCTGGCGACATCTAACGTCAAATGAGCAAACGGGCTTACCACAGCTGCGGTCCTCTGGCAGTCTGAAAGCTTTGCGCACAAGCCGGATGCTAAGCGCCTTCCTTTGCCTTTTGGCAGTGCTCGTGCATTGCCAGCACTAGGCGGGAATGGTCACTATCCCACAGACATGTTTCGTTGTGCCCGTTGCTAAGCGCTCTGGAGCACTGTTTATGACGTAAGCGGAACACCTCTTGCCGTTCCATTCTCAGAGCTCCTGAGTTAATCAAACTGAGACTCTTGGTGCGAATGCCAGAGGAAAACATTTCCAATGTGTCTGGCATATAGAAACTGAACCTGGAGAACACCTTTGTCAGGAGCTTTCACCTGCACCGTAGACACACACAGATTTGCATCACATCTAAATGGCCAAGCTCTTTCTTAGACAAGTTGAAAGCTGCTGTCAGAAGGCTGTGCTCCTTGTCAGATGGAAGCAGCAGCATGAACATAGGAGTTTGACAAGAACTAAAGAGTCACAGAAGAGCGTGGCCTAGGAAAATGAGTCAGGAAAAAGCATATCGCTACATGTGTCCTGGTTGTCGCCTAACAACAGGTAGCAGCATAAACCAGATGCGGGTGAAGTTCTTGCTGGCGACATCTAACGTCAAATGAGCAAACGGGCTTACCACAGCTGCGGTCCTCTGGCAGTCTGAAAGCTTTGCGCACAAGCCGGATGCTAAGCGCCTTCCTTTGCCTTTTGGCAGTGCTCGTGCATTGCCAGCACTAGGCGGGAATGGTCACTATCCCACAGACACGTTTCGTTGTGCCTGTTGCTAAGCGCTCTGGAGCACTGTTTATGACGTAAGCGGAACACCTCTTGCCGTTCCATTCTCAGAGCTCCTCAGTTAAGTAATCTGCGATTCTTGGTGCGAATGATAGAGGAAAACATTTCCAATGTGTCTGGCAGGGAGAAACTGAACCTGGAGAACAGCTTTGTCAGGAGCTTTCACCTGCACCGTAGACACACGCAGATTTGCATCACATCTAAATGGCCAAGCTCTTTCTTAGACAAGTTGAAAGCTGCTGTCAGAAGGCTGTGCTCCTTGTCAGATGGAAGCAGCAGCATGAACATAGGAGTTTGACAAGAACTAAAGAGCCACAGAAGAGTGTGGCCTAGGAAAATGAGTCAGGAAAAAGCATATCGCTACATGTGTTCTTGTTGTCGCCTAACAACAGGTAGCAGCATAAACCAGATGCGGGTGAAGTTCTTGCTGGCGACATCTAACGTCAAATGAGCAAACGGGCTTACCACAGCTGCGGTCCTCTGGCAGTCTGAAAGCTTTGCGCACAAGCCGGATGCTAAGCGCCTTCCTTTGCCTTTTGGCAGTGCTCGTGCATTGCCAGCACTAGGCGGGAATGGTCACTATCCCACAGACATGTTTCGTTGTGCCCGTTGCTAAGCGCTCTGGAGCACTGTTTATGACGTAAGCGGAACACATCTTGCCTTTCCATTCTCAGATCTCCTGAGTTAATCAAACTGAGACTCTTGGTGCGAATGCCAGAGGAAAACATTTCCAATGTGTCTGGCAAGGAGAAACTGAACCTGGAGAACACTTTTGTCAAGAGCTTTCACCTGCACCGTAGACACACACAGATTTGCATCACATCTAAATGGCCAAGCTCTTTCTTAGACAAGTTGAAAGCTGCTGTCAGAAGGCTGTGCTCCTTGTCAGATGGAAGCAGCAGCATGAACATAGGAGTTTGGCAAGCACTAAAGAGCCACAGAAGAGCGTGGCCTAGGAAAATGAGTCAGGAAAAAGCATATCGCTACATGTGTCCTTGTTGTCGCCTAACAACAGGTAGCAGCATAAACCAGATGCGGGTGAAGTTCTTGCTGGCGACATCTAATGTCAAATGAGCAAACGGGCTTACCACAGCTGCGGTCCTCTGGCAGTCTGAAAGCTTTGCGCACAAGCCGGATGCTAAGCGCCTTCCTTTGCCTTTTGGCAGTGCTCGTGCATTGCCAGCACTAGGCGGGAATGGTCACTATCCCGCACACACGTTTCGTTGTGCCCGTTGTTAAGCGCTCTGGAGCACTGTTTATGACGTAAGCGGAACACCTCTTGCCGTTCCATTCTCAGAGCTCCTGAGTTAAGTAATCTGCGACTCTTGGTGCGAATGCCAGAGGAAAACATTTCCAATGTGTCTGGCAAGGAGAAACTGAACCTGGAGAACACCTTTGTCAGGAGCTTTCACCTGCACCTTACACACACACAGATTTGCATCACATCTAAATGGCCAAGCTCTTTCTTAGACAAGTTGAAAGCTGCTGTCAGAAGGTTGTGCTCCTTGTCAGATGGAAGCAGCAGCATGCACATAGGAGTTTGGCAAGCACTAAAGAGCCACAGAAGAGCGTGGCCTAGGAAAATGAGTCAGGAAAAAGCATATCGCTACATGTGTCCTTGTTGTCGCCTAACAACAGGTAGCAGCATAAACCAGATGCGGGTGAAGTTCTTGCTGGCGACATCTAACGTCAAATGAGCAAACGGGCTTACCACAGCTGCGGTCCTCTGGCAGTCTGAAAGCTTTGCGCACAAGCCGGATGCTAAGCGCCTTCCTTTGCCTTTTGGCAGTGCTCGTGCATTGCCAGCACTAGGCGGGAATGGTCACTATCCCACAGACACGTTTCGTTGTGCCCGTTGCTAAGCGCTCTGGAGCACTGTTTATGACGTAAGCAGAACACCTCTTGCCGTTCCATTCTCAGAGCTCCTGAGTTAATCAAACTGAGACTCTTGGTGCGAATGCCAGAGGAAAACATTTCCAATGTGTCTGGCATATAGAAACTGAACCTGGAGAACACCTTTGTCAGGAGCTTTCACCTGCACCGTAGACACACACAGATTTGCATCACATCTAAATGGCCAAGCTCTTTCTTAGACAAGTTGAAAGCTGCTGTCAGAAGGCTGTGCTCCTTGTCAGATGGAAGCAGCAGCATGAACATAGGAGTTTGACAAGAACTAAAGAGTCACAGAAGAGCGTGGCCTAGGAAAATGAGTCAGGAAAAAGCATATCGCTACATGTGTCCTTGTTGTCGCCTAACAACAGGTAGCAGCATAAACCAGATGCGGGTGAAGTTCTTGCTGGCGACATCTAACGTCAAATGAGCAAACGGGCTTACCACAGCTGCGGTCCTCTGGCAGTCTGAAAGCTTTGCGCACAAGCCAGATGCTAAGCGCCTTCCTTTGCCTTTTGGCAGTGCTCGTGCATTGCCAGCACTAGGCGGGAATGGTCACTATCCCACAGACATGTTTCGTTGTGCCCGTTGCTAAGCGCTCTGGAGCACTGTTTATGACGTAAGCGGAACACATCTTGCCTTTCCATTCTCAGAGCTCCTGAGTTAATCAAACTGAGACTCTTGGTGCGAATGCCAGAGGAAAACATTTCCAATGTGTCTGGCAAGGAGAAACTGAACCTGGAGAACACTTTTGTCAAGAGCTTTCACCTGCACCGTAGACACACACAGATTTGCATCACATCTAAATGGCCAAGCTCTTTCTTAGACAAGTTGAAAGCTGCTGTCAGAAGGCTGTGCTCCTTGTCAGATGGAAGCAGCAGCATGAACATAGGAGTTTGACAACAACTAAAGAGCCACAGAAGAGCGTGGCCTAGGAAAATGAGTCAGGAAAAAGCATATCGCTACATGTGTCCTTGTTGTCGCCTAACAACAGGTAGCAGCATAAACCAGATGCGGGTGAAGTTCTTGCTGGCGACATCTAATGTCAAATGAGCAAACGGGCTTACCACAGCTGCGGTCCTCTGGCAGTCTGAAAGCTTTGCGCACAAGCCGGATGCTAAGCGCCTTCCTTTGCCTTTTGGCAGTGCTCGTGCATTGCCAGCACTAGGCGGGAATGGTCACTATCCCGCACACACGTTTCGTTGTGCCCGTTGTTAAGCGCTCTGGAGCACTGTTTATGACGTAACCGGAACACCTCTTGCCGTTCCATTCTCAGAGCTCCTGAGTTAAGTAATCTGCGACTCTTGGTGCGAATGATAGAGGAAAACATTTCCAATGTGTCTGGCAGGGAGAAACTGAACCTGGAGAACACCTTTGTCAGGAGCTTTCACCTGCACCGTAGACACACACAGATTTGCATCACATCTAAATGGCCAAGCTCTTTCTTAGACAAGTTGAAAGCTGCTGTCAGAAGGCTGTGCTCCTTGTCAGATGGAAGCAGCAGCACTCACATAGGAGTTTGACAAGAACTAAAGAGTCACAGAAGAGCGTGGCCTAGGAAAATGAGTCAGGAAAAAGCATATCGCTACATGTGTCCTTGTTGTCGCCTAACAACAGGTAGCAGCATAAACCAGATGTGGTTGAAGTTCTTGCAGGCGACATCTAACGTCAAATGAGCAAGTGGGCTTACCACAGCTACGGTCCTCTGGCAGTCTGAAAGCTTTGCGCACAAGCCGGATGCTAAGCGCCTTCCTTTGCCTTTTGGCAGTGCTCGTGCATTGCCAGCACTAGGCGGGAATGGTCACTATCCCGCACACACGTTTCGTTGTGCCCGTTGCTAAGCGCTCTGGAGCACTGTTTATGACGTAAGCGGAACACCTCTTGCCGTTCCATTCTCAGAGCTCCTGAGTTAATCAAACTGAGACTCTTGGTGCGAATGCCAGAGGAAAACATTTCCAATGTGTCTGGCATATAGAAACTGAACCTGGAGAACACCTTTGTCAGGAGCTTGCACCTGCACCGTAGACACACACAGATTTGCATCACATCTAAATGGCCAAGCTCTTTCTTAGACAAGTTGAAAGCTGCTGTCAGAAGGCTGTGCTCCTTGTCAGATGGAAGCAGCAGCACTCACATAGGAGTTTGGCAAGCACTAAAGAGCCACAGAAGAGCGTGGCCTAGGAAAATGAGTCAGGAAAAAGCATATCGCTACATGTGTCCTTGTTGTCGCCTAACAACAGGTAGCAGCATAAACCAGATGCGGGTGAAGTTCTTGCTGGCGACATCTAACGTCAAATGAGCAAACGGGCTTACCACAGCTGCGGTCCTCTGGCAGTCTGAAAGCTTTGCGCACAAGCCGGATGCTAAGCGCCTTCCTTTGCCTTTTGGCAGTGCTCGTGCATTGCCAGCACTAGGCGGGAATGGTCACTATCCCACAGACACGTTTCGTTGTGCCCGTTGCTAAGCGCTCTGGAGCACTGTTTATGACGTAAGCGGAACACCTCTTGCCATTCCATTCTCAGAGCTCCTGAGTTACGTAATCTGCGACTTTTGGTGCGAATGCCAGAGGAAAACATTTCCAATGTGTCTGGCAGGGAGAAACTGAACCTGGAGAACACCTTTGTCAGGAGCTTTCACCTGCACCTTACACACACACAGATTTGCATCACATCTAAATGGCCAAGCTCTTTCTTAGACAAGTTGAAAGCTGCTGTCAGAAGGTTGTGCTCCTTGTCAGATGGAAGCAGCAACACTCACATAGGAGTTTGACAAGCACTAAAGAGCCACAGAAGAGCGTGGCCTAGGAAAATGAGTCAGGAAAAAGCATATCGCTACATGTGTCCTTGTTGTCGCCTAACAACAGGTAGCAGCATAAACCAGATGCGGGTGAAGTTCTTGCAGGCGACATCTAACATCAAATGAGCAAGCGGGATTACCACAGCTACAGTCCTCTGGCAGTCTGAAAGCTTTGCGCACAAGCCGGATGCTAAGCGCCTTCCTTTGCCTTTTGGCAGTGCTCGTGCATTGCCAGCACTAGGTGGGAATGGTCACTATCCCACAGACACGTTTCGTTGTGCCCGTTGCTAAGCGCTCTGGAGCACTGTTTATGACGTAAGCAGAACACCTCTTGCCGTTCCATTCTCAGAGCTCCTCAGTTAAGTAATCTGCGATTCTTGGTGCGAATGTTAGAGGAAAACATTTCCAATGTGTCTGGCAGGGAGAAACTGAACCTGGAGAACACCTTTGTCAGGAGCTTTCACCTGCACCGTAGACACACACAGATTTGCATCACATCTAAATGGCCAAGCTCTTTCTTAGACAAGTTGAAAGCTGCTGTCAGAAGGCTGTGCTCCTTGTCAGATGGAAGCAGCAGCATGAACATAGGAGTTTGACAAGAACTAAAGAGCCACAGAAGAGCGTGGCCTAGGAAAATGAGTCAGGAAAAAGCATATCGCTACATGTGTCCTTGTTGTCGCCTAACAACAGGTAGCAGCATAAACCAGATGCGGGTGAAGTTCTTGCTGGCGACATCTAACGTCAAATGAGCAAACGGGCTTACCACAGCTGCGGTCCTCTGGCAGTCTGAAAGCTTTGCGCACAAGCCGGATGCTAAGCGCCTTCCTTTGCCTTTTGGCAGTGCTCGTGCATTGCCAGCACTAGGCGGGAATGGTCACTATCCCACAGACACGTTTCGTTGTGCCCGTTGCTAAGCGCTCTGGAGCACTGTTTATGACGTAAGCGGAACACCTCTTGCCATTCCATTCTCAGAGCTCCTGAGTTACGTAATCTGCGACTCTTGGTGCGAATGCCAGAGGAAAACATTTCCAATGTGTCTGGCATATAGAAACTGAACCTGGAGAACACCTTTGTCAGGAGCTTTCACCTGCACCGTAGACACACACAGATTTGCATCACATCTAAATGGCCAAGCTCTTTCTTAGACAAGTTGAAAGCTGCTGTCAGAAGGCTGTGCTCCTTGTCAGATGGAAGCAGCAGCATGAACATAGGAGTTTGACAAGAACTAAAGAGCCACAGAAGAGCGTGGCCTAGGAAAATGAGTCAGGAAAAAGCATATCGCTACATGTGTCCTTGTTGTCGCCTAACAACAGGTAGCAGCATAAACCAGATGCGGGTGAAGTTCTTGCTGGCGACATCTAACGTCAAATGAGCAAACGGGCTTACCACAGCTGCGGTCCTCTGGCAGTCTGAAAGCTTTGCGCACAAGCCGGATGCTAAGCGCCTTCCTTTGCCTTTTGGCAGTGCTCGTGCATTGCCAGCACTAGGCGGGAATGGTCACTATCCCACAGACACGTTTCGTTGTGCCCGTTGCTAAGCGCTCTGGAGCACTGTTTATGACGTAAGCGGAACACCTCTTGCCGTTCCATTCTCAGAGCTCCTGAGTTAATCAAACTGAGACTCTTGGTGCGAATGCCAGAGGAAAACATTTCCAATGTGTCTGGCATATAGAAACTGAACCTGGAGAACACCTTTGTCAGGAGCTTGCACCTGCACCGTAGACACACACAGATTTGCATCACATCTAAATGGCCAAGCTCTTTCTTAGACAATTTGAAAGCTGCTGTCAGAAGGCTGTGCTCCTTGTCAGATGGAAGCAGCAGCATGAACATAGGAGTTTGACAAGAACTAAAGAGTCACAGAAGAGCGTGGCCTAGGAAAATGAGTCAGGAAAAAGCATATCGCTACATGTGTCCTGGTTGTCGCCTAACAACAGGTAGCAGCATAAACCAGATGCGGGTGAAGTTCTTGCTGGCGACATCTAACGTCAAATGAGCAAACGGGCTTACCACAGCTGCGGTCCTCTGGCAGTCTGAAAGCTTTGCGCACAAGCCGGATGCTAAGCGCCTTCCTTTGCCTTTTGGCAGTGCTCGTGCATTGCCAGCACTAGGCGGGAATGGTCACTATCCCACAGACACGTTTCGTTGTGCCTGTTGCTAAGCGCTCTGGAGCACTGTTTATGACGTAAGCGGAACACCTCTTGCCGTTCCATTCTCAGAGCTCCTCAGTTAAGTAATCTGCGATTCTTGGTGCGAATGATAGAGGAAAACATTTCCAATGTGTCTGGCAGGGAGAAACTGAACCTGGAGAACAGCTTTGTCAGGAGCTTTCACCTGCACCGTAGACACACGCAGATTTGCATCACATCTAAATGGCCAAGCTCTTTCTTAGACAAGTTGAAAGCTGCTGTCAGAAGGCTGTGCTCCTTGTCAGATGGAAGCAGCAGCATGAACATAGGAGTTTGACAAGAACTAAAGAGCCACAGAAGAGTGTGGCCTAGGAAAATGAGTCAGGAAAAAGCATATCGCTACATGTGTTCTTGTTGTCGCCTAACAACAGGTAGCAGCATAAACCAGATGCGGGTGAAGTTCTTGCTGGCGACATCTAACGTCAAATGAGCAAACGGGCTTACCACAGCTGCGGTCCTCTGGCAGTCTGAAAGCTTTGCGCACAAGCCGGATGCTAAGCGCCTTCCTTTGCCTTTTGGCAGTGCTCGTGCATTGCCAGCACTAGGCGGGAATGGTCACTATCCCACAGACATGTTTCGTTGTGCCCGTTGCTAAGCGCTCTGGAGCACTGTTTATGACGTAAGCGGAACACATCTTGCCTTTCCATTCTCAGAGCTCCTGAGTTAATCAAACTGAGACTCTTGGTGCGAATGCCAGAGGAAAACATTTCCAATGTGTCTGGCAAGGAGAAACTGAACCTGGAGAACACTTTTGTCAAGAGCTTTCACCTGCACCGTAGACACACACAGATTTGCATCACATCTAAATGGCCAAGCTCTTTCTTAGACAAGTTGAAAGCTGCTGTCAGAAGGTTGTGCTCCTTGTCAGATGGAAGCAGCAGCATGCACATAGGAGTTTGGCAAGCACTAAAGAGCCACAGAAGAGCGTGGCCTAGGAAAATGAGTCAGGAAAAAGCATATCGCTACATGTGTCCTTGTTGTCGCCTAACAACAGGTAGCAGCATAAACCAGATGCGGGTGAAGTTCTTGCTGGCGACATCTAACGTCAAATGAGCAAACGGGCTTACCACAGCTGCGGTCCTCTGGCAGTCTGAAAGCTTTGCGCACAAGCCGGATGCTAAGCGCCTTCCTTTGCCTTTTGGCAGTGCTCGTGCATTGCCAGCACTAGGCGGGAATGGTCACTATCCCACAGACACGTTTCGTTGTGCCCGTTGCTAAGCGCTCTGGAGCACTGTTTATGACGTAAGCAGAACACCTCTTGCCGTTCCATTCTCAGAGCTCCTGAGTTAATCAAACTGAGACTCTTGGTGCGAATGCCAGAGGAAAACATTTCCAATGTGTCTGGCATATAGAAACTGAACCTGGAGAACACCTTTGTCAGGAGCTTTCACCTGCACCGTAGACACACACAGATTTGCATCACATCTAAATGGCCAAGCTCTTTCTTAGACAAGTTGAAAGCTGCTGTCAGAAGGCTGTGCTCCTTGTCAGATGGAAGCAGCAGCATGAACATAGGAGTTTGACAAGAACTAAAGAGTCACAGAAGAGCGTGGCCTAGGAAAATGAGTCAGGAAAAAGCATATCGCTACATGTGTCCTTGTTGTCGCCTAACAACAGGTAGCAGCATAAACCAGATGCGGGTGAAGTTCTTGCTGGCGACATCTAACGTCAAATGAGCAAACGGGCTTACCACAGCTGCGGTCCTCTGGCAGTCTGAAAGCTTTGCGCACAAGCCGGATGCTAAGCGCCTTCCTTTGCCTTTTGGCAGTGCTCGTGCATTGCCAGCACTAGGCGGGAATGGTCACTATCCCACAGACATGTTTCGTTGTGCCCGTTGCTAAGCGCTCTGGAGCACTGTTTATGACGTAAGCGGAACACATCTTGCCTTTCCATTCTCAGAGCTCCTGAGTTAATCAAACTGAGACTCTTGGTGCGAATGCCAGAGGAAAACATTTCCAATGTGTCTGGCAAGGAGAAACTGAACCTGGAGAACACTTTTGTCAAGAGCTTTCACCTGCACCGTAGACACACACAGATTTGCATCACATCTAAATGGCCAAGCTCTTTCTTAGACAAGTTGAAAGCTGCTGTCAGAAGGCTGTGCTCCTTGTCAGATGGAAGCAGCAGCATGAACATAGGAGTTTGACAACAACTAAAGAGCCACAGAAGAGCGTGGCCTAGGAAAATGAGTCAGGAAAAAGCATATCGCTACATGTGTCCTTGTTGTCGCCTAACAACAGGTAGCAGCATAAACCAGATGCGGGTGAAGTTCTTGCTGGCGACATCTAATGTCAAATGAGCAAACGGGCTTACCACAGCTGCGGTCCTCTGGCAGTCTGAAAGCTTTGCGCACAAGCCGGATGCTAAGCGCCTTCCTTTGCCTTTTGGCAGTGCTCGTGCATTGCCAGCACTAGGCGGGAATGGTCACTATCCCGCACACACGTTTCGTTGTGCCCGTTGTTAAGCGCTCTGGAGCACTGTTTATGACGTAAGCGGAACACCTCTTGCCGTTCCATTCTCAGAGCTCCTGAGTTAAGTAATCTGCGACTCTTGGTGCGAATGATAGAGGAAAACATTTCCAATGTGTCTGGCAGGGAGAAACTGAACCTGGAGAACACCTTTGTCAGGAGCTTTCACCTGCACCGTAGACACACACAGATTTGCATCACATCTAAATGGCCAAGCTCTTTCTTAGACAAGTTGAAAGCTGCTGTCAGAAGGCTGTGCTCCTTGTCAGATGGAAGCAGCAGCACTCACATAGGAGTTTGACAAGAACTAAAGAGTCACAGAAGAGCGTGGCCTAGGAAAATGAGTCAGGAAAAAGCATATCGCTACATGTGTCCTTGTTGTCGCCTAACAACAGGTAGCAGCATAAACCAGATGTGGTTGAAGTTCTTGCAGGCGACATCTAACGTCAAATGAGCAAGTGGGCTTACCACAGCTGCGGTCCTCTGGCAGTCTGAAAGCTTTGCGCACAAGCCGGATGCTAAGCGCCTTCCTTTGCCTTTTGGCAGTGCTCGTGCATTGCCAGCACTAGGCGGGAATGGTCACTATCCCGCACACACGTTTCGTTGTGCCCGTTGCTAAGCGCTCTGGAGCACTGTTTATGACGTAAGCGGAACACCTCTTGCCGTTCCATTCTCAGAGCTCCTGAGTTAATCAAACTGAGACTCTTGGTGCGAATGCCAGAGGAAAACATTTCCAATGTGTCTGGCATATAGAAACTGAACCTGGAGAACACCTTTGTCAGGAGCTTTCACCTGCACCGTAGACACACACAGATTTGCATCACATCTAAATGGCCAAGCTCTTTCTTAGACAAGTTGAAAGCTGCTGTCAGAAGGCTGTGCTCCTTGTCAGATGGAAGCAGCAGCATGAACATAGGAGTTTGACAAGAACTAAAGAGTCACAGAAGAGCGTGGCCTAGGAAAATGAGTCAGGAAAAAGCATATCGCTACATGTGTCCTTGTTGTCGCCTAACAACAGGTAGCAGCATAAACCAGATGCGGGTGAAGTTCTTGCTGGCGACATCTAACGTCAAATGAGCAAACGGGCTTACCACAGCTGCGGTGCTCTGGCAGTCTGAAAGCTTTGCGCACAAGCCGGATGCTAAGCGCCTTCCTTTACCTTTTGGCAGTGCTCGTGCATTGCCAGCACTAGGCGGGAATGGTCACTATCCCACAGACATGTTTCGTTGTGCCCGTTGCTAAGCGCTCTGGAGCACTGTTTATGACGTAAGCGGAACACATCTTGCCTTTCCATTCTCAGAGCTCCTGAGTTAATCAAACTGAGACTCTTGGTGCGAATGCCAGAGGAAAACATTTCCAATGTGTCTGGCAAGGAGAAACTGAACCTGGAGAACACTTTTGTCAAGAGCTTTCACCTGCACCGTAGACACACACAGATTTGCATCACATCTAAATGGCCAAGCTCTTTCTTAGACAAGTTGAAAGCTGCTGTCAGAAGGCTGTGCTCCTTGTCAGATGGAAGCAGCAGCATGAACATAGGAGTTTGACAAGCACTAAAGAGCCACAGAAGAGCGTGGCCTAGGAAAATGAGTCAGGAAAAAGCATATCGCTACATGTGTCCTTGTTGTCGCCTAACAACAGGTAGCAGCATAAACCAGATGCGGGTGAAGTTCTTGCTGGCGACATCTAATGTCAAATGAGCAAACGGGCTTACCACAGCTGCGGTCCTCTGGCAGTCTGAAAGCTTTGCGCACAAGCCGGATGCTAAGCGCCTTCCTTTGCCTTTTGGCAGTGCTCGTGCATTGCCAGCACTAGGCGGGAATGGTCACTATCCCGCACACACGTTTCGTTGTGCCCGTTGTTAAGCGCTCTGGAGCACTGTTTATGACGTAACCGGAACACCTCTTGCCGTTCCATTCTCAGAGCTCCTGAGTTAAGTAATCTGCGACTCTTGGTGCGAATGATAGAGGAAAACATTTCCAATGTGTCTGGCAGGGAGAAACTGAACCTGGAGAACACCTTTGTCAGGAGCTTTCACCTGCACCGTAGACACACACAGATTTGCATCACATCTAAATGGCCAAGCTCTTTCTTAGACAAGTTGAAAGCTGCTGTCAGAAGGCTGTGCTCCTTGTCAGATGGAAGCAGCAGCACTCACATAGGAGTTTGACAAGAACTAAAGAGTCACAGAAGAGCGTGGCCTAGGAAAATGAGTCAGGAAAAAGCATATCGCTACATGTGTCCTTGTTGTCGCCTAACAACAGGTAGCAGCATAAACCAGATGTGGTTGAAGTTCTTGCAGGCGACATCTAACGTCAAATGAGCAAGTGGGCTTACCACAGCTACGGTCCTCTGGCAGTCTGAAAGCTTTGCGCACAAGCCGGATGCTAAGCGCCTTCCTTTGCCTTTTGGCAGTGCTCGTGCATTGCCAGCACTAGGCGGGAATGGTCACTATCCCGCACACACGTTTCGTTGTGCCCGTTGCTAAGCGCTCTGGAGCACTGTTTATGACGTAAGCGGAACACCTCTTGCCGTTCCATTCTCAGAGCTCCTCAGTTAAGTAATCTGCGATTCTTGGTGCGAATGATAGAGGAAAACATTTCCAATGTGTCTGGCATATAGAAACTGAACCTGGAGAACACCTTTGTCAGGAGCTTTCACCTGCACCGTAGACACACACAGATTTGCATCACATCTAAATGGCCAAGCTCTTTCTTAGACAAGTTGAAAGCTGCTGTCAGAAGGCTGTGCTCCTTGTCAGATGGAAGCAGCAGCATGAACATAGGAGTTTGACAAGAACTAAAGAGCCACAGAAGAGCGTGGCCTAGGAAAATGAGTCAGGAAAAAGCATATCGCTACATGTGTCCTTGTTGTCGCCTAACAACAGGTAGCAGCATAAACCAGATGCGGGTGAAGTTCTTGCTGGCGACATCTAACGTCAAATGAGCAAACGGGCTTACCACAGCTGCGGTCCTCTGGCAGTCTGAAAGCTTTGCGCACAAGCCGGATGCTAAGCGCCTTCCTTTGCCTTTTGGCAGTGCTCGTGCATTGCCAGCACTAGGCGGGAATGGTCACTATCCCGCACACACGTGTCGTTGTGCCCGTTGCTAAGCGCTCTGGAGCACTGTTTATGACGTAAGCGGAACACCTCTTGCCGTTCCATTCTCAGAGCTCCTGAGTTAATCAAACTGAGACTCTTGGTGCGAATGCCAGAGGAAAACATTTCCAATGTGTCTGGCATATAGAAACTGAACCTGGAGAACACCTTTGTCAGGAGCTTTCACCTGCACCGTAGACACACACAGATTTGCATCACATCTAAATGGCCAAGCTCTTTCTTAGACAAGTTGAAAGCTGCTGTCAGAAGGCTGTGCTCCTTGTCAGATGGAAGCAGCAGCATGAACATAGGAGTTTGACAAGAACTAAAGAGTCACAGAAGAGCGTGGCCTAGGAAAATGAGTCAGGAAAAAGCATATCGCTACATGTGTCCTGGTTGTCGCCTAACAACAGGTAGCAGCATAAACCAGATGCGGGTGAAGTCCTTGCTGGCGACATCTAACGTCAAATGAGCAAACGGGCTTACCACAGCTGCGGTCCTCTGGCAGTCTGAAAGCTTTGCGCACAAGCCGGATGCTAAGCGCCTTCCTTTGCCTTTTGGCAGTGCTCGTGCATTGCCAGCACTAGGCGGGAATGGTCACTATCCCACAGACACGTTTCGTTGTGCCTGTTGCTAAGCGCTCTGGAGCACTGTTTATGACGTAAGCGGAACACCTCTTGCCGTTCCATTCTCAGAGCTCCTGAGTTAAGTAATCTGCGACTCTTGGTGCGAATGATAGAGGAAAACATTTCCAATGTGTCTGGCAGGGAGAAACTGAACCTGGAGAACACCTTTGTCAGGAGCTTTCACCTGCACCGTAGACACACACAGATTTGCATCACATCTAAATGGCCAAGCTCTTTCTTAGACAAGTTGAAAGCTGCTGTCAGAAGGCTGTGCTCCTTGTCAGATGGAAGCAGCAGCACTCACATAGGTGTTTGGCAAGCACTAAAGAGCCACAGAAGAGCGTGGCCTAGGAAAATGAGTCAGGAAAAAGCATATCGCTACATGTGTCCTTGTTGTCGCCTAACAACAGGTAGCAGCATAAACCAGATGTGGGTGAAGTTCTTGCAGGCGACATCTAACATCAAATGAGCAAGCGGGATTACCACAGCTACAGTCCTCTGGCAGTCTGAAAGCTTTGCGCACAAGCCGGATGCTAAGCGCCTTCCTTTGCCTTTTGGCAGTGCTCGTGCATTGCCAGCACTAGGTGGGAATGGTCACTATCCCACAGACACGTTTCGTTGTGCCCGTTGCTAAGCGCTCTGGAGCACTGTTTATGACGTAAGCAGAACACCTCTTGCCGTTCCATTCTCAGAGCTCCTCAGTTAAGTAATCTGCGATTCTTGGTGCGAATGATAGAGGAAAACATTTCCAATGTGTCTGGCATATAGAAACTGAACCAGGAGAACACCTTTGTCAGGAGCTTTCACCTGCACCGTAGACACACACAGATTTGCATCACATCTAAATGGCCAAGCTCTTTCTTAGACAAGTTGAAAGCTGCTGTCAGAAGGCTGTGCTCCTTGTCAGATGGAAGCAGCAGCATGAACATAGGAGTTTGGCAAGCACTAAAGAGCCACAGAAGAGCGTGGCCTAGGAAAATGAGTCAGGAAAAAGCATATCGCTACATGTGTCCTTGTTGTCGCCTAACAACAGGTAGCAGCATAAACCAGATGCGGGTGAAGTTCTTGCTGGCGACATCTAATGTCAAATGAGCAAACGGGCTTACCACAGCTGCGGTCCTCTGGCAGTCTGAAAGCTTTGCGCACAAGCCGGATGCTAAGCGCCTTCCTTTGCCTTTTGGCAGTGCTCGTGCATTGCCAGCACTAGGCGGGAATGGTCACTATCCCGCACACACGTTTCGTTGTGCCCGTTGTTAAGCGCTCTGGAGCACTGTTTATGACGTAAGCGGAACACCTCTTGCCGTTCCATTCTCAGAGCTCCTGAGTTACGTAATCTGCGACTCTTGGTGCGAATGCCAGAGGAAAACATTTCCAATGTGTCTGGCAGGGAGAAACTGAACCTGGTGAACACCTTTGTCAGGAGCTTTCACCTGCACCTTACACACACACAGATTTGCATCACATCTAAATGGCCAAGCTCTTTCTTAGACAAGTTGAAAGCTGCTGTCAGAAGGTTGTGCTCCTTGTCAGATGGAAGCAGCAGCATGCACATAGGAGTTTGGCAAGCACTAAAGAGCCACAGAAGAGCGTGGCCTAGGAAAATGAGTCAGGAAAAAGCATATCGCTACATGTGTCCTTGTTGTCGCCTAACAACAGGTAGCAGCATAAACCAGATGCGGGTGAAGTTCTTGCTGGCGACATCTAACATCAAATGAGCAAACGGGCTTACCACAGCTGCGGTCCTCTGGCAGTCTGAAAGCTTTGCGCACAAGCCGGATGCTAAGCGCCTTCCTTTGCCTTTTGGCAGTGCTCGTGCATTGCCAGCACTAGGCGGGAATGGTCACTATCCCACAGACACGTTTCGTTGTGCCCGTTGCTAAGCGCTCTGGAGCACTGTTTATGACGTAAGCAGAACACCTCTTGCCGTTCCATTCTCAGAGCTCCTGAGTTAATCAAACTGAGACTCTTGGTGCGAATGCCAGAGGAAAACATTTCCAATGTGTCTGGCATATAGAAACTGAACCTGGAGAACACCTTTGTCAGGAGCTTTCACCTGCACCGTAGACACACACAGATTTGCATCACATCTAAATGGCCAAGCTCTTTCTTAGACAAGTTGAAAGCTGCTGTCAGAAGTCTGTGCTCCTTGTCAGATGGAAGCAGCAGCACTCACATAGGAGTTTGACAAGAACTAAAGAGTCACAGAAGAGCGTGGCCTAGGAAAATGAGTCAGGAAAAAGCATATCGCTACATGTGTCCTGGTTGTCGCCTAACAACAGGTAGCAGCATAAACCAGATGCGGGTGAAGTTCTTGCTGGCGACATCTAACGTCAAATGAGCAAACGGGCTTACCACAGCTGCGGTCCTCTGGCAGTCTGAAAGCTTTGCGCACAAGCCGGATGCTAAGCGCCTTCCTTTGCCTTTTGGCAGTGCTCGTGCATTGCCAGCACTAGGCGGGAATGGTCACTATCCCACAGACACGTTTCGTTGTGCCTGTTGCTAAGCGCTCTGGAGCACTGTTTATGACGTAAGCGGAACACCTCTTGCCGTTCCATTCTCAGAGCTCCTGAGTTAAGTAATCTGCGACTCTAGGTGCGAATGATAGAGGAAAACATTTCCAATGTGTCTGGCAGGGAGAAACTGAGCCTGGAGAACACCTTTGTCAGGAGCTTTCACCTGCACCGTAGACACACACAGATTTGCATCACATCTAAATGGCCAAGCTCTTTCTTAGACAAGTTGAAAGCTGCTGTCAGAAGGCTGTGCTCCTTGTCAGATGGAAGCAGCAGCACTCACATAGGTGTTTGGCAAGCACTAAAGAGCCACAGAAGAGCGTGGCCTAGGAAAATGAGTCAGGAAAAAGCATATCGCTACATGTGTCCTTGTTGTCGCCTAACAACAGGTAGCAGCATAAACCAGATGTGGGTGAAGTTCTTGCAGGCGACATCTAACATCAAATGAGCAAGCGGGATTACCACAGCTACAGTCCTCTGGCAGTCTGAAAGCTTTGCGCACAAGCCGGATGCTAAGCGCCTTCCTTTGCCTTTTGGCAGTGCTCGTGCATTGCCAGCACTAGGTGGGAATGGTCACTATCCCACAGACACGTTTCGTTGTGCCCGTTGCTAAGCGCTCTGGAGCACTGTTTATGACGTAAGCAGAACACCTCTTGCCGTTCCATTCTCAGAGCTCCTGAGTTAATCAAACTGAGACTCTTGGTGCGAATGCCAGAGGAAAACATTTCCAATGTGTCTGGCATATAGAAACTGAACCTGGAGAACACCTTTGTCAGGAGCTTTCACCTGCACCGTAGACACACACAGATTTGCATCACATCTAAATGGCCAAGCTCTTTCTTAGACAAGTTGAAAGCTGCTGTCAGAAGGCTGTGCTCCTTGTCAGATGGAAGCAGCAGCATGAACATAGGAGTTTGGCAAGCACTAAAGAGCCACAGAAGAGCGTGGCCTAGGAAAATGAGTCAGGAAAAAGCATATCGCTACATGTGTCCTTGTTGTCGCCTAACAACAGGTAGCAGCATAAACCAGATGCGGGTGAAGTTCTTGCTGGCGACATCTAACGTCAAATGAGCAAACGGGCTTACCACAGCTGCGGTCCTCTGGCAGTCTGAAAGCTTTGCGCACAAGCCGGATGCTAAGCGCCTTCCTTTGCCTTTTGGCAGTGCTCGTGCATTGCCAGCACTAGGCGGGAATGGTCACTATCCCACAGACACGTTTCGTTGTGCCCGTTGCTAAGCGCTCTGGAGCACTGTTTATGACGTAAGCGGAACACCTCTTGCCATTCCATTCTCAGAGCTCCTGAGTTACGTAATCTGCGACTTTTGGTGCGAATGCCAGAGGAAAACATTTCCAATGTGTCTGGCAGGGAGAAACTGAACCTGGAGAACACCTTTGTCAGGAGCTTTCACCTGCACCGTAGACACACACAGATTTGCATCACATCTAAATGGCCAAGCTCTTTCTTAGACAAGTTGAAAGCTGCTGTCAGAAGGCTGTGCTCCTTGTCAGATGGAAGCAGCAGCATGAACATAGGAGTTTGACAAGAACTAAAGAGTCACAGAAGAGCGTGGCCTAGGAAAATGAGTCAGGAAAAAGCATATCGCTACATGTGTCCTTGTTGTCGCCTAACAACAGGTAGCAGCATAAACCAGATGCAGGTGAAGTTCTTGCTGGCGACATCTAATGTCAAATGAGCAAACGGGCTTACCACAGCTGCGGTCCTCTGGCAGTCTGAAAGCTTTGCGCACAAGCCGGATGCTAAGCGCCTTCCTTTGCCTTTTGGCAGTGCTCGTGCATTGCCAGCACTAGGCGGGAATGGTCACTATCCCACAGACACGTTTCGTTGTGCCCGTTGCTAAGCGCTCTGGAGCACTGTTTATGACGTAAGCGGAACACCTCTTGCCGTTCCATTCTCAGAGCTCCTGAGTTAATCAAACTGAGACTCTTGGTGCGAATGCCAGAGGAAAACATTTCCAATGTGTCTGGCAGGGAGAAACTGAACCTGGAGAACACCTTTGTCAGGAGCTTTCACCTGCACCGTAGACACACACAGATTTGCATCACATCTAAATGGCCAAGCTCTTTCTTAGACAAGTTGAAAGCTGCTGTCAGAAGGCTGTGCTCCTTGTCAGATGGAAGCAGCAGCATGAACATAGGAGTTTGACAAGAACTAAAGAGTCACAGAAGAGCGTGGCCTAGGAAAATGAGTCAGGAAAAAGCATATCGCTACATGTGTCCTGGTTGTCGCCTAACAACAGGTAGCAGCATAAACCAGATGCGGGTGAAGTTCTTGCTGGCGACATCTAACGTCAAATGAGCAAACGGGCTTACCACAGCTGCGGTCCTCTGGCAGTCTGAAAGCTTTGCGCACAAGCCGGATGCTAAGCGCCTTCCTTTGCCTTTTGGCAGTGCTCGTGCATTGCCAGCACTAGGCGGGAATGGTCACTATCCCGCACACACGTTTCGTTGTGCCCGTTGTTAAGCGCTCTGGAGCACTGTTTATGACGTAACCGGAACACCTCTTGCCGTTCCATTCTCAGAGCTCCTGAGTTAAGTAATCTGCGACTCTTGGTGCGAATGATAGAGGAAAACATTTCCAATGTGTCTGGCAGGGAGAAACTGAACCTGGAGAACACCTTTGTCAGGAGCTTTCACCTGCACCGTAGACACACACAGATTTGCATCACATCTAAATGGCCAAGCTCTTTCTTAGACAAGTTGAAAGCTGCTGTCAGAAGGCTGTGCTCCTTGTCAGATGGAAGCAGCAGCATGAACATAGGAGTTTGACAAGAACTAAAGAGTCACAGAAGAGCGTGGCCTAGGAAAATGAGTCAGGAAAAAGCATATCGCTACATGTGTCCTTGTTGTCGCCTAACAACAGGTAGCAGCATAAACCAGATGTGGTTGAAGTTCTTGCAGGCGACATCTAACGTCAAATGAGCAAGTGGGCTTACCACAGCTACGGTCCTCTGGCAGTCTGAAAGCTTTGCGCACAAGCCGGATGCTAAGCGCCTTCCTTTGCCTTTTGGCAGTGCTCGTGCATTGCCAGCACTAGGCGGGAATGGTCACTATCCCGCACACACGTTTCGTTGTGCCCGTTGCTAAGCGCTCTGGAGCACTGTTTATGACGTAAGCGGAACACCTCTTGCCGTTCCATTCTCAGAGCTCCTGAGTTAAGTAATCTGCGATTCTTGGTGCGAATGATAGAGGAAAACATTTCCAATGTGTCTGGCATATAGAAACTGAACCTGGAGAACACCTTTGTCAGGAGCTTTCACCTGCACCGTAGACACACACAGATTTGCATCACATCTAAATGGCCAAGCTCTTTCTTAGACAAGTTGAAAGCTGCTGTCAGAAGGCTGTGCTCCTTGTCAGATGGAAGCAGCAGCATGAACATAGGAGTTTGGCAAGCACTAAAGAGCCACAGAAGAGCGTGGCCTAGGAAAATGAGTCAGGAAAAAGCATATCGCTACATGTGTCCTTGTTGTCGCCTAACAACAGGTAGCAGCATAAACCAGATGCGGGTGAAGTTCTTGCTGGCGACATCTAACGTCAAATGAGCAAACGGGCTTACCACAGCTGCGGTCCTCTGGCAGTCTGAAAGCTTTGCGCACAAGCCGGATGCTAAGCGCCTTCCTTTGCCTTTTGGCAGTGCTCGTGCATTGCCAGCACTAGGCGGGAATGGTCACTATCCCACAGACACGTTTCGTTGTGCCCGTTGTTAAGCGCTCTGGAGCACTGTTTATGACGTAAGCGGAACACCTCTTGCCGTTCCATTCTCAGAGCTCCTGAGTTACGTAATCTGCGACTTTTGGTGCGAATGCCAGAGGAAAACATTTCCAATGTGTCTGGCAGGGAGAAACTGAACCTGGAGAACACCTTTGTAAGGAGCTTTCACCTGCACCGTAGACACACACAGATTTGCATCACATCTAAATGGCCAAGCTCTTTCTTAGACAAGTTGAAAGCTGCTGTCAGAAGGCTGTGCTCCTTGTCAGATGGAAGCAGCAGCATGAACATAGGAGTTTGACAAGAACTAAAGAGTCACAGAAGAGCGTGGCCTAGGAAAATGAGTCAGGAAAAAGCATATCGCTACATGTGTCCTTGTTGTCGCCTAACAACAGGTAGCAGCATAAACCAGATGCGGGTGAAGTTCTTGCTGGCGACATCTAATGTCAAATGAGCAAACGGGCTTACCACAGCTGCGGTCCTCTGGCAGTCTGAAAGCTTTGCGCACAAGCCGGATGCTAAGCGCCTTCCTTTGCCTTTTGGCAGTGCTCGTGCATTGCCAGCACTAGGCGGGAATGGTCACTATCCCACAGACACGTTTCGTTGTGCCCGTTGCTAAGCGCTCTGGAGCACTGTTTATGACGTAAGCGGAACACCTCTTGCCGTTCCATTCTCAGAGCTCCTGAGTTAATCAAACTGAGACTCTTGGTGCGAATGCCAGAGGAAAACATTTCCAATGTGTCTGGCAGGGAGAAACTGAACCTGGAGAACACCTTTGTCAGGAGCTTTCACCTGCACCGTAGACACACACAGATTTGCATCACATCTAAATGGCCAAGCTCTTTCTTAGACAAGTTGAAAGCTGCTGTCAGAAGGCTGTGCTCCTTGTCAGATGGAAGCAGCAGCATGAACATAGGAGTTTGACAAGAACTAAAGAGTCACAGAAGAGCGTGGCCTAGGAAAATGAGTCAGGAAAAAGCATATCGCTACATGTGTCCTGGTTGTCGCCTAACAACAGGTAGCAGCATAAACCAGATGCGGGTGAAGTTCTTGCTGGCGACATCTAACGTCAAATGAGCAAACGGGCTTACCACAGCTGCGGTCCTCTGGCAGTCTGAAAGCTTTGCGCACAAGCCGGATGCTAAGCGCCTTCCTTTGCCTTTTGGCAGTGCTCGTGCATTGCCAGCACTAGGCGGGAATGGTCACTATCCCGCACACACGTTTCGTTGTGCCCGTTGTTAAGCGCTCTGGAGCACTGTTTATGACGTAACCGGAACACCTCTTGCCGTTCCATTCTCAGAGCTCCTGAGTTAAGTAATCTGCGACTCTTGGTGCGAATGATAGAGGAAAACATTTCCAATGTGTCTGGCAGGGAGAAACTGAACCTGGAGAACACCTTTGTCAGGAGCTTTCACCTGCACCGTAGACACACACAGATTTGCATCACATCTAAATGGCCAAGCTCTTTCTTAGACAAGTTGAAAGCTGCTGTCAGAAGGCTGTGCTCCTTGTCAGATGGAAGCAGCAGCATGAACATAGGAGTTTGACAAGAACTAAAGAGTCACAGAAGAGCGTGGCCTAGGAAAATGAGTCAGGAAAAAGCATATCGCTACATGTGTCCTTGTTGTCGCCTAACAACAGGTAGCAGCATAAACCAGATGCAGGTGAAGTTCTTGCTGGCGACATCTAATGTCAAATGAGCAAACGGGCTTACCACAGCTGCGGTCCTCTGGCAGTCTGAAAGCTTTGCGCACAAGCCGGATGCTAAGCGCCTTCCTTTGCCTTTTGGCAGTGCTCGTGCATTGCCAGCACTAGGCGGGAATGGTCACTATCCCACAGACACGTTTCGTTGTGCCCGTTGCTAAGCGCTCTGGAGCACTGTTTATGACGTAAGCGGAACACCTCTTGCCGTTCCATTCTCAGAGCTCCTGAGTTAATCAAACTGAGACTCTTGGTGCGAATGCCAGAGGAAAACATTTCCAATGTGTCTGGCAGGGAGAAACTGAACCTGGAGAACACCTTTGTCAGGAGCTTTCACCTGCACCGTAGACACACACAGATTTGCATCACATCTAAATGGCCAAGCTCTTTCTTAGACAAGTTGAAAGCTGCTGTCAGAAGGCTGTGCTCCTTGTCAGATGGAAGCAGCAGCATGAACATAGGAGTTTGACAAGAACTAAAGAGTCACAGAAGAGCGTGGCCTAGGAAAATGAGTCAGGAAAAAGCATATCGCTACATGTGTCCTGGTTGTCGCCTAACAACAGGTAGCAGCATAAACCAGATGCGGGTGAAGTTCTTGCTGGCGACATCTAACGTCAAATGAGCAAACGGGCTTACCACAGCTGCGGTCCTCTGGCAGTCTGAAAGCTTTGCGCACAAGCCGGATGCTAAGCGCCTTCCTTTGCCTTTTGGCAGTGCTCGTGCATTGCCAGCACTAGGCGGGAATGGTCACTATCCCACAGACATGTTTCGTTGTGCCCGTTGCTAAGCGCTCTGGAGCACTGTTTATGACGTAAGCGGAACACATCTTGCCTTTCCATTCTCAGAGCTCCTGAGTTAATCAAACTGAGACTCTTGGTGCGAATGCCAGAGGAAAACATTTCCAATGTGTCTGGCAAGGAGAAACTGAACCTGGAGAACACTTTTGTCAAGAGCTTTCACCTGCACCGTAGACACACACAGATTTGCATCACATCTAAATGGCCAAGCTCTTTCTTAGACAAGTTGAAAGCTGCTGTCAGAAGGCTGTGCTCCTTGTCAGATGGAAGCAGCAGCATGAACATAGGAGTTTGACAAGCACTAAAGAGCCACAGAAGAGCGTGGCCTAGGAAAATGAGTCAGGAAAAAGCATATCGCTACATGTGTCCTTGTTGTCGCCTAACAACAGGTAGCAGCATAAACCAGATGCGGGTGAAGTTCTTGCTGGCGACATCTAATGTCAAATGAGCAAACGGGCTTACCACAGCTGCGGTCCTCTGGCAGTCTGAAAGCTTTGCGCACAAGCCGGATGCTAAGCGCCTTCCTTTGCCTTTTGGCAGTGCTCGTGCATTGCCAGCACTAGGCGGGAATGGTCACTATCCCGCACACACGTTTCGTTGTGCCCGTTGTTAAGCGCTCTGGAGCACTGTTTATGACGTAACCAGAACACCTCTTGCCGTTCCATTCTCAGAGCTCCTGAGTTAAGTAATCTGCGACTCTTGGTGCGAATGATAGAGGAAAACATTTCCAATGTGTCTGGCAGGGAGAAACTGAACCTGGAGAACACCTTTGTCAGGAGCTTTCACCTGCACCGTAGACACACACAGATTTGCATCACATCTAAATGGCCAAGCTCTTTCTTAGACAAGTTGAAAGCTGCTGTCAGAAGGCTGTGCTCCTTGTCAGATGGAAGCAGCAGCACTCACATAGGAGTTTGACAAGAACTAAAGAGTCACAGAAGAGCGTGGCCTAGGAAAATGAGTCAGGAAAAAGCATATCGCTACATGTGTCCTTGTTGTCGCCTAACAACAGGTAGCAGCATAAACCAGATGTGGTTGAAGTTCTTGCAGGCGACATCTAACGTCAAATGAGCAAGTGGGCTTACCACAGCTACGGTCCTCTGGCAGTCTGAAAGCTTTGCGCACAAGCCGGATGCTAAGCGCCTTCCTTTGCCTTTTGGCAGTGCTCGTGCATTGCCAGCACTAGGCGGGAATGGTCACTATCCCGCACACACGTTTCGTTGTGCCCGTTGCTAAGCGCTCTGGAGCACTGTTTATGACGTAAGCGGAACACCTCTTGCCGTTCCATTCTCAGAGCTCCTCAGTTAAGTAATCTGCGATTCTTGGTGCGAATGATAGAGGAAAACATTTCCAATGTGTCTGGCATATAGAAACTGAACCTGGAGAACACCTTTGTCAGGAGCTTTCACCTGCACCGTAGACACACACAGATTTGCATCACATCTAAATGGCCAAGCTCTTTCTTAGACAAGTTGAAAGCTGCTGTCAGAAGGCTGTGCTCCTTGTCAGATGGAAGCAGCAGCATGAACATAGGAGTTTGGCAAGCACTAAAGAGCCACAGAAGAGCGTGGCCTAGGAAAATGAGTCAGGAAAAAGCATATCGCTACATGTGTCCTTGTTGTCGCCTAACAACAGGTAGCAGCATAAACCAGATGCGGGTGAAGTTCTTGCTGGCGACATCTAACGTCAAATGAGCAAACGGGCTTACCACAGCTGCGGTCCTCTGGCAGTCTGAAAGCTTTGCGCACAAGCCGGATGCTAAGCGCCTTCCTTTGCCTTTTGGCAGTGCTCGTGCATTGCCAGCACTAGGCGGGAATGGTCACTATCCCACAGACACGTTTCGTTGTGCCCGTTGCTAAGCGCTCTGGAGCACTGTTTATGACGTAAGCGGAACACCTCTTGCCGTTCCATTCTCAGAGCTCCTGAGTTAATCAAACTGAGACTCTTGGTGCGAATGCCAGAGGAAAACATTTCCAATGTGTCTGGCAGGGAGAAACTGAACCTGGAGAACACCTTTGTCAGGAGCTTTCACCTGCACCGTAGACACACACAGATTTGCATCACATCTAAATGGCCAAGCTCTTTCTTAGACAAGTTGAAAGCTGCTGTCAGAAGGCTGTGCTCCTTGTCAGATGGAAGCAGCAGCATGAACATAGGAGTTTGACAAGAACTAAAGAGTCACAGAAGAGCGTGGCCTAGGAAAATGAGTCAGGAAAAAGCATATCGCTACATGTGTCCTGGTTGTCGCCTAACAACAGGTAGCAGCATAAACCAGATGCGGGTGAAGTTCTTGCAGGCGACATCTAACATCAAATGAGCAAACGGGCTTACCACAGCTGCGGTCCTCTGGCAGTCTGAAAGCTTTGCGCACAAGCCGGATGCTAAGCGCCTTCCTTTGCCTTTTGGCAGTGCTCGTGCATTGCCAGCACTAGGCGGGAATGGTCACTATCCCACAGACACGTTTCGTTGTGCCTGTTGCTAAGCGCTCTGGAGCACTGTTTATGACGTAAGCGGAACACCTCTTGCCGTTCCATTCTCAGAGCTCCTGAGTTAAGTAATCTGCGACTCTTGGTGCGAATGATAGAGGAAAACATTTCCAATGTGTCTGGCAGGGAGAAACTGAGCCTGGAGAACACCTTTGTCAGGAGCTTTCACCTGCACCGTAGACACACACAGATTTGCATCACATCTAAATGGCCAAGCTCTTTCTTAGACAAGTTGAAAGCTGCTGTCAGAAGGCTGTGCTCCTTGTCAGATGGAAGCAGCAGCACTCACATAGGTGTTTGGCAAGCACTAAAGAGCCACAGAAGAGCGTGGCCTAGGAAAATGAGTCAGGAAAAAGCATATCGCTACATGTGTCCTTGTTGTCGCCTAACAACAGGTAGCAGCATAAACCAGATGTGGGTGAAGTTCTTGCAGGCGACATCTAACATCAAATGAGCAAGCGGGATTACCACAGCTACAGTCCTCTGGCAGTCTGAAAGCTTTGCGCACAAGCCGGATGCTAAGCGCCTTCCTTTGCCTTTTGGCAGTGCTCGTGCATTGCCAGCACTAGGTGGGAATGGTCACTATCCCACAGACACGTTTCGTTGTGCCCGTTGCTAAGCGCTCTGGAGCACTGTTTATGACGTAAGCAGAACACCTCTTGCCGTTCCATTCTCAGAGCTCCTCAGTTAAGTAATCTGCGATTCTTGGTGCGAATGATAGAGGAAAACATTTCCAATGTGTCTGGCAGGGAGAAACTGAACCTGGAGAACACCTTTGTCAGGAGCTTTCACCTGCACCGTAGACACACACAGATTTGCATCACATCTAAATGGCCAAGCTCTTTCTTAGACAAGTTGAAAGCTGCTGTCAGAAGGCTGTGCTCCTTGTCAGATGGAAGCAGCAGCATGAACATAGGAGTTTGACAAGAACTAAAGAGCCACAGAAGAGTGTGGCCTAGGAAAATGAGTCAGGAAAAAGCATATCGCTACATGTGTTCTTGTTGTCGCCTAACAACAGGTAGCAGCATAAACCAGATGCGGGTGAAGTTCTTGCTGGCGACATCTAACGTCAAATGAGCAAACGGGCTTACCACAGCTGCGGTCCTCTGGCAGTCTGAAAGCTTTGCGCACAAGCCGGATGCTAAGCGCCTTCCTTTGCCTTTTGGCAGTGCTCGTGCATTGCCAGCACTAGGCGGGAATGGTCACTATCCCACAGACATGTTTCGTTGTGCCCGTTGCTAAGCGCTCTGGAGCACTGTTTATGACGTAAGCGGAACACATCTTGCCTTTCCATTCTCAGAGCTCCTGAGTTAATCAAACTGAGACTCTTGGTGCGAATGCCAGAGGAAAACATTTCCAATGTGTCTGGCATATAGAAACTGAACCTGGAGAACACCTTTGTCAGGAGCTTTCACCTGCACCGTAGACACACACAGATTTGCATCACATCTAAATGGCCAAGCTCTTTCTTAGACAAGTTGAAAGCTGCTGTCAGAAGGCTGTGCTCCTTGTCAGATGGAAGCAGCAGCATGAACATAGGAGTTTGACAAGAACTAAAGAGTCACAGAAGAGCGTGGCCTAGGAAAATGAGTCAGGAAAAAGCATATCGCTACATGTGTCCTTGTTGTCGCCTAACAACAGGTAGCAGCATAAACCAGATGCGGGTGAAGTTCTTGCTGGCGACATCTAACGTCAAATGAGCAAACGGGCTTACCACAGCTGCGGTCCTCTGGCAGTCTGAAAGCTTTGCGCACAAGCCGGATGCTAAGCGCCTTCCTTTGCCTTTTGGCAGTGCTCGTGCATTGCCAGCACTAGGCGGGAATGGTCACTATCCCACAGACATGTTTCGTTGTGCCCGTTGCTAAGCGCTCTGGAGCACTGTTTATGACGTAAGCGGAACACATCTTGCCTTTCCATTCTCAGAGCTCCTGAGTTAATCAAACTGAGACTCTTGGTGCGAATGCCAGAGGAAAACATTTCCAATGTGTCTGGCAAGGAGAAACTGAACCTGGAGAACACTTTTGTCAAGAGCTTTCACCTGCACCGTAGACACACACAGATTTGCATCACATCTAAATGGCCAAGCTCTTTCTTAGACAAGTTGAAAGCTGCTGTCAGAAGGCTGTGCTCCTTGTCAGATGGAAGCAGCAGCATGAACATAGGAGTTTGACAAGCACTAAAGAGCCACAGAAGAGCGTGGCCTAGGAAAATGAGTCAGGAAAAAGCATATCGCTACATGTGTCCTTGTTGTCGCCTAACAACAGGTAGCAGCATAAACCAGATGCGGGTGAAGTTCTTGCTGGCGACATCTAATGTCAAATGAGCAAACGGGCTTACCACAGCTGCGGTCCTCTGGCAGTCTGAAAGCTTTGCGCACAAGCCGGATGCTAAGCGCCTTCCTTTGCCTTTTGGCAGTGCTCGTGCATTGCCAGCACTAGGCGGGAATGGTCACTATCCCGCACACACGTTTCGTTGTGCCCGTTGTTAAGCGCTCTGGAGCACTGTTTATGACGTAAGCGGAACACCTCTTGCCGTTCCATTCTCAGAGCTCCTGAGTTACGTAATCTGCGACTCTTGGTGCGAATGCCAGAGGAAAACATTTCCAATGTGTCTGGCAAGGAGAAACTGAACCTGGAGAACACCTTTGTCAGGAGCTTTCACCTGCACCTTACACACACACAGATTTGCATCACATCTAAATGGCCAAGCTCTTTCTTAGACAAGTTGAAAGCTGCTGTCAGAAGGTTGTGCTCCTTGTCAGATGGAAGCAGCAGCATGCACATAGGAGTTTGGCAAGCACTAAAGAGCCACAGAAGAGCGTGGCCTAGGAAAATGAGTCAGGAAAAAGCATATCGCTACATGTGTCCTTGTTGTCGCCTAACAACAGGTAGCAGCATAAACCAGATGCGGGTGAAGTTCTTGCTGGCGACATCTAACGTCAAATGAGCAAACGGGCTTACCACAGCTGCGGTCCTCTGGCAGTCTGAAAGCTTTGCGCACAAGCCGGATGCTAAGCGCCTTCCTTTGCCTTTTGGCAGTGCTCGTGCATTGCCAGCACTAGGCGGGAATGGTCACTATCCCACAGACACGTTTCGTTGTGCCCGTTGCTAAGCGCTCTGGAGCACTGTTTATGACGTAAGCAGAACACCTCTTGCCATTCCATTCTCAGAGCTCCTGAGTTAATCAAACTGAGACTCTTGGTGCGAATGCCAGAGGAAAACATTTCCAATGTGTCTGGCATATAGAAACTGAACCTGGAGAACACCTTTGTCAGGAGCTTTCACCTGCACCGTAGACACACACAGATTTGCATCACATCTAAATGGCCAAGCTCTTTCTTAGACAAGTTGAAAGCTGCTGTCAGAAGGCTGTGCTCCTTGTCAGATGGAAGCAGCAGCATGAACATAGGAGTTTGACAAGAACTAAAGAGTCACAGAAGAGCGTGGCCTAGGAAAATGAGTCAGGAAAAAGCATATCGCTACATGTGTCCTTGTTGTCGCCTAACAACAGGTAGCAGCATAAACCAGATGCGGGTGAAGTTCTTGCTGGCGACATCTAACGTCAAATGAGCAAACGGGCTTACCACAGCTGCGGTCCTCTGGCAGTCTGAAAGCTTTGCGCACAAGCCGGATGCTAAGCGCCTTCCTTTGCCTTTTGGCAGTGCTCGTGCATTGCCAGCACTAGGCGGGAATGGTCACTATCCCACAGACATGTTTCGTTGTGCCCGTTGCTAAGCGCTCTGGAGCACTGTTTATGACGTAAGCGGAACACATCTTGCCTTTCCATTCTCAGAGCTCCTGAGTTAATCAAACTGAGACTCTTGGTGCGAATGCCAGAGGAAAACATTTCCAATGTGTCTGGCAAGGAGAAACTGAACCTGGAGAACACTTTTGTCAAGAGCTTTCACCTGCACCGTAGACACACACAGATTTGCATCACATCTAAATGGCCAAGCTCTTTCTTAGACAAGTTGAAAGCTGCTGTCAGAAGGCTGTGCTCCTTGTCAGATGGAAGCAGCAGCATGAACATAGGAGTTTGACAAGCACTAAAGAGCCACAGAAGAGCGTGGCCTAGGAAAATGAGTCAGGAAAAAGCATATCGCTACATGTGTCCTTGTTGTCGCCTAACAACAGGTAGCAGCATAAACCAGATGCGGGTGAAGTTCTTGCTGGCGACATCTAATGTCAAATGAGCAAACGGGCTTACCACAGCTGCGGTCCTCTGGCAGTCTGAAAGCTTTGCGCACAAGCCGGATGCTAAGCGCCTTCCTTTGCCTTTTGGCAGTGCTCGTGCATTGCCAGCACTAGGCGGGAATGGTCACTATCCCGCACACACGTTTCGTTGTGCCCGTTGTTAAGCGCTCTGGAGCACTGTTTATGACGTAACCGGAACACCTCTTGCTGTTCCATTCTCAGAGCTCCTGAGTTAAGTAATCTGCGACTCTTGGTGCGAATGATAGAGGAAAACATTTCCAATGTGTCTGGCAGGGAGAAACTGAACCTGGAGAACACCTTTGTCAGGAGCTTTCACCTGCACCGTAGACACACACAGATTTGCATCACATCTAAATGGCCAAGCTCTTTCTTAGACAAGTTGAAAGCTGCTGTCAGAAGGCTGTGCTCCTTGTCAGATGGAAGCAGCAGCACTCACATAGGAGTTTGACAAGAACTAAAGAGTCACAGAAGAGCGTGGCCTAGGAAAATGAGTCAGGAAAAAGCATATCGCTACATGTGTCCTTGTTGTCGCCTAACAACAGGTAGCAGCATAAACCAGATGTGGTTGAAGTTCTTGCAGGCGACATCTAACGTCAAATGAGCAAGTGGGCTTACCACAGCTACGGTCCTCTGGCAGTCTGAAAGCTTTGCGCACAAGCCGGATGCTAAGCGCCTTCCTTTGCCTTTTGGCAGTGCTCGTGCATTGCCAGCACTAGGCGGGAATGGTCACTATCCCGCACACACGTTTCGTTGTGCCCGTTGCTAAGCGCTCTGGAGCACTGTTTATGACGTAAGCGGAACACCTCTTGCCGTTCCATTCTCAGAGCTCCTCAGTTAAGTAATCTGCGATTCTTGGTGCGAATGATAGAGGAAAACATTTCCAATGTGTCTGGCATATAGAAACTGAACCTGGAGAACACCTTTGTCAGGAGCTTTCACCTCCACCGTAGACACACACAGATTTGCATCACATCTAAATGGCCAAGCTCTTTCTTAGACAAGTTGAAAGCTGCTGTCAGAAGGCTGTGCTCCTTGTCAGATTGAAGCAGCAGCATGAACATAGGAGTTTGGCAAGCACTAAAGAGTCACAGAAGAGCGTGGCCTAGGAAAATGAGTCAGGAAAAAGCATATCGCTACATGTGTCCTTGTTGTCGCCTAACAACAGGTAGCAGCATAAACCAGATGCGGGTGAAGTTCTTGCAGGCGACATCTAAAGTCAAATGAGCAAACGGGCTTACCACAGCTGCGGTCCTCTGGCAGTCTGAAAGCTTTGCGCACAAGCCGGATGCTAAGCGCCTTCCTTTGCCTTTTGGCAGTGCTCGTGCATTGCCAGCACTAGGCGGGAATGGTCACTATCCCACAGACACGTTTCGTTGTGCCCGTTGCGAAGCGCTCTGGAGCACTGTTTATGACGTAAGCGGAACACCTCTTGCCATTCCATTCTCAGAGCTCCTGAGTTACGTAATCTGCGACTTTTGGTGCGAATGCCAGAGGAAAACATTTCCAATGTGTCTGGCAGGGAGAAACTGAACCTGGAGAACACCTTTGTCAGGAGCTTTCACCTGCACCGTAGACACACACAGATTTGCATCACATCTAAATGGCCAAGCTCTTTCTTAGACAAGTTGAAAGCTGCTGTCAGAAGGCTGTGCTCCTTGTCAGATGGAAGCAGCAGCATGAACATAGGAGTTTGACAAGAACTAAAGAGCCACAGAAGAGCGTGGCCTAGGAAAATGAGTCAGGAAAAAGCATATCGCTACATGTGTCCTTGTTGTCGCCTAACAACAGGTAGCAGCATAAACCAGATGTGGGTGAAGTTCTTGCTGGCGACATCTAATGTCAAATGAGCAAACGGGCTTACCACAGCTGCGGTCCTCTGGCAGTCTGAAAGCTTTGCGCACAAGCCGGATGCTAAGCGCCTTCCTTTGCCTTTTGGCAGTGCTCGTGCATTGCCAGCACTAGGCGGGAATGGTCACTATCCCGCACACACGTTTCGTTGTGCCCGTTGTTAAGCGCTCTGGAGCACTGTTTATGACGTAAGCGGAACACCTCTTGCCGTTCCATTCTCAGAGCTCCTGAGTTAAGTAATCTGCGACTCTTGGTGCGAATGAAGGAGGAAAACATTTCCAATGTGTCTGGCATATAGAAACTGAGCCTGGAGAACACCTTTGTCAGGAGCTTTCACCTGCACCGTAGACACACACAGATTTGCATCACATCTAAATGGCCAAGCTCTTTCTTACACAAGTTGAAAGCTGCTGTCAGAAGGTTGTGCTCCTTGTCAGATGGAAGCAGCAGCATGCACATAGGAGTTTGGCAAGCACTAAAGAGCCACAGAAGAGCGTGGCCTAGGAAAATGAGTCAGGAAAAAGCATATCGCTACATGTGTCCTTGTTGTCGCCTAACAACAGGTAGCAGCATAAACCAGATGCGGGTGAAGTTCTTGCAGGCGACATCTAACGTCAAATGAGCAAGCGGGCTTACCACAGCTACGGTCCTCTGGCAGTCTGAAAGCTTTGCGCACAAGCCGGATGCTAAGCGCCTTCCTTTGCCTTTTGGCAGTGCTCGTGCATTGCCAGCACTAGGCGGGAATGGTCACTATCCCACAGACACGTTTCGTTGTGCCCGTTGCTAAGCGCTCTGGAGCACTGTTTATGACGTAAGCGGAACACCTCTTGCCATTCCATTCTCAGAGCTCCTGAGTTACGTAATCTGCGACTCTTGGTGCGAATGCCAGAGGAAAACATTTCCAATGTGTCTGGCATATAGAAACTGAACCTGGAGAACACCTTTGTCAGGAGCTTTCACCTGCACTGTAGACACACACAGATTTGCATCACATCTAAATGGCCAAGCTCTTTCTTAGACAAGTTGAAAGCTGCTGTCAGAAGGCTGTGCTCCTTGTCAGATGGAAGCAGCAGCATGAACATAGGAGTTTGACAAGAACTAAAGAGCCACAGAAGAGCGTGGCCTAGGAAAATGAGTCAGGAAAAAGCATATCGCTACATGTGTCCTTGTTGTCGCCTAACAACAGGTAGCAGCATAAACCAGATGCGGGTGAAGTTCTTGCTGGCGACATCTAACGTCAAATGAGCAAACGGGCTTACCACAGCTGCGGTCCTCTGGCAGTCTGAAAGCTTTGCGCACAAGCCGGATGCTAAGCGCCTTCCTTTGCCTTTTGGCAGTGCTCGTGCATTGCCAGCACTAGGCGGGAATGGTCACTATCCCACAGACACGTTTCGTTGTGCCCGTTGCTAAGCGCTCTGGAGCACTGTTTATGACGTAAGCGGAACACCTCTTGCCATTCCATTCTCAGAGCTCCTGAGTTACGTAATCTGCGACTTTTGGTGCGAATGCCAGAGGAAAACATTTCCAATGTGTCTGGCAGGGAGAAACTGAACCTGGAGAACACCTTTGTCAGGAGCTTTCACCTGCACCGTAGACACACACAGATTTGCATCACATCTAAATGGCCAAGCTCTTTCTTAGACAAGTTGAAAGCTGCTGTCAGAAGGTTGTGCTCCTTGTCAGATGGAAGCAGCAACACTCACATAGGAGTTTGGCAAGCACTAAAGAGCCACAGAAGAGCGTGGCCTAGGAAAATGAGTCAGGAAAAAGCATATCGCTACATGTGTCCTTGTTGTCGCCTAACAACAGGTAGCAGCATAAACCAGATGCGGGTGAAGTTCTTGCTGGCGACATCTAACGTCAAATGAGCAAACGGGCTTACCACAGCTGCGGTCCTCTGGCAGTCTGAAAGCTTTGCGCACAAGCCGGATGCTAAGCGCCTTCCTTTGCCTTTTGGCAGTGCTCGTGCATTGCCAGCACTAGGCGGGAATGGTCACTATCCCGCACACACGTGTCGTTGTGCCCGTTGCTAAGCGCTCTGGAGCACTGTTTATGACGTAAGCGGAACACCTCTTGCCGTTCCATTCTCAGAGCTCCTGAGTTACGTAATCTGCGACTTTTGGTGCGAATGCCAGAGGAAAACATTTCCAATGTGTCTGGCATATAGAAACTGAACCTGGAGAACACCTTTGTCAGGAGCTTGCACCTGCACCGTAGACACACACAGATTTGCATCACATCTAAATGGCCAAGCTCTTTCTTAGACAAGTTGAAAGCTGCTGTCAGAAGGTTGTGCTCCTTGTCAGATGGAAGCAGCAGCATGCACATAGGAGTTTGGCAAGCACTAAAGAGCCACAGAAGAGCGTGGCCTAGGAAAATGAGTCAGGAAAAAGCATATCGCTACATGTGTCCTTGTTGTCGCCTAACAACAGGTAGCAGCATAAACCAGATGCGGGTGAAGTTCTTGCAGGCGACATCTAACGTCAAATGAGCAAGCGGGCTTACCACAGCTACGGTCCTCTGGCAGTCTGAAAGCTTTGCGCACAAGCCGGATGCTAAGCGCCTTCCTTTGCCTTTTGGCAGTGCTCGTGCATTGCCAGCACTAGGCGGGAATGGTCACTATCCCGCACACACGTTTCGTTGTGCCCGTTGCTAAGCGCTCTGGAGCACTGTTTATGACGTAAGCGGAACACATCTTGCCATTCCATTCTCAGAGCTCCTGAGTTAATCAAACTGAGACTCTTGGTGCGAATGCCAGAGGAAAACATTTCCAATGTGTCTGGCATATAGAAACTGAACCTGGAGAACACCTTTGTCAGGAGCTTTCACCTGCACCGTAGACACACACAGATTTGCATCACATCTAAATGGCCAAGCTCTTTCTTAGACAAGTTGAAAGCTGCTGTCAGAAGGTTGTGCTCCTTGTCAGATGGAAGCAGCAGCATGAACATAGGAGTTTGGCAAGCACTAAAGAGCCACAGAAGAGCGTGGCCTAGGAAAATGAGTCAGGAAAAAGCATATCGCTACATGTGTCCTTGTTGTCGCCTAACAACAGGTAGCAGCATAAACCAGATGCGGGTGAAGTTCTTGCTGGCGACATCTAACGTCAAATGAGCAAGCGGGCTTACCACAGCTACGGTCCTCTGGCAGTCTGAAAGCTTTGCGCACAAGCCGGATGCTAAGCGCCTTCCTTTGCCTTTTGGCAGTGCTCGTGCATTGCCAGCACTAGGCGGGAATGGTCACTATCCCGCACACACGTTTCGTTGTGCCCGTTGCTAAGCGCTCTGGAGCACTGTTTATGACGTAAGCGGAACACCTCTTGCCGTTCCATTCTCAGAGCTCCTCAGTTAAGTAATCTGCGATTCTTGGTGCGAATGATAGAGGAAAACATTTCCAATGTGTCTGGCATATAGAAACTGAACCTGGAGAACACCTTTGTCAGGAGCTTTCACCTGCACCGTAGACACACACAGATTTGCATCACATCTAAATGGCCAAGCTCTTTCTTAGACAAGTTGAAAGCTGCTGTCAGAAGGCTGTGCTCCTTGTCAGATGGAAGCAGCAGCATGAACATAGGAGTTTGGCAAGCACTAAAGAGCCACAGAAGAGCGTGGCCTAGGAAAATGAGTCAGGAAAAAGCATATCGCTACATGTGTCCTTGTTGTCGCCTAACAACAGGTAGCAGCATAAACCAGATGCGGGTGAAGTTCTTGCTGGCGACATCTAACGTCAAATGAGCAAACGGGCTTACCACAGCTGCGGTCCTCTGGCAGTCTGAAAGCTTTGCGCACAAGCCTCATGCTAAGCGCCTTCCTTTGCCTTTTGGCAGTGCTCGTGCATTGCCAGCACTAGGCGGGAATGGTCACTATCCCGCACACACGTTTCGTTGTGCCCGTTGCTAAGCGCTCTGGAGCACTGTTTATGACGTAAGAGGAACACCTCTTGCCGTTCCATTCTCAGAGCTCCTGAGTTAAGTAATCTGCAACTCTTGGTGCGAATGATAGAGGAAAACATTTCCAATGTGTCTGGCATATAGAAACTGAACCTGGAGAACACCTTTGTCAGGAGCTTTCACCTGCACCGTAGACACACACAGATTTGCATCACATCTAAATGGCCAAGCTCTTTCTTAGACAAGTTGAAAGCTGCTGTCAGAAGGCTGTGCTCCTTGTCAGATGGAAGCAGCAGCATGAACATAGGAGTTTGGCAAGCACTAAAGAGCCACAGAAGAGCGTGGCCTAGGAAAATGAGTCAGGAAAAAGCATATCGCTACATGTGTCCTTGTTGTCGCCTAACAACAGGTAGCAGCATAAACCAGATGCGGGTGAAGTTCTTGCTGGCGACATCTAACGTCAAATGAGCAAACGGGCTTACCACAGCTGCGGTCCTCTGGCAGTCTGAAAGCTTTGCGCACAAGCCGGATGCTAAGCGCCTTCCTTTGCCTTTTGGCAGTGCTCGTGCATTGCCAGCACTAGGCGGGAATGGTCACTATCCCGAACACACGTGTCGTTGTGCCCGTTGCTAAGCGCTCTGGAGCACTGTTTATGACGTAAGCGGAACACATCTTGCCATTCCATTCTCAGAGCTCCTGAGTTAATCAAACTGAGACTCTTGGTGCGAATGCCAGAGGAAAACATTTCCAATGTGTCTGGCATATAGAAACTGAACCTGGAGAACACCTTTGTCAGGAGCTTGCACCTGCACCGTAGACACACACAGATTTGCATCACATCTAAATGGCCAAGCTCTTTCTTAGACAAGTTGAAAGCTGCTGTCAGAAGGCTGTGCTCCTTGTCAGATGGAAGCAGCAGCATGAACATAGGAGTTTGGCAAGCACTAAAGAGTCACAGAAGAGCGTGGCCTAGGAAAATGAGTCAGGAAAAAGCATATCGCTACATGTGTCCTTGTTGTCGCCTAACAACAGCAGCATAAACCAGATGCGGGTGAAGTTCTTGCTGGCGACATCTAACGTCAAATGAGCAAACAGGCTTACCACAGCTGCGGTCCTCTGGCAGTCTGAAAGCTTTGCGCACAAGCCGGATGCTAAGCGCCTTCCTTTGCCTTTTGGCAGTGCTCGTGCATTGCCAGCACTAGGCGGGAATGGTCACTATCCCGCACACACGTTTCGTTGTGCCCGTTGCTAAGCGCTCTGGAGCACTGTTTATGACGTAAGCGGAACACATCTTGCCATTCCATTCTCAGAGCTCCTGAGTTAATCAAACTGAGACTCTTGGTGCGAATGATAGAGGAAAACATTTCCAATGTGTCTGGCATATAGAAACTGAACCTGGAGAACACCTTTGTCAGGAGCTTGCACCTGCACCGTAGACACACACAGATTTGCATCACATCTAAATGGCCAAGCTCTTTCTTAGACAAGTTGAAAGCTGCTGTCAGAAGGCTGTGCTCCTTGTCAGATGGAAGCAGCAGCATGAACATAGGAGTTTGGCAAGCACTAAAGAGTCACAGAAGAGCGTGGCCTAGGAAAATGAGTCAGGAAAAAGCATATCGCTACATGTGTCCTTGTTGTCGCCTAACAACAGGTAGCAGCATAAACCAGATGCGGGTGAAGTTCTTGCTGGCGACATCTAACGTCAAATGAGCAAACAGGCTTACCACAGCTGCGGTCCTCTGGCAGTCTGAAAGCTTTGCGCACAAGCCGGATGCTAAGCGCCTTCCTTTGCCTTTTGGCAGTGCTCGTGCATTGCCAGCACTAGGCGGGAATGGTCACTATCCCGCACACACGTTTCGTTGTGCCCGTTGCTAAGCGCTCTGGAGCACTGTTTATGACGTAAGAGGAACACCTCTTGCCGTTCCATTCTCAGAGCTCCTGAGTTAAGTAATCTGCGACTCTTGGTGCGAATGATAGAGGAAAACATTTCCAATGTGTCTGGCATATAGAAACTGAACCTGGAGAACACCTTTGTCAGGAGCTTTCACCTGCACCGTAGACACACACAGATTTGCATCACATCTAAATGGCCAAGCTCTTTCTTAGACAAATTGAAAGCTGCTGTCAGAAGGCTGTGCTCCTTGTCAGATGGAAGCAGCAGCATGAACATAGGAGTTTGACAAGAACTAAAGAGCCACAGAAGAGCGTGGCCTAGGAAAATGAGTCAGGAAAAAGCATATCGCTACATGTGTCCTTGTTGTCGCCTAACAACAGGTAGCAGCATAAACCAGATGCGGGTGAAGTTCTTGCTGGCGACATCTAACGTCAAATGAGCAAACGGGCTTACCACAGCTGCGGTCCTCTGGCAGTCTGAAAGCTTTGCGCACAAGCCGCATGCTAAGCGCCTTCCTTTGCCTTTTGGCAGTGCTCGTGCATTGCCAGCACTAGGCGGGAATGGTCACTATCCCGCACACACGTGTCGTTGTGCCCGTTGCTAAGCGCTCTGGAGCACTGTTTATGACGTAAGCGGAACACATCTTGCCATTCCATTCTCAGAGCTCCTGAGTTAATCAAACTGAGACTCTTGGTGCGAATGATAGAGGAAAACATTTCCAATGTGTCTGGCATATAGAAACTGAACCTGGAGAACACCTTTGTCAGGAGCTTGCACCTGCACCGTAGACACACACAGATTTGCATCACATCTAAATGGCCAAGCTCTTTCTTAGACAAGTTGAAAGCTGCTGTCAGAAGGCTGTGCTCCTTGTCAGATGGAAGCAGCAGCATGAACATAGGAGTTTGGCAAGCACTAAAGAGTCACAGAAGAGCGTGGCCTAGGAAAATGAGTCAGGAAAAAGCATATCGCTACATGTGTCCTTGTTGTCGCCTAACAACAGGTAGCAGCATAAACCAGATGCGGGTGAAGTTCTTGCTGGCGACATCTAACGTCAAATGAGCAAACAGGCTTACCACAGCTGCGGTCCTCTGGCAGTCTGAAAGCTTTGCGCACAAGCCGGATGCTAAGCGCCTTCCTTTGCCTTTTGGCAGTGCTCGTGCATTGCCAGCACTAGGCGGGAATGGTCACTATCCCGCACACACGTTTCGTTGTGCCCGTTGCTAAGCGCTCTGGAGCACTGTTTATGACGTAAGAGGAACACCTCTTGCCGTTCCATTCTCAGAGCTCCTGAGTTAAGTAATCTGCGACTCTTGGTGCGAATGATAGAGGAAAACATTTCCAATGTGTCTGGCATATAGAAACTGAACCTGGAGAACACCTTTGTCAGGAGCTTTCACCTGCACCGTAGACACACACAGATTTGCATCACATCTAAATGGCCAAGCTCTTTCTTAGACAAATTGAAAGCTGCTGTCAGAAGGCTGTGCTCCTTGTCAGATGGAAGCAGCAGCATGAACATAGGAGTTTGACAAGAACTAAAGAGCCACAGAAGAGCGTGGCCTAGGAAAATGAGTCAGGAAAAAGCATATCGCTACATGTGTCCTTGTTGTCGCCTAACAACAGGTAGCAGCATAAACCAGATGCGGGTGAAGTTCTTGCTGGCGACATCTAACGTCAAATGAGCAAACGGGCTTACCACAGCTGCGGTCCTCTGGCAGTCTGAAAGCTTTGCGCACAAGCCGCATGCTAAGCGCCTTCCTTTGCCTTTTGGCAGTGCTCGTGCATTGCCAGCACTAGGCGGGAATGGTCACTATCCCGCACACACGTTTCGTTGTGCCCGTTGCTAAGCGCTCTGGAGCACTGTTTATGACGTAAGCGGAACACATCTTGCCTTTCCATTCTCAGAGCTCCTGAGTTAATCAAACTGAGACTCTTGGTGCGAATGCCAGAGGAAAACATTTCCAATGTGTCTGGCATATAGAAACTGAACCTGGAGAACACCTTTGTCAGGAGCTTTCACCTGCACCGTAGACACACACAGATTTGCATCACATCTAAATGGCCAAGCTCTTTCTTAGACAAGTTGAAAGCTGCTGTCAGAAGGTTGTGCTCCTTGTCAGATGGAAGCAGCAGCATGAACATAGGAGTTTGGCAAGCACTAAAGAGCCACAGAAGAGCGTGGCCTAGGAAAATGAGTCAGGAAAAAGCATATCGCTACATGTGTCCTTGTTGTCGCCTAACAACAGGTAGCAGCATAAACCAGATGCGGGTGAAGTTCTTGCTGGCGACATCTAACGTCAAATGAGCAAGCGGGCTTACCACAGCTACGGTCCTCTGGCAGTCTGAAAGCTTTGCGCACAAGCCGGATGCTAAGCGCCTTCCTTTGCCTTTTGGCAGTGCTCGTGCATTGCCAGCACTAGGCGGGAATGGTCACTATCCCGCACACACGTTTCGTTGTGCCCGTTGCTAAGCGCTCTGGAGCACTGTTTATGACGTAAGCGGAACACCTCTTGCCGTTCCATTCTCAGAGCTCCTCAGTTAAGTAATCTGCAACTCTTGGTGCGAATGATAGAGGAAAACATTTCCAATGTGTCTGGCATATTGAAACTGAACCTGGAGAACACCTTTGTCAGGAGCTTTCACCTGCACCGTAGACACACACAGATTTGCATCACATCTAAATGGCCAAGCTCTTTCTTAGACAAGTTGAAAGCTGCTGTCAGAAGGCTGTGCTCCTTGTCAGATGGAAGCAGCAGCATGAACATAGGAGTTTGGCAAGCACTAAAGAGTCACAGAAGAGCGTGGCCTAGGAAAATGAGTCAGGAAAAAGCATATCGCTACATGTGTCCTTGTTGTCGCCTAACAACAGGTAGCAGCATAAACCAGATGCGGGTGAAGTTCTTGCTGGCGACATCTAACGTCAAATGAGCAAACGGGCTTACCACAGCTGCGGTCCTCTGGCAGTCTGAAAGCTTTGCGCACAAGCCGCATGCTAAGCGCCTTCCTTTGCCTTTTGGCAGTGCTCGTGCATTGCCAGCACTAGGCGGGAATGGTCACTATCCCGCACACACGTTTCGTTGTGCCCGTTGCTAAGCGCTCTGGAGCACTGTTTATGACGTAAGCGGAACACCTCTTGCCGTTCCATTCTCAGAGCTCCTGAGTTAAGTAATCTGCAACTCTTGGTGCGAATGATAGAGGAAAACATTTCCAATGTGTCTGGCAGGGAGAAACTGAACCTGGAGAACACCTTTGTCAGGAGCTTTCACCTGCACCGTAGACACACACAGATTTGCATCACATCTAAATGGCCAAGCTCTTTCTTAGACAAGTTGAAAGCTGCTGTCAGAAGGCTGTGCTCCTTGTCAGATGGAAGCAGCAGCATGAACATAGGAGTTTGGCAAGCACTAAAGAGCCACAGAAGAGCGTGGCCTAGGAAAATGAGTCAGGAAAAAGCATATCGCTACATGTGTCCTTGTTGTCGCCTAACAACAGGTAGCAGCATAAACCAGATGCGGGTGAAGTTCTTGCTGGCGACATCTAACGTCAAATGAGCAAACGGGCTTACCACAGCTGCGGTCCTCTGGCAGTCTGAAAGCTTTGCGCACAAGCCGGATGCTAAGCGCCTTCCTTTGCCTTTTGGCAGTGCTTGTGCATTGCCAGCACTAGGCGGGAATGGTCACTATCCCGCACACACGTTTCGTTGTGCCCGTTGCTAAGCGCTCTGGAGCACTGTTTATGACGTAAGCGGAACACATCTTGCCATTCCATTCTCAGAGCTCCTGAGTTAATCAAACTGAGACTCTTGGTGCGAATGATAGAGGAAAACATTTCCAATGTGTCTGGCATATAGAAACTGAACCTGGAGAACACCTTTGTCAGGAGCTTGCACCTGCACCGTAGACACACACAGATTTGCATCACATCTAAATGGCCAAGCTCTTTCTTAGACAAGTTGAAAGCTGCTGTCAGAAGGCTGTGCTCCTTGTCAGATGGAAGCAGCAGCATGAACATAGGAGTTTGACAAGAAGTAAAGAGCCACAGAAGAGGGTGGCCTAGGAAAATGAGTCAGGAAAAAGCATATCGCTACATGTGTTCTTGTTGTCGCCTAACAACAGGTAGCAGCATAAACCAGATGCGGGTGAAGTTCTTGCTGGCGACATCTAACGTCAAATGAGCAAACGGGCTTACCACAGCTGCGGTCCTCTGGCAGTCTGAAAGCTTTGCGCACAAGCCGGATGCTAAGCGCCTTCCTTTGCCTTTTGGCAGTGCTCGTGCATTGCCAGCACTAGGCGGGAATGGTCACTATCCCGCACACACGTTTCGTTGTGCCCGTTGCTAAGCGCTCTGGAGCACTGTTTATGACGTAAGAGGAACACCTCTTGCCGTTCCATTCTCAGAGCTCCTGAGTTAAGTAATCTGCGACTCTTGGTGCGAATGATAGAGGAAAACATTTCCAATGTGTCTGGCATATAGAAACTGAACCTGGAGAACACCTTTGTCAGGAGCTTGCACCTGCACCGTAGACACACACAGATTTGCATCACATCTAAATGGCCAAGCTCTTTCTTAGACAAGTTGAAAGCTGCTGTCAGAAGGCTGTGCTCCTTGTCAGATGGAAGCAGCAGCATGAACATAGGAGTTTGGCAAGCACTAAAGAGCCACAGAAGAGGGTGGCCTAGGAAAATGAGTCAGGAAAAAGCATATCGCTACATGTGTTCTCGTTGTCGCCTAACAACAGGTAGCAGCATAAACCAGATGCGGGTGAAGTTCTTGCTGGCGACATCTAACGTCAAATGAGCAAACGGGCTTACCACAGCTGCAGTCCTCTGGCAGTCTGAAAGCTTTGCGCACAAGCCGGATGCTAAGCGCCTTCCTTTGCCTTTTGGCAGTGCTCGTGCATTGCCAGCACTAGGCGGGAATGGTCACTATCCCGCACACACGTGTCGTTGTGCCCGTTGCTAAGCGCTCTGGAGCACTGTTTATGACGTAAGCGGAAAACCTCTTGCCATTCCATTCTCAGAGCTCCTGAGTTACGTAATCTGCGACTCTTGGTGCGAATGCCAGAGGAAAACATTTCCAATGTGTCTGGCATATAGAAACTGAACCTGGAGAACACCTTTGTCAGGAGCTTTCACCTGCACCGTAGACACACACAGATTTGCATCACATCTAAATGGCCAAGCTCTTTCTTAGACAAGTTGAAAGCTGCTGTCAGAAGGCTGTGCTCCTTGTCAGATGGAAGCAGCAGCATGAACATAGGAGTTTGGCAAGCACTAAAGAGCCACAGAAGAGCGTGGCCTAGGAAAATGAGTCAGGAAAAAGCATATCGCTACATGTGTCCTTGTTGTCGCCTAACAACAGGTAGCAGCATAAACCAGATGCGGGTGAAGTTCTTGCTGGCGACATCTAACGTCAAATGAGCAAACGGGCTTACCACAGCTGCGGTCCTCTGGCAGTCTGAAAGCTTTGCGCACAAGCCGGATGCTAAGCGCCTTCCTTTGCCTTTTGGCAGTGCTCGTGCATTGCCAGCACTAGGCGGGAATGGTCACTATCCCGCACACACGTGTCGTTGTGCCCGTTGCTAAGCGCTCTGGAGCACTGTTTATGACGTAAGAGGAACACCTCTTGCCGTTCCATTCTCAGAGCTCCTGAGTTAAGTAATCTGCGACTCTTGGTGCGAATGATAGAGGAAAACATTTCCAATGTGTCTGGCAGGGAGAAACTGAACCTGGAGAACACCTTTGTCAGGAGCTTTCACCTGCACCGTAGACACACACAGATTTGCATCACATCTAAATGGCCAAGCTCTTTCTTAGACAAGTTGAAAGCTGCTGTCAGAAGGCTGTGCTCCTTGTCAGATGGAAGCAGCAGCATGAACATAGGAGTTTGGCAAGCACTAAAGAGCCACAGAAGAGCGTGGCCTAGGAAAATGAGTCAGGAAAAAGCATATCGCTACATGTGTCCTTGTTGTCGCCTAACAACAGGTAGCAGCATAAACCAGATGCGGGTGAAGTTCTTGCTGGCGACATCTAACGTCAAATGAGCAAACGGGCTTACCACAGCTGCGGTCCTCTGGCAGTCTGAAAGCTTTGCGCACAAGCCGGATGCTAAGCGCCTTCCTTTGCCTTTTGGCAGTGCTCGTGCATTGCCAGCACTAGGCGGGAATGGTCACTATCCCGCACACACGTGTCGTTGTGCCCGTTGCTAAGCGCTCTGGAGCACTGTTTATGATGTAAGCGGAACACCTCTTGCCATTCCATTCTCAGAGCTCCTGAGTTACGTAATCTGCGACTCTTGGTGCGAATGCCAGAGGAAAACATTTCCAATGTGTCTGGCAGGGAGAAATTGAACCTGGAGAACACCTTTGTCAGGAGCTTTCACCTGCACCGTAGACACACACAGATTTGCATCACATCTAAATGGCCAAGCTCTTTCTTAGACAAGTTGAAAGCTGCTGTCAGAAGGCTGTGCTCCTTGTCAGATGGAAGCAGCAGCATGAACATAGGAGTTTGACAAGAACTAAAGAGCCACAGAAGAGCGTGGCCTAGGAAAATGAGTCAGGAAAAAGCATATCGCTACATGTGTCCTTGTTGTCGCCTAACAACAGGTAGCAGCATAAACCAGATGCGGGTGAAGTTCTTGCTGGCGACATCTAACGTCAAATGAGAAAACGGGCTTACCACAGCTGCGGTCCTCTGGCAGTCTGAAAGCTTTGCGCACAAGCCGGATGCTAAGCGCCTTCCTTTGCCTTTTGGCAGTGCTCGTGCATTGCCAGCACTAGGCGGGAATGGTCACTATCCCGCACACACGTTTCGTTGTGCCCGTTGCTAAGCGCTCTGGAGCACTGTTTATGACGTAAGCGGAACACCTCTTGCCGTTCCATTCTCAGAGCTCCTGAGTTAATCAAACTGAGACTCTTGGTGCGAATGCCAGAGGAAAACATTTCCAATGTGTCTGGCATATAGAAACTGAACCTGGAGAACACCTTTGTCAGGAGCTTTCACCTGCACCGTAGACACACACAGATTTGCATCACATCTAAATGGCCAAGCTCTTTCTTAGACAAGTTGAAAGCTGCTGTCAGAAGGTTGTGCTCCTTGTCAGATGGAAGCAGCAGCATGAACATAGGAGTTTGGCAAGCACTAAAGAGCCACAGAAGAGCGTGGCCTAGGAAAATGAGTCAGGAAAAAGCATATCGCTACATGTGTCCTTGTTGTCGCCTAACAACAGGTAGCAGCATAAACCAGATGCGGGTGAAGTTCTTGCTGGCGACATCTAACGTCAAATGAGCAAACGGGCTTACCACAGCTGCGGTCCTCTGGCAGTCTGAAAGCTTTGCGCACAAGCCGGATGCTAAGCGCCTTCCTTTGCCTTTTGGCAGTGCTCGTGCATTGCCAGCACTAGGCGGGAATGGTCACTATCCCGCACACACGTGTCGTTGTGCCCGTTGCTAAGCGCTCTGGAGCACTGTTTATGACGTAAGCGGAACACCTCTTGCCATTCCATTCTCAGAGCTCCTGAGTTACGTAATCTGCGACTCTTGTTGCGAATGCCAGATGAAAACATTTCCAATGTGTCTGGCATATAGAAACTGAACCTGGAGAACACCTTTGTCAGGAGCTTTCACCTGCACCGTAGACACACACAGATTTGCATCACATCTAAATGGCCAAGCTCTTTCTTAGACAAGTTGAAAGCTCCTGTCAGAAGGCTGTGCTCCTTGTCAGATGGAAGCAGCAGCATGAACATAGGAGTTTGACAAGAACTAAAGAGCCACAGAAGAGCGTGGCCTAGGAAAATGAGTCAGGAAAAAGCATATCGCTACATGTGTCCTTGTTGTCGCCTAACAACAGGTAGCAGCATAAACCAGATGCGGGTGAAGTTCTTGCTGGCGACATCTAACGTCAAATGAGCAAACGGGCTTACCACAGCTGCGGTCCTCTGGCAGTCTGAAAGCTTTGCGCACAAGCCGCATGCTAAGCGCCTTCCTTTGCCTTTTGGCAGTGCTCGTGCATTGCCAGCACTAGGCGGGAATGGTCACTATCCCGCACACACGTTTCGTTGTGCCCGTTGCTAAGCGCTCTGGAGCACTGTTTATGACGTAAGCGGAACACCTCTTGCCGTTCCATTCTCAGAGCTCCTGAGTTAAGTAATCTGCGACTCTTGGTGCGAATGATAGAGGAAAACAATTCCAATGTGTCTGGCAGGGAGAAGCTGAACCTGGAGAACACCTTTGTCAGGAGCTTGCACCTGCACCGTAGACACACACAGATTTGCATCACATCTAAATGGCCAAGCTCTTTCTTAGACAAGTTGAAAGCTGCTGTCAGAAGGCTGTGCTCCTTGTCAGATGGAAGCAGCAGCATGAACATAGGAGTTTGGCAAGCACTAAAGAGTCACAGAAGAGCGTGGCCTAGGAAAATGAGTCAGGAAAAAGCATATCGCTACATGTGTCCTTGTTGTCGCCTAACAACAGGTAGCAGCATAAACCAGATGCGGGTGAAGTTCTTGCTGGCGACATCTAACGTCAAATGAGCAAACGGGCTTACCACAGCTGCGGTCCTCTGGCAGTCTGAAAGCTTTGCGCACAAGCCTCATGCTAAGCGCCTTCCTTTGCCTTTTGGCAGTGCTCGTGCATTGCCAGCACTAGGCGGGAATGGTCACTATCCCGCACACACGTTTCGTTGTGCCCGTTGCTAAGCGCTCTGGAGCACTGTTTATGACGTAAGCGGAACACATCTTGCCATTCCATTCTCAGAGCTCCTGAGTTAATCAAACTGAGACTCTTGGTGCGAATGCCAGAGGAAAACATTTCCAATGTGTCTGGCAGGGAGAAACTGAACCTGGAGAACACCTTTGTCAGGAGCTTTCACCTGCACCTTACACACACACAGATTTGCATCACATCTAAATGGCCAAGCTCTTTCTTAGACAAGTTGAAAGCTGCTGTCAGAAGGCTGTGCTCCTTGTCAGATGGAAGCAGCAGCATGAGCATAGGAGTTTGACAAGAACTAAAGAGTCACAGAAGAGCGTGGCCTAGGAAAATGAGTCAGGAAAAAGCATATCGCTACATGTGTCCTTGTTGTCGCCTAACAACAGGTAGCAGCATAAACCAGATGCGGGTGAAGTTCTTGCTGGCGACATCTAACGTCAAATGAGCAAACGGGCTTACCACAGCTACAGTCCTCTGGCAGTCTGAAAGCTTTGCGCACAAGCCGGATGCTAAGCACCTTCCTTTGCCTTTTGGCAGTGCTCGTGCATTGCCAGCACTAGGCGGGAATGGTCACTATCCCGCACACACGTGTCGTTGTGCCCGTTGCTAAGCGCTCTGGAGCACTGTTTATGACGTAAGCGGAACACCTCTTGCCGTTCCATTCTCAGAGCTCCTGAGTTAAGTACTCTGCGACTCTTGGTGCGAATGCCAGAGGAAAACATTTCCAATGTGTCTGGCATATAGAAACTGAACCTGGAGAACACCTTTGTCAGGAGCTTTCACCTGCACCGTAGACACACACAGATTTGCATCACATCTAAATGGCCAAGCTCTTTCTTAGACAAGTTGAAAGCTGCTGTCAGAAGGCTGTGCTCCTTGTCAGATGGAAGCAGCAGCATGAATTAGGAGTTTGACAAGAACTAAAGAGCCACAGAAGAGCGTGGCCTAGGAAAATGAGTCAGGAAAAAGCATATCGCTACATGTGTCCTTGTTGTCGCCTAACAACAGGTAGCAGCATAAACCAGATGTGGTTGAAGTTCTTGCTGGCGACATCTAACGTCAAATGAGCAAACGGGCTTACCACAGCTGCGGTCCTCTGGCAGTCTGAAAGCTTTGCGCACAAGCCGGATGCTAAGCGCCTTCCTTTGCCTTTTGGCAGTGCTCGTGCATTGCCAGCACTAGGCGGGAATGGTCACTATCCCGCACACACGTTTCGTTGTGCCCGTTGCTAAGCGCTCTGGAGCACTGTTTATGACGTAAGCGGAACACCTCTTGCCGTTCCATTCTCAGAGCTCCTGAGTTAAGTAATCTGCGACTCTTGGTGCGAATGATAGAGGAAAACATTTCCAATGTGGCTGGCAGGGAGAATCTGAACCTGGAGAACACCTTTGTCAGGAGCTTTCACCTGCACCTTACACACACACAGATTTGCATCACATCTAAATGGCCAAGCTCTTTCTTAGACAAGTTGAAAGCTGCTGTCAGAAGGCTGTGCTCCTTGTCAGATGGAAGCAGCAGCATGAACATAGGAGTTTGGCAAGCACTAAAGAGTCACAGAAGAGCGTGGCCTAGGAAAATGAGTCAGGAAAAAGCATATCGCTACATGTGTCCTTGTTGTCGCCTAACAACAGGTAGCAGCATAAACCAGATGCGGGTGAAGTTCTTGCTGGCGACATCTAACGTCAAATGAGCAAACGGGCTTACCACAGCTGCGGTCCTCTGGCAGTCTGAAAGCTTTGCGCACAAGCCGCATGCTAAGCGCCTTCCTTTGCCTTTTGGCAGTGCTCGTGCATTGCCAGCACTAGGCGGGAATGGTCACTATCCCGCACACACGTTTCGTTGTGCCCGTTGCTAAGCGCTCTGGAGCACTGTTTATGACGTAAGAGGAACACCTCTTGCCGTTCCATTCTCAGAGCTCCTGAGTTAAGTAATCTGCGACTCTTGGTGCGAATGATAGAGGAAAACATTTCCAATGTGTCTGGCAGGGAGAAATTGAACCTGGAGAACACCTTTGTCAGGAGCTTGCACCTGCACCGTAGACACACACAGATTTGCATCACATCTAAATGGCCAAGCTCTTTCTTAGACAAGTTGAAAGCTGCTGTCAGAAGGCTGTGCTCCTTGTCAGATGGAAGCAGCAGCATGAACATAGGAGTTTGACAAGAACTAAAGAGCCACAGAAGAGCGTGGCCTAGGAAAATGAGTCAGGAAAAAGCATATCGCTACATGTGTCCTTGTTGTCGCCTAACAACAGGTAGCAGCATAAACCAGATGCGGGTGAAGTTCTTGCTGGCGACATCTAACGTCAAATGAGAAAACGGGCTTACCACAGCTGCGGTCCTCTGGCAGTCTGAAAGCTTTGCGCACAAGCCGGATGCTAAGCGCCTTCCTTTGCCTTTTGGCAGTGCTCGTGCATTGCCAGCACTAGGCGGGAATGGTCACTATCCCGCACACACGTTTCGTTGTGCCCGTTGCTAAGCGCTCTGGAGCACTGTTTATGACGTAAGCGGAACACCTCTTGCCGTTCCATTCTCAGAGCTCCTGAGTTAATCAAACTGAGACTCTTGGTGCGAATGCCAGAGGAAAACATTTCCAATGTGTCTGGCATATAGAAACTGAACCTGGAGAACACCTTTGTCAGGAGCTTTCACCTGCACCGTAGACACACACAGATTTGCATCACATCTAAATGGCCAAGCTCTTTCTTAGACAAGTTGAAAGCTGCTGTCAGAAGGTTGTGCTCCTTGTCAGATGGAAGCAGCAGCATGAACATAGGAGTTTGGCAAGCACTAAAGAGCCACAGAAGAGCGTGGCCTAGGAAAATGAGTCAGGAAAAAGCATATCGCTACATGTGTCCTTGTTGTCGCCTAACAACAGGTAGCAGCATAAACCAGATGCGGGTGAAGTTCTTGCTGGCGACATCTAACGTCAAATGAGCAAACGGGCTTACCACAGCTGCGGTCCTCTGGCAGTCTGAAAGCTTTGCGCACAAGCCGGATGCTAAGCGCCTTCCTTTGCCTTTTGGCAGTGCTCGTGCATTGCCAGCACTAGGCGGGAATGGTCACTATCCCGCACACACGTGTCGTTGTGCCCGTTGCTAAGCGCTCTGGAGCACTGTTTATGACGTAAGCGGAACACCTCTTGCCATTCCATTCTCAGAGCTCCTGAGTTACGTAATCTGCGACTCTTGTTGCGAATGCCAGATGAAAACATTTCCAATGTGTCTGGCATATAGAAACTGAACCTGGAGAACACCTTTGTCAGGAGCTTTCACCTGCACCGTAGACACACACAGATTTGCATCACATCTAAATGGCCAAGCTCTTTCTTAGACAAGTTGAAAGCTCCTGTCAGAAGGCTGTGCTCCTTGTCAGATGGAAGCAGCAGCATGAACATAGGAGTTTGACAAGAACTAAAGAGCCACAGAAGAGCGTGGCCTAGGAAAATGAGTCAGGAAAAAGCATATCGCTACATGTGTCCTTGTTGTCGCCTAACAACAGGTAGCAGCATAAACCAGATGCGGGTGAAGTTCTTGCTGGCGACATCTAACGTCAAATGAGCAAACGGGCTTACCACAGCTGCGGTCCTCTGGCAGTCTGAAAGCTTTGCGCACAAGCCGCATGCTAAGCGCCTTCCTTTGCCTTTTGGCAGTGCTCGTGCATTGCCAGCACTAGGCGGGAATGGTCACTATCCCGCACACACGTTTCGTTGTGCCCGTTGCTAAGCGCTCTGGAGCACTGTTTATGACGTAAGCGGAACACCTCTTGCCGTTCCATTCTCAGAGCTCCTGAGTTAAGTAATCTGCGACTCTTGGTGCGAATGATAGAGGAAAACAATTCCAATGTGTCTGGCAGGGAGAAGCTGAACCTGGAGAACACCTTTGTCAGGAGCTTGCACCTGCACCGTAGACACACACAGATTTGCATCACATCTAAATGGCCAAGCTCTTTCTTAGACAAGTTGAAAGCTGCTGTCAGAAGGCTGTGCTCCTTGTCAGATGGAAGCAGCAGCATGAACATAGGAGTTTGGCAAGCACTAAAGAGTCACAGAAGAGCGTGGCCTAGGAAAATGAGTCAGGAAAAAGCATATCGCTACATGTGTCCTTGTTGTCGCCTAACAACAGGTAGCAGCATAAACCAGATGCGGGTGAAGTTCTTGCTGGCGACATCTAACGTCAAATGAGCAAACGGGCTTACCACAGCTGCGGTCCTCTGGCAGTCTGAAAGCTTTGCGCACAAGCCTCATGCTAAGCGCCTTCCTTTGCCTTTTGGCAGTGCTCGTGCATTGCCAGCACTAGGCGGGAATGGTCACTATCCCGCACACACGTTTCGTTGTGCCCGTTGCTAAGCGCTCTGGAGCACTGTTTATGACGTAAGCGGAACACATCTTGCCATTCCATTCTCAGAGCTCCTGAGTTAATCAAACTGAGACTCTTGGTGCGAATGCCAGAGGAAAACATTTCCAATGTGTCTGGCAGGGAGAAACTGAACCTGGAGAACACCTTTGTCAGGAGCTTTCACCTGCACCTTACACACACACAGATTTGCATCACATCTAAATGGCCAAGCTCTTTCTTAGACAAGTTGAAAGCTGCTGTCAGAAGGCTGTGCTCCTTGTCAGATGGAAGCAGCAGCATGAGCATAGGAGTTTGACAAGAACTAAAGAGTCACAGAAGAGCGTGGCCTAGGAAAATGAGTCAGGAAAAAGCATATCGCTACATGTGTCCTTGTTGTCGCCTAACAACAGGTAGCAGCATAAACCAGATGCGGGTGAAGTTCTTGCTGGCGACATCTAACGTCAAATGAGCAAACGGGCTTACCACAGCTACAGTCCTCTGGCAGTCTGAAAGCTTTGCGCACAAGCCGGATGCTAAGCACCTTCCTTTGCCTTTTGGCAGTGCTCGTGCATTGCCAGCACTAGGCGGGAATGGTCACTATCCCGCACACACGTGTCGTTGTGCCCGTTGCTAAGCGCTCTGGAGCACTGTTTATGACGTAAGCGGAACACCTCTTGCCGTTCCATTCTCAGAGCTCCTGAGTTAAGTACTCTGCGACTCTTGGTGCGAATGCCAGAGGAAAACATTTCCAATGTGTCTGGCATATAGAAACTGAACCTGGAGAACACCTTTGTCAGGAGCTTTCACCTGCACCGTAGACACACACAGATTTGCATCACATCTAAATGGCCAAGCTCTTTCTTAGACAAGTTGAAAGCTGCTGTCAGAAGGCTGTGCTCCTTGTCAGATGGAAGCAGCAGCATGAATTAGGAGTTTGACAAGAACTAAAGAGCCACAGAAGAGCGTGGCCTAGGAAAATGAGTCAGGAAAAAGCATATCGCTACATGTGTCCTTGTTGTCGCCTAACAACAGGTAGCAGCATAAACCAGATGTGGTTGAAGTTCTTGCTGGCGACATCTAACGTCAAATGAGCAAACGGGCTTACCACAGCTGCGGTCCTCTGGCAGTCTGAAAGCTTTGCGCACAAGCCGGATGCTAAGCGCCTTCCTTTGCCTTTTGGCAGTGCTCGTGCATTGCCAGCACTAGGCGGGAATGGTCACTATCCCGCACACACGTTTCGTTGTGCCCGTTGCTAAGCGCTCTGGAGCACTGTTTATGACGTAAGCGGAACACCTCTTGCCGTTCCATTCTCAGAGCTCCTGAGTTAAGTAATCTGCGACTCTTGGTGCGAATGATAGAGGAAAACATTTCCAATGTGGCTGGCAGGGAGAATCTGAACCTGGAGAACACCTTTGTCAGGAGCTTTCACCTGCACCTTACACACACACAGATTTGCATCACATCTAAATGGCCAAGCTCTTTCTTAGACAAGTTGAAAGCTGCTGTCAGAAGGCTGTGCTCCTTGTCAGATGGAAGCAGCAGCATGAACATAGGAGTTTGGCAAGCACTAAAGAGTCACAGAAGAGCGTGGCCTAGGAAAATGAGTCAGGAAAAAGCATATCGCTACATGTGTCCTTGTTGTCGCCTAACAACAGGTAGCAGCATAAACCAGATGCGGGTGAAGTTCTTGCTGGCGACATCTAACGTCAAATGAGCAAACGGGCTTACCACAGCTGCGGTCCTCTGGCAGTCTGAAAGCTTTGCGCACAAGCCGCATGCTAAGCGCCTTCCTTTGCCTTTTGGCAGTGCTCGTGCATTGCCAGCACTAGGCGGGAATGGTCACTATCCCGCACACACGTTTCGTTGTGCCCGTTGCTAAGCGCTCTGGAGCACTGTTTATGACGTAAGAGGAACACCTCTTGCCGTTCCATTCTCAGAGCTCCTGAGTTAAGTAATCTGCGACTCTTGGTGCGAATGATAGAGGAAAACATTTCCAATGTGTCTGGCAGGGAGAAATTGAACCTGGAGAACACCTTTGTCAGGAGCTTGCACCTGCACCGTAGACACACACAGATTTGCATCACATCTAAATGGCCAAGCTCTTTCTTAGACAAGTTGAAAGCTGCTGTCAGAAGGCTGTGCTCCTTGTCAGATGGAAGCAGCAGCATGAACATAGGAGTTTGACAAGAACTAAAGAGCCACAGAAGAGCGTGGCCTAGGAAAATGAGTCAGGAAAAAGCATATCGCTACATGTGTCCTTGTTGTCGCCTAACAACAGGTAGCAGCATAAACCAGATGCGGGTGAAGTTCTTGCTGGCGACATCTAACGTCAAATGAGAAAACGGGCTTACCACAGCTGCGGTCCTCTGGCAGTCTGAAAGCTTTGCGCACAAGCCGGATGCTAAGCGCCTTCCTTTGCCTTTTGGCAGTGCTCGTGCATTGCCAGCACTAGGCGGGAATGGTCACTATCCCGCACACACGTTTCGTTGTGCCCGTTGCTAAGCGCTCTGGAGCACTGTTTATGACGTAAGCGGAACACATCTTGCCATTCCATTCTCAGAGCTCCTGAGTTACGTAATCTGCGACTCTTGGTGCGAATGCCAGAGGAAAACATTTCCAATGTGTCTGGCATATAGAAACTGAACCTGGAGAACACCTTTGTCAGGAGCTTTCACCTGTACCGTAGACACACACAGATTTGCATCACATCTAAATGGCCAAGCTCTTTCTTAGACAAGTTGAAAGCTCCTGTCAGAAGGCTGTGCTCCTTGTCAGATGGAAGCAGCAGCATGAACATAGGAGTTTGACAAGAACTAAAGAGCCACAGAAGAGCGTGGCCTAGGAAAATGAGTCAGGAAAAAGCATATCGCTACATGTGTCCTTGTTGTCGCCTAACAACAGGTAGCAGCATAAACCAGATGCGGGTGAAGTTCTTGCTGGCGACATCTAACGTCAAATGAGCAAACGGGCTTACCACAGCTGCGGTCCTCTGGCAGTCTGAAAGCTTTGCGCACAAGCCGGATGCTAAGCGCCTTCCTTTGCCTTTTGGCAGTGCTCGTGCATTGCCAGCACTAGGCGGGAATGGTCACTATCCCGCACACACGTTTCGTTGTGCCCGTTGCTATGCGCTCTGGAGCACTGTTTATGACGTAAGCGGAACACCTCTTGCCGTTCCATTCTCAGAGCTCCTGAGTTAAGTAATCTGCGACTCTTGGTGCGAATGATAGAGGAAAACATTTCCAATGTGTCTGGCAGGGAGAATCTGAACCTGGAGAACACCTTTGTCAGGAGCTTTCACCTGCACCGTAGACACACACAGATTTGCATCACATCTAAATGGCCAAGCTCTTTCTTAGACAAGTTGAAAGCTGCTGTCAGAAGGCTGTGCTCCTTGTCAGATGGAAGCAGCAGCATGAACATAGGAGTTTGGCAAGCACTAAAGAGTCACAGAAGAGCGTGGCCTAGGAAAATGAGTCAGGAAAAAGCATATCGCTACATGTGTCCTTGTTGTCGCCTAACAACAGGTAGCAGCATAAACCAGATGCGGGTGAAGTTCTTGCTGGCGACATCTAACGTCAAATGAGCAAACGGGCTTACCACAGCTGCGGTCCTCTGGCAGTCTGAAAGCTTTGCGCACAAGCCGCATGCTAAGCGCCTTCCTTTGCCTTTTGGCAGTGCTCGTGCATTGCCAGCACTAGGCGGGAATGGTCACTATCCCGCACACACGTGTCGTTGTGCCCGTTGCTAAGCGCTCTGGAGCACTGTTTATGATGGAAGCGGAACACCTCTTGCCATTCCATTCTCAGAGCTCCTGAGTTACGTAATCTGCGACTCTTGGTGCTAATGCCAGATGAAAACATTTCCAATGTGTCTGGCAGGGAGAAACTGAACCTGGAGAACACCTTTGTCAGGAGCTTGCACCTGCACCGTAGACACACACAGATTTGCATCACATCTAAATGGCCAAGCTCTTTCTTAGACAAGTTGAAAGCTGCTGTCAGAAGGCTGTGCTCCTTGTCAGATGGAAGCAGCAGCATGAACATAGGAGTTTGACAAGAACTAAAGAGCCACAGAAGAGCGTGGCCTAGGAAAATGAGTCAGGAAAAAGCATATCGCTACATGTGTCCTTGTTGTCGCCTAACAACAGGTAGCAGCATAAACCAGATGCGGGTGAAGTTCTTGCAGGCGACATCTAACGTCAAATGAGCAAACGGGCTTACCACAGCTGCGGTCCTCTGGCAGTCTGAAAGCTTTGCGCACAAGCCGGATGCTAAGCGCCTTCCTTTGCCTTTTGGCAGTGCTCGTGCATTGCCAGCACTAGGCGGGAATGGTCACTATCCCGCACACACGTTTCGTTGTGCCCGTTGCTAAGCGCTCTGGAGCACTGTTTATGACGTAAGCGGAACACCTCTTGCCGTTCCATTCTCAGAGCTCCTGAGTTACGTAATCTGCGACTCTTGGTGCGAATGCCAGAGGAAAACATTTCCAATGTGTCTGGCATATAGAAACTGAACCTGGAGAACACCTTTGTCAGGACCTTTCACCTGCACCGTAGACACACACAGATTTGCATCACATCTAAATGGCCAAGCTCTTTCTTAGACAAGTTGAAAGCTGCTGTCAGAAGGCTGTGCTCCTTGTCAGATGGAAGCAGCAGCATGAATTAGGAGTTTGACAAGAACTAAAGAGCCACAGAAGAGCGTGGCCTAGGAAAATGAGTCAGGAAAAAGCATATCGCTACATGTGTCCTTGTTGTCGCCTAACAACAGGTAGCAGCATAAACCAGATGCGGGTGAAGTTCTTGCTGGCGACATCTAACGTCAAATGAGCAAACGGGCTTACCACAGCTGCGGTCCTCTGGCAGTCTGAAAGCTTTGCGCACAAGCCGGATGCTAAGCGCCTTCCTTTGCCTTTTGGCAGTGCTCGTGCATTGCCAGCACTAGGCGGGAATGGTCACTATCCCGCACACACGTTTCGTTGTGCCCGTTGCTAAGCGCTCTGGAGCACTGTTTATGACGTAAGCGGAACACCTCTTGCCATTCCATTCTCAGAGCTCCTGAGTTAAGTAATCAGCGACTCTTGGTGCGAATGCCAGATGAAAACATTTCCAATGTGTCTGGCATATAGAAACTGAACCTGGAGAACACCTTAGTCAGGAGCTTTCACCTGCACCTTACACACACACAGATTTGCATCACATCTAAATGGCCAAGCGCTTTCTTAGACAAGTTGAAAGCTGCTGTCAGAAGGCTGTGCTCCTTGTCAGATGGAAGCAGCAGCACTCACATAGGAGTTTGGCAAGCACTAAAGAGCCACAGAAGAGCGTGGCCTAGGAAAATGAGTCAGGAAAAAGCATATCGCTACATGTGTCCTTGTTGTGGCCTAACAACAGGTAGCAGCCTAAACCAGATGCGGGTGAAGTTCTTGCAGGCGACATCTAACGTCAAATGAGCAAACGGGCTTACCACAGCTGCGGTCCTCTGGCAGTCTGAAAGCTTTGCGCACAAGCCGGATGCTAAGCGCCTTCCTTTGCCTTTTGGCAGTGCTCGTGCATTGCCAGCACTAGGTGGGAATGGTCACTATCCCGCACACACGTTTCGTTGTGCCCGTTGTTAAGCGCTCTGGAGCACTGTTTATGACGTAAGCGGAACACCTCTTGCCGTTCCATTCTCAGAGCTCCTGAGTTACGTAATCTGCGACTCTTGGTGCGAATGATAGAGGAAAACATTTCCAATGTGTCTGGCATATAGAAACTGAACCTGGAGAACACCTTTGTCAGGAGCTTTCACCTGCACCGTAGACACACACAGATTTGCATCACATCTAAATGGCCAAGCTCTTTCTTAGACAAGTTGAAAGCTGCTGTCAGAAGGCTGTGCTCCTTGTCAGATGGAAGCAGCAGCATGAACATAGGAGTTTGGCAAGCACTAAAGAGCCACAGAAGAGCGTGGCCTAGGAAAATGAGTCAGGAAAAAGCATATCGCTACATGTGTCCTTGTTGTCGCCTAACAACAGGTAGCAGCATAAACCAGATGCGGGTGAAGTTCTTGCTGGCGACATCTAACGTCAAATGAGCAAACGGGCTTACCACAGCTGCGGTCCTCTGGCAGTCTGAAAGCTTTGCGCACAAGCCGGATGCTAAGCGCCTTCCTTTGCCTTTTGGCAGTGCTCGTGCATTGCCAGCACTAGGCGGGAATGGTCACTATCCCACAGACACGTTTCGTTGTGCCCGTTGCTAAGCGCTCTGGAGCACTGTTTATGACGTAAGCGGAACACCTCTTGCCATTCCATTCTCAGAGCTCCTGAGTTACGTAATCTGCGACTTTTGGTGCGAATGCCAGAGGAAAACATTTCCAATGTGTCTGGCAGGGAGAAACTGAACCTGGAGAACACCTTTGTCAGGAGCTTTCACCTGCACCTTACACACACACAGATTTGCATCACATCTAAATGACCAAGCTCTTTCTTAGACAAGTTGAAAGCTGCTGTCAGAAGGTTGTGCTCCTTGTCAGATGGAAGCAGCAGCACTCACATAGGAGTTTGGCAAGCACTAAAGAGCCACAGAAGAGCGTGGCCTAGGAAAATGAGTCAGGAAAAAGCATATCGCTACATGTGTCCTTGTTGTCGCCTAACAACAGGTAGCAGCATAAACCAGATGCGGGTGAAGTTCTTGCTGGCGACATCTAACGTCAAATGAGCAAACGGGCTTACCACAGCTGCGGTCCTCTGGCAGTCTGAAAGCTTTGCGCACAAGCCGGATGCTAAGCGCCTTCCTTTGCCTTTTGGCAGTGCTCGTGCATTGCCAGCACTAGGCGGGAATGGTCACTATCCCGCACACACGTTTCGTTGTGCCCGTTGCTAAGCGCTCTGGAGCACTGTTTATGACGTAAGCGGAACACCTCTTGCCATTCCATTCTCAGAGCTCCTGAGTTAAGTAATCAGCGACTCTTGGTGCGAATGCCAGATGAAAACATTTCCAATGTGTCTGGCATATAGAAACTGAACCTGGAGAACACCTTTGTCAGGAGCTTTCACCTGCACCGTAGACACACACAGATTTGCATCACATCTAAATGGCCAAGCTCTTTCTTAGACAAGTTGAAAGCTGCTGTCAGAAGGCTGTACTCCTTGTCAGATGGAAGCAGCAGCACTCACATAGGAGTTTGGCAAGAACTAAATAGCCACAGAAGAGCGTGGCCTAGGAAAATGAGTCAGGAAAAAGCATATCGCTACATGTGTCCTTGTTGTCGCCTAACAACAGGTAGCAGCATAAACCAGATGCGGGTGAAGTTCTTGCTGGCGACATCTAACGTCAAATGAGCAAACGGGCTTACCACAGCTGCGGTCCTCTGGCAGTCTGAAAGCTTTGCGCACAAGCCGGATGCTAAGCGCCTTCCTTTGCCTTTTGGCAGTGCTCGTGCATTGCCAGCACTAGGCGGGAATGGTCACTATCCCGCACACACGTTTCGTTGTGCCCGTTGCTAAGCGCTCTGGAGCACTGTTTATGACGAAAGCGGAACACCTCTTGCCATTCCATTCTCAGAGCTCCTGAGTTAATCAAACTGAGACTCTTGGTGCGAATGCCAGAGGAAAACATTTCCAATGTGTCTGGCATATAGAAACTGAACCTGGAGAACACCTTTGTCAGGAGCTTTCACCTGCACCTTACACACACACAGATTTGCATCACATCTAAATGGCCAAGCTCTTTCTTAGACAAGTTGAAAGCTGCTGTCAGAAGGCTGTGCTCCTTGTCAGATGGAAGCAGCAGCATGAACATAGGAGTTTGACAAGAACTAAAGAGCCACAGAAGAGCGTGGCCTAGGAAAATGAGTCAGGAAAAAGCATATCGCTACATGTGTCCTTGTTGTCGCCTAACAACAGGTAGCAGCATAAACCAGATGCGGGTGAAGTTCTTGCTGGCGACATCTAACGTCAAATGAGCAAACGGGCTTACCACAGCTGCAGTCCTCTGGCAGTCTGAAAGCTTTGCGCACAAGCCGGATGCTAAGCGCCTTCCTTTGCCTTTTGGCAGTGCTCGTGCATTGCCAGCACTAGGCGGGAATGGTCACTATCCCGCACACACGTTTCGTTGTGCCCGTTGCTAAGCGCTCTGGAGCACTGTTTATGACGTAAGCGGAACACCTCTTGCCGTTCCATTCTCAGAGCTCCTGAGTTACGTAATCTGCGACTCTTGGTGCGAATGATAGAGGAAAACATTTCCAATGTGTCTGGCATATAGAAACTGAACCTGGAGAACACCTTTGTCAGGAGCTTTCACCTGCACCGTAGACACACACAGATTTGCATCACATCTAAATGGCCAAGCTCTTTCTTAGACAAGTTGAAAGCTGCTGTCAGAAGGCTGTGCTCCTTGTCAGATGGAAGCAGCAGCATGAACATAGGAGTTTGACAAGAACTAAAGAGCCACAGAAGAGCGTGGCCTAGGAAAATGAGTCAGGAAAAAGCATATCGCTACATGTGTCCTTGTTGTCGCCTAACAACAGGTAGCAGCATAAACCAGATGCGGGTGAAGTTCTTGCTGGCGACATCTAACGTCAAATGAGCAAACGGGCTTACCACAGCTGCGGTCCTCTGGCAGTCTGAAAGATTTGCGCACAAGCCGGATGCTAAGCGCCTTCCTTTGCCTTTTGGCAGTGCTCGTGCATTGCCAGCACTAGGCGGGAATGGTCACTATCCCGCACACACGTTTCGTTGTGCCCGTTGCTAAGCGCTCTGGAGCACTGTTTATGACGTAAGCGGAACACCTCTTGCCGTTCCATTCTCAGAGATCCTCAGTTAAGTAATCTGCGATTCTTAGTGCGAATGATAGAGGAAAACATTTCCAATGTGCCTGGCATATAGAAACTGAACCTGGAGAACACCTTTGTCAGGAGCTTGCACCTGCACCGTAGACACACACAGATTTGCATCACATCTAAATGGCCAAGCTCTTTCTTAGACAAGTTGAAAGCTGCTGTCAGAAGGCTGTGCTCCTTGTCAGATGGAAGCAGCAGCATGAACATAGGAGTTTGACAAGAACTAAAGAGCCACAGAAGAGCGTGGCCTAGGAAAATGAGTCAGGAAAAAGCATATCGCTACATGTGTCCTTGTTGTCGCCTAACAACAGGTAGCAGCATAAACCAGATGCGGGTGAAGTTCTTGCAGGCGACATCTAACGTCAAATGAGCAAACGGGCTTACCACAGCTGCGGTCCTCTGGCAGTCTGAAAGCTTTGCGCACAAGCCGGATGCTAAGCGCCTTCCTTTGCCTTTTGGCAGTGCTCGTGCATTGCCAGCACTAGGCGGGAATGGTCACTATCCCGCACACACGTTTCGTTGTGTCCGTTGCTAAGCGTTCTGGAGCACTGTTTATGACGTAAGCGGAACACCTCTTGCCGTTCCATTCTCAGAGCTCCTGAGTTACGTAATCTGCGACTCTTGGTGCGAATGCCAGAGGAAAACATTTCCAATGTGTCTGGCAGGGAGAAACTGAACCTGGAGAACACCTTTGTCAGGAGCTTGCACCTGCACCTTACACACACACAGATTTGCATCACATCTAAATGGCCAAGCTCTTTCTTAGACAAGTTGAAAGCTGCTGTCAGAAGGTTGTGCTCCTTGTCAGATGGAAGCAGCAGCACTCACATAGGAGTTTGGCAAGCACTAAAGAGCCACAGAAGAGCGTGGCCTAGGAAAATGAGTCAGGAAAAAGCATATCGCTACATGTGTCCTTGTTGTCGCCTAACAACAGGTAGCAGCATAAACCAGATGCGGGTGAAGTTCTTGCTGGCGACATCTAACGTCAAATGAGCAAACGGGCTTACCACAGCTGAGGTCCTCTGGCAGTCTGAAAGCTTTGCGCACAAGCCGGATGCTAAGCGCCTTCCTTTGCCTTTTGGCAGTGCTCGTGCATTGCCAGCACTAGGCGGGAATGGTCACTATCCCGCACACACGTTTCGTTGTGCCCGTTGCTAAGCGCTCTGGAGCACTGTTTATGACGTAAGCGGAACACATCTTGCCATTCCATTCTCAGAGCTCCTGAGTTAATCAAACTGAGACTCTTGGTGCGAATGCCAGAGGAAAACATTTCCAATGTGTCTGGCATATAGAAACTGAACCTGGAGAACACCTTTGTCAGGAGCTTTCACCTGCACCGTAGACACACACAGATTTGCATCACATCTAAATGGCCAAGCTCTTTCTTAGACAAGTTGAAAGCTGCTGTCAGAAGGTTGTGCTCCTTGTCAGATGGAAGCAGCAGCACTCACATAGGAGTTTGGCAAGCACTAAAGAGCCACAGAAGAGCGTGGCCTAGGAAAATGAGTCAGGAAAAAGCATATCGCTACATGTGTCCTTGTTGTCGCCTAACAACAGGTAGCAGCATAAACCAGATGCGGGTGAAGTTCTTGCTGGCGACATCTAACGTCAAATGAGCAAACGGGCTTACCACAGCTGCGGTCCTCTGGCAGTCTGAAAGCTTTGCGCACAAGCCGGATGCTAAGCGCCTTCCTTTGCCTTTTGGCAGTGCTCGTGCATTGCCAGCACTAGGCGGGAATGGTCACTATCCCGCACACACGTTTCGTTGTGCCCGTTGCTAAGCGCTCTGGAGCACTGTTTATGACGTAAGCGGAACACCTCTTGCCATTCCATTCTCAGAGCTCCTGAGTTAAGTAATCAGCGACTCTTGGTGCGAATGCCAGAGGAAAACATTTCCAATGTGTCTGGCAAGGAGAAACTGAACCTGGAGAACACCTTTGTCAGGAGCTTTCACCTGCACCGTAGACACACACAGATTTGCATCACATCTAAATGGCCAAGCTCTTTCTTAGACAAGTTGAAAGCTGCTGTCAGAAGGCTGTGCTCCTTGTCAGATGGAAGCAGCAGCATGAACATAGGAGTTTGACAAGAACTAAAGAGCCACAGAAGAGCGTGGCCTAGGAAAATGAGTCAGGAAAAAGCATATCGCTACATGTGTCCTTGTTGTCGCCTAACAACAGGTAGCAGCATAAACCAGATGCGGGTGAAGTTCTTGCTGGCGACATCTAACGTCAAATGAGCAAACGGGCTTACCACAGCTGCGGTCCTCTGGCAGTCTGAAAGCTTTGCGCACAAGCCGGATGCTAAGCGCCTTCCTTTGCCTTTTGGCAGTGCTCGTGCATTGCCAGCACTAGGCGGGAATGGTCACTATCCCGCACACACGTTTCGTTGTGCCCGTTGCTAAGCGCTCTGGAGCACTGTTTATGACGTAAGCGGAACACATCTTGCCATTCCATTCTCAGAGCTCCTCAGTTAATCAAACTGAGACTCTTGGTGCGAATGCCAGAGGAAAACATTTCCAATGTGTCTGGCATATAGAAACTGAACCTGGAGAACACCTTTGTCAGGAGCTTTCACCTGCACCGTAGACACACACAGATTTGCATCACATCTAAATGGCCAAGCTCTTTCTTAGACAAGTTGAAAGCTGCTGTCAGAAGGCTGTGCTCCTTGTCAGATGGAAGCAGCAGCATGAACATAGGAGTTTGACAAGAACTAAAGAGCCACAGAAGAGCGTGGCCTAGGAAAATGAGTCAGGAAAAAGCATATCGCTACATGTGTCCTTGTTGTCGCCTAACAACAGGTAGCAGCATAAACCAGATGCGGGTGAAGTTCTTGCTGGCGACATCTAACGTCAAATGAGCAAACGGGCTTACCACAGCTGCGGTCCTCTGGCAGTCTGAAAGCTTTGCGCACAAGCCGGATGCTAAGCGCCTTCCTTTGCCTTTTGGCAGTGCTCGTGCATTGCCAGCACTAGGCGGGAATGGTCACTATCCCGCACACACGTTTCGTTGTGCCCGTTGCTAAGCGCTCTGGAGCACTGTTTATGACGTAAGCGGAACACATCTTGCCATTCCATTCTCAGAGCTACTCAGTTAATCAAACTGAGACTCTTGGTGCGAATGCCAGAGGAAAACATTTCCAATGTGTCTGGCAGGGAGAAACTGAACCTGGAGAACACCTTTGTCAGGAGCTTTCACCTGCACCGTAGACACACACAGATTTGCATCACATCTAAATGGCCAAGCTCTTTCTTAGACAAGTTGAAAGCTGCTGTCAGAAGGCTGTGCTCCTTGTCAGATGGAAGCAGCAGCATGAACATAGGAGTTTGGCAAGCACTAAAGAGCCACAGAAGAGCGTGGCCTAGGAAAATGAGTCAGGAAAAAGAATATCGCTACATGTGTCCTTGTTGTCGCCTAACAACAGGTAGCAGCATAAACCAGATGCGGGTGAAGTTCTTGCTGGCGACATCTAACGTCAAATGAGCAAACGGGCTTACCACAGCTGCGGTCCTCTGGCAGTCTGAAAGCTTTGCGCACAAGCCAGATGCTAAGCGCCTTCCTTTGCCTTTTGGCAGTGCTCGTGCATTGCCAGCACTAGGCAGGAATGGTCACTATCCCGCACACACGTTTCGTTGTGCCCGTTGTTAAGCGCTCTGGAGCACTGTTTATGACGTAAGCGGAACACCTCTTGCCGTTCCATTCTCAGAGCTCCTGAGTTAAGTAATCTGCGACTCTTGGTGCGAATGATAGAGGAAAACATTTCCAATGTGTCTGTCAGGGAGAATCTGAACCTGGAGAACACCTTTGTCAGGAGCTTTCACCTGCACCGTAGACACACACAGATTTGCATCACATCTAAATGGCCAAGCTCTTTCTTAGACAAGTTGAAAGCTGCTGTCAGAAGGCTGTGCTCCTTGTCAGATGGAAGCAGCAGCATGAACATAGGAGTTTGACAAGAACTAAAGAGCCACAGAAGAGCGTGGCCTAGGAAAATCAGTCAGGAAAAAGCATATCACTACATGTGTCCTTGTTGTCGCCTAACAACAGGTAGCAGCATAAACCAGATGCGGGTGAAGTTCTTGCTGGCGACATCTAACGTCAAATGAGCAAACGGGCTTACCACAGCTGCGGTCCTCTGGCAGTCTGAAAGCTTTGCGCACAAGCCGGATGCTAAGCGCCTTCCTTTGCCTTTTGGCAGTGCTCGTGCATTGCCAGCACTAGGCGGGAATGGTCACTATCCCGCACACACGTTTCGTTGTGCCCGTTGCTAAGCGCTCTGGAGCACTGTTTATGACGTAAGCGGAACACATCTTGCCATTCCATTCTCAGAGCTCCTCAGTTAATCAAACTGAGACTCTTGGTGCGAATGCCAGAGGAAAACATTTCCAATGTGTCTGGCATATAGAAACTGAACCTGGAGAACACCTTTGTCAGGAGCTTTCACCTGCACCGTAGACACACACAGATTTGCATCACATCTAAATGGCCAAGCTCTTTCTTAGACAAGTTGAAAGCTGCTGTCAGAAGGCTGTGCTCCTTGTCAGATGGAAGCAGCAGCATGAACATAGGAGTTTGACAACAACTAAAGAGCCACAGAAGAGCGTGGCCTAGGAAAATGAGTCAGGAAAAAGCATATCGCTACATGTGTCCTTGTTGTCGCCTAACAACAGGTAGCAGCATAAACCAGATGCGGGTGAAGTTCTTGCTGGCGACATCTAACGTCAAATGAGCAAACGGGCTTACCACAGCTGCGGTCCTCTGGCAGTCTGAAAGCTTTGCACACAAGCCGGATGCTAAGCGCCTTCCTTTGCCTTTTGGCAGTGCTCGTGCATTGCCAGCACTAGGCGGGAATGGTCACTATCCCGCACACACGTTTCGTTGTGCCCGTTGTTAAGCGCTCTGGAGCACTGTTTATGACGTAAGCGGAACACCTCTTGCCGTTCCATTCTCAGAGCTCCTGAGTTAAGTAATCTGCGACTCTTGGTGCGAATGATAGAGGAAAACATTTCCAATGTGTCTGTCAGGGAGAATCTGAACCTGGAGAATACCTTTGTCAGGAGCTTTCACCTGCACCGTAGACACACACAGATTTGCATCACATCTAAATGGCCAAGCTCTTTCTTAGACAAGTTGAAAGCTGCTGTCAGAAGGCTGTGCTCCTTGTCAGATGGAAGCAGCAGCATGAACATAGGAGTTTGGCAAGCACTAAAGAGCCACAGAAGAGCGTGGCCTAGGAAAATGAGTCAGGAAAAAGCATATCGCTACATGTGTCCTTGTTGTCGCCTAACAACAGGTAGCAGCATAAACCAGATGCGGGTGAAGTTCTTGCTGGCGACATCTAACGTCAAATGAGCAAACGGGCTTACCACAGCTGCGGTCCTCTGGCAGTCTGAAAGCTTTGCGCACAAGCCGGATGCTAAGCGCCTTCCTTTGCCTTTTGGCAGTGCTCGTGCATTGCCAGCACTAGGCGGGAATGGTCACTATCCCGCACACACGTGTCGTTGTGCCCGTTGCTAAGCGCTCTGGAGCACTGTTTATGACGTAAGCGGAACACCTCTTGCCGTTCCATTCTCAGAGCTCCTGAGTTACATAATCTGCGACTCTTGGTGCGAATGCCAGAGGAAAACATTTCCAATGTGTCTGGCATATAGAAACTGAACCTGGAGAACACCTTTGTCAGGAGCTTTCACCTGCACCGTAGACACACACAGATTTGCATCACATCTAAATGGCCAAGCTCTTTCTTAGACAAGTTGAAAGCTGCTGTCAGAAGGCTGTGCTCCTTGTCAGATGGAAGCAGCAGCATGAACATAGGAGTTTGGCAAGCACTAAAGAGCCACAGAAGAGCGTGGCCTAGGAAAATGAGTCAGGAAAAAGCATATCGCTACATGTGTCCTTGTTGTCGCCTAACAACAGGTAGCAGCATAAACCAGATGCGGGTGAAGTTCTTGCTGGCGACATCTAACGTCAAATGAGCAAACGGGCTTACCACAGCTGCGGTCCTCTGGCAGTCTGAAAGCTTTGCGCACAAGCCGCATGCTAAGCGCCTTCCTTTGCCTTTTGGCAGTGCTCGTGCATTGCCAGCACTAGGCGGGAATGGTCACTATCCCGCACACACGTTTCGTTGTGCCCGTTGCTAAGCGCTCTGGAGCACTGTTTATGACGTAAGCGGAACACATCTTGCCATTCCATTCTCAGAGCTCCTGAGTTACGTAATCTGCGACTCTTGGTGCGAATGCCAGAGGAAAACATTTCCAATGTGTCTGGCAGGGAGAAACTGAACCTGGAGAACACCTTTGTCAGGAGCTTTCACCTGCACCTTACACACACACAGATTTGCATCACATCTAAATGACCAAGCTCTTTCTTAGACAAGTTGAAAGCTGCTGTCAGAAGGTTGTGCTCCTTGTCAGATGGAAGCAGCAGCACTCACATAGGAGTTTGGCAAGCACTAAAGAGCCACAGAAGAGCGTGGCCTAGGAAAATGAGTCAGGAAAAAGCATATCGCTACATGTGTCCTTGTTGTCGCCTAACAACAGGTAGCAGCATAAACCAGATGCGGGTGAAGTTCTTGCTGGCGACATCTAACGTCAAATGAGCAAACGGGCTTACCACAGCTGCGGTCCTCTGGCAGTCTGAAAGCTTTGCGCACAAGCCGGATGCTAAGCGCCTTCCTTTGCCTTTTGGCAGTGCTCGTGCATTGCCAGCACTAGGCGGGAATGGTCACTATCCCGCACACACGTTTCGTTGTGCCCGTTGCTAAGCGCTCTGGAGCACTGTTTATGACGTAAGCGGAACACCTCTTGCCATTCCATTCTCAGAGCTCCTGAGTTAAGTAATCAGCGACTCTTGGTGCGAATGCCAGATGAAAACATTTCCAATGTGTCTGGCATATAGAAACTGAACCTGGAGAACACCTTTGTCAGGAGCTTTCACCTGCACCGTAGACACACACAGATTTGCATCACATCTAAATGGCCAAGCTCTTTCTTAGACAAGTTGAAAGCTGCTGTCAGAAGGCTGTACTCCTTGTCAGATGGAAGCAGCAGCACTCACATAGGAGTTTGGCAAGAACTAAATAGCCACAGAAGAGCGTGGCCTAGGAAAATGAGTCAGGAAAAAGCATATCGCTACATGTGTCCTTGTTGTCGCCTAACAACAGGTAGCAGCATAAACCAGATGCGGGTGAAGTTCTTGCTGGCGACATCTAACGTCAAATGAGCAAACGGGCTTACCACAGCTGCGGTCCTCTGGCAGTCTGAAAGCTTTGCGCACAAGCCGGATGCTAAGCGCCTTCCTTTGCCTTTTGGCAGTGCTCGTGCATTGCCAGCACTAGGCGGGAATGGTCACTATCCCGCACACACGTTTCGTTGTGCCCGTTGCTAAGCGCTCTGGAGCACTGTTTATGACGAAAGCGGAACACCTCTTGCCATTCCATTCTCAGAGCTCCTGAGTTAATCAAACTGAGACTCTTGGTGCGAATGCCAGAGGAAAACATTTCCAATGTGTCTGGCATATAGAAACTGAACCTGGAGAACACCTTTGTCAGGAGCTTTCACCTGCACCTTACACACACACAGATTTGCATCACATCTAAATGGCCAAGCTCTTTCTTAGACAAGTTGAAAGCTGCTGTCAGAAGGCTGTGCTCCTTGTCAGATGGAAGCAGCAGCATGAACATAGGAGTTTGACAAGAACTAAAGAGCCACAGAAGAGCGTGGCCTAGGAAAATGAGTCAGGAAAAAGCATATCGCTACATGTGTCCTTGTTGTCGCCTAACAACAGGTAGCAGCATAAACCAGATGCGGGTGAAGTTCTTGCTGGCGACATCTAACGTCAAATGAGCAAACGGGCTTACCACAGCTGCAGTCCTCTGGCAGTCTGAAAGCTTTGCGCACAAGCCGGATGCTAAGCGCCTTCCTTTGCCTTTTGGCAGTGCTCGTGCATTGCCAGCACTAGGCGGGAATGGTCACTATCCCGCACACACGTTTCGTTGTGCCCGTTGTTAAGCGCTCTGGAGCACTGTTTATGACGTAAGCGGAACACCTCTTGCCGTTCCATTCTCAGAGCTCCTGAGTTACGTAATCTGCGACTCTTGGTGCGAATGATAGAGGAAAACATTTCCAATGTGTCTGGCATATAGAAACTGAACCTGGAGAACACCTTTGTCAGGAGCTTTCACCTGCACCGTAGACACACACAGATTTGCATCACATCTAAATGGCCAAGCTCTTTCTTAGACAAGTTGAAAGCTGCTGTCAGAAGGCTGTGCTCCTTGTCAGATGGAAGCAGCAGCATGAACATAGGAGTTTGACAAGAACTAAAGAGCCACAGAAGAGCGTGGCCTAGGAAAATGAGTCAGGAAAAAGCATATCGCTACATGTGTCCTTGTTGTCGCCTAACAACAGGTAGCAGCATAAACCAGATGCGGGTGAAGTTCTTGCTGGCGACATCTAACGTCAAATGAGCAAACGGGCTTACCACAGCTGCGGTCCTCTGGCAGTCTGAAAGATTTGCGCACAAGCCGGATGCTAAGCGCCTTCCTTTGCCTTTTGGCAGTGCTCGTGCATTGCCAGCACTAGGCGGGAATGGTCACTATCCCGCACACACGTTTCGTTGTGCCCGTTGCTAAGCGCTCTGGAGCACTGTTTATGACGTAAGCGGAACACCTCTTGCCGTTCCATTCTCAGAGATCCTCAGTTAAGTAATCTGCGATTCTTAGTGCGAATGATAGAGGAAAACATTTCCAATGTGCCTGGCATATAGAAACTGAACCTGGAGAACACCTTTGTCAGGAGCTTGCACCTGCACCGTAGACACACACAGATTTGCATCACATCTAAATGGCCAAGCTCTTTCTTAGACAAGTTGAAAGCTGCTGTCAGAAGGCTGTGCTCCTTGTCAGATGGAAGCAGCAGCATGAACATAGGAGTTTGACAAGAACTAAAGAGCCACAGAAGAGCGTGGCCTAGGAAAATGAGTCAGGAAAAAGCATATCGCTACATGTGTCCTTGTTGTCGCCTAACAACAGGTAGCAGCATAAACCAGATGCGGGTGAAGTTCTTGCAGGCGACATCTAACGTCAAATGAGCAAACGGGCTTACCACAGCTGCGGTCCTCTGGCAGTCTGAAAGCTTTGCGCACAAGCCGGATGCTAAGCGCCTTCCTTTGCCTTTTGGCAGTGCTCGTGCATTGCCAGCACTAGGCGGGAATGGTCACTATCCCGCACACACGTTTCGTTGTGTCCGTTGCTAAGCGTTCTGGAGCACTGTTTATGACGTAAGCGGAACACCTCTTGCCGTTCCATTCTCAGAGCTCCTGAGTTACGTAATCTGCGACTCTTGGTGCGAATGCCAGAGGAAAACATTTCCAATGTGTCTGGCAGGGAGAAACTGAACCTGGAGAACACCTTTGTCAGGAGCTTGCACCTGCACCTTACACACACACAGATTTGCATCACATCTAAATGGCCAAGCTCTTTCTTAGACAAGTTGAAAGCTGCTGTCAGAAGGTTGTGCTCCTTGTCAGATGGAAGCAGCAGCACTCACATAGGAGTTTGGCAAGCACTAAAGAGCCACAGAAGAGCGTGGCCTAGGAAAATGAGTCAGGAAAAAGCATATCGCTACATGTGTCCTTGTTGTCGCCTAACAACAGGTAGCAGCATAAACCAGATGCGGGTGAAGTTCTTGCTGGCGACATCTAACGTCAAATGAGCAAACGGGCTTACCACAGCTGAGGTCCTCTGGCAGTCTGAAAGCTTTGCGCACAAGCCGGATGCTAAGCGCCTTCCTTTGCCTTTTGGCAGTGCTCGTGCATTGCCAGCACTAGGCGGGAATGGTCACTATCCCGCACACACGTTTCGTTGTGCCCGTTGCTAAGCGCTCTGGAGCACTGTTTATGACGTAAGCGGAACACATCTTGCCATTCCATTCTCAGAGCTCCTGAGTTAATCAAACTGAGACTCTTGGTGCGAATGCCAGAGGAAAACATTTCCAATGTGTCTGGCATATAGAAACTGAACCTGGAGAACACCTTTGTCAGGAGCTTTCACCTGCACCGTAGACACACACAGATTTGCATCACATCTAAATGGCCAAGCTCTTTCTTAGACAAGTTGAAAGCTGCTGTCAGAAGGTTGTGCTCCTTGTCAGATGGAAGCAGCAGCACTCACATAGGAGTTTGGCAAGCACTAAAGAGCCACAGAAGAGCGTGGCCTAGGAAAATGAGTCAGGAAAAAGCATATCGCTACATGTGTCCTTGTTGTCGCCTAACAACAGGTAGCAGCATAAACCAGATGCGGGTGAAGTTCTTGCTGGCGACATCTAACGTCAAATGAGCAAACGGGCTTACCACAGCTGCGGTCCTCTGGCAGTCTGAAAGCTTTGCGCACAAGCCGGATGCTAAGCGCCTTCCTTTGCCTTTTGGCAGTGCTCGTGCATTGCCAGCACTAGGCGGGAATGGTCACTATCCCGCACACACGTTTCGTTGTGCCCGTTGCTAAGCGCTCTGGAGCACTGTTTATGACGTAAGCGGAACACCTCTTGCCATTCCATTCTCAGAGCTCCTGAGTTAAGTAATCAGCGACTCTTGGTGCGAATGCCAGAGGAAAACATTTCCAATGTGTCTGGCAAGGAGAAACTGAACCTGGAGAACACCTTTGTCAGGAGCTTTCACCTGCACCGTAGACACACACAGATTTGCATCACATCTAAATGGCCAAGCTCTTTCTTAGACAAGTTGAAAGCTGCTGTCAGAAGGCTGTGCTCCTTGTCAGATGGAAGCAGCAGCATGAACATAGGAGTTTGACAAGAACTAAAGAGCCACAGAAGAGCGTGGCCTAGGAAAATGAGTCAGGAAAAAGCATATCGCTACATGTGTCCTTGTTGTCGCCTAACAACAGGTAGCAGCATAAACCAGATGCGGGTGAAGTTCTTGCTGGCGACATCTAACGTCAAATGAGCAAACGGGCTTACCACAGCTGCGGTCCTCTGGCAGTCTGAAAGCTTTGCGCACAAGCCGGATGCTAAGCGCCTTCCTTTGCCTTTTGGCAGTGCTCGTGCATTGCCAGCACTAGGCGGGAATGGTCACTATCCCGCACACACGTTTCGTTGTGCCCGTTGCTAAGCGCTCTGGAGCACTGTTTATGACGTAAGCGGAACACATCTTGCCATTCCATTCTCAGAGCTCCTCAGTTAATCAAACTGAGACTCTTGGTGCGAATGCCAGAGGAAAACATTTCCAATGTGTCTGGCATATAGAAACTGAACCTGGAGAACACCTTTGTCAGGAGCTTTCACCTGCACCGTAGACACACACAGATTTGCATCACATCTAAATGGCCAAGCTCTTTCTTAGACAAGTTGAAAGCTGCTGTCAGAAGGCTGTGCTCCTTGTCAGATGGAAGCAGCAGCATGAACATAGGAGTTTGACAAGAACTAAAGAGCCACAGAAGAGCGTGGCCTAGGAAAATGAGTCAGGAAAAAGCATATCGCTACATGTGTCCTTGTTGTCGCCTAACAACAGGTAGCAGCATAAACCAGATGCGGGTGAAGTTCTTGCTGGCGACATCTAACGTCAAATGAGCAAACGGGCTTACCACAGCTGCGGTCCTCTGGCAGTCTGAAAGCTTTGCGCACAAGCCGGATGCTAAGCGCCTTCCTTTGCCTTTTGGCAGTGCTCGTGCATTGCCAGCACTAGGCGGGAATGGTCACTATCCCGCACACACGTTTCGTTGTGCCCGTTGCTAAGCGCTCTGGAGCACTGTTTATGACGTAAGCGGAACACATCTTGCCATTCCATTCTCAGAGCTACTCAGTTAATCAAACTGAGACTCTTGGTGCGAATGCCAGAGGAAAACATTTCCAATGTGTCTGGCAGGGAGAAACTGAACCTGGAGAACACCTTTGTCAGGAGCTTTCACCTGCACCGTAGACACACACAGATTTGCATCACATCTAAATGGCCAAGCTCTTTCTTAGACAAGTTGAAAGCTGCTGTCAGAAGGCTGTGCTCCTTGTCAGATGGAAGCAGCAGCATGAACATAGGAGTTTGGCAAGCACTAAAGAGCCACAGAAGAGCGTGGCCTAGGAAAATGAGTCAGGAAAAAGAATATCGCTACATGTGTCCTTGTTGTCGCCTAACAACAGGTAGCAGCATAAACCAGATGCGGGTGAAGTTCTTGCTGGCGACATCTAACGTCAAATGAGCAAACGGGCTTACCACAGCTGCGGTCCTCTGGCAGTCTGAAAGCTTTGCGCACAAGCCAGATGCTAAGCGCCTTCCTTTGCCTTTTGGCAGTGCTCGTGCATTGCCAGCACTAGGCAGGAATGGTCACTATCCCGCACACACGTTTCGTTGTGCCCGTTGTTAAGCGCTCTGGAGCACTGTTTATGACGTAAGCGGAACACCTCTTGCCGTTCCATTCTCAGAGCTCCTGAGTTAAGTAATCTGCGACTCTTGGTGCGAATGATAGAGGAAAACATTTCCAATGTGTCTGTCAGGGAGAATCTGAACCTGGAGAACACCTTTGTCAGGAGCTTTCACCTGCACCGTAGACACACACAGATTTGCATCACATCTAAATGGCCAAGCTCTTTCTTAGACAAGTTGAAAGCTGCTGTCAGAAGGCTGTGCTCCTTGTCAGATGGAAGCAGCAGCATGAACATAGGAGTTTGACAAGAACTAAAGAGCCACAGAAGAGCGTGGCCTAGGAAAATCAGTCAGGAAAAAGCATATCACTACATGTGTCCTTGTTGTCGCCTAACAACAGGTAGCAGCATAAACCAGATGCGGGTGAAGTTCTTGCTGGCGACATCTAACGTCAAATGAGCAAACGGGCTTACCACAGCTGCGGTCCTCTGGCAGTCTGAAAGCTTTGCGCACAAGCCGGATGCTAAGCGCCTTCCTTTGCCTTTTGGCAGTGCTCGTGCATTGCCAGCACTAGGCGGGAATGGTCACTATCCCGCACACACGTTTCGTTGTGCCCGTTGCTAAGCGCTCTGGAGCACTGTTTATGACGTAAGCGGAACACATCTTGCCATTCCATTCTCAGAGCTCCTCAGTTAATCAAACTGAGACTCTTGGTGCGAATGCCAGAGGAAAACATTTCCAATGTGTCTGGCATATAGAAACTGAACCTGGAGAACACCTTTGTCAGGAGCTTTCACCTGCACCGTAGACACACACAGATTTGCATCACATCTAAATGGCCAAGCTCTTTCTTAGACAAGTTGAAAGCTGCTGTCAGAAGGCTGTGCTCCTTGTCAGATGGAAGCAGCAGCATGAACATAGGAGTTTGACAACAACTAAAGAGCCACAGAAGAGCGTGGCCTAGGAAAATGAGTCAGGAAAAAGCATATCGCTACATGTGTCCTTGTTGTCGCCTAACAACAGGTAGCAGCATAAACCAGATGCGGGTGAAGTTCTTGCTGGCGACATCTAACGTCAAATGAGCAAACGGGCTTACCACAGCTGCGGTCCTCTGGCAGTCTGAAAGCTTTGCACACAAGCCGGATGCTAAGCGCCTTCCTTTGCCTTTTGGCAGTGCTCGTGCATTGCCAGCACTAGGCGGGAATGGTCACTATCCCGCACACACGTTTCGTTGTGCCCGTTGTTAAGCGCTCTGGAGCACTGTTTATGACGTAAGCGGAACACCTCTTGCCGTTCCATTCTCAGAGCTCCTGAGTTAAGTAATCTGCGACTCTTGGTGCGAATGATAGAGGAAAACATTTCCAATGTGTCTGTCAGGGAGAATCTGAACCTGGAGAATACCTTTGTCAGGAGCTTTCACCTGCACCGTAGACACACACAGATTTGCATCACATCTAAATGGCCAAGCTCTTTCTTAGACAAGTTGAAAGCTGCTGTCAGAAGGCTGTGCTCCTTGTCAGATGGAAGCAGCAGCATGAACATAGGAGTTTGGCAAGCACTAAAGAGCCACAGAAGAGCGTGGCCTAGGAAAATGAGTCAGGAAAAAGCATATCGCTACATGTGTCCTTGTTGTCGCCTAACAACAGGTAGCAGCATAAACCAGATGCGGGTGAAGTTCTTGCTGGCGACATCTAACGTCAAATGAGCAAACGGGCTTACCACAGCTGCGGTCCTCTGGCAGTCTGAAAGCTTTGCGCACAAGCCGGATGCTAAGCGCCTTCCTTTGCCTTTTGGCAGTGCTCGTGCATTGCCAGCACTAGGCGGGAATGGTCACTATCCCGCACACACGTGTCGTTGTGCCCGTTGCTAAGCGCTCTGGAGCACTGTTTATGACGTAAGCGGAACACCTCTTGCCGTTCCATTCTCAGAGCTCCTGAGTTACATAATCTGCGACTCTTGGTGCGAATGCCAGAGGAAAACATTTCCAATGTGTCTGGCATATAGAAACTGAACCTGGAGAACACCTTTGTCAGGAGCTTTCACCTGCACCGTAGACACACACAGATTTGCATCACATCTAAATGGCCAAGCTCTTTCTTAGACAAGTTGAAAGCTGCTGTCAGAAGGCTGTGCTCCTTGTCAGATGGAAGCAGCAGCATGAACATAGGAGTTTGGCAAGCACTAAAGAGCCACAGAAGAGCGTGGCCTAGGAAAATGAGTCAGGAAAAAGCATATCGCTACATGTGTCCTTGTTGTCGCCTAACAACAGGTAGCAGCATAAACCAGATGCGGGTGAAGTTCTTGCTGGCGACATCTAACGTCAAATGAGCAAACGGGCTTACCACAGCTGCGGTCCTCTGGCAGTCTGAAAGCTTTGCGCACAAGCCGCATGCTAAGCGCCTTCCTTTGCCTTTTGGCAGTGCTCGTGCATTGCCAGCACTAGGCGGGAATGGTCACTATCCCGCACACACGTTTCGTTGTGCCCGTTGCTAAGCGCTCTGGAGCACTGTTTATGACGTAAGCGGAACACATCTTGCCATTCCATTCTCAGAGCTCCTGAGTTACGTAATCTGCGACTCTTGGTGCGAATGCCAGAGGAAAACATTTCCAATGTGTCTGGCAGGGAGAAACTGAACCTGGAGAACACCTTTGTCAGGAGCTTTCACCTGCACCGTAGACACACACAGATTTGCATCACATCTAAATGGCCAAGCTCTTTCTTAGACAAGTTGAAAGCTGCTGTCAGAAGGCTGTGCTCCTTGTCAGATGGAAGCAGCAGCATGAACATAGGAGTTTGACAAGAACTAAAGAGCCACAGAAGAGCGTGGCCTAGGAAAATGAGTCAGGAAAAAGCATATCGCTACATGTGTCCTTGTTGTCGCCTAACAACAGGTAGCAGCATAAACCAGATGCGGGTGAAGTTCTTGCTGGCGACATCTAACGTCAAATGAGCAAACGGGCTTACCACAGCTGCGGTCCTCTGGCAGTCTGAAAGCTTTGCACACAAGCCGGATGCTAAGCGCCTTCCTTTGCCTTTTGGCAGTGCTCGTGCATTGCCAGCACTAGGCGGGAATGGTCACTATCCCGCACACACGTTTCGTTGTGCCCGTTGTTAAGCGCTCTGGAGCACTGTTTATGACGTAAGCGGAACACCTCTTGCCGTTCCATTCTCAGAGCTCCTGAGTTAAGTAATCTGCGACTCTTGGTGCGAATGATAGAGGAAAACATTTCCAATGTGTCTGTCAGGGAGAATCTGAACCTGGAGAATACCTTTGTCAGGAGCTTTCACCTGCACCGTAGACACACACAGATTTGCATCACATCTAAATGGCCAAGCTCTTTCTTAGACAAGTTGAAAGCTGCTGTCAGAAGGCTGTGCTCCTTGTCAGATGGAAGCAGCAGCATGAACATAGGAGTTTGGCAAGCACTAAAGAGCCACAGAAGAGCGTGGCCTAGGAAAATGAGTCAGGAAAAAGCATATCGCTACATGTGTCCTTGTTGTCGCCTAACAACAGGTAGCAGCATAAACCAGATGCGGGTGAAGTTCTTGCTGGCGACATCTAACGTCAAATGAGCAAACGGGCTTACCACAGCTGCGGTCCTCTGGCAGTCTGAAAGCTTTGCGCACAAGCCGGATGCTAAGCGCCTTCCTTTGCCTTTTGGCAGTGCTCGTGCATTGCCAGCACTAGGCGGGAATGGTCACTATCCCGCACACACGTGTCGTTGTGCCCGTTGCTAAGCGCTCTGGAGCACTGTTTATGACGTAAGCGGAACACCTCTTGCCGTTCCATTCTCAGAGCTCCTGAGTTACATAATCTGCGACTCTTGGTGCGAATGCCAGAGGAAAACATTTCCAATGTGTCTGGCATATAGAAACTGAACCTGGAGAACACCTTTGTCAGGAGCTTTCACCTGCACCGTAGACACACACAGATTTGCATCACATCTAAATGGCCAAGCTCTTTCTTAGACAAGTTGAAAGCTGCTGTCAGAAGGCTGTGCTCCTTGTCAGATGGAAGCAGCAGCATGAACATAGGAGTTTGGCAAGCACTAAAGAGCCACAGAAGAGCGTGGCCTAGGAAAATGAGTCAGGAAAAAGCATATCGCTACATGTGTCCTTGTTGTCGCCTAACAACAGGTAGCAGCATAAACCAGATGCGGGTGAAGTTCTTGCTGGCGACATCTAACGTCAAATGAGCAAACGGGCTTACCACAGCTGCGGTCCTCTGGCAGTCTGAAAGCTTTGCGCACAAGCCGGATGCTAAGCGCCTTCCTTTGCCTTTTGGCAGTGCTCGTGCATTGCCAGCACTAGGCGGGAATGGTCACTATCCCGCACACACGTTTCGTTGTGCCCGTTGCTAAGCGCTCTGGAGCACTGTTTATGACGTAAGCGGAACACCTCTTGCCGTTCCATTCTCAGAGCTCCTGAGTTAAGTAATCTGCGACTCTTGGTGCGAATGATAGAGGAAAACATTTCCAATGTGTCTGGCAGGGAGAAACTGAACCTGGAGAACACCTTTGTCAGGAGCTTTCACCTGCACCGTAGACACACACAGATTTGCATCACATCTAAATGGCCAAGCTCTTTCTTAGACAAGTTGAAAGCTGCTGTCAGAAGGCTGTGCTCCTTGTCAGATGGAAGCAGCAGCATGAACATAGGAGTTTGGCAAGCACTAAAGAGCCACAGAAGAGCGTGGCCTAGGAAAATGAGTCAGGAAAAAGAATATCGCTACATGTGTCCTTGTTGTCGCCTAACAACAGGTACCAGCATAAACCAGATGCGGGTGAAGTTCTTGCTGGCGACATCTAACGTCAAATGAGCAAACGGGCTTACCACAGCTGCGGTCCTCTGGCAGTCTGAAAGCTTTGCGCACAAGCCAGATGCTAAGCGCCTTCCTTTGCCTTTTGGCAGTGCTCGTGCATTGCCAGCACTAGGCAGGAATGGTCACTATCCCGCACACACGTTTCGTTGTGCCCGTTGTTAAGCGCTCTGGAGCACTGTTTATGACGTAAGCGGAACACCTCTTGCCGTTCCATTCTCAGAGCTCCTGAGTTAAGTAATCTGCGACTCTTGGTGCGAATGATAGAGGAAAACATTTCCAATGTGTCTGTCAGGGAGAATCTGAACCTGGAGAACACCTTTGTCAGGAGCTTTCACCTGCACCGTAGACACACACAGATTTGCATCACATCTAAATGGCCAAGCTCTTTCTTAGACAAGTTGAAAGCTGCTGTCAGAAGGCTGTGCTCCTTGTCAGATGGAAGCAGCAGCATGAACATAGGAGTTTGACAAGAACTAAAGAGTCACAGAAGAGCGTGGCCTAGGAAAATGAGTCAGGAAAAAGCATATCGCTACATGTGTCCTTGTTGTCGCCTAACAACAGGTAGCAGCATAAACCAGATGCGGGTGAAGTTCTTGCTGGCGACATCTAACGTCAAATGAGCAAACGGGCTTACCACAGCTGCGGTCCTCTGGCAGTCTGAAAGCTTTGCGCACAAGCCGGATGCTAAGCGCCTTCCTTTGCCTTTTGGCAGTGCTCGTGCATTGCCAGCACTAGGCGGGAATGGTCACTATCCCGCACACACGTGTCGTTGTGCCCGTTGCTAAGCGCTCTGGAGCACTGTTTATGACGTAAGCGGAACACCTCTTGCCGTTCCATTCTCAGAGCTCCTGAGTTACATAATCTGCGACTCTTGGTGCGAATGCCAGAGGAAAACATTTCCAATGTGTCTGGCAGGGAGAAACTGAACCTGGAGAACACCTTTGTCAGGAGCTTTCACCTGCACCGTAGACACACACAGATTTGCATCACATCTAAATGGCCAAGCTCTTTCTTAGACAAGTTGAAAGCTGCTGTCAGAAGGCTGTGCTCCTTGTCAGATGGAAGCAGCAGCACTCACATAGGAGTTTGGCAAGCACTAAAGAGCCACAGAAGAGCGTGGCCTAGGAAAATGAGTCAGGAAAAAGCATATCGCTACATGTGTCCTTGTTGTCGCCTAACAACAGGTAGCAGCATAAACCAGATGCGGGTGAAGTTCTTGCTGGCGACATCTAACGTCAAATGAGCAAACGGGCTTACCACAGCTGCGGTCCTCTGGCAGTCTGAAAGCTTTGCGCACAAGCCGGATGCTAAGCGCCTTCCTTTGCCTTTTGGCAGTGCTCGTGCATTGCCAGCACTAGGCGGGAATGGTCACTATCCCGCACACACGTGTCGTTGTGCCCGTTGCTAAGCGCTCTGGAGCACTGTTTATGACGTAAGCGGAACACCTCTTGCCGTTCCATTCTCAGAGCTCCTGAGTTACATAATCTGCGACTCTTGGTGCGAATGCCAGAGGAAAACATTTCCAATGTGTCTGGCAGGGAGAAACTGAACCTGGAGAACACCTTTGTCAGGAGCTTTCACCTGCACCGTAGACACACACAGATTTGCATCACATCTAAATGGCCAAGCTCTTTCTTAGACAAGTTGAAAGCTGCTGTCAGAAGGCTGTGCTCCTTGTCAGATGGAAGCAGCAGCATGAACATAGGAGTTTGGCAAGCACTAAAGAGCCACAGAAGAGCGTGGCCTAGGAAAATGAGTCAGGAAAAAGCATATCGCTACATGTGTCCTTGTTGTCGCCTAACAACAGGTAGCAGCATAAACCAGATGCGGGTGAAGTTCTTGCTGGCGACATCTAACGTCAAATGAGCAAACGGGCTTACCACAGCTGCGGTCCTCTGGCAGTCTGAAAGCTTTGCGCACAAGCCGGATGCTAAGCGCCTTCCTTTGCCTTTTGGCAGTGCTCGTGCATTGCCAGCACTAGGCGGGAATGGTCACTATCCCGCACACACGTGTCGTTGTGCCCGTTGCTAAGCGCTCTGGAGCACTGTTTATGACGTAAGCGGAACACCTCTTGCCATTCCATTCTCAGAGCTCCTGAGTTAAGTAATCTGCGACTCTTGGTGCGAATGATAGAGGAAAACATTTCCAATGTGTCTGGCAGGGAGAAACTGAACCTGGAGAACACCTTTGTCAGGAGCTTTCACCTGCACCGTAGACACACACAGATTTGCATCACATCTAAATGGCCAAGCTCTTTCTTAGACAAGTTGAAAGCTGCTGTCAGAAGGCTGTGCTCCTTGTCAGATGGAAGCAGCAGCATGAACATAGGAGTTTGACTAGAACTAAAGAGCCACAGAAGAGCGTGGCCTAGGAAAATGAGTCAGGAAAAAGCATATCGCTACATGTGTCCTTGTTGTCGCCTAACAACAGGTAGCAGCATAAACCAGATGTGGTTGAAGTTCTTGCTGGCGACATCTAACGTCAAATGAGCAAGCGGGCTTACCACAGCTACGGTCCTCTGGCAGTCTGAAAGCTTTGCGCACAAGCCGGATGCTAAGCGCCTTCCTTTGCCTTTTGGCAGTGCTCGTGCATTGCCAGCACTAGGCAGGAATGGTCACTATCCCGCACACACGTTTCGTTGTGCCCGTTGTTAAGCGCTCTGGAGCACTGTTTATGACGTAAGCGGAACACCTCTTGCCGTTCCATTCTCAGAGCTCCTGAGTTAAGTAATCTGCGACTCTTGGTGCGAATGATAGATGAAAACATTTCCAATGTGTCTGTCAGGGAGAATCTGAACCTGGAGAACACCTTTGTCAGGAGCTTTCACCTGCACCTTACACACACACAGATTTGCATCACATCTAAATGGCCAAGCTCTTTCTTAGACAAGTTGAAAGCTGCTGTCAGAAGGCTGTGCTCCTTGTCAGATGGAAGCAGCAGCATGAACATAGGAGTTTGACAAGAACTAAAGAGCCACAGAAGAGCGTGGCCTAGGAAAATGAGTCAGGAAAAAGCATATCGCTACATGTGTCCTTGTTGTCGCCTAACAACAGGTAGCAGCATAAACCAGATGCGGGTGAAGTTCTTGCTGGCGACATCTAACGTCAAATGAGCAAACGGGCTTACCACAGCTGCGGTCCTCTGGCAGTCTGAAAGCTTTGCGCACAAGCCGGATGCTAAGCGCCTTCCTTTGCCTTTTGGCAGTGCTCGTGCATTGCCAGCACTAGGCGGGAATGGTCACTATCCCGCACACACGTGTCGTTGTGCCCGTTGCTAAGCGCTCTGGAGCACTGTTTATGACGTAAGCGGAACACCTCTTGCCGTTCCATTCTCAGAGCTCCTGAGTTACATAATCTGCGACTCTTGGTGCGAATGCCAGAGGAAAACATTTCCAATGTGTCTGGCAGGGAGAAACTGAACCTGGAGAACACCTTTGTCAGGAGCTTTCACCTGCACCGTAGACACACACAGATTTGCATCACATCTAAATGGCCAAGCTCTTTCTTAGACAAGTTGAAAGCTGCTGTCAGAAGGCTGTGCTCCTTGTCAGATGGAAGCAGCAGCACTCACATAGGAGTTTGGCAAGCACTAAAGAGCCACAGAAGAGCGTGGCCTAGGAAAATGAGTCAGGAAAAAGCATATCGCTACATGTGTCCTTGTTGTCGCCTAACAACAGGTAGCAGCATAAACCAGATGCGGGTGAAGTTCTTGCTGGCGACATCTAACGTCAAATGAGCAAACGGGCTTACCACAGCTGCGGTCCTCTGGCAGTCTGAAAGCTTTGCGCACAAGCCGGATGCTAAGCGCCTTCCTTTGCCTTTTGGCAGTGCTCGTGCATTGCCAGCACTAGGCGGGAATGGTCACTATCCCGCACACACGTGTCGTTGTGCCCGTTGCTAAGCGCTCTGGAGCACTGTTTATGACGTAAGCGGAACACCTCTTGCCGTTCCATTCTCAGAGCTCCTGAGTTACATAATCTGCGACTCTTGGTGCGAATGCCAGAGGAAAACATTTCCAATGTGTCTGGCAGGGAGAAACTGAACCTGGAGAACACCTTTGTCAGGAGCTTTCACCTGCACCGTAGACACACACAGATTTGCATCACATCTAAATGGCCAAGCTCTTTCTTAGACAAGTTGAAAGCTGCTGTCAGAAGGCTGTGCTCCTTGTCAGATGGAAGCAGCAGCATGAACATAGGAGTTTGGCAAGCACTAAAGAGCCACAGAAGAGCGTGGCCTAGGAAAATGAGTCAGGAAAAAGCATATCGCTACATGTGTCCTTGTTGTCGCCTAACAACAGGTAGCAGCATAAACCAGATGCGGGTGAAGTTCTTGCTGGCGACATCTAACGTCAAATGAGCAAACGGGCTTACCACAGCTGCGGTCCTCTGGCAGTCTGAAAGCTTTGCGCACAAGCCGGATGCTAAGCGCCTTCCTTTGCCTTTTGGCAGTGCTCGTGCATTGCCAGCACTAGGCGGGAATGGTCACTATCCCGCACACACGTGTCGTTGTGCCCGTTGCTAAGCGCTCTGGAGCACTGTTTATGACGTAAGCGGAACACCTCTTGCCATTCCATTCTCAGAGCTCCTGAGTTAAGTAATCTGCGACTCTTGGTGCGAATGATAGAGGAAAACATTTCCAATGTGTCTGGCAGGGAGAAACTGAACCTGGAGAACACCTTTGTCAGGAGCTTTCACCTGCACCGTAGACACACACAGATTTGCATCACATCTAAATGGCCAAGCTCTTTCTTAGACAAGTTGAAAGCTGCTGTCAGAAGGCTGTGCTCCTTGTCAGATGGAAGCAGCAGCATGAACATAGGAGTTTGACTAGAACTAAAGAGCCACAGAAGAGCGTGGCCTAGGAAAATGAGTCAGGAAAAAGCATATCGCTACATGTGTCCTTGTTGTCGCCTAACAACAGGTAGCAGCATAAACCAGATGTGGTTGAAGTTCTTGCTGGCGACATCTAACGTCAAATGAGCAAGCGGGCTTACCACAGCTACGGTCCTCTGGCAGTCTGAAAGCTTTGCGCACAAGCCGGATGCTAAGCGCCTTCCTTTGCCTTTTGGCAGTGCTCGTGCATTGCCAGCACTAGGCAGGAATGGTCACTATCCCGCACACACGTTTCGTTGTGCCCGTTGTTAAGCGCTCTGGAGCACTGTTTATGACGTAAGCGGAACACCTCTTGCCGTTCCATTCTCAGAGCTCCTGAGTTAAGTAATCTGCGACTCTTGGTGCGAATGATAGATGAAAACATTTCCAATGTGTCTGTCAGGGAGAATCTGAACCTGGAGAACACCTTTGTCAGGAGCTTTCACCTGCACCTTACACACACACAGATTTGCATCACATCTAAATGGCCAAGCTCTTTCTTAGACAAGTTGAAAGCTGCTGTCAGAAGGCTGTGCTCCTTGTCAGATGGAAGCAGCAGCATGAACATAGGAGTTTGACAAGAACTAAAGAGCCACAGAAGAGCGTGGCCTAGGAAAATGAGTCAGGAAAAAGCATATCGCTACATGTGTCCTTGTTGTCGCCTAACAACAGGTAGCAGCATAAACCAGATGCGGGTGAAGTTCTTGCTGGCGACATCTAACGTCAAATGAGCAAACGGGCTTACCACAGCTGCGGTCCTCTGGCAGTCTGAAAGCTTTGCGCACAAGCCGGATGCTAAGCGCCTTCCTTTGCCTTTTGGCAGTGCTCGTGCATTGCCAGCACTAGGCGTGAATGGTCACTATCCCGCACACACGTTTCGTTGTGCCCGTTGCTAAGCGCTCTGGAGCACTGTTTATGACGTAAGCGGAACACCTCTTGCAGTTCCATTCTCAGAGCTCCTGAGTTAAGTAATCAGCGACTCTTGGTGCGAATGCCAGAGGAAAACATTTCCAATGTGTCTGGCAAGGAGAAACTGAACCTGGAGAACACCTTTGTCAGGAGCTTTCACCTGCACCGTAGACACACACAGATTTGCATCACATCTAAATGGCCAAGCTCTTTCTTAGACAAGTTGAAAGCTGCTGTCAGAAGGCTGTGCTCCTTGTCAGATGGAAGCAGCAGCATGAACATAGGAGTTTGACAAGAACTAAAGAGCCACAGAAGAGCGTGGCCTAGGAAAATGAGTCAGGAAAAAGCATATCGCTACATGTGTCCTTGTTGTCGCCTAACAACAGGTAGCAGCATAAACCAGATGCGGGTGAAGTTCTTGCTGGCGACATCTAACGTCAAATGAGCAAACGGGCTTACCACAGCTGCGGTCCTCTGGCAGTCTGAAAGCTTTGCGCACAAGCCGCATGCTAAGCGCCTTCCTTTGCCTTTTGGCAGTGCTCGTGCATTGCCAGCACTAGGCGGGAATGGTCACTATCCCGCACACACGTTTCGTTGTGCCCGTTGCTAAGCGCTCTGGAGCACTGTTTATGACGTAAGCGGAACACCTCTTGCCGTTCCATTCTCAGAGCTCCTGAGTTAAGTAATCTGCGACTCTTGGTGCGAATGATAGAGGAAAACATTTCCAATGTGTCTGGCAGGGAGAAACTGAACCTGGAGAACACCTTTGTCAGGAGCTTTCACCTGCACCGTAGACACACACAGATTTGCATCACATCTAAATGGCCAAGCTCTTTCTTAGACAAGTTGAAAGCTGCTGTCAGAAGGCTGTGCTCCTTGTCAGATGGAAGCAGCAGCATGAACATAGGAGTTTGGCAAGCACTAAAGAGCCACAGAAGAGCGTGGCCTAGGAAAATGAGTCAGGAAAAAGCATATCGCTACATGTGTCCTTGTTGTCGCCTAACAACAGGTAGCAGCATAAACCAGATGCGGGTGAAGTTCTTGCTGGCGACATCTAACGTCAAATGAGCAAACGGGCTTACCACAGCTGCGGTCCTCTGGCAGTCTGAAAGCTTTGCGCACAAGCCGGATGCTAAGCGCCTTCCTTTGCCTTTTGGCAGTGCTCGTGCATTGCCAGCACTAGGCGTGAATGGTCACTATCCCGCACACACGTTTCGTTGTGCCCGTTGCTAAGCGCTCTGGAGCACTGTTTATGACGTAAGCGGAACACCTCTTGCCATTCCATTCTCAGAGCTCCTGAGTTAAGTAATCAGCGACTCTTGGTGCGAATGCCAGAGGAAAACATTTCCAATGTGTCTGGCAAGGAGAAACTGAACCTGGAGAACACCTTTGTCAGGAGCTTTCACCTGCACCGTAGACACACACAGATTTGCATCACATCTAAATGGCCAAGCTCTTTCTTAGACAAGTTGAAAGCTGCTGTCAGAAGGCTGTGCTCCTTGTCAGATGGAAGCAGCAGCATGAACATAGGAGTTTGGCAAGCACTAAAGAGCCACAGAAGAGCGTGGCCTAGGAAAATGAGTCAGGAAAAAGAATATCGCTACATGTGTCCTTGTTGTCGCCTAACAACAGGTAGCAGCATAAACCAGATGCGGGTGAAGTTCTTGCTGGCGACATCTAACGTCAAATGAGCAAACGGGCTTACCACAGCTGCGGTCCTCTGGCAGTCTGAAAGCTTTGCGCACAAGCCAGATGCTAAGCGCCTTCCTTTGCCTTTTGGCAGTGCTCGTGCATTGCCAGCACTAGGCAGGAATGGTCACTATCCCGCACACACGTTTCGTTGTGCCCGTTGTTAAGCGCTCTGGAGCACTGTTTATGACGTAAGCGGAACACCTCTTGCCGTTCCATTCTCAGAGCTCCTGAGTTAAGTAATCTGCGACTCTTGGTGCCAATGCCAGAGGAAAACATTTCCAATGTGTCTGGCATATAGAAACTGAACCTGGAGAACACCTTTGTCAGGAGCTTTCACCTGCACCGTAGACACACACAGATTTGCATCACATCTAAATGGCCAAGCTCTTTCTTAGACAAGTTGAAAGCTGCTGTCAGAAGGCTGTGCTCCTTGTCAGATGGAAGCAGCAGCATGAACATAGGAGTTTGACAAGAACTAAAGAGCCACAGAAGAGCGTGGCCTAGGAAAATGAGTCAGGAAAAAGCATATCGCTACATGTGTCCTTGTTGTCGCCTAACAACAGGTAGCAGCATAAACCAGATGCGGGTGAAGTTCTTGCTGGCGACATCTAACGTCAAATGAGCAAACGGGCTTACCACAGCTGCGGTCCTCTGGCAGTCTGAAAGCTTTGCGCACAAGCCGGATGCTAAGCGCCTTCCTTTGCCTTTTGGCAGTGCTCGTGCATTGCCAGCACTAGGCGTGAATGGTCACTATCCCGCACACACGTTTCGTTGTGCCCGTTGCTAAGCGCTCTGGAGCACTGTTTATGACGTAAGCGGAACACCTCTTGCCGTTCCATTCTCAGAGCTCCTGAGTTAAGTAATCTGCGACTCTTGGTGCGAATGATAGAGGAAAACATTTCCAATGTGTCTGGCAGGGAGAAACTGAACCTGGAGAACACCTTTGTCAGGAGCTTTCACCTGCACCGTAGACACACACAGATTTGCATCACATCTAAATGGCCAAGCTCTTTCTTAGACAAGTTGAAAGCTGCTGTCAGAAGGCTGTGCTCCTTGTCAGATGGAAGCAGCAGCATGAACATAGGAGTTTGGCAAGCACTAAAGAGCCACAGAAGAGCGTGGCCTAGGAAAATGAGTCAGGAAAAAGCATATCGCTACATGTGTCCTTGTTGTCGCCTAACAACAGGTAGCAGCATAAACCAGATGCGGGTGAAGTTCTTGCTGGCGACATCTAACGTCAAATGAGCAAACGGGCTTACCACAGCTGCGGTCCTCTGGCAGTCTGAAAGCTTTGCGCACAAGCCGCATGCTAAGCGCCTTCCTTTGCCTTTTGGCAGTGCTCGTGCATTGCCAGCACTAGGCGTGAATGGTCACTATCCCGCACACACGTTTCGTTGTGCCCGTTGCTAAGCGCTCTGGAGCACTGTTTATGACGTAAGCGGAACACCTCTTGCCATTCCATTCTCAGAGCTCCTGAGTTAAGTAATCTGCGACTCTTGGTGCCAATGCCAGAGGAAAACATTTCCAATGTGTCTGGCATATAGAAACTGAACCTGGAGAACACCTTTGTCAGGAGCTTTCACCTGCACCGTAGACACACACAGATTTGCATCACATCTAAATGGCCAAGCTCTTTCTTAGACAAGTTGAAAGCTGCTGTCAGAAGGCTGTGCTCCTTGTCAGATGGAAGCAGCAGCATGAACATAGGAGTTTGACAAGAACTAAAGAGTCACAGAAGAGCGTGGCCTAGGAAAATGAGTCAGGAAAAAGCATATCGCTACATGTGTCCTTGTTGTCGCCTAACAACAGGTAGCAGCATAAACCAGATGTGGTTGAAGTTCTTGCTGGCGACATCTAACGTCAAATGAGCAAGCGGGCTTACCACAGCTGCGGTCCTCTGGCAGTCTGAAAGCTTTGCGCACAAGCCGGATGCTAAGCGCCTTCCTTTGCCTTTTGGCAGTGCTCGTGCATTGCCAGCACTAGGCGGGAATGGTCACTATCCCGCACACACGTTTCGTTGTGCCCGTTGCTAAGCGCTCTGGAGCACTGTTTATGACGTAAGCGGAACACTTCTTGCCGTTCCATTCTCAGAGCTCCTCAGTTAAGTAATCTGCGATTCTTGGTGCGAATGATAGAGGAAAACATTTCCAATGTGCCTGGCATATAGAAACTGAACCTGGAGAACACCTTTGTCAGGAGCTTGCACCTGCACCGTAGACACACACAGATTTGCATCACATCTAAATGGCCAAGCTCTTTCTTAGACAAGTTGAAAGCTGCTGTCAGAAGGCTGTGCTCCTTGTCAGATGGAAGCAGCAGCATGAACATAGGAGTTTGACAAGAACTAAAGAGCCACAGAAGAGCGTGGCCTAGGAAAATGAGTCAGGAAAAAGCATATCGCTACATGTGTCCTTGTTGTCGCCTAACAACAGGTAGCAGCATAAACCAGATGTGGTTGAAGTTCTTGCTGGCGACATCTAACGTCAAATGAGCAAGCGGGCTTACCACAGCTGCGGTCCTCTGGCAGTCTGAAAGCTTTGCGCACAAGCCGGATGCTAAGCGCCTTCCTTTGCCTTTTGGCAGTGCTCGTGCATTGCCAGCACTAGGCGGGAATGGTCACTATCCCGCACACACGTTTCGTTGTGCCCGTTGCTAAGCGCTCTGGAGCACTGTTTATGACGTAAGCGGAACACTTCTTGCCGTTCCATTCTCAGAGCTCCTCAGTTAAGTAATCTGCGATTCTTGGTGCGAATGATAGAGGAAAACATTTCCAATGTGCCTGGCATATAGAAACTGAACCTGGAGAACACCTTTGTCAGGAGCTTGCACCTGCACCGTAGACACACACAGATTTGCATCACATCTAAATGGCCAAGCTCTTTCTTAGACAAGTTGAAAGCTGCTGTCAGAAGGCTGTGCTCCTTGTCAGATGGAAGCAGCAGCATGAACATAGGAGTTTGACAAGAACTAAAGAGCCACAGAAGAGCGTGGCCTAGGAAAATGAGTCAGGAAAAAGCATATCGCTACATGTGTCCTTGTTGTCGCCTAACAACAGGTAGCAGCATAAACCAGATGCGGGTGAAGTTCTTGCTGGCGACATCTAACGTCAAATGAGAAAACGGGCTTACCACAGCTGCGGTCCTCTGGCAGTCTGAAAGCTTTGCGCACAAGCCGGATGCTAAGCGCCTTCCTTTGCCTTTTGGCAGTGCTCGTGCATTGCCAGCACTAGGCGGGAATGGTCACTATCCCGCACACACGTTTCGTTGTGCCCGTTGCTAAGCGCTCTGGAGCACTGTTTATGACGTAAGCGGAACACCTCTTGCCGTTCCATTCTCAGAGCTCCTGAGTTAAGTAATCTGCGACTCTTGGTGCGAATGATAGAGGAAAACATTTCCAATGTGTCTGGCATATAGAAACTGAACCTGGAGAACACCTTTGTCAGGAGCTTTCACCTGCACCGTAGACACACACAGATTTGCATCACATCTAAATGGCCAAGCTCTTTCTTAGACAAGTTGAAAGCTGCTGTCAGAAGGCTGTGCTCCTTGTCAGATGGAAGCAGCAGCATGAACATAGGAGTTTGACAAGAACTAAAGAGTCACAGAAGAGCGTGGCCTAGGAAAATGAGTCAGGAAAAAGCATATCGCTACATGTGTCCTTGTTGTCGCCTAACAACAGGTAGCAGCATAAACCAGATGCGGGTGAAGTTCTTGCTGGCGACATCTAACGTCAAATGAGCAAACGGGCTTACCACAGCTGCGGTCCTCTGGCAGTCTGAAAGCTTTGCGCACAAGCCGGATGCTAAGCGCCTTCCTTTGCCTTTTGGCAGTGCTCGTGCATTGCCAGCACTAGGCGGGAATGGTCACTATCCCGCACACACGTTTCGTTGTGCCCGTTGCTAAGCGCTCTGGAGCACTGTTTATGACGTAAGCGGAACACATCTTGCCATTCCATTCTCAGAGCTCCTGAGTTAATCAAACTGAGACTCTTGGTGCGAATGCCAGAGGAAAACATTTCCAATGTGTCTGGCATATAGAAACTGAACCTGGAGAACACCTTTGTCAGGAGCTTTCACCTGCACCGTAGACACACACAGATTTGCATCACATCTAAATGGCCAAGCTCTTTCTTAGACAAGTTGAAAGCTGCTGTCAGAAGGCTGTGCTCCTTGTCAGATGGAAGCAGCAGCATGAACATAGGAGTTTGGCAAGCACTAAAGAGCCACAGAAGAGCGTGGCCTAGGAAAATGAGTCAGGAAAAAGCATATCACTACATGTGTCCTTGTTGTCGCCTAACAACAGGTAGCAGCATAAACCAGATGCGGGTGAAGTTCTTGCTGGCGACATCTAACGTCAAATGAGCAAACGGGCTTACCACAGCTGCGGTCCTCTGGCAGTCTGAAAGCTTTGCGCACAAGCCGGATGCTAAGCGCCTTCCTTTGCCTTTTGGCAGTGCTCGTGCATTGCCACCACTAGGCGGGAATGGTCACTATCCCGCACACACGTTTCGTTGTGCCCGTTGCTAAGCGCTCTGGAGCACTGTTTATGACGTAAGCGGAACACCTCTTGCCGTTCCATTCTCAGAGCTCCTGAGTTAAGTAATCTGCGACTCTTGGTGCGAATGATAGAGGAAAACATTTCCAATGTGTCTGGCAGGGAGAAACTGAACCTGGAGAACACCTTTGTCAGGAGCTTTCACCTGCACCGTAGACACACACAGATTTGCATCACATCTAAATGGCCAAGCTCTTTCTTAGACAAGTTGAAAGCTGCTGTCAGAAGGCTGTGCTCCTTGTCAGATGGAAGCAGCAGCATGAACATAGGAGTTTGACTAGAACTAAAGAGCCACAGAAGAGCGTGGCCTAGGAAAATGAGTCAGGAAAAAGCATATCGCTACATGTGTCCTTGTTGTCGCCTAACAACAGGTAGCAGCATAAACCAGATGTGGTTGAAGTTCTTGCTGGCGACATCTAACGTCAAATGAGCAAGCGGGCTTACCACAGCTACGGTCCTCTGGCAGTCTGAAAGCTTTGCGCACAAGCCGGATGCTAAGCGCCTTCCTTTGCCTTTTGGCAGTGCTCGTGCATTGCCAGCACTAGGCAGGAATGGTCACTATCCCGCACACACGTTTCGTTGTGCCCGTTGTTAAGCGCTCTGGAGCACTGTTTATGACGTAAGCGGAACACCTCTTGCCGTTCCATTCTCAGAGCTCCTGAGTTAAGTAATCTGCGACTCTTGGTGCGAATGATAGAGGAAAACATTTCCAATGTGTCTGTCAGGGAGAATCTGAACCTGGAGAACACCTTTGTCAGGAGCTTTCACCTGCACCTTACACACACACAGATTTGCATCACATCTAAATGGCCAAGCTCTTTCTTAGACAAGTTGAAAGCTGCTGTCAGAAGGCTGTGCTCCTTGTCAGATGGAAGCAGCAGCATGAACATAGGAGTTTGACAAGAACTAAAGAGCCACAGAAGAGCGTGGCCTAGGAAAATGAGTCAGGAAAAAGCATATCGCTACATGTGTCCTTGTTGTCGCCTAACAACAGGTAGCAGCATAAACCAGATGCGGGTGAAGTTCTTGCTGGCGACATCTAACGTCAAATGAGCAAACGGGCTTACCACAGCTGCGGTCCTCTGGCAGTCTGAAAGCTTTGCGCACAAGCCGGATGCTAAGCGCCTTCCTTTGCCTTTTGGCAGTGCTCGTGCATTGCCAGCACTAGGCGTGAATGGTCACTATCCCGCACACACGTTTCGTTGTGCCCGTTGCTAAGCGCTCTGGAGCACTGTTTATGACGTAAGCGGAACACCTCTTGCCGTTCCATTCTCAGAGCTCCTGAGTTAAGTAATCAGCGACTCTTGGTGCGAATGCCAGAGGAAAACATTTCCAATGTGTCTGGCAAGGAGAAACTGAACCTGGAGAACACCTTTGTCAGGAGCTTTCACCTGCACCGTAGACACACACAGATTTGCATCACATCTAAATGACCAAGCTCTTTCTTAGACAAGTTGAAAGCTGCTGTCAGAAGGCTGTGCTCCTTGTCAGATGGAAGCAGCAGCATGAACATAGGAGTTTGACAAGAACTAAAGAGCCACAGAAGAGCGTGGCCTAGGAAAATGAGTCAGGAAAAAGCATATCGCTACATGTGTCCTTGTTGTCGCCTAACAACAGGTAGCAGCATAAACCAGATGCGGGTGAAGTTCTTGCTGGCGACATCTAACGTCAAATGAGCAAACGGGCTTACCACAGCTGCGGTCCTCTGGCAGTCTGAAAGCTTTGCGCACAAGCCGGATGCTAAGCGCCTTCCTTTGCCTTTTGGCAGTGCTCGTGCATTGCCAGCACTAGGCGGGAATGGTCACTATCCCGCACACACGTTTCGTTGTGCCCGTTGCTAAGCGCTCTGGAGCACTGTTTATGACGTAAGCGGAACACCTCTTGCCGTTCTATTCTCAGAGCTCCTGAGTTAAGTAATCTGCGACTCTTGGTGCGAATGATAGAGGAAAACATTTCCAATGTGTCTGGCAGGGAGAAACTGAACCTGGAGAACACCTTTGTCAGGAGCTTTCACCTGCACCGTAGACACACACAGATTTGCATCACATCTAAATGGCCAAGCTCTTTCTTAGACAAGTTGAAAGCTGCTGTCAGAAGGCTGTGCTCCTTGTCAGATGGAAGCAGCAGCATGAACATAGGAGTTTGGCAAGCACTAAAGAGCCACAGAAGAGCGTGGCCTAGGAAAATGAGTCAGGAAAAAGCATATCGCTACATGTGTCCTTGTTGTCGCCTAACAACAGGTAGCAGCATAAACCAGATGCGGGTGAAGTTCTTGCTGGCGACATCTAACGTCAAATGAGCAAACGGGCTTACCACAGCTGCGGTCCTCTGGCAGTCTGAAAGCTTTGCGCACAAGCCGCATGCTAAGCGCCTTCCTTTGCCTTTTGGCAGTGCTCGTGCATTGCCAGCACTAGGCGTGAATGGTCACTATCCCGCACACACGTTTCGTTGTGCCCGTTGCTAAGCGCTCTGGAGCACTGTTTATGACGTAAGTGGAACACCTCTTGCCATTCCATTCTCAGAGCTCCTGAGTTAAGTAATCAGCGACTCTTGGTGCGAATGCCAGAAGAAAACATTTCCAATGTGTCTGGCAAGGAGAAACTGAACCTGGAGAACACCTTTGTCAGGAGCTTTCACCTGCACCGTAGACACACACAGATTTGCATCACATCTAAATGGCCAAGCTCTTTCTTAGACAAGTTGAAAGCTGCTGTCAGAAGGCTGTGCTCCTTGTCAGATGGAAGCAGCAGCATGAACATAGGAGTTTGGCAAGCACTAAAGAGCCACAGAAGAGCGTGGCCTAGGAAAATGAGTCAGGAAAAAGAATATCGCTACATGTGTCCTTGTTGTCGCCTAACAACAGGTAGCAGCATAAACCAGATGCGGGTGAAGTTCTTGCTGGCGACATCTAACGTCAAATGAGCAAACGGGCTTACCACAGCTGCGGTCCTCTGGCAGTCTGAAAGCTTTGCGCACAAGCCAGATGCTAAGCGCCTTCCTTTGCCTTTTGGCAGTGCTCGTGCATTGCCAGCACTAGGCAGGAATGGTCACTATCCCGCACACACGTTTCGTTGTGCCCGTTGTTAAGCGCTCTGGAGCACTGTTTATGACGTAAGCGGAACACCTCTTGCCGTTCCATTCTCAGAGCTCCTGAGTTAAGTAATCTGCGACTCTTGGTGCCAATGCCAGAGGAAAACATTTCCAATGTGTCTGGCATATAGAAACTGAACCTGGAGAACACCTTTGTCAGGAGCTTTCACCTGCACCGTAGACACACACAGATTTGCATCACATCTAAATGGCCAAGCTCTTTCTTAGACAAGTTGAAAGCTGCTGTCAGAAGGCTGTGCTCCTTGTCAGATGGAAGCAGCAGCATGAACATAGGAGTTTGACAAGAACTAAAGAGTCACAGAAGAGCGTGGCCTAGGAAAATGAGTCAGGAAAAAGCATATCGCTACATGTGTCCTTGTTGTCGCCTAACAACAGGTAGCAGCATAAACCAGATGTGGTTGAAGTTCTTGCTGGCGACATCTAACGTCAAATGAGCAAGCGGGCTTACCACAGCTGCGGTCCTCTGGCAGTCTGAAAGCTTTGCGCACAAGCCGGATGCTAAGCGCCTTCCTTTGCCTTTTGGCAGTGCTCGTGCATTGCCAGCACTAGGCGGGAATGGTCACTATCCCGCACACACGTTTCGTTGTGCCCGTTGCTAAGCGCTCTGGAGCACTGTTTATGACGCAAGCGGAACACATCTTGCCATTCCATTCTCAGAGCTCCTCAGTTAATCAAACTGAGACTCTTGGTGCGAATGCCAGAGGAAAACATTTCCAATGTGTCTGGCATATAGAAACTGAACCTGGAGAACACCTTTGTCAAGAGCTTGCACCTGCACCGTAGACACACACAGATTTGCATCACATCTAAATGGCCAAGCTCTTTCTTAGACAAGTTGAAAGCTGCTGTCAGAAGGCTGTGCTCCTTGTCAGATGGAAGCAGCAGCATGAACATAGGAGTTTGACAAGAACTAAAGAGTCACAGAAGAGCGTGGCCTAGGAAAATGAGTCAGGAAAAAGCATATCGCTACATGTGTCCTTGTTGTCGCCTAACAACAGGTAGCAGCATAAACCAGATGCGGGTGAAGTTCTTGCTGGCGACATCTAACGTCAAATGAGCAAACGGGCTTACCACAGCTGCGGTCCTCTGGCAGTCTGAAAGCTTTGCGCACAAGCCGGATGCTAAGCGCCTTCCTTTGCCTTTTGGCAGTGCTCGTGCATTGCCAGCACTAGGCGGGAATGGTCACTATCCCGCACACACGTGTCGTTGTGCCCGTTGCTAAGCGCTCTGGAGCACTGTTTATGACGTAGGAGGAACACCTCTTGCCATTCCATTCTCAGAGCTCCTGAGTTACGTAATCTGCGACTCTTGGTGCGAATGCCAGAGGAAAACATTTCCAATGTGTCTGGCAGGGAGAAACTGAACCTGGAGAACACCTTTGTCAGGAGCTTTCACCTGCACCGTAGACACACACAGATTTGCATCACATCTAAATGGCCAAGCTCTTTCTTAGACAAGTTGAAAGCTGCTGTCAGAAGGCTGTGCTCCTTGTCAGATGGAAGCAGCAGCATGAACATAGGAGTTTGACAAGAACTAAAGAGCCACAGAAGAGCGTGGCCTAGGAAAATGAGTCAGGAAAAAGCATATCACTACATGTGTCCTTGTTGTCGCCTAACAACAGGTAGCAGCATAAACCAGATGCGGGTGAAGTTCTTGCAGGCGACATCTAACGTCAAATGAGCAAACGGGCTTACCACAGCTGCGGTCCTCTGGCAGTCTGAAAGCTTTGCGCACAAGCCGGATGCTAAGCGCCTTCCTTTGCCTTTTGGCAGTGCTCGTGCATTGCCAGCACTAGGCGGGAATGGTCACTATCCCGCACACACGTTTCGTTGTGCCCGTTGCTAAGCGCTCTGGAGCACTGTTTATGACGTAAGCGGAACACCTCTTGCCGTTCCATTCTCAGAGCTCCTGAGTTAAGTAATCTGCGACTCTTGGTGCGAATGATAGAGGAAAACATTTCCAATGTGTCTGGCATATAGAAACTGAACCTGGAGAACACCTTTGTCAGGAGCTTTCACCTGCACCGTAGACACACACAGATTTGCATCACATCTAAATGGCCAAGCTCTTTCTTAGACAAGTTGAAAGCTGCTGTCAGAAGGCTGTGCTCCTTGTCAGATGGAAGCAGCAGCATGAACATAGGAGTTTGACAAGAACTAAAGAGTCACAGAAGAGCGTGGCCTAGGAAAATGAGTCAGGAAAAAGCATATCGCTACATGTGTCCTTGTTGTCGCCTAACAACAGGTAGCAGCATAAACCAGATGCGGGTGAAGTTCTTGCTGGCGACATCTAACGTCAAATGAGCAAACGGGCTTACCACAGCTGCGGTCCTCTGGCAGTCTGAAAGCTTTGCGCACAAGCCGGATGCTAAGCGCCTTCCTTTGCCTTTTGGCAGTGCTCGTGCATTGCCAGCACTAGGCGGGAATGGTCACTATCCCGCACACACGTTTCGTTGTGCCCGTTGCTAAGCGCTCTGGAGCACTGTTTATGACGTAAGCGGAACACATCTTGCCATTCCATTCTCAGAGCTCCTGAGTTAATCAAACTGAGACTCTTGGTGCGAATGCCAGAGGAAAACATTTCCAATGTGTCTGTCAGGGAGAATCTGAACCTGGAGAACACCTTTGTCAGGAGCTTTCACCTGCACCGTAGACACACACAGATTTGCATCACATCTGAATGGCCAAGCTCTTTCTTAGACAAGTTGAAAGCTGCTGTCAGAAGGCTGTGCTCCTTGTCAGATGGAAGCAGCAGCATGAACATAGGAGTTTGACAAGAACTAAAGAGCCACAGAAGAGCGTGGCCTAGGAAAATGAGTCAGGAAAAAGCATATCGCTACATGTGTCCTTGTTGTCGCCTAACAACAGGTAGCAGCATAAACCAGATGCGGGTGAAGTTCTTGCTGGCGACATCTAACGTCAAATGAGCAAACGGGCTTACCACAGCTGCGGTCCTCTGGCAGTCTGAAAGCTTTGCGCACAAGCCGGATGCTAAGCGCCTTCCTTTGCCTTTTGGCAGTGCTCGTGCATTGCCAGCACTAGGCGGGAATGGTCACTATCCCGCACACACGTTTCGTTGTGCCCGTTGCTAAGCGCTCTGGAGCACTGTTTATGACGTAAGCGGAACACCTCTTGCCGTTCCATTCTCAGAGCTCCTGAGTTAAGTAATCAGCGACTCTTGGTGCGAATGCCAGAGGAAAACATTTCCAATGTGTCTGGCAAGGAGAAACTGAACCTGGAGAACACCTTTGTCAGGAGCTTTCACCTGCACCGTAGACACACACAGATTTGCATCACATCTAAATGGCCAAGCTCTTTCTTAGACAAGTTGAAAGCTGCTGTCAGAAGGCTGTGCTCCTTGTCAGATGGAAGCAGCAGCATGAACATAGGAGTTTGACAAGAACTAAAGAGCCACAGAAGAGCGTGGCCTAGGAAAATGAGTCAGGAAAAAGCATATCGCTACATGTGTCCTTGTTGTCGCCTAACAACAGGTAGCAGCATAAACCAGATGCGGGTGAAGTTCTTGCTGGCGACATCTAACGTCAAATGAGCAAACGGGCTTACCACAGCTGCGGTCCTCTGGCAGTCTGAAAGCTTTGCGCACAAGCCGGATGCTAAGCGCCTTCCTTTGCCTTTTGGCAGTGCTCGTGCATTGCCAGCACTAGGCGGGAATGGTCACTATCCCGCACACACGTTTCGTTGTGCCCGTTGCTAAGCGCTCTGGAGCACTGTTTATGACGTAAGCGGAACACCTCTTGCCGTTCCATTCTCAGAGCTCCTGAGTTAAGTAATCTGCGACTCTTGGTGCGAATGATAGAGGAAAACATTTCCAATGTGTCTGGCAGGGAGAAACTGAACCTGGAGAACACCTTTGTCAGGAGCTTTCACCTGCACCGTAGACACACACAGATTTGCATCACATCTAAATGGCCAAGCTCTTTCTTAGACAAGTTGAAAGCTGCTGTCAGAAGGCTGTGCTCCTTGTCAGATGGAAGCAGCAGCATGAACATAGGAGTTTGGCAAGCACTAAAGAGCCACAGAAGAGCGTGGCCTAGGAAAATGAGTCAGGAAAAAGCATATCGCTACATGTGTCCTTGTTGTCGCCTAACAACAGGTAGCAGCATAAACCAGATGCGGGTGAAGTTCTTGCTGGCGACATCTAACGTCAAATGAGCAAACGGGCTTACCACAGCTGCGGTCCTCTGGCAGTCTGAAAGCTTTGCGCACAAGCCGCATGCTAAGCGCCTTCCTTTGCCTTTTGGCAGTGCTCGTGCATTGCCAGCACTAGGCGGGAATGGTCACTATCCCGCACACACGTTTCGTTGTGCCCGTTGCTAAGCGCTCTGGAGCACTGTTTATGACGTAAGCGGAACACCTCTTGCCATTCCATTCTCAGAGCTCCTGAGTTAAGTAATCAGCGACTCTTGGTGCGAATGCCAGAGGAAAACATTTCCAATGTGTCTGGCAAGGAGAAACTGAACCTGGAGAACACCTTTGTCAGGAGCTTTCACCTGCACCGTAGACACACACAGATTTGCATCACATCTAAATGGCCAAGCTCTTTCTTAGACAAGTTGAAAGCTGCTGTCAGAAGGCTGTGCTCCTTGTCAGATGGAAGCAGCAGCATGAACATAGGAGTTTGGCAAGCACTAAAGAGCCACAGAAGAGCGTGGCCTAGGAAAATGAGTCAGGAAAAAGAATATCGCTACATGTGTCCTTGTTGTCGCCTAACAACAGGTAGCAGCATAAACCAGATGCGGGTGAAGTTCTTGCTGGCGACATCTAACGTCAAATGAGCAAACGGGCTTACCACAGCTGCGGTCCTCTGGCAGTCTGAAAGCTTTGCGCACAAGCCAGATGCTAAGCGCCTTCCTTTGCCTTTTGGCAGTGCTCGTGCATTGCCAGCACTAGGCAGGAATGGTCACTATCCCGCACACACGTTTCGTTGTGCCCGTTGTTAAGCGCTCTGGAGCACTGTTTATGACGTAAGCGGAACACCTCTTGCCGTTCCATTCTCAGAGCTCCTGAGTTAAGTAATCTGCGACTCTTGGTGCCAATGCCAGAGGAAAACATTTCCAATGTGTCTGGCATATAGAAACTGAACCTGGAGAACACCTTTGTCAGGAGCTTTCACCTGCACCGTAGACACACACAGATTTGCATCACATCTAAATGGCCAAGCTCTTTCTTAGACAAGTTGAAAGCTGCTGTCAGAAGGCTGTGCTCCTTGTCAGATGGAAGCAGCAGCATGAACATAGGAGTTTGACAAGAACTAAAGAGTCACAGAAGAGCGTGGCCTAGGAAAATGAGTCAGGAAAAAGCATATCGCTACATGTGTCCTTGTTGTCGCCTAACAACAGGTAGCAGCATAAACCAGATGTGGTTGAAGTTCTTGCTGGCGACATCTAACGTCAAATGAGCAAGCCGGCTTACCACAGCTGCGGTCCTCTGGCAGTCTGAAAGCTTTGCGCACAAGCCGGATGCTAAGCGCCTTCCTTTGCCTTTTGGCAGTGCTCGTGCATTGCCAGCACTAGGCGGGAATGGTCACTATCCCGCACACACGTTTCGTTGTGCCCGTTGCTAAGCGCTCTGGAGCACTGTTTATGACGTAAGCGGAACACTTCTTGCCGTTCCATTCTCAGAGCTCCTCAGTTAAGTAATCTGCGATTCTTGGTGCGAATGATAGAGGAAAACATTTCCAATGTGCCTGGCATATAGAAACTGAACCTGGAGAACACCTTTGTCAGGAGCTTTCACCTGCACCGTAGACACACACAGATTTGCATCACATCTAAATGGCCAAGCTCTTTCTTAGACAAGTTGAAAGCTGCTGTCAGAAGGCTGTGCTCCTTGTCAGATGGAAGCAGCAGCATGAACATAGGAGTTTGACAAGAACTAAAGAGCCACAGAAGAGCGTGGCCTAGGAAAATGAGTCAGGAAAAAGCATATCGCTACATGTGTCCTTGTTGTCGCCTAACAACAGGTAGCAGCATAAACCAGATGCGGGTGAAGTTCTTGCTGGCGACATCTAACGTCAAATGAGCAAACGGGCTTACCACAGCTGCGGTCCTCTGGCAGTCTGAAAGCTTTGCGCACAAGCCGGATGCTAAGCGCCTTCCTTTGCCTTTTGGCAGTGCTCGTGCATTGCCAGCACTAGGCGGGAATGGTCACTATCCCGCACACACGTTTCGTTGTGCCCGTTGCTAAGCGCTCTGGAGCACTGTTTATGACGTAAGCGGAACACATCTTGCCATTCCATTCTCAGAGCTCCTCAGTTAATCAAACTGAGACTCTTGGTGCGAATGCCAGAGGAAAACATTTCCAATGTGTCTGGCATATAGAAACTGAACCTGGAGAACACCTTTGTCAGGAGCTTTCACCTGCACCGTAGACACACACAGATTTGCATCACATCTAAATGGCCAAGCTCTTTCTTAGACAAGTTGAAAGCTGCTGTCAGAAGGCTGTGCTCCTTGTCAGATGGAAGCAGCAGCATGAACATAGGAGTTTGACAAGAACTAAAGAGTCACAGAAGAGCGTGGCCTAGGAAAATGAGTCAGGAAAAAGCATATCGCTACATGTGTCCTTGTTGTCGCCTAACAACAGGTAGCAGCATAAACCAGATGCGGGTGAAGTTCTTGCTGGCGACATCTAACGTCAAATGAGCAAACGGGCTTACCACAGCTGCGGTCCTCTGGCAGTCTGAAAGCTTTGCGCACAAGCCGGATGCTAAGCGCCTTCCTTTGCCTTTTGGCAGTGCTCGTGCATTGCCAGCACTAGGCGGGAATGGTCACTATCCCGCACACACGTTTCGTTGTGCCCGTTGCTAAGCGCTCTGGAGCACTGTTTATGACGTAAGCGGAACACATCTTGCCATTCCATTCTCAGAGCTCCTGAGTTAATCAAACTGAGACTCTTGGTGCGAATGCCAGAGGAAAACATTTCCAATGTGTCTGGCATATAGAAACTGAACCTGGAGAACACCTTTGTCAGGAGCTTTCACCTGCACCGTAGACACACACAGATTTGCATCACATCTAAATGGCCAAGCTCTTTCTTAGACAAGTTGAAAGCTGCTGTCAGAAGGCTGTGCTCCTTGTCAGATGGAAGCAGCAGCATGAACATAGGAGTTTGGCAAGCACTAAAGAGCCACAGAAGAGCGTGGCCTAGGAAAATGAGTCAGGAAAAAGAATATCGCTACATGTGTCCTTGTTGTCGCCTAACAACAGGTAGCAGCATAAACGAGATGCGGGTGAAGTTCTTGCTGGCGACATCTAACGTCAAATGAGCAAACGGGCTTACCACAGCTGCGGTCCTCTGGCAGTCTGAAAGCTTTGCGCACAAGCCAGATGCTAAGCGCCTTCCTTTGCCTTTTGGCAGTGCTCGTGCATTGCCAGCACTAGGCAGGAATGGTCACTATCCCGCACACACGTTTCGTTGTGCCCGTTGCTAAGCGCTCTGGAGCACTGTTTATGACGTAAGCGGAACACCTCTTGCCGTTCCATTCTCAGAGCTCCTGAGTTAAGTAATCTGCGACTCTTGGTGCGAATGATAGAGGAAAACATTTCCAATGTGTCTGTCAGGGAGAATCTGAACCTGGAGAACACCTTTGTCAGGAGCTTTCACCTGCACCGTAGACACACACAGATTTGCATCACATCTAAATGGCCAAGCTCTTTCTTAGACAAGTTGAAAGCTGCTGTCAGAAGGCTGTGCTCCTTGTCAGATGGAAGCAGCAGCATGAACATAGGAGTTTGGCAAGCACTAAAGAGCCACAGAAGAGCGTGGCCTAGGAAAATGAGTCAGGAAAAAGCATATCGCTACATGTGTCCTTGTTGTCGCCTAACAACAGGTAGCAGCATAAACCAGATGCGGGTGAAGTTCTTGCTGGCGACATCTAACGTCAAATGAGCAAACGGGCTTACCACAGCTGCGGTCCTCTGGCAGTCTGAAAGCTTTGCGCACAAGCCAGATGCTAAGCGCCTTCCTTTGCCTTTTGGCAGTGCTCGTGCATTGCCAGCACTAGGCAGGAATGGTCACTATCCCGCACACACGTTTCGTTGTGCCCGTTGTTAAGCGCTCTGGAGCACTGTTTATGACGTAAGCGGAACACCTCTTGCCGTTCCATTCTCAGAGCTCCTCAGTTAAGTAATCTGCGATTCTTGGTGCGAATGATAGAGGAAAACATTTCCAATGTGTCTGGCATATAGAAACTGAACCTGGAGAACACCTTTGTCAGGAGCTTTCACCTGCACCGTAGACACACACAGATTTGCATCACATCTAAATGGCCAAGCTCTTTCTTAGACAAGTTGAAAGCTGCTGTCAGAAGGTTGTGCTCCTTGTCAGATGGAAGCAGCAGCACTCACATAGGAGTTTGGCAAGCACTAAAGAGCCACAGAAGAGCGTGGCCTAGGAAAATGAGTCAGGAAAAAGCATATCGCTACATGTGTCCTTGTTGTCGCCTAACAACAGGTAGCAGCATAAACCAGATGCGGGTGAAGTTCTTGCTGGCGACATCTAACGTCAAATGAGCAAACGGGCTTACCACAGCTGCGGTCCTCTGGCAGTCTGAAAGCTTTGCGCACAAGCCGGATGCTAAGCGCCTTCCTTTGCCTTTTGGCAGTGCTCGTGCATTGCCAGCACTAGGCGGGAATGGTCACTATCCCGCACACACGTTTCGTTGTGCCCGTTGCTAAGCGCTCTGGAGCACTGTTTATGACGTAAGCGGAACACATCTTGCCATTCCATTCTCAGAGCTCCTGAGTTAATCAAACTGAGACTCTTGGTGCGAATGCCAGAGGAAAACATTTCCAATGTGTCTGGCATATAGAAACTGAACCTGGAGAACACCTTTGTCAGGAGCTTTCACCTGCACCGTAGACACACACAGATTTGCATCACATCTAAATGGCCAAGCTCTTTCTTAGACAAGTTGAAAGCTGCTGTCAGAAGGCTGTGCTCCTTGTCAGATGGAAGCAGCAGCATGAACATAGGAGTTTGGCAAGCACTAAAGAGCCACAGAAGAGCGTGGCCTAGGAAAATGAGTCAGGAAAAAGAATATCGCTACATGTGTCCTTGTTGTCGCCTAACAACAGGTAGCAGCATAAACCAGATGCGGGTGAAGTTCTTGCTGGCGACATCTAACGTCAAATGAGCAAACGGGCTTACCACAGCTGCGGTCCTCTGGCAGTCTGAAAGCTTTGCGCACAAGCCAGATGCTAAGCGCCTTCCTTTGCCTTTTGGCAGTGCTCGTGCATTGCCAGCACTAGGCAGGAATGGTCACTATCCCACACACACGTTTCGTTGTGCCCGTTGTTAAGAGCTCTGGAGCACTGTTTATGACGTAAGCGGAACACCTCTTGCCGTTCCATTCTCAGAGCTCCTGAGTTAAGTAATCTGCGACTCTTGGTGCGAATGATAGAGGAAAACATTTCCAATGTGTCTGTCAGGGAGAATCTGAACCTGGAGAACACCTTTGTCAGGAGCTTTCACCTGCACCGTAGACACACACAGATTTGCATCACATCTGAATGGCCAAGCTCTTTCTTAGACAAGTTGAAAGCTGCTGTCAGAAGGCTGTGCTCCTTGTCAGATGGAAGCAGCAGCATGAACATAGGAGTTTGACAAGAACTAAAGAGTCACAGAAGAGCGTGGCCTAGGAAAATGAGTCAGGAAAAAGCATATCGCTACATGTGTCCTTGTTGTCGCCTAACAACAGGTAGCAGCATAAACCAGATGCGGGTGAAGTTCTTGCTGGCGACATCTAACGTCAAATGAGCAAACGGGCTTACCACAGCTGCGGTCCTCTGGCAGTCTGAAAGCTTTGCGCACAAGCCGGATGCTAAGCGCCTTCCTTTGCCTTTTGGCAGTGCTCGTGCATTGCCAGCACTAGGCGGGAATGGTCACTATCCCACACACACGTGTCGTTGTGCCCGTTGCTAAGCGCTCTGGAGCACTGTTTATGACGTAAGCGGAACACCTCTTGCCGTTCCATTCTCAGAGCTCCTGAGTTACGTAATCTGCGACTCTTGGTGCGAATGCCAGAGGAAAACATTTCCAATGTGTCTGGCAAGGAGAAACTGAACCTGGAGAACACCTTTGTCAGGAGCTTTCACCTGCACCGTAGACACACACAGATTTGCATCACATCTAAATGGCCAAGCTCTTTCTTAGACAAGTTGAAAGCTGCTGTCAGAAGGCTGTGCTCCTTGTCAGATGGAAGCAGCAGCATGAACATAGGAGTTTGACAAGAACTAAAGAGCCACAGAAGAGCGTGGCCTAGGAAAATGAGTCAGGAAAAAGCATATCGCTACATGTGTCCTTGTTGTCGCCTAACAACAGGTAGCAGCATAAACCAGATGCGGGTGAAGTTCTTGCTGGCGACATCTAACGTCAAATGAGCAAACGGGCTTACCACAGCTGCGGTCCTCTGGCAGTCTGAAAGCTTTGCGCACAAGCCGGATGCTAAGCGCCTTCCTTTGCCTTTTGGCAGTGCTCGTGCATTGCCAGCACTAGGCGGGAATGGTCACTATCCCGCACACACGTTTCGTTGTGCCCGTTGCTAAGCGCTCTGGAGCACTGTTTATGACGTAAGCGGAACACATCTTGCCATTCCATTCTCAGAGCTCCTCAGTTAATCAAACTGAGACTCTTGGTGCGAATGCCAGAGGAAAACATTTCCAATGTGTCTGGCATATAGAAACTGAACCTGGAGAACACCTTTGTCAGGAGCTTTCACCTGCACCGTAGACACACACAGATTTGCATCACATCTAAATGGCCAAGCTCTTTCTTAGACAAGTTGAAAGCTGCTGTCAGAAGGCTGTGCTCCTTGTCAGATGGAAGCAGCAGCATGAACATAGGAGTTTGACAAGAACTAAAGAGTCACAGAAGAGCGTGGCCTAGGAAAATGAGTCAGGAAAAAGCATATCGCTACATGTGTCCTTGTTGTCGCCTAACAACAGGTAGCAGCATAAACCAGATGTGGTTGAAGTTCTTGCTGGCGACATCTAACGTCAAATGAGCAAGCGGGCTTACCACAGCTACGGTCCTCTGGCAGTCTGAAAGCTTTGCGCACAAGCCGGATGCTAAGCGCCTTCCTTTGCCTTTTGGCAGTGCTCGTGCATTGCCAGCACTAGGCGGGAATGGTCACTATCCCGCACACACGTTTCGTTGTGCCCGTTGCTAAGCGCTCTGGAGCACTGTTTATGACGTAAGCGGAACACATCTTGCCATTCCATTCTCAGAGCTCCTGAGTTAATCAAACTGAGACTCTTGGTGCGAATGCCAGAGGAAAACATTTCCAATGTGTCTGGCAGGGAGAAACTGAACCTGGAGAACACCTTTGTCAGGAGCTTTCACCTGCACCGTAGACACACACAGATTTGCATCACATCTAAATGGCCAAGCTCTTTCTTAGACAAGTTGAAAGCTGCTGTCAGAAGGCTGTGCTCCTTGTCAGATGGAAGCAGCAGCATGAACATAGGAGTTTGGCAAGCACTAAAGAGCCACAGAAGAGCGTGGCCTAGGAAAATGAGTCAGGAAAAAGAATATCGCTACATGTGTCCTTGTTGTCGCCTAACAACAGGTAGCAGCATAAACCAGATGCGGGTGAAGTTCTTGCTGGCGACATCTAACGTCAAATGAGCAAACGGGCTTACCACAGCTGCGGTCCTCTGGCAGTCTGAAAGCTTTGCGCACAAGCCAGATGCTAAGCGCCTTCCTTTGCCTTTTGGCAGTGCTCGTGCATTGCCAGCACTAGGCAGGAATGGTCACTATCCCGCACACACGTTTCGTTGTGCCCGTTGTTAAGCGCTCTGGAGCACTGTTTATGACGTAAGCGGAACACCTCTTGCCGTTCCATTCTCAGAGCTCCTGAGTTAAGTAATCTGCGACTCTTGGTGCGAATGATAGAGGAAAACATTTCCAATGTGTCTGTCAGGGAGAATCTGAACCTGGAGAACACCTTTGTCAGGAGCTTTCACCTGCACCGTAGACACACACAGATTTGCATCACATCTAAATGGCCAAGCTCTTTCTTAGACAAGTTGAAAGCTGCTGTCAGAAGGCTGTGCTCCTTGTCAGATGGAAGCAGCAGCATGAACATAGGAGTTTGACAAGAACTAAAGAGTCACAGAAGAGCGTGGCCTAGGAAAATGAGTCAGGAAAAAGCATATCGCTACATGTGTCCTTGTTGTCGCCTAACAACAGGTAGCAGCATAAACCAGATGCGGGTGAAGTTCTTGCTGGCGACATCTAACGTCAAATGAGCAAACGGGCTTACCACAGCTGCGGTCCTCTGGCAGTCTGAAAGCTTTGCGCACAAGCCGGATGCTAAGCGCCTTCCTTTGCCTTTTGGCAGTGCTCGTGCATTGCCAGCACTAGGCGGGAATGGTCACTATCCCACACACACGTGTCGTTGTGCCCGTTGCTAAGCGCTCTGGAGCACTGTTTATGACGTAAGCGGAACACCTCTTGCCGTTCCATTCTCAGAGCTCCTGAGTTACGTAATCTGCGACTCTTGGTGCGAATGCCAGAGGAAAACATTTCCAATGTGTCTGGCAAGGAGAAACTGAACCTGGAGAACACCTTTGTCAGGAGCTTTCACCTGCACCGTAGACACACACAGATTTGCATCACATCTAAATGGCCAAGCTCTTTCTTAGACAAGTTGAAAGCTGCTGTCAGAAGGCTGTGCTCCTTGTCAGATGGAAGCAGCAGCATGAACATAGGAGTTTGACAAGAACTAAAGAGCCACAGAAGAGCGTGGCCTAGGAAAATGAGTCAGGAAAAAGCATATCGCTACATGTGTCCTTGTTGTCGCCTAACAACAGGTAGCAGCATAAACCAGATGCGGGTGAAGTTCTTGCTGGCGACATCTAACGTCAAATGAGCAAACGGGCTTACCACAGCTGCGGTCCTCTGGCAGTCTGAAAGCTTTGCGCACAAGCCGGATGCTAAGCGCCTTCCTTTGCCTTTTGGCAGTGCTCGTGCATTGCCAGCACTAGGCGGGAATGGTCACTATCCCGCACACACGTTTCGTTGTGCCCGTTGCTAAGCGCTCTGGAGCACTGTTTATGACGTAAGCGGAACACATCTTGCCATTCCATTCTCAGAGCTCCTCAGTTAATCAAACTGAGACTCTTGGTGCGAATGCCAGAGGAAAACATTTCCAATGTGTCTGGCAGATAGAAACTGAACCTGGAGAACACCTTTGTCAGGAGCTTTCACCTGCACCGTAGACACACACAGATTTGCATCACATCTAAATGGCCAAGCTCTTTCTTAGACAAGTTGAAAGCTGCTGTCAGAAGGCTGTGCTCCTTGTCAGATGGAAGCAGCAGCATGAACATAGGAGTTTGACAAGAACTAAAGAGTCACAGAAGAGCGTGGCCTAGGAAAATGAGTCAGGAAAAAGCATATCGCTACATGTGTCCTTGTTGTCGCCTAACAACAGGTAGCAGCATAAACCAGATGTGGTTGAAGTTCTTGCTGGCGACATCTAACGTCAAATGAGCAAGCGGGCTTACCACAGCTACGGTCCTCTGGCAGTCTGAAAGCTTTGCGCACAAGCCGGATGCTAAGCGCCTTCCTTTGCCTTTTGGCAGTGCTCGTGCATTGCCAGCACTAGGCGGGAATGGTCACTATCCCGCACACACGTTTCGTTGTGCCCGTTGCTAAGCGCTCTGGAGCACTGTTTATGACGTAAGCGGAACACATCTTGCCATTCCATTCTCAGAGCTCCTGAGTTAATCAAACTGAGACTCTTGGTGCGAATGCCAGAGGAAAACATTTCCAATGTGTCTGGCAGGGAGAAACTGAACCTGGAGAACACCTTTGTCAGGAGCTTTCACCTGCACCGTAGACACACACAGATTTGCATCACATCTAAATGGCCAAGCTCTTTCTTAGACAAGTTGAAAGCTGCTGTCAGAAGGCTGTGCTCCTTGTCAGATGGAAGCAGCAGCATGAACATAGGAGTTTGGCAAGCACTAAAGAGCCACAGAAGAGCGTGGCCTAGGAAAATGAGTCAGGAAAAAGAATATCGCTACATGTGTCCTTGTTGTCGCCTAACAACAGGTAGCAGCATAAACGAGATGCGGGTGAAGTTCTTGCTGGCGACATCTAACGTCAAATGAGCAAACGGGCTTACCACAGCTGCGGTCCTCTGGCAGTCTGAAAGCTTTGCGCACAAGCCAGATGCTAAGCGCCTTCCTTTGCCTTTTGGCAGTGCTCGTGCATTGCCAGCACTAGGCAGGAATGGTCACTATCCCGCACACACGTTTCGTTGTGCCCGTTGTTAAGCGCTCTGGAGCACTGTTTATGACGTAAGCGGAACACCTCTTGCCGTTCCATTCTCAGAGCTCCTGAGTTAAGTAATCTGCGACTCTTGGTGCGAATGATAGAGGAAAACATTTCCAATGTGTCTGTCAGGGAGAATCTGAACCTGGAGAACACCTTTGTCAGGAGCTTTCACCTGCACCGTAGACACACACAGATTTGCATCACATCTAAATGGCCAAGCTCTTTCTTAGACAAGTTGAAAGCTGCTGTCAGAAGGCTGTGCTCCTTGTCAGATGGAAGCAGCAGCATGAACATAGGAGTTTGACAAGAACTAAAGAGTCACAGAAGAGCGTGGCCTAGGAAAATGAGTCAGGAAAAAGCATATCGCTACATGTGTCCTTGTTGTCGCCTAACAACAGGTAGCAGCATAAACCAGATGCGGGTGAAGTTCTTGCTGGCGACATCTAACGTCAAATGAGCAAACGGGCTTACCACAGCTGCGGTCCTCTGGCAGTCTGAAAGCTTTGCGCACAAGCCGGATGCTAAGCGCCTTCCTTTGCCTTTTGGCAGTGCTCGTGCATTGCCAGCACTAGGCGGGAATGGTCACTATCCCGCACACACGTTTCGTTGTGCCCGTTGCTAAGCGCTCTGGAGCACTGTTTATGACGTAAGCGGAACACCTCTTGCCATTCCATTCTCAGAGCTCCTCAGTTAAGTAATCAGCGACTCTTGGTGCGAATGCCAGATGAAAACATTTCCAATGTGTCTGGCAAGGAGAAACTGAACCTGGAGAACACCTTTGTCAGGAGCTTTCACCTGCACCGTAGACACACACAGATTTGCATCACATCTAAATGGCCAAGCTCTTTCTTAGACAAGTTGAAAGCTGCTGTCAGAAGGCTGTGCTCCTTGTCAGATGGAAGCAGCAGCATGAACATAGGAGTTTGACAAGAACTAAAGAGCCACAGAAGAGCGTGGCCTAGGAAAATGAGTCAGGAAAAAGCATATCGCTACATGTGTCCTTGTTGTCGCCTAACAACAGGTAGCAGCATAAACCAGATGCGGGTGAAGTTCTTGCTGGCGACATCTAACGTCAAATGAGCAAACGGGCTTACCACAGCTGCGGTCCTCTGGCAGTCTGAAAGCTTTGCGCACAAGCCGGATGCTAAGCGCCTTCCTTTGCCTTTTGGCAGTGCTCGTGCATTGCCAGCACTAGGCGGGAATGGTCACTATCCCGCACACACGTTTCGTTGTGCCCGTTGCTAAGCGCTCTGGAGCACTGTTTATGACGTAAGCGGAACACATCTTGCCATTCCATTCTCAGAGCTCCTGAGTTAATCAAACTGAGACTCTTGGTGCGAATGCCAGAGGAAAACATTTCCAATGTGTCTGGCATATAGAAACTGAACCTGGAGAACACCTTTGTCAGGAGCTTTCACCTGCACCGTAGACACACACAGATTTGCATCACATCTAAATGGCCAAGCTCTTTCTTAGACAAGTTGAAAGCTGCTGTCAGAAGGCTGTGCTCCTTGTCAGATGGAAGCAGCAGCATGAACATAGGAGTTTGGCAAGCACTAAAGAGCCACAGAAGAGCGTGGCCTAGGAAAATGAGTCAGGAAAAAGCATATCGCTACATGTGTCCTTGTTGTCGCCTAACAACAGGTAGCAGCATAAACCAGATGCGGGTGAAGTTCTTGCTGGCGACATCTAACGTCAAATGAGCAAACGGGCTTACCACAGCTGCGGTCCTCTGGCAGTCTGAAAGCTTTGCGCACAAGCCAGATGCTAAGCGCCTTCCTTTGCCTTTTGGCAGTGCTCGTGCATTGCCAGCACTAGGCGGGAATGGTCACTATCCCGCACACACGTTTCGTTGTGCCCGTTGTTAAGCGCTCTGGAGCACTGTTTATGACGTAAGCGGAACACCTCTTGCCGTTCCATTCTCAGAGCTCCTCAGTTAAGTAATCTGCGATTCTTGGTGCGAATGATAGAGGAAAACATTTCCAATGTGTCTGGCATATAGAAACTGAACCTGGAGAACACCTTTGTCAGGAGCTTTCACCTGCACCTTACACACACACAGATTTGCATCACATCTAAATGGCCAAGCTCTTTCTTAGACAAGTTGAAAGCTGCTGTCAGAAGGTTGTGCTCCTTGTCAGATGGAAGCAGCAGCACTCACATAGGAGTTTGGCAAGCACTAAAGAGCCACAGAAGAGCGTGGCCTAGGAAAATGAGTCAGGAAAAAGCATATCGCTACATGTGTCCTTGTTGTCGCCTAACAACAGGTAGCAGCATAAACCAGATGCGGGTGAAGTTCTTGCTGGCGACATCTAACGTCAAATGAGCAAACGGGCTTACCACAGCTGCGGTCCTCTGGCAGTCTGAAAGCTTTGCGCACAAGCCGGATGCTAAGCGCCTTCCTTTGCCTTTTGGCAGTGCTCGTGCATTGCCAGCACTAGGCGGGAATGGTCACTATCCCGCACACACGTGTCGTTGTGCCCGTTGCTAAGCGCTCTGGAGCACTGTTTATGACGTAAGCGGAACACCTCTTGCCGTTCCATTCTCAGAGCTCCTCAGTTACGTAATCTGCGACTCTTGGTGCGAATGCCAGAGGAAAACATTTCCAATGTGTCTGGCAGGGAGAAACTGAACCTGGAGAACACCTTTGTCAGGAGCTTTCACCTGCACCGTAGACACACACAGATTTGCATCACATCTAAATGGCCAAGCTCTTTCTTAGACAAGTTGAAAGCTGCTGTCAGAAGGCTGTGCTCCTTGTCAGATGGAAGCAGCAGCATGAACATAGGAGTTTGACAAGAACTAAAGAGCCACAGAAGAGCGTGGCCTAGGAAAATGAGTCAGGAAAAAGCATATCACTACATGTGTCCTTGTTGTCGCCTAACAACAGGTAGCAGCATAAACCAGATGCGGGTGAAGTTCTTGCTGGCGACATCTAACGTCAAATGAGCAAACGGGCTTACCACAGCTGCGGTCCTCTGGCAGTCTGAAAGCTTTGCGCACAAGCCGGATGCTAAGCGCCTTCCTTTGCCTTTTGGCAGTGCTCGTGCATTGCCAGCACTAGGCGGGAATGGTCACTATCCCGCACACACGTTTCGTTGTGCCCGTTGCTAAGCGCTCTGGAGCACTGTTTATGACGTAAGCGGAACACCTCTTGCCGTTCCATTCTCAGAGCTCCTGAGTTAAGTAATCTGCGACTCTTGGTGCGAATGATAGAGGAAAACATTTCCAATGTGTCTGGCAGGGAGAAACTGAACCTGGAGAACACCTTTGTCAGGAGCTTTCACCTGCACCGTAGACACACACAGATTTGCATCACATCTAAATGGCCAAGCTCTTTCTTAGACAAGTTGAAAGCTGCTGTCAGAAGGCTGTGCTCCTTGTCAGATGGAAGCAGCAGCATGAACATAGGAGTTTGACAAGAACTAAAGAGCCACAGAAGAGCGTGGCCTAGGAAAATGAGTCAGGAAAAAGCATATCGCTACATGTGTCCTTGTTGTCGCCTAACAACAGGTAGCAGCATAAACCAGATGCGGGTGAAGTTCTTGCTGGCGACATCTAACGTCAAATGAGCAAACGGGCTTACCACAGCTGCGGTCCTCTGGCAGTCTGAAAGCTTTGCGCACAAGCCGGATGCTAAGCGCCTTCCTTTGCCTTTTGGCAGTGCTCGTGCATTGCCAGCACTAGGCGGGAATGGTCACTATCCCGCACACACGTTTCGTTGTGCCCGTTGCTAAGCGCTCTGGAGCACTGTTTATGACGTAAGCGGAACACCTCTTGCCATTCCATTCTCAGAGCTCCTGAGTTAAGTAATCAGCGACTCTTGGTGCGAATGCCAGATGAAAACATTTCCAATGTGTCTGGCAAGGAGAAACTGAACCTGGAGAACACCTTTGTCAGGAGCTTTCACCTGCACCGTAGACACACACAGATTTGCATCACATCTAAATGGCCAAGCTCTTTCTTAGACAAGTTGAAAGCTGCTGTCAGAAGGCTGTGCTCCTTGTCAGATGGAAGCAGCAGCATGAACATAGGAGTTTGACAAGAACTAAAGAGCCACAGAAGAGCGTGGCCTAGGAAAATGAGTCAGGAAAAAGCATATCGCTACATGTGTCCTTGTTGTCGCCTAACAACAGGTAGCAGCATAAACCAGATGCGGGTGAAGTTCTTGCTGGCGACATCTAACGTCAAATGAGCAAACGGGCTTACCACAGCTGCGGTCCTCTGGCAGTCTGAAAGCTTTGCGCACAAGCCGGATGCTAAGCGCCTTCCTTTGCCTTTTGGCAGTGCTCGTGCATTGCCAGCACTAGGCGGGAATGGTCACTATCCCGCACACACGTTTCGTTGTGCCCGTTGCTAAGCGCTCTGGAGCACTGTTTATGACGTAAGCGGAACACCTCTTGCCGTTCCATTCTCAGAGCTCCTGAGTTAAGTAATCTGCGACTCTTGGTGCGAATGCCAGAGGAAAACATTTCCAATGTGTCTGGCAGGGAGAAACTGAACCTGGAGAACACCTTTGTCAGGAGCTTGCACCTGCACCTTACACACACACAGATTTGCATCACATCTAAATGGCCAAGCTCTTTCTTAGACAAGTTGAAAGCTGCTGTCAGAAGGTTGTGCTCCTTGTCAGATGGAAGCAGCAGCACTCACATAGGAGTTTGGCAAGCACTAAAGAGCCACAGAAGAGCGTGGCCTAGGAAAATGAGTCAGGAAAAAGCATATCGCTACATGTGTCCTTGTTGTCGCCTAACAACAGGTAGCAGCATAAACCAGATGCGGGTGAAGTTCTTGCTGGCGACATCTAACGTCAAATGAGCAAACGGGCTTACCACAGCTGCGGTCCTCTGGCAGTCTGAAAGCTTTGCGCACAAGCCGGATGCTAAGCGCCTTCCTTTGCCTTTTGGCAGTGCTCGTGCATTGCCAGCACTAGGCGGGAATGGTCACTATCCCGCACACATGTGTCGTTGTGCCCGTTGCTAAGCGCTCTGGAGCACTGTTTATGACGTAAGCGGAACACATCTTGCCATTCCATTCTCAGAGCTCCTGAGTTACGTAATCTGCGACTCTTGGTGCGAATGCCAGAGGAAAACATTTCCAATGTGTCTGGCAGGGAGAAACTGAACCTGGAGAACACCTTTGTCAGGAGCTTTCACCTGCACCGTAGACACACACAGATTTGCATCACATCTAAATGGCCAAGCTCTTTCTTAGACAAGTTGAAAGCTGCTGTCAGAAGGCTGTGCTCCTTGTCAGATGGAAGCAGCAGCATGAACATAGGAGTTTGACAAGAACTAAAGAGCCACAGAAGAGCGTGGCCTAGGAAAATGAGTCAGGAAAAAGCATATCGCTACATGTGTCCTTGTTGTCGCCTAACAACAGGTAGCAGCATAAACCAGATGCGGGTGAAGTTCTTGCTGGCGACATCTAACGTCAAATGAGCAAGCGGGCTTACCACAGCTACGGTCCTCTGGCAGTCTGAAAGCTTTGCGCACAAGCCGGATGCTAAGCGCCTTCCTTTGCCTTTTGGCAGTGCTCGTGCATTGCCAGCACTAGGCGGGAATGGTCACTATCCCGCACACACGTTTCGTTGTGCCCGTTGCTAAGCGCTCTGGAGCACTGTTTATGACGTAAGCGGAACACCTCTTGCCGTTCCATTCTCAGAGCTCCTCAGTTAAGTAATCTGCGACTTTTGGTGCGAATGATAGAGGAAAACATTTCCAATGTGTCTGGCATATAGAAACTGAACCTGGAGAACACCTTTGTCAAGAGCTTGCACCTGCACCGTAGACACACACAGATTTGCATCACATCTAAATGGCCAAGCTCTTTCTTAGACAAGTTGAAAGCTGCTGTCAGAAGGCTGTGCTCCTTGTCAGATGGAAGCAGCAGCATGAACATAGGAGTTTGACAAGAACTAAAGAGCCACAGAAGAGCGTGGCCTAGGAAAATGAGGCAGGAAAAAGCATATCGCTACATGTGTCCTTGTTGTCGCCTAACAACAGGTAGCAGCATAAACCAGATGCGGGTGAAGTTCTTGCTGGCGACATCTAACGTCAAATGAGCAAACGGGCTTACCACAGCTGCGGTCCTCTGGCAGTCTGAAAGCTTTGCGCACAAGCCAGATGCTAAGCGCCTTCCTTTGCCTTTTGGCAGTGCTCGTGCATTGCCAGCACTAGGCGTGAATGGTCACTATCCCGCACACACGTTTCGTTGTGCCCGTTGCTAAGCGCTCTGGAGCACTGTTTATGACGTAAGCGGAACACATCTTGCCATTCCATTCTCAGAGCTCCTGAGTTACGTAATCTGCGACTCTTGGTGCGAATGCCAGAGGAAAACATTTCCAATGTGTCTGGCAGGGAGAAACTGAACCTGGAGAACACCTTTGTCAGGAGCTTTCACCTGCACCGTAGACACACACAGATTTGCATCACATCTAAATGGCCAAGCTCTTTCTTAGACAAGTTGAAAGCTGCTGTCAGAAGGCTGTGCTCCTTGTCAGATGGAAGCAGCAGCATGAACATAGGAGTTTGACAAGAACTAAAGAGCCACAGAAGAGCGTGGCCTAGGAAAATGAGTCAGGAAAAAGCATATCGCTACATGTGTCCTTGTTGTCGCCTAACAACAGGTAGCAGCATAAACCAGATGCGGGTGAAGTTCTTGCTGGCGACATCTAACGTCAAATGAGCAAGCGGGCTTACCACAGCTACGGTCCTCTGGCAGTCTGAAAGCTTTGCGCACAAGCCGGATGCTAAGCGCCTTCCTTTGCCTTTTGGCAGTGCTCGTGCATTGCCAGCACTAGGCGGGAATGGTCACTATCCCGCACACACGTTTCGTTGTGCCCGTTGCTAAGCGCTCTGGAGCACTGTTTATGACGTAAGCGGAACACCTCTTGCCGTTCCATTCTCAGAGCTCCTCAGTTAAGTAATCTGCGACTTTTGGTGCGAATGATAGAGGAAAACATTTCCAATGTGTCTGGCATATAGAAACTGAACCTGGAGAACACCTTTGTCAAGAGCTTGCACCTGCACCGTAGACACACACAGATTTGCATCACATCTAAATGGCCAAGCTCTTTCTTAGACAAGTTGAAAGCTGCTGTCAGAAGGCTGTGCTCCTTGTCAGATGGAAGCAGCAGCATGAACATAGGAGTTTGACAAGAACTAAAGAGCCACAGAAGAGCGTGGCCTAGGAAAATGAGGCAGGAAAAAGCATATCGCTACATGTGTCCTTGTTGTCGCCTAACAACAGGTAGCAGCATAAACCAGATGCGGGTGAAGTTCTTGCTGGCGACATCTAACGTCAAATGAGCAAACGGGCTTACCACAGCTGCGGTCCTCTGGCAGTCTGAAAGCTTTGCGCACAAGCCAGATGCTAAGCGCCTTCCTTTGCCTTTTGGCAGTGCTCGTGCATTGCCAGCACTAGGCGTGAATGGTCACTATCCCGCACACACGTTTCGTTGTGCCCGTTGCTAAGCGCTCTGGAGCACTGTTTATGACGTAAGCGGAACACCTCTTGCCATTCCATTCTCAGAGCTCCTGAGTTAATCAAACTGAGACTCTTGGTGCGAATGCCAGAGGAAAACATTTCCAATGTGTCTGGCAGGGAGAAACTGAACCTGGAGAACACCTTTGTCAGGAGCTTTCACCTGCACCGTAGACACACACAGATTTGCATCACATCTAAATGGCCAAGCTCTTTCTTAGACAAGTTGAAAGCTGCTGTCAGAAGGCTGTGCTCCTTGTCAGATGGAAGCAGCAGCATGAACATAGGAGTTTGACAAGAACTAAAGAGCCACAGAAGAGCGTGGCCTAGGAAAATGAGTCAGGAAAAAGCATATCGCTACATGTGTCCTTGTTGTCGCCTAACAACAGGTAGCAGCATAAACCAGATGCGGGTGAAGTTCTTGCTGGCGACATCTAACGTCAAATGAGCAAACGGGCTTACCACAGCTGCGGTCCTCTGGCAGTCTGAAAGCTTTGCGCACAAGCCGCATGCTAAGCGCCTTCCTTTGCCTTTTGGCAGTGCTCGTGCATTGCCAGCACTAGGCGGGAATGGTCACTATCCCGCACCACGTTTCGTTGTGCCCGTTGCTAAGCGCTCTGGAGCACTGTTTATGACGTAAGCGGAACACATCTTGCCATTCCATTCTCAGAGCTCCTGAGTTAAGTAATCAGCGACTCTTGGTGCGAATGCCAGATGAAAACATTTCCAATGTGTCTGGCAAGGAGAAACTGAACCTGGAGAACACCTTTGTCAGGAGCTTTCACCTGCACCGTAGACACACACAGATTTGCATCACATCTAAATGGCCAAGCTCTTTCTTAGACAAGTTGAAAGCTGCTGTCAGAAGGCTGTGCTCCTTGTCAGATGGAAGCAGCAGCATGAACATAGGAGTTTGACAAGAACTAAAGAGCCACAGAAGAGCGTGGCCTAGGAAAATGAGTCAGGAAAAAGCATATCGCTACATGTGTCCTTGTTGTCGCCTAACAACAGGTAGCAGCATAAACCAGATGCGGGTGAAGTTCTTGCTGGCGACATCTAACGTCAAATGAGCAAACGGGCTTACCACAGCTGCGGTCCTCTGGCAGTCTGAAAGCTTTGCGCACAAGCCGGATGCTAAGCGCCTTCCTTTGCCTTTTGGCAGTGCTCGTGCATTGCCAGCACTAGGCGGGAATGGTCACTATCCCGCACACACGTTTCGTTGTGCCCGTTGCTAAGCGCTCTGGAGCACTGTTTATGACGTAAGAGGAACACCTCTTGCCGTTCCATTCTCAGAGCTCCTGAGTTAAGTAATCTGCGACTCTTGGTGCGAATGATAGAGGAAAACATTTCCAATGTGTCTGGCAGGGAGAAACTGAACCTGGAGAACACCTTTGTCAGGAGCTTTCACCTGCACCGTAGACACACACAGATTTGCATCACATCTAAATGGCCAAGCTCTTTCTTAGACAAGTTGAAAGCTGCTGTCAGAAGGCTGTGCTCCTTGTCAGATGGAAGCAGCAGCATGAACATAGGAGTTTGGCAAGAACTAAAGAGCCACAGAAGAGCGTGGCCTAGGAAAATGAGTCAGGAAAAAGCATATCGCTACATGTGTCCTTGTTGTCGCCTAACAACAGGTAGCAGCATAAACCAGATGCGGGTGAAGTTCTTGCTGGCGACATCTAACGTCAAATGAGCAAACGGGCTTACCACAGCTGCGGTCCTCTGGCAGTCTGAAAGCTTTGCGCACAAGCCGGATGCTAAGCGCCTTCCTTTGCCTTTTGGCAGTGCTCGTGCATTGCCAGCACTAGGCGGGAATGGTCACTATCCCGCACACACGTGTCGTTGTGCCCGTTGCTAAGCGCTCTGGAGCACTGTTTATGACGTAAGCGGAACACCTCTTGCCGTTCCATTCTCAGAGCTCCTGAGTTACATAATCTGCGACTCTTGGTGCGAATGCCAGAGGAAAACATTTCCAATGTGTCTGGCATATAGAAACTGAACCTGGAGAACACCTTTGTCAGGAGCTTTCACCTGCACCGTAGACACACACAGATTTGCATCACATCTAAATGGCCAAGCTCTTTCTTAGACAAGTTGAAAGCTGCTGTCAGAAGGCTGTGCTCCTTGTCAGATGGAAGCAGCAGCATGAACATAGGAGTTTGGCAAGCACTAAAGAGCCACAGAAGAGCGTGGCCTAGGAAAATGAGTCAGGAAAAAGCATATCGCTACATGTGTCCTTGTTGTCGCCTAACAACAGGTAGCAGCATAAACCAGATGCGGGTGAAGTTCTTGCTGGCGACATCTAACGTCAAATGAGCAAACGGGCTTACCACAGCTGCGGTCCTCTGGCAGTCTGAAAGCTTTGCGCACAAGCCGGATGCTAAGCGCCTTCCTTTGCCTTTTGGCAGTGCTCGTGCATTGCCAGCACTAGGCGGGAATGGTCACTATCCCGCACACACGTTTCGTTGTGCCCGTTGCTAAGCGCTCTGGAGCACTGTTTATGACGTAAGCGGAACACCTCTTGCCGTTCCATTCTCAGAGCTCCTGAGTTAAGTAATCTGCGACTCTTGGTGCGAATGATAGAGGAAAACATTTCCAATGTGTCTGGCAGGGAGAAACTGAACCTGGAGAACACCTTTGTCAGGAGCTTTCACCTGCACCGTAGACACACACAGATTTGCATCACATCTAAATGGCCAAGCTCTTTCTTAGACAAGTTGAAAGCTGCTGTCAGAAGGCTGTGCTCCTTGTCAGATGGAAGCAGCAGCATGAACATAGGAGTTTGACAAGAACTAAAGAGCCACAGAAGAGCGTGGCCTAGGAAAATGAGTCAGGAAAAAGCATATCGCTACATGTGTCCTTGTTGTCGCCTAACAACAGGTAGCAGCATAAACCAGATGCGGGTGAAGTTCTTGCTGGCGACATCTAACGTCAAATGAGCAAACGGGCTTACCACAGCTGCGGTCCTCTGGCAGTCTGAAAGCTTTGCGCACAAGCCGGATGCTAAGCGCCTTCCTTTGCCTTTTGGCAGTGCTCGTGCATTGCCAGCACTAGGCGGGAATGGTCACTATCCCGCACACACGTTTCGTTGTGCCCGTTGCTAAGCGCTCTGGAGCACTGTTTATGACGTAAGCGGAACACCTCTTGCCATTCCATTCTCAGAGCTCCTGAGTTAAGTAATCAGCGACTCTTGGTGCGAATGCCAGATGAAAACATTTCCAATGTGTCTGGCAAGGAGAAACTGAACCTGGAGAACACCTTTGTCAGGAGCTTTCACCTGCACCGTAGACACACACAGATTTGCATCACATCTAAATGGCCAAGCTCTTTCTTAGACAAGTTGAAAGCTGCTGTCAGAAGGCTGTGCTCCTTGTCAGATGGAAGCAGCAGCATGAACATAGGAGTTTGACAAGAACTAAAGAGCCACAGAAGAGCGTGGCCTAGGAAAATGAGTCAGGAAAAAGCATATCGCTACATGTGTCCTTGTTGTCGCCTAACAACAGGTAGCAGCATAAACCAGATGCGGGTGAAGTTCTTGCTGGCGACATCTAACGTCAAATGAGCAAACGGGCTTACCACAGCTGCGGTCCTCTGGCAGTCTGAAAGCTTTGCGCACAAGCCGGATGCTAAGCGCCTTCCTTTGCCTTTTGGCAGTGCTCGTGCATTGCCAGCACTAGGCGGGAATGGTCACTATCCCGCACACACGTTTCGTTGTGCCCGTTGCTAAGCGCTCTGGAGCACTGTTTATGACGTAAGCGGAACACCTCTTGCCATTCCATTCTCAGAGCTCCTGAGTTAATCAAACTGAGACTCTTGGTGCGAATGCCAGAGGAAAACATTTCCAATGTGTCTGGCAGGGAGAAACTGAACCTGGAGAACACCTTTGTCAGGAGCTTTCACCTGCACCGTAGACACACACAGATTTGCATCACATCTAAATGGCCAAGCTCTTTCTTAGACAAGTTGAAAGCTGCTGTCAGAAGGCTGTGCTCCTTGTCAGATGGAAGCAGCAGCATGAACATAGGAGTTTGACAAGAACTAAAGAGTCACAGAAGAGCGTGGCCTAGGAAAATGAGTCAGGAAAAAGCATATCGCTACATGTGTCCTTGTTGTCGCCTAACAACAGGTAGCAGCATAAACCAGATGCGGGTGAAGTTCTTGCTGGCGACATCTAACGTCAAATGAGCAAGCGGGCTTACCACAGCTACGGTCCTCTGGCAGTCTGAAAGCTTTGCGCACAAGCCGGATGCTAAGCGCCTTCCTTTGCCTTTTGGCAGTGCTCGTGCATTGCCAGCACTAGGCGGGAATGGTCACTATCCCGCACACACGTTTCGTTGTGCCCGTTGCTAAGCGCTCTGGAGCACTGTTTATGACGTAAGCGGAACACCTCTTGCCGTTCCATTCTCAGAGCTCCTGAGTTAAGTAATCTGCGACTCTTGGTGCGAATGCCAGAGGAAAACATTTCCAATGTGTCTGGCAGGGAGAAACTGAACCTGGAGAACACCTTTGTCAGGAGCTTGCACCTGCACCTTACACACACACAGATTTGCATCACATCTAAATGGCCAAGCTCTTTCTTAGACAAGTTGAAAGCTGCTGTCAGAAGGTTGTGCTCCTTGTCAGATGGAAGCAGCAGCACTCACATAGGAGTTTGGCAAGCACTAAAGAGCCACAGAAGAGCGTGGCCTAGGAAAATGAGTCAGGAAAAAGCATATCGCTACATGTGTCCTTGTTGTCGCCTAACAACAGGTAGCAGCATAAACCAGATGCGGGTGAAGTTCTTGCTGGCGACATCTAACGTCAAATGAGCAAACGGGCTTACCACAGCTGCGGTCCTCTGGCAGTCTGAAAGCTTTGCGCACAAGCCGGATGCTAAGCGCCTTCCTTTGCCTTTTGGCAGTGCTCGTGCATTGCCAGCACTAGGCGGGAATGGTCACTATCCCGCACACATGTGTCGTTGTGCCCGTTGCTAAGCGCTCTGGAGCACTGTTTATGACGTAAGCGGAACACATCTTGCCATTCCATTCTCAGAGCTCCTGAGTTACGTAATCTGCGACTCTTGGTGCGAATGCCAGAGGAAAACATTTCCAATGTGTCTGGCAGGGAGAAACTGAACCTGGAGAACACCTTTGTCAGGAGCTTTCACCTGCACCGTAGACACACACAGATTTGCATCACATCTAAATGGCCAAGCTCTTTCTTAGACAAGTTGAAAGCTGCTGTCAGAAGGCTGTGCTCCTTGTCAGATGGAAGCAGCAGCATGAACATAGGAGTTTGACAAGAACTAAAGAGCCACAGAAGAGCGTGGCCTAGGAAAATGAGTCAGGAAAAAGCATATCGCTACATGTGTCCTTGTTGTCGCCTAACAACAGGTAGCAGCATAAACCAGATGCGGGTGAAGTTCTTGCTGGCGACATCTAACGTCAAATGAGCAAGCGGGCTTACCACAGCTACGGTCCTCTGGCAGTCTGAAAGCTTTGCGCACAAGCCGGATGCTAAGCGCCTTCCTTTGCCTTTTGGCAGTGCTCGTGCATTGCCAGCACTAGGCGGGAATGGTCACTATCCCGCACACACGTTTCGTTGTGCCCGTTGCTAAGCGCTCTGGAGCACTGTTTATGACGTAAGCGGAACACCTCTTGCCGTTCCATTCTCAGAGCTCCTCAGTTAAGTAATCTGCGACTTTTGGTGCGAATGATAGAGGAAAACATTTCCAATGTGTCTGGCATATAGAAACTGAACCTGGAGAACACCTTTGTCAAGAGCTTGCACCTGCACCGTAGACACACACAGATTTGCATCACATCTAAATGGCCAAGCTCTTTCTTAGACAAGTTGAAAGCTGCTGTCAGAAGGCTGTGCTCCTTGTCAGATGGAAGCAGCAGCATGAACATAGGAGTTTGACAAGAACTAAAGAGCCACAGAAGAGCGTGGCCTAGGAAAATGAGGCAGGAAAAAGCATATCGCTACATGTGTCCTTGTTGTCGCCTAACAACAGGTAGCAGCATAAACCAGATGCGGGTGAAGTTCTTGCTGGCGACATCTAACGTCAAATGAGCAAACGGGCTTACCACAGCTGCGGTCCTCTGGCAGTCTGAAAGCTTTGCGCACAAGCCAGATGCTAAGCGCCTTCCTTTGCCTTTTGGCAGTGCTCGTGCATTGCCAGCACTAGGCGTGAATGGTCACTATCCCGCACACACGTTTCGTTGTGCCCGTTGCTAAGCGCTCTGGAGCACTGTTTATGACGTAAGCGGAACACCTCTTGCCATTCCATTCTCAGAGCTCCTGAGTTAATCAAACTGAGACTCTTGGTGCGAATGCCAGAGGAAAACATTTCCAATGTGTCTGGCAGGGAGAAACTGAACCTGGAGAACACCTTTGTCAGGAGCTTTCACCTGCACCGTAGACACACACAGATTTGCATCACATCTAAATGGCCAAGCTCTTTCTTAGACAAGTTGAAAGCTGCTGTCAGAAGGCTGTGCTCCTTGTCAGATGGAAGCAGCAGCATGAACATAGGAGTTTGACAAGAACTAAAGAGCCACAGAAGAGCGTGGCCTAGGAAAATGAGTCAGGAAAAAGCATATCGCTACATGTGTCCTTGTTGTCGCCTAACAACAGGTAGCAGCATAAACCAGATGCGGGTGAAGTTCTTGCTGGCGACATCTAACGTCAAATGAGCAAACGGGCTTACCACAGCTGCGGTCCTCTGGCAGTCTGAAAGCTTTGCGCACAAGCCGGATGCTAAGCGCCTTCCTTTGCCTTTTGGCAGTGCTCGTGCATTGCCAGCACTAGGCGGGAATGGTCACTATCCCGCACACACGTTTCGTTGTGCCCGTTGCTAAGCGCTCTGGAGCACTGTTTATGACGTAAGCGGAACACCTCTTGCCATTCCATTCTCAGAGCTCCTGAGTTAAGTAATCAGCGACTCTTGGTGCGAATGATAGAGGAAAACATTTCCAATGTGTCTGGCATATAGAAACTGAACCTGGAGAACACCTTTGTCAGGAGCTTTCACCTGCACCGTAGACACACACAGATTTGCATCACATCTAAATGGCCAAGCTCTTTCTTAGACAAGTTGAAAGCTGCTGTCAGAAGGCTGTGCTCCTTGTCAGATGGAAGCAGCAGCATGAACATAGGAGTTTGACAAGAACTAAAGAGCCACAGAAGAGCGTGGCCTAGGAAAATGAGTCAGGAAAAAGCATATCGCTACATGTGTCCTTGTTGTCGCCTAACAACAGGTAGCAGCATAAACCAGATGCGGGTGAAGTTCTTGCTGGCGACATCTAACGTCAAATGAGCAAACGGGCTTACCACAGCTGCGGTCCTCTGGCAGTCTGAAAGCTTTGCGCACAAGCCGGATGCTAAGCGCCTTCCTTTGCCTTTTGGCAGTGCTCGTGCATTGCCAGCACTAGGCGGGAATGGTCACTATCCCGCACCACGTTTCGTTGTGCCCGTTGCTAAGCGCTCTGGAGCACTGTTTATGACGTAAGCGGAACACATCTTGCCATTCCATTCTCAGAGCTCCTGAGTTAAGTAATCAGCGACTCTTGGTGCGAATGCCAGATGAAAACATTTCCAATGTGTCTGGCAAGGAGAAACTGAACCTGGAGAACACCTTTGTCAGGAGCTTTCACCTGCACCGTAGACACACACAGATTTGCATCACATCTAAATGGCCAAGCTCTTTCTTAGACAAGTTGAAAGCTGCTGTCAGAAGGCTGTGCTCCTTGTCAGATGGAAGCAGCAGCATGAACATAGGAGTTTGACAAGAACTAAAGAGCCACAGAAGAGCGTGGCCTAGGAAAATGAGTCAGGAAAAAGCATATCGCTACATGTGTCCTTGTTGTCGCCTAACAACAGGTAGCAGCATAAACCAGATGCGGGTGAAGTTCTTGCTGGCGACATCTAACGTCAAATGAGCAAACGGGCTTACCACAGCTGCGGTCCTCTGGCAGTCTGAAAGCTTTGCGCACAAGCCGGATGCTAAGCGCCTTCCTTTGCCTTTTGGCAGTGCTCGTGCATTGCCAGCACTAGGCGGGAATGGTCACTATCCCGCACACACGTTTCGTTGTGCCCGTTGCTAAGCGCTCTGGAGCACTGTTTATGACGTAAGAGGAACACCTCTTGCCGTTCCATTCTCAGAGCTCCTGAGTTAAGTAATCTGCGACTCTTGGTGCGAATGATAGAGGAAAACATTTCCAATGTGTCTGGCAGGGAGAAACTGAACCTGGAGAACACCTTTGTCAGGAGCTTTCACCTGCACCGTAGACACACACAGATTTGCATCACATCTAAATGGCCAAGCTCTTTCTTAGACAAGTTGAAAGCTGCTGTCAGAAGGCTGTGCTCCTTGTCAGATGGAAGCAGCAGCACTCACATAGGAGTTTGGCAAGCACTAAAGAGCCACAGAAGAGCGTGGCCTAGGAAAATGAGTCAGGAAAAAGCATATCGCTACATGTGTCCTTGTTGTCGCCTAACAACAGGTAGCAGCATAAACCAGATGCGGGTGAAGTTCTTGCTGGCGACATCTAACGTCAAATGAGCAAACGGGCTTACCACAGCTACAGTCCTCTGGCAGTCTGAAAGCTTTGCGCACAAGCCGGATGCTAAGCGCCTTCCTTTGCCTTTTGGCAGTGCTCGTGCATTGCCAGCACTAGGCGTGAATGCTCACTATCCCACAGACACGTTTCGTTGTGCCCGTTGCTAAGCGCTCTGGAGCACTGTTTATGACGTAAGCGAAACACCTCTTGCCGTTCCATTCTCAGAGCTCCTGAGTTAAGTAATCTGCGACTCTTGGTGCGAATGATAGAGGAAAACATTTCCAATGTGTCTGGCATATAGAAACTGAACCTGGAGAACACCTTTGTCAGGAGCTTTCACCTGCACCGTAGACACACACAGATTTGCATCACATCTAAATGGCCAAGCTCTTTCTTAGACAAGTTGAAAGCTGCTGTCAGAAGGCTGTGCTCCTTGTCAGATGGAAGCAGCAGCATGAACATAGGAGTTTGACAAGAACTAAAGAGCCACAGAAGAGCGTGGCCTAGGAAAATGAGTCAGGAAAAAGCATATCGCTACATGTGTCCTTGTTGTCGCCTAACAACAGGTAGCAGCATAAACCAGATGCGGGTGAAGTTCTTGCTGGCGACATCTAACGTCAAATGAGCAAACGGGCTTACCACAGCTGCGGTCCTCTGGCAGTCTGAAAGCTTTGCGCACAAGCCGGATGCTAAGCGCCTTCCTTTGCCTTTTGGCAGTGCTCGTGCATTGCCAGCACTAGGCGGGAATGGTCACTATCCCGCACACACGTTTCGTTGTGCCCGTTGCTAAGCGCTCTGGAGCACTGTTTATGACGTAAGCAGAACACATCTTGCCATTCCATTCTCAGAGCTCCTGAGTTAATCAAACTGAGACTCTTGGTGCGAATGCCAGAGGAAAACATTTCCAATGTGTCTGGCATATAGAAACTGAACCTGGAGAACACCTTTGTCAGGAGCTTTCACCTGCACCGTAGACACACACAGATTTGCATCACATCTAAATGGCCAAGCTCTTTCTTAGACAAGTTGAAAGCTGCTGTCAGAAGGCTGTGCTCCTTGTCAGATGGAAGCAGCAGCATGAACATAGGAGTTTGGCAAGCACTAAAGAGCCACAGAAGAGCGTGGCCTAGGAAAATGAGTCAGGAAAAAGCATATCGCTACATGTGTCCTTGTTGTCGCCTAACAACAGGTAGCAGCATAAACCAGATGCGGGTGAAGTTCTTGCTGGCGACATCTAACGTCAAATGAGCAAACGGGCTTACCACAGCTGCGGTCCTCTGGCAGTCTGAAAGCTTTGCGCACAAGCCGGATGCTAAGCGCCTTCCTTTGCCTTTTGGCAGTGCTCGTGCATTGCCAGCACTAGGCGGGAATGGTCACTATCCCGCACACACGTGTCGTTGTGCCCGTTGCTAAGCGCTCTGGAGCACTGTTTATGATGTAAGCGGAACACCTCTAGCCATTCCATTCTCAGAGCTCCTGAGTTACGTAATCTGCGACTCTTGGTGGGAATGCCAGAGGAAAACATTTCCAATGTGTCTGGCAGGGAGAAACTGAACCTGGAGAACACCTTTGTCAGGAGCTTGCACCTGCACCTTACACACACACAGATTTGCATCACATCTAAATGGCCAAGCTCTTTCTTAGACAAGTTGAAAGCTCCTGTCAGAAGGCTGTGCTCCTTGTCAGATGGAAGCAGCAGCATGAACATAGGAGTTTGGCAAGCACTAAAGAGCCACAGAAGAGCGTGGCCTAGGAAAATGAGTCAGGAAAAAGCATATCGCTACATGTGTCCTTGTTGTCGCCTAACAACAGGTAGCAGCATAAACCAGATGCGGGTGAAGTTCTTGCTGGCGACATCTAACGTCAAATGAGCAAACGGGCTTACCACAGCTACAGTCCTCTGGCAGTCTGAAAGCTTTGCGCACAAGCCGGATGCTAAGCGCCTTCCTTTGCCTTTTGGCAGTGCTCGTGCATTGCCAGCACTAGGCGTGAATGCTCACTATCCCACAGACACGTTTCGTTGTGCCCGTTGCTAAGCGCTCTGGAGCACTGTTTATGACGTAAGCGAAACACCTCTTGCCGTTCCATTCTCAGAGCTCCTGAGTTAAGTAATCTGCGACTCTTGGTGCGAATGATAGAGGAAAACATTTCCAATGTGTCTGGCAGGGAGAATCTGAACCTGGAGAACACCTTTGTCAGGAGCTTTCACCTGCACCGTAGACACACACAGATTTGCATCACATCTAAATGGCCAAGCTCTTTCTTAGACAAGTTGAAAGCTGCTGTCAGAAGGCTGTGCTCCTTGTCAGATGGAAGCAGCAGCATGAACATAGGAGTTTGACAAGAACTAAAGAGCCACAGAAGAGCGTGGCCTAGGAAAATGAGTCAGGAAAAAGCATATCGCTACATGTGTCCTTGTTGTCGCCTAACAACAGGTAGCAGCATAAACCAGATGCGGGTGAAGTTCTTGCTGGCGACATCTAACGTCAAATGAGCAAACGGGCTTACCACAGCTGCGGTCCTCTGGCAGTCTGAAAGCTTTGCGCACAAGCCGGATGCTAAGCGCCTTCCTTTGCCTTTTGGCAGTGCTCGTGCATTGCCAGCACTAGGCGGGAATGGTCACTATCCCGCACACACGTTTCGTTGTGCCCGTTGCTAAGCGCTCTGGAGCACTGTTTATGACGTAAGCGGAACACCTCTTGCCATTCCATTCTCAGAGCTCCTGAGTTAAGTAATCAGCGACTCTTGGTGCGAATGATAGAGGAAAACATTTCCAATGTGTCTGGCAAGGAGAAACTGAACCTGGAGAACACCTTTGTCAGGAGCTTTCACCTGCACCGTAGACACACACAGATTTGCATCACATCTAAATGGCCAAGCTCTTTCTTAGACAAGTTGAAAGCTGCTGTCAGAAGGCTGTGCTCCTTGTCAGATGGAAGCAGCAGCATGAACATAGGAGTTTGACAAGAACTAAAGAGCCACAGAAGAGCGTGGCCTAGGAAAATGAGTCAGGAAAAAGCATATCGCTACATGTGTCCTTGTTGTCGCCTAACAACAGGTAGCAGCATAAACCAGATGCGGGTGAAGTTCTTGCTGGCGACATCTAACGTCAAATGAGCAAACGGGCTTACCACAGCTGCGGTCCTCTGGCAGTCTGAAAGCTTTGCGCACAAGCCGGATGCTAAGCGCCTTCCTTTGCCTTTTGGCAGTGCTCGTGCATTGCCAGCACTAGGCGGAAATGGTCACTATCCCGCACACACGTTTCGTTGTGCCCGTTGCTAAGCGCTCTGGAGCACTGTTTATGACGTAAGCGGAACACATCTTGCCATTCCATTCTCAGAGCTCCTCAGTTAATCAAACTGAGACTCTTGGTGCGAATGCCAGAGGAAAACATTTCCAATGTGTCTGGCATATAGAAACTGAACCTGGAGAACACCTTTGTCAGGAGCTTTCACCTGCACCGTAGACACACACAGATTTGCATCACATCTAAATGGCCAAGCTCTTTCTTAGACAAGTTGAAAGCTGCTGTCAGAAGGCTGTGCTCCTTGTCAGATGGAAGCAGCAGCATGAACATAGGAGTTTGACAAGAACTAAAGAGCCACAGAAGAGCGTGGCCTAGGAAAATGAGTCAGGAAAAAGCATATCGCTACATGTGTCCTTGTTGTCGCCTAACAACAGGTAGCAGCATAAACCAGATGCGGGTGAAGTTCTTGCTGGCGACATCTAACGTCAAATGAGCAAACGGGCTTACCACAGCTGCGGTCCTCTGGCAGTCTGAAAGCTTTGCGCACAAGCCGGATGCTAAGCGCCTTCCTTTGCCTTTTGGCAGTGCTCGTGCATTGCCAGCACTAGGCGGGAATGGTCACTATCCCGCACACACGTTTCGTTGTGCCTGTTGCTAAGCGCTCTGGAGCACTGTTTATGACGTAAGCGGAACACCTCTTGCCATTCCATTCTCAGAGCTCCTGAGTTAAGTAATCAGCGACTCTTGGTGTGAATGCCAGATGAAAACATTTCCAATGTGTCTGGCAAGGAGAAACTGAACCTGGAGAACACCTTTGTCAGGAGCTTTCACCTGCACCGTAGACACACACAGATTTGCATCACATCTAAATGGCCAAGCTCTTTCTTAGACAAGTTGAAAGCTGCTGTCAGAAGGCTGTGCTCCTTGTCAGATGGAAGCAGCAGCATGAACATAGGAGTTTGACAAGAACTAAAGAGCCACAGAAGAGCGTGGCCTAGGAAAATGAGTCAGGAAAAAGCATATCGCTACATGTGTCCTTGTTGTCGCCTAACAACAGGTAGCAGCATAAACCAGATGCGGGTGAAGTTCTTGCTGGCGACATCTAACGTCAAATGAGCAAACGGGCTTACCACAGCTGCGGTCCTCTGGCAGTCTGAAAGCTTTGCGCACAAGCCGGATGCTAAGCGCCTTCCTTTGCCTTTTGGCAGTGCTCGTGCATTGCCAGCACTAGGCGGGAATGGTCACTATCCCGCACACACGTTTCGTTGTGCCCGTTGCTAAGCGGTCTGGAGCACTGTTATTACGTAAGCGGAACACCTCTTGCCATTCCATTCTCAGAGCTCCTGAGTTAAGTAATCAGCGACTCTTGGTGCGAATGATAGAGGAAAACATTTCCAATGTGTCTGGCATATAGAAACTGAACCTGGAGAACACCTTTGTCAGGAGCTTTCACCTGCACCGTAGACACACACAGATTTGCATCACATCTAAATGGCCAAGCTCTTTCTTAGACAAGTTGAAAGCTGCTGTCAGAAGGCTGTGCTCCTTGTCAGATGGAAGCAGCAGCATGAACATAGGAGTTTGACAAGAACTAAAGAGTCACAGAAGAGCGTGGCCTAGGAAAATGAGTCAGGAAAAAGCATATCGCTACATGTGTCCTTGTTGTCGCCTAACAACAGGTAGCAGCATAAACCAGATGCGGGTGAAGTTCTTGCTGGCGACATCTAACGTCAAATGAGCAAACGGGCTTACCACAGCTGCGGTCCTCTGGCAGTCTGAAAGCTTTGCGCACAAGCCGGATGCTAAGCGCCTTCCTTTGCCTTTTGGCAGTGCTCGTGCATTGCCAGCACTAGGCGGAAATGGTCACTATCCCGCACACACGTTTCGTTGTGCCCGTTGCTAAGCGGTCTGGAGCACTGTTTATGACGTAAGCGGAACACATCTTGCCATTCCATTCTCAGAGCTCCTCAGTTAATCAAACTGAGACTCTTGGTGCGAATGCCAGAGGAAAACATTTCCAATGTGTCTGGCATATAGAAACTGAACCTGGAGAACACCTTTGTCAGGAGCTTTCACCTGCACCGTAGACACACACAGATTTGCATCACATCTAAATGGCCAAGCTCTTTCTTAGACAAGTTGAAAGCTGCTGTCAGAAGGCTGTGCTCCTTGTCAGATGGAAGCAGCAGCATGAACATAGGAGTTTGACAAGAACTAAAGAGCCACAGAAGAGCGTGGCCTAGGAAAATGAGTCAGGAAAAAGCATATCGCTACATGTGTCCTTGTTGTCGCCTAACAACAGGTAGCAGCATAAACCAGATGCGGGTGAAGTTCTTGCTGGCGACATCTAACGTCAAATGAGCAAACGGGCTTACCACAGCTGCGGTCCTCTGGCAGTCTGAAAGCTTTGCGCACAAGCCGGATGCTAAGCGCCTTCCTTTGCCTTTTGGCAGTGCTCGTGCATTGCCAGCACTAGGCGGGAATGGTCACTATCCCGCACACACGTTTCGTTGTGCCCGTTGCTAAGCGCTCTGGAGCACTGTTTATGACGTAAGCGGAACACCTCTTGCCATTCCATTCTCAGAGCTCCTGAGTTAAGTAATCAGCGACTCTTGGTGTGAATGCCAGATGAAAACATTTCCAATGTGTCTGGCAAGGAGAAACTGAACCTGGAGAACACCTTTGTCAGGAGCTTTCACCTGCACCGTAGACACACACAGATTTGCATCACATCTAAATGGCCAAGCTCTTTCTTAGACAAGTTGAAAGCTGCTGTCAGAAGGCTGTGCTCCTTGTCAGATGGAAGCAGCAGCATGAACATAGGAGTTTGACAAGAACTAAAGAGCCACAGAAGAGCGTGGCCTAGGAAAATGAGTCAGGAAAAAGCATATCGCTACATGTGTCCTTGTTGTCGCCTAACAACAGGTAGCAGCATAAACCAGATGCGGGTGAAGTTCTTGCTGGCGACATCTAACGTCAAATGAGCAAACGGGCTTACCACAGCTGCGGTCCTCTGGCAGTCTGAAAGCTTTGCGCACAAGCCGGATGCTAAGCGCCTTCCTTTGCCTTTTGGCAGTGCTCGTGCATTGCCAGCACTAGGCGGGAATGGTCACTATCCCGCACACACGTTTCGTTGTGCCCGTTGCTAAGCGCTCTGGAGCACTGTTTATGACGTAAGCGGAACACCTCTTGCCATTCCATTCTCAGAGCTCCTGAGTTAAGTAATCAGCGACTCTTGGTGTGAATGCCAGATGAAAACATTTCCAATGTGTCTGGCAAGGAGAAACTGAACCTGGAGAACACCTTTGTCAGGAGCTTTCACCTGCACCGTAGACACACACAGATTTGCATCACATCTAAATGGCCAAGCTCTTTCTTAGACAAGTTGAAAGCTGCTGTCAGAAGGCTGTGCTCCTTGTCAGATGGAAGCAGCAGCATGAACATAGGAGTTTGACAAGAACTAAAGAGCCACAGAAGAGCGTGGCCTAGGAAAATGAGTCAGGAAAAAGCATATCGCTACATGTGTCCTTGTTGTCGCCTAACAACAGGTAGCAGCATAAACCAGATGCGGGTGAAGTTCTTGCTGGCGACATCTAACGTCAAATGAGCAAACGGGCTTACCACAGCTGCGGTCCTCTGGCAGTCTGAAAGCTTTGCGCACAAGCCGGATGCTAAGCGCCTTCCTTTGCCTTTTGGCAGTGCTCGTGCATTGCCAGCACTAGGCGGGAATGGTCACTATCCCGCACACACGTTTCGTTGTGCCCGTTGCTAAGCGCTCTGGAGCACTGTTTATGACGTAAGCGGAACACCTCTTGCCATTCCATTCTCAGAGCTCCTGAGTTAAGTAATCAGCGACTCTTGGTGTGAATGCCAGATGAAAACATTTCCAATGTGTCTGGCAAGGAGAAACTGAACCTGGAGAACACCTTTGTCAGGAGCTTTCACCTGCACCGTAGACACACACAGATTTGCATCACATCTAAATGGCCAAGCTCTTTCTTAGACAAGTTGAAAGCTGCTGTCAGAAGGCTGTGCTCCTTGTCAGATGGAAGCAGCAGCATGAACATAGGAGTTTGACAAGAACTAAAGAGCCACAGAAGAGCGTGGCCTAGGAAAATGAGTCAGGAAAAAGCATATCGCTACATGTGTCCTTGTTGTCGCCTAACAACAGGTAGCAGCATAAACCAGATGCGGGTGAAGTTCTTGCTGGCGACATCTAACGTCAAATGAGCAAACGGGCTTACCACAGCTGCGGTCCTCTGGCAGTCTGAAAGCTTTGCGCACAAGCCGGATGCTAAGCGCCTTCCTTTGCCTTTTGGCAGTGCTCGTGCATTGCCAGCACTAGGCGGGAATGGTCACTATCCCGCACACACGTTTCGTTGTGCCCGTTGCTAAGCGCTCTGGAGCACTGTTTATGACGTAAGCGGAACACCTCTTGCCATTCCATTCTCAGAGCTCCTGAGTTAAGTAATCAGCGACTCTTGGTGTGAATGCCAGATGAAAACATTTCCAATGTGTCTGGCAAGGAGAAACTGAACCTGGAGAACACCTTTGTCAGGAGCTTTCACCTGCACCGTAGACACACACAGATTTGCATCACATCTAAATGGCCAAGCTCTTTCTTAGACAAGTTGAAAGCTGCTGTCAGAAGGCTGTGCTCCTTGTCAGATGGAAGCAGCAGCATGAACATAGGAGTTTGACAAGAACTAAAGAGCCACAGAAGAGCGTGGCCTAGGAAAATGAGTCAGGAAAAAGCATATCGCTACATGTGTCCTTGTTGTCGCCTAACAACAGGTAGCAGCATAAACCAGATGCGGGTGAAGTTCTTGCTGGCGACATCTAACGTCAAATGAGCAAACGGGCTTACCACAGCTGCGGTCCTCTGGCAGTCTGAAAGCTTTGCGCACAAGCCGGATGCTAAGCGCCTTCCTTTGCCTTTTGGCAGTGCTCGTGCATTGCCAGCACTAGGCGGGAATGGTCACTATCCCGCACACACGTTTCGTTGTGCCCGTTGCTAAGCGCTCTGGAGCACTGTTTATGACGTAAGCGGAACACATCTTGCCATTCCATTCTCAGAGCTCCTCAGTTAATCAAACTGAGACTCCTGGTGCGAATGCCAGAGGAAAACATTTCCAATGTGTCTGGCATATAGAAACTGAACCTGGAGAACACCTTTGTCAAGAGCTTGCAGCTGCACCGTAGACACACACAGATTTGCATCACATCTAAATGGCCAAGCTCTTTCTTAGACAAGTTGAAAGCTGCTGTCAGAAGGCTGTGCTCCTTGTCAGATGGAAGCAGCAGCATGAACATAGGAGTTTGGCAAGAACTAAAGAGCCACAGAAGAGCGTGGCCTAGGAAAATGAGTCAGGAAAAAGCATATCGCTACATGTGTCCTTGTTGTCGCCTAACAACAGGTAGCAGCATAAACCAGATGTGGTTGAAGTTCTTGCTGGCGACATCTAACGTCAAATGAGCAAACGGGCTTACCACAGCTACGGTCCTCTGGCAGTCTGAAAGCTTTGCGCACAAGCCGGATGCTAAGCGCCTTCCTTTGCCTTTTGGCAGTGCTCGTGCATTGCCAGCACTAGGCGGGAATGGTCACTATCCCGCACACACGTTTCGTTGTGCCCGTTGCTAAGCGCTCTGGAGCACTGTTTATGACGTAAGCGGAACACCTCTTGCCGTTCCATTCTCAGAGCTCCTCAGTTAAGTAATCTGCGATTCTTGGTGCGAATGATAGAGGAAAACATTTCCAATGTGTCTGCCATATAGAAACTGAACCTGGAGAACACCTTTGTCAGGAGCTTTCACCTGCACCGTAGACACACACAGATTTGCATCACATCTAAATGGCCAAGCTCTTTCTTAGACAAGTTGAAAGCTGCTGTCAGAAGGCTGTGCTCCTTGTCAGATGGAAGCAGCAGCATGAACATAGGAGTTTGACAAGAACTAAAGAGCCACAGAAGAGCGTGGCCTAGGAAAATGAGTCAGGAAAAAGCATATCGCTACATGTGTCCTTGTTGTCGCCTAACAACAGGTAGCAGCATAAACCAGATGCGGGTGAAGTTCTTGCTGGCGACATCTAACGTCAAATGAGCAAACGGGCTTACCACAGCTGCGGTCCTCTGGCAGTCTGAAAGCTTTGCGCACAAGCCGGATGCTAAGCGCCTTCCTTTGCCTTTTGGCAGTGCTCGTGCATTGCCAGCACTAGGCGGGAATGGTCACTATCCCGCACACACGTTTCGTTGTGCCCGTTGCTAAGCGCTCTGGAGCACTGTTTATGACGTAAGCGGAACACATCTTGCCATTCCATTCTCAGAGCTCCTCAGTTAATCAAACTGAGACTCTTGGTGCGAATGCCAGAGGAAAACATTTCCAATGTGTCTGGCATATAGAAACTGAACCTGGAGAACACCTTTGTCAGGAGCTTTCACCTGCACCGTAGACACACACAGATTTGCATCACATCTAAATGGCCAAGCTCTTTCTTAGACAAGTTGAAAGCTGCTGTCAGAAGGCTGTGCTCCTTGTCAGATGGAAGCAGCAGCATGAACATAGGAGTTTGACAAGAACTAAAGAGCCACAGAAGAGCGTGGCCTAGGAAAATGAGTCAGGAAAAAGCATATCGCTACATGTGTCCTTGTTGTCGCCTAACAACAGGTAGCAGCATAAACCAGATGCGGGTGAAGTTCTTGCTGGCGACATCTAACGTCAAATGAGCAAACGGGCTTACCACAGCTGCGGTCCTCTGGCAGTCTGAAAGCTTTGCGCACAAGCCGGATGCTAAGCGCCTTCCTTTGCCTTTTGGCAGTGCTCGTGCATTGCCAGCACTAGGCGGGAATGGTCACTATCCCGCACACACGTTTCGTTGTGCCCGTTGCTAAGCGGTCTGGAGCACTGTTATTACGTAAGCGGAACACCTCTTGCCATTCCATTCTCAGAGCTCCTGAGTTAAGTAATCTGCGACTCTTGGTGCGAATGATAGAGGAAAACATTTCCAATGTGTCTGGCATATAGAAACTGAACCTGGAGAACACCTTTGTCAAGAGCTTGCACCTGCACCGTAGACACACACAGATTTGCATCACATCTAAATGACCAAGCTCTTTCTTAGACAAGTTGAAAGCTGCTGTCAGAAGGCTGTGCTCCTTGTCAGATGGAAGCAGCAGCATGAACATAGGAGTTTGGCAAGAACTAAAGAGCCACAGAAGAGCGTGGCCTAGGAAAATGAGTCAGGAAAAAGCATATCGCTACATGTGTCCTTGTTGTCGCCTAACAACAGGTAGCAGCATAAACCAGATGTGTTTGAAGTTCTTGCTGGCGACATCTAACGTCAAATGAGCAAACGGGCTTACCACAGCTACGGTCCTCTGGCAGTCTGAAAGCTTTGCGCACAAGCCGGATGCTAAGCGCCTTCCTTTGCCTTTTGGCAGTGCTCGTGCATTGCCAGCACTAGGCGGGAATGGTCACTATCCCACACACACGTGTCGTTGTGCCCGTTGCTAAGCGCTCTGGAGCACTGTTTATGACGTAAGCGGAACACCTCTTGCCGTTCCATTCTCAGAGCTCCTCAGTTAAGTAATCTGCGATTCTTGGTGCGAATGATAGAGGAAAACATTTCCAATGTGTCTGGCATATAGAAACTGAACCTGGAGAACACCTTTGTCAGGAGCTTTCACCTGCACCGTAGACACACACAGATTTGCATCACATCTAAATGGCCAAGCTCTTTCTTAGACAAGTTGAAAGCTGCTGTCAGAAGGCTGTGCTCCTTGTCAGATGGAAGCAGCAGCATGAACATAGGAGTTTGACAAGAACTAAAGAGTCACAGAAGAGCGTGGCCTAGGAAAATGAGTCAGGAAAAAGCATATCGCTACATGTGTCCTTGTTGTCGCCTAACAACAGGTAGCAGCATAAACCAGATGCGGGTGAAGTTCTTGCTGGCGACATCTAACGTCAAATGAGCAAACGGGCTTACCACAGCTGCGGTCCTCTGGCAGTCTGAAAGCTTTGCGCACAAGCCGGATGCTAAGCGCCTTCCTTTGCCTTTTGGCAGTGCTCGTGCATTGCCAGCACTAGGCGGGAATGGTCACTATCCCGCACACACGTTTCGTTGTGCCCGTTGCTAAGCGCTCTGGAGCACTGTTTATGACGTAAGAGGAACACCTCTTGCCGTTCCATTCTCAGAGCTCCTGAGTTAAGTAATCTGCGACTCTTGGTGCGAATGATAGAGGAAAACATTTCCAATGTGTCTGGCAGGGAGAAACTGAACCTGGAGAACACCTTTGTCAGGAGCTTTCACCTGCACCGTAGACACACACAGATTTGCATCACATCTAAATGGCCAAGCTCTTTCTTAGACAAGTTGAAAGCTGCTGTCAGAAGGCTGTGCTCCTTGTCAGATGGAAGCAGCAGCACTCACATAGGAGTTTGGCAAGCACTAAAGAGCCACAGAAGAGCGTGGCCTAGGAAAATGAGTCAGGAAAAAGCATATCGCTACATGTGTCCTTGTTGTCGCCTAACAACAGGTAGCAGCATAAACCAGATGCGGGTGAAGTTCTTGCTGGCGACATCTAACGTCAAATGAGCAAACGGGCTTACCACAGCTGCGGTCCTCTGGCAGTCTGAAAGCTTTGCGCACAAGCCGGATGCTAAGCGCCTTCCTTTGCCTTTTGGCAGTGCTCGTGCATTGCCAGCACTAGGCGGGAATGGTCACTATCCCGCACACACGTTTCGTTGTGCCCGTTGCTAAGCGCTCTGGAGCACTGTTTATGACGTAAGCGGAACACCTCTTGCCATTCCATTCTCAGAGCTCCTGAGTTAAGTAATCAGCGACTCTTGGTGCGAATGCCAGATGAAAACATTTCCAATGTGTCTGGCAAGGAGAAACTGAACCTGGAGAACACCTTTGTCAGGAGCTTTCACCTGCACCGTAGACACACACAGATTTGCATCACATCTAAATGGCCAAGCTCTTTCTTAGACAAGTTGAAAGCTGCTGTCAGAAGGCTGTGCTCCTTGTCAGATGGAAGCAGCAGCATGAACATAGGAGTTTGGCAAGCACTAAAGAGCCACAGAAGAGCGTGGCCTAGGAAAATGAGTCAGGAAAAAGCATATCGCTACATGTGTCCTTGTTGTCGCCTAACAACAGGTAGCAGCATAAACCAGATGCGGGTGAAGTTCTTGCTGGCGACATCTAACGTCAAATGAGCAAACGGGCTTACCACAGCTGCGGTCCTCTGGCAGTCTGAAAGCTTTGCGCACAAGCCGGATGCTAAGCGCCTTCCTTTGCCTTTTGGCAGTGCTCGTGCATTGCCAGCACTAGGCGGGAATGGTCACTATCCCGCACACACGTTTCATTGTGCCCGTTGCTAAGCGCTCTGGAGCACTGTTTATGACGTAAGCGGAACACATCTTGCCATTCCATTCTCAGAGCTCCTCAGTTAATCAAACTGAGACTCTTGGTGCGAATGCCAGAGGAAAACATTTCCAATGTGTCTGGCATATAGAAACTGAACCTGGAGAACACCTTTGTCAGGAGCTTGCACCTGCACCTTACACACACACAGATTTGCATCACATCTAAATGGCCAAGCTCTTTCTTAGACAAGTTGAAAGCTGCTGTCAGAAGGTTGTGCTCCTTGTCAGATGGAAGCAGCAGCATGAACATAGGAGTTTGACAAGAACTAAAGAGTCACAGAAGAGCGTGGCCTAGGAAAATGAGTCAGGAAAAAGCATATCGCTACATGTGTCCTTGTTGTCGCCTAACAACAGGTAGCAGCATAAACCAGATGCGGGTGAAGTTCTTGCTGGCGACATCTAACGTCAAATGAGCAAACGGGCTTACCACAGCTGCGGTCCTCTGGCAGTCCGAAAGCTTTGCGCACAAGCCGGATGCTAAGCGCCTTCCTTTGCCTTTTGGCAGTGCTCGTGCATTGCCAGCACTAGGCGGAAATGGTCACTATCCCGCACACACGTTTCGTTGTGCCCGTTGTTAAGCGCTCTGGAGCACTGTTTATGACGTAAGCGGAACACCTCTTGCCGTTCCATTCTCAGAGCTCCTGAGTTAAGTAATCTGCGACTCTTGGTGCGAATGATAGAGGAAAACATTTCCAATGTGTCTGTCAGGGAGAATCTGAACCTGGAGAACACCTTTGTCAGGAGCTTTCACCTGCACCGTAGACACACACAGATTTGCATCACATCTAAATGGCCAAGCTCTTTCTTAGACAAGTTGAAAGCTGCTGTCAGAAGGCTGTGCTCCTTGTCAGATGGAAGCAGCAGCATGAACATAGGAGTTTGACAAGAACTAAAGAGTCACAGAAGAGCGTGGCCTAGGAAAATGAGTCAGGAAAAAGCATATCGCTACATGTGTCCTTGTTGTCGCCTAACAACAGGTAGCAGCATAAACCAGATGTGGTTGAAGTTCTTGCTGGCGACATCTAACGTCAAATGAGCAAGCGGGCTTACCACAGCTACGGTCCTCTGGCAGTCTGAAAGCTTTGCGCACAAGCCGGATGCTAAGCGCCTTCCTTTGCCTTTTGGCAGTGCTCGTGCATTGCCAGCACTAGGCGGGAATGGTCACTATCCCGCACACACGTGTCGTTGTGCCCGTTGCTAAGCGCTCTGGAGCACTGTTTATGACGTAAGCGGAACACCTCTTGCCGTTCCATTCTCAGAGCTCCTCAGTTAAGTAATCTGCGATTCTTGGTGCGAATGATAGAGGAAAACATTTCCAATGTGTCTGGCATATAGAAACTGAACCTGGAGAACACCTTTGTCAGGAGCTTTCACCTGCACCGTAGACACACACAGATTTGCATCACATCTAAATGGCCAAGCTCTTTCTTAGACAAGTTGAAAGCTGCTGTCAGAAGGCTGTGCTCCTTGTCAGATGGAAGCAGCAGCATGAACATAGGAGTTTGACAAGAACTAAAGAGTCACAGAAGAGCGTGGCCTAGGAAAATGAGTCAGGAAAAAGCATATCGCTACATGTGTCCTTGTTGTCGCCTAACAACAGGTAGCAGCATAAACCAGATGCGGGTGAAGTTCTTGCTGGCGACATCTAACGTCAAATGAGCAAACGGGCTTACCACAGCTGCGGTCCTCTGGCAGTCTGAAAGCTTTGCGCACAAGCCGGATGCTAAGCGCCTTCCTTTGCCTTTTGGCAGTGCTCGTGCATTGCCAGCACTAGGCGGGAATGGTCACTATCCCGCACACACGTTTCGTTGTGCCCGTTGCTAAGCGGTCTGGAGCACTGTTATTACGTAAGCGGAACACCTCTTGCCATTCCATTCTCAGAGCTCCTTAGTTAAGTAATCAGCGACTCTTGGTGCGAATGATAGAGGAAAACATTTCCAATGTGTCTGGCATATAGAAACTGAACCTGGAGAACACCTTTGTCAAGAGCTTGCACCTGCACCGTAGACACACACAGATTTGCATCACATCTAAATGGCCAAGCTCTTTCTTAGACAAGTTGAAAGCTGCTGTCAGAAGGCTGTGCTCCTTGTCAGATGGAAGCAGCAGCATGAACATAGGAGTTTGACAAGAACTAAAGAGTCACAGAAGAGCGTGGCCTAGGAAAATGAGTCAGGAAAAAGCATATCGCTACATGTGTCCTTGTTGTCGCCTAACAACAGGTAGCAGCATAAACCAGATGCGGGTGAAGTTCTTGCTGGCGACATCTAACGTCAAATGAGCAAACGGGCTTACCACAGCTGCGGTCCTCTGGCAGTCTGAAAGCTTTGCGCACAAGCCGGATGCTAAGCGCCTTCCTTTGCCTTTTGGCAGTGCTCGTGCATTGCCAGCACTAGGCGGGAATGGTCACTATCCCGCACACACGTTTCGTTGTGCCCGTTGCTAAGCGCTCTGGAGCACTGTTTATGACGTAAGAGGAACACCTCTTGCCGTTCCATTCTCAGAGCTCCTGAGTTAAGTAATCTGCGACTCTTGGTGCGAATGATAGAGGAAAACATTTCCAATGTGTCTGGCAGGGAGAAACTGAACCTGGAGAACACCTTTGTCAGGAGCTTTCACCTGCACCGTAGACACACACAGATTTGCATCACATCTAAATGGCCAAGCTCTTTCTTAGACAAGTTGAAAGCTGCTGTCAGAAGGCTGTGCTCCTTGTCAGATGGAAGCAGCAGCATGAACATAGGAGTTTGGCAAGCACTAAAGAGCCACAGAAGAGCGTGGCCTAGGAAAATGAGTCAGGAAAAAGCATATCGCTACATGTGTCCTTGTTGTCGCCTAACAACAGGTAGCAGCATAAACCAGATGCGGGTGAAGTTCTTGCTGGCGACATCTAACGTCAAATGAGCAAACGGGCTTACCACAGCTGCGGTCCTCTGGCAGTCTGAAAGCTTTGCGCACAAGCCGCATGCTAAGCGCCTTCCTTTGCCTTTTGGCAGTGCTCGTGCATTGCCAGCACTAGGCGGGAATGGTCACTATCCCGCACACACGTTTCGTTGTGCCCGTTGTTAAGCGCTCTGGAGCACTGTTTATGACGTAAGCGGAACACCTCTTGCCGTTCCATTCTCAGAGCTCCTGAGTTAAGTAATCTGCGACTCTTGGTGCGAATGATAGAGGAAAACATTTCCAATGTGTCTGGCAGGGAGAATCTGAACCTGGAGAACACCTTTGTCAGGAGCTTGCACCTGCACCGTAGACACACACAGATTTGCATCACATCTAAATGGCCAAGCTCTTTCTTAGACAAGTTGAAAGCTGCTGTCAGAAGGCTGTGCTCCTTGTCAGATGGAAGCAGCAGCATGAACATAGGAGTTTGACAAGAACTAAAGAGCCACAGAAGAGCGTGGCCTAGGAAAATGAGTCAGGAAAAAGCATATCGCTACATGTGTCCTTGTTGTCGCCTAACAACAGGTAGCAGCATAAACCAGATGCGGGTGAAGTTCTTGCTGGCGACATCTAACGTCAAATGAGCAAACGGGCTTACCACAGCTGCGGTCCTCTGGCAGTCTGAAAGCTTTGCGCACAAGCCGGATGCTAAGCGCCTTCCTTTGCCTTTTGGCAGTGCTCGTGCATTGCCAGCACTAGGCGGGAATGGTCACTATCCTGCACACACGTGTCGTTGTGCCCGTTGCTAAGCGCTCTGGAGCACTGTTTATGACGTAAGCGAAACACCTCTTGCCGTTCCATTCTCAGAGCTCCTGAGTTACGTAATCTGCGACTCTTGGTGCGAATGATAGAGGAAAACATTTCCAATGTGTCTGGCAGGGAGAATCTGAACCTGGAGAACACCTTTGTCAGGAGCTTTCACCTGCACCGTAGACACACACAGATTTGCATCACATCTAAATGGCCAAGCTCTTTCTTAGACAAGTTGAAAGCTGCTGTCAGAAGGCTGTGCTCCTTGTCAGATGGAAGCAGCAGCATGAACATAGGAGTTTGACAAGAACTAAAGAGCCACAGAAGAGCGTGGCCTAGGAAAATGAGTCAGGAAAAAGCATATCGCTACATGTGTCCTTGTTGTCGCCTAACAACAGGTAGCAGCATAAACCAGATGCGGGTGAAGTTCTTGCTGGCGACATCTAACGTCAAATGAGCAAACGGGCTTACCACAGCTGCGGTCCTCTGGCAGTCTGAAAGCTTTGCGCACAAGCCGGATGCTAAGCGCCTTCCTTTGCCTTTTGGCAGTGCTCGTGCATTGCCAGCACTAGGCGAGAATGGTCACTATCCCGCACACACGTTTCGTTGTGCCCGTTGCTAAGCGCTCTGGAGCACTGTTTATGACGTAAGCGGAACACATCTTGCCATTCCATTCTCAGAGCTCCTGAGTTAATCAAACTGAGACTCTTGGTGCGAATGCCAGAGGAAAACATTTCCAATGTGTCTGGCATATAGAAACTGAACCTGGAGAACACCTTTGTCAGGAGCTTTCACCTGCACCGTAGACACACACAGATTTGCATCACATCTAAATGGCCAAGCTCTTTCTTAGACAAGTTGAAAGCTGCTGTCAGAAGGCTGTGCTCCTTGTCAGATGGAAGCAGCAGCATGAACATAGGAGTTTGGCAAGCACTAAAGAGCCACAGAAGAGCGTGGCCTAGGAAAATGAGTCAGGAAAAAGCATATCGCTACATGTGTCCTTGTTGTCGCCTAACAACAGGTAGCAGCATAAACCAGATGCGGGTGAAGTTCTTGCTGGCGACATCTAACGTCAAATGAGCAAACGGGCTTACCACAGCTGCGGTCCTCTGGCAGTCTGAAAGCTTTGCGCACAAGCCGGATGCTAAGCGCCTTCCTTTGCCTTTTGGCAGTGCTCGTGCATTGCCAGCACTAGGCGGGAATGGTCACTATCCCGCACACATGTTTCGTTGTGCCCGTTGCTAAGCGCTCTGGAGCACTGTTTATGACGTAAGCGGAACACCTCTTGCCATTCCATTCTCAGAGCTCCTGAGTTACGTAATCTGCGACTCTTGGTGCGAATGATAGAGGAAAACATTTCCAATGTGTCTGGCATATAGAAACTGAACCTGGAGAACACCTTTGTCAGGAGCTTTCACCTGCACCGTAGACACACACACAGATTTGCATCACATCTAAATGGCCAAGCTCTTTCTTAGACAAGTTGAAAGCTGCTGTCAGAAGGCTGTGCTCCTTGTCAGATGGAAGCAGCAGCATGAACATAGGAGTTTGACAAGAACTAAAGAGCCACAGAAGAGCGTGGCCTAGGAAAATGAGTCAGGAAAAAGCATATCGCTACATGTGTCCTTGTTGTCGCCTAACAACAGGTAGCAGCATAAACCAGATGCGGGTGAAGTTCTTGCTGGCGACATCTAACGTCAAATGAGCAAACGGGCTTACCACAGCTGCGGTCCTCTGGCAGTCTGAAAGCTTTGCGCACAAGCCGGATGCTAAGCGCCTTCCTTTGCCTTTTGGCAGTGCTCGTGCATTGCCAGCACTAGGCGGGAATGGTCACTATCCCGCACACACGTTTCGTTGTGCCCGTTGCTAAGCGCTCTGGAGCACTGTTTATGACGTAAGCGGAACACCTCTTGCCGTTCCATACTCAGAGCTCCTGAGTTAAGTAATCTGCGACTCTTGGTGCGAATGCCAGAGGAAAACATTTCCAATGTGTCTGGCAGGGAGAAACTGAACCTGGAGAACACCTTTGTCAGGAGCTTGCACCTGCACCGTAGACACACACACAGATTTGCATCACATCTAAATGGCCAAGCTCTTTCTTAGACAAGTTGAAAGCTGCTGTCAGAAGGCTGTGCTCCTTGTCAGATGGAAGCAGCAGCATGAACATAGGAGTTTGACAAGAACTAAAGAGCCACAGAAGAGCGTGGCCTAGGAAAATGAGTCAGGAAAAAGCATATCGCTACATGTGTCCTTGTTGTCGCCTAACAACAGGTAGCAGCATAAACCAGATGCGGGTGAAGTTCTTGCTGGCGACATCTAACGTCAAATGAGCAAACGGGCTTACCACAGCTGCGGTCCTCTGGCAGTCTGAAAGCTTTGCGCACAAGCCGGATGCTAAGCGCCTTCCTTTGCCTTTTGGCAGTGCTCGTGCATTGCCAGCACTAGGCGGGAATGGTCACTATCCCGCACACACGTTTCGTTGTGCCCGTTGCTAAGCGCTCTGGAGCACTGTTTATGACGTAAGCGGAACACCTCTTGCCGTTCCATACTCAGAGCTCCTGAGTTAAGTAATCTGCGACTCTTGGTGCGAATGCCAGAGGAAAACATTTCCAATGTGTCTGGCAGGGAGAAACTGAACCTGGAGAACACCTTTGTCAGGAGCTTGCACCTGCACCGTAGACACACACACAGATTTGCATCACATCTAAATGGCCAAGCTCTTTCTTAGACAAGTTGAAAGCTGCTGTCAGAAGGCTGTGCTCCTTGTCAGATGGAAGCAGCAGCATGAACATAGGAGTTTGGCAAGCACTAAAGAGCCACAGAAGAGCGTGGCCTAGGAAAATGAGTCAGGAAAAAGCATATCGCTACATGTGTCCTTGTTGTCGCCTAACAACAGGTAGCAGCATAAACCAGATGCGGGTGAAGTTCTTGCTGGCGACATCTAACGTCAAATGAGCAAACGGGCTTACCACAGCTGCGGTCCTCTGGCAGTCTGAAAGCTTTGCGCACAAGCCGGATGCTAAGCGCCTTCCTTTGCCTTTTGGCAGTGCTCGTGCATTGCCAGCACTAGGCGGGAATGGTCACTATCCCGCACACACGTTTCGTTGTGCCCGTTGCTAAGCGCTCTGGAGCACTGTTTATGACGTAAGCGGAACACCTCTTGCCATTCCATTCTCAGAGCTCCTGAGTTACGTAATCTGCGACTTTTGGTGCGAATGCCAGAGGAAAACATTTCCAATGTGTCTGGCATATAGAAACTGAACCTGGAGAACACCTTTGTCAGGAGCTTGCACCTGCACCTTACACACACACAGATTTGCATCACATCTAAATGGCCAAGCTCTTTCTTAGACAAGTTGAAAGCTGCTGTCAGAAGGCTGTGCTCCTTGTCAGATGGAAGGAGCAACACTCACATAGGAGTTTGGCAAGCACTAAAGAGCCACAGAAGAGCGTGGCCTAGGAAAATGAGTCAGGAAAAAGCATATCGCTACATGTGTCCTTGTTGTCGCCTAACAACAGGTAGCAGCATAAACCAGATGCGGGTGAAGTTCTTGCTGGCGACATCTAACGTCAAATGAGCAAACGGGCTTACCACAGCTGCGGTCCTCTGGCAGTCTGAAAGCTTTGCGCACAAGCCGGATGCTAAGCGCCTTCCTTTGCCTTTTGGCAGTGCTCGTGCATTGCCAGCACTAGGCGGGAATGGTCACTATCCCGCACACACGTTTCGTTGTGCCCGTTGCTAAGCGCTCTGGAGCACTGTTTATGACGTAAGCGGAACACATCTTGCCTTTCCATTCTCAGAGCTCCTGAGTTAATCAAACTGAGACTCTTGGTGCGAATGCCAGAGGAAAACATTTCCAATGTGTCTGGCATATAGAAACTGAACCTGGAGAACACCTTTGTCAGGAGCTTTCACCTGCACCGTAGACACACACAGATTTGCATCACATCTAAATGGCCAAGCTCTTTCTTAGACAAGTTGAAAGCTGCTGTCAGAAGGCTGTGCTCCTTGTCAGATGGAAGCAGCAGCATGAACATAGGAGTTTGGCAAGCACTAAAGAGCCACAGAAGAGCGTGGCCTAGGAAAATGAGTCAGGAAAAAGCATATCGCTACATGTGTCCTTGTTGTCGCCTAACAACAGGTAGCAGCATAAACCAGATGCGGGTGAAGTTCTTGCTGGCGACATCTAACGTCAAATGAGCAAACGGGCTTACCACAGCTGCGGTCCTCTGGCAGTCTGAAAGCTTTGCGCACAAGCCGGATGCTAAGCGCCTTCCTTTGCCTTTTGGCAGTGCTCGTGCATTGCCAGCAATAGGCGGGAATGGTCTCTATCCTGCACACACGTGTCGTTGTGCCCGTTGCTAAGCGCTCTGGAGCACTGTTTATGATGTAAGCGGAACACCTCTTGCCATTCCATTCTCAGAGCTCCTGAGTTACGTAATCTGCGACTCTTGGTGCAAATGCCAGAGGAAAACATTTCCAATGTGTCTGGCAAGGAGAAACTGAACCTGGAGAACACCTTTGTCAGGAGCTTTCACCTGCACCGTAGACACACACAGATTTGCATCACATCTAAATGGCCAAGCTCTTTCTTAGACAAGTTGAAAGCTGCTGTCAGAAGGTTGTGCTCCTTGTCAGATGGAAGCAGCAGCATGAACATAGGAGTTTGGCAAGCACTAAAGAGCCACAGAAGAGCGTGGCCTAGGAAAATGAGTCAGGAAAAAGCATATCGCTACATGTGTCCTTGTTGTCGCCTAACAACAGGTAGCAGCATAAACCAGATGCGGGTGAAGTTCTTGCTGGCGACATCTAACGTCAAATGAGCAAACGGGCTTACCACAGCTACAGTCCTCTGGCAGTCTGAAACCTTTGCGCACAAGCCGGATGCTAAGCGCCTTCCTTTGCCTTTTGGCAGTGCTCGTGCATTGCCAGCACTAGGCGTGAATGCTCACTATCCCACAGACACGTTTCGTTGTGCCCGTTGCTAAGCGCTCTGGAGCACTGTTTATGACGTAAGCGAAACACCTCTTGCCGTTCCATTCTCAGAGCTCCTGAGTTAAGTAATCTGCGACTCTTGGTGCGAATGATAGAGGAAAACATTTCCAATGTGTCTGGCAGGGAGAATCTGAACCTGGAGAACACCTTTGTCAGGAGCTTTCACCTGCACCGTAGACACACACAGATTTGCATCACATCTAAATGGCCAAGCTCTTTCTTAGACAAGTTGAAAGCTGCTGTCAGAAGGCTGTGCTCCTTGTCAGATGGAAGCAGCAGCATGAACATAGGAGTTTGACAAGAACTAAAGAGCCACAGAAGAGCGTGGCCTAGGAAAATGAGTCAGGAAAAAGCATATCGCTACATGTGTCCTTGTTGTCGCCTAACAACAGGTAGCAGCATAAACCAGATGCGGGTGAAGTTCTTGCTGGCGACATCTAACGTCAAATGAGCAAACGGGCTTACCACAGCTGCGGTCCTCTGGCAGTCTGAAAGCTTTGCGCACAAGCCGCATGCTAAGCGCCTTCCTTTGCCTTTTGGCAGTGCTCGTGCATTGCCAGCACTAGGCGAGAATGGTCACTATCCCGCACACACGTTTCGTTGTGCCCGTTGCTAAGCGCTCTGGAGCACTGTTTATGACGTAAGCGGAACACATCTTGCCATTCCATTCTCAGAGCTCCTGAGTTAATCAAACTGAGACTCTTGGTGCGAATGCCAGAGGAAAACATTTCCAATGTGTCTGGCATATAGAAACTGAACCTGGAGAACACCTTTGTCAGGAGCTTTCACCTGCACCGTAGACACACACAGATTTGCATCACATCTAAATGGCCAAGCTCTTTCTTAGACAAGTTGAAAGCTGCTGTCAGAAGGCTGTGCTCCTTGTCAGATGGAAGCAGCAGCATGAACATAGGAGTTTGGCAAGCACTAAAGAGCCACAGAAGAGCGTGGCCTAGGAAAATGAGTCAGGAAAAAGCATATCGCTACATGTGTCCTTGTTGTCGCCTAACAACAGGTAGCAGCATAAACCAGATGCGGGTGAAGTTCTTGCTGGCGACATCTAACGTCAAATGAGCAAACGGGCTTACCACAGCTGCGGTCCTCTGGCAGTCTGAAAGCTTTGTGCACAAGCCGCATGCTAAGCGCCTTCCTTTGCCTTTTGGCAGTGCTCGTGCATTGCCAGCACTAGGCGGGAATGGTCACTATCCTGCACACATGTTTCGTTGTGCCCGTTGCTAAGCGCTCTGGAGCACTGTTTATGACGTAAGCGGAACACCTCTTGCCATTCCATTCTCAGAGCTCCTGAGTTACGTAATCTGCGACTCTTGTTGCGAATGCCAGAGGAAAACATTTCCAATGTGTCTGGCATATAGAAACTGAACCTGGAGAACACCTTTGTCAGGAGCTTTCACCTGCACCGTAGACACACACACAGATTTGCATCACATCTAAATGGCCAAGCTCTTTCTTAGACAAGTTGAAAGCTGCTGTCAGAAGGCTGTGCTCCTTGTCAGATGGAAGCAGCAGCATGAACATAGGAGTTTGACAAGAACTAAAGAGCCACAGAAGAGCGTGGCCTAGGAAAATGAGTCAGGAAAAAGCATATCGCTACATGTGTCCTTGTTGTCGCCTAACAACAGGTAGCAGCATAAACCAGATGCGGGTGAAGTTCTTGCAGGCGACATCTAACGTCAAATGAGCAAACGGGCTTACCACAGCTGCGGTCCTCTGGCAGTCTGAAAGCTTTGCGCACAAGCCGGATGCTAAGCGCCTTCCTTTGCCTTTTGGCAGTGCTCGTGCATTGCCAGCACTAGGCGGGAATGGTCACTATCCCGCACACACGTTTCGTTGTGCCCGTTGCTAAGCGCTCTGGAGCACTGTTTATGACGTAAGCGGAACACCTCTTGCCGTTCCATTCTCAGAGCTCCTCAGTTAAGTAATCTGCGATTCTTGGTGCGAATGATAGAGGAAAACATTTCCAATGTGTCTGGCATATAGAAACTGAACCTGGAGAACACCTTTGTCAGGAGCTTGCACCTGCACCGTAGACACACACAGATTTGCATCACATCTAAATGGCCAAGCTCTTTCTTAGACAAGTTGAAAGCTGCTGTCAGAAGGCTGTGCTCCTTGTCAGATGGAAGCAGCAGCATGAACATAGGAGTTTGGCAAGCACTAAAGAGTCACAGAAGAGCGTGGCCTAGGAAAATGAGTCAGGAAAAAGCATATCGCTACATGTGTCCTTGTTGTCGCCTAACAACAGGTAGCAGCATAAACCAGATGCGGGTGAAGTTCTTGCTGGCGACATCTAACGTCAAATGAGCAAACGGGCTTACCACAGCTGCGGTCCTCTGGCAGTCTGAAAGCTTTGCGCACAAGCCGGATGCTAAGCGCCTTCCTTTGCTTTTTGGCAGTGCTCGTGCATTGCCAGCACTAGGCGGGAATGGTCACTATCCCGCACACACGTTTCGTTGTGCCCGTTGCTAAGCGCTCTGGAGCACTGTTTATGACGTAAGCGGAACACCTCTTGCCATTCCATTCTCAGAGCTCCTGAGTTACGTAATCTGCGACTTTTGGTGCGAATGCCAGAGGAAAACATTTCCAATGTGTCTGGCATATAGAAACTGAACCTGGAGAACACCTTTGTCAGGAGCTTGCACCTGCACCGTAGACACACACAGATTTGCATCACATCTAAATGGCCAAGCTCTTTCTTAGACAAGTTGAAAGCTGCTGTCAGAAGGCTGTGCTCCTTGTCAGATGGAAGCAGCAGCATGAACATAGGAGTTTGGCAAGCACTAAAGAGCCACAGAAGAGCGTGGCCTAGGAAAATGAGTCAGGAAAAAGCATATCGCTACATGTGTCCTTGTTGTCGCCTAACAACAGGTAGCAGCATAAACCAGATGTGGGTGAAGTTCTTGCAGGCGACATCTAACATCAAATGAGCAAGCGGGATTACCACAGCTACAGTCCTCTGGCAGTCTGAAAGCTTTGCGCACAAGCCGGATGCTAAGCGCCTTCCTTTGCCTTTTGGCAGTGCTCGTGCATTGCCAGCACTAGGCGTGAATGCTCACTATCCCACAGACACGTTTCGTTGTGCCCGTTGCTAAGCGCTCTGGAGCACTGTTTATGACGTAAGCGGAACACCTCTTGCCGTTCCATTCTCAGAGCTCCTCAGTTAAGTAATCTGCGATTCTTGGTGCGAATGATAGAGGAAAACATTTCCAATGTGTCTGGCATATAGAAACTGAACCTGGAGAACACCTTTGTCAGGAGCTTGCACCTGCACCGTAGACACACACAGATTTGCATCACATCTAAATGGCCAAGCTCTTTCTTAGACAAGTTGAAAGCTGCTGTCAGAAGGCTGTGCTCCTTGTCAGATGGAAGCAGCAGCACTCACATAGGAGTTTGGCAAGCACTAAAGAGCCACAGAAGAGCGTGGCCTAGGAAAATGAGTCAGGAAAAAGCATATCGCTACATGTGTCCTTGTTGTCGCCTAACAACAGGTAGCAGCATAAACCAGATGCGGGTGAAGTTCTTGCTGGCGACATCTAACGTCAAATGAGCAAACGGGCTTACCACAGCTGCGGTCCTCTGGCAGTCTGAAAGCTTTGCGCACAAGCCGGATGCTAAGCGCCTTCCTTTGCCTTTTGGCAGTGCTCGTGCATTGCCAGCACTAGGCGGGAATGGTCACTATCCCGCACACACGTTTCGTTGTGCCCGTTGCTAAGCGCTCTGGAGCACTGTTTATGACGTAAGCGGAACACCTCTTGCCATTCCATTCTCAGAGCTCCTGAGTTACGTAATCTGCGACTTTTGGTGCGAATGCCAGAGGAAAACATTTCCAATGTGTCTGGCATATAGAAACTGAACCTGGAGAACACCTTTGTCAGGAGCTTGCACCTGCACCTTACACACACACAGATTTGCATCACATCTAAATGGCCAAGCTCTTTCTTAGACAAGTTGAAAGCTGCTGTCAGAAGGCTGTGCTCCTTGTCAGATGGAAGGAGCAACACTCACATAGGAGTTTGGCAAGCACTAAAGAGCCACAGAAGAGCGTGGCCTAGGAAAATGAGTCAGGAAAAAGCATATCGCTACATGTGTCCTTGTTGTCGCCTAACAACAGGTAGCAGCATAAACCAGATGTGGGTGAAGTTCTTGCAGGCGACATCTAACATCAAATGAGCAAGCGGGATTACCACAGCTACAGTCCTCTGGCAGTCTGAAAGCTTTGCGCACAAGCCGGATGCTAAGCGCCTTCCTTTGCCTTTTGGCAGTGCTCGTGCATTGCCAGCACTAGGCGGGAATGGTCACTATCCCGCACACACGTTTCGTTGTGCCCGTTGCTAAGCGCTCTGGAGCACTGTTTATGACGTAAGCGGAACACATCTTGCCTTTCCATTCTCAGAGCTCCTGAGTTAATCAAACTGAGACTCTTGGTGCGAATGCCAGAGGAAAACATTTCCAATGTGTCTGGCATATAGAAACTGAACCTGGAGAACACCTTTGTCAGGAGCTTTCACCTGCACCGTAGACACACACAGATTTGCATCACATCTAAATGGCCAAGCTCTTTCTTAGACAAGTTGAAAGCTGCTGTCAGAAGGCTGTGCTCCTTGTCAGATGGAAGCAGCAGCACTCACATAGGAGTTTGGCAAGCACTAAAGAGCCACAGAAGAGCGTGGCCTAGGAAAATGAGTCAGGAAAAAGCATATCGCTACATGTGTCCTTGTTGTCGCCTAACAACAGGTAGCAGCATAAACCAGATGCGGGTGAAGTTCTTGCTGGCGACATCTAACGTCAAATGAGCAAACGGGCTTACCACAGCTGCGGTCCTCTGGCAGTCTGAAAGCTTTGCGCACAAGCCGGATGCTAAGCGCCTTCCTTTGCCTTTTGGCAGTGCTCGTGCATTGCCAGCAATAGGCGGGAATGGTCTCTATCCTGCACACACGTGTCGTTGTGCCCGTTGCTAAGCGCTCTGGAGCACTGTTTATGATGTAAGCGGAACACCTCTTGCCATTCCATTCTCAGAGCTCCTGAGTTACGTAATCTGCGACTCTTGGTGCAAATGCCAGAGGAAAACATTTCCAATGTGTCTGGCAAGGAGAAACTGAACCTGGAGAACACCTTTGTCAGGAGCTTTCACCTGCACCGTAGACACACACAGATTTGCATCACATCTAAATGGCCAAGCTCTTTCTTAGACAAGTTGAAAGCTGCTGTCAGAAGGTTGTGCTCCTTGTCAGATGGAAGCAGCAGCATGAACATAGGAGTTTGGCAAGCACTAAAGAGCCACAGAAGAGCGTGGCCTAGGAAAATGAGTCAGGAAAAAGCATATCGCTACATGTGTCCTTGTTGTCGCCTAACAACAGGTAGCAGCATAAACCAGATGCGGGTGAAGTTCTTGCTGGCGACATCTAACGTCAAATGAGCAAACGGGCTTACCACAGCTACAGTCCTCTGGCAGTCTGAAACCTTTGCGCACAAGCCGGATGCTAAGCGCCTTCCTTTGCCTTTTGGCAGTGCTCGTGCATTGCCAGCACTAGGCGTGAATGCTCACTATCCCACAGACACGTTTCGTTGTGCCCGTTGCTAAGCGCTCTGGAGCACTGTTTATGACGTAAGCGAAACACCTCTTGCCGTTCCATTCTCAGAGCTCCTGAGTTAAGTAATCTGCGACTCTTGGTGCGAATGATAGAGGAAAACATTTCCAATGTGTCTGGCAGGGAGAATCTGAACCTGGAGAACACCTTTGTCAGGAGCTTTCACCTGCACCGTAGACACACACAGATTTGCATCACATCTAAATGGCCAAGCTCTTTCTTAGACAAGTTGAAAGCTGCTGTCAGAAGGCTGTGCTCCTTGTCAGATGGAAGCAGCAGCATGAACATAGGAGTTTGACAAGAACTAAAGAGCCACAGAAGAGCGTGGCCTAGGAAAATGAGTCAGGAAAAAGCATATCGCTACATGTGTCCTTGTTGTCGCCTAACAACAGGTAGCAGCATAAACCAGATGCGGGTGAAGTTCTTGCTGGCGACATCTAACGTCAAATGAGCAAACGGGCTTACCACAGCTGCGGTCCTCTGGCAGTCTGAAAGCTTTGCGCACAAGCCGGATGCTAAGCGCCTTCCTTTGCCTTTTGGCAGTGCTCGTGCATTGCCAGCACTAGGCGAGAATGGTCACTATCCCGCACACACGTTTCGTTGTGCCCGTTGCTAAGCGCTCTGGAGCACTGTTTATGACGTAAGCGGAACACATCTTGCCATTCCATTCTCAGAGCTCCTGAGTTAATCAAACTGAGACTCTTGGTGCGAATGCCAGAGGAAAACATTTCCAATGTGTCTGGCATATAGAAACTGAACCTGGAGAACACCTTTGTCAGGAGCTTTCACCTGCACCGTAGACACACACAGATTTGCATCACATCTAAATGGCCAAGCTCTTTCTTAGACAAGTTGAAAGCTGCTGTCAGAAGGCTGTGCTCCTTGTCAGATGGAAGCAGCAGCATGAACATAGGAGTTTGGCAAGCACTAAAGAGCCACAGAAGAGCGTGGCCTAGGAAAATGAGTCAGGAAAAAGCATATCGCTACATGTGTCCTTGTTGTCGCCTAACAACAGGTAGCAGCATAAACCAGATGCGGGTGAAGTTCTTGCTGGCGACATCTAACGTCAAATGAGCAAACGGGCTTACCACAGCTGCGGTCCTCTGGCAGTCTGAAAGCTTTGTGCACAAGCCGCATGCTAAGCGCCTTCCTTTGCCTTTTGGCAGTGCTCGTGCATTGCCAGCACTAGGCGGGAATGGTCACTATCCTGCACACATGTTTCGTTGTGCCCGTTGCTAAGCGCTCTGGAGCACTGTTTATGACGTAAGCGGAACACCTCTTGCCATTCCATTCTCAGAGCTCCTGAGTTACGTAATCTGCGACTCTTGTTGCGAATGCCAGAGGAAAACATTTCCAATGTGTCTGGCATATAGAAACTGAACCTGGAGAACACCTTTGTCAGGAGCTTTCACCTGCACCGTAGACACACACACAGATTTGCATCACATCTAAATGGCCAAGCTCTTTCTTAGACAAGTTGAAAGCTGCTGTCAGAAGGCTGTGCTCCTTGTCAGATGGAAGCAGCAGCATGAACATAGGAGTTTGACAAGAACTAAAGAGCCACAGAAGAGCGTGGCCTAGGAAAATGAGTCAGGAAAAAGCATATCGCTACATGTGTCCTTGTTGTCGCCTAACAACAGGTAGCAGCATAAACCAGATGCGGGTGAAGTTCTTGCAGGCGACATCTAACGTCAAATGAGCAAACGGGCTTACCACAGCTGCGGTCCTCTGGCAGTCTGAAAGCTTTGCGCACAAGCCGGATGCTAAGCGCCTTCCTTTGCCTTTTGGCAGTGCTCGTGCATTGCCAGCACTAGGCGGGAATGGTCACTATCCCGCACACACGTTTCGTTGTGCCCGTTGCTAAGCGCTCTGGAGCACTGTTTATGACGTAAGCGGAACACCTCTTGCCGTTCCATACTCAGAGCTCCTCAGTTAAGTAATCTGCGATTCTTGGTGCGAATGATAGAGGAAAACATTTCCAATGTGTCTGGCATATAGAAACTGAACCTGGAGAACACCTTTGTCAGGAGCTTGCACCTGCACCGTAGACACACACAGATTTGCATCACATCTAAATGGCCAAGCTCTTTCTTAGACAAGTTGAAAGCTGCTGTCAGAAGGCTGTGCTCCTTGTCAGATGGAAGCAGCAGCACTCACATAGGAGTTTGGCAAGCACTAAAGAGCCACAGAAGAGCGTGGCCTAGGAAAATGAGTCAGGAAAAAGCATATCGCTACATGTGTCCTTGTTGTCGCCTAACAACAGGTAGCAGCATAAACCAGATGCGGGTGAAGTTCTTGCTGGCGACATCTAACGTCAAATGAGCAAACGGGCTTACCACAGCTGCGGTCCTCTGGCAGTCTGAAAGCTTTGCGCACAAGCCGGATGCTAAGCGCCTTCCTTTGCTTTTTGGCAGTGCTCGTGCATTGCCAGCACTAGGCGGGAATGGTCACTATCCCGCACACACGTTTCGTTGTGCCCGTTGCTAAGCGCTCTGGAGCACTGTTTATGACGTAAGCGGAACACCTCTTGCCATTCCATTCTCAGAGCTCCTGAGTTACGTAATCTGCGACTTTTGGTGCGAATGCCAGAGGAAAACATTTCCAATGTGTCTGGCATATAGAAACTGAACCTGGAGAACACCTTTGTCAGGAGCTTGCACCTGCACCGTAGACACACACAGATTTGCATCACATCTAAATGGCCAAGCTCTTTCTTAGACAAGTTGAAAGCTGCTGTCAGAAGGCTGTGCTCCTTGTCAGATGGAAGCAGCAGCATGAACATAGGAGTTTGGCAAGCACTAAAGAGCCACAGAAGAGCGTGGCCTAGGAAAATGAGTCAGGAAAAAGCATATCGCTACATGTGTCCTTGTTGTCGCCTAACAACAGGTAGCAGCATAAACCAGATGTGGGTGAAGTTCTTGCAGGCGACATCTAACATCAAATGAGCAAGCGGGATTACCACAGCTACAGTCCTCTGGCAGTCTGAAAGCTTTGCGCACAAGCCGGATGCTAAGCGCCTTCCTTTGCCTTTTGGCAGTGCTCGTGCATTGCCAGCACTAGGCGTGAATGCTCACTATCCCACAGACACGTTTCGTTGTGCCCGTTGCTAAGCGCTCTGGAGCACTGTTTATGACGTAAGCGGAACACCTCTTGCCGTTCCATTCTCAGAGCTCCTCAGTTAAGTAATCTGCGATTCTTGGTGCGAATGATAGAGGAAAACATTTCCAATGTGTCTGGCATATAGAAACTGAACCTGGAGAACACCTTTGTCAGGAGCTTTCACCTGCACCGTAGACACACACAGATTTGCATCACATCTAAATGGCCAAGCTCTTTCTTAGACAAGTTGAAAGCTGCTGTCAGAAGGCTGTGCTCCTTGTCAGATGGAAGCAGCAGCACTCACATAGGAGTTTGGCAAGCACTAAAGAGCCACAGAAGAGCGTGGCCTAGGAAAATGAGTCAGGAAAAAGCATATCGCTACATGTGTCCTTGTTGTCGCCTAACAACAGGTAGCAGCATAAACCAGATGCGGGTGAAGTTCTTGCTGGCGACATCTAACGTCAAATGAGCAAACGGGCTTACCACAGCTGCGGTCCTCTGGCAGTCTGAAAGCTTTGCGCACAAGCCGGATGCTAAGCGCCTTCCTTTGCTTTTTGGCAGTGCTCGTGCATTGCCAGCACTAGGCGGGAATGGTCACTATCCCGCACACACGTTTCGTTGTGCCCGTTGCTAAGCGCTCTGGAGCACTGTTTATGACGTAAGCGGAACACCTCTTGCCATTCCATTCTCAGAGCTCCTGAGTTACGTAATCTGCGACTTTTGGTGCGAATGCCAGAGGAAAACATTTCCAATGTGTCTGGCATATAGAAACTGAACCTGGAGAACACCATTGTCAGGAGCTTGCACCTGCACCGTAGACACACACAGATTTGCATCACATCTAAATGGCCAAGCTCTTTCTTAGACAAGTTGAAAGCTGCTGTCAGAAGGCTGTGCTCCTTGTCAGATGGAAGCAGCAGCACTCACATAGGAGTTTGGCAAGCACTAAAGAGCCACAGAAGAGCGTGGCCTAGGAAAATGAGTCAGGAAAAAGCATATCGCTACATGTGTCCTTGTTGTCGCCTAACAACAGGTAGCAGCATAAACCAGATGCGGGTGAAGTTCTTGCTGGCGACATCTAACGTCAAATGAGCAAACGGGCTTACCACAGCTGCGGTCCTCTGGCAGTCTGAAAGCTTTGCGCACAAGCCGGATGCTAAGCGCCTTCCTTTGCTTTTTGGCAGTGCTCGTGCATTGCCAGCACTAGGCGGGAATGGTCACTATCCCGCACACACGTTTCGTTGTGCCCGTTGCTAAGCGCTCTGGAGCACTGTTTATGACGTAAGCGGAACACCTCTTGCCATTCCATTCTCAGAGCTCCTGAGTTACGTAATCTGCGACTTTTGGTGCGAATGCCAGAGGAAAACATTTCCAATGTGTCTGGCATATAGAAACTGAACCTGGAGAACACCTTTGTCAGGAGCTTGCACCTGCACCTTACACACACACAGATTTGCATCACATCTAAATGGCCAAGCTCTTTCTTAGACAAGTTGAAAGCTGCTGTCAGAAGGCTGTGCTCCTTGTCAGATGGAAGCAGCAGCATGAACATAGGAGTTTGGCAAGCACTAAAGAGCCACAGAAGAGCATGGCCTAGGAAAATGAGTCAGGAAAAAGCATATCGCTACATGTGTCCTTGTTGTCGCCTAACAACAGGTAGCAGCATAAACCAGATGTGGGTGAAGTTCTTGCAGGCGACATCTAACATCAAATGAGCAAGCGGGATTACCACAGCTACAGTCCTCTGGCAGTCTGAAAGCTTTGCGCACAAGCCGGATGCTAAGCGCCTTCCTTTGCCTTTTGGCAGTGCTCGTGCATTGCCAGCACTAGGCGTGAATGCTCACTATCCCACAGACACGTTTCGTTGTGCCCGTTGCTAAGCGCTCTGGAGCACTGTTTATGACGTAAGCGGAACACCTCTTGCCGTTCCATTCTCAGAGCTCCTCAGTTAAGTAATCTGCGATTCTTGGTGCGAATGATAGAGGAAAACATTTCCAATGTGTCTGGCATATAGAAACTGAACCTGGAGAACACCTTTGTCAGGAGCTTGCACCTGCACCGTAGACACACACAGATTTGCATCACATCTAAATGGCCAAGCTCTTTCTTAGACAAGTTGAAAGCTGCTGTCAGAAGGCTGTGCTCCTTGTCAGATGGAAGCAGCAGCACTCACATAGGAGTTTGGCAAGCACTAAAGAGCCACAGAAGAGCGTGGCCTAGGAAAATGAGTCAGGAAAAAGCATATCGCTACATGTGTCCTTGTTGTCGCCTAACAACAGGTAGCAGCATAAACCAGATGCGGGTGAAGTTCTTGCTGGCGACATCTAACGTCAAATGAGCAAACGGGCTTACCACAGCTGCGGTCCTCTGGCAGTCTGAAAGCTTTGCGCACAAGCCGCATGCTAAGCGCCTTCCTTTGCTTTTTGGCAGTGCTCGTGCATTGCCAGCACTAGGCGGGAATGGTCACTATCCCGCACACACGTTTCGTTGTGCCCGTTGCTAAGCGCTCTGGAGCACTGTTTATGACGTAAGCGGAACACCTCTTGCCATTCCATTCTCAGAGCTCCTGAGTTACGTAATCTGCGACTTTTGGTGCAAATGATAGAGGAAAACATTTCCAATGTGTCTGGCATATAGAAACTGAACCTGGAGAACACCTTTGTCAGGAGCTTGCACCTGCACCTTACACACACACAGATTTGCATCACATCTAAATGGCCAAGCTCTTTCTTAGACAAGTTGAAAGCTGCTGTCAGAAGGCTGTGCTCCTTGTCAGATGGAAGCAGCAGCATGAACATAGGAGTTTGGCAAGCACTAAAGAGCCACAGAAGAGCGTGGCCTAGGAAAATGAGTCAGGAAAAAGCATATCGCTACATGTGTCCTTGTTGTCGCCTAACAACAGGTAGCAGCATAAACCAGATGTGGGTGAAGTTCTTGCAGGCGACATCTAACATCAAATGAGCAAGCGGGATTACCACAGCTACAGTCCTCTGGCAGTCTGAAAGCTTTGCGCACAAGCCGGATGCTAAGCGCCTTCCTTTGCCTTTTGGCAGTGCTCGTGCATTGCCAGCACTAGGCGTGAATGCTCACTATCCCACAGACACGTTTCGTTGTGCCCGTTGCTAAGCGCTCTGGAGCACTGTTTATGACGTAAGCGGAACACCTCTTGCCGTTCCATTCTCAGAGCTCCTCAGTTAAGTAATCTGCGATTCTTGGTGCGAATGATAGAGGAAAACATTTCCAATGTGTCTGGCAGGGAGAAACTGAACCTGGAGAACACCTTTGTCAGGAGCTTTCACCTGCACCGTAGACACACACAGATTTGCATCACATCTAAATGGCCAAGCTCTTTCTTAGACAAGTTGAAAGCTGCTGTCAGAAGGCTGTGCTCCTTGTCAGATGGAAGCAGCAGCATGAACATAGGAGTTTGACAAGAACTAAAGAGCCACAGAAGAGCGTGGCCTAGGAAAATGAGTCAGGAAAAAGCATATCGCTACATGTGTCCTTGTTGTCGCCTAACAACAGGTAGCAGCATAAACCAGATGCGGGTGAAGTTCTTGCTGGCGACATCTAACGTCAAATGAGCAAACGGGCTTACCACAGCTGCGGTCCTCTGGCAGTCTGAAAGCTTTGCGCACAAGCCGCATGCTAAGCGCCTTCCTTTGCCTTTTGGCAGTGCTCGTGCATTGCCAGCACTAGGCGGGAATGGTCACTATCCCAAAGACATGTTTCGTTGTGCCCGTTGCTAAGCGCTCTGGAGCACTGTTTATGACGTAAGCGGAACACATCTTGCCTTTCCATTCTCAGAGCTCCTGAGTTAATCAAACTGAGACTCTTGGTGCAAATGCCAGAGGAAAACATTTCCAATGTGTCTGGCAAGGAGAAACTGAACCTGGAGAACACCTTTGTCAGGAGCTTTCACCTGCACCGTAGACACACACAGATTTGCATCACATCTAAATGGCCAAGCTCTTTCTTAGACAAGTTGAAAGCTGCTGTCAGAAGGCTGTGCTCCTTGTCAGATGGAAGCAGCAGCATGAACATAGGAGTTTGACAAGAACTAAAGAGCCACAGAAGAGCGTGGCCTAGGAAAATGAGTCAGGAAAAAGCATATCGCTACATGTGTCCTTGTTGTCGCCTAACAACAGGTAGCAGCATAAACCAGATGCGGGTGAAGTTCTTGCTGGCGACATCTAACGTCAAATGAGCAAACGGGCTTACCACAGCTGCGGTCCTCTGGCAGTCTGAAAGCTTTGCGCACAAGCCGCATGCTAAGCGCCTTCCTTTGCCTTTTGGCAGTGCTCGTGCATTGCCAGCACTAGGCGAGAATGGTCACTATCCCGCACACACGTTTCGTTGTGCCCGTTGCTAAGCGCTCTGGAGCACTGTTTATGACGTAAGCGGAACACATCTTGCCATTCCATTCTCAGAGCTCCTGAGTTAATCAAACTGAGACTCTTGGTGCGAATGCCAGAGGAAAACATTTCCAATGTGTCTGGCATATAGAAACTGAACCTGGAGAACACCTTTGTCAGGAGCTTTCACCTGCACCGTAGACACACACAGATTTGCATCACATCTAAATGGCCAAGCTCTTTCTTAGACAAGTTGAAAGCTGCTGTCAGAAGGCTGTGCTCCTTGTCAGATGGAAGCAGCAGCATGAACATAGGAGTTTGGCAAGCACTAAAGAGCCACAGAAGAGCGTGGCCTAGGAAAATGAGTCAGGAAAAAGCATATCGCTACATGTGTCCTTGTTGTCGCCTAACAACAGGTAGCAGCATAAACCAGATGCGGGTGAAGTTCTTGCTGGCGACATCTAACGTCAAATGAGCAAACGGGCTTACCACAGCTGCGGTCCTCTGGCAGTCTGAAAGCTTTGCGCACAAGCCGGATGCTAAGCGCCTTCCTTTGCCTTTTGGCAGTGCTCGTGCATTGCCAGCACTAGGCGGGAATGGTCACTATCCCGCACACATGTTTCGTTGTGCCCGTTGCTAAGCGCTCTGGAGCACTGTTTATGACGTAAGCGGAACACCTCTTGCCATTCCATTCTCAGAGCTCCTGAGTTACGTAATCTGCGACTCTTGGTGCGAATGCCAGAGGAAAACATTTCCAATGTGTCTGGCAAATAGAAACTTAACCTGGAGAACACCTTTGTCAGGAGCTTGCACCTGCACCTTACACACACACAGATTTGCATCACATCTAAATGGCCAAGCTCTTTCTTAGACAAGTTGAAAGCTGCTGTCAGAAGGTTGTGCTCCTTGTCAGATGGAAGCAGCAGCATGAACATAGGAGTTTGGCAAGCACTAAAGAGCCACAGAAGAGCGTGGCCTAGGAAAATGAGTCAGGAAAAAGCATATCGCTACATGTGTCCTTGTTGTCGCCTAACAACAGGTAGCAGCATAAACCAGATGCGGGTGAAGTTCTTGCTGGCGACATCTAACGTCAAATGAGCAAACGGGCTTACCACAGCTGCGGTCCTCTGGCAGTCTGAAAGCTTTGCGCACAAGCCGGATGCTAAGCGCCTTCCTTTGCCTTTTGGCAGTGCTCGTGCATTGCCAGCACTAGGCGAGAATGGTCACTATCCCGCACACACGTTTCGTTGTGCCCGTTGCTAAGCGCTCTGGAGCACTGTTTATGACGTAAGCGGAACACATCTTGCCATTCCATTCTCAGAGCTCCTGAGTTAATCAAACTGAGACTCTTGGTGCGAATGCCAGAGGAAAACATTTCCAATGTGTCTGGCATATAGAAACTGAACCTGGAGAACACCTTTGTCAGGAGCTTTCACCTGCACCGTAGACACACACAGATTTGCATCACATCTAAATGGCCAAGCTCTTTCTTAGACAAGTTGAAAGCTGCTGTCAGAAGGCTGTGCTCCTTGTCAGATGGAAGCAGCAGCATGAACATAGGAGTTTGGCAAGCACTAAAGAGCCACAGAAGAGCGTGGCCTAGGAAAATGAGTCAGGAAAAAGCATATCGCTACATGTGTCCTTGTTGTCGCCTAACAACAGGTAGCAGCATAAACCAGATGCGGGTGAAGTTCTTGCTGGCGACATCTAACGTCAAATGAGCAAACGGGCTTACCACAGCTGCGGTCCTCTGGCAGTCTGAAAGCTTTGCACACAAGCCGCATGCTAAGCGCCTTCCTTTGCCTTTTGGCAGTGCTCGTGCATTGCCAGCAATAGGCGGGAATGGTCACTATCCCGCACACATGTTTCGTTGTGCCCGTTGCTAAGCGCTCTGGAGCACTGTTTATGACGTAAGCGGAACACCTCTTGCCATTCCATTCTCAGAGCTCCTGAGTTACGTAATCTGCGACTCTTGGTGCGAATGCCAGAGGAAAACATTTCCAATGTGTCTGGCAGGGAGAAACTGAACCTGGAGAACACCTTTGTCAGGAGCTTTCACCTGCACCGTAGACACACACACAGATTTGCATCACATCTAAATGGCCAAGCTCTTTCTTAGACAAGTTGAAAGCTGCTGTCAGAAGGCTGTGCTCCTTGTCAGATGGAAGCAGCAGCATGAACATAGGAGTTTGACAAGAACTAAAGAGCCACAGAAGAGCGTGGCCTAGGAAAATGAGTCAGGAAAAAGCATATCGCTACATGTGTCCTTGTTGTCGCCTAACAACAGGTAGCAGCATAAACCAGATGCGGGTGAAGTTCTTGCAGGCGACATCTAACGTCAAATGAGCAAACGGGCTTACCACAGCTGCGGTCCTCTGGCAGTCTGAAAGCTTTGCGCACAAGCCGGATGCTAAGCGCCTTCCTTTGCCTTTTGGCAGTGCTCGTGCATTGCCAGCACTAGGCGGGAATGGTCACTATCCCGCACACACGTTTCGTTGTGCCCGTTGCTAAGCGCTCTGGAGCACTGTTTATGACGTAAGCGGAACACCTCTTGCCGTTCCATTCTCAGAGCTCCTCAGTTAAGTAATCTGCGATTCTTGGTGCGAATGATAGAGGAAAACATTTCCAATGTGTCTGGCATATAGAAACTGAACCTGGAGAACACCTTTGTCAGGAGCTTTCACCTGCACCGTAGACACACACAGATTTGCATCACATCTAAATGGCCAAGCTCTTTCTTAGACAAGTTGAAAGCTGCTGTCAGAAGGCTGTGCTCCTTGTCAGATGGAAGCAGCAGCATGAACATAGGAGTTTGACAAGAACTAAAGAGCCACAGAAGAGCGTGGCCTAGGAAAATGAGTCAGGAAAAAGCATATCGCTACATGTGTCCTTGTTGTCGCCTAACAACAGGTAGCAGCATAAACCAGATGCGGGTGAAGTTCTTGCTGGCGACATCTAACGTCAAATGAGCAAACGGGCTTACCACAGCTGCGGTCCTCTGGCAGTCTGAAAGCTTTGCGCACAAGCCGGATGCTAAGCGCCTTCCTTTGCCTTTTGGCAGTGCTCGTGCATTGCCAGCACTAGGCGGGAATGGTCACTATCCCACAGACATGTTTCGTTGTGCCCGTTGCTAAGCGCTCTGGAGCACTGTTTATGACGTAAGCGGAACACATCTTGCCTTTCCATTCTCAGAGCTCCTGAGTTAATCAAACTGAGACTCTTGGTGCGAATGCCAGAGGAAAACATTTCCAATGTGTCTGGCATATAGAAACTGAACCTGGAGAACACCTTTGTCAGGAGCTTTCACCTGCACCGTAGACACACACAGATTTGCATCACATCTAAATGGCCAAGCTCTTTCTTAGACAAGTTGAAAGCTGCTGTCAGAAGGCTGTGCTCCTTGTCAGATGGAAGCAGCAGCATGAACATAGGAGTTTGACAAGAACTAAAGAGCCACAGAAGAGCGTGGCCTAGGAAAATGAGTCAGGAAAAAGCATATCGCTACATGTGTCCTTGTTGTCGCCTAACAACAGGTAGCAGCATAAACCAGATGCGGGTGAAGTTCTTGCTGGCGACATCTAACGTCAAATGAGCAAACGGGCTTACCACAGCTGCGGTCCTCTGGCAGTCTGAAAGCTTTGCGCACAAGCCGGATGCTAAGCGCCTTCCTTTGCCTTTTGGCAGTGCTCGTGCATTGCCAGCACTAGGCAGGAATGGTCACTATCCCACAGACATGTTTCGTTGTGCCCGTTGCTAAGCGCTCTGGAGCACTGTTTATGACGTAAGCGGAACACATCTTGCCTTTCCATTCTCAGAGCTCCTCAGTTAATCAAACTGAGACTCTTGGTGCGAATGCCAGAGGAAAACATTTCCAATGTGTCTGGCATATAGAAACTGAACCTGGAGAACACCTTTGTCAGGAGCTTTCACCTGCACCGTAGACACACACAGATTTGCATCACATCTAAATGGCCAAGCTCTTTCTTAGACAAGTTGAAAGCTGCTGTCAGAAGGCTGTGCTCCTTGTCAGATGGAAGCAGCAGCATGAACATAGGAGTTTGACAAGAACTAAAGAGTCACAGAAGAGCGTGGCCTAGGAAAATGAGTCAGGAAAAAGCATATCGCTACATGTGTCCTTGTTGTCGCCTAACAACAGGTAGCAGCATAAACCAGATGCGGGTGAAGTTCTTGCTGGCGACATCTAACGTCAAATGAGCAAACGGGCTTACCACAGCTGCGGTCCTCTGGCAGTCTGAAAGCTTTGCGCACAAGCCGGATGCTAAGCGCCTTCCTTTGCCTTTTGGCAGTGCTCGTGCATTGCCAGCACTAGGCGGGAATGGTCACTATCCCGCACACACGTTTCGTTGTGCCCGTTGCTAAGCGCTCTGGAGCACTGTTTATGACGTAAGAGGAACACCTCTTGCCGTTCCATTCTCAGAGCTCCTGAGTTAAGTAATCTGCGACTCTTGGTGCGAATGATAGAGGAAAACATTTCCAATGTGTCTGGCAGGGAGAAACTGAACCTGGAGAACACCTTTGTCAGGAGCTTGCACCTGCACCGTAGACACACACAGATTTGCATCACATCTAAATGGCCAAGCTCTTTCTTAGACAAGTTGAAAGCTGCTGTCAGAAGGCTGTGCTCCTTGTCAGATGGAAGCAGCAGCATGAACATAGGAGTTTGGCAAGCACTAAAGAGCCACAGAAGAGCGTGGCCTAGGAAAATGAGTCAGGAAAAAGCATATCGCTACATGTGTCCTTGTTGTCGCCTAACAACAGGTAGCAGCATAAACCAGATGCGGGTGAAGTTCTTGCTGGCGACATCTAACGTCAAATGAGCAAACGGGCTTACCACAACTGCGGTCCTCTGGCAGTCTGAAAGCTTTGCGCACAAGCCGGATGCTAAGCGCCTTCCTTTGCCTTTTGGCAGTGCTCGTGCATTGCCAGCACTAGGCAGGAATGGTCACTATCCCACAGACATGTTTCGTTGTGCCCGTTGCTAAGCGCTCTGGAGCACTGTTTATGACGTAAGCGGAACACATCTTGCCGTTCCATTCTCAGAGCTCCTCAGTTAAGTAATCTGCGATACTTGGTGCGAATGATAGAGGAAAACATTTCCAATGTGTCTGGCATATAGAAACTGAACCTGGAGAACACCTTTGTCAGGAGCTTTCACCTGCACCGTAGACACACACAGATTTGCATCACATCTAAATGGCCAAGCTCTTTCTTAGACAAGTTGAAAGCTGCTGTCAGAAGGCTGTGCTCCTTGTCAGATGGAAGCAGCAGCATGAACATAGGAGTTTGACAAGAACTAAAGAGTCACAGAAGAGCGTGGCCTAGGAAAATGAGTCAGGAAAAAGCATATCGCTACATGTGTCCTTGTTGTCGCCTAACAACAGGTAGCAGCATAAACCAGATGTGGTTGAAGTTCTTGCTGGCGACATCTAACGTCAAATGAGCAAACGGGCTTACCACAGCTGCGGTCCTCTGGCAGTCTGAAAGCTTTGCGCACAAGCCGGATGCTAAGCGCCTTCCTTTGCCTTTTGGCAGTGCTCGTGCATTGCCAGCACTAGGCGGGAATGGTCACTATCCTGCACACACGTGTCGTTGTGCCCGTTGCTAAGCGCTCTGGAGCACTGTTTATGATGTAAGCGGAACACCTCTTGCCATTCCATTCTCAGAGCTCCTGAGTTACGTAATCTGCGACTCTTGGTGCGAATGCCAGAGGAAAACATTTCCAATGTGTCTGGCAGGGAGAAACTGAACCTGGAGAACACCTTTGTCAGGAGCTTGCACCTGCACCGTAGACACACACAGATTTGCATCACATCTAAATGGCCAAGCTCTTTCTTAGACAAGTTGAAAGCTGCTGTCAGAAGGTTGTGCTCCTTGTCAGATGGAAGCAGCAACACTCACATAGGAGTTTGGCAAGCACTAAAGAGCCACAGAAGAGCGTGGCCTAGGAAAATGAGTCAGGAAAAAGCATATCGCTACATGTGTCCTTGTTGTCGCCTAACAACAGGTAGCAGCATAAACCAGATGTGGGTGAAGTTCTTGCAGGCGACATCTAACATCAAATGAGCAAGCGGGATTACCACAGCTGCGGTCCTCTGGCAGTCTGAAAGCTTTGCGCACAAGCCGGATGCTAAGCGCCTTCCTTTGCCTTTTGGCAGTGCTCGTGCATTGCCAGCACTAGGTGGGAATGGTCACTATCCCACAGACACGTTTCGTTGTGCCCGTTGCTAAGCGCTCTGGAGCACTGTTTATGACGTAAGCGGAACACATCTTGCCTTTCCATTCTCAGAGCTCCTGAGTTAATCAAACTGAGACTCTTGGTGCGAATGCCAGAGGAAAACATTTCCAATGTGTCTGGCATATAGAAACTGAACCTGGAGAACACCTTTGTCAGGAGCTTTCACCTGCACCGTAGACACACACAGATTTGCATCACATCTAAATGGCCAAGCTCTTTCTTAGACAAGTTGAAAGCTGCTGTCAGAAGGCTGTGCTCCTTGTCAGATGGAAGCAGCAGCATGAACATAGGAGTTTGACAAGAACTAAAGAGCCACAGAAGAGCGTGGCCTAGGAAAATGAGTCAGGAAAAAGCATATCGCTACATGTGTCCTTGTTGTCGCCTAACAACAGGTAGCAGCATAAACCAGATGCGGGTGAAGTTCTTGCTGGCGACATCTAACGTCAAATGAGCAAACGGGCTTACCACAGCTGCGGTCCTCTGGCAGTCTGAAAGCTTTGCGCACAAGCCGGATGCTAAGCGCCTTCCTTTGCCTTTTGGCAGTGCTCGTGCATTGCCAGCACTAGGCGGGAATGGTCACTATCCCGCACACACGTTTCGTTGTGCCCGTTGCTAAGCGCTCTGGAGCACTGTTTATGACGTAAGTGGAACACCTCTTACCGTTCCATTCTCAGAGCTCCTGAGTTAAGTAATCTGCGACTCTTGGTGCGAATGATAGAGGAAAACATTTCCAATGTGTCTGGCAGGGAGAATCTGAACCTGGAGAACACCTTTGTCAGGAGCTTTCACCTGCACCGTAGACACACACAGATTTGCATCACATCTAAATGGCCAAGCTCTTTCTTAGACAAGTTGAAAGCTGCTGTCAGAAGGCTGTGCTCCTTGTCAGATGGAAGCAGCAGCATGAACATAGGAGTTTGACAAGAACTAAAGAGTCACAGAAGAGCGTGGCCTAGGAAAATGAGTCAGGAAAAAGCATATCGCTACATGTGTCCTTGTTGTCGCCTAACAACAGGTAGCAGCATAAACCAGATGTGGTTGAAGTTCTTGCTGGCGACATCTAACGTCAAATGAGCAAGCGGGCTTACCACAGCTACGGTCCTCTGGCAGTCTGAAAGCTTTGCGCACAAGCCGGATGCTAAGCGCCTTCCTTTGCCTTTTGGCAGTGCTCGTGCATTGCCAGCACTAGGCGGGAATGGTCACTATCCCGCACACACGTTTCGTTGTGCCCGTTGCTAAGCGCTCTGGAGCACTGTTTATGACGTAAGCGGAACACCTCTTGCCGTTCCATTCTCAGAGCTCCTCAGTTAAGTAATCTGCGATTCTTGGTGCGAATGATAGAGGAAAACATTTCCAATGTGTCTGGCATATAGAAACTGAACCTGGAGAACACCTTTGTCAGGAGCTTTCACCTGCACCGTAGACACACACAGATTTGCATCACATCTAAATGGCCAAGCTCTTTCTTAGACAAGTTGAAAGCTGCTGTCAGAAGGCTGTGCTCCTTGTCAGATGGAAGCAGCAGCATGAACATAGGAGTTTGACAAGAACTAAAGAGTCACAGAAGAGCGTGGCCTAGGAAAATGAGTCAGGAAAAAGCATATCGCTACATGTGTCCTTGTTGTCGCCTAACAACAGGTAGCAGCATAAACCAGATGCGGGTGAAGTTCTTGCTGGCGACATCTAACGTCAAATGAGCAAACGGGCTTACCACAGCTGCGGTCCTCTGGCAGTCTGAAAGCTTTGCGCACAAGCCGGATGCTAAGCGCCTTCCTTTGCCTTTTGGCAGTGCTCGTGCATTGCCAGCACTAGGCAGGAATGGTCACTATCCCACAGACATGTTTCGTTGTGCCCGTTGCTAAGCGCTCTGGAGCACTGTTTATGACGTAAGCGGAACACCACTTGCCGTTCCATTCTCAGAGCTCCTCAGTTAAGTAATCTGCGATTCTTGGTGCGAATGATAGAGGAAAACATTTCCAATGTGTCTGGCAGGGAGAAACTGAACCTGGAGAACACCTTTGTCAGGAGCTTTCACCTGCACCGTAGACACACACAGATTTGCATCACATCTAAATGGCCAAGCTCTTTCTTAGACAAGTTGAAAGCTGCTGTCAGAAGGCTGTGCTCCTTGTCAGATGGAAGCAGCAGCATGAACATAGGAGTTTGACAAGAACTAAAGAGCCACAGAAGAGCGTGGCCTAGGAAAATGAGTCAGGAAAAAGCATATCGCTACATGTGTCCTTGTTGTCGCCTAACAACAGGTAGCAGCATAAACCAGATGCGGGTGAAGTTCTTGCTGGCGACATCTAACGTCAAATGAGCAAACGGGCTTACCACAGCTGCGGTCCTCTGGCAGTCTGAAAGCTTTGCGCACAAGCCGCATGCTAAGCGCCTTCCTTTGCCTTTTGGCAGTGCTCGTGCATTGCCAGCACTAGGCGGGAATGGTCACTATCCCACACACACGTGTCGTTGTGCCCGTTGCTAAGCGCTCTGGAGCACTGTTTATGACGTAAGCGGAACACATCTTGCCATTCCATTCTCAGAGCTCCTGAGTTACGTAATCTGCGACTCTTGGTGCGAATGCCAGAGGAAAACATTTCCAATGTGTCTGGCATATAGAAACTGAACCTGGAGAACACCTTTGTCAGGAGCTTTCACCTGCACCTTACACACACACAGATTTGCATCACATCTAAATGGCCAAGCTCTTTCTTAGACAAGTTGAAAGCTGCTGTCAGAAGGCTGTGCTCCTTGTCAGATGGAAGCAGCAGCATGCACATAGGAGTTTGTCAAGAACTAAAGAGCCACAGAAGAGCGTGGCCTAGGAAAATGAGTCAGGAAAAAGCATATCGCTACATGTGTCCTTGTTGTCGCCTAACAACAGGTAGCAGCATAAACCAGATGTGGTTGAAGTTCTTGCTGGCGACATCTAACGTCAAATGAGCAAGCGGGCTTACCACAGCTGCGGTCCTCTGGCAGTCTGAAAGCTTTGCGCACAAGCCGGATGCTAAGCGCCTTCCTTTGCCTTTTGGCAGTGCTCGTGCATTGCCAGCACTAGGCGGGAATGGTCACTATCCCGCACACACGTTTCGTTGTGCCCGTTGCTAAGCGCTCTGGAGCACTGTTTATGACGTAAGCGGAACACCACTTGCCGTTCCATTCTCAGAGCTCCTCAGTTAAGTAATCTGCGATTCTTGGTGCGAATGATAGAGGAAAACATTTCCAATGTGTCTGGCATATAGAAACTGAACCTGGAGAACACCTTTGTCAGGAGCTTTCACCTGCACCGTAGACACACACAGATTTGCATCACATCTAAATGGCCAAGCTCTTTCTTAGACAAGTTGAAAGCTGCTGTCAGAAGGCTGTGCTCCTTGTCAGATGGAAGCAGCAGCATGAACATAGGAGTTTGGCAAGCACTAAAGAGCCACAGAAGAGCGTGGCCTAGGAAAATGAGTCAGGAAAAAGCATATCGCTACATGTGTCCTTGTTGTCGCCTAACAACAGGTAGCAGCATAAACCAGATGCGGGTGAAGTTCTTGCTGGCGACATCTAACGTCAAATGAGCAAACGGGCTTACCACAGCTGCGGTCCTCTGGCAGTCTGAAAGCTTTGCGCACAAGCCGGATGCTAAGCGCCTTCCTTTGCCTTTTGGCAGTGCTCGTGCATTGCCAGCACTAGGCGGAAATGGTCACTATCCCGCACACACGTTTCGTTGTGCCCGTTGTTAAGCGCTCTGGAGCACTGTTTATGACGTAAGCGGAACACCTCTTACCGTTCCATTCTCAGAGCTCCTGAGTTAAGTAATCTGCGACTCTTGGTGCGAATGATAGAGGAAAACATTTCCAATGTGTCTGGCATGGAGAATCTGAACCTGGAGAACACCTTTGTCAGGAGCTTTCACCTGCACCGTAGACACACACAGATTTGCATCACATCTAAATGGCCAAGCTCTTTCTTAGACAAGTTGAAAGCTGCTGTCAGAAGGCTGTGCTCCTTGTCAGATGGAAGCAGCAGCATGAACATAGGAGTTTGGCAAGCACTAAAGAGCCACAGAAGAGCGTGGCCTAGGAAAATGAGTCAGGAAAAAGCATATCGCTACATGTGTCCTTGTTGTCGCCTAACAACAGGTAGCAGCATAAACCAGATGCGGGTGAAGTTCTTGCTGGCGACATCTAACGTCAAATGAGCAAACGGGCTTACCACAGCTGCGGTCCTCTGGCAGTCTGAAAGCTTTGCGCACAAGCCGGATGCTAAGCGCCTTCCTTTGCCTTTTGGCAGTGCTCGTGCATTGCCAGCACTAGGCGGGAATGGTCACTATCCCGCACACACGTTTCGTTGTGCCCGTTGTTAAGCGCTCTGGAGCACTGTTTATGACGTAAGCGGAACACCTCTTACCGTTCCATTCTCAGAGCTCCTGAGTTAAGTAATCTGCGACTCTTGGTGCGAATGATAGAGGAAAACATTTCCAATGTGTCTGGCATGGAGAATCTGAACCTGGAGAACACCTTTGTCAGGAGCTTTCACCTGCACCGTAGACACACACAGATTTGCATCACATCTAAATGGCCAAGCTCTTTCTTAGACAAGTTGAAAGCTGCTGTCAGAAGGCTGTGCTCCTTGTCAGATGGAAGCAGCAGCATGAACATAGGAGTTTGACAAGAACTAAAGAGTCACAGAAGAGCGTGGCCTAGGAAAATGAGTCAGGAAAAAGCATATCGCTACATGTGTCCTTGTTGTCGCCTAACAACAGGTAGCAGCATAAACCAGATGCGGGTGAAGTTCTTGCTGGCGACATCTAACGTCAAATGAGCAAACGGGCTTACCACAGCTGCGGTCCTCTGGCAGTCTGAAAGCTTTGCGCACAAGCCGGATGCTAAGCGCCTTCCTTTGCCTTTTGGCAGTGCTCGTGCATTGCCAGCACTAGGCGGGAATGGTCACTATCCCGCACACACGTTTCGTTGTGCCCGTTGCTAAGCGCTCTGGAGCACTGTTTATGACGTAAGCGGAACACCACTTGCCGTTCCATTCTCAGAGCTCCTCAGTTAAGTAATCTGCGATTCTTGGTGCGAATGATAGAGGAAAACATTTCCAATGTGTCTGGCATATAGAAACTGAACCTGGAGAACACCTTTGTCAGGAGCTTTCACCTGCACCGTAGACACACACAGATTTGCATCACATCTAAATGGCCAAGCTCTTTCTTAGACAAGTTGAAAGCTGCTGTCAGAAGGCTGTGCTCCTTGTCAGATGGAAGCAGCAGCATGAACATAGGAGTTTGGCAAGCACTAAAGAGTCACAGAAGAGCGTGGCCTAGGAAAATGAGTCAGGAAAAAGCATATCGCTACATGTGTCCTTGTTGTCGCCTAACAACAGGTAGCAGCATAAACCAGATGCGGGTGAAGTTCTTGCTGGCGACATCTAACGTCAAATGAGCAAACGGGCTTACCACAGCTGCGGTCCTCTGGCAGTCTGAAAGCTTTGCGCACAAGCCGGATGCTAAGCGCCTTCCTTTGCCTTTTGGCAGTGCTCGTGCATTGCCAGCACTAGGCGGGAATGGTCACTATCCCGCACACACGTTTCGTTGTGCCCGTTGTTAAGCGCTCTGGAGCACTGTTTATGACGTAAGCGGAACACCTCTTACCGTTCCATTCTCAGAGCTCCTGAGTTAAGTAATCTGCGACTCTTGGTGCGAATGATAGAGGAAAACATTTCCAATGTGTCTGGCAGGGAGAATCTGAACCTGGAGAACACCTTTGTCAGGAGCTTTCACCTGCACCGTAGACACACACAGATTTGCATCACATCTAAATGGCCAAGCTCTTTCTTAGACAAGTTGAAAGCTGCTGTCAGAAGGCTGTGCTCCTTGTCAGATGGAAGCAGCAGCATGCACATAGGAGTTTGGCAAGAACTAAAGAGCCACAGAAGAGCGTGGCCTAGGAAAATGAGTCAGGAAAAAGCATATCGCTACATGTGTCCTTGTTGTCGCCTAACAACAGGTAGCAGCATAAACCAGATGCGGGTGAAGTTCTTGCTGGCGACATCTAACGTCAAATGAGCAAACGGGCTTACCACAGCTGCGGTCCTCTGGCAGTCTGAAAGCTTTGCGCACAAGCCGGATGCTAAGCGCCTTCCTTTGCCTTTTGGCAGTGCTCGTGCATTGCCAGCACTAGGCGGGAATGGTCACTATCCCGCACACACGTTTCGTTGTGCCCGTTGTTAAGCGCTCTGGAGCACTGTTTATGACGTAAGCGGAACACCTCTTGCCGTTCCATTCTCAGAGCTCCTCAGTTAAGTAATCTGCGATTCTTGGTGCGAATGATAGAGGAAAACATTTCCAATGTGTCTGGCATATAGAAACTGAACCTGGAGAACACCTTTGTCAGGAGCTTTCACCTGCACCGTAGACACACACAGATTTGCATCACATCTAAATGGCCAAGCTCTTTCTTAGACAAGTTGAAAGCTGCTGTCAGAAGGCTGTGCTCCTTGTCAGATGGAAGCAGCAGCATGAACATAGGAGTTTGACAAGAACTAAAGAGTCACAGAAGAGCGTGGCCTAGGAAAATGAGTCAGGAAAAAGCATATCGCTACATGTGTCCTTGTTGTCGCCTAACAACAGGTAGCAGCATAAACCAGATGCGGGTGAAGTTCTTGCTGGCGACATCTAACGTCAAATGAGCAAACGGGCTTACCACAGCTGCGGTCCTCTGGCAGTCTGAAAGCTTTGCGCACAAGCCGGATGCTAAGCGCCTTCCTTTGCCTTTTGGCAGTGCTCGTGCATTGCCAGCACTAGGCGGGAATGGTCACTATCCCGCACACACGTTTCGTTGTGCCCGTTGCTAAGCGCTCTGGAGCACTGTTTATGACGTAAGCGGAACACCTCTTGCCGTTCCATTCTCAGAGCTCCTGAGTTAAGTAATCTGCGACTCTTGGTGCGAATGATAGAGGAAAACATTTCCAATGTGTCTGGCATATAGAAACTGAACCTGGAGAACACCTTTGTCAGGAGCTTTCACCTGCACCTTACACACACACAGATTTGCATCACATCTAAATGGCCAAGCTCTTTCTTAGACAAGTTGAAAGCTGCTGTCAGAAGGCTGTGCTCCTTGTCAGATGGAAGCAGCAGCATGAACATAGGAGTTTGGCAAGCACTAAAGAGCCACAGAAGAGCGTGGCCTAGGAAAATGAGTCAGGAAAAAGCATATCGCTACATGTGTCCTTGTTGTCGCCTAACAACAGGTAGCAGCATAAACCAGATGCGGGTGAAGTTCTTGCTGGCGACATCTAACGTCAAATGAGCAAACGGGCTTACCACAGCTGCGGTCCTCTGGCAGTCTGAAAGCTTTGCGCACAAGCCGGATGCTAAGCGCCTTCCTTTGCCTTTTGGCAGTGCTCGTGCATTGCCAGCACTAGGCGGGAATGGTCACTATCCCGCACACACGTTTCGTTGTGCCCGTTGCTAAGCGCTCTGGAGCACTGTTTATGACGTAAGCGGAACACCTCTTGCCGTTCCATTCTCAGAGCTCCTGAGTTAAGTAATCTGCGACTCTTGGTGCGAATGATAGAGGAAAACATTTCCAATGTGTCTGGCAGGGAGAAACTGAACCTGGAGAACACCTTTGTCAGGAGCTTTCACCTGCACCGTAGACACACACAGATTTGCATCACATCTAAATGGCCAAGCTCTTTCTTAGACAAGTTGAAAGCTGCTGTCAGAAGGCTGTGCTCCTTGTCAGATGGAAGCAGCAGCATGAGCATAGGAGTTTGACAAGAACTAAAGAGTCACAGAAGAGCGTGGCCTAGGAAAATGAGTCAGGAAAAAGCATATCGCTACATGTGTCCTTGTTGTCGCCTAACAACAGGTAGCAGCATAAACCAGATGCGGGTGAAGTTCTTGCTGGCGACATCTAACGTCAAATGAGCAAACGGGCTTACCACAGCTGCGGTCCTCTGGCAGTCTGAAAGCTTTGCGCACAAGCCGGATGCTAAGCGCCTTCCTTTGCCTTTTGGCAGTGCTCGTGCATTGCCAGCACTAGGCGGGAATGGTCACTATCCCGCACACACGTTTCGTTGTGCCCGTTGCTAAGCGCTCTGGAGCACTGTTTATGACGTAAGCGGAACACCTCTTGCCGTTCCATTCTCAGAGCTCCTGAGTTAAGTAATCTGCGACTCTTGGTGCGAATGATAGAGGAAAACATTTCCAATGTGTCTGGCAGGGAGAAACTGAACCTGGAGAACACCTTTGTCAGGAGCTTTCACCTGCACCGTAGACACACACAGATTTGCATCACATCTAAATGGCCAAGCTCTTTCTTAGACAAGTTGAAAGCTGCTGTCAGAAGGCTGTGCTCCTTGTCAGATGGAAGCAGCAGCATGAACATAGGAGTTTGGCAAGCACTAAAGAGCCACAGAAGAGCGTGGCCTAGGAAAATGAGTCAGGAAAAAGCATATCGCTACATGTGTCCTTGTTGTCGCCTAACAACAGGTAGCAGCATAAACCAGATGCGGGTGAAGTTCTTGCTGGCGACATCTAACGTCAAATGAGCAAACGGGCTTACCACAGCTGCGGTCCTCTGGCAGTCTGAAAGCTTTGCGCACAAGCCGGATGCTAAGCGCCTTCCTTTGCCTTTTGGCAGTGCTCGTGCATTGCCAGCACTAGGCGGGAATGGTCACTATCCCGCACACACGTGTCGTTGTGCCCGTTGCTAAGCGCTCTGGAGCACTGTTTATGACGTAAGCGGAACACCTCTTGCCATTCCATTCTCAGAGCTCCTGAGTTACGTAATCTGCGACTCTTGGTGCGAATGCCAGAGGAAAACATTTCCAATGTGTCTGGCATATAGAAACTGAACCTGGAGAACACCTTTGTCAGGAGCTTTCACCTGCACCGTAGACACACACAGATTTGCATCACATCTAAATGGCCAAGCTCTTTCTTAGACAAGTTGAAAGCTGCTGTCAGAAGGCTGTGCTCCTTGTCAGATGGAAGCAGCAGCATGCACATAGGAGTTTGTCAAGCACTAAAGAGCCACAGAAGAGCGTGGCCTAGGAAAATGAGTCAGGAAAAAGCATATCGCTACATGTGTCCTTGTTGTCGCCTAACAACAGGTAGCAGCATAAACCAGATGTGGTTGAAGTTCTTGCTGGCGACATCTAACGTCAAATGAGCAAGCGGGCTTACCACAGCTGCGGTCCTCTGGCAGTCTGAAAGCTTTGCGCACAAGCCGGATGCTAAGCGCCTTCCTTTGCCTTTTGGCAGTGCTCGTGCATTGCCAGCACTAGGCGGGAATGGTCACTATCCCGCACACACGTTTCGTTGTGCCCGTTGCTAAGCGCTCTGGAGCACTGTTTATGACGTAAGCGGAACACCACTTGCCGTTCCATTCTCAGAGCTCCTCAGTTAAGTAATCTGCGATTCTTGGTGCGAATGATAGAGGAAAACATTTCCAATGTGTCTGGCATATAGAAACTGAACCTGGAGAACACCTTTGTCAGGAGCTTTCACCTGCACCGTAGACACACACAGATTTGCATCACATCTAAATGGCCAAGCTCTTTCTTAGACAAGTTGAAAGCTGCTGTCAGAAGGCTGTGCTCCTTGTCAGATGGAAGCAGCAGCATGAACATAGGAGTTTGACAAGAACTAAAGAGTCACAGAAGAGCGTGGCCTAGGAAAATGAGTCAGGAAAAAGCATATCGCTACATGTGTCCTTGTTGTCGCCTAACAACAGGTAGCAGCATAAACCAGATGCGGGTGAAGTTCTTGCTGGCGACATCTAACGTCAAATGAGCAAACGGGCTTACCACAGCTGCGGTCCTCTGGCAGTCTGAAAGCTTTGCGCACAAGCCGGATGCTAAGCGTTTTCCTTTGCCTTTTGGCAGTGCTCGTGCATTGCCAGCACTAGGCGGGAATGGTCACTATCCCGCACACACGTTTCGTTGTGCCCGTTGCTAAGCGCTCTGGAGCACTGTTTATGACGTAAGCGGAACACCACTTGCCGTTCCATTCTCAGAGCTCCTCAGTTAAGTAATCTGCGATTCTTGGTGCGAATGATAGAGGAAAACATTTCCAATGTGTCTGGCATATAGAAACTGAACCTGGAGAACACCTTTGTCAGGAGCTTTCACCTGCACCGTAGACACACACAGATTTGCATCACATCTAAATGGCCAAGCTCTTTCTTAGACAAGTTGAAAGCTGCTGTCAGAAGGCTGTGCTCCTTGTCAGATGGAAGCAGCAGCATGAACATAGGAGTTTGACAAGAACTAAAGAGTCACAGAAGAGCGTGGCCTAGGAAAATGAGTCAGGAAAAAGCATATCGCTACATGTGTCCTTGTTGTCGCCTAACAACAGGTAGCAGCATAAACCAGATGCGGGTGAAGTTCTTGCTGGCGACATCTAACGTCAAATGAGCAAACGGGCTTACCACAGCTGCGGTCCTCTGGCAGTCTGAAAGCTTTGCGCACAAGCCGGATGCTAAGCGCCTTCCTTTGCCTTTTGGCAGTGCTCGTGCATTGCCAGCACTAGGCAGGAATGGTCACTATCCCACAGACATGTTTCGTTGTGCCCGTTGTTAAGCGCTCTGGAGCACTGTTTATGACGTAAGCGGAACACCTCTTACCGTTCCATTCTCAGAGCTCCTGAGTTAAGTAATCTGCGACTCTTGGTGCGAATGATAGAGGAAAACATTTCCAATGTGTCTGGCAGGGAGAATCTGAACCTGGAGAACACCTTTGTCAGGAGCTTTCACCTGCACCGTAGACACACACAGATTTGCATCACATCTAAATGGCCAAGCTCTTTCTTAGACAAGTTGAAAGCTGCTGTCAGAAGGCTGTGCTCCTTGTCAGATGGAAGCAGCAGCATGCACATAGGAGTTTGTCAAGAACTAAAGAGCCACAGAAGAGCGTGGCCTAGGAAAATGAGTCAGGAAAAAGCATATCGCTACATGTGTCCTTGTTGTCGCCTAACAACAGGTAGCAGCATAAACCAGATGTGGTTGAAGTTCTTGCTGGCGACATCTAACGTCAAATGAGCAAGCGGGCTTACCACAGCTGCGGTCCTCTGGCAGTCTGAAAGCTTTGCGCACAAGCCGGATGCTAAGTGCCTTCCTTTGCCTTTTGGCAGTGCTCGTGCATTGCCAGCACTAGGCGGGAATGGTCACTATCCCGCACACACGTTTCGTTGTGCCCGTTGCTAAGCGCTCTGGAGCACTGTTTATGACGTAAGCGGAACACCACTTGCCGTTCCATTCTCAGAGCTCCTCAGTTAAGTAATCTGCGATTCTTGTTGCGAATGATAGAGGAAAACATTTCCAATGTGTCTGGCATATAGAAACTGAACCTGGAGAACACCTTTGTCAGGAGCTTTCACCTGCACCGTAGACACACACAGATTTGCATCACATCTAAATGGCCAAGCTCTTTCTTAGACAAGTTGAAAGCTGCTGTCAGAAGGCTGTGCTCCTTGTCAGATGGAAGCAGCAGCATGAACATAGGAGTTTGACAAGAACTAAAGAGTCACAGAAGAGCGTGGCCTAGGAAAATGAGTCAGGAAAAAGCATATCGCTACATGTGTCCTTGTTGTCGCCTAACAACAGGTAGCAGCATAAACCAGATGCGGGTGAAGTTCTTGCTGGCGACATCTAACGTCAAATGAGCAAACGGGCTTACCACAGCTGCGGTCCTCTGGCAGTCTGAAAGCTTTGCGCACAAGCCGGATGCTAAGCGCCTTCCTTTGCCTTTTGGCAGTGCTCGTGCATTGCCAGCACTAGGCGGGAATGGTCACTATCCCGCACACACGTTTCGTTGTGCCCGTTGCTAAGCGCTCTGGAGCACTGTTTATGACGTAAGCGGAACACCTCTTGCCGTTCCATTCTCAGAGCTCCTGAGTTAAGTAATCTGCGACTCTTGGTGCGAATGATAGAGGAAAACATTTCCAATGTGTCTGGCAGGGAGAAACTGAACCTGGAGAACACCTTTGTCAGGAGCTTTCACCTGCACCGTAGACACACACAGATTTGCATCACATCTAAATGGCCAAGCTCTTTCTTAGACAAGTTGAAAGCTGCTGTCAGAAGGCTGTGCTCCTTGTCAGATGGAAGCAGCAGCATGAACATAGGAGTTTGGCAAGCACTAAAGAGCCACAGAAGAGCGTGGCCTAGGAAAATGAGTCAGGAAAAAGCATATCGCTACATGTGTCCTTGTTGTCGCCTAACAACAGGTAGCAGCATAAACCAGATGCGGGTGAAGTTCTTGCTGGCGACATCTAACGTCAAATGAGCAAACGGGCTTACCACAGCTGCGGTCCTCTGGCAGTCTGAAAGCTTTGCGCACAAGCCGGATGCTAAGCGCCTTCCTTTGCCTTTTGGCAGTGCTCGTGCATTGCCAGCACTAGGCGGGAATGGTCACTATCCCGCACACACGTTTCGTTGTGCCCGTTGCTAAGCGCTCTGGAGCACTGTTTATGACGTAAGCGGAACACCTCTTGCCGTTCCATTCTCAGAGCTCCTCAGTTAAGTAATCTGCGATTCTTGGTGCGAATGATAGAGGAAAACATTTCCAATGTGTCTGGCATATAGAAACTGAACCTGGAGAACACCTTTGTCAGGAGCTTTCACCTGCACCGTAGACACACACAGATTTGCATCACATCTAAATGGCCAAGCTCTTTCTTAGACAAGTTGAAAGCTGCTGTCAGAAGGCTGTGCTCCTTGTCAGATGGAAGCAGCAGCATGAGCATAGGAGTTTGACAAGAACTAAAGAGTCACAGAAGAGCGTGGCCTAGGAAAATGAGTCAGGAAAAAGCATATCGCTACATGTGTCCTTGTTGTCGCCTAACAACAGGTAGCAGCATAAACCAGATGCGGGTGAAGTTCTTGCTGGCGACATCTAACGTCAAATGAGCAAACGGGCTTACCACAGCTGCGGTCCTCTGGCAGTCTGAAAGCTTTGCGCACAAGCCGGATGCTAAGCGCCTTCCTTTGCCTTTTGGCAGTGCTCGTGCATTGCCAGCACTAGGCGGGAATGGTCACTATCCCGCACACACGTTTCGTTGTGCCCGTTGCTAAGCGCTCTGGAGCACTGTTTATGACGTAAGCGGAACACCTCTTGCCGTTCCATTCTCAGAGCTCCTGAGTTAAGTAATCTGCGACTCTTGGTGCGAATGATAGAGGAAAACATTTCCAATGTGTCTGGCAGGGAGAAACTGAACCTGGAGAACACCTTTGTCAGGAGCTTTCACCTGCACCGTAGACACACACAGATTTGCATCACATCTAAATGGCCAAGCTCTTTCTTAGACAAGTTGAAAGCTGCTGTCAGAAGGCTGTGCTCCTTGTCAGATGGAAGCAGCAGCATGAACATAGGAGTTTGGCAAGCACTAAAGAGCCACAGAAGAGCGTGGCCTAGGAAAATGAGTCAGGAAAAAGCATATCGCTACATGTGTCCTTGTTGTCGCCTAACAACAGGTAGCAGCATAAACCAGATGCGGGTGAAGTTCTTGCAGGCGACATCTAACGTCAAATGAGCAAACGGGCTTACCACAGCTGCGGTCCTCTGGCAGTCTGAAAGCTTTGCGCACAAGCCGGATGCTAAGCGCCTTCCTTTGCCTTTTGGCAGTGCTCGTGCATTGCCAGCACTAGGCGGGAATGGTCACTATCCCGCACACACGTTTCGTTGTGCCCGTTGCTAAGCGCTCTGGAGCACTGTTTATGACGTAAGCGGAACACCTCTTGCCGTTCCATTCTCAGAGCTCCTCAGTTAAGTAATCTGCGATTCTTGGTGCGAATGATAGAGGAAAACATTTCCAATGTGTCTGGCATATAGAAACTGAACCTGGAGAACACCTTTGTCAGGAGCTTTCACCTGCACCGTAGACACACACAGATTTGCATCACATCTAAATGGCCAAGCTCTTTCTTAGACAAGTTGAAAGCTGCTGTCAGAAGGCTGTGCTCCTTGTCAGATGGAAGCAGCAGCATGAGCATAGGAGTTTGACAAGAACTAAAGAGTCACAGAAGAGCGTGGCCTAGGAAAATGAGTCAGGAAAAAGCATATCGCTACATGTGTCCTTGTTGTCGCCTAACAACAGGTAGCAGCATAAACCAGATGCGGGTGAAGTTCTTGCTGGCGACATCTAACGTCAAATGAGCAAACGGGCTTACCACAGCTGCGGTCCTCTGGCAGTCTGAAAGCTTTGCGCACAAGCCGGATGCTAAGCGCCTTCCTTTGCCTTTTGGCAGTGCTCGTGCATTGCCAGCACTAGGCGGGAATGGTCACTATCCCGCACACACGTTTCGTTGTGCCCGTTGTTAAGCGCTCTGGAGCACTGTTTATGACGTAAGCGGAACACCTCTTGCCGTTCCATTCTCAGAGCTCCTGAGTTAAGTAATCTGCGATTCTTGGTGCGAATGATAGAGGAAAACATTTCCAATGTGTCTGGCATATAGAAACTGAACCTGGAGAACACCTTTGTCAGGAGCTTTCACCTGCACCGTAGACACACACAGATTTGCATCACATCTAAATGGCCAAGCTCTTTCTTAGACAAGTTGAAAGCTGCTGTCAGAAGGCTGTGCTCCTTGTCAGATGGAAGCAGCAGCATGAACATAGGAGTTTGACAAGAACTAAAGAGTCACAGAAGAGCGTGGCCTAGGAAAATGAGTCAGGAAAAAGCATATCGCTACATGTGTCCTTGTTGTCGCCTAACAACAGGTAGCAGCATAAACCAGATGCGGGTGAAGTTCTTGCTGGCGACATCTAACGTCAAATGAGCAAACGGGCTTACCACAGCTGCGGTCCTCTGGCAGTCTGAAAGCTTTGCGCACAAGCCGGATGCTAAGCGCCTTCCTTTGCCTTTTGGCAGTGCTCGTGCATTGCCAGCACTAGGCGGGAATGGTCACTATCCCGCACACACGTTTCGTTGTGCCCGTTGCTAAGCGCTCTGGAGCACTGTTTATGACGTAAGCGGAACACCTCTTGCCGTTCCATTCTCAGAGCTCCTGAGTTAAGTAATCTGCGACTCTTGGTGCGAATGATAGAGGAAAACATTTCCAATGTGTCTGGCAGGGAGAAACTGAACCTGGAGAACACCTTTGTCAGGAGCTTTCACCTGCACCGTAGACACACACAGATTTGCATCACATCTAAATGGCCAAGCTCTTTCTTAGACAAGTTGAAAGCTGCTGTCAGAAGGCTGTGCTCCTTGTCAGATGGAAGCAGCAGCACTCACATAGGAGTTTGGCAAGCACTAAAGAGCCACAGAAGAGCGTGGCCTAGGAAAATGAGTCAGGAAAAAGCATATCGCTACATGTGTCCTTGTTGTCGCCTAACAACAGGTAGCAGCATAAACCAGATGCGGGTGAAGTTCTTGCTGGCGACATCTAACGTCAAATGAGCAAACGGGCTTACCACAGCTGCGGTCCTCTGGCAGTCTGAAAGCTTTGCGCACAAGCCGGATGCTAAGCGCCTTCCTTTGCCTTTTGGCAGTGCTCGTGCATTGCCAGCACTAGGCGGGAATGGTCACTATTTCGCACACACGTGTCGTTGTGCCCGTTGCTAAGCGCTCTGGAGCACTATTTATGACGTAAGCGGAACACCTCTTGCCATTCCATTCTCAGAGCTCCTGAGTTACGTAATCTGCGACTCTTGGTGCGAATGCCAGAGGAAAACATTTCCAATGTGTCTGGCATATAGAAACTGAACCTGGAGAACACCTTTGTCAGGAGCTTTCACCTGCACCGTAGACACACACAGATTTGCATCACATCTAAATGGCCAAGCTCTTTCTTAGACAAGTTGAAAGCTGCTGTCAGAAGGCTGTGCTCCTTGTCAGATGGAAGCAGCAGCATGCACATAGGAGTTTGTCAAGAACTAAAGAGCCACAGAAGAGCGTGGCCTAGGAAAATGAGTCAGGAAAAAGCATATCGCTACATGTGTCCTTGTTGTCGCCTAACAACAGGTAGCAGCATAAACCAGATGTGGTTGAAGTTCTTGCTGGCGACATCTAACGTCAAATGAGCAAGCGGGCTTACCACAGCTGCGGTCCTCTGGCAGTCTGAAAGCTTTGCGCACAAGCCGGATGCTAAGCGCCTTCCTTTGCCTTTTGGCAGTGCTCGTGCATTGCCAGCACTAGGCGGGAATGGTCACTATCCCGCACACACGTTTCGTTGTGCCCGTTGCTAAGCGCTCTGGAGCACTGTTTATGACGTAAGCGGAACACCACTTGCCGTTCCATTCTCAGAGCTCCTCAGTTAAGTAATCTGCGATTCTTGGTGCGAATGATAGAGGAAAACATTTCCAATGTGTCTGGCATATAGAAACTGAACCTGGAGAACACCTTTGTCAGGAGCTTTCACCTGCACCGTAGACACACACAGATTTGCATCACATCTAAATGGCCAAGCTCTTTCTTAGACAAGTTGAAAGCTGCTGTCAGAAGGCTGTGCTCCTTGTCAGATGGAAGCAGCAGCATGAACATAGGAGTTTGACAAGAACTAAAGAGTCACAGAAGAGCGTGGCCTAGGAAAATGAGTCAGGAAAAAGCATATCGCTACATGTGTCCTTGTTGTCGCCTAACAACAGGTAGCAGCATAAACCAGATGCGGGTGAAGTTCTTGCTGGCGACATCTAACGTCAAATGAGCAAACGGGCTTACCACAGCTGCGGTCCTCTGGCAGTCTGAAAGCTTTGCGCACAAGCCGGATGCTAAGCGCCTTCCTTTGCCTTTTGGCAGTGCTCGTGCATTGCCAGCACTAGGCGGGAATGGTCACTATCCCGCACACACGTTTCGTTGTGCCCGTTGCTAAGCGCTCTGGAGCACTGTTTATGACGTAAGCGGAACACATCTTGCCATTCCATTCTCAGAGCTCCTGAGTTAATCAAACTGAGACTCTTGGTGCGAATGATAGAGGAAAACATTTCCAAAGTGTCTGGCATATAGAAACTGAACCTGGAGAACACCTTTGTCAGGAGCTTTCACCTGCACCGTAGACACACACAGATTTGCATCACATCTAAATGGCCAAGCTCTTTCTTAGACAAGTTGAAAGCTGCTGTCAGAAGGCTGTGCTCCTTGTCAGATGGAAGCAGCAGCATGCACATAGGAGTTTGTCAAGAACTAAAGAGCCACAGAAGAGCGTGGCCTAGGAAAATGAGTCAGGAAAAAGCATATCGCTACATGTGTCCTTGTTGTCGCCTAACAACAGGTAGCAGCATAAACCAGATGCGGGTGAAGTTCTTGCTGGCGACATCTAACGTCAAATGAGCAAGCGGGCTTACCACAGCTGCGGTCCTCTGGCAGTCTGAAAGCTTTGCGCACAAGCCGGATGCTAAGCGCCTTCCTTTGCCTTTTGGCAGTGCTCGTGCATTGCCAGCACTAGGCGGGAATGGTCACTATCCCGCACACACGTTTCGTTGTGCCCGTTGCTAAGCGCTCTGGAGCACTGTTTGTGACGTAAGCGGAACACCACTTGCCGTTCCATTCTCAGAGCTCCTCAATTAAGTAATCTGCGATTCTTGGTGCGAATGATAGAGGAAAACATTTCCAATGTGTCTGGCATATAGAAACTGAACCTGGAGAACACCTTTGTCAGGAGCTTTCACCTGCACCGTAGACACACACAGATTTGCATCACATCTAAATGGCCAAGCTCTTTCTTAGACAAGTTGAAAGCTGCTGTCAGAAGGCTGTGCTCCTTGTCAGATGGAAGCAGCAGCATGAACATAGGAGTTTGACAAGAACTAAAGAGTCACAGAAGAGCGTGGCCTAGGAAAATGAGTCAGGAAAAAGCATATCGCTACATGTGTCCTTGTTGTCGCCTAACAACAGGTAGCAGCATAAACCAGATGCGGGTGAAGTTCTTGCTGGCGACATCTAACGTCAAATGAGCAAACGGGCTTACCACAGCTGCGGTCCTCTGGCAGTCTGAAAGCTTTGCGCACAAGCCGGATGCTAAGCGCCTTCCTTTGCCTTTTGGCAGTGCTCGTGCATTGCCAGCACTAGGCGGGAATGGTCACTATCCCGCACACACGTTTCGTTGTGCCCGTTGCTAAGCGCTCTGGAGCACTGTTTATGACGTAAGCGGAACACATCTTGCCTTTCCATTCTCAGAGCTCCTGAGTTAATCAAACTGAGACTCTTGGTGCGAATGCCAGAGGAAAACATTTCCAATGTGTCTGGCATATAGAAACTGAACCTGGAGAACACCTTTGTCAGGAGCTTTCACCTGCACCGTAGACACACACAGATTTGCATCACATCTAAATGGCCAAGCTCTTTCTTAGACAAGTTGAAAGCTGCTGTCAGAAGGCTGTGCTCCTTGTCAGATGGAAGCAGCAGCATGAACATAGGAGTTTGGCAAGCACTAAAGAGCCACAGAAGAGCGTGGCCTAGGAAAATGAGTCAGGAAAAAGCATATCGCTACATGTGTCCTTGTTGTCGCCTAACAACAGGTAGCAGCATAAACCAGATGCGGGTGAAGTTCTTGCTGGCGACATCTAACGTCAAATGAGCAAACGGGCTTACCACAGCTGCGGTCCTCTGGCAGTCTGAAAGCTTTGCGCACAAGCCGGATGCTAAGCGCCTTCCTTTGCCTTTTGGCAGTGCTCGTGCATTGCCAGCACTAGGCGGGAATGGTCACTATCCCGCACACACGTGTCGTTGTGCCCGTTGCTAAGCGCTCTGGAGCACTGTTTATGACGTAAGCGGAACACCTCTTGCAATTCCATTCTCAGAGCTCCTGAGTTACGTAATCTGCGACTCTTGGTGCGAATGCCAGAGGAAAACATTTCCAATGTGTCTGGCATATAGAAACTGAACCTGGAGAACACCTTTGTCAGGAGCTTTCACCTGCACCGTAGACACACACAGATTTGCATCACATCTAAATGGCCAAGCTCTTTCTTAGACAAGTTGAAAGCTGCTGTCAGAAGGCTGTGCTCCTTGTCAGATGGAAGCAGCAGCATGCACATAGGAGTTTGTCAAGAACTAAAGAGCCACAGAAGAGCGTGGCCTAGGAAAATGAGTCAGGAAAAAGCATATCGCTACATGTGTCCTTGTTGTCGCCTAACAACAGGTAGCAGCATAAACCAGATGTGGTTGAAGTTCTTGCTGGCGACATCTAACGTCAAATGAGCAAGCGGGCTTACCACAGCTGCGGTCCTCTGGCAGTCTGAAAGCTTTGCGCACAAGCCGGATGCTAAGCGCCTTCCTTTGCCTTTTGGCAGTGCTCGTGCATTGCCAGCACTAGGCGGGAATGGTCACTATCCCGCACACACGTTTCGTTGTGCCCGTTGCTAAGCGCTCTGGAGCACTGTTTATGACGTAAGCGGAACACCACTTGCCGTTCCATTCTCAGAGCTCCTCAGTTAAGTAATCTGCGATTCTTGGTGCGAATGATAGAGGAAAACATTTCCAATGTGTCTGGCATATAGAAACTGAACCTGGAGAACACCTTTGTCAGGAGCTTTCACCTGCACCGTAGACACACACAGATTTGCATCACATCTAAATGGCCAAGCTCTTTCTTAGACAAGTTGAAAGCTGCTGTCAGAAGGCTGTGCTCCTTGTCAGATGGAAGCAGCAGCATGAACATAGGAGTTTGACAAGAACTAAAGAGTCACAGAAGAGCGTGGCCTAGGAAAATGAGTCAGGAAAAAGCATATCGCTACATGTGTCCTTGTTGTCGCCTAACAACAGGTAGCAGCATAAACCAGATGCGGGTGAAGTTCTTGCTGGCGACATCTAACGTCAAATGAGCAAACGGGCTTACCACAGCTGCGGTCCTCTGGCAGTCTGAAAGCTTTGCGCACAAGCCGGATGCTAAGCGCCTTCCTTTGCCTTTTGGCAGTGCTCGTGCATTGCCAGCACTAGGCGGGAATGGTCACTATCCCGCACACACGTTTCGTTGTGCCCGTTGCTAAGCGCTCTGGAGCACTGTTTATGACGTAAGCGGAACACCACTTGCCGTTCCATTCTCAGAGCTCCTCAGTTAAGTAATCTGCGATTCTTGGTGCGAATGATAGAGGAAAACATTTCCAATGTGTCTGGCATATAGAAACTGAACCTGGAGAACACCTTTGTCAGGAGCTTTCACCTGCACCGTAGACACACACAGATTTGCATCACATCTAAATGGCCAAGCTCTTTCTTAGACAAGTTGAAAGCTGCTGTCAGAAGGCTGTGCTCCTTGTCAGATGGAAGCAGCAGCATGAACATAGGAGTTTGACAAGAACTAAAGAGCCACAGAAGAGCGTGGCCTAGGAAAATGAGTCAGGAAAAAGCATATCGCTACATGTGTCCTTGTTGTCGCCTAACAACAGGTAGCAGCATAAACCAGATGCGGGTGAAGTTCTTGCTGGCGACATCTAACGTCAAATGAGCAAACGGGCTTACCACAGCTGCGGTCCTCTGGCAGTCTGAAAGCTTTGCGCACAAGCCGGATGCTAAGCGCCTTCCTTTGCCTTTTGGCAGTGCTCGTGCATTGCCAGCACTAGGCAGGAATGGTCACTATCCCACAGACATGTTTCGTTGTGCCCGTTGTTAAGCGCTCTGGAGCACTGTTTATGACGTAAGCGGAACACCTCTTACCGTTCCATTCTCAGAGCTCCTGAGTTAAGTAATCTGCGACTCTTGGTGCGAATGATAGAGGAAAACATTTCCAATGTGTCTGGCAGGGAGAAACTGAACCTGGAGAACACCTTTGTCAGGAGCTTTCACCTGCACCGTAGACACACACAGATTTGCATCACATCTAAATGGCCAAGCTCTTTCTTAGACAAGTTGAAAGCTGCTGTCAGAAGGCTGTGCTCCTTGTCAGATGGAAGCAGCAGCATGCACATAGGAGTTTGTCAAGAACTAAAGAGCCACAGAAGAGCGTGGCCTAGGAAAATGAGTCAGGAAAAAGCATATCGCTACATGTGTCCTTGTTGTCGCCTAACAACAGGTAGCAGCATAAACCAGATGTGGTTGAAGTTCTTGCTGGCGACATCTAACGTCAAATGAGCAAGCGGGCTTACCACAGCTGCGGTCCTCTGGCAGTCTGAAAGCTTTGCGCACAAGCCGGATGCTAAGTGCCTTCCTTTGCCTTTTGGCAGTGCTCGTGCATTGCCAGCACTAGGCGGGAATGGTCACTATCCCGCACACACGTTTCGTTGTGCCCGTTGCTAAGCGCTCTGGAGCACTGTTTATGACGTAAGCGGAACACCACTTGCCGTTCCATTCTCAGAGCTCCTCAGTTAAGTAATCTGCGATTCTTGTTGCGAATGATAGAGGAAAACATTTCCAATGTGTCTGGCATATAGAAACTGAACCTGGAGAACACCTTTGTCAGGAGCTTTCACCTGCACCGTAGACACACACAGATTTGCATCACATCTAAATGGCCAAGCTCTTTCTTAGACAAGTTGAAAGCTGCTGTCAGAAGGCTGTGCTCCTTGTCAGATGGAAGCAGCAGCATGAACATAGGAGTTTGACAAGAACTAAAGAGTCACAGAAGAGCGTGGCCTAGGAAAATGAGTCAGGAAAAAGCATATCGCTACATGTGTCCTTGTTGTCGCCTAACAACAGGTAGCAGCATAAACCAGATGCGGGTGAAGTTCTTGCTGGCGACATCTAACGTCAAATGAGCAAACGGGCTTACCACAGCTGCGGTCCTCTGGCAGTCTGAAAGCTTTGCGCACAAGCCGGATGCTAAGCGCCTTCCTTTGCCTTTTGGCAGTGCTCGTGCATTGCCAGCACTAGGCGGGAATGGTCACTATCCCGCACACACGTTTCGTTGTGCCCGTTGCTAAGCGCTCTGGAGCACTGTTTATGACGTAAGCGGAACACCTCTTGCCGTTCCATTCTCAGAGCTCCTGAGTTAAGTAATCTGCGACTCTTGGTGCGAATGATAGAGGAAAACATTTCCAATGTGTCTGGCAGGGAGAAACTGAACCTGGAGAACACCTTTGTCAGGAGCTTTCACCTGCACCGTAGACACACACAGATTTGCATCACATCTAAATGGCCAAGCTCTTTCTTAGACAAGTTGAAAGCTGCTGTCAGAAGGCTGTGCTCCTTGTCAGATGGAAGCAGCAGCATGAACATAGGAGTTTGGCAAGCACTAAAGAGCCACAGAAGAGCGTGGCCTAGGAAAATGAGTCAGGAAAAAGCATATCGCTACATGTGTCCTTGTTGTCGCCTAACAACAGGTAGCAGCATAAACCAGATGCGGGTGAAGTTCTTGCTGGCGACATCTAACGTCAAATGAGCAAACGGGCTTACCACAGCTGCGGTCCTCTGGCAGTCTGAAAGCTTTGCGCACAAGCCGGATGCTAAGCGCCTTCCTTTGCCTTTTGGCAGTGCTCGTGCATTGCCAGCACTAGGCGGGAATGGTCACTATCCCGCACACACGTTTCGTTGTGCCCGTTGCTAAGCGCTCTGGAGCACTGTTTATGACGTAAGCGGAACACCTCTTGCCGTTCCATTCTCAGAGCTCCTCAGTTAAGTAATCTGCGATTCTTGGTGCGAATGATAGAGGAAAACATTTCCAATGTGTCTGGCATATAGAAACTGAACCTGGAGAACACCTTTGTCAGGAGCTTTCACCTGCACCGTAGACACACACAGATTTGCATCACATCTAAATGGCCAAGCTCTTTCTTAGACAAGTTGAAAGCTGCTGTCAGAAGGCTGTGCTCCTTGTCAGATGGAAGCAGCAGCATGAGCATAGGAGTTTGACAAGAACTAAAGAGTCACAGAAGAGCGTGGCCTAGGAAAATGAGTCAGGAAAAAGCATATCGCTACATGTGTCCTTGTTGTCGCCTAACAACAGGTAGCAGCATAAACCAGATGCGGGTGAAGTTCTTGCTGGCGACATCTAACGTCAAATGAGCAAACGGGCTTACCACAGCTGCGGTCCTCTGGCAGTCTGAAAGCTTTGCGCACAAGCCGGATGCTAAGCGCCTTCCTTTGCCTTTTGGCAGTGCTCGTGCATTGCCAGCACTAGGCGGGAATGGTCACTATCCCGCACACACGTTTCGTTGTGCCCGTTGCTAAGCGCTCTGGAGCACTGTTTATGACGTAAGCGGAACACCTCTTGCCGTTCCATTCTCAGAGCTCCTGAGTTAAGTAATCTGCGACTCTTGGTGCGAATGATAGAGGAAAACATTTCCAATGTGTCTGGCAGGGAGAAACTGAACCTGGAGAACACCTTTGTCAGGAGCTTTCACCTGCACCGTAGACACACACAGATTTGCATCACATCTAAATGGCCAAGCTCTTTCTTAGACAAGTTGAAAGCTGCTGTCAGAAGGCTGTGCTCCTTGTCAGATGGAAGCAGCAGCATGAACATAGGAGTTTGGCAAGCACTAAAGAGCCACAGAAGAGCGTGGCCTAGGAAAATGAGTCAGGAAAAAGCATATCGCTACATGTGTCCTTGTTGTCGCCTAACAACAGGTAGCAGCATAAACCAGATGCGGGTGAAGTTCTTGCTGGCGACATCTAACGTCAAATGAGCAAACGGGCTTACCACAGCTGCGGTCCTCTGGCAGTCTGAAAGCTTTGCGCACAAGCCGGATGCTAAGCGCCTTCCTTTGCCTTTTGGCAGTGCTCGTGCATTGCCAGCACTAGGCGGGAATGGTCACTATCCCGCACACACGTTTCGTTGTGCCCGTTGCTAAGCGCTCTGGAGCACTGTTTATGACGTAAGCGGAACACCTCTTGCCGTTCCATTCTCAGAGCTCCTCAGTTAAGTAATCTGCGATTCTTGGTGCGAATGATAGAGGAAAACATTTCCAATGTGTCTGGCATATAGAAACTGAACCTGGAGAACACCTTTGTCAGGAGCTTTCACCTGCACCGTAGACACACACAGATTTGCATCACATCTAAATGGCCAAGCTCTTTCTTAGACAAGTTGAAAGCTGCTGTCAGAAGGCTGTGCTCCTTGTCAGATGGAAGCAGCAGCATGAGCATAGGAGTTTGACAAGAACTAAAGAGTCACAGAAGAGCGTGGCCTAGGAAAATGAGTCAGGAAAAAGCATATCGCTACATGTGTCCTTGTTGTCGCCTAACAACAGGTAGCAGCATAAACCAGATGCGGGTGAAGTTCTTGCTGGCGACATCTAACGTCAAATGAGCAAACGGGCTTACCACAGCTGCGGTCCTCTGGCAGTCTGAAAGCTTTGCGCACAAGCCGGATGCTAAGCGCTTTCCTTTGCCTTTTGGCAGTGCTCGTGCATTGCCAGCACTAGGCGGGAATGGTCACTATCCCGCACACACGTTTCGTTGTGCCCGTTGTTAAGCGCTCTGGAGCACTGTTTATGACGTAAGCGGAACACCTCTTGCCGTTCCATTCTCAGAGCTCCTCAGTTAAGTAATCTGCGATTCTTGGTGCGAATGATAGAGGAAAACATTTCCAATGTGTCTGGCATATAGAAACTGAACCTGGAGAACACCTTTGTCAGGAGCTTTCACCTGCACCGTAGACACACACAGATTTGCATCACATCTAAATGGCCAAGCTCTTTCTTAGACAAGTTGAAAGCTGCTGTCAGAAGGCTGTGCTCCTTGTCAGATGGAAGCAGCAGCATGAACATAGGAGTTTGACAAGAACTAAAGAGTCACAGAAGAGCGTGGCCTAGGAAAATGAGTCAGGAAAAAGCATATCGCTACATGTGTCCTTGTTGTCGCCTAACAACAGGTAGCAGCATAAACCAGATGCGGGTGAAGTTCTTGCTGGCGACATCTAACGTCAAATGAGCAAACGGGCTTACCACAGCTGCGGTCCTCTGGCAGTCTGAAAGCTTTGCGCACAAGCCGGATGCTAAGCGCCTTCCTTTGCCTTTTGGCAGTGCTCGTGCATTGCCAGCACTAGGCGGGAATGGTCACTATCCCGCACACACGTTTCGTTGTGCCCGTTGCTAAGCGCTCTGGAGCACTGTTTATGACGTAAGCGGAACACCTCTTGCCGTTCCATTCTCAGAGCTCCTGAGTTAAGTAATCTGCGACTCTTGGTGCGAATGATAGAGGAAAACATTTCCAATGTGTCTGGCAGGGAGAAACTGAACCTGGAGAACACCTTTGTCAGGAGCTTTCACCTGCACCGTAGACACACACAGATTTGCATCACATCTAAATGGCCAAGCTCTTTCTTAGACAAGTTGAAAGCTGCTGTCAGAAGGCTGTGCTCCTTGTCAGATGGAAGCAGCAGCACTCACATAGGAGTTTGGCAAGCACTAAAGAGCCACAGAAGAGCGTGGCCTAGGAAAATGAGTCAGGAAAAAGCATATCGCTACATGTGTCCTTGTTGTCGCCTAACAACAGGTAGCAGCATAAACCAGATGCGGGTGAAGTTCTTGCTGGCGACATCTAACGTCAAATGAGCAAACGGGCTTACCACAGCTGCGGTCCTCTGGCAGTCTGAAAGCTTTGCGCACAAGCCGGATGCTAAGCGCCTTCCTTTGCCTTTTGGCAGTGCTCGTGCATTGCCAGCACTAGGCGGGAATGGTCACTATTTCGCACACACGTGTCGTTGTGCCCGTTGCTAAGCGCTCTGGAGCACTATTTATGACGTAAGCGGAACACCTCTTGCCATTCCATTCTCAGAGCTCCTGAGTTACGTAATCTGCGACTCTTGGTGCGAATGCCAGAGGAAAACATTTCCAATGTGTCTGGCATATAGAAACTGAACCTGGAGAACACCTTTGTCAGGAGCTTTCACCTGCACCGTAGACACACACAGATTTGCATCACATCTAAATGGCCAAGCTCTTTCTTAGACAAGTTGAAAGCTGCTGTCAGAAGGCTGTGCTCCTTGTCAGATGGAAGCAGCAGCATGCACATAGGAGTTTGTCAAGAACTAAAGAGCCACAGAAGAGCGTGGCCTAGGAAAATGAGTCAGGAAAAAGCATATCGCTACATGTGTCCTTGTTGTCGCCTAACAACAGGTAGCAGCATAAACCAGATGTGGTTGAAGTTCTTGCTGGCGACATCTAACGTCAAATGAGCAAGCGGGCTTACCACAGCTGCGGTCCTCTGGCAGTCTGAAAGCTTTGCGCACAAGCCGGATGCTAAGCGCCTTCCTTTGCCTTTTGGCAGTGCTCGTGCATTGCCAGCACTAGGCGGGAATGGTCACTATCCCGCACACACGTTTCGTTGTGCCCGTTGCTAAGCGCTCTGGAGCACTGTTTATGACGTAAGCGGAACACCACTTGCCGTTCCATTCTCAGAGCTCCTCAGTTAAGTAATCTGCGATTCTTGGTGCGAATGATAGAGGAAAACATTTCCAATGTGTCTGGCATATAGAAACTGAACCTGGAGAACACCTTTGTCAGGAGCTTTCACCTGCACCGTAGACACACACAGATTTGCATCACATCTAAATGGCCAAGCTCTTTCTTAGACAAGTTGAAAGCTGCTGTCAGAAGGCTGTGCTCCTTGTCAGATGGAAGCAGCAGCATGAACATAGGAGTTTGACAAGAACTAAAGAGTCACAGAAGAGCGTGGCCTAGGAAAATGAGTCAGGAAAAAGCATATCGCTACATGTGTCCTTGTTGTCGCCTAACAACAGGTAGCAGCATAAACCAGATGCGGGTGAAGTTCTTGCTGGCGACATCTAACGTCAAATGAGCAAACGGGCTTACCACAGCTGCGGTCCTCTGGCAGTCTGAAAGCTTTGCGCACAAGCCGGATGCTAAGCGCCTTCCTTTGCCTTTTGGCAGTGCTCGTGCATTGCCAGCACTAGGCGGGAATGGTCACTATCCCGCACACACGTTTCGTTGTGCCCGTTGCTAAGCGCTCTGGAGCACTGTTTATGACGTAAGCGGAACACATCTTGCCATTCCATTCTCAGAGCTCCTGAGTTAATCAAACTGAGACTCTTGGTGCGAATGATAGAGGAAAACATTTCCAAAGTGTCTGGCATATAGAAACTGAACCTGGAGAACACCTTTGTCAGGAGCTTTCACCTGCACCGTAGACACACACAGATTTGCATCACATCTAAATGGCCAAGCTCTTTCTTAGACAAGTTGAAAGCTGCTGTCAGAAGGCTGTGCTCCTTGTCAGATGGAAGCAGCAGCATGCACATAGGAGTTTGTCAAGAACTAAAGAGCCACAGAAGAGCGTGGCCTAGGAAAATGAGTCAGGAAAAAGCATATCGCTACATGTGTCCTTGTTGTCGCCTAACAACAGGTAGCAGCATAAACCAGATGTGGTTGAAGTTCTTGCTGGCGACATCTAACGTCAAATGAGCAAGCGGGCTTACCACAGCTGCGGTCCTCTGGCAGTCTGAAAGCTTTGCGCACAAGCCGGATGCTAAGCGCCTTCCTTTGCCTTTTGGCAGTGCTCGTGCATTGCCAGCACTAGGCGGGAATGGTCACTATCCCGCACACACGTTTCGTTGTGCCCGTTGCTAAGCGCTCTGGAGCACTGTTTGTGACGTAAGCGGAACACCACTTGCCGTTCCATTCTCAGAGCTCCTCAATTAAGTAATCTGCGATTCTTGGTGCGAATGATAGAGGAAAACATTTCCAATGTGTCTGGCATATAGAAACTGAACCTGGAGAACACCTTTGTCAGGAGCTTTCACCTGCACCGTAGACACACACAGATTTGCATCACATCTAAATGGCCAAGCTCTTTCTTAGACAAGTTGAAAGCTGCTGTCAGAAGGCTGTGCTCCTTGTCAGATGGAAGCAGCAGCATGAACATAGGAGTTTGACAAGAACTAAAGAGTCACAGAAGAGCGTGGCCTAGGAAAATGAGTCAGGAAAAAGCATATCGCTACATGTGTCCTTGTTGTCGCCTAACAACAGGTAGCAGCATAAACCAGATGCGGGTGAAGTTCTTGCTGGCGACATCTAACGTCAAATGAGCAAACGGGCTTACCACAGCTGCGGTCCTCTGGCAGTCTGAAAGCTTTGCGCACAAGCCGGATGCTAAGCGCCTTCCTTTGCCTTTTGGCAGTGCTCGTGCATTGCCAGCACTAGGCGGGAATGGTCACTATCCCGCACACACGTTTCGTTGTGCCCGTTGCTAAGCGCTCTGGAGCACTGTTTATGACGTAAGCGGAACACATCTTGCCTTTCCATTCTCAGAGCTCCTGAGTTAATCAAACTGAGACTCTTGGTGCGAATGCCAGAGGAAAACATTTCCAATGTGTCTGGCATATAGAAACTGAACCTGGAGAACACCTTTGTCAGGAGCTTTCACCTGCACCGTAGACACACACAGATTTGCATCACATCTAAATGGCCAAGCTCTTTCTTAGACAAGTTGAAAGCTGCTGTCAGAAGGCTGTGCTCCTTGTCAGATGGAAGCAGCAGCACTCACATAGGAGTTTGACAAGAACTAAAGAGTCACAGAAGAGCGTGGCCTAGGAAAATGAGTCAGGAAAAAGCATATCGCTACATGTGTCCTTGTTGTCGCCTAACAACAGGTAGCAGCATAAACCAGATGCGGGTGAAGTTCTTGCTGGCGACATCTAACGTCAAATGAGCAAACGGGCTTACCACAGCTGCGGTCCTCTGGCAGTCTGAAAGCTTTGCGCACAAGCCGGATGCTAAGCGCCTTCCTTTGCCTTTTGGCAGTGCTCGTGCATTGCCAGCACTAGGCGGGAATGGTCACTATCCCGCACACACGTTTCGTTGTGCCCGTTGCTAAGCGCTCTGGAGCACTGTTTATGACGTAAGCGGAACACCTCTTGCCGTTCCATTCTCAGAGCTCCTGAGTTAAGTAATCTGCGACTCTTGGTGCGAATGATAGAGGAAAACATTTCCAATGTGTCTGGCAGGGAGAAACTGAACCTGGAGAACACCTTTGTCAGGAGCTTTCACCTGCACCGTAGACACACACAGATTTGCATCACATCTAAATGGCCAAGCTCTTTCTTAGACAAGTTGAAAGCTGCTGTCAGAAGGCTGTGCTCCTTGTCAGATGGAAGCAGCAGCATGAACATAGGAGTTTGACAAGAACTAAAGAGTCACAGAAGAGCGTGGCCTAGGAAAATGAGTCAGGAAAAAGCATATCGCTACATGTGTCCTTGTTGTCGCCTAACAACAGGTAGCAGCATAAACCAGATGCGGGTGAAGTTCTTGCTGGCGACATCTAACGTCAAATGAGCAAACGGGCTTACCACAGCTGCGGTCCTCTGGCAGTCTGAAAGCTTTGTGCACAAGCCGGATGCTAAGCGCCTTCCTTTGCCTTTTGGCAGTGCTCGTGCATTGCCAGCACTAGGCAGGAATGGTCACTATCCCACAGACATGTTTCGTTGTGCCCGTTGCTAAGCGCTCTGGAGCACTGTTTATGACGTAAGCGGAACACATCTTGCCTTTCCATTCTCAGAGCTCCTGAGTTAATCAAACTGAGACTCTTGGTGCGAATGCCAGAGGAAAACATTTCCAATGTGTCTGGCATATAGAAACTGAACCTGGAGAACACCTTTGTCAGGAGCTTTCACCTGCACCGTAGACACACACAGATTTGCATCACATCTAAATGGCCAAGCTCTTTCTTAGACAAGTTGAAAGCTGCTGTCAGAAGGCTGTGCTCCTTGTCAGATGGAAGCAGCAGCATGAACATAGGAGTTTGGCAAGCACTAAAGAGTCACAGAAGAGCGTGGCCTAGGAAAATGAGTCAGGAAAAAGCATATCGCTACATGTGTCCTTGTTGTCGCCTAACAACAGGTAGCAGCATAAACCAGATGCGGGTGAAGTTCTTGCTGGCGACATCTAACGTCAAATGAGCAAACGGGCTTACCACAGCTGCGGTCCTCTGGCAGTCTGAAAGCTTTGCGCACAAGCCGGATGCTAAGCGCCTTCCTTTGCCTTTTGGCAGTGCTCGTGCATTGCCAGCACTAGGCGGGAATGGTCACTATCCCGCACACACGTTTCGTTGTGCCCGTTGTTAAGCGCTCTGGAGCACTGTTTATGACGTAAGCGGAACACCTCTTACCGTTCCATTCTCAGAGCTCCTGAGTTAAGTAATCTGCGACTCTTGGTGCGAATGATAGAGGAAAACATTTCCAATGTGTCTGGCAGGGAGAATCTGAACCTGGAGAACACCTTTGTCAGGAGCTTTCACCTGCACCGTAGACACACACAGATTTGCATCACATCTAAATGGCCAAGCTCTTTCTTAGACAAGTTGAAAGCTGCTGTCAGAAGGCTGTGCTCCTTGTCAGATGGAAGCAGCAGCATGCACATAGGAGTTTGTCAAGAACTAAAGAGCCACAGAAGAGCGTGGCCTAGGAAAATGAGTCAGGAAAAAGCATATCGCTACATGTGTCCTTGTTGTCGCCTAACAACAGGTAGCAGCATAAACCAGATGTGGTTGAAGTTCTTGCTGGCGACATCTAACGTCAAATGAGCAAGCGGGCTTACCACAGCTGCGGTCCTCTGGCAGTCTGAAAGCTTTGCGCACAAGCCGGATGCTAAGTGCCTTCCTTTGCCTTTTGGCAGTGCTCGTGCATTGCCAGCACTAGGCGGGAATGGTCACTATCCCGCACACACGTTTCGTTGTGCCCGTTGCTAAGCGCTCTGGAGCACTGTTTATGACGTAAGCGGAACACCTCTTGCCGTTCCATTCTCAGAGCTCCTCAGTTAAGTAATCTGCGATTCTTGGTGCGAATGATAGAGGAAAACATTTCCAATGTGTCTGGCATATAGAAACTGAACCTGGAGAACACCTTTGTCAGGAGCTTTCACCTGCACCGTAGACACACACAGATTTGCATCACATCTAAATGGCCAAGCTCTTTCTTAGACAAGTTGAAAGCTGCTGTCAGAAGGCTGTGCTCCTTGTCAGATGGAAGCAGCAGCATGAACATAGGAGTTTGACAAGAACTAAAGAGTCACAGAAGAGCGTGGCCTAGGAAAATGAGTCAGGAAAAAGCATATCGCTACATGTGTCCTTGTTGTCGCCTAACAACAGGTAGCAGCATAAACCAGATGCGGGTGAAGTTCTTGCTGGCGACATCTAACGTCAAATGAGCAAACGGGCTTACCACAGCTGCGGTCCTCTGGCAGTCTGAAAGCTTTGCGCACAAGCCGGATGCTAAGCGCCTTCCTTTGCCTTTTGGCAGTGCTCGTGCATTGCCAGCACTAGGCGGGAATGGTCACTATCCCGCACACACGTTTCGTTGTGCCCGTTGCTAAGCGCTCTGGAGCACTGTTTATGACGTAAGCGGAACACATCTTGCCATTCCATTCTCAGAGCTCCTGAGTTAATCAAACTGAGACTCTTGGTGCGAATGATAGAGGAAAACATTTCCAATGTGTCTGGCATATAGAAACTGAACCTGGAGAACACCTTTGTCAGGAGCTTTCACCTGCACCGTAGACACACACAGATTTGCATCACATCTAAATGGCCAAGCTCTTTCTTAGACAAGTTGAAAGCTGCTGTCAGAAGGCTGTGCTCCTTGTCAGATGGAAGCAGCAGCATGCACATAGGAGTTTGTCAAGAACTAAAGAGCCACAGAAGAGCGTGGCCTAGGAAAATGAGTCAGGAAAAAGCATATCGCTACATGTGTCCTTGTTGTCGCCTAACAACAGGTAGCAGCATAAACCAGATGTGGTTGAAGTTCTTGCTGGCGACATCTAACGTCAAATGAGCAAACGGGCTTACCACAGCTGCGGTCCTCTGGCAGTCTGAAAGCTTTGCGCACAAGCCGGATGCTAAGCGCCTTCCTTTGCCTTTTGGCAGTGCTCGTGCATTGCCAGCACTAGGCGGGAATGGTCACTATCCCGCACACACGTTTCGTTGTGCCCGTTGCTAAGCGCTCTGGAGCACTGTTTATGACGTAAGCGGAACACCACTTGCCGTTCCATTCTCAGAGCTCCTCAGTTAAGTAATCTGCGATTCTTGGTGCGAATGATAGAGGAAAACATTTCCAATGTGTCTGGCATATAGAAACTGAACCTGGAGAACACCTTTGTCAGGAGCTTTCACCTGCACCGTAGACACACACAGATTTGCATCACATCTAAATGGCCAAGCTCTTTCTTAGACAAGTTGAAAGCTGCTGTCAGAAGGCTGTGCTCCTTGTCAGATGGAAGCAGCAGCATGAACATAGGAGTTTGACAAGAACTAAAGAGTCACAGAAGAGCGTGGCCTAGGAAAATGAGTCAGGAAAAAGCATATCGCTACATGTGTCCTTGTTGTCGCCTAACAACAGGTAGCAGCATAAACCAGATGTGGTTGAAGTTCTTGCTGGCGACATCTAACGTCAAATGAGCAAGCGGGCTTACCACAGCTACGGTCCTCTGGCAGTCTGAAAGCTTTGCGCACAAGCCGGATGCTAAGCGCCTTCCTTTGCCTTTTGGCAGTGCTCGTGCATTGCCAGCACTAGGCGGGAATGGTCACTATCCCGCACACACGTTTCGTTGTGCCCGTTGCTAAGCGCTCTGGAGCACTGTTTATGACGTAAGCGGAACACCTCTTGCCGTTCCATTCTCAGAGCTCCTCAGTTAAGTAATCTGCGATTCTTGGTGCGAATGATAGAGGAAAACATTTCCAATGTGTCTGGCATATAGAAACTGAACCTGGAGAACACCTTTGTCAGGAGCTTTCACCTGCACCGTAGACACACACAGATTTGCATCACATCTAAATGGCCAAGCTCTTTCTTAGACAAGTTGAAAGCTGCTGTCAGAAGGCTGTGCTCCTTGTCAGATGGAAGCAGCAGCATGAACATAGGAGTTTGACAAGAACTAAAGAGTCACAGAAGAGCGTGGCCTAGGAAAATGAGTCAGGAAAAAGCATATCGCTACATGTGTCCTTGTTGTCGCCTAACAACAGGTAGCAGCATAAACCAGATGCGGGTGAAGTTCTTGCTGGCGACATCTAACGTCAAATGAGCAAACGGGCTTACCACAGCTGCGGTCCTCTGGCAGTCTGAAAGCTTTGCGCACAAGCCGGATGCTAAGCGCCTTCCTTTGCCTTTTGGCAGTGCTCGTGCATTGCCAGCACTAGGCGGGAATGGTCACTATCCCGCACACACGTTTCGTTGTGCCCGTTGCTAAGCGCTCTGGAGCACTGTTTATGACGTAAGCGGAACACCACTTGCCGTTCCATTCTCAGAGCTCCTGAGTTAAGTAATCTGCGATTCTTGGTGCGAATGATAGAGGAAAACATTTCCAATGTGTCTGGCAGGGAGAAACTGAACCTGGAGAACACCTTTGTCAGGAGCTTTCACCTGCACCGTAGACACACACAGATTTGCATCACATCTAAATGGCCAAGCTCTTTCTTAGACAAGTTGAAAGCTGCTGTCAGAAGGCTGTGCTCCTTGTCAGATGGAAGCAGCAGCATGAACATAGGAGTTTGACAAGAACTAAAGAGTCACAGAAGAGCGTGGCCTAGGAAAATGAGTCAGGAAAAAGCATATCGCTACATGTGTCCTTGTTGTCGCCTAACAACAGGTAGCAGCATAAACCAGATGCGGGTGAAGTTCTTGCTGGCGACATCTAACGTCAAATGAGCAAACGGGCTTACCACAGCTGCGGTCCTCTGGCAGTCTGAAAGCTTTGCGCACAAGCCGGATGCTAAGCGCCTTCCTTTGCCTTTTGGCAGTGCTCGTGCATTGCCAGCACTAGGCGGGAATGGTCACTATCCCACAGACATGTTTCGTTGTGCCCGTTGCTAAGCGCTCTGGAGCACTGTTTATGACGTAAGCGGAACACATCTTGCCTTTCCATTCTCAGAGCTCCTGAGTTAATCAAACTGAGACTCTTGGTGCGAATGCCAGAGGAAAACATTTCCAATGTGTCTGGCATATAGAAACTGAACCTGGAGAACACCTTTGTCAGGAGCTTTCACCTGCACCGTAGACACACACAGATTTGCATCACATCTAAATGGCCAAGCTCTTTCTTAGACAAGTTGAAAGCTGCTGTCAGAAGGCTGTGCTCCTTGTCAGATGGAAGCAGCAGCATGAACATAGGAGTTTGGCAAGCACTAAAGAGTCACAGAAGAGCGTGGCCTAGGAAAATGAGTCAGGAAAAAGCATATCGCTACATGTGTCCTTGTTGTCGCCTAACAACAGGTAGCAGCATAAACCAGATGTGGTTGAAGTTCTTGCTGGCGACATCTAACGTCAAATGAGCAAGCGGGCTTACCACAGCTGCGGTCCTCTGGCAGTCTGAAAGCTTTGCGCACAAGCCGGATGCTAAGTGCCTTCCTTTGCCTTTTGGCAGTGCTCGTGCATTGCCAGCACTAGGCGGGAATGGTCACTATCCCGCACACACGTTTCGTTGTGCCCGTTGCTAAGCGCTCTGGAGCACTGTTTATGACGTAAGCGGAACACCTCTTGCCGTTCCATTCTCAGAGCTCCTCAGTTAAGTAATCTGCGATTCTTGGTGCGAATGATAGAGGAAAACATTTCCAATGTGTCTGGCATATAGAAACTGAACCTGGAGAACACCTTTGTCAGGAGCTTTCACCTGCACCGTAGACACACACAGATTTGCATCACATCTAAATGGCCAAGCTCTTTCTTAGACAAGTTGAAAGCTGCTGTCAGAAGGCTGTGCTCCTTGTCAGATGGAAGCAGCAGCATGAACATAGGAGTTTGACAAGAACTAAAGAGTCACAGAAGAGCGTGGCCTAGGAAAATGAGTCAGGAAAAAGCATATCGCTACATGTGTCCTTGTTGTCGCCTAACAACAGGTAGCAGCATAAACCAGATGCGGGTGAAGTTCTTGCTGGCGACATCTAACGTCAAATGAGCAAACGGGCTTACCACAGCTGCGGTCCTCTGGCAGTCTGAAAGCTTTGCGCACAAGCCGGATGCTAAGCGCCTTCCTTTGCCTTTTGGCAGTGCTCGTGCATTGCCAGCACTAGGCGGGAATGGTCACTATCCCGCACACACGTTTCGTTGTGCCCGTTGCTAAGCGCTCTGGAGCACTGTTTATGACGTAAGCGGAACACCTCTTGCCGTTCCATTCTCAGAGCTCCTCAGTTAAGTAATCTGCGACTCTTGGTGCGAATGATAGAGGAAAACATTTCCAATGTGTCTGGCAGGGAGAAACTGAACCTGGAGAACACCTTTGTCAGGAGCTTTCACCTGCACCGTAGACACACACAGATTTGCATCACATCTAAATGGCCAAGCTCTTTCTTAGACAAGTTGAAAGCTGCTGTCAGAAGGCTGTGCTCCTTGTCAGATGGAAGCAGCAGCATGAGCATAGGAGTTTGACAAGAACTAAAGAGTCACAGAAGAGCGTGGCCTAGGAAAATGAGTCAGGAAAAAGCATATCGCTACATGTGTCCTTGTTGTCGCCTAACAACAGGTAGCAGCATAAACCAGATGCGGGTGAAGTTCTTGCTGGCGACATCTAACGTCAAATGAGCAAACGGGCTTACCACAGCTGCGGTCCTCTGGCAGTCTGAAAGCTTTGCGCACAAGCCGGATGCTAAGCGCCTTCCTTTGCCTTTTGGCAGTGCTCGTGCATTGCCAGCACTAGGCGGGAATGGTCACTATCCCGCACACACGTTTCGTTGTGCCCGTTGCTAAGCGCTCTGGAGCACTATTTATGACGTAAGCGGAACACCTCTTGCCGTTCCATTCTCAGAGCTCCTGAGTTAAGTAATCTGCGACTCTTGGTGCGAATGATAGAGGAAAACATTTCCAATGTGTCTGGCAGGGAGAATCTGAACCTGGAGAACACCTTTGTCAGGAGCTTTCACCTGCACCGTAGACACACACAGATTTGCATCACATCTAAATGGCCAAGCTCTTTCTTAGACAAGTTGAAAGCTGCTGTCAGAAGGCTGTGCTCCTTGTCAGATGGAAGCAGCAGCATGAACATAGGAGTTTGACAAGAACTAAAGAGTCACAGAAGAGCGTGGCCTAGGAAAATGAGTCAGGAAAAAGCATATCGCTACATGTGTCCTTGTTGTCGCCTAACAACAGGTAGCAGCATAAACCAGATGCGGGTGAAGTTCTTGCTGGCGACATCTAACGTCAAATGAGCAAACGGGCTTACCACAGCTGCGGTCCTCTGGCAGTCTGAAAGCTTTGCGCACAAGCCGGATGCTAAGCGCCTTCCTTTGCCTTTTGGCAGTGCTCGTGCATTGCCAGCACTAGGCGGGAATGGTCACTATCCCGCACACACGTTTCGTTGTGCCCGTTGCTAAGCGCTCTGGAGCACTGTTTATGACGTAAGCGGAACACCACTTGCCGTTCCATTCTCAGAGCTCCTCAGTTAAGTAATCTGCGATTCTTGGTGCGAATGATAGAGGAAAACATTTCCAATGTGTCTGGCATATAGAAACTGAACCTGGAGAACACCTTTGTCAGGAGCTTTCACCTGCACCGTAGACACACACAGATTTGCATCACATCTAAATGGCCAAGCTCTTTCTTAGACAAGTTGAAAGCTGCTGTCAGAAGGCTGTGCTCCTTGTCAGATGGAAGCAGCAGCATGAACATAGGAGTTTGACAAGAACTAAAGAGTCACAGAAGAGCGTGGCCTAGGAAAATGAGTCAGGAAAAAGCATATCGCTACATGTGTCCTTGTTGTCGCCTAACAACAGGTAGCAGCATAAACCAGATGTGGTTGAAGTTCTTGCTGGCGACATCTAACGTCAAATGAGCAAGCGGGCTTACCACAGCTACGGTCCTCTGGCAGTCTGAAAGCTTTGCGCACAAGCCGGATGCTAAGCGCCTTCCTTTGCCTTTTGGCAGTGCTCGTGCATTGCCAGCACTAGGCGGGAATGGTCACTATCCCGCACACACGTTTCGTTGTGCCCGTTGCTAAGCGCTCTGGAGCACTGTTTATGACGTAAGCGGAACACCTCTTGCCGTTCCATTCTCAGAGCTCCTCAGTTAAGTAATCTGCGATTCTTGGTGCGAATGATAGAGGAAAACATTTCCAATGTGTCTGGCATATAGAAACTGAACCTGGAGAACACCTTTGTCAGGAGCTTTCACCTGCACCGTAGACACACACAGATTTGCATCACATCTAAATGGCCAAGCTCTTTCTTAGACAAGTTGAAAGCTGCTGTCAGAAGGCTGTGCTCCTTGTCAGATGGAAGCAGCAGCATGAACATAGGAGTTTGACAAGAACTAAAGAGTCACAGAAGAGCGTGGCCTAGGAAAATGAGTCAGGAAAAAGCATATCGCTACATGTGTCCTTGTTGTCGCCTAACAACAGGTAGCAGCATAAACCAGATGCGGGTGAAGTTCTTGCTGGCGACATCTAACGTCAAATGAGCAAACGGGCTTACCACAGCTGCGGTCCTCTGGCAGTCTGAAAGCTTTGCGCACAAGCCGCATGCTAAGCGCCTTCCTTTGCCTTTTGGCAGTGCTCGTGCATTGCCAGCCCTAGGCGGGAATGGTCACTATCCCGCACACACGTTTCGTTGTGCCCGTTGCTAAGCGCTCTGGAGCACTGTTTATGACGTAAGCGGAACACCTCTTGCCGTTCCATTCTCAGAGCTCCTCAGTTAAGTAATCTGCGACTCTTGGTGCGAATGATAGAGGAAAACATTTCCAATGTGTCTGGCAGGGAGAAACTGAACCTGGAGAACACCTTTGTCAGGAGCTTTCACCTGCACCGTAGACACACACAGATTTGCATCACATCTAAATGGCCAAGCTCTTTCTTAGACAAGTTGAAAGCTGCTGTCAGAAGGCTGTGCTCCTTGTCAGATGGAAGCAGCAGCATGAGCATAGGAGTTTGACAAGAACTAAAGAGTCACAGAAGAGCGTGGCCTAGGAAAATGAGTCAGGAAAAAGCATATCGCTACATGTGTCCTTGTTGTCGCCTAACAACAGGTAGCAGCATAAACCAGATGCGGGTGAAGTTCTTGCTGGCGACATCTAACGTCAAATGAGCAAACGGGCTTACCACAGCTGCGGTCCTCTGGCAGTCTGAAAGCTTTGCGCACAAGCCGGATGCTAAGCGCCTTCCTTTGCCTTTTGGCAGTGCTCGTGCATTGCCAGCACTAGGCGGGAATGGTCACTATCCCGCACACACGTTTCGTTGTGCCCGTTGCTAAGCGCTCTGGAGCACTATTTATGACGTAAGCGGAACACCTCTTGCCGTTCCATTCTCAGAGCTCCTGAGTTAAGTAATCTGCGACTCTTGGTGCGAATGATAGAGGAAAACATTTCCAATGTGTCTGGCAGGGAGAATCTGAACCTGGAGAACACCTTTGTCAGGAGCTTTCACCTGCACCGTAGACACACACAGATTTGCATCACATCTAAATGGCCAAGCTCTTTCTTAGACAAGTTGAAAGCTGCTGTCAGAAGGCTGTGCTCCTTGTCAGATGGAAGCAGCAGCATGAACATAGGAGTTTGACAAGAACTAAAGAGTCACAGAAGAGCGTGGCCTAGGAAAATGAGTCAGGAAAAAGCATATCGCTACATGTGTCCTTGTTGTCGCCTAACAACAGGTAGCAGCATAAACCAGATGCGGGTGAAGTTCTTGCTGGCGACATCTAACGTCAAATGAGCAAACGGGCTTACCACAGCTGCGGTCCTCTGGCAGTCTGAAAGCTTTGCGCACAAGCCGGATGCTAAGCGCCTTCCTTTGCCTTTTGGCAGTGCTCGTGCATTGCCAGCACTAGGCGGGAATGGTCACTATCCCGCACACACGTTTCGTTGTGCCCGTTGCTAAGCGCTCTGGAGCACTGTTTATGACGTAAGCGGAACACCACTTGCCGTTCCATTCTCAGAGCTCCTCAGTTAAGTAATCTGCGATTCTTGGTGCGAATGATAGAGGAAAACATTTCCAATGTGTCTGGCATATAGAAACTGAACCTGGAGAACACCTTTGTCAGGAGCTTTCACCTGCACCGTAGACACACACAGATTTGCATCACATCTAAATGGCCAAGCTCTTTCTTAGACAAGTTGAAAGCTGCTGTCAGAAGGCTGTGCTCCTTGTCAGATGGAAGCAGCAGCATGAACATAGGAGTTTGACAAGAACTAAAGAGTCACAGAAGAGCGTGGCCTAGGAAAATGAGTCAGGAAAAAGCATATCGCTACATGTGTCCTTGTTGTCGCCTAACAACAGGTAGCAGCATAAACCAGATGTGGTTGAAGTTCTTGCTGGCGACATCTAACGTCAAATGAGCAAGCGGGCTTACCACAGCTACGGTCCTCTGGCAGTCTGAAAGCTTTGCGCACAAGCCGGATGCTAAGCGCCTTCCTTTGCCTTTTGGCAGTGCTCGTGCATTGCCAGCACTAGGCGGGAATGGTCACTATCCCGCACACACGTTTCGTTGTGCCCGTTGCTAAGCGCTCTGGAGCACTGTTTATGACGTAAGCGGAACACCTCTTGCCGTTCCATTCTCAGAGCTCCTCAGTTAAGTAATCTGCGATTCTTGGTGCGAATGATAGAGGAAAACATTTCCAATGTGTCTGGCATATAGAAACTGAACCTGGAGAACACCTTTGTCAGGAGCTTTCACCTGCACCGTAGACACACACAGATTTGCATCACATCTAAATGGCCAAGCTCTTTCTTAGACAAGTTGAAAGCTGCTGTCAGAAGGCTGTGCTCCTTGTCAGATGGAAGCAGCAGCATGAACATAGGAGTTTGACAAGAACTAAAGAGTCACAGAAGAGCGTGGCCTAGGAAAATGAGTCAGGAAAAAGCATATCGCTACATGTGTCCTTGTTGTCGCCTAACAACAGGTAGCAGCATAAACCAGATGCGGGTGAAGTTCTTGCTGGCGACATCTAACGTCAAATGAGCAAACGGGCTTACCACAGCTGCGGTCCTCTGGCAGTCTGAAAGCTTTGCGCACAAGCCGCATGCTAAGCGCCTTCCTTTGCCTTTTGGCAGTGCTCGTGCATTGCCAGCCCTAGGCGGGAATGGTCACTATCCCGCACACACGTTTCGTTGTGCCCGTTGCTAAGCGCTCTGGAGCACTGTTTATGACGTAAGCGGAACACCACTTGCCGTTCCATTCTCAGAGCTCCTCAGTTAAGTAATCTGCGATTCTTGGTGCGAATGATAGAGGAAAACATTTCCAATGTGTCTGGCATATAGAAACTGAACCTGGAGAACACCTTTGTCAGGAGCTTTCACCTGCACCGTAGACACACACAGATTTGCATCACATCTAAATGGCCAAGCTCTTTCTTAGACAAGTTGAAAGCTGCTGTCAGAAGGCTGTGCTCCTTGTCAGATGGAAGCAGCAGCATGAACATAGGAGTTTGGCAAGAACTAAAGAGCCACAGAAGAGCGTGGCCTAGGAAAATGAGTCAGGAAAAAGCATATCGCTACATGTGTCCTTGTTGTCGCCTAACAACAGGTAGCAGCATAAACCAGATGCGGGTGAAGTTCTTGCTGGCGACATCTAACGTCAAATGAGCAAACGGGCTTACCACAGCTGCGGTCCTCTGGCAGTCTGAAAGCTTTGCGCACAAGCCGGATGCTAAGCGCCTTCCTTTGCCTTTTGGCAGTGCTCGTGCATTGCCAGCACTAGGCGGGAATGGTCACTATCCCGCACACACGTTTCGTTGTGCCCGTTGCTAAGCGCTCTGGAGCACTGTTTATGACGTAAGCGGAACACCTCTTGCCGTTCCATTCTCAGAGCTCCTGAGTTAAGTAATCTGCGACTCTTGGTGCGAATGATAGAGGAAAACATTTCCAATGTGTCTGGCAGGGAGAAACTGAACCTGGAGAACACCTTTGTCAGGAGCTTTCACCTGCACCGTAGACACACACAGATTTGCATCACATCTAAATGGCCAAGCTCTTTCTTAGACAAGTTGAAAGCTGCTGTCAGAAGGCTGTGCTCCTTGTCAGATGGAAGCAGCAGCATGAGCATAGGAGTTTGACAAGAACTAAAGAGTCACAGAAGAGCGTGGCCTAGGAAAATGAGTCAGGAAAAAGCATATCGCTACATGTGTCCTTGTTGTCGCCTAACAACAGGTAGCAGCATAAACCAGATGCGGGTGAAGTTCTTGCTGGCGACATCTAACGTCAAATGAGCAAACGGGCTTACCACAGCTGCGGTCCTCTGGCAGTCTGAAAGCTTTGCGCACAAGCCGGATGCTAAGCGCCTTCCTTTGCCTTTTGGCAGTGCTCGTGCATTGCCAGCACTAGGCGGGAATGGTCACTATCCCGCACACACGTTTCGTTGTGCCCGTTGCTAAGCGCTCTGGAGCACTATTTATGACGTAAGCGGAACACCTCTTGCCGTTCCATTCTCAGAGCTCCTGAGTTAAGTAATCTGCGACTCTTGGTGCGAATGATAGAGGAAAACATTTCCAATGTGTCTGGCAGGGAGAATCTGAACCTGGAGAACACCTTTGTCAGGAGCTTTCACCTGCACCGTAGACACACACAGATTTGCATCACATCTAAATGGCCAAGCTCTTTCTTAGACAAGTTGAAAGCTGCTGTCAGAAGGCTGTGCTCCTTGTCAGATGGAAGCAGCAGCATGAACATAGGAGTTTGACAAGAACTAAAGAGTCACAGAAGAGCGTGGCCTAGGAAAATGAGTCAGGAAAAAGCATATCGCTACATGTGTCCTTGTTGTCGCCTAACAACAGGTAGCAGCATAAACCAGATGCGGGTGAAGTTCTTGCTGGCGACATCTAACGTCAAATGAGCAAACGGGCTTACCACAGCTGCGGTCCTCTGGCAGTCTGAAAGCTTTGCGCACAAGCCGCATGCTAAGCGCCTTCCTTTGCCTTTTGGCAGTGCTCGTGCATTGCCAGCACTAGGCGGGAATGGTCACTATCCCGCACACACGTTTCGTTGTGCCCGTTGCTAAGCGCTCTGGAGCACTGTTTATGACGTAAGCGGAACACCACTTGCCGTTCCATTCTCAGAGCTCCTCAGTTAAGTAATCTGCGATTCTTGGTGCGAATGATAGAGGAAAACATTTCCAATGTGTCTGGCATATAGAAACTGAACCTGGAGAACACCTTTGTCAGGAGCTTTCACCTGCACCGTAGACACACACAGATTTGCATCACATCTAAATGGCCAAGCTCTTTCTTAGACAAGTTGAAAGCTGCTGTCAGAAGGCTGTGCTCCTTGTCAGATGGAAGCAGCAGCATGAACATAGGAGTTTGACAAGAACTAAAGAGTCACAGAAGAGCGTGGCCTAGGAAAATGAGTCAGGAAAAAGCATATCGCTACATGTGTCCTTGTTGTCGCCTAACAACAGGTAGCAGCATAAACCAGATGCGGGTGAAGTTCTTGCTGGCGACATCTAACGTCAAATGAGCAAACGGGCTTACCACAGCTGCGGTCCTCTGGCAGTCTGAAAGCTTTGCGCACAAGCCGGATGCTAAGCGCCTTCCTTTGCCTTTTGGCAGTGCTCGTGCATTGCCAGCACTAGGCAGGAATGGTCACTATCCCACAGACATGTTTCGTTGTGCCCGTTGCTAAGCGCTCTGGAGCACTGTTTATGACGTAAGCGGAACACATCTTGCCTTTCCATTCTCAGAGCTCCTGAGTTAATCAAACTGAGACTCTTGGTGCGAATGCCAGAGGAAAACATTTCCAATGTGTCTGGCATATAGAAACTGAACCTGGAGAACACCTTTGTCAGGAGCTTTCACCTGCACCGTAGACACACACAGATTTGCATCACATCTAAATGGCCAAGCTCTTTCTTAGACAAGTTGAAAGCTGCTGTCAGAAGGCTGTGCTCCTTGTCAGATGGAAGCAGCAGCATGAACATAGGAGTTTGGCAAGCACTAAAGAGTCACAGAAGAGCGTGGCCTAGGAAAATGAGTCAGGAAAAAGCATATCGCTACACGTGTCCTTGTTGTCGCCTAACAACAGGTAGCAGCATAAACCAGATGCGGGTGAAGTTCTTGCTGGCGACATCTAACGTCAAATGAGCAAACGGGCTTACCACAGCTGCGGTCCTCTGGCAGTCTGAAAGCTTTGCGCACAAGCCGGATGCTAAGCGCCTTCCTTTGCCTTTTGGCAGTGCTCGTGCATTGCCAGCACTAGGCGGGAATGGTCACTATCCCGCACACACGTTTCGTTGTGCCCGTTGTTAAGCGCTCTGGAGCACTGTTTATGACGTAAGCGGAACACCTCTTACCGTTCCATTCTCAGAGCTCCTGAGTTAAGTAATCTGCGACTCTTGTTTCGAATGATAGAGGAAAACATTTCCAATGTGTCTGGCAGGGAGAATCTGAACCTGGAGAACACCTTTGTCAGGAGCTTTCACCTGCACCGTAGACACACACAGATTTGCATCACATCTAAATGGCCAAGCTCTTTCTTAGACAAGTTGAAAGCTGCTGTCAGAAGGCTGTGCTCCTTGTCAGATGGAAGCAGCAGCATGAACATAGGAGTTTGACAAGAACTAAAGAGTCACAGAAGAGCGTGGCCTAGGAAAATGAGTCAGGAAAAAGCATATCGCTACATGTGTCCTTGTTGTCGCCTAACAACAGGTAGCAGCATAAACCAGATGCGGGTGAAGTTCTTGCTGGCGACATCTAACGTCAAATGAGCAAACGGGCTTACCACAGCTGCGGTCCTCTGGCAGTCTGAAAGCTTTGCGCACAAGCCGGATGCTAAGCGCCTTCCTTTGCCTTTTGGCAGTGCTCGTGCATTGCCAGCACTAGGCGGGAATGGTCACTATCCCGCACACACGTTTCGTTGTGCCCGTTGCTAAGCGCTCTGGAGCACTGTTTATGACGTAAGCGGAACACCACTTGCCGTTCCATTCTCAGAGCTCCTCAGTTAAGTAATCTGCGATTCTTGGTGCGAATGATAGAGGAAAACATTTCCAATGTGTCTGGCATATAGAAACTGAACCTGGAGAACACCTTTGTCAGGAGCTTTCACCTGCACCGTAGACACACACAGATTTGCATCACATCTAAATGGCCAAGCTCTTTCTTAGACAAGTTGAAAGCTGCTGTCAGAAGGCTGTGCTCCTTGTCAGATGGAAGCAGCAGCATGAACATAGGAGTTTGACAAGAACTAAAGAGTCACAGAAGAGCGTGGCCTAGGAAAATGAGTCAGGAAAAAGCATATCGCTACATGTGTCCTTGTTGTCGCCTAACAACAGGTAGCAGCATAAACCAGATGTGGTTGAAGTTCTTGCTGGCGACATCTAACGTCAAATGAGCAAGCGGGCTTACCACAGCTACGGTCCTCTGGCAGTCTGAAAGCTTTGCGCACAAGCCGGATGCTAAGCGCCTTCCTTTGCCTTTTGGCAGTGCTCGTGCATTGCCAGCACTAGGCGGGAATGGTCACTATCCCGCACACACGTTTCGTTGTGCCCGTTGCTAAGCGCTCTGGAGCACTGTTTATGACGTAAGCGGAACACCTCTTGCCGTTCCATTCTCAGAGCTCCTCAGTTAAGTAATCTGCGATTCTTGGTGCGAATGATAGAGGAAAACATTTCCAATGTGTCTGGCATATAGAAACTGAACCTGGAGAACACCTTTGTCAGGAGCTTTCACCTGCACCGTAGACACACACAGATTTGCATCACATCTAAATGGCCAAGCTCTTTCTTAGACAAGTTGAAAGCTGCTGTCAGAAGGCTGTGCTCCTTGTCAGATGGAAGCAGCAGCATGAACATAGGAGTTTGACAAGAACTAAAGAGTCACAGAAGAGCGTGGCCTAGGAAAATGAGTCAGGAAAAAGCATATCGCTACATGTGTCCTTGTTGTCGCCTAACAACAGGTAGCAGCATAAACCAGATGCGGGTGAAGTTCTTGCTGGCGACATCTAACGTCAAATGAGCAAACGGGCTTACCACAGCTGCGGTCCTCTGGCAGTCTGAAAGCTTTGCGCACAAGCCGCATGCTAAGCGCCTTCCTTTGCCTTTTGGCAGTGCTCGTGCATTGCCAGCACTAGGCGGGAATGGTCACTATCCCGCACACACGTTTCGTTGTGCCCGTTGCTAAGCGCTCTGGAGCACTGTTTATGACGTAAGCGGAACACCACTTGCCGTTCCATTCTCAGAGCTCCTCAGTTAAGTAATCTGCGATTCTTGGTGCGAATGATAGAGGAAAACATTTCCAATGTGTCTGGCATATAGAAACTGAACCTGGAGAACACCTTTGTCAGGAGCTTTCACCTGCACCGTAGACACACACAGATTTGCATCACATCTAAATGGCCAAGCTCTTTCTTAGACAAGTTGAAAGCTGCTGTCAGAAGGCTGTGCTCCTTGTCAGATGGAAGCAGCAGCATGAACATAGGAGTTTGACAAGAACTAAAGAGTCACAGAAGAGCGTGGCCTAGGAAAATGAGTCAGGAAAAAGCATATCGCTACATGTGTCCTTGTTGTCGCCTAACAACAGGTAGCAGCATAAACCAGATGCGGGTGAAGTTCTTGCTGGCGACATCTAACGTCAAATGAGCAAACGGGCTTACCACAGCTGCGGTCCTCTGGCAGTCTGAAAGCTTTGCGCACAAGCCGGATGCTAAGCGCCTTCCTTTGCCTTTTGGCAGTGCTCGTGCATTGCCAGCACTAGGCGGGAATGGTCACTATCCCGCACACACGTTTCGTTGTGCCCGTTGCTAAGCGCTCTGGAGCACTGTTTATGACGTAAGCGGAACACCTCTTGCCGTTCCATTCTCAGAGCTCCTGAGTTAAGTAATCTGCGACTCTTGGTGCGAATGATAGAGGAAAACATTTCCAATGTGTCTGGCATATAGAAACTGAACCTGGAGAACACCTTTGTCAGGAGCTTTCACCTGCACCGTAGACACACACAGATTTGCATCACATCTAAATGGCCAAGCTCTTTCTTAGACAAGTTGAAAGCTGCTGTCAGAAGGCTGTGCTCCTTGTCAGATGGAAGCAGCAGCATGAACATAGGAGTTTGGCAAGCACTAAAGAGCCACAGAAGAGCGTGGCCTAGGAAAATGAGTCAGGAAAAAGCATATCGCTACATGTGTCCTTGTTGTCGCCTAACAACAGGTAGCAGCATAAACCAGATGCGGGTGAAGTTCTTGCTGGCGACATCTAACGTCAAATGAGCAAACGGGCTTACCACAGCTGCGGTCCTCTGGCAGTCTGAAAGCTTTGCGCACAAGCCGGATGCTAAGCGCCTTCCTTTGCCTTTTGGCAGTGCTCGTGCATTGCCAGCACTAGGCGGGAATGGTCACTATCCCGCACACACGTTTCGTTGTGCCCGTTGCTAAGCGCTCTGGAGCACTGTTTATGACGTAAGCGGAACACCTCTTGCCGTTCCATTCTCAGAGCTCCTGAGTTAAGTAATCTGCGACTCTTGGTGCGAATGATAGAGGAAAACATTTCCAATGTGTCTGGCAGGGAGAAACTGAACCTGGAGAACACCTTTGTCAGGAGCTTTCACCTGCACCGTAGACACACACAGATTTGCATCACATCTAAATGGCCAAGCTCTTTCTTAGACAAGTTGAAAGCTGCTGTCAGAAGGCTGTGCTCCTTGTCAGATGGAAGCAGCAGCATGAACATAGGAGTTTGACAAGAACTAAAGAGTCACAGAAGAGCGTGGCCTAGGAAAATGAGTCAGGAAAAAGCATATCGCTACATGTGTCCTTGTTGTCGCCTAACAACAGGTAGCAGCATAAACCAGATGCGGGTGAAGTTCTTGCTGGCGACATCTAACGTCAAATGAGCAAACGGGCTTACCACAGCTGCGGTCCTCTGGCAGTCTGAAAGCTTTGCGCACAAGCCGGATGCTAAGCGCCTTCCTTTGCCTTTTGGCAGTGCTCGTGCATTGCCAGCACTAGGCGGGAATGGTCACTATCCCGCACACACGTTTCGTTGTGCCCGTTGCTAAGCGCTCTGGAGCACTGTTTATGACGTAAGCGGAACACCTCTTGCCGTTCCATTCTCAGAGCTCCTGAGTTAAGTAATCTGCGACTCTTGGTGCGAATGATAGAGGAAAACATTTCCAATGTGTCTGGCAGGGAGAAACTGAACCTGGAGAACACCTTTGTCAGGAGCTTTCACCTGCACCGTAGACACACACAGATTTGCATCACATCTAAATGGCCAAGCTCTTTCTTAGACAAGTTGAAAGCTGCTGTCAGAAGGCTGTGCTCCTTGTCAGATGGAAGCAGCAGCATGAACATAGGAGTTTGGCAAGCACTAAAGAGCCACAGAAGAGCGTGGCCTAGGAAAATGAGTCAGGAAAAAGCATATCGCTACATGTGTCCTTGTTGTCGCCTAACAACAGGTAGCAGCATAAACCAGATGCGGGTGAAGTTCTTGCTGGCGACATCTAACGTCAAATGAGCAAACGGGCTTACCACAGCTGCGGTCCTCTGGCAGTCTGAAAGCTTTGCGCACAAGCCGGATGCTAAGCGCCTTCCTTTGCCTTTTGGCAGTGCTCGTGCATTGCCAGCACTAGGCGGGAATGGTCACTATCCCGCACACACGTTTCGTTGTGCCCGTTGTTAAGCGCTCTGGAGCACTGTTTATGACGTAAGCGGAACACCTCTTGCCGTTCCATTCTCAGAGCTCCTCAGTTAAGTAATCTGCGATTCTTGGTGCGAATGATAGAGGAAAACATTTCCAATGTGTCTGGCAAGGAGAAACTGAACCTGGAGAACACCTTTGTCAGGAGCTTTCACCTGCACCGTAGACACACACAGATTTGCATCACATCTAAATGGCCAAGCTCTTTCTTAGACAAGTTGAAAGCTGCTGTCAGAAGGCTGTGCTCCTTGTCAGATGGAAGCAGCAGCATGAACATAGGAGTTTGACAAGAACTAAAGAGCCACAGAAGAGCGTGGCCTAGGAAAATGAGTCAGGAAAAAGCATATCGCTACATGTGTCCTTGTTGTCGCCTAACAACAGGTAGCAGCATAAACCAGATGCGGGTGAAGTTCTTGCTGGCGACATCTAACGTCAAATGAGCAAACGGGCTTACCACAGCTGCGGTCCTCTGGCAGTCTGAAAGCTTTGCGCACAAGCCGGATGCTAAGCGCCTTCCTTTGCCTTTTGGCAGTGCTCGTGCATTGCCAGCACTAGGCGGGAATGGTCACTATCCCGCACACACGTTTCGTTGTGCCCGTTGCTAAGCGCTCTGGAGCACTGTTTATGACGTAAGCGGAACACCTCTTGCCGTTCCATTCTCAGAGCTCCTGAGTTAAGTAATCTGCGACTCTTGGTGCGAATGATAGAGGAAAACATTTCCAATGTGTCTGGCAGGAAGAAACTGAACCTGGAGAACACCTTTGTCAGGAGCTTTCACCTGCACCGTAGACACACACAGATTTGCATCACATCTAAATGGCCAAGCTCTTTCTTAGACAAGTTGAAAGCTGCTGTCAGAAGGCTGTGCTCCTTGTCAGATGGAAGCAGCAGCACTCACATAGGAGTTTGGCAAGCACTAAAGAGCCACAGAAGAGCGTGGCCTAGGAAAATGAGTCAGGAAAAAGCATATCGCTACATGTGTCCTTGTTGTCGCCTAACAACAGGTAGCAGCATAAACCAGATGCGGGTGAAGTTCTTGCTGGCGACATCTAACGTCAAATGAGCAAACGGGCTTACCACAGCTGCGGTCCTCTGGCAGTCTGAAAGCTTTGCGCACAAGCCGGATGCTAAGCGCCTTCCTTTGCCTTTTGGCAGTGCTCGTGCATTGCCAGCACTAGGCGGGAATGGTCACTATCCCGCACACACGTGTCGTTGTGCCCGTTGCTAAGCGCTCTGGAGCACTGTTTATGACGTAAGCGGAACACCTCTTGCCATTCCATTCTCAGAGCTCCTGAGTTACGTAATCTGCGACTCTTGGTGCGAATGCCAGAGGAAAACATTTCCAATGTGTCTGGCATATAGAAACTGAACCTGGAGAACACCTTTGTCAGGAGCTTTCACCTGCACCGTAGACACACACAGATTTGCATCACATCTAAATGGCCAAGCTCTTTCTTAGACAAGTTGAAAGCTGCTGTCAGAAGGCTGTGCTCCTTGTCAGATGGAAGCAGCAGCATGCACATAGGAGTTTGTCAAGAACTAAAGAGCCACAGAAGAGCGTGGCCTAGGAAAATGAGTCAGGAAAAAGCATATCGCTACATGTGTCCTTGTTGTCGCCTAACAACAGGTAGCAGCATAAACCAGATGCGGGTGAAGTTCTTGCTGGCGACATCTAACGTCAAATGAGCAAACGGGCTTACCACAGCTGCGGTCCTCTGGCAGTCTGAAAGCTTTGCGCACAAGCCGGATGCTAAGCGCCTTCCTTTGCCTTTTGGCAGTGCTCGTGCATTGCCAGCACTAGGCGGGAATGGTCACTATCCCGCACACACGTTTCGTTGTGCCCGTTGTTAAGCGCTCTGGAGCACTGTTTATGACGTAAGCGGAACACCTCTTGCCGTTCCATTCTCAGAGCTCCTGAGTTAAGTAATCTGCGACTCTTGGTGCGAATGATAGAGGAAAACATTTCCAATGTGTCTGGCAGGGAGAATCTGAACCTGGAGAACACCTTTGTCAGGAGCTTTCACCTGCACCGTAGACACACACAGATTTGCATCACATCTAAATGGCCAAGCTCTTTCTTAGACAAGTTGAAAGCTGCTGTCAGAAGGCTGTGCTCCTTGTCAGATGGAAGCAGCAGCATGAACATAGGAGTTTGACAAGAACTAAAGAGTCACAGAAGAGCGTGGCCTAGGAAAATGAGTCAGGAAAAAGCATATCGCTACATGTGTCCTTGTTGTCGCCTAACAACAGGTAGCAGCATAAACCAGATGCGGGTGAAGTTCTTGCTGGCGACATCTAACGTCAAATGAGCAAACGGGCTTACCACAGCTGCGGTCCTCTGGCAGTCTGAAAGCTTTGCGCACAAGCCGGATGCTAAGCGCCTTCCTTTGCCTTTTGGCAGTGCTCGTGCATTGCCAGCACTAGGCGGGAATGGTCACTATCCCGCACACACGTTTCGTTGTGCCCGTTGCTAAGCGCTCTGGAGCACTGTTTATGACGTAAGCGGAACACCACTTGCCGTTCCATTCTCAGAGCTCCTCAGTTAAGTAATCTGCGATTCTTGGTGCGAATGATAGAGGAAAACATTTCCAATGTGTCTGGCATATAGAAACTGAACCTGGAGAACACCTTTGTCAGGAGCTTTCACCTGCACCGTAGACACACACAGATTTGCATCACATCTAAATGGCCAAGCTCTTTCTTAGACAAGTTGAAAGCTGCTGTCAGAAGGCTGTGCTCCTTGTCAGATGGAAGCAGCAGCATGAACATAGGAGTTTGACAAGAACTAAAGAGTCACAGAAGAGCGTGGCCTAGGAAAATGAGTCAGGAAAAAGCATATCGCTACATGTGTCCTTGTTGTCGCCTAACAACAGGTAGCAGCATAAACCAGATGCGGGTGAAGTTCTTGCTGGCGACATCTAACGTCAAATGAGCAAACGGGCTTACCACAGCTGCGGTCCTCTGGCAGTCTGAAAGCTTTGTGCACAAGCCGGATGCTAAGCGCCTTCCTTTGCCTTTTGGCAGTGCTCGTGCATTGCCAGCACTAGGCAGGAATGGTCACTATCCCACAGACATGTTTCGTTGTGCCCGTTGCTAAGCGCTCTGGAGCACTGTTTATGACGTAAGCGGAACACATCTTGCCTTTCCATTCTCAGAGCTCCTGAGTTAATCAAACTGAGACTCTTGGTGCGAATGCCAGAGGAAAACATTTCCAATGTGTCTGGCATATAGAAACTGAACCTGGAGAACACCTTTGTCAGGAGCTTTCACCTGCACCGTAGACACACACAGATTTGCATCACATCTAAATGGCCAAGCTCTTTCTTAGACAAGTTGAAAGCTGCTGTCAGAAGGCTGTGCTCCTTGTCAGATGGAAGCAGCAGCATGAACATAGGAGTTTGGCAAGCACTAAAGAGTCACAGAAGAGCGTGGCCTAGGAAAATGAGTCAGGAAAAAGCATATCGCTACATGTGTCCTTGTTGTCGCCTAACAACAGGTAGCAGCATAAACCAGATGCGGGTGAAGTTCTTGCTGGCGACATCTAACGTCAAATGAGCAAACGGGCTTACCACAGCTGCGGTCCTCTGGCAGTCTGAAAGCTTTGCGCACAAGCCGGATGCTAAGCGCCTTCCTTTGCCTTTTGGCAGTGCTCGTGCATTGCCAGCACTAGGCGGGAATGGTCACTATCCCGCACACACGTTTCGTTGTGCCCGTTGTTAAGCGCTCTGGAGCACTGTTTATGACGTAAGCGGAACACCTCTTGCCGTTCCATTCTCAGAGCTCCTGAGTTACGTAATCTGCGACTCTTGGTGCGAATGCCAGAGGAAAACATTTCCAATGTGTCTGGCATATAGAAACTGAACCTGGAGAACACCTTTGTCAGGAGCTTTCACCTGCACCGTAGACACACACAGATTTGCATCACATCTAAATGGCCAAGCTCTTTCTTAGACAAGTTGAAAGCTGCTGTCAGAAGGCTGTGCTCCTTGTCAGATGGAAGCAGCAGCATGCACATAGGAGTTTGTCAAGAACTAAAGAGCCACAGAAGAGCGTGGCCTAGGAAAATGAGTCAGGAAAAAGCATATCGCTACATGTGTCCTTGTTGTCGCCTAACAACAGGTAGCAGCATAAACCAGATGCGGGTGAAGTTCTTGCTGGCGACATCTAACGTCAAATGAGCAAACGGGCTTACCACAGCTGCGGTCCTCTGGCAGTCTGAAAGCTTTGCGCACAAGCCGGATGCTAAGCGCCTTCCTTTGCCTTTTGGCAGTGCTCGTGCATTGCCAGCACTAGGCGGGAATGGTCACTATCCCGCACACACGTTTCGTTGTGCCCGTTGTTAAGCGCTCTGGAGCACTGTTTATGACGTAAGCGGAACACCTCTTGCCGTTCCATTCTCAGAGCTCCTGAGTTAAGTAATCTGCGACTCTTGGTGCGAATGATAGAGGAAAACATTTCCAATGTGTCTGGCAGGGAGAATCTGAACCTGGAGAACACCTTTGTCAGGAGCTTTCACCTGCACCGTAGACACACACAGATTTGCATCACATCTAAATGGCCAAGCTCTTTCTTAGACAAGTTGAAAGCTGCTGTCAGAAGGCTGTGCTCCTTGTCAGATGGAAGCAGCAGCATGAACATAGGAGTTTGACAAGAACTAAAGAGTCACAGAAGAGCGTGGCCTAGGAAAATGAGTCAGGAAAAAGCATATCGCTACATGTGTCCTTGTTGTCGCCTAACAACAGGTAGCAGCATAAACCAGATGCGGGTGAAGTTCTTGCTGGCGACATCTAACGTCAAATGAGCAAACGGGCTTACCACAGCTGCGGTCCTCTGGCAGTCTGAAAGCTTTGCGCACAAGCCGGATGCTAAGCGCCTTCCTTTGCCTTTTGGCAGTGCTCGTGCATTGCCAGCACTAGGCGGGAATGGTCACTATCCCGCACACACGTTTCGTTGTGCCCGTTGCTAAGCGCTCTGGAGCACTGTTTATGACGTAAGCGGAACACCACTTGCCGTTCCATTCTCAGAGCTCCTCAGTTAAGTAATCTGCGATTCTTGGTGCGAATGATAGAGGAAAACATTTCCAATGTGTCTGGCATATAGAAACTGAACCTGGAGAACACCTTTGTCAGGAGCTTTCACCTGCACCGTAGACACACACAGATTTGCATCACATCTAAATGGCCAAGCTCTTTCTTAGACAAGTTGAAAGCTGCTGTCAGAAGGCTGTGCTCCTTGTCAGATGGAAGCAGCAGCATGAACATAGGAGTTTGACAAGAACTAAAGAGTCACAGAAGAGCGTGGCCTAGGAAAATGAGTCAGGAAAAAGCATATCGCTACATGTGTCCTTGTTGTCGCCTAACAACAGGTAGCAGCATAAACCAGATGCGGGTGAAGTTCTTGCTGGCGACATCTAACGTCAAATGAGCAAACGGGCTTACCACAGCTGCGGTCCTCTGGCAGTCTGAAAGCTTTGTGCACAAGCCGGATGCTAAGCGCCTTCCTTTGCCTTTTGGCAGTGCTCGTGCATTGCCAGCACTAGGCAGGAATGGTCACTATCCCACAGACATGTTTCGTTGTGCCCGTTGCTAAGCGCTCTGGAGCACTGTTTATGACGTAAGCGGAACACATCTTGCCTTTCCATTCTCAGAGCTCCTGAGTTAATCAAACTGAGACTCTTGGTGCGAATGCCAGAGGAAAACATTTCCAATGTGTCTGGCATATAGAAACTGAACCTGGAGAACACCTTTGTCAGGAGCTTTCACCTGCACCGTAGACACACACAGATTTGCATCACATCTAAATGGCCAAGCTCTTTCTTAGACAAGTTGAAAGCTGCTGTCAGAAGGCTGTGCTCCTTGTCAGATGGAAGCAGCAGCATGAACATAGGAGTTTGGCAAGCACTAAAGAGTCACAGAAGAGCGTGGCCTAGGAAAATGAGTCAGGAAAAAGCATATCGCTACATGTGTCCTTGTTGTCGCCTAACAACAGGTAGCAGCATAAACCAGATGCGGGTGAAGTTCTTGCTGGCGACATCTAACGTCAAATGAGCAAACGGGCTTACCACAGCTGCGGTCCTCTGGCAGTCTGAAAGCTTTGCGCACAAGCCGGATGCTAAGCGCCTTCCTTTGCCTTTTGGCAGTGCTCGTGCATTGCCAGCACTAGGCGGGAATGGTCACTATCCCGCACACACGTTTCGTTGTGCCCGTTGTTAAGCGCTCTGGAGCACTGTTTATGACGTAAGCGGAACACCTCTTGCCGTTCCATTCTCAGAGCTCCTGAGTTAAGTAATCTGCGACTCTTGGTGCGAATGATAGAGGAAAACATTTCCAATGTGTCTGGCAGGGAGAATCTGAACCTGGAGAACACCTTTGTCAGGAGCTTTCACCTGCACCGTAGACACACACAGATTTGCATCACATCTAAATGGCCAAGCTCTTTCTTAGACAAGTTGAAAGCTGCTGTCAGAAGGCTGTGCTCCTTGTCAGATGGAAGCAGCAGCATGCACATAGGAGTTTGTCAAGAACTAAAGAGCCACAGAAGAGCGTGGCCTAGGAAAATGAGTCAGGAAAAAGCATATCGCTACATGTGTCCTTGTTGTCGCCTAACAACAGGTAGCAGCATAAACCAGATGTGGTTGAAGTTCTTGCTGGCGACATCTAACGTCAAATGAGCAAGCGGGCTTACCACAGCTGCGGTCCTCTGGCAGTCTGAAAGCTTTGCGCACAAGCCGGATGCTAAGCGCCTTCCTTTGCCTTTTGGCAGTGCTCATGCATTGCCAGCACTAGGCGGGAATGGTCACTATCCCGCACACACGTTTCGTTGTGCCCGTTGCTAAGCGCTCTGGAGCACTGTTTATGACGTAAGCGGAACACCACTTGCCGTTCCATTCTCAGAGCTCCTCAGTTAAGTAATCTGCGATTCTTGGTGCGAATGATAGAGGAAAACATTTCCAATGTGTCTGGCATATAGAAACTGAACCTGGAGAACACCTTTGTCAGGAGCTTTCACCTGCACCGTAGACACACACAGATTTGCATCACATCTAAATGGCCAAGCTCTTTCTTAGACAAGTTGAAAGCTGCTGTCAGAAGGCTGTGCTCCTTGTCAGATGGAAGCAGCAGCATGAACATAGGAGTTTGACAAGAACTAAAGAGTCACAGAAGAGCGTGGCCTAGGAAAATGAGTCAGGAAAAAGCATATCGCTACATGTGTCCTTGTTGTCGCCTAACAACAGGTAGCAGCATAAACCAGATGCGGGTGAAGTTCTTGCTGGCGACATCTAACGTCAAATGAGCAAACGGGCTTACCACAGCTGCGGTCCTCTGGCAGTCTGAAAGCTTTGCGCACAAGCCGGATGCTAAGCGCCTTCCTTTGCCTTTTGGCAGTGCTCGTGCATTGCCAGCACTAGGCGGGAATGGTCACTATCCCGCACACACGTTTCGTTGTGCCCGTTGCTAAGCGCTCTGGAGCACTGTTTATGACGTAAGCGGAACACCACTTGCCGTTCCATTCTCAGAGCTCCTGAGTTAAGTAATCTGCGATTCTTGGTGCGAATGATAGAGGAAAACATTTCCAATGTGTCTGGCAGGGAGAAACTGAACCTGGAGAACACCTTTGTCAGGAGCTTTCACCTGCACCGTAGACACACACAGATTTGCATCACATCTAAATGGCCAAGCTCTTTCTTAGACAAGTTGAAAGCTGCTGTCAGAAGGCTGTGCTCCTTGTCAGATGGAAGCAGCAGCATGAACATAGGAGTTTGACAAGAACTAAAGAGTCACAGAAGAGCGTGGCCTAGGAAAATGAGTCAGGAAAAAGCATATCGCTACATGTGTCCTTGTTGTCGCCTAACAACAGGTAGCAGCATAAACCAGATGCGGGTGAAGTTCTTGCTGGCGACATCTAACGTCAAATGAGCAAACGGGCTTACCACAGCTGCGGTCCTCTGGCAGTCTGAAAGCTTTGCGCACAAGCCGGATGCTAAGCGCCTTCCTTTGCCTTTTGGCAGTGCTCGTGCATTGCCAGCACTAGGCGGGAATGGTCACTATCCCACAGACATGTTTCGTTGTGCCCGTTGCTAAGCGCTCTGGAGCACTGTTTATGACGTAAGCGGAACACATCTTGCCTTTCCATTCTCAGAGCTCCTGAGTTAATCAAACTGAGACTCTTGGTGCGAATGCCAGAGGAAAACATTTCCAATGTGTCTGGCATATAGAAACTGAACCTGGAGAACACCTTTGTCAGGAGCTTTCACCTGCACCGTAGACACACACAGATTTGCATCACATCTAAATGGCCAAGCTCTTTCTTAGACAAGTTGAAAGCTGCTGTCAGAAGGCTGTGCTCCTTGTCAGATGGAAGCAGCAGCATGAACATAGGAGTTTGGCAAGCACTAAAGAGTCACAGAAGAGCGTGGCCTAGGAAAATGAGTCAGGAAAAAGCATATCGCTACATGTGTCCTTGTTGTCGCCTAACAACAGGTAGCAGCATAAACCAGATGTGGTTGAAGTTCTTGCTGGCGACATCTAACGTCAAATGAGCAAGCGGGCTTACCACAGCTGCGGTCCTCTGGCAGTCTGAAAGCTTTGCGCACAAGCCGGATGCTAAGTGCCTTCCTTTGCCTTTTGGCAGTGCTCGTGCATTGCCAGCACTAGGCGGGAATGGTCACTATCCCGCACACACGTTTCGTTGTGCCCGTTGCTAAGCGCTCTGGAGCACTGTTTATGACGTAAGCGGAACACCTCTTGCCGTTCCATTCTCAGAGCTCCTCAGTTAAGTAATCTGCGATTCTTGGTGCGAATGATAGAGGAAAACATTTCCAATGTGTCTGGCATATAGAAACTGAACCTGGAGAACACCTTTGTCAGGAGCTTTCACCTGCACCGTAGACACACACAGATTTGCATCACATCTAAATGGCCAAGCTCTTTCTTAGACAAGTTGAAAGCTGCTGTCAGAAGGCTGTGCTCCTTGTCAGATGGAAGCAGCAGCATGAACATAGGAGTTTGACAAGAACTAAAGAGTCACAGAAGAGCGTGGCCTAGGAAAATGAGTCAGGAAAAAGCATATCGCTACATGTGTCCTTGTTGTCGCCTAACAACAGGTAGCAGCATAAACCAGATGCGGGTGAAGTTCTTGCTGGCGACATCTAACGTCAAATGAGCAAACGGGCTTACCACAGCTGCGGTCCTCTGGCAGTCTGAAAGCTTTGCGCACAAGCCGGATGCTAAGCGCCTTCCTTTGCCTTTTGGCAGTGCTCGTGCATTGCCAGCACTAGGCGGGAATGGTCACTATCCCGCACACACGTTTCGTTGTGCCCGTTGCTAAGCGCTCTGGAGCACTGTTTATGACGTAAGCGGAACACCTCTTGCCGTTCCATTCTCAGAGCTCCTCAGTTAAGTAATCTGCGACTCTTGGTGCGAATGATAGAGGAAAACATTTCCAATGTGTCTGGCAGGGAGAAACTGAACCTGGAGAACACCTTTGTCAGGAGCTTTCACCTGCACCGTAGACACACACAGATTTGCATCACATCTAAATGGCCAAGCTCTTTCTTAGACAAGTTGAAAGCTGCTGTCAGAAGGCTGTGCTCCTTGTCAGATGGAAGCAGCAGCATGAGCATAGGAGTTTGACAAGAACTAAAGAGTCACAGAAGAGCGTGGCCTAGGAAAATGAGTCAGGAAAAAGCATATCGCTACATGTGTCCTTGTTGTCGCCTAACAACAGGTAGCAGCATAAACCAGATGCGGGTGAAGTTCTTGCTGGCGACATCTAACGTCAAATGAGCAAACGGGCTTACCACAGCTGCGGTCCTCTGGCAGTCTGAAAGCTTTGCGCACAAGCCGGATGCTAAGCGCCTTCCTTTGCCTTTTGGCAGTGCTCGTGCATTGCCAGCACTAGGCGGGAATGGTCACTATCCCGCACACACGTTTCGTTGTGCCCGTTGCTAAGCGCTCTGGAGCACTATTTATGACGTAAGCGGAACACCTCTTGCCGTTCCATTCTCAGAGCTCCTGAGTTAAGTAATCTGCGACTCTTGGTGCGAATGATAGAGGAAAACATTTCCAATGTGTCTGGCAGGGAGAATCTGAACCTGGAGAACACCTTTGTCAGGAGCTTTCACCTGCACCGTAGACACACACAGATTTGCATCACATCTAAATGGCCAAGCTCTTTCTTAGACAAGTTGAAAGCTGCTGTCAGAAGGCTGTGCTCCTTGTCAGATGGAAGCAGCAGCATGAACATAGGAGTTTGACAAGAACTAAAGAGTCACAGAAGAGCGTGGCCTAGGAAAATGAGTCAGGAAAAAGCATATCGCTACATGTGTCCTTGTTGTCGCCTAACAACAGGTAGCAGCATAAACCAGATGCGGGTGAAGTTCTTGCTGGCGACATCTAACGTCAAATGAGCAAACGGGCTTACCACAGCTGCGGTCCTCTGGCAGTCTGAAAGCTTTGCGCACAAGCCGGATGCTAAGCGCCTTCCTTTGCCTTTTGGCAGTGCTCGTGCATTGCCAGCACTAGGCGGGAATGGTCACTATCCCGCACACACGTTTCGTTGTGCCCGTTGCTAAGCGCTCTGGAGCACTGTTTATGACGTAAGCGGAACACCACTTGCCGTTCCATTCTCAGAGCTCCTCAGTTAAGTAATCTGCGATTCTTGGTGCGAATGATAGAGGAAAACATTTCCAATGTGTCTGGCATATAGAAACTGAACCTGGAGAACACCTTTGTCAGGAGCTTTCACCTGCACCGTAGACACACACAGATTTGCATCACATCTAAATGGCCAAGCTCTTTCTTAGACAAGTTGAAAGCTGCTGTCAGAAGGCTGTGCTCCTTGTCAGATGGAAGCAGCAGCATGAACATAGGAGTTTGACAAGAACTAAAGAGTCACAGAAGAGCGTGGCCTAGGAAAATGAGTCAGGAAAAAGCATATCGCTACATGTGTCCTTGTTGTCGCCTAACAACAGGTAGCAGCATAAACCAGATGTGGTTGAAGTTCTTGCTGGCGACATCTAACGTCAAATGAGCAAGCGGGCTTACCACAGCTACGGTCCTCTGGCAGTCTGAAAGCTTTGCGCACAAGCCGGATGCTAAGCGCCTTCCTTTGCCTTTTGGCAGTGCTCGTGCATTGCCAGCACTAGGCGGGAATGGTCACTATCCCGCACACACGTTTCGTTGTGCCCGTTGCTAAGCGCTCTGGAGCACTGTTTATGACGTAAGCGGAACACCTCTTGCCGTTCCATTCTCAGAGCTCCTCAGTTAAGTAATCTGCGATTCTTGGTGCGAATGATAGAGGAAAACATTTCCAATGTGTCTGGCATATAGAAACTGAACCTGGAGAACACCTTTGTCAGGAGCTTTCACCTGCACCGTAGACACACACAGATTTGCATCACATCTAAATGGCCAAGCTCTTTCTTAGACAAGTTGAAAGCTGCTGTCAGAAGGCTGTGCTCCTTGTCAGATGGAAGCAGCAGCATGAACATAGGAGTTTGACAAGAACTAAAGAGTCACAGAAGAGCGTGGCCTAGGAAAATGAGTCAGGAAAAAGCATATCGCTACATGTGTCCTTGTTGTCGCCTAACAACAGGTAGCAGCATAAACCAGATGCGGGTGAAGTTCTTGCTGGCGACATCTAACGTCAAATGAGCAAACGGGCTTACCACAGCTGCGGTCCTCTGGCAGTCTGAAAGCTTTGCGCACAAGCCGCATGCTAAGCGCCTTCCTTTGCCTTTTGGCAGTGCTCGTGCATTGCCAGCCCTAGGCGGGAATGGTCACTATCCCGCACACACGTTTCGTTGTGCCCGTTGCTAAGCGCTCTGGAGCACTGTTTATGACGTAAGCGGAACACCACTTGCCGTTCCATTCTCAGAGCTCCTCAGTTAAGTAATCTGCGATTCTTGGTGCGAATGATAGAGGAAAACATTTCCAATGTGTCTGGCATATAGAAACTGAACCTGGAGAACACCTTTGTCAGGAGCTTTCACCTGCACCGTAGACACACACAGATTTGCATCACATCTAAATGGCCAAGCTCTTTCTTAGACAAGTTGAAAGCTGCTGTCAGAAGGCTGTGCTCCTTGTCAGATGGAAGCAGCAGCATGAACATAGGAGTTTGGCAAGAACTAAAGAGCCACAGAAGAGCGTGGCCTAGGAAAATGAGTCAGGAAAAAGCATATCGCTACATGTGTCCTTGTTGTCGCCTAACAACAGGTAGCAGCATAAACCAGATGCGGGTGAAGTTCTTGCTGGCGACATCTAACGTCAAATGAGCAAACGGGCTTACCACAGCTGCGGTCCTCTGGCAGTCTGAAAGCTTTGCGCACAAGCCGGATGCTAAGCGCCTTCCTTTGCCTTTTGGCAGTGCTCGTGCATTGCCAGCACTAGGCGGGAATGGTCACTATCCCGCACACACGTTTCGTTGTGCCCGTTGCTAAGCGCTCTGGAGCACTGTTTATGACGTAAGCGGAACACCTCTTGCCGTTCCATTCTCAGAGCTCCTGAGTTAAGTAATCTGCGACTCTTGGTGCGAATGATAGAGGAAAACATTTCCAATGTGTCTGGCAGGGAGAAACTGAACCTGGAGAACACCTTTGTCAGGAGCTTTCACCTGCACCGTAGACACACACAGATTTGCATCACATCTAAATGGCCAAGCTCTTTCTTAGACAAGTTGAAAGCTGCTGTCAGAAGGCTGTGCTCCTTGTCAGATGGAAGCAGCAGCATGAGCATAGGAGTTTGACAAGAACTAAAGAGTCACAGAAGAGCGTGGCCTAGGAAAATGAGTCAGGAAAAAGCATATCGCTACATGTGTCCTTGTTGTCGCCTAACAACAGGTAGCAGCATAAACCAGATGCGGGTGAAGTTCTTGCTGGCGACATCTAACGTCAAATGAGCAAACGGGCTTACCACAGCTGCGGTCCTCTGGCAGTCTGAAAGCTTTGCGCACAAGCCGGATGCTAAGCGCCTTCCTTTGCCTTTTGGCAGTGCTCGTGCATTGCCAGCACTAGGCGGGAATGGTCACTATCCCGCACACACGTTTCGTTGTGCCCGTTGCTAAGCGCTCTGGAGCACTATTTATGACGTAAGCGGAACACCTCTTGCCGTTCCATTCTCAGAGCTCCTGAGTTAAGTAATCTGCGACTCTTGGTGCGAATGATAGAGGAAAACATTTCCAATGTGTCTGGCAGGGAGAATCTGAACCTGGAGAACACCTTTGTCAGGAGCTTTCACCTGCACCGTAGACACACACAGATTTGCATCACATCTAAATGGCCAAGCTCTTTCTTAGACAAGTTGAAAGCTGCTGTCAGAAGGCTGTGCTCCTTGTCAGATGGAAGCAGCAGCATGAACATAGGAGTTTGACAAGAACTAAAGAGTCACAGAAGAGCGTGGCCTAGGAAAATGAGTCAGGAAAAAGCATATCGCTACATGTGTCCTTGTTGTCGCCTAACAACAGGTAGCAGCATAAACCAGATGCGGGTGAAGTTCTTGCTGGCGACATCTAACGTCAAATGAGCAAACGGGCTTACCACAGCTGCGGTCCTCTGGCAGTCTGAAAGCTTTGCGCACAAGCCGCATGCTAAGCGCCTTCCTTTGCCTTTTGGCAGTGCTCGTGCATTGCCAGCACTAGGCGGGAATGGTCACTATCCCGCACACACGTTTCGTTGTGCCCGTTGCTAAGCGCTCTGGAGCACTGTTTATGACGTAAGCGGAACACCACTTGCCGTTCCATTCTCAGAGCTCCTCAGTTAAGTAATCTGCGATTCTTGGTGCGAATGATAGAGGAAAACATTTCCAATGTGTCTGGCATATAGAAACTGAACCTGGAGAACACCTTTGTCAGGAGCTTTCACCTGCACCGTAGACACACACAGATTTGCATCACATCTAAATGGCCAAGCTCTTTCTTAGACAAGTTGAAAGCTGCTGTCAGAAGGCTGTGCTCCTTGTCAGATGGAAGCAGCAGCATGAACATAGGAGTTTGACAAGAACTAAAGAGTCACAGAAGAGCGTGGCCTAGGAAAATGAGTCAGGAAAAAGCATATCGCTACATGTGTCCTTGTTGTCGCCTAACAACAGGTAGCAGCATAAACCAGATGCGGGTGAAGTTCTTGCTGGCGACATCTAACGTCAAATGAGCAAACGGGCTTACCACAGCTGCGGTCCTCTGGCAGTCTGAAAGCTTTGCGCACAAGCCGGATGCTAAGCGCCTTCCTTTGCCTTTTGGCAGTGCTCGTGCATTGCCAGCACTAGGCAGGAATGGTCACTATCCCACAGACATGTTTCGTTGTGCCCGTTGCTAAGCGCTCTGGAGCACTGTTTATGACGTAAGCGGAACACATCTTGCCTTTCCATTCTCAGAGCTCCTGAGTTAATCAAACTGAGACTCTTGGTGCGAATGCCAGAGGAAAACATTTCCAATGTGTCTGGCATATAGAAACTGAACCTGGAGAACACCTTTGTCAGGAGCTTTCACCTGCACCGTAGACACACACAGATTTGCATCACATCTAAATGGCCAAGCTCTTTCTTAGACAAGTTGAAAGCTGCTGTCAGAAGGCTGTGCTCCTTGTCAGATGGAAGCAGCAGCATGAACATAGGAGTTTGGCAAGCACTAAAGAGTCACAGAAGAGCGTGGCCTAGGAAAATGAGTCAGGAAAAAGCATATCGCTACACGTGTCCTTGTTGTCGCCTAACAACAGGTAGCAGCATAAACCAGATGCGGGTGAAGTTCTTGCTGGCGACATCTAACGTCAAATGAGCAAACGGGCTTACCACAGCTGCGGTCCTCTGGCAGTCTGAAAGCTTTGCGCACAAGCCGGATGCTAAGCGCCTTCCTTTGCCTTTTGGCAGTGCTCGTGCATTGCCAGCACTAGGCGGGAATGGTCACTATCCCGCACACACGTTTCGTTGTGCCCGTTGTTAAGCGCTCTGGAGCACTGTTTATGACGTAAGCGGAACACCTCTTACCGTTCCATTCTCAGAGCTCCTGAGTTAAGTAATCTGCGACTCTTGTTTCGAATGATAGAGGAAAACATTTCCAATGTGTCTGGCAGGGAGAATCTGAACCTGGAGAACACCTTTGTCAGGAGCTTTCACCTGCACCGTAGACACACACAGATTTGCATCACATCTAAATGGCCAAGCTCTTTCTTAGACAAGTTGAAAGCTGCTGTCAGAAGGCTGTGCTCCTTGTCAGATGGAAGCAGCAGCATGAACATAGGAGTTTGACAAGAACTAAAGAGTCACAGAAGAGCGTGGCCTAGGAAAATGAGTCAGGAAAAAGCATATCGCTACATGTGTCCTTGTTGTCGCCTAACAACAGGTAGCAGCATAAACCAGATGCGGGTGAAGTTCTTGCTGGCGACATCTAACGTCAAATGAGCAAACGGGCTTACCACAGCTGCGGTCCTCTGGCAGTCTGAAAGCTTTGCGCACAAGCCGGATGCTAAGCGCCTTCCTTTGCCTTTTGGCAGTGCTCGTGCATTGCCAGCACTAGGCGGGAATGGTCACTATCCCGCACACACGTTTCGTTGTGCCCGTTGCTAAGCGCTCTGGAGCACTGTTTATGACGTAAGCGGAACACCACTTGCCGTTCCATTCTCAGAGCTCCTCAGTTAAGTAATCTGCGATTCTTGGTGCGAATGATAGAGGAAAACATTTCCAATGTGTCTGGCATATAGAAACTGAACCTGGAGAACACCTTTGTCAGGAGCTTTCACCTGCACCGTAGACACACACAGATTTGCATCACATCTAAATGGCCAAGCTCTTTCTTAGACAAGTTGAAAGCTGCTGTCAGAAGGCTGTGCTCCTTGTCAGATGGAAGCAGCAGCATGAACATAGGAGTTTGACAAGAACTAAAGAGTCACAGAAGAGCGTGGCCTAGGAAAATGAGTCAGGAAAAAGCATATCGCTACATGTGTCCTTGTTGTCGCCTAACAACAGGTAGCAGCATAAACCAGATGTGGTTGAAGTTCTTGCTGGCGACATCTAACGTCAAATGAGCAAGCGGGCTTACCACAGCTACGGTCCTCTGGCAGTCTGAAAGCTTTGCGCACAAGCCGGATGCTAAGCGCCTTCCTTTGCCTTTTGGCAGTGCTCGTGCATTGCCAGCACTAGGCGGGAATGGTCACTATCCCGCACACACGTTTCGTTGTGCCCGTTGCTAAGCGCTCTGGAGCACTGTTTATGACGTAAGCGGAACACCTCTTGCCGTTCCATTCTCAGAGCTCCTCAGTTAAGTAATCTGCGATTCTTGGTGCGAATGATAGAGGAAAACATTTCCAATGTGTCTGGCATATAGAAACTGAACCTGGAGAACACCTTTGTCAGGAGCTTTCACCTGCACCGTAGACACACACAGATTTGCATCACATCTAAATGGCCAAGCTCTTTCTTAGACAAGTTGAAAGCTGCTGTCAGAAGGCTGTGCTCCTTGTCAGATGGAAGCAGCAGCATGAACATAGGAGTTTGACAAGAACTAAAGAGTCACAGAAGAGCGTGGCCTAGGAAAATGAGTCAGGAAAAAGCATATCGCTACATGTGTCCTTGTTGTCGCCTAACAACAGGTAGCAGCATAAACCAGATGCGGGTGAAGTTCTTGCTGGCGACATCTAACGTCAAATGAGCAAACGGGCTTACCACAGCTGCGGTCCTCTGGCAGTCTGAAAGCTTTGCGCACAAGCCGCATGCTAAGCGCCTTCCTTTGCCTTTTGGCAGTGCTCGTGCATTGCCAGCACTAGGCGGGAATGGTCACTATCCCGCACACACGTTTCGTTGTGCCCGTTGCTAAGCGCTCTGGAGCACTGTTTATGACGTAAGCGGAACACCACTTGCCGTTCCATTCTCAGAGCTCCTCAGTTAAGTAATCTGCGATTCTTGGTGCGAATGATAGAGGAAAACATTTCCAATGTGTCTGGCATATAGAAACTGAACCTGGAGAACACCTTTGTCAGGAGCTTTCACCTGCACCGTAGACACACACAGATTTGCATCACATCTAAATGGCCAAGCTCTTTCTTAGACAAGTTGAAAGCTGCTGTCAGAAGGCTGTGCTCCTTGTCAGATGGAAGCAGCAGCATGAACATAGGAGTTTGACAAGAACTAAAGAGTCACAGAAGAGCGTGGCCTAGGAAAATGAGTCAGGAAAAAGCATATCGCTACATGTGTCCTTGTTGTCGCCTAACAACAGGTAGCAGCATAAACCAGATGCGGGTGAAGTTCTTGCTGGCGACATCTAACGTCAAATGAGCAAACGGGCTTACCACAGCTGCGGTCCTCTGGCAGTCTGAAAGCTTTGCGCACAAGCCGGATGCTAAGCGCCTTCCTTTGCCTTTTGGCAGTGCTCGTGCATTGCCAGCACTAGGCGGGAATGGTCACTATCCCGCACACACGTTTCGTTGTGCCCGTTGCTAAGCGCTCTGGAGCACTGTTTATGACGTAAGCGGAACACCTCTTGCCGTTCCATTCTCAGAGCTCCTGAGTTAAGTAATCTGCGACTCTTGGTGCGAATGATAGAGGAAAACATTTCCAATGTGTCTGGCATATAGAAACTGAACCTGGAGAACACCTTTGTCAGGAGCTTTCACCTGCACCGTAGACACACACAGATTTGCATCACATCTAAATGGCCAAGCTCTTTCTTAGACAAGTTGAAAGCTGCTGTCAGAAGGCTGTGCTCCTTGTCAGATGGAAGCAGCAGCATGAACATAGGAGTTTGGCAAGCACTAAAGAGCCACAGAAGAGCGTGGCCTAGGAAAATGAGTCAGGAAAAAGCATATCGCTACATGTGTCCTTGTTGTCGCCTAACAACAGGTAGCAGCATAAACCAGATGCGGGTGAAGTTCTTGCTGGCGACATCTAACGTCAAATGAGCAAACGGGCTTACCACAGCTGCGGTCCTCTGGCAGTCTGAAAGCTTTGCGCACAAGCCGGATGCTAAGCGCCTTCCTTTGCCTTTTGGCAGTGCTCGTGCATTGCCAGCACTAGGCGGGAATGGTCACTATCCCGCACACACGTTTCGTTGTGCCCGTTGCTAAGCGCTCTGGAGCACTGTTTATGACGTAAGCGGAACACCTCTTGCCGTTCCATTCTCAGAGCTCCTGAGTTAAGTAATCTGCGACTCTTGGTGCGAATGATAGAGGAAAACATTTCCAATGTGTCTGGCAGGGAGAAACTGAACCTGGAGAACACCTTTGTCAGGAGCTTTCACCTGCACCGTAGACACACACAGATTTGCATCACATCTAAATGGCCAAGCTCTTTCTTAGACAAGTTGAAAGCTGCTGTCAGAAGGCTGTGCTCCTTGTCAGATGGAAGCAGCAGCATGAACATAGGAGTTTGACAAGAACTAAAGAGTCACAGAAGAGCGTGGCCTAGGAAAATGAGTCAGGAAAAAGCATATCGCTACATGTGTCCTTGTTGTCGCCTAACAACAGGTAGCAGCATAAACCAGATGCGGGTGAAGTTCTTGCTGGCGACATCTAACGTCAAATGAGCAAACGGGCTTACCACAGCTGCGGTCCTCTGGCAGTCTGAAAGCTTTGCGCACAAGCCGGATGCTAAGCGCCTTCCTTTGCCTTTTGGCAGTGCTCGTGCATTGCCAGCACTAGGCGGGAATGGTCACTATCCCGCACACACGTTTCGTTGTGCCCGTTGCTAAGCGCTCTGGAGCACTGTTTATGACGTAAGCGGAACACCTCTTGCCGTTCCATTCTCAGAGCTCCTGAGTTAAGTAATCTGCGACTCTTGGTGCGAATGATAGAGGAAAACATTTCCAATGTGTCTGGCAGGGAGAAACTGAACCTGGAGAACACCTTTGTCAGGAGCTTTCACCTGCACCGTAGACACACACAGATTTGCATCACATCTAAATGGCCAAGCTCTTTCTTAGACAAGTTGAAAGCTGCTGTCAGAAGGCTGTGCTCCTTGTCAGATGGAAGCAGCAGCATGAACATAGGAGTTTGGCAAGCACTAAAGAGCCACAGAAGAGCGTGGCCTAGGAAAATGAGTCAGGAAAAAGCATATCGCTACATGTGTCCTTGTTGTCGCCTAACAACAGGTAGCAGCATAAACCAGATGCGGGTGAAGTTCTTGCTGGCGACATCTAACGTCAAATGAGCAAACGGGCTTACCACAGCTGCGGTCCTCTGGCAGTCTGAAAGCTTTGCGCACAAGCCGGATGCTAAGCGCCTTCCTTTGCCTTTTGGCAGTGCTCGTGCATTGCCAGCACTAGGCGGGAATGGTCACTATCCCGCACACACGTTTCGTTGTGCCCGTTGTTAAGCGCTCTGGAGCACTGTTTATGACGTAAGCGGAACACCTCTTGCCGTTCCATTCTCAGAGCTCCTCAGTTAAGTAATCTGCGATTCTTGGTGCGAATGATAGAGGAAAACATTTCCAATGTGTCTGGCAAGGAGAAACTGAACCTGGAGAACACCTTTGTCAGGAGCTTTCACCTGCACCGTAGACACACACAGATTTGCATCACATCTAAATGGCCAAGCTCTTTCTTAGACAAGTTGAAAGCTGCTGTCAGAAGGCTGTGCTCCTTGTCAGATGGAAGCAGCAGCATGAACATAGGAGTTTGACAAGAACTAAAGAGCCACAGAAGAGCGTGGCCTAGGAAAATGAGTCAGGAAAAAGCATATCGCTACATGTGTCCTTGTTGTCGCCTAACAACAGGTAGCAGCATAAACCAGATGCGGGTGAAGTTCTTGCTGGCGACATCTAACGTCAAATGAGCAAACGGGCTTACCACAGCTGCGGTCCTCTGGCAGTCTGAAAGCTTTGCGCACAAGCCGGATGCTAAGCGCCTTCCTTTGCCTTTTGGCAGTGCTCGTGCATTGCCAGCACTAGGCGGGAATGGTCACTATCCCGCACACACGTTTCGTTGTGCCCGTTGCTAAGCGCTCTGGAGCACTGTTTATGACGTAAGCGGAACACCTCTTGCCGTTCCATTCTCAGAGCTCCTGAGTTAAGTAATCTGCGACTCTTGGTGCGAATGATAGAGGAAAACATTTCCAATGTGTCTGGCAGGAAGAAACTGAACCTGGAGAACACCTTTGTCAGGAGCTTTCACCTGCACCGTAGACACACACAGATTTGCATCACATCTAAATGGCCAAGCTCTTTCTTAGACAAGTTGAAAGCTGCTGTCAGAAGGCTGTGCTCCTTGTCAGATGGAAGCAGCAGCACTCACATAGGAGTTTGGCAAGCACTAAAGAGCCACAGAAGAGCGTGGCCTAGGAAAATGAGTCAGGAAAAAGCATATCGCTACATGTGTCCTTGTTGTCGCCTAACAACAGGTAGCAGCATAAACCAGATGCGGGTGAAGTTCTTGCTGGCGACATCTAACGTCAAATGAGCAAACGGGCTTACCACAGCTGCGGTCCTCTGGCAGTCTGAAAGCTTTGCGCACAAGCCGGATGCTAAGCGCCTTCCTTTGCCTTTTGGCAGTGCTCGTGCATTGCCAGCACTAGGCGGGAATGGTCACTATCCCGCACACACGTGTCGTTGTGCCCGTTGCTAAGCGCTCTGGAGCACTGTTTATGACGTAAGCGGAACACCTCTTGCCATTCCATTCTCAGAGCTCCTGAGTTACGTAATCTGCGACTCTTGGTGCGAATGCCAGAGGAAAACATTTCCAATGTGTCTGGCATATAGAAACTGAACCTGGAGAACACCTTTGTCAGGAGCTTTCACCTGCACCGTAGACACACACAGATTTGCATCACATCTAAATGGCCAAGCTCTTTCTTAGACAAGTTGAAAGCTGCTGTCAGAAGGCTGTGCTCCTTGTCAGATGGAAGCAGCAGCATGCACATAGGAGTTTGTCAAGAACTAAAGAGCCACAGAAGAGCGTGGCCTAGGAAAATGAGTCAGGAAAAAGCATATCGCTACATGTGTCCTTGTTGTCGCCTAACAACAGGTAGCAGCATAAACCAGATGCGGGTGAAGTTCTTGCTGGCGACATCTAACGTCAAATGAGCAAACGGGCTTACCACAGCTGCGGTCCTCTGGCAGTCTGAAAGCTTTGCGCACAAGCCGGATGCTAAGCGCCTTCCTTTGCCTTTTGGCAGTGCTCGTGCATTGCCAGCACTAGGCGGGAATGGTCACTATCCCGCACACACGTTTCGTTGTGCCCGTTGTTAAGCGCTCTGGAGCACTGTTTATGACGTAAGCGGAACACCTCTTGCCGTTCCATTCTCAGAGCTCCTGAGTTAAGTAATCTGCGACTCTTGGTGCGAATGATAGAGGAAAACATTTCCAATGTGTCTGGCAGGGAGAATCTGAACCTGGAGAACACCTTTGTCAGGAGCTTTCACCTGCACCGTAGACACACACAGATTTGCATCACATCTAAATGGCCAAGCTCTTTCTTAGACAAGTTGAAAGCTGCTGTCAGAAGGCTGTGCTCCTTGTCAGATGGAAGCAGCAGCATGAACATAGGAGTTTGACAAGAACTAAAGAGTCACAGAAGAGCGTGGCCTAGGAAAATGAGTCAGGAAAAAGCATATCGCTACATGTGTCCTTGTTGTCGCCTAACAACAGGTAGCAGCATAAACCAGATGCGGGTGAAGTTCTTGCTGGCGACATCTAACGTCAAATGAGCAAACGGGCTTACCACAGCTGCGGTCCTCTGGCAGTCTGAAAGCTTTGCGCACAAGCCGGATGCTAAGCGCCTTCCTTTGCCTTTTGGCAGTGCTCGTGCATTGCCAGCACTAGGCGGGAATGGTCACTATCCCGCACACACGTTTCGTTGTGCCCGTTGCTAAGCGCTCTGGAGCACTGTTTATGACGTAAGCGGAACACCACTTGCCGTTCCATTCTCAGAGCTCCTCAGTTAAGTAATCTGCGATTCTTGGTGCGAATGATAGAGGAAAACATTTCCAATGTGTCTGGCATATAGAAACTGAACCTGGAGAACACCTTTGTCAGGAGCTTTCACCTGCACCGTAGACACACACAGATTTGCATCACATCTAAATGGCCAAGCTCTTTCTTAGACAAGTTGAAAGCTGCTGTCAGAAGGCTGTGCTCCTTGTCAGATGGAAGCAGCAGCATGAACATAGGAGTTTGACAAGAACTAAAGAGTCACAGAAGAGCGTGGCCTAGGAAAATGAGTCAGGAAAAAGCATATCGCTACATGTGTCCTTGTTGTCGCCTAACAACAGGTAGCAGCATAAACCAGATGCGGGTGAAGTTCTTGCTGGCGACATCTAACGTCAAATGAGCAAACGGGCTTACCACAGCTGCGGTCCTCTGGCAGTCTGAAAGCTTTGTGCACAAGCCGGATGCTAAGCGCCTTCCTTTGCCTTTTGGCAGTGCTCGTGCATTGCCAGCACTAGGCAGGAATGGTCACTATCCCACAGACATGTTTCGTTGTGCCCGTTGCTAAGCGCTCTGGAGCACTGTTTATGACGTAAGCGGAACACATCTTGCCTTTCCATTCTCAGAGCTCCTGAGTTAATCAAACTGAGACTCTTGGTGCGAATGCCAGAGGAAAACATTTCCAATGTGTCTGGCATATAGAAACTGAACCTGGAGAACACCTTTGTCAGGAGCTTTCACCTGCACCGTAGACACACACAGATTTGCATCACATCTAAATGGCCAAGCTCTTTCTTAGACAAGTTGAAAGCTGCTGTCAGAAGGCTGTGCTCCTTGTCAGATGGAAGCAGCAGCATGAACATAGGAGTTTGGCAAGCACTAAAGAGTCACAGAAGAGCGTGGCCTAGGAAAATGAGTCAGGAAAAAGCATATCGCTACATGTGTCCTTGTTGTCGCCTAACAACAGGTAGCAGCATAAACCAGATGCGGGTGAAGTTCTTGCTGGCGACATCTAACGTCAAATGAGCAAACGGGCTTACCACAGCTGCGGTCCTCTGGCAGTCTGAAAGCTTTGCGCACAAGCCGGATGCTAAGCGCCTTCCTTTGCCTTTTGGCAGTGCTCGTGCATTGCCAGCACTAGGCGGGAATGGTCACTATCCCGCACACACGTTTCGTTGTGCCCGTTGTTAAGCGCTCTGGAGCACTGTTTATGACGTAAGCGGAACACCTCTTGCCGTTCCATTCTCAGAGCTCCTGAGTTACGTAATCTGCGACTCTTGGTGCGAATGCCAGAGGAAAACATTTCCAATGTGTCTGGCATATAGAAACTGAACCTGGAGAACACCTTTGTCAGGAGCTTTCACCTGCACCGTAGACACACACAGATTTGCATCACATCTAAATGGCCAAGCTCTTTCTTAGACAAGTTGAAAGCTGCTGTCAGAAGGCTGTGCTCCTTGTCAGATGGAAGCAGCAGCATGCACATAGGAGTTTGTCAAGAACTAAAGAGCCACAGAAGAGCGTGGCCTAGGAAAATGAGTCAGGAAAAAGCATATCGCTACATGTGTCCTTGTTGTCGCCTAACAACAGGTAGCAGCATAAACCAGATGCGGGTGAAGTTCTTGCTGGCGACATCTAACGTCAAATGAGCAAACGGGCTTACCACAGCTGCGGTCCTCTGGCAGTCTGAAAGCTTTGCGCACAAGCCGGATGCTAAGCGCCTTCCTTTGCCTTTTGGCAGTGCTCGTGCATTGCCAGCACTAGGCGGGAATGGTCACTATCCCGCACACACGTTTCGTTGTGCCCGTTGTTAAGCGCTCTGGAGCACTGTTTATGACGTAAGCGGAACACCTCTTGCCGTTCCATTCTCAGAGCTCCTGAGTTAAGTAATCTGCGACTCTTGGTGCGAATGATAGAGGAAAACATTTCCAATGTGTCTGGCAGGGAGAATCTGAACCTGGAGAACACCTTTGTCAGGAGCTTTCACCTGCACCGTAGACACACACAGATTTGCATCACATCTAAATGGCCAAGCTCTTTCTTAGACAAGTTGAAAGCTGCTGTCAGAAGGCTGTGCTCCTTGTCAGATGGAAGCAGCAGCATGAACATAGGAGTTTGACAAGAACTAAAGAGTCACAGAAGAGCGTGGCCTAGGAAAATGAGTCAGGAAAAAGCATATCGCTACATGTGTCCTTGTTGTCGCCTAACAACAGGTAGCAGCATAAACCAGATGCGGGTGAAGTTCTTGCTGGCGACATCTAACGTCAAATGAGCAAACGGGCTTACCACAGCTGCGGTCCTCTGGCAGTCTGAAAGCTTTGCGCACAAGCCGGATGCTAAGCGCCTTCCTTTGCCTTTTGGCAGTGCTCGTGCATTGCCAGCACTAGGCGGGAATGGTCACTATCCCGCACACACGTTTCGTTGTGCCCGTTGCTAAGCGCTCTGGAGCACTGTTTATGACGTAAGCGGAACACCACTTGCCGTTCCATTCTCAGAGCTCCTCAGTTAAGTAATCTGCGATTCTTGGTGCGAATGATAGAGGAAAACATTTCCAATGTGTCTGGCATATAGAAACTGAACCTGGAGAACACCTTTGTCAGGAGCTTTCACCTGCACCGTAGACACACACAGATTTGCATCACATCTAAATGGCCAAGCTCTTTCTTAGACAAGTTGAAAGCTGCTGTCAGAAGGCTGTGCTCCTTGTCAGATGGAAGCAGCAGCATGAACATAGGAGTTTGACAAGAACTAAAGAGTCACAGAAGAGCGTGGCCTAGGAAAATGAGTCAGGAAAAAGCATATCGCTACATGTGTCCTTGTTGTCGCCTAACAACAGGTAGCAGCATAAACCAGATGCGGGTGAAGTTCTTGCTGGCGACATCTAACGTCAAATGAGCAAACGGGCTTACCACAGCTGCGGTCCTCTGGCAGTCTGAAAGCTTTGTGCACAAGCCGGATGCTAAGCGCCTTCCTTTGCCTTTTGGCAGTGCTCGTGCATTGCCAGCACTAGGCAGGAATGGTCACTATCCCACAGACATGTTTCGTTGTGCCCGTTGCTAAGCGCTCTGGAGCACTGTTTATGACGTAAGCGGAACACATCTTGCCTTTCCATTCTCAGAGCTCCTGAGTTAATCAAACTGAGACTCTTGGTGCGAATGCCAGAGGAAAACATTTCCAATGTGTCTGGCATATAGAAACTGAACCTGGAGAACACCTTTGTCAGGAGCTTTCACCTGCACCGTAGACACACACAGATTTGCATCACATCTAAATGGCCAAGCTCTTTCTTAGACAAGTTGAAAGCTGCTGTCAGAAGGCTGTGCTCCTTGTCAGATGGAAGCAGCAGCATGAACATAGGAGTTTGGCAAGCACTAAAGAGTCACAGAAGAGCGTGGCCTAGGAAAATGAGTCAGGAAAAAGCATATCGCTACATGTGTCCTTGTTGTCGCCTAACAACAGGTAGCAGCATAAACCAGATGCGGGTGAAGTTCTTGCTGGCGACATCTAACGTCAAATGAGCAAACGGGCTTACCACAGCTGCGGTCCTCTGGCAGTCTGAAAGCTTTGCGCACAAGCCGGATGCTAAGCGCCTTCCTTTGCCTTTTGGCAGTGCTCGTGCATTGCCAGCACTAGGCGGGAATGGTCACTATCCCGCACACACGTTTCGTTGTGCCCGTTGTTAAGCGCTCTGGAGCACTGTTTATGACGTAAGCGGAACACCTCTTGCCGTTCCATTCTCAGAGCTCCTGAGTTAAGTAATCTGCGACTCTTGGTGCGAATGATAGAGGAAAACATTTCCAATGTGTCTGGCAGGGAGAATCTGAACCTGGAGAACACCTTTGTCAGGAGCTTTCACCTGCACCGTAGACACACACAGATTTGCATCACATCTAAATGGCCAAGCTCTTTCTTAGACAAGTTGAAAGCTGCTGTCAGAAGGCTGTGCTCCTTGTCAGATGGAAGCAGCAGCATGCACATAGGAGTTTGTCAAGAACTAAAGAGCCACAGAAGAGCGTGGCCTAGGAAAATGAGTCAGGAAAAAGCATATCGCTACATGTGTCCTTGTTGTCGCCTAACAACAGGTAGCAGCATAAACCAGATGTGGTTGAAGTTCTTGCTGGCGACATCTAACGTCAAATGAGCAAGCGGGCTTACCACAGCTGCGGTCCTCTGGCAGTCTGAAAGCTTTGCGCACAAGCCGGATGCTAAGCGCCTTCCTTTGCCTTTTGGCAGTGCTCATGCATTGCCAGCACTAGGCGGGAATGGTCACTATCCCGCACACACGTTTCGTTGTGCCCGTTGCTAAGCGCTCTGGAGCACTGTTTATGACGTAAGCGGAACACCACTTGCCGTTCCATTCTCAGAGCTCCTCAGTTAAGTAATCTGCGATTCTTGGTGCGAATGATAGAGGAAAACATTTCCAATGTGTCTGGCATATAGAAACTGAACCTGGAGAACACCTTTGTCAGGAGCTTTCACCTGCACCGTAGACACACACAGATTTGCATCACATCTAAATGGCCAAGCTCTTTCTTAGACAAGTTGAAAGCTGCTGTCAGAAGGCTGTGCTCCTTGTCAGATGGAAGCAGCAGCATGAACATAGGAGTTTGACAAGAACTAAAGAGTCACAGAAGAGCGTGGCCTAGGAAAATGAGTCAGGAAAAAGCATATCGCTACATGTGTCCTTGTTGTCGCCTAACAACAGGTAGCAGCATAAACCAGATGTGGTTGAAGTTCTTGCTGGCGACATCTAACGTCAAATGAGCAAGCGGGCTTACCACAGCTACGGTCCTCTGGCAGTCTGAAAGCTTTGCGCACAAGCCGGATGCTAAGCGCCTTCCTTTGCCTTTTGGCAGTGCTCGTGCATTGCCAGCACTAGGCGGGAATGGTCACTATCCCGCACACACGTTTCGTTGTGCCCGTTGCTAAGCGCTCTGGAGCACTGTTTATGACGTAAGCGGAACACCTCTTGCCGTTCCATTCTCAGAGCTCCTCAGTTAAGTAATCTGCGATTCTTGGTGCGAATGATAGAGGAAAACATTTCCAATGTGTCTGGCATATAGAAACTGAACCTGGAGAACACCTTTGTCAGGAGCTTTCACCTGCACCGTAGACACACACAGATTTGCATCACATCTAAATGGCCAAGCTCTTTCTTAGACAAGTTGAAAGCTGCTGTCAGAAGGCTGTGCTCCTTGTCAGATGGAAGCAGCAGCATGAACATAGGAGTTTGACAAGAACTAAAGAGTCACAGAAGAGCGTGGCCTAGGAAAATGAGTCAGGAAAAAGCATATCGCTACATGTGTCCTTGTTGTCGCCTAACAACAGGTAGCAGCATAAACCAGATGCGGGTGAAGTTCTTGCTGGCGACATCTAACGTCAAATGAGCAAACGGGCTTACCACAGCTGCGGTCCTCTGGCAGTCTGAAAGCTTTGCGCACAAGCCGGATGCTAAGCGCCTTCCTTTGCCTTTTGGCAGTGCTCGTGCATTGCCAGCACTAGGCGGGAATGGTCACTATCCCGCACACACGTTTCGTTGTGCCCGTTGCTAAGCGCTCTGGAGCACTGTTTATGACGTAAGCGGAACACCACTTGCCGTTCCATTCTCAGAGCTCCTCAGTTAAGTAATCTGCGATTCTTGGTGCGAATGATAGAGGAAAACATTTCCAATGTGTCTGGCAGGGAGAAACTGAACCTGGAGAACACCTTTGTCAGGAGCTTTCACCTGCACCGTAGACACACACAGATTTGCATCACATCTAAATGGCCAAGCTCTTTCTTAGACAAGTTGAAAGCTGCTGTCAGAAGGCTGTGCTCCTTGTCAGATGGAAGCAGCAGCATGAACATAGGAGTTTGACAAGAACTAAAGAGTCACAGAAGAGCGTGGCCTAGGAAAATGAGTCAGGAAAAAGCATATCGCTACATGTGTCCTTGTTGTCGCCTAACAACAGGTAGCAGCATAAACCAGATGCGGGTGAAGTTCTTGCTGGCGACATCTAACGTCAAATGAGCAAACGGGCTTACCACAGCTGCGGTCCTCTGGCAGTCTGAAAGCTTTGCGCACAAGCCGGATGCTAAGCGCCTTCCTTTGCCTTTTGGCAGTGCTCGTGCATTGCCAGCACTAGGCGGGAATGGTCACTATCCCGCACACACGTTTCGTTGTGCCCGTTGCTAAGCGCTCTGGAGCACTGTTTATGACGTAAGCGGAACACCTCTTGCCGTTCCATTCTCAGAGCTCCTGAGTTAAGTAATCTGCGACTCTTGGTGCGAATGATAGAGGAAAACATTTCCAATGTGTCTGGCATATAGAAACTGAACCTGGAGAACACCTTTGTCAGGAGCTTTCACCTGCACCGTAGACACACACAGATTTGCATCACATCTAAATGGCCAAGCTCTTTCTTAGACAAGTTGAAAGCTGCTGTCAGAAGGCTGTGCTCCTTGTCAGATGGAAGCAGCAGCACTCACATAGGAGTTTGGCAAGAACTAAAGAGCCACAGAAGAGCGTGGCCTAGGAAAATGAGTCAGGAAAAAGCATATCGCTACATGTGTCCTTGTTGTCGCCTAACAACAGGTAGCAGCATAAACCAGATGCGGGTGAAGTTCTTGCTGGCGACATCTAACGTCAAATGAGCAAACGGGCTTACCACAGCTGCGGTCCTCTGGCAGTCTGAAAGCTTTGCGCACAAGCCGGATGCTAAGCGCCTTCCTTTGCCTTTTGGCAGTGCTCGTGCATTGCCAGCACTAGGCGGGAATGGTCACTATCCCGCACACACGTTTCGTTGTGCCCGTTGCTAAGCGCTCTGGAGCACTGTTTATGACGTAAGCGGAACACCTCTTGCCGTTCCATTCTCAGAGCTCCTGAGTTAAGTAATCTGCGACTCTTGGTGCGAATGATAGAGGAAAACATTTCCAATGTGTCTGGCAGGGAGAAACTGAACCTGGAGAACACCTTTGTCAGGAGCTTTCACCTGCACCGTAGACACACACAGATTTGCATCACATCTAAATGGCCAAGCTCTTTCTTAGACAAGTTGAAAGCTGCTGTCAGAAGGCTGTGCTCCTTGTCAGATGGAAGCAGCAGCATGAGCATAGGAGTTTGACAAGAACTAAAGAGTCACAGAAGAGCGTGGCCTAGGAAAATGAGTCAGGAAAAAGCATATCGCTACATGTGTCCTTGTTGTCGCCTAACAACAGGTAGCAGCATAAACCAGATGCGGGTGAAGTTCTTGCTGGCGACATCTAACGTCAAATGAGCAAACGGGCTTACCACAGCTGCGGTCCTCTGGCAGTCTGAAAGCTTTGCGCACAAGCCGGATGCTAAGCGCCTTCCTTTGCCTTTTGGCAGTGCTCGTGCATTGCCAGCACTAGGCGGGAATGGTCACTATCCCGCACACACGTTTCGTTGTGCCCGTTGCTAAGCGCTCTGGAGCACTATTTATGACGTAAGCGGAACACCTCTTGCCGTTCCATTCTCAGAGCTCCTGAGTTAAGTAATCTGCGACTCTTGGTGCGAATGATAGAGGAAAACATTTCCAATGTGTCTGGCAGGGAGAATCTGAACCTGGAGAACACCTTTGTCAGGAGCTTTCACCTGCACCGTAGACACACACAGATTTGCATCACATCTAAATGGCCAAGCTCTTTCTTAGACAAGTTGAAAGCTGCTGTCAGAAGGCTGTGCTCCTTGTCAGATGGAAGCAGCAGCATGAACATAGGAGTTTGACAAGAACTAAAGAGTCACAGAAGAGCGTGGCCTAGGAAAATGAGTCAGGAAAAAGCATATCGCTACATGTGTCCTTGTTGTCGCCTAACAACAGGTAGCAGCATAAACCAGATGCGGGTGAAGTTCTTGCTGGCGACATCTAACGTCAAATGAGCAAACGGGCTTACCACAGCTGCGGTCCTCTGGCAGTCTGAAAGCTTTGCGCACAAGCCGGATGCTAAGCGCCTTCCTTTGCCTTTTGGCAGTGCTCGTGCATTGCCAGCACTAGGCAGGAATGGTCACTATCCCACAGACATGTTTCGTTGTGCCCGTTGCTAAGCGCTCTGGAGCACTGTTTATGACGTAAGCGGAACACATCTTGCCTTTCCATTCTCAGAGCTCCTGAGTTAATCAAACTGAGACTCTTGGTGCGAATGCCAGAGGAAAACATTTCCAATGTGTCTGGCATATAGAAACTGAACCTGGAGAACACCTTTGTCAGGAGCTTTCACCTGCACCGTAGACACACACAGATTTGCATCACATCTAAATGGCCAAGCTCTTTCTTAGACAAGTTGAAAGCTGCTGTCAGAAGGCTGTGCTCCTTGTCAGATGGAAGCAGCAGCATGAACATAGGAGTTTGACAAGAACTAAAGAGTCACAGAAGAGCGTGGCCTAGGAAAATGAGTCAGGAAAAAGCATATCGCTACATGTGTCCTTGTTGTCGCCTAACAACAGGTAGCAGCATAAACCAGATGCGGGTGAAGTTCTTGCTGGCGACATCTAACGTCAAATGAGCAAACGGGCTTACCACAGCTGCGGTCCTCTGGCAGTCTGAAAGCTTTGCGCACAAGCCGGATGCTAAGCGCCTTCCTTTGCCTTTTGGCAGTGCTCGTGCATTGCCAGCACTAGGCGGGAATGGTCACTATCCCGCACACACGTTTCGTTGTGCCCGTTGCTAAGCGCTCTGGAGCACTGTTTATGACGTAAGCGGAACACCACTTGCCGTTCCATTCTCAGAGCTCCTCAGTTAAGTAATCTGCGATTCTTGGTGCGAATGATAGAGGAAAACATTTCCAATGTGTCTGGCATATAGAAACTGAACCTGGAGAACACCTTTGTCAGGAGCTTTCACCTGCACCGTAGACACACACAGATTTGCATCACATCTAAATGGCCAAGCTCTTTCTTAGACAAGTTGAAAGCTGCTGTCAGAAGGCTGTGCTCCTTGTCAGATGGAAGCAGCAGCATGAACATAGGAGTTTGACAAGAACTAAAGAGTCACAGAAGAGCGTGGCCTAGGAAAATGAGTCAGGAAAAAGCATATCGCTACATGTGTCCTTGTTGTCGCCTAACAACAGGTAGCAGCATAAACCAGATGTGGTTGAAGTTCTTGCTGGCGACATCTAACGTCAAATGAGCAAGCGGGCTTACCACAGCTACGGTCCTCTGGCAGTCTGAAAGCTTTGCGCACAAGCCGGATGCTAAGCGCCTTCCTTTGCCTTTTGGCAGTGCTCGTGCATTGCCAGCACTAGGCGGGAATGGTCACTATCCCGCACACACGTTTCGTTGTGCCCGTTGCTAAGCGCTCTGGAGCACTGTTTATGACGTAAGCGGAACACCTCTTGCCGTTCCATTCTCAGAGCTCCTCAGTTAAGTAATCTGCGATTCTTGGTGCGAATGATAGAGGAAAACATTTCCAATGTGTCTGGCATATAGAAACTGAACCTGGAGAACACCTTTGTCAGGAGCTTTCACCTGCACCGTAGACACACACAGATTTGCATCACATCTAAATGGCCAAGCTCTTTCTTAGACAAGTTGAAAGCTGCTGTCAGAAGGCTGTGCTCCTTGTCAGATGGAAGCAGCAGCATGAACATAGGAGTTTGACAAGAACTAAAGAGTCACAGAAGAGCGTGGCCTAGGAAAATGAGTCAGGAAAAAGCATATCGCTACATGTGTCCTTGTTGTCGCCTAACAACAGGTAGCAGCATAAACCAGATGCGGGTGAAGTTCTTGCTGGCGACATCTAACGTCAAATGAGCAAACGGGCTTACCACAGCTGCGGTCCTCTGGCAGTCTGAAAGCTTTGCGCACAAGCCGCATGCTAAGCGCCTTCCTTTGCCTTTTGGCAGTGCTCGTGCATTGCCAGCACTAGGCGGGAATGGTCACTATCCCGCACACACGTTTCGTTGTGCCCGTTGCTAAGCGCTCTGGAGCACTGTTTATGACGTAAGCGGAACACCACTTGCCGTTCCATTCTCAGAGCTCCTCAGTTAAGTAATCTGCGATTCTTGGTGCGAATGATAGAGGAAAACATTTCCAATGTGTCTGGCATATAGAAACTGAACCTGGAGAACACCTTTGTCAGGAGCTTTCACCTGCACCGTAGACACACACAGATTTGCATCACATCTAAATGGCCAAGCTCTTTCTTAGACAAGTTGAAAGCTGCTGTCAGAAGGCTGTGCTCCTTGTCAGATGGAAGCAGCAGCATGAACATAGGAGTTTGACAAGAACTAAAGAGTCACAGAAGAGCGTGGCCTAGGAAAATGAGTCAGGAAAAAGCATATCGCTACATGTGTCCTTGTTGTCGCCTAACAACAGGTAGCAGCATAAACCAGATGCGGGTGAAGTTCTTGCTGGCGACATCTAACGTCAAATGAGCAAACGGGCTTACCACAGCTGCGGTCCTCTGGCAGTCTGAAAGCTTTGCGCACAAGCCGGATGCTAAGCGCCTTCCTTTGCCTTTTGGCAGTGCTCGTGCATTGCCAGCACTAGGCAGGAATGGTCACTATCCCACAGACATGTTTCGTTGTGCCCGTTGCTAAGCGCTCTGGAGCACTGTTTATGACGTAAGCGGAACACATCTTGCCTTTCCATTCTCAGAGCTCCTGAGTTAATCAAACTGAGACTCTTGGTGCGAATGCCAGAGGAAAACATTTCCAATGTGTCTGGCATATAGAAACTGAACCTGGAGAACACCTTTGTCAGGAGCTTTCACCTGCACCGTAGACACACACAGATTTGCATCACATCTAAATGGCCAAGCTCTTTCTTAGACAAGTTGAAAGCTGCTGTCAGAAGGCTGTGCTCCTTGTCAGATGGAAGCAGCAGCATGAACATAGGAGTTTGGCAAGCACTAAAGAGTCACAGAAGAGCGTGGCCTAGGAAAATGAGTCAGGAAAAAGCATATCGCTACACGTGTCCTTGTTGTCGCCTAACAACAGGTAGCAGCATAAACCAGATGCGGGTGAAGTTCTTGCTGGCGACATCTAACGTCAAATGAGCAAACGGGCTTACCACAGCTGCGGTCCTCTGGCAGTCTGAAAGCTTTGCGCACAAGCCGGATGCTAAGCGCCTTCCTTTGCCTTTTGGCAGTGCTCGTGCATTGCCAGCACTAGGCGGGAATGGTCACTATCCCGCACACACGTTTCGTTGTGCCCGTTGTTAAGCGCTCTGGAGCACTGTTTATGACGTAAGCGGAACACCTCTTACCGTTCCATTCTCAGAGCTCCTGAGTTAAGTAATCTGCGACTCTTGTTTCGATTGATAGAGGAAAACATTTCCAATGTGTCTGGCAGGGAGAATCTGAACCTGGAGAACACCTTTGTCAGGAGCTTTCACCTGCACCGTAGACACACACAGATTTGCATCACATCTAAATGGCCAAGCTCTTTCTTAGACAAGTTGAAAGCTGCTGTCAGAAGGCTGTGCTCCTTGTCAGATGGAAGCAGCAGCATGCACATAGGAGTTTGTCAAGAACTAAAGAGCCACAGAAGAGCGTGGCCTAGGAAAATGAGTCAGGAAAAAGCATATCGCTACATGTGTCCTTGTTGTCGCCTAACAACAGGTAGCAGCATAAACCAGATGCGGGTGAAGTTCTTGCTGGCGACATCTAACGTCAAATGAGCAAACGGGCTTACCACAGCTGCGGTCCTCTGGCAGTCTGAAAGCTTTGCGCACAAGCCGGATGCTAAGCGCCTTCCTTTGCCTTTTGGCAGTGCTCGTGCATTGCCAGCACTAGGCGGGAATGGTCACTATCCCGCACACACGTTTCGTTGTGCCCGTTGCTAAGCGCTCTGGAGCACTGTTTATGACGTAAGCGGAACACCTCTTGCCGTTCCATTCTCAGAGCTCCTGAGTTAAGTAATCTGCGACTCTTGGTGCGAATGATAGAGGAAAACATTTCCAATGTGTCTGGCATATAGAAACTGAACCTGGAGAACACCTTTGTCAGGAGCTTTCACCTGCACCGTAGACACACACAGATTTGCATCACATCTAAATGGCCAAGCTCTTTCTTAGACAAGTTGAAAGCTGCTGTCAGAAGGCTGTGCTCCTTGTCAGATGGAAGCAGCAGCATGAACATAGGAGTTTGGCAAGCACTAAAGAGCCACAGAAGAGCGTGGCCTAGGAAAATGAGTCAGGAAAAAGCATATCGCTACATGTGTCCTTGTTGTCGCCTAACAACAGGTAGCAGCATAAACCAGATGCGGGTGAAGTTCTTGCTGGCGACATCTAACGTCAAATGAGCAAACGGGCTTACCACAGCTGCGGTCCTCTGGCAGTCTGAAAGCTTTGCGCACAAGCCGGATGCTAAGCGCCTTCCTTTGCCTTTTGGCAGTGCTCGTGCATTGCCAGCACTAGGCGGGAATGGTCACTATCCCGCACACACGTTTCGTTGTGCCCGTTGCTAAGCGCTCTGGAGCACTGTTTATGACGTAAGCGGAACACCTCTTGCCGTTCCATTCTCAGAGCTCCTGAGTTAAGTAATCTGCGACTCTTGGTGCGAATGATAGAGGAAAACATTTCCAATGTGTCTGGCAGGGAGAAACTGAACCTGGAGAACACCTTTGTCAGGAGCTTTCACCTGCACCGTAGACACACACAGATTTGCATCACATCTAAATGGCCAAGCTCTTTCTTAGACAAGTTGAAAGCTGCTGTCAGAAGGCTGTGCTCCTTGTCAGATGGAAGCAGCAGCATGAACATAGGAGTTTGACAAGAACTAAAGAGTCACAGAAGAGCGTGGCCTAGGAAAATGAGTCAGGAAAAAGCATATCGCTACATGTGTCCTTGTTGTCGCCTAACAACAGGTAGCAGCATAAACCAGATGCGGGTGAAGTTCTTGCTGGCGACATCTAACGTCAAATGAGCAAACGGGCTTACCACAGCTGCGGTCCTCTGGCAGTCTGAAAGCTTTGCGCACAAGCCGGATGCTAAGCGCCTTCCTTTGCCTTTTGGCAGTGCTCGTGCATTGCCAGCACTAGGCGGGAATGGTCACTATCCCGCACACACGTTTCGTTGTGCCCGTTGCTAAGCGCTCTGGAGCACTGTTTATGACGTAAGCGGAACACCTCTTGCCGTTCCATTCTCAGAGCTCCTGAGTTAAGTAATCTGCGACTCTTGGTGCGAATGATAGAGGAAAACATTTCCAATGTGTCTGGCAGGGAGAAACTGAACCTGGAGAACACCTTTGTCAGGAGCTTTCACCTGCACCGTAGACACACACAGATTTGCATCACATCTAAATGGCCAAGCTCTTTCTTAGACAAGTTGAAAGCTGCTGTCAGAAGGCTGTGCTCCTTGTCAGATGGAAGCAGCAGCATGAACATAGGAGTTTGGCAAGCACTAAAGAGCCACAGAAGAGCGTGGCCTAGGAAAATGAGTCAGGAAAAAGCATATCGCTACATGTGTCCTTGTTGTCGCCTAACAACAGGTAGCAGCATAAACCAGATGCGGGTGAAGTTCTTGCTGGCGACATCTAACGTCAAATGAGCAAACGGGCTTACCACAGCTGCGGTCCTCTGGCAGTCTGAAAGCTTTGCGCACAAGCCGGATGCTAAGCGCCTTCCTTTGCCTTTTGGCAGTGCTCGTGCATTGCCAGCACTAGGCGGGAATGGTCACTATCCCGCACACACGTTTCGTTGTGCCCGTTGTTAAGCGCTCTGGAGCACTGTTTATGACGTAAGCGGAACACCTCTTGCCGTTCCATTCTCAGAGCTCCTCAGTTAAGTAATCTGCGATTCTTGGTGCGAATGATAGAGGAAAACATTTCCAATGTGTCTGGCATATAGAAACTGAACCTGGAGAACACCTTTGTCAGGAGCTTTCACCTGCACCGTAGACACACACAGATTTGCATCACATCTAAATGGCCAAGCTCTTTCTTAGACAAGTTGAAAGCTGCTGTCAGAAGGCTGTGCTCCTTGTCAGATGGAAGCAGCAGCATGAACATAGGAGTTTGACAAGAACTAAAGAGCCACAGAAGAGCGTGGCCTAGGAAAATGAGTCAGGAAAAAGCATATCGCTACATGTGTCCTTGTTGTCGCCTAACAACAGGTAGCAGCATAAACCAGATGCGGGTGAAGTTCTTGCTGGCGACATCTAACGTCAAATGAGCAAACGGGCTTACCACAGCTGCGGTCCTCTGGCAGTCTGAAAGCTTTGCGCACAAGCCGGATGCTAAGCGCCTTCCTTTGCCTTTTGGCAGTGCTCGTGCATTGCCAGCACTAGGCGGGAATGGTCACTATCCCGCACACACATTTCGTTGTGCCCGTTGCTAAGCGCTCTGGAGCACTGTTTATGACGTAAGCGGAACACCTCTTGCCGTTCCATTCTCAGAGCTCCTGAGTTAAGTAATCTGCGACTCTTGGTGCGAATGATAGAGGAAAACATTTCCAATGTGTCTGGCAGGGAGAAACTGAACCTGGAGAACACCTTTGTCAGGAGCTTTCACCTGCACCGTAGACACACACAGATTTGCATCACATCTAAATGGCCAAGCTCTTTCTTAGACAAGTTGAAAGCTGCTGTCAGAAGGCTGTGCTCCTTGTCAGATGGAAGCAGCAGCACTCACATAGGAGTTTGGCAAGCACTAAAGAGCCACAGAAGAGCGTGGCCTAGGAAAATGAGTCAGGAAAAAGCATATCGCTACATGTGTCCTTGTTGTCGCCTAACAACAGGTAGCAGCATAAACCAGATGCGGGTGAAGTTCTTGCTGGCGACATCTAACGTCAAATGAGCAAACGGGCTTACCACAGCTGCGGTCCTCTGGCAGTCTGAAAGCTTTGCGCACAAGCCGGATGCTAAGCGCCTTCCTTTGCCTTTTGGCAGTGCTCGTGCATTGCCAGCACTAGGCGGGAATGGTCACTATCCCGCACACACGTGTCGTTGTGCCCGTTGCTAAGCGCTCTGGAGCACTGTTTATGACGTAAGCGGAACACCTCTTGCCATTCCATTCTCAGAGCTCCTGAGTTACGTAATCTGCGACTCTTGGTGCGAATGCCAGAGGAAAACATTTCCAATGTGTCTGGCATATAGAAACTGAACCTGGAGAACACCTTTGTCAGGAGCTTTCACCTGCACCGTAGACACACACAGATTTGCATCACATCTAAATGGCCAAGCTCTTTCTTAGACAAGTTGAAAGCTGCTGTCAGAAGGCTGTGCTCCTTGTCAGATGGAAGCAGCAGCATGCACATAGGAGTTTGTCAAGCACTAAAGAGCCACAGAAGAGCGTGGCCTAGGAAAATGAGTCAGGAAAAAGCATATCGCTACATGTGTCCTTGTTGTCGCCTAACAACAGGTAGCAGCATAAACCAGATGCGGGTGAAGTTCTTGCTGGCGACATCTAACGTCAAATGAGCAAACGGGCTTACCACAGCTGCGGTCCTCTGGCAGTCTGAAAGCTTTGCGCACAAGCCGGATGCTAAGCGCCTTCCTTTGCCTTTTGGCAGTGCTCGTGCATTGCCAGCACTAGGCGGGAATGGTCACTATCCCGCACACACGTTTCGTTGTGCCCGTTGTTAAGCGCTCTGGAGCACTGTTTATGACGTAAGCGGAACACCTCTTGCCGTTCCATTCTCAGAGCTCCTGAGTTAAGTAATCTGCGACTCTTGGTGCGAATGATAGAGGAAAACATTTCCAATGTGTCTGGCAGGGAGAATCTGAACCTGGAGAACACCTTTGTCAGGAGCTTTCACCTGCACCGTAGACACACACAGATTTGCATCACATCTAAATGGCCAAGCTCTTTCTTAGACAAGTTGAAAGCTGCTGTCAGAAGGCTGTGCTCCTTGTCAGATGGAAGCAGCAGCATGCACATAGGAGTTTGTCAAGAACTAAAGAGCCACAGAAGAGCGTGGCCTAGGAAAATGAGTCAGGAAAAAGCATATCGCTACATGTGTCCTTGTTGTCGCCTAACAACAGGTAGCAGCATAAACCAGATGTGGTTGAAGTTCTTGCTGGCGACATCTAACGTCAAATGAGCAAGCGGGCTTACCACAGCTGCGGTCCTCTGGCAGTCTGAAAGCTTTGCGCACAAGCCGGATGCTAAGCGCCTTCCTTTGCCTTTTGGCAGTGCTCGTGCATTGCCAGCACTAGGCGGGAATGGTCACTATCCCGCACACACGTTTCGTTGTGCCCGTTGCTAAGCGCTCTGCAGCACTGTTTATGACGTAAGCGGAACACCACTTGCCGTTCCATTCTCAGAGCTCCTCAGTTAAGTAATCTGCGATTCTTGGTGCGAATGATAGAGGAAAACATTTCCAATGTGTCTGGCATATAGAAACTGAACCTGGAGAACACCTTTGTCAGGAGCTTTCACCTGCACCGTAGACACACACAGATTTGCATCACATCTAAATGGCCAAGCTCTTTCTTAGACAAGTTGAAAGCTGCTGTCAGAAGGCTGTGCTCCTTGTCAGATGGAAGCAGCAGCATGAACATAGGAGTTTGACAAGAACTAAAGAGTCACAGAAGAGCGTGGCCTAGGAAAATGAGTCAGGAAAAAGCATATCGCTACATGTGTCCTTGTTGTCGCCTAACAACAGGTAGCAGCATAAACCAGATGCGGGTGAAGTTCTTGCTGGCGACATCTAACGTCAAATGAGCAAACGGGCTTACCACAGCTGCGGTCCTCTGGCAGTCTGAAAGCTTTGCGCACAAGCCGGATGCTAAGCGCCTTCCTTTGCCTTTTGGCAGTGCTCGTGCATTGCCAGCACTAGGCGGGAATGGTCACTATCCCGCACACACGTTTCGTTGTGCTAAGCGCTCTGGAGCACTGTTTATGACGTAAGCGGAACACCTCTTGCCGTTCCATTCTCAGAGCTCCTGAGTTAAGTAATCTGCGACTCTTGGTGCGAATGATAGAGGAAAACATTTCCAATGTGTCTGGCAGGGAGAAACTGAACCTGGAGAACACCTTTGTCAGGAGCTTTCACCTGCACCGTAGACACACACAGATTTGCATCACATCTAAATGGCCAAGCTCTTTCTTAGACAAGTTGAAAGCTGCTGTCAGAAGGCTGTGCTCCTTGTCAGATGGAAGCAGCAGCATGAACATAGGAGTTTGGCAAGCACTAAAGAGTCACAGAAGAGCGTGGCCTAGGAAAATGAGTCAGGAAAAAGCATATCGCTACACGTGTCCTTGTTGTCGCCTAACAACAGGTAGCAGCATAAACCAGATGCGGGTGAAGTTCTTGCTGGCGACATCTAACGTCAAATGAGCAAACGGGCTTACCACAGCTGCGGTCCTCTGGCAGTCTGAAAGCTTTGCGCACAAGCCGGATGCTAAGCGCCTTCCTTTGCCTTTTGGCAGTGCTCGTGCATTGCCAGCACTAGGCGGGAATGGTCACTATCCCGCACACACGTTTCGTTGTGCCCGTTGTTAAGCGCTCTGGAGCACTGTTTATGACGTAAGCGGAACACCTCTTACCGTTCCATTCTCAGAGCTCCTGAGTTAAGTAATCTGCGACTCTTGTTTCGATTGATAGAGGAAAACATTTCCAATGTGTCTGGCAGGGAGAATCTGAACCTGGAGAACACCTTTGTCAGGAGCTTTCACCTGCACCGTAGACACACACAGATTTGCATCACATCTAAATGGCCAAGCTCTTTCTTAGACAAGTTGAAAGCTGCTGTCAGAAGGCTGTGCTCCTTGTCAGATGGAAGCAGCAGCATGCACATAGGAGTTTGTCAAGAACTAAAGAGCCACAGAAGAGCGTGGCCTAGGAAAATGAGTCAGGAAAAAGCATATCGCTACATGTGTCCTTGTTGTCGCCTAACAACAGGTAGCAGCATAAACCAGATGCGGGTGAAGTTCTTGCTGGCGACATCTAACGTCAAATGAGCAAACGGGCTTACCACAGCTGCGGTCCTCTGGCAGTCTGAAAGCTTTGCGCACAAGCCGGATGCTAAGCGCCTTCCTTTGCCTTTTGGCAGTGCTCGTGCATTGCCAGCACTAGGCGGGAATGGTCACTATCCCGCACACACGTTTCGTTGTGCCCGTTGCTAAGCGCTCTGGAGCACTGTTTATGACGTAAGCGGAACACCTCTTGCCGTTCCATTCTCAGAGCTCCTGAGTTAAGTAATCTGCGACTCTTGGTGCGAATGATAGAGGAAAACATTTCCAATGTGTCTGGCATATAGAAACTGAACCTGGAGAACACCTTTGTCAGGAGCTTTCACCTGCACCGTAGACACACACAGATTTGCATCACATCTAAATGGCCAAGCTCTTTCTTAGACAAGTTGAAAGCTGCTGTCAGAAGGCTGTGCTCCTTGTCAGATGGAAGCAGCAGCATGAACATAGGAGTTTGGCAAGCACTAAAGAGCCACAGAAGAGCGTGGCCTAGGAAAATGAGTCAGGAAAAAGCATATCGCTACATGTGTCCTTGTTGTCGCCTAACAACAGGTAGCAGCATAAACCAGATGCGGGTGAAGTTCTTGCTGGCGACATCTAACGTCAAATGAGCAAACGGGCTTACCACAGCTGCGGTCCTCTGGCAGTCTGAAAGCTTTGCGCACAAGCCGGATGCTAAGCGCCTTCCTTTGCCTTTTGGCAGTGCTCGTGCATTGCCAGCACTAGGCGGGAATGGTCACTATCCCGCACACACGTTTCGTTGTGCCCGTTGCTAAGCGCTCTGGAGCACTGTTTATGACGTAAGCGGAACACCTCTTGCCGTTCCATTCTCAGAGCTCCTGAGTTAAGTAATCTGCGACTCTTGGTGCGAATGATAGAGGAAAACATTTCCAATGTGTCTGGCAGGGAGAAACTGAACCTGGAGAACACCTTTGTCAGGAGCTTTCACCTGCACCGTAGACACACACAGATTTGCATCACATCTAAATGGCCAAGCTCTTTCTTAGACAAGTTGAAAGCTGCTGTCAGAAGGCTGTGCTCCTTGTCAGATGGAAGCAGCAGCATGAACATAGGAGTTTGACAAGAACTAAAGAGTCACAGAAGAGCGTGGCCTAGGAAAATGAGTCAGGAAAAAGCATATCGCTACATGTGTCCTTGTTGTCGCCTAACAACAGGTAGCAGCATAAACCAGATGCGGGTGAAGTTCTTGCTGGCGACATCTAACGTCAAATGAGCAAACGGGCTTACCACAGCTGCGGTCCTCTGGCAGTCTGAAAGCTTTGCGCACAAGCCGGATGCTAAGCGCCTTCCTTTGCCTTTTGGCAGTGCTCGTGCATTGCCAGCACTAGGCGGGAATGGTCACTATCCCGCACACACGTTTCGTTGTGCCCGTTGCTAAGCGCTCTGGAGCACTGTTTATGACGTAAGCGGAACACCTCTTGCCGTTCCATTCTCAGAGCTCCTGAGTTAAGTAATCTGCGACTCTTGGTGCGAATGATAGAGGAAAACATTTCCAATGTGTCTGGCAGGGAGAAACTGAACCTGGAGAACACCTTTGTCAGGAGCTTTCACCTGCACCGTAGACACACACAGATTTGCATCACATCTAAATGGCCAAGCTCTTTCTTAGACAAGTTGAAAGCTGCTGTCAGAAGGCTGTGCTCCTTGTCAGATGGAAGCAGCAGCATGAACATAGGAGTTTGGCAAGCACTAAAGAGCCACAGAAGAGCGTGGCCTAGGAAAATGAGTCAGGAAAAAGCATATCGCTACATGTGTCCTTGTTGTCGCCTAACAACAGGTAGCAGCATAAACCAGATGCGGGTGAAGTTCTTGCTGGCGACATCTAACGTCAAATGAGCAAACGGGCTTACCACAGCTGCGGTCCTCTGGCAGTCTGAAAGCTTTGCGCACAAGCCGGATGCTAAGCGCCTTCCTTTGCCTTTTGGCAGTGCTCGTGCATTGCCAGCACTAGGCGGGAATGGTCACTATCCCGCACACACGTTTCGTTGTGCCCGTTGTTAAGCGCTCTGGAGCACTGTTTATGACGTAAGCGGAACACCTCTTGCCGTTCCATTCTCAGAGCTCCTCAGTTAAGTAATCTGCGATTCTTGGTGCGAATGATAGAGGAAAACATTTCCAATGTGTCTGGCATATAGAAACTGAACCTGGAGAACACCTTTGTCAGGAGCTTTCACCTGCACCGTAGACACACACAGATTTGCATCACATCTAAATGGCCAAGCTCTTTCTTAGACAAGTTGAAAGCTGCTGTCAGAAGGCTGTGCTCCTTGTCAGATGGAAGCAGCAGCATGAACATAGGAGTTTGACAAGAACTAAAGAGCCACAGAAGAGCGTGGCCTAGGAAAATGAGTCAGGAAAAAGCATATCGCTACATGTGTCCTTGTTGTCGCCTAACAACAGGTAGCAGCATAAACCAGATGCGGGTGAAGTTCTTGCTGGCGACATCTAACGTCAAATGAGCAAACGGGCTTACCACAGCTGCGGTCCTCTGGCAGTCTGAAAGCTTTGCGCACAAGCCGGATGCTAAGCGCCTTCCTTTGCCTTTTGGCAGTGCTCGTGCATTGCCAGCACTAGGCGGGAATGGTCACTATCCCGCACACACATTTCGTTGTGCCCGTTGCTAAGCGCTCTGGAGCACTGTTTATGACGTAAGCGGAACACCTCTTGCCGTTCCATTCTCAGAGCTCCTGAGTTAAGTAATCTGCGACTCTTGGTGCGAATGATAGAGGAAAACATTTCCAATGTGTCTGGCAGGGAGAAACTGAACCTGGAGAACACCTTTGTCAGGAGCTTTCACCTGCACCGTAGACACACACAGATTTGCATCACATCTAAATGGCCAAGCTCTTTCTTAGACAAGTTGAAAGCTGCTGTCAGAAGGCTGTGCTCCTTGTCAGATGGAAGCAGCAGCACTCACATAGGAGTTTGGCAAGCACTAAAGAGCCACAGAAGAGCGTGGCCTAGGAAAATGAGTCAGGAAAAAGCATATCGCTACATGTGTCCTTGTTGTCGCCTAACAACAGGTAGCAGCATAAACCAGATGCGGGTGAAGTTCTTGCTGGCGACATCTAACGTCAAATGAGCAAACGGGCTTACCACAGCTGCGGTCCTCTGGCAGTCTGAAAGCTTTGCGCACAAGCCGGATGCTAAGCGCCTTCCTTTGCCTTTTGGCAGTGCTCGTGCATTGCCAGCACTAGGCGGGAATGGTCACTATCCCGCACACACGTGTCGTTGTGCCCGTTGCTAAGCGCTCTGGAGCACTGTTTATGACGTAAGCGGAACACCTCTTGCCATTCCATTCTCAGAGCTCCTGAGTTACGTAATCTGCGACTCTTGGTGCGAATGCCAGAGGAAAACATTTCCAATGTGTCTGGCATATAGAAACTGAACCTGGAGAACACCTTTGTCAGGAGCTTTCACCTGCACCGTAGACACACACAGATTTGCATCACATCTAAATGGCCAAGCTCTTTCTTAGACAAGTTGAAAGCTGCTGTCAGAAGGCTGTGCTCCTTGTCAGATGGAAGCAGCAGCATGCACATAGGAGTTTGTCAAGCACTAAAGAGCCACAGAAGAGCGTGGCCTAGGAAAATGAGTCAGGAAAAAGCATATCGCTACATGTGTCCTTGTTGTCGCCTAACAACAGGTAGCAGCATAAACCAGATGCGGGTGAAGTTCTTGCTGGCGACATCTAACGTCAAATGAGCAAACGGGCTTACCACAGCTGCGGTCCTCTGGCAGTCTGAAAGCTTTGCGCACAAGCCGGATGCTAAGCGCCTTCCTTTGCCTTTTGGCAGTGCTCGTGCATTGCCAGCACTAGGCGGGAATGGTCACTATCCCGCACACACGTTTCGTTGTGCCCGTTGTTAAGCGCTCTGGAGCACTGTTTATGACGTAAGCGGAACACCTCTTGCCGTTCCATTCTCAGAGCTCCTGAGTTAAGTAATCTGCGACTCTTGGTGCGAATGATAGAGGAAAACATTTCCAATGTGTCTGGCAGGGAGAATCTGAACCTGGAGAACACCTTTGTCAGGAGCTTTCACCTGCACCGTAGACACACACAGATTTGCATCACATCTAAATGGCCAAGCTCTTTCTTAGACAAGTTGAAAGCTGCTGTCAGAAGGCTGTGCTCCTTGTCAGATGGAAGCAGCAGCATGCACATAGGAGTTTGTCAAGAACTAAAGAGCCACAGAAGAGCGTGGCCTAGGAAAATGAGTCAGGAAAAAGCATATCGCTACATGTGTCCTTGTTGTCGCCTAACAACAGGTAGCAGCATAAACCAGATGTGGTTGAAGTTCTTGCTGGCGACATCTAACGTCAAATGAGCAAGCGGGCTTACCACAGCTGCGGTCCTCTGGCAGTCTGAAAGCTTTGCGCACAAGCCGGATGCTAAGCGCCTTCCTTTGCCTTTTGGCAGTGCTCGTGCATTGCCAGCACTAGGCGGGAATGGTCACTATCCCGCACACACGTTTCGTTGTGCCCGTTGCTAAGCGCTCTGCAGCACTGTTTATGACGTAAGCGGAACACCACTTGCCGTTCCATTCTCAGAGCTCCTCAGTTAAGTAATCTGCGATTCTTGGTGCGAATGATAGAGGAAAACATTTCCAATGTGTCTGGCATATAGAAACTGAACCTGGAGAACACCTTTGTCAGGAGCTTTCACCTGCACCGTAGACACACACAGATTTGCATCACATCTAAATGGCCAAGCTCTTTCTTAGACAAGTTGAAAGCTGCTGTCAGAAGGCTGTGCTCCTTGTCAGATGGAAGCAGCAGCATGAACATAGGAGTTTGACAAGAACTAAAGAGTCACAGAAGAGCGTGGCCTAGGAAAATGAGTCAGGAAAAAGCATATCGCTACATGTGTCCTTGTTGTCGCCTAACAACAGGTAGCAGCATAAACCAGATGCGGGTGAAGTTCTTGCTGGCGACATCTAACGTCAAATGAGCAAACGGGCTTACCACAGCTGCGGTCCTCTGGCAGTCTGAAAGCTTTGCGCACAAGCCGGATGCTAAGCGCCTTCCTTTGCCTTTTGGCAGTGCTCGTGCATTGCCAGCACTAGGCGGGAATGGTCACTATCCCGCACACACGTTTCGTTGTGCTAAGCGCTCTGGAGCACTGTTTATGACGTAAGCGGAACACCTCTTGCCGTTCCATTCTCAGAGCTCCTGAGTTAAGTAATCTGCGACTCTTGGTGCGAATGATAGAGGAAAACATTTCCAATGTGTCTGGCAGGGAGAAACTGAACCTGGAGAACACCTTTGTCAGGAGCTTTCACCTGCACCGTAGACACACACAGATTTGCATCACATCTAAATGGCCAAGCTCTTTCTTAGACAAGTTGAAAGCTGCTGTCAGAAGGCTGTGCTCCTTGTCAGATGGAAGCAGCAGCATGAACATAGGAGTTTGGCAAGCACTAAAGAGCCACAGAAGAGCGTGGCCTAGGAAAATGAGTCAGGAAAAAGCATATCGCTACATGTGTCCTTGTTGTCGCCTAACAACAGGTAGCAGCATAAACCAGATGCGGGTGAAGTTCTTGCTGGCGACATCTAACGTCAAATGAGCAAACGGGCTTACCACAGCTGCGGTCCTCTGGCAGTCTGAAAGCTTTGCGCACAAGCCGGATGCTAAGCGCCTTCCTTTGCCTTTTGGCAGTGCTCGTGCATTGCCAGCACTAGGCGGGAATGGTCACTATCCCGCACACACGTTTCGTTGTGCCCGTTGCTAAGCGCTCTGGAGCACTGTTTATGACGTAAGCGGAACACCTCTTGCCGTTCCATTCTCAGAGCTCCTCAGTTAAGTAATCTGCGATTCTTGGTGCGAATGATAGAGGAAAACATTTCCAATGTGTCTGGCATATAGAAACTGAACCTGGAGAACACCTTTGTCAGGAGCTTTCACCTGCACCGTAGACACACACAGATTTGCATCACATCTAAATGGCCAAGCTCTTTCTTAGACAAGTTGAAAGCTGCTGTCAGAAGGCTGTGCTCCTTGTCAGATGGAAGCAGCAGCATGAGCATAGGAGTTTGACAAGAACTAAAGAGTCACAGAAGAGCGTGGCCTAGGAAAATGAGTCAGGAAAAAGCATATCGCTACATGTGTCCTTGTTGTCGCCTAACAACAGGTAGCAGCATAAACCAGATGCGGGTGAAGTTCTTGCTGGCGACATCTAACGTCAAATGAGCAAACGGGCTTACCACAGCTGCGGTCCTCTGGCAGTCTGAAAGCTTTGCGCACAAGCCGGATGCTAAGCGCCTTCCTTTGCCTTTTGGCAGTGCTCGTGCATTGCCAGCACTAGGCGGGAATGGTCACTATCCCGCACACACGTTTCGTTGTGCCCGTTGCTAAGCGCTCTGGAGCACTGTTTATGACGTAAGCGGAACACCTCTTGCCGTTCCATTCTCAGAGCTCCTGAGTTAAGTAATCTGCGACTCTTGGTGCGAATGATAGAGGAAAACATTTCCAATGTGTCTGGCAGGGAGAAACTGAACCTGGAGAACACCTTTGTCAGGAGCTTTCACCTGCACCGTAGACACACACAGATTTGCATCACATCTAAATGGCCAAGCTCTTTCTTAGACAAGTTGAAAGCTGCTGTCAGAAGGCTGTGCTCCTTGTCAGATGGAAGCAGCAGCATGAACATAGGAGTTTGTCAAGAACTAAAGAGCCACAGAAGAGCGTGGCCTAGGAAAATGAGTCAGGAAAAAGCATATCGCTACATGTGTCCTTGTTGTCGCCTAACAACAGGTAGCAGCATAAACCAGATGTGGTTGAAGTTCTTGCTGGCGACATCTAACGTCAAATGAGCAAGCGGGCTTACCACAGCTACGGTCCTCTGGCAGTCTGAAAGCTTTGCGCACAAGCCGGATGCTAAGCGCCTTCCTTTGCCTTTTGGCAGTGCTCGTGCATTGCCAGCACTAGGCGGGAATGGTCACTATCCCGCACACACGTTTCGTTGTGCCCGTTGCTAAGCGCTCTGGAGCACTGTTTATGACGTAAGCGGAACACCTCTTGCCGTTCCATTCTCAGAGCTCCTGAGTTAAGTAATCTGCGACTCTTGGTGCGAATGATAGAGGAAAACATTTCCAATGTGTCTGGCAGGGAGAAACTGAACCTGGAGAACACCTTTGTCAGGAGCTTTCACCTGCACCGTAGACACACACAGATTTGCATCACATCTAAATGGCCAAGCTCTTTCTTAGACAAGTTGAAAGCTGCTGTCAGAAGGCTGTGCTCCTTGTCAGATGGAAGCAGCAGCATGAACATAGGAGTTTGGCAAGCACTAAAGAGCCACAGAAGAGCGTGGCCTAGGAAAATGAGTCAGGAAAAAGCATATCGCTACATGTGTCCTTGTTGTCGCCTAACAACAGGTAGCAGCATAAACCAGATGCGGGTGAAGTTCTTGCTGGCGACATCTAACGTCAAATGAGCAAACGGGCTTACCACAGCTGCGGTCCTCTGGCAGTCTGAAAGCTTTGCGCACAAGCCGGATGCTAAGCGCCTTCCTTTGCCTTTTGGCAGTGCTCGTGCATTGCCAGCACTAGGCGGGAATGGTCACTATCCCGCACACACGTTTCGTTGTGCCCGTTGTTAAGCGCTCTGGAGCACTGTTTATGACGTAAGCGGAACACCTCTTGCCGTTCCATTCTCAGAGCTCCTCAGTTAAGTAATCTGCGATTCTTGGTGCGAATGATAGAGGAAAACATTTCCAATGTGTCTGGCATATAGAAACTGAACCTGGAGAACACCTTTGTCAGGAGCTTTCACCTGCACCGTAGACACACACAGATTTGCATCACATCTAAATGGCCAAGCTCTTTCTTAGACAAGTTGAAAGCTGCTGTCAGAAGGCTGTGCTCCTTGTCAGATGGAAGCAGCAGCATGAACATAGGAGTTTGACAAGAACTAAAGAGTCACAGAAGAGCGTGGCCTAGGAAAATGAGTCAGGAAAAAGCATATCGCTACATGTGTCCTTGTTGTCGCCTAACAACAGGTAGCAGCATAAACCAGATGCGGGTGAAGTTCTTGCTGGCGACATCTAACGTCAAATGAGCAAACGGGCTTACCACAGCTGTGGTCCTCTGGCAGTCTGAAAGCTTTGCGCACAAGCCGGATGCTAAGCGCCTTCCTTTGCCTTTTGGCAGTGCTCGTGCATTGCCAGCACTAGGCGGGAATGGTCACTATCCCGCACACACGTTTCGTTGTGCCCGTTGCTAAGCGCTCTGGAGCACTGTTTATGACGTAAGCGGAACACCTCTTGCCGTTCCATTCTCAGAGCTCCTGAGTTAAGTAATCTGCGACTCTTGGTGCGAATGATAGAGGAAAACATTTCCAATGTGTCTGGCAGGGAGAAACTGAACCTGGAGAACACCTTTGTCAGGAGCTTTCACCTGCACCGTAGACACACACAGATTTGCATCACATCTAAATGGCCAAGCTCTTTCTTAGACAAGTTGAAAGCTGCTGTCAGAAGGCTGTGCTCCTTGTCAGATGGAAGCAGCAGCATGAACATAGGAGTTTGTCAAGAACTAAAGAGCCACAGAAGAGCGTGGCCTAGGAAAATGAGTCAGGAAAAAGCATATCGCTACATGTGTCCTTGTTGTCGCCTAACAACAGGTAGCAGCATAAACCAGATGTGGTTGAAGTTCTTGCTGGCGACATCTAACGTCAAATGAGCAAGCGGGCTTACCACAGCTACGGTCCTCTGGCAGTCTGAAAGCTTTGCGCACAAGCCGGATGCTAAGCGCCTTCCTTTGCCTTTTGGCAGTGCTCGTGCATTGCCAGCACTAGGCGGGAATGGTCACTATCCCGCACACACGTTTCGTTGTGCCCGTTGCTAAGCGCTCTGGAGCACTGTTTATGACGTAAGCGGAACACCTCTTGCCGTTCCATTCTCAGAGCTCCTGAGTTAAGTAATCTGCGACTCTTGGTGCGAATGATAGAGGAAAACATTTCCAATGTGTCTGGCAGGGAGAAACTGAACCTGGAGAACACCTTTGTCAGGAGCTTTCACCTGCACCGTAGACACACACAGATTTGCATCACATCTAAATGGCCAAGCTCTTTCTTAGACAAGTTGAAAGCTGCTGTCAGAAGGCTGTGCTCCTTGTCAGATGGAAGCAGCAGCATGCACATAGGAGTTTGTCAAGCACTAAAGAGCCACAGAAGAGCGTGGCCTAGGAAAATGAGTCAGGAAAAAGCATATCGCTACATGTGTCCTTGTTGTCGCCTAACAACAGGTAGCAGCATAAACCAGATGCGGGTGAAGTTCTTGCTGGCGACATCTAACGTCAAATGAGCAAACGGGCTTACCACAGCTGCGGTCCTCTGGCAGTCTGAAAGCTTTGCGCACAAGCCGGATGCTAAGCGCCTTCCTTTGCCTTTTGGCAGTGCTCGTGCATTGCCAGCACTAGGCGGGAATGGTCACTATCCCGCACACACGTTTCGTTGTGCCCGTTGTTAAGCGCTCTGGAGCACTGTTTATGACGTAAGCGGAACACCTCTTGCCGTTCCATTCTCAGAGCTCCTGAGTTAAGTAATCTGCGACTCTTGGTGCGAATGATAGAGGAAAACATTTCCAATGTGTCTGGCAGGGAGAATCTGAACCTGGAGAACACCTTTGTCAGGAGCTTTCACCTGCACCGTAGACACACACAGATTTGCATCACATCTAAATGGCCAAGCTCTTTCTTAGACAAGTTGAAAGCTGCTGTCAGAAGGCTGTGCTCCTTGTCAGATGGAAGCAGCAGCATGCACATAGGAGTTTGTCAAGAACTAAAGAGCCACAGAAGAGCGTGGCCTAGGAAAATGAGTCAGGAAAAAGCATATCGCTACATGTGTCCTTGTTGTCGCCTAACAACAGGTAGCAGCATAAACCAGATGTGGTTGAAGTTCTTGCTGGCGACATCTAACGTCAAATGAGCAAGCGGGCTTATTACAGCTGCGGTCCTCTGGCAGTCTGAAAGCTTTGCGCACAAGCCGGATGCTAAGCGCCTTCCTTTGCCTTTTGGCAGTGCTCGTGCATTGCCAGCACTAGGCGGGAATGGTCACTATCCCGCACACACGTTTCGTTGTGCCCGTTGCTAAGCGCTCTGGAGCACTGTTTATGACGTAAGCGGAACACCACTTGCCGTTCCATTCTCAGAGCTCCTCAGTTAAGTAATCTGCGATTCTTGGTGCGAATGATAGAGGAAAACATTTCCAATGTGTCTGGCATATAGAAACTGAACCTGGAGAACACCTTTGTCAGGAGCTTTCACCTGCACCGTAGACACACACAGATTTGCATCACATCTAAATGGCCAAGCTCTTTCTTAGACAAGTTGAAAGCTGCTGTCAGAAGGCTGTGCTCCTTGTCAGATGGAAGCAGCAGCATGAACATAGGAGTTTGACAAGAACTAAAGAGTCACAGAAGAGCGTGGCCTAGGAAAATGAGTCAGGAAAAAGCATATCGCTACATGTGTCCTTGTTGTCGCCTAACAACAGGTAGCAGCATAAACCAGATGCGGGTGAAGTTCTTGCTGGCGACATCTAACGTCAAATGAGCAAACGGGCTTACCACAGCTGCGGTCCTCTGGCAGTCTGAAAGCTTTGCGCACAAGCCGGATGCTAAGCGCCTTCCTTTGCCTTTTGGCAGTGCTCGTGCATTGCCAGCACTAGGCGGGAATGGTCACTATCCCGCACACACGTTTCGTTGTGCCCGTTGCTAAGCGCTCTGCAGCACTGTTTATGACGTAAGCGGAACACCTCTTGCCGTTCCATTCTCAGAGCTCCTCAGTTAAGTAATCTGCGATTCTTGGTGCGAATGATAGAGGAAAACATTTCCAATGTGTCTGGCATATAGAAACTGAACCTGGAGAACACCTTTGTCAGGAGCTTTCACCTGCACCGTAGACACACACAGATTTGCATCACATCTAAATGGCCAAGCTCTTTCTTAGACAAGTTGAAAGCTGCTGTCAGAAGGCTGTGCTCCTTGTCAGATGGAAGCAGCAGCATGAGCATAGGAGTTTGACAAGAACTAAAGAGTCACAGAAGAGCGTGGCCTAGGAAAATGAGTCAGGAAAAAGCATATCGCTACATGTGTCCTTGTTGTCGCCTAACAACAGGTAGCAGCATAAACCAGATGCGGGTGAAGTTCTTGCTGGCGACATCTAACGTCAAATGAGCAAACGGGCTTACCACAGCTGCGGTCCTCTGGCAGTCTGAAAGCTTTGCGCACAAGCCGGATGCTAAGCGCCTTCCTTTGCCTTTTGGCAGTGCTCGTGCATTGCCAGCACTAGGCGGGAATGGTCACTATCCCGCACACACGTTTCGTTGTGCCCGTTGTTAAGCGCTCTGGAGCACTGTTTATGACGTAAGCGGAACACCTCTTGCCGTTCCATTCTCAGAGCTCCTGAGTTAAGTAATCTGCGACTCTTGGTGCGAATGATAGAGGAAAACATTTCCAATGTGTCTGGCAGGGAGAAACTGAACCTGGAGAACACCTTTGTCAGGAGCTTTCACCTGCACCGTAGACACACACAGATTTGCATCACATCTAAATGGCCAAGCTCTTTCTTAGACAAGTTGAAAGCTGCTGTCAGAAGGCTGTGCTCCTTGTCAGATGGAAGCAGCAGCATGAACATAGGAGTTTGGCAAGCACTAAAGAGCCACAGAAGAGCGTGGCCTAGGAAAATGAGTCAGGAAAAAGCATATCGCTACATGTGTCCTTGTTGTCGCCTAACAACAGGTAGCAGCATAAACCAGATGCGGGTGAAGTTCTTGCTGGCGACATCTAACGTCAAATGAGCAAACGGGCTTACCACAGCTGCGGTCCTCTGGCAGTCTGAAAGCTTTGCGCACAAGCCGGATGCTAAGCGCCTTCCTTTGCCTTTTGGCAGTGCTCGTGCATTGCCAGCACTAGGCGGGAATGGTCACTATCCCGCACACACGTTTCGTTGTGCCCGTTGCTAAGCGCTCTGGAGCACTGTTTATGACGTAAGCGGAACACCTCTTGCCGTTCCATTCTCAGAGCTCCTCAGTTAAGTAATCTGCGATTCTTGGTGCGAATGATAGAGGAAAACATTTCCAATGTGTCTGGCAGGGAGAATCTGAACCTGGAGAACACCTTTGTCAGGAGCTTGCACCTGCACCGTAGACACACACAGATTTGCATCACATCTAAATGGCCAAGCTCTTTCTTAGACAAGTTGAAAGCTGCTGTCAGAAGGCTGTGCTCCTTGTCAGATGGAAGCAGCAGCATGCACATAGGAGTTTGTCAAGAACTAAAGAGCCACAGAAGAGCGTGGCCTAGGAAAATGAGTCAGGAAAAAGCATATCGCTACATGTGTCCTTGTTGTCGCCTAACAACAGGTAGCAGCATAAACCAGATGCGGGTGAAGTTCTTGCTGGCGACATCTAACGTCAAATGAGCAAACGGGCTTACCACAGCTGCGGTCCTCTGGCAGTCTGAAAGCTTTGCGCACAAGCCGGATGCTAAGCGCCTTCCTTTGCCTTTTGGCAGTGCTCGTGCATTGCCAGCACTAGGCGGGAATGGTCACTATCCCGCACACACGTTTCGTTGTGCCCGTTGCTAAGCGCTCTGGAGCACTGTTTATGACGTAAGCGGAACACCTCTTGCCGTTCCATTCTCAGAGCTCCTGAGTTAAGTAATCTGCGACTCTTGGTGCGAATGATAGAGGAAAACATTTCCAATGTGTCTGGCATATAGAAACTGAACCTGGAGAACACCTTTGTCAGGAGCTTTCACCTGCACCGTAGACACACACAGATTTGCATCACATCTAAATGGCCAAGCTCTTTCTTAGACAAGTTGAAAGCTGCTGTCAGAAGGCTGTGCTCCTTGTCAGATGGAAGCAGCAGCATGAACATAGGAGTTTGGCAAGCACTAAAGAGCCACAGAAGAGCGTGGCCTAGGAAAATGAGTCAGGAAAAAGCATATCGCTACATGTGTCCTTGTTGTCGCCTAACAACAGGTAGCAGCATAAACCAGATGCGGGTGAAGTTCTTGCTGGCGACATCTAACGTCAAATGAGCAAACGGGCTTACCACAGCTGCGGTCCTCTGGCAGTCTGAAAGCTTTGCGCACAAGCCGGATGCTAAGCGCCTTCCTTTGCCTTTTGGCAGTGCTCGTGCATTGCCAGCACTAGGCGGGAATGGTCACTATCCCGCACACACGTTTCGTTGTGCCCGTTGCTAAGCGCTCTGGAGCACTGTTTATGACGTAAGCGGAACACCTCTTGCCGTTCCATTCTCAGAGCTCCTGAGTTAAGTAATCTGCGACTCTTGGTGCGAATGATAGAGGAAAACATTTCCAATGTGTCTGGCAGGGAGAAACTGAACCTGGAGAACACCTTTGTCAGGAGCTTTCACCTGCACCGTAGACACACACAGATTTGCATCACATCTAAATGGCCAAGCTCTTTCTTAGACAAGTTGAAAGCTGCTGTCAGAAGGCTGTGCTCCTTGTCAGATGGAAGCAGCAGCATGAACATAGGAGTTTGACAAGAACTAAAGAGTCACAGAAGAGCGTGGCCTAGGAAAATGAGTCAGGAAAAAGCATATCGCTACATGTGTCCTTGTTGTCGCCTAACAACAGGTAGCAGCATAAACCAGATGCGGGTGAAGTTCTTGCTGGCGACATCTAACGTCAAATGAGCAAACGGGCTTACCACAGCTGCGGTCCTCTGGCAGTCTGAAAGCTTTGCGCACAAGCCGGATGCTAAGCGCCTTCCTTTGCCTTTTGGCAGTGCTCGTGCATTGCCAGCACTAGGCGGGAATGGTCACTATCCCGCACACACGTTTCGTTGTGCCCGTTGCTAAGCGCTCTGGAGCACTGTTTATGACGTAAGCGGAACACCTCTTGCCGTTCCATTCTCAGAGCTCCTGAGTTAAGTAATCTGCGACTCTTGGTGCGAATGATAGAGGAAAACATTTCCAATGTGTCTGGCAGGGAGAAACTGAACCTGGAGAACACCTTTGTCAGGAGCTTTCACCTGCACCGTAGACACACACAGATTTGCATCACATCTAAATGGCCAAGCTCTTTCTTAGACAAGTTGAAAGCTGCTGTCAGAAGGCTGTGCTCCTTGTCAGATGGAAGCAGCAGCATGAACATAGGAGTTTGGCAAGCACTAAAGAGCCACAGAAGAGCGTGGCCTAGGAAAATGAGTCAGGAAAAAGCATATCGCTACATGTGTCCTTGTTGTCGCCTAACAACAGGTAGCAGCATAAACCAGATGCGGGTGAAGTTCTTGCTGGCGACATCTAACGTCAAATGAGCAAACGGGCTTACCACAGCTGCGGTCCTCTGGCAGTCTGAAAGCTTTGCGCACAAGCCGGATGCTAAGCGCCTTCCTTTGCCTTTTGGCAGTGCTCGTGCATTGCCAGCACTAGGCGGGAATGGTCACTATCCCGCACACACGTTTCGTTGTGCCCGTTGTTAAGCGCTCTGGAGCACTGTTTATGACGTAAGCGGAACACCTCTTGCCGTTCCATTCTCAGAGCTCCTCAGTTAAGTAATCTGCGATTCTTGGTGCGAATGATAGAGGAAAACATTTCCAATGTGTCTGGCATATAGAAACTGAACCTGGAGAACACCTTTGTCAGGAGCTTTCACCTGCACCGTAGACACACACAGATTTGCATCACATCTAAATGGCCAAGCTCTTTCTTAGACAAGTTGAAAGCTGCTGTCAGAAGGCTGTGCTCCTTGTCAGATGGAAGCAGCAGCATGAACATAGGAGTTTGTCAAGAACTAAAGAGCCACAGAAGAGCGTGGCCTAGGAAAATGAGTCAGGAAAAAGCATATCGCTACATGTGTCCTTGTTGTCGCCTAACAACAGGTAGCAGCATAAACCAGATGCGGGTGAAGTTCTTGCTGGCGACATCTAACGTCAAATGAGCAAACGGGCTTACCACAGCTGCGGTCCTCTGGCAGTCTGAAAGCTTTGCGCACAAGCCGGATGCTAAGCGCCTTCCTTTGCCTTTTGGCAGTGCTCGTGCATTGCCAGCACTAGGCGGGAATGGTCACTATCCCGCACACACATTTCGTTGTGCCCGTTGCTAAGCGCTCTGGAGCACTGTTTATGACGTAAGCGGAACACCTCTTGCCGTTCCATTCTCAGAGCTCCTGAGTTAAGTAATCTGCGACTCTTGGTGCGAATGATAGAGGAAAACATTTCCAATGTGTCTGGCAGGGAGAAACTGAACCTGGAGAACACCTTTGTCAGGAGCTTTCACCTGCACCGTAGACACACACAGATTTGCATCACATCTAAATGGCCAAGCTCTTTCTTAGACAAGTTGAAAGCTGCTGTCAGAAGGCTGTGCTCCTTGTCAGATGGAAGCAGCAGCACTCACATAGGAGTTTGGCAAGCACTAAAGAGCCACAGAAGAGCGTGGCCTAGGAAAATGAGTCAGGAAAAAGCATATCGCTACATGTGTCCTTGTTGTCGCCTAACAACAGGTAGCAGCATAAACCAGATGCGGGTGAAGTTCTTGCTGGCGACATCTAACGTCAAATGAGCAAACGGGCTTACCACAGCTGCGGTCCTCTGGCAGTCTGAAAGCTTTGCGCACAAGCCGGATGCTAAGCGCCTTCCTTTGCCTTTTGGCAGTGCTCGTGCATTGCCAGCACTAGGCGGGAATGGTCACTATCCCGCACACACGTGTCGTTGTGCCCGTTGCTAAGCGCTCTGGAGCACTGTTTATGACGTAAGCGGAACACCTCTTGCCATTCCATTCTCAGAGCTCCTGAGTTACGTAATCTGCGACTCTTGGTGCGAATGCCAGAGGAAAACATTTCCAATGTGTCTGGCATATAGAAACTGAACCTGGAGAACACCTTTGTCAGGAGCTTTCACCTGCACCGTAGACACACACAGATTTGCATCACATCTAAATGGCCAAGCTCTTTCTTAGACAAGTTGAAAGCTGCTGTCAGAAGGCTGTGCTCCTTGTCAGATGGAAGCAGCAGCATGCACATAGGAGTTTGTCAAGCACTAAAGAGCCACAGAAGAGCGTGGCCTAGGAAAATGAGTCAGGAAAAAGCATATCGCTACATGTGTCCTTGTTGTCGCCTAACAACAGGTAGCAGCATAAACCAGATGCGGGTGAAGTTCTTGCTGGCGACATCTAACGTCAAATGAGCAAACGGGCTTACCACAGCTGCGGTCCTCTGGCAGTCTGAAAGCTTTGCGCACAAGCCGGATGCTAAGCGCCTTCCTTTGCCTTTTGGCAGTGCTCGTGCATTGCCAGCACTAGGCGGGAATGGTCACTATCCCGCACACACGTTTCGTTGTGCCCGTTGTTAAGCGCTCTGGAGCACTGTTTATGACGTAAGCGGAACACCTCTTGCCGTTCCATTCTCAGAGCTCCTGAGTTAAGTAATCTGCGACTCTTGGTGCGAATGATAGAGGAAAACATTTCCAATGTGTCTGGCAGGGAGAATCTGAACCTGGAGAACACCTTTGTCAGGAGCTTTCACCTGCACCGTAGACACACACAGATTTGCATCACATCTAAATGGCCAAGCTCTTTCTTAGACAAGTTGAAAGCTGCTGTCAGAAGGCTGTGCTCCTTGTCAGATGGAAGCAGCAGCATGCACATAGGAGTTTGTCAAGAACTAAAGAGCCACAGAAGAGCGTGGCCTAGGAAAATGAGTCAGGAAAAAGCATATCGCTACATGTGTCCTTGTTGTCGCCTAACAACAGGTAGCAGCATAAACCAGATGTGGTTGAAGTTCTTGCTGGCGACATCTAACGTCAAATGAGCAAGCGGGCTTACCACAGCTGCGGTCCTCTGGCAGTCTGAAAGCTTTGCGCACAAGCCGGATGCTAAGCGCCTTCCTTTGCCTTTTGGCAGTGCTCGTGCATTGCCAGCACTAGGCGGGAATGGTCACTATCCCGCACACACGTTTCGTTGTGCCCGTTGCTAAGCGCTCTGCAGCACTGTTTATGACGTAAGCGGAACACCACTTGCCGTTCCATTCTCAGAGCTCCTCAGTTAAGTAATCTGCGATTCTTGGTGCGAATGATAGAGGAAAACATTTCCAATGTGTCTGGCATATAGAAACTGAACCTGGAGAACACCTTTGTCAGGAGCTTTCACCTGCACCGTAGACACACACAGATTTGCATCACATCTAAATGGCCAAGCTCTTTCTTAGACAAGTTGAAAGCTGCTGTCAGAAGGCTGTGCTCCTTGTCAGATGGAAGCAGCAGCATGAACATAGGAGTTTGACAAGAACTAAAGAGTCACAGAAGAGCGTGGCCTAGGAAAATGAGTCAGGAAAAAGCATATCGCTACATGTGTCCTTGTTGTCGCCTAACAACAGGTAGCAGCATAAACCAGATGCGGGTGAAGTTCTTGCTGGCGACATCTAACGTCAAATGAGCAAACGGGCTTACCACAGCTGCGGTCCTCTGGCAGTCTGAAAGCTTTGCGCACAAGCCGGATGCTAAGCGCCTTCCTTTGCCTTTTGGCAGTGCTCGTGCATTGCCAGCACTAGGCGGGAATGGTCACTATCCCGCACACACGTTTCGTTGTGCTAAGCGCTCTGGAGCACTGTTTATGACGTAAGCGGAACACCTCTTGCCGTTCCATTCTCAGAGCTCCTGAGTTAAGTAATCTGCGACTCTTGGTGCGAATGATAGAGGAAAACATTTCCAATGTGTCTGGCAGGGAGAAACTGAACCTGGAGAACACCTTTGTCAGGAGCTTTCACCTGCACCGTAGACACACACAGATTTGCATCACATCTAAATGGCCAAGCTCTTTCTTAGACAAGTTGAAAGCTGCTGTCAGAAGGCTGTGCTCCTTGTCAGATGGAAGCAGCAGCATGAACATAGGAGTTTGGCAAGCACTAAAGAGCCACAGAAGAGCGTGGCCTAGGAAAATGAGTCAGGAAAAAGCATATCGCTACATGTGTCCTTGTTGTCGCCTAACAACAGGTAGCAGCATAAACCAGATGCGGGTGAAGTTCTTGCTGGCGACATCTAACGTCAAATGAGCAAACGGGCTTACCACAGCTGCGGTCCTCTGGCAGTCTGAAAGCTTTGCGCACAAGCCGGATGCTAAGCGCCTTCCTTTGCCTTTTGGCAGTGCTCGTGCATTGCCAGCACTAGGCGGGAATGGTCACTATCCCGCACACACGTTTCGTTGTGCCCGTTGCTAAGCGCTCTGGAGCACTGTTTATGACGTAAGCGGAACACCTCTTGCCGTTCCATTCTCAGAGCTCCTCAGTTAAGTAATCTGCGATTCTTGGTGCGAATGATAGAGGAAAACATTTCCAATGTGTCTGGCATATAGAAACTGAACCTGGAGAACACCTTTGTCAGGAGCTTTCACCTGCACCGTAGACACACACAGATTTGCATCACATCTAAATGGCCAAGCTCTTTCTTAGACAAGTTGAAAGCTGCTGTCAGAAGGCTGTGCTCCTTGTCAGATGGAAGCAGCAGCATGAGCATAGGAGTTTGACAAGAACTAAAGAGTCACAGAAGAGCGTGGCCTAGGAAAATGAGTCAGGAAAAAGCATATCGCTACATGTGTCCTTGTTGTCGCCTAACAACAGGTAGCAGCATAAACCAGATGCGGGTGAAGTTCTTGCTGGCGACATCTAACGTCAAATGAGCAAACGGGCTTACCACAGCTGCGGTCCTCTGGCAGTCTGAAAGCTTTGCGCACAAGCCGGATGCTAAGCGCCTTCCTTTGCCTTTTGGCAGTGCTCGTGCATTGCCAGCACTAGGCGGGAATGGTCACTATCCCGCACACACGTTTCGTTGTGCCCGTTGCTAAGCGCTCTGGAGCACTGTTTATGACGTAAGCGGAACACCTCTTGCCGTTCCATTCTCAGAGCTCCTGAGTTAAGTAATCTGCGACTCTTGGTGCGAATGATAGAGGAAAACATTTCCAATGTGTCTGGCAGGGAGAAACTGAACCTGGAGAACACCTTTGTCAGGAGCTTTCACCTGCACCGTAGACACACACAGATTTGCATCACATCTAAATGGCCAAGCTCTTTCTTAGACAAGTTGAAAGCTGCTGTCAGAAGGCTGTGCTCCTTGTCAGATGGAAGCAGCAGCATGAACATAGGAGTTTGGCAAGCACTAAAGAGCCACAGAAGAGCGTGGCCTAGGAAAATGAGTCAGGAAAAAGCATATCGCTACATGTGTCCTTGTTGTCGCCTAACAACAGGTAGCAGCATAAACCAGATGCGGGTGAAGTTCTTGCTGGCGACATCTAACGTCAAATGAGCAAACGGGCTTACCACAGCTGCGGTCCTCTGGCAGTCTGAAAGCTTTGCGCACAAGCCGGATGCTAAGCGCCTTCCTTTGCCTTTTGGCAGTGCTCGTGCATTGCCAGCACTAGGCGGGAATGGTCACTATCCCGCACACACGTTTCGTTGTGCCCGTTGTTAAGCGCTCTGGAGCACTGTTTATGACGTAAGCGGAACACCTCTTGCCGTTCCATTCTCAGAGCTCCTCAGTTAAGTAATCTGCGATTCTTGGTGCGAATGATAGAGGAAAACATTTCCAATGTGTCTGGCATATAGAAACTGAACCTGGAGAACACCTTTGTCAGGAGCTTTCACCTGCACCGTAGACACACACAGATTTGCATCACATCTAAATGGCCAAGCTCTTTCTTAGACAAGTTGAAAGCTGCTGTCAGAAGGCTGTGCTCCTTGTCAGATGGAAGCAGCAGCATGAACATAGGAGTTTGACAAGAACTAAAGAGTCACAGAAGAGCGTGGCCTAGGAAAATGAGTCAGGAAAAAGCATATCGCTACATGTGTCCTTGTTGTCGCCTAACAACAGGTAGCAGCATAAACCAGATGCGGGTGAAGTTCTTGCTGGCGACATCTAACGTCAAATGAGCAAACGGGCTTACCACAGCTGTGGTCCTCTGGCAGTCTGAAAGCTTTGCGCACAAGCCGGATGCTAAGCGCCTTCCTTTGCCTTTTGGCAGTGCTCGTGCATTGCCAGCACTAGGCGGGAATGGTCACTATCCCGCACACACGTTTCGTTGTGCCCGTTGCTAAGCGCTCTGGAGCACTGTTTATGACGTAAGCGGAACACCTCTTGCCGTTCCATTCTCAGAGCTCCTGAGTTAAGTAATCTGCGACTCTTGGTGCGAATGATAGAGGAAAACATTTCCAATGTGTCTGGCAGGGAGAATCTGAACCTGGAGAACACCTTTGTCAGGAGCTTTCACCTGCACCGTAGACACACACAGATTTGCATCACATCTAAATGGCCAAGCTCTTTCTTAGACAAGTTGAAAGCTGCTGTCAGAAGGCTGTGCTCCTTGTCAGATGGAAGCAGCAGCATGAACATAGGAGTTTGTCAAGAACTAAAGAGCCACAGAAGAGCGTGGCCTAGGAAAATGAGTCAGGAAAAAGCATATCGCTACATGTGTCCTTGTTGTCGCCTAACAACAGGTAGCAGCATAAACCAGATGTGGTTGAAGTTCTTGCTGGCGACATCTAACGTCAAATGAGCAAGCGGGCTTACCACAGCTACGGTCCTCTGGCAGTCTGAAAGCTTTGCGCACAAGCCGGATGCTAAGCGCCTTCCTTTGCCTTTTGGCAGTGCTCGTGCATTGCCAGCACTAGGCGGGAATGGTCACTATCCCGCACACACGTTTCGTTGTGCCCGTTGCTAAGCGCTCTGGAGCACTGTTTATGACGTAAGCGGAACACCTCTTGCCGTTCCATTCTCAGAGCTCCTGAGTTAAGTAATCTGCGACTCTTGGTGCGAATGATAGAGGAAAACATTTCCAATGTGTCTGGCAGGGAGAAACTGAACCTGGAGAACACCTTTGTCAGGAGCTTTCACCTGCACCGTAGACACACACAGATTTGCATCACATCTAAATGGCCAAGCTCTTTCTTAGACAAGTTGAAAGCTGCTGTCAGAAGGCTGTGCTCCTTGTCAGATGGAAGCAGCAGCATGAACATAGGAGTTTGGCAAGCACTAAAGAGCCACAGAAGAGCGTGGCCTAGGAAAATGAGTCAGGAAAAAGCATATCGCTACATGTGTCCTTGTTGTCGCCTAACAACAGGTAGCAGCATAAACCAGATGCGGGTGAAGTTCTTGCTGGCGACATCTAACGTCAAATGAGCAAACGGGCTTACCACAGCTGCGGTCCTCTGGCAGTCTGAAAGCTTTGCGCACAAGCCGGATGCTAAGCGCCTTCCTTTGCCTTTTGGCAGTGCTCGTGCATTGCCAGCACTAGGCGGGAATGGTCACTATCCCGCACACACGTTTCGTTGTGCCCGTTGTTAAGCGCTCTGGAGCACTGTTTATGACGTAAGCGGAACACCTCTTGCCGTTCCATTCTCAGAGCTCCTCAGTTAAGTAATCTGCGATTCTTGGTGCGAATGATAGAGGAAAACATTTCCAATGTGTCTGGCATATAGAAACTGAACCTGGAGAACACCTTTGTCAGGAGCTTTCACCTGCACCGTAGACACACACAGATTTGCATCACATCTAAATGGCCAAGCTCTTTCTTAGACAAGTTGAAAGCTGCTGTCAGAAGGCTGTGCTCCTTGTCAGATGGAAGCAGCAGCATGAACATAGGAGTTTGACAAGAACTAAAGAGTCACAGAAGAGCGTGGCCTAGGAAAATGAGTCAGGAAAAAGCATATCGCTACATGTGTCCTTGTTGTCGCCTAACAACAGGTAGCAGCATAAACCAGATGCGGGTGAAGTTCTTGCTGGCGACATCTAACGTCAAATGAGCAAACGGGCTTACCACAGCTGTGGTCCTCTGGCAGTCTGAAAGCTTTGCGCACAAGCCGGATGCTAAGCGCCTTCCTTTGCCTTTTGGCAGTGCTCGTGCATTGCCAGCACTAGGCGGGAATGGTCACTATCCCGCACACACGTTTCGTTGTGCCCGTTGCTAAGCGCTCTGGAGCACTGTTTATGACGTAAGCGGAACACCTCTTGCCGTTCCATTCTCAGAGCTCCTGAGTTAAGTAATCTGCGACTCTTGGTGCGAATGATAGAGGAAAACATTTCCAATGTGTCTGGCAGGGAGAAACTGAACCTGGAGAACACCTTTGTCAGGAGCTTTCACCTGCACCGTAGACACACACAGATTTGCATCACATCTAAATGGCCAAGCTCTTTCTTAGACAAGTTGAAAGCTGCTGTCAGAAGGCTGTGCTCCTTGTCAGATGGAAGCAGCAGCATGAACATAGGAGTTTGTCAAGAACTAAAGAGCCACAGAAGAGCGTGGCCTAGGAAAATGAGTCAGGAAAAAGCATATCGCTACATGTGTCCTTGTTGTCGCCTAACAACAGGTAGCAGCATAAACCAGATGTGGTTGAAGTTCTTGCTGGCGACATCTAACGTCAAATGAGCAAGCGGGCTTACCACAGCTACGGTCCTCTGGCAGTCTGAAAGCTTTGCGCACAAGCCGGATGCTAAGCGCCTTCCTTTGCCTTTTGGCAGTGCTCGTGCATTGCCAGCACTAGGCGGGAATGGTCACTATCCCGCACACACGTTTCGTTGTGCCCGTTGCTAAGCGCTCTGGAGCACTGTTTATGACGTAAGCGGAACACCTCTTGCCGTTCCATTCTCAGAGCTCCTGAGTTAAGTAATCTGCGACTCTTGGTGCGAATGATAGAGGAAAACATTTCCAATGTGTCTGGCAGGGAGAAACTGAACCTGGAGAACACCTTTGTCAGGAGCTTTCACCTGCACCGTAGACACACACAGATTTGCATCACATCTAAATGGCCAAGCTCTTTCTTAGACAAGTTGAAAGCTGCTGTCAGAAGGCTGTGCTCCTTGTCAGATGGAAGCAGCAGCATGCACATAGGAGTTTGTCAAGCACTAAAGAGCCACAGAAGAGCGTGGCCTAGGAAAATGAGTCAGGAAAAAGCATATCGCTACATGTGTCCTTGTTGTCGCCTAACAACAGGTAGCAGCATAAACCAGATGCGGGTGAAGTTCTTGCTGGCGACATCTAACGTCAAATGAGCAAACGGGCTTACCACAGCTGCGGTCCTCTGGCAGTCTGAAAGCTTTGCGCACAAGCCGGATGCTAAGCGCCTTCCTTTGCCTTTTGGCAGTGCTCGTGCATTGCCAGCACTAGGCGGGAATGGTCACTATCCCGCACACACGTTTCGTTGTGCCCGTTGTTAAGCGCTCTGGAGCACTGTTTATGACGTAAGCGGAACACCTCTTGCCGTTCCATTCTCAGAGCTCCTGAGTTAAGTAATCTGCGACTCTTGGTGCGAATGATAGAGGAAAACATTTCCAATGTGTCTGGCAGGGAGAATCTGAACCTGGAGAACACCTTTGTCAGGAGCTTTCACCTGCACCGTAGACACACACAGATTTGCATCACATCTAAATGGCCAAGCTCTTTCTTAGACAAGTTGAAAGCTGCTGTCAGAAGGCTGTGCTCCTTGTCAGATGGAAGCAGCAGCATGCACATAGGAGTTTGTCAAGAACTAAAGAGCCACAGAAGAGCGTGGCCTAGGAAAATGAGTCAGGAAAAAGCATATCGCTACATGTGTCCTTGTTGTCGCCTAACAACAGGTAGCAGCATAAACCAGATGTGGTTGAAGTTCTTGCTGGCGACATCTAACGTCAAATGAGCAAGCGGGCTTATTACAGCTGCGGTCCTCTGGCAGTCTGAAAGCTTTGCGCACAAGCCGGATGCTAAGCGCCTTCCTTTGCCTTTTGGCAGTGCTCGTGCATTGCCAGCACTAGGCGGGAATGGTCACTATCCCGCACACACGTTTCGTTGTGCCCGTTGCTAAGCGCTCTGGAGCACTGTTTATGACGTAAGCGGAACACCACTTGCCGTTCCATTCTCAGAGCTCCTCAGTTAAGTAATCTGCGATTCTTGGTGCGAATGATAGAGGAAAACATTTCCAATGTGTCTGGCATATAGAAACTGAACCTGGAGAACACCTTTGTCAGGAGCTTTCACCTGCACCGTAGACACACACAGATTTGCATCACATCTAAATGGCCAAGCTCTTTCTTAGACAAGTTGAAAGCTGCTGTCAGAAGGCTGTGCTCCTTGTCAGATGGAAGCAGCAGCATGAACATAGGAGTTTGACAAGAACTAAAGAGTCACAGAAGAGCGTGGCCTAGGAAAATGAGTCAGGAAAAAGCATATCGCTACATGTGTCCTTGTTGTCGCCTAACAACAGGTAGCAGCATAAACCAGATGCGGGTGAAGTTCTTGCTGGCGACATCTAACGTCAAATGAGCAAACGGGCTTACCACAGCTGCGGTCCTCTGGCAGTCTGAAAGCTTTGCGCACAAGCCGGATGCTAAGCGCCTTCCTTTGCCTTTTGGCAGTGCTCGTGCATTGCCAGCACTAGGCGGGAATGGTCACTATCCCGCACACACGTTTCGTTGTGCCCGTTGCTAAGCGCTCTGCAGCACTGTTTATGACGTAAGCGGAACACCTCTTGCCGTTCCATTCTCAGAGCTCCTCAGTTAAGTAATCTGCGATTCTTGGTGCGAATGATAGAGGAAAACATTTCCAATGTGTCTGGCATATAGAAACTGAACCTGGAGAACACCTTTGTCAGGAGCTTTCACCTGCACCGTAGACACACACAGATTTGCATCACATCTAAATGGCCAAGCTCTTTCTTAGACAAGTTGAAAGCTGCTGTCAGAAGGCTGTGCTCCTTGTCAGATGGAAGCAGCAGCATGAGCATAGGAGTTTGACAAGAACTAAAGAGTCACAGAAGAGCGTGGCCTAGGAAAATGAGTCAGGAAAAAGCATATCGCTACATGTGTCCTTGTTGTCGCCTAACAACAGGTAGCAGCATAAACCAGATGCGGGTGAAGTTCTTGCTGGCGACATCTAACGTCAAATGAGCAAACGGGCTTACCACAGCTGCGGTCCTCTGGCAGTCTGAAAGCTTTGCGCACAAGCCGGATGCTAAGCGCCTTCCTTTGCCTTTTGGCAGTGCTCGTGCATTGCCAGCACTAGGCGGGAATGGTCACTATCCCGCACACACGTTTCGTTGTGCCCGTTGTTAAGCGCTCTGGAGCACTGTTTATGACGTAAGCGGAACACCTCTTGCCGTTCCATTCTCAGAGCTCCTGAGTTAAGTAATCTGCGACTCTTGGTGCGAATGATAGAGGAAAACATTTCCAATGTGTCTGGCAGGGAGAAACTGAACCTGGAGAACACCTTTGTCAGGAGCTTTCACCTGCACCGTAGACACACACAGATTTGCATCACATCTAAATGGCCAAGCTCTTTCTTAGACAAGTTGAAAGCTGCTGTCAGAAGGCTGTGCTCCTTGTCAGATGGAAGCAGCAGCATGAACATAGGAGTTTGGCAAGCACTAAAGAGCCACAGAAGAGCGTGGCCTAGGAAAATGAGTCAGGAAAAAGCATATCGCTACATGTGTCCTTGTTGTCGCCTAACAACAGGTAGCAGCATAAACCAGATGCGGGTGAAGTTCTTGCTGGCGACATCTAACGTCAAATGAGCAAACGGGCTTACCACAGCTGCGGTCCTCTGGCAGTCTGAAAGCTTTGCGCACAAGCCGGATGCTAAGCGCCTTCCTTTGCCTTTTGGCAGTGCTCGTGCATTGCCAGCACTAGGCGGGAATGGTCACTATCCCGCACACACGTTTCGTTGTGCCCGTTGCTAAGCGCTCTGGAGCACTGTTTATGACGTAAGCGGAACACCTCTTGCCGTTCCATTCTCAGAGCTCCTCAGTTAAGTAATCTGCGATTCTTGGTGCGAATGATAGAGGAAAACATTTCCAATGTGTCTGGCATATAGAAACTGAACCTGGAGAACACCTTTGTCAGGAGCTTGCACCTGCACCGTAGACACACACAGATTTGCATCACATCTAAATGGCCAAGCTCTTTCTTAGACAAGTTGAAAGCTGCTGTCAGAAGGCTGTGCTCCTTGTCAGATGGAAGCAGCAGCATGAGCATAGGAGTTTGACAAGAACTAAAGAGTCACAGAAGAGCGTGGCCTAGGAAAATGAGTCAGGAAAAAGCATATCGCTACATGTGTCCTTGTTGTCGCCTAACAACAGGTAGCAGCATAAACCAGATGCGGGTGAAGTTCTTGCTGGCGACATCTAACGTCAAATGAGCAAACGGGCTTACCACAGCTGCGGTCCTCTGGCAGTCTGAAAGCTTTGCGCACAAGCCGGATGCTAAGCGCCTTCCTTTGCCTTTTGGCAGTGCTCGTGCATTGCCAGCACTAGGCGGGAATGGTCACTATCCCGCACACACGTTTCGTTGTGCCCGTTGCTAAGCGCTCTGGAGCACTGTTTATGACGTAAGCGGAACACCTCTTGCCGTTCCATTCTCAGAGCTCCTGAGTTAAGTAATCTGCGACTCTTGGTGCGAATGATAGAGGAAAACATTTCCAATGTGTCTGGCAGGGAGAAACTGAACCTGGAGAACACCTTTGTCAGGAGCTTTCACCTGCACCGTAGACACACACAGATTTGCATCACATCTAAATGGCCAAGCTCTTTCTTAGACAAGTTGAAAGCTGCTGTCAGAAGGCTGTGCTCCTTGTCAGATGGAAGCAGCAGCATGAACATAGGAGTTTGGCAAGCACTAAAGAGCCACAGAAGAGCGTGGCCTAAAAAAATGAGTCAGGAAAAAGCATATCGCTACATGTGTCCTTGTTGTCGCCTAACAACAGGTAGCAGCATAAACCAGATGCGGGTGAAGTTCTTGCTGGCGACATCTAACGTCAAATGAGCAAACGGGCTTACCACAGCTGCGGTCCTCTGGCAGTCTGAAAGCTTTGCGCACAAGCCGGATGCTAAGCGCCTTCCTTTGCCTTTTGGCAGTGCTCGTGCATTGCCAGCACTAGGCGGGAATGGTCACTATCCCGCACACACGTTTCGTTGTGCCCGTTGTTAAGCGCTCTGGAGCACTGTTTATGACGTAAGCGGAACACCTCTTGCCGTTCCATTCTCAGAGCTCCTCAGTTAAGTAATCTGCGATTCTTGGTGCGAATGATAGAGGAAAACATTTCCAATGTGTCTGGCATATAGAAACTGAACCTGGAGAACACCTTTGTCAGGAGCTTTCACCTGCACCGTAGACACACACAGATTTGCATCACATCTAAATGGCCAAGCTCTTTCTTAGACAAGTTGAAAGCTGCTGTCAGAAGGCTGTGCTCCTTGTCAGATGGAAGCAGCAGCATGAACATAGGAGTTTGACAAGAACTAAAGAGTCACAGAAGAGCGTGGCCTAGGAAAATGAGTCAGGAAAAAGCATATCGCTACATGTGTCCTTGTTGTCGCCTAACAACAGGTAGCAGCATAAACCAGATGCGGGTGAAGTTCTTGCTGGCGACATCTAACGTCAAATGAGCAAACGGGCTTACCACAGCTGCGGTCCTCTGGCAGTCTGAAAGCTTTGCGCACAAGCCGGATGCTAAGCGCCTTCCTTTGCCTTTTGGCAGTGCTCGTGCATTGCCAGCACTAGGCGGGAATGGTCACTATCCCGCACACACGTTTCGTTGTGCCCGTTGCTAAGCGCTCTGGAGCACTGTTTATGACGTAAGCGGAACACCTCTTGCCGTTCCATTCTCAGAGCTCCTGAGTTAAGTAATCTGCGACTCTTGGTGCGAATGATAGAGGAAAACATTTCCAATGTGTCTGGCAGGGAGAAACTGAACCTGGAGAACACCTTTGTCAGGAGCTTTCACCTGCACCGTAGACACACACAGATTTGCATCACATCTAAATGGCCAAGCTCTTTCTTAGACAAGTTGAAAGCTGCTGTCAGAAGGCTGTGCTCCTTGTCAGATGGAAGCAGCAGCACTCACATAGGAGTTTAGCAAGCACTAAAGAGCCACAGAAGAGCGTGGCCTAGGAAAATGAGTCAGGAAAAAGCATATCGCTACATGTGTCCTTGTTGTCGCCTAACAACAGGTAGCAGCATAAACCAGATGCGGGTGAAGTTCTTGCTGGCGACATCTAACGTCAAATGAGCAAACGGGCTTACCACAGCTGCGGTCCTCTGGCAGTCTGAAAGCTTTGCGCACAAGCCGGATGCTAAGCGCCTTCCTTTGCCTTTTGGCAGTGCTCGTGCATTGCCAGCACTAGGCGGGAATGGTCACTATCCCGCACACACGTTTCGTTGTGCCCGTTGCTAAGCGCTCTGGAGCACTGTTTATGACGTAAGCGGAACACATCTTGCCATTCCATTCTCAGAGCTCCTGAGTTAATCAAACTGAGACTCTTGGTGCGAATGATAGAGGAAAACATTTCCAATGTGTCTGGCATATAGAAACTGAACCTGGAGAACACCTTTGTCAGGAGCTTTCACCTGCACCGTAGACACACACAGATTTGCATCACATCTAAATGGCCAAGCTCTTTCTTAGACAAGTTGAAAGCTGCTGTCAGAAGGCTGTGCTCCTTGTCAGATGGAAGCAGCAGCATGAACATAGGAGTTTGTCAAGAACTAAAGAGCCACAGAAGAGCGTGGCCTAGGAAAATGAGTCAGGAAAAAGCATATCGCTACATGTGTCCTTGTTGTCGCCTAACAACAGGTAGCAGCATAAACCAGATGTGGTTGAAGTTCTTGCTGGCGACATCTAACGTCAAATGAGCAAGCGGGCTTACCACAGCTACGGTCCTCTGGCAGTCTGAAAGCTTTGCGCACAAGCCGGATGCTAAGCGCCTTCCTTTGCCTTTTGGCAGTGCTCGTGCATTGCCAGCACTAGGCGGGAATGGTCACTATCCCGCACACACGTTTCGTTGTGCCCGTTGCTAAGCGCTCTGGAGCACTGTTTATGACGTAAGCGGAACACCACTTGCCGTTCCATTCTCAGAGCTCCTCAGTTAAGTAATCTGCGATTCTTGGTGCGAATGATAGAGGAAAACATTTCCAATGTGTCTGGCATATAGAAACTGAACCTGGAGAACACCTTTGTCAGGAGCTTTCACCTGCACCGTAGACACACACAGATTTGCATCACATCTAAATGGCCAAGCTCTTTCTTAGACAAGTTGAAAGCTGCTGTCAGAAGGCTGTGCTCCTTGTCAGATGGAAGCAGCAGCATGAACATAGGAGTTTGACAAGAACTAAAGAGTCACAGAAGAGCGTGGCCTAGGAAAATGAGTCAGGAAAAAGCATATCGCTACATGTGTCCTTGTTGTCGCCTAACAACAGGTAGCAGCATAAACCAGATGCGGGTGAAGTTCTTGCTGGCGACATCTAACGTCAAATGAGCAAACGGGCTTACCACAGCTGCGGTCCTCTGGCAGTCTGAAAGCTTTGCGCACAAGCCGGATGCTAAGCGCCTTCCTTTGCCTTTTGGCAGTGCTCGTGCATTGCCAGCACTAGGCAGGAATGGTCACTATCCCACAGACATGTTTCGTTGTGCCCGTTGCTAAGCGCTCTGGAGCACTGTTTATGACGTAAGCGGAACACATCTTGCCTTTCCATTCTCAGAGCTCCTGAGTTAATCAAACTGAGACTCTTGGTGCGAATGCCAGAGGAAAACATTTCCAATGTGTCTGGCATATAGAAACTGAACCTGGAGAACACCTTTGTCAGGAGCTTTCACCTGCACCGTAGACACACACAGATTTGCATCACATCTAAATGGCCAAGCTCTTTCTTAGACAAGTTGAAAGCTGCTGTCAGAAGGCTGTGCTCCTTGTCAGATGGAAGCAGCAGCATGAACATAGGAGTTTGGCAAGCACTAAAGAGTCACAGAAGAGCGTGGCCTAGGAAAATGAGTCAGGAAAAAGCATATCGCTACATGTGTCCTTGTTGTCGCCTAACAACAGGTAGCAGCATAAACCAGATGCGGGTGAAGTTCTTGCTGGCGACATCTAACGTCAAATGAGCAAACGGGCTTACCACAGCTGCGGTCCTCTGGCAGTCTGAAAGCTTTGCGCACAAGCCGGATGCTAAGCGCCTTCCTTTGCCTTTTGGCAGTGCTCGTGCATTGCCAGCACTAGGCGGGAATGGTCACTATCCCGCACACACGTTTCGTTGTGCCCGTTGCTAAGCGCTCTGGAGCACTGTTTATGACGTAAGCGGAACACCTCTTGCCGTTCCATTCTCAGAGCTCCTGAGTTAAGTAATCTGCGACTCTTGGTGCGAATGATAGAGGAAAACATTTCCAATGTGTCTGGCAGGGAGAAACTGAACCTGGAGAACACCTTTGTCAGGAGCTTTCACCTGCACCGTAGACACACACAGATTTGCATCACATCTAAATGGCCAAGCTCTTTCTTAGACAAGTTGAAAGCTGCTGTCAGAAGGCTGTGCTCCTTGTCAGATGGAAGCAGCAGCATGAACATAGGAGTTTGACAAGAACTAAAGAGTCACAGAAGAGCGTGGCCTAGGAAAATGAGTCAGGAAAAAGCATATCGCTACATGTGTCCTTGTTGTCGCCTAACAACAGGTAGCAGCATAAACCAGATGCGGGTGAAGTTCTTGCAGGCGACATCTAACGTCAAATGAGCAAACGGGCTTACCACAGCTGCGGTCCTCTGGCAGTCTGAAAGCTTTGCGCACAAGCCGGATGCTAAGCGCCTTCCTTTGCCTTTTGGCAGTGCTCGTGCATTGCCAGCACTAGGCGGGAATGGTCACTATCCCGCACACACGTTTCGTTGTGCCCGTTGCTAAGCGCTCTGGAGCACTGTTTATGACGTAAGCGGAACACCTCTTGCCGTTCCATTCTCAGAGCTCCTGAGTTAAGTAATCTGCGACTCTTGGTGCGAATGATAGAGGAAAACATTTCCAATGTGTCTGGCATATAGAAACTGAACCTGGAGAACACCTTTGTCAGGAGCTTTCACCTGCACCGTAGACACACACAGATTTGCATCACATCTAAATGGCCAAGCTCTTTCTTAGACAAGTTGAAAGCTGCTGTCAGAAGGCTGTGCTCCTTGTCAGATGGAAGCAGCAGCATGAACATAGGAGTTTGGCAAGCACTAAAGAGCCACAGAAGAGCGTGGCCTAGGAAAATGAGTCAGGAAAAAGCATATCGCTACATGTGTCCTTGTTGTCGCCTAACAACAGGTAGCAGCATAAACCAGATGCGGGTGAAGTTCTTGCTGGCGACATCTAACGTCAAATGAGCAAACGGGCTTACCACAGCTGCGGTCCTCTGGCAGTCTGAAAGCTTTGCGCACAAGCCGGATGCTAAGCGCCTTCCTTTGCCTTTTGGCAGTGCTCGTGCATTGCCAGCACTAGGCGGGAATGGTCACTATCCCGCACACACGTTTCGTTGTGCCCGTTGCTAAGCGCTCTGGAGCACTGTTTATGACGTAAGCGGAACACCTCTTGCCGTTCCATTCTCAGAGCTCCTCAGTTAAGTAATCTGCGATTCTTGGTGCGAATGATAGAGGAAAACATTTCCAATGTGTCTGGCATATAGAAACTGAACCTGGAGAACACCTTTGTCAGGAGCTTTCACCTGCACCGTAGACACACACAGATTTGCATCACATCTAAATGGCCAAGCTCTTTCTTAGACAAGTTGAAAGCTGCTGTCAGAAGGCTGTGCTCCTTGTCAGATGGAAGCAGCAGCACTCACATAGGAGTTTGACAAGAACTAAAGAGTCACAGAAGAGCGTGGCCTAGGAAAATGAGTCAGGAAAAAGCATATCGCTACATGTGTCCTTGTTGTCGCCTAACAACAGGTAGCAGCATAAACCAGATGCGGGTGAAGTTCTTGCTGGCGACATCTAACGTCAAATGAGCAAACGGGCTTACCACAGCTGCGGTCCTCTGGCAGTCTGAAAGCTTTGCGCACAAGCCGGATGCTAAGCGCCTTCCTTTGCCTTTTGGCAGTGCTCGTGCATTGCCAGCACTAGGCGGGAATGGTCACTATCCCGCACACACGTTTCGTTGTGCCCGTTGCTAAGCGCTCTGGAGCACTGTTTATGACGTAAGCGGAACACCTCTTGCCGTTCCATTCTCAGAGCTCCTGAGTTAAGTAATCTGCGACTCTTGGTGCGAATGATAGAGGAAAACATTTCCAATGTGTCTGGCAGGGAGAAACTGAACCTGGAGAACACCTTTGTCAGGAGCTTTCACCTGCACCGTAGACACACACAGATTTGCATCACATCTAAATGGCCAAGCTCTTTCTTAGACAAGTTGAAAGCTGCTGTCAGAAGGCTGTGCTCCTTGTCAGATGGAAGCAGCAGCATGAACATAGGAGTTTGGCAAGCACTAAAGAGCCACAGAAGAGCGTGGCCTAGGAAAATGAGTCAGGAAAAAGCATATCGCTACATGTGTCCTTGTTGTCGCCTAACAACAGGTAGCAGCATAAACCAGATGCGGGTGAAGTTCTTGCTGGCGACATCTAACGTCAAATGAGCAAACGGGCTTACCACAGCTGCGGTCCTCTGGCAGTCTGAAAGCTTTGCGCACAAGCCGGATGCTAAGCGCCTTCCTTTGCCGTTTGGCAGTGCTCGTGCATTGCCAGCACTAGGCGGGAATGGTCACTATCCCGCACACACGTTTCGTTGTGCCCGTTGTTAAGCGCTCTGGAGCACTGTTTATGACGTAAGCGGAACACCTCTTGCCGTTCCATTCTCAGAGCTCCTCAGTTAAGTAATCTGCGATTCTTGGTGCAAATGATAGAGGAAAACATTTCCAATGTGTCTGGCATATAGAAACTGAACCTGGAGAACACCTTTGTCAGGAGCTTTCACCTGCACCGTAGACACACACAGATTTGCATCACATCTAAATGGCCAAGCTCTTTCTTAGACAAGTTGAAAGCTGCTGTCAGAAGGCTGTGCTCCTTGTCAGATGGAAGCAGCAGCATGAACATAGGAGTTTGGCAAGCACTAAAGAGCCACAGAAGAGCGTGGCCTAGGAAAATGAGTCAGGAAAAAGCATATCGCTACATGTGTCCTTGTTGTCGCCTAACAACAGGTAGCAGCATAAACCAGATGCGGGTGAAGTTCTTGCTGGCGACATCTAACGTCAAATGAGCAAACGGGCTTACCACAGCTGCGGTCCTCTGGCAGTCTGAAAGCTTTGCGCACAAGCCGGATGCTAAGCGCCTTCCTTTGCCTTTTGGCAGTGCTCGTGCATTGCCAGCACTAGGCGGGAATGGTCACTATCCCGCACACACGTTTCGTTGTGCCCGTTGCTAAGCGCTCTGGAGCACTGTTTATGACGTAAGCGGAACACCACTTGCCGTTCCATTCTCAGAGCTCCTCAGTTAAGTAATCTGCGATTCTTGGTGCGAATGATAGAGGAAAACATTTCCAATGTGTCTGGCATATAGAAACTGAACCTGGAGAACACCTTTGTCAGGAGCTTTCACCTGCACCGTAGACACACACAGATTTGCATCACATCTAAATGGCCAAGCTCTTTCTTAGACAAGTTGAAAGCTGCTGTCAGAAGGCTGTGCTCCTTGTCAGATGGAAGCAGCAGCATGAACATAGGAGTTTGACAAGAACTAAAGAGTCACAGAAGAGCGTGGCCTAGGAAAATGAGTCAGGAAAAAGCATATCGCTACATGTGTCCTTGTTGTCGCCTAACAACAGGTAGCAGCATAAACCAGATGCGGGTGAAGTTCTTGCTGGCGACATCTAACGTCAAATGAGCAAACGGGCTTACCACAGCTGCGGTCCTCTGGCAGTCTGAAAGCTTTGCGCACAAGCCGGATGCTAAGCGCCTTCCTTTGCCTTTTGGCAGTGCTCGTGCATTGCCAGCACTAGGCAGGAATGGTCACTATCCCACAGACATGTTTCGTTGTGCCCGTTGCTAAGCGCTCTGGAGCACTGTTTATGACGTAAGCGGAACACCTCTTGCCGTTCCATTCTCAGAGCTCCTGAGTTAATCAAACTGAGACTCTTGGTGCGAATGCCAGAGGAAAACATTTCCAATGTGTCTGGCATATAGAAACTGAACCTGGAGAACACCTTTGTCAGGAGCTTTCACCTGCACCGTAGACACACACAGATTTGCATCACATCTAAATGGCCAAGCTCTTTCTTAGACAAGTTGAAAGCTGCTGTCAGAAGGCTGTGCTCCTTGTCAGATGGAAGCAGCAGCATGAACATAGGAGTTTGGCAAGCACTAAAGAGCCACAGAAGAGCGTGGCCTAGGAAAATGAGTCAGGAAAAAGCATATCGCTACATGTGTCCTTGTTGTCGCCTAACAACAGGTAGCAGCATAAACCAGATGCGGGTGAAGTTCTTGCTGGCGACATCTAACGTCAAATGAGCAAACGGGCTTACCACAGCTGCGGTCCTCTGGCAGTCTGAAAGCTTTGCGCACAAGCCGGATGCTAAGCGCCTTCCTTTGCCTTTTGGCAGTGCTCGTGCATTGCCAGCACTAGGCGGGAATGGTCACTATCCCGCACACACGTTTCGTTGTGCCCGTTGTTAAGCGCTCTGGAGCACTGTTTATGACGTAAGCGGAACACCTCTTGCCGTTCCATTCTCAGAGCTCCTGAGTTAAGTAATCTGCGACTCTTGGTGCGAATGATAGAGGAAAACATTTCCAATGTGTCTGGCAGGGAGAAACTGAACCTGGAGAACACCTTTGTCAGGAGCTTTCACCTGCACCGTAGACACACACAGATTTGCATCACATCTAAATGGCCAAGCTCTTTCTTAGACAAGTTGAAAGCTGCTGTCAGAAGGCTGTGCTCCTTGTCAGATGGAAGCAGCAGCACTCACATAGGAGTTTGGCAAGCACTAAAGAGCCACAGAAGAGCGTGGCCTAGGAAAATGAGTCAGGAAAAAGCATATCGCTACATGTGTCCTTGTTGTCGCCTAACAACAGGTAGCAGCATAAACCAGATGCGGGTGAAGTTCTTGCTGGCGACATCTAACGTCAAATGAGCAAACGGGCTTACCACAGCTGCGGTCCTCTGGCAGTCTGAAAGCTTTGCGCACAAGCCGGATGCTAAGCGCCTTCCTTTGCCTTTTGGCAGTGCTCGTGCATTGCCAGCACTAGGCGGGAATGGTCACTATCCCGCACACACGTTTCGTTGTGCCCGTTGCTAAGCGCTCTGGAGCACTGTTTATGACGTAAGCGGAACACATCTTGCCATTCCATTCTCAGAGCTCCTGAGTTAATCAAACTGAGACTCTTGGTGCGAATGATAGAGGAAAACATTTCCAATGTGTCTGGCATATAGAAACTGAACCTGGAGAACACCTTTGTCAGGAGCTTTCACCTGCACCGTAGACACACACAGATTTGCATCACATCTAAATGGCCAAGCTCTTTCTTAGACAAGTTGAAAGCTGCTGTCAGAAGGCTGTGCTCCTTGTCAGATGGAAGCAGCAGCATGAACATAGGAGTTTGACAAGAACTAAAGAGTCACAGAAGAGCGTGGCCTAGGAAAATGAGTCAGGAAAAAGCATATCGCTACATGTGTCCTTGTTGTCGCCTAACAACAGGTAGCAGCATAAACCAGATGCGGGTGAAGTTCTTGCTGGCGACATCTAACGTCAAATGAGCAAACGGGCTTACCACAGCTGCGGTCCTCTGGCAGTCTGAAAGCTTTGCGCACAAGCCGGATGCTAAGCGCCTTCCTTTGCCTTTTGGCAGTGCTCGTGCATTGCCAGCACTAGGCAGGAATGGTCACTATCCCACAGACATGTTTCGTTGTGCCCGTTGCTAAGCGCTCTGGAGCACTGTTTATGACGTAAGCGGAACACCTCTTGCCGTTCCATTCTCAGAGCTCCTGAGTTAATCAAACTGAGACTCTTGGTGCGAATGCCAGAGGAAAACATTTCCAATGTGTCTGGCATATAGAAACTGAACCTGGAGAACACCTTTGTCAGGAGCTTTCACCTGCACCGTAGACACACACAGATTTGCATCACATCTAAATGGCCAAGCTCTTTCTTAGACAAGTTGAAAGCTGCTGTCAGAAGGCTGTGCTCCTTGTCAGATGGAAGCAGCAGCATGCACATAGGAGTTTGTCAAGAACTAAAGAGCCACAGAAGAGCGTGGCCTAGGAAAATGAGTCAGGAAAAAGCATATCGCTACATGTGTCCTTGTTGTCGCCTAACAACAGGTAGCAGCATAAACCAGATGCGGGTGAAGTTCTTGCTGGCGACATCTAACGTCAAATGAGCAAACGGGCTTACCACAGCTGCGGTCCTCTGGCAGTCTGAAAGCTTTGCGCACAAGCCGGATGCTAAGCGCCTTCCTTTGCCTTTTGGCAGTGCTCGTGCATTGCCAGCACTAGGCGGGAATGGTCACTATCCCGCACACACGTTTCGTTGTGCCCGTTGCTAAGCGCTCTGCAGCACTGTTTATGACGTAAGCGGAACACCTCTTGCCGTTCCATTCTCAGAGCTCCTCAGTTAAGTAATCTGCGATTCTTGGTGCGAATGATAGAGGAAAACATTTCCAATGTGTCTGGCATATAGAAACTGAACCTGGAGAACACCTTTGTCAGGAGCTTTCACCTGCACCGTAGACACACACAGATTTGCATCACATCTAAATGGCCAAGCTCTTTCTTAGACAAGTTGAAAGCTGCTGTCAGAAGGCTGTGCTCCTTGTCAGATGGAAGCAGCAGCATGAGCATAGGAGTTTGACAAGAACTAAAGAGTCACAGAAGAGCGTGGCCTAGGAAAATGAGTCAGGAAAAAGCATATCGCTACATGTGTCCTTGTTGTCGCCTAACAACAGGTAGCAGCATAAACCAGATGCGGGTGAAGTTCTTGCTGGCGACATCTAACGTCAAATGAGCAAACGGGCTTACCACAGCTGCGGTCCTCTGGCAGTCTGAAAGCTTTGCGCACAAGCCGGATGCTAAGCGCCTTCCTTTGCCTTTTGGCAGTGCTCGTGCATTGCCAGCACTAGGCGGGAATGGTCACTATCCCGCACACACGTTTCGTTGTGCCCGTTGTTAAGCGCTCTGGAGCACTGTTTATGACGTAAGCGGAACACCTCTTGCCGTTCCATTCTCAGAGCTCCTGAGTTAAGTAATCTGCGACTCTTGGTGCGAATGATAGAGGAAAACATTTCCAATGTGTCTGGCAGGGAGAAACTGAACCTGGAGAACACCTTTGTCAGGAGCTTTCACCTGCACCGTAGACACACACAGATTTGCATCACATCTAAATGGCCAAGCTCTTTCTTAGACAAGTTGAAAGCTGCTGTCAGAAGGCTGTGCTCCTTGTCAGATGGAAGCAGCAGCATGAACATAGGAGTTTGGCAAGCACTAAAGAGCCACAGAAGAGCGTGGCCTAGGAAAATGAGTCAGGAAAAAGCATATCGCTACATGTGTCCTTGTTGTCGCCTAACAACAGGTAGCAGCATAAACCAGATGCGGGTGAAGTTCTTGCTGGCGACATCTAACGTCAAATGAGCAAACGGGCTTACCACAGCTGCGGTCCTCTGGCAGTCTGAAAGCTTTGCGCACAAGCCGGATGCTAAGCGCCTTCCTTTGCCTTTTGGCAGTGCTCGTGCATTGCCAGCACTAGGCGGGAATGGTCACTATCCCGCACACACGTTTCGTTGTGCCCGTTGCTAAGCGCTCTGGAGCACTGTTTATGACGTAAGCGGAACACCTCTTGCCGTTCCATTCTCAGAGCTCCTCAGTTAAGTAATCTGCGATTCTTGGTGCGAATGATAGAGGAAAACATTTCCAATGTGTCTGGCATATAGAAACTGAACCTGGAGAACACCTTTGTCAGGAGCTTGCACCTGCACCGTAGACACACACAGATTTGCATCACATCTAAATGGCCAAGCTCTTTCTTAGACAAGTTGAAAGCTGCTGTCAGAAGGCTGTGCTCCTTGTCAGATGGAAGCAGCAGCATGAGCATAGGAGTTTGACAAGAACTAAAGAGTCACAGAAGAGCGTGGCCTAGGAAAATGAGTCAGGAAAAAGCATATCGCTACATGTGTCCTTGTTGTCGCCTAACAACAGGTAGCAGCATAAACCAGATGCGGGTGAAGTTCTTGCTGGCGACATCTAACGTCAAATGAGCAAACGGGCTTACCACAGCTGCGGTCCTCTGGCAGTCTGAAAGCTTTGCGCACAAGCCGGATGCTAAGCGCCTTCCTTTGCCTTTTGGCAGTGCTCGTGCATTGCCAGCACTAGGCGGGAATGGTCACTATCCCGCACACACGTTTCGTTGTGCCCGTTGCTAAGCGCTCTGGAGCACTGTTTATGACGTAAGCGGAACACCTCTTGCCGTTCCATTCTCAGAGCTCCTGAGTTAAGTAATCTGCGACTCTTGGTGCGAATGATAGAGGAAAACATTTCCAATGTGTCTGGCAGGGAGAAACTGAACCTGGAGAACACCTTTGTCAGGAGCTTTCACCTGCACCGTAGACACACACAGATTTGCATCACATCTAAATGGCCAAGCTCTTTCTTAGACAAGTTGAAAGCTGCTGTCAGAAGGCTGTGCTCCTTGTCAGATGGAAGCAGCAGCATGAACATAGGAGTTTGGCAAGCACTAAAGAGCCACAGAAGAGCGTGGCCTAAAAAAATGAGTCAGGAAAAAGCATATCGCTACATGTGTCCTTGTTGTCGCCTAACAACAGGTAGCAGCATAAACCAGATGCGGGTGAAGTTCTTGCTGGCGACATCTAACGTCAAATGAGCAAACGGGCTTACCACAGCTGCGGTCCTCTGGCAGTCTGAAAGCTTTGCGCACAAGCCGGATGCTAAGCGCCTTCCTTTGCCTTTTGGCAGTGCTCGTGCATTGCCAGCACTAGGCGGGAATGGTCACTATCCCGCACACACGTTTCGTTGTGCCCGTTGTTAAGCGCTCTGGAGCACTGTTTATGACGTAAGCGGAACACCTCTTGCCGTTCCATTCTCAGAGCTCCTCAGTTAAGTAATCTGCGATTCTTGGTGCGAATGATAGAGGAAAACATTTCCAATGTGTCTGGCATATAGAAACTGAACCTGGAGAACACCTTTGTCAGGAGCTTTCACCTGCACCGTAGACACACACAGATTTGCATCACATCTAAATGGCCAAGCTCTTTCTTAGACAAGTTGAAAGCTGCTGTCAGAAGGCTGTGCTCCTTGTCAGATGGAAGCAGCAGCATGAACATAGGAGTTTGACAAGAACTAAAGAGTCACAGAAGAGCGTGGCCTAGGAAAATGAGTCAGGAAAAAGCATATCGCTACATGTGTCCTTGTTGTCGCCTAACAACAGGTAGCAGCATAAACCAGATGCGGGTGAAGTTCTTGCTGGCGACATCTAACGTCAAATGAGCAAACGGGCTTACCACAGCTGCGGTCCTCTGGCAGTCTGAAAGCTTTGCGCACAAGCCGGATGCTAAGCGCCTTCCTTTGCCTTTTGGCAGTGCTCGTGCATTGCCAGCACTAGGCGGGAATGGTCACTATCCCGCACACACGTTTCGTTGTGCCCGTTGCTAAGCGCTCTGGAGCACTGTTTATGACGTAAGCGGAACACCTCTTGCCGTTCCATTCTCAGAGCTCCTGAGTTAAGTAATCTGCGACTCTTGGTGCGAATGATAGAGGAAAACATTTCCAATGTGTCTGGCAGGGAGAAACTGAACCTGGAGAACACCTTTGTCAGGAGCTTTCACCTGCACCGTAGACACACACAGATTTGCATCACATCTAAATGGCCAAGCTCTTTCTTAGACAAGTTGAAAGCTGCTGTCAGAAGGCTGTGCTCCTTGTCAGATGGAAGCAGCAGCACTCACATAGGAGTTTAGCAAGCACTAAAGAGCCACAGAAGAGCGTGGCCTAGGAAAATGAGTCAGGAAAAAGCATATCGCTACATGTGTCCTTGTTGTCGCCTAACAACAGGTAGCAGCATAAACCAGATGCGGGTGAAGTTCTTGCTGGCGACATCTAACGTCAAATGAGCAAACGGGCTTACCACAGCTGCGGTCCTCTGGCAGTCTGAAAGCTTTGCGCACAAGCCGGATGCTAAGCGCCTTCCTTTGCCTTTTGGCAGTGCTCGTGCATTGCCAGCACTAGGCGGGAATGGTCACTATCCCGCACACACGTTTCGTTGTGCCCGTTGCTAAGCGCTCTGGAGCACTGTTTATGACGTAAGCGGAACACCTCTTGCCATTCCATTCTCAGAGCTCCTGAGTTAATCAAACTGAGACTCTTGGTGCGAATGATAGAGGAAAACATTTCCAATGTGTCTGGCATATAGAAACTGAACCTGGAGAACACCTTTGTCAGGAGCTTTCACCTGCACCGTAGACACACACAGATTTGCATCACATCTAAATGGCCAAGCTCTTTCTTAGACAAGTTGAAAGCTGCTGTCAGAAGGCTGTGCTCCTTGTCAGATGGAAGCAGCAGCATGAACATAGGAGTTTGTCAAGAACTAAAGAGCCACAGAAGAGCGTGGCCTAGGAAAATGAGTCAGGAAAAAGCATATCGCTACATGTGTCCTTGTTGTCGCCTAACAACAGGTAGCAGCATAAACCAGATGTGGTTGAAGTTCTTGCTGGCGACATCTAACGTCAAATGAGCAAGCGGGCTTACCACAGCTACGGTCCTCTGGCAGTCTGAAAGCTTTGCGCACAAGCCGGATGCTAAGCGCCTTCCTTTGCCTTTTGGCAGTGCTCGTGCATTGCCAGCACTAGGCGGGAATGGTCACTATCCCGCACACACGTTTCGTTGTGCCCGTTGCTAAGCGCTCTGGAGCACTGTTTATGACGTAAGCGGAACACCACTTGCCGTTCCATTCTCAGAGCTCCTCAGTTAAGTAATCTGCGATTCTTGGTGCGAATGATAGAGGAAAACATTTCCAATGTGTCTGGCATATAGAAACTGAACCTGGAGAACACCTTTGTCAGGAGCTTTCACCTGCACCGTAGACACACACAGATTTGCATCACATCTAAATGGCCAAGCTCTTTCTTAGACAAGTTGAAAGCTGCTGTCAGAAGGCTGTGCTCCTTGTCAGATGGAAGCAGCAGCATGAACATAGGAGTTTGACAAGAACTAAAGAGTCACAGAAGAGCGTGGCCTAGGAAAATGAGTCAGGAAAAAGCATATCGCTACATGTGTCCTTGTTGTCGCCTAACAACAGGTAGCAGCATAAACCAGATGCGGGTGAAGTTCTTGCTGGCGACATCTAACGTCAAATGAGCAAACGGGCTTACCACAGCTGCGGTCCTCTGGCAGTCTGAAAGCTTTGCGCACAAGCCGGATGCTAAGCGCCTTCCTTTGCCTTTTGGCAGTGCTCGTGCATTGCCAGCACTAGGCAGGAATGGTCACTATCCCACAGACATGTTTCGTTGTGCCCGTTGCTAAGCGCTCTGGAGCACTGTTTATGACGTAAGCGGAACACATCTTGCCTTTCCATTCTCAGAGCTCCTGAGTTAATCAAACTGAGACTCTTGGTGCGAATGCCAGAGGAAAACATTTCCAATGTGTCTGGCATATAGAAACTGAACCTGGAGAACACCTTTGTCAGGAGCTTTCACCTGCACCGTAGACACACACAGATTTGCATCACATCTAAATGGCCAAGCTCTTTCTTAGACAAGTTGAAAGCTGCTGTCAGAAGGCTGTGCTCCTTGTCAGATGGAAGCAGCAGCATGAACATAGGAGTTTGGCAAGCACTAAAGAGTCACAGAAGAGCGTGGCCTAGGAAAATGAGTCAGGAAAAAGCATATCGCTACATGTGTCCTTGTTGTCGCCTAACAACAGGTAGCAGCATAAACCAGATGCGGGTGAAGTTCTTGCTGGCGACATCTAACGTCAAATGAGCAAACGGGCTTACCACAGCTGCGGTCCTCTGGCAGTCTGAAAGCTTTGCGCACAAGCCGGATGCTAAGCGCCTTCCTTTGCCTTTTGGCAGTGCTCGTGCATTGCCAGCACTAGGCGGGAATGGTCACTATCCCGCACACACGTTTCGTTGTGCCCGTTGCTAAGCGCTCTGGAGCACTGTTTATGACGTAAGCGGAACACCTCTTGCCGTTCCATTCTCAGAGCTCCTGAGTTAAGTAATCTGCGACTCTTGGTGCGAATGATAGAGGAAAACATTTCCAATGTGTCTGGCAGGGAGAAACTGAACCTGGAGAACACCTTTGTCAGGAGCTTTCACCTGCACCGTAGACACACACAGATTTGCATCACATCTAAATGGCCAAGCTCTTTCTTAGACAAGTTGAAAGCTGCTGTCAGAAGGCTGTGCTCCTTGTCAGATGGAAGCAGCAGCATGAACATAGGAGTTTGACAAGAACTAAAGAGTCACAGAAGAGCGTGGCCTAGGAAAATGAGTCAGGAAAAAGCATATCGCTACATGTGTCCTTGTTGTCGCCTAACAACAGGTAGCAGCATAAACCAGATGCGGGTGAAGTTCTTGCAGGCGACATCTAACGTCAAATGAGCAAACGGGCTTACCACAGCTGCGGTCCTCTGGCAGTCTGAAAGCTTTGCGCACAAGCCGGATGCTAAGCGCCTTCCTTTGCCTTTTGGCAGTGCTCGTGCATTGCCAGCACTAGGCGGGAATGGTCACTATCCCGCACACACGTTTCGTTGTGCCCGTTGCTAAGCGCTCTGGAGCACTGTTTATGACGTAAGCGGAACACCTCTTGCCGTTCCATTCTCAGAGCTCCTGAGTTAAGTAATCTGCGACTCTTGGTGCGAATGATAGAGGAAAACATTTCCAATGTGTCTGGCATATAGAAACTGAACCTGGAGAACACCTTTGTCAGGAGCTTTCACCTGCACCGTAGACACACACAGATTTGCATCACATCTAAATGGCCAAGCTCTTTCTTAGACAAGTTGAAAGCTGCTGTCAGAAGGCTGTGCTCCTTGTCAGATGGAAGCAGCAGCATGAACATAGGAGTTTGGCAAGCACTAAAGAGCCACAGAAGAGCGTGGCCTAGGAAAATGAGTCAGGAAAAAGCATATCGCTACATGTGTCCTTGTTGTCGCCTAACAACAGGTAGCAGCATAAACCAGATGCGGGTGAAGTTCTTGCTGGCGACATCTAACGTCAAATGAGCAAACGGGCTTACCACAGCTGCGGTCCTCTGGCAGTCTGAAAGCTTTGCGCACAAGCCGGATGCTAAGCGCCTTCCTTTGCCTTTTGGCAGTGCTCGTGCATTGCCAGCACTAGGCGGGAATGGTCACTATCCCGCACACACGTTTCGTTGTGCCCGTTGCTAAGCGCTCTGGAGCACTGTTTATGACGTAAGCGGAACACCTCTTGCCGTTCCATTCTCAGAGCTCCTCAGTTAAGTAATCTGCGATTCTTGGTGCGAATGATAGAGGAAAACATTTCCAATGTGTCTGGCATATAGAAACTGAACCTGGAGAACACCTTTGTCAGGAGCTTTCACCTGCACCGTAGACACACACAGATTTGCATCACATCTAAATGGCCAAGCTCTTTCTTAGACAAGTTGAAAGCTGCTGTCAGAAGGCTGTGCTCCTTGTCAGATGGAAGCAGCAGCACTCACATAGGAGTTTGACAAGAACTAAAGAGTCACAGAAGAGCGTGGCCTAGGAAAATGAGTCAGGAAAAAGCATATCGCTACATGTGTCCTTGTTGTCGCCTAACAACAGGTAGCAGCATAAACCAGATGCGGGTGAAGTTCTTGCTGGCGACATCTAACGTCAAATGAGCAAACGGGCTTACCACAGCTGCGGTCCTCTGGCAGTCTGAAAGCTTTGCGCACAAGCCGGATGCTAAGCGCCTTCCTTTGCCTTTTGGCAGTGCTCGTGCATTGCCAGCACTAGGCGGGAATGGTCACTATCCCGCACACACGTTTCGTTGTGCCCGTTGCTAAGCGCTCTGGAGCACTGTTTATGACGTAAGCGGAACACCTCTTGCCGTTCCATTCTCAGAGCTCCTGAGTTAAGTAATCTGCGACTCTTGGTGCGAATGATAGAGGAAAACATTTCCAATGTGTCTGGCAGGGAGAAACTGAACCTGGAGAACACCTTTGTCAGGAGCTTTCACCTGCACCGTAGACACACACAGATTTGCATCACATCTAAATGGCCAAGCTCTTTCTTAGACAAGTTGAAAGCTGCTGTCAGAAGGCTGTGCTCCTTGTCAGATGGAAGCAGCAGCATGAACATAGGAGTTTGGCAAGCACTAAAGAGCCACAGAAGAGCGTGGCCTAGGAAAATGAGTCAGGAAAAAGCATATCGCTACATGTGTCCTTGTTGTCGCCTAACAACAGGTAGCAGCATAAACCAGATGCGGGTGAAGTTCTTGCTGGCGACATCTAACGTCAAATGAGCAAACGGGCTTACCACAGCTGCGGTCCTCTGGCAGTCTGAAAGCTTTGCGCACAAGCCGGATGCTAAGCGCCTTCCTTTGCCGTTTGGCAGTGCTCGTGCATTGCCAGCACTAGGCGGGAATGGTCACTATCCCGCACACACGTTTCGTTGTGCCCGTTGTTAAGCGCTCTGGAGCACTGTTTATGACGTAAGCGGAACACCTCTTGCCGTTCCATTCTCAGAGCTCCTCAGTTAAGTAATCTGCGATTCTTGGTGCAAATGATAGAGGAAAACATTTCCAATGTGTCTGGCATATAGAAACTGAACCTGGAGAACACCTTTGTCAGGAGCTTTCACCTGCACCGTAGACACACACAGATTTGCATCACATCTAAATGGCCAAGCTCTTTCTTAGACAAGTTGAAAGCTGCTGTCAGAAGGCTGTGCTCCTTGTCAGATGGAAGCAGCAGCATGAACATAGGAGTTTGGCAAGCACTAAAGAGCCACAGAAGAGCGTGGCCTAGGAAAATGAGTCAGGAAAAAGCATATCGCTACATGTGTCCTTGTTGTCGCCTAACAACAGGTAGCAGCATAAACCAGATGCGGGTGAAGTTCTTGCTGGCGACATCTAACGTCAAATGAGCAAACGGGCTTACCACAGCTGCGGTCCTCTGGCAGTCTGAAAGCTTTGCGCACAAGCCGGATGCTAAGCGCCTTCCTTTGCCTTTTGGCAGTGCTCGTGCATTGCCAGCACTAGGCGGGAATGGTCACTATCCCGCACACACGTTTCGTTGTGCCCGTTGCTAAGCGCTCTGGAGCACTGTTTATGACGTAAGCGGAACACCACTTGCCGTTCCATTCTCAGAGCTCCTCAGTTAAGTAATCTGCGATTCTTGGTGCGAATGATAGAGGAAAACATTTCCAATGTGTCTGGCATATAGAAACTGAACCTGGAGAACACCTTTGTCAGGAGCTTTCACCTGCACCGTAGACACACACAGATTTGCATCACATCTAAATGGCCAAGCTCTTTCTTAGACAAGTTGAAAGCTGCTGTCAGAAGGCTGTGCTCCTTGTCAGATGGAAGCAGCAGCATGAACATAGGAGTTTGACAAGAACTAAAGAGTCACAGAAGAGCGTGGCCTAGGAAAATGAGTCAGGAAAAAGCATATCGCTACATGTGTCCTTGTTGTCGCCTAACAACAGGTAGCAGCATAAACCAGATGCGGGTGAAGTTCTTGCTGGCGACATCTAACGTCAAATGAGCAAACGGGCTTACCACAGCTGCGGTCCTCTGGCAGTCTGAAAGCTTTGCGCACAAGCCGGATGCTAAGCGCCTTCCTTTGCCTTTTGGCAGTGCTCGTGCATTGCCAGCACTAGGCAGGAATGGTCACTATCCCACAGACATGTTTCGTTGTGCCCGTTGCTAAGCGCTCTGGAGCACTGTTTATGACGTAAGCGGAACACCTCTTGCCGTTCCATTCTCAGAGCTCCTGAGTTAATCAAACTGAGACTCTTGGTGCGAATGCCAGAGGAAAACATTTCCAATGTGTCTGGCATATAGAAACTGAACCTGGAGAACACCTTTGTCAGGAGCTTTCACCTGCACCGTAGACACACACAGATTTGCATCACATCTAAATGGCCAAGCTCTTTCTTAGACAAGTTGAAAGCTGCTGTCAGAAGGCTGTGCTCCTTGTCAGATGGAAGCAGCAGCATGAACATAGGAGTTTGGCAAGCACTAAAGAGCCACAGAAGAGCGTGGCCTAGGAAAATGAGTCAGGAAAAAGCATATCGCTACATGTGTCCTTGTTGTCGCCTAACAACAGGTAGCAGCATAAACCAGATGCGGGTGAAGTTCTTGCTGGCGACATCTAACGTCAAATGAGCAAACGGGCTTACCACAGCTGCGGTCCTCTGGCAGTCTGAAAGCTTTGCGCACAAGCCGGATGCTAAGCGCCTTCCTTTGCCTTTTGGCAGTGCTCGTGCATTGCCAGCACTAGGCGGGAATGGTCACTATCCCGCACACACGTTTCGTTGTGCCCGTTGTTAAGCGCTCTGGAGCACTGTTTATGACGTAAGCGGAACACCTCTTGCCGTTCCATTCTCAGAGCTCCTGAGTTAAGTAATCTGCGACTCTTGGTGCGAATGATAGAGGAAAACATTTCCAATGTGTCTGGCAGGGAGAAACTGAACCTGGAGAACACCTTTGTCAGGAGCTTTCACCTGCACCGTAGACACACACAGATTTGCATCACATCTAAATGGCCAAGCTCTTTCTTAGACAAGTTGAAAGCTGCTGTCAGAAGGCTGTGCTCCTTGTCAGATGGAAGCAGCAGCACTCACATAGGAGTTTGGCAAGCACTAAAGAGCCACAGAAGAGCGTGGCCTAGGAAAATGAGTCAGGAAAAAGCATATCGCTACATGTGTCCTTGTTGTCGCCTAACAACAGGTAGCAGCATAAACCAGATGCGGGTGAAGTTCTTGCTGGCGACATCTAACGTCAAATGAGCAAACGGGCTTACCACAGCTGCGGTCCTCTGGCAGTCTGAAAGCTTTGCGCACAAGCCGGATGCTAAGCGCCTTCCTTTGCCTTTTGGCAGTGCTCGTGCATTGCCAGCACTAGGCGGGAATGGTCACTATCCCGCACACACGTTTCGTTGTGCCCGTTGCTAAGCGCTCTGGAGCACTGTTTATGACGTAAGCGGAACACATCTTGCCATTCCATTCTCAGAGCTCCTGAGTTAATCAAACTGAGACTCTTGGTGCGAATGATAGAGGAAAACATTTCCAATGTGTCTGGCATATAGAAACTGAACCTGGAGAACACCTTTGTCAGGAGCTTTCACCTGCACCGTAGACACACACAGATTTGCATCACATCTAAATGGCCAAGCTCTTTCTTAGACAAGTTGAAAGCTGCTGTCAGAAGGCTGTGCTCCTTGTCAGATGGAAGCAGCAGCATGAACATAGGAGTTTGACAAGAACTAAAGAGTCACAGAAGAGCGTGGCCTAGGAAAATGAGTCAGGAAAAAGCATATCGCTACATGTGTCCTTGTTGTCGCCTAACAACAGGTAGCAGCATAAACCAGATGCGGGTGAAGTTCTTGCTGGCGACATCTAACGTCAAATGAGCAAACGGGCTTACCACAGCTGCGGTCCTCTGGCAGTCTGAAAGCTTTGCGCACAAGCCGGATGCTAAGCGCCTTCCTTTGCCTTTTGGCAGTGCTCGTGCATTGCCAGCACTAGGCAGGAATGGTCACTATCCCACAGACATGTTTCGTTGTGCCCGTTGCTAAGCGCTCTGGAGCACTGTTTATGACGTAAGCGGAACACCTCTTGCCGTTCCATTCTCAGAGCTCCTGAGTTAAGTAATCTGCGACTCTTGGTGCGAATGATAGAGGAAAACATTTCCAATGTGTCTGGCAGGGAGAAACTGAACCTGGAGAACACCTTTGTCAGGAGCTTTCACCTGCACCGTAGACACACACAGATTTGCATCACATCTAAATGGCCAAGCTCTTTCTTAGACAAGTTGAAAGCTGCTGTCAGAAGGCTGTGCTCCTTGTCAGATGGAAGCAGCAGCACTCACATAGGAGTTTGGCAAGCACTAAAGAGCCACAGAAGAGCGTGGCCTAGGAAAATGAGTCAGGAAAAAGCATATCGCTACATGTGTCCTTGTTGTCGCCTAACAACAGGTAGCAGCATAAACCAGATGCGGGTGAAGTTCTTGCTGGCGACATCTAACGTCAAATGAGCAAACGGGCTTACCACAGCTGCGGTCCTCTGGCAGTCTGAAAGCTTTGCGCACAAGCCGGATGCTAAGCGCCTTCCTTTGCCTTTTGGCAGTGCTCGTGCATTGCCAGCACTAGGCGGGAATGGTCACTATCCCGCACACACGTTTCGTTGTGCCCGTTGCTAAGCGCTCTGGAGCACTGTTTATGACGTAAGCGGAACACATCTTGCCATTCCATTCTCAGAGCTCCTGAGTTAATCAAACTGAGACTCTTGGTGCGAATGATAGAGGAAAACATTTCCAATGTGTCTGGCATATAGAAACTGAACCTGGAGAACACCTTTGTCAGGAGCTTTCACCTGCACCGTAGACACACACAGATTTGCATCACATCTAAATGGCCAAGCTCTTTCTTAGACAAGTTGAAAGCTGCTGTCAGAAGGCTGTGCTCCTTGTCAGATGGAAGCAGCAGCATGAACATAGGAGTTTGACAAGAACTAAAGAGTCACAGAAGAGCGTGGCCTAGGAAAATGAGTCAGGAAAAAGCATATCGCTACATGTGTCCTTGTTGTCGCCTAACAACAGGTAGCAGCATAAACCAGATGCGGGTGAAGTTCTTGCTGGCGACATCTAACGTCAAATGAGCAAACGGGCTTACCACAGCTGCGGTCCTCTGGCAGTCTGAAAGCTTTGCGCACAAGCCGGATGCTAAGCGCCTTCCTTTGCCTTTTGGCAGTGCTCGTGCATTGCCAGCACTAGGCAGGAATGGTCACTATCCCACAGACATGTTTCGTTGTGCCCGTTGCTAAGCGCTCTGGAGCACTGTTTATGACGTAAGCGGAACACCTCTTGCCGTTCCATTCTCAGAGCTCCTGAGTTAATCAAACTGAGACTCTTGGTGCGAATGCCAGAGGAAAACATTTCCAATGTGTCTGGCATATAGAAACTGAACCTGGAGAACACCTTTGTCAGGAGCTTTCACCTGCACCGTAGACACACACAGATTTGCATCACATCTAAATGGCCAAGCTCTTTCTTAGACAAGTTGAAAGCTGCTGTCAGAAGGCTGTGCTCCTTGTCAGATGGAAGCAGCAGCATGAACATAGGAGTTTGGCAAGCACTAAAGAGCCACAGAAGAGCGTGGCCTAGGAAAATGAGTCAGGAAAAAGCATATCGCTACATGTGTCCTTGTTGTCGCCTAACAACAGGTAGCAGCATAAACCAGATGCGGGTGAAGTTCTTGCTGGCGACATCTAACGTCAAATGAGCAAACGGGCTTACCACAGCTGCGGTCCTCTGGCAGTCTGAAAGCTTTGCGCACAAGCCGGATGCTAAGCGCCTTCCTTTGCCTTTTGGCAGTGCTCGTGCATTGCCAGCACTAGGCGGGAATGGTCACTATCCCGCACACACGTTTCGTTGTGCCCGTTGCTAAGCGCTCTGGAGCACTGTTTATGACGTAAGCGGAACACCTCTTGCCGTTCCATTCTCAGAGCTCCTCAGTTAAGTAATCTGCGATTCTTGGTGCGAATGATAGAGGAAAACATTTCCAATGTGTCTGGCATATAGAAACTGAACCTGGAGAACACCTTTGTCAGGAGCTTGCACCTGCACCGTAGACACACACAGATTTGCATCACATCTAAATGGCCAAGCTCTTTCTTAGACAAGTTGAAAGCTGCTGTCAGAAGGCTGTGCTCCTTGTCAGATGGAAGCAGCAGCATGAGCATAGGAGTTTGACAAGAACTAAAGAGTCACAGAAGAGCGTGGCCTAGGAAAATGAGTCAGGAAAAAGCATATCGCTACATGTGTCCTTGTTGTCGCCTAACAACAGGTAGCAGCATAAACCAGATGCGGGTGAAGTTCTTGCTGGCGACATCTAACGTCAAATGAGCAAACGGGCTTACCACAGCTGCGGTCCTCTGGCAGTCTGAAAGCTTTGCGCACAAGCCGGATGCTAAGCGCCTTCCTTTGCCTTTTGGCAGTGCTCGTGCATTGCCAGCACTAGGCGGGAATGGTCACTATCCCGCACACACGTTTCGTTGTGCCCGTTGCTAAGCGCTCTGGAGCACTGTTTATGACGTAAGCGGAACACCTCTTGCCGTTCCATTCTCAGAGCTCCTGAGTTAAGTAATCTGCGACTCTTGGTGCGAATGATAGAGGAAAACATTTCCAATGTGTCTGGCAGGGAGAAACTGAACCTGGAGAACACCTTTGTCAGGAGCTTTCACCTGCACCGTAGACACACACAGATTTGCATCACATCTAAATGGCCAAGCTCTTTCTTAGACAAGTTGAAAGCTGCTGTCAGAAGGCTGTGCTCCTTGTCAGATGGAAGCAGCAGCATGAACATAGGAGTTTGGCAAGCACTAAAGAGCCACAGAAGAGCGTGGCCTAAAAAAATGAGTCAGGAAAAAGCATATCGCTACATGTGTCCTTGTTGTCGCCTAACAACAGGTAGCAGCATAAACCAGATGCGGGTGAAGTTCTTGCTGGCGACATCTAACGTCAAATGAGCAAACGGGCTTACCACAGCTGCGGTCCTCTGGCAGTCTGAAAGCTTTGCGCACAAGCCGGATGCTAAGCGCCTTCCTTTGCCTTTTGGCAGTGCTCGTGCATTGCCAGCACTAGGCGGGAATGGTCACTATCCCGCACACACGTTTCGTTGTGCCCGTTGTTAAGCGCTCTGGAGCACTGTTTATGACGTAAGCGGAACACCTCTTGCCGTTCCATTCTCAGAGCTCCTCAGTTAAGTAATCTGCGATTCTTGGTGCGAATGATAGAGGAAAACATTTCCAATGTGTCTGGCATATAGAAACTGAACCTGGAGAACACCTTTGTCAGGAGCTTTCACCTGCACCGTAGACACACACAGATTTGCATCACATCTAAATGGCCAAGCTCTTTCTTAGACAAGTTGAAAGCTGCTGTCAGAAGGCTGTGCTCCTTGTCAGATGGAAGCAGCAGCATGAACATAGGAGTTTGACAAGAACTAAAGAGTCACAGAAGAGCGTGGCCTAGGAAAATGAGTCAGGAAAAAGCATATCGCTACATGTGTCCTTGTTGTCGCCTAACAACAGGTAGCAGCATAAACCAGATGCGGGTGAAGTTCTTGCTGGCGACATCTAACGTCAAATGAGCAAACGGGCTTACCACAGCTGCGGTCCTCTGGCAGTCTGAAAGCTTTGCGCACAAGCCGGATGCTAAGCGCCTTCCTTTGCCTTTTGGCAGTGCTCGTGCATTGCCAGCACTAGGCGGGAATGGTCACTATCCCGCACACACGTTTCGTTGTGCCCGTTGCTAAGCGCTCTGGAGCACTGTTTATGACGTAAGCGGAACACCTCTTGCCGTTCCATTCTCAGAGCTCCTGAGTTAAGTAATCTGCGACTCTTGGTGCGAATGATAGAGGAAAACATTTCCAATGTGTCTGGCAGGGAGAAACTGAACCTGGAGAACACCTTTGTCAGGAGCTTTCACCTGCACCGTAGACACACACAGATTTGCATCACATCTAAATGGCCAAGCTCTTTCTTAGACAAGTTGAAAGCTGCTGTCAGAAGGCTGTGCTCCTTGTCAGATGGAAGCAGCAGCACTCACATAGGAGTTTAGCAAGCACTAAAGAGCCACAGAAGAGCGTGGCCTAGGAAAATGAGTCAGGAAAAAGCATATCGCTACATGTGTCCTTGTTGTCGCCTAACAACAGGTAGCAGCATAAACCAGATGCGGGTGAAGTTCTTGCTGGCGACATCTAACGTCAAATGAGCAAACGGGCTTACCACAGCTGCGGTCCTCTGGCAGTCTGAAAGCTTTGCGCACAAGCCGGATGCTAAGCGCCTTCCTTTGCCTTTTGGCAGTGCTCGTGCATTGCCAGCACTAGGCGGGAATGGTCACTATCCCGCACACACGTTTCGTTGTGCCCGTTGCTAAGCGCTCTGGAGCACTGTTTATGACGTAAGCGGAACACATCTTGCCATTCCATTCTCAGAGCTCCTGAGTTAATCAAACTGAGACTCTTGGTGCGAATGATAGAGGAAAACATTTCCAATGTGTCTGGCATATAGAAACTGAACCTGGAGAACACCTTTGTCAGGAGCTTTCACCTGCACCGTAGACACACACAGATTTGCATCACATCTAAATGGCCAAGCTCTTTCTTAGACAAGTTGAAAGCTGCTGTCAGAAGGCTGTGCTCCTTGTCAGATGGAAGCAGCAGCATGAACATAGGAGTTTGTCAAGAACTAAAGAGCCACAGAAGAGCGTGGCCTAGGAAAATGAGTCAGGAAAAAGCATATCACTACATGTGTCCTTGTTGTCGCCTAACAACAGGTAGCAGCATAAACCAGATGTGGTTGAAGTTCTTGCTGGCGACATCTAACGTCAAATGAGCAAGCGGGCTTACCACAGCTACGGTCCTCTGGCAGTCTGAAAGCTTTGCGCACAAGCCGGATGCTAAGCGCCTTCCTTTGCCTTTTGGCAGTGCTCGTGCATTGCCAGCACTAGGCGGGAATGGTCACTATCCCGCACACACGTTTCGTTGTGCCCGTTGCTAAGCGCTCTGGAGCACTGTTTATGACGTAAGCGGAACACCACTTGCCGTTCCATTCTCAGAGCTCCTCAGTTAAGTAATCTGCGATTCTTGGTGCGAATGATAGAGGAAAACATTTCCAATGTGTCTGGCATATAGAAACTGAACCTGGAGAACACCTTTGTCAGGAGCTTTCACCTGCACCGTAGACACACACAGATTTGCATCACATCTAAATGGCCAAGCTCTTTCTTAGACAAGTTGAAAGCTGCTGTCAGAAGGCTGTGCTCCTTGTCAGATGGAAGCAGCAGCATGAACATAGGAGTTTGACAAGAACTAAAGAGTCACAGAAGAGCGTGGCCTAGGAAAATGAGTCAGGAAAAAGCATATCGCTACATGTGTCCTTGTTGTCGCCTAACAACAGGTAGCAGCATAAACCAGATGCGGGTGAAGTTCTTGCTGGCGACATCTAACGTCAAATGAGCAAACGGGCTTACCACAGCTGCGGTCCTCTGGCAGTCTGAAAGCTTTGCGCACAAGCCGGATCCTAAGCGCCTTCCTTTGCCTTTTGGCAGTGCTCGTGCATTGCCAGCACTAGGCAGGAATGGTCACTATCCCACAGACATGTTTCGTTGTGCCCGTTGCTAAGCGCTCTGGAGCACTGTTTATGACGTAAGCGGAACACATCTTGCCTTTCCATTCTCAGAGCTCCTGAGTTAATCAAACTGAGACTCTTGGTGCGAATGCCAGAGGAAAACATTTCCAATGTGTCTGGCATATAGAAACTGAACCTGGAGAACACCTTTGTCAGGAGCTTTCACCTGCACCGTAGACACACACAGATTTGCATCACATCTAAATGGCCAAGCTCTTTCTTAGACAAGTTGAAAGCTGCTGTCAGAAGGCTGTGCTCCTTGTCAGATGGAAGCAGCAGCATGAACATAGGAGTTTGGCAAGCACTAAAGAGTCACAGAAGAGCGTGGCCTAGGAAAATGAGTCAGGAAAAAGCATATCGCTACATGTGTCCTTGTTGTCGCCTAACAACAGGTAGCAGCATAAACCAGATGCGGGTGAAGTTCTTGCTGGCGACATCTAACGTCAAATGAGCAAACGGGCTTACCACAGCTGCGGTCCTCTGGCAGTCTGAAAGCTTTGCGCACAAGCCGGATGCTAAGCGCCTTCCTTTGCCTTTTGGCAGTGCTCGTGCATTGCCAGCACTAGGCGGGAATGGTCACTATCCCGCACACACGTTTCGTTGTGCCCGTTGCTAAGCGCTCTGGAGCACTGTTTATGACGTAAGCGGAACACCTCTTGCCGTTCCATTCTCAGAGCTCCTGAGTTAAGTAATCTGCGACTCTTGGTGCGAATGATAGAGGAAAACATTTCCAATGTGTCTGGCAGGGAGAAACTGAACCTGGAGAACACCTTTGTCAGGAGCTTTCACCTGCACCGTAGACACACACAGATTTGCATCACATCTAAATGGCCAAGCTCTTTCTTAGACAAGTTGAAAGCTGCTGTCAGAAGGCTGTGCTCCTTGTCAGATGGAAGCAGCAGCATGAACATAGGAGTTTGACAAGAACTAAAGAGTCACAGAAGAGCGTGGCCTAGGAAAATGAGTCAGGAAAAAGCATATCGCTACATGTGTCCTTGTTGTCGCCTAACAACAGGTAGCAGCATAAACCAGATGCGGGTGAAGTTCTTGCAGGCGACATCTAACGTCAAATGAGCAAACGGGCTTACCACAGCTGCGGTCCTCTGGCAGTCTGAAAGCTTTGCGCACAAGCCGGATGCTAAGCGCCTTCCTTTGCCTTTTGGCAGTGCTCGTGCATTGCCAGCACTAGGCGGGAATGGTCACTATCCCGCACACACGTTTCGTTGTGCCCGTTGCTAAGCGCTCTGGAGCACTGTTTATGACGTAAGCGGAACACCTCTTGCCGTTCCATTCTCAGAGCTCCTGAGTTAAGTAATCTGCGACTCTTGGTGCGAATGATAGAGGAAAACATTTCCAATGTGTCTGGCAGGGAGAAACTGAACCTGGAGAACACCTTTGTCAGGAGCTTTCACCTGCACCGTAGACACACACAGATTTGCATCACATCTAAATGGCCAAGCTCTTTCTTAGACAAGTTGAAAGCTGCTGTCAGAAGGCTGTGCTCCTTGTCAGATGGAAGCAGCAGCACTCACATAGGAGTTTAGCAAGCACTAAAGAGCCACAGAAGAGCGTGGCCTAGGAAAATGAGTCAGGAAAAAGCATATCGCTACATGTGTCCTTGTTGTCGCCTAACAACAGGTAGCAGCATAAACCAGATGCGGGTGAAGTTCTTGCTGGCGACATCTAACGTCAAATGAGCAAACGGGCTTACCACAGCTGCGGTCCTCTGGCAGTCTGAAAGCTTTGCGCACAAGCCGGATGCTAAGCGCCTTCCTTTGCCTTTTGGCAGTGCTCGTGCATTGCCAGCACTAGGCGGGAATGGTCACTATCCCGCACACACGTTTCGTTGTGCCCGTTGCTAAGCGCTCTGGAGCACTGTTTATGACGTAAGCGGAACACATCTTGCCATTCCATTCTCAGAGCTCCTGAGTTAATCAAACTGAGACTCTTGGTGCGAATGATAGAGGAAAACATTTCCAATGTGTCTGGCATATAGAAACTGAACCTGGAGAACACCTTTGTCAGGAGCTTTCACCTGCACCGTAGACACACACAGATTTGCATCACATCTAAATGGCCAAGCTCTTTCTTAGACAAGTTGAAAGCTGCTGTCAGAAGGCTGTGCTCCTTGTCAGATGGAAGCAGCAGCATGAACATAGGAGTTTGTCAAGAACTAAAGAGCCACAGAAGAGCGTGGCCTAGGAAAATGAGTCAGGAAAAAGCATATCGCTACATGTGTCCTTGTTGTCGCCTAACAACAGGTAGCAGCATAAACCAGATGTGGTTGAAGTTCTTGCTGGCGACATCTAACGTCAAATGAGCAAGCGGGCTTACCACAGCTACGGTCCTCTGGCAGTCTGAAAGCTTTGCGCACAAGCCGGATGCTAAGCGCCTTCCTTTGCCTTTTGGCAGTGCTCGTGCATTGCCAGCACTAGGCGGGAATGGTCACTATCCCGCACACACGTTTCGTTGTGCCCGTTGCTAAGCGCTCTGGAGCACTGTTTATGACGTAAGCGGAACACCACTTGCCGTTCCATTCTCAGAGCTCCTCAGTTAAGTAATCTGCGATTCTTGGTGCGAATGATAGAGGAAAACATTTCCAATGTGTCTGGCATATAGAAACTGAACCTGGAGAACACCTTTGTCAGGAGCTTTCACCTGCACCGTAGACACACACAGATTTGCATCACATCTAAATGGCCAAGCTCTTTCTTAGACAAGTTGAAAGCTGCTGTCAGAAGGCTGTGCTCCTTGTCAGATGGAAGCAGCAGCATGAACATAGGAGTTTGACAAGAACTAAAGAGTCACAGAAGAGCGTGGCCTAGGAAAATGAGTCAGGAAAAAGCATATCGCTACATGTGTCCTTGTTGTCGCCTAACAACAGGTAGCAGCATAAACCAGATGCGGGTGAAGTTCTTGCTGGCGACATCTAACGTCAAATGAGCAAACGGGCTTACCACAGCTGCGGTCCTCTGGCAGTCTGAAAGCTTTGCGCACAAGCCGGATCCTAAGCGCCTTCCTTTGCCTTTTGGCAGTGCTCGTGCATTGCCAGCACTAGGCAGGAATGGTCACTATCCCACAGACATGTTTCGTTGTGCCCGTTGCTAAGCGCTCTGGAGCACTGTTTATGACGTAAGCGGAACACATCTTGCCTTTCCATTCTCAGAGCTCCTGAGTTAATCAAACTGAGACTCTTGGTGCGAATGCCAGAGGAAAACATTTCCAATGTGTCTGGCATATAGAAACTGAACCTGGAGAACACCTTTGTCAGGAGCTTTCACCTGCACCGTAGACACACACAGATTTGCATCACATCTAAATGGCCAAGCTCTTTCTTAGACAAGTTGAAAGCTGCTGTCAGAAGGCTGTGCTCCTTGTCAGATGGAAGCAGCAGCATGAACATAGGAGTTTGGCAAGCACTAAAGAGTCACAGAAGAGCGTGGCCTAGGAAAATGAGTCAGGAAAAAGCATATCGCTACATGTGTCCTTGTTGTCGCCTAACAACAGGTAGCAGCATAAACCAGATGCGGGTGAAGTTCTTGCTGGCGACATCTAACGTCAAATGAGCAAACGGGCTTACCACAGCTGCGGTCCTCTGGCAGTCTGAAAGCTTTGCGCACAAGCCGGATGCTAAGCGCCTTCCTTTGCCTTTTGGCAGTGCTCGTGCATTGCCAGCACTAGGCGGGAATGGTCACTATCCCGCACACACGTTTCGTTGTGCCCGTTGCTAAGCGCTCTGGAGCACTGTTTATGACGTAAGCGGAACACCTCTTGCCGTTCCATTCTCAGAGCTCCTGAGTTAAGTAATCTGCGACTCTTGGTGCGAATGATAGAGGAAAACATTTCCAATGTGTCTGGCAGGGAGAAACTGAACCTGGAGAACACCTTTGTCAGGAGCTTTCACCTGCACCGTAGACACACACAGATTTGCATCACATCTAAATGGCCAAGCTCTTTCTTAGACAAGTTGAAAGCTGCTGTCAGAAGGCTGTGCTCCTTGTCAGATGGAAGCAGCAGCATGAACATAGGAGTTTGACAAGAACTAAAGAGTCACAGAAGAGCGTGGCCTAGGAAAATGAGTCAGGAAAAAGCATATCGCTACATGTGTCCTTGTTGTCGCCTAACAACAGGTAGCAGCATAAACCAGATGCGGGTGAAGTTCTTGCAGGCGACATCTAACGTCAAATGAGCAAACGGGCTTACCACAGCTGCGGTCCTCTGGCAGTCTGAAAGCTTTGCGCACAAGCCGGATGCTAAGCGCCTTCCTTTGCCTTTTGGCAGTGCTCGTGCATTGCCAGCACTAGGCGGGAATGGTCACTATCCCGCACACACGTTTCGTTGTGCCCGTTGCTAAGCGCTCTGGAGCACTGTTTATGACGTAAGCGGAACACCTCTTGCCGTTCCATTCTCAGAGCTCCTGAGTTAAGTAATCTGCGACTCTTGGTGCGAATGATAGAGGAAAACATTTCCAATGTGTCTGGCATATAGAAACTGAACCTGGAGAACACCTTTGTCAGGAGCTTTCACCTGCACCGTAGACACACACAGATTTGCATCACATCTAAATGGCCAAGCTCTTTCTTAGACAAGTTGAAAGCTGCTGTCAGAAGGCTGTGCTCCTTGTCAGATGGAAGCAGCAGCATGAACATAGGAGTTTGGCAAGCACTAAAGAGCCACAGAAGAGCGTGGCCTAGGAAAATGAGTCAGGAAAAAGCATATCGCTACATGTGTCCTTGTTGTCGCCTAACAACAGGTAGCAGCATAAACCAGATGCGGGTGAAGTTCTTGCTGGCGACATCTAACGTCAAATGAGCAAACGGGCTTACCACAGCTGCGGTCCTCTGGCAGTCTGAAAGCTTTGCGCACAAGCCGGATGCTAAGCGCCTTCCTTTGCCTTTTGGCAGTGCTCGTGCATTGCCAGCACTAGGCGGGAATGGTCACTATCCCGCACACACGTTTCGTTGTGCCCGTTGCTAAGCGCTCTGGAGCACTGTTTATGACGTAAGCGGAACACCTCTTGCCGTTCCATTCTCAGAGCTCCTCAGTTAAGTAATCTGCGATTCTTGGTGCGAATGATAGAGGAAAACATTTCCAATGTGTCTGGCATATAGAAACTGAACCTGGAGAACACCTTTGTCAGGAGCTTTCACCTGCACCGTAGACACACACAGATTTGCATCACATCTAAATGGCCAAGCTCTTTCTTAGACAAGTTGAAAGCTGCTGTCAGAAGGCTGTGCTCCTTGTCAGATGGAAGCAGCAGCATGAGCATAGGAGTTTGACAAGAACTAAAGAGTCACAGAAGAGCGTGGCCTAGGAAAATGAGTCAGGAAAAAGCATATCGCTACATGTGTCCTTGTTGTCGCCTAACAACAGGTAGCAGCATAAACCAGATGCGGGTGAAGTTCTTGCTGGCGACATCTAACGTCAAATGAGCAAACGGGCTTACCACAGCTGCGGTCCTCTGGCAGTCTGAAAGCTTTGCGCACAAGCCGGATGCTAAGCGCCTTCCTTTGCCTTTTGGCAGTGCTCGTGCATTGCCAGCACTAGGCGGGAATGGTCACTATCCCGCACACACGTTTCGTTGTGCCCGTTGCTAAGCGCTCTGGAGCACTGTTTATGACGTAAGCGGAACACCTCTTGCCGTTCCATTCTCAGAGCTCCTGAGTTAAGTAATCTGCGACTCTTGGTGCGAATGATAGAGGAAAACATTTCCAATGTGTCTGGCAGGGAGAAACTGAACCTGGAGAACACCTTTGTCAGGAGCTTTCACCTGCACCGTAGACACACACAGATTTGCATCACATCTAAATGGCCAAGCTCTTTCTTAGACAAGTTGAAAGCTGCTGTCAGAAGGCTGTGCTCCTTGTCAGATGGAAGCAGCAGCATGAACATAGGAGTTTGGCAAGCACTAAAGAGCCACAGAAGAGCGTGGCCTAGGAAAATGAGTCAGGAAAAAGCATATCGCTACATGTGTCCTTGTTGTCGCCTAACAACAGGTAGCAGCATAAACCAGATGCGGGTGAAGTTCTTGCTGGCGACATCTAACGTCAAATGAGCAAACGGGCTTACCACAGCTGCGGTCCTCTGGCAGTCTGAAAGCTTTGCGCACAAGCCGGATGCTAAGCGCCTTCCTTTGCCGTTTGGCAGTGCTCGTGCATTGCCAGCACTAGGCGGGAATGGTCACTATCCCGCACACACGTTTCGTTGTGCCCGTTGTTAAGCGCTCTGGAGCACTGTTTATGACGTAAGCGGAACACCTCTTGCCGTTCCATTCTCAGAGCTCCTCAGTTAAGTAATCTGCGATTCTTGGTGCAAATGATAGAGGAAAACATTTCCAATGTGTCTGGCATATAGAAACTGAACCTGGAGAACACCTTTGTCAGGAGCTTTCACCTGCACCGTAGACACACACAGATTTGCATCACATCTAAATGGCCAAGCTCTTTCTTAGACAAGTTGAAAGCTGCTGTCAGAAGGCTGTGCTCCTTGTCAGATGGAAGCAGCAGCATGAACATAGGAGTTTGGCAAGCACTAAAGAGCCACAGAAGAGCGTGGCCTAGGAAAATGAGTCAGGAAAAAGCATATCGCTACATGTGTCCTTGTTGTCGCCTAACAACAGGTAGCAGCATAAACCAGATGCGGGTGAAGTTCTTGCTGGCGACATCTAACGTCAAATGAGCAAACGGGCTTACCACAGCTGCGGTCCTCTGGCAGTCTGAAAGCTTTGCGCACAAGCCGGATGCTAAGCGCCTTCCTTTGCCTTTTGGCAGTGCTCGTGCATTGCCAGCACTAGGCGGGAATGGTCACTATCCCGCACACACGTTTCGTTGTGCCCGTTGCTAAGCGCTCTGGAGCACTGTTTATGACGTAAGCGGAACACCACTTGCCGTTCCATTCTCAGAGCTCCTCAGTTAAGTAATCTGCGATTCTTGGTGCGAATGATAGAGGAAAACATTTCCAATGTGTCTGGCATATAGAAACTGAACCTGGAGAACACCTTTGTCAGGAGCTTTCACCTGCACCGTAGACACACACAGATTTGCATCACATCTAAATGGCCAAGCTCTTTCTTAGACAAGTTGAAAGCTGCTGTCAGAAGGCTGTGCTCCTTGTCAGATGGAAGCAGCAGCATGAACATAGGAGTTTGACAAGAACTAAAGAGTCACAGAAGAGCGTGGCCTAGGAAAATGAGTCAGGAAAAAGCATATCGCTACATGTGTCCTTGTTGTCGCCTAACAACAGGTAGCAGCATAAACCAGATGCGGGTGAAGTTCTTGCTGGCGACATCTAACGTCAAATGAGCAAACGGGCTTACCACAGCTGCGGTCCTCTGGCAGTCTGAAAGCTTTGCGCACAAGCCGGATGCTAAGCGCCTTCCTTTGCCTTTTGGCAGTGCTCGTGCATTGCCAGCACTAGGCAGGAATGGTCACTATCCCACAGACATGTTTCGTTGTGCCCGTTGCTAAGCGCTCTGGAGCACTGTTTATGACGTAAGCGGAACACCTCTTGCCGTTCCATTCTCAGAGCTCCTGAGTTAATCAAACTGAGACTCTTGGTGCGAATGCCAGAGGAAAACATTTCCAATGTGTCTGGCATATAGAAACTGAACCTGGAGAACACCTTTGTCAGGAGCTTTCACCTGCACCGTAGACACACACAGATTTGCATCACATCTAAATGGCCAAGCTCTTTCTTAGACAAGTTGAAAGCTGCTGTCAGAAGGCTGTGCTCCTTGTCAGATGGAAGCAGCAGCATGAACATAGGAGTTTGGCAAGCACTAAAGAGCCACAGAAGAGCGTGGCCTAGGAAAATGAGTCAGGAAAAAGCATATCGCTACATGTGTCCTTGTTGTCGCCTAACAACAGGTAGCAGCATAAACCAGATGCGGGTGAAGTTCTTGCTGGCGACATCTAACGTCAAATGAGCAAACGGGCTTACCACAGCTGCGGTCCTCTGGCAGTCTGAAAGCTTTGCGCACAAGCCGGATGCTAAGCGCCTTCCTTTGCCTTTTGGCAGTGCTCGTGCATTGCCAGCACTAGGCGGGAATGGTCACTATCCCGCACACACGTTTCGTTGTGCCCGTTGTTAAGCGCTCTGGAGCACTGTTTATGACGTAAGCGGAACACCTCTTGCCGTTCCATTCTCAGAGCTCCTCAGTTAAGTAATCTGCGATTCTTGGTGCGAATGATAGAGGAAAACATTTCCAATGTGTCTGGCATATAGAAACTGAACCTGGAGAACACCTTTGTCAGGAGCTTTCACCTGCACCGTAGACACACACAGATTTGCATCACATCTAAATGGCCAAGCTCTTTCTTAGACAAGTTGAAAGCTGCTGTCAGAAGGCTGTGCTCCTTGTCAGATGGAAGCAGCAGCATGAACATAGGAGTTTGACAAGAACTAAAGAGTCACAGAAGAGCGTGGCCTAGGAAAATGAGTCAGGAAAAAGCATATCGCTACATGTGTCCTTGTTGTCGCCTAACAACAGGTAGCAGCATAAACCAGATGCGGGTGAAGTTCTTGCTGGCGACATCTAACGTCAAATGAGCAAACGGGCTTACCACAGCTGCGGTCCTCTGGCAGTCTGAAAGCTTTGCGCACAAGCCGGATGCTAAGCGCCTTCCTTTGCCTTTTGGCAGTGCTCGTGCATTGCCAGCACTAGGCGGGAATGGTCACTATCCCGCACACACGTTTCGTTGTGCCCGTTGCTAAGCGCTCTGGAGCACTGTTTATGACGTAAGCGGAACACCTCTTGCCGTTCCATTCTCAGAGCTCCTGAGTTAAGTAATCTGCGACTCTTGGTGCGAATGATAGAGGAAAACATTTCCAATGTGTCTGGCAGGGAGAAACTGAACCTGGAGAACACCTTTGTCAGGAGCTTTCACCTGCACCGTAGACACACACAGATTTGCATCACATCTAAATGGCCAAGCTCTTTCTTAGACAAGTTGAAAGCTGCTGTCAGAAGGCTGTGCTCCTTGTCAGATGGAAGCAGCAGCACTCACATAGGAGTTTGGCAAGCACTAAAGAGCCACAGAAGAGCGTGGCCTAGGAAAATGAGTCAGGAAAAAGCATATCGCTACATGTGTCCTTGTTGTCGCCTAACAACAGGTAGCAGCATAAACCAGATGCGGGTGAAGTTCTTGCTGGCGACATCTAACGTCAAATGAGCAAACGGGCTTACCACAGCTGCGGTCCTCTGGCAGTCTGAAAGCTTTGCGCACAAGCCGGATGCTAAGCGCCTTCCTTTGCCTTTTGGCAGTGCTCGTGCATTGCCAGCACTAGGCGGGAATGGTCACTATCCCGCACACACGTTTCGTTGTGCCCGTTGCTAAGCGCTCTGGAGCACTGTTTATGACGTAAGCGGAACACATCTTGCCATTCCATTCTCAGAGCTCCTGAGTTAATCAAACTGAGACTCTTGGTGCGAATGATAGAGGAAAACATTTCCAATGTGTCTGGCATATAGAAACTGAACCTGGAGAACACCTTTGTCAGGAGCTTTCACCTGCACCGTAGACACACACAGATTTGCATCACATCTAAATGGCCAAGCTCTTTCTTAGACAAGTTGAAAGCTGCTGTCAGAAGGCTGTGCTCCTTGTCAGATGGAAGCAGCAGCATGAACATAGGAGTTTGACAAGAACTAAAGAGTCACAGAAGAGCGTGGCCTAGGAAAATGAGTCAGGAAAAAGCATATCGCTACATGTGTCCTTGTTGTCGCCTAACAACAGGTAGCAGCATAAACCAGATGCGGGTGAAGTTCTTGCTGGCGACATCTAACGTCAAATGAGCAAACGGGCTTACCACAGCTGCGGTCCTCTGGCAGTCTGAAAGCTTTGCGCACAAGCCGGATGCTAAGCGCCTTCCTTTGCCTTTTGGCAGTGCTCGTGCATTGCCAGCACTAGGCGGGAATGGTCACTATCCCGCACACACGTTTCGTTGTGCCCGTTGTTAAGCGCTCTGGAGCACTGTTTATGACGTAAGCGGAACACCTCTTGCCGTTCCATTCTCAGAGCTCCTCAGTTAAGTAATCTGCGATTCTTGGTGCGAATGATAGAGGAAAACATTTCCAATGTGTCTGGCATATAGAAACTGAACCTGGAGAACACCTTTGTCAGGAGCTTTCACCTGCACCGTAGACACACACAGATTTGCATCACATCTAAATGGCCAAGCTCTTTCTTAGACAAGTTGAAAGCTGCTGTCAGAAGGCTGTGCTCCTTGTCAGATGGAAGCAGCAGCACTCACATAGGAGTTTGGCAAGCACTAAAGAGCCACAGAAGAGCGTGGCCTAGGAAAATGAGTCAGGAAAAAGCATATCGCTACATGTGTCCTTGTTGTCGCCTAACAACAGGTAGCAGCATAAACCAGATGCGGGTGAAGTTCTTGCTGGCGACATCTAACGTCAAATGAGCAAACGGGCTTACCACAGCTGCGGTCCTCTGGCAGTCTGAAAGCTTTGCGCACAAGCCGGATGCTAAGCGCCTTCCTTTGCCTTTTGGCAGTGCTCGTGCATTGCCAGCACTAGGCGGGAATGGTCACTATCCCGCACACACGTTTCGTTGTGCCCGTTGCTAAGCGCTCTGGAGCACTGTTTATGACGTAAGCGGAACACATCTTGCCATTCCATTCTCAGAGCTCCTGAGTTAATCAAACTGAGACTCTTGGTGCGAATGATAGAGGAAAACATTTCCAATGTGTCTGGCATATAGAAACTGAACCTGGAGAACACCTTTGTCAGGAGCTTTCACCTGCACCGTAGACACACACAGATTTGCATCACATCTAAATGGCCAAGCTCTTTCTTAGACAAGTTGAAAGCTGCTGTCAGAAGGCTGTGCTCCTTGTCAGATGGAAGCAGCAGCATGAACATAGGAGTTTGTCAAGAACTAAAGAGCCACAGAAGAGCGTGGCCTAGGAAAATGAGTCAGGAAAAAGCATATCGCTACATGTGTCCTTGTTGTCGCCTAACAACAGGTAGCAGCATAAACCAGATGTGGTTGAAGTTCTTGCTGGCGACATCTAACGTCAAATGAGCAAGCGGGCTTACCACAGCTACGGTCCTCTGGCAGTCTGAAAGCTTTGCGCACAAGCCGGATGCTAAGCGCCTTCCTTTGCCTTTTGGCAGTGCTCGTGCATTGCCAGCACTAGGCGGGAATGGTCACTATCCCGCACACACGTTTCGTTGTGCCCGTTGCTAAGCGCTCTGGAGCACTGTTTATGACGTAAGCGGAACACCACTTGCCGTTCCATTCTCAGAGCTCCTGAGTTAATCAAACTGAGACTCTTGGTGCGAATGATAGAGGAAAACATTTCCAATGTGTCTGGCATATAGAAACTGAACCTGGAGAACACCTTTGTCAGGAGCTTTCACCTGCACCGTAGACACACACAGATTTGCATCACATCTAAATGGCCAAGCTCTTTCTTAGACAAGTTGAAAGCTGCTGTCAGAAGGCTGTGCTCCTTGTCAGATGGAAGCAGCAGCATGAACATAGGAGTTTGACAAGAACTAAAGAGTCACAGAAGAGCGTGGCCTAGGAAAATGAGTCAGGAAAAAGCATATCGCTACATGTGTCCTTGTTGTCGCCTAACAACAGGTAGCAGCATAAACCAGATGCGGGTGAAGTTCTTGCTGGCGACATCTAACGTCAAATGAGCAAACGGGCTTACCACAGCTGCGGTCCTCTGGCAGTCTGAAAGCTTTGCGCACAAGCCGGATGCTAAGCGCCTTCCTTTGCCTTTTGGCAGTGCTCGTGCATTGCCAGCACTAGGCAGGAATGGTCACTATCCCACAGACATGTTTCGTTGTGCCCGTTGCTAAGCGCTCTGGAGCACTGTTTATGACGTAAGCGGAACACCTCTTGCCGTTCCATTCTCAGAGCTCCTGAGTTAATCAAACTGAGACTCTTGGTGCGAATGCCAGAGGAAAACATTTCCAATGTGTCTGGCATATAGAAACTGAACCTGGAGAACACCTTTGTCAGGAGCTTTCACCTGCACCGTAGACACACACAGATTTGCATCACATCTAAATGGCCAAGCTCTTTCTTAGACAAGTTGAAAGCTGCTGTCAGAAGGCTGTGCTCCTTGTCAGATGGAAGCAGCAGCATGAACATAGGAGTTTGACAAGAACTAAAGAGCCACAGAAGAGCGTGGCCTAGGAAAATGAGTCAGGAAAAAGCATATCGCTACATGTGTCCTTGTTGTCGCCTAACAACAGGTAGCAGCATAAACCAGATGCGGGTGAAGTTCTTGCTGGCGACATCTAACGTCAAATGAGCAAACGGGCTTACCACAGCTGCGGTCCTCTGGCAGTCTGAAAGCTTTGCGCACAAGCCGGATGCTAAGCGCCTTCCTTTGCCTTTTGGCAGTGCTCGTGCATTGCCAGCACTAGGCGGGAATGGTCACTATCCCGCACACACGTTTCGTTGTGCCCGTTGCTAAGCGCTCTGGAGCACTGTTTATGACGTAAGCGGAACACATCTTGCCATTCCATTCTCAGAGCTCCTGAGTTAATCAAACTGAGACTCTTGGTGCGAATGATAGAGGAAAACATTTCCAATGTGTCTGGCATATAGAAACTGAACCTGGAGAACACCTTTGTCAGGAGCTTTCACCTGCACCGTAGACACACACAGATTTGCATCACATCTAAATGGCCAAGCTCTTTCTTAGACAAGTTGAAAGCTGCTGTCAGAAGGCTGTGCTCCTTGTCAGATGGAAGCAGCAGCATGAACATAGGAGTTTGTCAAGAACTAAAGAGCCACAGAAGAGCGTGGCCTAGGAAAATGAGTCAGGAAAAAGCATATCGCTACATGTGTCCTTGTTGTCGCCTAACAACAGGTAGCAGCATAAACCAGATGTGGTTGAAGTTCTTGCTGGCGACATCTAACGTCAAATGAGCAAGCGGGCTTACCACAGCTACGGTCCTCTGGCAGTCTGAAAGCTTTGCGCACAAGCCGGATGCTAAGCGCCTTCCTTTGCCTTTTGGCAGTGCTCGTGCATTGCCAGCACTAGGCGGGAATGGTCACTATCCCGCACACACGTTTCGTTGTGCCCGTTGCTAAGCGCTCTGGAGCACTGTTTATGACGTAAGCGGAACACCTCTTGCCGTTCCATTCTCAGAGCTCCTCAGTTAAGTAATCTGCGATTCTTGGTGCGAATGATAGAGGAAAACATTTCCAATGTGTCTGGCATATAGAAACTGAACCTGGAGAACACCTTTGTCAGGAGCTTTCACCTGCACCGTAGACACACACAGATTTGCATCACATCTAAATGGCCAAGCTCTTTCTTAGACAAGTTGAAAGCTGCTGTCAGAAGGCTGTGCTCCTTGTCAGATGGAAGCAGCAGCATGAACATAGGAGTTTGACAAGAACTAAAGAGTCACAGAAGAGCGTGGCCTAGGAAAATGAGTCAGGAAAAAGCATATCGCTACATGTGTCCTTGTTGTCGCCTAACAACAGGTAGCAGCATAAACCAGATGCGGGTGAAGTTCTTGCTGGCGACATCTAACGTCAAATGAGCAAACGGGCTTACCACAGCTGCGGTCCTCTGGCAGTCTGAAAGCTTTGCGCACAAGCCGGATGCTAAGCGCCTTCCTTTGCCTTTTGGCAGTGCTCGTGCATTGCCAGCACTAGGCAGGAATGGTCACTATCCCACAGACATGCTTCGTTGTGCCCGTTGCTAAGCGCTCTGGAGCACTGTTTATGACGTAAGCGGAACACATCTTGCCTTTCCATTCTCAGAGCTCCTGAGTTAATCAAACTGAGACTCTTGGTGCAAATGCCAGAGGAAAACATTTCCAATGTGTCTGGCATATAGAAACTGAACCTGGAGAACACCTTTGTCAGGAGCTTTCACCTGCACCGTAGACACACACAGATTTGCATCACATCTAAATGGCCAAGCTCTTTCTTAGACAAGTTGAAAGCTGCTGTCAGAAGGCTGTGCTCCTTGTCAGATGGAAGCAGCAGCATGAACATAGGAGTTTGGCAAGCACTAAAGAGTCACAGAAGAGCGTGGCCTAGGAAAATGAGTCAGGAAAAAGCATATCGCTACATGTGTCCTTGTTGTCGCCTAACAACAGGTAGCAGCATAAACCAGATGCGGGTGAAGTTCTTGCTGGCGACATCTAACGTCAAATGAGCAAACGGGCTTACCACAGCTGCGGTCCTCTGGCAGTCTGAAAGCTTTGCGCACAAGCCGGATGCTAAGCGCCTTCCTTTGCCTTTTGGCAGTGCTCGTGCATTGCCAGCACTAGGCGGGAATGGTCACTATCCCGCACACACGTTTCGTTGTGCCCGTTGTTAAGCGCTCTGGAGCACTGTTTATGACGTAAGCGGAACACCTCTTACCGTTCCATTCTCAGAGCTCCTGAGTTAAGTAATCTGCGACTCTTGGTGCGAATGATAGAGGAAAACATTTCCAATGTGTCTGGCAGGGAGAATCTGAACCTGGAGAACACCTTTGTCAGGAGCTTTCACCTGCACCGTAGACACACACAGATTTGCATCACATCTAAATGGCCAAGCTCTTTCTTAGACAAGTTGAAAGCTGCTGTCAGAAGGCTGTGCTCCTTGTCAGATGGAAGCAGCAGCATGAACATAGGAGTTTGACAAGAACTAAAGAGTCACAGAAGAGCGTGGCCTAGGAAAATGAGTCAGGAAAAAGCATATCGCTACATGTGTCCTTGTTGTCGCCTAACAACAGGTAGCAGCATAAACCAGATGTGGTTGAAGTTCTTGCTGGCGACATCTAACGTCAAATGAGCAAGCGGGCTTACCACAGCTACGGTCCTCTGGCAGTCTGAAAGCTTTGCGCACAAGCCGGATGCTAAGCGCCTTCCTTTGCCTTTTGGCAGTGCTCGTGCATTGCCAGCACTAGGCGGGAATGGTCACTATCCCGCACACACGTTTCGTTGTGCCCGTTGCTAAGCGCTCTGGAGCACTGTTTATGACGTAAGCGGAACACCTCTTGCCGTTCCATTCTCAGAGCTCCTGAGTTAAGTAATCTGCGACTCTTGGTGCGAATGATAGAGGAAAACATTTCCAATGTGTCTGGCAGGGAGAAACTGAACCTGGAGAACACCTTTGTCAGGAGCTTTCACCTGCACCGTAGACACACACAGATTTGCATCACATCTAAATGGCCAAGCTCTTTCTTAGACAAGTTGAAAGCTGCTGTCAGAAGGCTGTGCTCCTTGTCAGATGGAAGCAGCAGCATGAACATAGGAGTTTGACAAGAACTAAAGAGTCACAGAAGAGCGTGGCCTAGGAAAATGAGTCAGGAAAAAGCATATCGCTACATGTGTCCTTGTTGTCGCCTAACAACAGGTAGCAGCATAAACCAGATGTGGTTGAAGTTCTTGCTGGCGACATCTAACGTCAAATGAGCAAGCGGGCTTACCACAGCTACGGTCCTCTGGCAGTCTGAAAGCTTTGCGCACAAGCCGGATGCTAAGCGCCTTCCTTTGCCTTTTGGCAGTGCTCGTGCATTGCCAGCACTAGGCGGGAATGGTCACTATCCCGCACACACGTTTCGTTGTGCCCGTTGCTAAGCGCTCTGGAGCACTGTTTATGACGTAAGCGGAACACATCTTGCCGTTCCATTCTCAGAGCTCCTCAGTTAAGTAATCTGCGATTCTTGGTGCGAATGATAGAGGAAAACATTTCCAATGTGTCTGGCATATAGAAACTGAACCTGGAGAACACCTTTGTCAGGAGCTTTCACCTGCACCGTAGACACACACAGATTTGCATCACATCTAAATGGCCAAGCTCTTTCTTAGACAAGTTGAAAGCTGCTGTCAGAAGGCTGTGCTCCTTGTCAGATGGAAGCAGCAGCATGAACATAGGAGTTTGACAAGAACTAAAGAGTCACAGAAGAGCGTGGCCTAGGAAAATGAGTCAGGAAAAAGCATATCGCTACATGTGTCCTTGTTGTCGCCTAACAACAGGTAGCAGCATAAACCAGATGCGGGTGAAGTTCTTGCTGGCGACATCTAACGTCAAATGAGCAAACGGGCTTACCACAGCTGCGGTCCTCTGGCAGTCTGAAAGCTTTGCGCACAAGCCGGATGCTAAGCGCCTTCCTTTGCCTTTTGGCAGTGCTCGTGCATTGCCAGCACTAGGCGGGAATGGTCACTATCCCGCACACACGTTTCGTTGTGCCCGTTGCTAAGCGCTCTGGAGCACTGTTTATGACGTAAGCGGAACACCTCTTACCGTTCCATTCTCAGAGCTCCTGAGTTAAGTAATCTGCGACTCTTGGTGCGAATGATAGAGGAAAACATTTCCAATGTGTCTGGCAGGGAGAATCTGAACCTGGAGAACACCTTTGTCAGGAGCTTTCACCTGCACCGTAGACACACACAGATTTGCATCACATCTAAATGGCCAAGCTCTTTCTTAGACAAGTTGAAAGCTGCTGTCAGAAGGCTGTGCTCCTTGTCAGATGGAAGCAGCAGCATGAACATAGGAGTTTGACAAGAACTAAAGAGTCACAGAAGAGCGTGGCCTAGGAAAATGAGTCAGGAAAAAGCATATCGCTACATGTGTCCTTGTTGTCGCCTAACAACAGGTAGCAGCATAAACCAGATGTGGTTGAAGTTCTTGCTGGCGACATCTAACGTCAAATGAGCAAGCGGGCTTACCACAGCTACGGTCCTCTGGCAGTCTGAAAGCTTTGCGCACAAGCCGGATGCTAAGCGCCTTCCTTTGCCTTTTGGCAGTGCTCGTGCATTGCCAGCACTAGGCGGGAATGGTCACTATCCCGCACACACGTTTCGTTGTGCCCGTTGCTAAGCGCTCTGGAGCACTGTTTATGATGTAAGCGGAACACCTCTTGCCGTTCCATTCTCAGAGCTCCTGAGTTAAGTAATCTGCGACTCTTGGTGCGAATGATAGAGGAAAACATTTCCAATGTGTCTGGCAGGGAGAAACTGAACCTGGAGAACACCTTTGTCAGGAGCTTTCACCTGCACCGTAGACACACACAGATTTGCATCACATCTAAATGGCCAAGCTCTTTCTTAGACAAGTTGAAAGCTGCTGTCAGAAGGCTGTGCTCCTTGTCAGATGGAAGCAGCAGCATGAACATAGGAGTTTGACAAGAACTAAAGAGTCACAGAGGAGCGTGGCCTAGGAAAATGAGTCAGGAAAAAGCATATCGCTACATGTGTCCTTGTTGTCGCCTAACAACAGGTAGCAGCATAAACCAGATGTGGTTGAAGTTCTTGCTGGCGACATCTAACGTCAAATGAGCAAGCGGGCTTACCACAGCTACGGTCCTCTGGCAGTCTGAAAGCTTTGCGCACAAGCCGGATGCTAAGCGCCTTCCTTTGCCTTTTGGCAGTGCTCGTGCATTGCCAGCACTAGGCGGGAATGGTCACTATCCCGCACACACGTTTCGTTGTGCCCGTTGCTAAGCGCTCTGGAGCACTGTTTATGACGTAAGCGGAACACATCTTGCCGTTCCATTCTCAGAGCTCCTGAGTTAAGTAATCTGCGACTCTTGGTGCGAATGATAGAGGAAAACATTTCCAATGTGTCTGGCAGGGAGAAACTGAACCTGGAGAACACCTTTGTCAGGAGCTTTCACCTGCACCGTAGACACACACAGATTTGCATCACATCTAAATGGCCAAGCTCTTTCTTAGACAAGTTGAAAGCTGCTGTCAGAAGGCTGTGCTCCTTGTCAGATGGAAGCAGCAGCATGAACATAGGAGTTTGACAAGAACTAAAGAGTCACAGAAGAGCGTGGCCTAGGAAAATGAGTCAGGAAAAAGCATATCGCTACATGTGTCCTTGTTGTCGCCTAACAACAGGTAGCAGCATAAACCAGATGCGGGTGAAGTTCTTGCTGGCGACATCTAACGTCAAATGAGCAAACGGGCTTACCACAGCTGCGGTCCTCTGGCAGTCTGAAAGCTTTGCGCACAAGCCGGATGCTAAGCGCCTTCCTTTGCCTTTTGGCAGTGCTCGTGCATTGCCAGCACTAGGCGGGAATGGTCACTATCCCGCACACACGTTTCGTTGTGCCCGTTGCTAAGCGCTCTGGAGCACTGTTTATGACGTAAGCGGAACACCTCTTGCCGTTCCATTCTCAGAGCTCCTGAGTTAAGTAATCTGCGACTCTTGGTGCGAATGATAGAGGAAAACATTTCCAATGTGTCTGGCAGGGAGAAACTGAACCTGGAGAACACCTTTGTCAGGAGCTTTCACCTGCACCGTAGACACACACAGATTTGCATCACATCTAAATGGCCAAGCTCTTTCTTAGACAAGATGAAAGCTGCTGTCAGAAGGCTGTGCTCCTTGTCAGATGGAAGCAGCAGCACTCACATAGGAGTTTGGCAAGCACTAAAGAGCCACAGAAGAGCGTGGCCTAGGAAAATGAGTCAGGAAAAAGCATATCGCTACATGTGTCCTTGTTGTCGCCTAACAACAGGTAGCAGCATAAACCAGATGTGGTTGAAGTTCTTGCTGGCGACATCTAACATCAAATGAGCAAGCGGGCTTACCACAGCTACGGTCCTCTGGCAGTCTGAAAGCTTTGCGCACAAGCCGGATGCTAAGCGCCTTCCTTTGCCTTTTGGCAGTGCTCGTGCATTGCCAGCACTAGGCGGGAATGGTCACTATCCCGCACACACGTTTCGTTGTGCCCGTTGCTAAGCGCTCTGGAGCACTGTTTATGACGTAAGCGGAACACCACTTGCCGTTCCATTCTCAGAGCTCCTCAGTTAAGTAATCTGCGATTCTTGGTGCGAATGATAGAGGAAAACATTTCCAATGTGTCTGGCATATAGAAACTGAACCTGGAGAACACCTTTGTCAGGAGCTTTCACCTGCACCGTAGACACACACAGATTTGCATCACATCTAAATGGCCAAGCTCTTTCTTAGACAAGTTGAAAGCTGCTGTCAGAAGGCTGTGCTCCTTGTCAGATGGAAGCAGCAGCATGAACATAGGAGTTTGACAAGAACTAAAGAGCCACAGAAGAGCGTGGCCTAGGAAAATGAGTCAGGAAAAAGCATATCGCTACATGTGTCCTTGTTGTCGCCTAACAACAGGTAGCAGCATAAACCAGATGCGGGTGAAGTTCTTGCTGGCGACATCTAACGTCAAATGAGCAAACGGGCTTACCACAGCTGCGGTCCTCTGGCAGTCTGAAAGCTTTGCGCACAAGCCGGATGCTAAGCGCCTTCCTTTGCCTTTTGGCAGTGCTCGTGCATTGCCAGCACTAGGCAGGAATGGTCACTATCCCACAGACACGTTTCGTTGTGCCTGTTGCTAAGCGCTCTGGAGCACTGTTTATGACGTAAGCGGAACACATCTTGCCTTTCCATTCTCAGAGCTCCTGAGTTAATCAAACTGAGACTCTTGGTGCGAATGCCAGAGGAAAACATTTCCAATGTGTCTGGCATATAGAAACTGAACCTGGAGAACACCTTTGTCAGGAGCTTTCACCTGCACCGTAGACACACACAGATTTGCATCACATCTAAATGGCCAAGCTCTTTCTTAGACAAGTTGAAAGCTGCTGTCAGAAGGCTGTGCTCCTTGTCAGATGGAAGCAGCAGCATGAACATAGGAGTTTGACAAGAACTAAAGAGTCACAGAAGAGCGTGGCCTAGGAAAATGAGTCAGGAAAAAGCATATCGCTACATGTGTCCTTGTTGTCGCCTAACAACAGGTAGCAGCATAAACCAGATGTGGTTGAAGTTCTTGCTGGCGACATCTAACGTCAAATGAGCAAGCGGGCTTACCACAGCTACGGTCCTCTGGCAGTCTGAAAGCTTTGCGCACAAGCCGGATGCTAAGCGCCTTCCTTTGCCTTTTGGCAGTGCTCGTGCATTGCCAGCACTAGGCGGGAATGGTCACTATCCCGCACACACGTTTCGTTGTGCCCGTTGCTAAGCGCTCTGGAGCACTGTTTATGACGTAAGCGGAACACCTCTTGCCGTTCCATTCTCAGAGCTCCTCAGTTAAGTAATCTGCGATTCTTGGTGCGAATGATAGAGGAAAACATTTCCAATGTGTCTGGCATATAGAAACTGAACCTGGAGAACACCTTTGTCAGGAGCTTTCACCTGCACCGTAGACACACACAGATTTGCATCACATCTAAATGGCCAAGCTCTTTCTTAGACAAGTTGAAAGCTGCTGTCAGAAGGCTGTGCTCCTTGTCAGATGGAAGCAGCAGCATGAACATAGGAGTTTGACAAGAACTAAAGAGTCACAGAAGAGCGTGGCCTAGGAAAATGAGTCAGGAAAAAGCATATCGCTACATGTGTCCTTGTTGTCGCCTAACAACAGGTAGCAGCATAAACCAGATGCGGGTGAAGTTCTTGCTGGCGACATCTAACGTCAAATGAGCAAACGGGCTTACCACAGCTGCGGTCCTCTGGCAGTCTGAAAGCTTTGCGCACAAGCCGGATGCTAAGCGCCTTCCTTTGCCTTTTGGCAGTGCTCGTGCATTGCCAGCACTAGGCGGGAATGGTCACTATCCCGCACACACGTTTCGTTGTGCCCGTTGCTAAGCGCTCTGGAGCACTGTTTATGACGTAAGCGGAACACCTCTTGCCGTTCCATTCTCAGAGCTCCTGAGTTAAGTAATCTGCGACTCTTGGTGCGAATGATAGAGGAAAACATTTCCAATGTGTCTGGCAGGGAGAAACTGAACCTGGAGAACACCTTTGTCAGGAGCTTTCACCTGCACCGTAGACACACACAGATTTGCATCACATCTAAATGGCCAAGCTCTTTCTTAGACAAGTTGAAAGCTGCTGTCAGAAGGCTGTGCTCCTTGTCAGATGGAAGCAGCAGCATGAACATAGGAGTTTGACAAGAACTAAAGAGTCACAGAAGAGCGTGGCCTAGGAAAATGAGTCAGGAAAAAGCATATCGCTACATGTGTCCTTGTTGTCGCCTAACAACAGGTAGCAGCATAAACCAGATGTGGTTGAAGTTCTTGCTGGCGACATCTAACGTCAAATGAGCAAGCGGGCTTACCACAGCTACGGTCCTCTGGCAGTCTGAAAGCTTTGCGCACAAGCCGGATGCTAAGCGCCTTCCTTTGCCTTTTGGCAGTGCTCGTGCATTGCCAGCACTAGGCGGGAATGGTCACTATCCCGCACACACGTTTCGTTGTGCCCGTTGCTAAGCGCTCTGGAGCACTGTTTATGACGTAAGCGGAACACATCTTGCCGTTCCATTCTCAGAGCTCCTCAGTTAAGTAATCTGCGATTCTTGGTGCGAATGATAGAGGAAAACATTTCCAATGTGTCTGGCATATAGAAACTGAACCTGGAGAACACCTTTGTCAGGAGCTTTCACCTGCACCGTAGACACACACAGATTTGCATCACATCTAAATGGCCAAGCTCTTTCTTAGACAAGTTGAAAGCTGCTGTCAGAAGGCTGTGCTCCTTGTCAGATGGAAGCAGCAGCATGAACATAGGAGTTTGACAAGAACTAAAGAGTCACAGAAGAGCGTGGCCTAGGAAAATGAGTCAGGAAAAAGCATATCGCTACATGTGTCCTTGTTGTCGCCTAACAACAGGTAGCAGCATAAACCAGATGTGGGTGAAGTTCTTGCAGGCGACATCTAACGTCAAATGAGCAAACGGGCTTACCACAGCTGCGGTCCTCTGGCAGTCTGAAAGCATTGCGCACAAGCCGGATGCTAAGCGCCTTCCTTTGCCTTTTGGCAGTGCTCGTGCATTGCCAGCACTAGGCGGGAATGGTCACTATCCCGCACACACGTTTCGTTGTGCCCGTTGCTAAGCGTTCTGGAGCACTGTTTATGACGTAAGCGGAACACCTCTTGCCGTTCCATTCTCAGAGCTCCTGAGTTAAGTAATCTGCGACTCTTGGTGCGAATGATAGAGGAAAACATTTCCAATGTGTCTGGCAGGGAGAAACTGAACCTGGAGAACACCTTTGTCAGGAGCTTTCACCTGCACCGTAGACACACACAGATTTGCATCACATCTAAATGGCCAAGCTCTTTCTTAGACAAGTTGAAAGCTGCTGTCAGAAGGCTGTGCTCCTTGTCAGATGGAAGCAGCAGCATGAACATAGGAGTTTGACAAGAACTAAAGAGTCACAGAAGAGCGTGGCCTAGGAAAATGAGTCAGGAAAAAGCATATCGCTACATGTGTCCTTGTTGTCGCCTAACAACAGGTAGCAGCATAAACCAGATGCGGGTGAAGTTCTTGCTGGCGACATCTAACGTCAAATGAGCAAACGGGCTTACCACAGCTGCGGTCCTCTGGCAGTCTGAAAGCTTTGCGCACAAGCCGCATGCTAAGCGCCTTCCTTTGCCTTTTGGCAGTGCTCGTGCATTGCCAGCACTAGGCGGGAATGGTCACTATCCCGCACACACGTTTCGTTGTGCCCGTTGCTAAGCGCTCTGGAGCACTGTTTATGACGTAAGCGGAACACCTCTTGCCGTTCCATTCTCAGAGCTCCTGAGTTAAGTAATCTGCGACTCTTGGTGCGAATGATAGAGGAAAACATTTCCAATGTGTCTGGCAGGGAGAAACTGAACCTGGAGAACACCTTTGTCAGGAGCTTTCACCTGCACCGTAGACACACACAGATTTGCATCACATCTAAATGGCCAAGCTCTTTCTTAGACAAGATGAAAGCTGCTGTCAGAAGGCTGTGCTCCTTGTCAGATGGAAGCAGCAGCACTCACATAGGAGTTTGGCAAGCACTAAAGAGCCACAGAAGAGCGTGGCCTAGGAAAATGAGTCAGGAAAAAGCATATCGCTACATGTGTCCTTGTTGTCGCCTAACAACAGGTAGCAGCATAAACCAGATGTGGTTGAAGTTCTTGCTGGCGACATCTAACGTCAAATGAGCAAGCGGGCTTACCACAGCTGCGGTCCTCTGGCAGTCTGAAAGCTTTGCGCACAAGCCGGATGCTAAGCGCCTTCCTTTGCCTTTTGGCAGTGCTCGTGCATTGCCAGCACTAGGCGGGAATGGTCACTATCCCGCACACACGTTTCGTTGTGCCCGTTGCTAAGCGCTCTGGAGCACTGTTTATGACGTAAGCGGAACACCACTTGCCGTTCCATTCTCAGAGCTCCTCAGTTAAGTAATCTGCGATTCTTGGTGCGAATGATAGAGGAAAACATTTCCAATGTGTCTGGCATATAGAAACTGAACCTGGAGAACACCTTTGTCAGGAGCTTTCACCTGCACCGTAGACACACACAGATTTGCATCACATCTAAATGGCCAAGCTCTTTCTTAGACAAGTTGAAAGCTGCTGTCAGAAGGCTGTGCTCCTTGTCAGATGGAAGCAGCAGCATGAACATAGGAGTTTGACAAGAACTAAAGAGCCACAGAAGAGCGTGGCCTAGGAAAATGAGTCAGGAAAAAGCATATCGCTACATGTGTCCTTGTTGTCGCCTAACAACAGGTAGCAGCATAAACCAGATGCGGGTGAAGTTCTTGCTGGCGACATCTAACGTCAAATGAGCAAACGGGCTTACCACAGCTGCGGTCCTCTGGCAGTCTGAAAGCTTTGCGCACAAGCCGGATGCTAAGCGCCTTCCTTTGCCTTTTGGCAGTGCTCGTGCATTGCCAGCACTAGGCAGGAATGGTCACTATCCCACAGACATGTTTCGTTGTGCCCGTTGCTAAGCGCTCTGGAGCACTGTTTATGACGTAAGCGGAACACATCTTGCCTTTCCATTCTCAGAGCTCCTGAGTTAATCAAACTGAGACTCTTGGTGCGAATGCCAGAGGAAAACATTTCCAATGTGTCTGGCATATAGAAACTGAACCTGGAGAACACCTTTGTCAGGAGCTTTCACCTGCACCGTAGACACACACAGATTTGCATCACATCTAAATGGCCAAGCTCTTTCTTAGACAAGTTGAAAGCTGCTGTCAGAAGGCTGTGCTCCTTGTCAGATGGAAGCAGCAGCATGAACATAGGAGTTTGACAAGAACTAAAGAGTCACAGAAGAGCGTGGCCTAGGAAAATGAGTCAGGAAAAAGCATATCGCTACATGTGTCCTTGTTGTCGCCTAACAACAGGTAGCAGCATAAACCAGATGTGGTTGAAGTTCTTGCTGGCGACATCTAACGTCAAATGAGCAAGCGGGCTTACCACAGCTGCGGTCCTCTGGCAGTCTGAAAGCTTTGCGCACAAGCCGGATGCTAAGCGCCTTCCTTTGCCTTTTGGCAGTGCTCGTGCATTGCCAGCACTAGGCGGGAATGGTCACTATCCCGCACACACGTTTCGTTGTGCCCGTTGCTAAGCGCTCTGGAGCACTGTTTATGACGTAAGCGGAACACCTCTTGCCGTTCCATTCTCAGAGCTCCTCAGTTAAGTAATCTGCGATTCTTGGTGCGAATGATAGAGGAAAACATTTCCAATGTGTCTGGCATATAGAAACTGAACCTGGAGAACACCTTTGTCAGGAGCTTTCACCTGCACCGTAGACACACACAGATTTGCATCACATCTAAATGGCCAAGCTCTTTCTTAGACAAGTTGAAAGCTGCTGTCAGAAGGCTGTGCTCCTTGTCAGATGGAAGCAGCAGCATGAACATAGGAGTTTGACAAGAACTAAAGAGTCACAGAAGAGCGTGGCCTAGGAAAATGAGTCAGGAAAAAGCATATCGCTACATGTGTCCTTGTTGTCGCCTAACAACAGGTAGCAGCATAAACCAGATGCGGGTGAAGTTCTTGCTGGCGACATCTAACGTCAAATGAGCAAACGGGCTTACCACAGCTGCGGTCCTCTGGCAGTCTGAAAGCTTTGCGCACAAGCCGGATGCTAAGCGCCTTCCTTTGCCTTTTGGCAGTGCTCGTGCATTGCCAGCACTAGGCGGGAATGGTCACTATCCCGCACACACGTTTCGTTGTGCCCGTTGCTAAGCGCTCTGGAGCACTGTTTATGACGTAAGCGGAACACCTCTTGCCGTTCCATTCTCAGAGCTCCTGAGTTAAGTAATCTGCGACTCTTGGTGCGAATGATAGAGGAAAACATTTCCAATGTGTCTGGCAGGGAGAAACTGAACCTGGAGAACACCTTTGTCAGGAGCTTTCACCTGCACCGTAGACACACACAGATTTGCATCACATCTAAATGGCCAAGCTCTTTCTTAGACAAGTTGAAAGCTGCTGTCAGAAGGCTGTGCTCCTTGTCAGATGGAAGCAGCAGCATGAACATAGGAGTTTGACAAGAACTAAAGAGTCACAGAAGAGCGTGGCCTAGGAAAATGAGTCAGGAAAAAGCATATCGCTACATGTGTCCTTGTTGTCGCCTAACAACAGGTAGCAGCATAAACCAGATGCGGGTGAAGTTCTTGCAGGCGACATCTAACGTCAAATGAGCAAACGGGCTTACCACAGCTGCGGTCCTCTGGCAGTCTGAAAGCATTGCGCACAAGCCGGATGCTAAGCGCCTTCCTTTGCCTTTTGGCAGTGCTCGTGCATTGCCAGCACTAGGCGGGAATGGTCACTATCCCGCACACACGTTTCGTTGTGCCCGTTGCTAAGCGTTCTGGAGCACTGTTTATGACGTAAGCGGAACACCTCTTGCCGTTCCATTCTCAGAGCTCCTGAGTTAAGTAATCTGCGACTCTTGGTGCGAATGATAGAGGAAAACATTTCCAATGTGTCTGGCATATAGAAACTGAACCTGGAGAACACCTTTGTCAGGAGCTTTCACCTGCACCGTAGACACACACAGATTTGCATCACATCTAAATGGCCAAGCTCTTTCTTAGACAAGTTGAAAGCTGCTGTCAGAAGGCTGTGCTCCTTGTCAGATGGAAGCAGCAGCATGAACATAGGAGTTTGGCAAGCACTAAAGAGCCACAGAAGAGCGTGGCCTAGGAAAATGAGTCAGGAAAAAGCATATCGCTACATGTGTCCTTGTTGTCGCCTAACAACAGGTAGCAGCATAAACCAGATGCGGGTGAAGTTCTTGCTGGCGACATCTAACGTCAAATGAGCAAACGGGCTTACCACAGCTGCGGTCCTCTGGCAGTCTGAAAGCTTTGCGCACAAGCCGGATGCTAAGCGCCTTCCTTTGCCTTTTGGCAGTGCTCGTGCATTGCCAGCACTAGGCGGGAATGGTCACTATCCCGCACACACGTTTCGTTGTGCCCGTTGCTAAGCGCTCTGGAGCACTGTTTATGACGTAAGCGGAACACATCTTGCCATTCCATTCTCAGAGCTCCTGAGTTACGTAATCTGCGACTCTTGGTGCGAATGCCAGAGGAAAACATTTCCAATGTGTCTGGCATATAGAAACTGAACCTGGAGAACACCTTTGTCAGGAGCTTTCACCTGCACCGTAGACACACACAGATTTGCATCACATCTAAATGGCCAAGCTCTTTCTTAGACAAGTTGAAAGCTGCTGTCAGAAGGCTGTGCTCCTTGTCAGATGGAAGCAGCAGCATGAACATAGGAGTTTGTCAAGAACTAAAGAGCCACAGAAGAGCGTGGCCTAGGAAAATGAGTCAGGAAAAAGCATATCGCTACATGTGTCCTTGTTGTCGCCTAACAACAGGTAGCAGCATAAACCAGATGCGGGTGAAGTTCTTGCTGGCGACATCTAACGTCAAATGAGCAAACGGGCTTACCACAGCTGCGGTCCTCTGGCAGTCTGAAAGCTTTGCGCACAAGCCGGATGCTAAGCGCCTTCCTTTGCCTTTTGGCAGTGCTCGTGCATTGCCAGCACTAGGCGGGAATGGTCACTATCCCGCACACACGTTTCGTTGTGCCCGTTGTTAAGCGCTCTGGAGCACTGTTTATGACGTAAGCGGAACACCTCTTACCGTTCCATTCTCAGAGCTCCTGAGTTAAGTAATCTGCGACTCTTGGTGCGAATGATAGAGGAAAACATTTCCAATGTGTCTGGCATGGAGAATCTGAACCTGGAGAACACCTTTGTCAGGAGCTTTCACCTGCACCGTAGACACACACAGATTTGCATCACATCTAAATGGCCAAGCTCTTTCTTAGACAAGTTGAAAGCTGCTGTCAGAAGGCTGTGCTCCTTGTCAGATGGAAGCAGCAGCATGAACATAGGAGTTTGACAAGAACTAAAGAGTCACAGAAGAGCGTGGCCTAGGAAAATGAGTCAGGAAAAAGCATATCGCTACATGTGTCCTTGTTGTCGCCTAACTACAGGTAGCAGCATAAACCAGATGTGGTTGAAGTTCTTGCTGGCGACATCTAACGTCAAATGAGCAAGCGGGCTTACCACAGCTACGGTCCTCTGGCAGTCTGAAAGCTTTGCGCACAAGCCGGATGCTAAGCGCCTTCCTTTGCCTTTTGGCAGTGCTCGTGCATTGCCAGCACTAGGCGGGAATGGTCACTATCCCGCACACACGCTTCGTTGTGCCCGTTGCTAAGCGCTCTGGAGCACTGTTTATGACGTAAGCGGAACACCTCTTGCCGTTCCATTCTCAGAGCTCCTCAGTTAAGTAATCTGCGATTCTTGGTGCGAATGATAGAGGAAAACATTTCCAATGTGTCTGGCATATAGAAACTGAACCTGGAGAACACCTTTGTCAGGAGCTTTCACCTGCACCGTAGACACACACAGATTTGCATCACATCTAAATGGCCAAGCTCTTTCTTAGACAAGTTGAAAGCTGCTGTCAGAAGGCTGTGCTCCTTGTCAGATGGAAGCAGCAGCATGAACATAGGAGTTTGACAAGAACTAAAGAGTCACAGAAGAGCGTGGCCTAGGAAAATGAGTCAGGAAAAAGCATATCGCTACATGTGTCCTTGTTGTCGCCTAACAACAGGTAGCAGCATAAACCAGATGTGGGTGAAGTTCTTGCAGGCGACATCTAACGTCAAATGAGCAAACGGGCTTACCACAGCTGCGGTCCTCTGGCAGTCTGAAAGCATTGCGCACAAGCCGGATGCTAAGCGCCTTCCTTTGCCTTTTGGCAGTGCTCGTGCATTGCCAGCACTAGGCGGGAATGGTCACTATCCCGCACACACGTTTCGTTGTGCCCGTTGCTAAGCGCTCTGGAGCACTGTTTATGACGTAAGCGGAACACCTCTTGCCGTTCCATTCTCAGAGCTCCTGAGTTAAGTAATCTGCGACTCTTGGTGCGAATGATAGAGGAAAACATTTCCAATGTGTCTGGCAGGGAGAAACTGAACCTGGAGAACACCTTTGTCAGGAGCTTTCACCTGCACCGTAGACACACACAGATTTGCATCACATCTAAATGGCCAAGCTCTTTCTTAGACAAGTTGAAAGCTGCTGTCAGAAGGCTGTGCTCCTTGTCAGATGGAAGCAGCAGCACTCACATAGGAGTTTGACAAGAACTAAAGAGTCACAGAAGAGCGTGGCCTAGGAAAATGAGTCAGGAAAAAGCATATCGCTACATGTGTCCTTGTTGTCGCCTAACAACAGGTAGCAGCATAAACCAGATGCGGGTGAAGTTCTTGCTGGCGACATCTAACGTCAAATGAGCAAACGGGCTTACCACAGCTGCGGTCCTCTGGCAGTCTGAAAGCTTTGCGCACAAGCCGGATGCTAAGCGCCTTCCTTTGCCTTTTGGCAGTGCTCGTGCATTGCCAGCACTAGGCGGGAATGGTCACTATCCCGCACACACGTTTCGTTGTGCCCGTTGCTAAGCGCTCTGGAGCACTGTTTATGACGTAAGCGGAACACATCTTGCCGTTCCATTCTCAGAGCTCCTCAGTTAATTAATCTGCGATTCTTGGTGCGAATGATAGAGGAAAACATTTCCAATGTGTCTGGCAGATAGAAACTGAACCTGGAGAACACCTTTGTCAGGAGCTTTCACCTGCACCGTAGACACACACAGATTTGCATCACATCTAAATGGCCAAGCTCTTTCTTAGACAAGTTGAAAGCTGCTGTCAGAAGGCTGTGCTCCTTGTCAGATGGAAGCAGCAGCATGAACATAGGAGTTTGGCAAGCACTAAAGCGCCACAGAAGAGCGTGGCCTAGGAAAATGAGTCAGGAAAAAGCATATCGCTACATGTGTCCTTGTTGTCGCCTAACAACAGGTAGCAGCATAAACCAGATGCGGGTGAAGTTCTTGCTGGCGACATCTAACGTCAAATGAGCAAACGGGCTTACCACAGCTGCGGTCCTCTGGCAGTCTGAAAGCTTTGCGCACAAGCCGGATGCTAAGCGCCTTCCTTTGCCTTTTGGCAGTGCTCGTGCATTGCCAGCACTAGGCGGGAATGGTCACTATCCCACAGACACGTTTCGTTGTGCCCGTTGCTAAGCGCTCTAGAGCACTGTTTATGATGTAAGCGGAACACCTCTTGCCATTCCATTCTCAGAGCTCCTGAGTTACGTAATCTGCGACTTTTGGTGCGAATGCCAGAGGAAAACATTTCCAATGTGTCTGGCAGGGAGAAACTGAACCTGGAGAACACCTTTGTCAGGAGCTTGCACCTGCACCTTACACACACACAGATTTGCATCACATCTAAATGGCCAAGCTCTTTCTTAGACAAGTTGAAAGCTGCTGTCAGAAGGCTGTGCTCCTTGTCAGATGGAAGCAGCAACACTCACATAGGAGTTTGGCAAGCACTAAAGAGCCACAGAAGAGCGTGGCCTAGGAAAATGAGTCAGGAAAAAGCATATCGCTACATGTGTCCTTGTTGTCGCCTAACAACAGGTAGCAGCATAAACCAGATGTGGGTGAAGTTCTTGCAGGCGACATCTAACATCAAATGAGCAAGCGGGATTACCACAGCTACAGTCCTCTGGCAGTCTGAAAGCTTTGCGCACAAGCCGGATGCTAAGCGCCTTCCTTTGCCGTTTGGCAGTGCTCGTGCATTGCCAGCACTAGGTGGGAATGGTCACTATCCCACAGACACGTTTCGTTGTGCCCGTTGCTAAGCGCTCTGGAGCACTGTTTATGACGTAAGCGGAACACATCTTGCCGTTCCATTCTCAGAGCTCCTCAGTTAAGTAATCTGCGATTCTTGGTGCGAATGATAGAGGAAAACATTTCCAATGTGTCTGGCATATAGAAACTGAACCTGGAGAACACCTTTGTCAGGAGCTTTCACCTGCACCGTAGACACACACAGATTTGCATCACATCTAAATGGCCAAGCTCTTTCTTAGACAAGTTGAAAGCTGCTGTCAGAAGGCTGTGCTCCTTGTCAGATGGAAGCAGCAGCATGAACATAGGAGTTTGACAAGAACTAAAGAGTCACAGAAGAGCGTGGCCTAGGAAAATGAGTCAGGAAAAAGCATATCGCTACATGTGTCCTTGTTGTCGCCTAACAACAGGTAGCAGCATAAACCAGATGCGGGTGAAGTTCTTGCTGGCGACATCTAACGTCAAATGAGCAAACGGGCTTACCACAGCTGCGGTCCTCTGGCAGTCTGAAAGCTTTGCGCACAAGCCGCATGCTAAGCGCCTTCCTTTGCCTTTTGGCAGTGCTCGTGCATTGCCAGCACTAGGCGGGAATGGTCACTATCCCACAGACATGTTTCGTTGTGCCCGTTGCTAAGCGCTCTGGAGCACTGTTTATGACGTAAGCGGAACACATCTTGCCTTTCCATTCTCAGAGCTCCTGAGTTAATCAAACTGAGACTCTTGGTGCGAATGCCAGAGGAAAACATTTCCAATGTGTCTGGCATATAGAAACTGAACCTGGAGAACACCTTTGTCAGGAGCTTTCACCTGCACCGTAGACACACACAGATTTGCATCACATCTAAATGGCCAAGCTCTTTCTTAGACAAGTTGAAAGCTGCTGTCAGAAGGCTGTGCTCCTTGTCAGATGGAAGCAGCAGCATGAACATAGGAGTTTGACAAGAACTAAAGAGTCACAGAAGAGCGTGGCCTAGGAAAATGAGTCAGGAAAAAGCATATCGCTACATGTGTCCTTGTTGTCGCCTAACAACAGGTAGCAGCATAAACCAGATGCGGGTGAAGTTCTTGCTGGCGACATCTAACGTCAAATGAGCAAACGGGCTTACCACAGCTGCGGTCCTCTGGCAGTCTGAAAGCTTTGCGCACAAGCCGGATGCTAAGCGCCTTCCTTTGCCTTTTGGCAGTGCTCGTGCATTGCCAGCACTAGGCGGGAATGGTCACTATCCCGCACACACGTTTCGTTGTGCCCGTTGCTAAGCGCTCTGGAGCACTGTTTATGACGTAAGCGGAACACATCTTGCCATTCCATTCTCAGAGCTCCTGAGTTACGTAATCTGCGACTCTTGGTGCGAATGCCAGAGGAAAACATTTCCAATGTGTCTGGCATATAGAAACTGAACCTGGAGAACACCTTTGTCAGGAGCTTTCACCTGCACCGTAGACACACACAGATTTGCATCACATCTAAATGGCCAAGCTCTTTCTTAGACAAGTTGAAAGCTGCTGTCAGAAGGCTGTGCTCCTTGTCAGATGGAAGCAGCAGCATGCACATAGGAGTTTGTCAAGAACTAAAGAGCCACAGAAGAGCGTGGTCTAGCAAAATGAGTCAGGAAAAAGCATATCGCTACATGTGTCCTTGTTGTCGCCTAACAACAGGTAGCAGCATAAACCAGATGTGGTTGAAGTTCTTGCAGGCGACATCTAACGTCAAATGAGCAAACGGGCTTACCACAGCTACGGTCCTCTGGCAGTCTGAAAGCTTTGCGCACAAGCCGGATGCTAAGCGCCTTCCTTTGCCTTTTGGCAGTGCTCGTGCATTGCCAGCACTAGGCGGGAATGGTCACTATCCCGCACACACGTTTCGTTGTGCCCGTTGCTAAGCGCTCTGGAGCACTGTTTATGACGTAAGCGGAACACCTCTTGCCGTTCCATTCTCAGAGCTCCTCAGTTAAGTAATCTGCGATTCTTGGTGCGAATGATAGAGGAAAACATTTCCAATGTGCCTGGCATATAGAAACTGAACCTGGAGAACACCTTTGTCAGGAGCTTTCACCTGCACCGTAGACACACACAGATTTGCATCACATCTAAATGGCCAAGCTCTTTCTTAGACAAGTTGAAAGCTGCTGTCAGAAGGCTGTGCTCCGTGTCAGATGGAAGCAGCAGCATGAACATAGGAGTTTGACAAGAACTAAAGAGTCACAGAAGAGCGTGGCCTAGGAAAATGAGTCAGGAAAAAGCATATCGCTACATGTGTCCTTGTTGTCGCCTAACAACAGGTAGCAGCATAAACCAGATGCGGGTGAAGTTCTTGCTGGCGACATCTAACGTCAAATGAGCAAACGGGCTTACCACAGCTGCGGTCCTCTGGCAGTCTGAAAGCTTTGCGCACAAGCCGGATGCTAAGCGCCTTCCTTTGCCTTTTGGCAGTGCTCGTGCATTGCCAGCACTAGGCGGGAATGGTCACTATCCCGCACACACGTGTCGTTGTGCCCGTTGCTAAGCGCTCTGGAGCACTGTTTATGACGTAAGCGGAACACCTCTTGCCGTTCCATTCTCAGAGCTCCTGAGTTAATCAAACTGAGACTCTTGGTGCGAATGCCAGAGGAAAACATTTCCAATGTGTCTGGCAGATAGAAACTGAACCTGGAGAACACCTTTGTCAGGAGCTTTCACCTGCACCGTAGACACACACAGATTTGCATCACATCTAAATGGCCAAGCTCTTTCTTAGACAAGTTGAAAGCTGCTGTCAGAAGGCTGTGCTCCTTGTCAGATGGAAGCAGCAGCATGAACATAGGAGTTTGGCAAGCACTAAAGAGCCACAGAAGAGCGTGGCCTAGGAAAATGAGTCAGGAAAAAGCATATCGCTACATGTGTCCTTGTTGTCGCCTAACAACAGGTAGCAGCATAAACCAGATGCGGGTGAAGTTCTTGCTGGCGACATCTAACGTCAAATGAGCAAACGGGCTTACCACAGCTGCGGTCCTCTGGCAGTCTGAAAGCTTTGCGCACAAGCCGCATGCTAAGCGCCTTCCTTTGCCTTTTGGCAGTGCTCGTGCATTGCCAGCACTAGGCGGGAATGGTCACTATCCCGCACACACGTTTCGTTGTGCCCGTTGCTAAGCGCTCTGGAGCACTGTTTATGACGTAAGCGGAACACATCTTGCCATTCCATTCTCAGAGCTCCTGAGTTACGTAATCTGCGACTCTTGGTGCGAATGCCAGAGGAAAACATTTCCAATGTGTCTGGCATATAGAAACTGAACCTGGAGAACACCTTTGTCAGGAGCTTTCACCTGCACCGTAGACACACACAGATTTGCATCACATCTAAATGGCCAAGCTCTTTCTTAGACAAGTTGAAAGCTGCTGTCAGAAGGCTGTGCTCCTTGTCAGATGGAAGCAGCAGCATGAACATAGGAGTTTGACAAGAACTAAAGAGCCACAGAAGAGCGTGGCCTAGGAAAATGAGTCAGGAAAAAGCATATCGCTACATGTGTCCTTGTTGTCGCCTAACAACAGGTAGCAGCATAAACCAGATGCGGGTGAAGTTCTTGCTGGCGACATCTAACGTCAAATGAGCAAACGGGCTTACCACAGCTGCGGTCCTCTGGCAGTCTGAAAGCTTTGCGCACAAGCCGGATGCTAAGCGCCTTCCTTTGCCGTTTGGCAGTGCTCGTGCATTGCCAGCACTAGGTGGGAATGGTCACTATCCCACAGACACGTTTCGTTGTGCCCGTTGCTAAGCGCTCTGGAGCACTGTTTATGACGTAAGCGGAACACATCTTGCCTTTCCATTCTCAGAGCTCCTGAGTTAATCAAACTGAGACTCTTGGTGCGAATGCCAGAGGAAAACATTTCCAATGTGTCTGGCATATAGAAACTGAACCTGGAGAACACCTTTGTCAGGAGCTTTCACCTGCACCGTAGACACACACAGATTTGCATCACATCTAAATGGCCAAGCTCTTTCTTAGACAAGTTGAAAGCTGCTGTCAGAAGGCTGTGCTCCTTGTCAGATGGAAGCAGCAGCATGAACATAGGAGTTTGACAAGAACTAAAGAGTCACAGAAGAGCGTGGCCTAGGAAAATGAGTCAGGAAAAAGCATATCGCTACATGTGTCCTTGTTGTCGCCTAACAACAGGTAGCAGCATAAACCAGATGCGGGTGAAGTTCTTGCTGGCGACATCTAACGTCAAATGAGCAAACGGGCTTACCACAGCTGCGGTCCTCTGGCAGTCTGAAAGCTTTGCGCACAAGCCGGATGCTAAGCGCCTTCCTTTGCCTTTTGGCAGTGCTCGTGCATTGCCAGCACTAGGCGGGAATGGTCACTATCCCGCACACACGTTTCGTTGTGCCCGTTGCTAAGCGCTCTGGAGCACTGTTTATGACGTAAGCGGAACACCACTTGCCGTTCCATTCTCAGAGCTCCTCAGTTAAGTAATCTGCGATTCTTGGTGCGAATGATAGAGGAAAACATTTCCAATGTGTCTGGCATATAGAAACTGAACCTGGAGAACACCTTTGTCAGGAGCTTTCACCTGCACCGTAGACACACACAGATTTGCATCACATCTAAATGGCCAAGCTCTTTCTTAGACAAGTTGAAAGCTGCTGTCAGAAGGCTGTGCTCCTTGTCAGATGGAAGCAGCAGCATGAACATAGGAGTTTGACAAGAACTAAAGAGTCACAGAAGAGCGTGGCCTAGGAAAATGAGTCAGGAAAAAGCATATCGCTACATGTGTCCTTGTTGTCGCCTAACAACAGGTAGCAGCATAAACCAGATGTGGTTGAAGTTCTTGCTGGCGACATCTAACGTCAAATGAGCAAGCGGGCTTACCACAGCTACAGTCCTCTGGCAGTCTGAAAGCTTTGCGCACAAGCCGGATGCTAAGCGCCTTCCTTTGCCTTTTGGCAGTGCTCGTGCATTGCCAGCACTAGGCGGGAATGGTCACTATCCCGCACACACGTTTCGTTGTGCCCGTTGCTAAGCGCTCTGGAGCACTGTTTATGACGTAAGCGGAACACCTCTTGCCGTTCCATTCTCAGAGCTCCTCAGTTAAGTAATCTGCGATTCTTGGTGCGAATGATAGAGGAAAACATTTCCAATGTGTCTGGCATATAGAAACTGAACCTGGAGAACACCTTTGTCAGGAGCTTTCACCTGCACCGTAGACACACACAGATTTGCATCACATCTAAATGGCCAAGCTCTTTCTTAGACAAGTTGAAAGCTGCTGTCAGAAGGCTGTGCTCCTTGTCAGATGGAAGCAGCAGCATGAACATAGGAGTTTGACAAGAACTAAAGAGTCACAGAAGAGCGTGGCCTAGGAAAATGAGTCAGGAAAAAGCATATCGCTACATGTGTCCTTGTTGTCGCCTAACAACAGGTAGCAGCATAAACCAGATGCGGGTGAAGTTCTTGCTGGCGACATCTAACGTCAAATGAGCAAACGGGCTTACCACAGCTGCGGTCCTCTGGCAGTCTGAAAGCTTTGCGCACAAGCCGGATGCTAAGCGCCTTCCTTTGCCTTTTGGCAGTGCTCGTGCATTGCCAGCACTAGGCGGGAATGGTCACTATCCCGCACACACGTTTCGTTGTGCCCGTTGCTAAGCGCTCTGGAGCACTGTTTATGACGTAAGCGGAACACCACTTGCCGTTCCATTCTCAGAGCTCCTCAGTTAAGTAATCTGCGATTCTTGGTGCGAATGATAGAGGAAAACATTTCCAATGTGCCTGGCATATAGAAACTGAACCTGGAGAACACCTTTGTCAGGAGCTTTCACCTGCACCGTAGACACACACAGATTTGCATCACATCTAAATGGCCAAGCTCTTTCTTAGACAAGTTGAAAGCTGCTGTCAGAAGGCTGTGCTCCTTGTCAGATGGAAGCAGCAGCATGAACATAGGAGTTTGGCAAGCACTAAAGAGCCACAGAAGAGCGTGGCCTAGGAAAATGAGTCAGGAAAAAGCATATCGCTACATGTGTCCTTGTTGTCGCCTAACAACAGGTAGCAGCATAAACCAGATGCGGGTGAAGTTCTTGCTGGCGACATCTAACGTCAAATGAGCAAACGGGCTTACCACAGCTGCGGTCCTCTGCCAGTCTGAAAGCTTTGCGCACAAGCCGGATGCTAAGCGCCTTCCTTTGCCTTTTGGCAGTGCTCGTGCATTGCCAGCACTAGGCGGGAATGGTCACTATCCCGCACACACGTTTCGTTGTGCCCGTTGTTAAGCGCTCTGGAGCACTGTTTATGACGTAAGCGGAACACCTCTTACCGTTCCATTCTCAGAGCTCCTGAGTTAAGTAATCTGCGACTCTTGGTGCGAATGATAGAGGAAAACATTTCCAATGTGTCTGGCATGGAGAATCTGAACCTGGAGAACACCTTTGTCAGGAGCTTTCACCTGCACCTTACACACACACAGATTTGCATCACATCTAAATGGCCAAGCTCTTTCTTAGACAAGTTGAAAGCTGCTGTCAGAAGGCTGTGCTCCTTGTCAGATGGAAGCAGCAGCATGAACATAGGAGTTTGACAAGAACTAAAGAGTCACAGAAGAGCGTGGCCTAGGAAAATGAGTCAGGAAAAAGCATATCGCTACATGTGTCCTTGTTGTCGCCTAACAACAGGTAGCAGCATAAACCAGATGTGGTTGAAGTTCTTGCTGGCGACATCTAACGTCAAATGAGCAAGCGGGCTTACCACAGCTACGGTCCTCTGGCAGTCTGAAAGCTTTGCGCACAAGCCGGATGCTAAGCGCCTTCCTTTGCCTTTTGGCAGTGCTCGTGCATTGCCAGCACTAGGCGGGAATGGTCACTATCCCGCACACACGTTTCGTTGTGCCCGTTGCTAAGCGCTCTGGAGCACTGTTTATGACGTAAGCGGAACACCTCTTGCCGTTCCATTCTCAGAGCTCCTCAGTTAAGTAATCTGCGATTCTTGGTGCGAATGATAGAGGAAAACATTTCCAATGTGTCTGGCATATAGAAACTGAACCTGGAGAACACCTTTGTCAGGAGCTTTCACCTGCACCGTAGACACACACAGATTTGCATCACATCTAAATGGCCAAGCTCTTTCTTAGACAAGTTGAAAGCTGCTGTCAGAAGGCTGTGCTCCTTGTCAGATGGAAGCAGCAGCATGAACATAGGAGTTTGACAAGAACTAAAGAGTCACAGAAGAGCGTGGCCTAGGAAAATGAGTCAGGAAAAAGCATATCGCTACATGTGTCCTTGTTGTCGCCTAACAACAGGTAGCAGCATAAACCAGATGCGGGTGAAGTTCTTGCTGGCGACATCTAACGTCAAATGAGCAAACGGGCTTACCACAGCTGCGGTCCTCTGGCAGTCTGAAAGCTTTGCGCACAAGCCGGATGCTAAGCGCCTTCCTTTGCCTTTTGGCAGTGCTCGTGCATTGCCAGCACTAGGCGGGAATGGTCACTATCCCGCACACACGTTTCGTTGTGCCCGTTGTTAAGCGCTCTGGAGCACTGTTTATGACGTAAGCGGAACACCTCTTACCGTTCCATTCTCAGAGCTCCTGAGTTAAGTAATCTGCGACTCTTGGTGCGAATGATAGAGGAAAACATTTCCAATGTGTCTGGCATGGAGAATCTGAACCTGGAGAACACCTTTGTCAGGAGCTTTCACCTGCACCTTACACACACACAGATTTGCATCACATCTAAATGGCCAAGCTCTTTCTTAGACAAGTTGAAAGCTGCTGTCAGAAGGCTGTGCTCCTTGTCAGATGGAAGCAGCAGCATGAACATAGGAGTTTGACAAGAACTAAAGAGTCACAGAAGAGCGTGGCCTAGGAAAATGAGTCAGGAAAAAGCATATCGCTACATGTGTCCTTGTTGTCGCCTAACAACAGGTAGCAGCATAAACCAGATGTGGGTGAAGTTCTTGCAGGCGACATCTAACGTCAAATGAGCAAACGGGCTTACCACAGCTGCGGTCCTCTGGCAGTCTGAAAGCATTGCGCACAAGCCGGATGCTAAGCGCCTTCCTTTGCCTTTTGGCAGTGCTCGTGCATTGCCAGCACTAGGCGGGAATGGTCACTATCCCGCACACACGTTTCGTTGTGCCCGTTGCTAAGCGTTCTGGAGCACTGTTTATGACGTAAGCGGAACACCTCTTGCCGTTCCATTCTCAGAGCTCCTGAGTTAAGTAATCTGCGACTCTTGGTGCGAATGATAGAGGAAAACATTTCCAATGTGTCTGGCAGGGAGAAACTGAACCTGGAGAACACCTTTGTCAGGAGCTTTCACCTGCACCGTAGACACACACAGATTTGCATCACATCTAAATGGCCAAGCTCTTTCTTAGACAAGTTGAAAGCTGCTGTCAGAAGGCTGTGCTCCTTGTCAGATGGAAGCAGCAGCATGAACATAGGAGTTTGACAAGAACTAAAGAGTCACAGAAGAGCGTGGCCTAGGAAAATGAGTCAGGAAAAAGCATATCGCTACATGTGTCCTTGTTGTCGCCTAACAACAGGTAGCAGCATAAACCAGATGCGGGTGAAGTTCTTGCTGGCGACATCTAACGTCAAATGAGCAAACGGGCTTACCACAGCTGCGGTCCTCTGGCAGTCTGAAAGCTTTGCGCACAAGCCGCATGCTAAGCGCCTTCCTTTGCCTTTTGGCAGTGCTCGTGCATTGCCAGCACTAGGCGGGAATGGTCACTATCCCGCACACACGTTTCGTTGTGCCCGTTGCTAAGCGCTCTGGAGCACTGTTTATGACGTAAGCGGAACACCTCTTGCCGTTCCATTCTCAGAGCTCCTGAGTTAAGTAATCTGCGACTCTTGGTGCGAATGATAGAGGAAAACATTTCCAATGTGTCTGGCAGGGAGAAACTGAACCTGGAGAACACCTTTGTCAGGAGCTTTCACCTGCACCGTAGACACACACAGATTTGCATCACATCTAAATGGCCAAGCTCTTTCTTAGACAAGATGAAAGCTGCTGTCAGAAGGCTGTGCTCCTTGTCAGATGGAAGCAGCAGCACTCACATAGGAGTTTGGCAAGCACTAAAGAGCCACAGAAGAGCGTGGCCTAGGAAAATGAGTCAGGAAAAAGCATATCGCTACATGTGTCCTTGTTGTCGCCTAACAACAGGTAGCAGCATAAACCAGATGTGGTTGAAGTTCTTGCTGGCGACATCTAACGTCAAATGAGCAAGCGGGCTTACCACAGCTACGGTCCTCTGGCAGTCTGAAAGCTTTGCGCACAAGCCGGATGCTAAGCGCCTTCCTTTGCCTTTTGGCAGTGCTCGTGCATTGCCAGCACTAGGCGGCAATGGTCACTATCCCGCACACACGTTTCGTTGTGCCCGTTGCTAAGCGCTCTGGAGCACTGTTTATGACGTAAGCGGAACACCACTTGCCGTTCCATTCTCAGAGCTCCTCAGTTAAGTAATCTGCGATTCTTGGTGCGAATGATAGAGGAAAACATTTCCAATGTGTCTGGCATATAGAAACTGAACCTGGAGAACACCTTTGTCAGGAGCTTTCACCTGCACCGTAGACACACACAGATTTGCATCACATCTAAATGGCCAAGCTCTTTCTTAGACAAGTTGAAAGCTGCTGTCAGAAGGCTGTGCTCCTTGTCAGATGGAAGCAGCAGCATGAACATAGGAGTTTGACAAGAACTAAAGAGCCACAGAAGAGCGTGGCCTAGGAAAATGAGTCAGGAAAAAGCATATCGCTACATGTGTCCTTGTTGTCGCCTAACAACAGGTAGCAGCATAAACCAGATGCGGGTGAAGTTCTTGCTGGCGACATCTAACGTCAAATGAGCAAACGGGCTTACCACAGCTGCGGTCCTCTGGCAGTCTGAAAGCTTTGCGCACAAGCCGGATGCTAAGCGCCTTCCTTTGCCTTTTGGCAGTGCTCGTGCATTGCCAGCACTAGGCAGGAATGGTCACTATCCCACAGACATGTTTCGTTGTGCCCGTTGCTAAGCGCTCTGGAGCACTGTTTATGACGTAAGCGGAACACATCTTGCCTTTCCATTCTCAGAGCTCCTGAGTTAATCAAACTGAGACTCTTGGTGCGAATGCCAGAGGAAAACATTTCCAATGTGTCTGGCATATAGAAACTGAACCTGGAGAACACCTTTGTCAGGAGCTTTCACCTGCACCGTAGACACACACAGATTTGCATCACATCTAAATGGCCAAGCTCTTTCTTAGACAAGTTGAAAGCTGCTGTCAGAAGGCTGTGCTCCTTGTCAGATGGAAGCAGCAGCATGAACATAGGAGTTTGACAAGAACTAAAGAGTCACAGAAGAGCGTGGCCTAGGAAAATGAGTCAGGAAAAAGCATATCGCTACATGTGTCCTTGTTGTCGCCTAACAACAGGTAGCAGCATAAACCAGATGTGGTTGAAGTTCTTGCTGGCGACATCTAACGTCAAATGAGCAAGCGGGCTTACCACAGCTACGGTCCTCTGGCAGTCTGAAAGCTTTGCGCACAAGCCGGATGCTAAGCGCCTTCCTTTGCCTTTTGGCAGTGCTCGTGCATTGCCAGCACTAGGCGGGAATGGTCACTATCCCGCACACACGTTTCGTTGTGCCCGTTGCTAAGCGCTCTGGAGCACTGTTTATGACGTAAGCGGAACACCTCTTGCCGTTCCATTCTCAGAGCTCCTCAGTTAAGTAATCTGCGATTCTTGGTGCGAATGATAGAGGAAAACATTTCCAATGTGTCTGGCATATAGAAACTGAACCTGGAGAACACCTTTGTCAGGAGCTTTCACCTGCACCGTAGACACACACAGATTTGCATCACATCTAAATGGCCAAGCTCTTTCTTAGACAAGTTGAAAGCTGCTGTCAGAAGGCTGTGCTCCTTGTCAGATGGAAGCAGCAGCATGAACATAGGAGTTTGACAAGAACTAAAGAGTCACAGAAGAGCGTGGCCTAGGAAAATGAGTCAGGAAAAAGCATATCGCTACATGTGTCCTTGTTGTCGCCTAACAACAGGTAGCAGCATAAACCAGATGCGGGTGAAGTTCTTGCTGGCGACATCTAACGTCAAATGAGCAAACGGGCTTACCACAGCTGCGGTCCTCTGGCAGTCTGAAAGCTTTGCGCACAAGCCGGATGCTAAGCGCCTTCCTTTGCCTTTTGGCAGTGCTCGTGCATTGCCAGCACTAGGCGGGAATGGTCACTATCCCGCACACACGTTTCGTTGTGCCCGTTGCTAAGCGCTCTGGAGCACTGTTTATGACGTAAGCGGAACACCTCTTGCCGTTCCATTCTCAGAGCTCCTGAGTTAAGTAATCTGCGACTCTTGGTGCGAATGATAGAGGAAAACATTTCCAATGTGTCTGGCAGGGAGAAACTGAACCTGGAGAACACCTTTGTCAGGAGCTTTCACCTGCACCGTAGACACACACAGATTTGCATCACATCTAAATGGCCAAGCTCTTTCTTAGACAAGTTGAAAGCTGCTGTCAGAAGGCTGTGCTCCTTGTCAGATGGAAGCAGCAGCATGAACATAGGAGTTTGACAAGAACTAAAGAGTCACAGAAGAGCGTGGCCTAGGAAAATGAGTCAGGAAAAAGCATATCGCTACATGTGTCCTTGTTGTCGCCTAACAACAGGTAGCAGCATAAACCAGATGCGGGTGAAGTTCTTGCAGGCGACATCTAACGTCAAATGAGCAAACGGGCTTACCACAGCTGCGGTCCTCTGGCAGTCTGAAAGCATTGCGCACAAGCCGGATGCTAAGCGCCTTCCTTTGCCTTTTGGCAGTGCTCGTGCATTGCCAGCACTAGGCGGGAATGGTCACTATCCCGCACACACGTTTCGTTGTGCCCGTTGCTAAGCGTTCTGGAGCACTGTTTATGACGTAAGCGGAACACCTCTTGCCGTTCCATTCTCAGAGCTCCTGAGTTAAGTAATCTGCGACTCTTGGTGCGAATGATAGAGGAAAACATTTCCAATGTGTCTGGCAGGGAGAAACTGAACCTGGAGAACACCTTTGTCAGGAGCTTTCACCTGCACCGTAGACACACACAGATTTGCATCACATCTAAATGGCCAAGCTCTTTCTTAGACAAGTTGAAAGCTGCTGTCAGAAGGCTGTGCTCCTTGTCAGATGGAAGCAGCAGCATGAACATAGGAGTTTGGCAAGCACTAAAGAGCCACAGAAGAGCGTGGCCTAGGAAAATGAGTCAGGAAAAAGCATATCGCTACATGTGTCCTTGTTGTCGCCTAACAACAGGTAGCAGCATAAACCAGATGCGGGTGAAGTTCTTGCTGGCGACATCTAACGTCAAATGAGCAAACGGGCTTACCACAGCTGCGGTCCTCTGGCAGTCTGAAAGCTTTGCGCACAAGCCGGATGCTAAGCGCCTTCCTTTGCCTTTTGGCAGTGCTCGTGCATTGCCAGCACTAGGCGGGAATGGTCACTATCCCGCACACACGTTTCGTTGTGCCCGTTGCTAAGCGCTCTGGAGCACTGTTTATGACGTAAGCGGAACACATCTTGCCATTCCATTCTCAGAGCTCCTGAGTTACGTAATCTGCGACTCTTGGTGCGAATGCCAGAGGAAAACATTTCCAATGTGTCTGGCATATAGAAACTGAACCTGGAGAACACCTTTGTCAGGAGCTTTCACCTGCACCGTAGACACACACAGATTTGCATCACATCTAAATGGCCAAGCTCTTTCTTAGACAAGTTGAAAGCTGCTGTCAGAAGGCTGTGCTCCTTGTCAGATGGAAGCAGCAGCATGAACATAGGAGTTTGTCAAGAACTAAAGAGCCACAGAAGAGCGTGGCCTAGGAAAATGAGTCAGGAAAAAGCATATCGCTACATGTGTCCTTGTTGTCGCCTAACAACAGGTAGCAGCATAAACCAGATGCGGGTGAAGTTCTTGCTGGCGACATCTAACGTCAAATGAGCAAACGGGCTTACCACAGCTGCGGTCCTCTGGCAGTCTGAAAGCTTTGCGCACAAGCCGGATGCTAAGCGCCTTCCTTTGCCTTTTGGCAGTGCTCGTGCATTGCCAGCACTAGGCGGGAATGGTCACTATCCCGCACACACGTTTCGTTGTGCCCGTTGTTAAGCGCTCTGGAGCACTGTTTATGACGTAAGCGGAACACCTCTTACCGTTCCATTCTCAGAGCTCCTGAGTTAAGTAATCTGCGACTCTTGGTGCGAATGATAGAGGAAAACATTTCCAATGTGTCTGGCATGGAGAATCTGAACCTGGAGAACACCTTTGTCAGGAGCTTTCACCTGCACCGTAGACACACACAGATTTGCATCACATCTAAATGGCCAAGCTCTTTCTTAGACAAGTTGAAAGCTGCTGTCAGAAGGCTGTGCTCCTTGTCAGATGGAAGCAGCAGCATGAACATAGGAGTTTGGCAAGCACTAAAGAGCCACAGAAGAGCGTGGCCTAGGAAAATGAGTCAGGAAAAAGCATATCGCTACATGTGTCCTTGTTGTCGCCTAACAACAGGTAGCAGCATAAACCAGATGCGGGTGAAGTTCTTGCTGGCGACATCTAACGTCAAATGAGCAAACGGGCTTACCACAGCTGCGGTCCTCTGGCAGTCTGAAAGCTTTGCGCACAAGCCGGATGCTAAGCGCCTTCCTTTGCCTTTTGGCAGTGCTCGTGCATTGCCAGCACTAGGCGGGAATGGTCACTATCCCGCACACACGTTTCGTTGTGCCCGTTGCTAAGCGCTCTGGAGCACTGTTTATGACGTAAGCGGAACACATCTTGCCATTCCATTCTCAGAGCTCCTGAGTTACGTAATCTGCGACTCTTGGTGCGAATGCCAGAGGAAAACATTTCCAATGTGTCTGGCATATAGAAACTGAACCTGGAGAACACCTTTGTCAGGAGCTTTCACCTGCACCGTAGACACACACAGATTTGCATCACATCTAAATGGCCAAGCTCTTTCTTAGACAAGTTGAAAGCTGCTGTCAGAAGGCTGTGCTCCTTGTCAGATGGAAGCAGCAGCATGAACATAGGAGTTTGTCAAGAACTAAAGAGCCACAGAAGAGCGTGGCCTAGGAAAATGAGTCAGGAAAAAGCATATCGCTACATGTGTCCTTGTTGTCGCCTAACAACAGGTAGCAGCATAAACCAGATGCGGGTGAAGTTCTTGCTGGCGACATCTAACGTCAAATGAGCAAACGGGCTTACCACAGCTGCGGTCCTCTGGCAGTCTGAAAGCTTTGCGCACAAGCCGGATGCTAAGCGCCTTCCTTTGCCTTTTGGCAGTGCTCGTGCATTGCCAGCACTAGGCGGGAATGGTCACTATCCCGCACACACGTTTCGTTGTGCCCGTTGTTAAGCGCTCTGGAGCACTGTTTATGACGTAAGCGGAACACCTCTTACCGTTCCATTCTCAGAGCTCCTGAGTTAAGTAATCTGCGACTCTTGGTGCGAATGATAGAGGAAAACATTTCCAATGTGTCTGGCATGGAGAATCTGAACCTGGAGAACACCTTTGTCAGGAGCTTTCACCTGCACCGTAGACACACACAGATTTGCATCACATCTAAATGGCCAAGCTCTTTCTTAGACAAGTTGAAAGCTGCTGTCAGAAGGCTGTGCTCCTTGTCAGATGGAAGCAGCAGCATGAACATAGGAGTTTGACAAGAACTAAAGAGTCACAGAAGAGCGTGGCCTAGGAAAATGAGTCAGGAAAAAGCATATCGCTACATGTGTCCTTGTTGTCGCCTAACAACAGGTAGCAGCATAAACCAGATGTGGTTGAAGTTCTTGCTGGCGACATCTAACGTCAAATGAGCAAGCGGGCTTACCACAGCTACGGTCCTCTGGCAGTCTGAAAGCTTTGCGCACAAGCCGGATGCTAAGCGCCTTCCTTTGCCTTTTGGCAGTGCTCGTGCATTGCCAGCACTAGGCGGGAATGGTCACTATCCCGCACACACGTTTCGTTGTGCCCGTTGCTAAGCGCTCTGGAGCACTGTTTATGACGTAAGCGGAACACCTCTTGCCGTTCCATTCTCAGAGCTCCTCAGTTAAGTAATCTGCGATTCTTGGTGCGAATGATAGAGGAAAACATTTCCAATGTGTCTGGCATATAGAAACTGAACCTGGAGAACACCTTTGTCAGGAGCTTTCACCTGCACCGTAGACACACACAGATTTGCATCACATCTAAATGGCCAAGCTCTTTCTTAGACAAGTTGAAAGCTGCTGTCAGAAGGCTGTGCTCCTTGTCAGATGGAAGCAGCAGCATGAACATAGGAGTTTGACAAGAACTAAAGAGTCACAGAAGAGCGTGGCCTAGGAAAATGAGTCAGGAAAAAGCATATCGCTACATGTGTCCTTGTTGTCGCCTAACAACAGGTAGCAGCATAAACCAGATGTGGGTGAAGTTCTTGCAGGCGACATCTAACGTCAAATGAGCAAACGGGCTTACCACAGCTGCGGTCCTCTGGCAGTCTGAAAGCATTGCGCACAAGCCGGATGCTAAGCGCCTTCCTTTGCCTTTTGGCAGTGCTCGTGCATTGCCAGCACTAGGCGGGAATGGTCACTATCCCGCACACACGTTTCGTTGTGCCCGTTGCTAAGCGCTCTGGAGCACTGTTTATGACGTAAGCGGAACACCTCTTGCCGTTCCATTCTCAGAGCTCCTGAGTTAAGTAATCTGCGACTCTTGGTGCGAATGATAGAGGAAAACATTTCCAATGTGTCTGGCAGGGAGAAACTGAACCTGGAGAACACCTTTGTCAGGAGCTTTCACCTGCACCGTAGACACACACAGATTTGCATCACATCTAAATGGCCAAGCTCTTTCTTAGACAAGTTGAAAGCTGCTGTCAGAAGGCTGTGCTCCTTGTCAGATGGAAGCAGCAGCATGAACATAGGAGTTTGGCAAGAACTAAAGAGCCACAGAAGAGCGTGGCCTAGGAAAATGAGTCAGGAAAAAGCATATCGCTACATGTGTCCTTGTTGTCGCCTAACAACAGGTAGCAGCATAAACCAGATGCGGGTGAAGTTCTTGCTGGCGACATCTAACGTCAAATGAGCAAACGGGCTTACCACAGCTGCGGTCCTCTGGCAGTCTGAAAGCTTTGCGCACAAGCCGGATGCTAAGCGCCTTCCTTTGCCTTTTGGCAGTGCTCGTGCATTGCCAGCACTAGGCGGGAATGGTCACTATCCCGCACACACGTTTCGTTGTGCCCGTTGCTAAGCGCTCTGGAGCACTGTTTATGACGTAAGCGGAACACATCTTGCCATTCCATTCTCAGAGCTCCTGAGTTACGTAATCTGCGACTCTTGGTGCGAATGCCAGAGGAAAACATTTCCAATGTGTCTGGCATATAGAAACTGAACCTGGAGAACACCTTTGTCAGGAGCTTTCACCTGCACCGTAGACACACACAGATTTGCATCACATCTAAATGGCCAAGCTCTTTCTTAGACAAGTTGAAAGCTGCTGTCAGAAGGCTGTGCTCCTTGTCAGATGGAAGCAGCAGCATGCACATAGGAGTTTGTCAAGAACTAAAGAGCCACAGAAGAGCGTGGTCTAGGAAAATGAGTCAGGAAAAAGCATATCGCTACATGTGTCCTTGTTGTCGCCTAACAACAGGTAGCAGCATAAACCAGATGCGGGTGAAGTTCTTGCTGGCGACATCTAACGTCAAATGAGCAAACGGGCTTACCACAGCTGCGGTCCTCTGGCAGTCTGAAAGCTTTGCGCACAAGCCGGATGCTAAGCGCCTTCCTTTGCCTTTTGGCAGTGCTCGTGCATTGCCAGCACTAGGCGTGAATGCTCACTATCCCACAGACACGTTTCGTTGTGCCCGTTGCTAAGCGCTCTAGAGCACTGTTTATGACGTAAGCGGAACACCTCTTGCCGTTCCATTCTCAGAGCTCCTGAGTTACGTAATCTGCGACTTTTGGTGCGAATGCCAGAGGAAAACATTTCCAATGTGTCTGGCAGGGAGAAACTGAACCTGGAGAACACCTTTGTCAGGAGCTTGCACCTGCACCTTACACACACACAGATTTGCATCACATCTAAATGGCCAAGCTCTTTCTTAGACAAGTTGAAAGCTGCTGTCAGAAGGCTGTGCTCCTTGTCAGATGGAAGCAGCGACACTCACATAGGAGTTTGGCAAGCACTAAAGAGCCACAGAAGAGCGTGGCCTAGGAAAATGAGTCAGGAAAAAGCATATCGCTACATGTGTCCTTGTTGTCGCCTAACAACAGGTAGCAGCATAAACCAGATGTGGGTGAAGTTCTTGCAGGCGACATCTAACATCAAATGAGCAAGCGGGATTACCACAGCTACAGTCCTCTGGCAGTCTGAAAGCTTTGCGCACAAGCCGGATGCTAAGCGCCTTCCTTTGCCGTTTGGCAGTGCTCGTGCATTGCCAGCACTAGGCGGGAATGGTCACTATCCCACAGACACGTTTCGTTGTGCCCGTTGCTAAGCGCTCTGGAGCACTGTTTATGACGTAAGCGGAACACATCTTGCCGTTCCATTCTCAGAGCTCCTCAGTTAATTAATCTGCGATTCTTGGTGCGAATGATAGAGGAAAACATTTCCAATGTGTCTGGCAGATAGAAACTGAACCTGGAGAACACCTTTGTCAGGAGCTTTCACCTGCACCGTAGACACACACAGATTTGCATCACATCTAAATGGCCAAGCTCTTTCTTAGACAAGTTGAAAGCTGCTGTCAGAAGGCTGTGCTCCTTGTCAGATGGAAGCAGCAGCATGAACATAGGAGTTTGGCAAGCACTAAAGCGCCACAGAAGAGCGTGGCCTAGGAAAATGAGTCAGGAAAAAGCATATCGCTACATGTGTCCTTGTTGTCGCCTAACAACAGGTAGCAGCATAAACCAGATGCGGGTGAAGTTCTTGCTGGCGACATCTAACGTCAAATGAGCAAACGGGCTTACCACAGCTGCGGTCCTCTGGCAGTCTGAAAGCTTTGCGCACAAGCCGCATGCTAAGCGCCTTCCTTTGCCTTTTGGCAGTGCTCGTGCATTGCCAGCACTAGGCGGGAATGGTCACTATCCCACAGACACGTTTCGTTGTGCCCGTTGCTAAGCGCTCTAGAGCACTGTTTATGACGTAAGCGGAACACCTCTTGCCATTCCATTCTCAGAGCTCCTGAGTTACGTAATCTGCGACTTTTGGTGCGAATGCCAGAGGAAAACATTTCCAATGTGTCTGGCAGGGAGAAACTGAACCTGGAGAACACCTTTGTCAGGAGCTTGCACCTGCACCTTACACACACACAGATTTGCATCACATCTAAATGGCCAAGCTCTTTCTTAGACAAGTTGAAAGCTGCTGTCAGAAGGCTGTGCTCCTTGTCAGATGGAAGCAGCAACACTCACATAGGAGTTTGGCAAGCACTAAAGAGCCACAGAAGAGCGTGGCCTAGGAAAATGAGTCAGGAAAAAGCATATCGCTACATGTGTCCTTGTTGTCGCCTAACAACAGGTAGCAGCATAAACCAGATGTGGGTGAAGTTCTTGCAGGCGACATCTAACATCAAATGAGCAAGCGGGATTACCACAGCTACAGTCCTCTGGCAGTCTGAAAGCTTTGCGCACAAGCCGGATGCTAAGCGCCTTCCTTTGCCGTTTGGCAGTGCTCGTGCATTGCCAGCACTAGGTGGGAATGGTCACTATCCCACAGACACGTTTCGTTGTGCCCGTTGCTAAGCGCTCTGGAGCACTGTTTATGACGTAAGCGGAACACATCTTGCCGTTCCATTCTCAGAGCTCCTCAGTTAAGTAATCTGCGATTCTTGGTGCGAATGATAGAGGAAAACATTTCCAATGTGTCTGGCATATAGAAACTGAACCTGGAGAACACCTTTGTCAGGAGCTTTCACCTGCACCGTAGACACACACAGATTTGCATCACATCTAAATGGCCAAGCTCTTTCTTAGACAAGTTGAAAGCTGCTGTCAGAAGGCTGTGCTCCTTGTCAGATGGAAGCAGCAGCATGAACATAGGAGTTTGACAAGAACTAAAGAGTCACAGAAGAGCGTGGCCTAGGAAAATGAGTCAGGAAAAAGCATATCGCTACATGTGTCCTTGTTGTCGCCTAACAACAGGTAGCAGCATAAACCAGATGCGGGTGAAGTTCTTGCTGGCGACATCTAACGTCAAATGAGCAAACGGGCTTACCACAGCTGCGGTCCTCTGGCAGTCTGAAAGCTTTGCGCACAAGCCGCATGCTAAGCGCCTTCCTTTGCCTTTTGGCAGTGCTCGTGCATTGCCAGCACTAGGCGGGAATGGTCACTATCCCACAGACATGTTTCGTTGTGCCCGTTGCTAAGCGCTCTGGAGCACTGTTTATGACGTAAGCGGAACACATCTTGCCTTTCCATTCTCAGAGCTCCTGAGTTAATCAAACTGAGACTCTTGGTGCGAATGCCAGAGGAAAACATTTCCAATGTGTCTGGCATATAGAAACTGAACCTGGAGAACACCTTTGTCAGGAGCTTTCACCTGCACCGTAGACACACACAGATTTGCATCACATCTAAATGGCCAAGCTCTTTCTTAGACAAGTTGAAAGCTGCTGTCAGAAGGCTGTGCTCCTTGTCAGATGGAAGCAGCAGCACTCACATAGGAGTTTGACAAGAACTAAAGAGTCACAGAAGAGCGTGGCCTAGGAAAATGAGTCAGGAAAAAGCATATCGCTACATGTGTCCTTGTTGTCGCCTAACAACAGGTAGCAGCATAAACCAGATGCGGGTGAAGTTCTTGCTGGCGACATCTAACGTCAAATGAGCAAACGGGCTTACCACAGCTGCGGTCCTCTGGCAGTCTGAAAGCTTTGCGCACAAGCCGGATGCTAAGCGCCTTCCTTTGCCTTTTGGCAGTGCTCGTGCATTGCCAGCACTAGGCGGGAATGGTCACTATCCCGCACACACGTTTCGTTGTGCCCGTTGCTAAGCGCTCTGGAGCACTGTTTATGACGTAAGCGGAACACATCTTGCCGTTCCATTCTCAGAGCTCCTCAGTTAATTAATCTGCGATTCTTGGTGCGAATGATAGAGGAAAACATTTCCAATGTGTCTGGCAGATAGAAACTGAACCTGGAGAACACCTTTGTCAGGAGCTTTCACCTGCACCGTAGACACACACAGATTTGCATCACATCTAAATGGCCAAGCTCTTTCTTAGACAAGTTGAAAGCTGCTGTCAGAAGGCTGTGCTCCTTGTCAGATGGAAGCAGCAGCATGAACATAGGAGTTTGGCAAGCACTAAAGCGCCACAGAAGAGCGTGGCCTAGGAAAATGAGTCAGGAAAAAGCATATCGCTACATGTGTCCTTGTTGTCGCCTAACAACAGGTAGCAGCATAAACCAGATGCGGGTGAAGTTCTTGCTGGCGACATCTAACGTCAAATGAGCAAACGGGCTTACCACAGCTGCGGTCCTCTGGCAGTCTGAAAGCTTTGCGCACAAGCCGGATGCTAAGCGCCTTCCTTTGCCTTTTGGCAGTGCTCGTGCATTGCCAGCACTAGGCGGGAATGGTCACTATCCCACAGACACGTTTCGTTGTGCCCGTTGCTAAGCGCTCTAGAGCACTGTTTATGATGTAAGCGGAACACCTCTTGCCATTCCATTCTCAGAGCTCCTGAGTTACGTAATCTGCGACTTTTGGTGCGAATGCCAGAGGAAAACATTTCCAATGTGTCTGGCAGGGAGAAACTGAACCTGGAGAACACCTTTGTCAGGAGCTTGCACCTGCACCTTACACACACACAGATTTGCATCACATCTAAATGGCCAAGCTCTTTCTTAGACAAGTTGAAAGCTGCTGTCAGAAGGCTGTGCTCCTTGTCAGATGGAAGCAGCAACACTCACATAGGAGTTTGGCAAGCACTAAAGAGCCACAGAAGAGCGTGGCCTAGGAAAATGAGTCAGGAAAAAGCATATCGCTACATGTGTCCTTGTTGTCGCCTAACAACAGGTAGCAGCATAAACCAGATGTGGGTGAAGTTCTTGCAGGCGACATCTAACATCAAATGAGCAAGCGGGATTACCACAGCTACAGTCCTCTGGCAGTCTGAAAGCTTTGCGCACAAGCCGGATGCTAAGCGCCTTCCTTTGCCGTTTGGCAGTGCTCGTGCATTGCCAGCACTAGGTGGGAATGGTCACTATCCCACAGACACGTTTCGTTGTGCCCGTTGCTAAGCGCTCTGGAGCACTGTTTATGACGTAAGCGGAACACATCTTGCCGTTCCATTCTCAGAGCTCCTCAGTTAAGTAATCTGCGATTCTTGGTGCGAATGATAGAGGAAAACATTTCCAATGTGTCTGGCATATAGAAACTGAACCTGGAGAACACCTTTGTCAGGAGCTTTCACCTGCACCGTAGACACACACAGATTTGCATCACATCTAAATGGCCAAGCTCTTTCTTAGACAAGTTGAAAGCTGCTGTCAGAAGGCTGTGCTCCTTGTCAGATGGAAGCAGCAGCATGAACATAGGAGTTTGACAAGAACTAAAGAGTCACAGAAGAGCGTGGCCTAGGAAAATGAGTCAGGAAAAAGCATATCGCTACATGTGTCCTTGTTGTCGCCTAACAACAGGTAGCAGCATAAACCAGATGCGGGTGAAGTTCTTGCTGGCGACATCTAACGTCAAATGAGCAAACGGGCTTACCACAGCTGCGGTCCTCTGGCAGTCTGAAAGCTTTGCGCACAAGCCGGATGCTAAGCGCCTTCCTTTGCCTTTTGGCAGTGCTCGTGCATTGCCAGCACTAGGCGGGAATGGTCACTATCCCACAGACATGTTTCGTTGTGCCCGTTGCTAAGCGCTCTGGAGCACTGTTTATGACGTAAGCGGAACACATCTTGCCTTTCCATTCTCAGAGCTCCTGAGTTAATCAAACTGAGACTCTTGGTGCGAATGCCAGAGGAAAACATTTCCAATGTGTCTGGCATATAGAAACTGAACCTGGAGAACACCTTTGTCAGGAGCTTTCACCTGCACCGTAGACACACACAGATTTGCATCACATCTAAATGGCCAAGCTCTTTCTTAGACAAGTTGAAAGCTGCTGTCAGAAGGCTGTGCTCCTTGTCAGATGGAAGCAGCAGCACTCACATAGGAGTTTGACAAGAACTAAAGAGTCACAGAAGAGCGTGGCCTAGGAAAATGAGTCAGGAAAAAGCATATCGCTACATGTGTCCTTGTTGTCGCCTAACAACAGGTAGCAGCATAAACCAGATGCGGGTGAAGTTCTTGCTGGCGACATCTAACGTCAAATGAGCAAACGGGCTTACCACAGCTGCGGTCCTCTGGCAGTCTGAAAGCTTTGCGCACAAGCCGGATGCTAAGCGCCTTCCTTTGCCTTTTGGCAGTGCTCGTGCATTGCCAGCACTAGGCGGGAATGGTCACTATCCCGCACACACGTTTCGTTGTGCCCGTTGCTAAGCGCTCTGGAGCACTGTTTATGACGTAAGCGGAACACATCTTGCCATTCCATTCTCAGAGCTCCTGAGTTACGTAATCTGCGACTCTTGGTGCGAATGCCAGAGGAAAACATTTCCAATGTGTCTGGCATATAGAAACTGAACCTGGAGAACACCTTTGTCAGGAGCTTTCACCTGCACCGTAGACACACACAGATTTGCATCACATCTAAATGGCCAAGCTCTTTCTTAGACAAGTTGAAAGCTGCTGTCAGAAGGCTGTGCTCCTTGTCAGATGGAAGCAGCAGCATGCACATAGGAGTTTGTCAAGAACTAAAGAGCCACAGAAGAGCGTGGTCTAGCAAAATGAGTCAGGAAAAAGCATATCGCTACATGTGTCCTTGTTGTCGCCTAACAACAGGTAGCAGCATAAACCAGATGTGGTTGAAGTTCTTGCAGGCGACATCTAACGTCAAATGAGCAAACGGGCTTACCACAGCTACGGTCCTCTGGCAGTCTGAAAGCTTTGCGCACAAGCCGGATGCTAAGCGCCTTCCTTTGCCTTTTGGCAGTGCTCGTGCATTGCCAGCACTAGGCGGGAATGGTCACTATCCCGCACACACGTTTCGTTGTGCCCGTTGCTAAGCGCTCTGGAGCACTGTTTATGACGTAAGCGGAACACCTCTTGCCGTTCCATTCTCAGAGCTCCTCAGTTAAGTAATCTGCGATTCTTGGTGCGAATGATAGAGGAAAACATTTCCAATGTGCCTGGCATATAGAAACTGAACCTGGAGAACACCTTTGTCAGGAGCTTTCACCTGCACCGTAGACACACACAGATTTGCATCACATCTAAATGGCCAAGCTCTTTCTTAGACAAGTTGAAAGCTGCTGTCAGAAGGCTGTGCTCCGTGTCAGATGGAAGCAGCAGCATGAACATAGGAGTTTGACAAGAACTAAAGAGTCACAGAAGAGCGTGGCCTAGGAAAATGAGTCAGGAAAAAGCATATCGCTACATGTGTCCTTGTTGTCGCCTAACAACAGGTAGCAGCATAAACCAGATGCGGGTGAAGTTCTTGCTGGCGACATCTAACGTCAAATGAGCAAACGGGCTTACCACAGCTGCGGTCCTCTGGCAGTCTGAAAGCTTTGCGCACAAGCCGGATGCTAAGCGCCTTCCTTTGCCTTTTGGCAGTGCTCGTGCATTGCCAGCACTAGGCGGGAATGGTCACTATCCCGCACACACGTGTCGTTGTGCCCGTTGCTAAGCGCTCTGGAGCACTGTTTATGACGTAAGCGGAACACCTCTTGCCGTTCCATTCTCAGAGCTCCTGAGTTAATCAAACTGAGACTCTTGGTGCGAATGCCAGAGGAAAACATTTCCAATGTGTCTGGCAGATAGAAACTGAACCTGGAGAACACCTTTGTCAGGAGCTTTCACCTGCACCGTAGACACACACAGATTTGCATCACATCTAAATGGCCAAGCTCTTTCTTAGACAAGTTGAAAGCTGCTGTCAGAAGGCTGTGCTCCTTGTCAGATGGAAGCAGCAGCATGAACATAGGAGTTTGGCAAGCACTAAAGAGCCACAGAAGAGCGTGGCCTAGGAAAATGAGTCAGGAAAAAGCATATCGCTACATGTGTCCTTGTTGTCGCCTAACAACAGGTAGCAGCATAAACCAGATGCGGGTGAAGTTCTTGCTGGCGACATCTAACGTCAAATGAGCAAACGGGCTTACCACAGCTGCGGTCCTCTGGCAGTCTGAAAGCTTTGCGCACAAGCCGGATGCTAAGCGCCTTCCTTTGCCTTTTGGCAGTGCTCGTGCATTGCCAGCACTAGGCGGGAATGGTCACTATCCCGCACACACGTTTCGTTGTGCCCGTTGCTAAGCGCTCTGGAGCACTGTTTATGACGTAAGCGGAACACATCTTGCCATTCCATTCTCAGAGCTCCTGAGTTACGTAATCTGCGACTCTTGGTGCGAATGCCAGAGGAAAACATTTCCAATGTGTCTGGCATATAGAAACTGAACCTGGAGAACACCTTTGTCAGGAGCTTTCACCTGCACCGTAGACACACACAGATTTGCATCACATCTAAATGGCCAAGCTCTTTCTTAGACAAGTTGAAAGCTGCTGTCAGAAGGCTGTGCTCCTTGTCAGATGGAAGCAGCAGCATGAACATAGGAGTTTGACAAGAACTAAAGAGCCACAGAAGAGCGTGGCCTAGGAAAATGAGTCAGGAAAAAGCATATCGCTACATGTGTCCTTGTTGTCGCCTAACAACAGGTAGCAGCATAAACCAGATGCGGGTGAAGTTCTTGCTGGCGACATCTAACGTCAAATGAGCAAACGGGCTTACCACAGCTGCGGTCCTCTGGCAGTCTGAAAGCTTTGCGCACAAGCCGGATGCTAAGCGCCTTCCTTTGCCGTTTGGCAGTGCTCGTGCATTGCCAGCACTAGGTGGGAATGGTCACTATCCCACAGACACGTTTCGTTGTGCCCGTTGCTAAGCGCTCTGGAGCACTGTTTATGACGTAAGCGGAACACATCTTGCCGTTCCATTCTCAGAGCTCCTCAGTTAAGTAATCTGCGATTCTTGGTGCGAATGATAGAGGAAAACATTTCCAATGTGTCTGGCAAGGAGAAACTGAACCTGGAGAACACCTTTGTCAGGAGCTTTCACCTGCACCGTAGACACACACAGATTTGCATCACATCTAAATGGCCAAGCTCTTTCTTAGACAAGTTGAAAGCTGCTGTCAGAAGGCTGTGCTCCTTGTCAGATGGAAGCAGCAGCATGAACATAGGAGTTTGACAAGAACTAAAGAGTCACAGAAGAGCGTGGCCTAGGAAAATGAGTCAGGAAAAAGCATATCGCTACATGTGTCCTTGTTGTCGCCTAACAACAGGTAGCAGCATAAACCAGATGCGGGTGAAGTTCTTGCTGGCGACATCTAACGTCAAATGAGCAAACGGGCTTACCACAGCTGCGGTCCTCTGGCAGTCTGAAAGCTTTGCGCACAAGCCGCATGCTAAGCGCCTTCCTTTGCCTTTTGGCAGTGCTCGTGCATTGCCAGCACTAGGCGGGAATGGTCACTATCCCACAGACATGTTTCGTTGTGCCCGTTGCTAAGCGCTCTGGAGCACTGTTTATGACGTAAGCGGAACACATCTTGCCTTTCCATTCTCAGAGCTCCTGAGTTAATCAAACTGAGACTCTTGGTGCGAATGCCAGAGGAAAACATTTCCAATGTGTCTGGCATATAGAAACTGAACCTGGAGAACACCTTTGTCAGGAGCTTTCACCTGCACCGTAGACACACACAGATTTGCATCACATCTAAATGGCCAAGCTCTTTCTTAGACAAGTTGAAAGCTGCTGTCAGAAGGCTGTGCTCCTTGTCAGATGGAAGCAGCAGCATGAACATAGGAGTTTGACAAGAACTAAAGAGTCACAGAAGAGCGTGGCCTAGGAAAATGAGTCAGGAAAAAGCATATCGCTACATGTGTCCTTGTTGTCGCCTAACAACAGGTAGCAGCATAAACCAGATGCGGGTGAAGTTCTTGCTGGCGACATCTAACGTCAAATGAGCAAACGGGCTTACCACAGCTGCGGTCCTCTGGCAGTCTGAAAGCTTTGCGCACAAGCCGGATGCTAAGCGCCTTCCTTTGCCTTTTGGCAGTGCTCGTGCATTGCCAGCACTAGGCGGGAATGGTCACTATCCCGCACACACGTTTCGTTGTGCCCGTTGCTAAGCGCTCTGGAGCACTGTTTATGACGTAAGCGGAACACCACTTGCCGTTCCATTCTCAGAGCTCCTCAGTTAAGTAATCTGCGATTCTTGGTGCGAATGATAGAGGAAAACATTTCCAATGTGTCTGGCATATAGAAACTGAACCTGGAGAACACCTTTGTCAGGAGCTTTCACCTGCACCGTAGACACACACAGATTTGCATCACATCTAAATGGCCAAGCTCTTTCTTAGACAAGTTGAAAGCTGCTGTCAGAAGGCTGTGCTCCTTGTCAGATGGAAGCAGCAGCATGAACATAGGAGTTTGACAAGAACTAAAGAGTCACAGAAGAGCGTGGCCTAGGAAAATGAGTCAGGAAAAAGCATATCGCTACATGTGTCCTTGTTGTCGCCTAACAACAGGTAGCAGCATAAACCAGATGTGGTTGAAGTTCTTGCTGGCGACATCTAACGTCAAATGAGCAAGCGGGCTTACCACAGCTACGGTCCTCTGGCAGTCTGAAAGCTTTGCGCACAAGCCGGATGCTAAGCGCCTTCCTTTGCCTTTTGGCAGTGCTCGTGCATTGCCAGCACTAGGCGGGAATGGTCACTATCCCGCACACACGTTTCGTTGTGCCCGTTGCTAAGCGCTCTGGAGCACTGTTTATGACGTAAGCGGAACACCTCTTGCCGTTCCATTCTCAGAGCTCCTCAGTTAAGTAATCTGCGATTCTTGGTGCGAATGATAGAGGAAAACATTTCCAATGTGTCTGGCATATAGAAACTGAACCTGGAGAACACCTTTGTCAGGAGCTTTCACCTGCACCGTAGACACACACAGATTTGCATCACATCTAAATGGCCAAGCTCTTTCTTAGACAAGTTGAAAGCTGCTGTCAGAAGGCTGTGCTCCTTGTCAGATGGAAGCAGCAGCATGAACATAGGAGTTTGACAAGAACTAAAGAGTCACAGAAGAGCGTGGCCTAGGAAAATGAGTCAGGAAAAAGCATATCGCTACATGTGTCCTTGTTGTCGCCTAACAACAGGTAGCAGCATAAACCAGATGCGGGTGAAGTTCTTGCTGGCGACATCTAACGTCAAATGAGCAAACGGGCTTACCACAGCTGCGGTCCTCTGGCAGTCTGAAAGCTTTGCGCACAAGCCGGATGCTAAGCGCCTTCCTTTGCCTTTTGGCAGTGCTCGTGCATTGCCAGCACTAGGCGGGAATGGTCACTATCCCGCACACACGTTTCGTTGTGCCCGTTGCTAAGCGCTCTGGAGCACTGTTTATGACGTAAGCGGAACACCACTTGCCGTTCCATTCTCAGAGCTCCTCAGTTAAGTAATCTGCGATTCTTGGTGCGAATGATAGAGGAAAACATTTCCAATGTGTCTGGCATATAGAAACTGAACCTGGAGAACACCTTTGTCAGGAGCTTTCACCTGCACCGTAGACACACACAGATTTGCATCACATCTAAATGGCCAAGCTCTTTCTTAGACAAGTTGAAAGCTGCTGTCAGAAGGCTGTGCTCCTTGTCAGATGGAAGCAGCAGCATGAACATAGGAGTTTGGCAAGCACTAAAGAGCCACAGAAGAGCGTGGCCTAGGAAAATGAGTCAGGAAAAAGCATATCGCTACATGTGTCCTTGTTGTCGCCTAACAACAGGTAGCAGCATAAACCAGATGCGGGTGAAGTTCTTGCTGGCGACATCTAACGTCAAATGAGCAAACGGGCTTACCACAGCTGCGGTCCTCTGCCAGTCTGAAAGCTTTGCGCACAAGCCGGATGCTAAGCGCCTTCCTTTGCCTTTTGGCAGTGCTCGTGCATTGCCAGCACTAGGCGGGAATGGTCACTATCCCGCACACACGTTTCGTTGTGCCCGTTGTTAAGCGCTCTGGAGCACTGTTTATGACGTAAGCGGAACACCTCTTACCGTTCCATTCTCAGAGCTCCTGAGTTAAGTAATCTGCGATTCTTGGTGCGAATGATAGAGGAAAACATTTCCAATGTGTCTGGCATGGAGAATCTGAACCTGGAGAACACCTTTGTCAGGAGCTTTCACCTGCACCTTACACACACACAGATTTGCATCACATCTAAATGGCCAAGCTCTTTCTTAGACAAGTTGAAAGCTGCTGTCAGAAGGCTGTGCTCCTTGTCAGATGGAAGCAGCAGCATGAACATAGGAGTTTGACAAGAACTAAAGAGTCACAGAAGAGCGTGGCCTAGGAAAATGAGTCAGGAAAAAGCATATCGCTACATGTGTCCTTGTTGTCGCCTAACAACAGGTAGCAGCATAAACCAGATGCGGGTGAAGTTCTTGCTGGCGACATCTAACGTCAAATGAGCAAACGGGCTTACCACAGCTGCGGTCCTCTGGCAGTCTGAAAGCTTTGCGCACAAGCCGGATGCTAAGCGCCTTCCTTTGCCTTTTGGCAGTGCTCGTGCATTGCCAGCACTAGGCGGGAATGGTCACTATCCCGCACACACGTTTCGTTGTGCCCGTTGTTAAGCGCTCTGGAGCACTGTTTATGACGTAAGCGGAACACCTCTTACCGTTCCATTCTCAGAGCTCCTGAGTTAAGTAATCTGCGACTCTTGGTGCGAATGATAGAGGAAAACATTTCCAATGTGTCTGGCATGGAGAATCTGAACCTGGAGAACACCTTTGTCAGGAGCTTTCACCTGCACCGTAGACACACACAGATTTGCATCACATCTAAATGGCCAAGCTCTTTCTTAGACAAGTTGAAAGCTGCTGTCAGAAGGCTGTGCTCCTTGTCAGATGGAAGCAGCAGCATGAACATAGGAGTTTGACAAGAACTAAAGAGTCACAGAAGAGCGTGGCCTAGGAAAATGAGTCAGGAAAAAGCATATCGCTACATGTGTCCTTGTTGTCGCCTAACAACAGGTAGCAGCATAAACCAGATGTGGTTGAAGTTCTTGCTGGCGACATCTAACGTCAAATGAGCAAGCGGGCTTACCACAGCTACGGTCCTCTGGCAGTCTGAAAGCTTTGCGCACAAGCCGGATGCTAAGCGCCTTCCTTTGCCTTTTGGCAGTGCTCGTGCATTGCCAGCACTAGGCGGGAATGGTCACTATCCCGCACACACGTTTCGTTGTGCCCGTTGCTAAGCGCTCTGGAGCACTGTTTATGACGTAAGCGGAACACCTCTTGCCGTTCCATTCTCAGAGCTCCTCAGTTAAGTAATCTGCGATTCTTGGTGCGAATGATAGAGGAAAACATTTCCAATGTGTCTGGCATATAGAAACTGAACCTGGAGAACACCTTTGTCAGGAGCTTTCACCTGCACCGTAGACACACACAGATTTGCATCACATCTAAATGGCCAAGCTCTTTCTTAGACAAGTTGAAAGCTGCTGTCAGAAGGCTGTGCTCCTTGTCAGATGGAAGCAGCAGCATGAACATAGGAGTTTGACAAGAACTAAAGAGTCACAGAAGAGCGTGGCCTAGGAAAATGAGTCAGGAAAAAGCATATCGCTACATGTGTCCTTGTTGTCGCCTAACAACAGGTAGCAGCATAAACCAGATGCGGGTGAAGTTCTTGCTGGCGACATCTAACGTCAAATGAGCAAACGGGCTTACCACAGCTGCGGTCCTCTGGCAGTCTGAAAGCTTTGCGCACAAGCCGGATGCTAAGCGCCTTCCTTTGCCTTTTGGCAGTGCTCGTGCATTGCCAGCACTAGGCGGGAATGGTCACTATCCCGCACACACGTTTCGTTGTGCCCGTTGCTAAGCGCTCTGGAGCACTGTTTATGACGTAAGCGGAACACCTCTTGCCGTTCCATTCTCAGAGCTCCTGAGTTAAGTAATCTGCGACTCTTGGTGCGAATGATAGAGGAAAACATTTCCAATGTGTCTGGCAGGGAGAAACTGAACCTGGAGAACACCTTTGTCAGGAGCTTTCACCTGCACCGTAGACACACACAGATTTGCATCACATCTAAATGGCCAAGCTCTTTCTTAGACAAGTTGAAAGCTGCTGTCAGAAGGCTGTGCTCCTTGTCAGATGGAAGCAGCAGCATGAACATAGGAGTTTGGCAAGCACTAAAGAGCCACAGAAGAGCGTGGCCTAGGAAAATGAGTCAGGAAAAAGCATATCGCTACATGTGTCCTTGTTGTCGCCTAACAACAGGTAGCAGCATAAACCAGATGCGGGTGAAGTTCTTGCTGGCGACATCTAACGTCAAATGAGCAAACGGGCTTACCACAGCTGCGGTCCTCTGGCAGTCTGAAAGCTTTGCGCACAAGCCGGATGCTAAGCGCCTTCCTTTGCCTTTTGGCAGTGCTCGTGCATTGCCAGCACTAGGCGGGAATGGTCACTATCCCGCACACACGTTTCGTTGTGCCCGTTGTTAAGCGCTCTGGAGCACTGTTTATGACGTAAGCGGAACACCTCTTACCGTTCCATTCTCAGAGCTCCTGAGTTAAGTAATCTGCGACTCTTGGTGCGAATGATAGAGGAAAACATTTCCAATGTGTCTGGCATGGAGAATCTGAACCTGGAGAACACCTTTGTCAGGAGCTTTCACCTGCACCGTAGACACACACAGATTTGCATCACATCTAAATGGCCAAGCTCTTTCTTAGACAAGTTGAAAGCTGCTGTCAGAAGGCTGTGCTCCTTGTCAGATGGAAGCAGCAGCATGAACATAGGAGTTTGACAAGAACTAAAGAGTCACAGAAGAGCGTGGCCTAGGAAAATGAGTCAGGAAAAAGCATATCGCTACATGTGTCCTTGTTGTCGCCTAACAACAGGTAGCAGCATAAACCAGATGTGGTTGAAGTTCTTGCTGGCGACATCTAACGTCAAATGAGCAAGCGGGCTTACCACAGCTACGGTCCTCTGGCAGTCTGAAAGCTTTGCGCACAAGCCGGATGCTAAGCGCCTTCCTTTGCCTTTTGGCAGTGCTCGTGCATTGCCAGCACTAGGCGGGAATGGTCACTATCCCGCACACACGTTTCGTTGTGCCCGTTGCTAAGCGCTCTGGAGCACTGTTTATGACGTAAGCGGAACACCTCTTGCCGTTCCATTCTCAGAGCTCCTCAGTTAAGTAATCTGCGATTCTTGGTGCGAATGATAGAGGAAAACATTTCCAATGTGTCTGGCATATAGAAACTGAACCTGGAGAACACCTTTGTCAGGAGCTTTCACCTGCACCGTAGACACACACAGATTTGCATCACATCTAAATGGCCAAGCTCTTTCTTAGACAAGTTGAAAGCTGCTGTCAGAAGGCTGTGCTCCTTGTCAGATGGAAGCAGCAGCATGAACATAGGAGTTTGACAAGAACTAAAGAGTCACAGAAGAGCGTGGCCTAGGAAAATGAGTCAGGAAAAAGCATATCGCTACATGTGTCCTTGTTGTCGCCTAACAACAGGTAGCAGCATAAACCAGATGCGGGTGAAGTTCTTGCTGGCGACATCTAACGTCAAATGAGCAAACGGGCTTACCACAGCTGCGGTCCTCTGCCAGTCTGAAAGCTTTGCGCACAAGCCGGATGCTAAGCGCCTTCCTTTGTCCTTTGGCAGTGCTCGTGCATTGCCAGCACTAGGCGGGAATGGTCACTATCCCACAGACATGTTTCGTTGTGCCCGTTGCTAAGCGCTCTGGAGCACTGTTTATGACGTAAGCGGAACACATCTTGCCTTTCCATTCTCAGAGCTCCTGAGTTAATCAAACTGAGACTCTTGGTGCGAATGCCAGAGGAAAACATTTCCAATGTGTCTGGCATATAGAAACTGAACCTGGAGAACACCTTTGTCAGGAGCTTTCACCTGCACCGTAGACACACACAGATTTGCATCACATCTAAATGGCCAAGCTCTTTCTTAGACAAGTTGAAAGCTGCTGTCAGAAGGCTGTGCTCCTTGTCAGATGGAAGCAGCAGCATGAACATAGGAGTTTGACAAGAACTAAAGAGTCACAGAAGAGCGTGGCCTAGGAAAATGAGTCAGGAAAAAGCATATCGCTACATGTGTCCTTGTTGTCGCCTAACAACAGGTAGCAGCATAAACCAGATGCGGGTGAAGTTCTTGCCGGCGACATCTAACGTCAAATGAGCAAACGGGCTTACCACAGCTGCGGTCCTCTGGCAGTCTGAAAGCTTTGCGCACAAGCCGGATGCTAAGCGCCTTCCTTTGCCTTTTGGCAGTGCTCGTGCATTGCCAGCACTAGGCGGGAATGGTCACTATCCCGCACACACGTTTCGTTGTGCCCGTTGCTAAGCGCTCTGGAGCACTGTTTATGACGTAAGCGGAACACCTCTTACCGTTCCATTCTCAGAGCTCCTGAGTTAAGTAATCTGCGACTCTTGGTGCGAATGATAGAGGAAAACATTTCCAATGTGTCTGGCAGGGAGAAACTGAACCTGGAGAACACCTTTGTCAGGAGCTTTCACCTGCACCGTAGACACACACAGATTTGCATCACATCTAAATGGCCAAGCTCTTTCTTAGACAAGTTGAAAGCTGCTGTCAGAAGGCTGTGCTCCTTGTCAGATGGAAGCAGCAGCATGAACATAGGAGTTTGGCAAGCACTAAAGAGCCACAGAAGAGCGTGGCCTAGGAAAATGAGTCAGGAAAAAGCATATCGCTACATGTGTCCTTGTTGTCGCCTAACAACAGGTAGCAGCATAAACCAGATGCGGGTGAAGTTCTTGCTGGCGACATCTAACGTCAAATGAGCAAACGGGCTTACCACAGCTGCGGTCCTCTGGCAGTCTGAAAGCTTTGCGCACAAGCCGGATGCTAAGCGCCTTCCTTTGCCTTTTGGCAGTGCTCGTGCATTGCCAGCACTAGGCGGGAATGGTCACTATCCCGCACACACGTTTCGTTGTGCCCGTTGCTAAGCGCTCTGGAGCACTGTTTATGACGTAAGCGGAACACATCTTGCCATTCCATTCTCAGAGCTCCTGAGTTACGTAATCTGCGACTCTTGGTGCGAATGCCAGAGGAAAACATTTCCAATGTGTCTGGCATATAGAAACTGAACCTGGAGAACACCTTTGTCAGGAGCTTTCACCTGCACCGTAGACACACACAGATTTGCATCACATCTAAATGGCCAAGCTCTTTCTTAGACAAGTTGAAAGCTGCTGTCAGAAGGCTGTGCTCCTTGTCAGATGGAAGCAGCAGCATGAACATAGGAGTTTGACAAGAACTAAAGAGTCACAGAAGAGCGTGGCCTAGGAAAATGAGTCAGGAAAAAGCATATCGCTACATGTGTCCTTGTTGTCGCCTAACAACAGGTAGCAGCATAAACCAGATGCGGGTGAAGTTCTTGCTGGCGACATCTAACGTCAAATGAGCAAACGGGCTTACCACAGCTGCGGTCCTCTGGCAGTCTGAAAGCTTTGCGCACAAGCCGGATGCTAAGCGCCTTCCTTTGCCTTTTGGCAGTGCTCGTGCATTGCCAGCACTAGGCGGGAATGGTCACTATCCCGCACACACGTTTCGTTGTGCCCGTTGCTAAGCGCTCTGGAGCACTGTTTATGACGTAAGCGGAACACCTCTTGCCGTTCCATTCTCAGAGCTCCTGAGTTAAGTAATCTGCGACTCTTGGTGCGAATGATAGAGGAAAACATTTCCAATGTGTCTGGCAGGGAGAAACTGAACCTGGAGAACACCTTTGTCAGGAGCTTTCACCTGCACCGTAGACACACACAGATTTGCATCACATCTAAATGGCCAAGCTCTTTCTTAGACAAGTTGAAAGCTGCTGTCAGAAGGCTGTGCTCCTTGTCAGATGGAAGCAGCAGCATGAACATAGGAGTTTGGCAAGCACTAAAGAGCCACAGAAGAGCGTGGCCTAGTAAAATGAGTCAGGAAAAAGCATATCGCTACATGTGTCCTTGTTGTCGCCTAACAACAGGTAGCAGCATAAACCAGATGCGGGTGAAGTTCTTGCTGGCGACATCTAACGTCAAATGAGCAAGCGGGCTTACCACAGCTGCGGTCCTCTGGCAGTCTGAAAGCTTTGCGCACAAGCCGGATGCTAAGCGCCTTCCTTTGCCTTTTGGCAGTGCTCGTGCATTGCCAGCACTAGGCGGGAATGGTCACTATCCCGCACACACGTTTCGTTGTGCCCGTTGCTAAGCGCTCTGGAGCACTGTTTATGACGTAAGCGGAACACATCTTGCCATTCCATTCTCAGAGCTCCTGAGTTACGTAATCTGCGACTCTTGGTGCGAATGCCAGAGGAAAACATTTCCAATGTGTCTGGCATATAGAAACTGAACCTGGAGAACACCTTTGTCAGGAGCTTTCACCTGCACCGTAGACACACACAGATTTGCATCACATCTAAATGGCCAAGCTCTTTCTTAGACAAGTTGAAAGCTGCTGTCAGAAGGCTGTGCTCCTTGTCAGATGGAAGCAGCAGCATGAACATAGGAGTTTGACAAGAACTAAAGAGCCACAGAAGAGCGTGGCCTAGGAAAATGAGTCAGGAAAAAGCATATCGCTACATGTGTCCTTGTTGTCGCCTAACAACAGGTAGCAGCATAAACCAGATGCGGGTGAAGTTCTTGCTGGCGACATCTAACGTCAAATGAGCAAACGGGCTTACCACAGCTGCGGTCCTCTGGCAGTCTGAAAGCTTTGCGCACAAGCCGGATGCTAAGCGCCTTCCTTTGCCTTTTGGCAGTGCTCGTGCATTGCCAGCACTAGGCGGGAATGGTCACTATCCCGCACACACGTTTCGTTGTGCCCGTTGCTAAGCGCTCTGGAGCACTGTTTATGACGTAAGCGGAACACCTCTTGCCGTTCCATTCTCAGAGCTCCTGAGTTAAGTAATCTGCGACTCTTGGTGCGAATGATAGAGGAAAACATTTCCAATGTGTCTGGCAGGGAGAAACTGAACCTGGAGAACACCTTTGTCAGGAGCTTTCACCTGCACCGTAGACACACACAGATTTGCATCACATCTAAATGGCCAAGCTCTTTCTTAGACAAGTTGAAAGCTGCTGTCAGAAGGCTGTGCTCCTTGTCAGATGGAAGCAGCAGCATGAACATAGGAGTTTGGCAAGCACTAAAGAGCCACAGAAGAGCGTGGCCTAGGAAAATGAGTCAGGAAAAAGCATATCGCTACATGTGTCCTTGTTGTCGCCTAACAACAGGTAGCAGCATAAACCAGATGCGGGTGAAGTTCTTGCTGGCGACATCTAACGTCAAATGAGCAAACGGGCTTACCACAGCTGCGGTCCTCTGCCAGTCTGAAAGCTTTGCGCACAAGCCGGATGCTAAGCGCCTTCCTTTGCCTTTTGGCAGTGCTCGTGCATTGCCAGCACTAGGCGGGAATGGTCACTATCCCGCACACACGTTTCGTTGTGCCCGTTGTTAAGCGCTCTGGAGCACTGTTTATGACGTAAGCGGAACACCTCTTACCGTTCCATTCTCAGAGCTCCTGAGTTAAGTAATCTGCAACTCTTGGTGCGAATGATAGAGGAAAACATTTCCAATGTGTCTGGCATGGAGAATCTGAACCTGGAGAACACCTTTGTCAGGAGCTTTCACCTGCACCTTACACACACACAGATTTGCATCACATCTAAATGGCCAAGCTCTTTCTTAGACAAGTTGAAAGCTGCTGTCAGAAGGCTGTGCTCCTTGTCAGATGGAAGCAGCAGCATGAACATAGGAGTTTGACAAGAACTAAAGAGTCACAGAAGAGCGTGGCCTAGGAAAATGAGTCAGGAAAAAGCATATCGCTACATGTGTCCTTGTTGTCGCCTAACAACAGGTAGCAGCATAAACCAGATGTGGTTGAAGTTCTTGCTGGCGACATCTAACGTCAAATGAGCAAGCGGGCTTACCACAGCTACGGTCCTCTGGCAGTCTGAAAGCTTTGCGCACAAGCCGGATGCTAAGCGCCTTCCTTTGCCTTTTGGCAGTGCTCGTGCATTGCCAGCACTAGGCGGGAATGGTCACTATCCCGCACACACGTTTCGTTGTGCCCGTTGCTAAGCGCTCTGGAGCACTGTTTATGACGTAAGCGGAACACCTCTTGCCGTTCCATTCTCAGAGCTCCTCAGTTAAGTAATCTGCGATTCTTGGTGCGAATGATAGAGGAAAACATTTCCAATGTGTCTGGCATATAGAAACTGAACCTGGAGAACACCTTTGTCAGGAGCTTTCACCTGCACCGTAGACACACACAGATTTGCATCACATCTAAATGGCCAAGCTCTTTCTTAGACAAGTTGAAAGCTGCTGTCAGAAGGCTGTGCTCCTTGTCAGATGGAAGCAGCAGCATGAACATAGGAGTTTGACAAGAACTAAAGAGTCACAGAAGAGCGTGGCCTAGGAAAATGAGTCAGGAAAAAGCATATCGCTACATGTGTCCTTGTTGTCGCCTAACAACAGGTAGCAGCATAAACCAGATGCGGGTGAAGTTCTTGCTGGCGACATCTAACGTCAAATGAGCAAACGGGCTTACCACAGCTGCGGTCCTCTGGCAGTCTGAAAGCTTTGCGCACAAGCCGGATGCTAAGCGCCTTCCTTTGCCTTTTGGCAGTGCTCGTGCATTGCCAGCACTAGGCGGGAATGGTCACTATCCCGCACACACGTTTCGTTGTGCCCGTTGTTAAGCGCTCTGGAGCACTGTTTATGACGTAAGCGGAACACCTCTTACCGTTCCATTCTCAGAGCTCCTGAGTTAAGTAATCTGCGACTCTTGGTGCGAATGATAGAGGAAAACATTTCCAATGTGTCTGGCATATAGAAACTGAACCTGGAGAACACCTTTGTCAGGAGCTTTCACCTGCACCGTAGACACACACAGATTTGCATCACATCTAAATGGCCAAGCTCTTTCTTAGACAAGTTGAAAGCTGCTGTCAGAAGGCTGTGCTCCTTGTCAGATGGAAGCAGCAGCATGAACATAGGAGTTTGACAAGAACTAAAGAGCCACAGAAGAGCGTGGCCTAGGAAAATGAGTCAGGAAAAAGCATATCGCTACATGTGTCCTTGTTGTCGCCTAACAACAGGTAGCAGCATAAACCAGATGCGGGTGAAGTTCTTGCTGGCGACATCTAACGTCAAATGAGCAAACGGGCTTACCACAGCTGCGGTCCTCTGGCAGTCTGAAAGCTTTGCGCACAAGCCGGATGCTAAGCGCCTTCCTTTGTCCTTTGGCAGTGCTCGTGCATTGCCAGCACTAGGCGGGAATGGTCACTATCCCACAGACATGTTTCGTTGTGCCCGTTGCTAAGCGCTCTGGAGCACTGTTTATGACGTAAGCGGAACACATCTTGCCTTTCCATTCTCAGAGCTCCTGAGTTAATCAAACTGAGACTCTTGGTGCGAATGCCAGAGGAAAACATTTCCAATGTGTCTGGCATATAGAAACTGAACCTGGAGAACACCTTTGTCAGGAGCTTTCACCTGCACCGTAGACACACACAGATTTGCATCACATCTAAATGGCCAAGCTCTTTCTTAGACAAGTTGAAAGCTGCTGTCAGAAGGCTGTGCTCCTTGTCAGATGGAAGCAGCAGCATGAACATAGGAGTTTGACAAGAACTAAAGAGTCACAGAAGAGCGTGGCCTAGGAAAATGAGTCAGGAAAAAGCATATCGCTACATGTGTCCTTGTTGTCGCCTAACAACAGGTAGCAGCATAAACCAGATGCGGGTGAAGTTCTTGCTGGCGACATCTAACGTCAAATGAGCAAACGGGCTTACCACAGCTGCGGTCCTCTGGCAGTCTGAAAGCTTTGCGCACAAGCCGGATGCTAAGCGCCTTCCTTTGCCTTTTGGCAGTGCTCGTGCATTGCCAGCACTAGGCGGGAATGGTCACTATCCCGCACACACGTTTCGTTGTGCCCGTTGCTAAGCGCTCTGGAGCACTGTTTATGACGTAAGCGGAACACCTCTTACCGTTCCATTCTCAGAGCTCCTGAGTTAAGTAATCTGCGACTCTTGGTGCGAATGATAGAGGAAAACATTTCCAATGTGTCTGGCAGGGAGAAACTGAACCTGGAGAACACCTTTGTCAGGAGCTTTCACCTGCACCGTAGACACACACAGATTTGCATCACATCTAAATGGCCAAGCTCTTTCTTAGACAAGTTGAAAGCTGCTGTCAGAAGGCTGTGCTCCTTGTCAGATGGAAGCAGCAGCATGAACATAGGAGTTTGACAAGAACTAAAGAGTCACAGAAGAGCGTGGCCTAGGAAAATGAGTCAGGAAAAAGCATATCGCTACATGTGTCCTTGTTGTCGCCTAACAACAGGTAGCAGCATAAACCAGATGCGGGTGAAGTTCTTGCTGGCGACATCTAACGTCAAATGAGCAAACGGGCTTACCACAGCTGCGGTCCTCTGGCAGTCTGAAAGCTTTGCGCACAAGCCGGATGCTAAGCGCCTTCCTTTGCCTTTTGGCAGTGCTCGTGCATTGCCAGCACTAGGCGGGAATGGTCACTATCCCGCACACACGTTTCGTTGTGCCCGTTGCTAAGCGCTCTGGAGCACTGTTTATGACGTAAGCGGAACACCTCTTGCCGTTCCATTCTCAGAGCTCCTGAGTTAAGTAATCTGCGACTCTTGGTGCGAATGATAGAGGAAAACATTTCCAATGTGTCTGGCAGGGAGAAACTGAACCTGGAGAACACCTTTGTCAGGAGCTTTCACCTGCACCGTAGACACACACAGATTTGCATCACATCTAAATGGCCAAGCTCTTTCTTAGACAAGTTGAAAGCTGCTGTCAGAAGGCTGTGCTCCTTGTCAGATGGAAGCAGCAGCATGAACATAGGAGTTTGGCAAGCACTAAAGAGCCACAGAAGAGCGTGGCCTAGGAAAATGAGTCAGGAAAAAGCATATCGCTACATGTGTCCTTGTTGTCGCCTAACAACAGGTAGCAGCATAAACCAGATGCGGGTGAAGTTCTTGCTGGCGACATCTAACGTCAAATGAGCAAACGGGCTTACCACAGCTGCGGTCCTCTGGCAGTCTGAAAGCTTTGCGCACAAGCCGGATGCTAAGCGCCTTCCTTTGCCTTTTGGCAGTGCTCGTGCATTGCCAGCACTAGGCGGGAATGGTCACTATCCCGCACACACGTTTCGTTGTGCCCGTTGTTAAGCGCTCTGGAGCACTGTTTATGACGTAAGCGGAACACCTCTTACCGTTCCATTCTCAGAGCTCCTGAGTTAAGTAATCTGCGACTCTTGGTGCGAATGATAGAGGAAAACATTTCCAATGTGTCTGGCATGGAGAATCTGAACCTGGAGAACACCTTTGTCAGGAGCTTTCACCTGCACCGTAGACACACACAGATTTGCATCACATCTAAATGGCCAAGCTCTTTCTTAGACAAGTTGAAAGCTGCTGTCAGAAGGCTGTGCTCCTTGTCAGATGGAAGCAGCAGCATGAACATAGGAGTTTGACAAGAACTAAAGAGTCACAGAAGAGCGTGGCCTAGGAAAATGAGTCAGGAAAAAGCATATCGCTACATGTGTCCTTGTTGTCGCCTAACAACAGGTAGCAGCATAAACCAGATGTGGTTGAAGTTCTTGCTGGCGACATCTAACGTCAAATGAGCAAGCGGGCTTACCACAGCTACGGTCCTCTGGCAGTCTGAAAGCTTTGCGCACAAGCCGGATGCTAAGCGCCTTCCTTTGCCTTTTGGCAGTGCTCGTGCATTGCCAGCACTAGGCGGGAATGGTCACTATCCCGCACACACGTTTCGTTGTGCCCGTTGCTAAGCGCTCTGGAGCACTGTTTATGACGTAAGCGGAACACCTCTTGCCGTTCCATTCTCAGAGCTCCTCAGTTAAGTAATCTGCGATTCTTGGTGCGAATGATAGAGGAAAACATTTCCAATGTGTCTGGCATATAGAAACTGAACCTGGAGAACACCTTTGTCAGGAGCTTTCACCTGCACCGTAGACACACACAGATTTGCATCACATCTAAATGGCCAAGCTCTTTCTTAGACAAGTTGAAAGCTGCTGTCAGAAGGCTGTGCTCCTTGTCAGATGGAAGCAGCAGCATGAACATAGGAGTTTGACAAGAACTAAAGAGTCACAGAAGAGCGTGGCCTAGGAAAATGAGTCAGGAAAAAGCATATCGCTACATGTGTCCTTGTTGTCGCCTAACAACAGGTAGCAGCATAAACCAGATGCGGGTGAAGTTCTTGCTGGCGACATCTAACGTCAAATGAGCAAACGGGCTTACCACAGCTGCGGTCCTCTGGCAGTCTGAAAGCTTTGCGCACAAGCCGCATGCTAAGCGCCTTCCTTTGCCTTTTGGCAGTGCTCGTGCATTGCCAGCACTAGGCGGGAATGGTCACTATCCCGCACACACGTTTCGTTGTGCCCGTTGCTAAGCGCTCTGGAGCACTGTTTATGACGTAAGCGGAACACCTCTTGCCGTTCCATTCTCAGAGCTCCTGAGTTAAGTAATCTGCGACTCTTGGTGCGAATGATAGAGGAAAACATTTCCAATGTGTCTGGCAGGGAGAAACTGAACCTGGAGAACACCTTTGTCAGGAGCTTTCACCTGCACCGTAGACACACACAGATTTGCATCACATCTAAATGGCCAAGCTCTTTCTTAGACAAGTTGAAAGCTGCTGTCAGAAGGCTGTGCTCCTTGTCAGATGGAAGCAGCAGCATGAACATAGGAGTTTGGCAAGCACTAAAGAGCCACAGAAGAGCGTGGCCTAGGAAAATGAGTCAGGAAAAAGCATATCGCTACATGTGTCCTTGTTGTCGCCTAACAACAGGTAGCAGCATAAACCAGATGCGGGTGAAGTTCTTGCTGGCGACATCTAACGTCAAATGAGCAAACGGGCTTACCACAGCTGCGGTCCTCTGGCAGTCTGAAAGCTTTGCGCACAAGCCGGATGCTAAGCGCCTTCCTTTGCCTTTTGGCAGTGCTCGTGCATTGCCAGCACTAGGCGGGAATGGTCACTATCCCGCACACACGTTTCGTTGTGCCCGTTGTTAAGCGCTCTGGAGCACTGTTTATGACGTAAGCGGAACACCTCTTACCGTTCCATTCTCAGAGCTCCTGAGTTAAGTAATCTGCGACTCTTGGTGCGAATGATAGAGGAAAACATTTCCAATGTGTCTGGCATGGAGAATCTGAACCTGGAGAACACCTTTGTCAGGAGCTTTCACCTGCACCTTACACACACACAGATTTGCATCACATCTAAATGGCCAAGCTCTTTCTTAGACAAGTTGAAAGCTGCTGTCAGAAGGCTGTGCTCCTTGTCAGATGGAAGCAGCAGCATGAACATAGGAGTTTGACAAGAACTAAAGAGTCACAGAAGAGCGTGGCCTAGGAAAATGAGTCAGGAAAAAGCATATCGCTACATGTGTCCTTGTTGTCGCCTAACAACAGGTAGCAGCATAAACCAGATGTGGTTGAAGTTCTTGCTGGCGACATCTAACGTCAAATGAGCAAGCGGGCTTACCACAGCTACGGTCCTCTGGCAGTCTGAAAGCTTTGCGCACAAGCCGGATGCTAAGCGCCTTCCTTTGCCTTTTGGCAGTGCTCGTGCATTGCCAGCACTAGGCGGGAATGGTCACTATCCCGCACACACGTTTCGTTGTGCCCGTTGTTAAGCGCTCTGGAGCACTGTTTATGACGTAAGCGGAACACCTCTTGCCGTTCCATTCTCAGAGCTCCTGAGTTAAGTAATCTGCGACTCTTGGTGCGAATGATAGAGGAAAACATTTCCAATGTGTCTGGCATATAGAAACTGAACCTGGAGAACACCTTTGTCAGGAGCTTTCACCTGCACCGTAGACACACACAGATTTGCATCACATCTAAATGGCCAAGCTCTTTCTTAGACAAGTTGAAAGCTGCTGTCAGAAGGCTGTGCTCCTTGTCAGATGGAAGCAGCAGCATGAACATAGGAGTTTGGCAAGCACTAAAGAGCCACAGAAGAGCGTGGCCTAGGAAAATGAGTCAGGAAAAAGCATATCGCTACATGTGTCCTTGTTGTCGCCTAACAACAGGTAGCAGCATAAACCAGATGCGGGTGAAGTTCTTGCTGGCGACATCTAACGTCAAATGAGCAAACGGGCTTACCACAGCTGCGGTCCTCTGGCAGTCTGAAAGCTTTGCGCACAAGCCGGATGCTAAGCGCCTTCCTTTGCCTTTTGGCAGTGCTCGTGCATTGCCAGCACTAGGCGGGAATGGTCACTATCCCGCACACACGTTTCGTTGTGCCTGTTGCTAAGCGCTCTGGAGCACTGTTTATGACGTAAGCGGAACACCTCTTGCCGTTCCATTCTCAGAGCTCCTGAGTTAATCAAACTGAGACTCTTGGTGCGAATGCCAGAGGAAAACATTTCCAATGTGTCTGGCAGATAGAAACTGAACCTGGAGAACACCTTTGTCAGGAGCTTTCACCTGCACCGTAGACACACACAGATTTGCATCACATCTAAATGGCCAAGCTCTTTCTTAGACAAGTTGAAAGCTGCTGTCAGAAGGCTGTGCTCCTTGTCAGATGGAAGCAGCAGCATGAACATAGGAGTTTGGCAAGCACTAAAGAGCCACAGAAGAGCGTGGCCTAGGAAAATGAGTCAGGAAAAAGCATATCGCTACATGTGTCCTTGTTGTCGCCTAACAACAGGTAGCAGCATAAACCAGATGTGGGTGAAGTTCTTGCAGGTGACATCTAACATCAAATGAGCAAGCGGGATTACCACAGCTACAGTCCTCTGGCAGTCTGAAAGCTTTGCGCACAAGCCGGATGCTAAGCGCCTTCCTTTGCCGTTTGGCAGTGCTCGTGCATTGCCAGCACTAGGTGGGAATGGTCACTATCCCACAGACACGTTTCGTTGTGCCCGTTGCTAAGCGCTCTGGAGCACTGTTTATGACGTAAGCGGAACACATCTTGCCGTTCCATTCTCAGAGCTCCTCAGTTAAGTAATCTGCGATTCTTGGTGCGAATGATAGAGGAAAACATTTCCAATGTGTCTGGCAAGGAGAAACTGAACCTGGAGAACACCTTTGTCAGGAGCTTTCACCTGCACCGTAGACACACACAGATTTGCATCACATCTAAATGGCCAAGCTCTTTCTTAGACAAGTTGAAAGCTGCTGTCAGAAGGCTGTGCTCCTTGTCAGATGGAAGCAGCAGCATGAACATAGGAGTTTGACAAGAACTAAAGAGTCACAGAAGAGCGTGGCCTAGGAAAATGAGTCAGGAAAAAGCATATCGCTACATGTGTCCTTGTTGTCGCCTAACAACAGGTAGCAGCATAAACCAGATGCGGGTGAAGTTCTTGCAGGCGACATCTAACGTCAAATGAGCAAACGGGCTTACCACAGCTGCGGTCCTCTGGCAGTCTGAAAGCTTTGCGCACAAGCCGCATGCTAAGCGCCTTCCTTTGCCTTTTGGCAGTGCTCGTGCATTGCCAGCACTAGGCGGGAATGGTCACTATCCCACAGACATGTTTCGTTGTGCCCGTTGCTAAGCGCTCTGGAGCACTGTTTATGACGTAAGCGGAACACATCTTGCCATTCCATTCTCAGAGCTCCTGAGTTACGTAATCTGCGACTTTTGGTGCGAATGCCAGAGGAAAACATTTCCAATGTGTCTGGCAGAAAGAAACTGAACCTGGAGAACACCTTTGTCAGGAGCTTGCACCTGCACCTTACACACACACAGATTTGCATCACATCTAAATGGCCAAGCTCTTTCTTAGACAAGTTGAAAGCTGCTGTCAGAAGGCTGTGCTCCTTGTCAGATGGAAGCAGCAACACTCACATAGGAGTTTGGCAAGCACTAAAGAGCCACAGAAGAGCGTGGCCTAGGAAAATGAGTCAGGAAAAAGCATATCGCTACATGTGTCCTTGTTGTCGCCTAACAACAGGTAGCAGCATAAACCAGATGTGGGTGAAGTTCTTGCAGGCGACATCTAACATCAAATGAGCAAGCGGGATTACCACAGCTACAGTCCTCTGGCAGTCTGAAAGCTTTGCGCACAAGCCGGATGCTAAGCGCCTTCCTTTGCCGTTTGGCAGTGCTCGTGCATTGCCAGCACTAGGTGGGAATGGTCACTATCCCACAGACACGTTTCGTTGTGCCCGTTGCTAAGCGCTCTGGAGCACTGTTTATGACGTAAGCGGAACACATCTTGCCGTTCCATTCTCAGAGCTCCTCAGTTAAGTAATCTGCGATTCTTGGTGCGAATGATAGAGGAAAACATTTCCAATGTGTCTGGCAAGGAGAAACTGAACCTGGAGAACACCTTTGTCAGGAGCTTTCACCTGCACCGTAGACACACACAGATTTGCATCACATCTAAATGGCCAAGCTCTTTCTTAGACAAGTTGAAAGCTGCTGTCAGAAGGCTGTGCTCCTTGTCAGATGGAAGCAGCAGCATGAACATAGGAGTTTGACAAGAACTAAAGAGTCACAGAAGAGCGTGGCCTAGGAAAATGAGTCAGGAAAAAGCATATCGCTACATGTGTCCTTGTTGTCGCCTAACAACAGGTAGCAGCATAAACCAGATGCGGGTGAAGTTCTTGCTGGCGACATCTAACGTCAAATGAGCAAACGGGCTTACCACAGCTGCGGTCCTCTGGCAGTCTGAAAGCTTTGCGCACAACCCGCATGCTAAGCGCCTTCCTTTGCCTTTTGGCAGTGCTCGTGCATTGCCAGCACTAGGCGGGAATGGTCACTATCCCACAGACATGTTTCGTTGTGCCCGTTGCTAAGCGCTCTGGAGCACTGTTTATGACGTAAGCGGAACACATCTTGCCTTTCCATTCTCAGAGCTCCTGAGTTAATCAAACTGAGACTCTTGGTGCGAATGCCAGAGGAAAACATTTCCAATGTGTCTGGCATATAGAAACTGAACCTGGAGAACACCTTTGTCAGGAGCTTTCACCTGCACCGTAGACACACACAGATTTGCATCACATCTAAATGGCCAAGCTCTTTCTTAGACAAGTTGAAAGCTGCTGTCAGAAGGCTGTGCTCCTTGTCAGATGGAAGCAGCAGCATGAACATAGGAGTTTGACAAGAACTAAAGAGTCACAGAAGAGCGTGGCCTAGGAAAATGAGTCAGGAAAAAGCATATCGCTACATGTGTCCTTGTTGTCGCCTAACAACAGGTAGCAGCATAAACCAGATGCGGGTGAAGTTCTTGCTGGCGACATCTAACGTCAAATGAGCAAACGGGCTTACCACAGCTGCGGTCCTCTGGCAGTCTGAAAGCTTTGCGCACAAGCCGGATGCTAAGCGCCTTCCTTTGCCTTTTGGCAGTGCTCGTGCATTGCCAGCACTAGGCGGGAATGGTCACTATCCCGCACACACGTTTCGTTGTGCCCGTTGTTAAGCGCTCTGGAGCACTGTTTATGACGTAAGCGGAACACCTCTTGCCATTCCATTCTCAGAGCTCCTGAGTTACGTAATCTGCGACTCTTGGTGCGAATGCCAGAGGAAAACATTTCCAATGTGTCTGGCATATAGAAACTGAACCTGGAGAACACCTTTGTCAGGAGCTTTCACCTGCACCGTAGACACACACAGATTTGCATCACATCTAAATGGCCAAGCTCTTTCTTAGACAAGTTGAAAGCTGCTGTCAGAAGGCTGTGCTCCTTGTCAGATGGAAGCAGCAGCATGAACATAGGAGTTTGACAAGAACTAAAGAGCCACAGAAGAGCGTGGCCTAGGAAAATGAGTCAGGAAAAAGCATATCGCTACATGTGTCCTTGTTGTCGCCTAACAACAGGTAGCAGCATAAACCAGATGCGGGTGAAGTTCTTGCTGGCGACATCTAACGTCAAATGAGCAAACGGGCTTACCACAGCTGCGGTCCTCTGGCAGTCTGAAAGCTTTGCGCACAAGCCGCATGCTAAGCGCCTTCCTTTGCCTTTTGGCAGTGCTCGTGCATTGCCAGCACTAGGCGGGAATGGTCACTATCCCGCACACACGTTTCGTTGTGCCCGTTGCTAAGCGCTCTGGAGCACTGTTTATGACGTAAGCGGAACACCTCTTGCCGTTCCATTCTCAGAGCTCCTCAGTTAAGTAATCTGCGACTCTTGGTGCGAATGATAGAGGAAAACATTTCCAATGTGTCTGGCATATAGAAACTGAACCTGGAGAACACCTTTGTCAGGAGCTTTCACCTGCACCGTAGACACACACAGATTTGCATCACATCTAAATGGCCAAGCTCTTTCTTAGACAAGTTGAAAGCTGCTGTCAGAAGGCTGTGCTCCTTGTCAGATGGAAGCAGCAGCATGAACATAGGAGTTTGACAAGAACTAAAGAGTCACAGAAGAGCGTGGCCTAGGAAAATGAGTCAGGAAAAAGCATATCGCTACATGTGTCCTTGTTGTCGCCTAACAACAGGTAGCAGCATAAACCAGATGCGGGTGAAGTTCTTGCTGGCGACATCTAACGTCAAATGAGCAAACGGGCTTACCACAGCTGCGGTCCTCTGGCAGTCTGAAAGCTTTGCGCACAAGCCGGATGCTAAGCGCCTTCCTTTGCCTTTTGGCAGTGCTCGTGCATTGCCAGCACTAGGCGGGAATGGTCACTATCCCGCACACACGTTTCGTTGTGCCCGTTGCTAAGCGCTCTGGAGCACTGTTTATGACGTAAGCGGAACACCTCTTGCCATTCCATTCTCAGAGCTCCTGAGTTACGTAATCTGCGACTTTTGGTGCGAATGCCAGAGGAAAACATTTCCAATGTGTCTGGCATATAGAAACTGAACCTGGAGAACACCTTTGTCAGGAGCTTGCACCTGCACCTTACACACACACAGATTTGCATCACATCTAAATGGCCAAGCTCTTTCTTAGACAAGTTGAAAGCTGCTGTCAGAAGGTTGTGCTCCTTGTCAGATGGAAGGAGCAACACTCACATAGGAGTTTGGCAAGCACTAAAGAGCCACAGAAGAGCGTGGCCTAGGAAAATGAGTCAGGAAAAAGCATATCGCTACATGTGTCCTTGTTGTCGCCTAACAACAGGTAGCAGCATAAACCAGATGTGGGTGAAGTTCTTGCAGGCGACATCTAACATCAAATGAGCAAGCGGGATTACCACAGCTACAGTCCTCTGGCAGTCTGAAAGCTTTGCGCACAAGCCGGATGCTAAGCGCCTTCCTTTGCCTTTTGGCAGTGCTCGTGCATTGCCAGCACTAGGTGGGAATGGTCACTATCCCACAGACACGTTTCGTTGTGCCCGTTGTTAAGCGCTCTGGAGCACTGTTTATGACGTAAGCGGAACACCTCTTACCGTTCCATTCTCAGAGCTCCTGAGTTAAGTAATCTGCGACTCTTGGTGCGAATGATAGAGGAAAACATTTCCAATGTGTCTGGCAGGGAGAATCTGAACCTGGAGAACACCTTTGTCAGGAGCTTTCACCTGCACCGTAGACACACACAGATTTGCATCACATCTAAATGGCCAAGCTCTTTCTTAGACAAGTTGAAAGCTGCTGTCAGAAGGCTGTGCTCCTTGTCAGATGGAAGCAGCAGCATGAACATAGGAGTTTGACAAGAACTAAAGAGTCACAGAAGAGCGTGGCCTAGGAAAATGAGTCAGGAAAAAGCATATCGCTACATGTGTCCTTGTTGTCGCCTAACAACAGGTAGCAGCATAAACCAGATGTGGTTGAAGTTCTTGCTGGCGACATCTAACGTCAAATGAGCAAGCGGGCTTACCACAGCTACGGTCCTCTGGCAGTCTGAAAGCTTTGCGCACAAGCCGGATGCTAAGCGCCTTCCTTTGCCTTTTGGCAGTGCTCGTGCATTGCCAGCACTAGGCGGGAATGGTCACTATCCCGCACACACGTTTCGTTGTGCCCGTTGCTAAGCGCTCTGGAGCACTGTTTATGACGTAAGAGGAACACCTCTTGCCGTTCCATTCTCAAAGCTCCTCAGTTAAGTAATCTGCGATTCTTGGTGCAAATGATAGAGGAAAACATTTCCAATGTGTCTGGCATATAGAAACTGAACCTGGAGAACACCTTTGTCAGGAGCTTTCACCTGCACCGTAGACACACACAGATTTGCATCACATCTAAATGGCCAAGCTCTTTCTTAGACAAGTTGAAAGCTGCTGTCAGAAGGCTGTGCTCCTTGTCAGATGGAAGCAGCAGCATGAACATAGGAGTTTGACAAGAACTAAAGAGTCACAGAAGAGCGTGGCCTAGGAAAATGAGTCAGGAAAAAGCATATCGCTACATGTGTCCTTGTTGTCGCCTAACAACAGGTAGCAGCATAAACCAGATGCGGGTGAAGTTCTTGCTGGCGACATCTAACGTCAAATGAGCAAACGGGCTTACCACAGCTGCGGTCCTCTGGCAGTCTGAAAGCTTTGCGCACAAGCCGCATGCTAAGCGCCTTCCTTTGCCTTTTGGCAGTGCTCGTGCATTGCCAGCACTAGGCGGGAATGGTCACTATCCCGCACACACGTTTCGTTGTGCCAGTTGCTAAGCGCTCTGGAGCACTGTTTATGACGTAAGAGGAACACCTCTTGCCGTTCCATTCTCAGAGCTCCTGAGTTAAGTAATCTGCGACTCTTGGTGCGAATGATAGAGGAAAACATTTCCAATGTGTCTGGCAGGGAGAAACTGAACCTGGAGAACACCTTTGTCAGGAGCTTTCACCTGCACCGTAGACACACACAGATTTGCATCACATCTAAATGGCCAAGCTCTTTCTTAGACAAGTTGAAAGCTGCTGTCAGAAGGCTGTGCTCCTTGTCAGATGGAAGCAGCAGCATGAACATAGGAGTTTGGCAAGCACTAAAGAGCCACAGAAGAGCGTGGCCTAGGAAAATGAGTCAGGAAAAAGCATATCGCTACATGTGTCCTTGTTGTCGCCTAACAACAGGTAGCAGCATAAACCAGATGCGGGTGAAGTTCTTGCTGGCGACATCTAACGTCAAATGAGCAAACGGGCTTACCACAGCTGCGGTCCTCTGCCAGTCTGAAAGCTTTGCGCACAAGCCGGATGCTAAGCGCCTTCCTTTGCCTTTTGGCAGTGCTCGTGCATTGCCAGCACTAGGCGGGAATGGTCACTATCCCGCACACACGTGTCGTTGTGCCCGTTGCTAAGCGCTCTGGAGCACTGTTTATGACGTAAGCGGAACACATCTTGCCATTCCATTCTCAGAGCTCCTGAGTTACGTAATCTGCGACTCTTGGTGCGAATGCCAGAGGAAAACATTTCCAATGTGTCTGGCATATAGAAACTGAACCTGGAGAACACCTTTGTCAGGAGCTTTCACCTGCACCGTAGACACACACAGATTTGCATCACATCTAAATGGCCAAGCTCTTTCTTAGACAAGTTGAAAGCTGCTGTCAGAAGGCTGTGCTCCTTGTCAGATGGAAGCAGCAGCATGAACATAGGAGTTTGACAAGAACTAAAGAGCCACAGAAGAGCGTGGCCTAGGAAAATGAGTCAGGAAAAAGCATATCGCTACATGTGTCCTTGTTGTCGCCTAACAACAGGTAGCAGCATAAACCAGATGCGGGTGAAGTTCTTGCAGGCGACATCTAACGTCAAATGAGCAAACGGGCTTACCACAGCTGCGGTCCTCTGGCAGTCTGAAAGCTTTGCGCACAAGCCGCATGCTAAGCGCCTTCCTTTGCCTTTTGGCAGTGCTCGTGCATTGCCAGCACTAGGCGGGAATGGTCACTATCCCACAGACATGTTTCGTTGTGCCCGTTGCTAAGCGCTCTGGAGCACTGTTTATGACGTAAGCGGAACACATCTTGCCATTCCATTCTCAGAGCTCCTGAGTTACGTAATCTGCGACTTTTGGTGCGAATGCCAGAGGAAAACATTTCCAATGTGTCTGGCAGAAAGAAACTGAACCTGGAGAACACCTTTGTCAGGAGCTTGCACCTGCACCTTACACACACACAGATTTGCATCACATCTAAATGGCCAAGCTCTTTCTTAGACAAGTTGAAAGCTGCTGTCAGAAGGCTGTGCTCCTTGTCAGATGGAAGCAGCAACACTCACATAGGAGTTTGGCAAGCACTAAAGAGCCACAGAAGAGCGTGGCCTAGGAAAATGAGTCAGGAAAAAGCATATCGCTACATGTGTCCTTGTTGTCGCCTAACAACAGGTAGCAGCATAAACCAGATGTGGGTGAAGTTCTTGCAGGCGACATCTAACATCAAATGAGCAAGCGGGATTACCACAGCTACAGTCCTCTGGCAGTCTGAAAGCTTTGCGCACAAGCCGGATGCTAAGCGCCTTCCTTTGCCGTTTGGCAGTGCTCGTGCATTGCCAGCACTAGGTGGGAATGGTCACTATCCCACAGACACGTTTCGTTGTGCCCGTTGCTAAGCGCTCTGGAGCACTGTTTATGACGTAAGCGGAACACATCTTGCCGTTCCATTCTCAGAGCTCCTCAGTTAAGTAATCTGCGATTCTTGGTGCGAATGATAGAGGAAAACATTTCCAATGTGTCTGGCAAGGAGAAACTGAACCTGGAGAACACCTTTGTCAGGAGCTTTCACCTGCACCGTAGACACACACAGATTTGCATCACATCTAAATGGCCAAGCTCTTTCTTAGACAAGTTGAAAGCTGCTGTCAGAAGGCTGTGCTCCTTGTCAGATGGAAGCAGCAGCATGAACATAGGAGTTTGACAAGAACTAAAGAGTCACAGAAGAGCGTGGCCTAGGAAAATGAGTCAGGAAAAAGCATATCGCTACATGTGTCCTTGTTGTCGCCTAACAACAGGTAGCAGCATAAACCAGATGCGGGTGAAGTTCTTGCTGGCGACATCTAACGTCAAATGAGCAAACGGGCTTACCACAGCTGCGGTCCTCTGGCAGTCTGAAAGCTTTGCGCACAAGCCGGATGCTAAGCGCCTTCCTTTGCCTTTTGGCAGTGCTCGTGCATTGCCAGCACTAGGCGGGAATGGTCACTATCCCACAGACATGTTTCGTTGTGCCCGTTGCTAAGCGCTCTGGAGCACTGTTTATGACGTAAGCGGAACACATCTTGCCTTTCCATTCTCAGAGCTCCTGAGTTAATCAAACTGAGACTCTTGGTGCGAATGCCAGAGGAAAACATTTCCAATGTGTCTGGCATATAGAAACTGAACCTGGAGAACACCTTTGTCAGGAGCTTTCACCTGCACCGTAGACACACACAGATTTGCATCACATCTAAATGGCCAAGCTCTTTCTTAGACAAGTTGAAAGCTGCTGTCAGAAGGCTGTGCTCCTTGTCAGATGGAAGCAGCAGCATGAACATAGGAGTTTGACAAGAACTAAAGAGTCACAGAAGAGCGTGGCCTAGGAAAATGAGTCAGGAAAAAGCATATCGCTACATGTGTCCTTGTTGTCGCCTAACAACAGGTAGCAGCATAAACCAGATGCGGGTGAAGTTCTTGCTGGCGACATCTAACGTCAAATGAGCAAACGGGCTTACCACAGCTGCGGTCCTCTGGCAGTCTGAAAGCTTTGCGCACAAGCCGGATGCTAAGCGCCTTCCTTTGCCTTTTGGCAGTGCTCGTGCATTGCCAGCACTAGGCGGGAATGGTCACTATCCCGCACACACGTTTCGTTGTGCCCGTTGTTAAGCGCTCTGGAGCACTGTTTATGACGTAAGCGGAACACCTCTTGCCATTCCATTCTCAGAGCTCCTGAGTTACGTAATCTGCGACTCTTGGTGCGAATGCCAGAGGAAAACATTTCCAATGTGTCTGGCATATAGAAACTGAACCTGGAGAACACCTTTGTCAGGAGCTTTCACCTGCACCGTAGACACACACAGATTTGCATCACATCTAAATGGCCAAGCTCTTTCTTAGACAAGTTGAAAGCTGCTGTCAGAAGGCTGTGCTCCTTGTCAGATGGAAGCAGCAGCATGAACATAGGAGTTTGACAAGAACTAAAGAGCCACAGAAGAGCGTGGCCTAGGAAAATGAGTCAGGAAAAAGCATATCGCTACATGTGTCCTTGTTGTCGCCTAACAACAGGTAGCAGCATAAACCAGATGCGGGTGAAGTTCTTGCTGGCGACATCTAACGTCAAATGAGCAAACGGGCTTACCACAGCTGCGGTCCTCTGGCAGTCTGAAAGCTTTGCGCACAAGCCGCATGCTAAGCGCCTTCCTTTGCCTTTTGGCAGTGCTCGTGCATTGCCAGCACTAGGCGGGAATGGTCACTATCCCGCACACACGTTTCGTTGTGCCCGTTGCTAAGCGCTCTGGAGCACTGTTTATGACGTAAGCGGAACACCTCTTGCCGTTCCATTCTCAGAGCTCCTCAGTTAAGTAATCTGCGACTCTTGGTGCGAATGATAGAGGAAAACATTTCCAATGTGTCTGGCATATAGAAACTGAACCTGGAGAACACCTTTGTCAGGAGCTTTCACCTGCACCGTAGACACACACAGATTTGCATCACATCTAAATGGCCAAGCTCTTTCTTAGACAAGTTGAAAGCTGCTGTCAGAAGGCTGTGCTCCTTGTCAGATGGAAGCAGCAGCATGAACATAGGAGTTTGACAAGAACTAAAGAGTCACAGAAGAGCGTGGCCTAGGAAAATGAGTCAGGAAAAAGCATATCGCTACATGTGTCCTTGTTGTCGCCTAACAACAGGTAGCAGCATAAACCAGATGCGGGTGAAGTTCTTGCTGGCGACATCTAACGTCAAATGAGCAAACGGGCTTACCACAGCTGCGGTCCTCTGGCAGTCTGAAAGCTTTGCGCACAAGCCGGATGCTAAGCGCCTTCCTTTGCCTTTTGGCAGTGCTCGTGCATTGCCAGCACTAGGCGGGAATGGTCACTATCCCGCACACACGTTTCGTTGTGCCCGTTGCTAAGCGCTCTGGAGCACTGTTTATGACGTAAGCGGAACACCTCTTGCCATTCCATTCTCAGAGCTCCTGAGTTACGTAATCTGCGACTTTTGGTGCGAATGCCAGAGGAAAACATTTCCAATGTGTCTGGCATATAGAAACTGAACCTGGAGAACACCTTTGTCAGGAGCTTGCACCTGCACCTTACACACACACAGATTTGCATCACATCTAAATGGCCAAGCTCTTTCTTAGACAAGTTGAAAGCTGCTGTCAGAAGGTTGTGCTCCTTGTCAGATGGAAGGAGCAACACTCACATAGGAGTTTGGCAAGCACTAAAGAGCCACAGAAGAGCGTGGCCTAGGAAAATGAGTCAGGAAAAAGCATATCGCTACATGTGTCCTTGTTGTCGCCTAACAACAGGTAGCAGCATAAACCAGATGTGGGTGAAGTTCTTGCAGGCGACATCTAACATCAAATGAGCAAGCGGGATTACCACAGCTACAGTCCTCTGGCAGTCTGAAAGCTTTGCGCACAAGCCGGATGCTAAGCGCCTTCCTTTGCCTTTTGGCAGTGCTCGTGCATTGCCAGCACTAGGTGGGAATGGTCACTATCCCACAGACACGTTTCGTTGTGCCCGTTGTTAAGCGCTCTGGAGCACTGTTTATGACGTAAGCGGAACACCTCTTACCGTTCCATTCTCAGAGCTCCTGAGTTAAGTAATCTGCGACTCTTGGTGCGAATGATAGAGGAAAACATTTCCAATGTGTCTGGCAGGGAGAATCTGAACCTGGAGAACACCTTTGTCAGGAGCTTTCACCTGCACCGTAGACACACACAGATTTGCATCACATCTAAATGGCCAAGCTCTTTCTTAGACAAGTTGAAAGCTGCTGTCAGAAGGCTGTGCTCCTTGTCAGATGGAAGCAGCAGCATGAACATAGGAGTTTGACAAGAACTAAAGAGTCACAGAAGAGCGTGGCCTAGGAAAATGAGTCAGGAAAAAGCATATCGCTACATGTGTCCTTGTTGTCGCCTAACAACAGGTAGCAGCATAAACCAGATGTGGTTGAAGTTCTTGCTGGCGACATCTAACGTCAAATGAGCAAGCGGGCTTACCACAGCTACGGTCCTCTGGCAGTCTGAAAGCTTTGCGCACAAGCCGGATGCTAAGCGCCTTCCTTTGCCTTTTGGCAGTGCTCGTGCATTGCCAGCACTAGGCGGGAATGGTCACTATCCCGCACACACGTTTCGTTGTGCCCGTTGCTAAGCGCTCTGGAGCACTGTTTATGACGTAAGAGGAACACCTCTTGCCGTTCCATTCTCAAAGCTCCTCAGTTAAGTAATCTGCGATTCTTGGTGCAAATGATAGAGGAAAACATTTCCAATGTGTCTGGCATATAGAAACTGAACCTGGAGAACACCTTTGTCAGGAGCTTTCACCTGCACCGTAGACACACACAGATTTGCATCACATCTAAATGGCCAAGCTCTTTCTTAGACAAGTTGAAAGCTGCTGTCAGAAGGCTGTGCTCCTTGTCAGATGGAAGCAGCAGCATGAACATAGGAGTTTGACAAGAACTAAAGAGTCACAGAAGAGCGTGGCCTAGGAAAATGAGTCAGGAAAAAGCATATCGCTACATGTGTCCTTGTTGTCGCCTAACAACAGGTAGCAGCATAAACCAGATGCGGGTGAAGTTCTTGCTGGCGACATCTAACGTCAAATGAGCAAACGGGCTTACCACAGCTGCGGTCCTCTGGCAGTCTGAAAGCTTTGCGCACAAGCCGCATGCTAAGCGCCTTCCTTTGCCTTTTGGCAGTGCTCGTGCATTGCCAGCACTAGGCGGGAATGGTCACTATCCCGCACACACGTTTCGTTGTGCCAGTTGCTAAGCGCTCTGGAGCACTGTTTATGACGTAAGAGGAACACCTCTTGCCGTTCCATTCTCAGAGCTCCTGAGTTAAGTAATCTGCGACTCTTGGTGCGAATGATAGAGGAAAACATTTCCAATGTGTCTGGCAGGGAGAAACTGAACCTGGAGAACACCTTTGTCAGGAGCTTTCACCTGCACCGTAGACACACACAGATTTGCATCACATCTAAATGGCCAAGCTCTTTCTTAGACAAGTTGAAAGCTGCTGTCAGAAGGCTGTGCTCCTTGTCAGATGGAAGCAGCAGCATGAACATAGGAGTTTGGCAAGCACTAAAGAGCCACAGAAGAGCGTGGCCTAGGAAAATGAGTCAGGAAAAAGCATATCGCTACATGTGTCCTTGTTGTCGCCTAACAACAGGTAGCAGCATAAACCAGATGCGGGTGAAGTTCTTGCTGGCGACATCTAACGTCAAATGAGCAAACGGGCTTACCACAGCTGCGGTCCTCTGCCAGTCTGAAAGCTTTGCGCACAAGCCGGATGCTAAGCGCCTTCCTTTGCCTTTTGGCAGTGCTCGTGCATTGCCAGCACTAGGCGGGAATGGTCACTATCCCGCACACACGTGTCGTTGTGCCCGTTGCTAAGCGCTCTGGAGCACTGTTTATGACGTAAGCGGAACACATCTTGCCATTCCATTCTCAGAGCTCCTGAGTTACGTAATCTGCGACTCTTGGTGCGAATGCCAGAGGAAAACATTTCCAATGTGTCTGGCATATAGAAACTGAACCTGGAGAACACCTTTGTCAGGAGCTTTCACCTGCACCGTAGACACACACAGATTTGCATCACATCTAAATGGCCAAGCTCTTTCTTAGACAAGTTGAAAGCTGCTGTCAGAAGGCTGTGCTCCTTGTCAGATGGAAGCAGCAGCATGAACATAGGAGTTTGACAAGAACTAAAGAGCCACAGAAGAGCGTGGCCTAGGAAAATGAGTCAGGAAAAAGCATATCGCTACATGTGTCCTTGTTGTCGCCTAACAACAGGTAGCAGCATAAACCAGATGCGGGTGAAGTTCTTGCTGGCGACATCTAACGTCAAATGAGCAAACGGGCTTACCACAGCTGCGGTCCTCTGGCAGTCTGAAAGCTTTGCGCACAAGCCGGATGCTAAGCGCCTTCCTTTGCCTTTTGGCAGTGCTCGTGCATTGCCAGCACTAGGCGGGAATGGTCACTATCCCACAGACATGTTTCGTTGTGCCCGTTGCTAAGCGCTCTGGAGCACTGTTTATGACGTAAGCGGAACACCTCTTGCCATTCCATTCTCAGAGCTCCTGAGTTACGTAATCTGCGACTTTTGGTGCGAATGCCAGAGGAAAACATTTCCAATGTGTCTGGCATATAGAAACTGAACCTGGAGAACACCTTTGTCAGGAGCTTGCACCTGCACCTTACACACACACAGATTTGCATCACATCTAAATGGCCAAGCTCTTTCTTAGACAAGTTGAAAGCTGCTGTCAGAAGGTTGTGCTCCTTGTCAGATGGAAGGAGCAACACTCACATAGGAGTTTGGCAAGCACTAAAGAGCCACAGAAGAGCGTGGCCTAGGAAAATGAGTCAGGAAAAAGCATATCGCTACATGTGTCCTTGTTGTCGCCTAACAACAGGTAGCAGCATAAACCAGATGTGGGTGAAGTTCTTGCAGGCGACATCTAACATCAAATGAGCAAGCGGGATTACCACAGCTACAGTCCTCTGGCAGTCTGAAAGCTTTGCGCACAAGCCGGATGCTAAGCGCCTTCCTTTGCCTTTTGGCAGTGCTCGTGCATTGCCAGCACTAGGTGGGAATGGTCACTATCCCACAGACACGTTTCGTTGTGCCCGTTGTTAAGCGCTCTGGAGCACTGTTTATGACGTAAGCGGAACACCTCTTACCGTTCCATTCTCAGAGCTCCTGAGTTAAGTAATCTGCGACTCTTGGTGCGAATGATAGAGGAAAACATTTCCAATGTGTCTGGCAGGGAGAATCTGAACCTGGAGAACACCTTTGTCAGGAGCTTTCACCTGCACCGTAGACACACACAGATTTGCATCACATCTAAATGGCCAAGCTCTTTCTTAGACAAGTTGAAAGCTGCTGTCAGAAGGCTGTGCTCCTTGTCAGATGGAAGCAGCAGCATGAACATAGGAGTTTGACAAGAACTAAAGAGTCACAGAAGAGCGTGGCCTAGGAAAATGAGTCAGGAAAAAGCATATCGCTACATGTGTCCTTGTTGTCGCCTAACAACAGGTAGCAGCATAAACCAGATGTGGTTGAAGTTCTTGCTGGCGACATCTAACGTCAAATGAGCAAGCGGGCTTACCACAGCTACGGTCCTCTGGCAGTCTGAAAGCTTTGCGCACAAGCCGGATGCTAAGCGCCTTCCTTTGCCTTTTGGCAGTGCTCGTGCATTGCCAGCACTAGGCGGGAATGGTCACTATCCCGCACACACGTTTCGTTGTGCCCGTTGCTAAGCGCTCTGGAGCACTGTTTATGACGTAAGAGGAACACCTCTTGCCGTTCCATTCTCAAAGCTCCTCAGTTAAGTAATCTGCGATTCTTGGTGCAAATGATAGAGGAAAACATTTCCAATGTGTCTGGCATATAGAAACTGAACCTGGAGAACACCTTTGTCAGGAGCTTTCACCTGCACCGTAGACACACACAGATTTGCATCACATCTAAATGGCCAAGCTCTTTCTTAGACAAGTTGAAAGCTGCTGTCAGAAGGCTGTGCTCCTTGTCAGATGGAAGCAGCAGCATGAACATAGGAGTTTGACAAGAACTAAAGAGTCACAGAAGAGCGTGGCCTAGGAAAATGAGTCAGGAAAAAGCATATCGCTACATGTGTCCTTGTTGTCGCCTAACAACAGGTAGCAGCATAAACCAGATGCGGGTGAAGTTCTTGCTGGCGACATCTAACGTCAAATGAGCAAACGGGCTTACCACAGCTGCGGTCCTCTGGCAGTCTGAAAGCTTTGCGCACAAGCCGCATGCTAAGCGCCTTCCTTTGCCTTTTGGCAGTGCTCGTGCATTGCCAGCACTAGGCGGGAATGGTCACTATCCCGCACACACGTTTCGTTGTGCCAGTTGCTAAGCGCTCTGGAGCACTGTTTATGACGTAAGAGGAACACCTCTTGCCGTTCCATTCTCAGAGCTCCTGAGTTAAGTAATCTGCGACTCTTGGTGCGAATGATAGAGGAAAACATTTCCAATGTGTCTGGCAGGGAGAAACTGAACCTGGAGAACACCTTTGTCAGGAGCTTTCACCTGCACCGTAGACACACACAGATTTGCATCACATCTAAATGGCCAAGCTCTTTCTTAGACAAGTTGAAAGCTGCTGTCAGAAGGCTGTGCTCCTTGTCAGATGGAAGCAGCAGCATGAACATAGGAGTTTGGCAAGCACTAAAGAGCCACAGAAGAGCGTGGCCTAGGAAAATGAGTCAGGAAAAAGCATATCGCTACATGTGTCCTTGTTGTCGCCTAACAACAGGTAGCAGCATAAACCAGATGCGGGTGAAGTTCTTGCTGGCGACATCTAACGTCAAATGAGCAAACGGGCTTACCACAGCTGCGGTCCTCTGGCAGTCTGAAAGCTTTGCGCACAAGCCGGATGCTAAGCGCCTTCCTTTGCCTTTTGGCAGTGCTCGTGCATTGCCAGCACTAGGCGGGAATGGTCACTATCCCGCACACACGTGTCGTTGTGCCCGTTGCTAAGCGCTCTGGAGCACTGTTTATGACGTAAGCGGAACACATCTTGCCATTCCATTCTCAGAGCTCCTGAGTTACGTAATCTGCGACTCTTGGTGCGAATGCCAGAGGAAAACATTTCCAATGTGTCTGGCATATAGAAACTGAACCTGGAGAACACCTTTGTCAGGAGCTTTCACCTGCACCGTAGACACACACAGATTTGCATCACATCTAAATGGCCAAGCTCTTTCTTAGACAAGTTGAAAGCTGCTGTCAGAAGGCTGTGCTCCTTGTCAGATGGAAGCAGCAGCATGAACATAGGAGTTTGACAAGAACTAAAGAGCCACAGAAGAGCGTGGCCTAGGAAAATGAGTCAGGAAAAAGCATATCGCTACATGTGTCCTTGTTGTCGCCTAACAACAGGTAGCAGCATAAACCAGATGCGGGTGAAGTTCTTGCTGGCGACATCTAACGTCAAATGAGCAAACGGGCTTACCACAGCTGCGGTCCTCTGGCAGTCTGAAAGCTTTGCGCACAAGCCGGATGCTAAGCGCCTTCCTTTGCCTTTTGGCAGTGCTCGTGCATTGCCAGCACTAGGCGGGAATGGTCACTATCCCACAGACATGTTTCGTTGTGCCCGTTGCTAAGCGCTCTGGAGCACTGTTTATGACGTAAGCGGAACACCTCTTGCCATTCCATTCTCAGAGCTCCTGAGTTACGTAATCTGCGACTTTTGGTGCGAATGCCAGAGGAAAACATTTCCAATGTGTCTGGCATATAGAAACTGAACCTGGAGAACACCTTTGTCAGGAGCTTGCACCTGCACCTTACACACACACAGATTTGCATCACATCTAAATGGCCAAGCTCTTTCTTAGACAAGTTGAAAGCTGCTGTCAGAAGGTTGTGCTCCTTGTCAGATGGAAGGAGCAACACTCACATAGGAGTTTGGCAAGCACTAAAGAGCCACAGAAGAGCGTGGCCTAGGAAAATGAGTCAGGAAAAAGCATATCGCTACATGTGTCCTTGTTGTCGCCTAACAACAGGTAGCAGCATAAACCAGATGTGGTTGAAGTTCTTGCTGGCGACATCTAACGTCAAATGAGCAAGCGGGCTTACCACAGCTACGGTCCTCTGGCAGTCTGAAAGCTTTGCGCACAAGCCGGATGCTAAGCGCCTTCCTTTGCCTTTTGGCAGTGCTCGTGCATTGCCAGCACTAGGCGGGAATGGTCACTATCCCGCACACACGTTTCGTTGTGCCCGTTGCTAAGCGCTCTGGAGCACTGTTTATGACGTAAGAGGAACACCTCTTGCCGTTCCATTCTCAAAGCTCCTCAGTTAAGTAATCTGCGATTCTTGGTGCAAATGATAGAGGAAAACATTTCCAATGTGTCTGGCATATAGAAACTGAACCTGGAGAACACCTTTGTCAGGAGCTTTCACCTGCACCGTAGACACACACAGATTTGCATCACATCTAAATGGCCAAGCTCTTTCTTAGACAAGTTGAAAGCTGCTGTCAGAAGGCTGTGCTCCTTGTCAGATGGAAGCAGCAGCATGAACATAGGAGTTTGACAAGAACTAAAGAGTCACAGAAGAGCGTGGCCTAGGAAAATGAGTCAGGAAAAAGCATATCGCTACATGTGTCCTTGTTGTCGCCTAACAACAGGTAGCAGCATAAACCAGATGCGGGTGAAGTTCTTGCTGGCGACATCTAACGTCAAATGAGCAAACGGGCTTACCACAGCTGCGGTCCTCTGGCAGTCTGAAAGCTTTGCGCACAAGCCGCATGCTAAGCGCCTTCCTTTGCCTTTTGGCAGTGCTCGTGCATTGCCAGCACTAGGCGGGAATGGTCACTATCCCGCACACACGTTTCGTTGTGCCAGTTGCTAAGCGCTCTGGAGCACTGTTTATGACGTAAGAGGAACACCTCTTGCCGTTCCATTCTCAGAGCTCCTGAGTTAAGTAATCTGCGACTCTTGGTGCGAATGATAGAGGAAAACATTTCCAATGTGTCTGGCAGGGAGAAACTGAACCTGGAGAACACCTTTGTCAGGAGCTTTCACCTGCACCGTAGACACACACAGATTTGCATCACATCTAAATGGCCAAGCTCTTTCTTAGACAAGTTGAAAGCTGCTGTCAGAAGGCTGTGCTCCTTGTCAGATGGAAGCAGCAGCATGAACATAGGAGTTTGGCAAGCACTAAAGAGCCACAGAAGAGCGTGGCCTAGGAAAATGAGTCAGGAAAAAGCATATCGCTACATGTGTCCTTGTTGTCGCCTAACAACAGGTAGCAGCATAAACCAGATGCGGGTGAAGTTCTTGCTGGCGACATCTAACGTCAAATGAGCAAACGGGCTTACCACAGCTGCGGTCCTCTGGCAGTCTGAAAGCTTTGCGCACAAGCCGGATGCTAAGCGCCTTCCTTTGCCTTTTGGCAGTGCTCGTGCATTGCCAGCACTAGGCGGGAATGGTCACTATCCCGCACACACGTGTCGTTGTGCCCGTTGCTAAGCGCTCTGGAGCACTGTTTATGACGTAAGCGGAACACATCTTGCCATTCCATTCTCAGAGCTCCTGAGTTACGTAATCTGCGACTCTTGGTGCGAATGCCAGAGGAAAACATTTCCAATGTGTCTGGCATATAGAAACTGAACCTGGAGAACACCTTTGTCAGGAGCTTTCACCTGCACCGTAGACACACACAGATTTGCATCACATCTAAATGGCCAAGCTCTTTCTTAGACAAGTTGAAAGCTGCTGTCAGAAGGCTGTGCTCCTTGTCAGATGGAAGCAGCAGCATGAACATAGGAGTTTGACAAGAACTAAAGAGCCACAGAAGAGCGTGGCCTAGGAAAATGAGTCAGGAAAAAGCATATCGCTACATGTGTCCTTGTTGTCGCCTAACAACAGGTAGCAGCATAAACCAGATGCGGGTGAAGTTCTTGCTGGCGACATCTAACGTCAAATGAGCAAACGGGCTTACCACAGCTGCGGTCCTCTGGCAGTCTGAAAGCTTTGCGCACAAGCCGGATGCTAAGCGCCTTCCTTTGCCTTTTGGCAGTGCTCGTGCATTGCCAGCACTAGGCGGGAATGGTCACTATCCCACAGACATGTTTCGTTGTGCCCGTTGCTAAGCGCTCTGGAGCACTGTTTATGACGTAAGCGGAACACCTCTTGCCATTCCATTCTCAGAGCTCCTGAGTTACGTAATCTGCGACTTTTGGTGCGAATGCCAGAGGAAAACATTTCCAATGTGTCTGGCATATAGAAACTGAACCTGGAGAACACCTTTGTCAGGAGCTTGCACCTGCACCTTACACACACACAGATTTGCATCACATCTAAATGGCCAAGCTCTTTCTTAGACAAGTTGAAAGCTGCTGTCAGAAGGTTGTGCTCCTTGTCAGATGGAAGGAGCAACACTCACATAGGAGTTTGGCAAGCACTAAAGAGCCACAGAAGAGCGTGGCCTAGGAAAATGAGTCAGGAAAAAGCATATCGCTACATGTGTCCTTGTTGTCGCCTAACAACAGGTAGCAGCATAAACCAGATGTGGGTGAAGTTCTTGCAGGCGACATCTAACATCAAATGAGCAAGCGGGATTACCACAGCTACAGTCCTCTGGCAGTCTGAAAGCTTTGCGCACAAGCCGGATGCTAAGCGCCTTCCTTTGCCTTTTGGCAGTGCTCGTGCATTGCCAGCACTAGGTGGGAATGGTCACTATCCCACAGACACGTTTCGTTGTGCCCGTTGTTAAGCGCTCTGGAGCACTGTTTATGACGTAAGCGGAACACCTCTTACCGTTCCATTCTCAGAGCTCCTGAGTTAAGTAATCTGCGACTCTTGGTGCGAATGATAGAGGAAAACATTTCCAATGTGTCTGGCAGGGAGAATCTGAACCTGGAGAACACCTTTGTCAGGAGCTTTCACCTGCACCGTAGACACACACAGATTTGCATCACATCTAAATGGCCAAGCTCTTTCTTAGACAAGTTGAAAGCTGCTGTCAGAAGGCTGTGCTCCTTGTCAGATGGAAGCAGCAGCATGAACATAGGAGTTTGACAAGAACTAAAGAGTCACAGAAGAGCGTGGCCTAGGAAAATGAGTCAGGAAAAAGCATATCGCTACATGTGTCCTTGTTGTCGCCTAACAACAGGTAGCAGCATAAACCAGATGTGGTTGAAGTTCTTGCTGGCGACATCTAACGTCAAATGAGCAAGCGGGCTTACCACAGCTACGGTCCTCTGGCAGTCTGAAAGCTTTGCGCACAAGCCGGATGCTAAGCGCCTTCCTTTGCCTTTTGGCAGTGCTCGTGCATTGCCAGCACTAGGCGGGAATGGTCACTATCCCGCACACACGTTTCGTTGTGCCCGTTGCTAAGCGCTCTGGAGCACTGTTTATGACGTAAGAGGAACACCTCTTGCCGTTCCATTCTCAGAGCTCCTCAGTTAAGTAATCTGCGATTCTTGGTGCAAATGATAGAGGAAAACATTTCCAATGTGTCTGGCATATAGAAACTGAACCTGGAGAACACCTTTGTCAGGAGCTTTCACCTGCACCGTAGACACACACAGATTTGCATCACATCTAAATGGCCAAGCTCTTTCTTAGACAAGTTGAAAGCTGCTGTCAGAAGGCTGTGCTCCTTGTCAGATGGAAGCAGCAGCATGAACATAGGAGTTTGACAAGAACTAAAGAGTCACAGAAGAGCGTGGCCTAGGAAAATGAGTCAGGAAAAAGCATATCGCTACATGTGTCCTTGTTGTCGCCTAACAACAGGTAGCAGCATAAACCAGATGCGGGTGAAGTTCTTGCTGGCGACATCTAACGTCAAATGAGCAAACGGGCTTACCACAGCTGCGGTCCTCTGGCAGTCTGAAAGCTTTGCGCACAAGCCGGATGCTAAGCGCCTTCCTTTGCCTTTTGGCAGTGCTCGTGCATTGCCAGCACTAGGCGGGAATGGTCACTATCCCGCACACACGTGTCGTTGTGCCCGTTGCTAAGCGCTCTGGAGCACTGTTTATGACGTAAGCGGAACACATCTTGCCATTCCATTCTCAGAGCTCCTGAGTTACGTAATCTGCGACTCTTGGTGCGAATGCCAGAGGAAAACATTTCCAATGTGTCTGGCATATAGAAACTGAACCTGGAGAACACCTTTGTCAGGAGCTTTCACCTGCACCGTAGACACACACAGATTTGCATCACATCTAAATGGCCAAGCTCTTTCTTAGACAAGTTGAAAGCTGCTGTCAGAAGGCTGTGCTCCTTGTCAGATGGAAGCAGCAGCATGAACATAGGAGTTTGACAAGAACTAAAGAGCCACAGAAGAGCGTGGCCTAGGAAAATGAGTCAGGAAAAAGCATATCGCTACATGTGTCCTTGTTGTCGCCTAACAACAGGTAGCAGCATAAACCAGATGCGGGTGAAGTTCTTGCTGGCGACATCTAACGTCAAATGAGCAAACGGGCTTACCACAGCTGCGGTCCTCTGGCAGTCTGAAAGCTTTGCGCACAAGCCGGATGCTAAGCGCCTTCCTTTGCCTTTTGGCAGTGCTCGTGCATTGCCAGCACTAGGCGGGAATGGTCACTATCCCACAGACATGTTTCGTTGTGCCCGTTGCTAAGCGCTCTGGAGCACTGTTTATGACGTAAGCGGAACACAACTTGCCTTTCCATTCTCAGAGCTCCTGAGTTAATCAAACTGAGACTCTTGGTGCGAATGCCAGAGGAAAACATTTCCAATGTGTCTGGCATATAGAAACTGAACCTGGAGAACACCTTTGTCAGGAGCTTTCACCTGCACCGTAGACACACACAGATTTGCATCACATCTAAATGGCCAAGCTCTTTCTTAGACAAGTTGAAAGCTGCTGTCAGAAGGCTGTGCTCCTTGTCAGATGGAAGCAGCAGCATGAACATAGGAGTTTGACAAGAACTAAAGAGTCACAGAAGAGCGTGGCCTAGGAAAATGAGTCAGGAAAAAGCATATCGCTACATGTGTCCTTGTTGTCGCCTAACAACAGGTAGCAGCATAAACCAGATGCGGGTGAAGTTCTTGCTGGCGACATCTAACGCCAAATGAGCAAACGGGCTTACCACAGCTGCGGTCCTCTGGCAGTCTGAAAGCTTTGCGCACAAGCCGGATGCTAAGCGCCTTCCTTTGCCTTTTGGCAGTGCTCGTGCATTGCCAGCACTAGGCGGGAATGGTCACTATCCCGCACACACGTTTCGTTGTGCCCGTTGCTAAGCGCTCTGGAGCACTGTTTATGACGTAAGAGGAACACCTCTTGCCGTTCCATTCTCAGAGCTCCTGAGTTAAGTAATCTGCGACTCTTGGTGCGAATGATAGAGGAAAACATTTCCAATGTGTCTGGCATATAGAAACTGAACCTGGAGAACACCTTTGTCAGGAGCTTTCACCTGCACCGTAGACACACACAGATTTGCATCACATCTAAATGGCCAAGCTCTTTCTTAGACAAGTTGAAAGCTGCTGTCAGAAGGCTGTGCTCCTTGTCAGATGGAAGCAGCAGCATGAACATAGGAGTTTGGCAAGCACTAAAGAGCCACAGAAGAGCGTGGCCTAGGAAAATGAGTCAGGAAAAAGCATATCGCTACATGTGTCCTTGTTGTCGCCTAACAACAGGTAGCAGCATAAACCAGATGCGGGTGAAGTTCTTGCTGGCGACATCTAACGTCAAATGAGCAAACGGGCTTACCACAGCTGCGGTCCTCTGGCAGTCTGAAAGCTTTGCGCACAAGCCGGATGCTAAGCGCCTTCCTTTGCCTTTTGGCAGTGCTCGTGCATTGCCAGCACTAGGCGGGAATGGTCACTATCCCGCACACACGTTTCGTTGTGCCCGTTGCTAAGCGCTCTGGAGCACTGTTTATGACGTAAGCGGAACACCTCTTGCCATTCCATTCTCAGAGCTCCTGAGTTACGTAATCTGCGACTTTTGGTGCGAATGCCAGAGGAAAACATTTCCAATGTGTCTGGCATATAGAAACTGAACCTGGAGAACACCTTTGTCAGGAGCTTGCACCTGCACCTTACACACACACAGATTTGCATCACATCTAAATGGCCAAGCTCTTTCTTAGACAAGTTGAAAGCTGCTGTCAGAAGGTTGTGCTCCTTGTCAGATGGAAGGAGCAACACTCACATAGGAGTTTGGCAAGCACTAAAGAGCCACAGAAGAGCGTGGCCTAGGAAAATGAGTCAGGAAAAAGCATATCGCTACATGTGTCCTTGTTGTCGCCTAACAACAGGTAGCAGCATAAACCAGATGTGGGTGAAGTTCTTGCAGGCGACATCTAACATCAAATGAGCAAGCGGGATTACCACAGCTACAGTCCTCTGGCAGTCTGAAAGCTTTGCGCACAAGCCGGATGCTAAGCGCCTTCCTTTGCCTTTTGGCAGTGCTCGTGCATTGCCAGCACTAGGTGGGAATGGTCACTATCCCACAGACACGTTTCGTTGTGCCCGTTGTTAAGCGCTCTGGAGCACTGTTTATGACGTAAGCGGAACACCTCTTACCGTTCCATTCTCAGAGCTCCTGAGTTAAGTAATCTGCGACTCTTGGTGCGAATGATAGAGGAAAACATTTCCAATGTGTCTGGCAGGGAGAATCTGAACCTGGAGAACACCTTTGTCAGGAGCTTTCACCTGCACCGTAGACACACACAGATTTGCATCACATCTAAATGGCCAAGCTCTTTCTTAGACAAGTTGAAAGCTGCTGTCAGAAGGCTGTGCTCCTTGTCAGATGGAAGCAGCAGCATGAACATAGGAGTTTGACAAGAACTAAAGAGTCACAGAAGAGCGTGGCCTAGGAAAATGAGTCAGGAAAAAGCATATCGCTACATGTGTCCTTGTTGTCGCCTAACAACAGGTAGCAGCATAAACCAGATGTGGTTGAAGTTCTTGCTGGCGACATCTAACGTCAAATGAGCAAGCGGGCTTACCACAGCTACGGTCCTCTGGCAGTCTGAAAGCTTTGCGCACAAGCCGGATGCTAAGCGCCTTCCTTTGCCTTTTGGCAGTGCTCGTGCATTGCCAGCACTAGGCGGGAATGGTCACTATCCCGCACACACGTTTCGTTGTGCCCGTTGCTAAGCGCTCTGGAGCACTGTTTATGACGTAAGAGGAACACCTCTTGCCGTTCCATTCTCAAAGCTCCTCAGTTAAGTAATCTGCGATTCTTGGTGCAAATGATAGAGGAAAACATTTCCAATGTGTCTGGCAGGGAGAATCTGAACCTGGAGAACACCTTTGTCAGGAGCTTTCACCTGCACCGTAGACACACACAGATTTGCATCACATCTAAATGGCCAAGCTCTTTCTTAGACAAGTTGAAAGCTGCTGTCAGAAGGCTGTGCTCCTTGTCAGATGGAAGCAGCAGCATGAACATAGGAGTTTGACAAGAACTAAAGAGTCACAGAAGAGCGTGGCCTAGGAAAATGAGTCAGGAAAAAGCATATCGCTACATGTGTCCTTGTTGTCGCCTAACAACAGGTAGCAGCATAAACCAGATGCGGGTGAAGTTCTTGCTGGCGACATCTAACGTCAAATGAGCAAACGGGCTTACCACAGCTGCGGTCCTCTGGCAGTCTGAAAGCTTTGCGCACAAGCCGCATGCTAAGCGCCTTCCTTTGCCTTTTGGCAGTGCTCGTGCATTGCCAGCACTAGGCGGGAATGGTCACTATCCCGCACACACGTTTCGTTGTGCCAGTTGCTAAGCGCTCTGGAGCACTGTTTATGACGTAAGAGGAACACATCTTGCCGTTCCATTCTCAGAGCTCCTGAGTTAAGTAATCTGCGACTCTTGGTGCGAATGATAGAGGAAAACATTTCCAATGTGTCTGGCAGGGAGAAACTGAACCTGGAGAACACCTTTGTCAGGAGCTTTCACCTGCACCGTAGACACACACAGATTTGCATCACATCTAAATGGCCAAGCTCTTTCTTAGACAAGTTGAAAGCTGCTGTCAGAAGGTTGTGCTCCTTGTCAGATGGAAGCAGCAACACTCACATAGGAGTTTGGCAAGAACTAAAGAGTCACAGAAGAGCGTGGCCTAGGAAAATGAGTCAGGAAAAAGCATATCGCTACATGTGTCCTTGTTGTCGCCTAACAACAGGTAGCAGCATAAACCAGATGTGGTTGAAGTTCTTGCTGGCGACATCTAACGTCAAATGAGCAAGCGGGCTTACCACAGCTACGGTCCTCTGGCAGTCTGAAAGCTTTGCGCACAAGCCGGATGCTAAGCGCCTTCCTTTGCCTTTTGGCAGTGCTCGTGCATTGCCAGCACTAGGCGGGAATGGTCACTATCCCGCACACACGTTTCGTTGTGCCCGTTGCTAAGCGCTCTGGAGCACTGTTTATGACGTAAGAGGAACACCTCTTGCCGTTCCATTCTCAGAGCTCCTCAGTTAAGTAATCTGCGATTCTTGGTGCAAATGATAGAGGAAAACATTTCCAATGTGTCTGGCATATAGAAACTGAACCTGGAGAACACCTTTGTCAGGAGCTTTCACCTGCACCGTAGACACACACAGATTTGCATCACATCTAAATGGCCAAGCTCTTTCTTAGACAAGTTGAAAGCTGCTGTCAGAAGGCTGTGCTCCTTGTCAGATGGAAGCAGCAGCATGAACATAGGAGTTTGGCAAGCACTAAAGAGCCACAGAAGAGCGTGGCCTAGGAAAATGAGTCAGGAAAAAGCATATCGCTACATGTGTCCTTGTTGTCGCCTAACAACAGGTAGCAGCATAAACCAGATGCGGGTGAAGTTCTTGCTGGCGACATCTAACGTCAAATGAGCAAACGGGCTTACCACAGCTGCGGTCCTCTGGCAGTCTGAAAGCTTTGCGCACAAGCCGGATGCTAAGCGCCTTCCTTTGCCTTTTGGCAGTGCTCGTGCATTGCCAGCACTAGGCGGGAATGGTCACTATCCCGCACACACGTGTCGTTGTGCCCGTTGCTAAGCGCTCTGGAGCACTGTTTATGACGTAAGCGGAACACATCTTGCCATTCCATTCTCAGAGCTCCTGAGTTACGTAATCTGCGACTCTTGGTGCGAATGCCAGAGGAAAACATTTCCAATGTGTCTGGCATATAGAAACTGAACCTGGAGAACACCTTTGTCAGGAGCTTTCACCTGCACCGTAGACACACACAGATTTGCATCACATCTAAATGGCCAAGCTCTTTCTTAGACAAGTTGAAAGCTGCTGTCAGAAGGCTGTGCTCCTTGTCAGATGGAAGCAGCAGCATGAACATAGGAGTTTGACAAGAACTAAAGAGTCACAGAAGAGCGTGGCCTAGGAAAATGAGTCAGGAAAAAGCATATCGCTACATGTGTCCTTGTTGTCGCCTAACAACAGGTAGCAGCATAAACCAGATGCGGGTGAAGTTCTTGCTGGCGACATCTAACGTCAAATGAGCAAACGGGCTTACCACAGCTGCGGTCCTCTGGCAGTCTGAAAGCTTTGCGCACAAGCCGCATGCTAAGCGCCTTCCTTTGCCTTTTGGCAGTGCTCGTGCATTGCCAGCACTAGGCGGGAATGGTCACTATCCCACAGACATGTTTCGTTGTGCCCGTTGCTAAGCGCTCTGGAGCACTGTTTATGACGTAAGCGGAACACATCTTGCCTTTCCATTCTCAGAGCTCCTGAGTTAATCAAACTGAGACTCTTGGTGCGAATGCCAGAGGAAAACATTTCCAATGTGTCTGGCATATAGAAACTGAACCTGGAGAACACCTTTGTCAGGAGCTTTCACCTGCACCGTAGACACACACAGATTTGCATCACATCTAAATGGCCAAGCTCTTTCTTAGACAAGTTGAAAGCTGCTGTCAGAAGGCTGTGCTCCTTGTCAGATGGAAGCAGCAGCATGAACATAGGAGTTTGACAAGAACTAAAGAGTCACAGAAGAGCGTGGCCTAGGAAAATGAGTCAGGAAAAAGCATATCGCTACATGTGTCCTTGTTGTCGCCTAACAACAGGTAGCAGCATAAACCAGATGCGGGTGAAGTTCTTGCTGGCGACATCTAACGTCAAATGAGCAAACGGGCTTACCACAGCTGCGGTCCTCTGGCAGTCTGAAAGCTTTGCGCACAAGCCGGATGCTAAGCGCCTTCCTTTGCCTTTTGGCAGTGCTCGTGCATTGCCAGCACTAGGCGGGAATGGTCACTATCCCGCACACACGTTTCGTTGTGCCCGTTGCTAAGCGCTCTGGAGCACTGTTTATGACGTAAGAGGAACACCTCTTGCCGTTCCATTCTCAGAGCTCCTGAGTTAAGTAATCTGCGACTCTTGGTGCGAATGATAGAGGAAAACATTTCCAATGTGTCTGGCATATAGAAACTGAACCTGGAGAACACCTTTGTCAGGAGCTTTCACCTGCACCGTAGACACACACAGATTTGCATCACATCTAAATGGCCAAGCTCTTTCTTAGACAAGTTGAAAGCTGCTGTCAGAAGGCTGTGCTCCTTGTCAGATGGAAGCAGCAGCATGAACATAGGAGTTTGGCAAGCACTAAAGAGCCACAGAAGAGCGTGGCCTAGGAAAATGAGTCAGGAAAAAGCATATCGCTACATGTGTCCTTGTTGTCGCCTAACAACAGGTAGCAGCATAAACCAGATGCGGGTGAAGTTCTTGCTGGCGACATCTAACGTCAAATGAGCAAACGGGCTTACCACAGCTGCGGTCCTCTGGCAGTCTGAAAGCTTTGCGCACAAGCCGGATGCTAAGCGCCTTCCTTTGCCTTTTGGCAGTGCTCGTGCATTGCCAGCACTAGGCGGGAATGGTCACTATCCCGCACACACGTTTCGTTGTGCCCGTTGCTAAGCGCTCTGGAGCACTGTTTATGACGTAAGCGGAACACCTCTTGCCATTCCATTCTCAGAGCTCCTGAGTTACGTAATCTGCGACTTTTGGTGCGAATGCCAGAGGAAAACATTTCCAATGTGTCTGGCATATAGAAACTGAACCTGGAGAACACCTTTGTCAGGAGCTTGCACCTGCACCTTACACACACACAGATTTGCATCACATCTAAATGGCCAAGCTCTTTCTTAGACAAGTTGAAAGCTGCTGTCAGAAGGTTGTGCTCCTTGTCAGATGGAAGGAGCAACACTCACATAGGAGTTTGGCAAGCACTAAAGAGCCACAGAAGAGCGTGGCCTAGGAAAATGAGTCAGGAAAAAGCATATCGCTACATGTGTCCTTGTTGTCGCCTAACAACAGGTAGCAGCATAAACCAGATGTGGGTGAAGTTCTTGCAGGCGACATCTAACATCAAATGAGCAAGCGGGATTACCACAGCTACAGTCCTCTGGCAGTCTGAAAGCTTTGCGCACAAGCCGGATGCTAAGCGCCTTCCTTTGCCTTTTGGCAGTGCTCGTGCATTGCCAGCACTAGGTGGGAATGGTCACTATCCCACAGACACACGTTTCGTTGTGCCCGTTGTTAAGCGCTCTGGAGCACTGTTTATGACGTAAGCGGAACACCTCTTACCGTTCCATTCTCAGAGCTCCTGAGTTAAGTAATCTGCGACTCTTGGTGCGAATGATAGAGGAAAACATTTCCAATGTGTCTGGCAGGGAGAATCTGAACCTGGAGAACACCTTTGTCAGGAGCTTTCACCTGCACCGTAGACACACACAGATTTGCATCACATCTAAATGGCCAAGCTCTTTCTTAGACAAGTTGAAAGCTGCTGTCAGAAGGCTGTGCTCCTTGTCAGATGGAAGCAGCAGCATGAACATAGGAGTTTGACAAGAACTAAAGAGTCACAGAAGAGCGTGGCCTAGGAAAATGAGTCAGGAAAAAGCATATCGCTACATGTGTCCTTGTTGTCGCCTAACAACAGGTAGCAGCATAAACCAGATGCGGGTGAAGTTCTTGCTGGCGACATCTAACGTCAAATGAGCAAACGGGCTTACCACAGCTGCGGTCCTCTGGCAGTCTGAAAGCTTTGCGCACAAGCCGCATGCTAAGCGCCTTCCTTTGCCTTTTGGCAGTGCTCGTGCATTGCCAGCACTAGGCGGGAATGGTCACTATCCCGCACACATGTTTCGTTGTGCCAGTTGCTAAGCGCTCTGGAGCACTGTTTATGACGTAAGAGGAACACCTCTTGCCGTTCCATTCTCAGAGCTCCTGAGTTAAGTAATCTGCGACTCTTGGTGCGAATGATAGAGGAAAACATTTCCAATGTGTCTGGCAGGGAGAAACTGAACCTGGAGAACACCTTTGTCAGGAGCTTTCACCTGCACCGTAGACACACACAGATTTGCATCACATCTAAATGGCCAAGCTCTTTCTTAGACAAGTTGAAAGCTGCTGTCAGAAGGCTGTGCTCCTTGTCAGATGGAAGCAGCAGCATGAACATAGGAGTTTGGCAAGCACTAAAGAGCCACAGAAGAGCGTGGCCTAGGAAAATGAGTCAGGAAAAAGCATATCGCTACATGTGTCCTTGTTGTCGCCTAACAACAGGTAGCAGCATAAACCAGATGCGGGTGAAGTTCTTGCTGGCGACATCTAACGTCAAATGAGCAAACGGGCTTACCACAGCTGCGGTCCTCTGGCAGTCTGAAAGCTTTGCGCACAAGCCGGATGCTAAGCGCCTTCCTTTGCCTTTTGGCAGTGCTCGTGCATTGCCAGCACTAGGCGGGAATGGTCACTATCCCGCACACACGTGTCGTTGTGCCCGTTGCTAAGCGCTCTGGAGCACTGTTTATGACGTAAGCGGAACACATCTTGCCATTCCATTCTCAGAGCTCCTGAGTTACGTAATCTGCGACTCTTGGTGCGAATGCCAGAGGAAAACATTTCCAATGTGTCTGGCATATAGAAACTGAACCTGGAGAACACCTTTGTCAGGAGCTTTCACCTGCACCGTAGACACACACAGATTTGCATCACATCTAAATGGCCAAGCTCTTTCTTAGACAAGTTGAAAGCTGCTGTCAGAAGGCTGTGCTCCTTGTCAGATGGAAGCAGCAGCATGAACATAGGAGTTTGACAAGAACTAAAGAGCCACAGAAGAGCGTGGCCTAGGAAAATGAGTCAGGAAAAAGCATATCGCTACATGTGTCCTTGTTGTCGCCTAACAACAGGTAGCAGCATAAACCAGATGCGGGTGAAGTTCTTGCTGGCGACATCTAACGTCAAATGAGCAAACGGGCTTACCACAGCTGCGGTCCTCTGGCAGTCTGAAAGCTTTGCGCACAAGCCGGATGCTAAGCGCCTTCCTTTGCCTTTTGGCAGTGCTCGTGCATTGCCAGCACTAGGCGGGAATGGTCACTATCCCACAGACATGTTTCGTTGTGCCCGTTGCTAAGCGCTCTGGAGCACTGTTTATGACGTAAGCGGAACACCTCTTGCCATTCCATTCTCAGAGCTCCTGAGTTACGTAATCTGCGACTTTTGGTGCGAATGCCAGAGGAAAACATTTCCAATGTGTCTGGCATATAGAAACTGAACCTGGAGAACACCTTTGTCAGGAGCTTGCACCTGCACCTTACACACACACAGATTTGCATCACATCTAAATGGCCAAGCTCTTTCTTAGACAAGTTGAAAGCTGCTGTCAGAAGGTTGTGCTCCTTGTCAGATGGAAGGAGCAACACTCACATAGGAGTTTGGCAAGCACTAAAGAGCCACAGAAGAGCGTGGCCTAGGAAAATGAGTCAGGAAAAAGCATATCGCTACATGTGTCCTTGTTGTCGCCTAACAACAGGTAGCAGCATAAACCAGATGTGGGTGAAGTTCTTGCAGGCGACATCTAACATCAAATGAGCAAGCGGGATTACCACAGCTACAGTCCTCTGGCAGTCTGAAAGCTTTGCGCACAAGCCGGATGCTAAGCGCCTTCCTTTGCCTTTTGGCAGTGCTCGTGCATTGCCAGCACTAGGTGGGAATGGTCACTATCCCACAGACACGTTTCGTTGTGCCCGTTGTTAAGCGCTCTGGAGCACTGTTTATGACGTAAGCGGAACACCTCTTACCGTTCCATTCTCAGAGCTCCTGAGTTAAGTAATCTGCGACTCTTGGTGCGAATGATAGAGGAAAACATTTCCAATGTGTCTGGCAGGGAGAATCTGAACCTGGAGAACACCTTTGTCAGGAGCTTTCACCTGCACCGTAGACACACACAGATTTGCATCACATCTAAATGGCCAAGCTCTTTCTTAGACAAGTTGAAAGCTGCTGTCAGAAGGCTGTGCTCCTTGTCAGATGGAAGCAGCAGCATGAACATAGGAGTTTGACAAGAACTAAAGAGTCACAGAAGAGCGTGGCCTAGGAAAATGAGTCAGGAAAAAGCATATCGCTACATGTGTCCTTGTTGTCGCCTAACAACAGGTAGCAGCATAAACCAGATGTGGTTGAAGTTCTTGCTGGCGACATCTAACGTCAAATGAGCAAGCGGGCTTACCACAGCTACGGTCCTCTGGCAGTCTGAAAGCTTTGCGCACAAGCCGGATGCTAAGCGCCTTCCTTTGCCTTTTGGCAGTGCTCGTGCATTGCCAGCACTAGGCGGGAATGGTCACTATCCCGCACACACGTTTCGTTGTGCCCGTTGCTAAGCGCTCTGGAGCACTGTTTATGACGTAAGAGGAACACCTCTTGCCGTTCCATTCTCAGAGCTCCTCAGTTAAGTAATCTGCGATTCTTGGTGCAAATGATAGAGGAAAACATTTCCAATGTGTCTGGCATATAGAAACTGAACCTGGAGAACACCTTTGTCAGGAGCTTTCACCTGCACCGTAGACACACACAGATTTGCATCACATCTAAATGGCCAAGCTCTTTCTTAGACAAGTTGAAAGCTGCTGTCAGAAGGCTGTGCTCCTTGTCAGATGGAAGCAGCAGCATGAACATAGGAGTTTGACAAGAACTAAAGAGCCACAGAAGAGCGTGGCCTAGGAAAATGAGTCAGGAAAAAGCATATCGCTACATGTGTCCTTGTTGTCGCCTAACAACAGGTAGCAGCATAAACCAGATGCGGGTGAAGTTCTTGCTGGCGACATCTAACGTCAAATGAGCAAACGGGCTTACCACAGCTGCGGTCCTCTGGCAGTCTGAAAGCTTTGCGCACAAGCCGGATGCTAAGCGCCTTCCTTTGCCTTTTGGCAGTGCTCGTGCATTGCCAGCACTAGGCGGGAATGGTCACTATCCCACACACACGTTTCGTTGTGCCAGTTGCTAAGCGCTCTGGAGCACTGTTTATGACGTAAGAGGAACACCTCTTGCCGTTCCATTCTCAGAGCTCCTGAGTTAAGTAATCTGCGACTCTTGGTGCGAATGATAGAGGAAAACATTTCCAATGTGTCTGGCAGGGAGAAACTGAACCTGGAGAACACCTTTGTCAGGAGCTTTCACCTGCACCGTAGACACACACAGATTTGCATCACATCTAAATGGCCAAGCTCTTTCTTAGACAAGTTGAAAGCTGCTGTCAGAAGGCTGTGCTCCTTGTCAGATGGAAGCAGCAGCATGAACATAGGAGTTTGGCAAGCACTAAAGAGCCACAGAAGAGCGTGGCCTAGGAAAATGAGTCAGGAAAAAGCATATCGCTACATGTGTCCTTGTTGTCGCCTAACAACAGGTAGCAGCATAAACCAGATGCGGGTGAAGTTCTTGCTGGCGACATCTAACGTCAAATGAGCAAACGGGCTTACCACAGCTGCGGTCCTCTGGCAGTCTGAAAGCTTTGCGCACAAGCCGGATGCTAAGCGCCTTCCTTTGCCTTTTGGCAGTGCTCGTGCATTGCCAGCACTAGGCGGGAATGGTCACTATCCCGCACACACGTGTCGTTGTGCCCGTTGCTAAGCGCTCTGGAGCACTGTTTATGACGTAAGCGGAACACATCTTGCCATTCCATTCTCAGAGCTCCTGAGTTACGTAATCTGCGACTCTTGGTGCGAATGCCAGAGGAAAACATTTCCAATGTGTCTGGCATATAGAAACTGAACCTGGAGAACACCTTTGTCAGGAGCTTTCACCTGCACCGTAGACACACACAGATTTGCATCACATCTAAATGGCCAAGCTCTTTCTTAGACAAGTTGAAAGCTGCTGTCAGAAGGCTGTGCTCCTTGTCAGATGGAAGCAGCAGCATGAACATAGGAGTTTGACAAGAACTAAAGAGCCACAGAAGAGCGTGGCCTAGGAAAATGAGTCAGGAAAAAGCATATCGCTACATGTGTCCTTGTTGTCGCCTAACAACAGGTAGCAGCATAAACCAGATGCGGGTGAAGTTCTTGCTGGCGACATCTAACGTCAAATGAGCAAACGGGCTTACCACAGCTGCGGTCCTCTGGCAGTCTGAAAGCTTTGCGCACAAGCCGGATGCTAAGCGCCTTCCTTTGCCTTTTGGCAGTGCTCGTGCATTGCCAGCACTAGGCGGGAATGGTCACTATCCCACAGACATGTTTCGTTGTGCCCGTTGCTAAGCGCTCTGGAGCACTGTTTATGACGTAAGCGGAACACATCTTGCCTTTCCATTCTCAGAGCTCCTGAGTTAATCAAACTGAGACTCTTGGTGCGAATGCCAGAGGAAAACATTTCCAATGTGTCTGGCATATAGAAACTGAACCTGGAGAACACCTTTGTCAGGAGCTTTCACCTGCACCGTAGACACACACAGATTTGCATCACATCTAAATGGCCAAGCTCTTTCTTAGACAAGTTGAAAGCTGCTGTCAGAAGGCTGTGCTCCTTGTCAGATGGAAGCAGCAGCATGAACATAGGAGTTTGGCAAGCACTAAAGAGCCACAGAAGAGCGTGGCCTAGGAAAATGAGTCAGGAAAAAGCATATCGCTACATGTGTCCTTGTTGTCGCCTAACAACAGGTAGCAGCATAAACCAGATGCGGGTGAAGTTCTTGCTGGCGACATCTAACGTCAAATGAGCAAACGGGCTTACCACAGCTGCGGTCCTCTGGCAGTCTGAAAGCTTTGCGCACAAGCCGGATGCTAAGCGCCTTCCTTTGCCTTTTGGCAGTGCTCGTGCATTGCCAGCACTAGGCGGGAATGGTCACTATCCCGCACACACGTTTCGTTGTGCCCGTTGCTAAGCGCTCTGGAGCACTGTTTATGACGTAAGCGGAACACCTCTTGCCATTCCATTCTCAGAGCTCCTGAGTTACGTAATCTGCGACTTTTGGTGCGAATGCCAGAGGAAAACATTTCCAATGTGTCTGGCATATAGAAACTGAACCTGGAGAACACCTTTGTCAGGAGCTTGCACCTGCACCTTACACACACACAGATTTGCATCACATCTAAATGGCCAAGCTCTTTCTTAGACAAGTTGAAAGCTGCTGTCAGAAGGTTGTGCTCCTTGTCAGATGGAAGCAGCAACACTCACATAGGAGTTTGGCAAGCACTAAAGAGCCACAGAAGAGCGTGGCCTAGGAAAATGAGTCAGGAAAAAGCATATCGCTACATGTGTCCTTGTTGTCGCCTAACAACAGGTAGCAGCATAAACCAGATGTGGGTGAAGTTCTTGCTGGCGACATCTAACATCAAATGAGCAAGCGGGATTACCACAGCTACAGTCCTCTGGCAGTCTGAAAGCTTTGCGCACAAGCCGGATGCTAAGCGCCTTCCTTTGCCTTTTGGCAGTGCTCGTGCATTGCCAGCACTAGGTGGGAATGGTCACTATCCCACAGACACGTTTCGTTGTGCCCGTTGTTAAGCGCTCCGGAGCACTGTTTATGACGTAAGCGGAACACCTCTTACCGTTCCATTCTCAGAGCTCCTGAGTTAAGTAATCTGCGACTCTTGGTGCGAATGATAGAGGAAAACATTTCCAATGTGTCTGGCAGGGAGAATCTGAACCTGGAGAACACCTTTGTCAGGAGCTTTCACCTGCACCGTAGACACACACAGATTTGCATCACATCTAAATGGCCAAGCTCTTTCTTAGACAAGTTGAAAGCTGCTGTCAGAAGGCTGTGCTCCTTGTCAGATGGAAGCAGCAGCATGAACATAGGAGTTTGACAAGAACTAAAGAGTCACAGAAGAGCGTGGCCTAGGAAAATGAGTCAGGAAAAAGCATATCGCTACATGTGTCCTTGTTGTCGCCTAACAACAGGTAGCAGCATAAACCAGATGTGGTTGAAGTTCTTGCTGGCGACATCTAACGTCAAATGAGCAAGCGGGCTTACCACAGCTACGGTCCTCTGGCAGTCTGAAAGCTTTGCGCACAAGCCGGATGCTAAGCGCCTTCCTTTGCCTTTTGGCAGTGCTCGTGCATTGCCAGCACTAGGCGGGAATGGTCACTATCCCGCACACACGTTTCGTTGTGCCCGTTGCTAAGCGCTCTGGAGCACTGTTTATGACGTAAGAGGAACACCTCTTGCCGTTCCATTCTCAGAGCTCCTCAGTTAAGTAATCTGCGATTCTTGGTGCAAATGATAGAGGAAAACATTTCCAATGTGTCTGGCATATAGAAACTGAACCTGGAGAACACCTTTGTCAGGAGCTTTCACCTGCACCGTAGACACACACAGATTTGCATCACATCTAAATGGCCAAGCTCTTTCTTAGACAAGTTGAAAGCTGCTGTCAGAAGGCTGTGCTCCTTGTCAGATGGAAGCAGCAGCATGAACATAGGAGTTTGACAAGAACTAAAGAGCCACAGAAGAGCGTGGCCTAGGAAAATGAGTCAGGAAAAAGCATATCGCTACATGTGTCCTTGTTGTCGCCTAACAACAGGTAGCAGCATAAACCAGATGCGGGTGAAGTTCTTGCTGGCGACATCTAACGTCAAATGAGCAAACGGGCTTACCACAGCTGCGGTCCTCTGGCAGTCTGAAAGCTTTGCGCACAAGCCGCATGCTAAGCGCCTTCCTTTGCCTTTTGGCAGTGCTCGTGCATTGCCAGCACTAGGCGGGAATGGTCACTATCCCACACACACGTTTCGTTGTGCCAGTTGCTAAGCGCTCTGGAGCACTGTTTATGACGTAAGAGGAACACCTCTTGCCGTTCCATTCTCAGAGCTCCTGAGTTAAGTAATCTGCGACTCTTGGTGCGAATGATAGAGGAAAACATTTCCAATGTGTCTGGCAGGGAGAAACTGAACCTGGAGAACACCTTTGTCAGGAGCTTTCACCTGCACCGTAGACACACACAGATTTGCATCACATCTAAATGGCCAAGCTCTTTCTTAGACAAGTTGAAAGCTGCTGTCAGAAGGCTGTGCTCCTTGTCAGATGGAAGCAGCAGCATGAACATAGGAGTTTGGCAAGCACTAAAGAGCCACAGAAGAGCGTGGCCTAGGAAAATGAGTCAGGAAAAAGCATATCGCTACATGTGTCCTTGTTGTCGCCTAACAACAGGTAGCAGCATAAACCAGATGCGGGTGAAGTTCTTGCTGGCGACATCTAACGTCAAATGAGCAAACGGGCTTACCACAGCTGCGGTCCTCTGGCAGTCTGAAAGCTTTGCGCACAAGCCGGATGCTAAGCGCCTTCCTTTGCCTTTTGGCAGTGCTCGTGCATTGCCAGCACTAGGCGGGAATGGTCACTATCCCGCACACACGTGTCGTTGTGCCCGTTGCTAAGCGCTCTGGAGCACTGTTTATGACGTAAGCGGAACACATCTTGCCATTCCATTCTCAGAGCTCCTGAGTTACGTAATCTGCGACTCTTGGTGCGAATGCCAGAGGAAAACATTTCCAATGTGTCTGGCATATAGAAACTGAACCTGGAGAACACCTTTGTCAGGAGCTTTCACCTGCACCGTAGACACACACAGATTTGCATCACATCTAAATGGCCAAGCTCTTTCTTAGACAAGTTGAAAGCTGCTGTCAGAAGGCTGTGCTCCTTGTCAGATGGAAGCAGCAGCATGAACATAGGAGTTTGACAAGAACTAAAGAGTCACAGAAGAGCGTGGCCTAGGAAAATGAGTCAGGAAAAAGCATATCGCTACATGTGTCCTTGTTGTCGCCTAACAACAGGTAGCAGCATAAACCAGATGCGGGTGAAGTTCTTGCTGGCGACATCTAACGTCAAATGAGCAAACGGGCTTACCACAGCTGCGGTCCTCTGGCAGTCTGAAAGCTTTGCGCACAAGCCGGATGCTAAGCGCCTTCCTTTGCCTTTTGGCAGTGCTCGTGCATTGCCAGCACTAGGCGGGAATGGTCACTATCCCGCACACACGTTTCGTTGTGCCCGTTGCTAAGCGCTCTGGAGCACTGTTTATGACGTAAGCGGAACACCTCTTGCCGTTCCATTCTCAGAGCTCCTCAGTTAAGTAATCTGCGATTCTTGGTGCGAATGATAGAGGAAAACATTTCCAATGTGTCTGGCAAGGAGAAACTGAACCTGGAGAACACCTTTGTCAGGAGCTTTCACCTGCACCGTAGACACACACAGATTTGCATCACATCTAAATGGCCAAGCTCTTTCTTAGACAAGTTGAAAGCTGCTGTCAGAAGGCTGTGCTCCTTGTCAGATGGAAGCAGCAGCATGAACATAGGAGTTTGACAAGAACTAAAGAGTCACAGAAGAGCGTGGCCTAGGAAAATGAGTCAGGAAAAAGCATATCGCTACATGTGTCCTTGTTGTCGCCTAACAACAGGTAGCAGCATAAACCAGATGCGGGTGAAGTTCTTGCTGGCGACATCTAACGTCAAATGAGCAAACGGGCTTACCACAGCTGCGGTCCTCTGGCAGTCTGAAAGCTTTGCGCACAAGCCGCATGCTAAGCGCCTTCCTTTGCCTTTTGGCAGTGCTCGTGCATTGCCAGCACTAGGCGGGAATGGTCACTATCCCACAGACATGTTTCGTTGTGCCCTTTGCTAAGCGCTCTGGATACTGTTTATGACGTAAGCGGAACACATCTTGCCTTTCCATTCTCAGAGCTCCTGAGTTAATCAAACTGAGACTCTTGGTGCGAATGCCAGAGGAAAACATTTCCAATGTGTCTGGCATATAGAAACTGAACCTGGAGAACACCTTTGTCAGGAGCTTTCACCTGCACCGTAGACACACACAGATTTGCATCACATCTAAATGGCCAAGCTCTTTCTTAGACAAGTTGAAAGCTGCTGTCAGAAGGCTGTGCTCCTTGTCAGATGGAAGCAGCAGCATGAACATAGGAGTTTGACAAGAACTAAAGAGTCACAGAAGAGCGTGGCCTAGGAAAATGAGTCAGGAAAAAGCATATCGCTACATGTGTCCTTGTTGTCGCCTAACAACAGGTAGCAGCATAAACCAGATGCGGGTGAAGTTCTTGCTGGCGACATCTAACGTCAAATGAGCAAACGGGCTTACCACAGCTGCGGTCCTCTGGCAGTCTGAAAGCTTTGCGCACAAGCCGGATGCTAAGCGCCTTCCTTTGCCTTTTGGCAGTGCTCGTGCATTGCCAGCACTAGGCGGGAATGGTCACTATCCCGCACACACGTTTCGTTGTGCCCGTTGTTAAGCGCTCTGGAGCACTGTTTATGACGTAAGCGGAACACCTCTTGCCGTTCCATTCTCAGAGCTCCTGAGTTACGTAATCTGCGACTCTTGGTGCGAATGATAGAGGAAAACATTTCCAATGTGTCTGGCATATAGAAACTGAACCTGGAGAACACCTTTGTCAGGAGCTTTCACCTGCACCGTAGACACACACAGATTTGCATCACATCTAAATGGCCAAGCTCTTTCTTAGACAAGTTGAAAGCTGCTGTCAGAAGGCTGTGCTCCTTGTCAGATGGAAGCAGCAGCATGAACATAGGAGTTTGACAAGAACTAAAGAGTCACAGAAGAGCGTGGCCTAGGAAAATGAGTCAGGAAAAAGCATATCGCTACATGTGTCCTTGTTGTCGCCTAACAACAGGTAGCAGCATAAACCAGATGTGGTTGAAGTTCTTGCTGGCGACATCTAACGTCAAATGAGCAAGCGGGCTTACCACAGCTGCGGTCCTCTGGCAGTCTGAAAGCTTTGCGCACAAGCCGCATGCTAAGCGCCTTCCTTTGCCTTTTGGCAGTGCTCGTGCATTGCCAGCACTAGGCGGGAATGGTCACTATCCCGCACACACGTTTCGTTGTGCCCGTTGCTAAGCGCTCTGGAGCACTGTTTATGACGTAAGCGGAACACATCTTGCCATTCCATTCTCAGAGCTCCTGAGTTACGTAATCTGCGACTCTTGGTGCGAATGCCAGAGGAAAACATTTCCAATGTGTCTGGCAGGGAGAATCTGAACCTGGAGAACACCTTTGTCAGGAGCTTTCACCTGCACCGTAGACACACACAGATTTGCATCACATCTAAATGGCCAAGCTCTTTCTTAGACAAGTTGAAAGCTGCTGTCAGAAGGCTGTGCTCCTTGTCAGATGGAAGCAGCAGCATGAACATAGGAGTTTGACAAGAACTAAAGAGTCACAGAAGAGCGTGGCCTAGGAAAATGAGTCAGGAAAAAGCATATCGCTACATGTGTCCTTGTTGTCGCCTAACAACAGGTAGCAGCATAAACCAGATGCGGGTGAAGTTTTTGCTGGCGACATCTAACGTCAAATGAGCAAACGGGCTTACCACAGCTGCGGTCCTCTGGCAGTCTGAAAGCTTTGCGCACAAGCCGGATGCTAAGCGCCTTCCTTTGCCTTTTGGCAGTGCTCGTGCATTGCCAGCACTAGGCGGGAATGGTCACTATCCCGCACACACGTTTCGTTGTGCCCGTTGCTAAGCGCTCTGGAGCACTGTTTATGATGTAAGCGGAACACCTCTTGCCGTTCCATTCTCAGAGCTCCTCAGTTAAGTAATCTGCGATTCTTGGTGCGAATGATAGAGGAAAACATTTCCAATGTGTCTGGCATATAGAAACTGAACCTGGAGAACACCTTTGTCAGGAGCTTTCACCTGCACCGTAGACACACACAGATTTGCATCACATCTAAATGGCCAAGCTCTTTCTTAGACAAGTTGAAAGCTGCTGTCAGAAGGCTGTGCTCCTTGTCAGATGGAAGCAGCAGCACTCACATAGGAGTTTGGCAAGCACTAAAGAGCCACAGAAGAGCGTGGCCTAGGAAAATGAGTCAGGAAAAAGCATATCGCTACATGTGTCCTTGTTGTCGCCTAACAACAGGTAGCAGCATAAACCAGATGCGGGTGAAGTTCTTGCTGGCGACATCTAACGTCAAATGAGCAAACGGGCTTACCACAGCTGCGGTCCTCTGGCAGTCTGAAAGCTTTGCGCACAAGCCGGATGCTAAGCGCCTTCCTTTGCCTTTTGGCAGTGCTCGTGCATTGCCAGCACTAGGCGGGAATGGTCACTATCCCGCACACACGTTTCGTTGTGCCCGTTGCTAAGCGCTCTGGAGCACTGTTTATGACGTAAGCGGAACACCTCTTGCCTTTCCATTCTCAGAGCTCCTGAGTTAATCAAACTGAGACTCTTGGTGCGAATGCCAGAGGAAAACATTTCCAATGTGTCTGGCATATAGAAACTGAACCTGGAGAACACCTTTGTCAGGAGCTTTCACCTGCACCGTAGACACACACAGATTTGCATCACATCTAAATGGCCAAGCTCTTTCTTAGACAAGTTGAAAGCTGCTGTCAGAAGGCTGTGCTCCTTGTCAGATGGAAGCAGCAGCATGAACATAGGAGTTTGGCAAGCACTAAAGAGTCACAGAAGAGCGTGGCCTAGGAAAATGAGTCAGGAAAAAGCATATCGCTACATGTGTCCTTGTTGTCGCCTAACAACAGGTAGCAGCATAAACCAGATGCGGGTGAAGTTCTTGCTGGCGACATCTAACGTCAAATGAGCAAACGGGCTTACCACAGCTGCGGTCCTCTGGCAGTCTGAATGCTTTGCGCACAAGCCGGATGCTAAGCGCCTTCCTTTGCCTTTTGGCAGTGCTCGTGCATTGCCAGCACTAGGCGGGAATGGTCACTATCCCGCACACACGTTTCGTTGTGCCCGTTGTTAAGCGCTCTGGAGCACTGTTTATGACGTAAGCGGAACACCTCTTGCCATTCCATTCTCAGAGCTCCTGAGTTACGTAATCTGCGACTCTTGGTGCGAATGATAGAGGAAAACATTTCCAATGTGTCTGGCAGGGAGAATCTGAACCTGGAGAACACCTTTGTCAGGAGCTTTCACCTGCACCGTAGACACACACAGATTTGCATCACATCTAAATGGCCAAGCTCTTTCTTAGACAAGTTGAAAGCTGCTGTCAGAAGGCTGTGCTCCTTGTCAGATGGAAGCAGCAGCATGAACATAGGAGTTTGACAAGAACTAAAGAGTCACAGAAGAGCGTGGCCTAGGAAAATGAGTCAGGAAAAAGCATATCGCTACATGTGTCCTTGTTGTCGCCTAACAACAGGTAGCAGCATAAACCAGATGTGGTTGAAGTTCTTGCTGGCGACATCTAACGTCAAATGAGCAAGCGGGCTTACCACAGCTACGGTCCTCTGGCAGTCTGAAAGCTTTGCGCACAAGCCGGATGCTAAGCGCCTTCCTTTGCCTTTTGGCAGTGCTCGTGCATTGCCAGCACTAGGCGGGAATGGTCACTATCCCGCACACACGTTTCGTTGTGCCCGTTGCTAAGCGCTCTGGAGCACTGTTTATGACGTAAGCGGAACACCTCTTGCCGTTCCATTCTCAGAGCTCCTCAGTTAAGTAATCTGCGATTCTTGGTGCGAATGATAGAGGAAAACATTTCCAATGTGTCTGGCATATAGAAACTGAACCTGGAGAACACCTTTGTCAGGAGCTTTCACCTGCACCGTAGACACACACAGATTTGCATCACATCTAAATGGCCAAGCTCTTTCTTAGACAAGTTGAAAGCTGCTGTCAGAAGGCTGTGCTCCTTGTCAGATGGAAGCAGCAGCACTCACATAGGAGTTTGGCAAGCACTAAAGAGCCACAGAAGAGCGTGGCCTAGGAAAATGAGTCAGGAAAAAGCATATCGCTACATGTGTCCTTGTTGTCGCCTAACAACAGGTAGCAGCATAAACCAGATGCGGGTGAAGTTCTTGCTGGCGACATCTAACGTCAAATGAGCAAACGGGCTTACCACAGCTGCGGTCCTCTGGCAGTCTGAAAGCTTTGCGCACAAGCCGGATGCTAAGCGCCTTCCTTTGCCTTTTGGCAGTGCTCGTGCATTGCCAGCACTAGGCGGGAATGGTCACTATCCCACAGACATGTTTCGTTGTGCCCGTTGCTAAGCGCTCTGGAGCACTGTTTATGACGTAAGCGGAACACATCTTGCCTTTCCATTCTCAGAGCTCCTGAGTTAATCAAACTGAGACTCTTGGTGCGAATGCCAGAGGAAAACATTTCCAATGTGTCTGGCATATAGAAACTGAACCTGGAGAACACCTTTGTCAGGAGCTTTCACCTGCACCGTAGACACACACAGATTTGCATCACATCTAAATGGCCAAGCTCTTTCTTAGACAAGTTGAAAGCTGCTGTCAGAAGGCTGTGCTCCTTGTCAGATGGAAGCAGCAGCATGAACATAGGAGTTTGGCAAGCACTAAAGAGTCACAGAAGAGCGTGGCCTAGGAAAATGAGTCAGGAAAAAGCATATCGCTACATGTGTCCTTGTTGTCGCCTAACAACAGGTAGCAGCATAAACCAGATGCGGGTGAAGTTCTTGCTGGCGACATCTAACGTCAAATGAGCAAACGGGCTTACCACAGCTGCGGTCCTCTGGCAGTCTGAAAGCTTTGCGCACAAGCCAGATGCTAAGCGCCTTCCTTTGCCTTTTGGCAGTGCTCGTGCATTGCCAGCACTAGGTGGGAATGGTCACTATCCCGCACACACGTTTCGTTGTGCCCGTTGCTAAGCGCTCTGGAGCACTGTTTATGACGTAAGCGGAACACCTCTTGCCGTTCCATTCTCAGAGCTCCTCAGTTAAGTAATCTGCGACTTTTGGTGCGAATGATAGAGGAAAACATTTCCAATGTGTCTGGCATATAGAAACTGAACCTGGAGAACACCTTTGTCAGGAGCTTTCACCTGCACCGTAGACACACACAGATTTGCATCACATCTAAATGGCCAAGCTCTTTCTTAGACAAGTTGAAAGCTGCTGTCAGAAGGCTGTGCTCCTTGTCAGATGGAAGCAGCAGCATGAACATAGGAGTTTGACAAGAACTAAAGAGTCACAGAAGAGCGTGGCCTAGGAAAATGAGTCAGGAAAAAGCATATCGCTACATGTGTCCTTGTTGTCGCCTAACAACAGGTAGCAGCATAAACCAGATGCGGGTGAAGTTCTTGCTGGCGACATCTAACGTCAAATGAGCAAACGGGCTTACCACAGCTGCGGTCCTCTGGCAGTCTGAAAGCTTTGCGCACAAGCCGCATGCTAAGCGCCTTCCTTTGCCTTTTGGCAGTGCTCGTGCATTGCCAGCACTAGGCGGGAATGGTCACTATCCCGCACACACGTTTCGTTGTGCCCGTTGTTAAGCGCTCTGGAGCACTGTTTATGACGTAAGCGGAACACCTCTTGCCGTTCCATTCTCAGAGCTCCTGAGTTAAGTAATCTGCGACTCTTGGTGCGAATGATAGAGGAAAACATTTCCAATGTGTCTGGCATATAGAAACTGAACCTGGAGAACACCTTTGTCAGGAGCTTTCACCTGCACCGTAGACACACACAGATTTGCATCACATCTAAATGGCCAAGCTCTTTCTTAGACAAGTTGAAAGCTGCTGTCAGAAGGCTGTGCTCCTTGTCAGATGGAAGCAGCAGCATGAACATAGGAGTTTGGCAAGCACTAAAGAGTCACAGAAGAGCGTGGCCTAGGAAAATGAGTCAGGAAAAAGCATATCGCTACATGTGTCCTTGTTGTCGCCTAACAACAGGTAGCAGCATAAACCAGATGCGGGTGAAGTTCTTGCTGGCGACATCTAACGTCAAATGAGCAAACGGGCTTACCACAGCTGCGGTCCTCTGGCAGTCTGAATGCTTTGCGCACAAGCCGGATGCTAAGCGCCTTCCTTTGCCTTTTGGCAGTGCTCGTGCATTGCCAGCACTAGGCGGGAATGGTCACTATCCCGCACACACGTTTCGTTGTGCCCGTTGTTAAGCGCTCTGGAGCACTGTTTATGACGTAAGCGGAACACCTCTTACCGTTCCATTCTCAGAGCTCCTGAGTTAAGTAATCTGCGACTCTTGGTGCGAATGATAGAGGAAAACATTTCCAATGTGTCTGGCAGGGAGAATCTGAACCTGGAGAACACCTTTGTCAGGAGCTTTCACCTGCACCGTAGACACACACAGATTTGCATCACATCTAAATGGCCAAGCTCTTTCTTAGACAAGTTGAAAGCTGCTGTCAGAAGGCTGTGCTCCTTGTCAGATGGAAGCAGCAGCATGAACATAGGAGTTTGACAAGAACTAAAGAGTCACAGAAGAGCGTGGCCTAGGAAAATGAGTCAGGAAAAAGCATATCGCTACATGTGTCCTTGTTGTCGCCTAACAACAGGTAGCAGCATAAACCAGATGTGGTTGAAGTTCTTGCTGGCGACATCTAACGTCAAATGAGCAAGCGGGCTTACCACAGCTACGGTCCTCTGGCAGTCTGAAAGCTTTGCGCACAAGCCGGATGCTAAGCGCCTTCCTTTGCCTTTTGGCAGTGCTCGTGCATTGCCAGGACTAGGCGGGAATGGTCACTATCCCGCACACACGTTTCGTTGTGCCCGTTGCTAAGCGCTCTGGAGCACTGTTTATGACGTAAGCGGAACACATCTTGCCTTTCCATTCTCAGAGCTCCTGAGTTAATCAAACTGAGACTCTTGTTGCGAATGCCAGAGGAAAACATTTCCAATGTGTCTGGCATATAGAAACTGAACCTGGAGAACACCTTTGTCAGGAGCTTTCACCTGCACCGTAGACACACACAGATTTGCATCACATCTAAATGGCCAAGCTCTTTCTTAGACAAGTTGAAAGCTGCTGTCAGAAGGCTGTGCTCCTTGTCAGATGGAAGCAGCAGCATGAACATAGGAGTTTGACAAGAACTAAAGAGTCACAGAAGAGCGTGGCCTAGGAAAATGAGTCAGGAAAAAGCATATCGCTACATGTGTCCTTGTTGTCGCCTAACAACAGGTAGCAGCATAAACCAGATGCGGGTGAAGTTCTTGCTGGCGACATCTAACGTCAAATGAGCAAACGGGCTTACCACAGCTGCGGTCCTCTGGCAGTCTGAAAGCTTTGCGCACAAGCCGCATGCTAAGCGCCTTCCTTTGCCTTTTGGCAGTGCTCGTGCATTGCCAGCACTAGGCGGGAATGGTCACTATCCCACAGACATGTTTCGTTGTGCCCGTTGCTAAGCGCTCTGGAGCACTGTTTATGACGTAAGCGGAACACATCTTGCCTTTCCATTCTCAGAGCTCCTGAGTTAATCAAACTGAGACTCTTGTTGCGAATGCCAGAGGAAAACATTTCCAATGTGTCTGGCATATAGAAACTGAACCTGGAGAACACCTTTGTCAGGAGCTTTCACCTGCACCGTAGACACACACAGATTTGCATCACATCTAAATGGCCAAGCTCTTTCTTAGACAAGTTGAAAGCTGCTGTCAGAAGGCTGTGCTCCTTGTCAGATGGAAGCAGCAGCATGAACATAGGAGTTTGACAAGAACTAAAGAGTCACAGAAGAGCGTGGCCTAGGAAAATGAGTCAGGAAAAAGCATATCGCTACATGTGTCCTTGTTGTCGCCTAACAACAGGTAGCAGCATAAACCAGATGCGGGTGAAGTTCTTGCTGGCGACATCTAACGTCAAATGAGCAAACGGGCTTACCACAGCTGCGGTCCTCTGGCAGTCTGAAAGCTTTGCGCACAAGCCGGATGCTAAGCGCCTTCCTTTGCCTTTTGGCAGTGCTCGTGCATTGCCAGCACTAGGCGGGAATGGTCACTATCCCGCACACACGTTTCGTTGTGCCCGTTGTTAAGCGCTCTGGAGCACTGTTTATGACGTAAGCGGAACACCTTTTGCATTCCATTCTCAGAGCTCCTGAGTTACGTAATCTGCGACTCTTGGTGCGAATGATAGAGGAAAACATTTCCAATGTGTCTGGCAGGTAGAATCTGAACCTGGAGAACACCTTTGTCAGGAGCTTTCACCTGCACCGTAGACACACACAGATTTGCATCACATCTAAATGGCCAAGCTCTTTCTTAGACAAGTTGAAAGCTGCTGTCAGAAGGCTGTGCTCCTTGTCAGATGGAAGCAGCAGCATGAACATAGGAGTTTGACAAGAACTAAAGAGTCACAGAAGAGCGTGGCCTAGGAAAATGAGTCAGGAAAAAGCATATCGCTACATGTGTCCTTGTTGTCGCCTAACAACAGGTAGCAGCATAAACCAGATGTGGTTGAAGTTCTTGCTGGCGACATCTAACGTCAAATGAGCAAGCGGGCTTACCACAGCTACGGTCCTCTGGCAGTCTGAAAGCTTTGCGCACAAGCCGGATGCTAAGCGCCTTCCTTTGCCTTTTGGCAGTGCTCGTGCATTGCCAGCACTAGGCGGGAATGGTCACTATCCCGCAGACACGTTTCGTTGTGCCCGTTGCTAAGCGCTCTGGAGCACTGTTTATGACGTAAGCGGAACACCTCTTGCCGTTCCATTCTCAGAGCTCCTCAGTTAAGTAATCTGCGATTCTTGGTGCGAATGATAGAGGAAAACATTTCCAATGTGTCTGGCAGGGAGAAACTGAACCTGGAGAACACCTTTGTCAGGAGCTTTCACCTGCACCGTAGACACACACAGATTTGCATCACATCTAAATGGCCAAGCTCTTTCTTAGACAAGTTGAAAGCTGCTGTCAGAAGGCTGTGCTCCTTGTCAGATGGAAGCAGCAGCACTCACATAGGAGTTTGGCAAGCACTAAAGAGCCACAGAAGAGCGTGGCCTAGGAAAATGAGTCAGGAAAAAGCATATCGCTACATGTGTCCTTGTTGTCGCCTAACAACAGGTAGCAGCATAAACCAGATGCGGGTGAAGTTCTTGCTGGCGACATCTAACGTCAAATGAGCAAACGGGCTTACCACAGCTGCGGTCCTCTGGCAGTCTGAAAGCTTTGCGCACAAGCCGCATGCTAAGCGCCTTCCTTTGCCTTTTGGCAGTGCTCGTGCATTGCCAGCACTAGGCGGGAATGGTCACTATCCCACAGACATGTTTCGTTGTGCCCGTTGCTAAGCGCTCTGGAGCACTGTTTATGACGTAAGCGGAACACCTCTTGCCGTTCCATTCTCAGAGCTCCTGAGTTAATCAAACTGAGACTCTTGGTGCGAATGCCAGAGGAAAACATTTCCAATGTGTCTGGCATATAGAAACTGAACCTGGAGAACACCTTTGTCAGGAGCTTTCACCTGCACCGTAGACACACACAGATTTGCATCACATCTAAATGGCCAAGCTCTTTCTTAGACAAGTTGAAAGCTGCTGTCAGAAGGCTGTGCTCCTTGTCAGATGGAAGCAGCAGCATGAACATAGGAGTTTGACAAGAACTAAAGAGCCACAGAAGAGCGTGGCCTAGGAAAATGAGTCAGGAAAAAGCATATCGCTACATGTGTCCTTGTTGTCGCCTAACAACAGGTAGCAGCATAAACCAGATGCGGGTGAAGTTCTTGCTGGCGACATCTAACGTCAAATGAGCAAACGGGCTTACCACAGCTGCGGTCCTCTGGCAGTCTGAAAGCTTTGCGCACAAGCCGGATGCTAAGCGCCTTCCTTTGCCTTTTGGCAGTGCTCGTGCATTGCCAGCACTAGGCGGGAATGGTCACTATCCCGCACACACGTTTCGTTGTGCCCGTTGCTAAGCGCTCTGGAGCACTGTTTATGACGTAAGCGGAACACATCTTGCCATTCCATTCTCAGAGCTCCTGAGTTAATCAAACTGAGACTCTTGGTGCGAATGATAGAGGAAAACATTTCCAATGTGTCTGGCATATAGAAACTGAACCTGGAGAACACCTTTGTCAGGAGCTTTCACCTGCACCGTAGACACACACAGATTTGCATCACATCTAAATGGCCAAGCTCTTTCTTAGACAAGTTGAAAGCTGCTGTCAGAAGGCTGTGCTCCTTGTCAGATGGAAGCAGCAGCATGCACATAGGAGTTTGGCAAGAACTAAAGAGCCACAGAAGAGCGTGGTCTAGCAAAATGAGTCAGGAAAAAGCATATCGCTACATGTGTCCTTGTTGTCGCCTAACAACAGGTAGCAGCATAAACCAGATGTGGTTGAAGTTCTTGCAGGCGACATCTAACGTCAAATGAGCAAGCGGGCTTACCACAGCTACGGTCCTCTGGCAGTCTGAAAGCTTTGCGCACAAGCCGGATGCTAAGCGCCTTCCTTTGCCTTTTGGCAGTGCTCGTGCATTGCCAGCACTAGGCGGGAATGGTCACTATCCCACAGACACACGTTTCGTTGTGCCCGTTGCTAAGCGCTCTGGAGCACTGTTTATGACATAAGCGGAACACCTCTTGCCGTTCCATTCTCAGAGCTCCTCAGTTAAGTAATCTGCGATTCTTGGTGCGAATGATAGAGGAAAACATTTCCAATGTGTCTGGCATATAGAAACTGAACCTGGAGAACACCTTTGTCAGGAGCTTTCACCTGCACCGTAGACACACACAGATTTGCATCACATCTAAATGGCCAAGCTCTTTCTTAGACAAGTTGAAAGCTGCTGTCAGAAGGCTGTGCTCCTTGTCAGATGGAAGCAGCAGCATGAACATAGGAGTTTGACAAGAACTAAAGAGTCACAGAAGAGCGTGGTCTAGCAAAATGAGTCAGGAAAAAGCATATCGCTACATGTGTCCTTGTTGTCGCCTAACAACAGGTAGCAGCATAAACCAGATGTGGTTGAAGTTCTTGCAGGCGACATCTAACGTCAAATGAGCAAGCGGGCTTACCACAGCTACGGCCCTCTGGCAGTCTGAAAGCTTTGCGCACAAGCCGGATGCTAAGCGCCTTCCTTTGCCTTTTGGCAGTGCTCGTGCATTGCCAGCACTAGGCGGGAATGGTCACTATCCCGCACACACGTTTCGTTGTGCCCGTTGCTAAGCGCTCTGGAGCACTGTTTATGACGTAAGCGGAACACATCTTGCCTTTCCATTCTCAGAGCTCCTGAGTTAATCAAACTGAGACTCTTGTTGCGAATGCCAGAGGAAAACATTTCCAATGTGTCTGGCATATAGAAACTGAACCTGGAGAACACCTTTGTCAGGAGCTTTCACCTGCACCGTAGACACACACAGATTTGCATCACATCTAAATGGCCAAGCTCTTTCTTAGACAAGTTGAAAGCTGCTGTCAGAAGGCTGTGCTCCTTGTCAGATGGAAGCAGCAGCACTCACATAGGAGTTTGGCAAGAACTAAAGAGTCACAGAAGAGCGTGGTCTAGCAAAATGAGTCAGGAAAAAGCATATCGCTACATGTGTCCTTGTTGTCGCCTAACAACAGGTAGCAGCATAAACCAGATGTGGTTGAAGTTCTTGCAGGCGACATCTAACGTCAAATGAGCAAGCGGGCTTACCACAGCTACGGTCCTCTGGCAGTCTGAAAGCTTTGCGCACAAGCCGGATGCTAAGCGCCTTCCTTTGCCTTTTGGCAGTGCTCGTGCATTGCCAGCACTAGGCGGGAATGGTCACTATCCCGCACACACGTTTCGTTGTGCCCGTTGCTAAGCGCTCTGGAGCACTGTTTATGACGTAAGCGGAACACATCTTGCCTTTCCATTCTCAGAGCTCCTGAGTTAATCAAACTGAGACTCTTGTTGCGAATGCCAGAGGAAAACATTTCCAATGTGTCTGGCATATAGAAACTGAACCTGGAGAACACCTTTGTCAGGAGCTTTCACCTGCACCGTAGACACACACAGATTTGCATCACATCTAAATGGCCAAGCTCTTTCTTAGACAAGTTGAAAGCTGCTGTCAGAAGGCTGTGCTCCTTGTCAGATGGAAGCAGCAGCATGAACATAGGAGTTTGACAAGAACTAAAGAGTCACAGAAGAGCGTGGCCTAGGAAAATGAGTCAGGAAAAAGCATATCGCTACATGTGTCCTTGTTGTCGCCTAACAACAGGTAGCAGCATAAACCAGATGCGGGTGAAGTTCTTGCTGGCGACATCTAACGTCAAATGAGCAAACGGGCTTACCACAGCTGCGGTCCTCTGGCAGTCTGAAAGCTTTGCGCACAAGCCGGATGCTAAGCGCCTTCCTTTGCCTTTTGGCAGTGCTCGTGCATTGCCAGCACTAGGCGGGAATGGTCACTATCCCGCACACACGTTTCGTTGTGCCCGTTGTTAAGCGCTCTGGAGCACTGTTTATGACGTAAGCGGAACACCTTTTGCATTCCATTCTCAGAGCTCCTGAGTTACGTAATCTGCGACTCTTGGTGCGAATGATAGAGGAAAACATTTCCAATGTGTCTGGCAGGGAGAATCTGAACCTGGAGAACACCTTTGTCAGGAGCTTTCACCTGCACCGTAGACACACACAGATTTGCATCACATCTAAATGGCCAAGCTCTTTCTTAGACAAGTTGAAAGCTGCTGTCAGAAGGCTGTGCTCCTTGTCAGATGGAAGCAGCAGCATGAACATAGGAGTTTGACAAGAACTAAAGAGTCACAGAAGAGCGTGGCCTAGGAAAATGAGTCAGGAAAAAGCATATCGCTACATGTGTCCTTGTTGTCGCCTAACAACAGGTAGCAGCATAAACCAGATGTGGTTGAAGTTCTTGCTGGCGACATCTAACGTCAAATGAGCAAGCGGGCTTACCACAGCTACGGTCCTCTGGCAGTCTGAAAGCTTTGCGCACAAGCCGGATGCTAAGCGCCTTCCTTTGCCTTTTGGCAGTGCTCGTGCATTGCCAGCACTAGGCGGGAATGGTCACTATCCCGCAGACACGTTTCGTTGTGCCCGTTGCTAAGCGCTCTGGAGCACTGTTTATGACGTAAGCGGAACACCTCTTGCCGTTCCATTCTCAGAGCTCCTCAGTTAAGTAATCTGCGATTCTTGGTGCGAATGATAGAGGAAAACATTTCCAATGTGTCTGGCAGGGAGAAACTGAACCTGGAGAACACCTTTGTCAGGAGCTTTCACCTGCACCGTAGACACACACAGATTTGCATCACATCTAAATGGCCAAGCTCTTTCTTAGACAAGTTGAAAGCTGCTGTCAGAAGGCTGTGCTCCTTGTCAGATGGAAGCAGCAGCACTCACATAGGAGTTTGGCAAGCACTAAAGAGCCACAGAAGAGCGTGGCCTAGGAAAATGAGTCAGGAAAAAGCATATCGCTACATGTGTCCTTGTTGTCGCCTAACAACAGGTAGCAGCATAAACCAGATGCGGGTGAAGTTCTTGCTGGCGACATCTAACGTCAAATGAGCAAACGGGCTTACCACAGCTGCGGTCCTCTGGCAGTCTGAAAGCTTTGCGCACAAGCCGGATGCTAAGCGCCTTCCTTTGCCTTTTGGCAGTGCTCGTGCATTGCCAGCACTAGGCGGGAATGGTCACTATCCCACAGACATGTTTCGTTGTGCCCGTTGCTAAGCGCTCTGGAGCACTGTTTATGACGTAAGCGGAACACATCTTGCCTTTCCATTCTCAGAGCTCCTGAGTTAATCAAACTGAGACTCTTGGTGCGAATGCCAGAGGAAAACATTTCCAATGTGTCTGGCATATAGAAACTGAACCTGGAGAACACCTTTGTCAGGAGCTTTCACCTGCACCGTAGACACACACAGATTTGCATCACATCTAAATGGCCAAGCTCTTTCTTAGACAAGTTGAAAGCTGCTGTCAGAAGGCTGTGCTCCTTGTCAGATGGAAGCAGCAGCATGAACATAGGAGTTTGACAAGAACTAAAGAGCCACAGAAGAGCGTGGCCTAGGAAAATGAGTCAGGAAAAAGCATATCGCTACATGTGTCCTTGTTGTCGCCTAACAACAGGTAGCAGCATAAACCAGATGCGGGTGAAGTTCTTGCTGGCGACATCTAACGTCAAATGAGCAAACGGGCTTACCACAGCTGCGGTCCTCTGGCAGTCTGAAAGCTTTGCGCACAAGCCGGATGCTAAGCGCCTTCCTTTGCCTTTTGGCAGTGCTCGTGCATTGCCAGCACTAGGCGGGAATGGTCACTATCCCGCACACACGTTTCGTTGTGCCCGTTGTTAAGCGCTCTGGAGCACTGTTTATGACGTAAGCGGAACACCTCTTGCCGTTCCATTCTCAGAGCTCCTGAGTTAAGTAATCTGCGACTCTTGGTGCGAATGATAGAGGAAAACATTTCCAATGTGTCTGGCATATAGAAACTGAACCTGGAGAACACCTTTGTCAGGAGCTTTCACCTGCACCGTAGACACACACAGATTTGCATCACATCTAAATGGCCAAGCTCTTTCTTAGACAAGTTGAAAGCTGCTGTCAGAAGGCTGTGCTCCTTGTCAGATGGAAGCAGCAGCATGAACATAGGAGTTTGACAAGAACTAAAGAGTCACAGAAGAGCGTGGTCTAGCAAAATGAGTCAGGAAAAAGCATATCGCTACATGTGTCCTTGTTGTCGCCTAACAACAGGTAGCAGCATAAACCAGATGTGGTTGAAGTTCTTGCAGGCGACATCTAACGTCAAATGAGCAAGCGGGCTTACCACAGCTACGGTCCTCTGGCAGTCTGAAAGCTTTGCGCACAAGCCGGATGCTAAGCGCCTTCCTTTGCCTTTTGGCAGTGCTCGTGCATTGCCAGCACTAGGCGGGAATGGTCACTATCCCGCACACACGTTTCGTTGTGCCCGTTGCTAAGCGCTCTGGAGCACTGTTTATGACGTAAGCGGAACACCTCTTGCCGTTCCATTCTCAGAGCTCCTCAGTTAAGTAATCTGCGATTCTTGGTACGAATGATAGAGGAAAACATTTCCAATGTGCCTGGCATATAGAAACTGAACCTGGAGAACACCTTTGTCAGGAGCTTTCACCTGCACCGTAGACACACACAGATTTGCATCACATCTAAATGGCCAAGCTCTTTCTTAGACAAGTTGAAAGCTGCTGTCAGAAGGCTGTGCTCCGTGTCAGATGGAAGCAGCAGCATGAACATAGGAGTTTGACAAGAACTAAAGAGTCACAGAAGAGCGTGGCCTAGGAAAATGAGTCAGGAAAAAGCATATCGCTACATGTGTCCTTGTTGTCGCCTAACAACAGGTAGCAGCATAAACCAGATGTGGTTGAAGTTCTTGCAGGCGACATCTAACGTCAAATGAGCAAGCGGGCTTACCACAGCTACGGTCCTCTGGCAGTCTGAAAGCTTTGCGCACAAGCCGGATGCTAAGCGCCTTCCTTTGCCTTTTGGCAGTGCTCGTGCATTGCCAGCACTAGGCGGGAATGGTCACTATCCCGCACACACGTTTCGTTGTGCCCGTTGTTAAGCGCTCTGGAGCACTGTTTATGACGTAAGCGGAACACCTCTTACCGTTCCATTCTCAGAGCTCCTGAGTTAAGTAATCTGCGACTCTTGGTGCGAATGATAGAGGAAAACATTTCCAATGTGTCTGGCAGGGAGAATCTGAACCTGGAGAACACCTTTGTCAGGAGCTTTCACCTGCACCGTAGACACACACAGATTTGCATCACATCTAAATGGCCAAGCTCTTTCTTAGACAAGTTGAAAGCTGCTGTCAGAAGGCTGTGCTCCTTGTCAGATGGAAGCAGCAGCATGAACATAGGAGTTTGACAAGAACTAAAGAGTCACAGAAGAGCGTGGCCTAGGAAAATGAGTCAGGAAAAAGCATATCGCTACATGTGTCCTTGTTGTCGCCTAACAACAGGTAGCAGCATAAACCAGATGTGGTTGAAGTTCTTGCTGGCGACATCTAACGTCAAATGAGCAAGCGGGCTTCCCACAGCTACGGTCCTCTGGCAGTCTGAAAGCTTTGCGCACAAGCCGGATGCTAAGCGCCTTCCTTTGCCTTTTGGCAGTGCTCGTGCATTGCCAGCACTAGGCGGGAATGGTCACTATCCCGCACACACGTTTCGTTGTGCCCGTTGCTAAGCGCTCTGGAGCACTGTTTATGACGTAAGCGGAACACCTCTTGCCGTTCCATTCTCAGAGCTCCTCAGTTAAGTAATCTGCGATTCTTGGTGCGAATGATAGAGGAAAACATTTCCAATGTGCCTGGCATATAGAAACTGAACCTGGAGAACACCTTTGTCAGGAGCTTTCACCTGCACCGTAGACACACACAGATTTGCATCACATCTAAATGGCCAAGCTCTTTCTTAGACAAGTTGAAAGCTGCTGTCAGAAGGCTGTGCTCCGTGTCAGATGGAAGCAGCAGCATGAACATAGGAGTTTGACAAGAACTAAAGAGTCACAGAAGAGCGTGGCCTAGGAAAATGAGTCAGGAAAAAGCATATCGCTACATGTGTCCTTGTTGTCGCCTAACAACAGGTAGCAGCATAAACCAGATGCGGGTGAAGTTCTTGCTGGCGACATCTAACGTCAAATGAGCAAACGGGCTTACCACAGCTGCGGTCCTCTGGCAGTCTGAAAGCTTTGCGCACAAGCCGGATGCTAAGCGCCTTCCTTTGCCTTTTGGCAGTGCTCGTGCATTGCCAGCACTAGGCGGGAATGGTCACTATCCCGCACACACGTTTCGTTGTGCCCGTTGTTAAGCGCTCTGGAGCACTGTTTATGACGTAAGCGGAACACCTCTTACCGTTCCATTCTCAGAGCTCCTGAGTTAAGTAATCTGCGACTCTTGGTGCGAATGATAGAGGAAAACATTTCCAATGTGTCTGGCAGGGAGAATCTGAACCTGGAGAACACCTTTGTCAGGAGCTTTCACCTGCACCGTAGACACACACAGATTTGCATCACATCTAAATGGCCAAGCTCTTTCTTAGACAAGTTGAAAGCTGCTGTCAGAAGGCTGTGCTCCTTGTCAGATGGAAGCAGCAGCATGAACATAGGAGTTTGACAAGAACTAAAGAGTCACAGAAGAGCGTGGCCTAGGAAAATGAGTCAGGAAAAAGCATATCGCTACATGTGTCCTTGTTGTCGCCTAACAACAGGTAGCAGCATAAACCAGATGTGGTTGAAGTTCTTGCTGGCGACATCTAACGTCAAATGAGCAAGCGGGCTTACCACAGCTACGGTCCTCTGGCAGTCTGAAAGCTTTGCGCACAAGCCGGATGCTAAGCGCCTTCCTTTGCCTTTTGGCAGTGCTCGTGCATTGCCAGCACTAGGCGGGAATGGTCACTATCCCGCACACACGTTTCGTTGTGCCCGTTGCTAAGCGCTCTGGAGCACTGTTTATGACGTAAGCGGAACACCTCTTGCCGTTCCATTCTCAGAGCTCCTGAGTTAAGTAATCTGCGACTTTTGGTGCGAATGATAGAGGAAAACATTTCCAATGTGTCTGGCATATAGAAACTGAACCTGGAGAACACCTTTGTCAGGAGCTTTCACCTGCACCGTAGACACACACAGATTTGCATCACATCTAAATGGCCAAGCTCTTTCTTAGACAAGTTGAAAGCTGCTGTCAGAAGGCTGTACTCCTTGTCAGATGGAAGCAGCAGCATGAACATAGGAGTTTGACAAGAACTAAAGAGTCACAGAAGAGCGTGGCCTAGGAAAATGAGTCAGGAAAAGGCATATCGCTACATGTGTCCTTGTTGTCGCCTAACAACAGGTAGCAGCATAAACCAGATGCGGGTGAAGTTCTTGCTGGCGACATCTAACGTCAAATGAGCAAACGGGCTTACCACAGCTGCGGTCCTCTGGCAGTCTGAAAGCTTTGCGCACAAGCCGGATGCTAAGCGCCTTCCTTTGCCTTTTGGCAGTGCTCGTGCATTGCCAGCACTAGGCGGGAATGGTCACTATCCCGCACACACGTTTCGTTGTGCCCGTTGCTAAGCGCTCTGGAGCACTGTTTATGACGTAAGCGGAACACCTCTTGCCGTTCCATTCTCAGAGCTCCTGAGTTAAGTAATCTGCGACTCTTGGTGCGAATGATAGAGGAAAACATTTCCAATGTGTCTGGCAGGGAGAAACTGAACCTGGAGAACACCTTTGTCAGGAGCTTTCACCTGCACCGTAGACACACACAGATTTGCATCACATCTAAATGGCCAAGCTCTTTCTTAGACAAGTTGAAAGCTGCTGTCAGAAGGCTGTGCTCCTTGTCAGATGGAAGCAGCAGCATGAACATAGGAGTTTGACAAGAACTAAAGAGCCACAGAAGAGCGTGGTCTAGCAAAATGAGTCAGGAAAAAGCATATCGCTACATGTGTCCTTGTTGTCGCCTAACAACAGGTAGCAGCATAAACCAGATGCGGGTGAAGTTCTTGCAGGCGACATCTAACGTCAAATGAGCAAACGGGCTTACCACAGCTGCGGTCCTCTGGCAGTCTGAAAGCTTTGCGCACAAGCCGGATGCTAAGCGCCTTCCTTTGCCTTTTGGCAGTGCTCGTGCATTGCCAGCACTAGGCGGGAATGGTCACTATCCCGCACACACGTTTCGTTGTGCCCGTTGCTAAGCGCTCTGGAGCACTGTTTATGACGTAAGCGGAACACATCTTGCCATTCCATTCTCAGAGCTCCTGAGTTAATCAAACTGAGACTCTTAGTGCGAATGATAGAGGAAAACATTTCCAATGTGTCTGGCATATAGAAACTGAACCTGGAGAACACCTTTGTCAGGAGCTTTCACCTGCACCGTAGACACACACAGATTTGCATCACATCTAAATGGCCAAGCTCTTTCTTAGACAAGTTGAAAGCTGCTGTCAGAAGGCTGTGCTCCTTGTCAGATGGAAGCAGCAGCACTCACATAGGAGTTTGGCAAGCACTAAAGAGCCACAGAAGAGCGTGGCCTAGGAAAATGAGTCAGGAAAAAGCATATCGCTACATGTGTCCTTGTTGTCGCCTAACAACAGGTAGCAGCATAAACCAGATGCGGGTGAAGTTCTTGCTGGCGACATCTAACGTCAAATGAGCAAACGGGCTTACCACAGCTGCGGTCCTCTGGCAGTCTGAAAGCTTTGCGCACAAGCCGGATGCTAAGCGCCTTCCTTTGCCTTTTGGCAGTGCTCGTGCATTGCCAGCACTAGGCGGGAATGGTCACTATCCCGCACACACGTTTCGTTGTGCCCGTTGCTAAGCGCTCTGGAGCACTGTTTATGACGTAAGCGGAACACCTCTTGCCATTCCATTCTCAGAGCTCCTGAGTTACGTAATCTGCGACTTTTGGTGCGAATGCCAGAGGAAAACATTTCCAATGTGTCTGGCAGGGAGAAACTGAACCTGGAGAACACCTTTGTCAGGAGCTTTCACCTGCACCGTAGACACACACAGATTTGCATCACATCTAAATGGCCAAGCTCTTTCTTAGACAAGTTGAAAGCTGCTGTCAGAAGGCTGTGCTCCTTGTCAGATGGAAGCAGCAGCATGAACATAGGAGTTTGACAAGAACTAAAGAGTCACAGAAGAGCGTGGCCTAGCAAAATGAGTCAGGAAAAAGCATATCGCTACATGTGTCCTTGTTGTCGCCTAACAACAGGTAGCAGCATAAACCAGATGCGGGTGAAGTTCTTGCTGGCGACATCTAACGTCAAATGAGCAAACGGGCTTACCACAGCTGCGGTCCTCTGGCAGTCTGAAAGCTTTGCGCACAAGCCGGATGCTAAGAGCCTTCCTTTGCCTTTTGGCAGTGCTCGTGCATTGCCAGCACTAGGCGGGAATGGTCACTATCCCACAGACACACGTTTCGTTGTGCCCGTTGTTAAGCGCTCTGGAGCACTGTTTATGACGTAAGCGGAACACCTCTTGCCGTTCCATTCTCAGAGCTCCTCAGTTAAGTAATCTGCGATTCTTGGTGCGAATGATAGAGGAAAACATTTCCAATGTGTCTGGCATATAGAAACTGAACCTGGAGAACACCTTTGTCAGGAGCTTTCACCTGCACCGTAGACACACACAGATTTGCATCACATCTAAATGGCCAAGCTCTTTCTTAGACAAGTTGAAAGCTGCTGTCAGAAGGCTGTGCTCCTTGTCAGATGGAAGCAGCAGCATGAACATAGGAGTTTGACAAGAACTAAAGAGTCACAGAAGAGCGTGGCCTAGGAAAATGAGTCAGGAAAAAGCATATCGCTACATGTGTCCTTGTTGTCGCCTAACAACAGGTAGCAGCATAAACCAGATGCGGGTGAAGTTCTTGCTGGCGACATCTAACGTCAAATGAGCAAACGGGCTTACCACAGCTGCGGTCCTCTGGCAGTCTGAAAGCTTTGCGCACAAGCCGGATGCTAAGCGCCTTCCTTTGCCTTTTGGCAGTGCTCGTGCATTGCCAGCACTAGGCGGGAATGGTCACTATCCCGCACACACGTTTCGTTGTGCCCGTTGCTAAGCGCTCTGGAGCACTGTTTATGACGTAAGCGGAACACCTCTTACCGTTCCATTCTCAGAGCTCCTGAGTTACGTAATCTGCGACTCTTGGTGCGAATGCCAGAGGAAAACATTTCCAATGTGTCTGGCATATAGAAACTGAACCTGGAGAACACCTTTGTCAGGAGCTTTCACCTGCACCGTAGACACACACAGATTTGCATCACATCTAAATGGCCAAGCTCTTTCTTAGACAAGTTGAAAGCTGCTGTCAGAAGGCTGTGCTCCTTGTCAGATGGAAGCAGCAGCATGCACATAGGAGTTTGTCAAGAACTAAAGAGCCACAGAAGAGCGTGGTCTAGCAAAATGAGTCAGGAAAAAGCATATCGCTACATGTGTCCTTGTTGTCGCCTAACAACAGGTAGCAGCATAAACCAGATGTGGTTGAAGTTCTTGCAGGCGACATCTAACGTCAAATGAGCAAGCGGGCTTACCACAGCTACGGTCCTCTGGCAGTCTGAAAGCTTTGCGCACAAGCCGGATGCTAAGCGCCTTCCTTTGCCTTTTGGCAGTGCTCGTGCATTGCCAGCACTAGGCGGGAATGGTCACTATCCCACAGACACACGTTTCGTTGTGCCCGTTGTTAAGCGCTCTGGAGCACTGTTTATGACGTAAGCGGAACACCTCTTGCCGTTCCATTCTCAGAGCTCCTCAGTTAAGTAATCTGCGATTCTTGGTGCGAATGATAGAGGAAAACATTTCCAATGTGTCTGGCATATAGAAACTGAACCTGGAGAACACCTTTGTCAGGAGCTTTCACCTGCACCGTAGACACACACAGATTTGCATCACATCTAAATGGCCAAGCTCTTTCTTAGACAAGTTGAAAGCTGCTGTCAGAAGGCTGTGCTCCTTGTCAGATGGAAGCAGCAGCATGAACATAGGAGTTTGACAAGAACTAAAGAGTCACAGAAGAGCGTGGCCTAGGAAAATGAGTCAGGAAAAAGCATATCGCTACATGTGTCCTTGTTGTCGCCTAACAACAGGTAGCAGCATAAACCAGATGCGGGTGAAGTTCTTGCTGGCGACATCTAACGTCAAATGAGCAAACGGGCTTACCACAGCTGCGGTCCTCTGGCAGTCTGAAAGCTTTGCGCACAAGCCGGATGCTAAGCGCCTTCCTTTGCCTTTTGGCAGTGCTCGTGCATTGCCAGCACTAGGCGGGAATGGTCACTATCCCGCACACACGTGTCGTTGTGCCCGTTGCTAAGCGCTCTGGAGCACTGTTTATGACGTAAGCGGAACACCTCTTGCCGTTCCATTCTCAGAGCTCCTGAGTTAATCAAACTGAGACTCTTGGTGCGAATGCCAGAGGAAAACATTTCCAATGTGTCTGGCAGATAGAAACTGAACCTGGAGAACACCTTTGTCAGGAGCTTTCACCTGCACCGTAGACACACACAGATTTGCATCACATCTAAATGGCCAAGCTCTTTCTTAGACAAGTTGAAAGCTGCTGTCAGAAGGCTGTGCTCCTTGTCAGATGGAAGCAGCAGCACTCACATAGGAGTTTGGCAAGCACTAAAGAGCCACAGAAGAGCGTGGCCTAGGAAAATGAGTCAGGAAAAAGCATATCGCTACATGTGTCCTTGTTGTCGCCTAACAACAGGTAGCAGCATAAACCAGATGCGGGTGAAGTTCTTGCTGGCGACATCTAACGTCAAATGAGCAAACGGGCTTACCACAGCTGCGGTCCTCTGGCAGTCTGAAAGCTTTGCGCACAAGCCGGATGCTAAGCGCCTTCCTTTGCCTTTTGGCAGTGCTCGTGCATTGCCAGCACTAGGCGGGAATGGTCACTATCCCACAGACATGTTTCGTTGTGCCCGTTGCTAAGCGCTCTGGAGCACTGTTTATGACGTAAGCGGAACACATCTTGCCTTTCCATTCTCAGAGCTCCTGAGTTAATCAAACTGAGACTCTTGGTGCGAATGCCAGAGGAAAACATTTCCAATGTGTCTGGCATATAGAAACTGAACCTGGAGAACACCTTTGTCAGGAGCTTTCACCTGCACCGTAGACACACACAGATTTGCATCACATCTAAATGGCCAAGCTCTTTCTTAGACAAGTTGAAAGCTGCTGTCAGAAGGCTGTGCTCCTTGTCAGATGGAAGCAGCAGCATGAACATAGGAGTTTGACAAGAACTAAAGAGTCACAGAAGAGCGTGGCCTAGGAAAATGAGTCAGGAAAAAGCATATCGCTACATGTGTCCTTGTTGTCGCCTAACAACAGGTAGCAGCATAAACCAGATGTGGTTGAAGTTCTTGCTGGCGACATCTAACGTCAAATGAGCAAGCGGGCTTACCACAGCTACGGTCCTCTGGCAGTCTGAAAGCTTTGCGCACAAGCCGGATGCTAAGCGCCTTCCTTTGCCTTTTGGCAGTGCTCGTGCATTGCCAGCACTAGGCGGGAATGGTCACTATCCCGCACACACGTTTCGTTGTGCCCGTTGCTAAGCGCTCTGGAGCACTGTTTATGACGTAAGCGGAACACCTCTTGCCGTTCCATTCTCAGAGCTCCTCAGTTAAGTAATCTGCGACTTTTGGTGCGAATGATAGAGGAAAACATTTCCAATGTGTCTGGCATATAGAAACTGAACCTGGAGAACACCTTTGTCAGGAGCTTTCACCTGCACCGTAGACACACACAGATTTGCATCACATCTAAATGGCCAAGCTCTTTCTTAGACAAGTTGAAAGCTGCTGTCAGAAGGCTGTGCTCCTTGTCAGATGGAAGCAGCAGCATGAACATAGGAGTTTGACAAGAACTAAAGAGTCACAGAAGAGCGTGGCCTAGGAAAATGAGTCAGGAAAAAGCATATCGCTACATGTGTCCTTGTTGTCGCCTAACAACAGGTAGCAGCATAAACCAGATGCGGGTGAAGTTCTTGCTGGCGACATCTAACGTCAAATGAGCAAACGGGCTTACCACAGCTGCGGTCCTCTGGCAGTCTGAAAGCTTTGCGCACAAGCCGGATGCTAAGCGCCTTCCTTTGCCTTTTGGCAGTGCTCGTGCATTGCCAGCACTAGGCGGGAATGGTCACTATCCCGCACACACGTTTCGTTGTGCCCGTTGCTAAGCGCTCTGGAGCACTGTTTATGACGTAAGCGGAACACATCTTGCCATTCCATTCTCAGAGCTCCTGAGTTAATCAAACTGAGACTCTTGGTGCGAATGATAGAGGAAAACATTTCCAATGTGTCTGGCATATAGAAACTGAACCTGGAGAACACCTTTGTCAGGAGCTTTCACCTGCACCGTAGACACACACAGATTTGCATCACATCTAAATGGCCAAGCTCTTTCTTAGACAAGTTGAAAGCTGCTGTCAGAAGGCTGTGCTCCTTGTCAGATGGAAGCAGCAGCATGCACATAGGAGTTTGTCAAGAACTAAAGAGCCACAGAAGAGCGTGGTCTAGCAAAATGAGTCAGGAAAAAGCATATCGCTACATGTGTCCTTGTTGTCGCCTAACAACAGGTAGCAGCATAAACCAGATGTGGTTGAAGTTCTTGCAGGCGACATCTAACGTCAAATGAGCAAGCGGGCTTACCACAGCTACGGTCCTCTGGCAGTCTGAAAGCTTTGCGCACAAGCCGGATGCTAAGCGCCTTCCTTTGCCTTTTGGCAGTGCTCGTGCATTGCCAGCACTAGGCGGGAATGGTCACTATCCCACAGACACACGTTTCGTTGTGCCCGTTGCTAAGCGCTCTGGAGCACTGTTTATGACGTAAGCGGAACACCTCTTGCCGTTCCATTCTCAGAGCTCCTCAGTTAAGTAATCTGCGATTCTTGGTGCGAATGATAGAGGAAAACATTTCCAATGTGTCTGGCATATAGAAACTGAACCTGGAGAACACCTTTGTCAGGAGCTTTCACCTGCACCGTAGACACACACAGATTTGCATCACATCTAAATGGCCAAGCTCTTTCTTAGACAAGTTGAAAGCTGCTGTCAGAAGGCTGTGCTCCTTGTCAGATGGAAGCAGCAGCATGAACATAGGAGTTTGACAAGAACTAAAGAGTCACAGAAGAGCGTGGTCTAGCAAAATGAGTCAGGAAAAAGCATATCGCTACATGTGTCCTTGTTGTCGCCTAACAACAGGTAGCAGCATAAACCAGATGTGGTTGAAGTTCTTGCAGGCGACATCTAACGTCAAATGAGCAAGCGGGCTTACCACAGCTACGGTCCTCTGGCAGTCTGAAAGCTTTGCGCACAAGCCGGATGCTAAGCGCCTTCCTTTGCCTTTTGGCAGTGCTCGTGCATTGCCAGCACTAGGCGGGAATGGTCACTATCCCGCACACACGTTTCGTTGTGCCCGTTGCTAAGCGCTCTGGAGCACTGTTTATGACGTAAGCGGAACACCTCTTGCCGTTCCATTCTCAGAGCTCCTCAGTTAAGTAATCTGCGATTCTTGGTACGAATGATAGAGGAAAACATTTCCAATGTGCCTGGCATATAGAAACTGAACCTGGAGAACACCTTTGTCAGGAGCTTTCACCTGCACCGTAGACACACACAGATTTGCATCACATCTAAATGGCCAAGCTCTTTCTTAGACAAGTTGAAAGCTGCTGTCAGAAGGCTGTGCTCCGTGTCAGATGGAAGCAGCAGCATGAACATAGGAGTTTGACAAGAACTAAAGAGTCACAGAAGAGCGTGGCCTAGGAAAATGAGTCAGGAAAAAGCATATCGCTACATGTGTCCTTGTTGTCGCCTAACAACAGGTAGCAGCATAAACCAGATGTGGTTGAAGTTCTTGCAGGCGACATCTAACGTCAAATGAGCAAGCGGGCTTACCACAGCTACGGTCCTCTGGCAGTCTGAAAGCTTTGCGCACAAGCCGGATGCTAAGCGCCTTCCTTTGCCTTTTGGCAGTGCTCGTGCATTGCCAGCACTAGGCGGGAATGGTCACTATCCCGCACACACGTTTCGTTGTGCCCGTTGTTAAGCGCTCTGGAGCACTGTTTATGACGTAAGCGGAACACCTCTTACCGTTCCATTCTCAGAGCTCCTGAGTTAAGTAATCTGCGACTCTTGGTGCGAATGATAGAGGAAAACATTTCCAATGTGTCTGGCAGGGAGAATCTGAACCTGGAGAACACCTTTGTCAGGAGCTTTCACCTGCACCGTAGACACACACAGATTTGCATCACATCTAAATGGCCAAGCTCTTTCTTAGACAAGTTGAAAGCTGCTGTCAGAAGGCTGTGCTCCTTGTCAGATGGAAGCAGCAGCATGAACATAGGAGTTTGACAAGAACTAAAGAGTCACAGAAGAGCGTGGCCTAGGAAAATGAGTCAGGAAAAAGCATATCGCTACATGTGTCCTTGTTGTCGCCTAACAACAGGTAGCAGCATAAACCAGATGTGGTTGAAGTTCTTGCTGGCGACATCTAACGTCAAATGAGCAAGCGGGCTTACCACAGCTACGGTCCTCTGGCAGTCTGAAAGCTTTGCGCACAAGCCGGATGCTAAGCGCCTTCCTTTGCCTTTTGGCAGTGCTCGTGCATTGCCAGCACTAGGCGGGAATGGTCACTATCCCACACACACGTTTCGTTGTGCCCGTTGCTAAGCGCTCTGGAGCACTGTTTATGACGTAAGCGGAACACCTCTTGCCGTTCCATTCTCAGAGCTCCTCAGTTAAGTAATCTGCGATTCTTGGTGCGAATGATAGAGGAAAACATTTCCAATGTGCCTGGCATATAGAAACTGAACCTGGAGAACACCTTTGTCAGGAGCTTTCACCTGCACCGTAGACACACACAGATTTGCATCACATCTAAATGGCCAAGCTCTTTCTTAGACAAGTTGAAAGCTGCTGTCAGAAGGCTGTGCTCCGTGTCAGATGGAAGCAGCAGCATGAACATAGGAGTTTGACAAGAACTAAAGAGTCACAGAAGAGCGTGGCCTAGGAAAATGAGTCAGGAAAAAGCATATCGCTACATGTGTCCTTGTTGTCGCCTAACAACAGGTAGCAGCATAAACCAGATGCGGGTGAAGTTCTTGCTGGCGACATCTAACGTCAAATGAGCAAACGGGCTTACCACAGCTGCGGTCCTCTGGCAGTCTGAAAGCTTTGCGCACAAGCCGGATGCTAAGCGCCTTCCTTTGCCTTTTGGCAGTGCTCGTGCATTGCCAGCACTAGGCGGGAATGGTCACTATCCCGCACACACGTTTCGTTGTGCCCGTTGTTAAGCGCTCTGGAGCACTGTTTATGACGTAAGCGGAACACCTCTTACCGTTCCATTCTCAGAGCTCCTGAGTTAAGTAATCTGCGACTCTTGGTGCGAATGATAGAGGAAAACATTTCCAATGTGTCTGGCAGGGAGAATCTGAACCTGGAGAACACCTTTGTCAGGAGCTTTCACCTGCACCGTAGACACACACAGATTTGCATCACATCTAAATGGCCAAGCTCTTTCTTAGACAAGTTGAAAGCTGCTGTCAGAAGGCTGTGCTCCTTGTCAGATGGAAGCAGCAGCATGAACATAGGAGTTTGACAAGAACTAAAGAGTCACAGAAGAGCGTGGCCTAGGAAAATGAGTCAGGAAAAAGCATATCGCTACATGTGTCCTTGTTGTCGCCTAACAACAGGTAGCAGCATAAACCAGATGTGGTTGAAGTTCTTGCTGGCGACATCTAACGTCAAATGAGCAAGCGGGCTTACCACAGCTACGGTCCTCTGGCAGTCTGAAAGCTTTGCGCACAAGCCGGATGCTAAGCGCCTTCCTTTGCCTTTTGGCAGTGCTCGTGCATTGCCAGCACTAGGCGGGAATGGTCACTATCCCGCACACACGTTTCGTTGTGCCCGTTGCTAAGCGCTCTGGAGCACTGTTTATGACGTAAGCGGAACACCTCTTGCCGTTCCATTCTCAGAGCTCCTGAGTTAAGTAATCTGCGACTTTTGGTGCGAATGATAGAGGAAAACATTTCCAATGTGTCTGGCATATAGAAACTGAACCTGGAGAACACCTTTGTCAGGAGCTTTCACCTGCACCGTAGACACACACAGATTTGCATCACATCTAAATGGCCAAGCTCTTTCTTAGACAAGTTGAAAGCTGCTGTCAGAAGGCTGTACTCCTTGTCAGATGGAAGCAGCAGCATGAACATAGGAGTTTGACAAGAACTAAAGAGTCACAGAAGAGCGTGGCCTAGGAAAATGAGTCAGGAAAAGGCATATCGCTACATGTGTCCTTGTTGTCGCCTAACAACAGGTAGCAGCATAAACCAGATGCGGGTGAAGTTCTTGCTGGCGACATCTAACGTCAAATGAGCAAACGGGCTTACCACAGCTGCGGTCCTCTGGCAGTCTGAAAGCTTTGCGCACAAGCCGGATGCTAAGCGCCTTCCTTTGCCTTTTGGCAGTGCTCGTGCATTGCCAGCACTAGGCGGGAATGGTCACTATCCCGCACACACGTTTCGTTGTGCCCGTTGCTAAGCGCTCTGGAGCACTGTTTATGACGTAAGCGGAACACCTCTTGCCGTTCCATTCTCAGAGCTCCTGAGTTAAGTAATCTGCGACTCTTGGTGCGAATGATAGAGGAAAACATTTCCAATGTGTCTGGCAGGGAGAAACTGAACCTGGAGAACACCTTTGTCAGGAGCTTTCACCTGCACCGTAGACACACACAGATTTGCATCACATCTAAATGGCCAAGCTCTTTCTTAGACAAGTTGAAAGCTGCTGTCAGAAGGCTGTGCTCCTTGTCAGATGGAAGCAGCAGCATGAACATAGGAGTTTGACAAGAACTAAAGAGCCACAGAAGAGCGTGGTCTAGCAAAATGAGTCAGGAAAAAGCATATCGCTACATGTGTCCTTGTTGTCGCCTAACAACAGGTAGCAGCATAAACCAGATGCGGGTGAAGTTCTTGCAGGCGACATCTAACGTCAAATGAGCAAACGGGCTTACCACAGCTGCGGTCCTCTGGCAGTCTGAAAGCTTTGCGCACAAGCCGGATGCTAAGCGCCTTCCTTTGCCTTTTGGCAGTGCTCGTGCATTGCCAGCACTAGGCGGGAATGGTCACTATCCCGCACACACGTTTCGTTGTGCCCGTTGCTAAGCGCTCTGGAGCACTGTTTATGACGTAAGCGGAACACCTCTTGCCGTTCCATTCTCAGAGCTCCTGAGTTAATCAAACTGAGACTCTTGGTGCGAATGCCAGAGGAAAACATTTCCAATGTGTCTGGCAGATAGAAACTGAACCTGGAGAACACCTTTGTCAGGAGCTTTCACCTGCACCGTAGACACACACAGATTTGCATCACATCTAAATGGCCAAGCTCTTTCTTAGACAAGTTGAAAGCTGCTGTCAGAAGGCTGTGCTCCTTGTCAGATGGAAGCAGCAGCACTCACATAGGAGTTTGGCAAGCACTAAAGAGCCACAGAAGAGCGTGGCCTAGGAAAATGAGTCAGGAAAAAGCATATCGCTACATGTGTCCTTGTTGTCGCCTAACAACAGGTAGCAGCATAAACCAGATGCGGGTGAAGTTCTTGCTGGCGACATCTAACGTCAAATGAGCAAACGGGCTTACCACAGCTGCGGTCCTCTGGCAGTCTGAAAGCTTTGCGCACAAGCCGGATGCTAAGCGCCTTCCTTTGCCTTTTGGCAGTGCTCGTGCATTGCCAGCACTAGGCGGGAATGGTCACTATCCCACAGACATGTTTCGTTGTGCCCGTTGCTAAGCGCTCTGGAGCACTGTTTATGACGTAAGCGGAACACATCTTGCCTTTCCATTCTCAGAGCTCCTGAGTTAATCAAACTGAGACTCTTGGTGCGAATGCCAGAGGAAAACATTTCCAATGTGTCTGGCATATAGAAACTGAACCTGGAGAACACCTTTGTCAGGAGCTTTCACCTGCACCGTAGACACACACAGATTTGCATCACATCTAAATGGCCAAGCTCTTTCTTAGACAAGTTGAAAGCTGCTGTCAGAAGGCTGTGCTCCTTGTCAGATGGAAGCAGCAGCATGAACATAGGAGTTTGACAAGAACTAAAGAGTCACAGAAGAGCGTGGCCTAGGAAAATGAGTCAGGAAAAAGCATATCGCTACATGTGTCCTTGTTGTCGCCTAACAACAGGTAGCAGCATAAACCAGATGTGGTTGAAGTTCTTGCTGGCGACATCTAACGTCAAATGAGCAAGCGGGCTTACCACAGCTACGGTCCTCTGGCAGTCTGAAAGCTTTGCGCACAAGCCGGATGCTAAGCGCCTTCCTTTGCCTTTTGGCAGTGCTCGTGCATTGCCAGCACTAGGCGGGAATGGTCACTATCCCGCACACACGTTTCGTTGTGCCCGTTGCTAAGCGCTCTGGAGCACTGTTTATGACGTAAGCGGAACACCTCTTGCCGTTCCATTCTCAGAGCTCCTCAGTTAAGTAATCTGCGACTTTTGGTGCGAATGATAGAGGAAAACATTTCCAATGTGTCTGGCATATAGAAACTGAACCTGGAGAACACCTTTGTCAGGAGCTTTCACCTGCACCGTAGACACACACAGATTTGCATCACATCTAAATGGCCAAGCTCTTTCTTAGACAAGTTGAAAGCTGCTGTCAGAAGGCTGTGCTCCTTGTCAGATGGAAGCAGCAGCATGAACATAGGAGTTTGACAAGAACTAAAGAGTCACAGAAGAGCGTGGCCTAGGAAAATGAGTCAGGAAAAAGCATATCGCTACATGTGTCCTTGTTGTCGCCTAACAACAGGTAGCAGCATAAACCAGATGCGGGTGAAGTTCTTGCTGGCGACATCTAACGTCAAATGAGCAAACGGGCTTACCACAGCTGCGGTCCTCTGGCAGTCTGAAAGCTTTGCGCACAAGCCGGATGCTAAGCGCCTTCCTTTGCCTTTTGGCAGTGCTCGTGCATTGCCAGCACTAGGCGGGAATGGTCACTATCCCGCACACACGTTTCGTTGTGCCCGTTGTTAAGCGCTCTGGAGCACTGTTTATGACGTAAGCGGAACACCTCTTGCCGTTCCATTCTCAGAGCTCCTGAGTTAAGTAATCTGCGACTCTTGGTGCGAATGATAGAGGAAAACATTTCCAATGTGTCTGGCATATAGAAACTGAACCTGGAGAACACCTTTGTCAGGAGCTTTCACCTGCACCGTAGACACACACAGATTTGCATCACATCTAAATGGCCAAGCTCTTTCTTAGACAAGTTGAAAGCTGCTGTCAGAAGGCTGTGCTCCTTGTCAGATGGAAGCAGCAGCATGAACATAGGAGTTTGGCAAGAACTAAAGAGCCACAGAAGAGCGTGGCCTAGGAAAATGAGTCAGGAAAAAGCATATCGCTACATGTGTCCTTGTTGTCGCCTAACAACAGGTAGCAGCATAAACCAGATGCGGGTGAAGTTCTTGCTGGCGACATCTAACGTCAAATGAGCAAACGGGCTTACCACAGCTGCGGTCCTCTGGCAGTCTGAAAGCTTTGCGCACAAGCCGGATGCTAAGCGCCTTCCTTTGCCTTTTGGCAGTGCTCGTGCATTGCCAGCACTAGGCGGGAATGGTCACTATCCCGCACACACGTTTCGTTGTGCCCGTTGCTAAGCGCTCTGGAGCACTGTTTATGACGTAAGCGGAACACATCTTGCCATTCCATTCTCAGAGCTCCTGAGTTAATCAAACTGAGACTCTTGGTGCGAATGATAGAGGAAAACATTTCCAATGTGTCTGGCATATAGAAACTGAACCTGGAGAACACCTTTGTCAGGAGCTTTCACCTGCACCGTAGACACACACAGATTTGCATCACATCTAAATGGCCAAGCTCTTTCTTAGACAAGTTGAAAGCTGCTGTCAGAAGGCTGTGCTCCTTGTCAGATGGAAGCAGCAGCATGCACATAGGAGTTTGTCAAGAACTAAAGAGCCACAGAAGAGCGTGGTCTAGCAAAATGAGTCAGGAAAAAGCATATCGCTACATGTGTCCTTGTTGTCGCCTAACAACAGGTAGCAGCATAAACCAGATGTGGTTGAAGTTCTTGCAGGCGACATCTAACGTCAAATGAGCAAGCGGGCTTACCACAGCTACGGTCCTCTGGCAGTCTGAAAGCTTTGCGCACAAGCCGGATGCTAAGCGCCTTCCTTTGCCTTTTGGCAGTGCTCGTGCATTGCCAGCACTAGGCGGGAATGGTCACTATCCCACAGACACACGTTTCGTTGTGCCCGTTGCTAAGCGCTCTGGAGCACTGTTTATGACGTAAGCGGAACACCTCTTGCCGTTCCATTCTCAGAGCTCCTCAGTTAAGTAATCTGCGATTCTTGGTGCGAATGATAGAGGAAAACATTTCCAATGTGTCTGGCATATAGAAACTGAACCTGGAGAACACCTTTGTCAGGAGCTTTCACCTGCACCGTAGACACACACAGATTTGCATCACATCTAAATGGCCAAGCTCTTTCTTAGACAAGTTGAAAGCTGCTGTCAGAAGGCTGTGCTCCTTGTCAGATGGAAGCAGCAGCATGAACATAGGAGTTTGACAAGAACTAAAGAGTCACAGAAGAGCGTGGTCTAGCAAAATGAGTCAGGAAAAAGCATATCGCTACATGTGTCCTTGTTGTCGCCTAACAACAGGTAGCAGCATAAACCAGATGTGGTTGAAGTTCTTGCAGGCGACATCTAACGTCAAATGAGCAAGCGGGCTTACCACAGCTGCGGTCCTCTGGCAGTCTGAAAGCTTTGCGCACAAGCCGGATGCTAAGCGCCTTCCTTTGCCTTTTGGCAGTGCTCGTGCATTGCCAGCACTAGGCGGGAATGGTCACTATCCCGCACACACGTTTCGTTGTGCCCGTTGCTAAGCGCTCTGGAGCACTGTTTATGACGTAAGCGGAACACCTCTTGCCGTTCCATTCTCAGAGCTCCTCAGTTAAGTAATCTGCGATTCTTGGTACGAATGATAGAGGAAAACATTTCCAATGTGCCTGGCATATAGAAACTGAACCTGGAGAACACCTTTGTCAGGAGCTTTCACCTGCACCGTAGACACACACAGATTTGCATCACATCTAAATGGCCAAGCTCTTTCTTAGACAAGTTGAAAGCTGCTGTCAGAAGGCTGTGCTCCGTGTCAGATGGAAGCAGCAGCATGAACATAGGAGTTTGACAAGAACTAAAGAGTCACAGAAGAGCGTGGCCTAGGAAAATGAGTCAGGAAAAAGCATATCGCTACATGTGTCCTTGTTGTCGCCTAACAACAGGTAGCAGCATAAACCAGATGTGGTTGAAGTTCTTGCAGGCGACATCTAACGTCAAATGAGCAAGCGGGCTTACCACAGCTACGGTCCTCTGGCAGTCTGAAAGCTTTGCGCACAAGCCGGATGCTAAGCGCCTTCCTTTGCCTTTTGGCAGTGCTCGTGCATTGCCAGCACTAGGCGGGAATGGTCACTATCCCGCACACACGTTTCGTTGTGCCCGTTGTTAAGCGCTCTGGAGCACTGTTTATGACGTAAGCGGAACACCTCTTACCGTTCCATTCTCAGAGCTCCTGAGTTAAGTAATCTGCGACTCTTGGTGCGAATGATAGAGGAAAACATTTCCAATGTGTCTGGCAGGGAGAATCTGAACCTGGAGAACACCTTTGTCAGGAGCTTTCACCTGCACCGTAGACACACACAGATTTGCATCACATCTAAATGGCCAAGCTCTTTCTTAGACAAGTTGAAAGCTGCTGTCAGAAGGCTGTGCTCCTTGTCAGATGGAAGCAGCAGCATGAACATAGGAGTTTGACAAGAACTAAAGAGTCACAGAAGAGCGTGGCCTAGGAAAATGAGTCAGGAAAAAGCATATCGCTACATGTGTCCTTGTTGTCGCCTAACAACAGGTAGCAGCATAAACCAGATGTGGTTGAAGTTCTTGCTGGCGACATCTAACGTCAAATGAGCAAGCGGGCTTACCACAGCTACGGTCCTCTGGCAGTCTGAAAGCTTTGCGCACAAGCCGGATGCTAAGCGCCTTCCTTTGCCTTTTGGCAGTGCTCGTGCATTGCCAGCACTAGGCGGGAATGGTCACTATCCCACACACACGTTTCGTTGTGCCCGTTGCTAAGCGCTCTGGAGCACTGTTTATGACGTAAGCGGAACACCTCTTGCCGTTCCATTCTCAGAGCTCCTCAGTTAAGTAATCTGCGATTCTTGGTGCGAATGATAGAGGAAAACATTTCCAATGTGCCTGGCATATAGAAACTGAACCTGGAGAACACCTTTGTCAGGAGCTTTCACCTGCACCGTAGACACACACAGATTTGCATCACATCTAAATGGCCAAGCTCTTTCTTAGACAAGTTGAAAGCTGCTGTCAGAAGGCTGTGCTCCGTGTCAGATGGAAGCAGCAGCATGAACATAGGAGTTTGACAAGAACTAAAGAGTCACAGAAGAGCGTGGCCTAGGAAAATGAGTCAGGAAAAAGCATATCGCTACATGTGTCCTTGTTGTCGCCTAACAACAGGTAGCAGCATAAACCAGATGCGGGTGAAGTTCTTGCTGGCGACATCTAACGTCAAATGAGCAAACGGGCTTACCACAGCTGCGGTCCTCTGGCAGTCTGAAAGCTTTGCGCACAAGCCGGATGCTAAGCGCCTTCCTTTGCCTTTTGGCAGTGCTCGTGCATTGCCAGCACTAGGCGGGAATGGTCACTATCCCGCACACACGTTTCGTTGTGCCCGTTGTTAAGCGCTCTGGAGCACTGTTTATGACGTAAGCGGAACACCTCTTACCGTTCCATTCTCAGAGCTCCTGAGTTAAGTAATCTGCGACTCTTGGTGCGAATGATAGAGGAAAACATTTCCAATGTGTCTGGCAGGGAGAATCTGAACCTGGAGAACACCTTTGTCAGGAGCTTTCACCTGCACCGTAGACACACACAGATTTGCATCACATCTAAATGGCCAAGCTCTTTCTTAGACAAGTTGAAAGCTGCTGTCAGAAGGCTGTGCTCCTTGTCAGATGGAAGCAGCAGCATGAACATAGGAGTTTGACAAGAACTAAAGAGTCACAGAAGAGCGTGGCCTAGGAAAATGAGTCAGGAAAAAGCATATCGCTACATGTGTCCTTGTTGTCGCCTAACAACAGGTAGCAGCATAAACCAGATGTGGTTGAAGTTCTTGCTGGCGACATCTAACGTCAAATGAGCAAGCGGGCTTACCACAGCTACGGTCCTCTGGCAGTCTGAAAGCTTTGCGCACAAGCCGGATGCTAAGCGCCTTCCTTTGCCTTTTGGCAGTGCTCGTGCATTGCCAGCACTAGGCGGGAATGGTCACTATCCCGCACACACGTTTCGTTGTGCCCGTTGCTAAGCGCTCTGGAGCACTGTTTATGACGTAAGCGGAACACCTCTTGCCGTTCCATTCTCAGAGCTCCTGAGTTAAGTAATCTGCGACTTTTGGTGCGAATGATAGAGGAAAACATTTCCAATGTGTCTGGCATATAGAAACTGAACCTGGAGAACACCTTTGTCAGGAGCTTTCACCTGCACCGTAGACACACACAGATTTGCATCACATCTAAATGGCCAAGCTCTTTCTTAGACAAGTTGAAAGCTGCTGTCAGAAGGCTGTACTCCTTGTCAGATGGAAGCAGCAGCATGAACATAGGAGTTTGACAAGAACTAAAGAGTCACAGAAGAGCGTGGCCTAGGAAAATGAGTCAGGAAAAGGCATATCGCTACATGTGTCCTTGTTGTCGCCTAACAACAGGTAGCAGCATAAACCAGATGCGGGTGAAGTTCTTGCTGGCGACATCTAACGTCAAATGAGCAAACGGGCTTACCACAGCTGCGGTCCTCTGGCAGTCTGAAAGCTTTGCGCACAAGCCGGATGCTAAGCGCCTTCCTTTGCCTTTTGGCAGTGCTCGTGCATTGCCAGCACTAGGCGGGAATGGTCACTATCCCGCACACACGTTTCGTTGTGCCCGTTGCTAAGCGCTCTGGAGCACTGTTTATGACGTAAGCGGAACACCTCTTGCCGTTCCATTCTCAGAGCTCCTGAGTTAAGTAATCTGCGACTCTTGGTGCGAATGATAGAGGAAAACATTTCCAATGTGTCTGGCAGGGAGAAACTGAACCTGGAGAACACCTTTGTCAGGAGCTTTCACCTGCACCGTAGACACACACAGATTTGCATCACATCTAAATGGCCAAGCTCTTTCTTAGACAAGTTGAAAGCTGCTGTCAGAAGGCTGTGCTCCTTGTCAGATGGAAGCAGCAGCATGAACATAGGAGTTTGACAAGAACTAAAGAGCCACAGAAGAGCGTGGTCTAGCAAAATGAGTCAGGAAAAAGCATATCGCTACATGTGTCCTTGTTGTCGCCTAACAACAGGTAGCAGCATAAACCAGATGCGGGTGAAGTTCTTGCAGGCGACATCTAACGTCAAATGAGCAAACGGGCTTACCACAGCTGCGGTCCTCTGGCAGTCTGAAAGCTTTGCGCACAAGCCGGATGCTAAGCGCCTTCCTTTGCCTTTTGGCAGTGCTCGTGCATTGCCAGCACTAGGCGGGAATGGTCACTATCCCGCACACACGTTTCGTTGTGCCCGTTGCTAAGCGCTCTGGAGCACTGTTTATGACGTAAGCGGAACACATCTTGCCATTCCATTCTCAGAGCTCCTGAGTTAATCAAACTGAGACTCTTAGTGCGAATGATAGAGGAAAACATTTCCAATGTGTCTGGCATATAGAAACTGAACCTGGAGAACACCTTTGTCAGGAGCTTTCACCTGCACCGTAGACACACACAGATTTGCATCACATCTAAATGGCCAAGCTCTTTCTTAGACAAGTTGAAAGCTGCTGTCAGAAGGCTGTGCTCCTTGTCAGATGGAAGCAGCAGCACTCACATAGGAGTTTGGCAAGCACTAAAGAGCCACAGAAGAGCGTGGCCTAGGAAAATGAGTCAGGAAAAAGCATATCGCTACATGTGTCCTTGTTGTCGCCTAACAACAGGTAGCAGCATAAACCAGATGCGGGTGAAGTTCTTGCTGGCGACATCTAACGTCAAATGAGCAAACGGGCTTACCACAGCTGCGGTCCTCTGGCAGTCTGAAAGCTTTGCGCACAAGCCGGATGCTAAGCGCCTTCCTTTGCCTTTTGGCAGTGCTCGTGCATTGCCAGCACTAGGCGGGAATGGTCACTATCCCGCACACACGTTTCGTTGTGCCCGTTGCTAAGCGCTCTGGAGCACTGTTTATGACGTAAGCGGAACACCTCTTGCCATTCCATTCTCAGAGCTCCTGAGTTACGTAATCTGCGACTTTTGGTGCGAATGCCAGAGGAAAACATTTCCAATGTGTCTGGCAGGGAGAAACTGAACCTGGAGAACACCTTTGTCAGGAGCTTTCACCTGCACCGTAGACACACACAGATTTGCATCACATCTAAATGGCCAAGCTCTTTCTTAGACAAGTTGAAAGCTGCTGTCAGAAGGCTGTGCTCCTTGTCAGATGGAAGCAGCAGCATGAACATAGGAGTTTGACAAGAACTAAAGAGTCACAGAAGAGCGTGGCCTAGCAAAATGAGTCAGGAAAAAGCATATCGCTACATGTGTCCTTGTTGTCGCCTAACAACAGGTAGCAGCATAAACCAGATGCGGGTGAAGTTCTTGCTGGCGACATCTAACGTCAAATGAGCAAACGGGCTTACCACAGCTGCGGTCCTCTGGCAGTCTGAAAGCTTTGCGCACAAGCCGGATGCTAAGAGCCTTCCTTTGCCTTTTGGCAGTGCTCGTGCATTGCCAGCACTAGGCGGGAATGGTCACTATCCCACAGACACACGTTTCGTTGTGCCCGTTGTTAAGCGCTCTGGAGCACTGTTTATGACGTAAGCGGAACACCTCTTGCCGTTCCATTCTCAGAGCTCCTCAGTTAAGTAATCTGCGATTCTTGGTGCGAATGATAGAGGAAAACATTTCCAATGTGTCTGGCATATAGAAACTGAACCTGGAGAACACCTTTGTCAGGAGCTTTCACCTGCACCGTAGACACACACAGATTTGCATCACATCTAAATGGCCAAGCTCTTTCTTAGACAAGTTGAAAGCTGCTGTCAGAAGGCTGTGCTCCTTGTCAGATGGAAGCAGCAGCATGAACATAGGAGTTTGACAAGAACTAAAGAGTCACAGAAGAGCGTGGCCTAGGAAAATGAGTCAGGAAAAAGCATATCGCTACATGTGTCCTTGTTGTCGCCTAACAACAGGTAGCAGCATAAACCAGATGCGGGTGAAGTTCTTGCTGGCGACATCTAACGTCAAATGAGCAAACGGGCTTACCACAGCTGCGGTCCTCTGGCAGTCTGAAAGCTTTGCGCACAAGCCGGATGCTAAGCGCCTTCCTTTGCCTTTTGGCAGTGCTCGTGCATTGCCAGCACTAGGCGGGAATGGTCACTATCCCGCACACACGTTTCGTTGTGCCCGTTGCTAAGCGCTCTGGAGCACTGTTTATGACGTAAGCGGAACACCTCTTACCGTTCCATTCTCAGAGCTCCTGAGTTACGTAATCTGCGACTCTTGGTGCGAATGCCAGAGGAAAACATTTCCAATGTGTCTGGCATATAGAAACTGAACCTGGAGAACACCTTTGTCAGGAGCTTTCACCTGCACCGTAGACACACACAGATTTGCATCACATCTAAATGGCCAAGCTCTTTCTTAGACAAGTTGAAAGCTGCTGTCAGAAGGCTGTGCTCCTTGTCAGATGGAAGCAGCAGCATGCACATAGGAGTTTGTCAAGAACTAAAGAGCCACAGAAGAGCGTGGTCTAGCAAAATGAGTCAGGAAAAAGCATATCGCTACATGTGTCCTTGTTGTCGCCTAACAACAGGTAGCAGCATAAACCAGATGTGGTTGAAGTTCTTGCAGGCGACATCTAACGTCAAATGAGCAAGCGGGCTTACCACAGCTACGGTCCTCTGGCAGTCTGAAAGCTTTGCGCACAAGCCGGATGCTAAGCGCCTTCCTTTGCCTTTTGGCAGTGCTCGTGCATTGCCAGCACTAGGCGGGAATGGTCACTATCCCACAGACACACGTTTCGTTGTGCCCGTTGTTAAGCGCTCTGGAGCACTGTTTATGACGTAAGCGGAACACCTCTTGCCGTTCCATTCTCAGAGCTCCTCAGTTAAGTAATCTGCGATTCTTGGTGCGAATGATAGAGGAAAACATTTCCAATGTGTCTGGCATATAGAAACTGAACCTGGAGAACACCTTTGTCAGGAGCTTTCACCTGCACCGTAGACACACACAGATTTGCATCACATCTAAATGGCCAAGCTCTTTCTTAGACAAGTTGAAAGCTGCTGTCAGAAGGCTGTGCTCCTTGTCAGATGGAAGCAGCAGCATGAACATAGGAGTTTGACAAGAACTAAAGAGTCACAGAAGAGCGTGGCCTAGGAAAATGAGTCAGGAAAAAGCATATCGCTACATGTGTCCTTGTTGTCGCCTAACAACAGGTAGCAGCATAAACCAGATGCGGGTGAAGTTCTTGCTGGCGACATCTAACGTCAAATGAGCAAACGGGCTTACCACAGCTGCGGTCCTCTGGCAGTCTGAAAGCTTTGCGCACAAGCCGGATGCTAAGCGCCTTCCTTTGCCTTTTGGCAGTGCTCGTGCATTGCCAGCACTAGGCGGGAATGGTCACTATCCCGCACACACGTTTCATTGTGCCCGTTGCTAAGCGCTCTGGAGCACTGTTTATGACGTAAGCGGAACACCTCTTACCGTTCCATTCTCAGAGCTCCTGAGTTACGTAATCTGCGACTCTTGGTGCGAATGCCAGAGGAAAACATTTCCAATGTGTCTGGCATATAGAAACTGAACCTGGAGAACACCTTTGTCAGGAGCTTTCACCTGCACCGTAGACACACACAGATTTGCATCACATCTAAATGGCCAAGCTCTTTCTTAGACAAGTTGAAAGCTGCTGTCAGAAGGCTGTGCTCCTTGTCAGATGGAAGCAGCAGCATGCACATAGGAGTTTGTCAAGAACTAAAGAGCCACAGAAGAGCGTGGTCTAGCAAAATGAGTCAGGAAAAAGCATATCGCTACATGTGTCCTTGTTGTCGCCTAACAACAGGTAGCAGCATAAACCAGATGTGGTTGAAGTTCTTGCAGGCGACATCTAACGTCAAATGAGCAAGCGGGCTTACCACAGCTACGGTCCTCTGGCAGTCTGAAAGCTTTGCGCACAAGCCGGATGCTAAGCGCCTTCCTTTGCCTTTTGGCAGTGCTCGTGCATTGCCAGCACTAGGCGGGAATGGTCACTATCCCGCACACACGTTTCGTTGTGCCCGTTGCTAAGCGCTCTGGAGCACTGTTTATGACGTAAGCGGAACACCTCTTGCCGTTCCATTCTCAGAGCTCCTCAGTTAAGTAATCTGCGATTCTTGGTGCGAATGATAGAGGAAAACATTTCCAATGTGCCTGGCATATAGAAACTGAACCTGGAGAACACCTTTGTCAGGAGCTTTCACCTGCACCGTAGACACACACAGATTTGCATCACATCTAAATGGCCAAGCTCTTTCTTAGACAAGTTGAAAGCTGCTGTCAGAAGGCTGTGCTCCGTGTCAGATGGAAGCAGCAGCATGAACATAGGAGTTTGACAAGAACTAAAGAGTCACAGAAGAGCGTGGCCTAGGAAAATGAGTCAGGAAAAAGCATATCGCTACATGTGTCCTTGTTGTCGCCTAACAACAGGTAGCAGCATAAACCAGATGCGGGTGAAGTTCTTGCTGGCGACATCTAACGTCAAATGAGCAAACGGGCTTACCACAGCTGCGGTCCTCTGGCAGTCTGAAAGCTTTGCGCACAAGCCGGATGCTAAGCGCCTTCCTTTGCCTTTTGGCAGTGCTCGTGCATTGCCAGCACTAGGCGGGAATGGTCACTATCCCGCACACACGTGTCGTTGTGCCCGTTGCTAAGCGCTCTGGAGCACTGTTTATGACGTAAGCGGAACACCTCTTGCCGTTCCATTCTCAGAGCTCCTGAGTTAATCAAACTGAGACTCTTGGTGCGAATGCCAGAGGAAAACATTTCCAATGTGTCTGGCAGATAGAAACTGAACCTGGAGAACACCTTTGTCAGGAGCTTTCACCTGCACCGTAGACACACACAGATTTGCATCACATCTAAATGGCCAAGCTCTTTCTTAGACAAGTTGAAAGCTGCTGTCAGAAGGCTGTGCTCCTTGTCAGATGGAAGCAGCAGCACTCACATAGGAGTTTGGCAAGCACTAAAGAGCCACAGAAGAGCGTGGCCTAGGAAAATGAGTCAGGAAAAAGCATATCGCTACATGTGTCCTTGTTGTCGCCTAACAACAGGTAGCAGCATAAACCAGATGCGGGTGAAGTTCTTGCTGGCGACATCTAACGTCAAATGAGCAAACGGGCTTACCACAGCTGCGGTCCTCTGGCAGTCTGAAAGCTTTGCGCACAAGCCGGATGCTAAGCGCCTTCCTTTGCCTTTTGGCAGTGCTCGTGCATTGCCAGCACTAGGCGGGAATGGTCACTATCCCACAGACATGTTTCGTTGTGCCCGTTGCTAAGCGCTCTGGAGCACTGTTTATGACGTAAGCGGAACACATCTTGCCTTTCCATTCTCAGAGCTCCTGAGTTAATCAAACTGAGACTCTTGGTGCGAATGCCAGAGGAAAACATTTCCAATGTGTCTGGCATATAGAAACTGAACCTGGAGAACACCTTTGTCAGGAGCTTTCACCTGCACCGTAGACACACACAGATTTGCATCACATCTAAATGGCCAAGCTCTTTCTTAGACAAGTTGAAAGCTGCTGTCAGAAGGCTGTGCTCCTTGTCAGATGGAAGCAGCAGCATGAACATAGGAGTTTGGCAAGCACTAAAGAGTCACAGAAGAGCGTGGCCTAGGAAAATGAGTCAGGAAAAAGCATATCGCTACATGTGTCCTTGTTGTCGCCTAACAACAGGTAGCAGCATAAACCAGATGCGGGTGAAGTTCTTGCTGGCGACATCTAACGTCAAATGAGCAAACGGGCTTACCACAGCTGCGGTCCTCTGGCAGTCTGAAAGCTTTGCGCACAAGCCAGATGCTAAGCGCCTTCCTTTGCCTTTTGGCAGTGCTCGTGCATTGCCAGCACTAGGTGGGAATGGTCACTATCCCGCACACACGTTTCGTTGTGCCCGTTGTTAAGCGCTCTGGAGCACTGTTTATGACGTAAGCGGAACACCTCTTACCGTTCCATTCTCAGAGCTCCTGAGTTAAGTAATCTGCGACTCTTGGTGCGAATGATAGAGGAAAACATTTCCAATGTGTCTGGCATATAGAAACTGAACCTGGAGAACACCTTTGTCAGGAGCTTTCACCTGCACCGTAGACACACACAGATTTGCATCACATCTAAATGGCCAAGCTCTTTCTTAGACAAGTTGAAAGCTGCTGTCAGAAGGCTGTGCTCCTTGTCAGATGGAAGCAGCAGCATGAACATAGGAGTTTGACAAGAACTAAAGAGTCACAGAAGAGCGTGGCCTAGGAAAATGAGTCAGGAAAAAGCATATCGCTACATGTGTCCTTGTTGTCGCCTAACAACAGGTAGCAGCATAAACCAGATGTGGTTGAAGTTCTTGCTGGCGACATCTAACGTCAAATGAGCAAGCGGGCTTACCACAGCTACGGTCCTCTGGCAGTCTGAAAGCTTTGCGCACAAGCCGGATGCTAAGCGCCTTCCTTTGCCTTTTGGCAGTGCTCGTGCATTGCCAGCACTAGGCGGGAATGGTCACTATCCCGCACACACGTTTCGTTGTGCCCGTTGCTAAGCGCTCTGGAGCACTGTTTATGACGTAAGCGGAACACCTCTTGCCGTTCCATTCTCAGAGCTCCTCAGTTAAGTAATCTGCGACTTTTGGTGCGAATGATAGAGGAAAACATTTCCAATGTGTCTGGCATATAGAAACTGAACCTGGAGAACACCTTTGTCAGGAGCTTTCACCTGCACCGTAGACACACACAGATTTGCATCACATCTAAATGGCCAAGCTCTTTCTTAGACAAGTTGAAAGCTGCTGTCAGAAGGCTGTGCTCCTTGTCAGATGGAAGCAGCAGCATGAACATAGGAGTTTGACAAGAACTAAAGAGTCACAGAAGAGCGTGGCCTAGGAAAATGAGTCAGGAAAAAGCATATCGCTACATGTGTCCTTGTTGTCGCCTAACAACAGGTAGCAGCATAAACCAGATGCGGGTGAAGTTCTTGCTGGCGACATCTAACGTCAAATGAGCAAACGGGCTTACCACAGCTGCGGTCCTCTGGCAGTCTGAAAGCTTTGCGCACAAGCCGGATGCTAAGCGCCTTCCTTTGCCTTTTGGCAGTGCTCGTGCATTGCCAGCACTAGGCGGGAATGGTCACTATCCCGCACACACGTTTCGTTGTGCCCGTTGTTAAGCGCTCTGGAGCACTGTTTATGACGTAAGCGGAACACCTCTTGCCGTTCCATTCTCAGAGCTCCTGAGTTAAGTAATCTGCGACTCTTGGTGCGAATGATAGAGGAAAACATTTCCAATGTGTCTGGCATATAGAAACTGAACCTGGAGAACACCTTTGTCAGGAGCTTTCACCTGCACCGTAGACACACACAGATTTGCATCACATCTAAATGGCCAAGCTCTTTCTTAGACAAGTTGAAAGCTGCTGTCAGAAGGCTGTGCTCCTTGTCAGATGGAAGCAGCAGCATGAACATAGGAGTTTGGCAAGAACTAAAGAGCCACAGAAGAGCGTGGCCTAGGAAAATGAGTCAGGAAAAAGCATATCGCTACATGTGTCCTTGTTGTCGCCTAACAACAGGTAGCAGCATAAACCAGATGCGGGTGAAGTTCTTGCTGGCGACATCTAACGTCAAATGAGCAAACGGGCTTACCACAGCTGCGGTCCTCTGGCAGTCTGAAAGCTTTGCGCACAAGCCGGATGCTAAGCGCCTTCCTTTGCCTTTTGGCAGTGCTCGTGCATTGCCAGCACTAGGCGGGAATGGTCACTATCCCGCACACACGTTTCGTTGTGCCCGTTGCTAAGCGCTCTGGAGCACTGTTTATGACGTAAGCGGAACACATCTTGCCATTCCATTCTCAGAGCTCCTGAGTTAATCAAACTGAGACTCTTGGTGCGAATGATAGAGGAAAACATTTCCAATGTGTCTGGCATATAGAAACTGAACCTGGAGAACACCTTTGTCAGGAGCTTTCACCTGCACCGTAGACACACACAGATTTGCATCACATCTAAATGGCCAAGCTCTTTCTTAGACAAGTTGAAAGCTGCTGTCAGAAGGCTGTGCTCCTTGTCAGATGGAAGCAGCAGCATGCACATAGGAGTTTGTCAAGAACTAAAGAGCCACAGAAGAGCGTGGTCTAGCAAAATGAGTCAGGAAAAAGCATATCGCTACATGTGTCCTTGTTGTCGCCTAACAACAGGTAGCAGCATAAACCAGATGTGGTTGAAGTTCTTGCAGGCGACATCTAACGTCAAATGAGCAAGCGGGCTTACCACAGCTACGGTCCTCTGGCAGTCTGAAAGCTTTGCGCACAAGCCGGATGCTAAGCGCCTTCCTTTGCCTTTTGGCAGTGCTCGTGCATTGCCAGCACTAGGCGGGAATGGTCACTATCCCACAGACACACGTTTCGTTGTGCCCGTTGCTAAGCGCTCTGGAGCACTGTTTATGACGTAAGCGGAACACCTCTTGCCGTTCCATTCTCAGAGCTCCTCAGTTAAGTAATCTGCGATTCTTGGTGCGAATGATAGAGGAAAACATTTCCAATGTGTCTGGCATATAGAAACTGAACCTGGAGAACACCTTTGTCAGGAGCTTTCACCTGCACCGTAGACACACACAGATTTGCATCACATCTAAATGGCCAAGCTCTTTCTTAGACAAGTTGAAAGCTGCTGTCAGAAGGCTGTGCTCCTTGTCAGATGGAAGCAGCAGCATGAACATAGGAGTTTGACAAGAACTAAAGAGTCACAGAAGAGCGTGGTCTAGCAAAATGAGTCAGGAAAAAGCATATCGCTACATGTGTCCTTGTTGTCGCCTAACAACAGGTAGCAGCATAAACCAGATGTGGTTGAAGTTCTTGCAGGCGACATCTAACGTCAAATGAGCAAGCGGGCTTACCACAGCTACGGTCCTCTGGCAGTCTGAAAGCTTTGCGCACAAGCCGGATGCTAAGCGCCTTCCTTTGCCTTTTGGCAGTGCTCGTGCATTGCCAGCACTAGGCGGGAATGGTCACTATCCCGCACACACGTTTCGTTGTGCCCGTTGCTAAGCGCTCTGGAGCACTGTTTATGACGTAAGCGGAACACCTCTTGCCGTTCCATTCTCAGAGCTCCTCAGTTAAGTAATCTGCGATTCTTGGTACGAATGATAGAGGAAAACATTTCCAATGTGCCTGGCATATAGAAACTGAACCTGGAGAACACCTTTGTCAGGAGCTTTCACCTGCACCGTAGACACACACAGATTTGCATCACATCTAAATGGCCAAGCTCTTTCTTAGACAAGTTGAAAGCTGCTGTCAGAAGGCTGTGCTCCGTGTCAGATGGAAGCAGCAGCATGAACATAGGAGTTTGACAAGAACTAAAGAGTCACAGAAGAGCGTGGCCTAGGAAAATGAGTCAGGAAAAAGCATATCGCTACATGTGTCCTTGTTGTCGCCTAACAACAGGTAGCAGCATAAACCAGATGTGGTTGAAGTTCTTGCAGGCGACATCTAACGTCAAATGAGCAAGCGGGCTTACCACAGCTACGGTCCTCTGGCAGTCTGAAAGCTTTGCGCACAAGCCGGATGCTAAGCGCCTTCCTTTGCCTTTTGGCAGTGCTCGTGCATTGCCAGCACTAGGCGGGAATGGTCACTATCCCGCACACACGTTTCGTTGTGCCCGTTGTTAAGCGCTCTGGAGCACTGTTTATGACGTAAGCGGAACACCTCTTACCGTTCCATTCTCAGAGCTCCTGAGTTAAGTAATCTGCGACTCTTGGTGCGAATGATAGAGGAAAACATTTCCAATGTGTCTGGCAGGGAGAATCTGAACCTGGAGAACACCTTTGTCAGGAGCTTTCACCTGCACCGTAGACACACACAGATTTGCATCACATCTAAATGGCCAAGCTCTTTCTTAGACAAGTTGAAAGCTGCTGTCAGAAGGCTGTGCTCCTTGTCAGATGGAAGCAGCAGCATGAACATAGGAGTTTGACAAGAACTAAAGAGTCACAGAAGAGCGTGGCCTAGGAAAATGAGTCAGGAAAAAGCATATCGCTACATGTGTCCTTGTTGTCGCCTAACAACAGGTAGCAGCATAAACCAGATGTGGTTGAAGTTCTTGCTGGCGACATCTAACGTCAAATGAGCAAGCGGGCTTACCACAGCTACGGTCCTCTGGCAGTCTGAAAGCTTTGCGCACAAGCCGGATGCTAAGCGCCTTCCTTTGCCTTTTGGCAGTGCTCGTGCATTGCCAGCACTAGGCGGGAATGGTCACTATCCCGCACACACGTTTCGTTGTGCCCGTTGCTAAGCGCTCTGGAGCACTGTTTATGACGTAAGCGGAACACCTCTTGCCGTTCCATTCTCAGAGCTCCTCAGTTAAGTAATCTGCGATTCTTGGTGCGAATGATAGAGGAAAACATTTCCAATGTGCCTGGCATATAGAAACTGAACCTGGAGAACACCTTTGTCAGGAGCTTTCACCTGCACCGTAGACACACACAGATTTGCATCACATCTAAATGGCCAAGCTCTTTCTTAGACAAGTTGAAAGCTGCTGTCAGAAGGCTGTGCTCCGTGTCAGATGGAAGCAGCAGCATGAACATAGGAGTTTGACAAGAACTAAAGAGTCACAGAAGAGCGTGGCCTAGGAAAATGAGTCAGGAAAAAGCATATCGCTACATGTGTCCTTGTTGTCGCCTAACAACAGGTAGCAGCATAAACCAGATGCGGGTGAAGTTCTTGCTGGCGACATCTAACGTCAAATGAGCAAACGGGCTTACCACAGCTGCGGTCCTCTGGCAGTCTGAAAGCTTTGCGCACAAGCCGGATGCTAAGCGCCTTCCTTTGCCTTTTGGCAGTGCTCGTGCATTGCCAGCACTAGGCGGGAATGGTCACTATCCCGCACACACGTTTCGTTGTGCCCGTTGCTAAGCGCTCTGGAGCACTGTTTATGACGTAAGCGGAACACATCTTGCCATTCCATTCTCAGAGCTCCTGAGTTAATCAAACTGAGACTCTTGGTGCGAATGATAGAGGAAAACATTTCCAATGTGTCTGGCATATAGAAACTGAACCTGGAGAACACCTTTGTCAGGAGCTTTCACCTGCACCGTAGACACACACAGATTTGCATCACATCTAAATGGCCAAGCTCTTTCTTAGACAAGTTGAAAGCTGCTGTCAGAAGGCTGTGCTCCTTGTCAGATGGAAGCAGCAGCATGCACATAGGAGTTTGTCAAGAACTAAAGAGCCACAGAAGAGCGTGGTCTAGCAAAATGAGTCAGGAAAAAGCATATCGCTACATGTGTCCTTGTTGTCGCCTAACAACAGGTAGCAGCATAAACCAGATGTGGTTGAAGTTCTTGCAGGCGACATCTAACGTCAAATGAGCAAGCGGGCTTACCACAGCTGCGGTCCTCTGGCAGTCTGAAAGCTTTGCGCACAAGCCGGATGCTAAGCGCCTTCCTTTGCCTTTTGGCAGTGCTCGTGCATTGCCAGCACTAGGCGGGAATGGTCACTATCCCACAGACACACGTTTCGTTGTGCCCGTTGCTAAGCGCTCTGGAGCACTGTTTATGACGTAAGCGGAACACCTCTTGCCGTTCCATTCTCAGAGCTCCTCAGTTAAGTAATCTGCGATTCTTGGTGCGAATGATAGAGGAAAACATTTCCAATGTGTCTGGCATATAGAAACTGAACCTGGAGAACACCTTTGTCAGGAGCTTTCACCTGCACCGTAGACACACACAGATTTGCATCACATCTAAATGGCCAAGCTCTTTCTTAGACAAGTTGAAAGCTGCTGTCAGAAGGCTGTGCTCCTTGTCAGATGGAAGCAGCAGCATGAACATAGGAGTTTGACAAGAACTAAAGAGTCACAGAAGAGCGTGGTCTAGCAAAATGAGTCAGGAAAAAGCATATCGCTACATGTGTCCTTGTTGTCGCCTAACAACAGGTAGCAGCATAAACCAGATGTGGTTGAAGTTCTTGCAGGCGACATCTAACGTCAAATGAGCAAGCGGGCTTACCACAGCTACGGTCCTCTGGCAGTCTGAAAGCTTTGCGCACAAGCCGGATGCTAAGCGCCTTCCTTTGCCTTTTGGCAGTGCTCGTGCATTGCCAGCACTAGGCGGGAATGGTCACTATCCCGCACACACGTTTCGTTGTGCCCGTTGCTAAGCGCTCTGGAGCACTGTTTATGACGTAAGCGGAACACCTCTTGCCGTTCCATTCTCAGAGCTCCTCAGTTAAGTAATCTGCGATTCTTGGTACGAATGATAGAGGAAAACATTTCCAATGTGCCTGGCATATAGAAACTGAACCTGGAGAACACCTTTGTCAGGAGCTTTCACCTGCACCGTAGACACACACAGATTTGCATCACATCTAAATGGCCAAGCTCTTTCTTAGACAAGTTGAAAGCTGCTGTCAGAAGGCTGTGCTCCGTGTCAGATGGAAGCAGCAGCATGAACATAGGAGTTTGACAAGAACTAAAGAGTCACAGAAGAGCGTGGCCTAGGAAAATGAGTCAGGAAAAAGCATATCGCTACATGTGTCCTTGTTGTCGCCTAACAACAGGTAGCAGCATAAACCAGATGTGGTTGAAGTTCTTGCAGGCGACATCTAACGTCAAATGAGCAAGCGGGCTTACCACAGCTACGGTCCTCTGGCAGTCTGAAAGCTTTGCGCACAAGCCGGATGCTAAGCGCCTTCCTTTGCCTTTTGGCAGTGCTCGTGCATTGCCAGCACTAGGCGGGAATGGTCACTATCCCGCACACACGTTTCGTTGTGCCCGTTGTTAAGCGCTCTGGAGCACTGTTTATGACGTAAGCGGAACACCTCTTACCGTTCCATTCTCAGAGCTCCTGAGTTAAGTAATCTGCGACTCTTGGTGCGAATGATAGAGGAAAACATTTCCAATGTGTCTGGCAGGGAGAATCTGAACCTGGAGAACACCTTTGTCAGGAGCTTTCACCTGCACCGTAGACACACACAGATTTGCATCACATCTAAATGGCCAAGCTCTTTCTTAGACAAGTTGAAAGCTGCTGTCAGAAGGCTGTGCTCCTTGTCAGATGGAAGCAGCAGCATGAACATAGGAGTTTGACAAGAACTAAAGAGTCACAGAAGAGCGTGGCCTAGGAAAATGAGTCAGGAAAAAGCATATCGCTACATGTGTCCTTGTTGTCGCCTAACAACAGGTAGCAGCATAAACCAGATGTGGTTGAAGTTCTTGCTGGCGACATCTAACGTCAAATGAGCAAGCGGGCTTACCACAGCTACGGTCCTCTGGCAGTCTGAAAGCTTTGCGCACAAGCCGGATGCTAAGCGCCTTCCTTTGCCTTTTGGCAGTGCTCGTGCATTGCCAGCACTAGGCGGGAATGGTCACTATCCCGCACACACGTTTCGTTGTGCCCGTTGCTAAGCGCTCTGGAGCACTGTTTATGACGTAAGCGGAACACCTCTTGCCGTTCCATTCTCAGAGCTCCTCAGTTAAGTAATCTGCGATTCTTGGTGCGAATGATAGAGGAAAACATTTCCAATGTGCCTGGCATATAGAAACTGAACCTGGAGAACACCTTTGTCAGGAGCTTTCACCTGCACCGTAGACACACACAGATTTGCATCACATCTAAATGGCCAAGCTCTTTCTTAGACAAGTTGAAAGCTGCTGTCAGAAGGCTGTGCTCCGTGTCAGATGGAAGCAGCAGCATGAACATAGGAGTTTGACAAGAACTAAAGAGTCACAGAAGAGCGTGGCCTAGGAAAATGAGTCAGGAAAAAGCATATCGCTACATGTGTCCTTGTTGTCGCCTAACAACAGGTAGCAGCATAAACCAGATGCGGGTGAAGTTCTTGCTGGCGACATCTAACGTCAAATGAGCAAACGGGCTTACCACAGCTGCGGTCCTCTGGCAGTCTGAAAGCTTTGCGCACAAGCCGGATGCTAAGCGCCTTCCTTTGCCTTTTGGCAGTGCTCGTGCATTGCCAGCACTAGGCGGGAATGGTCACTATCCCGCACACACGTTTCGTTGTGCCCGTTGTTAAGCGCTCTGGAGCACTGTTTATGACGTAAGCGGAACACCTCTTACCGTTCCATTCTCAGAGCTCCTGAGTTAAGTAATCTGCGACTCTTGGTGCGAATGATAGAGGAAAACATTTCCAATGTGTCTGGCAGGGAGAATCTGAACCTGGAGAACACCTTTGTCAGGAGCTTTCACCTGCACCGTAGACACACACAGATTTGCATCACATCTAAATGGCCAAGCTCTTTCTTAGACAAGTTGAAAGCTGCTGTCAGAAGGCTGTGCTCCTTGTCAGATGGAAGCAGCAGCATGAACATAGGAGTTTGACAAGAACTAAAGAGTCACAGAAGAGCGTGGCCTAGGAAAATGAGTCAGGAAAAAGCATATCGCTACATGTGTCCTTGTTGTCGCCTAACAACAGGTAGCAGCATAAACCAGATGTGGTTGAAGTTCTTGCTGGCGACATCTAACGTCAAATGAGCAAGCGGGCTTACCACAGCTACGGTCCTCTGGCAGTCTGAAAGCTTTGCGCACAAGCCGGATGCTAAGCGCCTTCCTTTGCCTTTTGGCAGTGCTCGTGCATTGCCAGCACTAGGCGGGAATGGTCACTATCCCGCACACACGTTTCGTTGTGCCCGTTGCTAAGCGCTCTGGAGCACTGTTTATGACGTAAGCGGAACACCTCTTGCCGTTCCATTCTCAGAGCTCCTGAGTTAAGTAATCTGCGACTTTTGGTGCGAATGATAGAGGAAAACATTTCCAATGTGTCTGGCATATAGAAACTGAACCTGGAGAACACCTTTGTCAGGAGCTTTCACCTGCACCGTAGACACACACAGATTTGCATCACATCTAAATGGCCAAGCTCTTTCTTAGACAAGTTGAAAGCTGCTGTCAGAAGGCTGTACTCCTTGTCAGATGGAAGCAGCAGCATGAACATAGGAGTTTGACAAGAACTAAAGAGTCACAGAAGAGCGTGGCCTAGGAAAATGAGTCAGGAAAAAGCATATCGCTACATGTGTCCTTGTTGTCGCCTAACAACAGGTAGCAGCATAAACCAGATGCGGGTGAAGTTCTTGCTGGCGACATCTAACGTCAAATGAGCAAACGGGCTTACCACAGCTGCGGTCCTCTGGCAGTCTGAAAGCTTTGCGCACAAGCCGGATGCTAAGCGCCTTCCTTTGCCTTTTGGCAGTGCTCGTGCATTGCCAGCACTAGGCGGGAATGGTCACTATCCCGCACACACGTTTCGTTGTGCCCGTTGCTAAGCGCTCTGGAGCACTGTTTATGACGTAAGCGGAACACCTCTTGCCGTTCCATTCTCAGAGCTCCTGAGTTAAGTAATCTGCGACTCTTGGTGCGAATGATAGAGGAAAACATTTCCAATGTGTCTGGCAGGGAGAAACTGAACCTGGAGAACACCTTTGTCAGGAGCTTTCACCTGCACCGTAGACACACACAGATTTGCATCACATCTAAATGGCCAAGCTCTTTCTTAGACAAGTTGAAAGCTGCTGTCAGAAGGCTGTGCTCCTTGTCAGATGGAAGCAGCAGCATGCACATAGGAGTTTGTCAAGAACTAAAGAGCCACAGAAGAGCGTGGTCTAGCAAAATGAGTCAGGAAAAAGCATATCGCTACATGTGTCCTTGTTGTCGCCTAACAACAGGTAGCAGCATAAACCAGATGTGGTTGAAGTTCTTGCAGGCGACATCTAACGTCAAATGAGCAAGCGGGCTTACCACAGCTACGGTCCTCTGGCAGTCTGAAAGCTTTGCGCACAAGCCGGATGCTAAGCGCCTTCCTTTGCCTTTTGGCAGTGCTCGTGCATTGCCAGCACTAGGCGGGAATGGTCACTATCCCACAGACACACGTTTCGTTGTGCCCGTTGTTAAGCGCTCTGGAGCACTGTTTATGACGTAAGCGGAACACCTCTTGCCGTTCCATTCTCAGAGCTCCTCAGTTAAGTAATCTGCGATTCTTGGTGCGAATGATAGAGGAAAACATTTCCAATGTGTCTGGCATATAGAAACTGAACCTGGAGAACACCTTTGTCAGGAGCTTTCACCTGCACCGTAGACACACACAGATTTGCATCACATCTAAATGGCCAAGCTCTTTCTTAGACAAGTTGAAAGCTGCTGTCAGAAGGCTGTGCTCCGTGTCAGATGGAAGCAGCAGCATGAACATAGGAGTTTGACAAGAACTAAAGAGTCACAGAAGAGCGTGGCCTAGGAAAATGAGTCAGGAAAAAGCATATCGCTACATGTGTCCTTGTTGTCGCCTAACAACAGGTAGCAGCATAAACCAGATGCGGGTGAAGTTCTTGCTGGCGACATCTAACGTCAAATGAGCAAACGGGCTTACCACAGCTGCGGTCCTCTGGCAGTCTGAAAGCTTTGCGCACAAGCCGGATGCTAAGCGCCTTCCTTTGCCTTTTGGCAGTGCTCGTGCATTGCCAGCACTAGGCGGGAATGGTCACTATCCCGCACACACGTGTCGTTGTGCCCGTTGCTAAGCGCTCTGGAGCACTGTTTATGACGTAAGCGGAACACCTCTTGCCGTTCCATTCTCAGAGCTCCTGAGTTACGTAATCTGCGACTCTTGGTGCGAATGCCAGAGGAAAACATTTCCAATGTGTCTGGCATATAGAAACTGAACCTGGAGAACACCTTTGTCAGGAGCTTTCACCTGCACCGTAGACACACACAGATTTGCATCACATCTAAATGGCCAAGCTCTTTCTTAGACAAGTTGAAAGCTGCTGTCAGAAGGCTGTGCTCCTTGTCAGATGGAAGCAGCAGCATGCACATAGGAGTTTGTCAAGAACTAAAGAGCCACAGAAGAGCGTGGTCTAGCAAAATGAGTCAGGAAAAAGCATATCGCTACATGTGTCCTTGTTGTCGCCTAACAACAGGTAGCAGCATAAACCAGATGTGGTTGAAGTTCTTGCAGGCGACATCTAACGTCAAATGAGCAAGCGGGCTTACCACAGCTACGGTCCTCTGGCAGTCTGAAAGCTTTGCGCACAAGCCGGATGCTAAGCGCCTTCCTTTGCCTTTTGGCAGTGCTCGTGCATTGCCAGCACTAGGCGGGAATGGTCACTATCCCGCACACACGTTTCGTTGTGCCCGTTGCTAAGCGCTCTGGAGCACTGTTTATGACGTAAGCGGAACACCTCTTGCCGTTCCATTCTCAGAGCTCCTCAGTTAAGTAATCTGCGATTCTTGGTGCGAATGATAGAGGAAAACATTTCCAATGTGCCTGGCATATAGAAACTGAACCTGGAGAACACCTTTGTCAGGAGCTTTCACCTGCACCGTAGACACACACAGATTTGCATCACATCTAAATGGCCAAGCTCTTTCTTAGACAAGTTGAAAGCTGCTGTCAGAAGGCTGTGCTCCGTGTCAGATGGAAGCAGCAGCATGAACATAGGAGTTTGACAAGAACTAAAGAGTCACAGAAGAGCGTGGCCTAGGAAAATGAGTCAGGAAAAAGCATATCGCTACATGTGTCCTTGTTGTCGCCTAACAACAGGTAGCAGCATAAACCAGATGCGGGTGAAGTTCTTGCTGGCGACATCTAACGTCAAATGAGCAAACGGGCTTACCACAGCTGCGGTCCTCTGGCAGTCTGAAAGCTTTGCGCACAAGCCGGATGCTAAGCGCCTTCCTTTGCCTTTTGGCAGTGCTCGTGCATTGCCAGCACTAGGCGGGAATGGTCACTATCCCGCACACACGTGTCGTTGTGCCCGTTGCTAAGCGCTCTGGAGCACTGTTTATGACGTAAGCGGAACACCTCTTGCCGTTCCATTCTCAGAGCTCCTGAGTTAATCAAACTGAGACTCTTGGTGCGAATGCCAGAGGAAAACATTTCCAATGTGTCTGGCAGATAGAAACTGAACCTGGAGAACACCTTTGTCAGGAGCTTTCACCTGCACCGTAGACACACACAGATTTGCATCACATCTAAATGGCCAAGCTCTTTCTTAGACAAGTTGAAAGCTGCTGTCAGAAGGCTGTGCTCCTTGTCAGATGGAAGCAGCAGCACTCACATAGGAGTTTGGCAAGCACTAAAGAGCCACAGAAGAGCGTGGCCTAGGAAAATGAGTCAGGAAAAAGCATATCGCTACATGTGTCCTTGTTGTCGCCTAACAACAGGTAGCAGCATAAACCAGATGCGGGTGAAGTTCTTGCTGGCGACATCTAACGTCAAATGAGCAAACGGGCTTACCACAGCTGCGGTCCTCTGGCAGTCTGAAAGCTTTGCGCACAAGCCGGATGCTAAGCGCCTTCCTTTGCCTTTTGGCAGTGCTCGTGCATTGCCAGCACTAGGCGGGAATGGTCACTATCCCGCACACACGTTTCGTTGTGCCCGTTGCTAAGCGCTCTGGAGCACTGTTTATGACGTAAGCGGAACACCTCTTGCCATTCCATTCTCAGAGCTCCTGAGTTACGTAATCTGCGACTTTTGGTGCGAATGCCAGAGGAAAACATTTCCAATGTGTCTGGCAGGGAGAAACTGAACCTGGAGAACACCTTTGTCAGGAGCTTTCACCTGCACCGTAGACACACACAGATTTGCATCACATCTAAATGGCCAAGCTCTTTCTTAGACAAGTTGAAAGCTGCTGTCAGAAGGCTGTGCTCCTTGTCAGATGGAAGCAGCAGCATGAACATAGGAGTTTGACAAGAACTAAAGAGTCACAGAAGAGCGTGGCCTAGGAAAATGAGTCAGGAAAAAGCATATCGCTACATGTGTCCTTGTTGTCGCCTAACAACAGGTAGCAGCATAAACCAGATGCGGGTGAAGTTCTTGCTGGCGACATCTAACGTCAAATGAGCAAACGGGCTTACCACAGCTGCGGTCCTCTGGCAGTCTGAAAGCTTTGCGCACAAGCCGGATGCTAAGCGCCTTCCTTTGCCTTTTGGCAGTGCTCGTGCATTGCCAGCACTAGGCGGGAATGGTCACTATCCCACAGACATGTTTCGTTGTGCCCGTTGCTAAGCGCTCTGGAGCACTGTTTATGACGTAAGCGGAACACATCTTGCCTTTCCATTCTCAGAGCTCCTGAGTTAATCAGACTGAGACTCTTGGTGCGAATGCCAGAGGAAAACATTTCCAATGTGTCTGGCATATAGAAACTGAACCTGGAGAACACCTTTGTCAGGAGCTTTCACCTGCACCGTAGACACACACAGATTTGCATCACATCTAAATGGCCAAGCTCTTTCTTAGACAAGTTGAAAGCTGCTGTCAGAAGGCTGTGCTCCTTGTCAGATGGAAGCAGCAGCATGAACATAGGAGTTTGACAAGAACTAAAGAGTCACAGAAGAGCGTGGCCTAGGAAAATGAGTCAGGAAAAAGCATATCGCTACATGTGTCCTTGTTGTCGCCTAACAACAGGTAGCAGCATAAACCAGATGCGGGTGAAGTTCTTGCTGGCGACATCTAACGTCAAATGAGCAAACGGGCTTACCACAGCTGCGGTCCTCTGGCAGTCTGAAAGCTTTGCGCACAAGCCGGATGCTAAGCGCCTTCCTTTGCCTTTTGGCAGTGCTCGTGCATTGCCAGCACTAGGCGGGAATGGTCACTATCCCGCACACACGTTTCGTTGTGCCCGTTGTTAAGCGCTCTGGAGCACTGTTTATGACGTAAGCGGAACACCTCTTGCCATTCCATTCTCAGAGCTCCTGAGTTACGTAATCTGCGACTCTTGGTGCGAATGCCAGAGGAAAACATTTCCAATGTGTCTGGCATATAGAAACTGAACCTGGAGAACACCTTTGTCAGGAGCTTTCACCTGCACCGTAGACACACACAGATTTGCATCACATCTAAATGGCCAAGCTCTTTCTTAGACAAGTTGAAAGCTGCTGTCAGAAGGCTGTGCTCCTTGTCAGATGGAAGCAGCAGCATGAACATAGGAGTTTGACAAGAACTAAAGAGTCACAGAAGAGCGTGGCCTAGGAAAATGAGTCAGGAAAAAGCATATCGCTACATGTGTCCTTGTTGTCGCCTAACAACAGGTAGCAGCATAAACCAGATGTGGTTGAAGTTCTTGCTGGCGACATCTAACGTCAAATGAGCAAGCGGGCTTACCACAGCTACGGTCCTCTGGCAGTCTGAAAGCTTTGCGCACAAGCCGGATGCTAAGCGCCTTCCTTTGCCTTTTGGCAGTGCTCGTGCATTGCCAGCACTAGGCGGGAATGGTCACTATCCCACAGACACACGTTTCGTTGTGCCCGTTGTTAAGCGCTCTGGAGCACTGTTTATGACGTAAGCGGAACACCTCTTGCCGTTCCATTCTCAGAGCTCCTCAGTTAAGTAATCTGCGATTCTTGGTGCGAATGATAGAGGAAAACATTTCCAATGTGTCTGGCATATAGAAACTGAACCTGGAGAACACCTTTGTCAGGAGCTTTCACCTGCACCGTAGACACACACAGATTTGCATCACATCTAAATGGCCAAGCTCTTTCTTAGACAAGTTGAAAGCTGCTGTCAGAAGGCTGTGCTCCTTGTCAGATGGAAGCAGCAGCATGAACATAGGAGTTTGGCAAGAACTAAAGAGTCACAGAAGAGCGTGGCCTAGGAAAATGAGTCAGGAAAAAGCATATCGCTACATGTGTCCTTGTTGTCGCCTAACAACAGGTAGCAGCATAAACCAGATGCGGGTGAAGTTCTTGCTGGCGACATCTAACGTCAAATGAGCAAACGGGCTTACCACAGCTGCGGTCCTCTGGCAGTCTGAAAGCTTTGCGCACAAGCCGGATGCTAAGCGCCTTCCTTTGCCTTTTGGCAGTGCTCGTGCATTGCCAGCACTAGGCGGGAATGGTCACTATCCCGCACACACGTTTCGTTGTGCCCGTTGCTAAGCGCTCTGGAGCACTGTTTATGACGTAAGCGGAACACCTCTTGCCGTTCCATTCTCAGAGCTCCTCAGTTAAGTAATCTGCGATTCTTGGTGCGAATGATAGAGGAAAACATTTCCAATGTGCCTGGCATATAGAAACTGAACCTGGAGAACACCTTTGTCAGGAGCTTTCACCTGCACCGTAGACACACACAGATTTGCATCACATCTAAATGGCCAAGCTCTTTCTTAGACAAGTTGAAAGCTGCTGTCAGAAGGCTGTGCTCCTTGTCAGATGGAAGCAGCAGCATGAACATAGGAGTTTGACAAGAACTAAAGAGTCACAGAAGAGCGTGGCCTAGGAAAATGAGTCAGGAAAAAGCATATCGCTACATGTGTCCTTGTTGTCGCCTAACAACAGGTAGCAGCATAAACCAGATGCGGGTGAAGTTCTTGCTGGCGACATCTAACGTCAAATGAGCAAACGGGCTTACCACAGCTGCGGTCCTCTGGCAGTCTGAAAGCTTTGCGCACAAGCCGGATGCTAAGCGCCTTCCTTTGCCTTTTGGCAGTGCTCGTGCATTGCCAGCACTAGGCGGGAATGGTCACTATCCCGCACACACGTTTCGTTGTGCCCGTTGCTAAGCGCTCTGGAGCACTGTTTATGACGTAAGCGGAACACCTCTTGCCGTTCCATTCTCAGAGCTCCTCAGTTAAGTAATCTGCGATTCTTGGTGCGAATGATAGAGGAAAACATTTCCAATGTGCCTGGCATATAGAAACTGAACCTGGAGAACACCTTTGTCAGGAGCTTTCACCTGCACCGTAGACACACACAGATTTGCATCACATCTAAATGGCCAAGCTCTTTCTTAGACAAGTTGAAAGCTGCTGTCAGAAGGCTGTGCTCCGTGTCAGATGGAAGCAGCAGCATGAACATAGGAGTTTGACAAGAACTAAAGAGTCACAGAAGAGCGTGGCCTAGGAAAATGAGTCAGGAAAAAGCATATCGCTACATGTGTCCTTGTTGTCGCCTAACAACAGGTAGCAGCATAAACCAGATGCGGGTGAAGTTCTTGCTGGCGACATCTAACGTCAAATGAGCAAACGGGCTTACCACAGCTGCGGTCCTCTGGCAGTCTGAAAGCTTTGCGCACAAGCCGGATGCTAAGCGCCTTCCTTTGCCTTTTGGCAGTGCTCGTGCATTGCCAGCACTAGGCGGGAATGGTCACTATCCCGCACACACGTGTCGTTGTGCCCGTTGCTAAGCGCTCTGGAGCACTGTTTATGACGTAAGCGGAACACCTCTTGCCGTTCCATTCTCAGAGCTCCTGAGTTAATCAAACTGAGACTCTTGGTGCGAATGCCAGAGGAAAATATTTCCAATGTGTCTGGCAGATAGAAACTGAACCTGGAGAACACCTTTGTCAGGAGCTTTCACCTGCACCTTACACACACACAGATTTGCATCACATCTAAATGGCCAAGCTCTTTCTTAGACAAGTTGAAAGCTGCTGTCAGAAGGCTGTGCTCCTTGTCAGATGGAAGCAGCAGCACTCATATAGGAGTTTGACAAGAACTAAAGAGCCACAGAAGAGCGTGGCCTAGGAAAATGAGTCAGGAAAAAGCATATCGCTACATGTGTCCTTGTTGTCGCCTAACAACAGGTAGCAGCATAAACCAGATGCGGGTGAAGTTCTTGCTGGCGACATCTAACGTCAAATGAGCAAACGGGCTTACCACAGCTGCGGTCCTCTGGCAGTCTGAAAGCTTTGCGCACAAGCCGGATGCTAAGCGCCTTCCTTTGCCTTTTGGCAGTGCTCGTGCATTGCCAGCACTAGGCGGGAATGGTCACTATCCCGCACACACGTTTCGTTGTGCCCGTTGCTAAGCGCTCTGGAGCACTGTTTATGACGTAAGCGGAACACCTCTTGCCATTCCATTCTCAGAGCTCCTGAGTTACGTAATCTGCGACTTTTGGTGCGAATGCCAGAGGAAAACATTTCCAATGTGTCTGGCAGGGAGAAACTGAACCTGGAGAACACCTTTGTCAGGAGCTTGCACCTGCACCTTACACACACACAGATTTGCATCACATCTAAATGGCCAAGCTCTTTCTTAGACAAGTTGAAAGCTGCTGTCAGAAGGCTGTGCTCCTTGTCAGATGGAAGCAGCAACACTCACATAGGAGTTTGGCAAGCACTAAAGAGCCACAGAAGAGCGTGGCCTAGGAAAATGAGTCAGGAAAAAGCATATCGCTACATGTGTCCTTGTTGTCGCCTAACAACAGGTAGCAGCATAAACCAGATGTGGGTGAAGTTCTTGCAGGCGACATCTAACATCAAATGAGCAAGCGGGATTACCACAGCTACAGTCCTCTGGCAGTCTGAAAGCTTTGCGCACAAGCCGGATGCTAAGCGCCTTCCTTTGCCGTTTGGCAGTGCTCGTGCATTGCCAGCACTAGGTGGGAATGGTCACTATCCCACAGACACGTTTCGTTGTGCCCGTTGCTAAGCGCTCTGGAGCACTGTTTATGACGTAAGCGGAACACATCTTGCCGTTCCATTCTCAGAGCTCCTGAGTTAAGTAATCTGCGATTCTTGGTGCGAATGATAGAGGAAAACATTTCCAATGTGTCTGGCATATAGAAACTGAACCTGGAGAACACCTTTGTCAGGAGCTTTCACCTGCACCGTAGACACACACAGATTTGCATCACATCTAAATGGCCAAGCTCTTTCTTAGACAAGTTGAAAGCTGCTGTCAGAAGGCTGTGCTCCTTGTCAGATGGAAGCAGCAGCATGAACATAGGAGTTTGACAAGAACTAAAGAGCCACAGAAGAGCGTGGCCTAGGAAAATGAGGCAGGAAAAAGCATATCGCTACATGTGTCCTTGTTGTCGCCTAACAACAGGTAGCAGCATAAACCAGATGCGGGTGAAGTTCTTGCTGGCGACATCTAACGTCAAATGAGCAAACGGGCTTACCACAGCTGCGGTCCTCTGGCAGTCTGAAAGCTTTGCGCACAAGCCGGATGCTAAGCGCCTTCCTTTGCCTTTTGGCAGTGCTCGTGCATTGCCAGCACTAGGCGGGAATGGTCACTATCCCACAGACATGTTTCGTTGTGCCCGTTGCTAAGCGCTCTGGAGCACTGTTTATGACGTAAGCGGAACACATCTTGCCTTTCCATTCTCAGAGCTCCTGAGTTAATCAGACTGAGACTCTTGGTGCGAATGCCAGAGGAAAACATTTCCAATGTGTCTGGCATATAGAAACTGAACCTGGAGAACACCTTTGTCAGGAGCTTTCACCTGCACCGTAGACACACACAGATTTGCATCACATCTAAATGGCCAAGCTCTTTCTTAGACAAGTTGAAAGCTGCTGTCAGAAGGCTGTGCTCCTTGTCAGATGGAAGCAGCAGCATGAACATAGGAGTTTGACAAGAACTAAAGAGTCACAGAAGAGCGTGGCCTAGGAAAATGAGTCAGGAAAAAGCATATCGCTACATGTGTCCTTGTTGTCGCCTAACAACAGGTAGCAGCATAAACCAGATGCGGGTGAAGTTCTTGCTGGCGACATCTAACGTCAAATGAGCAAACGGGCTTACCACAGCTGCGGTCCTCTGGCAGTCTGAAAGCTTTGCGCACAAGCCGGATGCTAAGCGCCTTCCTTTGCCTTTTGGCAGTGCTCGTGCATTGCCAGCACTAGGCGGGAATGGTCACTATCCCGCACACACGTTTCGTTGTGCCCGTTGTTAAGCGCTCTGGAGCACTGTTTATGACGTAAGCGGAACACCTCTTGCCATTCCATTCTCAGAGCTCCTGAGTTACGTAATCTGCGACTCTTGGTGCGAATGCCAGAGGAAAACATTTCCAATGTGTCTGGCATATAGAAACTGAACCTGGAGAACACCTTTGTCAGGAGCTTTCACCTGCACCGTAGACACACACAGATTTGCATCACATCTAAATGGCCAAGCTCTTTCTTAGACAAGTTGAAAGCTGCTGTCAGAAGGCTGTGCTCCTTGTCAGATGGAAGCAGCAGCATGAACATAGGAGTTTGACAAGAACTAAAGAGCCACAGAAGAGCGTGGCCTAGGAAAATGAGTCAGGAAAAAGCATATCGCTACATGTGTCCTTGTTGTCGCCTAACAACAGGTAGCAGCATAAACCAGATGCGGGTGAAGTTCTTGCTGGCGACATCTAACGTCAAATGAGCAAACGGGCTTACCACAGCTGCGGTCCTCTGGCAGTCTGAAAGCTTTGCGCACAAGCCGGATGCTAAGCGCCTTCCTTTGCCTTTTGGCAGTGCTCGTGCATTGCCAGCACTAGGCGGGAATGGTCACTATCCCACAGACATGTTTCGTTGTGCCCGTTGCTAAGCGCTCTGGAGCACTGTTTATGACGTAAGCGGAACACATCTTGCCTTTCCATTCTCAGAGCTCCTGAGTTAAGTAATCTGCGACTCTTGGTGCGAATGATAGAGGAAAACATTTCCAATGTGTCTGGCAGGGAGAAACTGAACCTGGAGAACACCTTTGTCAGGAGCTTTCACCTGCACCGTAGACACACACAGATTTGCATCACATCTAAATGGCCAAGCTCTTTCTTAGACAAGTTGAAAGCTGCTGTCAGAAGGCTGTGCTCCTTGTCAGATGGAAGCAGCAGCATGCACATAGGAGTTTGTCAAGAACTAAAGAGCCACAGAAGAGCGTGGTCTAGCAAAATGAGTCAGGAAAAAGCATATCGCTACATGTGTCCTTGTTGTCGCCTAACAACAGGTAGCAGCATAAACCAGATGTGGTTGAAGTTCTTGCAGGCGACATCTAACGTCAAATGAGCAAGCGGGCTTACCACAGCTACGGTCCTCTGGCAGTCTGAAAGCTTTGCGCACAAGCCGGATGCTAAGCGCCTTCCTTTGCCTTTTGGCAGTGCTCGTGCATTGCCAGCACTAGGCGGGAATGGTCACTATCCCGCACACACGTTTCGTTGTGCCCGTTGCTAAGCGCTCTGGAGCACTGTTTATGACGTAAGCGGAACACCTCTTGCCGTTCCATTCTCAGAGCTCCTCAGTTAAGTAATCTGCGATTCTTGGTGCGAATGATAGAGGAAAACATTTCCAATGTGCCTGGCATATAGAAACTGAACCTGGAGAACACCTTTGTCAGGAGCTTTCACCTGCACCGTAGACACACACAGATTTGCATCACATCTAAATGGCCAAGCTCTTTCTTAGACAAGTTGAAAGCTGCTGTCAGAAGGCTGTGCTCCGTGTCAGATGGAAGCAGCAGCATGAACATAGGAGTTTGACAAGAACTAAAGAGTCACAGAAGAGCGTGGCCTAGGAAAATGAGTCAGGAAAAAGCATATCGCTACATGTGTCCTTGTTGTCGCCTAACAACAGGTAGCAGCATAAACCAGATGCGGGTGAAGTTCTTGCTGGCGACATCTAACGTCAAATGAGCAAACGGGCTTACCACAGCTGCGGTCCTCTGGCAGTCTGAAAGCTTTGCGCACAAGCCGGATGCTAAGCGCCTTCCTTTGCCTTTTGGCAGTGCTCGTGCATTGCCAGCACTAGGCGGGAATGGTCACTATCCCGCACACACGTGTCGTTGTGCCCGTTGCTAAGCGCTCTGGAGCACTGTTTATGACGTAAGCGGAACACCTCTTGCCGTTCCATTCTCAGAGCTCCTGAGTTAATCAAACTGAGACTCTTGGTGCGAATGCCAGAGGAAAACATTTCCAATGTGTCCGGCAGATAGAAACTGAACCTGGAGAACACCTTTGTCAGGAGCTTTCACCTGCACCGTAGACACACACAGATTTGCATCACATCTAAATGGCCAAGCTCTTTCTTAGACAAGTTGAAAGCTGCTGTCAGAAGGCTGTGCTCCTTGTCAGATGGAAGCAGCAGCACTCACATAGGAGTTTGGCAAGCACTAAAGAGCCACAGAAGAGCGTGGCCTAGGAAAATGAGTCAGGAAAAAGCATATCGCTACATGTGTCCTTGTTGTCGCCTAACAACAGGTAGCAGCATAAACCAGATGCGGGTGAAGTTCTTGCTGGCGACATCTAACGTCAAATGAGCAAACGGGCTTACCACAGCTGCGGTCCTCTGGCAGTCTGAAAGCTTTGCGCACAAGCCGGATGCTAAGCGCCTTCCTTTGCCTTTTGGCAGTGCTCGTGCATTGCCAGCACTAGGCGGGAATGGTCACTATCCCGCACACACGTTTCGTTGTGCCCGTTGCTAAGCGCTCTGGAGCACTGTTTATGACGTAAGCGGAACACCTCTTGCCATTCCATTCTCAGAGCTCCTGAGTTACGTAATCTGCGACTTTTGGTGCGAATGCCAGAGGAAAACATTTCCAATGTGTCTGGCAGGGAGAAACTGAACCTGGAGAACACCTTTGTCAGGAGCTTTCACCTGCACCGTAGACACACACAGATTTGCATCACATCTAAATGGCCAAGCTCTTTCTTAGACAAGTTGAAAGCTGCTGTCAGAAGGCTGTGCTCCTTGTCAGATGGAAGCAGCAGCATGAACATAGGAGTTTGACAAGAACTAAAGAGTCACAGAAGAGCGTGGCCTAGGAAAATGAGTCAGGAAAAAGCATATCGCTACATGTGTCCTTGTTGTCGCCTAACAACAGGTAGCAGCATAAACCAGATGCGGGTGAAGTTCTTGCTGGCGACATCTAACGTCAAATGAGCAAACGGGCTTACCACAGCTGCGGTCCTCTGGCAGTCTGAAAGCTTTGCGCACAAGCCGGATGCTAAGCGCCTTCCTTTGCCTTTTGGCAGTGCTCGTGCATTGCCAGCACTAGGCGGGAATGGTCACTATCCCACAGACATGTTTCGTTGTGCCCGTTGCTAAGCGCTCTGGAGCACTGTTTATGACGTAAGCGGAACACATCTTGCCTTTCCATTCTCAGAGCTCCTGAGTTAATCAGACTGAGACTCTTGGTGCGAATGCCAGAGGAAAACATTTCCAATGTGTCTGGCATATAGAAACTGAACCTGGAGAACACCTTTGTCAGGAGCTTTCACCTGCACCGTAGACACACACAGATTTGCATCACATCTAAATGGCCAAGCTCTTTCTTAGACAAGTTGAAAGCTGCTGTCAGAAGGCTGTGCTCCTTGTCAGATGGAAGCAGCAGCATGAACATAGGAGTTTGACAAGAACTAAAGAGTCACAGAAGAGCGTGGCCTAGGAAAATGAGTCAGGAAAAAGCATATCGCTACATGTGTCCTTGTTGTCGCCTAACAACAGGTAGCAGCATAAACCAGATGCGGGTGAAGTTCTTGCTGGCGACATCTAACGTCAAATGAGCAAACGGGCTTACCACAGCTGCGGTCCTCTGGCAGTCTGAAAGCTTTGCGCACAAGCCGGATGCTAAGCGCCTTCCTTTGCCTTTTGGCAGTGCTCGTGCATTGCCAGCACTAGGCGGGAATGGTCACTATCCCGCACACACGTTTCGTTGTGCCCGTTGTTAAGCGCTCTGGAGCACTGTTTATGACGTAAGCGGAACACCTCTTGCCATTCCATTCTCAGAGCTCCTGAGTTACGTAATCTGCGACTCTTGGTGCGAATGCCAGAGGAAAACATTTCCAATGTGTCTGGCATATAGAAACTGAACCTGGAGAACACCTTTGTCAGGAGCTTTCACCTGCACCGTAGACACACACAGATTTGCATCACATCTAAATGGCCAAGCTCTTTCTTAGACAAGTTGAAAGCTGCTGTCAGAAGGCTGTGCTCCTTGTCAGATGGAAGCAGCAGCATGAACATAGGAGTTTGACAAGAACTAAAGAGTCACAGAAGAGCGTGGCCTAGGAAAATGAGTCAGGAAAAAGCATATCGCTACATGTGTCCTTGTTGTCGCCTAACAACAGGTAGCAGCATAAACCAGATGTGGTTGAAGTTCTTGCTGGCGACATCTAACGTCAAATGAGCAAGCGGGCTTACCACAGCTACGGTCCTCTGGCAGTCTGAAAGCTTTGCGCACAAGCCGGATGCTAAGCGCCTTCCTTTGCCTTTTGGCAGTGCTCGTGCATTGCCAGCACTAGGCGGGAATGGTCACTATCCCGCACACACGTTTCGTTGTGCCCGTTGTTAAGCGCTCTGGAGCACTGTTTATGACGTAAGCGGAACACCTCTTGCCGTTCCATTCTCAGAGCTCCTCAGTTAAGTAACCTGCGATTCTTGGTGCGAATGATAGAGGAAAACATTTCCAATGTGTCTGCCATATAGAAACTGAACCTGGAGAACACCTTTGTCAGGAGCTTTCACCTGCACCGTAGACACACACAGATTTGCATCACATCTAAATGGCCAAGCTCTTTCTTAGACAAGTTGAAAGCTGCTGTCAGAAGGCTGTGCTCCTTGTCAGATGGAAGCAGCAGCATGAACATAGGAGTTTGACAAGAACTAAAGAGTCACAGAAGAGCGTGGCCTAGGAAAATGAGTCAGGAAAAAGCATATCGCTACATGTGTCCTTGTTGTCGCCTAACAACAGGTAGCAGCATAAACCAGATGCGGGTGAAGTTCTTGCTGGCGACATCTAACGTCAAATGAGCAAACGGGCTTACCACAGCTGCGGTCCTCTGGCAGTCTGAAAGCTTTGCGCACAAGCCGGATGCTAAGCGCCTTCCTTTGCCTTTTGGCAGTGCTCGTGCATTGCCAGCACTAGGCGGGAATGGTCACTATCCCGCACACACGTGTCGTTGTGCCCGTTGCTAAGCGCTCTGGAGCACTGTTTATGACGTAAGCGGAACACCTCTTGCCGTTCCATTCTCAGAGCTCCTGAGTTAATCAAACTGAGACTCTTGGTGCGAATGCCAGAGGAAAACATTTCCAATGTGTCTGGCAGATAGAAACTGAACCTGGAGAACACCTTTGTCAGGAGCTTTCACCTGCACCTTACACACACACAGATTTGCATCACATCTAAATGGCCAAGCTCTTTCTTAGACAAGTTGAAAGCTGCTGTCAGAAGGCTGTGCTCCTTGTCAGATGGAAGCAGCAGCATGAACATAGGAGTTTGGCAAGAACTAAAGAGCCACAGAAGAGCGTGGCCTAGGAAAATGAGTCAGGAAAAAGCATATCGCTACATGTGTCCTTGTTGTCGCCTAACAACAGGTAGCAGCATAAACCAGATGCGGGTGAAGTTCTTGCTGGCGACATCTAACGTCAAATGAGCAAACGGGCTTACCACAGCTGCGGTCCTCTGGCAGTCTGAAAGCTTTGCGCACAAGCCGGATGCTAAGCGCCTTCCTTTGCCTTTTGGCAGTGCTCGTGCATTGCCAGCACTAGGCGGGAATGGTCACTATCCCGCACACACGTTTCGTTGTGCCCGTTGCTAAGCGCTCTGGAGCACTGTTTATGACGTAAGCGGAACACATCTTGCCATTCCATTCTCAGAGCTCCTGAGTTAATCAAACTGAGACTCTTGGTGCGAATGATAGAGGAAAACATTTCCAATGTGTCTGGCATATAGAAACTGAACCTGGAGAACACCTTTGTCAGGAGCTTTCACCTGCACCGTAGACACACACAGATTTGCATCACATCTAAATGGCCAAGCTCTTTCTTAGACAAGTTGAAAGCTGCTGTCAGAAGGCTGTGCTCCTTGTCAGATGGAAGCAGCAGCATGCACATAGGAGTTTGTCAAGAACTAAAGAGCCACAGAAGAGCGTGGTCTAGCAAAATGAGTCAGGAAAAAGCATATCGCTACATGTGTCCTTGTTGTCGCCTAACAACAGGTAGCAGCATAAACCAGATGTGGTTGAAGTTCTTGCAGGCGACATCTAACGTCAAATGAGCAAGCGGGCTTACCACAGCTACGGTCCTCTGGCAGTCTGAAAGCTTTGCGCACAAGCCGGATGCTAAGCGCCTTCCTTTGCCTTTTGGCAGTGCTCGTGCATTGCCAGCACTAGGCGGGAATGGTCACTATCCCACAGACACACGTTTCGTTGTGCCCGTTGTTAAGCGCTCTGGAGCACTGTTTATGACGTAAGCGGAACACCTCTTGCCGTTCCATTCTCAGAGCTCCTCAGTTAAGTAATCTGCGATTCTTGGTGCGAATGATAGAGGAAAACATTTCCAATGTGTCTGGCAGGGAGAATCTGAACCTGGAGAACACCTTTGTCAGGAGCTTTCACCTGCACCGTAGACACACACAGATTTGCATCACATCTAAATGGCCAAGCTCTTTCTTAGACAAGTTGAAAGCTGCTGTCAGAAGGCTGTGCTCCTTGTCAGATGGAAGCAGCAGCATGAACATAGGAGTTTGACAAGAACTAAAGAGTCACAGAAGAGCGTGGCCTAGGAAAATGAGTCAGGAAAAAGCATATCGCTACATGTGTCCTTGTTGTCGCCTAACAACAGGTAGCAGCATAAACCAGATGCGGGTGAAGTTCTTGCTGGCGACATCTAACGTCAAATGAGCAAACGGGCTTACCACAGCTGCGGTCCTCTGGCAGTCTGAAAGCTTTGCGCACAAGCCGGATGCTAAGCGCCTTCCTTTGCCTTTTGGCAGTGCTCGTGCATTGCCAGCACTAGGCGGGAATGGTCACTATCCCGCACACACGTTTCGTTGTGCCCGTTGCTAAGCGCTCTGGAGCACTGTTTATGACGTAAGCGGAACACCTCTTGCCGTTCCATTCTCAGAGCTCCTCAGTTAAGTAATCTGCGATTCTTGGTGCGAATGATAGAGGAAAACATTTCCAATGTGCCTGGCATATAGAAACTGAACCTGGAGAACACCTTTGTCAGGAGCTTTCACCTGCACCGTAGACACACACAGATTTGCATCACATCTAAATGGCCAAGCTCTTTCTTAGACAAGTTGAAAGCTGCTGTCAGAAGGCTGTGCTCCTTGTCAGATGGAAGCAGCAGCATGAACATAGGAGTTTGACAAGAACTAAAGAGTCACAGAAGAGCGTGGCCTAGGAAAATGAGTCAGGAAAAAGCATATCGCTACATGTGTCCTTGTTGTCGCCTAACAACAGGTAGCAGCATAAACCAGATGCGGGTGAAGTTCTTGCTGGCGACATCTAACGTCAAATGAGCAAACGGGCTTACCACAGCTGCGGTCCTCTGGCAGTCTGAAAGCTTTGCGCACAAGCCGGATGCTAAGCGCCTTCCTTTGCCTTTTGGCAGTGCTCGTGCATTGCCAGCACTAGGCGGGAATGGTCACTATCCCGCACACACGTTTCGTTGTGCCCGTTGCTAAGCGCTCTGGAGCACTGTTTATGACGTAAGCGGAACACCTCTTGCCGTTCCATTCTCAGAGCTCCTCAGTTAAGTAATCTGCGATTCTTGGTGCGAATGATAGAGGAAAACATTTCCAATGTGCCTGGCATATAGAAACTGAACCTGGAGAACACCTTTGTCAGGAGCTTGCACCTGCACCTTACACACACACAGATTTGCATCACATCTAAATGGCCAAGCTCTTTCTTAGACAAGTTGAAAGCTGCTGTCAGAAGGCTGTGCTCCGTGTCAGATGGAAGCAGCAGCATGAACATAGGAGTTTGACAAGAACTAAAGAGTCACAGAAGAGCGTGGCCTAGGAAAATGAGTCAGGAAAAAGCATATCGCTACATGTGTCCTTGTTGTCGCCTAACAACAGGTAGCAGCATAAACCAGATGCGGGTGAAGTTCTTGCTGGCGACATCTAACGTCAAATGAGCAAACGGGCTTACCACAGCTGCGGTCCTCTGGCAGTCTGAAAGCTTTGCGCACAAGCCGGATGCTAAGCGCCTTCCTTTGCCTTTTGGCAGTGCTCGTGCATTGCCAGCACTAGGCGGGAATGGTCACTATCCCGCACACACGTGTCGTTGTGCCCGTTGCTAAGCGCTCTGGAGCACTGTTTATGACGTAAGCGGAACACCTCTTGCCGTTCCATTCTCAGAGCTCCTGAGTTAATCAAACTGAGACTCTTGGTGCGAATGCCAGAGGAAAACATTTCCAATGTGTCTGGCAGATAGAAACTGAACCTGGAGAACACCTTTGTCAGGAGCTTTCACCTGCACCGTAGACACACACAGATTTGCATCACATCTAAATGGCCAAGCTCTTTCTTAGACAAGTTGAAAGCTGCTGTCAGAAGGCTGTGCTCCTTGTCAGATGGAAGCAGCAGCACTCATATAGGAGTTTGGCAAGCACTAAAGAGCCACAGAAGAGCGTGGCCTAGGAAAATGAGTCAGGAAAAAGCATATCGCTACATGTGTCCTTGTTGTCGCCTAACAACAGGTAGCAGCATAAACCAGATGCGGGTGAAGTTCTTGCTGGCGACATCTAACGTCAAATGAGCAAACGGGCTTACCACAGCTGCGGTCCTCTGGCAGTCTGAAAGCTTTGCGCACAAGCCGGATGCTAAGCGCCTTCCTTTGCCTTTTGGCAGTGCTCGTGCATTGCCAGCACTAGGCGGGAATGGTCACTATCCCGCACACACGTTTCGTTGTGCCCGTTGCTAAGCGCTCTGGAGCACTGTTTATGACGTAAGCGGAACACCTCTTGCCATTCCATTCTCAGAGCTCCTGAGTTACGTAATCTGCGACTTTTGGTGCGAATGCCAGAGGAAAACATTTCCAATGTGTCTGGCAGGGAGAAACTGAACCTGGAGAACACCTTTGTCAGGAGCTTGCACCTGCACCTTACACACACACAGATTTGCATCACATCTAAATGGCCAAGCTCTTTCTTAGACAAGTTGAAAGCTGCTGTCAGAAGGCTGTGCTCCTTGTCAGATGGAAGCAGCAACACTCACATAGGAGTTTGGCAAGCACTAAAGAGCCACAGAAGAGCGTGGCCTAGGAAAATGAGTCAGGAAAAAGCATATCGCTACATGTGTCCTTGTTGTCGCCTAACAACAGGTAGCAGCATAAACCAGATGTGGGTGAAGTTCTTGCAGGCGACATCTAACATCAAATGAGCAAGCGGGATTACCACAGCTACAGTCCTCTGGCAGTCTGAAAGCTTTGCGCACAAGCCGGATGCTAAGCGCCTTCCTTTGCCGTTTGGCAGTGCTCGTGCATTGCCAGCACTAGGTGGGAATGGTCACTATCCCACAGACACGTTTCGTTGTGCCCGTTGCTAAGCGCTCTGGAGCACTGTTTATGACGTAAGCGGAACACATCTTGCCGTTCCATTCTCAGAGCTCCTGAGTTAAGTAATCTGCGATTCTTGGTGCGAATGATAGAGGAAAACATTTCCAATGTGTCTGGCATATAGAAACTGAACCTGGAGAACACCTTTGTCAGGAGCTTTCACCTGCACCGTAGACACACACAGATTTGCATCACATCTAAATGGCCAAGCTCTTTCTTAGACAAGTTGAAAGCTGCTGTCAGAAGGCTGTGCTCCTTGTCAGATGGAAGCAGCAGCATGAACATAGGAGTTTGACAAGAACTAAAGAGCCACAGAAGAGCGTGGCCTAGGAAAATGAGTCAGGAAAAAGCATATCGCTACATGTGTCCTTGTTGTCGCCTAACAACAGGTAGCAGCATAAACCAGATGCGGGTGAAGTTCTTGCTGGCGACATCTAACGTCAAATGAGCAAACGGGCTTACCACAGCTGCGGTCCTCTGGCAGTCTGAAAGCTTTGCGCACAAGCCGGATGCTAAGCGCCTTCCTTTGCCTTTTGGCAGTGCTCGTGCATTGCCAGCACTAGGCGGGAATGGTCACTATCCCACAGACATGTTTCGTTGTGCCCGTTGCTAAGCGCTCTGGAGCACTGTTTATGACGTAAGCGGAACACATCTTGCCTTTCCATTCTCAGAGCTCCTGAGTTAATCAGACTGAGACTCTTGGTGCGAATGCCAGAGGAAAACATTTCCAATGTGTCTGGCATATAGAAACTGAACCTGGAGAACACCTTTGTCAGGAGCTTTCACCTGCACCGTAGACACACACAGATTTGCATCACATCTAAATGGCCAAGCTCTTTCTTAGACAAGTTGAAAGCTGCTGTCAGAAGGCTGTGCTCCTTGTCAGATGGAAGCAGCAGCATGAACATAGGAGTTTGACAAGAACTAAAGAGTCACAGAAGAGCGTGGCCTAGGAAAATGAGTCAGGAAAAAGCATATCGCTACATGTGTCCTTGTTGTCGCCTAACAACAGGTAGCAGCATAAACCAGATGCAGGTGAAGTTCTTGCTGGCGACATCTAACGTCAAATGAGCAAACGGGCTTACCACAGCTGCGGTCCTCTGGCAGTCTGAAAGCTTTGCGCACAAGCCGGATGCTAAGCGCCTTCCTTTGCCTTTTGGCAGTGCTCGTGCATTGCCAGCACTAGGCGGGAATGGTCACTATCCCGCACACACGTTTCGTTGTGCCCGTTGCTAAGCGCTCTGGAGCACTGTTTATGACGTAAGCGGAACACCTCTTGCCATTCCATTCTCAGAGCTCCTGAGTTACGTAATCTGCGACTTTTGGTGCGAATGCCAGAGGAAAACATTTCCAATGTGTCTGGCATATAGAAACTGAACCTGGAGAACACCTTTGTCAGGAGCTTGCACCTGCACCTTACACACACACAGATTTGCATCACATCTAAATGGCCAAGCTCTTTCTTAGACAAGTTGAAAGCTGCTGTCAGAAGGTTGTGCTCCTTGTCAGATGGAAGGAGCAACACTCACATAGGAGTTTGGCAAGCACTAAAGAGCCACAGAAGAGCGTGGCCTAGGAAAATGAGTCAGGAAAAAGCATATCGCTACATGTGTCCTTGTTGTCGCCTAACAACAGGTAGCAGCATAAACCAGATGTGGGTGAAGTTCTTGCAGGCGACATCTAACATCAAATGAGCAAGCGGTATTACCACAGCTACAGTCCTCTGGCAGTCTGAAAGCTTTGCGCACAAGCCGGATGCTAAGCGCCTTCCTTTGCCTTTTGGCAGTGCTCGTGCATTGCCAGCACTAGGTGGGAATGGTCACTATCCCACAGACACGTTTCGTTGTGCCCGTTGTTAAGCGCTCTGGAGCACTGTTTATGACGTAAGCGGAACACCTCTTACCGTTCCATTCTCAGAGCTCCTGAGTTAAGTAATCTGCGACTCTTGGTGCGAATGATAGAGGAAAACATTTCCAATGTGTCTGGCAGGGAGAATCTGAACCTGGAGAACACCTTTGTCAGGAGCTTTCACCTGCACCGTAGACACACACAGATTTGCATCACATCTAAATGGCCAAGCTCTTTCTTAGACAAGTTGAAAGCTGCTGTCAGAAGGCTGTGCTCCTTGTCAGATGGAAGCAGCAGCATGAACATAGGAGTTTGACAAGAACTAAAGAGTCACAGAAGAGCGTGGCCTAGGAAAATGAGTCAGGAAAAAGCATATCGCTACATGTGTCCTTGTTGTCGCCTAACAACAGGTAGCAGCATAAACCAGATGCGGGTGAAGTTCTTGCTGGCGACATCTAACGTCAAATGAGCAAACGGGCTTACCACAGCTGCGGTCCTCTGGCAGTCTGAAAGCTTTGCGCACAAGCCGGATGCTAAGAGCCTTCCTTTGCCTTTTGGCAGTGCTCGTGCATTGCCAGCACTAGGCGGGAATGGTCACTATCCCACAGACATGTTTCGTTGTGCCCGTTGCTAAGCGCTCTGGAGCACTGTTTATGACGTAAGCGGAACACATCTTGCCTTTCCATTCTCAGAGCTCCTGAGTTAATCAAACTGAGACTCTTGGTGCGAATGCCAGAGGAAAACATTTCCAATGTGTCTGGCATATAGAAACTGAACCTGGAGAACACCTTTGTCAGGAGCTTTCACCTGCACCGTAGACACACACAGATTTGCATCACATCTAAATGGCCAAGCTCTTTCTTAGACAAGTTGAAAGCTGCTGTCAGAAGGCTGTGCTCCTTGTCAGATGGAAGCAGCAGCATGAACATAGGAGTTTGGCAAGCACTAAAGAGTCACAGAAGAGCGTGGCCTAGGAAAATGAGTCAGGAAAAAGCATATCGCTACATGTGTCCTTGTTGTCGCCTAACAACAGGTAGCAGCATAAACCAGATGCGGGTGAAGTTCTTGCTGGCGACATCTAACGTCAAATGAGCAAACGGGCTTACCACAGCTGCGGTCCTCTGGCAGTCTGAAAGCTTTGCGCACAAGCCGGATGCTAAGCGCCTTCCTTTGCCTTTTGGCAGTGCTCGTGCATTGCCAGCACTAGGTGGGAATGGTCACTATCCCGCACACACGTTTCGTTGTGCCCGTTGTTAAGCGCTCTGGAGCACTGTTTATGACGTAAGCGGAACACCTCTTACCGTTCCATTCTCAGAGCTCCTGAGTTAAGTAATCTGCGACTCTTGGTGCGAATGATAGAGGAAAACATTTCCAATGTGTCTGGCAGGGAGAATCTGAACCTGGAGAACACCTTTGTCAGGAGCTTTCACCTGCACCGTAGACACACACAGATTTGCATCACATCTAAATGGCCAAGCTCTTTCTTAGACAAGTTGAAAGCTGCTGTCAGAAGGCTGTGCTCCTTGTCAGATGGAAGCAGCAGCATGAACATAGGAGTTTGACAAGAACTAAAGAGTCACAGAAGAGCGTGGCCTAGGAAAATGAGTCAGGAAAAAGCATATCGCTACATGTGTCCTTGTTGTCGCCTAACAACAGGTAGCAGCATAAACCAGATGTGGTTGAAATTCTTGCTGGCGACATCTAACGTCAAATGAGCAAGCGGGCTTACCACAGCTACGGTCCTCTGGCAGTCTGAAAGCTTTGCGCACAAGCCGGATGCTAAGCGCCTTCCTTTGCCTTTTGGCAGTGCTCATGCATTGCCAGCACTAGGCGGGAATGGTCACTATCCCGCACACACGTTTCGTTGTGCCCGTTGCTAAGCGCTCTGGAGCACTGTTTATGACGTAAGCGGAACACCTCTTGCCGTTCCATTCTCAGAGCTCCTCAGTTAAGTAATCTGCGATTCTTGGTGCGAATGATAGAGGAAAACATTTCCAATATGTCTGGCATATAGAAACTGAACCTGGAGAACACCTTTGTCAGGAGCTTTCACCTGCACCGTAGACACACACAGATTTGCATCACATCTAAATGGCCAAGCTCTTTCTTAGACAAGTTGAAAGCTGCTGTCAGAAGGCTGTGCTCCTTGTCAGATGGAAGCAGCAGCATGAACATAGGAGTTTGACAAGAACTAAAGAGTCACAGAAGAGCGTGGCCTAGGAAAATGAGTCAGGAAAAAGCATATCGCTACATGTGTCCTTGTTGTCGCCTAACAACAGGTAGCAGCATAAACCAGATGCGGGTGAAGTTCTTGCTGGCGACATCTAACGTCAAATGAGCAAGCGGGCTTACCACAGCTACGGTCCTCTGGCAGTCTGAAAGCTTTGCGCACAAGCCGGATGCTAAGCGCCTTCCTTTGCCTTTTGGCAGTGCTCGTGCATTGCCAGCACTAGGCGGGAATGGTCACTATCCCGCACACACGTTTCGTTGTGCCCGTTGTTAAGCGCTCTGGAGCACTGTTTATGACGTAAGCGGAACACCTCTTGCCGTTCCATTCTCAGAGCTCCTCAGTTAAGTAACCTGCGATTCTTGGTGCGAATGATAGAGGAAAACATTTCCAATGTGTCTGCCATATAGAAACTGAACCTGGAGAACACCTTTGTCAGGAGCTTTCACCTGCACCGTAGACACACACAGATTTGCATCACATCTAAATGGCCAAGCTCTTTCTTAGACAAGTTGAAAGCTGCTGTCAGAAGGCTGTGCTCCTTGTCAGATGGAAGCAGCAGCATGAACATAGGAGTTTGACAAGAACTAAAGAGTCACAGAAGAGCGTGGCCTAGGAAAATGAGTCAGGAAAAAGCATATCGCTACATGTGTCCTTGTTGTCGCCTAACAACAGGTAGCAGCATAAACCAGATGCGGGTGAAGTTCTTGCTGGCGACATCTAACGTCAAATGAGCAAACGGGCTTACCACAGCTGCGGTCCTCTGGCAGTCTGAAAGCTTTGCGCACAAGCCGGATGCTAAGCGCCTTCCTTTGCCTTTTGGCAGTGCTCGTGCATTGCCAGCACTAGGCGGGAATGGTCACTATCCCGCACACACGTGTCGTTGTGCCCGTTGCTAAGCGCTCTGGAGCACTGTTTATGACGTAAGCGGAACACCTCTTGCCGTTCCATTCTCAGAGCTCCTGAGTTAATCAAACTGAGACTCTTGGTGCGAATGCCAGAGGAAAACATTTCCAATGTGTCTGGCAGATAGAAACTGAACCTGGAGAACACCTTTGTCAGGAGCTTTCACCTGCACCTTACACACACACAGATTTGCATCACATCTAAATGGCCAAGCTCTTTCTTAGACAAGTTGAAAGCTGCTGTCAGAAGGCTGTGCTCCTTGTCAGATGGAAGCAGCAGCATGAACATAGGAGTTTGGCAAGAACTAAAGAGCCACAGAAGAGCGTGGCCTAGGAAAATGAGTCAGGAAAAAGCATATCGCTACATGTGTCCTTGTTGTCGCCTAACAACAGGTAGCAGCATAAACCAGATGCGGGTGAAGTTCTTGCTGGCGACATCTAACGTCAAATGAGCAAACGGGCTTACCACAGCTGCGGTCCTCTGGCAGTCTGAAAGCTTTGCGCACAAGCCGGATGCTAAGCGCCTTCCTTTGCCTTTTGGCAGTGCTCGTGCATTGCCAGCACTAGGCGGGAATGGTCACTATCCCGCACACACGTTTCGTTGTGCCCGTTGCTAAGCGCTCTGGAGCACTGTTTATGACGTAAGCGGAACACATCTTGCCATTCCATTCTCAGAGCTCCTGAGTTAATCAAACTGAGACTCTTGGTGCGAATGATAGAGGAAAACATTTCCAATGTGTCTGGCATATAGAAACTGAACCTGGAGAACACCTTTGTCAGGAGCTTTCACCTGCACCGTAGACACACACAGATTTGCATCACATCTAAATGGCCAAGCTCTTTCTTAGACAAGTTGAAAGCTGCTGTCAGAAGGCTGTGCTCCTTGTCAGATGGAAGCAGCAGCATGCACATAGGAGTTTGTCAAGAACTAAAGAGCCACAGAAGAGCGTGGTCTAGCAAAATGAGTCAGGAAAAAGCATATCGCTACATGTGTCCTTGTTGTCGCCTAACAACAGGTAGCAGCATAAACCAGATGTGGTTGAAGTTCTTGCAGGCGACATCTAACGTCAAATGAGCAAGCGGGCTTACCACAGCTACGGTCCTCTGGCAGTCTGAAAGCTTTGCGCACAAGCCGGATGCTAAGCGCCTTCCTTTGCCTTTTGGCAGTGCTCGTGCATTGCCAGCACTAGGCGGGAATGGTCACTATCCCACAGACACACGTTTCGTTGTGCCCGTTGTTAAGCGCTCTGGAGCACTGTTTATGACGTAAGCGGAACACCTCTTGCCGTTCCATTCTCAGAGCTCCTCAGTTAAGTAATCTGCGATTCTTGGTGCGAATGATAGAGGAAAACATTTCCAATGTGTCTGGCATATAGAAACTGAACCTGGAGAACACCTTTGTCAGGAGCTTTCACCTGCACCGTAGACACACACAGATTTGCATCACATCTAAATGGCCAAGCTCTTTCTTAGACAAGTTGAAAGCTGCTGTCAGAAGGCTGTGCTCCTTGTCAGATGGAAGCAGCAGCATGAACATAGGAGTTTGACAAGAACTAAAGAGTCACAGAAGAGCGTGGCCTAGGAAAATGAGTCAGGAAAAAGCATATCGCTACATGTGTCCTTGTTGTCGCCTAACAACAGGTAGCAGCATAAACCAGATGCGGGTGAAGTTCTTGCTGGCGACATCTAACGTCAAATGAGCAAACGGGCTTACCACAGCTGCGGTCCTCTGGCAGTCTGAAAGCTTTGCGCACAAGCCGGATGCTAAGCGCCTTCCTTTGCCTTTTGGCAGTGCTCGTGCATTGCCAGCACTAGGCGGGAATGGTCACTATCCCGCACACACGTTTCGTTGTGCCCGTTGCTAAGCGCTCTGGAGCACTGTTTATGACGTAAGCGGAACACCTCTTGCCGTTCCATTCTCAGAGCTCCTCAGTTAAGTAATCTGCGATTCTTGGTGCGAATGATAGAGGAAAACATTTCCAATGTGCCTGGCATATAGAAACTGAACCTGGAGAACACCTTTGTCAGGAGCTTTCACCTGCACCGTAGACACACACAGATTTGCATCACATCTAAATGGCCAAGCTCTTTCTTAGACAAGTTGAAAGCTGCTGTCAGAAGGCTGTGCTCCTTGTCAGATGGAAGCAGCAGCATGAACATAGGAGTTTGACAAGAACTAAAGAGTCACAGAAGAGCGTGGCCTAGGAAAATGAGTCAGGAAAAAGCATATCGCTACATGTGTCCTTGTTGTCGCCTAACAACAGGTAGCAGCATAAACCAGATGCGGGTGAAGTTCTTGCTGGCGACATCTAACGTCAAATGAGCAAACGGGCTTACCACAGCTGCGGTCCTCTGGCAGTCTGAAAGCTTTGCGCACAAGCCGGATGCTAAGCGCCTTCCTTTGCCTTTTGGCAGTGCTCGTGCATTGCCAGCACTAGGCGGGAATGGTCACTATCCCGCACACACGTTTCGTTGTGCCCGTTGCTAAGCGCTCTGGAGCACTGTTTATGACGTAAGCGGAACACCTCTTGCCGTTCCATTCTCAGAGCTCCTCAGTTAAGTAATCTGCGATTCTTGGTGCGAATGATAGAGGAAAACATTTCCAATGTGCCTGGCATATAGAAACTGAACCTGGAGAACACCTTTGTCAGGAGCTTGCACCTGCACCTTACACACACACAGATTTGCATCACATCTAAATGGCCAAGCTCTTTCTTAGACAAGTTGAAAGCTGCTGTCAGAAGGCTGTGCTCCGTGTCAGATGGAAGCAGCAGCATGAACATAGGAGTTTGACAAGAACTAAAGAGTCACAGAAGAGCGTGGCCTAGGAAAATGAGTCAGGAAAAAGCATATCGCTACATGTGTCCTTGTTGTCGCCTAACAACAGGTAGCAGCATAAACCAGATGCGGGTGAAGTTCTTGCTGGCGACATCTAACGTCAAATGAGCAAACGGGCTTACCACAGCTGCGGTCCTCTGGCAGTCTGAAAGCTTTGCGCACAAGCCGGATGCTAAGCGCCTTCCTTTGCCTTTTGGCAGTGCTCGTGCATTGCCAGCACTAGGCGGGAATGGTCACTATCCCGCACACACGTGTCGTTGTGCCCGTTGCTAAGCGCTCTGGAGCACTGTTTATGACGTAAGCGGAACACCTCTTGCCGTTCCATTCTCAGAGCTCCTGAGTTAATCAAACTGAGACTCTTGGTGCGAATGCCAGAGGAAAACATTTCCAATGTGTCTGGCAGATAGAAACTGAACCTGGAGAACACCTTTGTCAGGAGCTTTCACCTGCACCGTAGACACACACAGATTTGCATCACATCTAAATGGCCAAGCTCTTTCTTAGACAAGTTGAAAGCTGCTGTCAGAAGGCTGTGCTCCTTGTCAGATGGAAGCAGCAGCACTCATATAGGAGTTTGGCAAGCACTAAAGAGCCACAGAAGAGCGTGGCCTAGGAAAATGAGTCAGGAAAAAGCATATCGCTACATGTGTCCTTGTTGTCGCCTAACAACAGGTAGCAGCATAAACCAGATGCGGGTGAAGTTCTTGCTGGCGACATCTAACGTCAAATGAGCAAACGGGCTTACCACAGCTGCGGTCCTCTGGCAGTCTGAAAGCTTTGCGCACAAGCCGGATGCTAAGCGCCTTCCTTTGCCTTTTGGCAGTGCTCGTGCATTGCCAGCACTAGGCGGGAATGGTCACTATCCCGCACACACGTTTCGTTGTGCCCGTTGCTAAGCGCTCTGGAGCACTGTTTATGACGTAAGCGGAACACCTCTTGCCATTCCATTCTCAGAGCTCCTGAGTTACGTAATCTGCGACTTTTGGTGCGAATGCCAGAGGAAAACATTTCCAATGTGTCTGGCAGGGAGAAACTGAACCTGGAGAACACCTTTGTCAGGAGCTTGCACCTGCACCTTACACACACACAGATTTGCATCACATCTAAATGGCCAAGCTCTTTCTTAGACAAGTTGAAAGCTGCTGTCAGAAGGCTGTGCTCCTTGTCAGATGGAAGCAGCAACACTCACATAGGAGTTTGGCAAGCACTAAAGAGCCACAGAAGAGCGTGGCCTAGGAAAATGAGTCAGGAAAAAGCATATCGCTACATGTGTCCTTGTTGTCGCCTAACAACAGGTAGCAGCATAAACCAGATGTGGGTGAAGTTCTTGCAGGCGACATCTAACATCAAATGAGCAAGCGGGATTACCACAGCTACAGTCCTCTGGCAGTCTGAAAGCTTTGCGCACAAGCCGGATGCTAAGCGCCTTCCTTTGCCGTTTGGCAGTGCTCGTGCATTGCCAGCACTAGGTGGGAATGGTCACTATCCCACAGACACGTTTCGTTGTGCCCGTTGCTAAGCGCTCTGGAGCACTGTTTATGACGTAAGCGGAACACATCTTGCCGTTCCATTCTCAGAGCTCCTGAGTTAAGTAATCTGCGATTCTTGGTGCGAATGATAGAGGAAAACATTTCCAATGTGTCTGGCATATAGAAACTGAACCTGGAGAACACCTTTGTCAGGAGCTTTCACCTGCACCGTAGACACACACAGATTTGCATCACATCTAAATGGCCAAGCTCTTTCTTAGACAAGTTGAAAGCTGCTGTCAGAAGGCTGTGCTCCTTGTCAGATGGAAGCAGCAGCATGAACATAGGAGTTTGACAAGAACTAAAGAGCCACAGAAGAGCGTGGCCTAGGAAAATGAGTCAGGAAAAAGCATATCGCTACATGTGTCCTTGTTGTCGCCTAACAACAGGTAGCAGCATAAACCAGATGCGGGTGAAGTTCTTGCTGGCGACATCTAACGTCAAATGAGCAAACGGGCTTACCACAGCTGCGGTCCTCTGGCAGTCTGAAAGCTTTGCGCACAAGCCGGATGCTAAGCGCCTTCCTTTGCCTTTTGGCAGTGCTCGTGCATTGCCAGCACTAGGCGGGAATGGTCACTATCCCACAGACATGTTTCGTTGTGCCCGTTGCTAAGCGCTCTGGAGCACTGTTTATGACGTAAGCGGAACACATCTTGCCTTTCCATTCTCAGAGCTCCTGAGTTAATCAGACTGAGACTCTTGGTGCGAATGCCAGAGGAAAACATTTCCAATGTGTCTGGCATATAGAAACTGAACCTGGAGAACACCTTTGTCAGGAGCTTTCACCTGCACCGTAGACACACACAGATTTGCATCACATCTAAATGGCCAAGCTCTTTCTTAGACAAGTTGAAAGCTGCTGTCAGAAGGCTGTGCTCCTTGTCAGATGGAAGCAGCAGCATGAACATAGGAGTTTGACAAGAACTAAAGAGTCACAGAAGAGCGTGGCCTAGGAAAATGAGTCAGGAAAAAGCATATCGCTACATGTGTCCTTGTTGTCGCCTAACAACAGGTAGCAGCATAAACCAGATGCAGGTGAAGTTCTTGCTGGCGACATCTAACGTCAAATGAGCAAACGGGCTTACCACAGCTGCGGTCCTCTGGCAGTCTGAAAGCTTTGCGCACAAGCCGGATGCTAAGCGCCTTCCTTTGCCTTTTGGCAGTGCTCGTGCATTGCCAGCACTAGGCGGGAATGGTCACTATCCCGCACACACGTTTCGTTGTGCCCGTTGCTAAGCGCTCTGGAGCACTGTTTATGACGTAAGCGGAACACCTCTTGCCATTCCATTCTCAGAGCTCCTGAGTTACGTAATCTGCGACTTTTGGTGCGAATGCCAGAGGAAAACATTTCCAATGTGTCTGGCATATAGAAACTGAACCTGGAGAACACCTTTGTCAGGAGCTTGCACCTGCACCTTACACACACACAGATTTGCATCACATCTAAATGGCCAAGCTCTTTCTTAGACAAGTTGAAAGCTGCTGTCAGAAGGTTGTGCTCCTTGTCAGATGGAAGGAGCAACACTCACATAGGAGTTTGGCAAGCACTAAAGAGCCACAGAAGAGCGTGGCCTAGGAAAATGAGTCAGGAAAAAGCATATCGCTACATGTGTCCTTGTTGTCGCCTAACAACAGGTAGCAGCATAAACCAGATGTGGGTGAAGTTCTTGCAGGCGACATCTAACATCAAATGAGCAAGCGGTATTACCACAGCTACAGTCCTCTGGCAGTCTGAAAGCTTTGCGCACAAGCCGGATGCTAAGCGCCTTCCTTTGCCTTTTGGCAGTGCTCGTGCATTGCCAGCACTAGGTGGGAATGGTCACTATCCCACAGACACGTTTCGTTGTGCCCGTTGTTAAGCGCTCTGGAGCACTGTTTATGACGTAAGCGGAACACCTCTTACCGTTCCATTCTCAGAGCTCCTGAGTTAAGTAATCTGCGACTCTTGGTGCGAATGATAGAGGAAAACATTTCCAATGTGTCTGGCAGGGAGAATCTGAACCTGGAGAACACCTTTGTCAGGAGCTTTCACCTGCACCGTAGACACACACAGATTTGCATCACATCTAAATGGCCAAGCTCTTTCTTAGACAAGTTGAAAGCTGCTGTCAGAAGGCTGTGCTCCTTGTCAGATGGAAGCAGCAGCATGAACATAGGAGTTTGACAAGAACTAAAGAGTCACAGAAGAGCGTGGCCTAGGAAAATGAGTCAGGAAAAAGCATATCGCTACATGTGTCCTTGTTGTCGCCTAACAACAGGTAGCAGCATAAACCAGATGTGGTTGAAGTTCTTGCAGGCGACATCTAACGTCAAATGAGCAAGCGGGCTTACCACAGCTACGGTCCTCTGGCAGTCTGAAAGCTTTGCGCACAAGCCGGATGCTAAGCGCCTTCCTTTGCCTTTTGGCAGTGCTCGTGCATTGCCAGCACTAGGCGGGAATGGTCACTATCCCGCACACACGTTTCGTTGTGCCCGTTGCTAAGCGCTCTGGAGCACTGTTTATGACGTAAGCGGAACACATCTTGCCATTCCATTCTCAGAGCTCCTGAGTTAATCAAACTGAGACTCTTGGTGCGAATGATAGAGGAAAACATTTCCAATGTGTCTGGCAGGGAGAATCTGAACCTGGAGAACACCTTTGTCAGGAGCTTTCACCTGCACCGTAGACACACACAGATTTGCATCACATCTAAATGGCCAAGCTCTTTCTTAGACAAGTTGAAAGCTGCTGTCAGAAGGCTGTGCTCCTTGTCAGATGGAAGCAGCAGCATGAACATAGGAGTTTGACAAGAACTAAAGAGTCACAGAAGAGCGTGGCCTAGGAAAATGAGTCAGGAAAAAGCATATCGCTACATGTGTCCTTGTTGTCGCCTAACAACAGGTAGCAGCATAAACCAGATGCGGGTGAAGTTCTTGCTGGCGACATCTAACGTCAAATGAGCAAACGGGCTTACCACAGCTGCGGTCCTCTGGCAGTCTGAAAGCTTTGCGCACAAGCCGGATGCTAAGAGCCTTCCTTTGCCTTTTGGCAGTGCTCGTGCATTGCCAGCACTAGGCGGGAATGGTCACTATCCCACAGACATGTTTCGTTGTGCCCGTTGCTAAGCGCTCTGGAGCACTGTTTATGACGTAAGCGGAACACATCTTGCCTTTCCATTCTCAGAGCTCCTGAGTTAATCAAACTGAGACTCTTGGTGCGAATGCCAGAGGAAAACATTTCCAATGTGTCTGGCATATAGAAACTGAACCTGGAGAACACCTTTGTCAGGAGCTTTCACCTGCACCGTAGACACACACAGATTTGCATCACATCTAAATGGCCAAGCTCTTTCTTAGACAAGTTGAAAGCTGCTGTCAGAAGGCTGTGCTCCTTGTCAGATGGAAGCAGCAGCATGAACATAGGAGTTTGGCAAGCACTAAAGAGTCACAGAAGAGCGTGGCCTAGGAAAATGAGTCAGGAAAAAGCATATCGCTACATGTGTCCTTGTTGTCGCCTAACAACAGGTAGCAGCATAAACCAGATGCGGGTGAAGTTCTTGCTGGCGACATCTAACGTCAAATGAGCAAACGGGCTTACCACAGCTGCGGTCCTCTGGCAGTCTGAAAGCTTTGCGCACAAGCCGGATGCTAAGCGCCTTCCTTTGCCTTTTGGCAGTGCTCGTGCATTGCCAGCACTAGGTGGGAATGGTCACTATCCCGCACACACGTTTCGTTGTGCCCGTTGTTAAGCGCTCTGGAGCACTGTTTATGACGTAAGCGGAACACCTCTTACCGTTCCATTCTCAGAGCTCCTGAGTTAAGTAATCTGCGACTCTTGGTGCGAATGATAGAGGAAAACATTTCCAATGTGTCTGGCAGGGAGAATCTGAACCTGGAGAACACCTTTGTCAGGAGCTTTCACCTGCACCGTAGACACACACAGATTTGCATCACATCTAAATGGCCAAGCTCTTTCTTAGACAAGTTGAAAGCTGCTGTCAGAAGGCTGTGCTCCTTGTCAGATGGAAGCAGCAGCATGAACATAGGAGTTTGACAAGAACTAAAGAGTCACAGAAGAGCGTGGCCTAGGAAAATGAGTCAGGAAAAAGCATATCGCTACATGTGTCCTTGTTGTCGCCTAACAACAGGTAGCAGCATAAACCAGATGTGGTTGAAATTCTTGCTGGCGACATCTAACGTCAAATGAGCAAGCGGGCTTACCACAGCTACGGTCCTCTGGCAGTCTGAAAGCTTTGCGCACAAGCCGGATGCTAAGCGCCTTCCTTTGCCTTTTGGCAGTGCTCATGCATTGCCAGCACTAGGCGGGAATGGTCACTATCCCGCACACACGTTTCGTTGTGCCCGTTGCTAAGCGCTCTGGAGCACTGTTTATGACGTAAGCGGAACACCTCTTGCCGTTCCATTCTCAGAGCTCCTCAGTTAAGTAATCTGCGATTCTTGGTGCGAATGATAGAGGAAAACATTTCCAATATGTCTGGCATATAGAAACTGAACCTGGAGAACACCTTTGTCAGGAGCTTTCACCTGCACCGTAGACACACACAGATTTGCATCACATCTAAATGGCCAAGCTCTTTCTTAGACAAGTTGAAAGCTGCTGTCAGAAGGCTGTGCTCCTTGTCAGATGGAAGCAGCAGCATGAACATAGGAGTTTGACAAGAACTAAAGAGTCACAGAAGAGCGTGGCCTAGGAAAATGAGTCAGGAAAAAGCATATCGCTACATGTGTCCTTGTTGTCGCCTAACAACAGGTAGCAGCATAAACCAGATGCGGGTGAAGTTCTTGCTGGCGACATCTAACGTCAAATGAGCAAACGGGCTTACCACAGCTGCGGTCCTCTGGCAGTCTGAAAGCTTTGCGCACAAGCCGGATGCTAAGCGCCTTCCTTTGCCTTTTGGCAGTGCTCGTGCATTGCCAGCACTAGGCGGGAATGGTCACTATCCCTCACACACGTTTCGTTGTGCCAGTTGCTAAGCGCTCTGGAGCACTGTTTATGACGTAAGCGGAACACCTCTTGCCGTTCCATTCTCAGAGCTCCTGAGTTAAGTAATCTGCGATTCTTGGTGCGAATGATAGAGGAAAACATTTCCAATGTGTCTGGCAAGGAGAAACTGAACCTGGAGAACACCTTTGTCAGGAGCTTTCACCTGCACCGTAGACACACACAGATTTGCATCACATCTAAATGGCCAAGCTCTTTCTTAGACAAGTTGAAAGCTGCTGTCAGAAGGCTGTGCTCCTTGTCAGATGGAAGCAGCAGCATGAACATAGGAGTTTGACAAGAACTAAAGAGTCACAGAAGAGCGTGGCCTAGGAAAATGAGTCAGGAAAAAGCATATCGCTACATGTGTCCTTGTTGTCGCCTAACAACAGGTAGCAGCATAAACCAGATGCGGGTGAAGTTCTTGCTGGCGACATCTAACGTCAAATGAGCAAACGGGCTTACCACAGCTGCGGTCCTCTGGCAGTCTGAAAGCTTTGCGCACAAGCCGGATGCTAAGCGCCTTCCTTTGCCTTTTGGCAGTGCTCGTGCATTGCCAGCACTAGGCGGGAATGGTCACTATCCCACAGACACGTTTCGTTGTGCCCGTTGCTAAGCGCTCTAGAGCACTGTTTATGACGTAAGCGGAACACCTCTTGCCATTCCATTCTCAGAGCTCCTGAGTTACGTAATCTGCGACTTTTGGTGCGAATGATAGAGGAAAACATTTCCAATGTGTCTGGCAGGGAGAAACTGAACCTGGAGAACACCTTTGTCAGGAGCTTTCACCTGCACCTTACACACACACCGATTTGCATCACATCTAAATGGCCAAGCTCTTTCTTAGACAAGTTGAAAGCTGCTGTCAGAAGGCTGTGCTCCTTGTCAGATGGAAGCAGCAGCATGAACATAGGAGTTTGACAAGAACTAAAGAGCCACAGAAGAGCGTGGCCTAGGAAAATGAGTCAGGAAAAAGCATATCGCTACATGTGTCCTTGTTGTCGCCTAACAACAGGTAGCAGCATAAACCAGATGTGGGTGAAGTTCTTGCAGGCGACATCTAACATCAAATGAGTAAGCGGGCTCACCACAGCTGCGGTCCTCTGGCAGTCTGAAAGCTTTGCGCACAAGCCGGATGCTAAGCGCCTTCCTTTGCCTTTTGGCAGTGCTCGTGCATTGCCAGCACTAGGTGGGAATGGTCACTATCCCACAGACACGTTTCGTTGTGCCCGTTGCTAAGCGCTCTGGAGCACTGTTTATGACGTAAGCGGAACACCTCTTGCCGTTCCATTCTCAGAGCTCCTCAGTTAAGTAATCTGCGATTCTTGGTGCGAATGATAGAGGAAAACATTTCCAATGTGTCTGGCAAGGAGAAACTGAACCTGGAGAACACCTTTGTCAGGAGCTTTCACCTGCACCGTAGACACACACAGATTTGCATCACATCTAAATGGCCAAGCTCTTTCTTAGACAAGTTGAAAGCTGCTGTCAGAAGGCTGTGCTCCTTGTCAGATGGAAGCAGCAGCATGAACATAGGAGTTTGACAAGAACTAAAGAGTCACAGAAGAGCGTGGCCTAGGAAAATGAGTCAGGAAAAAGCATATCGCTACATGTGTCCTTGTTGTCGCCTAACAACAGGTAGCAGCATAAACCAGATGTGGTTGAAGTTCTTGCAGGCGACATCTAACGTCAAATGAGCAAGCGGGCTTACCACAGCTACGGTCCTCTGGCAGTCTGAAAGCTTTGCGCACAAGCCGGATGCTAAGCGCCTTCCTTTGCCTTTTGGCAGTGCTCGTGCATTGCCAGCACTAGGCGGGAATTGTCACTATCCCGCACACACGTTTCGTTGTGCCCGTTGCTATGCGCTCTGGAGCACTGTTTATGACGTAAGCGGAACACCTCTTGCCGTTCCATTCTCAGAGCTCCTCAGTTAAGTAATCTGCAATTCTTGGTGCAAATGATAGAGGAAAACATTTCCAATGTGTCTGGCATATAGAAACTGAACCTGGAGAACACCTTTGTCAGGAGCTTTCACCTGCACCGTAGACACACACAGATTTGCATCACATCTAAATGGCCAAGCTCTTTCTTAGACAAGTTGAAAGCTGCTGTCAGAAGGCTGTGCTCCTTGTCAGATGGAAGCAGCAGCATGAACATAGGAGTTTGACAAGAACTAAAGACCCACAGAAGAGCGTGGCCTAGGAAAATGAGTCAGGAAAAAGCATATCGCTACATGTGTCCTTGTTGTCGCCTAACAACAGGTAGCAGCATAAACCAGATGCGGGTGAAGTTCTTGCTGGCGACATCTAACGTCAAATGAGCAAACGGGCTTACCACAGCTGCGGTCCTCTGGCAGTCTGAAAGCTTTGCGCACAAGCCGGATGCTAAGCGCCTTCCTTTGCCTTTTGGCAGTGCTCGTGCATTGCCAGCACTAGGCGGGAATGGTCACTATCCCACACACACGTTTCGTTGTGCCAGTTGCTAAGCGCTCTGGAGCACTGTTTATGACGTAAGAGGAACACCTCTTGCCGTTCCATTCTCAGATCTCCTGAGTTAAGTAATCTGCGACTCTTGGTGCGAATGATAGAGGAAAACATTTCCAATGTGTCTGGCAGGGAGAAACTGAACCTGGAGAACACCTTTGTCAGGAGCTTTCACCTGCACCGTAGACACACACAGATTTGCATCACATCTAAATGGCCAAGCTCTTTCTTAGACAAGTTGAAAGCTGCTGTCAGAAGGCTGTGCTCCTTGTCAGATGGAAGCAGCAGCATGAACATAGGAGTTTGACAAGAACTAAAGAGCCACAGAAGAGCGTGGCCTAGGAAAATGAGTCAGGAAAAAGCATATCGCTACATGTGTCCTTGTTGTCGCCTAACAACAGGTAGCAGCATAAACCAGATGCGGGTGAAGTTCTTGCTGGCGACATCTAACGTCAAATGAGCAAACGGGCTTACCACAGCTGCGGTCCTCTGGCAGTCTGAAAGCTTTGCGCACAAGCCGGATGCTAAGCGCCTTCCTTTGCCTTTTGGCAGTGCTCGTGCATTGCCAGCACTAGGCGGGAATGGTCACTATCCCGCACACACGTTTCGTTGTGCCCGTTGCTAAGCGCTCTGGAGCACTGTTTATGACGTAAGCGGAACACATCTTGCCATTCCATTCTCAGAGCTCCTGAGTTAATCAAACTGAGACTCTTGGTGCGAATGATAGAGGAAAACATTTCCAATGTGTCTGGCATATAGAAACTGAACCTGGAGAACACCTTTGTCAGGAGCTTTCACCTGCACCGTAGACACACACAGATTTGCATCACATCTAAATGGCCAAGCTCTTTCTTAGACAAGTTGAAAGCTGCTGTCAGAAGGCTGTGCTCCTTGTCAGATGGAAGCAGCAGCATGAACATAGGAGTTTGGCAAGCACTAAAGAGCCACAGAAGAGCGTGGCCTAGGAAAATGAGTCAGGAAAAAGCATATCGCTACATGTGTCCTTGTTGTCGCCTAACAACAGGTAGCAGCATAAACCAGATGCGGGTGAAGTTCTTGCTGGCGACATCTAACGTCAAATGAGCAAACGGGCTTACCACAGCTGCGGTCCTCTGGCAGTCTGAAAGCTTTGCGCACAAGCCGGATGCTAAGCGCCTTCCTTTGCCTTTTGGCAGTGCTCGTGCATTGCCAGCACTAGGCGGGAATGGTCACTATCCCGCACACACGTTTCGTTGTGCCCGTTGCTAAGCGCTCTGGAGCACTGTTTATGACGTAAGAGGAACACCTCTTGCCGTTCCATTCTCAGAGCTCCTGAGTTAATCAAACTGAGACTCTTGGTGCGAATGATAGAGGAAAACATTTCCAATGTGTCTGGCATATAGAAACTGAACCTGGAGAACACCTTTGTCAGGAGCTTTCACCTGCACCGTAGACACACACAGATTTGCATCACATCTAAATGGCCAAGCTCTTTCTTAGACAAGTTGAAAGCTGCTGTCAGAAGGCTGTGCTCCTTGTCAGATGGAAGCAGCAGCATGCACATAGGAGTTTGTCAAGAACTAAAGAGCCACAGAAGAGCGTGGTCTAGCAAAATGAGTCAGGAAAAAGCATATCGCTACATGTGTCCTTGTTGTCGCCTAACAACAGGTAGCAGCATAAACCAGATGTGGTTGAAGTTCTTGCAGGCGACATCTAACGTCAAATGAGCAAGCGGGCTTACCACAGCTACGGTCCTCTGGCAGTCTGAAAGCTTTGCGCACAAGCCGGATGCTAAGCGCCTTCCTTTGCCTTTTGGCAGTGCTCGTGCATTGCCAGCACTAGGCGGGAATGGTCACTATCCCACAGACACACGTTTCGTTGTGCCCGTTGCTAAGCGCTCTGGAGCACTGTTTATGACGTAAGCGGAACACCTCTTGCCATTCCATTCTCAGAGCTCCTGAGTTACGTAATCTGCGACTCTTGGTGCGAATGCCAGAGGAAAACATTTCCAATGTGTCTGGCATATAGAAACTGAACCTGGAGAACACCTTTGTCAGGAGCTTGCACCTGCACCGTAGACACACACAGATTTGCATCACATCTAAATGGCCAAGCTCTTTCTTAGACAAGTTGAAAGCTGCTGTCAGAAGGCTGTGCTCCTTGTCAGATGGAAGCAGCAGCATGAACATAGGAGTTTGACAAGAACTAAAGAGCCACAGAAGAGCGTGGCCTAGGAAAATGAGTCAGGAAAAAGCATATCGCTACATGTGTCCTTGTTGTCGCCTAACAACAGGTAGCAGCATAAACCAGATGCGGGTGAAGTTCTTGCTGGCGACATCTAACGTCAAATGAGCAAACGGGCTTACCACAGCTGCGGTCCTCTGGCAGTCTGAAAGCTTTGCGCACAAGCCGGATGCTAAGCGCCTTCCTTTGCCTTTTGGCAGTGCTCGTGCATTGCCAGCACTAGGCGGGAATGGTCACTATCCCGCACACACGTTTCGTTGTGCCCGTTGCTAAGCGCTCTGGAGCACTGTTTATGACGTAAGCGGAACACCTCTTGCCGTTCCATTCTCAGAGCTCCTCAGTTAAGTAATCTGCGACTCTTGGTGCGAATGATAGAGGAAAACATTTCCAATGTGTCTGGCAGGGAGAATCTGAACCTGGAGAACACCTTTGTCAGGAGCTTTCACCTGCACCGTAGACACACACAGATTTGCATCACATCTAAATGGCCAAGCTCTTTCTTAGACAAGTTGAAAGCTGCTGTCAGAAGGCTGTGCTCCTTGTCAGATGGAAGCAGCAGCATGAACATAGGAGTTTGACAAGAACTAAAGAGTCACAGAAGAGCGTGGCCTAGGAAAATGAGTCAGGAAAAAGCATATCGCTACATGTGTCCTTGTTGTCGCCTAACAACAGGTAGCAGCATAAACCAGATGCGGGTGAAGTTCTTGCTGGCGACATCTAACGTCAAATGAGCAAACGGGCTTACCACAGCTGCGGTCCTCTGGCAGTCTGAAAGCTTTGCGCACAAGCCGGATGCTAAGAGCCTTCCTTTGCCTTTTGGCAGTGCTCGTGCATTGCCAGCACTAGGCGGGAATGGTCACTATCCCACAGACATGTTTCGTTGTGCCCGTTGCTAAGCGCTCTGGAGCACTGTTTATGACGTAAGCGGAACACATCTTGCCTTTCCATTCTCAGAGCTCCTGAGTTAATCAAACTGAGACTCTTGGTGCGAATGCCAGAGGAAAACATTTCCAATGTGTCTGGCATATAGAAACTGAACCTGGAGAACACCTTTGTCAGGAGCTTTCACCTGCACCGTAGACACACACAGATTTGCATCACATCTAAATGGCCAAGCTCTTTCTTAGACAAGTTGAAAGCTGCTGTCAGAAGGCTGTGCTCCTTGTCAGATGGAAGCAGCAGCATGAACATAGGAGTTTGGCAAGCACTAAAGAGTCACAGAAGAGCGTGGCCTAGGAAAATGAGTCAGGAAAAAGCATATCGCTACATGTGTCCTTGTTGTCGCCTAACAACAGGTAGCAGCATAAACCAGATGCGGGTGAAGTTCTTGCTGGCGACATCTAACGTCAAATGAGCAAACGGGCTTACCACAGCTGCGGTCCTCTGGCAGTCTGAAAGCTTTGCGCACAAGCCGGATGCTAAGCGCCTTCCTTTGCCTTTTGGCAGTGCTCGTGCATTGCCAGCACTAGGTGGGAATGGTCACTATCCCGCACACACGTTTCGTTGTGCCCGTTGTTAAGCGCTCTGGAGCACTGTTTATGACGTAAGCGGAACACCTCTTACCGTTCCATTCTCAGAGCTCCTGAGTTAAGTAATCTGCGACTCTTGGTGCGAATGATAGAGGAAAACATTTCCAATGTGTCTGGCAGGGAGAATCTGAACCTGGAGAACACCTTTGTCAGGAGCTTTCACCTGCACCGTAGACACACACAGATTTGCATCACATCTAAATGGCCAAGCTCTTTCTTAGACAAGTTGAAAGCTGCTGTCAGAAGGCTGTGCTCCTTGTCAGATGGAAGCAGCAGCATGAACATAGGAGTTTGACAAGAACTAAAGAGTCACAGAAGAGCGTGGCCTAGGAAAATGAGTCAGGAAAAAGCATATCGCTACATGTGTCCTTGTTGTCGCCTAACAACAGGTAGCAGCATAAACCAGATGTGGTTGAAATTCTTGCTGGCGACATCTAACGTCAAATGAGCAAGCGGGCTTACCACAGCTACGGTCCTCTGGCAGTCTGAAAGCTTTGCGCACAAGCCGGATGCTAAGCGCCTTCCTTTGCCTTTTGGCAGTGCTCGTGCATTGCCAGCACTAGGCGGGAATGGTCACTATCCCGCACACACGTTTCGTTGTGCCCGTTGCTAAGCGCTCTGGAGCACTGTTTATGACGTAAGCGGAACACCTCTTGCCGTTCCATTCTCAGAGCTCCTCAGTTAAGTAATCTGCGATTCTTGGTGCGAATGATAGAGGAAAACATTTCCAATATGTCTGGCATATAGAAACTGAACCTGGAGAACACCTTTGTCAGGAGCTTTCACCTGCACCGTAGACACACACAGATTTGCATCACATCTAAATGGCCAAGCTCTTTCTTAGACAAGTTGAAAGCTGCTGTCAGAAGGCTGTGCTCCTTGTCAGATGGAAGCAGCAGCATGAACATAGGAGTTTGACAAGAACTAAAGAGTCACAGAAGAGCGTGGCCTAGGAAAATGAGTCAGGAAAAAGCATATCGCTACATGTGTCCTTGTTGTCGCCTAACAACAGGTAGCAGCATAAACCAGATGCGGGTGAAGTTCTTGCTGGCGACATCTAACGTCAAATGAGCAAACGGGCTTACCACAGCTGCGGTCCTCTGGCAGTCTGAAAGCTTTGCGCACAAGCCGGATGCTAAGCGCCTTCCTTTGCCTTTTGGCAGTGCTCGTGCATTGCCAGCACTAGGCGGGAATGGTCACTATCCCTCACACACGTTTCGTTGTGCCAGTTGCTAAGCGCTCTGGAGCACTGTTTATGACGTAAGCGGAACACCTCTTGCCGTTCCATTCTCAGAGCTCCTGAGTTAAGTAATCTGCGATTCTTGGTGCGAATGATAGAGGAAAACATTTCCAATGTGTCTGGCAAGGAGAAACTGAACCTGGAGAACACCTTTGTCAGGAGCTTTCACCTGCACCGTAGACACACACAGATTTGCATCACATCTAAATGGCCAAGCTCTTTCTTAGACAAGTTGAAAGCTGCTGTCAGAAGGCTGTGCTCCTTGTCAGATGGAAGCAGCAGCATGAACATAGGAGTTTGACAAGAACTAAAGAGTCACAGAAGAGCGTGGCCTAGGAAAATGAGTCAGGAAAAAGCATATCGCTACATGTGTCCTTGTTGTCGCCTAACAACAGGTAGCAGCATAAACCAGATGCGGGTGAAGTTCTTGCTGGCGACATCTAACGTCAAATGAGCAAACGGGCTTACCACAGCTGCGGTCCTCTGGCAGTCTGAAAGCTTTGCGCACAAGCCGGATGCTAAGCGCCTTCCTTTGCCTTTTGGCAGTGCTCGTGCATTGCCAGCACTAGGCGGGAATGGTCACTATCCCACAGACACGTTTCGTTGTGCCCGTTGCTAAGCGCTCTAGAGCACTGTTTATGACGTAAGCGGAACACCTCTTGCCATTCCATTCTCAGAGCTCCTGAGTTACGTAATCTGCGACTTTTGGTGCGAATGATAGAGGAAAACATTTCCAATGTGTCTGGCAGGGAGAAACTGAACCTGGAGAACACCTTTGTCAGGAGCTTTCACCTGCACCTTACACACACACAGATTTGCATCACATCTAAATGGCCAAGCTCTTTCTTAGACAAGTTGAAAGCTGCTGTCAGAAGGCTGTGCTCCTTGTCAGATGGAAGCAGCAGCATGAACATAGGAGTTTGACAAGAACTAAAGAGCCACAGAAGAGCGTGGCCTAGGAAAATGAGTCAGGAAAAAGCATATCGCTACATGTGTCCTTGTTGTCGCCTAACAACAGGTAGCAGCATAAACCAGATGTGGGTGAAGTTCTTGCAGGCGACATCTAACATCAAATGAGTAAGCGGGCTCACCACAGCTGCGGTCCTCTGGCAGTCTGAAAGCTTTGCGCACAAGCCGGATGCTAAGCGCCTTCCTTTGCCTTTTGGCAGTGCTCGTGCATTGCCAGCACTAGGTGGGAATGGTCACTATCCCACAGACACGTTTCGTTGTGCCCGTTGCTAAGCGCTCTGGAGCACTGTTTATGACGTAAGCGGAACACCTCTTGCCTTTCCATTCTCAGAGCTCCTGAGTTAATCAAACTGAGACTCTTGGTGCGAATGCCAGAGGAAAATATTTCCAATGTGTCTGGCATATAGAAACTGAACCTGGAGAACACCTTTGTCAGGAGCTTTCACCTGCACCGTAGACACACACAGATTTGCATCACATCTAAATGGCCAAGCTCTTTCTTAGACAAGTTGAAAGCTGCTGTCAGAAGGCTGTGCTCCTTGTCAGATGGAAGCAGCAGCATGAACATAGGAGTTTGACAAGAACTAAAGAGTCACAGAAGAGCGTGGCCTAGGAAAATGAGTCAGGAAAAAGCATATCGCTACATGTGTCCTTGTTGTCGCCTAACAACAGGTAGCAGCATAAACCAGATGCGGGTGAAGTTCTTGCAGGTGACATCTAACGTCAAATGAGCAAACGGGCTTACCACAGCTGCGGTCCTCTGGCAGTCTGAAAGCTTTGCGCACAAGCCGCATGCTAAGCGCCTTCCTTTGCCTTTTGGCAGTGCTCGTGCATTGCCAGCACTAGGCGGGAATGGTCACTATCCCACAGACATGTTTCGTTGTGCCCGTTGCTAAGCGCTCTGGAGCACTGTTTATGACGTAAGCGGAACACATCTTGCCTTTCCATTCTCAGAGCTCCTGAGTTAATCAGACTGAGACTCTTGGTGCGAATGCCAGAGGAAAACATTTCCAATGTGTCTGGCATATAAAAACTGAACCTGGAGAACACCTTTGTCAGGAGCTTTCACCTGCACCGTAGACACACACAGATTTGCATCACATCTAAATGGCCAAGCTCTTTCTTAGACAAGTTGAAAGCTGCTGTCAGAAGGCTGTGCTCCTTGTCAGATGGAAGCAGCAGCATGAACATAGGAGTTTGACAAGAACTAAAGAGCCACAGAAGAGCGTGGCCTAGGAAAATGAGTCAGGAAAAAGCATATCGCTACATGTGTCCTTGTTGTCGCCTAACAACAGGTAGCAGCATAAACCAGATGTGGGTGAAGTTCTTGCAGGCGACATCTAACATCAAATGAGCAAGCGGGATTACCACAGCTACAGTCCTCTGGCAGTCTGAAAGCTTTGCGCACAAGCCGGATGCTAAGCGCCTTCCTTTGCCTTTTGGCAGTGCTCGTGCATTGCCAGCACTAGGTGGGAATGGTCACTATCCCACAGACACGTTTCGTTGTGCCCGTTGCTAAGCGCTCTGGAGCACTGTTTATGACGTAAGCGGAACACCTCTTGCCGTTCCATTCTCAGAGCTCCTCAGTTAAGTAATCTGCGATTCTTGGTGCGAATGATAGAGGAAAACATTTCCAATGTGTCTGGCATATAGAAACTGAACCTGGAGAACACCTTTGTCAGGAGCTTTCACCTGCACCGTAGACACACACAGATTTGCATCACATCTAAATGGCCAAGCTCTTTCTTAGACAAGTTGAAAGCTGCTGTCAGAAGGCTGTGATCCTTGTCAGATGGAAGCAGCAGCATGAACATAGGAGTTTGACAAGAACTAAAGAGTCACAGAAGAGCGTGGCCTAGGAAAATGAGTCAGGAAAAAGCATATCGCTACATGTGTCCTTGTTGTCGCCTAACAACAGGTAGCAGCATAAACCAGATGCGGGTGAAGTTCTTGCTGGCGACATCTAACGTCAAATGAGCAAACGGGCTTACCACAGCTGCGGTCCTCTGGCAGTCTGAAAGCTTTGCGCACAAGCCGGATGCTAAGCGCCTTCCTTTGCCTTTTGGCAGTGCTCGTGCATTGCCAGCACTAGGCGGGAATGGTCACTATCCCGCACACACGTTTCGTTGTGCCCGTTGCTAAGCGCTCTGGAGCACTGTTTATGACGTAAGCGGAACACATCTTGCCTTTCCATTCTCAGAGCTCCTGAGTTAATCAAACTGAGACTCTTGGTGCGAATGCCAGAGGAAAACATTTCCAATGTGTCTGGCATATAGAAACTGAACCTGGAGAACACCTTTGTCAGGAGCTTTCACCTGCACCGTAGACACACACAGATTTGCATCACATCTAAATGGCCAAGCTCCTTCTTAGACAAGTTGAAAGCTGCTGTCAGAAGGCTGTGCTCCTTGTCAGATGGAAGCAGCAGCATGTACATAGGAGTTTGACAAGAACTAAAGAGCCACAGAAGAGCGTGGCCTAGGAAAATGAGTCAGGAAAAAGCATATCGCTACATGTGTCCTTGTTGTCGCCCAACAACAGGTAGCAGCATAAACCAGATGCGGGTGAAGTTCTTGCTGGCGACATCTAACGTCAAATGAGCAAACGGGCTTACCACAGCTGCGGTCCTCTGGCAGTCTGAAAGCTTTGCGCACAAGCCGGATGCTAAGCGCCTTCCTTTGCCTTTTGGCAGTGCTCGTGCATTGCCAGCACTAGGCGGGAATGGTCACTATCCCGCACACACGTTTCGTTGTGCCCGTTGCTAAGCGCTCTGGAGCACTGTTTATGACGTAAGCGGAACACCTCTTGCTGTTCCATTCTCAGAGCTCCTCAGTTAAGTAATCTGCGATTCTTGGTGCGAATGATAGAGGAAAACATTTCCAATGTGTCTGGCATATAGAAACTGAACCTGGAGAACACCTTTGTCAGGAGCTTTCACCTGCACCGTAGACACACACAGATTTGCATCACATCTAAATGGCCAAGCTCTTTCTTAGACAAGTTGAAAGCTGCTGTCAGAAGGCTGTGCTCCTTGTCAGATGGAAGCAGCAGCATGAACATAGGAGTTTGACAAGAACTAAAGAGTCACAGAAGAGCGTGGCCTAGGAAAATGAGTCAGGAAAAAGCATATCGCTACATGTGTCCTTGTTGTCGCCTAACAACAGGTAGCAGCATAAACCAGATGCGGGTGAAGTTCTTGCTGGCGACATCTAACGTCAAATGAGCAAACGGGCTTACCACAGCTGCGGTCCTCTGGCAGTCTGAAAGCTTTGCGCACAAGCCGGATGCTAAGCGCCTTCCTTTGCCTTTTGGCAGTGCTCGTGCATTGCCAGCACTAGGCGGGAATGGTCACTATCCCGCACACACGTTTCGTTGTGCCCGTTGTTAAGCGCTCTGGAGCACTGTTTATGACGTAAGCGGAACACCTCTTGCCGTTCCATTCTCAGAGCTCCTCAGTTAAGTAATCTGCGATTCTTGGTGCGAATGATAGAGGAAAACATTTCCAATGTGTCTGGCATATAGAAACTGAACCTGGAGAACACCTTTGTCAGGAGCTTTCACCTGCACCGTAGACACACACAGATTTGCATCACATCTAAATGGCCAAGCTCTTTCTTAGACAAGTTGAAAGCTGCTGTCAGAAGGCTGTGCTCCTTGTCAGATGGAAGCAGCAGCATGAACATAGGAGTTTGACAAGAACTAAAGAGCCACAGAAGAGCGTGGCCTAGGAAAATGAGTCAGGAAAAAGCATATCGCTACATGTGTCCTTGTTGTCGCCTAACAACAGGTAGCAGCATAAACCAGTTGCGGGTGAAGTTCTTGCTGGCGACATCTAACGTCAAATGAGCAAACGGGCTTACCACAGCTGCGGTCCTCTGGCAGTCTGAAAGCTTTGCGCACAAGCCGGATGCTAAGCGCCTTCCTTTGCCTTTTGGCAGTGCTCGTGCATTGCCAGCACTAGGCGGGAATGGTCACTATCCCACAGACATGTTTCGTTGTGCCCGTTGCTAAGCGCTCTGGAGCACTGTTTATGACGTAAGCGGAACACATCTTGCCTTTCCATTCTCAGAGCTCCTGAGTTAATCAAACTGAGACTCTTGGTGCGAATGCCAGAGGAAAACATTTCCAATGTGTCTGGCATATAGAAACTGAACCTGGAGAACACCTTTGTCAGGAGCTTTCACCTGCACCGTAGACACACACAGATTTGCATCACATCTAAATGGCCAAGCTCTTTCTTAGACAAGTTGAAAGCTGCTGTCAGAAGGCTGTGCTCCTTGTCAGATGGAAGCAGCAGCATGAACATAGGAGTTTGACAAGAACTAAAGAGTCACAGAAGAGCGTGGTCTAGGAAAATGAGGCAGGAAAAAGCATATCGCTACATGTGTCCTTGTTGTCGCCTAACAACAGGTAGCAGCATAAACCAGATGCGGGTGAAGTTCTTGCAGGCGACATCTAACGTCAAATGAGCAAACGGGCTTACCACAGCTGCGGTCCTCTGGCAGTCTGAAAGCTTTGCGCACAAGCCGGATGCTAAGCGCCTTCCTTTGCCTTTTGGCAGTGCTCGTGCATTGCCAGCACTAGGCGAGAATGGTCACTATCCCACAGACATGTTTCGTTGTGCCCGTTGCTAAGCGCTCTGGAGCACTGTTTATGACGTAAGCGGAACACATCTTGCCTTTCCATTCTCAGAGCTCCTGAGTTAATCAGACTGAGACTCTTGGTGCGAATGCCAGAGGAAAACATTTCCAATGTGTCTGGCATATAAAAACTGAACCTGGAGAACACCTTTGTCAGGAGCTTTCACCTGCACCGTAGACACACACAGATTTGCATCACATCTAAATGGCCAAGCTCTTTCTTAGACAAGTTGAAAGCTGCTGTCAGAAGGCTGTGCTCCTTGTCAGATGGAAGCAGCAGCATGAACATAGGAGTTTGACAAGAACTAAAGAGCCACAGAAGAGCGTGTCCTAGGAAAATGAGTCAGGGAAAAGCATATCGCTACATGTGTCCTTGTTGTCGCCTAACAACAGGTAGCAGCATAAACCAGATGCGGGTGAAGTTCTTGCAGGCGACATCTAACATCAAATGAGCAAGCGGGATTACCACAGCTACAGTCCTCTGGCAGTCTGAAAGCTTTGCGCACAAGCCGGATGCTAAGCGCCTTCCTTTGCCTTTTGGCAGTGCTCGTGCATTGCCAGCACTAGGTGGGAATGGTCACTATCCCACAGACACGTTTCGTTGTGCCCGTTGCTAAGCGCTCTGGAGCACTGTTTATGACGTAAGCGGAACACCTCTTGCCGTTCCATTCTCAGAGCTCCTCAGTTAAGTAATCTGCGATTCTTGGTGCGAATGATAGAGGAAAACATTTCCAATGTGTCTGGCAGGGAGAAACTGAACCTGGAGAACACCTTTGTCAGGAGCTTTCACCTGCACCGTAGACACACACAGATTTGCATCACATCTAAATGGCCAAGCTCTTTCTTAGACAAGTTGAAAGCTGCTGTCAGAAGGCTGTGCTCCTTGTCAGATGGAAGCAGCAGCATGAACATAGGAGTTTGACAAGAACTAAAGAGCCACAGAAGAGCGTGGCCTAGGAAAATGAGTCAGGAAAAAGCATATCGCTACATGTGTCCTTGTTGTCGCCTAACAACAGGTAGCAGCATAAACCAGATGCGGGTGAAGTTCTTGCTGGCGACATCTAACGTCAAATGAGCAAACGGGCTTACCACAGCTGCGGTCCTCTGGCAGTCTGAAAGCTTTGCGCACAAGCCGGATGCTAAGCGCCTTCCTTTGCCTTTTGGCAGTGCTCGTGCATTGCCAGCACTAGGCGGGAATGGTCACTATCCCACAGACATGTTTCGTTGTGCCCGTTGCTAAGCGCTCTGGAGCACTGTTTATGACGTAAGCGGAACACCTCTTGCCTTTCCATTCTCAGAGCTCCTGAGTTAATCAAACTGAGACTCTTGGTGCGAATGCCAGAGGAAAACATTTCCAATGTGTCTGGCATATAGAAACTGAACCTGGAGAACACCTTTGTCAGGAGCTTTCACCTGCACCGTAGACACACACAGATTTGCATCACATCTAAATGGCCAAGCTCTTTCTTAGACAAGTTGAAAGCTGCTGTCAGAAGGCTGTGCTCCTTGTCAGATGGAAGCAGCAGCATGAACATAGGAGTTTGACAAGAACTAAAGAGCCACAGAAGAGCGTGTCCTAGGAAAATGAGTCAGGGAAAAGCATATCGCTACATGTGTCCTTGTTGTCGCCTAACAACAGGTAGCAGCATAAACCAGATGCGGGTGAAGTTCTTGCTGGCGACATCTAACGTCAAATGAGCAAACGGGCTTACCACAGCTGCGGTCCTCTGGCAGTCTGAAAGCTTTGCGCACAAGCCGGATGCTAAGCGCCTTCCTTTGCCTTTTGGCAGTGCTCGTGCATTGCCAGCACTAGGTGGGAATGGTCACTATCCCACAGACACGTTTCGTTGTGCCCGTTGCTAAGCGCTCTGGAGCACTGTTTATGACGTAAGCGGAACACCTCTTGCCGTTCCATTCTCAGAGCTCCTCAGTTAAGTAATCTGCGATTCTTGGTGCAAATGATAGAGGAAAACATTTCCAATGTGTCTGGCATATAGAAACTGAACCTGGAGAACACCTTTGTCAGGAGCTTTCACCTGCACCGTAGACACACACAGATTTGCATCACATCTAAATGGCCAAGCTCTTTCTTAGACAAGTTGAAAGCTGCTGTCAGAAGGCTGTGCTCCTTGTCAGATGGAAGCAGCAGCATGAACATAGGAGTTTGACAAGAACTAAAGAGTCACAGAAGAGCGTGGCCTAGGAAAATGAGTCAGGAAAAAGCATATCGCTACATGTGTCCTTGTTGTCGCCTAACAACAGGTAGCAGCATAAACCAGATGCGGGTGAAGTTCTTGCTGGCGACATCTAACGTCAAATGAGCAAACGGGCTTACCACAGCTGCGGTCCTCTGGCAGTCTGAAAGCTTTGCGCACAAGCCGGATGCTAAGCGCCTTCCTTTGCCTTTTGGCAGTGCTCGTGCATTGCCAGCACTAGGCGGGAATGGTCACTATCCCGCACACACGTTTCGTTGTGCCCGTTGTTAAGCGCTCTGGAGCACTGTTTATGACGTAAGCGGAACACCTCTTGCCGTTCCATTCTCAGAGCTCCTCAGTTAAGTAATCTGCGATTCTTGGTGCGAATGATAGAGGAAAACATTTCCAATGTGTCTGCCATATAGAAACTGAACCTGGAGAACACCTTTGTCAGGAGCTTTCACCTGCACCGTAGACACACACAGATTTGCATCACATCTAAATGGCCAAGCTCTTTCTTAGACAAGTTGAAAGCTGCTGTCAGAAGGCTGTGCTCCTTGTCAGATGGAAGCAGCAGCATGAACATAGGAGTTTGACAAGAACTAAAGAGTCACAGAAGAGCGTGGTCTAGGAAAATGAGGCAGGAAAAAGCATATCGCTACATGTGTCCTTGTTGTCGCCTAACAACAGGTAGCAGCATAAACCAGATGCGGGTGAAGTTCTTGCAGGCGACATCTAACGTCAAATGAGCAAACGGGCTTACCACAGCTGCGGTCCTCTGGCAGTCTGAAAGCTTTGCGCACAAGCCGGATGCTAAGCGCCTTCCTTTGCCTTTTGGCAGTGCTCGTGCATTGCCAGCACTAGGCGGGAATGGTCACTATCCCACAGACATGTTTCGTTGTGCCCGTTGCTAAGCGCTCTGGAGCACTGTTTATGACGTAAGCGGAACACATCTTGCCTTTCCATTCTCAGAGCTCCTGAGTTAATCAGACTGAGACTCTTGGTGCGAATGCCAGAGGAAAACATTTCCAATGTGTCTGGCATATAAAAACTGAACCTGGAGAACACCTTTGTCAGGAGCTTTCACCTGCACCGTAGACACACACAGATTTGCATCACATCTAAATGGCCAAGCTCTTTCTTAGACAAGTTGAAAGCTGCTGTCAGAAGGCTGTGCTCCTTGTCAGATGGAAGCAGCAGCATGAACATAGGAGTTTGACAAGAACTAAAGAGCCACAGAAGAGCGTGGCCTAGGAAAATGAGTCAGGAAAAAGCATATCGCTACATGTGTCCTTGTTGTCGCCTAACAACAGGTAGCAGCATAAACCAGATGCGGGTGAAGTTCTTGCTGGCGACATCTAACGTCAAATGAGCAAACGGGCTTACCACAGCTGCGGTCCTCTGGCAGTCTGAAAGCTTTGCGCACAAGCCGGATGCTAAGCGCCTTCCTTTGCCTTTTGGCAGTGCTCGTGCATTGCCAGCACTAGGCGGGAATGGTCACTATCCCACAGACATGTTTCGTTGTGCCCGTTGCTAAGCGCTCTGGAGCACTGTTTATGACGTAAGCGGAACACATCTTGCCTTTCCATTCTCAGAGCTCCTGAGTTAATCAAACTGAGACTCTTGGTGCGAATGCCAGAGGAAAACATTTCCAATGTGTCTGGCATATAGAAACTGAACCTGGAGAACACCTTTGTCAGGAGCTTTCACCTGCACCGTAGACACACACAGATTTGCATCACATCTAAATGGCCAAGCTCTTTCTTAGACAAGTTGAAAGCTGCTGTCAGAAGGCTGTGCTCCTTGTCAGATGGAAGCAGCAGCATGAACATAGGAGTTTGACAAGAACTAAAGAGTCACAGAAGAGCGTGTCCTAGGAAAATGAGTCAGGGAAAAGCATATCGCTACATGTGTCCTTGTTGTCGCCTAACAACAGGTAGCAGCATAAACCAGATGCGGGTGAAGTTCTTGCTGGCGACATCTAACGTCAAATGAGCAAACGGGCTTACCACAGCTGCGGTCCTCTGGCAGTCTGAAAGCTTTGCGCACAAGCCGGATGCTAAGCGCCTTCCTTTGCCTTTTGGCAGTGCTCGTGCATTGCCAGCACTAGGTGGGAATGGTCACTATCCCACAGACACGTTTCGTTGTGCCCGTTGCTAAGCGCTCTGGAGCACTGTTTATGACGTAAGCGGAACACCTCTTGCCGTTCCATTCTCAGAGCTCCTCAGTTAAGTAATCTGCGATTCTTGGTGCGAATGATAGAGGAAAACATTTCCAATGTGTCTGGCAGGGAGAAACTGAACCTGGAGAACACCTTTGTCAGGAGCTTTCACCTGCACTGTAGACACACACAGATTTGCATCACATCTAAATGGCCAAGCTCTTTCTTAGACAAGTTGAAAGCTGCTGTCAGAAGGCTGTGCTCCTTGTCAGATGGAAGCAGCAGCATGAACATAGGAGTTTGGCAAGCACTAAAGAGCCACAGAAGAGCGTGGCCTAGGAAAATGAGTCAGGAAAAAGCATATCGCTACATGTGTCCTTGTTGTCGCCTAACAACAGGTAGCAGCATAAACCAGATGCGGGTGAAGTTCTTGCTGGCGACATCTAACGTCAAATGAGCAAACGGGCTTACCACAGCTGCGGTCCTCTGGCAGTCTGAAAGCTTTGCGCACAAGCCGGATGCTAAGCGCCTTCCTTTGCCTTTTGGCAGTGCTCGTGCATTGCCAGCACTAGGCGGGAATGGTCACTATCCCGCACACACGTGTCGTTGTGCCCGTTGCTAAGCGCTCTGGAGCACTGTTTATGACGTAAGCGGAACACATCTTGCCTTTCCATTCTCAAAGCTCCTGAGTTAATCAAACTGAGACTCTTGGTGCGAATGATAGAGGAAAACATTTCCAATGTGTCTGGCATATAGAAACTGAACCTGGAGAACACCTTTGTCAGGAGCTTTCACCTGCACCGTAGACACACACAGATTTGCATCACATCTAAATGGCCAAGCTCTTTCTTAGACAAGTTGAAAGCTGCTGTCAGAAGGCTGTGCTCCTTGTCAGATGGAAGCAGCAGCATGAACATAGGAGTTTGACAAGAACTAAAGAGCCACAGAAGAGCGTGGCCTAGGAAAATGAGTCAGGAAAAAGCATATCGCTACATGTGTCCTTGTTGTCGCCTAACAACAGGTAGCAGCATAAACCAGATGCGGGTGAAGTTCTTGCTGGCGACATCTAACGTCAAATGAGCAAACGGGCTTACCACAGCTGCGATCCTCTGGCAGTCTGAAAGCTTTGCGCACAAGCCGGATGCTAAGCGCCTTCCTTTGCCTTTTGGCAGTGCTCGTGCATTGCCAGCACTAGGCGGGAATGGTCACTATCCCACAGACATGTTTCGTTGTGCCCGTTGCTAAGCGCTCTGGAGCACTGTTTATGACGTAAGCGGAACACATCTTGCCTTTCCATTCTCAGAGCTCCTGAGTTAATCAAACTGAGACTCTTGGTGCGAATGCCAGAGGAAAACATTTCCAATGTGTCTGGCATATAGAAACTGAACCTGGAGAACACCTTTGTCAGGAGCTTTCACCTGCACCGTAGACACACACAGATTTGCATCACATCTAAATGGCCAAGCTCTTTCTTAGACAAGTTGAAAGCTGCTGTCAGAAGGCTGTGCTCCTTGTCAGATGGAAGCAGCAGCATGAACATAGGAGTTTGACAAGAACTAAAGAGCCACAGAAGAGCGTGGCCTAGGAAAATGAGTCAGGAAAAAGCATATCGCTACATGTGTCCTTGTTGTCGCCTAACAACAGGTAGCAGCATAAACCAGATGCGGGTGAAGTTCTTGCTGGCGACATCTAACGTCAAATGAGCAAACGGGCTTACCACAGCTGCGGTCCTCTGGCAGTCTGAAAGCTTTGCGCACAAGCCGGATGCTAAGCGCCTTCCTTTGCCTTTTGGCAGTGCTCGTGCATTGCCAGCACTAGGCGGGAATGGTCACTATCCCGCACACACGTTTCGTTGTGCCCGTTGCTAAGCGCTCTGGAGCACTGTTTATGACGTAAGCGGAACACCTCTTGCCGTTCCATTCTCAGAGCTCCTGAGTTAAGTAATCTGCGATTCTTGGTGCGAATGATAGAGGAAAACATTTCCAATGTGTCTGGCATATAGAAACTGAACCTGGAGAACACCTTTGTCAGGAGCTTTCACCTGCACCGTAGACACACACAGATTTGCATCACATCTAAATGGCCAAGCTCTTTCTTAGACAAGTTGAAAGCTGCTGTCAGAAGGCTGTGCTCCTTGTCAGATGGAAGCAGCAGCATGAACATAGGAGTTTGACAAGAACTAAAGAGTCACAGAAGAGCGTGGCCTAGGAAAATGAGTCAGGAAAAAGCATATCGCTACATGTGTCCTTGTTGTCGCCTAACAACAGGTAGCAGCATAAACCAGATGCGGGTGAAGTTCTTGCTGGCGACATCTAACGTCAAATGAGCAAACGGGCTTACCACAGCTGCGGTCCTCTGGCAGTCTGAAAGCTTTGCGCACAAGCCGGATGCTAAGCGCCTTCCTTTGCCTTTTGGCAGTGCTCGTGCATTGCCAGCACTAGGCGGGAATGGTCACTATCCCGCACACACGTTTCGTTGTGCCCGTTGTTAAGCGCTCTGGAGCACTGTTTATGACGTAAGCGGAACACCTCTTGCCGTTCCATTCTCAGAGCTCCTCAGTTAAGTAATCTGCGATTCTTGGTGCGAATGATAGAGGAAAACATTTCCAATGTGTCTGGCATATAGAAACTGAACCTGGAGAACACCTTTGTCAGGAGCTTTCACCTGCACCGTAGACACACACAGATTTGCATCACATCTAAATGGCCAAGCTCTTTCTTAGACAAGTTGAAAGCTGCTGTCAGAAGGCTGTGCTCCTTGTCAGATGGAAGCAGCAGCATGAACATAGGAGTTTGACAAGAACTAAAGAGTCACAGAAGAGCGTGGTCTAGGAAAATGAGTCAGGAAAAAGCATATCGCTACATGTGTCCTTGTTGTCGCCTAACAACAGGTAGCAGCATAAACCAGATGCGGGTGAAGTTCTTGCTGGCGACATCTAACGTCAAATGAGCAAACGGGCTTACCACAGCTGCGGTCCTCTGGCAGTCTGAAAGCTTTGCGCACAAGCCGGATGCTAAGCGCCTTCCTTTGCCTTTTGGCAGTGCTCGTGCATTGCCAGCACTAGGCGGGAATGGTCACTATCCCACAGACATGTTTCGTTGTGCCCGTTGCTAAGCGCTCTGGAGCACTGTTTATGACGTAAGCGGAACACATCTTGCCTTTCCATTCTCAGAGCTCCTGAGTTAATCAGACTGAGACTCTTGGTGCGAATGCCAGAGGAAAACATTTCCAATGTGTCTGGCATATAAAAACTGAACCTGGAGAACACCTTTGTCAGGAGCTTTCACCTGCACCGTAGACACACACAGATTTGCATCACATCTAAATGGCCAAGCTCTTTCTTAGACAAGTTGAAAGCTGCTGTCAGAAGGCTGTGCTCCTTGTCAGATGGAAGCAGCAGCATGAACATAGGAGTTTGACAAGAACTAAAGAGCCACAGAAGAGCGTGTCCTAGGAAAATGAGTCAGGGAAAAGCATATCGCTACATGTGTCCTTGTTGTCGCCTAACAACAGGTAGCAGCATAAACCAGATGTGGGTGAAGTTCTTGCAGGCGACATCTAACATCAAATGAGCAAGCGGGATTACCACAGCTACAGTCCTCTGGCAGTCTGAAAGCTTTGCGCACAAGCCGGATGCTAAGCGCCTTCCTTTGCCTTTTGGCAGTGCTCGTGCATTGCCAGCACTAGGTGGGAATGGTCACTATCCCACAGACACGTTTCGTTGTGCCCGTTGCTAAGCGCTCTGGAGCACTGTTTATGACGTAAGCGGAACACCTCTTGCCGTTCCATTCTCAGAGCTCCTCAGTTAAGTAATCTGCGATTCTTGGTGCGAATGATAGAGGAAAACATTTCCAATGTGTCTGGCAGGGAGAAACTGAACCTGGAGAACACCTTTGTCAGGAGCTTTCACCTGCACCGTAGACACACACAGATTTGCATCACATCTAAATGGCCAAGCTCTTTCTTAGACAAGTTGAAAGCTGCTGTCAGAAGGCTGTGCTCCTTGTCAGATGGAAGCAGCAGCATGAACATAGGAGTTTGACAAGAACTAAAGAGCCACAGAAGAGCGTGGCCTAGGAAAATGAGTCAGGAAAAAGCATATCGCTACATGTGTCCTTGTTGTCGCCTAACAACAGGTAGCAGCATAAACCAGTTGCGGGTGAAGTTCTTGCTGGCGACATCTAACGTCAAATGAGCAAACGGGCTTACCACAGCTGCGGTCCTCTGGCAGTCTGAAAGCTTTGCGCACAAGCCGGATGCTAAGCGCCTTCCTTTGCCTTTTGGCAGTGCTCGTGCATTGCCAGCACTAGGCGGGAATGGTCACTATCCCACAGACATGTTTCGTTGTGCCCGTTGCTAAGCGCTCTGGAGCACTGTTTATGACGTAAGCGGAACACATCTTGCCTTTCCATTCTCAGAGCTCCTGAGTTAATCAAACTGAGACTCTTGGTGCGAATGCCAGAGGAAAACATTTCCAATGTGTCTGGCATATAGAAACTGAACCTGGAGAACACCTTTGTCAGGAGCTTTCACCTGCACCGTAGACACACACAGATTTGCATCACATCTAAATGGCCAAGCTCTTTCTTAGACAAGTTGAAAGCTGCTGTCAGAAGGCTGTGCTCCTTGTCAGATGGAAGCAGCAGCATGAACATAGGAGTTTGACAAGAACTAAAGAGTCACAGAAGAGCGTGTCCTAGGAAAATGAGTCAGGGAAAAGCATATCGCTACATGTGTCCTTGTTGTCGCCTAACAACAGGTAGCAGCATAAACCAGATGCGGGTGAAGTTCTTGCTGGCGACATCTAACGTCAAATGAGCAAACGGGCTTACCACAGCTGCGGTCCTCTGGCAGTCTGAAAGCTTTGCGCACAAGCCGGATGCTAAGCGCCTTCCTTTGCCTTTTGGCAGTGCTCGTGCATTGCCAGCACTAGGTGGGAATGGTCACTATCCCACAGACACGTTTCGTTGTGCCCGTTGCTAAGCGCTCTGGAGCACTGTTTATGACGTAAGCGGAACACCTCTTGCCGTTCCATTCTCAGAGCTCCTCAGTTAAGTAATCTGCGATTCTTGGTGCGAATGATAGAGGAAAACATTTCCAATGTGTCTGGCAAGGAGAAACTGAACCTGGAGAACACCTTTGTCAGGAGCTTTCACCTGCACCGTAGACACACACAGATTTGCATCACATCTAAATGGCCAAGCTCTTTCTTAGACAAGTTGAAAGCTGCTGTCAGAAGGCTGTGCTCCTTGTCAGATGGAAGCAGCAGCATGAACATAGGAGTTTGACAAGAACTAAAGAGTCACAGAAGAGCGTGGCCTAGGAAAATGAGTCAGGAAAAAGCATATCGCTACATGTGTCCTTGTTGTCGCCTAACAACAGGTAGCAGCATAAACCAGATGTGGTTGAAGTTCTTGCAGGCGACATCTAACGTCAAATGAGCAAGCGGGCTTACCACAGCTACGGTCCTCTGGCAGTCTGAAAGCTTTGCGCACAAGCCGGATGCTAAGCGCCTTCCTTTGCCTTTTGGCAGTGCTCGTGCATTGCCAGCACTAGGCGGGAATTGTCACTATCCCGCACACACGTTTCGTTGTGCCCGTTGCTAAGCGCTCTGGAGCACTGTTTATGACGTAAGCGGAACACCTCTTGCCGTTCCATTCTCAGAGCTCCTCAGTTAAGTAATCTGCAATTCTTGGTGCAAATGATAGAGGAAAACATTTCCAATGTGTCTGGCATATAGAAACTGAACCTGGAGAACACCTTTGTCAGGAGCTTTCACCTGCACCGTAGACACACACAGATTTGCATCACATCTAAATGGCCAAGCTCTTTCTTAGACAAGTTGAAAGCTGCTGTCAGAAGGCTGTGCTCCTTGTCAGATGGAAGCAGCAGCATGAACATAGGAGTTTGACAAGAACTAAAGACCCACAGAAGAGCGTGGCCTAGGAAAATGAGTCAGGAAAAAGCATATCGCTACATGTGTCCTTGTTGTCGCCTAACAACAGGTAGCAGCATAAACCAGATGCGGGTGAAGTTCTTGCTGGCGACATCTAACGTCAAATGAGCAAACGGGCTTACCACAGCTGCGGTCCTCTGGCAGTCTGAAAGCTTTGCGCACAAGCCGGATGCTAAGCGCCTTCCTTTGCCTTTTGGCAGTGCTCGTGCATTGCCAGCACTAGGCGGGAATGGTCACTATCCCACACACACGTTTCGTTGTGCCAGTTGCTAAGCGCTCTGGAGCACTGTTTATGACGTAAGAGGAACACCTCTTGCCGTTCCATTCTCAGATCTCCTGAGTTAAGTAATCTGCGACTCTTGGTGCGAATGATAGAGGAAAACATTTCCAATGTGTCTGGCAGGGAGAAACTGAACCTGGAGAACACCTTTGTCAGGAGCTTTCACCTGCACCGTAGACACACACAGATTTGCATCACATCTAAATGGCCAAGCTCTTTCTTAGACAAGTTGAAAGCTGCTGTCAGAAGGCTGTGCTCCTTGTCAGATGGAAGCAGCAGCATGAACATAGGAGTTTGACAAGAACTAAAGAGCCACAGAAGAGCGTGGCCTAGGAAAATGAGTCAGGAAAAAGCATATCGCTACATGTGTCCTTGTTGTCGCCTAACAACAGGTAGCAGCATAAACCAGATGCGGGTGAAGTTCTTGCTGGCGACATCTAACGTCAAATGAGCAAACGGGCTTACCACAGCTGCGGTCCTCTGGCAGTCTGAAAGCTTTGCGCACAAGCCGGATGCTAAGCGCCTTCCTTTGCCTTTTGGCAGTGCTCGTGCATTGCCAGCACTAGGCGGGAATGGTCACTATCCCGCACACACGTTTCGTTGTGCCCGTTGCTAAGCGCTCTGGAGCACTGTTTATGACGTAAGCGGAACACATCTTGCCATTCCATTCTCAGAGCTCCTGAGTTAATCAAACTGAGACTCTTGGTGCGAATGATAGAGGAAAACATTTCCAATGTGTCTGGCATATAGAAACTGAACCTGGAGAACACCTTTGTCAGGAGCTTTCACCTGCACCGTAGACACACACAGATTTGCATCACATCTAAATGGCCAAGCTCTTTCTTAGACAAGTTGAAAGCTGCTGTCAGAAGGCTGTGCTCCTTGTCAGATGGAAGCAGCAGCATGAACATAGGAGTTTGGCAAGCACTAAAGAGCCACAGAAGAGCGTGGCCTAGGAAAATGAGTCAGGAAAAAGCATATCGCTACATGTGTCCTTGTTGTCGCCTAACAACAGGTAGCAGCATAAACCAGATGCGGGTGAAGTTCTTGCTGGCGACATCTAACGTCAAATGAGCAAACGGGCTTACCACAGCTGCGGTCCTCTGGCAGTCTGAAAGCTTTGCGCACAAGCCGGATGCTAAGCGCCTTCCTTTGCCTTTTGGCAGTGCTCGTGCATTGCCAGCACTAGGCGGGAATGGTCACTATCCCGCACACACGTTTCGTTGTGCCCGTTGCTAAGCGCTCTGGAGCACTGTTTATGACGTAAGAGGAACACCTCTTGCCGTTCCATTCTCAGAGCTCCTGAGTTAATCAAACTGAGACTCTTGGTGCGAATGATAGAGGAAAACATTTCCAATGTGTCTGGCATATAGAAACTGAACCTGGAGAACACCTTTGTCAGGAGCTTTCACCTGCACCGTAGACACACACAGATTTGCATCACATCTAAATGGCCAAGCTCTTTCTTAGACAAGTTGAAAGCTGCTGTCAGAAGGCTGTGCTCCTTGTCAGATGGAAGCAGCAGCATGCACATAGGAGTTTGTCAAGAACTAAAGAGCCACAGAAGAGCGTGGTCTAGCAAAATGAGTCAGGAAAAAGCATATCGCTACATGTGTCCTTGTTGTCGCCTAACAACAGGTAGCAGCATAAACCAGATGTGGTTGAAGTTCTTGCAGGCGACATCTAACGTCAAATGAGCAAGCGGGCTTACCACAGCTACGGTCCTCTGGCAGTCTGAAAGCTTTGCGCACAAGCCGGATGCTAAGCGCCTTCCTTTGCCTTTTGGCAGTGCTCGTGCATTGCCAGCACTAGGCGGGAATGGTCACTATCCCACAGACACACGTTTCGTTGTGCCCGTTGCTAAGCGCTCTGGAGCACTGTTTATGACGTAAGCGGAACACCTCTTGCCATTCCATTCTCAGAGCTCCTGAGTTACGTAATCTGCGACTCTTGGTGCGAATGCCAGAGGAAAACATTTCCAATGTGTCTGGCATATAGAAACTGAACCTGGAGAACACCTTTGTCAGGAGCTTGCACCTGCACCGTAGACACACACAGATTTGCATCACATCTAAATGGCCAAGCTCTTTCTTAGACAAGTTGAAAGCTGCTGTCAGAAGGCTGTGCTCCTTGTCAGATGGAAGCAGCAGCATGAACATAGGAGTTTGACAAGAACTAAAGAGCCACAGAAGAGCGTGGCCTAGGAAAATGAGTCAGGAAAAAGCATATCGCTACATGTGTCCTTGTTGTCGCCTAACAACAGGTAGCAGCATAAACCAGATGCGGGTGAAGTTCTTGCTGGCGACATCTAACGTCAAATGAGCAAACGGGCTTACCACAGCTGCGGTCCTCTGGCAGTCTGAAAGCTTTGCGCACAAGCCGGATGCTAAGCGCCTTCCTTTGCCTTTTGGCAGTGCTCGTGCATTGCCAGCACTAGGCGGGAATGGTCACTATCCCGCACACACGTTTCGTTGTGCCCGTTGCTAAGCGCTCTGGAGCACTGTTTATGACGTAAGCGGAACACCTCTTGCCGTTCCATTCTCAGAGCTCCTCAGTTAAGTAATCTGCGACTCTTGGTGCGAATGATAGAGGAAAACATTTCCAATGTGTCTGGCAGGGAGAATCTGAACCTGGAGAACACCTTTGTCAGGAGCTTTCACCTGCACCGTAGACACACACAGATTTGCATCACATCTAAATGGCCAAGCTCTTTCTTAGACAAGTTGAAAGCTGCTGTCAGAAGGCTGTGCTCCTTGTCAGATGGAAGCAGCAGCATGAACATAGGAGTTTGACAAGAACTAAAGAGTCACAGAAGAGCGTGGCCTAGGAAAATGAGTCAGGAAAAAGCATATCGCTACATGTGTCCTTGTTGTCGCCTAACAACAGGTAGCAGCATAAACCAGATGCGGGTGAAGTTCTTGCTGGCGACATCTAACGTCAAATGAGCAAACGGGCTTACCACAGCTGCGGTCCTCTGGCAGTCTGAAAGCTTTGCGCACAAGCCGGATGCTAAGAGCCTTCCTTTGCCTTTTGGCAGTGCTCGTGCATTGCCAGCACTAGGCGGGAATGGTCACTATCCCACAGACATGTTTCGTTGTGCCCGTTGCTAAGCGCTCTGGAGCACTGTTTATGACGTAAGCGGAACACATCTTGCCTTTCCATTCTCAGAGCTCCTGAGTTAATCAAACTGAGACTCTTGGTGCGAATGCCAGAGGAAAACATTTCCAATGTGTCTGGCATATAGAAACTGAACCTGGAGAACACCTTTGTCAGGAGCTTTCACCTGCACCGTAGACACACACAGATTTGCATCACATCTAAATGGCCAAGCTCTTTCTTAGACAAGTTGAAAGCTGCTGTCAGAAGGCTGTGCTCCTTGTCAGATGGAAGCAGCAGCATGAACATAGGAGTTTGGCAAGCACTAAAGAGTCACAGAAGAGCGTGGCCTAGGAAAATGAGTCAGGAAAAAGCATATCGCTACATGTGTCCTTGTTGTCGCCTAACAACAGGTAGCAGCATAAACCAGATGCGGGTGAAGTTCTTGCTGGCGACATCTAACGTCAAATGAGCAAACGGGCTTACCACAGCTGCGGTCCTCTGGCAGTCTGAAAGCTTTGCGCACAAGCCGGATGCTAAGCGCCTTCCTTTGCCTTTTGGCAGTGCTCGTGCATTGCCAGCACTAGGTGGGAATGGTCACTATCCCGCACACACGTTTCGTTGTGCCCGTTGTTAAGCGCTCTGGAGCACTGTTTATGACGTAAGCGGAACACCTCTTACCGTTCCATTCTCAGAGCTCCTGAGTTAAGTAATCTGCGACTCTTGGTGCGAATGATAGAGGAAAACATTTCCAATGTGTCTGGCAGGGAGAATCTGAACCTGGAGAACACCTTTGTCAGGAGCTTTCACCTGCACCGTAGACACACACAGATTTGCATCACATCTAAATGGCCAAGCTCTTTCTTAGACAAGTTGAAAGCTGCTGTCAGAAGGCTGTGCTCCTTGTCAGATGGAAGCAGCAGCATGAACATAGGAGTTTGACAAGAACTAAAGAGTCACAGAAGAGCGTGGCCTAGGAAAATGAGTCAGGAAAAAGCATATCGCTACATGTGTCCTTGTTGTCGCCTAACAACAGGTAGCAGCATAAACCAGATGTGGTTGAAATTCTTGCTGGCGACATCTAACGTCAAATGAGCAAGCGGGCTTACCACAGCTACGGTCCTCTGGCAGTCTGAAAGCTTTGCGCACAAGCCGGATGCTAAGCGCCTTCCTTTGCCTTTTGGCAGTGCTCGTGCATTGCCAGCACTAGGCGGGAATGGTCACTATCCCGCACACACGTTTCGTTGTGCCCGTTGCTAAGCGCTCTGGAGCACTGTTTATGACGTAAGCGGAACACCTCTTGCCGTTCCATTCTCAGAGCTCCTCAGTTAAGTAATCTGCGATTCTTGGTGCGAATGATAGAGGAAAACATTTCCAATATGTCTGGCATATAGAAACTGAACCTGGAGAACACCTTTGTCAGGAGCTTTCACCTGCACCGTAGACACACACAGATTTGCATCACATCTAAATGGCCAAGCTCTTTCTTAGACAAGTTGAAAGCTGCTGTCAGAAGGCTGTGCTCCTTGTCAGATGGAAGCAGCAGCATGAACATAGGAGTTTGACAAGAACTAAAGAGTCACAGAAGAGCGTGGCCTAGGAAAATGAGTCAGGAAAAAGCATATCGCTACATGTGTCCTTGTTGTCGCCTAACAACAGGTAGCAGCATAAACCAGATGCGGGTGAAGTTCTTGCTGGCGACATCTAACGTCAAATGAGCAAACGGGCTTACCACAGCTGCGGTCCTCTGGCAGTCTGAAAGCTTTGCGCACAAGCCGGATGCTAAGCGCCTTCCTTTGCCTTTTGGCAGTGCTCGTGCATTGCCAGCACTAGGCGGGAATGGTCACTATCCCTCACACACGTTTCGTTGTGCCAGTTGCTAAGCGCTCTGGAGCACTGTTTATGACGTAAGCGGAACACCTCTTGCCGTTCCATTCTCAGAGCTCCTGAGTTAAGTAATCTGCGATTCTTGGTGCGAATGATAGAGGAAAACATTTCCAATGTGTCTGGCAAGGAGAAACTGAACCTGGAGAACACCTTTGTCAGGAGCTTTCACCTGCACCGTAGACACACACAGATTTGCATCACATCTAAATGGCCAAGCTCTTTCTTAGACAAGTTGAAAGCTGCTGTCAGAAGGCTGTGCTCCTTGTCAGATGGAAGCAGCAGCATGAACATAGGAGTTTGACAAGAACTAAAGAGCCACAGAAGAGCGTGGCCTAGGAAAATGAGTCAGGAAAAAGCATATCGCTACATGTGTCCTTGTTGTCGCCTAACAACAGGTAGCAGCATAAACCAGATGTGGGTGAAGTTCTTGCAGGCGACATCTAACATCAAATGAGTAAGCGGGCTCACCACAGCTGCGGTCCTCTGGCAGTCTGAAAGCTTTGCGCACAAGCCGGATGCTAAGCGCCTTCCTTTGCCTTTTGGCAGTGCTCGTGCATTGCCAGCACTAGGTGGGAATGGTCACTATCCCACAGACACGTTTCGTTGTGCCCGTTGCTAAGCGCTCTGGAGCACTGTTTATGACGTAAGCGGAACACCTCTTGCCGTTCCATTCTCAGAGCTCCTCAGTTAAGTAATCTGCGATTCTTGGTGCGAATGATAGAGGAAAACATTTCCAATGTGTCTGGCAAGGAGAAACTGAACCTGGAGAACACCTTTGTCAGGAGCTTTCACCTGCACCGTAGACACACACAGATTTGCATCACATCTAAATGGCCAAGCTCTTTCTTAGACAAGTTGAAAGCTGCTGTCAGAAGGCTGTGCTCCTTGTCAGATGGAAGCAGCAGCATGAACATAGGAGTTTGACAAGAACTAAAGAGTCACAGAAGAGCGTGGCCTAGGAAAATGAGTCAGGAAAAAGCATATCGCTACATGTGTCCTTGTTGTCGCCTAACAACAGGTAGCAGCATAAACCAGATGCGGGTGAAGTTCTTGCTGGCGACATCTAACGTCAAATGAGCAAACGGGCTTACCACAGCTGCGGTCCTCTGGCAGTCTGAAAGCTTTGCGCACAAGCCGGATGCTAAGCGCCTTCCTTTGCCTTTTGGCAGTGCTCGTGCATTGCCAGCACTAGGCGGGAATGGTCACTATCCCACAGACATGTTTCGTTGTGCCCGTTGCTAAGCGCTCTGGAGCACTGTTTATGACGTAAGCGGAACACCTCTTGCCTTTCCATTCTCAGAGCTCCTGAGTTAATCAAACTGAGACTCTTGGTGCGAATGCCAGAGGAAAACATTTCCAATGTGTCTGGCATATAGAAACTGAACCTGGAGAACACCTTTGTCAGGAGCTTTCACCTGCACCGTAGACACACACAGATTTGCATCACATCTAAATGGCCAAGCTCTTTCTTAGACAAGTTGAAAGCTGCTGTCAGAAGGCTGTGCTCCTTGTCAGATGGAAGCAGCAGCATGAACATAGGAGTTTGACAAGAACTAAAGAGTCACAGAAGAGCGTGGCCTAGGAAAATGAGTCAGGAAAAAGCATATCGCTACATGTGTCCTTGTTGTCGCCTAACAACAGGTAGCAGCATAAACCAGATGCGGGTGAAGTTCTTGCAGGTGACATCTAACGTCAAATGAGCAAACGGGCTTACCACAGCTGCGGTCCTCTGGCAGTCTGAAAGCTTTGCGCACAAGCCGCATGCTAAGCGCCTTCCTTTGCCTTTTGGCAGTGCTCGTGCATTGCCAGCACTAGGCGGGAATGGTCACTATCCCACAGACATGTTTCGTTGTGCCCGTTGCTAAGCGCTCTGGAGCACTGTTTATGACGTAAGCGGAACACATCTTGCCTTTCCATTCTCAGAGCTCCTGAGTTAATCAGACTGAGACTCTTGGTGCGAATGCCAGAGGAAAACATTTCCAATGTGTCTGGCATATAAAAACTGAACCTGGAGAACACCTTTGTCAGGAGCTTTCACCTGCACCGTAGACACACACAGATTTGCATCACATCTAAATGGCCAAGCTCTTTCTTAGACAAGTTGAAAGCTGCTGTCAGAAGGCTGTGCTCCTTGTCAGATGGAAGCAGCAGCATGAACATAGGAGTTTGACAAGAACTAAAGAGCCACAGAAGAGCGTGGCCTAGGAAAATGAGTCAGGAAAAAGCATATCGCTACATGTGTCCTTGTTGTCGCCTAACAACAGGTAGCAGCATAAACCAGATGTGGGTGAAGTTCTTGCAGGCGACATCTAACATCAAATGAGCAAGCGGGATTACCACAGCTACAGTCCTCTGGCAGTCTGAAAGCTTTGCGCACAAGCCGGATGCTAAGCGCCTTCCTTTGCCTTTTGGCAGTGCTCGTGCATTGCCAGCACTAGGTGGGAATGGTCACTATCCCACAGACACGTTTCGTTGTGCCCGTTGCTAAGCGCTCTGGAGCACTGTTTATGACGTAAGCGGAACACCTCTTGCCGTTCCATTCTCAGAGCTCCTCAGTTAAGTAATCTGCGATTCTTGGTGCGAATGATAGAGGAAAACATTTCCAATGTGTCTGGCATATAGAAACTGAACCTGGAGAACACCTTTGTCAGGAGCTTTCACCTGCACCGTAGACACACACAGATTTGCATCACATCTAAATGGCCAAGCTCTTTCTTAGACAAGTTGAAAGCTGCTGTCAGAAGGCTGTGATCCTTGTCAGATGGAAGCAGCAGCATGAACATAGGAGTTTGACAAGAACTAAAGAGTCACAGAAGAGCGTGGCCTAGGAAAATGAGTCAGGAAAAAGCATATCGCTACATGTGTCCTTGTTGTCGCCTAACAACAGGTAGCAGCATAAACCAGATGCGGGTGAAGTTCTTGCTGGCGACATCTAACGTCAAATGAGCAAACGGGCTTACCACAGCTGCGGTCCTCTGGCAGTCTGAAAGCTTTGCGCACAAGCCGGATGCTAAGCGCCTTCCTTTGCCTTTTGGCAGTGCTCGTGCATTGCCAGCACTAGGCGGGAATGGTCACTATCCCGCACACACGTTTCGTTGTGCCCGTTGCTAAGCGCTCTGGAGCACTGTTTATGACGTAAGCGGAACACCTCTTGCCGTTCCATTCTCAGAGCTCCTCAGTTAAGTAATCTGCGATTCTTGGTGCGAATGATAGAGGAAAACATTTCCAATGTGTCTGGCATATAGAAACTGAACCTGGAGAACACCTTTGTCAGGAGCTTTCACCTGCACCATAGACACACACAGATTTGCATCACATCTAAATGGCCAAGCTCTTTCTTAGACAAGTTGAAAGCTGCTGTCAGAAGGCTGTGCTCCTTGTCAGATGGAAGCAGCAGCATGAACATAGGAGTTTGACAAGAACTAAAGAGCCACAGAAGAGCGTGGCCTAGGAAAATGAGTCAGGAAAAAGCATATCGCTACATGTGTCCTTGTTGTCGCCTAACAACAGGTAGCAGCATAAACCAGTTGCGGGTGAAGTTCTTGCTGGCGACATCTAACGTCAAATGAGCAAACGGGCTTACCACAGCTGCGGTCCTCTGGCAGTCTGAAAGCTTTGCGCACAAGCCGGATGCTAAGCGCCTTCCTTTGCCTTTTGGCAGTGCTCGTGCATTGCCAGCACTAGGCGGGAATGGTCACTATCCCACAGACATGTTTCGTTGTGCCCGTTGCTAAGCGCTCTGGAGCACTGTTTATGACGTAAGCGGAACACATCTTGCCTTTCCATTCTCAGAGCTCCTGAGTTAATCAAACTGAGACTCTTGGTGCGAATGCCAGAGGAAAACATTTCCAATGTGTCTGGCATATAGAAACTGAACCTGGAGAACACCTTTGTCAGGAGCTTTCACCTGCACCGTAGACACACACAGATTTGCATCACATCTAAATGGCCAAGCTCTTTCTTAGACAAGTTGAAAGCTGCTGTCAGAAGGCTGTGCTCCTTGTCAGATGGAAGCAGCAGCATGAACATAGGAGTTTGACAAGAACTAAAGAGCCACAGAAGAGCGTGTCCTAGGAAAATGAGTCAGGGAAAAGCATATCGCTACATGTGTCCTTGTTGTCGCCTAACAACAGGTAGCAGCATAAACCAGATGCGGGTGAAGTTCTTGCAGGCGACATCTAACATCAAATGAGCAAGCGGGATTACCACAGCTACAGTCCTCTGGCAGTCTGAAAGCTTTGCGCACAAGCCGGATGCTAAGCGCCTTCCTTTGCCTTTTGGCAGTGCTCGTGCATTGCCAGCACTAGGTGGGAATAGTCACTATCCCACAGACACGTTTCGTTGTGCCCGTTGCTAAGCGCTCTGGAGCACTGTTTATGACGTAAGCGGAACACCTCTTGCCGTTCCATTCTCAGAGCTCCTCAGTTAAGTAATCTGCGATTCTTGGTGCGAATGATAGAGGAAAACATTTCCAATGTGTCTGGCAGGGAGAAACTGAACCTGGAGAACACCTTTGTCAGGAGCTTTCACCTGCACCGTAGACACACACAGATTTGCATCACATCTAAATGGCCAAGCTCTTTCTTAGACAAGTTGAAAGCTGCTGTCAGAAGGCTGTGCTCCTTGTCAGATGGAAGCAGCAGCATGAACATAGGAGTTTGACAAGAACTAAAGAGCCACAGAAGAGCGTGGCCTAGGAAAATGAGTCAGGAAAAAGCATATCGCTACATGTGTCCTTGTTGTCGCCTAACAACAGGTAGCAGCATAAACCAGATGCGGGTGAAGTTCTTGCTGGCGACATCTAACGTCAAATGAGCAAACGGGCTTACCACAGCTGCGGTCCTCTGGCAGTCTGAAAGCTTTGCGCACAAGCCGGATGCTAAGCGCCTTCCTTTGCCTTTTGGCAGTGCTCGTGCATTGCCAGCACTAGGCGGGAATGGTCACTATCCCACAGACATGTTTCGTTGTGCCCGTTGCTAAGCGCTCTGGAGCACTGTTTATGACGTAAGCGGAACACCTCTTGCCTTTCCATTCTCAGAGCTCCTGAGTTAATCAAACTGAGACTCTTGGTGCGAATGCCAGAGGAAAACATTTCCAATGTGTCTGGCATATAGAAACTGAACCTGGAGAACACCTTTGTCAGGAGCTTTCACCTGCACCGTAGACACACACAGATTTGCATCACATCTAAATGGCCAAGCTCTTTCTTAGACAAGTTGAAAGCTGCTGTCAGAAGGCTGTGCTCCTTGTCAGATGGAAGCAGCAGCATGAACATAGGAGTTTGACAAGAACTAAAGAGCCACAGAAGAGCGTGTCCTAGGAAAATGAGTCAGGGAAAAGCATATCGCTACATGTGTCCTTGTTGTCGCCTAACAACAGGTAGCAGCATAAACCAGATGCGGGTGAAGTTCTTGCTGGCGACATCTAACGTCAAATGAGCAAACGGGCTTACCACAGCTGCGGTCCTCTGGCAGTCTGAAAGCTTTGCGCACAAGCCGGATGCTAAGCGCCTTCCTTTGCCTTTTGGCAGTGCTCGTGCATTGCCAGCACTAGGTGGGAATGGTCACTATCCCACAGACACGTTTCGTTGTGCCCGTTGCTAAGCGCTCTGGAGCACTGTTTATGACGTAAGCGGAACACCTCTTGCCGTTCCATTCTCAGAGCTCCTCAGTTAAGTAATCTGCGATTCTTGGTGCAAATGATAGAGGAAAACATTTCCAATGTGTCTGGCATATAGAAACTGAACCTGGAGAACACCTTTGTCAGGAGCTTTCACCTGCACCGTAGACACACACAGATTTGCATCACATCTAAATGGCCAAGCTCTTTCTTAGACAAGTTGAAAGCTGCTGTCAGAAGGCTGTGCTCCTTGTCAGATGGAAGCAGCAGCATGAACATAGGAGTTTGACAAGAACTAAAGAGTCACAGAAGAGCGTGGCCTAGGAAAATGAGTCAGGAAAAAGCATATCGCTACATGTGTCCTTGTTGTCGCCTAACAACAGGTAGCAGCATAAACCAGATGCGGGTGAAGTTCTTGCTGGCGACATCTAACGTCAAATGAGCAAACGGGCTTACCACAGCTGCGGTCCTCTGGCAGTCTGAAAGCTTTGCGCACAAGCCGGATGCTAAGCGCCTTCCTTTGCCTTTTGGCAGTGCTCGTGCATTGCCAGCACTAGGCGGGAATGGTCACTATCCCGCACACACGTTTCGTTGTGCCCGTTGTTAAGCGCTCTGGAGCACTGTTTATGACGTAAGCGGAACACCTCTTGCCGTTCCATTCTCAGAGCTCCTCAGTTAAGTAATCTGCGATTCTTGGTGCGAATGATAGAGGAAAACATTTCCAATGTGTCTGCCATATAGAAACTGAACCTGGAGAACACCTTTGTCAGGAGCTTTCACCTGCACCGTAGACACACACAGATTTGCATCACATCTAAATGGCCAAGCTCTTTCTTAGACAAGTTGAAAGCTGCTGTCAGAAGGCTGTGCTCCTTGTCAGATGGAAGCAGCAGCATGAACATAGGAGTTTGACAAGAACTAAAGAGTCACAGAAGAGCGTGGTCTAGGAAAATGAGGCAGGAAAAAGCATATCGCTACATGTGTCCTTGTTGTCGCCTAACAACAGGTAGCAGCATAAACCAGATGCGGGTGAAGTTCTTGCAGGCGACATCTAACGTCAAATGAGCAAACGGGCTTACCACAGCTGCGGTCCTCTGGCAGTCTGAAAGCTTTGCGCACAAGCCGGATGCTAAGCGCCTTCCTTTGCCTTTTGGCAGTGCTCGTGCATTGCCAGCACTAGGCGGGAATGGTCACTATCCCACAGACATGTTTCGTTGTGCCCGTTGCTAAGCGCTCTGGAGCACTGTTTATGACGTAAGCGGAACACATCTTGCCTTTCCATTCTCAGAGCTCCTGAGTTAATCAGACTGAGACTCTTGGTGCGAATGCCAGAGGAAAACATTTCCAATGTGTCTGGCATATAAAAACTGAACCTGGAGAACACCTTTGTCAGGAGCTTTCACCTGCACCGTAGACACACACAGATTTGCATCACATCTAAATGGCCAAGCTCTTTCTTAGACAAGTTGAAAGCTGCTGTCAGAAGGCTGTGCTCCTTGTCAGATGGAAGCAGCAGCATGAACATAGGAGTTTGACAAGAACTAAAGAGCCACAGAAGAGCGTGGCCTAGGAAAATGAGTCAGGAAAAAGCATATCGCTACATGTGTCCTTGTTGTCGCCTAACAACAGGTAGCAGCATAAACCAGATGCGGGTGAAGTTCTTGCTGGCGACATCTAACGTCAAATGAGCAAACGGGCTTACCACAGCTGCGGTCCTCTGGCAGTCTGAAAGCTTTGCGCACAAGCCGGATGCTAAGCGCCTTCCTTTGCCTTTTGGCAGTGCTCGTGCATTGCCAGCACTAGGCGGGAATGGTCACTATCCCACAGACATGTTTCGTTGTGCCCGTTGCTAAGCGCTCTGGAGCACTGTTTATGACGTAAGCGGAACACATCTTGCCTTTCCATTCTCAGAGCTCCTGAGTTAATCAAACTGAGACTCTTGGTGCGAATGCCAGAGGAAAACATTTCCAATGTGTCTGGCATATAGAAACTGAACCTGGAGAACACCTTTGTCAGGAGCTTTCACCTGCACCGTAGACACACACAGATTTGCATCACATCTAAATGGCCAAGCTCTTTCTTAGACAAGTTGAAAGCTGCTGTCAGAAGGCTGTGCTCCTTGTCAGATGGAAGCAGCAGCATGAACATAGGAGTTTGACAAGAACTAAAGAGTCACAGAAGAGCGTGTCCTAGGAAAATGAGTCAGGGAAAAGCATATCGCTACATGTGTCCTTGTTGTCGCCTAACAACAGGTAGCAGCATAAACCAGATGCGGGTGAAGTTCTTGCTGGCGACATCTAACGTCAAATGAGCAAACGGGCTTACCACAGCTGCGGTCCTCTGGCAGTCTGAAAGCTTTGCGCACAAGCCGGATGCTAAGCGCCTTCCTTTGCCTTTTGGCAGTGCTCGTGCATTGCCAGCACTAGGTGGGAATGGTCACTATCCCACAGACACGTTTCGTTGTGCCCGTTGCTAAGCGCTCTGGAGCACTGTTTATGACGTAAGCGGAACACCTCTTGCCGTTCCATTCTCAGAGCTCCTCAGTTAAGTAATCTGCGATTCTTGGTGCGAATGATAGAGGAAAACATTTCCAATGTGTCTGGCAGGGAGAAACTGAACCTGGAGAACACCTTTGTCAGGAGCTTTCACCTGCACTGTAGACACACACAGATTTGCATCACATCTAAATGGCCAAGCTCTTTCTTAGACAAGTTGAAAGCTGCTGTCAGAAGGCTGTGCTCCTTGTCAGATGGAAGCAGCAGCATGAACATAGGAGTTTGGCAAGCACTAAAGAGCCACAGAAGAGCGTGGCCTAGGAAAATGAGTCAGGAAAAAGCATATCGCTACATGTGTCCTTGTTGTCGCCTAACAACAGGTAGCAGCATAAACCAGATGCGGGTGAAGTTCTTGCTGGCGACATCTAACGTCAAATGAGCAAACGGGCTTACCACAGCTGCGGTCCTCTGGCAGTCTGAAAGCTTTGCGCACAAGCCGGATGCTAAGCGCCTTCCTTTGCCTTTTGGCAGTGCTCGTGCATTGCCAGCACTAGGCGGGAATGGTCACTATCCCGCACACACGTGTCGTTGTGCCCGTTGCTAAGCGCTCTGGAGCACTGTTTATGACGTAAGCGGAACACATCTTGCCTTTCCATTCTCAAAGCTCCTGAGTTAATCAAACTGAGACTCTTGGTGCGAATGCCAGAGGAAAACATTTCCAATGTGTCTGGCATATAGAAACTGAACCTGGAGAACACCTTTGTCAGGAGCTTTCACCTGCACCGTAGACACACACAGATTTGCATCACATCTAAATGGCCAAGCTCTTTCTTAGACAAGTTGAAAGCTGCTGTCAGAAGGCTGTGCTCCTTGTCAGATGGAAGCAGCAGCATGAACATAGGAGTTTGACAAGAACTAAAGAGCCACAGAAGAGCGTGGCCTAGGAAAATGAGTCAGGAAAAAGCATATCGCTACATGTGTCCTTGTTGTCGCCTAACAACAGGTAGCAGCATAAACCAGATGCGGGTGAAGTTCTTGCTGGCGACATCTAACGTCAAATGAGCAAACGGGCTTACCACAGCTGCGATCCTCTGGCAGTCTGAAAGCTTTGCGCACAAGCCGGATGCTAAGCGCCTTCCTTTGCCTTTTGGCAGTGCTCGTGCATTGCCAGCACTAGGCGGGAATGGTCACTATCCCACAGACATGTTTCGTTGTGCCCGTTGCTAAGCGCTCTGGAGCACTGTTTATGACGTAAGCGGAACACATCTTGCCTTTCCATTCTCAGAGCTCCTGAGTTAATCAAACTGAGACTCTTGGTGCGAATGCCAGAGGAAAACATTTCCAATGTGTCTGGCATATAGAAACTGAACCTGGAGAACACCTTTGTCAGGAGCTTTCACCTGCACCGTAGACACACACAGATTTGCATCACATCTAAATGGCCAAGCTCTTTCTTAGACAAGTTGAAAGCTGCTGTCAGAAGGCTGTGCTCCTTGTCAGATGGAAGCAGCAGCATGAACATAGGAGTTTGACAAGAACTAAAGAGCCACAGAAGAGCGTGGCCTAGGAAAATGAGTCAGGAAAAAGCATATCGCTACATGTGTCCTTGTTGTCGCCTAACAACAGGTAGCAGCATAAACCAGATGCGGGTGAAGTTCTTGCTGGCGACATCTAACGTCAAATGAGCAAACGGGCTTACCACAGCTGCGGTCCTCTGGCAGTCTGAAAGCTTTGCGCACAAGCCGGATGCTAAGCGCCTTCCTTTGCCTTTTGGCAGTGCTCGTGCATTGCCAGCACTAGGCGGGAATGGTCACTATCCCGCACACACGTTTCGTTGTGCCCGTTGCTAAGCGCTCTGGAGCACTGTTTATGACGTAAGCGGAACACCTCTTGCCGTTCCATTCTCAGAGCTCCTGAGTTAAGTAATCTGCGATTCTTGGTGCGAATGATAGAGGAAAACATTTCCAATGTGTCTGGCATATAGAAACTGAACCTGGAGAACACCTTTGTCAGGAGCTTTCACCTGCACCGTAGACACACACAGATTTGCATCACATCTAAATGGCCAAGCTCTTTCTTAGACAAGTTGAAAGCTGCTGTCAGAAGGCTGTGCTCCTTGTCAGATGGAAGCAGCAGCATGAACATAGGAGTTTGACAAGAACTAAAGAGTCACAGAAGAGCGTGGCCTAGGAAAATGAGTCAGGAAAAAGCATATCGCTACATGTGTCCTTGTTGTCGCCTAACAACAGGTAGCAGCATAAACCAGATGCGGGTGAAGTTCTTGCTGGCGACATCTAACGTCAAATGAGCAAACGGGCTTACCACAGCTGCGGTCCTCTGGCAGTCTGAAAGCTTTGCGCACAAGCCGGATGCTAAGCGCCTTCCTTTGCCTTTTGGCAGTGCTCGTGCATTGCCAGCACTAGGCGGGAATGGTCACTATCCCGCACACACGTTTCGTTGTGCCCGTTGTTAAGCGCTCTGGAGCACTGTTTATGACGTAAGCGGAACACCTCTTGCCGTTCCATTCTCAGAGCTCCTCAGTTAAGTAATCTGCGATTCTTGGTGCGAATGATAGAGGAAAACATTTCCAATGTGTCTGGCATATAGAAACTGAACCTGGAGAACACCTTTGTCAGGAGCTTTCACCTGCACCGTAGACACACACAGATTTGCATCACATCTAAATGGCCAAGCTCTTTCTTAGACAAGTTGAAAGCTGCTGTCAGAAGGCTGTGCTCCTTGTCAGATGGAAGCAGCAGCATGAACATAGGAGTTTGACAAGAACTAAAGAGTCACAGAAGAGCGTGGTCTAGGAAAATGAGTCAGGAAAAAGCATATCGCTACATGTGTCCTTGTTGTCGCCTAACAACAGGTAGCAGCATAAACCAGATGCGGGTGAAGTTCTTGCTGGCGACATCTAACGTCAAATGAGCAAACGGGCTTACCACAGCTGCGGTCCTCTGGCAGTCTGAAAGCTTTGCGCACAAGCCGGATGCTAAGCGCCTTCCTTTGCCTTTTGGCAGTGCTCGTGCATTGCCAGCACTAGGCGGGAATGGTCACTATCCCACAGACATGTTTCGTTGTGCCCGTTGCTAAGCGCTCTGGAGCACTGTTTATGACGTAAGCGGAACACATCTTGCCTTTCCATTCTCAGAGCTCCTGAGTTAATCAGACTGAGACTCTTGGTGCGAATGCCAGAGGAAAACATTTCCAATGTGTCTGGCATATAAAAACTGAACCTGGAGAACACCTTTGTCAGGAGCTTTCACCTGCACCGTAGACACACACAGATTTGCATCACATCTAAATGGCCAAGCTCTTTCTTAGACAAGTTGAAAGCTGCTGTCAGAAGGCTGTGCTCCTTGTCAGATGGAAGCAGCAGCATGAACATAGGAGTTTGACAAGAACTAAAGAGCCACAGAAGAGCGTGTCCTAGGAAAATGAGTCAGGGAAAAGCATATCGCTACATATGTCCTTGTTGTCGCCTAACAACAGGTAGCAGCATAAACCAGATGTGGGTGAAGTTCTTGCAGGCGACATCTAACATCAAATGAGCAAGCGGGATTACCACAGCTACAGTCCTCTGGCAGTCTGAAAGCTTTGCGCACAAGCCGGATGCTAAGCGCCTTCCTTTGCCTTTTGGCAGTGCTCGTGCATTGCCAGCACTAGGTGGGAATGGTCACTATCCCACAGACACGTTTCGTTGTGCCCGTTGCTAAGCGCTCTGGAGCACTGTTTATGACGTAAGCGGAACACCTCTTGCCGTTCCATTCTCAGAGCTCCTCAGTTAAGTAATCTGCGATTCTTGGTGCGAATGATAGAGGAAAACATTTCCAATGTGTCTGGCAGGGAGAAACTGAACCTGGAGAACACCTTTGTCAGGAGCTTTCACCTGCACCGTAGACACACACAGATTTGCATCACATCTAAATGGCCAAGCTCTTTCTTAGACAAGTTGAAAGCTGCTGTCAGAAGGCTGTGCTCCTTGTCAGATGGAAGCAGCAGCATGAACATAGGAGTTTGACAAGAACTAAAGAGCCACAGAAGAGCGTGGCCTAGGAAAATGAGTCAGGAAAAAGCATATCGCTACATGTGTCCTTGTTGTCGCCTAACAACAGGTAGCAGCATAAACCAGTTGCGGGTGAAGTTCTTGCTGGCGACATCTAACGTCAAATGAGCAAACGGGCTTACCACAGCTGCGGTCCTCTGGCAGTCTGAAAGCTTTGCGCACAAGCCGGATGCTAAGCGCCTTCCTTTGCCTTTTGGCAGTGCTCGTGCATTGCCAGCACTAGGCGGGAATGGTCACTATCCCACAGACATGTTTCGTTGTGCCCGTTGCTAAGCGCTCTGGAGCACTGTTTATGACGTAAGCGGAACACATCTTGCCTTTCCATTCTCAGAGCTCCTGAGTTAATCAAACTGAGACTCTTGGTGCGAATGCCAGAGGAAAACATTTCCAATGTGTCTGGCATATAGAAACTGAACCTGGAGAACACCTTTGTCAGGAGCTTTCACCTGCACCGTAGACACACACAGATTTGCATCACATCTAAATGGCCAAGCTCTTTCTTAGACAAGTTGAAAGCTGCTGTCAGAAGGCTGTGCTCCTTGTCAGATGGAAGCAGCAGCATGAACATAGGAGTTTGACAAGAACTAAAGAGTCACAGAAGAGCGTGTCCTAGGAAAATGAGTCAGGGAAAAGCATATCGCTACATGTGTCCTTGTTGTCGCCTAACAACAGGTAGCAGCATAAACCAGATGCGGGTGAAGTTCTTGCTGGCGACATCTAACGTCAAATGAGCAAACGGGCTTACCACAGCTGCGGTCCTCTGGCAGTCTGAAAGCTTTGCGCACAAGCCGGATGCTAAGCGCCTTCCTTTGCCTTTTGGCAGTGCTCGTGCATTGCCAGCACTAGGTGGGAATGGTCACTATACCACAGACACGTTTCGTTGTGCCCGTTGCTAAGCGCTCTGGAGCACTGTTTATGACGTAAGCGGAACACCTCTTGCCGTTCCATTCTCAGAGCTCCTCAGTTAAGTAATCTGCGATTCTTGGTGCGAATGATAGAGGAAAACATTTCCAATGTGTCTGGCAGGGAGAAACTGAACCTGGAGAACACCTTTGTCAGGAGCTTTCACCTGCACCGTAGACACACACAGATTTGCATCACATCTAAATGGCCAAGCTCTTTCTTAGACAAGTTGAAAGCTGCTGTCAGAAGGCTGTGCTCCTTGTCAGATGGAAGCAGCAGCATGAACATAGGAGTTTGGCAAGCACTAAAGAGCCACAGAAGAGCGTGGCCTAGGAAAATGAGTCAGGAAAAAGCATATCGCTACATGTGTCCTTGTTGTCGCCTAACAACAGGTAGCAGCATAAACCAGATGCGGGTGAAGTTCTTGCTGGCGACATCTAACGTCAAATGAGCAAACGGGCTTACCACAGCTGCGGTCCTCTGGCAGTCTGAAAGCTTTGCGCACAAGCCGGATGCTAAGCGCCTTCCTTTGCCTTTTGGCAGTGCTCGTGCATTGCCAGCACTAGGCGGGAATGGTCACTATCCCACAGACATGTTTCGTTGTGCCCGTTGCTAAGCGCTCTGGAGCACTGTTTATGACGTAAGCGGAACACATCTTGCCTTTCCATTCTCAAAGCTCCTGAGTTAATCAAACTGAGACTCTTGGTGCGAATGCCAGAGGAAAACATTTCCAATGTGTCTGGCATATAGAAACTGAACCTGGAGAACACCTTTGTCAGGAGCTTTCACCTGCACCGTAGACACACACAGATTTGCATCACATCTAAATGGCCAAGCTCTTTCTTAGACAAGTTGAAAGCTGCTGTCAGAAGGCTGTGCTCCTTGTCAGATGGAAGCAGCAGCATGAACATAGGAGTTTGACAAGAACTAAAGAGCCACAGAAGAGCGTGGCCTAGGAAAATGAGTCAGGAAAAAGCATATCGCTACATGTGTCCTTGTTGTCGCCTAACAACAGGTAGCAGCATAAACCAGATGCGGGTGAAGTTCTTGCTGGCGACATCTAACGTCAAATGAGCAAACGGGCTTACCACAGCTGCGATCCTCTGGCAGTCTGAAAGCTTTGCGCACAAGCCGGATGCTAAGCGCCTTCCTTTGCCTTTTGGCAGTGCTCGTGCATTGCCAGCACTAGGCGGGAATGGTCACTATCCCACAGACATGTTTCGTTGTGCCCGTTGCTAAGCGCTCTGGAGCACTGTTTATGACGTAAGCGGAACACATCTTGCCGTTCCATTCTCAGAGCTCCTGAGTTAATCAAACTGAGACTCTTGGTGCGAATGCCAGAGGAAAACATTTCCAATGTGTCTGGCATATAGAAACTGAACCTGGAGAACACCTTTGTCAGGAGCTTTCACCTGCACCGTAGACACACACAGATTTGCATCACATCTAAATGGCCAAGCTCTTTCTTAGACAAGTTGAAAGCTGCTGTCAGAAGGCTGTGCTCCTTGTCAGATGGAAGCAGCAGCATGAACATAGGAGTTTGACAAGAACTAAAGAGCCACAGAAGAGCGTGGCCTAGGAAAATGAGTCAGGAAAAAGCATATCGCTACATGTGTCCTTGTTGTCGCCTAACAACAGGTAGCAGCATAAACCAGATGCGGGTGAAGTTCTTGCTGGCGACATCTAACGTCAAATGAGCAAACGGGCTTACCACAGCTGCGGTCCTCTGGCAGTCTGAAAGCTTTGCGCACAAGCCGGATGCTAAGCGCCTTCCTTTGCCTTTTGGCAGTGCTCGTGCATTGCCAGCACTAGGCGGGAATGGTCACTATCCCGCACACACGTTTCGTTGTGCCCGTTGCTAAGCGCTCTGGAGCACTGTTTATGACGTAAGCGGAACACCTCTTGCCGTTCCATTCTCAGAGCTCCTGAGTTAAGTAATCTGCGATTCTTGGTGCGAATGATAGAGGAAAACATTTCCAATGTGTCTGGCATATAGAAACTGAACCTGGAGAACACCTTTGTCAGGAGCTTTCACCTGCACCGTAGACACACACAGATTTGCATCACATCTAAATGGCCAAGCTCTTTCTTAGACAAGTTGAAAGCTGCTGTCAGAAGGCTGTGCTCCTTGTCAGATGGAAGCAGCAGCATGAACATAGGAGTTTGACAAGAACTAAAGAGTCACAGAAGAGCGTGGCCTAGGAAAATGAGTCAGGAAAAAGCATATCGCTACATGTGTCCTTGTTGTCGCCTAACAACAGGTAGCAGCATAAACCAGATGCGGGTGAAGTTCTTGCTGGCGACATCTAACGTCAAATGAGCAAACGGGCTTACCACAGCTGCGGTCCTCTGGCAGTCTGAAAGCTTTGCGCACAAGCCGCATGCTAAGCGCCTTCCTTTGCCTTTTGGCAGTGCTCGTGCATTGCCAGCACTAGGCGGGAATGGTCACTATCCCGCACACACGTTTCGTTGTGCCCGTTGCTAAGCGCTCTGGAGCACTGTTTATGACGTAAGCGGAACACCTCTTGCCGTTCCATTCTCAGAGCTCCTGAGTTAAGTAATCTGCGACTCTTGGTGCGAATGATAGAGGAAAACATTTCCAATGTGTCTGGCAGGGAGAATCTGAACCTGGAGAACACCTTTGTCAGGAGCTTTCACCTGCACCGTAGACACACACAGATTTGCATCACATCTAAATGGCCAAGCTCTTTCTTAGACAAGTTGAAAGCTGCTGTCAGAAGGCTGTGCTCCTTGTCAGATGGAAGCAGCAGCATGAACATAGGAGTTTGGCAAGCACTAAAGAGCCACAGAAGAGCGTGGCCTAGGAAAATGAGTCAGGAAAAAGCATATCGCTACATGTGTCCTTGTTGTCGCCTAACAACAGGTAGCAGCATAAACCAGATGCGGGTGAAGTTCTTGCTGGCGACATCTAACGTCAAATGAGCAAACGGGCTTACCACAGCTGCGGTCCTCTTGCAGTCTGAAAGCTTTGCGCACAAGCCGCATGCTAAGCGCCTTCCTTTGCCTTTTGGCAGTGCTCGTGCATTGCCAGCACTAGGCGGGAATGGTCACTATCCCACAGACACACGTTTCGTTGTGCCCGTTGCTAAGCGCTCTGGAGCACTGTTTATGATGTAAGCGGAACACCTCTTGCCATTCCATTCTCAGAGCTCCTGAGTTACGTAATCTGCGACTCTTGGTGTGAATGCCAGAGGAAAACATTTCCAATGTGTCTGGCAGGGAGAAACTGAACCTGGAGAACACCTTTGTCAGGAGCTTGCACCTGCACCGTAGACACACACAGATTTGCATCACATCTAAATGGCCAAGCTCTTTCTTAGACAAGTTGAAAGCTGCTGTCAGAAGGCTGTGCTCCTTGTCAGATGGAAGCAGCAGCATGAACATAGGAGTTTGACAAGAACTAAAGAGCCACAGAAGAGCGTGGCCTAGGAAAATGAGTCAGGAAAAAGCATATCGCTACATGTGTCCTTGTTGTCGCCTAACAACAGGTAGCAGCATAAACCAGATGCGGGTGAAGTTCTTGCTGGCGACATCTAACGTCAAATGAGCAAACGGGCTTACCACAGCTACGGGCCTCTGGCAGTCTGAAAGCTTTGCGCACAAGCCGGATGCTAAGCGCCTTCCTTTGCCTTTTGGCAGTGCTCGTGCATTGCCAGCACTAGGCGGGAATGGTCACTATCCCGCACACACGTTTCGTTGTGCCCGTTGTTAAGCGCTCTGGAGCACTGTTTATGACGTAAGCGGAACACCTCTTACCGTTCCATTCTCAGAGCTCCTCAGTTAAGTAATCTGCGACTCTTGGTGCGAATGATAGAGGAAAACATTTCCAATGTGTCTGGCAGGGAGAATCTGAACCTGGAGAACACCTTTGTCAGGAGCTTTCACCTGCACCGTAGACACACACAGATTTGCATCACATCTAAATGGCCAAGCTCTTTCTTAGACAAGTTGAAAGCTGCTGTCAGAAGGCTGTGCTCCTTGTCAGATGGAAGCAGCAGCATGAACATAGGAGTTTGACAAGAACTAAAGAGTCACAGAAGAGCGTGGCCTAGGAAAATGAGTCAGGAAAAAGCATATCGCTACATGTGTCCTTGTTGTCGCCTAACAACAGGTAGCAGCATAAACCAGATGTGGTTGAAGTTCTTGCTGGCGACATCTAACGTCAAATGAGCAAGCGGGCTTACCACAGCTACGGTCCTCTGGCAGTCTGAAAGCTTTGCGCACAAGCCGGATGCTAAGCGCCTTCCTTTGCCTTTTGGCAGTGCTCGTGCATTGCCAGCACTAGGCAGGAATGGTCACTATCCCGCACACACGTTTCGTTGTGCCCGTTGCTAAGCGCTCTGGAGCACTGTTTATGACGTAAGCGGAACACCTCTTGCCGTTCCATTCTCAGAGCTCCTCAGTTAAGTAATCTGCGATTCTTGGTGCGAATGATAGAGGAAAACATTTCCAATGTGTCTGCCATATAGAAACTGAACCTGGAGAACACCTTTGTCAGGAGCTTGCACCTGCACCGTAGACACACACAGATTTGCATCACATCTAAATGGCCAAGCTCTTTCTTAGACAAGTTGAAAGCTGCTGTCAGAAGGCTGTGCTCCTTGTCAGATGGAAGCAGCAGCATGAACATAGGAGTTTGACAAGAACTAAAGAGTCACAGAAGAGCGTGGCCTAGGAAAATGAGTCAGGAAAAAGCATATCGCTACATGTGTCCTTGTTGTCGCCTAACAACAGGTAGCAGCATAAACCAGATGCGGGTGAAGTTCTTGCAGGCGACATCTAACGTCAAATGAGCAAACGGGCTTACCACAGCTGCGGTCCTCTGGCAGTCTGAAAGCTTTGCGCACAAGCCGGATGCTAAGCGCCTTCCTTTGCCTTTTGGCAGTGCTCGTGCATTGCCAGCACTAGGCGGGAATGGTGACTATCCCGCACACACGTTTCGTTGTGCCCGTTGCTAAGCGCTCTGGAGCACTGTTTATGACGTAAGAGGAACACCTCTTGCCGTTCCATTCTCAGAGCTCCTGAGTTAAGTAATCTGCGACTCTTGGTGCGAATGATAGAGGAAAACATTTCCAATGTATCTGGCAGGGAGAAACTGAACCTGGAGAACACCTTTGTCAGGAGCTTTCACCTGCACCGTAGACACACACAGATTTGCATCACATCTAAATGGCCAAGCTCTTTCTTAGACAAGTTGAAAGCTGCTGTCAGAAGGCTGTGCTCCTTGTCAGATGGAAGCAGCAGCACTCATATAGGAGTTTGACAAGCACTAAAGAGCCACAGAAGAGCGTGGCCTAGGAAAATGAGTCAGGAAAAAGCATATCGCTACATGTGTCCTTGTTGTCGCCTAACAACAGGTAGCAGCATAAACCAGATGCGGGTGAAGTTCTTGCTGGCGACATCTAACGTCAAATGAGCAAACGGGCTTACCACAGCTGCGGTCCTCTGGCAGTCTGAAAGCTTTGCGCACAAGCCGGATGCTAAGCGCCTTCCTTTGCCTTTTGGCAGTGCTCGTGCATTGCCAGCACTAGGCGGGAATGGTCACTATCCCGCACACACGTGTCGTTGTGCCCGTTGCTAAGCGCTCTGGAGCACTGTTTATGACGTAAGCGGAACACATCTTGCCATTCCATTCTCAGAGCTCCTGAGTTACGTAATCTGCGACTCTTGGTGCGAATGCCAGAGGAAAACATTTCCAATGTGTCTGGCAGGGAGAAACTGAACCTGGAGAACACCTTTGTCAGGAGCTTGCACCTGCACCGTAGACACACACAGATTTGCATCACATCTAAATGGCCAAGCTCTTTCTTAGACAAGTTGAAAGCTGCTGTCAGAAGGCTGTGCTCCTTGTCAGATGGAAGCAGCAGCATGCACATAGGAGTTTGTCAAGAACTAAAGAGCCACAGAAGAGCGTGGTCTAGCAAAATGAGTCAGGAAAAAGCATATCGCTACATGTGTCCTTGTTGTCGCCTAACAACAGGTAGCAGCATAAACCAGATGTGGTTGAAGTTCTTGCAGGCGACATCTAACGTCAAATGAGCAAGCGGGCTTACCACAGCTACGGTCCTCTGGCAGTCTGAAAGCTTTGCGCACAAGCCGGATGCTAAGCGCCTTCCTTTGCCTTTTGGCAGTGCTCGTGCATTGCCAGCACTAGGCGGGAATGGTCACTATCCCGCACACACGTTTCGTTGTGCCCGTTGCTAAGCGCTCTGGAGCACTGTTTATGACGTAAGCGGAACACCTCTTGCCGTTCCATTCTCAGAGCTCCTCAGTTAAGTAATCTGCGATTCTTGGTGCGAATGATAGAGGAAAACATTTCCAATGTGCCTGGCATATAGAAACTGAACCTGGAGAACACCTTTGTCAGGAGCTTTCACCTGCACCGTAGACACACACAGATTTGTATCACATCTAAATGGCCAAGCTCTTTCTTAGACAAGTTGAAAGCTGCTGTCAGAAGGCTGTGCTCCGTGTCAGATGGAAGCAGCAGCATGAACATAGGAGTTTGACAAGAACTAAAGAGTCACAGAAGAGCGTGGCCTAGGAAAATGAGTCAGGAAAAAGCATATCGCTACATGTGTCCTTGTTGTCGCCTAACAACAGGTAGCAGCATAAACCAGATGCGGGTGAAGTTCTTGCTGGCGACATCTAACGTCAAATGAGCAAACGGGCTTACCACAGCTGCGGTCCTCTGGCAGGCTGAAAGCTTTGCGCACAAGCCGGATGCTAAGCGCCTTCCTTTGCCGTTTGGCAGTGCTCGTGCATTGCCAGCACTAGGCGGGAATGGTCACTATCCCGCACACACGTGTCGTTGTGCCCGTTGCTAAGCGCTCTGGAGCACTGTTTATGACGTAAGCAGAACACCTCTTGCCATTCCATTCTCAGAGCTCCTGAGTTACGTAATCTGCGACTTTTGGTGCGAATGCCAAAGGAAAACATTTCCAATGTGTCTGGCAGGGAGAAACTGAACCTGGAGAACACCTTTGTCAGGAGCTTGCACCTGCACCGTAGACACACACAGATTTGCATCACATCTAAATGGCCAAGCTCTTTCTTAGACAAGTTGAAAGCTGCTGTCAGAAGGTTGTGCTCCTTGTCAGATGGAAGCAGCAGCATGAACATAGGAGTTTGACAAGAACTAAAGAGTCACAGAAGAGCGTGGCCTAGGAAAATGAGTCAGGAAAAAGCATATCGCTACATGTGTCCTTGTTGTCGCCTAACAACAGGTAGCAGCATAAACCAGATGCGGGTGAAGTTCTTGCTGGCGACATCTAACGTCAAATGAGCAAACGGGCTTACCACAGCTGCGGTCCTCTGGCAGTCTGAAAGCTTTGCGCACAAGCCGGATGCTAAGCGCCTTCCTTTGCCTTTTGGCAGTGCTCGTGCATTGCCAGCACTAGGCGGGAATGGTCACTATCCCACAGACATGTTTCGTTGTGCCCGTTGCTAAGCGCTCTGGAGCACTGTTTATGACGTAAGCGGAACACATCTTGCCTTTCCATTCTCAGAGCTCCTGAGTTAATCAGACTGAGACACTTGGTGCGAATGCCAGAGGAAAACATTTCCAATGTGTCTGGCATATAAAAACTGAACCTGGAGAACACCTTTGTCAGGAGCTTTCACCTGCACCGTAGACACACACAGATTTGCATCACATCTAAATGGCCAAGCTCTTTCTTAGACAAGTTGAAAGCTGCTGTCAGAAGGCTGTGCTCCTTGTCAGATGGAAGCAGCAGCATGAACATAGGAGTTTGACAAGAACTAAAGAGCCACAGAAGAGCGTGGCCTAGGAAAATGAGTCAGGAAAAAGCATATCGCTACATGTGTCCTTGTTGTCGCCTAACAACAGGTAGCAGCATAAACCAGATGCGGGTGAAGTTCTTGCTGGCGACATCTAACGTCAAATGAGCAAACGGGCTTACCACAGCTGCGGTCCTCTGGCAGTCTGAAAGCTTTGCGCACAAGCCGCATGCTAAGCGCCTTCCTTTGCCTTTTGGCAGTGCTCGTGCATTGCCAGCACTAGGCGGGAATGGTCACTATCCCACAGACATGTTTCGTTGTGCCCGTTGCTAAGCGCTCTGGAGCACTGTTTATGACGTAAGCGGAACACATCTTGCCTTTCCATTCTCAGAGCTCCTGAGTTAATCAAACTGAGACTCTTGGTGCGAATGCCAGAGGAAAACATTTCCAATGTGTCTGGCATATAGAAACTGAACCTGGAGAACACCTTTGTCAGGAGCTTTCACCTGCACCGTAGACACACACAGATTTGCATCACATCTAAATGGCCAAGCTCTTTCTTAGACAAGTTGAAAGCTGCTGTCAGAAGGCTGTGCTCCTTGTCAGATGGAAGCAGCAGCATGAACATAGGAGTTTGGCAAGCACTAAAGAGCCACAGAAGAGCGTGGCCTAGGAAAATGAGTCAGGAAAAAGCATATCGCTACATGTGTCCTTGTTGTCGCCTAACAACAGGTAGCAGCATAAACCAGATGCGGGTGAAGTTCTTGCTGGCGACATCTAACGTCAAATGAGCAAACGGGCTTACCACAGCTGCGGTCCTCTGGCAGTCTGAAAGCTTTGCGCACAAGCCGGATGCTAAGCGCCTTCCTTTGCCTTTTGGCAGTGCTCGTGCATTGCCAGCACTAGGCGGGAATGGTCACTATCCCACAGACACGTTTCGTTGTGCCCGTTGCTAAGCGCTCTGGAGCACTGTTTATGACGTAAGCGGAACACCTCTTGCCATTCCATTCTCAGAGCTCCTGAGTTACGTAATCTGCGACTTTTGGTGCGAATGCCAGAGGAAAACATTTCCAATGTGTCTGGCAGGGAGAAACTGAACCTGGAGAACACCTTTGTCAGGAGCTTGCACCTGCACCGTAGACACACACAGATTTGCATCACATCTAAATGGCCAAGCTCTTTCTTAGACAAGTTGAAAGCTGCTGTCAGAAGGCTGTGCTCCTTGTCAGATGGAAGCAGCAACACTCACATAGGAGTTTGGCAAGAACTAAAGAGCCACAGAAGAGCGTGGCCTAGGAAAATGAGTCAGGAAAAAGCATATCGCTACATGTGTCCTTGTTGTCGCCTAACAACAGGTAGCAGCATAAACCAGATGTGGGTGAAGTTCTTGCAGGCGACATCTAATATCAAATGAGCAAGCGGGATTACCACAGCTACACTCCTCTGGCAGTCTGAAAGCTTTGCGCACAAGCCGGATGCTAAGCGCCTTCCTTTGCCGTTTGGCAGTGCTCGTGCATTGCCAGCACTAGGTGGGAATGGTCACTATCCCACAGACACGTTTCGTTGTGCCCGTTGCTAAGCGCTCTGGAGCACTGTTTATGACGTAAGCGGAACACCTCTTGCCGTTCCATTCTCAGAGCTCCTCAGTTAAGTAATCTGCGATTCTTGGTGCGAATGATAGAGGAAAACATTTCCAATGTGTCTGGCAGGGAGAAACTGAACCTGGAGAACACCTTTGTCAGGAGCTTTCACCTGCACCGTAGACACACACAGATTTGCATCACATCTAAATGGCCAAGCTCTTTCTTAGACAAGTTGAAAGCTGCTGTCAGAAGGCTGTGCTCCTTGTCAGATGGAAGCAGCAGCACGCACATAGGAGTTTGACAAGAACTAAAGAGCCACAGAAGAGCGTGGCCTAGGAAAATGAGTCAGGAAAAAGCATATCGCTACATGTGTCCTTGTTGTCGCCTAACAACAGGTAGCAGCATAAACCAGATGTGGTTGAAGTTCTTGCTGGCGACATCTAACGTCAAATGAGCAAACGGGCTTACCACAGCTGCGGTCCTCTGGCAGTCTGAAAGCTTTGCGCACAAGCCGGATGCTAAGCGCCTTCCTTTGCCTTTTGGCAGTGCTCGTGCATTGCCAGCACTAGGCGGGAATGGTCACTATCCCACAGACACGTTTCGTTGTGCCCGTTGCTAAGCGCTCTGGAGCACTGTTTATGACGTAAGCGGAACGCATCTTGCCTTTCCATTCTCAGAGCTCCTGAGTTAATCAAACTGAGACTCTTGGTGCGAATGCCAGAGGAAAACATTTCCAATGTGTCTGGCATATAGAAACTGAACCTGGAGAACACCTTTGTCAGGAGCTTTCACCTGCACCGTAGACACACACAGATTTGCATCACATCTAAATGGCCAAGCTCTTTCTTAGACAAGTTGAAAGCTGCTGTCAGAAGGCTGTGCTCCTTGTCAGATGGAAGCAGCAGCATGAACATAGGAGTTTGACAAGAACTAAAGAGTCACAGAAGAGCGTGGCCTAGGAAAATGAGTCAGGAAAAAGCATATCGCTACATGTGTCCTTGTTGTCGCCTAACAACAGGTAGCAGCATAAACCAGATGTGGTTGAAGTTCTTGCTGGCGACATCTAACGTCAAATGAGCAAGCGGGCTTACCACAGCTACGGTCCTCTGGCAGTCTGAAAGCTTTGCGCACAAGCCGGATGCTAAGCGCCTTCCTTTGCCTTTTGGCAGTGCTCGTGCATTGCCAGCACTAGGCGGGAATGGTCACTATCCCGCACACACGTTTCGTTGTGCCCGTTGCTAAGCGCTCTGGAGCACTGTTTATGACGTAAGCGGAACACCTCTTGCCGTTCCATTCTCAGAGCTCCTCAGTTAAGTAATCTGCGATTCTTGGTGCGAATGATAGAGGAAAACATTTCCAATGTGTCTGGCATATAGAAACTGAACCTGGAGAACACCTTTGTCAGGAGCTTTCACCTGCACCGTAGACACACACAGATTTGCATCACATCTAAATGGCCAAGCTCTTTCTTAGACAAGTTGAAAGCTGCTGTCAGAAGGCTGTGCTCCTTGTCAGATGGAAGCAGCAGCATGAACATAGGAGTTTGACAAGAACTAAAGAGTCACAGAAGAGCGTGGCCTAGGAAAATGAGTCAGGAAAAAGCATATCGCTACATGTGTCCTTGTTGTCGCCTAACAACAGGTAGCAGCATAAACCAGATGCGGGTGAAGTTCTTGCTGGCGACATCTAACGTCAAATGAGCAAACGGGCTTACCACAGCTGCGGTCCTCTGGCAGTCTGAAAGCTTTGCGCACAAGCCGGATGCTAAGCGCCTTCCTTTGCCTTTTGGCAGTGCTCGTGCATTGCCAGCACTAGGCGGGAATGGTCACTATCCCGCACACACGTTTCGTTGTGCCCGTTGCTAAGCGCTCTGGAGCACTGTTTATGACGTAAGCGGAACACCTCTTGCCGTTCCATTCTCAGAGCTCCTCAGTTAAGTAATCTGCGATTCTTGGTGCGAATGATAGAGGAAAACATTTCCAATGTGCCTGGCATATAGAATCTGAACCTGGAGAACACCTTTGTCAGGAGCTTTCACCTGCACCGTAGACACACACAGATTTGCATCACATCTAAATGGCCAAGCTCTTTCTTAGACAAGTTGAAAGCTGCTGTCAGAAGGCTGTGCTCCTTGTCAGATGGAAGCAGCAGCATGAACATAGGAGTTTGGCAAGCACTAAAGAGCCACAGAAGAGCGTGGCCTAGGAAAATGAGTCAGGAAAAAGCATATCGCTACATGTGTCCTTGTTGTCGCCTAACAACAGGTAGCAGCATAAACCAGATGCGGGTGAAGTTCTTGCTGGCGACATCTAACGTCAAATGAGCAAACGGGCTTACCACAGCTGCGGTCCTCTTGCAGTCTGAAAGCTTTGCGCACAAGCCGCATGCTAAGCGCCTTCCTTTGCCTTTTGGCAGTGCTCGTGCATTGCCAGCACTAGGCGGGAATGGTCACTATCCTGCACACACGTGTCGTTGTGCCCGTTGCTAAGCGCTCTGGAGCACTGTTTATGATGTAAGCGGAACACCTCTTGCCATTCCATTCTCAGAGCTCCTGAGTTACGTAATCTGCGACTCTTGGTGCGAATGCCAGAGGAAAACATTTCCAATGTGTCTGGCAGGGAGAAACTGAACCTGGAGAACACCTTTGTCAGGAGCTTGCACCTGCACCGTAGACACACACAGATTTGCATCACATCTAAATGGCCAAGCTCTTTCTTAGACAAGTTGAAAGCTGCTGTCAGAAGGCTGTGCTCCTTGTCAGATGGAAGCAGCAGCATGAACATAGGAGTTTGACAAGAACTAAAGAGCCACAGAAGAGCGTGGCCTAGGAAAATGAGTCAGGAAAAAGCATATCGCTACATGTGTCCTTGTTGTCGCCTAACAACAGGTAGCAGCATAAACCAGATGCGGGTGAAGTTCTTGCTGGCGACATCTAACGTCAAATGAGCAAACGGGCTTACCACAGCTGCGGTCCTCTGGCAGTCTGAAAGCTTTGCGCACAAGCCGGATGCTAAGCGCCTTCCTTTGCCTTTTGGCAGTGCTCGTGCATTGCCAGCACTAGGCGGGAATGGTCACTATCCCGCACACACGTTTCGTTGTGCCCGTTGTTAAGCGCTCTGGAGCACTGTTTATGACGTAAGCGGAACACCTCTTACCGTTCCATTCTCAGAGCTCCTCAGTTAAGTAATCTGCGACTCTTGGTGCGAATGATAGAGGAAAACATTTCCAATGTGTCTGGCATATAGAAACTGAACCTGGAGAACACCTTTGTCAGGAGCTTTCACCTGCACCGTAGACACACACAGATTTGCATCACATCTAAATGGCCAAGCTCTTTCTTAGACAAGTTGAAAGCTGCTGTCAGAAGGCTGTGCTCCTTGTCAGATGGAAGCAGCAGCATGAACATAGGAGTTTGGCAAGCACTAAAGAGCCACAGAAGAGCGTGGCCTAGGAAAATGAGTCAGGAAAAAGCATATCGCTACATGTGTCCTTGTTGTCGCCTAACAACAGGTAGCAGCATAAACCAGATGCGGGTGAAGTTCTTGCTGGCGACATCTAACGTCAAATGAGCAAACGGGCTTACCACAGCTGCGGTCCTCTGGCAGTCTGAAAGCTTTGCGCACAAGCCGGATGCTAAGCGCCTTCCTTTGCCTTTTGGCAGTGCTCGTGCATTGCCAGCACTAGGCGGGAATGGTCACTATCCCACAGACACGTTTCGTTGTGCCCGTTGCTAAGCGCTCTGGAGCACTGTTTATGACGTAAGCGGAACACCTCTTGCCATTCCATTCTCAGAGCTCCTGAGTTACGTAATCTGCGACTTTTGGTGCGAATGCCAGAGGAAAACATTTCCAATGTGTCTGGCAGGGAGAAACTGAACCTGGAGAACACCTTTGTCAGGAGCTTGCACCTGCACCTTACACACACACAGATTTGCATCACATCTAAATGGCCAAGCTCTTTCTTAGACAAGTTGAAAGCTGCTGTCAGAAGGTTGTGCTCCTTGTCAGATGGAAGCAGCAACACTCACATAGGAGTTTGGCAAGCACTAAAGAGCCACAGAAGAGCGTGGCCTAGGAAAATGAGTCAGGAAAAAGCATATCGCTACATGTGTCCTTGTTGTCGCCTAACAACAGGTAGCAGCATAAACCAGATGTGGGTGAAGTTCTTGCAGGCGACATCTAACATCAAATGAGCAAGCGGGATTACCACAGCTACAGTCCTCTGGCAGTCTGAAAGCTTTGCGCACAAGCCGGATGCTAAGCGCCTTCCTTTGCCGTTTGGCAGTGCTCGTGCATTGCCAGCACTAGGTGGGAATGGTCACTATCCCACAGACACGTTTCGTTGTGCCCGTTGCTAAGCGCTCTGGAGCACTGTTTATGACGTAAGCGGAACACCTCTTGCCGTTCCATTCTCAGAGCTCCTCAGTTAAGTAATCTGCGATTCTTGGTGCGAATGATAGAGGAAAACATTTCCAATGTGTCTGGCAGGGAGAAACTGAACCTGGAGAACACCTTTGTCAGGAGCTTTCACCTGCACCGTAGACACACACAGATTTGCATCACATCTAAATGGCCAAGCTCTTTCTTAGACAAGTTGAAAGCTGCTGTCAGAAGGCTGTGCTCCTTGTCAGATGGAAGCAGCAGCATGAACATAGGAGTTTGGCAAGCACTAAAGAGCCACAGAAGAGCGTGGCCTAGGAAAATGAGTCAGGAAAAAGCATATCGCTACATGTGTCCTTGTTGTCGCCTAACAACAGGTAGCAGCATAAACCAGATGCGGGTGAAGTTCTTGCTGGCGACATCTAACGTCAAATGAGCAAACGGGCTTACCACAGCTGCGGTCCTCTGGCAGTCTGAAAGCTTTGCGCACAAGCCGCATGCTAAGCGCCTTCCTTTGCCTTTTGGCAGTGCTCGTGCATTGCCAGCACTAGGCGGGAATGGTCACTATCCCACAGACACGTTTCGTTGTGCCCGTTGCTAAGCGCTCTGGAGCACTGTTTATGACGTAAGCGGAACACCTCTTGCCATTCCATTCTCAGAGCTCCTGAGTTACGTAATCTGCGACTTTTGGTGCGAATGCCAGAGGAAAACATTTCCAATGTGTCTGGCAGGGAGAAACTGAACCTGGAGAACACCTTTGTCAGGAGCTTGCACCTGCACCTTACACACACACAGATTTGCATCACATCTAAATGGCCAAGCTCTTTCTTAGACAAGTTGAAAGCTGCTGTCAGAAGGTTGTGCTCCTTGTCAGATGGAAGCAGCAACACTCACATAGGAGTTTGGCAAGCACTAAAGAGCCACAGAAGAGCGTGGCCTAGGAAAATGAGTCAGGAAAAAGCATATCGCTACATGTGTCCTTGTTGTCGCCTAACAACAGGTAGCAGCATAAACCAGATGTGGGTGAAGTTCTTGCAGGCGACATCTAACATCAAATGAGCAAGCGGGATTACCACAGCTACAGTCCTCTGGCAGTCTGAAAGCTTTGCGCACAAGCCGGATGCTAAGCGCCTTCCTTTGCCGTTTGGCAGTGCTCGTGCATTGCCAGCACTAGGTGGGAATGGTCACTATCCCACAGACACGTTTCGTTGTGCCCGTTGCTAAGCGCTCTGGAGCACTGTTTATGACGTAAGCGGAACACCTCTTGCCGTTCCATTCTCAGAGCTCCTCAGTTAAGTAATCTGCGATTCTTGGTGCGAATGATAGAGGAAAACATTTCCAATGTGTCTGGCAGGGAGAAACTGAACCTGGAGAACACCTTTGTCAGGAGCTTTCACCTGCACCGTAGACACACACAGATTTGCATCACATCTAAATGGCCAAGCTCTTTCTTAGACAAGTTGAAAGCTGCTGTCAGAAGGCTGTGCTCCTTGTCAGATGGAAGCAGCAGCATGAACATAGGAGTTTGGCAAGCACTAAAGAGCCACAGAAGAGCGTGGCCTAGGAAAATGAGTCAGGAAAAAGCATATCGCTACATGTGTCCTTGTTGTCGCCTAACAACAGGTAGCAGCATAAACCAGATGCGGGTGAAGTTCTTGCTGGCGACATCTAACGTCAAATGAGCAAACGGGCTTACCACAGCTGCGGTCCTCTGGCAGTCTGAAAGCTTTGCGCACAAGCCGCATGCTAAGCGCCTTCCTTTGCCTTTTGGCAGTGCTCGTGCATTGCCAGCACTAGGCGGGAATGGTCACTATCCCACAGACACGTTTCGTTGTGCCCGTTGCTAAGCGCTCTGGAGCACTGTTTATGACGTAAGCGGAACACCTCTTGCCATTCCATTCTCAGAGCTCCTGAGTTACGTAATCTGCGACTCTTGGTGCGAATGCCAGAGGAAAACATTTCCAATGTGTCTGGCAGGGAGAAACTGAACCTGGAGAACACCTTTGTCAGGAGCTTGCACCTGCACCTTACACACACACAGATTTGCATCACATCTAAATGGCCAAGCTCTTTCTTAGACAAGTTGAAAGCTGCTGTCAGAAGGTTGTGCTCCTTGTCAGATGGAAGCAGCAACACTCACATAGGAGTTTGGCAAGCACTAAAGAGCCACAGAAGAGCGTGGCCTAGTAAAATGAGTCAGGAAAAAGCATATCGCTACATGTGTCCTTGTTGTCGCCTAACAACAGGTAGCAGCATAAACCAGATGTGGGTGAAGTTCTTGCAGGCGACATCTAACGTCAAATGAGCAAACGGGCTTACCACAGCTGCGGTCCTCTGGCAGTCTGAAAGCTTTGCGCACAAGCCGGATGCTAAGCGCCTTCCTTTGCCTTTTGGCAGTGCTCGTGCATTGCCAGCACTAGGCGGGAATGGTCACTATCCCACAGACACGTTTCGTTGTGCCCGTTGCTAAGCGCTCTGGAGCACTGTTTATGACGTAAGCGGAACGCATCTTGCCTTTCCATTCTCAGAGCTCCTGAGTTAATCAAACTGAGACTCTTGGTGCGAATGCCAGAGGAAAACATTTCCAATGTGTCTGGCATATAGAAACTGAACCTGGAGAACACCTTTGTCAGGAGCTTTCACCTGCACCGTAGACACACACAGATTTGCATCACATCTAAATGGCCAAGCTCTTTCTTAGACAAGTTGAAAGCTGCTGTCAGAAGGCTGTGCTCCTTGTCAGATGGAAGCAGCAGCATGAACATAGGAGTTTGACAAGAACTAAAGAGTCACAGAAGAGCGTGGCCTAGGAAAATGAGTCAGGAAAAAGCATATCGCTACATGTGTCCTTGTTGTCGCCTAACAACAGGTAGCAGCATAAACCAGATGTGGTTGAAGTTCTTGCTGGCGACATCTAACGTCAAATGAGCAAGCGGGCTTACCACAGCTACGGTCCTCTGGCAGTCTGAAAGCTTTGCGCACAAGCCGGATGCTAAGCGCCTTCCTTTGCCTTTTGGCAGTGCTCGTGCTTTGCCAGCACTAGGCGGGAATGGTCACTATCCCGCACACACGTTTCGTTGTGCCCGTTGCTAAGCGCTCTGGAGCACTGTTTATGACGTAAGCGGAACACCTCTTGCCGTTCCATTCTCAGAGCTCCTCAGTTAAGTAATCTGCGATTCTTGGTGCGAATGATAGAGGAAAACATTTCCAATGTGTCTGGCATATAGAAACTGAACCTGGAGAACACCTTTGTCAGGAGCTTTCACCTGCACCGTAGACACACACAGATTTGCATCACATCTAAATGGCCAAGCTCTTTCTTAGACAAGTTGAAAGCTGCTGTCAGAAGGCTGTGCTCCTTGTCAGATGGAAGCAGCAGCATGAACATAGGAGTTTGACAAGAACTAAAGAGTCACAGAAGAGCGTGGCCTAGGAAAATGAGTCAGGAAAAAGCATATCGCTACATGTGTCCTTGTTGTCGCCTAACAACAGGTAGCAGCATAAACCAGATGCGGGTGAAGTTCTTGCTGGCGACATCTAACGTCAAATGAGCAAACGGGCTTACCACAGCTGCGGTCCTCTGGCAGTCTGAAAGCTTTGCGCACAAGCCGGATGCTAAGCGCCTTCCTTTGCCTTTTGGCAGTGCTCGTGCATTGCCAGCACTAGGCGGGAATGGTCACTATCCCGCACACACGTTTCGTTGTGCCCGTTGCTAAGCGCTCTGGAGCACTGTTTATGACGTAAGCGGAACACCTCTTGCCGTTCCATTCTCAGAGCTCCTCAGTTAAGTAATCTGCGATTCTTGGTGCGAATGATAGAGGAAAACATTTCCAATGTGCCTGGCATATAGAATCTGAACCTGGAGAACACCTTTGTCAGGAGCTTTCACCTGCACCGTAGACACACACAGATTTGCATCACATCTAAATGGCCAAGCTCTTTCTTAGACAAGTTGAAAGCTGCTGTCAGAAGGCTGTGCTCCTTGTCAGATGGAAGCAGCAGCATGAACATAGGAGTTTGGCAAGCACTAAAGAGCCACAGAAGAGCGTGGCCTAGGAAAATGAGTCAGGAAAAAGCATATCGCTACATGTGTCCTTGTTGTCGCCTAACAACAGGTAGCAGCATAAACCAGATGCGGGTGAAGTTCTTGCTGGCGACATCTAACGTCAAATGAGCAAACGGGCTTACCACAGCTGCGGTCCTCTGGCAGTCTGAAAGCTTTGCGCACAAGCCGGATGCTAAGCGCCTTCCTTTGCCTTTTGGTAGTGCTCGTGCATTGCCAGCACTAGGCGGGAATGGTCACTATCCCGCACACACGTTTCGTTGTGCCCGTTGTTAAGCGCTCTGGAGCACTGTTTATGACGTAAGCGGAACACCTCTTACCGTTCCATTCTCAGAGCTCCTCAGTTAAGTAATCTGCGACTCTTGGTGTGAATGATAGAGGAAAACATTTCCAATGTGTCTGGCATATAGAAACTGAACCTGGAGAACACCTTTGTCAGGAGCTTTCACCTGCACCGTAGACACACACAGATTTGCATCACATCTAAATGGCCAAGCTCTTTCTTAGACAAGTTGAAAGCTGCTGTCAGAAGGCTGTGCTCCTTGTCAGATGGAAGCAGCAGCATGAACATAGGAGTTTGGCAAGCACTAAAGAGCCACAGAAGAGCGTGGCCTAGGAAAATGAGTCAGGAAAAAGCATATCGCTACATGTGTCCTTGTTGTCGCCTAACAACAGGTAGCAGCATAAACCAGATGCGGGTGAAGTTCTTGCTGGCGACATCTAACGTCAAATGAGCAAACGGGCTTACCACAGCTGCGGTCCTCTGGCAGTCTGAAAGCTTTGCGCACAAGCCGGATGCTAAGCGCCTTCCTTTGCCTTTTGGCAGTGCTCGTGCATTGCCAGCACTAGGCGGGAATGGTCACTATCCCACAGACACGTTTCGTTGTGCCCGTTGCTAAGCGCTCTGGAGCACTGTTTATGACGTAAGCGGAACACCTCTTGCCATTCCATTCTCAGAGCTCCTGAGTTACGTAATCTGCGACTTTTGGTGCGAATGCCAGAGGAAAACATTTCCAATGTGTCTGGCAGGGAGAAACTGAACCTGGAGAACACCTTTGTCAGGAGCTTGCACCTGCACCTTACACACACACAGATTTGCATCACATCTAAATGGCCAAGCTCTTTCTTAGACAAGTTGAAAGCTGCTGTCAGAAGGTTGTGCTCCTTGTCAGATGGAAGCAGCAACACTCACATAGGAGTTTGGCAAGCACTAAAGAGCCACAGAAGAGCGTGGCCTAGGAAAATGAGTCAGGAAAAAGCATATCGCTACATGTGTCCTTGTTGTCGCCTAACAACAGGTAGCAGCATAAACCAGATGTGGGTGAAGTTCTTGCAGGCGACATCTAACATCAAATGAGCAAGCGGGATTACCACAGCTACAGTCCCCTGGCAGTCTGAAAGCTTTGCGCACAAGCCGGATGCTAAGCGCCTTCCTTTGCCGTTTGGCAGTGCTCGTGCATTGCCAGCACTAGGTGGGAATGGTCACTATCCCACAGACACGTTTCGTTGTGCCCGTTGCTAAGCGCTCTGGAGCACTGTTTATGACGTAAGCGGAACACCTCTTGCCGTTCCATTCTCAGAGCTCCTCAGTTAAGTAATCTGCGATTCTTGGTGCGAATGATAGAGGAAAACATTTCCAATGTGTCTGGCAGGGAGAAACTGAACCTGGAGAACACCTTTGTCAGGAGCTTGCACCTGCACCGTAGACACACACAGATTTGCATCACATCTAAATGGCCAAGCTCTTTCTTAGACAAGTTGAAAGCTGCTGTCAGAAGGCTGTGCTCCTTGTCAGATGGAAGCAGCAGCATGAACATAGGAGTTTGACAAGAACTAAAGAGCCACAGAAGAGCGTGGCCTAGGAAAATGAGTCAGGAAAAAGCATATCGCTACATGTGTCCTTGTTGTCGCCTAACAACAGGTAGCAGCATAAACCAGATGCGGGTGAAGTTCTTGCTGGCGACATCTAACGTCAAATGAGCAAACGGGCTTACCACAGCTGCGGTCCTCTGGCAGTCTGAAAGCTTTGCGCACAAGCCGGATGCTAAGCGCCTTCCTTTGCCTTTTGGCAGTGCTCGTGCATTGCCAGCACTAGGCGGGAATGGTCACTATCCCGCACACACGTTTCGTTGTGCCCGTTGTTAAGCGCTCTGGAGCACTGTTTATGACGTAAGCGGAACACCTCTTACCGTTCCATTCTCAGAGCTCCTCAGTTAAGTAATCTGCGACTCTTGGTGTGAATGATAGAGGAAAACATTTCCAATGTGTCTGGCATATAGAAACTGAACCTGGAGAACACCTTTGTCAGGAGCTTTCACCTGCACCGTAGACACACACAGATTTGCATCACATCTAAATGGCCAAGCTCTTTCTTAGACAAGTTGAAAGCTGCTGTCAGAAGGCTGTGCTCCTTGTCAGATGGAAGCAGCAGCATGAACATAGGAGTTTGGCAAGCACTAAAGAGCCACAGAAGAGCGTGGCCTAGGAAAATGAGTCAGGAAAAAGCATATCGCTACATGTGTCCTTGTTGTCGCCTAACAACAGGTAGCAGCATAAACCAGATGCGGGTGAAGTTCTTGCTGGCGACATCTAACGTCAAATGAGCAAACGGGCTTACCACAGCTGCGGTCCTCTGGCAGTCTGAAAGCTTTGCGCACAAGCCGGATGCTAAGCGCCTTCCTTTGCCTTTTGGCAGTGCTCGTGCATTGCCAGCACTAGGCGGGAATGGTCACTATCCCACAGACACATTTCGTTGTGCCCGTTGCTAAGCGCTCTGGAGCACTGTTTATGACGTAAGCGGAACACCTCTTGCCATTCCATTCTCAGAGCTCCTGAGTTACGTAATCTGCGACTCTTGGTGCGAATGCCAGAGGAAAACATTTCCAATGTGTCTGGCAGGGAGAAACTGAACCTGGAGAACACCTTTGTCAGGAGCTTGCACCTGCACCTTACACACACACAGATTTGCATCACATCTAAATGGCCAAGCTCTTTCTTAGACAAGTTGAAAGCTGCTGTCAGAAGGTTGTGCTCCTTGTCAGATGGAAGCAGCAACACTCACATAGGAGTTTGGCAAGCACTAAAGAGCCACAGAAGAGCGTGGCCTAGGAAAATGAGTCAGGAAAAAGCATATCGCTACATGTGTCCTTGTTGTCGCCTAACAACAGGTAGCAGCATAAACCAGATGTGGGTGAAGTTCTTGCAGGCGACATCTAACATCAAATGAGCAAGCGGGATTACCACAGCTACAGTCCTCTGGCAGTCTGAAAGCTTTGCGCACAAGCCGGATGCTAAGCGCCTTCCTTTGCCGTTTGGCAGTGCTCGTGCATTGCCAGCACTAGGTGGGAATGGTCACTATCCCACAGACACGTTTCGTTGTGCCCGTTGCTAAGCGCTCTGGAGCACTGTTTATGACGTAAGCGGAACACCTCTTGCCGTTCCATTCTCAGAGCTCCTCAGTTAAGTAATCTGCGATTCTTGGTGCGAATGATAGAGGAAAACATTTCCAATGTGTCTGGCAGGGAGAAACTGAACCTGGAGAACACCTTTGTCAGGAGCTTTCACCTGCACCGTAGACACACACAGATTTGCATCACATCTAAATGGCCAAGCTCTTTCTTAGACAAGTTGAAAGCTGCTGTCAGAAGGCTGTGCTCCTTGTCAGATGGAAGCAGCAGCACGCACATAGGAGTTTGACAAGAACTAAAGAGCCACAGAAGAGCGTGGCCTAGGAAAATGAGTCAGGAAAAAGCATATCGCTACATGTGTCCTTGTTGTCGCCTAACAACAGGTAGCAGCATAAACCAGATGTGGTTGAAGTTCTTGCTGGCGACATCTAACGTCAAATGAGCAAGCGGGCTTACCACAGCTGCGGTCCTCTGGCAGTCTGAAAGCTTTGCGCACAAGCCGGATGCTAAGCGCCTTCCTTTGCCTTTTGGCAGTGCTCGTGCATTGCCAGCACTAGGCGGGAATGGTCACTATCCCGCACACACGTTTCGTTGTGCCCGTTGCTAAGCGCTCTGGAGCACTGTTTATGACGTAAGCGGAACACCTCTTGCCGTTCCATTCTCAGAGCTCCTGAGTTAATCAAACTGAGACTCTTGGTGCGAATGATAGAGGAAAACATTTCCAATGTGTCTGGCATATAGAAACTGAACCTGGAGAACACCTTTGTCAGGAGCTTTCACCTGCACCGTAGACACACACAGATTTGCATCACATCTAAATGGCCAAGCTCTTTCTTAGACAAGTTGAAAGCTGCTGTCAGAAGGCTGTGCTCCTTGTCAGATGGAAGCAGCAGCATGAACATAGGAGTTTGGCAAGCACTAAAGAGCCACAGAAGAGCGTGGCCTAGGAAAATGAGTCAGGAAAAAGCATATCGCTACATGTGTCCTTGTTGTCGCCTAACAACAGGTAGCAGCATAAACCAGATGCGGGTGAAGTTCTTGCTGGCGACATCTAACGTCAAATGAGCAAACGGGCTTACCACAGCTGCGGTCCTCTGGCAGTCTGAAAGCTTTGCGCACAAGCCGGATGCTAAGCGCCTTCCTTTGCCTTTTGGCAGTGCTCGTGCATTGCCAGCACTAGGCGGGAATGGTCACTATCCCGCACACACGTGTCGTTGTGCCCGTTGCTAAGCGCTCTGGAGCACTGTTTATGACGTAAGCGGAACACATCTTGCCATTCCATTCTCAGAGCTCCTGAGTTACGTAATCTGCGACTCTTGGTGCGAATGCCAGAGGAAAACATTTCCAATGTGTCTGGCAGGGAGAAACTGAACCTGGAGAACACCTTTGTCAGGAGCTTTCACCTGCACCGTAGACACACACAGATTTGCATCACATCTAAATGGCCAAGCTCTTTCTTAGACAAGTTGAAAGCTGCTGTCAGAAGGCTGTGCTCCTTGTCAGATGGAAGCAGCAGCATGCACATAGGAGTTTGTCAAGAACTAAAGAGCCACAGAAGAGCGTGGTCTAGCAAAATGAGTCAGGAAAAAGCATATCGCTACATGTGTCCTTGTTGTCGCCTAACAACAGGTAGCAGCATAAACCAGATGTGGTTGAAGTTCTTGCTGGCGACATCTAACGTCAAATGAGCAAGCGGGCTTACCACAGCTACGGTCCTCTGGCAGTCTGAAAGCTTTGCGCACAAGCCGGATGCTAAGCGCCTTCCTTTGCCTTTTGGCAGTGCTCGTGCATTGCCAGCACTAGGCAGGAATGGTCACTATCCCACAGACACGTTTCGTTGTGCCCGTTGCTAAGCGCTCTGGAGCACTGTTTATGACGTAAGCGGAACACCTCTTGCCGTTCCATTCTCAGAGCTCCTCAGTTAAGTAATCTGCGATTCTTGGTGCGAATGATAGAGGAAAACATTTCCAATGTGTCTGGCATATAGAAACTGAACCTGGAGAACACCTTTGTCAGGAGCTTGCACCTGCACCGTAGACACACACAGATTTGCATCACATCTAAATGGCCAAGCTCTTTCTTAGACAAGTTGAAAGCTGCTGTCAGAAGGCTGTGCTCCTTGTCAGATGGAAGCAGCAGCATGAACATAGGAGTTTGGCAAGCACTAAAGAGCCACAGAAGAGCGTGGCCTAGGAAAATGAGTCAGGAAAAAGCATATCGCTACATGTGTCCTTGTTGTCGCCTAACAACAGGTAGCAGCATAAACCAGATGCGGGTGAAGTTCTTGCTGGCGACATCTAACGTCAAATGAGCAAACGGGCTTACCACAGCTACGGTCCTCTGGCAGTCTGAAAGCTTTGCGCACAAGCCGGATGCTAAGCGCCTTCCTTTGCCTTTTGGCAGTGCTCGTGCATTGCCAGCACTAGGCGGGAATGGTCACTATCCCGCACACACGTGTCGTTGTGCCCGTTGCTAAGCGCTCTGGAGCACTGTTTATGACGTAAGCGGAACACATCTTGCCATTCCATTCTCAGAGCTCCTGAGTTACGTAATCTGCGACTCTTGGTGCGAATGCCAGAGGAAAACATTTCCAATGTGTCTGGCAGGGAGAAACTGAACCTGGAGAACACCTTTGTCAGGAGCTTTCACCTGCACCGTAGACACACACAGATTTGCATCACATCTAAATGGCCAAGCTCTTTCTTAGACAAGTTGAAAGCTGCTGTCAGAAGGCTGTGCTCCTTGTCAGATGGAAGCAGCAGCATGCACATAGGAGTTTGTCAAGAACTAAAGAGCCACAGAAGAGCGTGGTCTAGCAAAATGAGTCAGGAAAAAGCATATCGCTACATGTGTCCTTGTTGTCACCTAACAACAGGTAGCAGCATAAACCAGATGCGGGTGAAGTTCTTGCTGGCGACATCTAACGTCAAATGAGCAAACGGGCTTACCACAGCTGCGGTCCTCTGGCAGTCTGAAAGCTTTGCGCACAAGCCGGATGCTAAGCGCCTTCCTTTGCCTTTTGGCAGTGCTCGTGCATTGCCAGCACTAGGCGGGAATGGTCACTATCCCACAGACATGTTTCGTTGTGCCCGTTGCTAAGCGCTCTGGAGCACTGTTTATGACGTAAGCGGAACACATCTTGCCTTTCCATTCTCAGAGCTCCTGAGTTAATCAAACTGAGACTCTTGGTGCGAATGCCAGAGGAAAACATTTCCAATGTGTCTGGCATATAGAAACTGAACCTGGAGAACACCTTTGTCAGGAGCTTTCACCTGCACCGTAGACACACACAGATTTGCATCACATCTAAATGGCCAAGCTCTTTCTTAGACAAGTTGAAAGCTGCTGTCAGAAGGCTGTGCTCCTTGTCAGATGGAAGCAGCAGCATGAAAATAGGAGTTTGACAAGAACTAAAGAGTCACAGAAGAGCGTGGCCTAGGAAAATGAGTCAGGAAAAAGCATATCGCTACATGTGTCCTTGTTGTCGCCTAACAACAGGTAGCAGCATAAACCAGATGTGGTTGAAGTTCTTGCTGGCGACATCTAACGTCAAATGAGCAAGCGGGCTTACCACAGCTACGGTCCTCTGGCAGTCTGAAAGCTTTGCGCACAAGCCGGATGCTAAGCGCCTTCCTTTGCCTTTTGGCAGTGCTCGTGCATTGCCAGCACTAGGCGGGAATGGTCACTATCCCGCACACACGTTTCGTTGTGCCCGTTGCTAAGCGCTCTGGAGCACTGTTTATGACGTAAGCGGAACACCTCTTGCCGTTCCATTCTCAGAGCTCCTGAGTTAAGTAATCTGCGACTCTTGGTGCGAATGATAGAGGAAAACATTTCCAATGTGTCTGGCATATAGAAACTGAACCTGGAGAACACCTTTGTCAGGAGCTTTCACCTGCACCGTAGACACACACAGATTTGCATCACATCTAAATGGCCAAGCTCTTTCTTAGACAAGTTGAAAGCTGCTGTCAGAAGGCTGTGCTCCTTGTCAGATGGAAGCAGCAGCATGAACATAGGAGTTTGACAAGAACTAAAGAGCCACAGAAGAGCGTGGCCTAGGAAAATGAGTCAGGAAAAAGCATATCGCTACATGTGTCCTTGTTGTCGCCTAACAACAGGTAGCAGCATAAACCAGATGCGGGTGAAGTTCTTGCTGGCGACATCTAACGTCAAATGAGCAAACGGGCTTACCACAGCTGCGGTCCTCTGGCAGTCTGAAAGCTTTGCGCACAAGCCGCATGCTAAGCGCCTTCCTTTGCCTTTTGGCAGTGCTCGTGCATTGCCAGCACTAGGCGGGAATGGTCACTATCCCGCACACACGTTTCGTTGTGCCCGTTGCTAAGCGCTCTGGAGCACTGTTTATGACGTAAGCGGAACACCTCTTGTCGTTCCATACTCAGAGCTCCTGAGTTAAGTAATCTGCGATTCTTGGTGCGAATGATAGAGGAAAACATTTCCAATGTGTCTGGCATATAGAAACTGAACCTGGAGAACACCTTTGTCAGGAGCTTTCACCTGCACCGTAGACACACACAGATTTGCATCACATCTAAATGGCCAAGCTCTTTCTTAGACAAGTTGAAAGCTGCTGTCAGAAGGCTGTGCTCCTTGTCAGATGGAAGCAGCAGCATGAACATAGGAGTTTGACAAGAACTAAAGAGTCACAGAAGAGCGTGGCCTAGGAAAATGAGTCAGGAAAAAGCATATCGCTACATGTGTCCTTGTTGTCGCCTAACAACAGGTAGCAGCATAAACCAGATGCGGGTGAAGTTCTTGCTGGCGACATCTAACGTCAAATGAGCAAACGGGCTTACCACAGCTGCGGTCCTCTGGCAGTCTGAAAGCTTTGCGCACAAGCCGGATGCTAAGCGCCTTCCTTTGCCTTTTGGCAGTGCTCGTGCATTGCCAGCACTAGGCGGGAATGGTCACTATCCCACAGACATGTTTCGTTGTGCCCGTTGCTAAGCGCTCTGGAGCACTGTTTATGACGTAAGCGGAACACATCTTGCCTTTCCATTCTCAGAGCTCCTGAGTTAATCAGACTGAGACTCTTGGTGCGAATGCCAGAGGAAAACATTTCCAATGTGTCTGGCATATAAAAACTGAACCTGGAGAACACCTTTGTCAGGAGCTTTCACCTGCACCGTAGACACACACAGATTTGCATCACATCTAAATGGCCAAGCTCTTTCTTAGACAAGTTGAAAGCTGCTGTCAGAAGGCTGTGCTCCTTGTCAGATGGAAGCAGCAGCATGAACATAGGAGTTTGACAAGAACTAAAGAGCCACAGAAGAGCGTGGCCTAGGAAAATGAGTCAGGAAAAAGCATATCGCTACATGTGTCCTTGTTGTCGCCTAACAACAGGTAGCAGCATAAACCAGATGCGGGTGAAGTTCTTGCTGGCGACATCTAACATCAAATGAGCAAGCGGGCTTACCACAGCTACAGTCCTCTGGCAGTCTGAAAGCTTTGCGCACAAGCCGGATGCTAAGCGCCTTCCTTTGCCGTTTGGCAGTGCTCGTGCATTGCCAGCACTAGGTGGGAATGGTCACTATCCCACAGACACGTTTCGTTGTGCCCGTTGCTAAGCGCTCTGGAGCACTGTTTATGACGTAAGCGGAACACATCTTGCCTTTCCATTCTCAGAGCTCCTGAGTTAATCAAACTGAGACTCTTGGTGCGAATGCCAGAGGAAAACATTTCCAATGTGTCTGGCATATAGAAACTGAACCTGGAGAACACCTTTGTCAGGAGCTTTCACCTGCACCGTAGACACACACAGATTTGCATCACATCTAAATGGCCAAGCTCTTTCTTAGACAAGTTGAAAGCTGCTGTCAGAAGGCTGTGCTCCTTGTCAGATGGAACAGCAGCATGAACATAGGAGTTTGACAAGAACTAAAGAGTCACAGAAGAGCGTGGCCTAGGAAAATGAGTCAGGAAAAAGCATATCGCTACATGTGTCCTTGTTGTCGCCTAACAACAGGTAGCAGCATAAACCAGATGCGGGTGAAGTTCTTGCTGGCGACATCTAACGTCAAATGAGCAAACGGGCTTACCACAGCTGCGGTCCTCTGGCAGTCTGAAAGCTTTGCGCACAAGCCGGATGCTAAGCGCCTTCCTTTGCCTTTTGGCAGTGCTCGTGCATTGCCAGCACTAGGCGGGAATGGTCACTATCCCGCACACACGTTTCGTTGTGCCCGTTGTTAAGCGCTCTGGAGCACTGTTTATGACGTAAGTGGAACACCTCTTGCCATTCCATTCTCAGAGCTCCTGAGTTACGTAATCTGCGACTCTTGGTGCGAATGATAGAGGAAAACATTTCCAATGTGTCTGGCATATAGAAACTGAACCTGGAGAACACCTTTGTCAGGAGCTTTCACCTGCACCGTAGACACACACAGATTTGCATCACATCTAAATGGCCAAGCTCTTTCTTAGACAAGTTGAAAGCTGCTGTCAGAAGGCTGTGCTCCTTGTCAGATGGAAGCAGCAGCATGAACATAGGAGTTTGACAAGAACTAAAGAGTCACAGAAGAGCGTGGCCTAGGAAAATGAGTCAGGAAAAAGCATATCGCTACATGTGTCCTTGTTGTCGCCTAACAACAGGTAGCAGCATAAACCAGATGCGGGTGAAGTTCTTGCTGGCGACATCTAACGTCAAATGAGCAAACGGGCTTACCACAGCTGCGGTCCTCTGGCAGTCTGAAAGCTTTGCGCACAAGCCGGATGCTAAGCGCCTTCCTTTGCCTTTTGGCAGTGCTCGTGCATTGCCAGCACTAGGCGGGAATGGTCACTATCCCACAGACATGTTTCGTTGTGCCCGTTGCTAAGCGCTCTGGAGCACTGTTTATGACGTAAGCGGAACACATCTTGCCTTTCCATTCTCAGAGCTCCTGAGTTAATCAGACTGAGACTCTTGGTGCGAATGCCAGAGGAAAACATTTCCAATGTGTCTGGCATATAGAAACTGAACCTGGAGAACACCTTTGTCAGGAGCTTTCACCTGCACCGTAGACACACACAGATTTGCATCACATCTAAATGGCCAAGCTCTTTCTTAGACAAGTTGAAAGCTGCTGTCAGAAGGCTGTGCTCCTTGTCAGATGGAAGCAGCAGCATGAACATAGGAGTTTGACAAGAACTAAAGAGCCACAGAAGAGCGTGGCCTAGGAAAATGAGTCAGGAAAAAGCATATCGCTACATGTGTCCTTGTTGTCGCCTAACAACAGGTAGCAGCATAAACCAGATGCGGGTGAAGTTCTTGCTGGCGACATCTAACGTCAAATGAGCAAACGGGCTTACCACAGCTGCGGTCCTCTGGCAGTCTGAAAGCTTTGCGCACAAGCCGGATGCTAAGCGCCTTCCTTTGCCTTTTGGCAGTGCTCGTGCATTGCCAGCACTAGGCGGGAATGGTCACTATCCCGCACACACGTTTCGTTGTGCCCGTTGCTAAGCGCTCTGGAGCACTGTTTATGACGTAAGCGGAACACCTCTTGCCGTTCCATACTCAGAGCTCCTGAGTTAAGTAATCTGCGATTCTTGGTGCGAATGATAGAGGAAAACATTTCCAATGTGTCTGGCATATAGAAACTGAACCTGGAGAACACCTTTGTCAGGAGCTTTCACCTGCACCGTAGACACACACAGATTTGCATCACATCTAAATGGCCAAGCTCTTTCTTAGACAAGTTGAAAGCTGCTGTCAGAAGGCTGTGCTCCTTGTCAGATGGAAGCAGCAGCATGAACATAGGAGTTTGGCAAGCACTAAAGAGCCACAGAAGAGCGTGGCCTAGGAAAATGAGTCAGGAAAAAGCATATCGCTACATGTGTCCTTGTTGTCGCCTAACAACAGGTAGCAGCATAAACCAGATGCGGGTGAAGTTCTTGCTGGCGACATCTAACGTCAAATGAGCAAACGGGCTTACCACAGCTGCGGTCCTCTGGCAGTCTGAAAGCTTTGCGCACAAGCCGCATGCTAAGCGCCTTCCTTTGCCTTTTGGCAGTGCTCGTGCATTGCCAGCACTAGGCGGGAATGGTCACTATCCCACAGACACGTTTCGTTGTGCCCGTTGCTAAGCGCTCTGGAGCACTGTTTATGACGTAAGCGGAACACATCTTGCCTTTCCATTCTCAGAGCTCCTGAGTTAATCAGACTGAGACTCTTGGTGCGAATGCCAGAGGAAAACATTTCCAATGTGTCTGGCATATAGAAACTGAACCTGGAGAACACCTTTGTCAGGAGCTTTCACCTGCACCGTAGACACACACAGATTTGCATCACATCTAAATGGCCAAGCTCTTTCTTAGACAAGTTGAAAGCTGCTGTCAGAAGGCTGTGCTCCTTGTCAGATGGAAGCAGCAGCATGAACATAGGAGTTTGACAAGAACTAAAGAGCCACAGAAGAGCGTGGCCTAGGAAAATGAGTCAGGAAAAAGCATATCGCTACATGTGTCCTTGTTGTCGCCTAACAACAGGTAGCAGCATAAACCAGATGCGGGTGAAGTTCTTGCTGGCGACATCTAACGTCAAATGAGCAAACGGGCTTACCACAGCTGCGGTCCTCTGGCAGTCTGAAAGCTTTGCGCACAAGCCGGATGCTAAGCGCCTTCCTTTGCCTTTTGGCAGTGCTCGTGCATTGCCAGCACTAGGCGGGAATGGTCACTATCCCACAGACATGTTTCGTTGTGCCCGTTGCTAAGCGCTCTGGAGCACTGTTTATGACGTAAGCGGAACACATCTTGCCTTTCCATTCTCAGAGCTCCTGAGTTAATCAAACTGAGACTCTTGGTGCGAATGCCAGAGGAAAACATTTCCAATGTGTCTGGCATATAGAAACTGAACCTGGAGAACACCTTTGTCAGGAGCTTTCACCTGCACCGTAGACACACACAGATTTGCATCACATCTAAATGGCCAAGCTCTTTCTTAGACAAGTTGAAAGCTGCTGTCAGAAGGCTGTGCTCCTTGTCAGATGGAAGCAGCAGCATGCACATAGGAGTTTGTCAAGAACTAAAGAGCCACAGAAGAGCGTGGTCTAGCAAAATGAGTCAGGAAAAAGCATATCGCTACATGTGTCCTTGTTGTCGCCTAACAACAGGTAGCAGCATAAACCAGATGTGGTTGAAGTTCTTGCTGGCGACATCTAACGTCAAATGAGCAAGCGGGCTTACCACAGCTACGGTCCTCTGGCAGTCTGAAAGCTTTGCGCACAAGCCGGATGCTAAGCGCCTTCCTTTGCCTTTTGGCAGTGCTCGTGCATTGCCAGCACTAGGCAGGAATGGTCACTATCCCACAGACACGTTTCGTTGTGCCCGTTGCTAAGCGCTCTGGAGCACTGTTTATGACGTAAGCGGAACACCTCTTGCCGTTCCATTCTCAGAGCTCCTCAGTTAAGTAATCTGCGATTCTTGGTGCGAATGATAGAGGAAAACATTTCCAATGTGTCTGCCATATAGAAACTGAACCTGGAGAACACCTTTGTCAGGAGCTTGCACCTGCACCGTAGACACACACAGATTTGCATCACATCTAAATGGCCAAGCTCTTTCTTAGACAAGTTGAAAGCTGCTGTCAGAAGGCTGTGCTCCTTGTCAGATGGAAGCAGCAGCATGAACATAGGAGTTTGGCAAGCACTAAAGAGCCACAGAAGAGCGTGGCCTAGGAAAATGAGTCAGGAAAAAGCATATCGCTACATGTGTCCTTGTTGTCGCCTAACAACAGGTAGCAGCATAAACCAGATGCGGGTGAAGTTCTTGCTGGCGACATCTAACGTCAAATGAGCAAACGGGCTTACCACAGCTACGGTCCTCTGGCAGTCTGAAAGCTTTGCGCACAAGCCGGATGCTAAGCGCCTTCCTTTGCCTTTTGGCAGTGCTCGTGCATTGCCAGCACTAGGCGGGAATGGTCACTATCCCGCACACACGTGTCGTTGTGCCCGTTGCTAAGCGCTCTGGAGCACTGTTTATGACGTAAGCGGAACACATCTTGCCATTCCATTCTCAGAGCTCCTGAGTTACGTAATCTGCGACTCTTGGTGCGAATGCCAGAGGAAAACATTTCCAATGTGTCTGGCAGGGAGAAACTGAACCTGGAGAACACCTTTGTCAGGAGCTTTCACCTGCACCGTAGACACACACAGATTTGCATCACATCTAAATGGCCAAGCTCTTTCTTAGACAAGTTGAAAGCTGCTGTCAGAAGGCTGTGCTCCTTGTCAGATGGAAGCAGCAGCATGCACATAGGAGTTTGTCAAGAACTAAAGAGCCACAGAAGAGCGTGGTCTAGCAAAATGAGTCAGGAAAAAGCATATCGCTACATGTGTCCTTGTTGTCACCTAACAACAGGTAGCAGCATAAACCAGATGCGGGTGAAGTTCTTGCTGGCGACATCTAACGTCAAATGAGCAAACGGGCTTACCACAGCTGCGGTCCTCTGGCAGTCTGAAAGCTTTGCGCACAAGCCGGATGCTAAGCGCCTTCCTTTGCCTTTTGGCAGTGCTCGTGCATTGCCAGCACTAGGCGGGAATGGTCACTATCCCACAGACATGTTTCGTTGTGCCCGTTGCTAAGCGCTCTGGAGCACTGTTTATGACGTAAGCGGAACACATCTTGCCTTTCCATTCTCAGAGCTCCTGAGTTAAGTAATCTGCGACTCTTGGTGCGAATGATAGAGGAAAACATTTCCAATGTGTCTGGCATATAGAAACTGAACCTGGAGAACACCTTTGTCAGGAGCTTTCACCTGCACCGTAGACACACACAGATTTGCATCACATCTAAATGGCCAAGCTCTTTCTTAGACAAGTTGAAAGCTGCTGTCAGAAGGCTGTGCTCCTTGTCAGATGGAAGCAGCAGCATGAACATAGGAGTTTGACAAGAACTAAAGAGCCACAGAAGAGCGTGGCCTAGGAAAATGAGTCAGGAAAAAGCATATCGCTACATGTGTCCTTGTTGTCGCCTAACAACAGGTAGCAGCATAAACCAGATGCGGGTGAAGTTCTTGCTGGCGACATCTAACGTCAAATGAGCAAACGGGCTTACCACAGCTGCGGTCCTCTGGCAGTCTGAAAGCTTTGCGCACAAGCCGCATGCTAAGCGCCTTCCTTTGCCTTTTGGCAGTGCTCGTGCATTGCCAGCACTAGGCGGGAATGGTCACTATCCCGCACACACGTTTCGTTGTGCCCGTTGCTAAGCGCTCTGGAGCACTGTTTATGACGTAAGCGGAACACCTCTTGTCGTTCCATACTCAGAGCTCCTGAGTTAAGTAATCTGCGATTCTTGGTGCGAATGATAGAGGAAAACATTTCCAATGTGTCTGGCATATAGAAACTGAACCTGGAGAACACCTTTGTCAGGAGCTTTCACCTGCACCGTAGACACACACAGATTTGCATCACATCTAAATGGCCAAGCTCTTTCTTAGACAAGTTGAAAGCTGCTGTCAGAAGGCTGTGCTCCTTGTCAGATGGAAGCAGCAGCATGAACATAGGAGTTTGACAAGAACTAAAGAGTCACAGAAGAGCGTGGCCTAGGAAAATGAGTCAGGAAAAAGCATATCGCTACATGTGTCCTTGTTGTCGCCTAACAACAGGTAGCAGCATAAACCAGATGCGGGTGAAGTTCTTGCTGGCGACATCTAACGTCAAATGAGCAAACGGGCTTACCACAGCTGCGGTCCTCTGGCAGTCTGAAAGCTTTGCGCACAAGCCGGATGCTAAGCGCCTTCCTTTGCCTTTTGGCAGTGCTCGTGCATTGCCAGCACTAGGCGGGAATGGTCACTATCCCACAGACATGTTTCGTTGTGCCCGTTGCTAAGCGCTCTGGAGCACTGTTTATGACGTAAGCGGAACACATCTTGCCTTTCCATTCTCAGAGCTCCTGAGTTAATCAGACTGAGACTCTTGGTGCGAATGCCAGAGGAAAACATTTCCAATGTGTCTGGCATATAAAAACTGAACCTGGAGAACACCTTTGTCAGGAGCTTTCACCTGCACCGTAGACACACACAGATTTGCATCACATCTAAATGGCCAAGCTCTTTCTTAGACAAGTTGAAAGCTGCTGTCAGAAGGCTGTGCTCCTTGTCAGATGGAAGCAGCAGCATGAACATAGGAGTTTGACAAGAACTAAAGAGCCACAGAAGAGCGTGGCCTAGGAAAATGAGTCAGGAAAAAGCATATCGCTACATGTGTCCTTGTTGTCGCCTAACAACAGGTAGCAGCATAAACCAGATGCGGGTGAAGTTCTTGCTGGCGACATCTAACCTCAAATGAGCAAGCGGGCTTACCACAGCTACAGTCCTCTGGCAGTCTGAAAGCTTTGCGCACAAGCCGGATGCTAAGCGCCTTCCTTTGCCGTTTGGCAGTGCTCGTGCATTGCCAGCACTAGGTGGGAATGGTCACTATCCCACAGACACGTTTCGTTGTGCCCGTTGCTAAGCGCTCTGGAGCACTGTTTATGACGTAAGCGGAACACATCTTGCCTTTCCATTCTCAGAGCTCCTGAGTTAATCAAACTGAGACTCTTGGTGCGAATGCCAGAGGAAAACATTTCCAATGTGTCTGGCATATAGAAACTGAACCTGGAGAACACCTTTGTCAGGAGCTTTCACCTGCACCGTAGACACACACAGATTTGCATCACATCTAAATGGCCAAGCTCTTTCTTAGACAAGTTGAAAGCTGCTGTCAGAAGGCTGTGCTCCTTGTCAGATGGAACAGCAGCATGAACATAGGAGTTTGACAAGAACTAAAGAGTCACAGAAGAGCGTGGCCTAGGAAAATGAGTCAGGAAAAAGCATATCGCTACATGTGTCCTTGTTGTCGCCTAACAACAGGTAGCAGCATAAACCAGATGCGGGTGAAGTTCTTGCTGGCGACATCTAACGTCAAATGAGCAAACGGGCTTACCACAGCTGCGGTCCTCTGGCAGTCTGAAAGCTTTGCGCACAAGCCGGATGCTAAGCGCCTTCCTTTGCCTTTTGGCAGTGCTCGTGCATTGCCAGCACTAGGCGGGAATGGTCACTATCCCGCACACACGTTTCGTTGTGCCCGTTGTTAAGCGCTCTGGAGCACTGTTTATGACGTAAGTGGAACACCTCTTGCCATTCCATTCTCAGAGCTCCTGAGTTACGTAATCTGCGACTCTTGGTGCGAATGATAGAGGAAAACATTTCCAATGTGTCTGGCATATAGAAACTGAACCTGGAGAACACCTTTGTCAGGAGCTTTCACCTGCACCGTAGACACACACAGATTTGCATCACATCTAAATGGCCAAGCTCTTTCTTAGACAAGTTGAAAGCTGCTGTCAGAAGGCTGTGCTCCTTGTCAGATGGAAGCAGCAGCATGAACATAGGAGTTTGACAAGAACTAAAGAGTCACAGAAGAGCGTGGCCTAGGAAAATGAGTCAGGAAAAAGCATATCGCTACATGTGTCCTTGTTGTCGCCTAACAACAGGTAGCAGCATAAACCAGATGCGGGTGAAGTTCTTGCTGGCGACATCTAACGTCAAATGAGCAAACGGGCTTACCACAGCTGCGGTCCTCTGGCAGTCTGAAAGCTTTGCGCACAAGCCGGATGCTAAGCGCCTTCCTTTGCCTTTTGGCAGTGCTCGTGCATTGCCAGCACTAGGCGGGAATGGTCACTATCCCACAGACATGTTTCGTTGTGCCCGTTGCTAAGCGCTCTGGAGCACTGTTTATGACGTAAGCGGAACACATCTTGCCTTTCCATTCTCAGAGCTCCTGAGTTAATCAGACTGAGACTCTTGGTGCGAATGCCAGAGGAAAACATTTCCAATGTGTCTGGCATATAGAAACTGAACCTGGAGAACACCTTTGTCAGGAGCTTTCACCTGCACCGTAGACACACACAGATTTGCATCACATCTAAATGGCCAAGCTCTTTCTTAGACAAGTTGAAAGCTGCTGTCAGAAGGCTGTGCTCCTTGTCAGATGGAAGCAGCAGCATGAACATAGGAGTTTGACAAGAACTAAAGAGCCACAGAAGAGCGTGGCCTAGGAAAATGAGTCAGGAAAAAGCATATCGCTACATGTGTCCTTGTTGTCGCCTAACAACAGGTAGCAGCATAAACCAGATGCGGGTGAAGTTCTTGCTGGCGACATCTAACGTCAAATGAGCAAACGGGCTTACCACAGCTGCGGTCCTCTGGCAGTCTGAAAGCTTTGCGCACAAGCCGGATGCTAAGCGCCTTCCTTTGCCTTTTGGCAGTGCTCGTGCATTGCCAGCACTAGGCGGGAATGGTCACTATCCCGCACACACGTTTCGTTGTGCCCGTTGCTAAGCGCTCTGGAGCACTGTTTATGACGTAAGCGGAACACATCTTGCCGTTCCATTCTCAGAGCTCCTCAGTTAAGTAATCTGCGATTCTTGGTGCGAATGATAGAGGAAAACATTTCCAATGTGTCTGGCATATAGAAACTGAACCTGGAGAACACCTTTGTCAGGAGCTTTCACCTGCACCGTAGACACACACAGATTTGCATCACATCTAAATGGCCAAGCTCTTTCTTAGACAAGTTGAAAGCTGCTGTCAGAAGGCTGTGCTCCTTGTCAGATGGAAGCAGCAGCATGAACATAGGAGTTTGACAAGAACTAAAGAGCCACAGAAGAGCGTGGCCTAGGAAAATGAGTCAGGAAAAAGCATATCGCTACATGTGTCCTTGTTGTCGCCTAACAACAGGTAGCAGCATAAACCAGATGCGGGTGAAGTTCTTGCTGGCGACATCTAACGTCAAATGAGCAAACGGGCTTACCACAGCTGCGGTCCTCTGGCAGTCTGAAAGCTTTGCGCACAAGCCGGATGCTAAGCGCCTTCCTTTGCCTTTTGGCAGTGCTCGTGCATTGCCAGCACTAGGCGGGAATGGTCACTATCCCGCACACACGTTTCGTTGTGCCCGTTGCTAAGCGCTCTGGAGCACTGTTTATGACGTAAGCGGAACACCTCTTGCCGTTCCATACTCAGAGCTCCTGAGTTAAGTAATCTGCGATTCTTGGTGCGAATGATAGAGGAAAACATTTCCAATGTGTCTGGCATATAGAAACTGAACCTGGAGAACACCTTTGTCAGGAGCTTTCACCTGCACCGTAGACACACACAGATTTGCATCACATCTAAATGGCCAAGCTCTTTCTTAGACAAGTTGAAAGCTGCTGTCAGAAGGCTGTGCTCCTTGTCAGATGGAAGCAGCAGCATGAACATAGGAGTTTGGCAAGCACTAAAGAGCCACAGAAGAGCGTGGCCTAGGAAAATGAGTCAGGAAAAAGCATATCGCTACATGTGTCCTTGTTGTCGCCTAACAACAGGTAGCAGCATAAACCAGATGCGGGTGAAGTTCTTGCTGGCGACATCTAACGTCAAATGAGCAAACGGGCTTACCACAGCTGCGGTCCTCTGGCAGTCTGAAAGCTTTGCGCACAAGCCGCATGCTAAGCGCCTTCCTTTGCCTTTTGGCAGTGCTCGTGCATTGCCAGCACTAGGCGGGAATGGTCACTATCCCACAGACACGTTTCGTTGTGCCCGTTGCTAAGCGCTCTGGAGCACTGTTTATGACGTAAGCGGAACACATCTTGCCTTTCCATTCTCAGAGCTCCTGAGTTAATCAGACTGAGACTCTTGGTGCGAATGCCAGAGGAAAACATTTCCAATGTGTCTGGCATATAGAAACTGAACCTGGAGAACACCTTTGTCAGGAGCTTTCACCTGCACCGTAGACACACACAGATTTGCATCACATCTAAATGGCCAAGCTCTTTCTTAGACAAGTTGAAAGCTGCTGTCAGAAGGCTGTGCTCCTTGTCAGATGGAAGCAGCAGCATGAACATAGGAGTTTGACAAGAACTAAAGAGCCACAGAAGAGCGTGGCCTAGGAAAATGAGTCAGGAAAAAGCATATCGCTACATGTGTCCTTGTTGTCGCCTAACAACAGGTAGCAGCATAAACCAGATGCGGGTGAAGTTCTTGCTGGCGACATCTAACGTCAAATGAGCAAACGGGCTTACCACAGCTGCGGTCCTCTGGCAGTCTGAAAGCTTTGCGCACAAGCCGGATGCTAAGCGCCTTCCTTTGCCTTTTGGCAGTGCTCGTGCATTGCCAGCACTAGGCGGGAATGGTCACTATCCCACAGACATGTTTCGTTGTGCCCGTTGCTAAGCGCTCTGGAGCACTGTTTATGACGTAAGCGGAACACATCTTGCCTTTCCATTCTCAGAGCTCCTGAGTTAATCAAACTGAGACTCTTGGTGCGAATGCCAGAGGAAAACATTTCCAATGTGTCTGGCATATAGAAACTGAACCTGGAGAACACCTTTGTCAGGAGCTTTCACCTGCACCGTAGACACACACAGATTTGCATCACATCTAAATGGCCAAGCTCTTTCTTAGACAAGTTGAAAGCTGCTGTCAGAAGGCTGTGCTCCTTGTCAGATGGAAGCAGCAGCATGAACATAGGAGTTTGACAAGAACTAAAGAGTCACAGAAGAGCGTGGCCTAGGAAAATGAGTCAGGAAAAAGCATATCGCTACATGTGTCCTTGTTGTCGCCTAACAACAGGTAGCAGCATAAACCAGATGTGGTTGAAGTTCTTGCTGGCGACATCTAACGTCAAATGAGCAAGCGGGCTTACCACAGCTACGGTCCTCTGGCAGTCTGAAAGCTTTGCGCACAAGCCGGATGCTAAGCGCCTTCCTTTGCCTTTTGGCAGTGCTCGTGCATTGCCAGCACTAGGCGGGAATGGTCACTATCCCGCACACACGTTTCGTTGTGCCCGTTGCTAAGCGCTCTGGAGCACTGTTTATGACGTAAGCGGAACACATCTTGCCGTTCCATTCTCAGAGCTCCTCAGTTAAGTAATCTGCGATTCTTGGTGCGAATGATAGAGGAAAACATTTCCAATGTGTCTGGCATATAGAAACTGAACCTGGAGAACACCTTTGTCAGGAGCTTTCACCTGCACCGTAGACACACACAGATTTGCATCACATCTAAATGGCCAAGCTCTTTCTTAGACAAGTTGAAAGCTGCTGTCAGAAGGCTGTGCTCCTTGTCAGATGGAAGCAGCAGCATGAACATAGGAGTTTGACAAGAACTAAAGAGCCACAGAAGAGCGTGGCCTAGGAAAATGAGTCAGGAAAAAGCATATCGCTACATGTGTCCTTGTTGTCGCCTAACAACAGGTAGCAGCATAAACCAGATGCGGGTGAAGTTCTTGCTGGCGACATCTAACGTCAAATGAGCAAACGGGCTTACCACAGCTGCGGTCCTCTGGCAGTCTGAAAGCTTTGCGCACAAGCCGGATGCTAAGCGCCTTCCTTTGCCTTTTGGCAGTGCTCGTGCATTGCCAGCACTAGGCGGGAATGGTCACTATCCCGCACACACGTTTCGTTGTGCCCGTTGCTAAGCGCTCTGGAGCACTGTTTATGACGTAAGCGGAACACCTCTTGCCGTTCCATACTCAGAGCTCCTGAGTTAAGTAATCTGCGATTCTTGGTGCGAATGATAGAGGAAAACATTTCCAATGTGTCTGGCATATAGAAACTGAACCTGGAGAACACCTTTGTCAGGAGCTTTCACCTGCACCGTAGACACACACAGATTTGCATCACATCTAAATGGCCAAGCTCTTTCTTAGACAAGTTGAAAGCTGCTGTCAGAAGGCTGTGCTCCTTGTCAGATGGAAGCAGCAGCATGAACATAGGAGTTTGGCAAGCACTAAAGAGCCACAGAAGAGCGTGGCCTAGGAAAATGAGTCAGGAAAAAGCATATCGCTACATGTGTCCTTGTTGTCGCCTAACAACAGGTAGCAGCATAAACCAGATGCGGGTGAAGTTCTTGCTGGCGACATCTAACGTCAAATGAGCAAACGGGCTTACCACAGCTGCGGTCCTCTGGCAGTCTGAAAGCTTTGCGCACAAGCCGCATGCTAAGCGCCTTCCTTTGCCTTTTGGCAGTGCTCGTGCATTGCCAGCACTAGGCGGGAATGGTCACTATCCCACAGACACGTTTCGTTGTGCCCGTTGCTAAGCGCTCTGGAGCAGTGTTTATGACGTAAGCGGAACACCTCTTGCCGTTCCATTCTCAGAGCTCCTGAGTTACGTAATCTGCGACTTTTGGTGCGAATGCCAGAGGAAAACATTACCAATGTGTCTGGCAGGGAGAAACTGAACCTGGAGAACACCTTTGTCAGGAGCTTGCACCTGCACCTTACACACACACAGATTTGCATCACATCTAAATGGCCAAGCTCTTTCTTAGACAAGTTGAAAGCTGCTGTCAGAAGGTTGTGCTCCTTGTCAGATGGAAGCAGCAACACTCACATAGGAGTTTGGCAAGCACTAAAGAGCCACAGAAGAGCGTGGCCTAGTAAAATGAGTCAGGAAAAAGCATATCGCTACATGTGTCCTTGTTGTCGCCTAACAACAGGTAGCAGCATAAACCAGATGTGGGTGAAGTTCTTGCAGGCGACATCTAACGTCAAATGAGCAAACGGGCTTACCACAGCTGCGGTCCTCTGGCAGTCTGAAAGCTTTGCGCACAAGCCGGATGCTAAGCGCCTTCCTTTGCCTTTTGGCAGTGCTCGTGCATTGCCAGCACTAGGCGGGAATGGTCACTATCCCACAGACACGTTTCGTTGTGCCCGTTGCTAAGCGCTCTGGAGCACTGTTTATGACGTAAGCGGAACGCATCTTGCCTTTCCATTCTCAGAGCTCCTGAGTTAATCAAACTGAGACTCTTGGTGCGAATGCCAGAGGAAAACATTTCCAATGTGTCTGGCATATAGAAACTGAACCTGGAGAACACCTTTGTCAGGAGCTTTCACCTGCACCGTAGACACACACAGATTTGCATCACATCTAAATGGCCAAGCTCTTTCTTAGACAAGTTGAAAGCTGCTGTCAGAAGGCTGTGCTCCTTGTCAGATGGAAGCAGCAGCATGAACATAGGAGTTTGACAAGAACTAAAGAGTCACAGAAGAGCGTGGCCTAGGAAAATGAGTCAGGAAAAAGCATATCGCTACATGTGTCCTTGTTGTCGCCTAACAACAGGTAGCAGCATAAACCAGATGTGGTTGAAGTTCTTGCTGGCGCCATCTAACGTCAAATGAGCAAGCGGGCTTACCACAGCTACGGTCCTCTGGCAGTCTGAAAGCTTTGCGCACAAGCCGGATGCTAAGCGCCTTCCTTTGCCTTTTGGCAGTGCTCGTGCATTGCCAGCACTAGGCGGGAATGGTCACTATCCCGCACACACGTTTCGTTGTGCCCGTTGCTAAGCGCTCTGGAGCACTGTTTATGACGTAAGCGGAACACCTCTTGCCGTTCCATTCTCAGAGCTCCTCAGTTAAGTAATCTGCGATTCTTGGTGCGAATGATAGAGGAAAACATTTCCAATGTGCCTGGCATATAGAAACTGAACCTGGAGAACACCTTTGTCAGGAGCTTTCACCTGCACCGTAGACACACACAGATTTGCATCACATCTAAATGGCCAAGCTCTTTCTTAGACAAGTTGAAAGCTGCTGTCAGAAGGCTGTGCTCCTTGTCAGATGGAAGCAGCAGCATGAACATAGGAGTTTGACAAGAACTAAAGAGCCACAGAAGAGCGTGGCCTAGGAAAATGAGTCAGGAAAAAGCATATCGCTACATGTGTCCTTGTTGTCGCCTAACAACAGGTAGCAGCATAAACCAGATGCGGGTGAAGTTCTTGCTGGCGACATCTAACGTCAAATGAGCAAACGGGCTTACCACAGCTGCGGTCCTCTGGCAGTCTGAAAGCTTTGCGCACAAGCCGGATGCTAAGCGCCTTCCTTTGCCTTTTGGCAGTGCTCGTGCATTGCCAGCACTAGGCGGGAATGGTCACTATCCCACAGACATGTTTCGTTGTGCCCGTTGCTAAGCGCTCTGGAGCACTGTTTATGACGTAAGCGGAACACATCTTGCCTTTCCATTCTCAGAGCTCCTGAGTTAATCAAACTGAGACTCTTGGTGCGAATGCCAGAGGAAAACATTTCCAATGTGTCTGGCATATAGAAACTGAACCTGGAGAACACCTTTGTCAGGAGCTTTCACCTGCACCGTAGACACACACAGATTTGCATCACATCTAAATGGCCAAGCTCTTTCTTAGACAAGTTGAAAGCTGCTGTCAGAAGGCTGTGCTCCTTGTCAGATGGAAGCAGCAGCATGAACATAGGAGTTTGACAAGAACTAAAGAGTCACAGAAGAGCGTGGCCTAGGAAAATGAGTCAGGAAAAAGCATATCGCTACATGTGTCCTTGTTGTCGCCTAACAACAGGTAGCAGCATAAACCAGATGTGGTTGAAGTTCTTGCTGGCGACATCTAACGTCAAATGAGCAAGCGGGCTTACCACAGCTACGGTCCTCTGGCAGTCTGAAAGCTTTGCGCACAAGCCGGATGCTAAGCGCCTTCCTTTGCCTTTTGGCAGTGCTCGTGCATTGCCAGCACTAGGCGGGAATGGTCACTATCCCGCACACACGTTTCGTTGTGCCCGTTGCTAAGCGCTCTGGAGCACTGTTTATGACGTAAGCGGAACACATCTTGCCGTTCCATTCTCAGAGCTCCTCAGTTAAGTAATCTGCGATTCTTGGTGCGAATGATAGAGGAAAACATTTCCAATGTGTCTGGCATATAGAAACTGAACCTGGAGAACACCTTTGTCAGGAGCTTTCACCTGCACCGTAGACACACACAGATTTGCATCACATCTAAATGGCCAAGCTCTTTCTTAGACAAGTTGAAAGCTGCTGTCAGAAGGCTGTGCTCCTTGTCAGATGGAAGCAGCAGCATGAACATAGGAGTTTGACAAGAACTAAAGAGCCACAGAAGAGCGTGGCCTAGGAAAATGAGTCAGGAAAAAGCATATCGCTACATGTGTCCTTGTTGTCGCCTAACAACAGGTAGCAGCATAAACCAGATGCGGGTGAAGTTCTTGCTGGCGACATCTAACGTCAAATGAGCAAACGGGCTTACCACAGCTGCGGTCCTCTGGCAGTCTGAAAGCTTTGCGCACAAGCCGGATGCTAAGCGCCTTCCTTTGCCTTTTGGCAGTGCTCGTGCATTGCCAGCACTAGGCGGGAATGGTCACTATCCCGCACACACGTTTCGTTGTGCCCGTTGCTAAGCGCTCTGGAGCACTGTTTATGACGTAAGCGGAACACCTCTTGCCGTTCCATACTCAGAGCTCCTGAGTTAAGTAATCTGCGATTCTTGGTGCGAATGATAGAGGAAAACATTTCCAATGTGTCTGGCATATAGAAACTGAACCTGGAGAACACCTTTGTCAGGAGCTTTCACCTGCACCGTAGACACACACAGATTTGCATCACATCTAAATGGCCAAGCTCTTTCTTAGACAAGTTGAAAGCTGCTGTCAGAAGGCTGTGCTCCTTGTCAGATGGAAGCAGCAGCATGAACATAGGAGTTTGGCAAGCACTAAAGAGCCACAGAAGAGCGTGGCCTAGGAAAATGAGTCAGGAAAAAGCATATCGCTACATGTGTCCTTGTTGTCGCCTAACAACAGGTAGCAGCATAAACCAGATGCGGGTGAAGTTCTTGCTGGCGACATCTAACGTCAAATGAGCAAACGGGCTTACCACAGCTGCGGTCCTCTGGCAGTCTGAAAGCTTTGCGCACAAGCCGCATGCTAAGCGCCTTCCTTTGCCTTTTGGCAGTGCTCGTGCATTGCCAGCACTAGGCGGGAATGGTCACTATCCCACAGACACGTTTCGTTGTGCCCGTTGCTAAGCGCTCTGGAGCAGTGTTTATGACGTAAGCGGAACACCTCTTGCCGTTCCATTCTCAGAGCTCCTGAGTTACGTAATCTGCGACTTTTGGTGCGAATGCCAGAGGAAAACATTACCAATGTGTCTGGCAGGGAGAAACTGAACCTGGAGAACACCTTTGTCAGGAGCTTGCACCTGCACCTTACACACACACAGATTTGCATCACATCTAAATGGCCAAGCTCTTTCTTAGACAAGTTGAAAGCTGCTGTCAGAAGGTTGTGCTCCTTGTCAGATGGAAGCAGCAACACTCACATAGGAGTTTGGCAAGCACTAAAGAGCCACAGAAGAGCGTGGCCTAGTAAAATGAGTCAGGAAAAAGCATATCGCTACATGTGTCCTTGTTGTCGCCTAACAACAGGTAGCAGCATAAACCAGATGTGGGTGAAGTTCTTGCAGGCGACATCTAACGTCAAATGAGCAAACGGGCTTACCACAGCTGCGGTCCTCTGGCAGTCTGAAAGCTTTGCGCACAAGCCGGATGCTAAGCGCCTTCCTTTGCCTTTTGGCAGTGCTCGTGCATTGCCAGCACTAGGCGGGAATGGTCACTATCCCACAGACACGTTTCGTTGTGCCCGTTGCTAAGCGCTCTGGAGCACTGTTTATGACGTAAGCGGAACGCATCTTGCCTTTCCATTCTCAGAGCTCCTGAGTTAATCAAACTGAGACTCTTGGTGCGAATGCCAGAGGAAAACATTTCCAATGTGTCTGGCATATAGAAACTGAACCTGGAGAACACCTTTGTCAGGAGCTTTCACCTGCACCGTAGACACACACAGATTTGCATCACATCTAAATGGCCAAGCTCTTTCTTAGACAAGTTGAAAGCTGCTGTCAGAAGGCTGTGCTCCTTGTCAGATGGAAGCAGCAGCATGAACATAGGAGTTTGACAAGAACTAAAGAGTCACAGAAGAGCGTGGCCTAGGAAAATGAGTCAGGAAAAAGCATATCGCTACATGTGTCCTTGTTGTCGCCTAACAACAGGTAGCAGCATAAACCAGATGTGGTTGAAGTTCTTGCTGGCGCCATCTAACGTCAAATGAGCAAGCGGGCTTACCACAGCTACGGTCCTCTGGCAGTCTGAAAGCTTTGCGCACAAGCCGGATGCTAAGCGCCTTCCTTTGCCTTTTGGCAGTGCTCGTGCATTGCCAGCACTAGGCGGGAATGGTCACTATCCCGCACACACGTTTCGTTGTGCCCGTTGCTAAGCGCTCTGGAGCACTGTTTATGACGTAAGCGGAACACCTCTTGCCGTTCCATTCTCAGAGCTCCTCAGTTAAGTAATCTGCGATTCTTGGTGCGAATGATAGAGGAAAACATTTCCAATGTGCCTGGCATATAGAAACTGAACCTGGAGAACACCTTTGTCAGGAGCTTTCACCTGCACCGTAGACACACACAGATTTGCATCACATCTAAATGGCCAAGCTCTTTCTTAGACAAGTTGAAAGCTGCTGTCAGAAGGCTGTGCTCCTTGTCAGATGGAAGCAGCAGCATGAACATAGGAGTTTGACAAGAACTAAAGAGCCACAGAAGAGCGTGGCCTAGGAAAATGAGTCAGGAAAAAGCATATCGCTACATGTGTCCTTGTTGTCGCCTAACAACAGGTAGCAGCATAAACCAGATGCGGGTGAAGTTCTTGCTGGCGACATCTAACGTCAAATGAGCAAACGGGCTTACCACAGCTGCGGTCCTCTGGCAGTCTGAAAGCTTTGCGCACAAGCCGGATGCTAAGCGCCTTCCTTTGCCTTTTGGCAGTGCTCGTGCATTGCCAGCACTAGGCGGGAATGGTCACTATCCCGCACACACGTTTCGTTGTGCCCGTTGCTAAGCGCTCTGGAGCACTGTTTATGACGTAAGCGGAACACCTCTTGCCGTTCCATACTCAGAGCTCCTGAGTTAAGTAATCTGCGATTCTTGGTGCGAATGATAGAGGAAAACATTTCCAATGTGTCTGGCATATAGAAACTGAACCTGGAGAACACCTTTGTCAGGAGCTTTCACCTGCACCGTAGACACACACAGATTTGCATCACATCTAAATGGCCAAGCTCTTTCTTAGACAAGTTGAAAGCTGCTGTCAGAAGGCTGTGCTCCTTGTCAGATGGAAGCAGCAGCATGAACATAGGAGTTTGGCAAGCACTAAAGAGCCACAGAAGAGCGTGGCCTAGGAAAATGAGTCAGGAAAAAGCATATCGCTACATGTGTCCTTGTTGTCGCCTAACAACAGGTAGCAGCATAAACCAGATGCGGGTGAAGTTCTTGCTGGCGACATCTAACGTCAAATGAGCAAACGGGCTTACCACAGCTGCGGTCCTCTGGCAGTCTGAAAGCTTTGCGCACAAGCCGCATGCTAAGCGCCTTCCTTTGCCTTTTGGCAGTGCTCGTGCATTGCCAGCACTAGGCGGGAATGGTCACTATCCCACAGACACGTTTCGTTGTGCCCGTTGCTAAGCGCTCTGGAGCAGTGTTTATGACGTAAGCGGAACACCTCTTGCCGTTCCATTCTCAGAGCTCCTGAGTTACGTAATCTGCGACTTTTGGTGCGAATGCCAGAGGAAAACATTACCAATGTGTCTGGCAGGGAGAAACTGAACCTGGAGAACACCTTTGTCAGGAGCTTGCACCTGCACCTTACACACACACAGATTTGCATCACATCTAAATGGCCAAGCTCTTTCTTAGACAAGTTGAAAGCTGCTGTCAGAAGGTTGTGCTCCTTGTCAGATGGAAGCAGCAACACTCACATAGGAGTTTGGCAAGCACTAAAGAGCCACAGAAGAGCGTGGCCTAGTAAAATGAGTCAGGAAAAAGCATATCGCTACATGTGTCCTTGTTGTCGCCTAACAACAGGTAGCAGCATAAACCAGATGTGGGTGAAGTTCTTGCAGGCGACATCTAACGTCAAATGAGCAAACGGGCTTACCACAGCTGCGGTCCTCTGGCAGTCTGAAAGCTTTGCGCACAAGCCGGATGCTAAGCGCCTTCCTTTGCCTTTTGGCAGTGCTCGTGCATTGCCAGCACTAGGCGGGAATGGTCACTATCCCACAGACACGTTTCGTTGTGCCCGTTGCTAAGCGCTCTGGAGCACTGTTTATGACGTAAGCGGAACACCTCTTGCCGTTCCATTCTCAGAGCTCCTCAGTTAAGTAATCTGCGATTCTTGGTGCGAATGATAGAGGAAAACATTTCCAATGTGTCTGGCATATAGAAACTGAACCTGGAGAACACCTTTGTCAGGAGCTTTCACCTGCACCGTAGACACACACAGATTTGCATCACATCTAAATGGCCAAGCTCTTTCTTAGACAAGTTGAA